>NC_090932.1:1147741026-1150241026 GCF_040938575.1 Ambystoma mexicanum
CTGTGTATGCTCCACTAAAAAGTCAAAACCAGTGCATTGCTCACATTCTCATTGTAACCATCACTCCATTGGTGATTGCTGCCCCATATTAAAAAGTGTGTGATTTCTTTTGAATTTTAAATAAATAAATAAATATTGCATTTGACCAGCCAGCCTGGTTCATGGTCCATTGTGACCCGGGGTATTTGAAAATAGGTTGTGATATGACTGGTGTATCATCCCAAAATTGAATCCATATAAATAAGGAGAAAAGCACCTCAGTTAGGCGCTACATACTAGGCCGAAAGCAAGCTGTGCGTGTCGCCTGATTGAAATCCTTAACATCGTCCAGATGAGGGTAGATGTGGACGCCCTTGAGGCATAGATGCACTGCCACCAGGGCCAAGCACTTCGTGAACATCCTTGGTGCCGATTTTCTTCTGTACCAAAAAGTATCTGGAGTACACTCCGGAGCCCCGAAGTCGCTGAGGGACCGGCTCTATTGCCCCTTTTCTTAACATGGCTTGAATCTCCTGCAGCAGTTAACCATGTGCAGCGCCACAAAGGAATGCAAGGGCACAAGTGTTGAAACTCCAAGGCGTGCCCTTGATGAAGAACGTCCAGCACCCATTTGTCTGTGGTGATGGCTTACCACTGTTCAACAAAGTTCAGACCTGCTTGGGCATCTGTGTCATGGCCTGTGGATGACGACGATGCTGGCCTCTGCTGCTGTAGGCTTCCTGGGTGGTGGAGGGGGAGGGCTGATGATTGGGGATAGAGTCCCCCTGGGAGGATCTGGTGACCTTCCTACTTGAGGAATGAAAGGACAACAATCTCCTCTGTTGCAGGGTCCCTAGAGAGCCTGCTGTCTCCATATCAGTCTTGATAGACTGGAGCGTTACATCCACTGCCTTCCTGAACAAGTTGTCCCCATCAAAAGGCATGTCCACCACTTTGGACTGGACATCTACCTGAAAGTTTATGGCCTTTAGCCAGCCTTGATATTGAATGGTCACCACATTGCCCATCTGGTGGAAGCTGGAATTGGATATGTCCAGTGCAACTGTTATGCTGTGGTCCTAGGCCACCTCACTCTCCTGGAACAGGGGGCCTCTGCCTTTTTGTCATCTGGCAGGAAATCCAATATCAGACCGTGCTTGTACTAAAGCTCCCTGTCCTGAAGAATGGTCCAGCACCACAGGGAATGGGCTTCAAGGGAGATCGCAGGGGAGCGTGTCCCACCATGCTTCTGGATGTAGAAAATTGTGGTTTTGTCCATGAAGATCCTCACCACCGTCCTTTGCAGCTGAAGCTGGAACGATTTGAGGGCCTAGAAGACTGCCCGTAGCCCCCAGATGTTTATGTGGAGGTCTCTCACTTCCGGGAGCCAGAGACCTCTGGTGTGTGACTCTCCGGTGTGGGCCCCCCACCCTTACAGGGAGGCATCCGTGGCCTGGTGTGGTGGGGTTTGAAAGGGATCTCCTTACATGAGATGTGAGCGCACTCCCCACCATCGTAGAGCTTGTCGGAACTCGTGGGTGAGGGTGATCTTATCCATACAAGCGATTGTGACCTGCAGCCACCTTGCGTCGAGAAACTCTTGGAGAGGCCTCATGTGGAGCCTGCAGAAGGCAACGGGGTGGATGCAGGCAGACATCATGCCCAACAGTGACTTGATGGAGCAGACTGCTGCAGATTGCACTGACGATGGGCGCTGTACCTCCTCCAGGATGGCCATCACCCTCTCCTCCGAGGAGGGTCGCCGGGCATGCAACCGCGTTGACACAAGTGCCCAGGAACAAAGCATTCTGCGATGGCTCCCTGAAGGACTTCGGATAATTGATGTAGACCTTGAGGTCCGTCAGAAGGCATATAGTCTCAGCTGAGTGTTTATTTGCCAGCGCGCAGGAGCAGATGAGCTAGTCATTCAGATCAGGGTGGACGTGGATGCCCTTGAGGCGTAGATAAGCTGCCACCAGGGCCAAGCACTTCATGAACATCCTTGGTGCTGATTTTCTTCTGTACCAGAAAGTATCTGGAGTACACCTCAAGCCCCGAAGTCGATGAGGGACCAGCTCTATGGCCCCTTTTCTTAACATGGCTTGAATCTCCTGCAGCAGTTAACCATGTGCAGTTCTTGACGTGCCACAAAGGAGTGCAAGGGCACCAGTGTTGAAACTCCAAGGCGTCCCCTTGCTGAAGAACATCCAGCACCCATTCGTCTGTGGTGATGGCTTTCCACTGTTCAACAAAGTTCAGGCCTGCTTGGGTGTCTGCATCATGGCCTGTGGACGGCGACAATGCTACCCTCTGCTGCCGTAGGCTTCCTGGGTGGAGGAGTGGGAGGGCTGACGATTGGGGACAGAGTCCCCCTTGGAGGATATGGGGACCTTCCTACTTTTTTTTAAAAAACACTTGTTATTAAAAAACACTTTTTATTAAAATGTTTCCAATAATAAGAACCATAACACCCTCAACCCCCCCCCCGCCTCCCCCACCCACTCATATAGCCAGTTACTTCCCTCAGGTCTTTTATCTTGTACCAGTCGACAGTAGGCAAGCATACCTCTTCAGTAGTTCCCTTGAGGCTGGGCCGAATCCACTGGAGTTTTCCCCAAGAAATCATTTGACACCATCCCCATCCCTATCCCCCTCCCCCTCCACCTCCCGCTCCCCCTCCCCCTCCCCTTCCTTCGTCACCCACTCAGTTAGATCCTTCATGGCGGCCTCAAGTCATTATCTCTAGCCAAGTCATTCAACAGTTGAGACCAACGCATCGTCACTCCCTCCCCCTCCTCCAGTTTTTCCATGCTTTGCTGCATAGTCAATTCTGCCATCCCCCATCTGCGCACATCCGCCCGCCATGATGCAGTTGCTGGACCCAGCGGGTGCTTCCACTCTATTGCCACGCTGCATTTCGCGAGCACCAGCAGAAATCGGACCATCTTGTTTCGTATTCTGTGTTTCTTCCGCCCTGGAAGAAGTCCTGGTAGACATATTCTCGGATTTCGTTCTTACTTGGTCCCCAAGGAATACTTGAGGAATGAATGGACAACAATCTCTTCTGTTGCAGGGTCCTTGGAAAGCGTACTGTCTTCATACCAGTCTGGATAGGCTGGAGCGTTGCATCCACTGCCTTCCTGAACAAGTTGTCCCCATCAAAAGGTATGTCCACCACTTTGGACTGGACGTCTACCTGGAAGTTCGTGGCCTTTAGCCAGCCTTGACGTTGAAGGGTCACCACATTGCCCATCTGGTTGCTGTGCAACTGTGATGCTGTGGTCCGAGGCCACCTTGCTCTCCTGGAACAGGGCCAGGGCCTCTGCCATTTTGTCAACTGGCAGAACATCCAATATCGGCACGTGCTTGTACTAAAGCTCCCTGTCGTAACGCGACAGGATGGCAAGGGCATTGGCACCCTTGACGGCAGACGCCACAGTGTAAATGATGCATTTGCCCACCGCATCCAGCTTCTTGCCCTCCTGGTCCAGGAGCATCATCAAAGAAGACAAAGGATTTCACTAGCGCTTCCTGGTGGTGGCTGATCACACTGAGTCTGGGGATGGCTGTGACCCTGTTATTTTTCTTCAGCCGGTGTCTCTTGGAGAAAGTGGTACTCAACGTCTTCATAAGGGTCATCCCTTCCTCCCAGACGTCGTCCAACAATGGGACCGACATGATGGTCTTCCTCGAGGACTCCCACTGTTGGAAGAGAAACCCCTCTTCTCCTCCTCTGGCACAAGACTGAAGAATGTTGACACCCGTGAGATCATGGCACTGAAGGAGCCAACCTCTCTGGGGTAAAGCCGTGGTGGGCTTGTCAGTACCCAGATGCTCCCGTTCACCGGAACATGGTAATCAAACTCATCTGTATAACTTGCCATGTTATCCGTGTCTGTGCCAGTGTCTACATGCAGTGGTTCTTCCTCGAGCAGGGTTAATGGCCTATGGGGTGGCATCAGCTGGCGCTTCGGCCCGGGAGGGCTCGGCTTATGCTGAGGCCTGGGAAGACTTGGTGTGGGGGACTCCTGGCAGGAGGCCTCAGAGGGCTGACCCCGAGCAGTAGGCAGTCTCTGCTGAATCCCAGCAGTCAAAGTGTGCAGGGTGGTGAGAATGCGACCTGTCCCTGGGTGCAAATGGGAAAGGATCCTAGCTGAAACCTCTTGGAGGAGCAAAGGTAGGTATGGATCCAAGCATGGAGAAACTTCCTGGGATATAGACCCTTGGCCCCCTCGTGGTCTGAGTAAAAACCCTCAGGCAGCTCATCCTCCGAACTACTATAGATGTGGGAAGATTTCCTTGGAGTCCCCGCTGGAGCCGGCAGAGACACCCTCAAGGATTTCGGCAGAAAATCAGATGGAGGCAGTAACTCCTTCACCCTACCCGAGTCCTTCGGGAAGGAGGCGATGATGAGAATTTGCAAAATGCAAAGCCGAAGACAACGTCATGGTCGGCACAGCCGATGGAGGTTGTGGAGGCAAAGCCACGCTTGGTGTGGTCAGTGAGCCTGTGAAATGACAGTCCCCAGCAAACTTCTTGTGAAAAAGTGATGGTGGATGAGGTGGTCGCTGAAATGGTAGTCAACAGAGTTGTAGTCTTCCACAAGGGGACCGTTGCATGGCAGAAGTCTTGGCCGATGAAGTGGTCATCGACGAAGCTGAAACCCTGGTAGACAAGGGCGTCGTTCATGGGGTCTTTCGAACCAAAGCTGTTGAAGATGAGGGAACTGTAGACTGGCCTCCCACAGGTCTCTCCTTTGAAGACTTGTCCTTAGATTAGAATTTGTGCTTGGAAGGCATCAAAGATTTTCTTGCAGAAGGCACCCCACTAGCCGGTAGGCTCACAGTTGACTGTGAGCGAGCCCTCCCTGAACCAGATCACGCAGCAGCAGTGACCTTTGTGGGATCAAATGCATGATGTTCGTCCTTCTTTTGGATCCACTGAAATGGGCATCCTCAAAGGATCTCTTTCTCCAAGGGAGCACACTCATGGGATCAGACGGTCCTCGACAAGGCATGACTGCACCCGGAGACCGCGTCAGAGGTCTTCCCCTACTTGAGCCAAGCCACCAACCTGTACTAGCAATCTTGCTTGATCTTTGTTCGGAATCCAGGGAAAATGTCACATCCTTCTTCATTGTGGTCCATATGCAGACAATACAGGTACTTGAGGTGCCAATTGTCGACAACCGTTCTTCCGGCCACATGATTTGCAGGCCCTGAGGAGACTTCTCTTGCCCGCCTCGGACATTGTCGAGGTTAGATGTAGGCCCAAGTCTGGGTACGCTGAAAGTCAAAGAGAAGATCCTACGATGGAACTAGATCTTTGCCGACAATGGGTCCCCGCTGCCAGTAGTCAATCACAATGGGTGACGACAAAAGGATTGAAGAAAAAAACTAAGCTTATCCAAATAACAAAAAAATCACAATTCTCAAAGAGCAAAGTGAGGACTCCCAACACTGAAACATGCAGTCAAATTCTGAAGACGGTCAACAGGGGGTGGAGCTTAGTGACGCCAGTCATTGGCTTGGGGCAGTATGACCCGAAGTACAGTGATTGGTTATAGAGGAGACAAGCAGTTATCAGTGTTAAAAGGAAACTGTTTTCTTATTACAGAGGATTCCCAGCCTGACGGGGAATATTCATGAGCATGTGAATCCATGCAAGACCCGTCGTGGAAAATGAAAACATTAACCCATGCAGGTTAGAGCAAAGTACTTGAGGCCTTTGGTTAACAGAACAAGGAAGCCGACAGCATTAACGCCAAGTTGCAAATTTGGTGCGCGCAAGAAGCTATCTGCAAGTTGCTAGTTTACAGAAAGCTTTCAGGTATGGCTAAAGGGGGCCCGTGAGGGCTAATTTAACACAAAGAGAGGCTAAGGAGATAGCTAGGGCACATTAAATCATAGTAAGCTTCAACCTCAAACCCATTCCCTCCGGACTGCAAGACCCTCTATGTCGTACTCCTGCATCTAGGAAAACTCTCTCTCAGGGCATAATTGCCAGGTCGAAAAGCGTGGCCCTGCTTCCAGGACGTTTAATGGGAATAGTGGGTCGTGTGAGAAAGAAACCCAGACAGGGAGATTTTTTCCTGCATGGGGTGGTGTGTTACAATTCATAATGGTACACAGCAAGAATATTCTGTTATCCCAAGCTCACAAGTTTGAACTGGTTGGAATCCCCACACATCTCAAGGCTTTATGGTTTCTATTAGCGCACGATTTAAGAGTATGTATGCGCAATACCACACTATAATCAATCACTCAATGCTGACTGCCTTTCTCATTATGGGAGGAACACGGGAGCTCAGAACATACTTTTCCCTAAGATCACAAAGATAACTCAAAGAATTCCTTTAACTCCCATTTCAGATTGATGCCCCTCCATCTTACAGTACTTCTTGTTTTCCTTTTCCCTTCATGAAACACAAGAGCTCAGTGTCTGTGACATTTGCCAAGGATCTCAATCCTACACTGCAATTCACAAAGTACTGATCGCTTCCCTTTCATTCTCAGAAGTGAAACAGTTCTAAATAAACTGTTCTCCCAAGATCACAAGGCATTTCTTGCTGTAGTTAAGAATAATTCAGCCTCTCCAACAACACCATTTTATTTTAACAACGGTCATCCAGCACTTTTAAATTTGATACCCAACTGCACTGCTTGTAGTGCTTCTTGTTGAAGCCAGAGAAATACTGTATGCCTAACGGAGGATGATTGTTTTTTTATTTTGTGAGGCTTTTTTTATTAAATTAATCAAATAAAGATTACATTGCGGGGCGCTAGAGAGCCTGCTGCCAAGATGGCCACGTCTCTGTGAGCTCCGACAGGACCTCGGACAAAGGGAGGCAGATCTATTATCCGTTGGCGACTACCAGAGCTCAGAAGCTGCTGAACTTCATCTGAACTGTCCGGCAGACAACGGTCCGAATTTGGATCTTCGAGGTGCCCTAGAAATATGGGTGAGCAGTGAAGGCGTCACAGACATAGGAGGCCTGGGCGTGCGGCTCGCTGTGGTCCACACGTGAGTGCCTGTGTGCGGCCCGGGACTCGCAAGCTGCTCGGAACACCCGCCAACCGAGGCAGAGTGGCCGGAGGCAAGCAAACAGGTGCTCCTCTGCAGGGTGAGAGTTGGAGTCCGCAGCCCGGCTTACCACATCCTGCATCAGCCCCGACAAAGGGACCGCCTACCGTGGGGTAGACATACTGGTGAAGCGAGGGGTGTGGGTGGAACCTGATCCCCCACGGGGGGGGTGTGGACAGGGCGGCCCGACTACTCAGGAGGCGGAGGAGAGGACGGGATCCCAGACTGGAGTGAGCGACCGGGAGGTGAGAGCGTTGGCCCCGATTTGGGATAACACCTCTGACATGGGAAGGAGGGAGGTCCTGTGTGCAGCCTGCGGTCAGCCCCGTCTGGTCCATCTCCTGGCGTCAGGGCACCGCCGCCCTGAAGAACAAGTAGGTCCCCCGCGTTGTTGCTGGCCGGGCGCCTCCTGCCTGCAGTTGTGCCACTAGCCCTCCTCCCAGGGGCACCGTGAAACTAATGCTGATACTAAACGAGGTGGGGTGGAGGTCTGGAGCTGCCTGCATATACCCCCACGCAACTACCGGAAAGTACCAATACAACAGCCCGGCCCAGCACCCCCTGGGGGGTCGTTTCCTGCTGTGGACGATTGCATAGGGGCACTGTTACCCGCTACTGCACACAAGGGCCCTATGGGGTCGAATGAGAGCAGCAACTCGTATAATTGCATGTAAACCAAGCCCCCAAGACCTCTAACCCATAGTGAAGAATATCTTACCGGGCCCTGGGAGAACACACAGTGGGGAGGCCTCTACCGCTTCCCCCCACCCCCAGGCTGCAGGTACACTCTACGGACTATACCACTGATATAAACCCAGAAGGCTGCAGGGATACAAGCTCACAGCCGAACTGAGAAAGTACAGGCGGGACCTTGGACGAAGGGAAAGAGGGCACCCTGACAAAGCTGCCAGAGGAATTGCAGTGGGGGTCTCACCCCTGATACACATCAAGGGATGCCGCAGGAGAATCCAGAGAGCTCATCCCTGAACCGCCTCAACTAACTAATTGACCTACATACGTTTTAAGCAGTGAGGACTGGCAAACAGGGGAGTGAACCAGGGCGGGGAGCCACGACAGTTGAAGGACAAAACCACCCCAGTGCACAAAACAACAACCCTCCGTGGCTGCAACACGTCTAGAACTGGAAGACTGGGCCTAGGGCACCACCATACCCCGCATGCCACTCTGGATATAGGCTAAGTAAGACGCCAGCAATGCACAGAGGTTAGGGGTCTGGGGCCGGCACGAACTTGGGGCCGGCCAAGACTGCACCACATTGCGGCATGAAACTGCACTAAGGGGCAACAGAGAGGAGACCCTCGGAAACTATATGGTGAAGGGTAATAAGCAGCAGTCCCGCCTACCATTTACCCAAAAGGAAGGGCTGCGCAAGGAAAGTGATAGACCGGAGGCCTCACTACAAGCTCCTACAATGTCGACCACTGTATCCCCCTCCATTGCAGCTGCTGGACCGAGTGGAGATGTCCCCCCATCGGAGCTAAGTCAGGTACTGGCAGAAATTCGATCTGGCTTTGCCGCCATCAACACAAAACTTGACGGGATGGCATACAAGGTTGATAGAATGCAAGAGTGAATCGACAAAGAAAGCAGCAGGACTTCTGAGGTAGAGACCAGAGTCAGTGCACTCGAGGACACCAGCAATGAAATAACAGAGGCTATAAAGGAACTGTGTAGAGAGGTGAAGACCATCAAGGACAAGAATGAAGACTTGGAGGCGAGGTCGAGAAGAAATAACATCAGAGTGGTGGGCATCCCGGAGTCAACCCCGCAACAAAATATGGAGGTATTCATGGAGACTTTTATCAGAGATGTCTTGCAGGGACCATCGCTGTCCTCTCAGTTGCTGGTGGATAGGGCGCACCGGGTGTCACAAATTGCCCTGAGACCGGGACAGAGCCCACAAACAGTGATCATGAAGGTTCTGAATTACCGTGACCGGACACCATACTGGGAAGAGCGAGACACTTGTATACCTCACATATGAGAACGCCAAAGTGTCCTTTTACCCAGATTTCACCCCGGCGGTCCAGAAAACCTGCATGTCCTTTCTAGTGGCGAAGAGGGCGCTGCGGGATCGGGCAATCCAAAACTCAATGCAATACCCTTCCAAATTAAGGCTCCAACATAATGGGGGGACCCACTCTTCACCGACCCGGAGCCGGTACATGAGTTCATTGAAAGCTGGCTGAAATGACCTACCAGACTTACATTTTCTGCGTCTAGAACGGAACAATGTCCGGACATTACTCTCGAAGCTTAACGATCCTTACTTAAACTGGTAGTGAGTTCAATAGAAGCTACAAGTGGGGTAGTCCCAATGGATCTTGATAAAATTGTGCTAGAAATGTAATGAATCAGACCAGCTGGAATTGAATGAAAGAAAGATATGGTTCAAGTCATCCCCTCGTGGTCAGAAGAGGTGGAGGTCACTTGGAAGGCGGTGTCCAGTGCCGCTGGGCTGTTGCCCATGGTAAATTGGTTGTTGAGGGATTTTAGTTGGGGGGCTCCAGTCACTGCAGGTTGGGGGTGGGCAGTGTAGGAGGGGGGGCGGGGATGAGGGATGTTGGGGTGGGAAAGGAGTGACGGGGCACAGTTGCCAGAGTGGCCGGTTTAAGTTTACTAAAAAATATTTGCATCTCTTGAGAACGGCCGAAACCCAGATAACCAGATGGCTGAGCTTGCAGGGTGGAATAGCCTTTATTTTCAGTCCTCATCCAAGCTATGCACATAAAGTAATAAGATGGAATGTATGGCAGTTTAATAATCCGCGAAAGGTCCACAAGGTGGTTCAGTACTGTGTGCGCCACGGAGCAAGGATAGTTATGCTACAAGAAACCCACCTCAAGGGGAAGGGAAATGTGGGGGTCGCCAGAAGCTGGGGAAATTGCAAATACTATACTACATATTCATTCGGGGTGACGACGCTGGTGCACAAGTCACTGGGGTTTCAGGTTAATGACACTATAATCGACCCCAGAGGGAGGTACGTTATGGTTTCAGGATGCTTGGGAACAACAATTCTCACATTTGTTAACATATACGGGCCAAATGCAGATGACCCCGATTTCTTCAACTCTTTGTTAGGAAATTGCCAAAAATACCTACATACCAACATTGTGTGGGCGGGAGACCTTAATATGGCACTAGACCCATGAAAGGACAGAACAAGGGGGGGATAGAAGATGCTCCAGGGCAGCGGAAGCGGTTCTGAGCGCCATGGACGCACTGGAACTGGGGGATGTTTGGAGGCCGTTAAAACCGGAAAGGGAGGAGTTCTCACACCACTCATCAGCACACAACACTTCAGCCCAGCTAGATTACATCCCGGCATGTCCCTATCATGTGCACCAGAAGGAGGACTGTGTGCTGCTCCCAAGGGAGGAGGGCAGACCGGGTATACATTTGGCGGTAATGGTGAGGCATAAACGAGGTTACAGGCAGATAACGGCTGTGAAAACAATAGCAGGGGAGGTGGTTGTGAAGCCCAGTGTGATTGCAGAAATATTCCGACAATATTATGAAACACTGTATGACTCGAGGGGCACGCTGCCAAAAATGGAGCTTGAGGAGTATGTTAGAGCTCCAGCTCTCCCGAAGCTTGCCATTGAAGCTATAGAGGCCCTAGCAATCTCCATTACGGCCAACGAGATCCTCTGTGTGATACGTGCTCTCGCCTCCTCCAAAGCGCCGGGCACAGATGGAATATCGGGCGAGTTTTACAAGGAGTGGGGTGCTGAGGTAGCTCGACACATGTTGGGATTATGGGAGGAGGGGTTGGGAGTGGAGCATCTCCCCCCTACGATGGTTGAGGCGGTGATAACACTAATTCTTAAACCGGGAAAGATCCCCTTCAGTGCTCCTCGTATCGCCCGATCTCCTTGCTGAATCTTGATACAAAAATATTTGCCAAGGTGCTGGCGGATCGGTTGCTCCCACATGTCACACATATTATACACATGGACCAATCTGGGTTTATTCCAGGGAGGTCAACCTCCCTGAACCTCTGGCAATTGTTCGCAATATTAGCACAGATGGATCCTAAAACACAGGTAGTGACAGGACTACTAGACATGGAAAAAGCGTTCGATTCTGTGGAATGGAACTACTTATTCAAGGTACTATCCCGGTCAGTGGTCCCGGCGCACTACCTATCTGCTGTACAACTTTTGTATGCGGGCTCGAGCACCCAGATAGGCATTGGTGGCACGCGATCCGACCTCTTCATACTAGGGCGTGGAACCAGACAAGGGTTCCCGCTCTCGCCATTACTCTTCACCATGGCAGTCGAAGTGCTGGCGGCCTGACTGCATAGGTTTCATGGTCATAGAGGTCTGGCGATGGGGGTCTGGGGGGGTCAGGGAGCTAATATTGCTGTACGCAGATGACGCAATTGTTTATATCAAAGACCCTGCAAGTAAGCTAGCCCCACTTACACAGGAAGTCACGGATTTCGGAGGTGCCTCCAGACTCAGAATAAACAGGACCAAGTCCTCCCTATTCCCTCTAAATGAAGCTACAGCACGTCCTCCGAACACTGAGGGATACAGCTGGGAGCAGCTTGTAGCCACATATCTGGGGGTACGGGATAGCAGAGATGGCCGGACTCTATTTGAGGATAATCATGTTAAGTACTTTCAAACCTTAAAGTCTAGTGTGGACAGATGGTGTAGGCTACTTCTCACCCTCATGGGAAGAATCGCGGTAGCTAAAATGATATTAGTCTCCAAACTCCTTTATATGTTTCAGAACATACCGGTATGGGCGGGGGTGGGCTTTTTTTAAAGAAGTGCATTCCCTAATGATCAGGCTGGCTTGGTACCCAAGAAACCCACGTATTGGCTGGGAAACACTGACCCAACCTTGGGAGAAATGAGGAATATGCCCCCCAGACGTGGAAGTGTGCTTTCTGGTGGCCCAGTTATCTTTTGCAAAATGTTGGATGCCAGGAGCACAGATGACTCTGCATATGCGCATGGAGCGGAACTCGGTGTCTCCATCCTCCCTCCAGGGAACACTAATATCAGGCAAAACCACAGACAAATGTAGATTCGCTCCGGTTGCCTGCGCAGTGCACGCTTGGAGACAGGCTCTGAAAAGGCTTGCGGTAGACGGCCCAATTGACACTGCCATTTCACTATGGAATATAAAGACTCTGGCACCGACCTGTGATGAGGCCATTATACAGGACTGGGGTGGGGCGGGCATTACCCGGTTGGATGACATGTACTGAATGGAGTATTTGTTTCTCAAGAACTGTTTGTAGACAAAATGGGAAGTAGTTTTCAGCACACACTGCAATACTATAGGATGAAAGCGGCTTTTAGAGAATGTTCCCCAGTGTTCCCGGAACTCCCGCACACAACTCCGTTGCTACAATACATCAGTAGCTCCCCCGGGTGCAAAGGTGTGGTCTCGGCAATATATAAGCTAATTCAGACTGGCTTGCCCCGGGAACCCCTGAATTGTAAAAGCAAACAGGAAGAAGACTCTGGGTTGCCCCTCACAGACAGTGGGTGGTGATATGTGATACTACACATAAGGGTACTTTCAGTTCTAGGCTACAGCAAATCAAACTCAAGACCTTGCATAGAGCGTACATCTCTCCTGCACGCACACACCAATATGACAGTACCAAAGCCGCCAACTGTCCAAGATGCAATGTGAATTCAGCCGACCTGTTACATATGTTCCGGTCCTGTGTTAAGTTGCGGGCCTTCTGGGAGGAAGTGGCGGGTATCATGACAGAGATGCTGGGGCAGAATGTGCCTTGCGCACTATTATGCTGCATGTTCGGGTGGCTCCCAGGGTTGCCAAAACAATATCGAAAACTAATCTTGACTTGCATGATAGCTGCCAGGAGGTGCATTTTGATGAAATGGACAAGTGCAACTCCCCCGGGGGTGAATGTGTGGTTAAAAAATCTAGTATGGTTAAGTGACACGGGCCGCAAAATCGCCCTAAAAACATTTGGAATCCCCTTACAGCATTACTGCTAACCCGGGAGAGCACCTCGAACTGACTTCTCTCCTGTTCTGACTGATCGAAGCCTTCAGCAAGAGGCGTCTGTTGCGGTGGGCATGGGGTAAACTTCAGGGAACAGGACAATTATCTGACCCGCTGTAAACTCCCTCTTGTGTGCAATGTGATGTAACAATGCTTGATGGTCCGATGTAGGTTCCACCTGGAAAAGTACCTGTCTCAGAATGTAATCACCCCGTTATCCAATGTGGAGATATACAATAACTATCTCTGGCTAATATCGATGAGATGCGAATGGATCAATAAAGAAATGTTTTTTTAAAAAAAAGATAACATTGCAGTTTAACCTAGCCAATACCATGCTCCATGTCAACTATGTCCTGCTGTCTAAGATTTACAATGTCCAAAATGAAATGCAATCATGTACCACACTTAGTTGGTACTACTACCTGCGAGGAGGATGAGATGCTGTCGCTTTTAAAAATGTAAGTATTGTGTGATTTAGGAGATTTATTTTTTGTTTTAAACAAATCAATTGAAGTTTTATGCAAGTCAAGTTTGCAACCACTTGCCATTCACATGTCCAAAACTCTAGGCCCAATTGTTTTTTCATGTTAGAAATGAAGCACCATCTACTTTAAAGGACAGTCTTTTTATGTTTTACTTGGTTAGGTGGTTTGTTCTCTTGGATGCACAAAAAGGAACAAGAATGAAGTTGTGTCAGTCCATTTAATGTCTCTGTTGCTTTGTTCACACTAACGTTTACAGAGGAGATGAGTATTCAAAGTCCCGTGACTGTGAGGCCCACAAATCATGAGATAAAGGGGCCTCATCTGGCACATGGGTCGTATGTTGTGCACCACTGCCCTGGTTTCAGTTAACGGGCCCTGCGTGAGATTGACTAGTGGGGGGAATGGATGGGCACCATTACGTATTTCATTGGCGCTGCCCATGCCTTGATGACAGGGGTGCAGCTGTGGTCTTTCCAGTAGCCAGATCCATGCAGGCCACATTGGCTCCTTTTTAAAAGAACATGCGTCATCCGTCTATCAGAATCTTTCCAGGAGATAGCATTAATATTTAGCAGCACAGCTGCAACATGGGAAGAGATCCAGCGCCATCATACCTCCAACCCTCACATATTCCGGGTTGCTTCCCTGCCCACACCACATCATGGCCTTGCTTTTGGCGAACAGCTACCAAAGGCTACAGCATCAAATATTAATAGATTGAGAAAAGTCTTGGCACCAGCATCCATTTTGCCATAACATCTTTCTGCCTTTGAGATGGGAGGATACATTATTTGGTGATTTCATGACACACCATCTCCAGGACTGCCATAATGGTCTACTGTATGTTATTTGCGTCACTGAAGGTACACGTTACTTACCTGTAACTCTTGTTCTCCAGCATGGGTCTTGCATGGATTCACATGCTCATTAATATTCTCTTGTCAATCCTCTGTTAAAAAAAAAAATGTACTTTCACTTTAAATTTAAACTGTCTTCTCTATAGCCTACCAGTGTCCTTTGGGTCATACTGCCCCCAGCCAATGACACTCATCCTCCTAAGCTCCACCTCTCGTGGCCATCTTCAGATTTGGTAGCGCACGCAAAGTGGCAGTATGAACCAAGAAGAGCCAGAGAGGGGAAGGAGGGAGGGTTTGCATGTGAATCCATGCAAGACCCATGCTGGAGAACAAGAGTTACAGGTAAGTAACCTGTACCTTCTCCAGCATGTTCATTAATAGGATTACACAGCAGTACATATACACAACCATGGAAGGTGACAAGGTTCACAGAAGCAATATACTTACCCCTGGAACAGGCTCACCTTAAACAAACAGGTTGTGTTGGACCGGTGGCCAACCCGGGACTCCTCCCTGGAATCCCCGTCGATGCAGTAGATTCTCGTAATGTTGTGGGTAGACCTCCACATAGGCCTGCAGATGTCGAGGCAGGGAACAACAGAGAGAAACGCTGTAGTTGCTGTGATTGCTCTGGTGGAGAGGGCTCTTGGCCAGCATGGAAGTGGTCTGTTGGCCAGATGATGACCTTGCACGATACAGCCAGAGACACCTGGATGTTTAAACCCTAGACAGGGCCTTCCTGTGTCCCACAGGTAAATAAATGACAAAAAGCAAATACATTTTCCGAAAGTCCTTAGTGCATGCCACATAGAACTTGAGGGCACAAGCAATGTCCAGCAAATGCAACGCCCTTTCAGCAGGCGTACAAGGGTTTGGAAAGAAGACTGGCAGAACCAAAGGCTCATTGTGATGAAAGTCTGATGGAACCTTTGGCATGAAGGTGGGATGAGTCTGCAGCACCACCTCCTTGGTAGCAGGCAAGGACAAATACAGTTGCTTGCAGGAAAGCGCCTGAACCTCCCTGGCCCGCCTGGCCAAGGTGATCGCCACTAGGAAGGTGCCCTTCTATGCTAGAGATTGTAAAGGGGCCTAATGCATTGGTCCAAATGGAGGTTCCATAAACTTGGACAGGACTACGCTCAGCTCCCAAGTCGGGGCAGGAGCCTTCACTGGTGCAAAAGATCTGAAGAGACCCTTGAGGAACTCTTTGACGAGCCTGTGCGACCATAGGGAGAACTTGCCTGGTGCCCATGTCTACCTGGATATGGCAACTAGATGAACCTTGATGGAGCAGTGAGCCAGGTCAGCCTTAGCCAGCAGGAGCAGATCTGGGAGGAGCTGCAGAGCAGTAATCCACAGCAGCATGATCCTCTGCACCCTGCACCACACGAAGTTGTACCTGTAGCAAGACATTGTAGACAGAGGATCTTCTTGCATTCCAGTAGTAAGGAATAGAGCCCAGAATCCTAGGGCTGCAGGAGCCAGGCTCGGTGACACTGGGTTGTTGTGTAGGATTGTTCCGTTTTCTCTGAAGAGAGGATCGTCCTGCAATGGCAACGTCTGAGTGTGTGGATCACACATAAAAGTAGCACTTCCCAAAGAGAAGGTGTACACAGGAAGAACCCATCCCAGAGGAACGAGAAGGCATCCCCTAGACTCCTCGGCTGAGGATACCTGCCGTCAAACCTCCGGCACTTGGTGTTCGCAGCTGCTGCAAAGAGGTCAATATGGGGAATCTCCCACCTGTGACAGGACCACAGCTCCCTGCTGAGCGAGTCCGATGGTATTCTTGACACCTGCCAGGTGAAAGGGGATGAGGAACATGCCATGAAGAAAGGCCCAGCACCACAGGGACTTGGCTTCCAGGAAAAGAGCAGGGGAGTGTGACCCCCACCCTGCTTCCGGATGTTAAACATGGTGGCGGTGTTGTCCATAAAGAGCCACACCACCTTCCCCAGGAGCTGAGGCTGCAATGACTTGAGGGCCCAGAATACTGCTGGTGGCTCCAGGATGTTTATGTGCAAGTCCTTCTCCTCTGGGGGCCAGAGACCTCTGGCATGAGATTGTCCTGTGTGAGCCCCCAACCCTCCACAGAGGGCTCTGGACAGGAGCTTCTTGAGTCAGATGTGGAGGAACAGACCACCAACAAAGAGACGGCAGAATGCCTGGTTGAGGGCGTACTTGTCTGTCATGTGCCTGTGACGTGCTGCCACCTGGCATCTAGGAATTCCTTGAGGGGCTGCATCAGGAGCCTGCAAAACGGAACCAAGATAGATGTAGGAGGACATCATGCCCAACATGGATTTGATAGACGGGACTGTTGCGATGGGTGCTGTCAACAGCAGCTGAACCTTCCCTAGGATGGCTTTCATCCTTTCCTCCAAGGGGGTTACAAGACACTAGAACATGTTGAGCTGCACGTCCAGGAACAGTGTGTATTCTGTGATGGCACCACAAAGGATTTCGGATAATCGATAGAGAATATGAGCGAAGTCAGAAGGTGTATGTTCTCCACTGTGTGCTGGTTTTCCAGTGAGTGGTTCCAAATGAGCCAATCATCCAGATAAAGATAGACGTGTTTTCCTTTGCAGCATAGGTCCGCTAATACTGGGACCAAGCAAATTACCTTGAGAGCCAATTTCAGGCCGAAGGGCAGGGTCTTGCCAACCCTGTACAACCAAACACAGGAACTTCCAGTGTTTTTCGAAGAATGGGGGTGTTGAGGTATGCATCCTCCAGGTCGAGAGTTGCCAGAAAGTCCCCTTCCTCCAGCTGGTTGAGCACATGCTGCAAAGTAACCATTCAGAACTTTTGGGACTTCCGGTAATTGTTTAGGGGTCATAAGGCCAGGATCGGTTTCCACCCTCCTGGCTTCTTCCTTACCAGAAAGTATCTGGAGTACAGTCCAGAGCCCAGAGGCGCTGAGGGACTGGTTCTATTGCCCCTTTTCGCAACATGGCCTGAACCTCCTGTAGCATTTGGGCCATGTGTAGTTCTTGACGCGTGACAGGAGGAATGCAGGAGCACCTGTCCTGGAATTCTAAAGCATGCCCTTGATGAAGAACATCCAGCACCCATTTGTTCCTGGTGATCTTTCTCAACTGTAGTGGGTCCATAGCCGGTTCAGGCCTCTTTGGGCATCTGTGTCCTGGATGGTGGACTGCCATCCAGGTGGCCAGGAAACAGCCATCAATTCTGGATCCCGTTCCTCCGGGGGGACCAGTGCGGGAGCATCACCTTGGTGAGGGGTCGTCGTGGAATGGGACACCAGATAGCAATGTCACAGTAGCCCCTTCCCTCTAACACCTTTAGCCCATCCTACCCGGTAGGATACGTAGGAACTCTACCCCCAACCCCTTTTCCTACACGAACACATTCACACTGACAGCCCGCTATGGGAGAAAACAGACTAACACCTGAGCAGTATACCTGACGTGTCCCAATACAATGGTCAGGCGAGGTCAAGCAATTAATGACCAACACTCGCACCTGACTTCCAATAAGCTTCCCCACACGGATAAAAGGCAGAGCATGAAAGCACACTCAGAGAGACAAAGCACACGAGGAAACTGCAGTTTCAAGATGGCAGCTGAATGAGGGACGAAAGACCGTGAACTACAAGGGGTCTGCAAGGAGGGAAATTCCCTTGACCTTTCTAGGAATAAAAGCGTTCTGATCAAGAGATCCTGGGATTGGACAGTTTAAGGCCCGGAGACAAGTCTGAAGAATCCTGCATTGTGTGTCGTAGGTACCCACACTCCTCCTACATGACTAATCGAGTCGGGGAGAAGCAGCAACCACTGTGGTATCCTCCTTGGCTCCAAGAACAAAGTAGCAACAGAGAAATCAACACAGCCTGTGAGTTGGGGAGACCGATACAAGACCGGTCGTGTTGAAGCCAGGGTTGCAAGCAGCAACATTGTATACCGAGCTCTGGAATTAACATTATTAAAACCCACGTGATGAAAGACGCAAGTAAAGTTGAAATGATGATGAATGTTTGAACTTTGAAAGGATACGATATCGTTGACCGAGTGGTTGGGCACTGTGTGCATGCTCAATCGAAGGTCTCTGTAAGGTATCCAGCCGAGAGGTGGCGGAAGTGAAAGTAGAGAATTGTAAAGAGAAAGATTTTATAAGTAAAATTGGTCCTGCAGCGGATCAAGCAAAATCCTGCGCACAATTGAAACTCTTTGATTTTTGAGATAGGAAAGGAAAGATTGGAAAATGAGAAAATGATCTGAGTCCGATCGAGGGATATCAATTAATAACATTGTGTTAAAATGGGTCTGAGCCTGGCGCAGGGGGACCCGGGGTGAACAGTAAATCACCTGAGAAATTTTGCATATGAAATCTTGCGATGAAAGAAACTTTGGTGTTAGTCGCATGAGGCCCTCTGAAATAAGAGACTTTGAATCTCAAAGAGACTTTGGCATAGAAGGCCCTGATGCTGAGGTTTTGAATGACATCCTCGTGCCAGAGAAGCCAGGGTGTGTGCTAAGCTCGAGTGTGCCGCCTTGTCCTGTGCCGAAAACATGGGGAAGGGGAGCCAACGGCTGAAATACCTGACATATATCTTGAACACATCACATATTGCAAAGAA
The DNA here is from genome assembly GCF_040938575.1 of Ambystoma mexicanum. NCBI lineage: Eukaryota > Metazoa > Chordata > Amphibia > Caudata > Ambystomatidae > Ambystoma > Ambystoma mexicanum. Next base: position 1,147,760,061 of record NC_090932.1, read on the forward strand.
TGTTAGGTTTCTTGAAGAATGTCTACAGATATGTCTATAGATATTTTATCAAGACAAACATGTTGGGTGTATTGTAAGATGTGTGACAGGTCATATATAATTGATTTCAGCAAATGTATGTGTTTTTTATGATTAGAACTCAGAGTTGTTTTGGGACCACTAATATATAGATTCGCATGCTTGGGATATGATGGCACTATTTCTATTTTTTTACCTTTCTCTTCACACTAGAGGGATTGTGGAATACGACACAAATGATTTTTAATTGATGTAATATGACATGCACTACTCACCGTAATCGTATTTTGGATGATTGTATCTGCTTGGATTCACATGCTGTGCATATAGTCTGCCATTACCACTAAATGTCTGAGTATTGCATGTTTTTTTTTGAAGATTGAAAAGGGACGTCGACATGGGAGTGACTGCAAAACTATCCCTAACGTGACGTGTAGTGTACCCAAAATCCCTCACACATCGAGGTCCCACAGGTTGGTTTTCTTCTGCCGTGAGGGAGCCTTGCTGAATGTGTAAATACATAAGCGAGACTGTGTAAGATGTCTCTGTTCCTTCTACTCTAAGAGGGGAGGAAAGGTCAGTGCATGTGAATCTAAGCAGATACGACCATCAGAAATATGATTACGGTGAGTAATGTATGTCTTCTGGTGCTTGTGAATTGGCTTAGAATCACATGCTGTGCATACACCAGCGAGCAGTACCCGGAGAGGGTGGTGGGATGTGTGAAGGAACAGTAGAAAGGAGATGTCTTCACACTGCTTGTCCCATCTGAGAATCAGACTTAGAGTGTGTGTCTAAGCTGCAGTGCTGGGTGAAACAAATGGAATCTAGAGAAACATTTGCAATTAATGCAATGGTAGCCCATGTGCCCAGAGTAGAGAGCTCTAGGTGTAAAGGGTAGATCTCTCTTGGCAAAAGTGTAACAGTGTGATGCAATTTGAAATCCACATGGAAATAGCTGATTTACAGACAGCTTCTCTACCAGCTGCCCCAGAGACGAAGAATAGGTTTGTCTTCTCAGTGGGTTCGTCTTTTCAAGGTAGTAAATGACTGCCCTCCTCACATCCAGTGTGTGGAGGCTTCTTTCATAACAGCATGAATTTTTTTTTTTACAAGTGCCATTGATATTTTGGCATTTGTGTAGTTTTTACATATTTTCATTAGACATTTTTTTTTAGACATTTTTGTTTTTCGAAATTAACACTATAAACCGATCTATTCAACCTAGGAATCTCTATCAACAAGATGAAATGAAGTACCCAGCCAAGTTCAACAGTTTCTGGGGGCCCTGATTAGGACAGAAGATGCGCTCGTCTTCCCTTCCAATGAGGGGTTTCAACACCTGCTGTTCCAGATCCCTCACTATGTTTCCAGTCACTGGGTAATGCGGCTTTTTGGGATGATGGCTTCCTGCGTCTTCGTAGTTCCTCATGCTCATCTGCGCATGCACCCCATGCAGGAGTGGCTCTTGAGCCGATGGAGTCAGTCCAGTGGGACGATCTAGTGGTTGTCTCAACAGCCCTTATTCAGTCTCTGCAGTGGTGGTCAAGGGAAAACCTTCTGCAGCGGATACACTTTACCACTGATGCCTCCTCTATCATGAGCCTGAGGTACTTTCTGGGTACTGGCAACGTTGGACATGAAAGATGCATCATTTTATATTTCAATGTGGCTATGTAATCCACCTGCCGCAGCAGCAGGATTACTTCCTGAAGAGTTGTCATCCTGATCTTTTGTAGTTTGAGATACTTGTTCACAGGACGCAGATCTAAACAGGGCACATGGTTTGATCCTTTTTGGGTACAAGGAAGTACATAGAATAAATATCATTGTTTACCTGGAGATGAGGGATGACTTCAATGGTGCCAGTTTCTAGTAGGACCTGAACCTATTCCAAGAGGATGCACAGATGGTCTGATGACAGGCATCTGCTTCTGGGCGGTTGGTAGCAGGGTGGCCTGAGGAAGCTGATGCAGTACCCATGGGTGACAGTCTTGAATACCCACTGATCTGATGTGATCCCCTCCTATGGGTGTGCAAATGATTTTAGACATGTGTCAGGGGACCCGTACTGACAAGTAACTTGGCAGCAGAAGCCAGGGAGCCTCTGGAAGCAAAGTTTCTGCCCATGCCTGTTCCGAGGCAAAAACCTCTCTTTTGCGATTGGAAGTTGCCAGAGGAACCCTGTCGGCAAGCCCAGTTGGAACCTCCCAGGACATATTGTGCATGGGGAGAGCGCAAGAAGGACTGCCCATGCAAGAACCGGCAGGTCGTTGGAGTTGCAGCGTTGGACAAAGGGCTTAGACGAGATGTGACCTAGCGACTTGAGGTTGCATGCTCCTTTTTTGCAGTCTCCAGGGCTTCTTCAACCACTTTCCCAAAGACTTTTGTCTCATCCACTGGCTTGTTGATCAAGGAAACCTGAGTCTCTGGCTTGAACCCTGAGTTTATTTAACATGGGGTACACCCCGCAGTTTCACCAGAGTCCAGAGTGTTTGCGAGGATATTCTGGGTGACCCATTTAGCCTCTGTGACCACTGCTAACAGGTGGGTGCGAGTAGGTTCCGGGACATCTTGAAGGCCATCCTGAACAAGGCCCTATTGAACATCAGTATTAGCTCACAAGGAGCATGGTGGTGTTGCCAATCCTGGTGGAAAATACGCTGCAGAGGTGGTAACACGTTTGCCCAGGGCATACAACATTTTGCAGTCCTTGTCAGGAGGGGATTCCAACTAGGACAGTGGTACCCCACCCTCTTGCGAGTAGTAGTGACAACTAAGGAGTCCAGGTAAGCGTGGCCCCTGATGTAGAGTGGTTCTGAGGGAGCCAGGCAAACATTTTCTCCACACAGGGGTTTACTGTGCATGTGAGTGATGGTGTGAGTAATGAATGTGCCAGATGCTTCTTGATGGAGTTCAGCAAGAGAATGGCTTGGCTGACCGGGGTCTTTTCTTTAAGAATATCTTCCACAATGTCCGGATCAGGGGCGGCTTCATGTGTGATAATCTTGAAGTGGTCAGCAGCCTTCTTCAGGAGGGTGATCAATCATCTGGTCGTCTATAGGCAACGAGTCTCTAGGGTCGGAGGTGTTAGGCACATCCAGAAAGATGTCAGTGTCATGTGGCGGGGTATGCCACGCACCCTGGTCATCCACAGCGTCCCAGTCTGGGTCCTGGTAATTGGGATTTTCCTGGTCATCCTGGTCCTGGGCATAGTCAACATCCAGGCTAGGATAAATCGGGTCATCCCCAAAGACCTGGGTTCTCCTACCCCGCGCCACTGCCCTGTAATGACTGGTTGCACCGTTAGGCTCACTGCCGCCTAACCCTTTAACTGTAATACTACATGGCTATAATTAACAATATGAAGCCCGAGTGCGGAGTAAAGGGCGGTGCTTTTCGTTTTTTTCTGCGCTGTTTGAGCCGCTGTGGCTCTGGACAGAATCTTCAGATACTTGGATAACTGCAAATACATTTCAACACGCTGCTGCTGCTGACCTATGGAATAACGTGTGGAGCAACGCAATGCTCATTGTCCACTGTTGCAGTACAGACATTTGACCAGGGAAACCAGTGCCTTCGGCTTTAAGGTGCACGGAGTGCTAAACCACAACCCCTCGGACCCGGACATAAAAAGCAGAGCCCAGCACCCTTGCGGCGTGAAGCCCGAGTGCGGAGTAAAGGGTGGTACTTTTCGTTTTTTTCTGCGCTCTTTGAGCCGCTGTGGCTCTGGAGAGAATCTTCGGATACTGGGATAACTGCAAATACATTTCAACACTCTGCTGCTGCTGACCTATGGAATAACGCGTGGAGCAACGCTCATTGTCCACTGTTGCAGTACAGACATTTTACCAGGGAAACCAGTGCCTTTGGCTTTAAGGTGCACAGAGTGCTAAACCACACCCCCTCGTACCTGGACATAAAAAGCAGAGCCCAGCACCCTTGCGGCGTGAAGCCAGACTGCGGAGTAAAGGGCGGTGCTTTTGGGTTTTTTCTGCGCTGTTTGAGCCACTGTTTGGCTCTGGTTGGCAGAGGGGCGTTTGGACTAATATCGCGGGAACGGGTAAAAACAAATTTGTGTCTTTCGTGGGGTTGGCGCACTTCAGTAACCTCAAGTGGAGCAGCGTGTGTCACACTGATATACTCTCTGCTGCATTTACAAAAAGCCTCCCCCTAAGCCTGGAATTTAAAAGTTTGGTCCAGCTGCCGTGCCGTGCTGAGACGCTGAACTGCGACTGCCGGACCAAAACAAGCACGGCCTGAGAAGGTAGGATTTTTTCATATTCCTACAGAAATAGATTGCGGTGCAAGTGGGAGACTGCAGGAGATTTCTCCTTTGATCCCGCTGCACTATATCAACAGAACAGATTGAAACAAAAACTGTTAAAGGCCTGTATTATCACAGTGACTGGCCTTGTACATGATAAACGTCTATTCCCCCCCCCCTCCTCATTTCATTTCTTCTCTTCCCTATGCATCATAAGGGAATAATAACATAAGAGGTGTTCATTTGAAATAAAACCTATACCAGAGCAAGTGCCTCAAAACCCCAAAACCCGAAACTCAGTTGGTTGGGTACGGTTGGTAAAACTTTTTACATTAGCTGAAAATAGGACCAGAACCCAAAAACAGCCAACGAGAGAGTGGGGAGAAATAACTACTGTGTTTAGCTTCTGCTTCTGTAAGCACTGTCCAGACCTCCCCTATCTAAAGAGGTAATCCCCTCCGATGACAGAAATGAGACTACGAAGCACAAGAGAAATAGAGGGAGAGAAAGACGGGTCATATTTAGCGGAGGACCAAGTCGACAATGTAAACAACAACCAGCCAATTCTAAACACTGTATAGCTAAACACACCAGAACAAATTCAGGTTCAAACGCATGCTGAAGAAGCAAATGGAAGCATGGTACTCATGAGCACAGGGACAAATCCATGTACTACATTGATAAATAAATGGAAACGAGGACTAGAATATACTATAACAAAGAAGATTCAGCAAAATATCAAGAACCATTTTGGCAAAAAAAGACATAAGAGCCATAATGATGCGGAAGGAGATTCACTCATAGGCAGGGAAAATCCACGATCTCCCCAAGTCCCCTTATCAAGCACAGAAATCCCTCTCTTGCTTGAAAAGACAGGGATTGGTTTCTGCCTGATGGACGCAGAGGAAGAAATAATATTATCCCCAAACCCAAATGAGAACGCAAGAGATCCAAAAAACCCAGCAGCGAGTGAAGACTCTACGGAAAAGATAGACCCAAAAACAGAGACATTAAAAGCACTGAACTTTGTTCTGGATTCATTAGTATCAGTCTTTGAAATGCTCAAGATGGAGGTACAGACACAAACCGGTACACTATTAGAAGTCACAAAAGAAGTAACATCGTGTGAATCAACATTGGTGGGATTAGTGTCCGCCATTAACACCAATATGACTCTGCTCCTTCGTGACCTAAAATTGGAAATAACAAAACATGTATCCTCAACAAAAGAAGTCAATCAGAAGAACAGAACAGCAAGCTATTGGAAGAGACTCTAAATCTTCTGAGAGGAAATCTAGTGGCAGATGCACCAAATCGAGGAAATGAAAATACTCAGGAGTCTTTATTTGATGATACGCCACTGTCAGTTTCTGTATTAGAGGAATTTAGGAGGCTAGCCAATGTAGTGGATGAAGAAGTGGACATCATTGAGGTGACAGCTAAAAACTATTCTGAAACCTCTTTAGAAAAGCAAAAAGATCCACCCCTTGACTGGCTACCCCGACATAGTCAAACCTCTAGAGGCAGCAGAAAACTGAGAAACCGCCAGGTGGAGAAAGAAAGGACAAAAAGCACACTCCAGAATAAGAAAAATCTCAAAAAAAGGGGAACAAAAAAATGCAAACCATAAAATCATGATGGAAAAACCAAAAAATCTATTGATTCCTAAAACTTCAACAAAAAAAATGAGGACACAGGAAAATTAAGTAATGAACCTTGAGAAGCAACAAATACCTCAAAGAAAAATGTGAATAGAGAAAACAAGATAAATAAAAAATAAAAAAAAAACAACAGTGGAAAAATCAACACAGATATCGCCAAGGAATCCAAAAAAAGCCCAAAAAGCTTTCCCAAGTTTTTGTTGCATCAATCGCAATTAAATGGGCTCCAATTCTTTTACAAAAAGGCACAAAATCAAAGGATAAAAATAACAACCTCAAACCCCCTACCGGTACATGATGATCCAAAAGCAAAAATAGCCCCAATCTTTTTAGCAGCAAAGAGTAAGGGGGGAAAAAGATCTGGCTATTGATAAGACACGCATGTCGGATATAATTGCGGATCCTAAGAAAATAAGAAAACAAGCCAACTGGAAACAGATATGGTACAAAATGGACAAGGAGAATGTGTGTCTCTAAATGATCAAGACAAACAAGAGACTTCTAATCTGGCAGTAAAAGACTCGCCAAATAATATGGAGAGTCTTAACATAAATAACCATAAGGATTACGCAATTCCCAGAATTTGGCTCAGACTTTGCTCAAATGCCAAACAGTATAAATCTCTAAGCCCCTCTGTTATACTAAGTATAACAAAGAAAGTGAGAAACCTCTACTCTTTTTCATCGGAAGACAGACAGTGTAATATTTCCAATGTCACAGGACGCCTTTTTTGTAGAACTAGTTTTAAGTTTACTCAATGCAAATAAAGCTCTGCTCAAAGAATCAAGAGAACTAGAAACTTACGGACTGGAAATTTCAGTTAGTGGCTCTGAAAATACCAACCTCAAGAACGTCATCTCTACGGAAACCCCTGATTTAAATCAGGAGAAAGAGAAGATCTTAAATGTACTGAAATTCAGTAAGGGGGGAACCGTAGAACAAGAAGTGAAAACACAGCAAAATGTACTCTCCAACCTACCAGAGATCCATTCCCAAGTATTTCCGAAACTAGGTTTAGGCTTGCAGCAACTTTAGAAAAAAGTGCTTAAATGTGATCAGTTGGAACTTGCGGGGTCCCAGTAACATCAAAGCCAAACATATGCGGGCACATCCGTTTACTCATGGAGATATTATCCTATTACAAGAAACGTGGTTAGTAAATCCACTTATCATCGAAGGATATACAGTATTGTGCCTTTCAGCATCTCAAAAGCACAGGGAAGACCCTCAGGTGGCCTTCTCATGGCCTTAAAAAAATCAAATATTTAAAAGTATAATCCCAATATAGGAAAATCACATCACATAGGTATTCAAGCATGCAAAGCACATACAGTGCAAGAGGGTAAGCCCTCAATATGGAATTTGATTAATATTTACTGGAACCATGCCAGCTCAAAGCTGATCAATTTCTTAGAAAATCTAGGCCTCCTTCTTGAAAGAATAAAAGTAGATTCGACCTATAGTCACATTATTTTAGCTGGAGATTTCAATGCAAATTGTATTCAGCCAAAGGAAAGCACTTTGAAATCTCCCATAAACGAGAAATCAAGAAGGGGAATAACGTGGCTAGAATTTATGAACCACTGGGACCTGAAAATGGTAAATGGATCCATAGGCGTAGACCAGGAATTAGCAACGACATGGCATAGAGGAAACTCTGCCTCTACCCTGGACTACATCTTTGTTTCTCAGAGACTTTTGACATCTTCTCTAGTCTTCGGAATAAAGCAAGACGGGGGCAGTGATCATAGCAGATTGGAGCTTACCTTTTCCAATAGTTCTATACCAAATGTAAATAACCAGAACCTCCAGAATATGAAAGGTAAGGTGAGGGTTGTGAAATATAAAAGCGAAGGACTAAAACTTAACAATTAAAAAAATCCCAAATCACATCTGGGAATTAGAATGCAACCCACAGAGATTTACTAACTTTCTCTGGGAAACCCTACCCCCAAGTCAATTAACAGGTATAGAGAAACAAACATTTACACGCATTTGATGAAGTAACCCAAAAGAAAAAAAGAGAATATAGGAAAGCCATAAGAAAAATCAGAACGTCAGGATTTTCGGATGAGGTATATAAAATAGAACTAAAAAAAAGAGAAAACTAACTATAGTACTTGGTCATACCTGCAGAAAGAAGTCTGAATGCAAAAAGATGGGGAGCATGTCCTAAAAACCCTCACAGAACACAGCTCAAAAAAACTTTTGGGCGACGATCAGCCACATAGAAGGGGGAATAGGCAACTATTTATGCAATCTGGTTTCAGAAGAAATCTCTAAAGCAGCAGGCCTGAATGGCCTAATTTATCAAACACTTAAGAATGAACCAGAACTATGGTCACAACTATTGTCTTGTCTTTTCAGAGAAATTCTGAGGAAGCGAGCAGTTCCAATATCTTGGAAAATAGCGTTGGTGATACCACTCTTTAAAAACGGAGATCGTCGAGCAGCGGCCAATTATAGACCAATAGCCCTGCTCGACATAGAGAGCAAAATTTCCATGAAGCTCTTCTTAAACCGTATTTTACATTGGGTAGAAGAACATGAAATACTCTTATGTTTTCAAACCGGCTTCAGAAAGGGAATGTCAACAACAATAAATGGTTTGACTTTAAATCTGTTAAACGAACAGACAAAAAGAGAACTCTCTCCCTTTATATGGAGCATGGATTGATTTGTCAAAAGCGTTTGACCAAGTTGAAAGAGTTTTACTATGGCAAAAACTGCGAAGTTGGGGCATACCGGAAACGCTGTTGTCCATATTGGTGGAAATGCACAAAAACACCAATCTCAGAGTTCGTCTGGATGAAATGGGCCATTTGTCTGAACTCAGAGGTAAATAGAGGAGTAAGACAGGGTTGCCTGGGAGAACCGCTCTTTTTTAACCTCTTTCTGTCAGACATAGGACCAGTTATAGAATCATCAGCGTTGGCCAGCCCCATTTTGAACGGGAGGAAGATCTGCTGGTTGGCCTATGCTGATGATATAGTACTCTTAGACAGAACACCAATAGGACTTCAGCGATTGCTAACGAGAATGAATGAGTATGCTAAGATCAACGGACTCTCAATTAACCCAGCCAAGACAAATATTCTTATTTTTAGACATCTGCAGAAGAAAGCAAAATTTACCAGCTGGAAACTAGGTGGAGAGCAAGTTAAAGGGGTATAAAGAGTAAAGTATTTGGGCTACAACATACATGCCAATACTGCTATGTATAAGGCAGAGGGTGAGGTGATGGCAAAGGTAATTCAAGCAGCATCCCAAATGATTAAATTAAACCACAAGCTCTGCAAATTTTCCATCATACCACTAGTGAGGTATTATTTAGCCAAAGTAGTACCAGTAATATTGTACTGTCTAGAAGCAAGACCCAGCTTATGGTCTGCAAACTGGGAGCTCGTTGAGGGCGATTATGGAAAAAAGCTCTAGGCCTCCCAAATTGTACGCCCATCGGCAGTCTGAGATTTGAACTAGGACTTAAGTCCCTAAAATGTATGGCAAATTGGAAACTAACCACCTTATACAGAGAGATAAATATAGGAAAAGAAACCAGTCTGTACAGTGACACGAGAAAACATGATAAACTGCAAATCAGATATCTGCTTGGCCCTAAGGGGAAATGTAATTAAAGTATTAGCTAAAACTGAACTTGATATAGAAACATTGGTCTCGAATTCACTTAAAGTCAAAAAAGAACTCGAAATCCTAGATTGGATAGAGACAATAGAAAAAGTAAGAAAGGTCTCAGTAGCAAACCCATTTCTAACGGGAGAAAAGAAACTTGGGTGTCTCTCAAAATATCTGATGAAATCTCCTGAAAGGAAGCTTCACACAAATATTCTCAGAATGAGATTAAATTTAGTTTGTTGTGGTGAAGTGTTGGAGAAACGAAATCAGGGACACAGGGCCAAGAGGCTATGTTCGATCTGTATAAATCCAGCCAAACAGACATTAAGGCACTTGCTAATGGACTGCGAAGGTTCATGGAAATATCGCTTCAGACTCTCTAGAAATTGTGTGCGTAAAGAAAATGACAACAATTCAGAATTTCTGTGGGATAGAATCACTTCAGGCTCAAATGTTATGCTCACTGCAGCCGCAATTCAGGTGCTAATAAATTTTGAAATTGATGTTTAGAGGGATTGCGTCGTGAACGGGAAACTTGGATCAATTTGACCAGATAACATCTGGTACCAGTAATAGGGCTGGGGAGCAAAGCGGGACTGGAAAGACAAGTACTTTTGTTGAGTAATCCTACTGGCTGGAACATTTTAAAGGCTAATTTGGGCTGGATTTATTGTATTTTTTAATGTATGTAAATTTGTTTGTTGGTCTGTTTTGGTATGTTTTGTAAAGACTCATTGAGTCATAAACAAAAAAATATAAAATACATTTAAAAAGATTTGCATACCGTGCCCCCAGACCATGCACAGCTATAACATAAGTTTGCAAAGCCATGCCTGTATCTCTCACCCATTCAATTCATGCCATGGGATAGAATTGCCCTATGGGCAGCGCTGGTACTTACACTACCCTCAATTTCCTTTTGCAGGTTTATACAAGAGCCTATTTACAGAGCTCATCAAACATGACATATGCTTTGTGAATATCACACATGGTAAGACACGCATCACGGATCCCTACCGGTAAACATATGGCCTGGCATCAATCCCTCAATTATTAACTGCAACATCCTTTATTCTTCCTTTCCACTTTTCCTTCCTTGGTGCTACGATACGTTAAAACAACATGTTTCACTGCAATGCATTTGTAATAATCAAGGCTACATGCCTACCTAACTAACAACTCACAATCACTGTATTCATGTCACTCACAACAACCAATGTACACCTGGTTCAGACCACTCTGCATACACACAACATTGTACAATTTGCCTGTAAATGTGCCTATTGAAATCTCACGAATGACTCAACAATGTCTTATTCTCACCTAAACTATATAAATTCACTGTCCAAAGCAATGCACTGGTCACCTCCACTCAGGTGATTATTTTCCTAAACTTCATATGCATCAGACCTTGTTCTGTCACCGCCGCCTTGAAAAAGACCCATGTCGGGTCAAAACACGTGTCGGCTGAGTATTAAAAAATTACCAACAAATATAAAGCGAAAAGACTGCTCCAAATCTTTGTAAAATCTGTGTACAATCATACAAAGTCATTACTTCAATGAACCAGTGCTCGGGTGATACCGGTTCTTCAACCGAAATTCAATCTATCCCTCGCCAAGACAGAACAGCACAGTCTTGTAAGAACCGCCTCACCGGCAGCGGGTTCTACTTACTTTCATAAGATCAGTGAAGTGAGCAGCCAATTCTAGTGCTCTACCCCCCCTGCATCATCCCCAAAGACATCAACTTGTGGTCCTGATGGATTCCTCCAAGGAGGGAAATTGGGCATCAGGAGAGTGGAGCCTCTGGGATTTAGGAGGGATGGGGCATGGGTCCACATCACTATGCCTCTTTGAAATGTCCTCAAATTGTCCCGAGAAGTCAATGAACTCGGCAATCTTGCTCATACAGGCCTCAAACCTATCCCTGGTCCATTCAGAGGGGTCTGAAGGGTCAGATGGGGGGGGAAGGACCATGCAGGGGGGGCTGAGCCATGAATTAGGGCTGGAGAATAGCCCTCAGTGAGGAGGGTACCTTCCAGGGCTCCAAAACAGGCGAATCAGCCTTTTGAGCGCTTCTACTGAAGCTTTGTGAGTGTTTTCGCTCAATGGATACATTTTGGCGCGCCTTTCGTCGCTGCCATCGTTGTCAGTGCTGCTGCGCCTTTCAACGGTACCACGTCGGAAGTGGAAGGTTTTGAGGGAGTGCCCGCTACAGAAGGAGATGTAGGCCGCAAAGGTGGGTGCGCAGAGGGCACCAAACCGCAAGGTTTGGAAATCCCACTCAAAGACTTCGATGGGCCTGCAGGCATTGAAACATTCCTCAACGGATTCCCCAGGGATAGTTAGGGGGTTGTGTGCTTAGAAAATGTGGTGCATGAGTGTCCCTGTCACCGGCGTGTAACCTAGCCATAGCACTGCCAGCAGCGTGTCAGCCAGGAATGGACACGTGGGAGCTCAATGCCTCCACAGTAAGGCCAACGGCCTTCGAATCTGAGCGATGGCACCAGTGGGGGAGTGACTCCCGGCCTGAATGGCATAGTCCGCTGACCATTTTGTATGTCTATATTTTAGGGTCTTGGGCCAAAAGAGCTTACAGGCTTTACACGAGCACTCATCGTGGTCACAGAGGAGACACCTATTGCATAGGCGATGGGTGTCTTTCCAGGGAAATGTGCCATTGCACGATGGGCAAAACCTAAAGTCAGTCCTCTCCATAGCAGAGGGAAGCAGCAGCCAGACCCAAGAGAGAAGGAAGAGAAGTGGTAAAAGAAAGGCATTTTCGGAGGAGAAAAAATGAACAGGTCCCCACTCTCCCTACAATGAATGCAGGGCAGCCAAGGCCACGCAATCCACAGTCACTGAGCAGCTCGGGATGGAACGTCAGCAGACAGGACCAAGCGTCAAAAGCTGTTGAGAAGTCGTCAAGGGCAATTGAACCAAAGACAAGCAGTGGAATTATCGATAAATGGAAACCAGCAATATAAACTCTTACGGGCTGTGCATTATGTGCGACCCACTAGGTAGGCGGAAAAAAACTGTGGGACCTCGACGCGTGAGGGACATGTTAGGGATAGGGTTACAGTCACGCCCATGTCGATGTCCCTTTCGATAATCGAAAAAAGATGCAATACTCCACGATGATCACTAGATGTTGGACTACATGCACAATATGTGATTCTAAGCTCTCTTCCTCTTTGCTTCTGCCTTTGCTCCTCCTCTCCACAACTGATCTGCTCTGTCTCAGCACTGGGCACCTGGTTTTCCCATTGGCTTTCAGGCCCAGGTCCCTGCTCACCCTGCCACCCACCCGCACTGCCTCCGTGAATCCCTTGCACTAAGATCTGTTTCTGTAACCATACAGTCCCCCCCCCCTTTTCTGCACTTATCAGCCACTCCCTGTCTGTTGCCTAAAACCTAGCACTTGCCACCTGTCTGGCTGCACTACCACTGTTTGTTCCTTTATTATTTATTGATTATTGATCTGTATTCCACTGTTCAGTACTTTCTACTTCTTCCCTCTCCCATGCACTTGCACGTCCTCAATTTCACTGGGCCTAGTAAGATCGTTGTTTTTGTTCTCCCTTGTTCCCCTCCCTTGTCGCACTCTATGAGCGCGATACAAATAAAGTATCAATAAGCAGATTCACAAGCATCGCATCATAATTGTTTCTACATGTAGACTGGTTATATGTAGGTAGAACTGTTCATGTATGAAATATAGGGGTACACAACAGATGCATTCATGTTCAAAAAACAAATTAAATGATGTATAATAAAATCAACCGTGACCAATGAATATTGGTTTGGGAATCGTATTCATGCCAAAAATGTGAACTACAGCCTCCATGCTCCTTAAAAAAAAAAAATTAACATAGCCGCCTTTTTTGTAATTTCTTCAAAACTTCTATTTTGCCCGATCGTCACTTTCCAGAGATGAAACAGGCAGATCAATAATCTGGGAAATTCATCCTGTAATCACCCCCACAAACTTATCCTAATTTAGGAGCAGGAGTTCAAAGTTGTTTGCAGGTATTTCACAAGCATCCCTTTCTTATGTAGTATGAATTGCTAGCTAGGCCGCCTACCTCTGTGCCTTGAATCTCAAGTTCTGATTCCAGCGAACATGTCCATGGGTGTTCTGGATAGGATACTGCACTTTTTCATCCAGCCCAACAGGTCTACCAATAAAGGATGCATCAATTTTCAAGGATGAATGATTGATCGGCAGATCAGCCCAGATCACCCCCGAGTAAAAACGGTTCAGTCTTGTGCCATTCTGCAGCAACCTCCAGCCACCCACCAATCCTGCCTCAGGATACAAGATGCTGATTTAGAAATCATACTGTTTTCATCAGATTGATCTAGCCTCTCGTCGGTAACCACATTAAATCTTTTGTAATGATCTACTCAGAGTCAAAAACGTTCTGCTCCAGCTTGAATATACTGTCAAAACTCAAGGCTGTCCTAGTTTTAACCACAATTAAAATAATTTCGAGAATGTGTCCCTTTGACCATCAGCCAACATCCTTCTAGGTCTAGCTTTTACGTCATCAACTTAAACCAAACATGAACACCTCTTAGAGTAAATGTAAACAATGCTCCATATGTGCATGAGACAGTGTGCTTGCTCCAAATGAAGCATTCTGTGAGGCTGTCTGATGTGTTTCCTGTAGCATGACTACTTTGGTTTTCAGCCTGTTTGCGTACCCTATCGTTCTCTGCTTACTCCAGTTCTGTAATCCTCTTAACATTAGAAGCTCAACATTTCAGACAATTTGCATACATTTCTCCATATTTGTATCATCCCTTATTTGCGGCAAGTCTGCCAGTTCGTCCCAACCCAGCATCTCCAGTCATACGCCCACTACCTGCTGTTGATTGGCCTTCATGTACCTCTGAGCATAGCATCTGTATGCCTGAACAGGGATTCCAATTTTCATTGCTTTTTCAGCCTTCTCATTCCCTGCTTCTCACAGCTTCTGTGCAATTTTGTCCCTTCTCGTTTTCCAGAAACATCCCACCCCCGTCATTTAAAAACAATCAGTAGAATGTTCCTTTTGCTATTGATTCAGGTATTCCATAGCCAGATTCATATGCATTAAAAGGGTTGCAGCTAGCACCCTACCAATCAGCCTGAAGGTCTCTTCAGGCGCTGTTTTGGCATCACAGTTAAGCACTTGCTGCTTCTCATTCTGCAGCTGTGCTTGTCTGGACACTGCAGTCCCCAAAAGTCAGTGTAACCGTTTTGCCACCACCGTGGTGGCACACATCAAATATGGACAACATCCTCCCTGCCTCTGTACTCAAGACCCTTACGACTCAAGGGCTCCCGCCTTACCTGCAAATCATCAACAGCTCCCTAACTCGAGGAACATTCCCTCGACACTCAAGACTGGACAAATCCTCCAGCCTCTTAAACCAACGTTGGACCCCAACGATCTCAGCAACTACCGCCCAATCACCCATCTTGTCTTCCTAGGTAAGATCCTTGAGAAAGCAGTAGCCACGCAACTCCTCCAACACATTGAAGCCAATAACCATGCAGAGTTTCAGTCTGCTGCAGTGCTTGAGGAGAGAGGAGCTGCTGCTACACATGGAATTGCCTGTTTTTTGGTCCTGATCCCTGTGGGACTGGAACTGTGTCTTTAAGGAAAGTAAGCCCAACCTTCCTTTAAAAACTGTGTGCAAGCGCACGCACAGAGTTTCGTGCAGAGTTTCAGTCTGCTGCAGTGCGTGGCAGGACGTCAGGAGGAAGGTAAGACTCCATTAATTTATGAATACGGGTCCTCAAACCCGTCTAAAAGCAAAACAGGCTTTAACCGTGTGTGGTACTAGTGCTAAAATAAAAAATCAGAAAGTCATCTGAGTGTGTGAAAGTCCTTTATGTGATGTTTCATTGGCACCAAACAAAACATGCGAGCGAGAGGCGGGGAAGGGGAGTGAGCGATCACACGGTGAGTCTGTGGTTCCCCCAGCCCACGTTACTCGCGCGCTCGAACTTGATCAGTCCCTTCTGCCCCCCCCCCCTACCCTCCATACGCCTCTCCAACCACATACGTCCCTTGAAAGTATTAACAGTCCTGCAGCGCTTGCTCATCTGGCTGCCTGTTGTCTCCCTGAACTTTCAACTACACAAACAGGAGAAAGGTCAATGGACGTAAGACCTTGTCCTCGGACGACTGTGCCACAGGCAGCCTTTGAGGAAACCAACACCGTGCTCAAAGTAGTCATCTGCACAGAGTCAATTGCAACATCAAACCAGACACTGCACGATGCGAAAAATAAAGAAAATAAGTTCAGCAAAAATGAAGGAAACGAGTATATAAAGAACGTCAGTGAAATGAGTTTCTCACAGGCGCATGGTTCGTTGGTCTTGGCCCGAAAGACGGACTCCTCTGGCAAAACGGATTCAAAATCGCTGTTTGCGTCCTATGTGAACAAAGATGAGAAAAACGAACTTGGGGAATGCGTAACAGTTAGCAACACCAAAATACCTGCAGCTCAACCATTACAATCAGAAGATGGAAGACATGAAGCAGGCGAAGACCTGTTCTATTCCCCATTCGACGTGACGGATGCTGAACTGCTATGTATGGAAACATCACAAACTTTACCGAATCCCAAAATATTTAATTTCCATATTCACCAACATGAACCAAGTTGCAGCAATCGCGAGGAAATCGCACGCTTAACGAGCTCAACACAGACGCTGCGACTCACGCTGCCTATTGAAGGCAGTTGCCATTCAAATATGGTACTGAAACAGCAGGTGAGCCTGAAAGAAAAAAAATGGAAAGTGAGAGAAAAGTTGTATCACAACTAAGTGCGAAGGAGAGTCCGAATTACAGTGGCATCGATTTAGCAGGTCGGGAGGCAAGACTTACTCGGAGATTACAAGCCGACTTCGAAAATAGCAAAGCAAAGCTTTCAGACAGCTACTCGAGTAAATAGAAAGATGATAAAATTGGTTGCCGAAATCCGGTACCTATAGAGTCAGTAACCAACACAGATTCAGGTCTTGCAAACTTCCATTGTAAAGTGCATTGTCTGTCGAGCAAAGAATGCACAGTGGAAACCCGGTTGAGTGGCGAGAGGCCGGTGCATGGTCACCTACAGACATTTGAATTTGGTGATAGACCTGCGAGCTCCCTTAGTGAATTACTCAGCCATGGGAAAAAAATAAAGAACAAAATGGATAGAAGAGTACCAAACTGCTCTACCCCAACTAACCAAGGTGTAAATGTAACTGCGGAGCCCTCGCAAAATCTTCAACAGACACATCTTGTTTGTGACTGCATGGATTCAAAACTACCAGACAGGGAAAAATCATCAAGTGCATCAGATAAAGACAATGAAATAAAATCAAATCTATCTGTGGCAGCGGCGATCCAGATTCACAACAATGTACTAGCCGCAACTTCCCTGGCACTAATTCCTTTCATAAAACTGTACGACAACTTAAATGAAGCCACACAAAACAATGTAGTTAGCTTGGGCAATCTGGTGGAAAAAGTTTCAAAAATGGAAACTTTAGTTCAAATACAACAACAAAAACATAACCAACACATTGAGATAGAAGATGGCTTCAGAAAGATATACAAGTTAATTGAAAAACAGACAAATGAAGGAAGAAAACAAATGGACGACCTTCTAGACTTTATGAAAAGGTCCTTTTCGAATCTAAGCTTGGCAAACTCAATCTTGGCCAACACAGACGATGGACTCAATGTAATCGCCATTTCAACCGGTTTAGAGCCAAAAGGAGAGGATATATTTACACGAAAAGCTTTAACAGCCCCAATTCCTCACCCGGTAGACTCAAATGTAAGTATTCAAATCGCACCTAGCTGCCGGTAGGCAAGTGCTCCATCTTCTTCTGCGATGGCAATGGAATTGCGTCCCAACGACGCACAAGAGAAAAGTAAAGGGACTTTGAAGATGCAGTTTCGGAACCTTCGCCGGCTGTTCCGAGTTGTTCAACCGCCAAGGCTTCGTTTGGGATCTTTCATAGACTGGCAAAAAACATCCAATCGGGAAAAACCCCTGAATCAAAGCAGCCTATAGGACATGGCGCTCCTGCATCAGTCATTACAAAAAAAAGAAAAGAAAAGAAAAAAAAACTTGACAGTCAAGGACCAAACATCAAACTCAAGGAAATTTATCAGAAACTTAACAACTCCTCCGAAACCAAAGTTATTTGTTCGAGAAAACGCGGTGGGGAAAATGACCAACAAACCTTTGATTCTAAATGGCTCTGAAGCAGTAAATGTGGATACATTGGAAAAGGAAAAGAAAAACGACACTGAAACATGTCCTAAAGCTCACTCTGTCCGAAAGTTAAGAAAAATTGGCAAAAAAACGGATAAGAATCGACTCAGACACAAGCAGTGCTTCACTCTCTGATGGCATTGAGGAATTCTGGAGAGGATGAAACTCAAGATGAAACTTACATTTCTTCATCCGAGAGTTTGAGCATTTTGGAAGCTCCCTCCCGGGAGCATCTGGGCAGGCAGAAAGGCAGTATGAAGTACTCGAGAGCTGTCACAAAACAAATGGGAGATAAAATCTCATTGCCACAGGCAGCAGCTACAAAAATGGCTGACAGGCAGTCGACTATAAACCGCCTCACAAAAGAGAAACTGGAAACAGCACTAAATCCAAAACACACGTCAGCACACAATCTAACAAGAAAAGAAATGTCAAAATCTCTGCAAGGACAACGTACATGTGCCTCTAGTAAAATAAAAATCAACGTGCTTGACGACGATTCAGAGGTAAACTTGAACCGAGGTAATGTAATGCGATTATTTCACTCAGTGCCGACACTAAGGATACTCAAGTCTGAAGATATACGAATTGTCGAATACATGTCTGAAGAACGAGTTGATTGTGTTCTTCTACACATCTACTCTCAAGCGGTCAGAAAGACAATATTGACTCCGAAAGAGGAATTGTTATGTCTTGGATTCGAGATTTCAGAACAACTGGAGATGTCAACACCGTTGGCTGAAGCTCGCGAAGAAAGAAATGAGTAAAAAAAACTTTGACTCAACGGCGAGCACAAATACAAACCTACCCGAGTACCAATTCATCATCTACGACAAACGAAAGGCATCAAATGCAAGCCAAAAGAAGACATTAACTAGCCATACCGGACAGGACGCCGACGCCACCCTTATTTCCTAGAACACCAGGGGATTCAGTCATTTATACAACGACTTCCCAGTGGACCTAACGAACAACTTTGCAATCTGCTTGAAGGAAACTTGGATGCGGCAACCACCAGTAAAGGACGGCTATCATATATTGATCAACCCTGCTGATAAAAACATAACAGGACGTCCCTTTTCTGGTCTTTTAACGTTGATAAAAATAGGAACAAATTGGGAAGTGACCGAAACAATTAATCCAAACCGGCACGTGCAAGCGACTCTACTTGAAAGAAAGAGCGGAGAAAAAGACAAAGTCCAAAAGTTATTGCTGCTGAATGTCTATTGGAATCCAAGAAAGATGTCTGGCAGCAAAATCATTACTTCCATAACAACGTTAATAGACAAGAACCAGTCGTCCCATCAAAATCTGTGGATCATCGTATGCTCAATGGGAAAAAACAATTAATTGAAGTATCCAGACTAGAAGAACGCAAGGCCGGCTCTAGACGAACAAGATGGAACTATGCAATGGAGGCACGAGACTGCATAATGGTTAACGGAAACGTGAAGGGAGACATCCCGCCACAAGTCACCTGGCGAAACATGGGGTATGAAAAAACTTTAGACTACATCTGGACGTCTAATAATGTGACGAAGCTAATTCACAACCTGGCGATAATTCCGTCAAACAGTGACCACTCTCTTTTGATCATGTCCTGGCAACCAAGATGTAAGACATTGGCTGGCTCGGCATGTACACAACTGGAAGTGAACTCTGGGCGTAACAGACTCAGGATAAAAGCAAATCAGATCCTGAAACTCACGTCTGCTTTTCAATTAAAAACCAATGATAGCCTGGATCCATCAAACTACACTGCATTACTGCCGTACACAAACATGCCAAATAAAAGGTAATACTATCAAGAACATGATCATTTGCACACAGAGTAACATCTTGAGAAACGAAAAACTGAAATTAAGAAAAGACCTACGAGAGCTGAGATCTGGAAGTAACATAAATGCAGCTACCATGATAAAACATCGAAAACAAGTCTATCGTAACTGGTTAAAGGCGTTCAACTTTCACCGTGATCAAGAACGCGGTGAGGCAATGCTAGCTCTAATTAAAACAAATAACACCAGAGACATCTGGAACATCTTGAACCAAGGCAATATAAAGCACGCAAGCACAATGGCAAACAGTGTATCTGAAGCCAATTGGGTGAGGCATTTCAAACAATTATTCACGTCACAACCAAGCAAGTTGGAAGTAGCAAATGAGCCATCTTTAATTGCCTGGGACACAACGGAGTCCAAAGAGGACATAGCAAGTGCAATATCAAAGTTAAAAAATTCGAGAGCAGCCGGCCCTGATGGCATCACAAATGTGATGTTAAAACAACACAAACAAGAATGGTCAGTTTTCATTTCGGAGCTGTTTAGGAAGATTGCAAAAACCAGGAAAATTCCATCATCCTGGTCTGAAGCAATTATTGTACCAATACACAAGAAGGGCGACAGAGAAGATCCTCGTTTGCTTTATTGGACACTATTAGGAAGGTATTTGCAACGTTCTTACAACAAAAAATAACAGACGGGCTTGGAGGTCCGAAATTGATGACGAAAGACAAACCGGCTTCACGAAAGGAGTGGGCACGGAAAACAACCTCGCTATAGTAAACATTTTGAAGCTTGAAGCCATTCGGAGGAGGGAAAACTTTTACTTCGCCTTTATTGATATGCAACAAGCGTTCGACACCATAAACCGAGAGAAGCTCTGGGAAAAATTAAAGAAATGGAAATGCCCTCTCTCTCTGTTAAATCCAATACAAGCTTTACATGAATCCACCACATTAAGAATAAGGCTAAATGAAAATGGTGATCTTTCAGAATCGATCGCAACAAATAAAGGAGTGAAGCAAGGTTGCCCCTTGGATGCAGTCCTATTCAAACTGTACATTGCTGATGTCTCTAAAGCCTTAGCTAGTACACATTAATTTACCCCAAAAGTAAATGGACACCATATACGTTGCTTGATTTATGCCGACGACCTGGTGCTGGCCGATAGAACACCAATCGGCCTACAGCGACTCCTAAGCGCCTTGGAAGGGTACATGGAAGCCAATGACCTTAAGATAAATGTAAAAAAGACAAAAATCATCAAGTTTGGTCACACAGAGGGAGCAAGAAAGTAGAACTTCAAGTGGTACATCAACAAGGTTCCGATCGACGAAGTTAACGTGATCCGTTATTTAGGAATCTCAATAAATACCTCAATCAGAGAACAGAGCTGGGTGAACGAGCTTGACAAGCTAACACGAACCCTTGCACTACAAGGAGCAATAATCCACACGTTATATGGGAAATTCATGCTTGTTCTAGTCCGTTCATTCTACCTTCAAAAAGTTATCCCAGCAATTACATTCGGTGCAGAGGCAGGCTGGAATATTGACCTAAAAATCTGGACAAAACTTGAAGGAATTTTTTGGCGACTTGTGCTACAACTGCCAAAATACCTATCAATGACAATAATTCGTCATAAACTAGCAGTGGAGCCTCTGTACGGCATAGTAATTTGGAAATCCATGGCTTTGCTAAGAAAGATGGAACTCAATGTGGAACCTGCATATAAAATCTTTGTTCTCCATGAAAAAACTAATCAGGACAACCTCTTGAAAGAATGGTCTCAAAGAATAAAAGTCTATATGCGGTCTGCAAATATCAAAATGGAGATGCTATTGAAATGGCCCCAAATTGCTAAAAAAAACTGAGGCAGTGGCTATGGCCACAAAACCTAGACAAATATTAATTACGAGTTGGCAACTGCAATGGATTTGGGGCCGACAATGAACAAATTGGACAATCTACTTAAATATCTCTGTCAATTTCCATCTCGACTCCATAGGGATCGTTTTTTCCACCTACGAACTAACATCTATAAGTCGCGGAATATGTTGTTTGTGAGACACATGGAAAATACTACAGATCATTCCTGCGGGCTCTGCCCGGAAACAGTAAAGCACTTATTAACGGAATGTCAACCACTTAAGGACTCCAGATCCTTATTTATGGGCCAGTTTGCACCAATAACTGGAAATCCAGATGACATATGGGTGCAAATCCTAAGTGGGAACTCAGTACATCTAATTTGTGCAGCTATAAACTTGTTGGACAGTGTTCTATCTACATCGGAGAATATGATTAGCGAATAAGAGTGGAGGCTGCTTTGGTTTGATTTGCTTGCTTTTTCATGTCAGTTTTGGTGCTGTTGGAATGTTGTTGATGAGGATGATCTGAATAAGGATATGTGATTTTTTAGGAAATTGTAATAAAAGTTTGTAAGAAACTACAAATTACAAATAAAAAAAATAACCTTCAGTCCTACCAATCTGGCTTCAGTCCCATATGCAGCACAGGAACAGCTACCATCAAGCCGATAGACAATGCCCTTTAAATCCTCAATGATGGCCATTGTCTTGGGAGGATAGCTCAGAGGCAACGCAACGTACTCGCATTGGAAGCAAGATGATGCAGAGCAACACAGGGTCAATCCCCGGGTACGCACTTAGAAATGTTTGGGTTTTAAAAGCGTTATAAATAACCAATTATATATATATATATATATATATATATATCCTTGCCTCCTAGCTCTCCTTGACCTCTCAGCAGCATTTGACACAGTAGACCACCAGACACTCGCTGACAATCTACATCGCTGCATGTGGATCAGCAAGATCATCCTCCGCTGGTTTAAATCCTACCTTGCAAATTGCCAACAGTTCGAATAAATGGATTCTTCCAGATCACCAACTCTACCCATCACCTGTGCAGTCCCACAACGATACATCCTGTCCCTCGTGATCTTCAATATTTCCATGGAACCATTCTAAACCCTCCTCGCTCCACACATCCACATTCACCACACAGTTCTACCTCAAGATATCCTCCATTGAAGACATCCACAGGCTCAAGGCCTGTCTCACATTGATCCAGTCCTGGATGTCCAGTGCTTATCTGAAGCTCAACCCTTGCAAAACTGAATTCCTACTGCTGACCACCACCACCAAACACCTTGATATCCAGACCTGGCTCTCTACTATTTTATTTGTTTTATTAAAGTTTTACAAGTATAAGTAAACATGTTCGATCACAGTTCAGTACCCTCCCTAACCTCAACTTCAAACAGTAACTGTGTCTCTGGTCTATATTATTTAAAGTTACAAGTCCCTTGGGTAAAATTGTCATTGAGGATGGCCTGGGAGGTCGAATATTAGGCCTTTTGTTTCCCCCATATCTTCCGTCGTCATCCTTCTATAGAGTGCTATATTCAGGGGGGTTGTCATCTGGCGAGGTGAATAGTTCATGCTCAAGTGTGTTCCACAATGCGATTTCTGTGGAGCTTTCTCTTCTTCCCATTCCTATCACTTCCTGGCTCTCTACAAAGATCCTCGAGGGACTCACCCCAACTGGCCACCTATGCCATCTCCCTTGGGTTCAACATCGACTGACACCTCACGTTCAAACAGCAAATAGCATGGAAGACACAAACAGCCTGCTACCAACTTTCTCTGCTGTGGAAAATCAGGCCCTTCTTCCCAGAAAACAACTTCAGATCTGCTGTCCAAGCCTTTGTCTTCTCCCACCCGAATGGTGGCAATGCCCTTTTGGAAGCCCTTACAGGGACTACCCTGGCACCCCTGAAATGTGTCCTGTATACTGCAGCAAGACTTAAAGAACTCAGCAAATGTTCCCATATCACCCCAACACTCATTGAACTGCACTGGTTCCCACTGCAAACTTGTATCATCTTCAAATCCTGTTGCATTATCTACAAGACTGTCATCCTGAAGTCCCCACGCAACCTCACTGGGTAACTCAGCATCTCTGAAGACCTGCAATCCAGGAGCAGCAAAGAAATGTGCAGACTTGAATTACAACAGTGCAGGATTGAAAGAACCAGAAGACAGGCCTTCTCGGTCTACACTCCAAGATTCTGGAACCACCTCCTTGTCACCATCAGACTTGCCCCATCACTTCTACAGTTCAGGAAAGAGCTCAAGACCTTCCTCTTCAGGGAATGGCACCTCCTTAACACCTAGGTCCATACACCCCGCTCTCCCCACCCTACCTCAGACTCTGATCTGCTCCCCAATGTCCCCCCCAGGTACTTTTAGATCCCTTGCTGTCAAGTGCCCACTCTCTCCCTCCCGTTAGCTCCCAGCTCCTTTTTGTCTCCGCTTCCCTCACTGTGTTCTTCCCCCTATGATTGTAAAGCACTCTTTTGGTTCCCGAAGCTAGGTCCCCGCTCAATAAATACCCTAATAAGTGTCTTCCTCTCTCCTATGGGGGTCACCTATGTCGAGTACTCTCTGCAACTTCCCACTGTGTTTAACTGCCATGCCTCCCCCCCAGTGCCAAGGCCTTTTTTGGTGATTTCTGCATTTCACCATTCAATGCCTTCTAACATCATTTTCTACTTCATTAACCCCTTAAATCCAAAGGACGAGCTATCTTGTCCTTGGCAACAGGGAGGTAAATCCCAAGGACGAGATACCTCGTCCTTGGCACTTACTAAGACGGGGATGAGGGATATAGACACTCTCCCAGTGAACAAACAGCTTTGTCTTTCCACCCAAGACAGTGACCAAGTGTGATCACGAAAAAGAAGGCCCAAGCAAGGTACAAAGACATTACACATTGCTACACATCACAACAGCCCGTTGCGGTCAGCGCCTTACTCACTGTGGGAGTCCTTTACCTTCTAGTGCATCTGATCTCCACAAACAGCATCACTTATCCAATGGTGGAATCTCACCCTGTCCAAACTGGCACTGAATCAGGCGGTAGCAAAGATCCACACTGTAAAGTCATATCACAGTTCACCCACCACGTGCTGTCTCTACAGAGTTGGGGAGGAGGGGGTGAATCCCACAGTCCTCAGTCTCATCAGTAAAGCAACTATTTCATGTAATCTGTATGACCCAGTGCTATTTCTCAGCATCTAAATGTACCCCTCGAAGCTTAATCTGCATCTTCGGATCTTTCATTACCTGGACCTTATCTGAATCACTATGGTGGGGTACTCCTTGTGTTGGGGATCCTTCTCTCAATATACCATGGATGAGCCACAGGGCCGGTAAAACAGCGCGACTTGCCCATAAACATTAGTTCTAATTTTGCAGGGTGAGGCATTGCACACTTCCAACATCTACCTCTAAGCACCGCACTTGTTTCACTCCTGTAAACTCGAGCCTTGAAGGGGCCCCAGTGGTGATTTGGGTCCTAACGCTGGTTACCTGCTGCACAAAAAGACACTGCATAAGTGTGCCACATGCAAAATCCTCTTTGTTATTGTTTCCACAACATTTTATGAAGTGCGTTGTGATGCTAATTAGACCACAGAGTAGCCTAGAAAACGGCTTTTCTGGTACTCACTGGAGAGGGTGTGGACCTTTGCTGGCAAGGTGATCGTGTCCACTCCGTTGTCAACCCTCTTCTAGACTTCCAGGATTCTGGCACCCATATATTAAAGCGTGGTTATTTCATTACCAGCAGCATCAACCTTGCCACACAACACCTCCTTTTACCAGGGCAGGCCCGAGGCTAGAGCAGAGGCATTGCTAGGAGGGGGGGGAGGCGGGGCTAAGGGGGCTATAGCCCCTGGTCTTTTGGTTGTAGCCCGGATAGAATCTCAGGAGCTACAGCCAAAAGGCTAGCTAGCCCCCAGTCTCAACAGTTCTGACAGAGTAGCCCCGGGGTCTTTTCCAGACCTAGCAACACCCCTGGGCTCGCCATTTTAATGCCTGCATCCTGCAACCCACTCCCTTGTAAGTTCTCCACTTTGCCTCTAATCCTTCACCTGACACAAAGAACTTCATTTTGCATTTTTTGTTTGTCTGCTTAGACATCTGCATGGAGAAGCCTAGTCGGAAGTAACGTGTGCCGCCAGGTAGGAGAAGGATTTGTATTGGATCTTTGTAGAGTAAAGTAGCAGATCACCTGACTTGCATCTTCATCACATGACTCCCGCAGACTTATGCTTTCAGAGTCAGTGCATTGGCCAAGACAAAACATTCAGTTTACTGAAGTAGTCTTGGACAGCAGTCAGTGGAAGGCCTTCCCTCAGGACAAGTTAGCATCTACCCACAACACGGCTCTCAATTTCTTCACTCAAACACAGCATTTTAGCTCCAGGGGTTCCTGCCACATATGATCTTGTGCATTTAGGTTGTTCTAGAAAGAATGAAACCAGGACACTTACAGTGGTACATTGCCCTAGACCGAGGCCAGTTTTCACAATCTCAATTCAGGCCAGTCTTGACATCTCAAACTGTAAATTGGTATTGAGCATAGAATATTTAGAAACGGTCCCTGTTCCACCCCTTTATTCAGATTTCAGTCAAGACAAAGATTTCAGAATTTCTTTCGGAGGGCCGGTGCCAGGACGTGAACGCACAGTATTCGGGAATGCCAAGACAGACTCCAACACGAACTTCAAGCTAAAAGTGATATTTCTGGTGCTAAAATCCTCCCTTCCTCGGAACTCATCAAAGTCATTAGAGGATACTTCGCTGCAAAGTTTCACTTGAGAAAACTAGTGGGTTTCCAATCACCCTCCTAAGTAACTGAGCCGTAGAGGCTTTAGGACAGGGGCTCTGAAGCATCATATGTGGTGTCCAGTAGTGCCTCCAGAGAGGAAGAGTAATGGCACCCTAGACATTGCTACAGATGTGTGTATGGGTCATAGGTGCCGATCAGATTGCATGTCCGCCCAGGCCTAACCCACAACTCTGTGGAGTCCATTCTTCTCTTAAATTACAGTATCAAGATGCTGTCAGACTATATTCTGGCCTCTGATTCTGAAAACACGTTGGACATCATCCAGCGGCAATAAACCATTGAAATAAGGTGTAACAGTTTGTGACCCGCATCGTAAGCGATGCGCTCTGGGACTGCATATGCTGCAGGCAATTGCTGATCGGGTGGGAAGGCAGCAAAGCAAGGGCAATGGAACCAAATCACCATGAAGGCAGATCTTGCCATTTTTTTGTTTACGACAAAATGGTCCATCACAGTTCATATAGATCCACTCTTACCCTAGAACTTTGGAGCCTGCCGTTCTGTCCCCAACCTAATCAATTTGGAAAGCAATGACTGAAAGCAGAACACTCCCACATGTGACAGAGGGCCATTCCACATCTCAAAGCATGAGGTCAACTGTGTAGTTTAATCACAAAGCCAATAAATAAAAAAAGAATAATATAAGATTTAAACAGAGCATTAACATCGTCAAGAAGGAGCATTCCAGCTGTTCTCTTCTTAGCTCACACATTACTGGCGGCCACCTGTAGTCAAATACTGATAATGGAAACACGAATCTACGAACACCAGCATAAAAAAAACAAGCGCATGCCAACAATCTCACGGGCGGCATCTGATGACTGGAGATTTTCCTTCGGTTTGGGCATTCTCTATCTTAGAGAAAGTCAATTAATGTGTGACCTAAGTCAGAAGTAATTGCATATAAGCATGCACCTTCCAACTCATTTTTGCCAGCTAGAAGAAAACCCACTCATTTTACCTGGCCAGAACTTTACAGACAGGAGGTTGGCCACTTTTTAAACTGACCCGACACATGATTTCTATTTCAAAGTGCCATTTTCGGATGTGAATTTTGAGTGGCCAATTATAATTGTTCTTTTATGACGCGCTTAATACAAACGAGTGGCTTCTAAGTGCGGGATCGTGATTCAAACCTATGTTGCACTGAGTTGTCTGCGTTGCCCCTGAGCTATCCTTCCTCGGCAATTAGAGCCGTAATGCCTCTTACCCGAACAGGCAGTTACAGCTGCCTGCCAACATCAGGTAACACCACAACATGCATGGAGTATTTGAAAAAAAGATCAATGTTCCGGAACAGAACATTAGGCCCCGATGCTATTCCGATACACGCTGCTAACGAACCAACAAACCCAGATCAAAAAAAGAACCGTCTAAGGAGAGCAAACTGCTCGATTCTGAATGTTAACCTAGAACATTGGAAATGAAAAGAAGCCTTTACCAGCAACGAGCATAAGGTATGCTTTCCTTTTTAGAACCCGTGCAATGAGAGTATTTTCTGGTTGAGTGCCATTTTCTGGGACAGCAGTCCCAAGTTGTCCTATATCAGGGTTATCCAGGACATTATTATTTGCAATTTAGTCTAAATTAGCTATTCACATTGGACATGGCCATCTCTGCATTTCTTTTGATCGCCAGTTAAATTTGACACTGCTCCTGCAGAGTACCACTCGGCTATTTAAAGCACTGCTTTCTCAGATCCGAGTAATTCAAGGAACAATGTTTCAGTGTCACAAATACCAGAACACAGTGCAACCAATCTTAGAATTGCTTTGGCCAGGAATCAAAATGAACAGTCAAGTGCTGGGAAAGATGACCAATCACAAAAAACTGTTGCAGGGGTTGAGGGGAAGCAGAGGATCGTGATGAGCTGTGTTGAGCACCCCAGAACGATCTCACCGAGAGCGCCTCTATAGGAGGTCCCTCCTCCAGTCGGATTTAATGATCTAATTGGGCTCTGCTTCAAACTAATTCTTCAAGTCTTTGGAACGATAGGATCAATCTCCAGTAGCCAAGGAGAATCTTGGGAGATGTAGTTTCTGATTGCATGGCATCTATGATGACCATTTTAAGGATGTTAAAACAGGTGTTTATTAATTTCTAAAGCGCTTTAGCCAACTCTGTACAAAATTAATTAATGAGATGGTACAAAATAAGCAATGTTGATTAACATAGTACAGGATAAGAACAAGACCGAGAAGACAAAAAATAAACCACAAAGCAAGAAACGATATGATAATCCAGTAAACTGAAAATGAATGCCTAACAACATGATTGAGCCAGTCAGGTGGAGTAAAATAATGAAACTAAAAAGGGGGTACAGGAGGGAGATGAAACATGGCATAGATGACAAACAAGGAGCCTTATGGAAACCGTAAAGGCAGTCCCACCGGTAAGAAGCAAGAGAGGAAGACAGGACTTGTCACCAAAGGAACCGGCGACCAACATCAGTGCCTATGGTTCCCCGGCACCACCAGTCCAGTCCCCAACTAGTTCCAAGAGTGCAGGAAGTCCAAGGGCAGAAAAAAAGCACACCTCGGTCCGAGGTGTGCTTTTTTGCACTTAATTAATATGCCAATTAAGTGCAATCACGCCAGCCTCACCACCAGCTCCACGTGACAAGGTGGCATAGACAGCTCCTCCAAAGCCAAAGGGAGGGGCGAGGAGAGTCACAGCCGGTGACGGAGATAAAAAAAGGCACTGCAAAGGCACCATAATCCCATGAGCAATGGCAGCGCGACACTGCGGAAAGTTTGCAGAGAAGCCAATATTGCCCTCACAGCAGACCAGCGGGACGTCATAATCACAAATGCAGACACAGCGAAGCCGGCTGAAATAAACCTGCAGAAACCTGCAGCAGAGAAGCAGATACTCCATCCATGGCTGCCAGGGGAGGACAAAGCGGGTTCCATGGCAAGCACTCCACTAAAGCCACGGAGCCATCCATCGAGACAACCCTCTAACACACGGGAACAGACCAGCACCGATGCCAGCGCCCACCATTCGCCAACACAGCTGCCAAATCTGCAAAGGGGGGGCGTCAGATCAAACATGCCGACAACAACACCATCAGCAATGCCGGCCGGCTACGAACGGAAGCTCCAGTTGCACATCTTCTAGTGGACCAGTGGAAGGAATTGTGTGAGATTTCGTTTTTGGCTGCATGGAATCAGTCGCTGGACGGGTCAAGATTGTACATTCTGGTTTGAGGTCTTCCATGAGATCAGCACAATGGATTGTGAAAGTGTGCTGGAAAGTGCATATGCCCATTTCAGTTCTTTATACTGGAGGAAGATTGGAAAAAAAGTAGTGCTGTAGCGTACAGATTCTGGTTTTAGGTCTTCCATTAGTCCAGAACATGGCACTTAGATGTGGTCATAAAGACAGATGATGGTGATTGTGAGGAGAGAAGGTGAGATTGTGCATCAGTGGAGCCAGTAGGAATATTCTGCTTTGAGGAGGCGGTTCCTTATAATCCCATCAAGCAGCATGAAAGTGCAGTCTCGATGCAGTCCTGCGCTTGTCCTACGATAAGGAGCATACATTTTTCATTTGCTATTACAACTACAACTTTAACACCCCAATTGTCCCGTATGATGCTCCCTTGGTCATCGTCCCTAAGCAGTCGAGATGAAGTCTGTACACGTGTATACACTCTGTGCCATCCCGCTGTTTTTGCAAAATGATTTCAGAGCATTCCTTGCGCAGCATAACGGTCTAGATCCTGGTGCAGCAATCGAGGAAATTCTGCCACGGCATCAATTAGCAGGGCTTTCGAATTTGGGTTAACCACTGGAGTCCCAGCACAGGATTGGACAAAACTCGTCTCAATCTTACTCAATTATACTGCCTACGCTTACTCCTCTCAGGTTTGAAAGAGATAGTTTTGCTGAGATCCCAGATAAGAAAAGACCTACCTCCTTTGCAAAACCTGCCCCCTCGCCCCTGGTCCAAGTCTGAGCATCGGTGGGGATAGCATTACAGGAACAGAAGTTTCAATGTTGTTAATGGCCGACATATCGGATGACGACTTATTGGCATGTGTTCAAGTAAGGCCTTACCTGGTGGAACCCTGGTTTCCTGGGTATTCCTCATCAGCTCCATTAATGGATCCTTCTGTGGAGGATGACGAGAGCTTAACCTCGGCTCCTCTATTGGATACTACATTTTAGTCAGTCATTTAGGAAAATGAACATTTAAGAGTTCAATCCCCAAGATCTCTGAGTGGATCACCTGCCCTTTTTTAATTCACATTTAAAGATCTAGAAAACTACATTCGTTCATCATCTTCGCTATCCTCTTCTCCATTAGTCACTGGGACTAACACTTTAGGGACACCTTTGAGGGCTACTAATTAATCTTCACGTCATTTTGTTTTAACCTTTTTGGCTCATTCATATGAAAACGTAGCCTCGATTTTGAAAGATCAAAATACACGGTTAACCACATCATCTTCGGAAAAGTTTCATTGAAGGTTACATTGTAGCGACACATGTGCATTTAGAGCTCATGGCCCAATTAAATGAGGGACATTTAGAAACCCCCCCATGAGTCTTTACCCCTAATCCCTCAGTGTGGCGCCTGTACATTCTTCACCTTCAAGTAATCAACTACTTATGGAAACGGATTCTCAAGTAGCTGATCGAGATTCTGCTCTCAATACATCGAAAGAAGAAATTCTTGACTCTGCTTGTCAAGATACATCATTGTTGGAGCCTCGTACTGAGGCAGATCTACATAATAATCCATTAACTATTCTATATTTCATCAAAGGCAAAAGTAAACCGCAAGGAGGAAAGAAGGGATCAAACAAGAATGAAAAGAATGAAATATATGAATCCCTCCAGCCCTTTGTACAAGTGTGTGTCTCACAAATTTCTACATTCACTATCCCTGCCAGCCAAGAAAACAGAAGTTGGCAAACAGATAATTTGGGTTAAAAAAAAAAAACTGGAAACAGGCCAACTGGTGGTCAGAATACAAGTTTAGAAGTTACGTCTTGTGCCAAAAGTGAAGGGTGTGATATAAGTGTTGGAAAGAGGGATACCGCACACCTTGGATTTATATTAGACGCTTTATTATGAGATAACAAACGTAAAGACCCCCAGCGCAGCCAGAGATCCACAAACAACTCAAGAAAACACCAACTGACAAACTTGGAATGCTGATCAGTAAACAAGAACCTTATGACCACATTAGAACCCTTGCAAGGGGAAGATTCCACGTGATATCAATCAACTCAATGCAAGTCACATTACAACACATCTTCCCCTTTCATACAACACACACAATGCATAAAGTTAACAAAATCATACATAGCCCCTTTTTACCATTGCAATTCTGTTCTTATTCCAAACCTCACCGCCCATTACTCACAGCTCCTTTCTTTACGGCGACAACCTTTACCGGTTCAGAATATAAAGGATCTCCCTTTCTCTTAACAACTCCCTTCTTGATTCTCACCCAATCACCACACTCCACACGTAACTCCTTCTTACCTCTCCTTTTGTTTTCGCGCATAACCCACTTCTCCTTTCTCTCTTTCAACATGTTCCTCACTTCATCAACAACAAAATCGGACTCTCGACTTCTTCCCAACCACAGGGGACTCACCAAGGAATAGGGCTTGCGTCCTCTCATTAATTCAAAAGGACATAACCCTGTGGTTGCATGGGGTGCCATGTGCAGAGCCCACATTCTTCGTTGGAGAACTACCATTTTGTCATATCCACACACCTGACCCATGCAAATACTTTCCATTACACACCTGTTCATTCTTTCGACGACCCCATTGGTCTCAGGATGCTATAACGCAGATTTCTTATGCCACACCTTTCTTTTTAGGTACATCGGTAAACCCCCTCCAGTAAATTGGGTGCCATTGTCGGTAAGTATGCTTTCCGGGACACCCTCATTAGCAAATATTCCCTGCAGAACATCTACCATACTCTCCCCCGAAATTTCTCACAACCCTGAAATCACACCACATGAAAAACAAGTCAATAACCAAAACCACAAACTTGCCTCTACCATAACCCAAATCAACAGGACCTAGGATATCCATAGCCAATGCACTCCACACCTTTGAAGGGACACCAACATCTACCAATGGTTGCTTCCTTGCTTCACTTCCCTTACCTGTTTTGACACACATTGAACATTCATTGAGACGCCTCTCTATGTCTGTCAACACCGGGCCACCAATAATCGGATCTCAAAACACCCTTAGTTTTGGAAATACCCATGTGCCCACTGTGAGCCAGATCAATTACTTTAGATCGAATGCCTTCAGGCACCATTGCTCTTTCCCACCTGAAAAAATACCATCTGAAACCGACAATTCATCTCTCACTTCCCAGAACGACCTCTCATTCTCAACTAACTCCACCCTCTTTGGTCACACTCAGCTCATCACATATGTCATCACTCTGCTTATTACTGAGTATTTCTTCACTTCTTCAAGCCATTCCTCCTTGGACACTATCCCTACGGAATTCACAAACACCATTTCCATATCAGGCTCCTCCTCAACTTCACGCGAGTACACTTTTATTCTCGACAAACGGTCCTCCAAAATGTTCTCCTTCCCTGGAATCACTTGCATTTGAATTCTATGGCCTTGCATTCTGGTGACCCACCCTGCTACACTGCGTGAAACTTTGTCCAGCCTTTTACTCTCAAAAATTACTTTTAATGATTTGTGGTCCGTCCAGATAACAAAATCAGTATCCCATACAAAATTCTTGAAACGCTCTACAGCCCAATAACAGGCTAGAGCTTCTTTCTCAAATACAGAGTATCGCATCTCAGCACCTCTCAATGCACGAGCCGCATGGGCAATCACCTCTTCCAAACCGCCTTCACCTATTTGTGAACGAACAGCACCTCGTCCACCCTCACTTGCATCCACAGTAATTACGCTACGTCTCTTGGTATTAAAACAACCTAACGGCTGAGCTAATTCTATTTCATTCTTTATCCTTTGGAATTCTGTTTCGCAAGCCTGGTTCCATACAAACTCAATACCTTTCTTCAGCAATTTCTCATTTGTAACACTTTGGTTGCATAATTCAACAAACTTTTGGTAGAATTCCGTCATGCCGAGAAATGATCGTAGCTCAACCTTACTTGTCGGTCACTCAACCACCTTTACAGCATTTACCAGGCTCTCCTTCAGTTTCACACCGTCACATGAGACTTCATGCCCCAAGTAATCTACTTTGGATACCGCAAACTTGCATTTTTCCTCTCCGATTCCTCTCTCTTCAAATATCTTCAACACAGCGTCTATAATTTTGTCATGCTCTTCCATTGTCCCTCCAGATATCAGTACATCGTCTTGAAAGCAGAAAACACCTCTCACATCTTTCAACAGACGGTCCATCACTTTTTGGAAAACAGAGGAAGACGATGCTAACCCAAACGGCATTCTCTTAAATTGGTAAACACCCTCATGAGTTATGAAAGCCGTCAGCTTCCTACAACCTTCCTCCAACTCAACCGGATGATACACTGAGGCCATGTCGAGTTTGGTAAATACTTTACCCCGCCCAACACTTGACAACATTTCTCACATATTAGGCAACGGGTGTCTATCTACAAGTACACATTTGTTGAGCTCACGCATATCAATACACAAACTCAATTCACCAGACCCCTTCTTCAAGACAACCACTGGTGAAATCCATTCCCCGCCTCCTGCCTTCTCAATTACACCCATTCTCAGCAGTTTCTGCAATTCTTTCTTGACTCCATCTCGCAATGCAAATGGCACAGATCTGAGTTTTGCAACTACAGGTTCACTTCCCTTTTTTACAATTATCAGATGCTGCATCCCTTTTATTCTTCCCAAAGTCTTACTAAACATCCCGGGATGTTTTGTGACAGGACTGCCTGACACAAGTAGCATTCGCTCTTCCCCATTGGGATCAAGTTCAATATTTAGGTTCTTTTGTTCTCTCCTTCCTAGCAAAGTTTGTCCCTTCCTAATAACATACTTTTCCATCACAATAACGACCTTTGAATTCGAACCTTCCTAAGGTGTATCCTAACAACTCAATTTTGTCCTGGTTATATCCCCCAGGATTGATATCAGGTTTCAACAATTTTACTGTTTCTCCCCTCATTTCTTTCTCAAACACATCTCTCGACACCAGGGTGATCTTAGATCCTGAATCAGCCATCATCCGTACCATATGTCCATTCACACTTACGGTGGCATAAGGCCGCTCACGTTCATCCTCATTATCCCCATGCAACACCACATTTATTGTATTGACAATAACATTCTGTAATGGAGGCGTAGGATCCTCATCCGACAATTTCTCTTCTTCTTCATCCTTGTTGACATACAAACACCTTTTTACTGTTAAACTGGCTCATCTGATAATTTTTACAACAATTCGCAAAGTGCCCTCTCCTTTTGCACTTTGCACAAATGGTTCTGCGGCCTGGGCATACCACAGATGATGCAAAGTGTGTACTGCTTGCACAGCGGAGCGGAAAGAGTCTCATCTTTTCTGTCTGCCTTCTGCAATCCTCCTTGTCTTCTTTTATCTTCCACAATTCCACGACTTGTCGGTTTGTTCTTCCCTCATCTTTTACTTTTAGCCTCAACCACATTCAATATATCATTTTTAGTCTCTTTTGACTCATTAGAACCTCGCTTAGATAATTTAGCCATACAAGCTAAAGAATGTTCCACCCGTCTCGCAATGTCCAATACCTCACTGAGGTTGGGTTCATCCCTCAGCCACAGCTCTTCACAAATTTTATTGGAATTGCAATGAGTCATAAATTGGTCACAGATGTGCTCATCGAATGACCCTTGAAACTTGCATGTCAGAGCAAGATGTCGCAACGCAGTTACATACTCCTCCACATATTCTCCTTGATCTTGCACGCGTATGCGGAAATTGAACCTCTCCAATATCGTGCTCGTCTTGGGGTTAAAATGTAAATCCATTTTGAGTAGGGCTACATCAAATTCATTTGTAGCATCGCCACTACCATCAACAGATGGCTGAGGAAGGGTTTCAAAAATCTGCTGCCCCTCATCTCCCAAGAAATGTAACAATAAAGCAAGCTTCCCTTCATTAGAGTACACATTTCCACCAGCCGCCTTGAGATAGCGCATAAAACCCTTGCGCCATTGAGCCCATAGAATCTTCGCTGAACCAGGAGTGGGCATGAATATTGGCGGACCAGGTAAAGCTATCTGATTTGCTTTATGGATTTTAGGAATGGGCTCCTTAGCTAGGGACTGTAACCAATGCACACAATGCCTATGCACCTCTCCAATGTGATTGTGGAAGGGTGCCACTCAGGATATCACATATAAATGCAGCTTTGCTAAATTGCAATGTCTGAAATTGATTGTGCCTCACAATCCTGAACGAAATGTCTGAAAAGAATTCTTCAAAGTCATAAAATGCTGCAGAATGACTTTGTTTTGGCTTTAAACAAAGTTTGGCTCCTTTGAAATACACTTTTAAAACCCCTTTGATTCCGCAGTAATTGGTTCACACCTCTTCACCTTGCCTTTATGCAGAATCTGACCGCTTGTGGATCTGCTCTTCCCAAATCTATTCAATGTTATACACTGCTGCCATGATACTTTGATCTTCCCTTTGTACAGATACAGTTCATTTGTGTTCCTGCTCAGTGCTCCTGCACCCCTTCAACAAGTTTTTCACCCCGCCTCTCCTTTATTCCTTCCTTCAGGTTTAGGGCAAGCGTTAAGCGTAATTCGAGTCACAACGGGGCGCTCCTGGGTCCAACTCGCACGTAATCGCGGATATCTTCTCAGCCGACGTGCAACACTGTAGCAGGGACAGCTGTTCGCAGGGCCTCCCTGGAAATACACAGGCAGCGCGCTGATCTCGGAGGGGGTAGGAGCACTTACTTCTAAAGCAGAGACAGGCGATCATGGTCCCACGGTAGCCGCTGCTATTCTCGGCGGAGTGGCAATTGTGCTTTTAACTGCTGGGGGTCCACTCTCTTATCCCATCCTCATTGCCATTATTGGAAAGAGGGATACCGCACACCTTGGATTTATATTAGACGCTTTATTATGAGATAACAAACGTAAAGACCCTCAGCACAGCCAGAGATCCACAAACAACTCAAGAAAACACCTACTGACACACTTGAAATGCTGATCAGTAAACAATAACCTTATGACCACATTAGAACCCTTGCAAGGGGAAGATTCCACGTGACAATCAACTCAATGCAAGTCTCATTACAACAATAAGTTCTGCAGCGACTATTATTGAAGAGGGCTGTGTAGATCTTTTGGATATTTCCACCTATTCAAATAATGACACTTCGAAAGCTGATCTAGTATCGGTCCAATTGTTATCACCACGGATGCAGCAAAGTGAAGCATCCCAGTAACCTGTGATGCCCCAACTCTCCTCTCAAACTTTTAATTCAATTCCTACAAGTGACTCTGATTTAGGTAAAACAGACTGTTCATTTCAGAACCTCGAGCAAGGCTAGAATAGGTACCTACAAATGAGTGAGTTAGGTCAAATTAATGGCTCATTGCAGACCCTAGAGCAGTGGTCTTCAAACCTTTTTGGCATGCCCCCTCCACCCCTGAGCATACTGTGGGCATGCCGGGCCCCCACAAAAATGCCAAATAGATAGTAAGTACACATAGCTATGAACTATTGCGCACCATCAACACACCCTACTCCAGGTATAGTGTGTAGGCTCCCCCACCTACTTCCAGCACAGTCTCTGGGCTCCCTCATCCCATGCCTAGTTTGTGCACTCTCACCACCCCCTCCACAGACCATGGGCTCTCCCCACCCTGCTCCCATCACT
Source organism: Ambystoma mexicanum (assembly GCF_040938575.1). NCBI lineage: Eukaryota > Metazoa > Chordata > Amphibia > Caudata > Ambystomatidae > Ambystoma > Ambystoma mexicanum. Next base: position 1,147,797,250 of record NC_090932.1, read on the forward strand.
ATCCCATGGCTCCATCCGCCACCCCCATCCTGCTCCCACCACAGTCCCTGGGCTCCCTACACTCCCTGCATAGTCCCAGAGCCAGTGGTGGCTGGTGATCTTTTTAAGTGGAGGGGCAAAGTTTTTCTTCCAGATATGTAATAGCGACAGATCTTAGTGAGGGAGCCTGAACCAATCAAGGGGGTGGTCCTCCCCCGGGGGAATCTTTTTAAATAATCAGTTAAAATGTTGCCTTTTACAGCATACTTTTAAAAACGAAAATTGAGTAAAAAGCGAAACGGTTTCCAATTAGCACAGGGGGCCCAGAAGACAGGCATGGTCTTTTCTACTGGACATTCATCAGAGATGTCCAGTAAAAAGATACAATCCCTGTCCCCTGAGCCTCACAGTGCCTCACACACACACAAAGTGATTATGTGTGTATGCAAGGCGCTAGGTGTCCCAGGGGGAAAGCATGGTATTTGATACTGGACATCTGTCCAGTAAAACAATACCATCCCTGTCCCCTGGGCTCCACAGGGCCTCAGGAAGTGGGCAGGGGGCTGTACAACAAATGCCTCTGTTGTATAATGCGCCCCATCCCTCCAATCACCTCTGCAAAAACCTTGGTATTACTGATCAGGCTATGGCCTGGTTGACCACCTTTCTCACCGACCAACCTTTTCAGGTCTAACTGGGGTTGTTCCTCTTCCATCTCTCTCTCCCTCTCTCTCTCTACTTGTGGTGTTCCTCAGGGGTCTAACATCTCTCCCTGGCTCTTCACCCACTAGCTGGCACCTCTTACCCAGTGCATCGCTACTTTCTGCTCCAATTTTCAATGTTATGTGGATGAAAATCAGCTCTCTTTCAGGCTTCCCTCAGCCACCTCTGCTTCTTCTCTCATACCAGAATGACTGGCAGCAATTCAGGAATGGTGTGCTGCCAATGATCTCTGCCTTAATGCTAGTGAGACTGATATCCTCCTCATTGGGACACCTGCTCCCTCCTTTCCTCTCTCTCTCTCTCTGGCCTCCACTCAGGACCTCCTTCCTGTGAGGCCAAGAACCTTGGTGTCATCTTCAACTCCACCCTCCCCGCACATCTCTGACGTGTCTAAGAATTCAAACTATCAGCTGAACCTCCTCAGAGGTATTCATTCTTTTCTCACTTTCCCCCAGATGCTCACTGTCTCCAGAGCTCTAGTCCTCTTTGGGCTGGACTATTTCAACAGCCTCTTTCTATATCTTCCTGCCTCTACTCTTCGACCTTTACAACTTATCCAGAACAGGACTGCAAGACTTGTCCTTGGCCTCAAGCCCAGGGATCGTATCTCTCCAGCTCTGAAATCTCTTCAATGTCTCCCTGTGTCTTCAAGGATCAAGTACAAGATCCTCTGCATCGTCCACAAGGCTTTCTGGGGCACCACTCTACCTCCATATCTCCCATCCAAAACATCTTCCTTCTCCATCTCTCGCTCATACACTGCCAACTCTCTGAGAGTCAGACACTTCTCCAAGCAGAGAGTTGGGAGCAGATACATCTCCTCGGGTGGGTCCTTCCTCTGGAACAGCCTCCCTGCCTCCATCAAACTCGAGCAGAACCACATCCGGTTTCAGAAGCAACTCAAGACCTTCCTTTTCACTTCTGCTTTCTCTCCTCCTCTCCCCTTCTGATGCTCCAGACTGCTCGGCACACTGCTCACCCTCCGAATTCGGGACCAGGCTTCTGCATGTCCAGTTGCCCTTGCACTGCCTCTGGTCTCCCCAGCACTTAAGGGTTTATAGTTAAAGTTTTGAATACATAGTTTCGAAATACAATACTTTCGAAACAAAAGGATAGAAGAAATAAAAAATCGAGTGCATGTTTTTCTTTTGGAGGGGGCCAAAACCCCTGTTTTTTGGGGGGGGAAAACACTTTTTTCCTATACCAAACCCAAAAAAAACTATTAAAAAAAGCATTCGGACATTTTTTTTCCGATCCTTTTGTTTCAAAAGTATTGCATTTCGAAACTATGTATTCGAAACTTTGATTGGACACTGCACTTAAGTGTCTGCATCTGCAACCCTACAGTCCCTTCTCTCTGCACCTATGAGCCACCCGCTGGCTGCACTACCCCTTCCCCTGCCACTTCTCCACTTCCCTCTTCCCCACACTTGCGCAATCTGAATGACACAGGCCTACTAAGATAATTCTTTTGTACCCCTTTGTTTCCCCCTCCTTGTCTTGTCGCACCTAGGAACACGTGTGTACAGGCGCATTATAAATGCCAAATCATATCATAAAATCAGCTGCACAGACCAACACACACACATTTAAATAAAAACAAACATAAACGTACCTTCTGACCCAGTCCTCAAGTTTCCTCCCCAGCGCTCCAGCAGCTGCTTCATGACCAGGAATCGGGAAGCAAGAGCTTCCTGGTTCCTGTACATGCATGCAGGGGCCTGAGCGTGGGTGCTGAAACACCCCGTTCTAGCCTGCTCTGTATGTGCGAGAAGGTACAGGAGCTCACTTTCGCACATACAGACATGCATTTCCCCAGCTAGCATTTCCAATGAGCTATGCAAGGCTTGACGAACCAAAATGTCCCTAAACCCTGCATGGCTCATTCAGCATGTGTGGCTGGGGAACTGAACTGTCAAACGGAAACATCATTTCCCTTTGACAGTTCAGCCAGTCGCCCAGGAGTGCTCCCTCAGATGGAAAAGGCTGCTGAGGAAACGCTCAGTGTTTCAGTGGGCTGGCTCCTCAGTTCCTCCATAATTGTGGGTCGGGTCGCTGGATCAATGCCCCCATCCCCATTATGAATAAGCCACCCCTGCCCCACTCCACCCTACCCCACTCCCAGCACAGTCCCTGGCCTCCCCTAATCCGCACCCAGCGATGACCCAGGGCCCCCCACCCTCTCCAAACACCACTCCAGGGCTCCCCAACTTGCTCCAAAAACAAACCATATGCTCCCCCCACCCACTCCAAAAACAAACCAAAAGACCCCCACCCTTTCCACAAACCACCCCAGGGCTCCCCCCCCCCACCTGCTCCAAAAACAACCTAAAAGATCCCTGCCCCACGCTTTCCACAAACAACCCAAGGGCCCCCTACTTACCTCACATAATCCCAGTCCCGTTTTGTTCCTGTGACTGGATTCAAACACCCTGGATGCATGCTCTCTGGAAAGGGATAGAGCGCATGCTTTCAGGGTTGCCATTTCCTGGGTTAGCCACTCCCACTGACCCTAAGCCTGACCCCGTCACACTGAGCGTGTGCGGCAGGGGACAAGGTAGGATGGGATATACTCAAACGTGCAGATCCCATCCCACTCAGTTTTTTCTTTCCTGTTTTTTTCTAAAAAAAAAAAAATTAAAACCATTTTTTTTAGTTCAGGCTGGGGATCCATCGCCCCTCGGGAATGAGGCGGCCCCCCCAGAGGGGCACAGTCCACAGTTTAAATACCTCTGCTCTAGAGCAACGAAGAGCAATGATAAATCGCAGATCATTTACCTTGCAGGCTCCCTGGCAAAAACGGTATCCATTATTCGAAAATAAATGCAAAGGTCAAAAACTACTCTTCGATAGTTGGAACAGTGTAGAGTGCCCATAAGCTATGGGTCTCCAGCTAAAGGTGATTTGCCGAACGCTGGAAACGTAGGAAATAGTTGTTCTAGGCCTGAATTTATTAACTCTAGATGTTTACCACGGGAACACATTTTGAAGTCTGCTGAGAATATTTCTCTTAACAGGTCAGATGTTTGAATTTTACTGCACTCTAGCCAAACTTTGCAAGCAAATACATCTAAAGATTTAGATTGCGTAGAATGTATTGATGACGGACCGCTAAACATAATGCTTATTTACATTACTTCTAGAATTATCATGCAGGTTGATGCTGTTCTTCAATTACTCTTTTGTGGATAAAACTTAAATGAAGTCGACTAGCCCGACTTCTTGCATAAATATCAGGTTCAAAAGAGACCTACCAGTATGGAAGCTACCTATGTTGCTAATAATGAGAACGAGAGGCATGTCCAAGTGAATAGGCCTAGACTTGTCTCAGTTGAATTAGACAAACTGGCCGTGGCTAGCGGGTGCTCTACACACATGTAAACGATAGGATGATGCAAACAGTGGGTCCAGGAACATTGCGATCTTGTTCTCAACACTCGTGGGTTTTACCCATCTTTTTCAAAGAAGTAATATGAATTTAAAATTTGGTGATCACAATATAATTCTTCGTCAAGAAACCTTGTTTTTGAAGTGTCCCTTTGCCGGATGGGTACCAATTGTTTCTGAATCCTGCAGTGAACAGCCAGAGAGCAAGACCATCTGCAGAGTTACTAAGGGGAGTTCAAAATAATATGGGAATACGAGCCACAAGCTGGAAGTCTTCCAATCCCCTACATCCAGTCAGTCAGTCGATAGAGTCTGGAATTCCTTGTGCTTCCCACGACTAGGTTCCTTTTTTAATTAATGTACACTGGACCCCCCTCTCCCGATTCGCCCCCCCCCCCCCCAAGATATCCACGCAAACCTTTCTTGATGCCATTGAAGAGTTAATGAGTCATTGGATGACTGGATAGGAATCGAATGCCATTTTGATCTGTGGGGATTTTAATTCTTCATGCTTGGATGATAAAGTTGTTAACGGCAAATAACCTGGATCCCCTTCACGAAATCAGGGTAATGACTGGTTATCACTACTGCATGTTTGGGGTTTATCTATTTTAAATGGAAAGGTTGGTGGAGACATTCCTGTACATGATTAAAACCCGTGTGAATAACCAATAACTCCCTCCTGACAAAGGAAGCCGAATGGAAGTCGACCCGCCCACCTTGGTTGGCACGTGTTCCTGGTTGGGAATAAAAGGTCACCACGAGGCAGCCAAGGGGGGTGGGGGCGTTAGAGAAAAGTTGCAGATGGGTAGGAGGAGTTAGGGAAACCGGTAAGAGGGTTAGGAAATTAATTGGATAGGGAAGGGGAGTCGAGTGACAAAAAATACCATAAGTACCCACTTTGGATACCAATTCACACTAGTACCTACACCATATGCCTGATGGAGAAAATATGTATGAAACCGTAGCTCTGTCTCCAGGTTCAGTGTCCACCTGCAATTCGCACACTCCTTGGCATTCCTTAATAAAAAGGCGCCTGTAATTCCGTTTAACATGACTGCAACACAGGTAACTGACAACAAGCAAAAGCACACGAAGCACATTAACATGCAAATGTTGTCGCCATATGGGTAGCAGCACGAACAAACAGATTTGCAAACAAGTGTCCAGGATTTGCCAGACATTCACCTGAGTGTGTGAATTGCCAAATGTCTAATATACAAGCGTTCCACTCACTGTCTGGAGATATTCTTGTTAACTTCAGAGGGCTAGATTTCACATGCGTATCAACTGTTCATGCACACTTTTGAACTTATGTTATGCCTGGAAAACCCCCACAGGCTCCCCTGGTTCTGTAGTGCAAATGGGAATCATCTGCTGTAAGGAAGCCTCTCTCCGATACCTTGGTGTGTGGCAGCGAGTGGAGAAAACATCCACTAGCAGGACGACAGCAGTATACTACACTGGGAGCCGCTCTACATGACCTAGGCATGTGGTGGTGGGTGAAGGAAACGCCCGTCAGCTGATGGGAAGCAGTCTACCACACCGGTCCGCTCTCCGCTGACATCACCTCCCAGACCTCGGGTGGTCCGCTCCTGCTCCCCGGCCCATGCCTGCACCGCAAAAAACAACCAGCACGGAGGAGTTAAAAGGCCTCCACACGTGACATCGAAGTGCATGTTACGTGAGCAAAAACAAAGAACTAGTAAAACTCATGGGAACTATAGTCCAAACACACTACATTGCCAGGGATTATTAGCCAAAGGGTTTGTGACTCCAGCCGCATACATCAACCAAACTAGCTCCCCTATTCCTCATAAAAGGATACATGGAGGCGTGGTTTGCAAATGGCTCTCATCAATTATATGTTCGTGTTTCAGTATATTTTTTAAAGGTCAGTCTCTCCAATGAATGCACTTGGAGATCACCATATTTTAAGAATGAATGGGACTTTAGATTTAAGAAATATGTATAACTGATGTGTGAAGGACTTCGATGTGAATTGTCGAGGGAACCAAATAACATGCACTTACTCAAAAGTTTGAAAGTTCAATACATTTTGTGCAAAATTCCCTGTGGCTTAATGGGTCTTCGACTAACCTGTGTTCCAGAGAAGTATTTGCCTACCATACTTGACATATCAACTTATTCACCTTTATGGGGGAGCTGAGGAGCTCAGACATTCACTTGCAGAAGCATCAATTCAGAGCTGCAAAAAGAGCCATTCGTGGTAAAAAACAAAAAAACAAATAACATGTTTTAGGAGGTAGAAAACTTCAAACAAAAATACACAAAATTTTAAAGTAGCAGTACTGCAGAAAGATGCAGAAGACATGTTAGTCTCTTTCCTCCAAAAATTAGTCAGAATTTGTTAATCTTATTAAGGGCTCTACTAATCCCCAAATGTTGGTTGTTAAATCCAAATTTGGAATCTGAATAGGTGGCCAATATTTTCAATTTACATAATAAGGGCTCGCTTGCAGAGTCTCGTTCACAAGTGGAAAAAAAGAGCGATTGTCTGGTCGTTGCCATTTAATACAGACAATATTTATCAACCAATTATAAAAATTAAGAATTTCCACGCCATAGGCCCGATGGCCTTTCCCATATTACTTCAAAAGATTCCCTAGATCTATGGGCAGAAATGCCTACCTTACTTTTTAAAATAATGTTTTGAATGGTAAAAATGTTTCTCTGTCAAGTAAGACGTCAACAATTATACCTATATTCAAAAAGGGTGATACACTTAACCCAAAAAACAAACCCAAAAAAAATCTATCATATCGCCCTTTTAGACATTCCAGGAAATGTATTTGCAACATTGGTATGTACGGAGTTAAATAATTGGGCCATAGCATCCAAAAGAATTGATACCTTCCAGGCTGGCTTTGTTAAAGGCTCATACTTCACTGAATGGATTTATATTGAATGCTATTGAACAGAGCCATCTTGGAAGGGAATGTAGTATATCTGGCCTTTGTCGATTCTGCTTTGGTATTCGGCAGTATCGAGCAATCTCATTTATTTTATTTATTGTACATTTCTAAGGCGGTTATACATCAAGTAAATTGGGTTTCAAAGCGCCCACAGGGCAACAGGGAGGGAACATGTTAAAAGGCAAATATAACAATGAAAGAGATAGATGGTCCCACTAGGCCTTGTGAGCATGCAAGTGAAGAGAGAGAGAGGAGGGAACAAGCTGCAGAAATGGTAATGTATTTGCTGGAGATAATAAAAGATCTACATACTGACACATTCATCCGAGTTCGATTTAATCAAGAGGGTCCGTTATCTTACTTAATGCCCACATATAGAGGTTCTCCTTGCTCCCTCTTTATTCAATCTTTTCATTTCGGACATTGGGGAATATTTAACTACAGCCAAGTCTTTTCAGCCTAGTATAGGAAATCTTTATACCGAATGGTTACTATATGCAGATTTGATATATCAAACTTCTATTGGCTTGCAAAGCCAGTTAAATCAATTGTTAAAGTACGCGGAAGAAAACTACTTTTTGGTTAATGTGGCAAAGATTAAGATTAGGATTTTAAAATCTCATATATTATCAAAGGCGGCAGCATTTAATTGGTATTTATATGTCTTGCTAGAGGAAGTTGACACAGTCACATATTTAGGATTTTGTATCTCCGGGAAAGCAAGCATGAACAACTTAAAAAAAAGTTACTTGTCTCACATCTCAGGGTAGTTCAATAAACAATTTGGTCGCTTTTCAATTGTTCCTATTATACATTTTTACAAGATGAAAATTGTACCTGCGATAACGTATGGTGCAGAGATTTAATTCAAAGTAACATCGGTAGTTTGGAATAGGTTGGATGGCCTCTTCTGGCATAAACTCCTTAGTTTACCAAATGAAGTTCCATGTCAGATTATCAGATTTGAATTGGGACTCATCTTTGATGGGTTGGGTGAGCTTGAAAATGATCTCTTTTTCGGAAATGCTTGGTAGCAAAGGAAAATACACAATACTCTAATTACATAACACCAATGAAAAAGAAAGACTTCTAGTCCATAGAAAAGAAAAAAAAACAAATGTTTAGCTATTCTTGAACAACTGGGGACCTCAGTGGATACATTAATTTATAATCCATTGGTAATTGAGTGGAAATGATGGCTATACGACTGAAAAGAAACTCGCTTTGAGTGCAATAAATACATGATTTAACCATCTCTTCATTGAAGAAAGACCTTCAATATAATACTAAAGTATCTCCTAAAATGTCCTAATGTTTACTGGAGAAGACATTTAAGGTTTTGTTTGAATCTATATCCTACGAGGGAGATCCTTGGTGCCAGATTGAAGATCAACAGAAGTCTCAGAAATTGTAGATTTTGCAATTCGGTTCACACTATCTATTGAAACATTATAACATGTACTGGTAAGATGTATAGGCCCAATTGAATTAAGGCAACTCCATTTTCATACATTTCAATCTCAATTAGATCTATATCTCCCGAAGATTGGTGGCTTAAACTGTTAAGCGGTTCTCAAATAGGTCTAGCTGTAGATATTCAATGTTTTAATAAAATAATTAACGAAGAATAATGATATTTTACGATGGAACAATGAGGTACAAGAAGTTCTTTGGTTTTACACATTTGCAGCAAAGATTGCAACTTTTTAGATGAGTGATTTTAAGTATTTTGAACCTTGAAAATGAAATAATTATTGTAATTTTTTTATTGTGATTTTGCGTAACTTGAACTTTGGAAATTAACATCTTTATCGAAGTTTCATGTGAAAGGTTTGATGTTCAAAACCAAACAGTAAATACATTAATTTTTATTTTTTTTAAAAAGTAAGGACAGATTCTGGTTGCATGTTTTGTGCATTGTAGGGGATTGTCCCATTTGGTATAACCAAAACAAATGCTATTCTCGCATGCCCACCTCTCGTTTACTCTGCCATACCCCAGGCTACAAATCCAAGTTATGCCAAAAATGCGACCCTCCACTGAGAAAGAAAACTGCCAAATAACCTGTTCTCTGGGACAGTACCCACTCAGGAGAATCTACAATCACATTTGAGCTCACTATGATTTTTACAGAGGCCAGACGTCGATATGCATATCAGTGCGGAGCTACCCATATGGGAAGTTCAGCACCAAAATTCTAGGCAAGTCTCTAAACAAGCGTACCACCAGCAACACCAGTCATGTATCTGCCTAGCTGGGCATCATCAGTGTGATTATGGTGCAGTCTCTTTAGGCACAGGAAGCAAAAGGTCAACATCTGCATTACCCTTGCACTAAATTAAGGAAAACCCACAAGGATTCCAACCTTGGCCAAAAAAGCGAGAGACTCTCTACTGAGAACAATCACAGCAGACTAACATGTTCTCTGGGCAAGGTGCTCACTAAGGGGAGTATCCAATCAGAATTAAAATCACAGCGAGCTAGAGAGCGCAACAACAACAACTCACTGATGAAGCCCAATAAGGCGGGAACATGTGTCGCATTACTGGTGGTGCTCTGGTTCAGAGAATAAATGCCTAGGATTTAGCTACTAAACTGCTCATATGGGTGGGACCAGACTGATTAGCAAAACTATATTTCTCCATTGCAAATTTCCGCAAAAAAGCAGTGCGCTGCAGTACTAGACACCTTCTCAAATAATCAGTTACTTGCCCATTTCTGTTCTTAGAAGAGAGGCTCACACATGTTTGGCTACGATTGGAAAGGTTTAGGTTTTACCCCAAGGTGGAAAGAGCAATCAATCCAGACATGGAACTCACTGTGCCTCAAGAAACGGCACCACAGCCACACTTAACCGGTCGCATCCAACAAGGTAGAAACATGTCTGGGATTAATGATGGAACTTTTGTTCGAAGCATTGCCTTAGCGTTTCGGTGCCTGGGACCAAACAAAGTGCGCACCTCACCACAGAACAAGTTATATAGCTATGCTCATTCTCTGTAGTGCGAGTCTTACATTTTTGGCACTGCCCTATAATTAACATGGCTCTAATGGGAGGAAAGCCAACTGCTGACAAAGCAGTGATTTTTTTTAATCCACCCACCTAGACACCCATGTATTGAGGAGAGAGTATGGGTGGAGTGACTGTAGAAGTGATGACGCATTCAGAGAAGGCAGCAGGTGGTGGCCAGCCATTTCTGAGAGGAATGGTAGTCTTCCTCCTCCTGCCTTCCCACACATTCGATCATGTAGGAGACTCACTGAGCCACTAATACAAAACAAATAAACAATGCTAGCAAAATAACTTTGTCACTGATTTTTGTCTCTCAAGGGGCATAGAGTGCAGGTAGTTACTGTAGGTTTGGGGAGTGAGGGCCCTCTGGAACATTAGGGGCAACGGAAGCAGCGGGCCAAAAGATTGAATGCATCCAGGTCTATAGGGTGGGTAAGGCAGGAGGGAGGGACCTCATTGCTTGGGCATAGCGAAGGATCAGGAAAAACGCAGAGCTGTGTGGGAAGCAGGGCTAGGAGTTATGCTGCATGGGGGTTCATTTTAGAATAAGTGGGCATCTAAGACTTCAATTAGTTTCAGCCTTCATAACAATCCATTTGTAAACAAAAATGTAAATTGCTTCACCATTAAATCACCATTTGGTAGAATTGCTAGGCTAGTTAAAAAAAAAATTATATATATATATATATATATATATATATATATATATATATATATGATACATTACTCACCGTAATCGTATTTCTGATGCTTGTATCTGCTTAGATTCACATGCTGTGCATAGGCCGACATCTAGTGGAAGCTGCGGAGTATTACAGTTTTTCGAAACTCGAAAATGGGCGTCGACACAGGGCGTGCCAGTAATACTATCCCTAGTGTGACGTCCACTGTACCCAAGAACCCTCACGCTTCTAGGGTCCTCAGATTGTATTTTTTCTGACATGAGGTAGCATGAGGAGTAGCGTGAGTACAGATAATCCAAGCAGATAGACAGAAAGGTAAGACTACAAGCAATCATGCGCCTTCTCTCGGAGGGGAGGAAGGGTGGGTCGCATGTGAATCTAAGCAGATACAAGCATCAGAAATACGATTACGGTGAGTAATGTATCCCTTCTGAGGCTTGTGGAATCTGCTTATATCACATGCTGTGCATAGATTAGCGAGCAGTACCAGTAGAAGGAGGTGGGATGTGAGAAGGGTCATGAGCAAATAAGTGTCTTAGAACCGCTTGTCCCACTTGTGTATCTGCCTTGGAATGGGTGTCAATGCAGTAATGCTGAGTAAAAGTGTGAATAGAGCTCCAAGTAGCTGCTTTGCAAATGGTGTCAAGGGGTACATTTGCAATGAAAGCCAGAGTGGCCCCAATGCCTCTAGTAGAGTGGGCGCTTGGCGTAAAAGGCAGAGCTTTTCAGAGAGTGAGTAACACAGCTGGATACAGTTAATAATCCACTTCGAGATGGCACCTTTAGAGACGCGATCCCCCTCTCTGCCTGTAGCTACGGAGACAAACAGTTGATCTGTTTTCCTTAGCGGTCTTGTTTTATTTACATAGTAGAGGACCGCCCTACGCACATCTAGGGTGTGTAGTTTCACCTCAGCCGAGCTTTGCGGGTTATGGAAGAAAGCCGGAAGCTCGATGGACTGGTTTACATGGAATTTTGATATAAATTTAGGTGAGAACCTAGGGTGTGTGCGTAAAACCAGTTTGTCTTTATGGATAGTAAAGAAGGGATCCTGCACTGACAGAGCCTGAATTTCACTGACCCTTCTTATAGAAGTAATAGCTACTAAGAAGGCCGTTTTATAAGTCAGGTGTTTGAGACTGCTTTTATGCATGGGTTCGAAAGGGGGGCCCATGAGCTTGGCTAGCACCACATTAAGGTCCCACCCTGGTGGTGGGTTTGAAATAGGAGGGTGAAGTCTCTTTACTCCTTCCATGAAGGCTTTAACTACTGGTACTTTCCACCACAAAACCTTGCTATGGGAAGTGGTGTAAGCCGAGAGGGCTGCCAGGTGTACTTTCAGTGAGTTAAAAACCAATCCTGCATCTAGCAGGTGGAGCATGTATGTAACAATAGTGGAAGGAGTGCAATCAACTGGGTTGATTTGTCTACTCTGGCACCAGATAACGAACCTCTTCCACTTGTCAAAGTAACAGTGCCTTGTGTTAGGTTTCCTAGATTCCTTTAGGATGTCCATACACCTCTGTGGCAAATTGAGGTGTCCAAACTCTATGACCTCAGGAGCCATGCTGCCAGGTTCATTGAGTTGGGTTGCTGGTGCACTGTTTGACCTTGGTGCTGGGACAGTAGGTTGCACCAGGCTGGAAGTTTGATGGGCTCGCACACCGCCATCTTGTGTAGGTGTGGGAACCACGGTTGTCTTGCCCACATGGGAGCAACTAGGACGAGCGTCATCAATTCCCCGTTCATCTTGTTCACCACTTTTCTGATGAGAGGAGTTGGTGGAAAAGCGTACGTAAACATCCCTGACCAGTTCATCCACAGGGCGTTCCCCTGGGAGTCTGGTTGGGGGAACCTGGATGCAAATCCCGGGCATTGTCTGTTTTTGCTCCTTCGACCTCTCTGTGAAGAACCCATTCGTGTTCCTCTGGGAGGGAGTCTCTGCTCAGAGCATCCGCTAGGGAATTGAGCTCCCCTGGAACATGTTGTGATGACAGGAAGATGTTCCGTCTGAGTGCCCATTTCCAGATTTTCTGGGCAAGCTTGGACAGATTTGGCGAGCGAGTCCCTCCTTGCTTGTTCAGGTAGAACATGGCTGTAGTGCTGTCCGTCCGGATTTGCACTGACAGGTTTAGTAGATGAGGTTCGAACGCCTGAAGCGCTCTGAATACTGCCAGAAGCTCTAGCAGGTTGATATGGTTCTTGGCCACTGAGTGAGACCAGAGACCCTGAGCTGTGTGGTGGAGATGGTGAGCTCCCCACCCCGTCAGACATGCATCTGTAGTGACTACTGCCTGTACTTCGGGATTGTAAAAGGGTTTCCCCTGTGCGAGATTCTCTCTTGTCCACCAGTGAAGGCTTTGTACCAGTGTTGGCGAAACGACCACTAGATCGTCCCACTGACCACTTGCCTGAGACCACTGTTTCGCCAACCATTCCTGCATGGGACGCATGCGCAGGCGCGCGTGGGGGACCAGGTAAATACATGACGCCATCATGCCCAGTAAACGCATAGCTTTGCGTACCGTTATTTGTTGACCGGACTGATAATGCGGAATTTGCAGTAGTATATTCCAAATTCTTTCTTCTGAAGGAAAGGTCAACCCCTCCTGGGTATCCAGGATTGCTCCTAGGAATTGTTTTGAGGTGCTTGGCACCAGGCTTGACTTCTTCTTGTTGATTGAGAAGCCTAACTCGTGTAGGAGGTCGATAGTCCCTTGAATGTTTGTTCTGCAAATTCCTGGGGTATGAGCCAGTCGTCCAGATAAGGGTACACTGGGATTGCCTCCCTGCGTAGGTGTGCAGCCGCCACCGCCAAGTACCTTGGTGAATACCCTTGGTGCTGAAGCTATCCCGAAGTGTAGTACCTTGAATTGGTAGTGGCGACTGTCCACCTTGAAGTGCAAGTACTTTCTGTGCGCTGGGAACATGAAAATATGAAAATAAGCATCTTTCATATCCAAGGTTGCCATGTAATCCCCTTTTTTAGGAGGGGGATTACCTCTTGTAGCGTGGTCATACGAAATTTTTGGGGCTTGACATACTTGTTGGCAGGCCGTAAGTCCAATACTGGGCGCATTGTCAAGTCTTTCTTTGGCACAAGGAAGTAAGTTGAATAAATACCCTTGTTTACCTGGTGTCCTGGGACGAGTTCTATCGCGTCCTTTTGTAGAAGAATGGCGATCTCCTCGAGGAGAATCTTCTGATGTTCTAAGGAGTGTACTCTTTGTCGTGGAGGATGGTTCCGGGGACGCTGCAGTAGCTCTATACAATATCCTGTGGATACTGTTGACAGCACCCATCTGTCTAATGTGATCCCTTCCCAAGCCTGGGTGAAGTTTGAAATGCGTCCCCCTACTGGGGTTGTGTGAGAAGGGACCCTGAACTGAGCGTCACTGCTTTGGTGGAGGCGTGCCGCCTCCTTTGCTGGGGCTGCCTCTGCCTTACCACGACCTCTCCTATTACCTCTGCCGTAACCCTGGGTAGAGTGTTGGTTGTTCCACTGTGTACCCTGCCCCTGGGAATAGTTAGATCCTCTCTGGGAATTTTGGCCGCGTGGGTGACGAAAATTACTATTCCCTCTCTGGTTAGGGGGTTTATTGGTTAACTGGCCAAGGGACTCGAGTGTCTCGTATTCGTCCTTGGCATTTTTCAGTGCGTCTTCGACCGCCTTACCAAACAACAGATCGGCTTCCACCGGTTTGTCCAACAATGATGCCTGAGTTTCTGCCTTAAAACCAGACTGCCGTAACCACGCATGTCTCTTGATAACAGTACCTTCTGCAATCAATCTGGCTGCGTTGTCTGCGGCGTCGAAGGTTGCTTTCAAAATGCAACCAGACACGGCTCTACCCTCTGCGGAAATCCAAGCTAATTGGCCCTTTAACGGTTCAGGAGCAGAGGCTATGAGAGCCGCGACTTCTTCCCACTGATGGCAGTTGTAGCTGGCCAACAGGGTGGTGGAGTTAGCAATCCTTGCTTGAAATGCGGACGTTGAGGCTACCTTCCTGCCGAAACCGTATAGTTTTTTGCTCTCCTTGTCGGGAGGAGCTTCTGACGAAGACAAGGGTGTCCCAGCCCTCTTACGAGTGTTGGTGACAACTAGGGAGTCTGGCTTCAGATGTCCTCTTATATAGAAAGGGTCAGACTGTGCCGCCCTGAAAAGTTTTTCAACCCTGGGATTGACTGCTCTGGTGAGGTTTGGGTTCACCAGGGACGGATCTATTCTCCGCTGAATGGATTTAAGGATAGGGATGGGTTGGGCAACAGGCCTCCTTTCCCCCACTAACTCTTCTGCGAAGTCCCTTTCCTCCTGTACACCGTGGGTGTCAATGTGGAAATGTTCTGCTGCGCGAGCGAGAACCTCATTTAGGAGGGGTTGGTTATCGACCGGGGAGTCGGTAACCGGGGCTTCGTTCTCTACCGGGGAATCTACTCTGTATGCTTCCGGGTCATCCTCCTCTTCCTGGTCCTCATCATCCCCATAGTAGCCCGTCCCGGTTTGCTCTTCTATCATACCAAATTGTTGGTCTTCACAAAAGGAAGCCTCCGAGTATGGTCCTGCATAAGGTTGTGCCTCGAAGGGTTCAGACCTCATCAGAGTTTCAAACCGGGCCTTCTTACTCGGGGGGATAGGATCAGTAGAGCCTGAGGGTGTTGCCCCTTGTGGGTCATACGAGAGGAAATGTTCTGGATTTTTATCATAAAAATCAGCCAAAGAAGACATTCTAGACATGACCCTATCTATGCCTTCACTGGACCATTTCTTGGAACTGGGAATGACTCTCTCAGCAAGTATATGGAATTTATCTTGAATAGCTTTGCTGGTAGTGGACCTATCAGCAGACCTGGGCTTGTCTGTCTAGGGGGGGTTGGAGTGTTTTCACAGGTGTGGAAGAATGTACAGGAAGTTTCTTCTGCTGTTTTCCCCCCTCCCCGTGCGTCGAAAAATGTTTTCCCTGCCCCTTAGTGGCTCTGGAGTTTTTCGACGCCTGGCGTCGAGGATCGGGAGAGGTGTCCCTGTCCTTCGAGCGTGGGGCCTCGCTGGTTTTAATTGCGGGCTCCGACTCCTGGAGCGCGGCCTGGGGGTGGAAGTCGTCTTCCGACGACCGAGCTTCTGTTAGCCTAGGGAGCGAGGCACTCTTGGCAAGAGTGGATGATTGCCTGGAGTCATGCGGCGATCTTGATCGCGAGCGCCCAGAGGACACCGAATCGGACCGTTCTGTCTGTGCCTCTTTCCGAGAACTCGACGTCGTCGAGTCTCGGTTGGACTTAGTGTGTTTAGTGTGTGTAGTATGTGAAGCGCTTGTGTCGCCGGGGGTCTTCCCCATAGCCGCCCTGCCGGACGACCTTCCGAGGTCAGGGACCTGCGCTCGGCTGTCTTTCGACGCTGCAATGCCCTCGCCGTCTGAAAGTACGGCGTCGCTGCCATCGCTGAAGGCACCCTCCGCTGCCATGGCCGCCTGCCTGGCGTGGTGGGCCCAACGCTTCGAACGGTCCTTAAGTGTCTTAGGTTTAAACCTACTACACGCTCTGCAGTTCGCTACGGGGTGGTCCCTCGGCAAGCAGAGATTGCACGTGGCGTGCCTGTCGACCCAAGGGTATTTGCGAATTGAAAAGGGGTACCCTCCATACGCACCTTGAGGCAGCAGGCTGTTACGTGTAGGAAAAGTATAAGGTGTACCTATATACCAAGAGTGTAGAGTATGTACCACCCCCACTCTCCCTACTTGCAGGGCCGAGGCCAGCGGCCTTCCGAGGCCCAAGTCCGTCGTGCAGCAGCCGACGGTCGATTTCTTCTCCAGCCGGCGTCGAGTGTCGAAGTTCGACGTTGGGGTGGGGAAGGATGTCAATAGATTATAATTTCTAAATTTTAGTAAACGTATGGCTAAGGCCAGGGGACTCCGCAAGATGCTTCCGACCAGTATGGCGGAAAAAAACAATCTGAGGATCCTAGACGCGTGAGGGATCTTGGGTACAGTGGACGTCACACTAGGGATAGTATTACTGGCACGCCCTGTGTTGACACCCATTTTCGAGTTTCGAAAAACAACTGTAATACTCCGCAGCTTCCACTAGATGTCGGCCTATGCACAGCATGTGATCTAAGCAGATTCCACAAGCCTCAGAAATATATATATATGAATCGTATTTCGGACTCTTGTATCTGCTTAGATTCACATGCTATGCATAGGCCGACATCCAGTGGAAGCTGCAGAGTATTACAGTTGTTTTCGAAACTCGAAAAGGGACGTCGACAGGGCGTGCCAGTAATACTATCCCAAGTGTGACGTCCACTGTACCCATGGTCATTCACGCGTTGAGGTCCCTCAGATTGTTTTGTTCTGACATGAGGTTGCATGAAGTGTAGTGTTAGTACAGTTGTATCCAAGCAGATATAGTCAGAAAGCTCATAAAACATCTATGCTCCTTCTCAGGGGAGGAAGGGTGGGTGCATGTCAATCTAAGCAGAAACAAGCATCAGAAATACGATTACAGCGAGTAATGTATCCCTTTTGAGGCTTGTGTAATCTGCTTAGATCACATGCTATGCACAGATTAGCGAGCAGTGTTAGGAGAAGGTGGTGGGTCATGAGGAGTAGTAGCGGCAAATAGAGGTTTTAGAAGCGCTTGCCCCACCTGTGTATCTGTCTTGGAATGTGTGTCAATGCAGTAGTGCTGAGTAAAGGCATGTACTGAACTCAATGTAGCTACTTTGCAAATGCTGTCTAAGGGGACATTTGCGATAAAGGCCAGAGTAGCTCCAGTGCTCCTTGTGGAGTGAGCTTGTGGTGTAAAAGGCAGAGTTTTGTTTGATAATGAATAGCACAATTGAATACATCTTACTATCCATCTGGAGATGGCATTTTTAAAACTGCGATCGCCTTCTCTGCCTGGTGCTATAGAGACAAACAGTTAATCTGTTTTCCTAAGCAGTCTGGTCTTGTTTACACAGTAAAGGACCGCCTTCCTCACATCCAGTGTGTGGAGTTTTACCCCAGCTGAACTAGTTGGTCTCTGAAAGAAAGCCGGAAGCTCAATAGATTGGTTCACGTGGAATTTAGAAATTAATTTAGGGGAGAACACAGGATGGGTACATAAAACCAATTTATCTTTATGTATGATAAGAAAGCCCTAACAATGCTTGCAATTCACTAACTCTTCTTATGGAAGTAATAGCCACTAAGAAGGCAGTCTTGTATGTCAGGTGTTTAAAGCTAGACTTATGCATAGGCTTGAATCGGGGCCCCATCAGCTTTGCTAGCACTACATTGAGATCCCATTCTGGTGGTGGGTTTGAAACAAGAAGGTGGAGTCTCTTGACTCCGTCCATGAATGCCTTAATGACTAGAATCTTCCACCACGATACCTTGCTTTGAGAGGTGGTATAAGCTGATAAAGAAGTCAGCTGGACCTTTATAGAGTTGAATACTAACCCTGAGTCTAACAAGTGGAGCATATAGTTGAGAATGTGTGAAGGAGTACATTCTATAGGGTTTATTTGTTTGGACTGGCACCAAATTACGAATCTCCTCCACTTGTCGAAATAACAGTGTCTAGCGTTAGGTTTTCTTGCCTCCATGAGGATATCCATACACCGCTATGGTAGATTAAGGTGTACGAACTCTAGGACTTTAGGAGCCATGCTGCCAAGTTCATCGAGTGTGGTTATGGGTGTACGGTTTCCCCCATGTTGGGTTAACAGGTTGGTTTGGCACAGGAGTTGGATGGGATCGCAATTGTCAGTTTGCGCAGATGTGGATAGCATGGTTGCCTCGCCCACATAGGAGTAACTAGGATGAGCGTCATCTGTTCTCTGTGCATCTTGTTCACTATCCTGCCCATTAATGGAGTCGGGAGGTTGGGGGGGGGAAGCTTAAGCACATTTTTCAGACCAGTTCATCCATAGGGTGTTCCCCTTGGAGCCTGGCTCGGGGAACCTGGATGAGAAGTCTGGGCATTGTCTGTTTTCGCTTGCAGCAAACAAGTCTATTGGGGGGAAACCCCATTGAGAGAAGAGGTGTTCTACTACTCCTGCGTGTAGTTGCCACTCGTGTTCTTCTGGTAGGGGATCTCTGCTCAATGAATCTGCGAGAGAGTCGAGTTCCCCTGGAACGTGCTGCGGCGATAGGAATATTTTCCGTTTGAGTGCCCATGTCCAAATTTGTTGCGCAAGCCTGGACAGATTTGGAAAACGTGTGCCCCCCTGTTTGTTGATGTAAAACATCCCTGTAGTGCTGTCTGTCAGGATTTGCACAGATTGGTACGCTAGGTGAGATGCAAACGCTGGACGGGCTTTGAATACTGCCAGTAATTCTAGCGGATTGATGTGGTTCTGTGCTGCTGCGTTAGACCACAGACCCTGAGCTGTGTGGTGAAGATAGAGAGCCCCCCCACCCAGTGAGTGAGGCGTCCGTTGCGACAATCGCTTGTACTTCCAGATCATAGAAGGATTTCACCTTCAACAGATTTTCTCTTGTCCACCAGTGAAGATTTTGTACTAGTGTTGGCGAAACAACCACTAGATCGCCCCACTGACCACTTGCCTGAAGCCACTGTTTCGCCAACCACTCCTACATGGGTCGCATGTGCAGGCATGTGTGAGGTACCAAGTAAATGCAAGATGCCATCATGCCTAGCAAATGCATAGCTTTGCGCACCCTTATCTGGCGGCCGGCCTGATAACGTGGTATTTGCAGTAACATGTTTTGGACTCTTTCCTCTGACGGAAAGACCAAACCCTCTTGAGTGTTTATGAAAGCTCCTAGGAACTGTTTGGTTGTGCTTGGCACTAGGTTTGATTTTTTTCTCGATGGAGAAGCCCAATTGAAAGAGAAGGTTGATAGTTCTTTGAATGTTTTGTCTGCATATTAGGGGAGACTCCCCTGTAATCAGCCAGTAAGCGTACACTGGGATTGCCTCCGTGCAGGTGTGCTGCCACCAACGCCAGTACCTTTGTGAATACCCTTGGAGCAGATGCTATTCCAAAGGGCAGCACTTTCAAATGGTAGTGCTGGTTCGCAATCTTGAAAACGCAAGAACCTTCTGTTTGCTGGGAACATTGAAATATGAAAATAGGCATCTTTCATATCCAGTGTTGCCATGTGATCCCCTTTTTAGTAGGGGGATTACTGCTTGTAGCGTAGTTATGCGGAACATTTGTGGCTTGACATATTTGTTTGCAGGGCGCAAATCTAACACTTGGCGCATTGTTAGATCTTTCTTTGGCACAAGGAAGTAGGTTGAATTAACACCCTTGTTAACCTGGTTGGCATCCTTTTGAAGAAGTGTGGCGATCTCCTTGAGGAGGATGCGCTGGTGTTCCTTGTAATGGGTCTTTTGTCGTGGTTGGTGGTTCTGGGATTGTTCGAGGAGTTCTATACAGTATCCACCTGTTACAGTGGACAGCACCCATCTGTCTGTGGTGATCCCCTCCCATGCATGGGTTACGCTGGATATGCACCCTCCTACTGGTCAGGCATTGGGAGAGCACCTGAAGGGGATAGTAACTGCTTTTCTGGTGGAGTGCCACCTCAAGAGGAGTTGCCTATCCTGCGTCCACATGATCTGCGCGGTCCTCTTGGGTAATTCTGGGAGGACTGGCCCCGATTGTTTCCCTAGTTAGTACCTTGGCTTTGGGTATAAGTGGAACCCCTCTGTGAATTTTGGCCACGTGAGCGACAACAATTCCTGTTTCCCCTCTGGCCAGTAGGTTTATTGGCCAATTGGCCAAATGACTTGAGTATCATATTCTTCTTTGGCCGTCTTTATGGTGTCCTCGACATCCTTGCCAAAGAGCACATTGGACTCAACGGGCATGTTGATAACGGTTGCTTGTGTCTCTCGTTTAAAACCAGATTGGCGCAACCAAGCGCGATGCTTGATAATAGTCCCTTCTGCTATTATCCTGCCTGCGTTGTCGGTTTTTAATAAGCAGCTTGACACTACTCTGCCTTCTGCGGCCCCCAGGGTAAGCTGATAATTGATTCTGGGGCCGAAGACATTAAGGCCGAGACCTCATTCCATTTGTGACAGTTTTAACTGGCCAACAGGGTAGAATTGTTAGCAATCCTAGCCTGGAATGCTGCGGAGGCGGCTACCTTTCTGCCCATCGTGTAAAGTCTCTTGCTTTCCTCGTCACGCGGGGCCTCAGAGGAAGCTAGGGGAGTATCAGCCCTCTTCCTTGTCGTAGTGACAATGAATCGGGCTTCAGTTGCCCTCTAATATACAGCTGGTCAGAAGGGGCAGGTCTAAACAGTTTCTCCACACGCAGGTTAACAGCCCGTGTGAGGTTAGGTGCCTCTAAAGAAGGTTGGATTCAGCGTTGCAGACTTCAGTAGTGGAATAAATTGTCCTACTGTTTTCTTATCTCCCAGAATTGCTCAGCGAGGTCTGTCTTCTACAACTTGTGTGTCTATGCGGAAATGTTCTGCCGCTTTGGTTAGGACTTCGTTGAGGAGGGGTTCATTGTCTATGGGGAAATCTACCACTGGGGGGTTCTTGATTAATGGGTGAATCGATGGAATACATGTTTGTTTCCTGGTCCAGGTCCTCATCGTCCCCATAATAAAGTTAATCTAAGTCCTCATCAATAATTTGAGGGTCAGATGTATCTACAAACGAAAGGTCATTCTGCTCTTCTGGATGAACTTCAGGGTCAAATAGATCCATAACCTTGCCCTGAGCTGGGGCATCAGAACAAGCCCTCTTGGTAGGGGGTTGAGAGGCTGAAGGGGCTGAGGTGGGTGGGGTGGCCTGAAAACTTTGAAGATAATCGGTATCATTTTCAAAGAAATTTGCCATTAAGGTCATTCTTCGCATGACTGTCGATGTCCTGCGAAGACCAATCCTTTGAGCTTGGAATTACAATTTCGGGCTCTGACTCGAGAACACCCATGTCTTCGATAGTAGCAGGAGTAGGCTTAGGCCTAGAGTCTTTGGGTTTCCCTATTGGTTTGGGTAAGATACCCTTTTTTGAGGGCCTGTCCCTAGTAGGGCTTTTGTCTATATGGGTGGTCTTAGAGGGTGTCTTATGGCGTTTCTCTCCACCCTGGGGCCCAGGGGAGTGTGTAACTGACTTTTTGGGGCCTGACGTCTTACCAGATGAAGAATGTCGAATTTCAGATGTGGGGGCCGAGGTTTCGTCTGCAGACGAATGATCTACGGACGGTGTTTTCCGTGCAACACCCTTACCGTCTTTCGACGTCTTAGCCTGGTCATGCAGCGATCTGGAACGGGATTGCCCAGAGGACCGTGATTCAGAGGACTGGGATTCAATGGACCGTTCACGGGGTGTCGAACGTTGACGGCTATTCGACTCATCTGTCGAATGTCAACTGAGGCTTATGTGTTTTGTGGTGTGTGCCCTTGGAGCGCTACCACTGCCGGGTATAGTCCCCACAACATGGCCGCCGGCCTCTCCTATGGTGTCGGGGGCTTGCGCTTGGGTAGCTAAAACTACTCCGGTGCCCTCGTCATCTGAAAGTGCGGTATTGCTGCCATCGCTGAAGGCTCCTTCCACCTCCATGGCCTTGAGTTGCCTGGCATAGTAGGCCCAGCCCTTAGTGGAACGGTCCTTGAACATCTTCGGCTTGAAGAGCCTGCAAGCTCGACAAGACGTTTCGACGTGGTCTCTCGGGAGACACATTGCAAACTAGATGTTTGTCTACATAGAGGAATTTACGGTTGCACTTAGGGCAAACTTAAATGGAGTGTTATCCATAATACTGGGTAAAGGGGATGGCAGCTAGGTGAACAAAGTGTAGGAAGGAGAGAGTATGCATTCTAAAAATGGCCTAACAATGGCCTCCCCCCCTTCTCCCTACTGTCTGGGCCAAGGCCCGAGGTGGCCTTCCAAGTCCGTACGGTCTGTCGCGATGTCTTCGACGGAAGTATTCTTTCTGCTTCTTCGGCGTGGTGTTACGAAGTCGAAGAAAGGAAAACTATCACAATTAAAAAATTCAATGGCTTACCACCGAAAGGAACACCGCTATACCGGTCTGTCTAGCATGGCGGAAAAAAACAATCTGAGGGACCTCGACATGTGAGGGATCATGGGTACAGTGGACGTCACAATAGGGATAGTGTTACTGGCACGCCCGGTCAAATTCCCTTTGAGTTTCGAAAACATCAACTGTAATACTCTGCAGTTTTCACTAGATGTCGGACTATGCACAGCATGTGATCTAAGCAGATTCCACAAGCCTCAAATTATATATATATATATATAAAAATAAAATTGGGTGGGGAGCAGCCATCGAATGTTTTGGGCTGGGCGCCAAAAACACAACAGCCATGGACGGTTATACACTTTGTGAGGGAAATTAAATAAAAACAATTCTTATATGAATACATGGTTCCAAAACATCCGACCCCTAAACATGCAAACGGAGCAAATGATCACACAAACAAAAGGAGCGCATTTCAGCTTATAAATCTATTTTACAAAACCTTGTAATCTCCCTGGTACAGAAAGTGGCCATTTTCTGGCATCTAGAAAATATCCAGTTACATTAGGTACATGGTAATAATATCTACATACAATCCTGGGGTTTGCACCAATATGCAGTACATAATGCAGATTACTTCTTAAATAGACATCTCTCTATACATATATATATATGGCAAGGTTTATATACATTTATATGCATCTAGGAATAGTACAATAGGAATTTACAGTTATGGAGAATACATATGTGTGAGGAATCATTTTCAATCAATATTCAACATTTCTGAAACGTTTGTTACTTGCACATCCAGTTAAAATGAGGTTTTGAAAATACTGCTTATAGTGATTAACTGTAGGGCACCCTTCAATGTGCCAGGAGACTGGTCTCTTAATCTAAACATTAACAGTAGGCTAGGCGGCGGGGGCAGTGAGTGCCAACGAGAAGCAAGTGGGACATGCATGTCAGGGTGCATCATGCATATTAACCTCTTATTTGATCTTTCAATTTTCAACAGTGACTGCTGCTGCTTAAGGAGGCAGCGACTCGTTTGTGAAATCACGTGACATCTCTTGTGATAGGCCATGGCGCACGGAGCTCAGACACCGAACCGAGAGGGGTTTAATTGCTCAATGTCCTTTTGGCATCGTTCTAATATTTCAGGTTATGTCTAGTGGCACTTTAATGTGTTTGAAAGCAGTTACTGGGGTGTTTAAAGAATCAGGAGATAGGGTAATTATGAGAGACACATGAAGACAGTAAAGACCCTTAGTTGAAAATCAGGAAATGAAATGGATGACAAGGTGTTAACATCCCCAATGAATGTCCCAGTTACATGCTGTAGACCGATACTGTAAAACAGCTGCAGGTGCAGAGTACAAAAATTAAAAACAATATCCTTATGACTTACTGTTTAGTCTTCACAGATCTTGCAGGCCCCCGAGCTGTACCCTAGCCATCCAGTGGGCTCTGACCCAATGAATAACCTAATCTTGTAGGCACTGTAAACTCCGGCCTCGCACCTCTTTCCCTTATACATTGCTAGGGACTAGGATAGATGTGCTTCAGATAGCTACCTCGAGAGATGACACGGGGATCAACCAAAGGGAGACGTACACCCACTCCATAGCTTCAACAGTCTGGCACTGGTTCCTAAGCAGGCGGCTTCTTCCACCATGCCAAAAGGGACATAACTAGTGGATAACACTACCTTCCACATGCACGGAAACAATGGGATGCAGCGGGTGGTTTGTTGCACAATGGGAGTACAGAGCTGCAACGCATTCCAGTCACTAAGACGTAACACTGGTCGAATCTAGCTGAATCAAGCCTTATTGGTTGCATTTTTCACTCCTCTGCTTCAATACGGCTGGCCAATTGCGCGGCCTCTGCACCCAGCTCTCCTGCAGAAGATGCTGCACAACTGGGTCAGCCATTAGAGCCTCTCCTTTGGTCCTGCTTTCCAGCTACCACCTGCTGGGTCCATTGACAGCCACCTAAACGGTGAGCACAAAGAAAATGCAGCACAGACCAAGAGCCTGCCAACTTGCTGCCTTTGCTAGCTCCAAGAGAAGGCATACTTCCAGACTATATGAATGTTCCCACCTGCTGCTGGATACTTCGCTTGGAGGGTCCATATGGCGTTCATATGGAAGAATGTGTTCTCTGTGTGGTTCAGCATCTCACACTAGAGAAGAGGCTTTTGTGGCAGAGTGGCCAAGTCCACGAAAGCGGTGTCCAGTTAAAGGATCGAATACAAAAGGTTCGAATGCAAAAGGTGAGAGTCAATGGGATCGAAAACAAAAGGTTCAAAAAACATTTTTTATTATATATTTTTTTTGGGGGTTTCCGTATAGGTAAAGAAACTGGGTTTACCACAAAAACGGCGGTTGGGGGTGGTGGTGGGGGGACCCCCTCCCACAAATATTTTTTTTAAAAAAATATTCAAACTTTTTGTTTTCGGTCCTTTTGATTCGAACCTATTGTATTTCGAACCTTTGACCTATAACCCACGAAAGCCACCTGAAGAGAAACCATAAGCAGACCCTCACAATGCAAAATACCAGACAGTTGCAAATGCAGCCAGTTGAATTTTTTGACCAGCATTGGGAATTCAGAGGAATGCAAAACATTGCCAGTACAAATGGACAGCTGCTCCCAAAATCTAGCACGGTTGTCCAAGAGATACCACAGCCCATAGAGACCAGACCGTCCCAAGATCTGCCCAGTAAGAGCTAAAACCAAACGGAGGCAATACTCAGAGCACTGGCTAATCACCAATCCTGCCAGCCCAACACCAGGAAATCTTGAGAGGAAGGGCGCTACGCAAGATGAACTGTAAAATTGGTCAGAGTTTCACTTTGGAAAGACAGGCAAAAACTAAAGGTCACAGATTGGCAACCAGGCTTGTGCACAGGCAATATGGGAGAGCACAGGTATGACGGGGAATCTAAATCCCTTAAATGGCTTGACACAGGAACAGTCATTTGAAAGGCTTCTTTCCAAAAGATACAGGAACCAAGTTATAAAACCCCTTATACAACATGGTGTAGAGAATGTAACACCGACAAGAGGAGCTCAAAGCCTTGAACCGAATATGGCACAGAACATAATACAAGGACAAGCATAGGAAAAGGCTACCCATAAAGAGCATGGCACTTGGGCAGACCCCTTCAATGGCTTTAGATTGACACGGGAGAGGCTGCATACAGGCACTGGTAAAAGGGCAAAGAAAGACTCATTGATGAACATGGCACATTTGTGGTCAGGAAAGGTGAGAAGCATCGATGTAACAGTGAGGCATTTTTGTGTGAAGGGGCCCACGTATGGTCCAATTCATACAATCTCAGTTCATGACTTCACTGAGACTTGAAGCAACATCTTGGTAACATGCCTATTAAAAGGGTATGTCAGAGCACTGCATGGCAGGTTGCCCTTTCGACCATAGGGGTCGAATGTAGAAAGTTTACCCAACTAATTAATTTAGTGGGTGGAGGGGGGGACCAACAGGCCTGCAATTCACATGCAGAAGCAGCAGCACAGCATTAGAAAAATTACATCCTAATAAAAATAATTTAAAGAACCATCTATACATCTTAAAATCTTTTTAAATACTATAAAATGTCCAACACCTCTGCCTTTGAGTCCGCTGAGGTATTACCAGGAGGGTGGCTAGGTTATGGTGGGAGAGGCGGAGGAAATCTGTTTCAGGTTCAGCACCATATTCTGCTGGATGGGGTAGGGATGCAGGGAGAATATTTTACACATTGAAAAAGGACCCTTTTAAAAGTCCGTGATCATTTGATTTTCTTCTTGGGAGGTCCACAGTTAATTCCGTGTCCCCAACACATCTGCTGAGATGTGCCCGCCATGCCCGGTTTGGTTTCATACACATCTCAACCCTGGTCACTGGATACTGGTGGAGCCGCGGATGTTTGGCGTCTGCATAGTTGACCAGCTGTAGCACAGCGATGGACGAGAAGTGACGAGCTGGACAGCATTGGGATCGGGATTCGGGCAGGCCGCATCAACCTCACTCTTCCTAGACATGTCACACCAATGGAGTTACAGCCGGGCTCTCTGCCTCACTGACATCCACTGTACTACTGCCATTACCTAACAAAAAAAATGAAACAGTTGAAAAACATTTGTAAAAAGCAAAAAGGTCCGTGACAAACTACATAACATCCATTAGACTGCATTCCCTTTTAGTGGTTAGATTAACCCCTTTACAATAGTGCAAAAAAAAAAAAAACCTTTACACTGCTGCACACCCAAATAGCAGGTTCCCTCCGCGTCCTGCCGAGCTATAGAGGCACAGCTCAGAAAACAGTTCAGCAGTAACATACAATGGAGCAGTCAGACTATTTCTGAAGGACACACTTAAGCCAGTATCTCCAGAAAATTATTTTGAAAAATACAGGAGTTTCAAAATAGATGGTGGCCGGAATGAGCCATCAATTGTTTTACAAACCTAAATGTACGTGTGTCCTCCAATCCAGACCTCAGAATGTGCACTCTCCACTAGTCTTTGGCTTGTGATAATTGACTTTTAACTAGTGGTGTGTTGTATATGAAGAATTTAGGGGGCAAGTGACTTTCCATGCATGGCTAGTAACATATTTTTATGCCTGCTTTAATCTATTAAAATTTGCCATTTGGCCCTCCCAATTCGTACACCGACGACGAAAGACACTGATTTTCAGTGATATTTGCCACATTCTGTGTAAAATGTAGACTGGTTTCAATCGTGGTGTACGTAAGCACACCGATGAAAATTGCTGAGACGTACAGAAATGCATGAAATTGGCTACATAAACAAAGATGAACGCCAGTACAATTGGGAAGAGTTTTTTGTATGACACTGTACTGCGTTGCTTAAAACAAGTATAACTTGGACCAATGGTCTAGATGAGTATTGAAGGAATGCTCTCAATGTACATCAATTCTGAGGTGAACAATCATTCCGATACTCCTAGTCCTTGCTCTACCTATTTCACAACTGGTTGGGCATGGCTGCACCACGAGCTGGAAAGAAAAAAAAGATTTGAAAGAGTCACTGAGTTTTAGAATGTGCTCGATACATGTGAACACCCCTATGCATGCATTGCAGCCTGTCCCACAGACAATTCCCAGCTCTGCAAATATTTACACTGTAAAAGCATATATCTATAGGGGGACAATTAAGGGCATTGTGAAGGAGGGAGAGGAAGCACTAGGAGTAGCAGAATGACCACGAAGATAGTTTTTTCATATATAAAAGGCTTCAAACAAAAGGATTGTGCAGAACATTCTGCCCAAAGAAAGCATCCCTCCTCGAGGGCGCATCCAAACACTAGTGATTAACAAAAAGAGGATTGGGCCAGATGGCTGGCCTACAGATATCCGCGATGGGGACATGTCTTTGGAAGGCCAATGATGCATCCTTCACTCTGGTCGAGCGAGAGTCAACTCCTTCAGGAACTTGGAGACCAGAAAGCGTGCAACAGAAAAACAATAGACTGTTCACTGAGAGATGTTGGCTTTAGAAGACTTGTTTCCAGGCAAAAGTACACGGTACGTGATAAAATGATGGTCCGACAAACCAATCTTCTGATTGAAATGGAAATCACACAGAACCTTGGGAAATTAAAGAAAAAACTCCTAATCGTTCCGGAACCACCTTCAGAAGAGAAGGCTCTTGCAGAAGTAACGGACCTCATTACTTGATAGGCTTCCGTTTTATTGTCAATGTCGCAAGAGGCCAGAGGTTCAAGCTGCCTGCGGACAACAGCTGCCAAAACCACATTAAAAAGGTCCGATTGAGGAACTGGCATTATGAGTATGCAGATTGGGGCTCCTTAATCTCATTCTTCAGAGAGAAAGTTTCCGCTAAGGAATTAAGGTAAGCGGCAATGGCAGAAAGGTATGGTCTAAAGGACTAAAACTAAATGCCTGTGTCCACTGGAAAAATCGAACGACAAACATTTGTCCAATTAAGCCTTAAGAGGATTGATGTCTTTGGCTACATAGTGGCAGAAAATTGAGCCACAAAGTGGAACTCTTCCTTTTTGAACTAATGTAATGTAGTAAGGCATTTCTGTAGCGTCTAATGTCATGGTATGGGCTCAAAGCACTGTAGGTGAACGCCTTTGGAGGACTAAAGGCCGAGGTATGAGAAATTGGTAAGAGTTTAGAATGAGTTTGGGCATTTTAGCCAGTACAAAGGTAGGTAGGGGTGGTCAAGTCCCTGCTAGCAACCCATGGAGAACTGGCTTGTGGATCGGTGCTGTGATGGGCTGTTGGGAGAGTATAAGAGTCAAGCAGAACGATTATGTGCCAAGCAAGACCGAGTTTTTATTGTGGGACTTGGCTGCATTCCAGTGGCAGAGGTGATGTGCGATATGATATCAATTGGTGAATGATTGCAGATGCATGCAGATGGGTGGCCGTGCATTTGGAGGGATACAACTATCTTCCATTGAGATAGAGTGGGATAGGAACCCATCTGTCATGGCCGATTACTTGTTTCGATGACAGAGTGCAGATCCCGTCATTTGGTTCTACGGGAATCCTTTGGGCGTGCTGAGTTCTTTCTTGAATTCTCTGCATTTGACTCTTCAAGGTCTCCGCCTACCTGTCTGGGCATGGGAGTTCACACAACAGGCAGATTAGGTCAGTCAAGATGCAGATTAGACGAGCCAGGACTTGAGTGCCTCCCGGAAGGCGAGGTGATCTTCTATGCGGCGGATGCTGAAAGGGATAAAGTTGCATATTGTGGGTGCTTGGACAGAAATGGCCAACATGTTAGCTATGGAGATACCAGAGTTGGCCTATACTAGTTCCTCGGGAACAAGGCCCTCAAGCTTGGCATTGGAAGGCAAAGGTGAAGCGCAGCTCCACCTTGTTGAACTAAGATGTCCTGAGACTTGGGGAGAAAAATGTGTTCTAAAAGCAGGTGTTCTGAGAACTAGGTCTGCCAGGGCCAGCAAGGTGCCACCAAAATTAGGCTGCAATTATGAGCCTTGATGAAGGTTTGCAGATTTCAAGAAATTGAAGGAAAGGAATGTAAAGGTTATGCCCAGACCAGCCCAAGCCATCACCTAGGGATGGAAGCCCCAACCGCTGATAAGAGGCCTACTCCAGACAGAGGCTGTACTCAGTCACAAACAAGTCCACCATCAAGAATTCCCATTTCTGAAAGAACGCGGGGGGGTGGGGGTGACAGACATGTTGCCGGTCCGTCTACGTAACTGAATCACAGCTAGAACTTTAATGCCGAACAACGGAAAGCGTGAACAAAGTCTTTGTGTAACACAGCCTAACAGTACTGACACAAGCTTGGTTTGTCTCAACCACTGTGAGTCAACTTAGATCGAAGGTGACAGATGAAAGTTCAAGATTTCTTTACACCAAAGAAAGGACATTTTATAGCCCCGAGGATGGATACTACAGCACACCCGAAACGGGTTGGCACTTAAAAAGTGGAAACCTTTGATTTCATTTTTTGTAATATAAACTGTACTGTGTGTTAAAATGTACGGATGTTTTGACTAGCCACTGAGTCCAAAAGACTTTGAAAGTTTTTAGATTATATGATATGTACACATGGCCAGCGAATGAGGTATTTTGTTCTGGTTTCTGTTAAAAAAAACCACTAATGAGTCATTGATTCAAAACACTATTTGATGTATACACACATAGGGGAAGACTTTTGCGAAAGACAATTTTTGGAAGGAAGTAGTCCGTAAGGAGTGGATGTGGGTTACCCATTGGTGACAACGGGCTTGCTTCAGTTGTTACAACTCCAACTCATACCAGGCATGAAATAGCCTGCTCAGGGTGTCTGGTTCAGGAGGCACTGCTCTCAAAGCAGACAGGCAAAGAGAGATACCACCCCCCCTACCCACTTCTGTTTTGAAAAGGAATATAGATGTAGTGTTGAGAGTGAACACAAGAATCACTTTCCCCTGGATAAGAGGGAGGAATGACGCGAGACTTAGAAAAATGCCTTTTAGCTCTCAAGTAGTTTGTGGGGGAGCCTTTCCAGAGCACTCCACAAGCTGTGTCTGGTGAACCAGACAGGGACCTCCGCATCCTGAAAGAGAAGTCAGTCTTCAGAAATTTGAAGTAAAGGGAAGAGGCTGGATGAGCGCCACCACCCTCCCTCCCTCCGGAAGAGGTTTTGCACAAGGATCCATCAAATGGGAGACCTCGGGAATGCTTCGGTGATTACATTTTTCACGGACAGAGGATTTACCAACTGGTCCTATTTCACAAGCAGGTGCATCTGCAGGGGTCTCAATCTAAGCATGGCCAAAGGCACCATTAAAACGCACAAGGCCATCTGACCAAAAAGTCACTTGAACCACCAGGCAGCTCTCAGGGTCCTAATGCTGAAATGGCGGATTGTCTGCTTCAATGACAGAGCCCTGTTGTGAGAAGAGAAGGACATACCCAGAGAGGTGCCTCCACATTGTCTAGTTGCAATACCTTTCACGACCTTGAGTTTTCAATCGTCCAGGTAGTGGTAAAAAAAATCTTCTGGAGCCTAAGATGTGTCACCACAACCGACACCTATCAGGACCAGGAACGGGAGAGTTAGGATGAGGACTTTACGTCGCAAAACCCTATGGCAGGATGCAGGTGGAAACATATACAAACTTCACCTCTCTTACTCCAATTCACCAAGAAATCAGCCCCTGTAGTTTTATCTATTTATTGGTTGTTTATATGGTGCTTTAACAACAAGACAGTGTTTCAAAGAACCACAGAGCAAAAGGGAAGGGAACAAATAAACCATGGAAGTGACAATGAATAAATAAGAAAATAAACAGCGGTCCTATAAGGCCTTGTGACATTCAGAACTTGCAAGTGCAGATAAAAAGACAGGGAATGGGGGCAAGGGGTAAGTGCTAAGGGACCCCCCAGGAGGAGGCAGAAGTGCCATGGTGCCTCTTGGGGAGGCAGCAGGTAAGTGCATGGGCGGAGGCATCACAAGCCAAGAGGGAGGTTTGATGCCCATCAGGTAAGTGTGGGGCTGAGACAAACCACCCAACTAGCAGGTGTAGGCCCAGAGGGTAGTGCAGGGGTGGGGGTGGAAGCTGGTGGCGATTGGCATCTTGAAGGACTGGGCCGCAAATCTAAGCGGATGGATAACACAGGAGGGAGAGAGAAGGAGAAGAGAAAGGTCTTTAGTTGATTGCGGAATTTGAGGTGATCTGGTTCAAGACAGAGACGGAGATTGTTCCAGAGGAGGGAGCAAGCAAGCCGAAGAGAGCGATCTGCCTCCAGCTCTCTGAGTGGAGAAGCGTTTGACCAGCAGAGAGTTGGAGCAAGATGATCGAAGGGATCTGGAAAGAGTATTCAGTGAGTGCAAGTTGCAGGTAGCATGGCCCCAGACACCAGACAGCCTTATGAATGATGCAAAGGATCTTGACTGTGATCCTTGCAGCAACCGGGAGCCAGTTGAGAGATTTTAGGGCTGGAGAGATACAGTCACTGGGCTTGAGGCAAAGGATAGGTCTGGCAGCCCTATTCTGGATTAGTTGAAGAGGGCGGAGGGAAGAGGTAGGTAGGTTGAGAAAGAGGCTGTTGCAGTAATCCAGCCTGGAGAGGACCAGAGCTCTAGTGACATTGAGCTTCTGGGCGAAGGGGAGGAAAGAGTGCCTTTAAGGAGTTGAAGTTGAAAGTGGGCCTTCTTGGCAAGGTCGAAGATGTGAGGAGTGAAGGAGAGAGGAGTCGAAGATGAACCCAAGGTTTCTGGCTGCAGTGGTAGGAGGAGAGCCCATAGAGGGTGGCCAGAATGCAGGAGAGAAACAGGGAATACGAGTCCTGATAGGAAGAATCAGTCTTACTGGCATTAAGACAGATCATTGAAGGCGCACCAGCACTGGATAGCACAGTCTGGGATGATAGAGGAGGAAGGGAAGGAGGGTAGCTTGAAGAAGAGTTGTGTGTCATCTGCATAACACTGGAAATGAGAGAAGGCGGAGATCAGGTGAGCAAGAGGTGCAAGGTAGATATTGAAGAGCCAAGGAGCGAGGATAGAGCCCTGGGGAACACCACCTGTAGAGAGTGGTGGTGGAGAAGGAGCCCAGTAAAACCTGGGGGGTGGGGGGGAAATGGAGGTCAACCGGTCCAGTGCCCGGTCGGAGATAGCAAGAGCATCTTGGAGCCGCTTTATGAGGACAGAATGGTTGACCGTGTCAAAGGCATTAGAGACGTCAAGGAGAATGAGACCAGCAGGAGAGTCGAGTCAACATTTGTGAGCCGTTCTTCATGGGTATTCAGGAGAGCAATTTCCATACCTCTGGGTGCTCGGAATCCAGATTGATGGTTGTGTAAACAACCAAGCTCAGTGTGTTGGGTCAGTTGGGGGGGAGGGGGAGAGACCAACTTCTCCAGGAGTTTACCAAAGAAGGGTGTAGTAGGGATAGGGCGGTAGTTGGCCAGACACAAGGGGCCGGCTCAAGGCTTTTATTTTAGGCGGGGTGCACAAGGAAGTGCTTGTGAGAAGGGAAAGAGCCAGATGGTAAGGAGTGGTTGCAGAAATCGGCAAAAGCCGGCGCGAGGGATGGGAGGTTGTCCTTAATGCTTCTGGAAGAACAGGGAGAAACCTGTTTGGATGAGACCTTCATAGAGTGGACTACTCTAGATATCTAATCCATTGTGATGGGTGAGAAGGAGAGAGTGGGTGGGGGTGGAAGTGGAGGCCAAGGCAGGCAGAGGGATAGGATGAGAAATGGAAGAAAGAAGAAAGAACAGAATGCCCTGAGTTTTAGAGGTGAAAGGGGAGGCCAGTGCAGTACAGAGGGCCTGAGAGGGAAGGGGTGAGGTGGAGAAAGCACATGGATTGACTAGTTCCTTGCAGATTCTGAAGAGTTCAGCCGTGTTGGTAGAGGCTCCAGAGAAACAGGCCTGGATGTGGGCCCCTCCTTGGAGCGGGTAGCAAGACGGTATTGCCTTTTGAGCAGGCAACAGGCCAGTTTGTCAGAGGGTTAGCTAGAGGTCTGCCACTTCCGTTCAGCAGCTCTGCACTTGCATTTCAGAGTGGCAAGCTCTGAGTCGTACCATCTGTTATGCTTAGAGATACGTTTCAGGGGCTCCTCAGGACAGGGGCAAGAATGTCAAGAGTGTTAATGATGGTAAGATGAAGATTGGCAAGGACAGTCAGTAGGAGAGTCAAGAGGAGGAACGAAGGTGGAGGCAAACGCAGCAACTGACACTCGTTTCATCTGTCGGATGACCGCGAAGGAGGATGGCACTGCTGGTGGAGGCTCAGTCAGGGGGCCGAAAGGTCCGAGATGAACAGAGAAGAGAGGGTGGTCAGACCATGAGAACGGGGTAGTGCGGATTGGAGAGCAGATCAGTACGGATGAAGGCATCAAGAGCGCGTCTGGCAGAGTGGGTAGGGCCGAGGGGAGACTAGTGAGAGGTACAGAGATCACTCAATAGTGAGGAGGCAGGAACAGTGGAATCAAGGTGGATGTTGAAGTCTCCAAGGAGGAGGAGTTTAGAGGTACAGGTCAGAAGGGGGGAGTTGAAGTCAGCCCATTCAGAAAGTAACTTAGACAAAGGGTCAGGGGGCCTATAGATAGTGGCAGGGGTGAGAGTCGGAGGGACACCAAGCTTGAAAACAAGACTTTCAGAGGAGGAGGAGGGCTGGGTGGGTATGAGAGAGGCAGGGACCAACTCAGGGAATATCATGGCTACTCCCCCCACCAGACCTGTTGGACCGTGGCTTGGAGAGGATCTAGTAGTCATCAGGGAGAAGGAAGTCTAAAGCAGTGACTGAGCTGGCATTGAACCACGTCTTGAAAGCGAGGACCTTGACATCAAAGTCTTCAACAAGGAGGCAGCGGTCAGGAAAATGTTTGACAGTAGATTGAGTGTTCAGAGTGGCTAAGTGTAGCCAGTCACCACCTTTGAAGGTTTTTCCAAGGATGGGTACAGGGAGGCGCTACACCAGTTGGAGGTGGTGAAGGGGATTAAGAGAGAGGGGAAGGAGGAGAAGGAGGAGTAGCAGGAGAAGGTAGGAAGTTGATGAGGTCCGGCAGGCGCCGGTCAAAGAGAAAAAGATTGGGTTGAGGACCCTAAGCCATGACCGTACCATTGTGGTAGAGATTAATGATGCACCTAGAGGATGCAAAGTATGCCAAGAGTACTTCCCATCTGGTGCCGCCATTAATGGGTGACGAGGAAGAAGGGGAGAGGGGAGAGAGATCAAGTGGGCAGTCCAAAGGTCTGAAGAGGGGACAGAGAAGAGGGTATCATTGATAGTCTGTAAGTAGCACTGACATAGGTGTCAGCAATAGACAGGCCAGGATATCTTTTTAAAAACTTTTTTTCTTCAAGACTTTGTGAGAGACCAGGAATAGGTGATAGAGTAACAGATGGGAGAGATGGAGTGTGATTGAGGTGGAGGAAAAGAGATAGTTGGGGAGGCTGCACAATGCACGGGCAAGCTCACCAGGCAGCCTAGCAGCCAAGGGGGTCAAGAGGAGCACAGATGTAAGACGCACCTAAATTTGAATTACACAAAAAGCACTATAAACAGCACAAAACAGATGCAGTTGGAGATGGATCATACAGCAGAACAGCAATGTGAAGAAAGAGAAAGGCATCTACATTTGATTAACAGGCCCACATGTGGAAGGCAGCATTTGGCTGGACATGCAAGGTGGCTCATGGACAGCAGATAAATTATGCATTTAAAGGCAGTTGCAGAGGTAAATGATTACACAGGAAAGATAGAGGAGAGCATGGCTTTGGTGTGTTCCGAAGTGGGATAGCATGGCCTAAGCTGTCACCATAGAGGGAGGTGGTCAATCAGGGTCTACATGGATCTGTGCCATAATGGAGGTGCACATTTGTGAGGAGGTGCTGCACAGGTTTTGGGCAAAGTATATGGCCAATGGGCTTTTTCTGGCAGGCCAGGTGCCTCCAAATAGGTGTCTTGACGGGTAGCGGGCAGCCAGAGCAATGGTGGAAATACACAATGCAGTGCCCTTACCAGCAGCGGTTTCTGCTCGGAGGCACAGTGCAGCTTCCTTATGGTCCCCCAGGCCCGGACAGGGCAACACAGGAGGGTGACCTGGCCCTTAGAGGAGGCCCTTTGAGGGGGCTGGCGTTTGCCTGCCGGCTCCAGGGACGGCAGGAGGATAAATGAATGAAGGCCAGTCAGCTATCACAGCTGATGCTGGGATCAGCTGTTGTGGGCAAACGGGAAACTGTTTTTCTAAACGAATTTCTGCCGTCTACATATTAGGGGACATGTTAACTGGGTTTATGTCTCTACATTGTTATAATAGCCTTAATTTGGGGTTGTATAGATAGTACTTTAGATCTGCCAGGGGTGTAGGCTCCTAAAATAACGATGGCTTGCCTGTTATTAATTACCATGACTGCCTCGTCTCCGTCTCATTCTTTTCAGGGTCCATTTATTTTTCGCATTTAGCTCTATTTCGGGAGAACATGTGTTCCGACCCAGGGTAGTTTTGTTCCTCGTAGATTGCGTCTTTAGTCTTTTTAATACTTAAGTTTATTAAGTGAATCCCGCGGTCAGCTTTCCCTCAACCGTTATTGATTTATTGTCTCTAGATCTATCTGTATCTACTAAGAAGATATATTTACCCACCCGTCCCAGCACAGTCCATGTGTTAAACATCGACGGTAAGCTCATAGTGGTGTTATTGATAATCCCTGTTGTCTTTTGAGCTTTACATAATATGTTACAGCTTTTACTAAGTTTTTATTCCAAGACCAATGAATGTTTGTTGTTTTTTTTTGCTCTACCCCTGATGAATTTCTCACATTTGTATTATCTTTGTCTGAGAATGAAACATGTAGGGTTTGTGAGTATGAGTATGTTGTATCATTGCCAACATTCAAATGTTATTAAGTTATATTTAACTATTTAGAACCGCCGATTAAATTTCAGGTGGATTCATTCAATTAGGCATTTGGTATAGAGAGGCAGTACCCGGTAAAGTAGGGACTACCCCTTAGGTTAGTATTAAAAACAAAAAAATTTTTCTTCATGAAATTGGGTCTTCACACTCTGTTCATACAACTCGTTATTGAAGCCAGTTGTTTGTATCAGAGCTTTTTTAGTTTCCCGATTTTTTCGGGTTTACTGCGCACTGTATTACGTGTATTAATGTTTATGTGATTCTAAATAGGGTTTTAAGTGCTTCAGTGATAGCCACTGTATTTTTTAACTTTTTTGATG
Source organism: Ambystoma mexicanum (assembly GCF_040938575.1). Classification (NCBI taxonomy): domain Eukaryota; kingdom Metazoa; phylum Chordata; class Amphibia; order Caudata; family Ambystomatidae; genus Ambystoma; species Ambystoma mexicanum. Next base: position 1,147,834,128 of record NC_090932.1, read on the forward strand.
AAATTATGTGATTTCGTATGCTAATTTAATAAAATATTATACTGATTTGTATTATTTTGTGGTCTTTAAGGTTAAATGTTTACAGTTGTCTTCTTTTGGTGAGTTTCAATGCTTATAGGGGGGCCCACATGGTTGCTGCAAGATCCTTTATGTTTTGAAACGTCCGTAGGTCTAGCTAAGGGGGACGGATCTTGCAGCTTTATTTAGTTGCCCTTTTGTCTTTCCTTTGTTTAATGTGGGCAAACTGGCAGCCATGCTGCAAAGCCGGTTATTGGTGTCCTCAGGCAGGAACCAAACTGTCTTCAGGGCCTCAATGGTCCAAGGCCAGGCTGACCTGTGAGAAAGACCCCAATAGGGGAAATGGCAGTCTAAAGTAAAGCAACCCTGTAGGACTCCCGGGACGGCAGGAGGATAAATTAATGAAGGCCAATCAGGTGCAGCAACAGCAGTCACAGTGGATGCTGGGATCAGCTGTTGCAGACAAATGGGCTACCATGCTGTAAAGTCTGTGCTGGCATCCTCAGGCAGGCACCATGCACTCTCCAGGGCCTTGATGTTCCAAGGCCAGGCTCAGATACACTGGACCCACTTACTACCGATATTCCCGCTGCAGGGGGTCATGGGCCGTGGACAAGGTGGCAGTTCTGTGCTACAACGAGAAAGTTCCTGATAACTTGAAGCTGGACAATCCAGGCACCTCAGATGGACAAACACAGGTCTCACGACAACAGGAGACACCCCCCCCCTCCCCGAGGAAGACAGATGGACAGCAGCGAAGAACACCCCAATCAGAAGGTCGCAGCCAATAATTTTGACGGCAACAATAACTACTCCAGAAAGGCCCCTCTTGATGCTGGAGAACCAGCTGAAGGAGGACTGGTCTTAGACCATAAGTAGAATGCCTGCAGCGTTCAAAGCCAAACCCTGTAACAAACTGATGCACTAAAGAGGTGCTGGATGAAGATGGTCAACCTACAGGATGGTTCCGGAATGCAACCCCAAGGCTTCCTAGGGCAGGATCCTTGTGCAGGGGTCTGGACTAGTTGGTCGCACCACCCCAAGGGTCAAAGTATCAATCGGGGTCTTAAAGAGTGATGCAGAGGGACCAGACTTGGCTGGAGCCAATGCTGGATGTCTTCAGCGGCCGTCCTCTGGCTGCAACTCTTGCCCCATATCTGCCTAAAAGCCCTTGGCTGGTGTGTGGATTGGGACTGGGCAGTCCAAAGCCCCACATCCTGCTAGATGCTCAGACAGCCCATCCTCCCGGAAAAGGCTTCACCATGTATGGCATTGCTTGACCAGAGAAGGCAGGAAGCTGGCCAAATGACATGGCAAAGAAATATGTGGCACCACTATTTTGAGTAAATGGTACTTAAAAGGTCATGATGTGGCACAATGCAAAGTGCATGCAGTAAAAACGAAATAGAGACATCCACCAGCCTGTCTTGGCCCACTCATAGAATTAACAGTAATTTTACAAAACAAAATGCAAAAAGGGATTCAAAGTACACCTACAGCACTTGAGTAAGGTGATGTGTGCTAGATTAAACCAATGGAATCTCACAAAGGGGAGATGGTCCCACTGCACTGGTAGCCTTAAGAGATGGCCAGGGCCCTCAAAAGAGAGGAGCTTAGCAAGGAAAGGAAAGTAAACATGCTTCACTTTCCTCCAAAATTCAGACCAGTGTTCACATCATAGCAAAAAGATGGGGGTTCCATTGATGTCAATGGAGGGAAAGCTGAAAATAAATATTTTCTAACACTAGGCAGCCAAGGTGGTCGTAGTAGGTACAGGTGGAGGTGGTTCTGGGTAGATTAAAGTCCTCACCTTTAAAACAGACGGTTAGGAAAGATAGATTTTAGCAATTTTCCCTCCAAAGTTTCTACAGACCCCCAATCTTTTGGCTTTGTTTTTTTAACCAGTTCTTACTTATTGAGGGGAAGTAAAGCCTTCACCTTCACTTCCCCTTCCCTTTGCTCATTTGTTATGGGGCATTGATCAGTCCTTCAGACTATCAGTACTTGGAAACTCAGTTTCCGCTTTATGCTTTACATTTTTGTAAATGTTTAACATTGTGTAACGCTCACCTGATTCCCGTAGAGGCGCCGGTCTTGACTGGGCGTATACCGTATCTTCAAAGGTGATGTGTAACACACGGCTGGCTCTTTGGGCTGGACCTCTGTGCACTGTATGTCTGACTCGAAGGGTAAGATGTCTGCAGATAGAAAATATGGGATTAAGGAACTGGGTTATTGAATGTCTCTCTTCTTCCCTTTCTCTTCTCCTGTAGAACCCCAAAGGTTAACGCTCTCACCTTAGGTAAGTGAACGCCGTGCTCTCCATCTGCCTCAGGGCAGGGTGCTGTAACCAGTTTCTTCACTGGATAAGGGGAGCAGGCCTCTTGACTTCAGAGGACTGCTGTCCGTCGTTTACTGCACGAACGGTAAGTTTCGAGTAATTCTAATGTCTTTAAAGTCTTTAGTAATGATGTTTCTTGTTTTGCAGGGTTCCGGCGATGGCGGATGACGGGCTGAAGTGAGTTGAAGATGGAGCCCGTGTGATGAATAGAAGTGCCTGGAAGCACGTAAGTAAGCGCTTGTTGCCTGCTTCACGATGCGCTCTAACTGTCTTTTTATTTTGCAGGTACAAGTTCGGAGTGGCTGCAGGGTGCCGGAATACCCACTGGGTTAGATGTGGAAAGGAGTAATGGCACGTGAGTATTAAAGTTCCCCAATGTCTTTAAACGCACCTTGTTTTGTCTTTCAGATGCGGGATGCAGCACCGAAGGCCTCCGGAGCGTGCGAAGAGCTGGTAAGCTTTTGTCTTTCAGATGCCGGAATGCAGTTTGAAGACCTCCGGAGCGCACGAAGAGTAGGTAAGCCTTTGTCTTTCAGATGCCGGAATGCAGCGCGAGGCGTTGGTGACAGCCGATGGACCAGGTAAGTGAAGAGCTGTCACTGAAGACCGTAATGCTAACCTGTTCTTTCTCGTCTTTATAGGTGTTGCTGAAGACTGGATTCAGGATGGTAAGACTTTTTCCTTAGGCCAAGGATCAGATGCAGAAGACACGATGAGCGTTCTGCTGCAGAGGATGCAGAATAACGCAAAGCAAGATTCATCCATCGGGTGTGGTTTAAATAGCCTCCTGTAGTGCTTAGGTGTCTCCTTCCACAGCCACGCCTAGGTAAGAAAAGAGTTCCTGCTTTCCAGAAGAGTTCCAGTGTTCTGAATCTAGGGAGTGGCTCCTGCCCCACCCAACAGGAAAAGTAGTTCCAAACAGAAGAGGATCAGAGGCTCAACTGGCAGGCAAGTAAGCAGCATGGTCTGCTGCAGGTAAGTCCACCCAAGCATTATGAGCCCGGCGCTTCCAGCGCTGGGACTGGGCATATTTATGAGCCTGGTGCCACTGGCGCCAGGACTGGGTCCAAAAGGTCCCAATTGGGACTGGTTGGCAGTCGGAACCTGGGTTATGGATCTGCTTCCAAGGGAGTTGGGAAAACCCTGACCTTTTGGAAGCAGAGATCATGACAGTACCCCCCTCAAGGCCCCTCCCAAACCGGGCTTCTCCGGGGGTTTTGGCTTGTCAGGAAATGTTCGGTGAAATCTTTTGATTAGGCGAGGAGCGTGGATATATTCAGCAGGTTCCCAGGATCTCTCTTGGGGGCAGTAGCCTTTCCAGTCAATTAGGTAAAATAGTTTAGATTTGGAGATCTAGGGAGTCCAGAATGCTTTTGACTTCAAACTCGAGTTCTCCATCAACTAGGATAGGTTTTGGAGATTTAGTTAGTCGGGTTTGAGGTTGCACGGGTTTTAATAGAGAGACGTGGAAGACCGGATGTATCTTCATGTGCGGGGGCAAGTCCAACTTGACCGCTACTGGGTTTACTATGGTAGTGATGGAATAGGGACCAAGGTATCTTGGGTTGAATGTGCGTGGCCCTTTTAGGAGGTAGATATTTGGTGGATAACCAGACTTGATCCCCTACTTGATATTGAGGGGCTTCCTTCCGATGTTGATCTGCTCCTTTCTTGTATTGTTCTTTAGCCCTTTGAAGGTGAGAAACAGCTTCCTTAAAGGCTTGGGTGATTGTAGAATGCAGGTAGTCTACTGCTGGTGTTTCAAGATCTTGGAGCGGATCCAACTTCGAGGTTCGAGGGCGACTGCCGTACAAAAGAAAAAACAGGGTTTTCCCAGTTCCCGAATGGACAGAGTTATTGTAGGCATATTCGGCTATCCAAAGGATGTCTTTCCAAGTTTTTTCAGTTTGTTGCAGCGTAAATACTGTTCCAGAGTTTGATTGGTCCTCTCGGTTTGTCCGTCGGTCTGAGGGTGGTGACTGGTCGATAGTCTCACATCAATTTGAGCCGACCGACAGCAACTTCGCCAAAAATGAGAAATAAATTGACTACCTCGATCCGAAATTAGAACCGAAGGAAAACCGTGCAGTCGGACGATGTTTTCGAGAAATTCTCGGGCCAGAGTTGCTGCTGTTGGCAAGCCTTTGAGCGGAATGAAATGCGCCATCTTGGAGAATAAGTCCACGATTACTAGAATCGTATTGTATCCGGAGCATGGAGGTAGATCGGTGATAAGTCCATAGAAAGCGTATGCCAAGGGCGAGGTGGGATGTCAATAGGGCGTAAGAGGCCTGCTGGTCTTTCCTTTTGACTCTTGTTTTGGGCGCATACTCCACAGGACATTATAAAGTCTCTGATATCTTTTTTCCAAGACGGCCACCAGAAGTAGCGCTTGATCTTTTCTGAGGTCTTGGCCATACCGGGATGTCCTCCCATTAAAGAATCGTGATAACAAGAGATTAATTTTTTCTGTAAATCTGTGCTGGGTAGGTATAATCGTTCTTGGAAATACAATAAGTTGTCCTTTACTGCAAAGTCCTTTCCCTGCAGATGCCAATTCTGTATGTCTGCTGGAGTTACAAGTTGCCTGGCTTTATCCTTAACTTCCTCTATGGATTCTGTGGCGATTACACCCAGAATTCTTTGTTCGGGAATGATTGGTACAGGTTTAGGGTTGATCAAGTGTTCTTCCACTCCCATCCGAGAAAGGGCATCAGCTTTACCGTTCTTTGTACCAGGTCGATAGGTAATTATGAAGTCAAACTCGGCAAAGAATAATGCCCAACGGAGTTGTCTAGAGGATTGGGCTTTTGCGGTTTTCAAATATTGCTGGTTTCGGTGATCCGTAATCACAGTAACGGTGTGTCGGACCCCCAGCAGATAATGCCGCCAAGCCTTAAAGGCAGACTTGATAGCCAGAAGTTCCTTGTCAGTAATCGTGTAATTGATTTCAGGAGGCGAGAATTTGCGGGACCAAAATGCCACGGGATGCAACTGATTGGTTACCGGGTCCTTTTGTGATAGAACTGCCCCCATGGCAAGGCTTGAAGCATCAGTTTCCACGATGTAGGGGAGTTCGGGGCGAGGGTGTTTTAAGATTGGTGCAGAGATAAATTTAGTCTTCAAATCCTGGAAAGCTTGTTCCGCCTCAATAGACCATTCAAAACGTTTGTTTTTCTTTAACAAGGCAGTGATGGGCTGGACTATTCGAGAGAATTCGGGGATAAACCTGCGGTAAAAGTTAGCGAAGCCTAACATGCTTTGCACACCTTTTACGGAGGATGGTGATGGCCATTTGAGAACTGCATCGACCTTCTTTGAATCCATACGCACTCCGCCAGGTGATAATATGAATCCCAAGAATTCAACTTCAGTCACGTTGAAAACACATTTTTCCAACTTAGCGAAAAGTTTGTGTTGACGCAATCTTTCGAGGACCATTTTCACGTGTTTCCGATGTTCAGATTCCGATGAAGAATAAACGAGGATGTCGTCAATGTAAACAACAACACACACATCTATGAGCTCTCTGAGGACATCGTTCATAAAATATTGAAAGGCGGCCGGGGCATTGCAAAGTCCGAAGGGCATGACCTGATATTCAAATAGCCCATACTTGGTGCGGAAGGCCGTCTTCCATTCATCGCCCTCTTTTACTCGTACCAAGTGATAAGCTCCTCTAAGATCCAGCTTTGTATGTATGCATGCTTTTCTGACTTGGTCCAGGAATTCAGGGATCAAAGGTAACGGATATCTATTCTTAACGGTGATCTGGTTCAGGGAGCGATAATCTATACAAGTTCTAAGGTCTCCTTCCTTTTTTGGAACGAAGAACAAAGCTGAAGAAGCAGGGGACTTGGAAGGACGAATAAACCCATTTGCCAGGTATTGATCCAGGTATTGTCGAAGGTGAAGGTTCTCAGGCTCGGTGAGAGCATAAATTCTACTACAAGGAGGAGTAGATCCAGGTATCAGGTCTATCTGGCAGTCATAAGACCTATGAGGAGGTAGAGAGTTAGCCTGATCCTTCCGGAAAACTTCTTGGTATTCTAGGTATTCGGGAAGTAACTGGGGAGTCTCTGAAGAAATTGCTGCCAGTGCAACACCAGGTGGAGGGTGACAAGTAGAGACACATTCTGGAAACTGGACCGTTCTTGCTCGCCAATCGATCAGAGGATTGTGTTTCTCTAACCAAGGTATTCCTAGAATAATCTGAAACTGAGGGGCCTTGATCACATCCAACACGATCTTCTCATGGTGTCCATCTCGACTTACTAGCGTCACTTCTTGGGTGGTATGCGTTACTGGCCCGGAGGCTATCTCCGTACCATCCACCGTAGTAATGACGTCTTTTACAGCCTTGGGACAAAGAGTTAGATTTATCCTCAAAACCATTTCATGATCCACATAATTGCCGATGGCACCGCTGTCGACGTAAGCTTCAATTGCATGTTATCGATCCGGATTATCAGGGCTAATGAGGACCATAGGTATCACGAAATGCGAGGTCACAGAACTGGTTTTCACGCTCGGCAAGAGGACCTCTATTCTTGTCGGGCGAGGTCGTTTCCCTGCTCAGAGTTTGTAACTTTGGTAACTGCAGCTCCTACTGCCTTCTTGGCAGGTTTCACCGGACAGTCTCGAAGAAAGTGCCCTGAGTTTCCGCAATAGAGGCATAATTGCAACTGTTTTCTCCTTTCCCGCTCCTTTTGTGTTAGAGGACCTTTCAGACCCCCTATTTGCATTGGTTCCCCGGAGTCTACTCCTTTGGAAGGAGTTGGCGGTTTGGAAAATACTCGAGCATCAAACTTGGAACGATCGGCCTTCCTGTTCTGCAGTCTGTGATCTATTTGAACGACTAAGTCTATATAGTCCGAACAATCTTGTGGGGGATTCACTACTTGGGCTAACACATCTTTGAGCTCTCCACGTAGACCCCTATAAAACAGCGTAATCCTTTTGTCCTCAGGCCATTGAGTTTCCACTATCAGTCTGTTGAAAGACGCAATATAAGCCAAAAGGTCTTGATTACCTTGTCGCAACGAAAGAAGCTCATTGTCCAAGGCCTGCCCCTGTGAATGTCTTGCGGACAGTTTTTGCATACTGAGCAGAAAAGCTAGAAAATCATGGAGGACCGGATCATCTTGATTTACTAGAGGGATCGACCAGTCTGCCGCATTGCCACTAAGGTACGAAAGCACGAAAGCTACTTTAGCTTGATCAGTTGGAAAGGCTGCTGGCCGGCATAAGAAATGCAACCGGCACTGATTGATAAATACTGCAAACCTCTTTGGGTCACCAGAAAATCGTTCGGGCGGAGCCAGAGGTACATTCCCAGGTAGGTTGATCTGCATTGGATTCATAGAGGATGTAGAAGGAAGATTTCCCCCAGATGCGGGTAACGGGGTCTGTCCGGCTTGTGACTGTAGCAATTGTCTAGCGAGATCATCTGTTCGCTCCTTGGAAATAATCAGTTCCCTTCTTAGAGCGTTCGTTTCCTGACGGGCTGCATGCACTTCTGCCCTTAGTTCCCCAAGTAACTGGGCTAGCTGGTCAGTATCCGAGGTTTCCATAGCGCCTGGACGGGAGTTTTGTGGTAGGCTTTGCCTTCTGTAACGCTCACCTGATTCCCGTAGAGGCGCCGGTCTTGACTGGGCGTATACCGTATCTTCAAAGGTGATGTGTAACACACAGCTGGCTCTTTGGGCTGGACCTCTGTGCACTGTATGTCTGACTCGAAGGGTAAGATGTCTGCAGATAGAAAATATGGGATTAAGGAACTGGGTTATTGAATGTCTCTCTCTTCTTCCCTTTCTCTTCTCCTGTAGAACCCCAAAGGTTAACGCTCTCACCTTAGGTAAGTGAACGCCGTGCTCTCCATCTGCCTCGGGGCAGGGTGCTGTAACCAGTTTCTTCACTGGATAAGGGGAGCAGGCCTCTTGACTTCAGAGGACTGCTGTCCGTCGTTTACTGCACGAACGGTAAGTTTCGAGTAATTCTAATGTCTTTAAAGTCTTTAGTAATGATGTTTCTTGTTTTGCAGGGTTCCGGCGATGGCGGATGACGGGCTGAAGTGAGTTGAAGATGGAGCCCATGTGATGAAAAGAAGCGCCTGGAAGCACGTAAGTAAGCGCTTGTTGCCTGCTTCACAATGCGCTCTAACTGTCTTTTTATTTTGCAGGTACAAGTTCGGAGCGGCTGCAGGGTGCCGGAATACCCACTGGGTTAGATGTGGAAAGGAGTAATGGCACGTGAGTATTAAAGTTCCCCAATGTCTTTAAACGCACCTTGTTTTGTCTTTCAGATGCGGGATGCAGCGCCGAAGGCCTCCGTAGCGTGCGAAGAGTTGGTAAGCCTTTGTCTTTCAGATGCCGGAATGCAGCGCGAGGCATTGGTGACAGCCGATGGACCAGGTAAATGAAGAGCTGTCACTGAAGACCGTAATGCTAACCTGTTCTTTCTTGTCTTTATAGGTGTTGCTGAAGACTGGATTCAGGATGGTAAGCCTTTTTCCTTAGGCCCAGGATCAGATGCAGAAGACACGATGAGCGTTCTGCTGCAGAGGATGCAGAATAACGCAAAGCAAGATTCATCCATCGGGTGTGGTTTAAATAGCCTCCTGTAGTGCTTAGGTGTCTCCTTCCACAGCCACGCCTAGGTAAGAAAAGAGTTCCTGCTTTCCAGAAGAGTTCCAGTGTTCTGAATCTAGGGAGTGGCTCCTGCCCCACCCAACAGGAAAAGTAGTTCCAAACAGAAGAGGATCAGAGGCTCAACTTGCAGGAAAGTAAGCAGCATGGTCTGCTGCAGGTAAGTCCACCCAAGCATTATGAGCCCGGCGCTTCCAGCGCTGGGACTGGGCATATTTATGAGCCTGGTGCCACTGGCGCCAGGACTGGGTCCAAAAGGTCCCAATTGGGACTGGTTGGCACTCGGAACCTGGGTTATGGATCTGCTTCCAAGGGAGTTGGGAAAACCCTGACCTTTTGGAAGCAGAGATCATGACACATTGCACCCATCTTACAATGCAGTGCAACGGGGATAGTATTGCATCACCCTATCTTTTTACACCTGGGATTTCTGGTTACTTTTATATGTGCCTAAAGTCAAGCTGGTGGCAGCAGCGCTTAATTTCTAGTGTGCACAATAACATTTACCACATATTTATTGGTTATTTGTAATGCGCACTACAGAACAAAATTGTGTTTCAAGGCATATCAAGAGAAGGTGGGATTATAATTATAATTGTTCTTTGATAACGTAGTTAATACCAGAGATTGGTTTCTAAGCCCAGGAGCAGGATTCAAACCTGTGTTGTGCTGCGCTGTCTTGCTTCCTAGACAAACGCCTTGCCCCTAAGCTATCCCCCCGCAACTGGGATGAGGAAAAACAAAATATTCTTAAAACGGTCTTGAAACATGAGGAACAAGCATGTGCTATGATATGAGAGCAAGTGGGGGGTGGGGGGGAGGAGGGGTGTGTGCAGGAATGGGGGGAAGGGGAGAGGTCGTGAGACAATTTGGATTGTACAAGTGCTGAGACATGAAAAAGGGGGTGATTAGGGGCGGGGGGTTGCAGGAGGAGAGTAAGGGGAGAGGTACAAAATGCAAAACAAGTTAAAAGTGCAGGTAGAAGTAGGTAAACTGCATTATGGAAACCAGACATGTAATTAACACAAGCAGGTATGAGTGAATGCTGACTGGAAAAGCCTCTCCTCATGGCATTAGGGGCTACATCAGACATGCAGATGACCGCAAAAGCATACATTGAAGAATGGGTGCACATATTTGGAAAGCCTCAGCCAGGGGTACAGGGGGCTACATAAAGTATCACCTCAACTAAAACAATGCAAGCAATATCACACAAGTTTGTCCAGTGGATGCCAGTATGTAAGATGCAATACACAGCACAGGCAGCGAAAAAGTCAGTCCCGTGGATGCAGGTAGGTCAAACCCAATGCACAGCTCAGGCAGCAAAATATCAACCCGGTGGTTACAGCCGAGGGAAGGTACAGAAGGAGGTAGAGAGGGTGGTAGAGCGCAGGGCTGAGCGTGACAGACCATCATACGGCTGCTAGGGTACAAAAGGAGTGTGACAAAGGAGAGAAGAAGGCAGAAAATACAGCAGGGTAGGTGTGGTGTGGGCTAAGAGGTTGAAGGCAACAGAGTGAAGTAAAGTCACCACTAGTAAAGTGCATCTACAGAGAGAAGCACGACAAGAACGGTTAATAAAGCCGTAAGGAGAGGGCATAGGGTGAGACGTGGGGGTAAAGGAAACCGGCATGCACCAGTAATAACTGGGTCAAGTGGAGCGAGAGGAGGCAAGCACACGAGGAAAGGCCATAAGTGAAGCGACGGGAACGCAGGTCCCAGCAGTAGTGTAGTGAGAGAGTGGTGGACGGGAGTAAGAGGGAAGGGGGCAGCAGAGACACATACCATTGAGTGAAGGGCAACAGGCAGAAGTGGGAACAAGCGGAGTGCAAGTGGCCATTGTGAGAAGGACAATAAGGTGAGAGTTAAATTGTAATTGATTTATAACGTGCTTACTATCCAGAGGTTTCTAAGCGCAACCCGGGGATCGAACCTGTGTTGCTCCACGTCATCTTGCTTCCACGGTGAGTGTGTTGTCCCTGAGCTATCCTCCCGAGGCAGCACAACAGGGGGCAGTGTGAAGCGAAACGGAGAGAGTGGTGTAGAAGGAAGGAGGGAGAGGATAAGAGGGGAATACAAGGGAAATGCAGGTAGAGGCTTCCTTTCCTTGCGGCATGAAGAATGAGCAGTACAGCACACAGCAGGAACGTGAAACTTGGCGTATGTGGAACAAGACTGACACAGGAACAAAAGGAGGCATAAGGGCTGGCACCATCAGCACTCGGATAGGTTCAGACAGGCATGGGCCTTTAATGAGGGCCTTCTGTGGGAGGTTGCCGGCAAGCCAGCAGGCTTGAAATCAAATCAGCATTGTCTTCAGGTCAGGAGGCACCAGTAGCTGCCATAGATACAGCAAAGGGTGTAGATCGTCTAGGTCGGCTCATCTGCAGTCTCAATGGTGCTAGGCAACTGAAGGCAGCCATTTTAAACATAGCATGAGCTCCATAGAAACAATGAAAGTTACAGCATCGGCCGCCTCCTGTGATGCGGTATGCTGCAGGAGGGGCTCAGATGCCGGACCCCTGGTGTTCTTGGCTACTAAATGTGGCTAGTGCCCTAAAATGGCCATGCCACGAGATTCTCACTTGCTCCTTGGCCATATTGTAGTTTGGCCTTCTTCCTGCCTTTCCAGGTCAGGAAATCCCATATAAGGTCAAGCACTTGCCCAGGAGAGGTGATGCTTTCGAGGCTAGTGCTGCCTTTGTGTGTGACACAGGAAGTGGTTGGAACTGTCTGGTATCACTCCACATCTGTGGTGCCAGATGTGGAGTGGGAGTGTGGGGCATGATCGAAACCAATAGTTCACAATTGGACAACTACTGGCTGTTTGAATGGTGCAGATTCTTACCATTGGTGGGCTTCGACTTGCTTACATGCTGGACTTTGGATAAGAGCACTCCTGCAGCCATTTCATCAGATCAGCGTTGAAGCTAAAAATCCCTCATAGCCAAACAGCCAACTGAAGACCCAAAGAAAACTCCTGAAGAGGCCTGGCATCTCTTTCTGCGTCTGGCATGGTGAAGTCCTGTTCTGTGGAGGCCCTGCGCAGTGCTTCAATCCTTGGACTAGTGGGACCAACCAGTCGATACCTTCTAGAGGATCCAGCTGTCAGAGTCTTCAAAGGTGTCCACAGTGGACCGACCAGCTCTCTTGTGGACTATCTCAGCAGAAGAGTTGCCGTTCCGCGGTAGCATTCTGAACTTGTGGTCGCCAGCTCATGCCACAAGTCGCCATTCCGGTGAATTTCAGCGTCTCGGCCTCAAGGCATCCTGTCCTGGAGAAGGTTCTTCAACTGAGTGGTTGGATGGCTGCAGTACATGGAGTGCGGTGGCAGCCACTAGAACCTGTCTTCCCCATCCTATGAAGTGTCCTGAAGAGGCCTGCATCTTTGAATCTTGCATTTCTTCATCGCCAGGGGTAGCACCTTCCATCTGGACCAGACTGGAGGAAGCTCTTGGGCCCCTCTCGCCGGAACCAACGACAGGAAATCCAACCTCTAGCGACCCCCATCGACCCATCAAGTAACCTGGGAAATTCTGAGTCGGTCAGGGCAGTTAAGTAAACGCAAAGCATTGGTCTCCCTCCTGTCCTCCATAGGACATTATGAAGCACTCTTTGTATCTACCCATTCCACTGCATTTTGGTCGAACCTGGGTAGTACCATCCGAAAGATAACACATGTTACTTACCTAGTAACTTTGTTGCATCTTTCCCAGTTCTTTCCTATCATTTAGGAGGAGTCTGGCTGTGGTGGGAGTAGCAGTCGGGTTACTATGAAAGAACAAACAAGAAAAAGACAAAGCTCACCTGTATGGGTTTTTTTGTTAGTGGGGATTTAAAGTGGTATAGTATGAAATGTAAGGCATTCATTTTAAGGAAATTGTAGGTGCGGGGAGAGAGACTCAGCCTTGGCATCTAGGCTGGGGAGAAATATTTCAAGAAAGAGTTCCCTACATTTTCTTTTCTCAAGCCTAAAACATGCTAGCCTAATGAAAGGTTGGCCGGTATGGCTTATGTATAGTTATGTTGTGAGTACAAACACATGGTATTTCAATCAATGCTATGAAAGAACCGCAATCGTTTGAGCCCTGGGTGAGCAGGTGCAGTGGATAGGAGAAAAAAAAGATTGCGAAGGATAAGGTTGGGATTCAGGGAGAAAAATGGCTTGCGTCCTCGAAGAATTAACATGAGGCAGCATGGAGCCATCCAGTAGCAGACAGCAGTTAAGCAGTTGGTAATGCATTCAGAAATTGAAGGTGTTGAGGAGGGAAAAGGTGATCCGAATGTCATCAGCAAAGGGGTGATAGTTACAGCAAAATGAGTTTGCCAATTGAGGTGCATAGGGTGAATAGAAGTGAACCTAGGACACATTCTTGAGAAAGGCCCACTGGAAGGTGTTTCGGGTGGAGGAGCGAGGAAAGGTCAGAGCGAGATGCTGGAGTCCAATTAGATGGAGAAAGAGTGGTCAGATGTCAGATACCCAGTCGAGTACAGTGCACTTGAAGCCAAGGAGGGAAAGTGTCTGAAGGTAGGGAGGATGATCCATAGTGTGAAATGCAGTCCAAGGATCTAGAACGGTGAAAATGGAGGAGATGCAAGAGTTTCGGCCAGTGGTACCAGAATTGATCTTGAGGATAAGAGTAGTCTCTGCGGAGTGTTTGGACCACAATCCAGACTGGAGGTCAGCAAGTGAGTGTACCACAAGATGCTTAACTATGTGGTCAAATACAAACCACACAGATTTTTTTTTTTTTTTTACAAAGGTAGGGAAGGTGAGAGATAGATCTATAAACCAAGGGGTGGAAGTCAGCACTTTCTTTCTTCAGGTAAGATACCAGCTGAGAAAAAGGTTGAATAAGACAGATGTACATTGGTGATGAACAAAAGTTCCTTAATCTGTGGGGCAAAGGGATCCAATGGAACACAGGGTGAATTGGTACAGCAAACGATGGGTAGAGGTTCAGTGGGATAGAGATGAGAATGTGAAAAATGGCAGGAGTTGGAAGAATGACCGGAGGGGTGGCAGAGGAAAAAGAAACTTTACTAATTTTCTGCGGTTTTAGTGAAGAAGTGGGAGGCAATTATTGGTGGAGTGAGAGAAATTGAGCATGGCTTGGCGAATCCTGGATAAAATGAGATGTGTGAATGGACAGAAAACAAGATTGTAAATGGAGGATTTTGGCTGTGTTTAATGTTTTCACATTTCTTTTTATTAATTTGATATGGTTAAACAACATAGAACACCCAGACATTATACCGCAGACATCTGCATTATTAGCAATTACAGTGTGCATGTATTCAAGAAAATAGTGCAGTTGGACTAGAAAGTTCAGATTTCACCTTGCAACCATACAAACTATCCCATTAGTTTTCTGTGGAAGATGGCTCATTGTGAACAGTGCCCATTCAAAACAGAGGACGTACAGCTATTGGCGACATATGGACCTTAGTCTATAGTATTTCATGGATGCATAAAAGTTGGAGCGGATATCAAATACACCAGTACCTGTTATGCCCCATCATGACTAGACCTTCCTGCTCAGTTACTCCAGGTTTGCCCATTTGTACCAAATGACAGTGCGTTTTTGCGGACATTCCCTCGTCTTGTAAACCCGCTCTTCTAGGGCCATGCAGGCATCAACATCCATTTTCCATTTAGAGATGCAGGGTTTCTCGATTGATCCCCAGCACTGTACAATGTTAAGTTTGGAAGTTGCTAGGGCTACTACAAGGAGCAGCTTCCCATATTTCTCCACCTGTATCTCCCCAGAGATGCCCAACAGCAGCAGTCTGGGGTTGATCGGACTTTGTGTGTCTAGATCCTGGATAGGTGGTTCACCACTCTGGACCAAATGTTTGTATTGCAGGGAATTGACAAATTGCCGTCCTCAATCATGCCCCTTAGGTAGATCATTGTCCTCCAGCACCGGCCAACTCTGACTTTTCAAACCTCTGAAAACTGATCACCTTGCATTTCAGCGTACTCCAAGACCTTTGTTTCAGTGTGCATATTCCTTGATTTGAACCACATTTCTTGTGGTTATCTTTTCATTTTATTTCATGTGTCATTTGTATTCCATTCTCTTTTATTCTACCAGCGTCTCTTTCACAGCATGGTTCGATTTAAATCATGTACAGCACCCAGCTGCACCTCAGAATCAGGGGAGCGCTTCAATCAAATGTTAAAAATGCGTTCTAAAAAAAAAATCTGCCCTCGAGAATTTGAACTTGCATTAGATTACGATCTGCAAGATGAGATGCCAGAACTAGGCAAGACGAACTATAAAATGATCAATGTTTCTACTTATTCCTTCCTTGTATCAAAATTCCTCCAGTGTGATGAATCCTACGGTTTATAGACATAATTTCGAATACAAAAATCTCGAAAGTCAAAAAGTAGAATTTTTTTATGACTTTTTTTTCGAAATGGGGGGTTCCCCCAAACCCCCCCCCCTTTTTTTGTTTTTACCTATTTTTTTTATATAAACTAGAGCCAAAAAAAAAGATATCGAAAAAAAAAAGAATGACTTTTTTTTCGACATTTTTGATTCGACTTTTTTGTCTTTCGAAATTTTTCATTCGAAATTATGACTGGACACCGAATCCTACGTATTCCCAGCCTAAATTCTCCTCCCATGTGGCCAGGGGGAGGCAGCCTCTAACTGATCCTGACCCTGGGGGGTGATATTAGCCCAGTGGATCACATGGGAGGAGGCGGCCACGAAGGGAACATGACGACTACTAGTTTCTCGAATACCCAAATGCCCAATGATGTGTTGTCACAGTAAGGCTTTGGCCTCCCAAAATTACCCAAAGTGTCAGTTGTGTAAACCCTTATGGTATACATGAGAATGATATATGTAAGGGTCAGGGAATTAATACAACTACTGCTGATAGTTATCATTCTACATTATGTTTGAATTATAAAACCAAGAACCAACCATTAATTTCTTTAAAAGCTTCCCCTAAATGTACATTCTATAAATCATTTAAACGGTGAATTAAATCATCTTAAAATGAACCACATTATGGACTTCAAGTCCCACAATGCTCTTTGTACTGAGACGAGGAAGAGGGGCTCAGAGTTGCAAAACTGTAGTGTGCAATATGGTGGTTGTAATGCCCCACACCTGGACCATTAAGGAGTAGCAGTGGGAGCAGCAGAAGCGGGAGGAAGTAGAAGACGGAGCCACTGCTGTGTTGCAAGTGGGATGCTCTGTCAAGAGAGTTGCAGAAGCCTGCAATCCTGTAGAATGCAGAGAACGTGCAGCTGAAAGTAGTTCAGAGACTAGCTGTCCCCGGTCCTGCATCCTGCTTTGGTGGGTGGTGTTCACAAGAGTATGTGCATAGCAGAGAATGCTCACTTTTCAGGAGGCACGAGCAGCGGGATTGAAACTGGAGCTGCCAGGACATTCCTGACGAACGAAGAAACCGAAGCAGCAGGTCAAAGCAGATGGCCTTCGCTAGATAGTAACCCCAGGGCAATCCGAAATAGACCGATTTTGAATACCCAACTGTTAAATTCAAGCAATTTGGGTGCAACTTTCATGTTGAGAGCTCCTAGCTTGAACAAGAAATAGTCATTTTAAGTGATTGGCTATTCCTAATATCCCAACCCCAAAACTCCTGCAGGGGAAGGGGTGTCGTAACTATAAATGAAATTCCTAATTGTTCACCATTCCTCATAACTGGCCTTAAAGCAGAGGGGTGATAAATGTACACTGAATGTCAGGGTTCTTGGTGTGTGGGCAGAGAATTGTCTTACAAAATTAAATAAAGTCTATTGTTGAAAGGCTCACTCTCTTCAGAGAGTGAGAGAGTGACTCCTGATAGAGATTTTCTGTATGGCATAGGAGCAATGAAAGAAACATTCCATATGTGATAAATGTGCTGGTTTCTTTTCAAAGCCTCTTGTGCTGTCACATTGCTAGTTTTGACATGCATGCATGCAAAAAAAGTTTTACACGTAGAAAAGTGTTGCATTTTATTAAATTCCATATTTATGATTCAGTCATGTTCCGAGGTGATACAGGTTATTAAAAGTAAAGCCCAGACAAAATGTGACTGTACCTGTTGTGGGGTTAACAACAGTTATCTGTATTATCCTGAACAGACCAGTCTTTTCCATTTGGGTAAAATAGAAAAATGAAAAGAAACATTTGGGCCAGAGTGAGGCGGCTTGATCAATTTTCATTCGCGGATGATTCTTTAATGAATATATATTCTTTCTGTATGCAGGCCTGGTTCTTGGCTTACCTGAGGCACATGTGTGGCTATAGAAGAGTCAGACAGGTCTAGAGTAAATCGCATCATGTGAATATTAATGTGGCGCTTTTCACTGGGGAGGGAAAGGATTCCCTCTATCATTGGTTTCTGCATGAATATCCCTAACAAGGGGCCTTGGCAAAACTAGAACAATCTGCCATAAAACTGACCTTTCAGTGGTCCAGAAAGGTAAGCAATCTTTAATCATGCATCCATCACACCCACTCCCCCAAATGGAAGAGCCCAGAGACCATTCAGTTTGATGAGCTGTGCTATACAAGTCAATTCACTCATTCAAGTATGCCACAGATTGCTAAGCAATTCTAGGATGAATGGTTTTACTCCGGATGGTATGTTAAAATAGGTTCAAAGTGCAGGTTAAATATTGACAAAAAGCAGACCCTACATTTTAAGATTCTCATGGGCAGGAGTTGAAGCTTAAGCTTTGCGCACGTAAAACCCTGCCCTTTCTGGCAAACCATACTGATCTCTAAAAGCAAGTTCTGTTCTCTCCTAAAGTGGAAAAAGCCATGCAGTCGTAAAATCATAGCAAGAACACTGGGCGTAAGTATTTTCTCTTCTATGAGAACTTCCAGACAAACGTTTGCCATTAGGAACTTTTTGGAGAAGGGGCGACAGGTTTACCTTTTTAAAGCATTAAACACTGACCTAGTAGCAGCATTCTTTTTTTAAACGGGTTGCCTTAGTCACTGATGATCAATTTCAATCCAGAAACACATGAGGGAACGGGCCAAAAACGTAGAAAGTGCAAACATGTCCCAGCACAAGGCCTGGTTAACAAGATGTCCACCCCGCCCCACTGCTGTGAAGAGGTTACTGTTCACATGGGCTAAACAAATTAAACCCTTGGCAGAAATGGTAGCAGAAGGGCAGGGGAGTGTGGTGGGAGTAAGAACAAAGACCAGAATCAAACATTTGACTAAGAGGACCATTTAAATGTATAGTCTTTAAGAAAAACAAGAGCTGCAGGAACAGTGGGCCAGGGAGAAAGATCGCAATAACAAGCGAAAATAAACTAAACACCGAAAAGCAGGCTGAACATAAGCAGAGATGAAGGCAAGGAACCTGCACAATAATTGACATTGTGAGCAGACAGCCGACACGCCCGTGCAGTGCAAGTGCTACATTCACACGTCAGTTTTAGGCCACAGGAGGAAAAATCTGTACAAGTTACCTCATGCATTTACAAGCAGTGTGGCTGTCCGCAGCTGAACATTAACTGTAGGGCTCAATGCTGCCAAAGATGGACAGGCTGAGTGGGAAAGCTGGAGACAAGAGAGGAAAAAGAAGACAGGCGTGAGTGAAGTTACAGGAGACTGAAGAAGAATGCAGTACAGGAAAGGGCAGACAACACTGGAGAGAATGTCAGTTCAGGCAAAGTGGTTACTGGATCCATCTTTCCTAGGCCTTGGAGAAGGCGTTGTGATCCAGGAGACCCTCCCAGTTCAGGGGAAAGGAGCGCCGCAGACGGTTCCTTCTGCTTGTCTGGAGAGGCAGAGCTTCACCACTGGATTCTTCGCAGCCTCAAAGGCTGCTGCTGCAGAGCCGTGGTCCTTCCTCAAGTACCCCGCGATACAAGAATGCAGTTGCAGGGTTTCAGAAGTACTAGGCGAGTGGGTAAAGGGACGGTTACCAGAACAGACACATACTTCAACGAGCCTAAATGTTCTGTTCAAAATCCGATTTCCGTGCACGAACCACCACTTGTTTTACATTGTATATTAAATGCTGAAAATCGGGCACGAAGAATTGAAACAAAGATTTCACTGCAAGAGAACACCCCTGATTGCATGCAGTGTGTTTCTGCTGAGCTGTCCAAACACGAATGTGAGGGAATCCTACTACAAGAGCAAACATGCCCCATTCCATGCGGGAGATACTAGTTCCGTCTTGGTTTTAACTTTGCATTCTGGGGCTTTAAGTTCTGGGTTTATAATGGTGAAACTCAGGACTGCAAGCCCCTAAATGCAAACTTAAATTCCGGAATGGACTAGTGGTTCCTGAATGGAAAAAGGCAGGTTGGCATGTAGGCAGGATATCTTGTATATAAGTGCTCATGTGATTTTCTCACATCCGTATCGGGACGGTTCTGCAAAATATATTGCAGGCAATCAGTAATTTTCTCTCACTGGGATTTATTTCGCAGCGAGAGGATCACCGAGTATTTGCAGTGTGATCTGCCAAACCGCTCGACAGAGTTGAAGAAATCGTAATAAAAAAAAGTTTCCTGTAGCTCACAACAGGTACGGTGAGGGGAGACCCATAACCCCTTTACGCTGGCCACCGCTCTCTGGACAACATACTGAGCAATCATCTCCCTTATGTCTTCCATTGCGTTTTACGGTTTGCCATTTATACTTTGGCTCTCAACATTCTTTAGACTGTACTGATTTCATAATGTATGGATATGTTGCCATATATGCAGTGGTGGAGTGGGGAAAAGGGACTGTGGTACTCTGGCTGCATCCAAAAATGTGGGTGTTGGTCAGCAGAGAGGGTCAGTGAGGGCAGGACATGGCTTGACCTTTTAGGATTATACTCCTTTTTGGCTCTTGTTGTTTGACTAGACAATGCCTGGAATAATCTTTAAAAATGCCACTAGATTCATCCTTAACAGATATACCGAAACAATAAATTGATAAATAGAAATCTTTGATCCAACAGTGCATGCAAATAAGATAGTCGGTAGACAAGCACATCAGTGTTCTCTTTGAATCATCATTCATACTAAAACATACAATTGCAAACCTATCTTAAACATATTTTGATTAGCATATTAGTTCTGTGCAGGACTCTAAACAGTGTCAGTAGGTAAAAATTATGTTTTCCTACATGCATAGTACAGGACGGCAATCCAGGTGTGACATGTGGCGCTTAACATTTATTTTATACTAGCTGTTCCTGTTATAACATATGCCTTTTAGCATATTTTAAACATCAATATCGGTCAGTAATTCAAAGGGTCACTTCTGTCCCCCTTTTTAAATATCGGAATTACCACAGATCGCTTCAAGGAAGCGGGTGTAGGTCCCTGTGACTTATTAATGGTAACTGAAAGCCTAAACGTATCAGATGGAATGAGAAGTATGCGCAGTATAAGAACAATATCTTAAGTTCCATCGATCAGACAGGCCCCTGTTTTTGTAGACACGTAATTGTCAACCTTGTTCCATGCAGAGTCCCCGTGATGACATAAGATTGTGTAGTAGCATAATTACAGCAACTACTTTCAGTTTTAGCTCGTGAGGAGGTATTCCTCCTACAGCGTTTAGCTCTTTAGAGACTGAAACTTAACTGTTAATTGACACTGGAACCGCCATGCCCTGTGTGAAGAGAAGTCGGGGTGGAAAATATAACTTGAAATTATTCTGAATTTTTGTGATAGTCTAAGGTGAAGGTGACCGCGTAGAACTGTGCTCAATCTGTTGAAATGATATATGTTAAAGTAGGTGCCATTTGGAAAGCAGAGGGCAACCCAACGCTGATAACTGGCATCAGTGGAGCACAGAAACATACCTAAGAGATATACAAATACTGTAGTCTCCCCTCAAAGTAATTTGAATTATAAATAGCACTAACTAAGCAAAACCGAAATGCAATACTTTTGGCACGCAAATACCTCTACCTTAATCTCAATAAACCTTGTAGTTGCCAGTATTAATCAAGCTGCAGTCAGCTTCAATGAATAGAATAGACTGAAATAAAATGAAGGGAAAAGGAAACTCAGGAAGAGGAAAAGGGGGGGTCCCACCGACATGGAGTCTTTGTCAACTTTAGTCCCTTGTGAAATTCTCCTTTCGTCATTCGCTCCTTTGGTTCTCGGCTGCTTGCCAAGTTACTCTCCTCTGGTCAGTTGCCCCTCTGGTCCATCGCCCTTCTCGTCCTTAGTTGCTTAAAACCCTGACAAACCAAAGCAAAAATCTTCCTTTTTCTGGGTCTTGTTCAAGCCTCAAATTCATTTTGAAAGCCCTAAATTCCCATGCTTGCATGGTGTATCCAATCACATAAGGCACCGATTGGAGGACATGTTAAAATCATTCTGCCTCCCACCCTAACCGATAGCACATCGTGACAACTCCTCCACCGAAACACATGTCAAACAATGGAACATACACCAGCAGAAGGCGTAGGGCCAACTTAAGCTATTTGGGGACTGGAGAACAGACACTATTAGGCCCCCCTGGCAATGAAACAGACAGTATGGGATCCAGAATATCTAGTTGCACCCCAACCCCTTGTCACGATCACAACCCATTACAAATTAGCGTGAATACTCCCTTACCCATCCTTGCTGTAATCAGAATAAAAAAAAAAAGTGTAATTTCAAGAGCAATGTTAGCAGTCCTGAATGAAGGTACTATTAGATAGAACAGCTGTGAGGAAAGTATACAGGTCGTAGTAACATAGGCAGGGCACATAACCAGCTGCATGAAAAAGGTGCACCTACCCCAAAATATACAGAGGACTCAGATTAGCAGCCTCACAGAATGTAAAAGTGCACAAGCATAGATACAGGAGACCAACTGGAAGCAACGAGAAAGGTACACAACCCATAGAATAGGTCATGATTAAAAGCCACCATGAAGGTGCTTTTTTCTGGACATAGATAAGAAAGCCATGGCTTCCAGGTAGTGTTGCCACAAGAGAGCAAATAAACAAATAGCTTTGGTGTGCAATATATCAATGGTAACATATATAATACTATAATATAGCCAGTTAAACCATCAGTGAGGTTTTTTGAAGAGCATGCTTTGAGAGAAAAATCACTCAAGGGCTGACGATTTACAGATATTAGTGACTGGCAATTTTGACAGGTTAGGTAATATGAGATTAATGCAAATTCTGCACTTGACTACTTAGTTTTCCAGTTCTCACCTTATGCAAGGTGCAAATGTTTGCAGATGCCCGACTTTCATGAACTAAAAGAATCCAATTTTGAAGAATTGACTTGGAAAGTACAAAAGTCGCATTAACCAAAAAGGACAGGCTTTAAAAACAAAATGTTATAGGAGCAAGTTCTGCAAAAAGGGAATGATTATAGCTTCATTCTCTCTATCATCAAGGACAGTATTCAAATATTACAGTACTAATTGCTATCGGCTTAAAATAATTTGTTTTCATTTTGTATTTTCAAGCTTTAAATACAGCCAATACACAGACTTGCCTATGTTTATTCATGATGTTCAGAAGAAATGTGTACAAAAAAAGTAAGCCATGTTTGTGTTAAATAAGGCTTGAAAACACTCGCCGAGGCCTGTGACATTTGGCCTGCTCTCTTCTGTGTAAGACCCCCTTCTACTCAAATGGCCTACATAAAAAGAAATATTAAGGAACTAGCGGACCCGGCCACGCATTGCTGAGGTTCAGTCTGGTTAAATGGAAAAGAAAGAAAAGCGAAAGTGCACGTTTCTAATATGTTTCATTTCACAATGCTTGTGGGTAGTTTTTAATGGCTCTGGCGGCTCTCCAAGTTGAGGCAGTTTAATTTTCCCGGTGGCGCAACACATTCCTTTTGTTTTTCTATTAAATTTCAGAGCCTTGCAATAAGGACACACTTCAGTCATGGTGCCGATGAGAACATGCCGGCTCAAACTATAATCAGTTGGGTTGTACCGGAATGCAAGGGGACTGTAATCGTGTGATTGCTGAGCACGGAGTGGTGTTTGACGCTGATGTGCTGTTTCTTGTTGACGTCTTTCAGCCACTCTCATCCTGTCGCGTTCATTCTGTTGAGAATGAAGCAGATCTGAAGCTGCAGAACATGATCGCAACCGTGCATCCTGAAGTCTGGCTGCACATCGCTCTACTGCTTCCTCAGCATGTATTTGAGCCATTCTAGCGTGTGTTGCTTTTATGTCCAACTGATGGCGCGGTTTTTCAGAAAAAACATGTATTTACCAGTCACAGGGGTGACATCGATGTATAGTAGGTATATGAAAACACGCGCCTATTCGAATGCAACGTTGTGTCAAAATTTCAAAGCAATCGGTGAAGAACTTTTGGAGATTTAAGATTTTGAACAAACGAACATTTACATTTTTATTTATATAGATGGGCTAAATAATGACAGCAGCATGTGAGAAAGAATATCTTTCCATGTAAGACAGCCCAGTACTATACACTGATCTAAGAGGATTAGTCCAGGATCGTTTCGTGTGCCGGCATAGCCAGAGGATGAGCCTGGGCATTTTGGCTTCAGTCTCGAATTTGACTACCTAATCAACTCTTCCTACAAACTTTATGCTAAACATTGGAGGTGGTGTCCCCGGTTTTGCAACACCGTCCCCCAGCCCCTCTGTCTGAAAGTTCTACACCTTTGCAATACTGATCCAATGTTAGGTTTTACAGCTGCTGCTATCTGGTGCAGCCATATTGATTTGCAGAACAGTAGGTGTTACTATTTATTGCATTTATTGATAGCACCCAAAACCCAGAGGAATCACAGCACTAGACGTTACATTACATTCAGTGCATTAGAGACACACGGTACCAACATGGTAGCGTAAGGTAGTCATCATGCAAACATTAATACAGGCGAGAGCGCTTTTAGTCATATTTGTTAAACAAAAATGTTTTGATTTTTTTTTGCAGAAGGACTGATAGGAGTCTTCTTTGATGGTGGGTGGAAGCATGTTCTAGAGGGTGGGAGCAATAACTGAAGCCATTTCCTCCCGCTCGTTTTCTGGTGAACCTTGGGGTAGTTAGTAAGGTAGAGGACGAAGAGCGCAGGCTATGTAAGTTGGGTTTTTTGAGATCCAGCGGGTGAAGTAGGGTGGGGCAGTGCTGCGTAGGCAGCAGTGAGTAATGGTCAAGATCATTTCACATCTTACTTCCTGGATAGGTTGATCAGTTGTGTTGAATAGACAGCGGATGAGGCAACAGCCTTGACATGTTTATGCAAGTTTAGCTCAGAGTGGAGGTAGACCCCCAGTGTTCTGACATGGGAAGAAACAGGGGTGATGTTATCGTCGATGCGAAAGGAGATGAAAGCAGGGTTAAGGTGTTTGAGGCGACAGCAAGAGCAGACAATGAGCAGCTCAATCTGGTCATCCAGGCAGAGATAGTGGTTAGTCATCCAGGCCTGGATGATGCTGAAGACCCGGTTGACATTGTCCGAGTCAAGTTCATAGTTGCCAGTGAGTTTCAGCAGTACGCGAGTGTCATCATCAAAGTTTCTGTAGGGAAGGTTTAGGTTGTCCAATTGGTCGAAGAATGGCTTAGTATACATGTTGTAAAGTGTAGGCGAGAGGCAGGATCCTTGGGGCAACACCATAGGTGACGGGGATGGGATCTGCAGATTCAGTCCCCGCAAAGCCCTAGAGGTTCATTCACTTAGGAAGGACTTTATCCAGTCGAGGGATAGGTTGAAAGAGCCTGTGAGGTGGTGGTAGAGGACGCCGTGATCAACGAGGTCAAAGGCAGCCGAGAGGTCAAGCAGAACGGTGGCTAGGTCTCTAGTGTCATGTATG
Source organism: Ambystoma mexicanum (assembly GCF_040938575.1). Classification (NCBI taxonomy): domain Eukaryota; kingdom Metazoa; phylum Chordata; class Amphibia; order Caudata; family Ambystomatidae; genus Ambystoma; species Ambystoma mexicanum. The sequence continues at coordinate 1,147,858,889 of NC_090932.1, forward strand.
TGATTAAGCTGGATCTTTCAGTGGAGGAGGGCAAATTCTGTGCTGTGTCTGGTGCCAAGTAGGTTGTTAGTTTCTAGATGGGTTTGGAGTTGGGAATAAGTGGTGCGATTGAGGATTTTCAGGAGATGGGGCACAGTAGTAATGGGGTGGTAGTTGATGCGAAGGGAGGGGGGGGGGGTCAAGGGTGGGTTTTTCAGGAGGGGTGTGACCCACGCTTCTTTGATGGAGTTAGGGACTGTGCAGGAGTTGAAGGACATTTTGCGATGGTGGGAGCAAGGGGGGGGGGGGGATCTGCGCAGATCTTGATGAAGTTAGTCGGGCAGATGTCACCTGTGCAATTGGAGGCTTTGAGGCGTTGGATGGTGACAAGTCCATCAGGATAGGAGACGGCAGATAATTTGAAAGGGGGGTTATAGGGGTGTGCGGGGCACTGGGTGGAGGGGCGTCCTTTGTCGGAGGGAAGCAGGGATATTTTTGACAATGGTTTTGTTGCAAAGATTGTTTCGTTCGTAAGGGCTGATTGGACAAGACAAGCAAGCACCAAGCTTTATCTTTGAGGAAGCTGGTTGGGGGGTGGGGGTGGGGGTGGGGGGCTGGGTTCCGAGCTCCTTGAGGATCTTGAAGAGCTCTTTGGTGTTGGATTGCTTTTTTGTATGAGCTGGTCAAGTGAAGGTTTCCTTGTTGTAGGGGGTAGGGTCTTTCCTCCAGAGGCGTTTGGCACATTTCAGGTTGTGGAGGGTGAGAAGTTCTTCAGTGAACCAATTATGGTGATCGATTTTTTTTTTTTTGCGAGATTTAGTTTTGAGGGGGGCGTGCTGGTGCAAAGCATTACAGAGAGCCGAATTGTAAGCGTTCAGAATGGCTTCAGGGTCAGGGTAGGCCCTGGCTCTAGAGAGGTGAGAATGGTAGGTTCCAGTATTTCCTAAATTAGTTTACAGGTATGCCTAGCGGTGATGGGTAGTAGTTCAGTTTTCTTGGAGGCTGTGGACGTGTCTGGGGGGGGGGGGGGGACAAAGAATTGAATCACGGAGTGGTCTGTACAGGGTTAATGGAGGTGACTTGAATGGGAGTGTTGATAGATATGATCCAGTCAAGAATTCTGCTTTTGGAATGGGTCGGGCGGAGACCGCTTGGGTGAGATTCATCTCATGGAGGACTGTGGAGAGGGCGGTGGACTTCTGGTCTGTGGGGTCATTGAACCCTAGGTTGGTCACCCAGGAGCACGAATCTGGTGTTGGGTTTTGGTAATGGGGTGATGAGCAAGGGTATGTCAACATCTGGGGAGCAGAGGTCATTTGGTTTTTGGTAGAGGAGGTTGATGGTTGTTTGAGGGTGAGGGTCTATTTTTGTAAAACAGAGTTTATAGCCTGACTGGGGTGGGAGAGGAGATGATCTGATGGGGAGGGAGGCTTTGGATATAATGTTGCACCCTCCACCTGAGGAGCCATCACTATCAATTGTGAGGATGGTGTAGCCAGGGGGTAGGGCGATGGATAATAAAGGGCCTGCTGCCTCGTGATGCCGAGCAGGTCGAGGTTGTGGTCCTGTAGGTGGTCATGGATGTCAGGCACACGTGCGCAGATAGAACGTGGGTTGATCAAGGCGTAACCAAAGTGATTGGGCTTGGTTGGGGTGTTGGGTAGTATGGGGTGGTCTTAGCTGCACATATGGTGAAGTGGGAAGTGAAGTGCCTGAGTGTGGATGTTCAGCAGGGGGAGGGATGCATAGGTGGTGGTGGCGAGTTTCTGGGGGTTAAGAGGTTAAGCCAATCTGGAAGAGAGTCTGTAGGCGTGTGCAAGGGCAGGCTGATTATGGGGGATAGTTTGGGTGAGTGAGTCTTGGTGGGGGGTTTGAGGTGGGCTAGCATGGGGTCAAGTACATTTATTGGGCTTGCCTGGTGCGCTGGAGTGCCAATCCATTTTAGAGTGGGCAGGAGGGGTGAGGGAGGTGGGGGTATGGTGTTCGCACGTGGTAGGGAATTCTGGTGGGCTGCATGGTTGCTGGCAGCCATCTCAGAAGGGGGGGGGGGGATACTCGAGAATGGCGCTGGTGTGAGGGATGTTGGGGACAGTACTGGTCTTCGTGATCCGGAATGGTGTGTTGGGGCGGGCGCTGGTGCGCCAGGCAACATATCACGAATATTGTATTTTATGACGTCTGCGTAGGTCGGGGGGGGGGGGGGATAACAAGCAGCTTACTGCAGGCATTGGTTACTGTAGATGTTGCACATGAAACCATTTCTTTGTAACAGGGGTTAGCATCTGCGCAGGGCAGCTTAGTACAGGCATCAGGAACAACAGGTGAAGTACAAAAGACATTTTCTTTGCAGCGGGGGTCAGCATCTGTGCAGGGCAGATAAGGCAGCTTAGTATAGGCATTAGAGTCAATCTGTAATACACGTGTGGTTTTAGCAGTGTGGAGCAGGTAACAGGCCAGTGTGAGGTGGGGGGGTGGCATCTGGTAGCCTGAGACAAGTATTTGTGGTCGTGTGAGCGGCGCACAGGGCAGCTGCATTGCAGCGTAGATCAGCGTGGTCGAAGTCATGTGATTTAGCACCTCAATGTTCATGGAGTCGTTGGAAGGGCGTTTTATGCAAGAAGATTAGCATGCGTTGAGGAATCGAGGAAAGCTGGTGGCTCGCTGCAACAGGGGATTCGCTGCAGACTGAAAGGTTGTTGTGGATACTGTCATCCGGGTTGCAGGTGCTTTGCGGGTTAGGTAGGTTTTGGCTGGGGGGCTTCAAGAGGGGAGAACTTGATTAGCGCTTCATGACAGAGGAGGTGGGAGGTGGTAGGGGGAATGTGCATAGTGGAGCTTTTGAACATGGGGAGAAGGGAAGAGGTGGATGCCGAGCTCGGAACTGCGAGTGCTAACGGGAGTTGCCAACGGCCGTGGCGTGCGCCTCAGGTAGAGCGAGAGACCCTGAGCAAAGGCGGGCCGCATCACGCATTGATCTGGGCCATCTCTTACCTTGAGCCGGGTGCATGAATCCGGTTGGCCGGAGCAGGGTTGCCAGAGGTGAGATAGGCGGCAAGATGTTTTGCTGGAATCCGTAGATTGGCAGAATAGGCAGCCAGAGAAAGGCAGGAGCCTTAAGCCAGAGACAAGGCCCGGCATCTCCTCCCGGCTCGCTCGAGCCTCTGGATTTGCTTGATGTTGTACCTAATCAGGACCCTGGGTAACAGGGTGTAAAAGTGCTGGTGTAAAAGGGCTGGTGCCTCGATGGAAGGGGCACATCCTGCTTCTCACAGTGCTCCTTGGGAAAGACTATCCCCCAAAGTATATATACACACACATGCTAGATAACTGAAGCAGTTTCGGTTATTTCATTTGGAAAAGAACCATCACGTATTAAAGGGGCACTGCTGATATAAAATATGTTAGGCAGGTCAAGAAAGTACTGAAGGGGTGTGTGTGTAGGGGGGGGGCAAAAAGAAAATCCTGTAATTTCCTGCATAAATGTTTGAGTAGCTCAATTGTGCATGAAATAGCCCAATCTCACAACCCTGGTAAAGGAGTCTGCTTGCATTCCCCTGGAGAGTCAGCCGATCCTTCCAAACATAGTATGCATTTTGGAGGGGCATAACACAATGAGCCCACACAATCCCAGACAACTGCCTGTGCCAGTCAGAACTGGATAAAGGCTGAATGCAATTCCCAATCCTGGGATACAGGAATCCAGTGACCAAAGATGGACACAAAAAGGGACTAGAAATAGTCATGTGAATCCTCGGGTATTTGTGGCAAACAGACTACCTTCCTTTTGGGGTGAATGAAGAAGTGCACCAGCGACCCAGACAGGTAAAAGGGATTCCACCGCGTGGAACCATTTTACACAGGCATAAGAGGCATCACCAGCCTGGTCACATGGCTAACTGCAAAAGGGTTCTTCTATGGGGCCACCTTGGGGTACTCTTGACTTGAGTCATAAGGACGCTGAAGGCAGATCACACAAAAACAGAGTCCCACACAATCAGGAACTAAAACCTGCTGGGAGAAGAAAAGTCTAAGCACCAAAAACCAGCAAGTGTCCTGAGGGCTTCATTATGTGGTAAAAGGTGGACTTTCTACGAACACGTGGGAACAGTCTTTGCCTAGGAAATCTGCAGGCTATAAAGGAATAGTCAGGAACATTTTGTTTTTATAAAACTTTGCGTCCTTTATTTTGCTACTGCACGGGTATGGAGTGGATGCCGATAATTTAGAATCTTTGTAATCATGCATATTAGCAGGAAGAAGTCCCTTATATTTTCTATACCCCAAAGAAGGCACCGTGCGTTACTGGAGTCCCTTGTATACATCACCAATATAGCAATCCAAGGGATTCTGTCATTACACACAGGAGTCATTACCAAAAAAGGCTGAAAACTGAGTTTACAAATGGACCAGTGCCGCACTTTGACATGATCAGAGGACCTGAAATTTGCATTAAAAGAATCTTGAAATGAAAACTACAAGGAGGGGTTTTGAGGAGAACGATCGTCAACAGAGCTTTAAAGTTCACCTTGGCCATCCGCAAGAATGCCATCCTGTCCCGATTTAGCCCCCCCCCCCCCCACTTTCCCCCTTTAGGATTCTGGGACTTCTAGTTTTCTGCTTACCATTTGAAATGTAGGAAAACTACATGTCCCAGAATTGCGAGCAAAAACAGGACTAGATGGCCTTCTCTCGCATGGACACGGGACACTGGAGAACTTTGCATCATACAGAATCGGTCTCATTACAAACACGCCAATTTAACTAACCTGCCTTCTTAAAAGCAAGCACAAAAACATGTAGCCTTTTAAAGACACGACCACTAGATGGCAACATAGGGTGAGAACCTGAATCTTTAACAGCTTCAAAATACAGGAAGAAAAAAAACATTAGCATAGGCTACTCAGAGTGGCAGCACAACACGTCAAGTCCCGGGCCAGCCACTGCGCGCTGGACCCCCTGCAGTGGCGATTAGATGAAGTAGAGAAATATTTATAACATACGTACCGGATGATGTAGTGTTTTTGGTGTTCAAAAGTTTGGTTTGGCTGTTGGGTAACATTTTCATCTCTATGCTTTCAGGAGACTGTGGCGAGGTATTTACCCTGGAGGCCATAAGGGCATTCACGTACTGCAGCTTGGTGACCTGTCGAAACAAAACAGCAAAGAACAACGTGAAGTGAAATGAAGATTGAAACACGCATGCTGCCCTAAAGATGAGCAGAGTGCCAGTGACTTGTACTCATAACCAGGTAGAAATCAGCCAGGCTCGTATCCTACCGTTATTATATTAGAAAATGTAAACCTACAACTTTAGTCCCTACAATTACTTACAAGGTCCTATAAAGAGAATCTCTCTATCACTTAGATTTACTATCCCTAGTTGGGCGCTTGCGAGTCACCTATCTAGATGAGGGGATAGCAGATAGAGCTTGCCCTATCCTAACTCACTACTTTCCTACTGCTATAAAAAGTAAGGTGCGCACTGTTTAGCAGTCAACAATCTGCTTTAATCGTGTTGCTACCACTCAGTGTGACTTATCATAAGCGGTCCACAACGCAAAAGGCAGTCCTGTTCCCGCTATGTTTCTAAAAGAAAAGGATGTCCTATAACCAAGCTCACTTTCCCGTTTTTGTGAGACAAGTGGATCAGGTCATCACCCTGAGCCAACCTGTGTCAACCGGTTTCAGTGGGGAAACTAATTTGCCGCTTTCTTCAGGACTATAGATAGTGCACAATTAGGACACTCCACATGAACATAAAAAGACAGTCACATCGTTCAACTATCTTCCAATTTCGTGCCGTGTAGCCCGCCTGCCTGCTCCTCTGGATTCGCTATTGTGATAGCGAATCCAGAGGAGCAGGGAGATGGGAGTCCACGTTTGTACAAATTGGTGTTGAGATGTGAACACATAGGATGACAACACTTTCAACATCACATTCGTGGAAATAAGACATTTTCTAAATAAAGCACAAAGGCACTGATAGAGTGCATCGAGCGAAACCAGTCCCAGTTCATAGCGCAGCTAAGCTCCTGGGATACACTGAGGAAGTTGGAGAATATGACGCCAGAATTTTGATTCTAGTTTATCAAGCAATTTGATGGGCAAAAGTGCTCTGGTCTCCAATCCACACAACATACACAAAGTAACTTATAGGTTCCAGTATGCCAGTGCAGGTTCTATAGAAAATTACCATATTGCGATAATAGAATTTTAGTTTGCGATATGGCTGAGAATAGCTTCTGCTCAATGGCTCCCAAATGGCCTCTCGAGTTAACTATACCTTCAAAGACCATCCCTAAATACATGTAATTAGGGACCACTTCCAATTTTACATTATTAATAGACCACAACATTTGACCTCGAGCCGATCTATTGGATGAGTAAGTTATGATCTGTGTTTTCATAGTGTTAATTTTCAATTCATTATGAGCAATGTATCTATCGAAAGCAGTCAATAGGTTCTGGGGGCCCATGGGGGTTTTAGAGATGAGCACAAGGTCATCTGTATATAGTAGTGCCTTTATAGATGTGCCACTAATCTTGGGAGAATCCGAGATAACCTCAAAAGCCTGTTGAACATCATATATGATGAAGTTAAAGAGGGCTGAAGCAAGGATTATATCCTTGCTTCAGCCCTCGGGATGTTCGGTTCGATGATGAAAGCAATCCCTCCATAGACAGTCGAATCTGGATGGACGTATTTGAAAGAAAAGCGTATATGATATCGCTTAATGAGGAAGGGCACCCAGCTCTTTGTAGTTTCAACATAAGGACTCGGGGCCCAGGGGGCAAGGGGCCCAGGGGCAAAGCCTGCCGCCGTCAACCAGCAGCGACTGATAAGGTAAGTGTGGTTTGGGTGGGGAGCACAACAATCACTGTACTCCATTTAAACCATTCCACTCTTATTACCTTACATAGCATAGCTCACTGTTAGCCAGCTAGTACGTAATCTATCAATCACTGCTGTGTCCCAATTGCAGGTGGTTCTCCATATACTGCAGAATCTCAAATGTAGGCATTTTCCCCACTTGCCAGGTATCCCAAATCTAGGTGTTTCTACTTTCTGCTATGTCTCAAATGTAGACGTTTCCTACTTAAACCTAGGTGCATCCCAGGTACTGTTGCAGAATAGCGCACCGTGATCAGGCCAGTCCCCCTGCTCCTCACTACTCCAGCTGCACTGCCAATAAACGCGTGTGATCGCTCAATTAAGGGTGCATCCTACACAAAAGATAGACACCATGCCCCACACCGGCCAAATCAAAGCTGCCCAACAATGCCCACACAACCCTCTTCCAGGCACAGGCCATCTCCTAACTCTCCACATCACACAGCCCCTTACTCACCCTCCAAATCTCTGAGGTATACGCACCACCCTCGTCCAATCCCCCCTCATCCCTCTCTGCTCCAACCTCCATGTAGCTCTCGCTCCACCCAAGTCAGAGCGGCACATTGGAGGGTGAGAGTTGAAAACATTGACCCCCCCGAGCATGCCGCACCGTCCACTTTCCCAGTCCCACCAACCCTACTACACCAAGCCCCCCCACCTGCACGTCTCCACGTCTCCCCTCTGCTCTCACTAACTACTTGTCCCTCCCCTACCTCCCACCCCCAACTCCCACTTTCTTGCTCTTAGGGCAGCCCTGGCCAAAGCCCCAACTGCCCCCCCGCAACCTCACCCATACCCCATGAGCCAACATAAGAAAAGGCCCACGCCTCAGCCACCTCAGGCACCACTTACAATCACCTGTGCTCCACCACAGATGCCAATCCTTGCCCCTCATGCTCTAATGCCCAAACCTCCCCTCCGGCTTGCAACCCGGTTTTAGCACCATTCCCCTCCTCTACCCTCCCCCTCTGTCCACCTCCAACGCCATCCTCTACTGGCCACCCCTTGACCCACCCCTTGACCCACCCGCTGCCACCATTCCCCCTCCATTCCCACTCCAACAATCCTCACCACGACCCAGGCAAGCTTATGCCTTCCAGCACTTCCCGCCAAACACCACCAAATCTCTTGCACTCTCATCGATAGGTCAATCGCTAAAAAAAGCAATTGAGCATCTTTGACCTTATCGCAGACGAAAACCCAGACATCTTTCTCATCACAGAGACCTAGATTGCTCACAACGGTTAGTTGGACTGTCCTAAGGGCTTAGTAAAACCATACAACTGACAGTACACAACTCCACTCTTATTATAAGGCTGTACCACCTGAGTATTTGGTAGCGTAGACAGAGCAGTCAGGCTTATCTTAGGAGGAAGGGGGGGGTTGTAGGAAGGTACAAAGAACATGTAGCATACAAATGGTTCAAAAGAAACACCAACACAGATGTTAAACGTTAAATGTATTTATACCGTGCACCGTCACCAACGGTATTGGTCCACAGGCGCTCAGGCAGATCTGTAAACAGGAAGGCGGGTTAGATAGTATGGTGAAGAGGGAGTAGGAAAGTGAGAGAAGTGGTGTGCTGTTGGCGGCTTCAGTTCAGTTTTCACGGTGCACTGAGCTTTGTTGTGGCTATCGGACCGATGCGAGATCTCATGTGCTGTTGGTGCGGTTTATGTGTTTGTTGTTGTGGTGAAGTGCGTGCCGTTTGCTGAGCGAGAAGATGGTTGTGTGGATTTTCAGGTGAGCTAGGAATGCAGAGATATGAGCTTGGGGTTAGTGGTTTATATACCCTAGTCTTCACAGATCATGTTCTATGTATGCAGCATTTCTGTAGGGAGGCTTAATTTCCATTTTCATGTCCATCTAATTGTGGTGAGTTATGGCATGGCGCGTTCCCGGCTGTGTTGTATTTGAACTTCGTGTAATGGGATGGGGTGTGTCTAGTGCCCCCCCCCTCCACTCAGTATTGGTGCAGTCATATACTCCCTTGTTATCCATTTCTGTCGGTGGTCTATTGGTGCTTGTGTGTAATTGGAGGCCAGGGTGCCATTGATAAATAGTCCTTGTCCTTCTGTCTCGATCTAGCTGTGTATTCAATCTTTAGTTTCGTCCTATCATATCTATCAAAAAATAAAGGTTTATTATAAATACAAAAAGGGCAAGGTAATCTTGGTGGCTAAGTACTTTGTCAGAGTCATAAACACAATATAAAAACACAACACAATGCTTAGGGTACACAGACCAAAGCATAGACCATGTTCAGAATAACCGTATTTCTAGGCAAATCAGACCTAATCATAAACATTTAGCAAAGAACACCTATTCAGTGGGGGTAAAACCACAAGTTACTTTTAGATTACTTACAGTAATTCAAAGGTAGTAGACCCGGTCAGCTATGAAGAAATCACATAGTAAACCAACCCTGTTACCAGGATGCATTCCTGAATAGCGGAACACTGTTAGGGAGTATTCTCAGAAATGTGCTAATTCCCTCCACCTTAAAGACCCCCAGCAATTTTGCTGGATTTTGAGGACTTGATTTTTTAACCTGGAGAGTGCGAGACTCTTTTTTCCACTCTCTCATGTATTTTAATGTGATTTTGAACACTATTTCTTTTGGTTATGGACTCTGACAAACTCCATAGGCATCATCTTTTACATTGTGTCACACAGCACCTTCAGTGCAGTGCCACAGGGAAGTCTTCCAGATTTCCCAAAGGTTTAAATACATTCTCTGGGATAAACTACTGTTTCCCAGAGTACTAAAGTGAAATTAACTTTACTCACATTTATAACTTTCTAGACCCAGCACACACGATCTTACAATAGGGTTTTGGAGGGGTTACTTAGTATCCCCTTTTTCTAGCTTCTCATGTAACTTTTTATGTTACCCTTTCCTCGATGAATGGCTGGTGGCAGTGGTTTACCTTTAACTACCGTGGTGTGCATTTACCGTGGGCTGCGTTTGCAGCTACAGTAAAGCACCCAAGGGTAGGAAAACAAGAAGTCCACAACAAGCTACCTATTAATGTCACATTAAGGTTGGAAATTCAAAATAACACTGGGTGACTAAAAAACATCTTATGTGAAACACATACCACAAGATGACCGAAACGTTTGGGTTACAAAAATCGACTTAATTTTATTCTTTTATACATAATAAAAAAGGACACCATTAGTCTGTCTTCTAAAAAACACATGTGACAACATAAAACACAATATGGTAAAGAACAAAAAATTGGTTCTAAAGCACGAAAGTGCTTGTTAGCATATTTCTATCTCAATCAAGCTCATCAACAACTCAAGTGATGTTAGTAATCAATGGGTGACTTCAACTAGTATCAAAGGCAATTAATTCTCAGAGAAGCCCCCATATTTATTGTGCCAACAGAAATGAGTCTGTTTCCAGCATTAGATTTATAGACCCAAGTTTGAAAGTGTGTCATCTGATTCGAACGGACGCCTGCTAGTCCGACTAAGGCTTTCGTCAGGACACATATACCCCTGATGGACGGGTTTGGTGGGGGATGGAGGGGTCTAAGGTTTGTTTTTTAAGCAGGGGGAGAACCCAGGACTCTTAAGCTACTAGGGACGGTGCTAGATGAGAAGGAGGCATTGATGAGTTTAGTGACGAAGGGGGCAAGGTCTCTAGCGGCATCCTTGATTATCTGGGCTGGGCAGTAATCGCCTTTGCAATTGGATGGTTTTAGTGAGGCTGTGGGCCATCCCAGAAGGGTACTCACTGATTTAGAGATATCAAGACTGTATTTTGTGAAGTATATTTGACTGTTACATTGTTGCCTTCTGGAGAAGGCTTACCCCAACTCCCCAACTGACTGATAAATAATTGTTTATTCAAGAAACCTTGTATGTAAGTGTTTAATTGAATACTTGTCACTGTGAATCCCTGTGTAACTGCCCTACAGCTCACATTGACCCCTCTTGAGATAAGCCTGGCTGCTCAACACGCTACCAACCTGTGTAGTACAAGCTTATACCAAAGGTTGGGTTCCTATTGCCAGGAGGTCAGGGTTTTTGTAGTGCCCCCAAAGGGTAGTGCATACAATCGTGCCTAACAAACAGATTCATGGAACAGTATAAACCTATAACTACATTCAGGATAACCTTTAGTTATTCAAGGTGAGGCCTACTGTTGTAATAAACTATTACAGTTGCTTATTAGATCAGTGGAACACCGATTAAGGTAAGCAATAACCCTCTACCTTATTTTAGGATGGCACAAGGCAGACCAAGGTTAGTAAAACCCACAATGCACTTATTAAGAATTGCACACAGCTATTCAAGTTAAGTAAACCCAAGGCAGACTTATTCTATACAGCATGTCAGGGGAAGCAAGAGCCAGTTGGTAAACTTATACATGTATATTCTTAATGAAATAGTTAGGTGAAGCCAACAGTATTACGTTTGGGAAGTGGGGGGAACCAATTCACAGGAAGAGTAAAATAACCTTATACATACACCAGAGCTTCCAGTGTGGCGAGTGGATGAGGACGTGAGCCTCCATCGCTCTGCTGTGGCTGCTGACATCCTTAAGAATAAATCCAGTTCCCGGTGGAATTACGAAGAGATCTGTACACCTGCTGCAAGCTGAACATCGCTGCTACAGATCGCTCAGTCTGAGTAAAACAGAGGAAGGAAGCCCCTGGTCGATTGCTCGCCCCCCCCTCACCCCCCCAATAATAATGAGCCGGCTCGCACGCCGGGGCTCTCCCGCCCATACACCATTGCAGTGGGGGAGGACTGCCTGAGGCGGCAGCAGCTGCTGGGCATGTGAAGAAGCCAGGAGGGCCCCTGCTGCTTCCCCACCCTCCCCTGGACCCTGTGCACACGGGAGATTGTGCCACTGAGGAGCGCCTGGAACGGCAAGCAGAAGACCAGGGCGGAGGGGTGAGTTTGTCCAGCCAGATAACAGGGACCAGGCCGCAGCAGTGACAGTGGCCTGGACAGATGAGGCAGGTGTCCTGGGGACGGTGTGTGTGCGCAGAGGGACAGGCTGGTCTCGGGTGTGCCCGTTTCAGTGCAGCTTGGACTCACTCGGCAGGAAGACATTAAGGCAAAGAGGAACAGGCCGAAAGTAGCGATCTGGGAATCATAAAATGATGAAGGATAAATAGCCTTGACCCAGCGGTCGGGCCTGGGCTCAGCAGGTGGGAGCGGTAAAACCCAAGCCGGCCCCACATTCACACACATGGGAAGGCTGCGTAGACAGTTTGCTTCCACTGCCACTGCTGAGTGAGTGCCTTGTTGCCACTCATCACCTGGCGGGCGTAGCAGTGATCAGCAGGCAGGCTCGACACTGGTGCCTGCCGCCCCCCTGCTGACTTGAGGACAGTGACAGGCAGGATCTGCCACCCACACTTCATACTGGGAGATCAGGTCTTCTTTAACATCCTTGGCAGAAGGGGCAGGACAGGGCCACATGGACCCTTTGAGGTACAGTGTAGTTTAGTGGCGGGGTGGTCTGGGGCGTGTGTAATGGCAGGACCTGGGGCCCAGTGGTAAATGCAGTATGCTGTATCCTGGGGAGTGGGGCTCCCATCTGATATCAGATTACGCAACACGTGCCAACATACCGCTTGTAGAGGACATCATTAGAGGTGCGCTCGCTGTGCTGGGTGCAGTTAAGAATGTCGCTGCAGAGGTGTTACTGAAGCTGTGGGTGGCCCCTGCGGGTATCCGAGCTGTGGGACCACTGTACACAGGGACAACTAGAACACTTAGGAATAGGCACTATCGAGTGGTGTGGTGGAGGGAATGCCCCTGGGATCAACTACGTGAAACGCCATGGTCAAAAGAAAAAGCTAAAAAAGCAGGGCTGCAAAGCAAGCTGGACCACTACACAGTGGGTGCACCCCAACCCTCCTAGAGCCATACCCCAGGAACGGCGGTAGGAGCGATACAGGACTCCCAGATCTCTCTTTGCGACGGCTTGGGTCCCATAGGGGAGTCTAGATCCTCGGTTGAGGAGAAGATCAATGGCCTCTCAGCGGAAGCATCCTTTCTGCAGAATGACCTGCGGAACCTGGCCTCGAGGGTCGGAGAAACAGAACAGCGCATCTCTGACTCAGAGGATGCGATTAAGCAGATGGAGAAGCAATTGGCAGCAGTCACCCAGGAGGTTTTTCAAAACCAGTGGTTGAGCGGGAAGGTTTTTTTGGGGCTGGGGGAGGTTTGTTAAGAGTCGTTTCTGGTTGCTGGCTTCGCTTGGAGTTTGTGTGGTCGGAGGGGGGATATGAACCAGTGGTCTGATGAGCTACAGGGGAGGGGGTGGGACCTCTGGCTGAGCCGGCCCTAAACATACTTGCAGGGATGATGGCTCAGGAGGATGGTGGTTTCTCTGCTTGTGTGGAATGTGAACGGGTTGGGTTCCAGCATCAAAAGGTGCCTGGTGCTTCAGTTTCTCAAAAGGCTTGTCGGAACAGATTGCAAGCTTTTCAAGAGAACCAATTACTCAATGGCTTTTCATGCAGGCTTCTCAGGGGGTGCGGGGGGGGGGGGGCACGAGATACACGGATACAGATACACAAGTGGATTCCCTTGCAATGCAGAGTTCTGGGCAGAACCTAGGCACAGATACGTTCTGGTGAAAGAGGAGCTGTGGGAGACCATCTGTGGTATCATGAATGTCTACACCCCTCCCCCTCTTACGCTTTAACTATTGAACAACCTCCATGCCCTGATACTCCATTACCAAGCTGACACATGGGTATTAGCAGGGGGGACTTCAATGAGGTCATGGATCTGGGGGTGGATAGAACGCATACAGGTAGTAGAAATCCAACCCTCACCACCAAGTTACAATCCTTCGCCACTGCTGTGGGTCTGGAGGATGTCTGGACGCCGCATGGAGAATGCTACACAAGTCTGAAGCAGGGTATTCTTTTCTTTAATGCGCATTGCTCCATGTCGCGGATCGACCACTACTTCATTCCCCAGGGAATCACGCATTAGCAGCATTTCTGTCTAGAGGGGTTTCGGAGCCCTCCCCACTCCTTATGGAGCCTAAGAGTGGACGGGCAAGGCCCACAGCATTGTGGTACCTTAACTTGTATTAACTAGGAGTCCAAGATGTAATGGAAGGGCTGTCCCGTAAAACAGAATATTTCACCATGAATGAGGCGAGTGTGGCTGGGTGGCGGGGGTCGGTCGATAGCCCAGTCACACTTTGGGAGTAGGGCTACAAAGCAGCACTCGGGGGGAGACATCATTGGTTGCGGCCAAACAGGGACAGCATGCTAAAGAAGTGGAGGAGGAAGACGCACTAGCAGTCAGGGTAGAGGAGGAATTCCTTGCTTCAGGTTCGCAAGAAGCCCTAGTTGCGGCACAGGAGGCCCTACAGAACATGGCCATAGACAACGACAGTTGGGCAGTAAGGAGCCAAATTCATGAAGCTGCGGATAAAGCGGAGAAAATGCTAGCATGGTTGGAACAGCCGGACAAAAGGAAGGGACACGAACGGGCTATAGAACAGGATGCTCAGGGTGGGACAGCGATGGAGGAAGCGGATATTGCGGGTACATTTGCTGCCTTAAACGAAGCGCTGTATTGCCCCACATGAGACCCTGCCTCATCGGGCAGACTGAGCATCTTAGATTCATTGCCACTCCCTGCCTTACAGAACAGCAGACATTGGGGCGAGTCAAACATTACACAAGAAGAAGTGGCTGCAGTGCTTGCGCAATTACAGTCTGGTAAGACTCCAAGGCCCAACGGCTTCCTGGTAGAGATCTGGAAGCTGTTTGGGGACCTGGTTACTGGGCCTATGAACCACCTTATGCAGTGTAGGTAGGATGTGTATCTGCCCTCAGACCTGAGGCAGGCCTGTATAGCGGTCCTGCCGAAATCTGGAAAACCAACCAACCAGTGTGCCTCCTATAAGCCGATATCAGACGTGAAGGTCCTAATGCGGGTCCTGGCTAACAGTCTACTTGGGGTAATAGACTTGTTAATACACCCCAACGAATGAGGGTTCATGCCCTCCAGATCCACATGCATGAACCTCCGCAGAGTACAATTTGCCATCAGCCAAGTCTCAATAATACCGGAGCCGGTGGCACTCTGGCAGATTCTGAGAAGGCGTTGCACTGAGAGTCTTTCTGGGAGATTATGGGCCACATGGGGTTCAGGGAGAATGTTCTCACATGGGGTTGCTTGCTCTACACTTCCCCTAAAGCAGTGGTCCGGGTCAACGCAATATCTTCTGGGGGGGTTTCACCCTGAGGCGCGGGATGATGCAGGGCTGCCCCCTCTAGCCCTTCAAACAGCGCCAGAATAGGTGGGACTCCAATGGCCTTTGGGGTAAGGGGAGGGAGAAGACCAGGTCTCACCTTATGTGGACGACCTCCTACTCTACATGAGCAACCCTGCAGTCTCCTGCTAAGTCTGGACTAGAATACTGTTGGAATACCAGATGTTTAGTGGGCTTAAAGTAAACCGGCTGAAGTCAGTGATCTTCCCGTTGCAGGGGGGTGGGGGGAGACACGGCTATCCCCTGCAACTGTCATTCAGTCTTGGTCTCAGGAATGCAGTATCCGGGTATTCAAGTGAGCCCGAGCCCTTCAGAGTTCCTTCGGCTTAATCTTAATCCAGTAATGGACAGATACTCCTCAGATACAGTTAATTGGCAAACTCTCCGGCTGACACTGCTGGGCAAGGCAGCGCTTTTTAAAATGCTGGCATTCCCAAGATTTCTTTATGTGCTACAGAATGCCCCACTTGTGGTTCCCAAACAAGTTTTTGGCATGATTGAGGGCACCCTAAGGGGTCTGCTGTGCGAGGGGTGAACCAACGCTGGGCCAACCCCTTCGGAAAAAAGGCATTGCCTTGAACTATGCAAAATGGGTCACTTCAGAAACTAGGAGGAACAGGGGGTGAACATTCTGGCCGATGTGGTGTAGGAGGAACAGCTCATCCCGTGTGAGTCATCGCAGGATACATTCGATTTCATGGGGAGTGAACACTACAGACATATGCAACTGGCTCATGCCATTAGATCCCGAATCCCCGCCCTGGAGGAAGTCCCTAAGTGCTCACCCATAGAAGCCAATATTTTCACTGGCCGCATTGTCACCGTGACACTATCGGGTGTTAAAAGCGTTTGGGGCCCAGGAGCTGTTCCGACTAAAGGTTAGGTGGGAGAGGGACATTGGACCACTGGACCCGGAAGAATGAGGCGAGGCTCTAATGTCCATGGGAGGACGGAATTGCTGTCCGCCTCTGCCTGATCCAATACAAAATACTACATTGTGTATATTATTCGCGAACAGCACTGGCCCGCTGTGGTGCAACTGACCAAGACACCAGTCTGCAAAGTGGGTTAACGGGAGCACTTGTTTTCCATATATGATGGGAGTGCACGCAAATCCAAATATTCAGGGGGCGAGGGATGTTTTTGCAAGTTAACCGCATTACTGGGGTCTCGGGTCCCCTGTGATCCCAAGCTGGCAATACTTGGAATTTGGAGTGAAGCCGGGTTCACCAAGCACAAAAGGGTGTTCTTGTCCGTCACAATGGGAATGGAAAAGAGGATTATCGCTGCAATGTGGGGCTCAGCAGACCGCCCACGGCTTAGTCGCTGGAATGCTGAAATTGACAGATGCATGTTCCTGGAGAGAGTATACAAAGCTAGGGGGTGCCCACAAAAATTTCAGGTGGTGTGGAAATAGTGGGACGGGGAGAGTTGAGATAGGTGGTCGGTGCCATTTTTGTCCCTACCCTGTGTCTTGTATTCAGATAATTTGCCGATAGTGTTATTTTCCCGCTATTGATGCACTTTCACTTTGTGTATGTACTACTGAAACTGTTCTATCAAGCACTGCCACTTGTTTGTTATGCCTTATTTTTAAAGCAAAAAACAGTTACATAAAAAAAGAATGGCAGAACACATTCAAAGAATAGTAAGAACTTTTGTAACTGCTCATATTTCACAGGGACAGTTATCAAAACAAACTATTACAAGTAACTAACTTTTAAACATGTGTTGTATTTACTAGGCAAAAGGCCCAAGCCTTTTAAGTCCTTCCCTATTCTTGGAGCAGGAGTGTTCTCAGTGGCAGGAGGGGGGTCTCTGGGTCTCTAGTGGCCAACAGAGACATCAGGATAGGCAAAGATGTAGGAACATTCAGAGTTCCTGAGAAAGGCTGTTCAAACAAGTTGTTAGGCAAGATTTGAAGCAGTACCCTTTGGGTGCACTCCAACAACCATGACCTCCAGGCATTAGGAACCCAACCTTTGGTATAAGTCTGTACTACAGAGGTTGGTAGTGTGGCTGAGCAGCCAGGCTCATCTCAAGAGGGGTCAATGTGAGCAGTAGGGGAGTTACACAGAGATTCACAGTGACAAGTATCCAAATAAACACGTACACTCAAGGTTTCTTGATTAAACAATCATTAATTTATTTAACAATCAGTTTGAATAAGCCTTCAGAAGGGGCAATATAATAGTAACCCACAAATACACTTCAAAATACACACTTAGTTTCTCTAAATCAGCAATTACCCATTTGGGATGGCACACACACTTCCTACACCCGCAGGTGACTTAAATAGCTAGGACACTGTGGCCATTAATACATCACTGGTAAATTTAGAGCAATTCTGAGAGGAGTGTTAAAGAGATTTCAGAATAAAATAAGAGATCACACAAATATTCTGAAGCAGGTAAATACTTTTGAACCCCCCAATGCAAAGTAAATTGACCCTTTACTGGGTGGTCGGTCATTTTTTCGAAAAAATAATGTCGAATTCCGTTTTTTTAAAAATTATATATTTATTTTGGGGTTCGGGATAAAAAGATGGGTAAAAAAAAAATGTAAAAAAGTGGGGTTGGGGGGAACCCCCCCCCCATTTCGAAAAAAATGCATTAAAAAAATGTTTACATTTTTTTCGACATTTTCTTCGACATTATTGGTTTCGAAATTATGACTATAAACCCCTTTACTGGAGGGAAGGTAAAACACAAGCAGAGGAGAAGATTCATTCAGGGAGCCAGGCCAGCCAATGTCAATTGGGGAAAAGTCTAGGTGAGCTGAAGCACTTCTTGTAGTTAAGTAAAAGTCTTGAACAATGTTTTAGAAGTCTTTGTAGAAAAAGTAGAATCAATGTAGGGTCACAAACTGGGAGGCTTGTGAGAGGTAGAAGATGCAAGCAACTCTACAGAAGCAACCAAGACCAGTCTCAACTGAGATCAAGTAAGGCTACAACGACGAGAGGCAAGTCCTCTCAAAATGTACAGTACCTTTGGTTAGAAGAAATGGTTCCAGCTGGCTTCTGTACCTGTGCAGATTTGTAGAGCCTGTTCCTGGGCCTCAGTCATGGGGACAAGAAGGAGGACTTCTGGGGACTCTTACACTGCAATGGGACGGTCAGCGGCAGAAGGACACATTTCTATTCAGCGGCACTTTGTGATTTCAGCTCCTCACGTCTCAGCAAATAGCACCACTGCAGACTCTTGGATACCACTACAGACTTTCCTCGCATCTGGGGTTCAGCACTTTGAGGTGGCTCAGGCTTTATCAGTCCTGCTTACTGGGAGCCCGGAGGATCTTCCCCAAGCTCGGGTCCGACTTAAAAGTGATGCACCCCGTTTGGTGTTCCTCTCCCTGGCACCGGTTCCAGCAGCAGCGGAAGTGCAGCCAGCTCCAAGCGGATGTCCAAAGGAGTTCACTTTGGAGGTGATTAGTCCCACCAACTCAAGGGGAGAAGTGGTCCTTGCAAGGCTTCTCTAGTCGAGGTGAATACGGAGCTTCAGCACAGTAGCAGGGCTTCACCGGGCAAACCAACGGTCCAGGAGTTGCAGCAAGTTCTTCTTTGGATTCCTTCATCCAGTGGTCAACTCTGCCTTCCAGAAAGCCTCGCCTTTTCTGCCGGTTTCTCCAGCCTAGCTGCCAGCAGGGTGACTGTCCTTGCCGGACAGCCACCCGGCCAATCACCTTTGGGTGCATTCCTGTAACCAAGGGGATTAAGCACAGGGAGTTTCGGGCACCTCCCTCACTTCCTGCCCCTGCCCGACATACTGGAGCCAGAGGTGGGCTTCACTCGTGAATCCTGCCAAAGACGAAACATAGGGACCAAACCTGGTTTGGCATGCAGAGTGAATCTCAAGAAGGACCTTTCCAGCAAGAAATGGTGAAAAAAGAAGACCGAGGCCATTTTGATAAAATGGGCACCCATGGGTGCTGTACTACAGCTGCGAACTCAGCCCACGGAAAAAATTCCCAATGGTAGTTAAAAAGTAAACCACTGCCACCAGCCATTAATTGCAGAAAGGGTAACAAAAATGTTACATGAGAAACTAGACAAGGGGGATACTGAGTAACACCTCCAACACCCTGTGGTAAGATAGTGTGGGCTGGGTATAGAAAGTTACAAAATTTAAGTAAAGTCAATTTCACTTTACTGCTCTTGGAAACAGTAGTTTTACTAAGAGAAGGTATTTAAACCTTTGGTGAGAGACTTCCCTGTGCCACTGCACTGAAGGTGCAGTGTGTCACAATGCAAAGATGTCGTCTATGGAGTTTATCAGACTCCAAAAACCAAAAAGAAACAGTGTTAAATCACAGAAAAATACACGAGAGTGGGAAAAATGTCTCGCTCTCTCCAGGTTAAAAATTAAAAAGTCCTAGGCTCCAGCAAACGTGCTGGGGGCACTGGGGGTGGGGGGGCTTTCTAAGGTAGAGAGGAATTAGCGCATTTCTGAGAATTCTCTCTAACACAAGTATTTTACTTCAGCGTGTTAGAAAAGTGCCAGGGACTTCAGAGAAGAAACCCTAGAGGGCTTCCAGCAATGGGCCTGGGTGAACTGAATGAGAGGACTCCAAATTACACTAATCACCCCCAGAGCTTCACAGGAATCACAAAAGGCTTAAGGTAAGTAATACCCCAGCCAACACACAACCTCAGTACAAAAGAGGAGTTTGCAGCAGGACATCTTCAGGATTTGTAGACAAAAATAACTGCCAATTAATTCCTTGTTGTGTAGACTGAAGACAGGACACTGGAAAGGAATTTGTACCAGGGATCTATGGGGAAGACTCCAGTCAAGGGTTTCTTCACAGCTGGATGTGATTGTGGTTTTGAAGCCCTTTTCAGGAGCCAGGAGAAGACTGAATATCGCTGGTCGGATTCTCATTGCTAATCTGGTCCAGCACTCTGGTGAGAGGACTTGAAGCATTCAAATCAAGTCTCTGGAGGTCCAGAAGGATGCCACCAATGTTTCAGCAAGATTTGGAATTTGGAAGACTCTGCACCGCACAATGGCTCAAGGTACCAGGGTATTGGGGTATTGCAGCCCAGCAAGGTCACATTCTAGGTGACATCAATATCTGGTTTGACTGGCCCTCAAACCCCATAACCCGCTCACAAATAACCTAGAAGCAATCAACCTGACAACGCATTTCTCTGCACACCCACACTGCAGGCCACACCCTCAATGCGGTCTTCAGTGCCACAAACATCATACCCACTCTGCCTCCACACCCCCCCAACATGGACAGATCACTCAGCAATCTTCTCCGTACCATCTTCAACCTGGGCCCCTTCCCAAGGCCACGCCTGGCCACCACCAAACTCTGCACCTCTCAACCCACTCTGGAACAAAGTAATCACCACTGATCTAGCCAACTCCCTCCTCAACTCACTCCCAGCATTCTAATTGTTGGCAAATCATGCTCCTCCACCCTCACCTCTGCATCACACCCAGTAATAAAAAGGGTCCCCCACAGGGGGGCATTCCCATCTTCCCTCCTCTTCAATATCTATCCGAGCCCACTCCCCGCTCCCACAATCTCAGCTGCTAGAACTAGGCAGATGTTAGGCAAGACTGTGCAGTAGCCTTTGGGAGACTACAGCAACCTTGTCCTCCAGGCAATAGGAAATCAAACCTTTGGTATATGTCTGTACTACACAGGTTGGTAGTGTGGCTGAGCAGCCAGGCTGATCTCAAGAGGGGGGCAATGTGAGCTGTACGGTTGTAACAGAGTTTCACAGTGACAGTTATTCAAATAAACACTTCTACTCAAGGTTTCTTGATTAAACAATTATTATTTTATTGAACAGTCAGTTATATAAGCCTTCTTCAGAAGGGAGCAAAACATGTAACACTTCTAATACACTTCAAAACACACTTAGTTTCTCTAAATCAGATGATAACCATTGGGAATGGCACACAGACACTTCCTACACCCTCAGGTGACTTAAATAGCTAGGACACTGATGTCTCAACTGAGAACAAGTAAGGCTACAACAACAAGAGGTAAGTCCTTAGATTTACAGTACCTTTGGTTAGAAGAAATGGCTCCAGCTGACTTCTGCTCCGGTGTAGCTCTGCAGATCCTGTTGTTCCTGGGCCTCAGTCGTAGGGACAAGAGGGAGGACGTCTGGGGACTGGCGGCAGCAAAGGTCAAACTTCTATTCAGCAGGACATCGCAGGTTCAGCTCCTTGCATCTATAGCAAATAGCACCACTGCGGTCTCTCGGTTATCACTCGACTTTCCTCGCATCTGGGGTCCAGCACAGAGATGGCGCAGGCTTGGTCAGTCCTGCTTCAGGGAAGTCCGTAGGATCTTCCTGGAGTTTGGGTCCGATTTAAAAGTGATGCACTCGATCTGGTGTTCCTCTCCCTGGCACTTCGGTTCGTGCAGCAGCAATGGATGTACAGGACAGTCTTCCAGCCAATCACCCTTGGGTGCATTCCTATAACCAAGGAGGCTAAGCACAGGGAGTTTCGGGCAACTCCCTCACTTCCTGCCCCTGCCAGACAGGCAGGAGCTAGAGGCGGGCTTCACTCATTAATCCCGCCAAAGAGAAAACAAACAAAGGGACCAAACCTGGTTTGGTGTGCAGGGTAAATCTCAAGGACCTTTCCAACAAGAAATGGCGAAAAAACAAGAATGGGCCATTTTGACTAAATGGGCACCCATGGGTGCATGACTGTAGCTCGCAGTAAAAACACACTATGCTAGTAAAAAGTAAACCACTGCCACCAGACATTCATTGTAGAAAGGGTAACAAAAATGTTACAAGAGAAACTAGACAAAGGGGAAACCCCTCCAGCACCATATTGGAAGATAGTGTATGCTGGGTCTAGAAAGTTACAAAATGTAAGTAAAGTCAATTTCACGTCACTGCACCAAGAGAAGGTATTTAAACCTTTTGTAAATCTAAAAGACTTCCCTGTGTCACTACACTGAAGGTGCTGTGTGTCACAATGTAAAGATGATGCCTATGGAGTTTGTCAGACTCCAAAGTCCAAATTAAACAAAAAAGCATGAGAGTGGGGAAAAAGGTCTTGCTCTCTCTAAGTTAGAAATTAAATGTCCTAAAGTCCAGCAAAAAAAGCTGGGGGTTTCCAAAGGTAGAAGGGAATTATCACATTTCTGAGAATTCTCGCCAACAGCAGACAATACCCATTTCATCCTTAAAATCTCCAAATCACCAGGCCCAACCGTCCCAGATCTGTCATCATGCCTTTCGGATATTGACCACAGGATGATGACTTACCATCTCATCCTCAAACCTGGGAAAACAGAAATCCTAGTATGCAGAAAAACTACTCTTCTTCCCCAACCTATGCCCTGGCCTCACTCTAGGCCCCCTGACCTCTGGGCAACATCCACATTGGTGGAAAACCATGGATGCACACTGGACATGGATTTATCCCTCTCGCAAAACATCAACTCATGTCGAGAACCTGCTTCTTCCACCTATGCATCCTCAGTTGGATATTCCCATACATCACCTATCCTCACCGAATCGGTCATCCACTCCCGCTTAGACTAGGCAAACTGACTTTATCTAGGTGCACCAGCGTTCCAGGTTAGGAAACAGCAAAGTATCCAAAATGCTGTGGCCCGCCCGTTGATTGGCCTCCCTTCCAGGAACACCAGCCCTATATTGAGAGTCCTCCACTGGCTCCCTATTGGTCGACCAACTACCTTTAAAGCCATGTGCATTACTCTCTGTGCTATCCAAAACACTGGCTTGGAATTCCTCCAAGAAACTCCCACGTTATCACCCCTCCACTCCGGTCCAGCGCAGAATTTCTCCTAGTTCTCCCCAAAACGACTAACATACTGGGTGGATCCTCCTTCTCCGTCCAAGCTCTGACCATATGTAACTCTCTGCCGCTCCACTTCCGCAACATTGACAATCACCTTGCATTCAGAAAGGCCATTAAACCTGGCTTTATCCTTCATCCTCTTGAAAGCATCTCGCACTGTATGCTGTGATTGACTCACGCACAGAAGCACTGGCCCCAACCTGACAATACACCTACTCTTCAAAACCACTGCGGATGCCAGCAACGATCACATCAGCACACTGTGATAAACTCTTTCTACCACCCGCCACCCAACCCCACAGATGATCATACATAACCACCCTGTCCCACTGCCCAGGTACCCCAAAGTTCAGCGTTTTGTGTGTGTATTGTTGATTAACAACTTGGGTGTTCCACCATGTACTTTGATTCTCAGGCTTGGGCGTTATCCCACAGCTCAGGGGTCTCAGGTCTGGGTGGTTCACCATTCACTGCCGTGCATCATGTTTTGGGCTTCCTGCCATCCAATGCTGTGTCTCGAACTTGGGAATCTCTCCCACTGTTCAATGGTCTCAAATCTGGGTTGCTCGCCATTTGCTGCTGTGTCTTACATTTGGACAAAATTTGGCTGTTTCTCCCGCTGCTCTGTCTCGCTTCTGGGTGGTTCTCAACTTACTGCTGTCCCTCAGACTTCGGCACCTTTCCCACTGCTCAAGTTTTTAAATCTAGGGAGTTTTCAGTTTTATCAAGGCCAGCCAGTTGCTTTCGACCTAGGAAAGCAACATCAAAGATGAACCCCATCCGAGTTTAAGGAACGTATAAATCGCACCACGTAAGTGGACACATGCCGCAGGCACAGCTCCCATCCGTGCACTCTAGAATGCAGATACGCTACAACAAATCCAATCTAGCTGCACGAATAGCTGTCTGCAATGAAACCCCTGACGTGCCTCAACACCTTTGTCACCTCAAGTATTATGCAGCAACAACTTACATAAAATGTTGGTCTAGCTGGGCACTTGTCTAGTCTCCTGCACCCGCACTCTACCTCAACCACCGACAGCACCCGCCCACGTGCCTGACCTCTGGGTTGCTTACTTGAGCCTAGCCAGCCCTCAAGTCATAATCCAGGCAGAATGCGCACACGCATCTTACACTAAACTCTTAGAAGTTCCCACACCTGGAATTTGGTCTCTGGGGGCGTTCCAGCCGCAAAGCGCATTGAAGCCATACAAATGGGAAAATGGCGCTATATGACTACAATACACGCTGCCCATCGATTCAAATGGAAACTCCCTTGACCTTATTCTCATCTCGTCACAACGATCCGCCTCACATATCTCCACTGCGTCTTCTCCATCCGGTCATCTTTGCCTCAATCTCCATTCCTACTTCTTCCTCACTGCCCATCTACTACAACTTTTACTAAGCGCAAGTTTCCCTCCTCAAAACACCCAGACTAGCTCCCTGACCTGCACAACTCTCTCCTATGCTGAACTCTACTTTCCATCCCCTGAAGAACCCTTCATTAACTTAACACTGCTCTTTATGCTCCCTTCTCCTCCCACTACCCTCTTACTGCACTCCCTCCTAAATCCTCCACTCTGTCTCTCTGGATTACACCCCTCACCCACACCCTGAAAACTACAATGTGAAAAAAGCTTTGAACTTGACAAAGGTCAAGACACTCATCTGATCGCCAACTCTCATTGCTCTTCAAAACTATTCTTCTACTCTGCAATCTGCCAAACGTGACACCCCTCGCTCTCATTTCATCTCAATCCTCCCAAACTAAGCACCTCCAAAAATCTCAATTCCATCACCTCCATCGCCTCTACCCTTTCTGCAAATTATCTTGCTCTCTACTTAAATGCCAACCTTTCTTGCATTCACAATACCCTTGCTAATTACCTTCTATCCCCTCCTCCAGCTCACTTTTCTCCACCACCCCTACCCGCCTCTCCTGCTACTACATCTTCTTTTGTTCCCCCGCCAATCCCAATGAGATTCTTGCCCTACTCCTCAAGGCTAACCCTTCCTGTGCCCCAACAAACCCACTGCCACCGTACATTGTAAAGCACATAGCTCCCAGTGTACCCTCCACATCTTACTTCAGTTCCGTGTTAATATCCCCTCAAAAATACTGCCATACTAAAATATCGACATTTATGTGGCGATATTAAGGCATGGAACCTGCAGGGGACACCCCCGCAACCCCTGCTCCCAAAACCCCCAAATATTATCCCCAATAAAAATATCACCTATGGCAGTTGCCGACGACCATATATACACAGCAATATTTTTGTTAGGGATAATATTATGTGATAACCTTACTTCCCCCTCTTTAACTCCTCCCTTGACAATGCTGCTTTTCCCTCATCCTATAGCTACCGTCATCCCTCTCCTTAAGAAACCTGGTCTAGATCCAAACTGTCCTGCCAACTTTCACCCAGTCTCTCTTCTACCATACTATTCCAAAATCCCAGAGTGAGTAGTGTTCCATCACCTCAGAGTTCCATGATCGTGAACGTCCAGGACCGTCTTCAAGCTGGCTTCCAACCTCTACATTTTGCTGAGACGGCTCTCAATGTCAGCAACTTAATCTCTTCTGCCCGACATGCAAACCTTTCATCTATTCTTATTTTTCTCGAACTCTCTGCTGCCTTCAACATGGTTGAACAATCTGACCTCTCTATGATTTCTTTCTTTGGCATCAGCGATAATACCTTTGCTTGGTTTACTTCATTCATTGCCCCAAGCCTCACCACCCCACTCATCCACATTACTGTTGGAGTTCCTCAAGGGTCTGCCCTTGGTCCACTTCTCTTCACTCTATATGTAAGCTCTGGGTGCCCTGAAGTTCTCCAAAGGCTATCAACTCTTACTGACACTCCGATTTTCTCCTTTCACTCCTTATCTGTGAAGCTGTCAAAAATGTCAAACTGTCTCACTCACTCAAGGTCAACCTCACTAAGACTGAAGTTCTCTACTTCCCAGACAAACAGGCTCTTTTCCTCTCGCCCTCATTCTTCATCTGAGAATCTACCATGGCAGCCAGACTTCACCTCCTCAATATCAGAACAATCTGTCATTCTCCTTTCAATACTGCTAAACAGCTAATCTCCTACTTAGTCCTTTCTAGATCCAAGTACTGTGCCAGGCTCCTCTATGGCCTTCCTAACTATGCTTTTTCACCTATGGACAAAGTCTTCAACTTCGAGGTTTGCATAATTTTCAACCTTTCTCACTTCCCCCTCTACTTCCTCTACCCATCGCCAGATTGGTTGGCTATCTATGAAACCAAGGGCCAAGTACAACCGTTGCATCTTCAAAAGTATCCATGGACTCACCCCATCATATGTATCTGCACATCTCACTACCTGCACTCCTCCTCGCTCGTTAATACTCGGCTCACCTCCTCAAGCCCCCCTGTGCTCCCTCTCATTCCCTCTCCTCTCGCTCACCTACTCTGGAATGCTCTTACTCTCCCCTCTCCATACTATTCCAACTCTACCACTATTTAAATCAAACTTCAAAGCTTGGCTTTCTGAAGAACCTGCTTCCTCTTCCTAGCAATGTATGCGACTGCATCACCCTGGTTTGCACTCTCCCTAACATTCATGGAGAACTCTACAGCACTTTTCCGTCATCCCTCCATTCTTAGTTCAGCACTTCCTCCATCATCCCATTTCTTTAGCATTCTGTCTTGTCCTTGTACCTGGTTTATGTTTTCACCTTCCCCTAAAACATCTGGTCTTCAAGTCACATTCTCTAACCACATTATGAAGGACCCATGGTCCTAAGCTCTGTTATCGATGGTAAATTCTGTTTGTGCCAAAAATGGATTGCTTTCCATTTTGTTTTTATAAATAGTTGCTACTCTTGTGTTGTGCAGTTTTGATTGGTCCCAGTACTCGCCCCAAGAAGAAAAAAAAATCCAGAACACAATAACGCCACTCGACAGCTCCGAATGCAGGATTTAGAGATTCAAAGCTGTCGCATAACAGGTACGACTCCAGTTTGTCTTGTGATGCTTTTTCCTTTGTAAATGCAGGAATATGCCCCATTTGCAACCGAAAAGCCACACCTGGACTACCTACTCGCACCTGACATGCATAGCAGAGGTCTGTAGAAAGATGTAGCACCACATGGTGCCAATTTGATAGTATAACTACAAGCACCAGAATGCAAGAGGATGCCGTGAGTAGGCAAAGAGATGCTATTTATAACGCGCCTATACACAAGTGTTTCAAGGTGCGACAAGGAAAGGGAGGGGAAACAGAGGAAAGACGGACAACGATCCTACTAGGCCAGGTGGCATTGAGATCATACAAGTGTAGGAGAGGGGGAAGGGGAAAAGTGCGGGTGGAAAGGGGAGTGGGCAGTGCAATACAAAGGAAAACAGTAAAATAAGACAATAAAGAGTGCGGCCAGCTAGTGGCAAGTGCAGACATCAGGTGTCAAGTGCTAGTAGGGATACAGAAACAGTCCCAGAGTGCAAGGATTGCCCAGGGGGGGGGTGTGGGGGGGATGGCGATGCAGGTGTGAAACTGGTGGGGAGGGGACCTGGGACCAAGATCACAGAGTAGGCAGATAACCAATGCAATTTCAGGGTCAACCAGGGAATTGTGATTTTTAGTCCGAGGTCCCATCCAGATCGAACTGTGTAGATTAACCATGCATCACATTAAGATTTGTGTAGATTAACCATGTGTCACACTTTGGAGGTGTGGGGTTTGGCTGTGCAAAGCAATTTGGATTAAGGGGTGGAGATTGGCCATGCATCACACTTAGTTAGAATGGTGAAGTGTTGCCACTAAGAAAAACTCATCCATCTGCTCATACCTCTCAAACTCTAAACACAACCATACTTATTGCACAATGAAACACACACACATTTCACTACAACAATGAAACAAACCACACATGACAACTGTTAGAATTCTCAGAAATGTGCCAATTCCCTTCAGCGTAGAGACACCCAGGAACTTTGCTGCATTTTGAGGACTTGATTTTTTTTTTTTTTTAAACCTGGAGAAAGTGAGACCCTTTTTCCCCACCCTCATGTATTTTTATGAGAATTTTACCTCCGTTTCTTTTTGTTGTGAAGTCTGACAAACTCCATAGGCATCTTCTTTTACATTGTGTCACAAAGCACCTTCAGTGCAGTGACACAGGGAAGTCTTCCAGATTTCCCAAAGGTTTAAATACCTTCTCTGGGATAAGTTTCCCAGAGCAGTAAAGTGAAAGTGACTTTACTTACCATTGTAACTTCTAGACCCAGCACACACTATCTTACAATAGAGTGCTGGAGGGGTTACTTAGTATCCCCCGTGTCTAGCTCTCATGTAACATTTTTAGGTTACCCTTTCCTCACTGAATGGCTGGTGGCAGTGGTTTTGTTCGAACTACCATAGTATGTCTTTACCGCGGGCTGCGTTCGCGGCTCCGGTAAAACAACCGTGGGAGCCATCTTTCAAAATGGCACAGATCCATCTTTGGCAAAATGACCCCTGGTCTTCTTTTTTCGCCAGTTCTTTGTGGAAAGGTCCTTCTAGAGATTTTCTCTGCGCACCAAACCAGGTTTGGTCTCTTTGTTCATTTCGCCTTTGGCGGGCTTCAGGAGTGAACAGTTAAAATTGACAAACATGCATGTTCCCAAGAGCAGTAAAGTGAAATTGACTTCACTTACAAGTTTTTTTATATGTAGGTCCAGTACAAACCATCTTATATGAAGTACTGGGGGGGTTACTTAGTAGGCCCTTTTCCTACTTTCTCATTTAACATTTATATGTTACCCTCACGACATTTAATTGCTGGTGGCAGTGGTATAATTTTCCTATCATTGTGCGTTTTTACCGCAGAACGAATCCTCAGCTGCAATATTCCACCCATGGGTGCTCATTTAGTCAAAAGGGCCCCAGTCTTGTTTTCTCGCCATTTCTTGCTTGTGAGGTCTTTCTTGGGTTTTACTCTGTGCACCAAACCGTATTTGGTCCCTTTGTTTGTTTTGTCTTTGATGGGCTTCAGTGCTGAAACCCACCTTTGGCTCCAGCGTGTCTAGCAGGGCAGGGCAGGAAGTAAAGAAGGTACCTGAAACTCCCTGTGCTTAGTCTCCCTGGTTACAGGAACGCACCCAAAGGTGATTGGCTGGCTGGCTGTCCTTGGAGGACAGACACCCTGCTATGCGAGTGACAGATAGGCTGCGAATGAATGGGAGAAACCTGCATAAAAGTCGATGTCTCTTGGAGAGAAGGCAGAGTCTACCACTGGACAAAGGAACAGAAGAAGAAACTGGAAGAGAAGCTTGCTGCACCCTCCAGGACCATTGGTTTGGCCGGTGAAGCCCTGCTACAGTGCTGAAGCTCCAATTTTCCCCATCGACTAGAGAAGCCCGGTACGGACAACTTCTTCCCTTGGGTTTGTGGGACCAACTGACCCAAAGACTAACTTGACTGGAACCCCTCTCCCAGCTGGCTGTACTGCTGCTGGAACCGAGTGCCTGGGGACAGGAACACCAGGAATGAGTATCGTCTTTAAGCCAGACTGAGCTTCAGGAAGACCCTGGGGACCCTCCCAAATCAGGGCGACCCAAGCCTGAGCCACCTCAACAGAGAGCGAGACCCCAGAAGCAAGGGGAGCCCACACGGTGTCAAGAACCGCAGTGGTGCTATTTGCCAGTAGCTGAAACCCCAAAGTACCGCTGATCTGGAGTAAGCCCATTGCCGCCGCTGACCTTCGAACTGCAGTGCAGGTGTTCTACAGATGTCCTCCCTCTTGTCCCCACGACTGAGTCCCAGGAACACAGGAACTGCAGGACTGCAACCAGAACAGAAGCCAGCTGGATCCTTTTCTTCAGACCCAAGCTACTGTCTAACTAGGGGTACTTACCTCTTGTTGTTTGTAGCTTGCTTGCTCTCACTGGAGACTTGCATTAGCTGCCTGTTAGGCAGCATGGCATGCAGTACCCGCTGGGACCACCACATACAATTAGGACTACAGGTGTAAGCAACACCAACCTTTGGTAGAAGTCTGTACTACACAGTTAGTGGTAGCAGTGCTGAGCAGTCAGTCTCATCTCAAGAGGGAATGTGAGCAGTACAAGATGTTGCAGAGTACTTACAATCACAGTGGTTCAAGTAGACACTTATGCTCAAGGTTTCTTTGTGTAAATAAATTAATACGTGTTTTACAATCATTTAGAAAACATTCACTAGAAGTAGGCAACTTAATATTATACACAAATACACTTCAGTACTAAACCAATAGCTTTCTGAACAAGTTAGGCTTCCATGAAGTAGGAGCAAAATGGCACTTCAGTAACTTTCAAAGGGAGCAAAAAGGCACAAGTTAATACACAATTACTTCCTTAGGCATTGCAAATAATTTCAGTTCACTAGAAGAGTCAATTCAATTGGCATAGGCCAAAGTCAATGGACTAGTGTCGTGGAGAGGAAAGAGCAGTTCTGGTAGTAAACTGTAAAGTCTTTGCCAAATTTCTCAGCAGTAGTTTGTATGAAAAAGAATCACATGTTGGGTCACAAGCTGATTAGGCCTGCAAGTTGGGAAAGTTTCACGAACTTTCACTGCGAGAGAGATTTTCTCAATCGAGTTGGCACATTCCCTTAGTATACAGAAAAAGATGCAGCTTAAGTTGTTGTTCCTGGCAGTTCCTGCAGATCTCACTGTTCCTGAGCCTCAGTTGTGGGGACAAGAGGGAGGACTTCGGGGACTCCTGCACTGCACTTATTTTGTCAGAAAAAATGGAGTCACTTCAGTTCGGGTAGCTGTAGTTCAAGCACACAAGCTTGTGTCCCTCTCCCTGGTTAATCCTAACTAGACTTGAGAATGGTATCCAGGTGTCTTACGAATTGATTGGTCCCACCAACTCAAAAGGAAGAAGCCGTCCTTGAAGGAGCTTCTGTCTAAATGAGTTTGGCAATTCGGACCTGCAGTAGGGCGTCACCGGGCAAACCAACAGTCCAGGTGTTGCAGCAGCCGTCCTCTTCCAGCTGGTCTTCGGTTATTTCATTCCAGTGGTCGACTCTGCCTTCCAGTCCAGGAGCCTCACCTGTTAAACAGTTTTCTCCCATTCATTCCACCCTAGCTGTCACTCACCCAGCAGGGAGACAGTCCTTGCCGAGCAGACAGCCAGCCAATCACGCCAGAGTGCATTTGGGTCTCCTATGAGACGAAGCACAGGGAGTTTCGGGCACCTCCCTCACTTCCTGCCCACCCCAGACACTCAGGCGCCAGAGGCGGTCTTCAGTCCTGAAACCTGCAAAAGACAAACCAACAAAGGGACGAAACCTGGTTTGGCGTGCAGATGGACCTTTCCAAAAAGAAACAGCGAAAAAAAGAAGACCAGGACCGTTCTTAACAAAGTGGCTTAAGGCAACATATTGAAAAAAACACGGCTCTCACGATTTTTAGCTACTGGTGTTCATGGTCGGGAAAAATCATGGTAGTTTTGTTGTAAAACCACTGCCACCAGCCATTTCAATAGGAAAGGGTAGCATTTGACTCAATATTCATGTAGCACACAGGGGATACTAGGTAACCCCTCCAACACTCTATAGGAAAATACTGTGTGCCGGCCCTAAGAATTTGTTAAGACTAGTAAAGTCAATTTCACTTTACATTCTCTGGGAAACAGTAGTTTATCCCAGAGAAGCTATTTAAACCTTTGGGAAGTCTAAAAAAAAAAAAAACACCCCTGTCTCACTGCACTGACGGTGCTGTAACACTGTCGGTCTAGAAAAATGGACACCTCTCACGATTGACGGCAAATGTATTTTGGTGGCCGAAGGCCAACCGTCTCATGTACATAACGATAGAAATACAGGTTTCCGAGTTTGATCAATGAGCGGCCATTTTGATGTAACAAGGATAGCCATTTTGTTTTCTAACGATTGCTCATTGCTTTCTGTTCAAACTGCTTCGCAGCACATTTCTGCTTACACTGCTCAACTGTTAACATTGTTGTCTGAACGTGAAAGGACAAGGCCGCAAGGCTGCAAGGCTAATAAGGAGTTCGTTGAAACAACGTAGGTCCGGAGAGGAATGCCCGGCTCCCTCCCGAATGTAGCCTTGAAGGAGAGCCGCAGGGCATTTAATCATTTCACAGCTGCCAGCCAGTCTCGTTATATGGTAGAGAAGGTTAGAATAAAGCAGCTAAAGGCTTGAATTATGCTCTTCTTGCAGCCCCCCTTTTCCGAGCCCTGTCGAGCGTGTCGGCTCCCAGGACATGAATAGCACCTCAAAGATAGCAAGGACTGGAATGTGACTCTTCCCCCGTATGTAGCTCGCTTACAAGAACAGAAGCACTGTTCTGTTCAACAAAGAAAAGATGTCTCAACACTTGCAAGGTTGCATACTGTTGCTAGAATAGATATTTGAAGGTGTCATATTCTTCGAAATTGTCCATCATCAAACCGAGTTCAAAGAAACACAATAAAGGGGGGTGTTAAACATGTCACAGCTGATTGTATGATATGCATTTTGTATATATTTAACTGATGTACGTAATTCGCTCTCTTGCGTCCCTCGAGGTCTAGAGATACACGTCGCGGGGCGTGAGACCGAGTTGGCCAACTGAGACTATTTGCTTTGCAATAAACCCTAGCTTTGGGAATACAACCTCGTGGTCTGGCGTATCTATCGTGTATGGTGACTTGCCTGGTTTCCATAACGCGAGGGACCCCTAGGGGCCCCTTTCAACACATGAAAAGATGATGCCTATGGAGTCATCTACAACCCCATAATCAGAGAACACAAATGTAAAACACACATCAAAATGCATGAGTGAGAAAAAAGGTTTGCACTCTTTCCAGGTAAAAAGAATCAAGTCCTCAAAATCCAGCAAAGTTGCTGGGGGTCTCTAAGGTGAAGGGAATTGGCACATTTAGGAGAGGGACAGGAGGATTTAATCTACCTCTGGAAGAATCTCCTTACTCCAGTCGGTTATACATTCTTGAGAGACCATCAGCATTTTGGTGATTACATCTAGACCTGTGATCATTGATAAAATCAAACCCCTGTAGGCCGACTGACCATCTTAACAATTTAGGATTTTCCTCCTTCATCTGCATTGACCATCTGAAGGGTTGGTGGTCAGTCTGAATCACAAAAGTAGATCCATACAAGTAT
The DNA here is from genome assembly GCF_040938575.1 of Ambystoma mexicanum. Taxonomy (NCBI): domain Eukaryota; kingdom Metazoa; phylum Chordata; class Amphibia; order Caudata; family Ambystomatidae; genus Ambystoma; species Ambystoma mexicanum. The sequence continues at coordinate 1,147,891,968 of NC_090932.1, forward strand.
GGTCTAAACTTCTTCAGTGACCACACAATAGCAAAACATTCCCTTTCAATGGTTGCTCACGTTGTTCTGGTTCCTTCAGCTTCCAGCTGATGAAGTAGATGTGATGCTCCCTACCTTTCTTGTCCAGCTGACTCAGAACTGCACCTATACCTGTATTGGAAGCATCTGTTTGCACAGTGAAGGTTTGGTTGTAGTCGGGAGCTCTTAAGACTGGAATTTGACAAAGGGCTTTCTTCAGTCCTTCAAAGGCCTTGGTGCACTCATTCCACCCGAGCTTCTTGGGGAATTTGGGTGAGGAGATCACATTCAAGGGAGAAGCTATGGTCCCATAGTTCTCTACCAAGTTCCCATAATAACCAGTGAGACCCAAGAAGGCTCTCACCTGGCTTTAAGTAGTAGGGGGGGCTATTCTTATACAGCTTGTACTTTTCTAGGCAATGACCTGATTTTACCACCTCCTACCTCATGTCCAAGGTAGACCACTTTGCTCTGACCAATTTGACACTTACTTGCCTTTATGGTCAGTTGGGCCTGCTCAAGAGCCTGCAAAACATATCCCAAGTGGTCAACATGTTTTTTCCAAGTAGGGATGATGCCTGCAATGTCATCCAAGTATGCCATGCAGAAGTCATCCATCCTATTCAGAATTTGATTAACCATCCTTTGGAATGTTGCAGGGGCATTCTTTAGTCCAAAAGGCATTACCTTAAACTGGTAGAGGCCTGCTGGGGTTGAAAATGCAGTTTTCCCCTTGACATGGTCTGTCAGGGTTATTTGCCAATAGCCTGACGTTAGGTCAAATGTACTGAGGTACTGGGCTGACCCAACTGAGATTCTCCTAATCGGCACCCCCACTTCCTCCTTTCCAGTCTCTCTCTCTGGCCAGCCTCTCTTGGATCTCTTCCTGCTCCCACCTGTGAGGCTAAAAACTTTGGGGTCATCTTCGACTGCACACTCGCCTTCTCTTCTCACATCTCTGACGTCTCTAAGAAGTCACACTACCAGCTGCACCTCTTCAGAGGTATTCTTCCTTTCCTCACCTTCCCCCAGAGGCTCACTGTCACCAGAGCTCTGGTTCTCTCTAGGCTGGACTATTGCAACAGCCTCTTTCTAAATCTGCCTGCCTCTACTCTCCGCCCTCTGCAACTCATCCAGAAGAGGGCTGGAAGACTTGTCCTTGGCTTCAAGTCCAGGACTGAAATCTCTGCACTGGCTCCCAGTGGCTGCGAGGATTAACTTCAAAACCCTCTGCATTATCCACAAGGCCTTCTGCGGCCTCATTACCTTCAAATCTCTCTTCCTAAATATCTTCCTTCTTGAGCCCTATGCTCATCCGCCTCCAACTCCCTCAGTGTCAGTCGCTTCTCAAATCTACAAGTTGGTGGTAGATCTCTTTCCTCGGCTGGGGCCCCCCTCTGGAACAGCCTCCCTGAAACTTGAGGAGAACCATCTCCGGAAGTACCTCAAAACCTACCTCTTCGCTTCTGCTTTTTCTCCTCCTCTCCCCTGCGGACTTTCTGACCGAAACAAACTGCACTGGTTACCTGGCCACCTTCTGATCTCAGACCCCGGTCCCCTCCCCCGCCAGTCGCACACCTGCACTGCCTTCCTGGCAACTCCTGCACTTGGGGACCGTTTCTGTATCCCTACAGTCCCACAACCAGCACTTGACACCCGTTATCTGCACTTACCCCGGCACTTGCCACCTGCTGGCCGTACTAACTGTTATTTATGCACTTCCCCTGCACTTCCCCTCCCATGCACTCGCGCAATCTGCTTGACACCTGGCCCAGTAGGATTGTTATCCGTCTTCCCTCTGTTCCCCCTCCCTTGCCTCGTTGCGCCTTGAAACACTTGTGTATAGGCGCGTTATAAATGCCATATCATATAAAGTTTGTCCACCAGTTCATCTGACCTAGGTAAAGGATGGTCATCAGTCTTTGTGACTGCATTTAGAGCTCTATAGTCCACACAGAATCTCGATTCCTTGGATCCGGCCTTTGGCACAAGCACAAGTGGACTAGACCATGGACTTGTAGATGGCTCTATTACCCCAAGATCAAGCATCTTGTTGACCTCCTTTATGTGGGTTCTTACATGGTCTGACATTCTGTAACCTCTGCTTTTAACAGGTAAACAGTCACCATTGAGTAGTTCATGCTGGACCCAAGGGGTTAAGCCTGGTGATAGTGAAAAAAGGGAGGCAAACTGATTTAACAGAAACTTGCACTCCTCCTATTGTTCCAGTGTCAGATTAGAAGAGAGATTAACTCCCATTCTCTCATCTAAAAGTTGTCCCCGGAGGAGATCAGGTACAGTTTCACTCTCTTCCTCCTCCTGAGCAGAAGCTAGAAGCAAAGCTCCCACTTCTGGTCTGGTGACATAGGCTTTTAGACGGTTGGTGTAAAAGACCCTGGGGCCTCCTTAGGATTGCCAAAGTCCACCAGATAGTTGATTCCTCCAAGTTTTCCCACATCCTTGAAGGGTCCTATCCATTTGTCCTGTAAGGCCCACTGCCTTGTTGGTATCATAACTAAAACTTGCTGGTCTTCACTAAACTCAACCATGTTGGCCTTCTGGTCATGCCAGTGCTTCACCAGAGCCTGACCTGCTTTTAAGTTAGCAGATGCTTCTGTCATGTGTGTCATTCTCCTCTGGAGACGTTAACACATAGTCAGTGACTCACTGGCTTGGGAGAAGGAACACTCTCCAACCCCTCCTTAATTAGGGCCAAATGGACCTCTAACTGGATGACCATAGAGAAGCTCAAGGGACTAAATCCAACTCCCTCCTGAGGGACTTCTCTATAAGCAAATAGAAGGTATGGCAGTAGAAGGTCCCACTTTCTTCTAAGGGGTTCCTCTAAAGCACCTATCATGCTCTTCATATTCCTGTTAAACATCTCTAGCAACCCATGTGTCTGGGGGATGGTAGACAGTTGAGAACTTGTAACTCACGCCACAGTTTTTCCACATGGCCTGCATGTAGTGGGACAAAGTTGGATCCCCTGTCAGAGATTACTTCCTTAGGAAAACCTACTCTGGTAAAAATACCAAGTAGGGCCTTAGAAACAGCCTGAGCTGCAAGGCCTCATAGGTATAGCTTCAGGATACCTAGTAGCATGGTCTACTACAACCAATATAAATCGATTGCCTGAAGAGGTTGGAGGGTCTAAGGGACAAAGAATGACGATTCCTACCCTCTCAAAAGGGACTCCCACCACTGGGAGAGGCACTAAAGGTGCCACATTCTTGGTTCCACTCTCACCAGATGTCTGACAAGTGCGACAGCTCCTACAGAATGTATCTACATCAGACCCCAACTTAGGCCAGTAGAAATACAGAGAAAGCCTTTCCTTGGTCTTCTTGAAGCTCAAGTGACCAGCCAAAGGAATCTCATGGACTAACTGTAGGAACTGGTGTCTTGTCTCTAGAGGCACTACAGGTCTTCTGCTGTCCCCTGGGACAGACTTAGTCAGTTCACTGTAGAAGAGACCATCTTCTCAGTATAACCTATGCTTCCCTGGCTCTTGCCCGTCCAGCTGGGAAGCTGCATGCTGGCGAAGTCCGTCAAGACTAGGACACTCTGACCTCTGATGAAGTCTGCCCTACATGATCCACCTTCAGCCAGTAAACACTGCAGCTCAGGATGGTCTGTAGGATCCAGATCTCCAACAGGGGGAAGGTCTTCTTCCAGCTCTCTATCTTCCACAGCTGATTCTACCTTTCTTGGTTGTTCCTCACACTCAGCCTCAGTTGGTGAAGCAGTCACAGGTGTGACTTTGGACAGTCCTCTCGGGGATGTCCTAGCATAGGAGTGCTTTCTGGCCTCTTCTTGGAGGCCTTTGGTTTACCCTTTTCCCCTTTCTTCTTTGAAATAGCAGTCAGTAGTTCCTGTGGACTTGGTGTTCTAGATTCCTCTGTAGAGTTCTTTAAGGTACTCTCCCTGGCCTTCCTTGTCTGCTCCGGTTTCCTTTTACTGGGAGGCCTGGGGGTGCTTGATACAACTCCAAGAGTTTATAAGTCATTCCCCAACAGGACTCTCCCATGCACCTCAGTTTGTACACTAACGGGTATCTTGACAGTCATGTTGTCGCACTGGATGAGAGCTGGTAGTCTAGGAAGCATTTGGACATGGCCCCCAGCAAGTTTAGTGAGGTTTTTGGGTGCCTTAGCAACAGCCTCAGCATTGAAAAAAGTTTCATGCACTACTTTAATGCTGGCCCCAGTGTCTCTAATGGCAGGGGTCCACTGACCATTTACAAGTACACTGTCCTTGTAATATTCTTTGTTTTATCTGGAAATTAATTATAGACACCTAAATTCTGCTGTTCCCACAGACCCAGTGACACTAACGAAACACTGGCAGAGACTCCAATGGGTTCTTCAGCCAGTACTTGAAAGTTTCCACTTTCCATATGTATTTCTTCCTCTGGGGAGAAGGCCAAGGAGACAATGGGGACCCTTGAAGGTTTAACCTTACATCTGGGATCCACTTTCACATGGTCAGTTGACCCACAAGCATAACATTTTCCAAATGTTTTGACAAATGGGGGCTACTGCGGACCTCCCTCTGGTTTGGCACCAGAGGTTTCACTAGCCCGATTTGGTTTTTGCATGTGGCTTACCCTTTTTCTGTTTGGGGCCCCCTTTGGATTGGGGGTATTGGAGTTCGGTTTGCAATCTTGCTTCTGCTGATGCCCATAATCCTGAGTTGCCCCAGAATCCTTGTCAGTAGCCCACCCACAAGTCAGCAGCCTTTGCTAACCTCTTTGTATCCATTTTCTTAGAGTCAGCCAAGTGCCGTCTCAGCTTAGGAGAGCAGGCATCAAAAATGGATTCCAACAAAAATAGATTTCTCATTCCTTCAAAAGTTAACTCTGTAACCCTTTACCCAACCATCTAAGTTCTTCAAACATTCACACACCCAGGTATCCCAAGGGGTGCCATCATGCTTTTTGAAGGTCCTAAACGTCTTATGGTACTGGGAAGGAGTTTTCCCAAAGCTAGCTTCACATTTTCATACTCCAATCTTTCAAGTTCCCCCACGTCCATTACAGCATCAGTTGCAACCTGGGGGAGCCTAGACAAAAGCCAAGGAATCAGCCGATTCCATGTGAAACCCTGAATCCCATAGTTCTACTCAAAAGCAGCCAACCAATCCAAAATATCAAGTCTCACCTCATACATACTCGCAGCTTTTTTAGGCATGCAAGGCCTCTTAGGACTGGAAGACCAGAACCATTTTCAATAGACAATTTCTTCATTTCAAGAGCATGATTCAATTCCATTTCTCGGAGTCTGATTTCTTGATGTTTACTTTCAGTTTGCATTTGGATTCTCTTAAATTCTAACTCAAGTCTCATTTTTTTCAAAAGAGACAAATTCTGGACTCAGTACCGGACCTGGTAGGGTCCCTGTGGCTATATGTTGGGGGCCTAGAGCAAGTAAAGGTGCAGTGGGGCTCACATCCCGATACTCCTCTGGCTCTTCTAGCTCATCAATAACAGAGTTAAACTCTGAACCATTATCATCCTCATCAACACTATCCACATTTGCTGAGGATGTAGGGGTTATAGCTCCACCTCTCAGATTTTGATGATTCAACTATTTCTCAATCAATTCATTTTTCTTGCCTTTAACAGAGAGAGACCTGACCGTACACATATCTTTCAGTTGATCTACTGTTAGACAGAACAGGGCTTCCTGTCTGAAGTTGTCCATATCTGACATTATAAAACAATTGCTTATCTAGTGGTGCTTAGCCTTGTGAAGGTTATTTGAACTAAAGTAAGGAGCAGCACTCTCAATGTAACAACTATACTGTATCCTCACCGCTTGCCACCAGTGTTAGGCAGAATTGCATGCAGTACCCTCTGGGACCACCACATACAATTAGGACTAGAGGTGTAAGACAACCAACCTTTGGTATAAATCTGTACTACACAGTTAGTGGTAGCAGGGCTGAGCAGTCAGGCTTATCGCAAGAGGGAATGTGAGCAGTACAAGATGTTACACGGAAGACTTACAATCACAGTGGTTCAAGTAGACACTTCTACTCAAGGCATCTTGGTAAAACACATGTTAATTTATTTACACAATCATTTAGAAAACATTCACTAGAAGTAGGCAACATATTATACAAATACACTTCAGTATTAAACCAAAAGGTTTCTGAACAAGTTAGGCTCCCATGAAGTAGGAGCAAAATGGCACTTCAGTAACTTTCAAAAGGAGCAAAAAGGCACAAGTTAATAGATCACAATTACTTCCTTAGGCAGTGCAAATAGTTTCAGTTCACTAGAAGAGTCAATTCAATAGGCATAGGCCAAGTCAATGGACTAGTGTCTTGGATAGGAAAGAGCAGCTCTGGTAGTAAACGGTAAAGTCTTTGCCAAAGTTCTCAGAGGTAGTTTGCACAAAAAAGAATCATATGTTGGTCACAAGCTGTTTAGGCCTGCAGGTTGGGAAAGTTTCACAAACTTTCACCGCAAGAGCCAAGATTTTCTCAATCGAGTTGTCACAGTACCTTAGTATAAAGAAAAATATGCAGCTGAAGTCGTTGGTTCCGGGCAGTTCCTGCAGATCTCACTGTTCCTGAGCCTCAATCATGGGGACAAGAGGGAGGACGTCAGGGGACTCCTGCACTGCACAGGATCGCCGGAAAATGCAGACAAAAATGGAGTCACTTCAGTTCAAGCACACAAGCTGGTGTCCCTCTCCCTGGTTAATCCTAACCAGCCTTGAGAATGGTATCCAGGTGTCTTGCAAGTTGGTGGGTCCCACCAACTCAAAGGAAGAAGCCGTCCTTGAAGGAGCTTCTGTCGGTCGAAAGGAGTTTGGCAATTCAGACCTGCAGCAGGGCTTCACAGGGCAAACCAACGGTCCAGGAGTTGCAGCAGCCGTCCTCTTCCAGCGAGTCTTCGGTTCTTTCGTTCCAGTGGTCGACTCTGCCTTCCAGTCCAGGAGACTCACCTTTTAAACAGTTTTCTGCCATTCATTCCAGCCTAGCTGTCTCTCACCCAGCAGTGTGGCTGTCCTTGCCGGACAGTCAACCAGCCAATCACGCCAGAGTGCATTTTCGTCTCCTAGGAGACGAAGCACAGGGAGTTTCGGGCACCTCCCTCACTTCCTGCCCACCCCAGACACTCAGACACCAGAGGCGGTCTTCAGTCCTGAAGCCCACCAAAGGCAAACAAACAAAGGGACAAAACCTGGTTTGGCACGCAGAGACACACCCTAGAAGGACCTTTCCAAAAAGAAACGGCGAAAAAAGAAGACCGGGACCTGTTTTAACAAAGGGGCTTAAGGCGCCATATTGAAAAACATGGCTCCGCGATTTTTAGGTACCGGTGTTCGTGGTCGAGAAAAATCATGATAGTTCATTGAAAACCACTGCCACCAGCCATTTCAATAGGAAAGGGTAGCATTTGACGGCTTCATGAGTATTTAGACACAGGGGATATTAGGTAACCCCTCCAAAACTCTATAGGAATATAGTGTGTGCTGGGTCTAAGAATTTGGAAAGACTAGTAAAGTCAATTTCACTTGACATTCTCTGGGAAACAGTAGTTCATCCCAGAGAAGGTATTTAAACCTTTGGGAAGCCTAAAAAGACACCCCTGTGTCACTGCACAGGTGCTGTATAACATGACAAGATGATGCCTTTGGAATTATCTAAAACCCCATAATCAAAGAACACAAATGTAAAACACATCAAAATACATGAGTGGGAAAAAAGCTCACACCCTATTCAGGTAAATAAATCAAGTCCTTCAAATCCAGCAAAGTTGCTGGGGGTCTCCAAGGTAAAGGGAATTATCACATTTAGGAGAATTCTCCCCAACACTGCCCTTTTCCAGAGTTGCTTGCATCTTTGCTTGTCACAAGTCTCCCAGCTTGTGGCCCAACAGTGATTATTTTCTACAACCTCTCTAACATTGTGCAAGACATGTGTGCCATCTACAAGAAGTGCCTCAGCTCTCCTAGCCTTTGTTCAATTGACATTGGCTGTCCAGGCTCCCTGCAGACTTTTCTGACCCTTTGACTTTGTGTTTATCTGTCCTTCGTAGGTCAAGTCACCTCTGGGTGTAGGAAGTATGTGTGTGTGACATCCCAAAAGGGTATCTACTTACTTCACTAAAACTGAAGTGTATTTTTGAAGTGTATTGTAGCATATTGCCCTTTCTAAAGAAGGCTTATTTTAAAAACGGACTTAAATTAATAAATCATTTTAATAAGAAACCTTGAGTATAGTTATTTAAATACTCGTCACTGTGAATCTGTTACACCTCCACAGCTCACATGGACCCCTCTTGAGATAAGTGACTGTTCAGTCACTCTACCAACGTGTATAGAACAAACCTATACCAAAGGTTGGGTTCCCTATTGCCAAGAGGACAAGGCTGGCGTAGCCTTCCAAAGGGTTACCACATACAAACTTGCCTAAAAAATGTAGATTGATGTTGGACACACATTTTGAGACATCCATAAGCATCATACTAGAAAGATGATATCTTAGTAAAAGAAAAAAAAAACAGCAATATATTACTGCTTTGAGGGGTTTAGCTACTACTTATGCGTTTGGTACCACTCTCAATGAGAGACTCTGATCCGTTTATGTTAGAGTGTGCGATTATTAAAGTATGTGAGGCCTTGTGGTCTAAAAGCAAGCCTCCCCTTGAGGAGGTAGTTAAGTTGTGAAGGAGGTTGAGCACACCCACCATTGTCTAAGTGAACCAGGGAAAAGATCTGAAGGTGATGCAAAGAAAAGTGATGATGCACAGGTTATGGAGGTTCTAGCTGTACAAAGCATGAACCCAGATAAGAAAAAAAAGCAGCTAGGATTTAAAGAAAAGAGAAGGGAAAAAAAATGTTCTCCCTGTTCTGATAGTATTCATCACATTGCTAATAGTGACACATGTCCTGCTGTTGGGGCCATTTGTAAGAGTAAGGGTCATTTCACAGACTGTTGCAGAAGAAAGAAAGAGAATGTAGAGTGTGTTGACAAACTATGTGATGACTCAGAGGAGAGTTTGTATTCTGGAGGAAGAAGAAATACATTAAATTATTGATGAAGATGCCGATACAAAAAAGAAACCATGTTGATAGTAAAAATTCATGGTGTGGAATTTTAAATGGTGATCGATTTGAAAGCTAAATACACTTCAATGCCAAAGAAAATTATTGAAAGCAATTTACTCAAGAAAGTTAATCTCAACTAGGTGGATATTAAGCCAGTAGCTTATGGTGGGAAAATAAGTGAGATAGGTTTGGTTTTGGGCCACCATACAATTGAAAAATAGAATGGCCAAAGGAAAGGTATATGTATCGGATAAAAGTACACTTTCATTGTTGAATTGGTCTCATCAAAAGTGTTAGGGAGAATTCTCGGAAATGTGCTAATTCCCTTCTACCTTGGAGACCCCCAGTTCTTTTTGCTGGACTTTTAATCTCTAACCTGGAGGGAGTGAGACTTTTCCCCACCCACTCTCTCATGTATTTCTCTGTGATTTGAACTCTTTTTGACTTTGGCGCCTGAAACTCCATAGGCATCATCTTTACATTGTTGTTGCACACAACACCTTCAATGCAGTGGCACAGTGAAGTCTTAGATTTCCCAAAGGTTTAAATATCTTCTCTTGGTGAAACTACTGTTTCCAAGAGGAGGGAAGTGAAATTGACTTTACTTACATTTGCAACTTTCTAGAGCCAGCACACACTATCTTACAATAGGGTGCTGGAGGGGTTACTTTGTATCCCCTTTATCTAGTTTCTCATGTTATATTTTTATATTATCCTTTGTACAATTAATGGCTGGTGCCAGTGGTTTACTTTGTCCTACCATTGTGTGTTTCTACCGCAGGCTGCAATTGCAGCTGCAGTAAAGCACCCATAGGTCCCCATTTTGACCAAATGGCCCCAGTGGTCTTTTTTCGCCATTACTTGTTGGAAAGGTCCTGCTTGAGACTTACGCTACTCGTTTTGTCTTTGGCGGGATTCACAAGTAAAGCCAGCCTCTGGCGCGTGTCTGGCAGGGCAGGAAGTAAGGGAGGTGCCCAAACCCCCCTGTGCTTAGTCTCTCTGGTTACAGGAATCCACCCAAGGGTGATTGGCTGGAGGGCTGGCCTTGGAGGACAGCCTCCCTGCTGTGTGACTGACAGCTAGGCTGCAAATGAATGGGAGAAACCTGCATAAAAGGAGAGTCTTGGAAGGCAGAGTCGACCACTGGACGAAGGAATCCGAAGAAAAACTTGGAAGAGAAGCCTGCGGCAACTCCTGGACCGTTGGTTTGCACAGTGAAGCTCTGCTGCGGTGCTGAAGCTCCAAATTCACCTCGACTAGAGAAGACCTGCAGACGACGACTTCTGTGTGGGTTGGTGGGACCAATTGACCCCAAGACTAGCTCATCTGGAAATCCTCTTGCAGCTGGCTGTACTTCCATTGCTGCTGCCAGGGAGGGGAACAGCAGAATCGTCAGACCCGAGCTCCAGGAAGTACGTCTGGACTCCCAGGAAGCAGGACTGACCAAGCCTGAGCCACCTCAACAGAGTGCTGGACCCCAGATGCGAGGAAAGTCCAGAGTGGTATCCGAGAGACCGCAGTGGTGTTATTTGTTATAGATGCGAGGGGCTGAAACTGCGAAGTGCCACTGAATTGAAGTTTGCCCTTTTCTGCCACCCACCTTCCCATCGTAGTGCAGGAGTCCCCAGACGTCTTCCCTCTTGTCCCCACGACTGAGGCCCAGGAACAGCAGACCTACACAGCAACAGAAGCCAGCTGGAACCATTTCTTCTAATCCAAGATACTGTAAAATAATAAGGTTACTCACCGTAGTGACCACCTTACTCCTTGTCCATAGTCCCCTTTCCTCCATACTTATGGGACATTCCTCCGTCCTGTGGGACAGGACCGGGGCACTTCGTAAAAAGCATCACATTTTTCACAAATGTGTCCTTCCTCTCTTTACGCAGGGTACCACACGCGCCCTAACCCCGCCCTCCTTAGCTCCGCCCAGCGCAACACCCATCAGTCATTTTCTATCACCTTTAAGCAATAACAGAGGAACCTTATTAGAGGGGACGGCAGGCGTATGGAGGAAAGGGGACTATGGACTAGGAGTAAGGTGGTCACTACGGTAACCTTATTATACTCCTACGTCCTGTCCCCTTTCCTCCATACTTATGGGAGCTTCCCAAGCACTCCTCACAGGAATTACGGGTGGATGGAAAACTCCTTACTGAAAAAGGTTTTAAGCACAGCCTGGCCAAACTGTGCATCAGACCTGGAGCTCAGATCCAAACAGTAGTGTTTACAAAAAGCCGATGGAGGCCCAGGTAGCCGCTTTCGCGATGGTCTCCCAGGGGACATACTTTTGAAAAGCAACAGCAGCTGCTTTGCCCCGTACCAGATGTGCATGAACCCCTTTTGGAGGCTGAAGACCTTGAACAGCGCAAGACTCCATAATACAGGCAGCGATGCATCTTGAGATTGTCGCTTTGGAGGCCTGCTTGCTTTGCGGATTACCGAAGGTCACCAGGAGTTGAGAAGAACTCCTAAATTCAGATGTTCTGTCCAGATAGAACTTAAGAGCTCTTCTAACGTCCAGGAAATGCAAAACCCTCTCAGCCTCTGAGGCTGTGTTTGGAAAGAAGACAGGCAAGGAGATTGACCGATTCAGATGAAAATCAGAGACCACTTTTGGAAGGAAAGAAGGATTCGTCCTCAGGACAACCTTATCCTTATGAAAAACCAGAAAGGGATTCTGCACTGACAAGGCCTGGAGGTCACTCACACGTCTTGCCGAAGTCAAAGCGACCAAGAAGAACACTTTCCACGAAAGGTGCTTAAGGTCTACAGTAGCCATTGGCTCAAAGGGCTTATGGCACAAGGCCTTAAGGACCACGCTCAGATCCCACGTCGGATGCGGTTTGCAAACAAGAGTAAAGACGCATGAGACCCACAAAGTGCCTTTTAATCACTGGATTTGACAGTGAAAAAGAGCACTGATCCGTGGATAGGTGTGCGGCAATAGCAGAAAGATAAGTACTGCATGACAAGACATGGATGCCCGACTCTGCTAGATGAGACACAAAGGACAGCACCGTGTCGATCGTAGCCCCCCTGGAGTCTAGCTGTCTGGCTAAGCACCAGTGGCAGAACCAAAGCCATTTGCTCCTGTATTGAGATCTCATCGAGGGCTCCCTGGCCACCTGAATAATAGCCATGTTATCAGCGGACAAGTTGAGGTGTTCTAAAGATCTGAACTCAGGCACCATATCGCCAAGCTGAACGGTTGTGGCGAGGGGTGCCACAGCTGCCGATCTCTCTGGTGAAATAGGCCGGGAACCAACAGAAGCCTGATCGGTGCACAGACCGACAGATGCTGAAGCTCTGAAAACCAAAACCTGGCCAGCCAACAGTGCTACGAGCAGAAGAGAACAGTTCACTGTGCCCCTCAGCTTGCACAGCGCCCGATGAATCAGAGGCGGGAAAGCATAGGCCCTCATGTTGTGCCAGGGAATTTCGAGGGCATCCCTCAGCGAGGAGGCTCCCAGCACGTTCCTGGAGGCATACAGGGGAAGTTTCCTGTTTGACGCTGTTGCGAAGAGGTCCACTTCTGGAGTGCCCAAACACCGGAATATTTGCAAGAGGACCTCCGAGTTCAGTTCCCACTCGTAGCTGACCATTGTACTCTGGCTGAGGGCATCCGCAGTAACATTCAGCTGACCTAGGATGTCCACTGCCACCAGCCAGATGCCATGCTGAACCGTCCATTCCCATATCTGAATGGCAAGATCCACAAGAGGGGAGGACTTGGTACCCCCTTGCTTGTTGATATAAAACATGGACACCACATTGTCCGTGCGGATCCCGACTACTTTGTTGACCGTGACAGGCTGGAACGCTTTGAGCGCCAGGAGCTCCAAGAAACTTAAATGAAGGAGTTTGTCCTGCGGTAACCAGAGATCGCAAACCTGAAGAAGGTACAACGGCGCACCCCACCCCAGAAGGGAAGAGACGGTCGTGATTGTCACTAGCGGGCCAGGATCCTGAAAGGGCGCACCCACCAACAGTTTTCTGAGAGACGACCACCACACAAGGTCCGCTCTCATGAAAGATGGAACAGGAATCATTTTGGAGTCTCGGTCTACTGCTCGACACCAAGAACTCCGAAGAGCCCTCTGTGTTCGCCTCATCTTGAGAAGAGTAAGAGCCAGCACACACGAGGCCATGAGGCCCAGAAGCCTCTGGACCCACCAGGCCGACATGCTCTCTGACTGCGCAAACACCGGACACGTGGCCAACAGATCCGCCATTCTGTCCCCGGTCAAATACACTCTGCAGTCGATTGTGTTCGACCGAAAACCCAGGAAAATCAGATCCTGAGAGACCGTCATGGAAGATTTCCGCCAGTTCACCGACAGCCCAAGATGGAACAGGGGCTGGAGGAGAGACTGAAGGTTGCTCAAGGCTTATTGAGGACAAGGGCTGCGAGGCAACCAATCAACCAAATACGGATACACATGGATACCCTGAAGCCGAAGGTGAGCTGCGATAACTGAAATCTTCGTAAAGACACGCAGTGCTGAGCTGAGGCCAAACGGGAGTACTTTGTACTGGAAATGCTCCTCCGCCACAGAAAAACATAGGTATTTCCGATGCAGACTCCAAATCAGAATATGCATATAAGCATCCTGAAGGTCCACCACGCTGACCAAATCACCCTTCTGTAACAAGTACTTTATCCGACAGGGCATGATCATCTTTAATTTCTCTAGGGGTAGAGAGAAATTGAACTTGGAAAGGTCTAGGACGGTGTGCAGGCCAACCTGGTTGGTATTGGGCATTGTAAACAGCCGGGAGTAGAAGCCCTCCCCTCGCTCCCCTAGGGGAACGGGTTCCACCCCTCTGAGATCCAGCAACCTCTGTATCTCGGCTCTGAGGGTGGGCGACCCCGACTGCTGGAAGTGCGAGCGCAGAGAAACTTTGTGGTTTATCGGTGGCGGTGCCACCTGAACTTGAAGAGGAGGCCGAGGAACGGGAGAAAAACTGGCCCCTTTGCTGCCGTCGGCGGGAATTTCCTGATGGAGTATCGACCCTAAGGGACTTCCGATCCAGAAATCCCCGAAACACAGAGGAAGACCGAGGCTGCGAAGAAGGTCTCTGTGCCCTAAAAGGCGGTTTCACCAAGACCGACAATGACTTGGCGGTCTGGGTGCTGTCCTTAGTCTTAGTCAGTTCAACATCTGTCATTGAATGAAAAAGCTCCTTGCCATCAAAAGGCAGGTCCAGAACTTTATCCTGCGACATGATGCACCGCGGCCTCCAGCATATCCTGCACCAGGACCCTGGCATCTGACAATCCCGCTTTAAAATACTCTAGTTTATTAGCGGGAATGAATTCTTCAAACTGACAGACCTTTCCACATTTACATATTCGCCCCCGCTAATACCAGTTCTGCGTTCGCTTGGCGTAACTGCAGAGCTAAATTAGCGAAACTCTTCCTCCCCAAAGAGTCAAGAAGCTCGTCATCTTGCCGCTGTAGAAGACAAAGCGGGTCTGGATTGTAATGTAGCAGCAGCCACCACCGTGAAGGAAGGGGGCGGACACGAAGCTAAGGCCACTTCTTCCGAAGAATTAAGCCTATAACGCGCGTCAATCTTTTTGTTAGCAAACAGTCCAGAGTGTGGTTTCTCCAAGACTTTACATACCTCTGCTAAAACGTCCTTCGGCAAGAACAAGCCAGCGCGCTCTAAAGGAGTTAAGGTGAACGCCCCCGAAAGTACCCCTTCCTGCAAAACGGGTGCCTCGGGTACTGGAATATCCAAAAGAGACATGTCCAGCACCTGGTCGTGAAAGGCTCTAACAGAGCGGGGCTGGTCCTCGCTGTCCTGATCCCCCTGTGCGTCGTCTGACACATCCAGATCAATTTGTCCGCTGCAGACAATGGAGGCAAGGGAGGGAGGGCCGGTGGAGGCCCAGCCGGTAGAGCCGGCGCTGGTGGAATCACTGGTGCCACAACTGGGACCGACGGCGCAGGAGGGCATATCTCCCTAAACAAGCCTCTAAAATACTCCTTCATGGGGTCGGAGTGCATTAGCTTTTGAAATGTGCCAAAAAAAGCATCCTCCGCTGACGATTTAGGCGCGACTGGAGGCAGCCTGTCATGAGGGGATTAACTCCATGGACGTAAGGGAGAGGGTTGCCAAGAGGGCCCTTCTCCGCTGGTATCAACATAGATCGGATGCCTATGGGTGCAGATGCCGCAGGGAGTGAGACTGCGGTAGGGGCATCCGAGCATTCCAGTCAAATACTGAACGAAAGGGATGCGCACAAGGAAAACAATGTAAACCTGAAATGGCACTCCCCACACCCAGCGCCGATGGCGTAGATGTAAGGGAGGTATCCAAAATGGCCGCCGTAGTCTTGGCAGGAGCAGCCGCCATTTTGTCAGCACCGGAGAACTGCAACACGTGTGGAAGTGAGACAGGGGGCTCCACAGATGGTCAGGGATCTTCATCTTAGACTTGACACAAGGAACCTCAGCCGAGCCGGTACTGCGTGGCCTATAATGTTGGAGACATGCTATCAGCCAGAAAAGCCTTCAACGGAACGACCTCGGCAATGCCGGTAACAGGAATTCCGGTCGGAGACCTCACTCCGTGCCCCTTCAACAGAACTGGCATCACCGCTTGAGCGGGAACGATGAGGAGTACACCTCACCAACAAGACCTTAACAGGCCTCTCAGAACTGTTGGTCACCTTAGCCTCCAAACGAGGGACCTGAGACCCGAGCCCTGTAAAAACCCCTTTCATGAATGGCCTTGACCTTTAGTTCGGTACAGAAAACCTCCACGGAGGCCTCAGAGCGTACCCAGTGTCTTTATGGGAAGCTCCAGTCGAGGAGACCTCGAAGCAAGCTCTGGTACCCGCCGCCTCAGTAGAACTGGGCCCAAACAGCCCCCACAGGAGGGGCGTTGGATTGTAATCGGTGCCAATACGCCCCTTACGGAGGCCCTCAGAAAACTCTGGTACACTTTTTATGCCTAGAATGCACCTCAGGGCAAGCCCCATTAACAGAGCTTTTGATGCTCCTCCCGGACCGGGAAGACCATGGGAAGGAGTCCCCCCCGGCTTGGGTGCCCTAAAAAGTAAAGAACTCACCGGGCGTTTCTTCTCGTCGAAGAAAGTTTGAAAGTGCTTTGGGGAGTGCGCTGAAACACCTCCTCCCACTGCTCTAAACGACATTGAAGTGCCCGGACCGAGAGGGAATTGCAGTAAAAGCACGAGTTCCACCGGTGGTCCGGACCCAAACACTCTAAACAAAGAGGATGAGGATCCACCCTAGCGAAGCGTCGCTCACAGGAAGAACAAATAGGAAAATCGAACTGAAACGGTATAGCGGACTGCAACACGACCGCTAAGCCGGTGCAGGAGAGAACACTACTGGAAGGAAAAAATGTTCCAAAGATGCAAGTGCGTCCAGTCCCGATTGAGCAGAGAAAAGGACTGATGGGCGATGTGCTGGGCGGAGCTAAGGAGGGCAGGGTTACGGCCGCGTGCAGTACCTCACGTAAAAAGAGAGTAAGGACACATTTTTGAAAAATGAATGCTTTTTACAAAGTGCTCCGGTCCTGTTCCACAGGAATGTCCCATAAGTATGGAAGAAAGGGGACGGGACATAGGAGTACTAAGGGCACGTGTGTAGCCTTACTGGTTCTCAGTTGAACCTCGTTTTGGTTGCTTTGCAGAGTTGCTTGCAGCTTTGCCCCTCACAAGCCTCCCAGCTTGTGGCCATACAGTGATTCTATTCTTTCGACAAAAACTTCTAAAACATTGTGCAAGACCTTTACTTACCTGCAAGTAGCGCTTCAGCTCACCTAGACTTTTGTTCAATTGACATTGGCTGGCCTAGCTCCCCGAAAGACTCTTCTTACCTCGGACTTTGTGCTTTACCTTTCCTCTAGGAAAGGGTTAATTTACTTTGCATTGGAGGGTTAAAAAGTACTTGCAGGCTTCAGAATATTTGTTTAACCTTTGTTTTATTCCCAAATCCTTTTCTTTGACACTAATTCAGTATTGCTCTAAATGTACCAGTGATATATTAATGTCCAGTGGCCTAGTTAGGTCCCCTCAGGGTGTAGGAAACATCTGTGTGCCATCCCAAATGGGTGCTTGCTGATTTAGAGAAATTAAGAATGTGTATTTTGAAGTGCATTTATGTGTTGGTGATATATTGCTCCCTTCTGAAGGCTTATTCAACAGGCTTAAATTAATAATTGTTTAATGAATAAACTCTTACATTCAAGGTTTCTTGGAGTACTTGTCACTGTGAATCTCGGTGTAAAAACCCTACCCGTCACATTGACCCCTCTTGAGATAAGTCTGGCTGCTCAGCCCCACTACCAACCTGTGTAGTACAGACTTATACCAAAGATTGGGTTCCTATTGCCAGGAGGTCAAGGTTGCTGTAGTCTCCCAAAGGGTACTGCACACAATCTTACCTATCAGGTCCACAGCGAAGAGACACATTTTATAAGTATTTTAACCAATATAGGATTTTAACAGAAGAGATCTTATGTTTATTGCGTAATCAATATTGCATTAGTAAAATGTATACTTTATTTGAAAATTCATGATTAAGCATTTTAGTCCAGACATTTGTAACTTTTTTAAACTTTTATGCTTGAATGAAATTCTGATCTGAAAATGTATGAAGTCTCATTTTAGAAATGTATAACCCTGTGATGAATTTGTTTATAACTTGTTAATTTTAACGTTTGAAGCATTTTATGGATTCGGGTTAGTTTTACCTCAATCGTTTTAACTAACTGGATCTTAACACTTACTTACTCTTGTTGATGGCAATTGTAAAGCTATATGATGGTATGTTTTTTTTTTTATCATTGTGCAAATCAAGTGTGAAAACTTAAACATGTTGGAAAAAGTTGACATTTTCAACTAAAACAAATAAAGAATTATGAAATGAAGTGCGTATTAAACTGCCTCAAGGGAAGAAAGAAGGTCTGGTGAGCTGGCCAGACCCAATCAAAGTGATAAAGGTGCTGCATTGTGCTGTTGGAACTTTGGATGGTAAAGTTTGGAACAAAAATAGAGTGTGTTGTAGCCAGGTCGACCAAGGGTAAAGAAATGATAAAATGGTCTTTAGCACTACATTTAGCAGTAAAGATACAGTTCGACCAAGAAAAGAATGTCGCAAACCATCTTACTTGAGGGAATATGTAGTGCGATTTCTGTCACCACCACTGAAGGGACAGAGGGGATATGTGGAGAACAAGGTTTGAGGATTACCTCTTGTAGTCTATTGTTGTTATCGTCCCCATGTTCGCTTTGACTTCATTCCAATAGTAAATCACTCCATTCGCAAATAGGTTGTGTCAGTGTATATAGTTAACTGTGTATTTCAAAGTCATGTGAATGAAGGGCAGTCTGAAAAAAATCAGTTAAGAAGGGAGATGTGTAACATTGTGGACTATGTAACATCTGAGCCTGGAACACTAGAATGTAGAGCACTTCAGGTAGAATGTAACAAGATGCATCTTCCATTAGAATGTGCATCTTTAGAAGCACAGTAACAGAAAGAGCAGGCTTTAAGGAAGCCAGGGGGGTGTAGAAAAGCTCTTAAATAAATAAGAAAAAAAAACTCACCCGCCTGCTGTATCCTTTCAGCAACCCTTTTGGCAGAAACAAACTAACTAGTCCTGCAAGGCCCCTCTTCATGGTGGAGAGCTGCAGATTGAGGGAAAGTATCCTTGCTCCCAACTGCCCAATCCTGCATCTGCCCAGCAACCGACACTCTGGTCCTAACACTTTGCCCATGA
The DNA here is from genome assembly GCF_040938575.1 of Ambystoma mexicanum. Lineage (NCBI taxonomy): Eukaryota > Metazoa > Chordata > Amphibia > Caudata > Ambystomatidae > Ambystoma > Ambystoma mexicanum. The sequence goes on from NC_090932.1 coordinate 1,147,910,813, forward strand.
AAGCTGGAGCTTTCCACAGCAAAAGGCTTAGCATATATGGAAAATACAGCCACTACATGGCAGGAAGGAGGTCAAACGACAAGACAAAGGACAGGCACAAGTCTAGAACATTTCTGCCTTCACAAAAGGTCTGCTTGTTGATCTCCTCCAATTAACAAAGGGGCTTATTTTTCCCTGGTTGTGGTAGACAATATCTGCTTAGGCAAAGGTTGTCAGCAAGGTAGAAACAAACTTCTCCAGTTTGGATCCCAAATAAGAATAGGTACTGGGACTTGCTGAAGTCTCAAGAGTTTACAAAGTGACCAAAAATGTGTTCACAAACATCTGGAATTCCAGGGATTTATCAGAGGCTTAATTTTAGGGGTGTCGTATGATGGAGAGGTTTGTTTTCACATAAAAAAGGAAGATCCACACCCTTCAAAAAAAATTAAAAATAGTATAAGCCACTTTTAAAACAAAATAATGAACAGATACTAGTAGCAGAGATTAAACTTACCTTGATAAGCTGCAGGTCCGTGAGAGCCCGGACCGTGTAGTCGGGACAATACATTGAGTAGGTGGTGCCCTCAGATGTGTTGAACTGTTCACAATTGTTAAACTGGAGAGTTGACACTGGAGACTGATGGACTGTGAACAAAAGAAAGAGGAAATGTGAGGGATTCTCCGTAGTGGGGAGAGGCGTAGCACCGTTTTTTGAGAACCAGCACTGGTGTGGGGTTCTGGGCAGTGGAGTAACTTTGCTGAACATGTTGGGTGCTGTTGGGGGGGGGGGGGGGGGCACATGACATCTAAATGAAAGGGGCACGGTCAAATGAGTGGGACAAAATGGTGTGCCACAAAAGTTGAAGGGACAAACACCCTTGCCCCCTCTAATATTACACCCATCATTCTAGGAAGCCACACCCTAGTGGACCTGCAAGGGTTTGCCTCACTTGAGCCAACCAAGCCCTCAAATGGGAACAAAGTTAATTAGAAAGGCTTATACTTGTGAGATCGGGGGTTGAATGCCAGGTAGAGTTAAAAGATTGACCAGCATTAGAAAGTCCACACAGACATGAAAACGACTAGTAAAAACCTACAATACCATCAAATATAATACACATTTCGCAAATCAAAATCTACAAAGAACAGTTTGGAAAAATGTATTTCACAGCACAACGGTGTATATGCCTATTTAAGCGTGTGAAAATTGAAGTGGGGAAGGGAAATGCTATCACGCAAATTATAGACTTTATAACTTTGTAAGGCACCCCCAACATTTCCAGCCAAGAAGTGCAGCCCTATGTTTTCCAGTTTCCAGTTGTGTTACCGGTAACTCCTAGTCAAATTGTGCAGATATAAGTGTGGCAGATTATACACTCATCATTCAAAGGGTTCCAGCGTAGATGTAAGGAAAGATTTTCTTTAGTTCCTTTTGCTCCACAGACAACCATCAAACTCACACTTTGTCGTTTTGTACCGGGTCTCACTTCTGAAAGCAAGTGAAGCCTTCTTACTTCGCTTGCCTTGCAAAGCTCAACTCTTTTAGGGCACTAATCAGTCCTTACAGCTATCAGTGCACAAGACCTCTTTCTCCACTGTGAAATTCTGTTTATTTTACACTGCACTGAGTGAGGAGCAGTAAGGATACTTTTTGACTTACAACTTTGTTTTTCATAACGTTGTGTTGGCTTACATGAAGTGTTCAAGAAGGGATGGTGGTAAAGGATACATTTCTACCTTTTTCTTAATTGTCACATGGATATTTGCATTTCAGCACTTAATACCCTGCAGGGGTACCTATTAAGGCAGTTTTGGTACCACCCTTTTGTTGAGGATGCTACAACAACGAACCCCAAAGGCAAGGCTAAAACCCCCGACATCAAAGGGATGCCAATCCTCAAATGTGGGAGCATGATCAGAGTAGGGTTAGTAGATCGTCAGAGGTATGATTAGTCCACACTAAACTCTAGAAAATACAGTGCACCGAGGGGGACAGAGGGGACAGGAGAGTTTCTTACCTGTAACTTGTTCTCCAGCATGGGTCTGGCATGGATTCACATGCTCATGAATATTCTGTCGTCGGGCTGGGAATCCACAGTAAAAGAAAAAAGTTTCACTTTGGTTTACAAACGGTCTTTCTATCACTGGGCTCAGGGTCATACTGCCCCCGGCCAATGACTGCCCTCTCCCCAAGTCCCTCCTCTGGCAGCCATCTTCAGATTTGATAGCACGTAAAGTGTCAATATGACCAAGAAGAGCCGCAGAGGGGCAGGAGGGAGGGTTGGCATGTGAATCCATGCCAGACCGATGCTGGAGAACACCAGTTACAGGTAAGTAACTTGTTCCTTCTCCAGCATGGGGTCTGGCATGGATTCACATGCTCATGAATAAAGAATACATACCAGTACATACATCATACACAACCACGGGAGGTGGCAAGGGTCAACAGAAGCAATTAATCTTACCTCTTCACCAGGCTCATCTTCAAGCGAACAGGTTGCGTAGCTCTGCTTGGCCGACTCTGGCTCCTCCATGGAATCCCTGTCGACGCAGTAGAATCTCACGAAGGTGTGCGTAGACCTCCACGTAGCAGCCCTGCAGATGTCCAGCAGGGGCACACCAGACAGGAACGCAGTCGTCACAGCGATCCATCTCGTCGAATGGGCTCTCGGACAACCAGGCAGCGGTCTGATTGCCAACCGGTGACAATGAGTGATGCAGCCGAAGAGCCACCTGGCGATGGAAGCCTTAGATAAGCCCTTCCTCTGGTTGACAGGACCAAAGTTCACAAAAAGCTAAGAAGTCTTGCAAAAACACTTTGTGCAGGCTTCTGCGCTCGAGCCACATCCAGCAAGTGCAAAGTCCTTTCAGCCGGCGACAAAGGCCTCAAAAAACACAGGCAGCACCAAGGGTTCGCAGAGATGAAATTCCGACTGAACCTTTGACATGAAGGAGGGATGCGTCCACAGCACGACCCTCGTCTCGTGGAAAGTCAAGTAGGGCCACTTACAAGACAGGGCCTGGTTCCCACCCACTCTCCTGGCACAGGTGATGGCCATGAGGAAAGCCATCTTCCAAGAAAGAAACTTGAGAGTAGCTTGAAGCATAAGCTCGAAGGGGGTCTCCATGAGCCTAGTCAGCACCACGTTGAGTTCCCACAATGGGGCCGGTGCCTTCACCGGAGGGAACAATCGGAAACAGTCCTTTAATGAACTCCTTCACTAGACGGTGTGCCCAAAGACCGTCCCAGAGATGTGGTGTAGCGGGAGATAACCGCCAGATGCACTTTGATGGAGGCGTGAGCCAGCTCCGACTTATCCAATGACAACAAGTACGGAAGGACCTGGGTGCAGTGACCCTCAGGGGGTTAATCTTCAATGACCAGCACTAAGTCTCGAAACGCTTCCATTTGTGCCCGTAGCACTTAAGAGTCGATGAGGCCCTGGCAAGGACCTCCCTGCAGTCCGCCGGCAGCTCGTACCACCCAAACTCTAATGCTGCAGAAGCCAGGCCTTCAGGTTCAGCGATCCTGGTTCGTGGTGCAGGATCGTGCTTCCTTGCCTGGCGAGCAAATGCACGACCACTGGTAGCTTGACTGGGGGTTCCGCTGACATGCTGAGAAGGGCTGGGTACCAGATCTGCCTCGGCCACCCTGGTGCGACGAGGACCATCCTGCACCGTCGCCTTCTGAGTTGACTGATGATTCGTAGTAAGAGGCAACGGAGGGAACACGTACAGGAACAGGCCATCCCACGGGAAGGAGAATGCATCACCAATGCTTTCCAGTTGGGGTAACATGCTGGCAAACCTATGGCCCTTGGTGTTCATCGCCGTCACAAGCATATCGATCTGGGGACTGCCAATGGAGGAAGGGGCGGTCCACTTGATCCTGCCAAAGCTCCCACTCGTGGCAAAAGAACAGCTCCCTGCTGAGAGAGCTGGCTAGTGTTTACTTCGGCAAGGTGAAAAGGAACGGGAAACATCCCCTGGGCAACGGCCCAGTGCCACAGCTCCTGCGCCTCTCTGGAGAGCGCTGGTGCCTCCCTGATTCCTGATGTAAAACATTGTGGTGGTATTGTCCGTGAAGACCCTCACCACCTTGCCCTTGAGAGACTGAAGAAATTACTTGAGGGCCCAAAAAACTGCTCGAACCTCCAGGACGTTGATGTGGAGCTCCTTCTCCTCCGACAGTCACAGACCTCTGGCGTGGAGACATCTGATGTGGGATCCCCAGCCCTCCAAGGAAGCATCCATTGTAACAGTCTCCTGCAACAGGGGGCTCTCGAAGTCCATACCCCCGGCGATGTTGGAGCGCATATCCCACCACCTTATCGCTCGACAGAACTTCTTGTGGAGAATAATCCTGTCTTTGAAGTTTACGGACACCACGATCCAACAGGAGTCCAGACATTCCTGGAGTGGTCGCATCTACAACCTCCAAAGCCTGATCAGGTAGATACGCAACGACAATGCCAAGCAGCAACTTGATGGTGCTCACTGTGGCAATCTTCAGCACCAACAGCCGTTGCACCTTGCCCAAAATGGCCGCCATCCTCTCCTCCGAGAGGGCCGCCAGGTGGGACGCTGTGTTGAGCATGGCCCCCAGGAATAGCACATCCTGCGATAAGTCAAGTAGGACTTTGCATAGTTCACCGAAAACCCCAAGTCTGTCAGCAGTCCGCCGGTCCTCTGCGTGTGGTCGACAGCAACGTCCTTTGCCCCGGATGAGCCAGTCGTCGAGGTATGGGTACACCTGTATCCCCTGTAGGCGCAGATGGGCCGCCACTAGAGCCAGGCACTTCGTAAAGACCGAGTGCCGACTTCAGTCCGAAAGGGAGAGCCTTGAACTGGTAATGCTACCCTTGCACGATAAAGCGCAGGAACATGCAATGTTTGTATGCGTCCTCTAGATCCAACAACGACAGGAAGTCTCCCTCCTCCAGTTGGCTGAGCACATGCTGCAACGTGACCACCCTGAGTCCTGAACTTCTTGGCGAAAGTTGGTGGCCTTTAAGCATCTACGACGACAAAGGCCCACTCTGTTCCCCATTTGACAGAACCCTGTGTCCGCAATGTCCAGGGCCACATTAATGGTGTGGTCCGAAGCCACCTCACCCTCCTGGAGGATCTCCATTGCCTTGGTCTGCTTGTCCTCGGGGAGGAAATACAGTATCAGAGCCATCTTGTACCATAACTCCAAATCGTACCTGGTCAGGTTAGCTAAGGTTTTAGCCGCCGCATTAGGTCGGACAACTTGTCCTGCTGGACCTCCTCCAGTTTCACACGCAGCTTCCCTGGGGTAGCCGACTTTCTCTTCGCCAAAGAGCTGGAGCGGTGGCTGGTGACTGGTGACTGAAGCACTGGAGACAAGGAGCGGGGCCCCGACGACACTGGACTGCGGCGCCTAGCCTTATCTTGGGCCCCCATGGATGGAGTGCCCTCAAAGGACTTTGAGGCCCGCTCTGGCTGGCTGGATCCGGAAGAGTCAAGCCCATGTGAACCACAGAAGGCAGGGTGTTAGACAAGATTGTATGTAGTAACTCTGTGGGAGACTACACCAGCCTTGTCCTCCTGGCAATAGGTTACCAACTTGTGGAGTACAGATCTATACCAATAGTTGGGTGAGTGACTGAGCAGCCAGACCCATCTCAAGAGGGGTAATTGTGAGCTGTAGAGATTCACAGTGACAAGTATTCAAATACACTCATACTCCAGAGGTTGCTTATTAAAATAATTTAATTTAACAGTCAGTTTTAAAATAAACCTTCTTTAGAAAGGGTATTATGCAAAAATGAATTACACTTAAAATACACTCCTTCAGTTAGTAGATACCCTTTTGGGAAAACACACCCACAACACCCTACACCCTTAGGTGACTTCAATTGCTAGGACACTGTGGACATTGATAGATCACTTTAAAGCTTAATGCAATGCTGAGGTTGTGGAAAAAGGAAAAGGTTAGGGAAGGAAACAAAGGACAAAGCTTAACGAGTTTGTCTAAACAGGCAAGTATTTTTCAATCCCCAATGACGTATAGGTTAACCCTTTCCCAGCAATACAAGTAACTTATGTATGACCTATGAGGGACAGATAAACACAAAGTCAAAGGGTCAGAGGTGTCTGCAGGGAGCCAGGACAGCCAATGTCAATTGCACAAAGTCTAGGGGAGCTGAAGCCCTTCTTTTAGACAGCACAAAAGTCTTGCACAATGTTAAAATAGAGAGTTTGTAGAAAAGAATCACTGTTCGGCCACAAGCAGAGAGGCTTGTGACAAGCCAAGATGCAAGCAACTATGTAAAAGGCAGCTAGTGCAAGTCTCCAGTGAGAACAAGCAAGCTACAAGCAACAAGAGGTAAGTATCTCTAGAGACAGTACCTTCGGTCTGAAGAAAAGGATCCAGCTGGCTTCTGTTCTGGTTGCAGTCCTGCAGTTCCTGGGCCTCAGTCATGGGGACAAGAGGGAGGGTGTCTGCAGGACTCCTGCACTGCAGTTTGAACATCGGTGGAAGCAAAGGGCTTACTCCAGATCAGCGGCACTTCGCGGTTTCAGCTACTGGCAAATAGCACCATTGCAGTTCTTGGGCACCTTATGGGCTTCCCCTTGCTTCTGGGGTCCAGCACTCTGTTGAGGTGGCTCAGGAGGATCCGCTGGGTCGTCCTGGAGCTTGGGTCCGGCTTAAAGACGATGCACTTGTTCCTGTCCCTTGGCACTCGGTTGCAGCAGCAGTGAAGTACAGCCAGCTGGGATAGGGGTTCCAGTCAAGTTAGTCTTGGGATCAGTTGGTCCCACCAACCCAAGGGAAGAAGTCATCTGTTGCGGGCTTCTCTAGGCAATACGAAATTTGGAGCTTCAGCACTGCAGCAGGGCTTCACTGGGCAAACCAATGGTCCAGGTAAGGTGCAGCAAGCTTCTCTTCCAGTTTCTTATTCAGTTCCTTCGTCCAGTGGTTGACTCTGCCTTCTCTCCAAGAGACCTCGCCTTTTATGCAGGTTTCTCCCATTCATTCACAGCCTAGCTGTCACTCGCACCAGGGTGGCTGTCCTCAAAGGACAGCCAGCCAGCCAATGGCCTTTGGGTGCATTCCTGTAACCAAGAAGACTAAGCACAGGGAGTTTCAGGAACCACTCTCGCTTCCTGCCCTTCTAGACATGCTGGAGCCAGATGCAGGTTTCAGTACTGAAGCCCGACAAAGACAGAACGAACAAAGGGACCAAACCTTGTTTGGCACGCAGAGTAAAATCCAAGATCGACCTCACAAGAAAGAAATGGCCAAAAAAGAAGACGGGGGCCATTTTGACAAAATCAGCACCCATGAGTGCAATACTGCAGATGAGGATTCGGCTTGCGGTAAAAACGTACAATGGTAGGAAAATCACCACTACCACCAGCCATTAAATGTAGTGAGGGTAACAAATAATGTTACATAAGTAGGAAAAGGGGTAGTAACCCCTCCCAGTACTTCCCCATAAGATGGTTTGTACTGGACCTACATAGGAAAACCTGTTAAGTGTGACAGTGTCTGGTGTGCTGCTCTCCAAGTTTCACCTGTCATTTTGCTGCTGTGTGCCATATTGGATTTTCTCAAAGACTATGCCACGGACATTTGCTGTGCGAGCCACCGAGTTTCTTTCCTTTGGAAATCTGCTGAGACTCGCTGAGTCCATTTACTGTGGCTGCAACCAGACGATCCCCCCCCCTGCTCATGCTCGCTCTCTAAAACAGCTTGAGTAGCAGAGTGTGACAGAGTGTCTGGTGGTCCGTGTGCTTGGGCCCCATGGACGAAGAACGCACTTTAAGATGTTCAAAGAACAAAAAAGACCGACACCTCATTCAGAACAACAATGCCAGCAAGTGGTTATGACATCATAATGTCCAGTCCTCATATGGATCCTGTGGTGCAAGTTCAGACCGAAACCGGTAAGACCAAGCAAGTAAGTAAATATATCTCTCATTTCATCCCTGATTGCACATTGTGCTGCCTTGGTCGACGCTACGCGTCCGGACAATATTTTTGCAGCCTCTGAACTTGCGCCCCCTTTATTACTGATGTCTTCGCCAAACGAATTAGCCATGGAAGAAGAGACTCTGGTGGTTTCTCGAAAGCAAACTGACTTCACTAACGCGCAAGTTACATGTCTTTTGCCTGTGAAACAAAGATAAAATCCTGCTTTGCTATTTAGCAGATGAAGTAGTCCTTGTTCCATTTACAGAGTCTTCCTATAAGTTGCATACGATTGAAAGTAGAAATGAGTGTGATGACTTACCAGAATGCCTGCAGCAGTCGCTAATTGAACAACTGGACACACCTTTGCACTCTGTAAGCAGAACCGTGATAACACAAGTGCAAATACACAGCACTTTGATCAAATGGTATGCAGTAATAAAATCGCGGCAAAAAAGTAGTCTGCACAAAAAAAATAATAATAAACCAAACAAAAAAAATTGTGGAAAAAATTCTGTGGTTTGACCCGGTAAAGGTGTACCCCATTATGCCATTTAAGGGGAGAGGGAGTTGCGGGATGTGTACCCTGCTCCCCTTAAATGGTATAATGGGTCTGGGGGTTGCAGGGGTTTCCCCCCACATCCATTATATGGATTGCGGCAACAAAACCACAGCATTTTTGCCGCAATTCTTTTGTATAAACAGCAACTTTTGCCACGATTTTAACACATTGAACCAATCAAATATAATGAACATACTATTTTGGAAAAACAAGCCATACGAACGGAGGATGGGGCACTATCCCGAACGCAAACACCACAAAGATCGCCTTTCTCTTGCCAGTACTAACTCCTGTGTATTCAGCGGACCACCTCCTCAAGCAGAGCCACCTTCCTTTATAGATCCATCAAAAAATTTCTAAACCAGGCAGTCTAAATGGCCAGGCAATGGCAATTCGTCGAAACAATTTCCATGTTTCGTGCAAGACCGAAATGTGTCAGCTACATGGGTTCAAAAAAACCCAGACGAAAATACATCCTCAACCTAGAGTATATAAAAAAAAAAGCTGTTGTCAGAAGACAAAATACCCGGGCCTTGGCCCCTATCAAAATGTTCAGACCAGCTAGCATTGCCAAACTAAAAGCTGTGAGTGAACTTTGATGCAGAAATTCTGGCAAGTATAGGCACTGAGAAAAACTCATCAATGCCAGATTCTCCACAGGAAATCTCCATAACAAACTTCCACTCACCCTTACCGTCCTGTGACTTTGACCCTTTTATATGAGTTCTTCAAGATGCTGCCCTGCAAATTCCATCATTAAACTGGAGCCTAGAAAATAACTAATTAAAAAGGATACAACACTGCTGAGAGAACGCAAGAAATGAACATTCAGACAAGCCAATCAGATTAATTAGGCTTGGTTGTCGAAGATACTCAACCAAGTTGTTTTGATAACCGCTGGAAACGTGAGCCATGTTATGGCTCACCCAGAAGTGACTTCTCAAACATCAGTCGCACCAGACTTCAACAATTATACGTTATATGAAGCAGCGATCAATGACTTTCTTGCACCAAGATGTACCATTTCTAAACCGCTCAACAACCCTGACACAAGGTTTCCCCTTGATAAACAGCGAACTCATACGGCCCCAAGGCCGAATTTCTGATTTAAGAGCTCCAAGCCCATCACGGAGCCCAAATATCGGATCGGCATGTCAGTCATCAAGCTCCTCAGATTCGGATGAAATTGCTTTTCAACAAGCGTCAGGTTCTGCACCTCAACACATTACTAAGAAAAATAAACTTGATCTGACCCTGATGTCAACGATCACAATTTCCCTTACCCCTTTCATGAAGCTGTATGAACAGATGAATGACACCCTCAAAGATCATACAACACTTCTTGCAATGACACACACTGTTAATCTTTCTTGATGCATACAAGCTAAAGGGTCGGGCGAATCTGTTGACCAGCTGAAGTTAAAACCATTAAAGACAAATGTTCACTCTAGCCTAATCCCAAGTTTTAGACAAGGGACTCAGATTACAACCTTGTCTGAACTGGTAGATCTAACAAAGGATCGTGATCACCTACAACCGGCAGATGGCCAAAAGTCGAGTAACACTGGCCCCACTTACACCAAATAATGCTCCATCTTTATGTGCCAACCAAAACCTTGAACCAATTGTGTTAGATGAGGCATCACATGAAGGAACATCAAATTCTGCTTTCGCTATATTCATGACACAAAAATAAACTCATCCAAACCGACAACACATGCGGCACACACTCCTGAGCTGCTAACTCCAAGACAAAATGCATCCCTTTCTAAGCACCAAAGAAATAAGATTGTTCCTCCAAAACCGGCACCTCAGAAAATCCTCCCTAAGCCAATCTTTCACAACCACGCAAAAATAATATTAAGAAAAATTGTCACAAAACAGTAGGACCAAGCCTCACACCGATGTTCACATGAATAAGAGATCGGAGCGTCGACTTATACAAGATCCAAAATACCGAACCCTGAAGCTTGAACGCATTTGGGACAAGCAAGATAACTTTATCCTAAACAGAAGAACTGTGTTTGACCTCTTTCAATGTATTCCAAACCTTCAACACCGGTGTTCATACGACATTAGAATAATCGAATTTGTTGATGAGCACAGACCGGATCAGATTTACTTACATTTAACATCGCCTGGGATTAAAAATATGTTACTTTTAGCGGCAGAGAGAGAATGTTAATGCTGGGATTTGATCTTACAACTGTTAAATAGTTGTAAAGAGCGCTTAAGGTCGACCCTCACCTGAACAAGTCGATTACGACCAGTAATTATGCAGAACCGGAGCCTAAACGATCCAACAAGGTGCCTGATATCAACTTAGACCTAAACTATTTGGACCCTCTCCAAATTGATTCTGTTCCAGCTGGCTTGGAAACTAAGTTAAGTGACATTTGATCCACTCAAGTCACACCGCCAAGTAAAAAGCTTAGCACCTCCTCAAGGCGAATTAAACCTTCGCTGAAAAATCAAAATTGGTCCAGGCTATCTAGCGCCTCGATATCTAAAACCAAGCTCTAGCCACTCGAACCTGTAAGACCAATTTTGACAGCATTTTTAGTAACTGAAGATCCGTATGGCCCTCGTTTAACATTAGCTTCATGGAATACTCAAGGTGTTGGCCACTTGTTTGTTTTATTCATTTATAATGAGCACCAGACCCGAAGGTAGCCGGGCGCAGCAGTACAGAAAATGCGAAGCTTAGGTTACAGGGTACACATTAAAAATACAGATACAAAATACAATACATCGCCTGTATGTGGCGATAGCAAAATACACACAAGTACCCGTAAAATGAATACAAGATACAATAATGATGGTATATATAAGGCACTCGGACGTACGCTCAGTGGCCAGATGGGCAATGTGAGAAGGTCCATAAGATTAAAGATTAAGGGGCAGGATCGAGGTGTGTGTAAGTTGGGGTTGAGTGAGGATAAGTGGAAGCCAAAGGGGTTAATCATTGGCAGACCTCAACAGATTAATGTAGTTACTTCTGAATTTCAGAAAAGGCTGCTCCTCCCGTAGTGTGTTTGGTAGTGACTTCCGTAATTGGGCAGCTTGGACCTGGAAGCTGCTGCCCCACGCCTTGGTGAGTCTGAATCCTGGAATGATGAGGCTATTGGCATTTGAAGATCTGGCAGGGCGTGTGTGGCTTCTTTTAGTGAGTTTATTACAGAGATAGCTTGGTGCGGCATTATTCAGGGCTTTGTGAAGCAGGGATGCTACTTTTAAGTGGATTTTATTTTGAGTGGACAACCAGTTGTTTTGACACCTGATCTTTGAGATATGTGATCTTTTAGAGACACCAAGGGCGGCTCGTAGCGCGTTATTTTGTAGTATTTGGATTCGGTGGGTGATGGATTTATTTGCTCCAATGTATAGGGCATTACGATAGTCGAGCCTCGAGAGGATTAGTGCTCTCGCTAGGATAAGGCAGTTGTTGTCAGAGAGAAAGTGCTTGCCTGCTCTAATGAGCTTGAATGTGTAGGCGGTGGCCGAAGCCAATGACTTCACCTGTTTATCAAAAGAGAGGGTGGCATCCAGATAGAAGCCAAGTGTCTTCACATCTTTAGATACCTTGATGATGTTCCCGTCAATTTCAAATGAGGTATAATCCAGGCTAAGTTTTTTCAGGTTAGAATGTGTACCTAGGATGATCAACTCTGTTTTATCATCGGTCAGGCATAGACCGTGGGTTGCCATCCATGCCTGGACGATGATATACACCCTATTCACCAAGGCCAAATCCTCATTGTAATCCCCGGAAAGTGGGAGGAGAATCTGGGCATCATCTGCATAGTTAGTGTAGGTGATACCGAGATGGTCCAGATCGTCAAAGAGGAGCTTAGTAAATATGTTGTAAAGAGTCGGGGATACGCATGAGCCCTGAGGGACTCCACATCGGATGGGGATTGGGTCTGCCGCTGCCGATGGGGAGAACACCCTCATGGTCTTGTCACTAAGAAAAGATTCAATCCAAGTTATGGCATCTCTAGAGAAATGTGCGGCAGAGTCTAAATGGCTATAGAGTACCCAATCGTCCACGAGGTCAAATGCTGCCGATAGGTCCAACAGCAAAAGGAGAGCCATTTTTTCTTTATCTCTTAGTTCATCTATTTGTACCTTTAGGTCAATGAGGGCCGTCTCTGTGCCGTGATGGGGGCGGAATCCCGATTGGCGCTCTCCTAAGAGTTTGTGTTGTTCCAGAAAACTCTGGATTTGATTATAGGCAATCTTGTCCAGGATTTTGAGCAGGAAGGGGACTGTCGTAATGGGATGGTAGTTTGTTGGTATAAGAGGGTCTAGTGTTTGCTTTTTAAGCAGTGGTAGTACCCAGGATTGTTTTAGATTAGTGGGTACCGTGCCGGACGTGAATGAGGAGTTGACAAGTTTATTGCGAAACGGGGAAAGATCCCTAGCAGCATCTTTTATAAGCTGCTGACAATTGACAGCATCTTTTATAATTGCCCTGACAATTTGACGGCTTAAGGGAGAGGATAACTTTCTCCACCTCAAGGACAGACGTTTTGGAGAGCATGAACCTGTAGCTGGGTCCTGAACCTTTAGGGCAGGGACTGTTATGGCATTAGTGGTCTTTGAGTGTTGTGTAAGGGTGGCTTTCTTTTTGGCTATTTTCGTTTGGAGTAAGGACATTTTGTTTGATAAAGCTTGCTGGATGTTGGTGCACCACGTTTTATCTTTGGTGCATATGTCCGGAATAGGGATGGGTGACTCTAGCCCCTTGAGGATGCTGAACAGTTCCCTCGTGCTTGAGTTGGCGTTGAAGATACGCTTGTTAAATGAGTTCTGTTTGGCCAAATGAATTTCTTTCTTATATTGGGAGGAGATTTCTGTTAATTTTGTTTTATGATCTTCTGAAGGGGTGAGCCTCCACGCTGTTTCGCAACTCCTCTTGAGTAGTCACAGATCCTTTCGTTCGGGGGTAAACCATTTGTTTAAATGAGATTTTGTTTTACTTTGTCTGAGTTTCAAAGGTGCAATGTTATCAAGGGTGATTAACATAATTTTGTTATACTCATTCACTAATGTTTCTGGGTCCAAATGATCCTCTAAACCGTTAAGGGTAGGTAGTATGGCCGGGATCACTTTATCTCTGGTAATGCTCTTTTTATTTCTTGTTAGGCAAGGCGGGGCCAGGATGGAGGCTGGTGGAGGTGGTCTAGAGGTAGATAGTTCAAATAACAGGAAGAAATGGTCTGTCCAAGGTTGGGGGATAATGGCTTTGATATTGGCGGTGCAGTTATAATCTACTACCCAATCAAGGATCCTTCCTTTATTGTGAGTCGGTTCTAGGGTTTTTTGCGTCATACCCAGATTTGAAAGGGAGTTAGCAATGATGGAGTCATTTTTATCTGAGGGGTCATTGAATCCCAAATTAAAGTCCCCTAGTATAAGTAGTTGGGAGGAGGTTTTGAGGTTGTTGGAGAGTAGGTTGTGGAGGTCCTCCTCGAATGTCCCTAGTGGTCCTGGAGGTCTATAGATGAGGTGGATAGTCAATGTTTGGGAGCTGGCTGGTAGAATTTTAATGGTAAGCGATTCACAAGAATCGGCTGCTATTGAGGGTGAGATTCTCATCCTTAAGCAAGTTTTAGCAATGATAGCGATGCCGTCACCATGCATGTTGGTTCTGCCTTGCCTGAGTATTGTAAAGTCTTCTGGGATCGCTAGTGAGAGTGGGTTCCTGCTGCGTCATGCAGCCAGGACTATGTAATAGCGATGAAGTCCAAGTTGTCAAGTACTATCAAATCGCAGATGTCTGTAGCATGTGCTATCAGGGATCTGGCATTTATTAATCCTCCTTTGAGGGGGGTGGGGGGTTGGGCTATCTGATGGGACGGTTCAATATTGGTATAAGTAGGAAGTTGTCTACGGTTGTTGAGATGGGCGATGTTAGCCTTCAGGGTGTTGGATCTTTTATTTGTGGGAGGTAAGGTTCTGGTCAGAGGCTCATGGAGTTTCGAGAGTCTGGCTCTGATTATGGAATTTTTACGGAGTAAGCTGCATGGGTTGCAGGGAGACGCAGTTGAGGGCCTCGGATCAGAGTGTTCCATACTGGTGTCTGTGTCGATGGCCATAGTGGAATTGTATAGGGGTTTCGAGAACACTGTGGGAAAGCTACTATCCACTCTTTAGTGGAGAATATTTAGGAATAGGTACAATGGCAGGCTACGAGGTGTGCTACTCATGATGTAGAGCTAGATTCCAGTGAGCACAGTAGGCTATAAGCTAGATACACGTTAAAAACAGTGGGCACAAATCAGCGTAGGCAGTGGCTAAAATGGACATAGGTACAAAGGGTACAGATCAGCATAGGCAATGACTCAGGTGAGCAAGGCACAGTGGATGCAGATCAGCATGGGCAATGGCACAGTGGATGCAAATCAGCGTAGGCAGTGACTAAAATGGACATAGGTACAAAGGGTACAGATCAGCATAGGCAATGACTCAGGTGAGCAAGGCACAGTGGATGCAGATCAGCATGGGCAATGGCACAGTGGATGCAAATCAGCGTAGGCAGTGACTCAAGTGCACACAGGCACAAAGGGTACAGATCAGCATAGGCAATGACTCAAATGGGCAAAGGCACAGTAGATGCAGATCAGCGTAGGCACTGACTCAAATGCACAAAGGGTACAGATCAGCATAGGCAATGACTCAAATGGGCAAAGGCACAGTAGTGCAGATCAGCGTAGGCAGTGACTCAAATGCACACAGGCACAAAGGGTACAGATCAGCATAGGCAATGACTCAAATGGGCAAAGGCACAGTGGATGTGGATCAGCAAACTTAACCAAACTATGCGAGATGGACTTAAAACAATACGATCTTCTATGTTTCCGAGAAACCTGGTTACGTGAAATTCCAACTATTGACAGTTTTAGGTCTTCCTTAAACCCTGCAATAAAAGGCAGGATGGGATGTCCAACTTCAGGATTAACAACCGTCATCAGGTGAGGATCTTCTTTGCTTTCTATTAAGCAAATATCAATGACTTGCCTGTCAAGAAAATCTAGTAACTTGGAACATTGTACAAAGAGGGCAGACCAAGCCTACATGGGTCAACCTTATTGTAATCAATGTCTATTGGAACCCAGGTGATATATCCAATGAAAGATTAATTGATCTTGTATCTGATCTATCGGACAATGCGTATCTCATCCATCAACCAAGAAATGTGATAGTCTTTGGCGATTTGAACACTTCCTGCCTCAAGGACAACAGCCGTGTAGAAAATAACTGACATCAAAACGATCACAGTTCGAGAGCCAGCCTGTGGAATTCTCTAATGTCGTCCAAAGACATGCACATGATTAATGGAAATTTCAATGACGATTCGCCACCTAACGTGACCTAGGAAAACACACAGCATGCTTCTGTGATTGATTACATCTTCATCTCAGGCCAGTTTCTACCCCAGGTGGCGCTGTTTAAGATCATACAAAAAAAAAAGTGACCATCATGTACTACATATGGAGTGGACAGAGTCTGCTCCAAATTTACGACCAAAGTTGACATCCACCGTAACCGATACAGGTGCTGGTACAAGGCAAAAACTGTCAAAATCGAATGTGTCCCACATTGCAACAATATTTCAGGAGAATGGCTCGCCGGTTGAATACACGCCCTTTTTAGACTTGTATTCAAACAATGTTTCCATCAAACGTCAACCAAGCCATATAGATGCTCATATCTTTAACTTGCAACTTGTTCCACGCCGCAAGGAGGTAGGCAGATTAACCAGGTTAGCCTTAAAAATCTGACCACAGAAAACTGTGTAGCCATGGAATTGGGAATAAAAAAAAAATTATAGAAACTGGCCGATTTCATTCCGACTCATGCTTCATCAACAAGATGCCAAAACGATGCCTAAAAACATTAGTAGGAAGGAAAAGTGACTTTTGGTCACTGATTAAAGCAACAGGCCCACAGATGAACAATGATCAAACAAATCCGATAATAGAAGCCGACTGGATAGGACATGCATTACTCATCGCAATAGCATTTCTGATGATTTTATCGGCTTAGATTCACATGCTGTGCATATGGTCCCACATCCAGTGTTAACCGCAGAGTATTGCATCTCGTCTTTCGAGGATCGAAAGGGGACGTTGGCATAGGCATGTCTGTAACACTATCCCTATCGTGACATGTAGTGTACCCAAAATCCCTCAAGCATCGAGGTACCACAGATTGGGCTCCCTTATGGCAGAGAAAATACAATGACTGTCGTGCGCGAGTACATAAAAGAGAAAGTAGTAAGACGTCCATGTTCCTTCCACCCGAGCGGGGAGGAAGGGTGGGTGCATGTGAATCTATGCAGATACAATCATCAGAAATGCTATTACGGTGAGTATAGCAGGTCTTCTGATGCTTGTTAATCTGCTTAGAAACACAAGCTGTGCATAGACTAGCAAACAGTCCCCGGAGTTGGAGGTGGGTTGTGAGAAGGAACAGTAGTGAAAAGAGGTCTTAGTACTGCTTGTCCCACCTGAGAATCAGCCCTAGAATGAGTGTCTAGGCAATAGTGTTTTGTAAAGGTGTGTACAGAACTCCAGGTTGCCGCCTTGCAAGTGGACTCTAGAAATAGAAATGTGCCTGTAGAGGCTACAGGATTGGCCAATAAGGTTTCTGGGTGTGGTGTGTACGCACAGACAGTGGTACACAGTGTATTGGTCGACAGAAATGCAGATGATGCGGTTATGGCTGTGTGTTTCAGGAGCCACAACGTGCGGGTTTTAGGGGAGTTCTAAATACTTTAAAAGTGAATGGAAAACACTGCAGTGGCTGCACATTTTGGATTCTATCATGTGGATGTGTAGTGCTATGGAGTACCTATAATGAAGTGACTGATTTTGGTTTGTCTGTGTGACACTTTAATGTTGGCATGATCGCGCGTCACCATTGTTCCTTGTGGAGGGAGAATTGCACAGCATGTTACATGCGAGTTTGCAATGAAGGAGGCACTTGCCCAGGTCATGCATCTGTTTCTGATCTCCTGCATAACTTTCTATCACATTACACAGACACCGAAGTGGCTGGTTATTTTTCATTTGGTCCGCAAATGGAGAAAGCGCGGTACATTGCAAAGTTTGGTGCGGTTTGGTCCAGGGGGGTAAAGTTATAAGGGGGGGTCCCAGAACTTTTTTCCCATAGACTTAATGGGAAAAAAACTTCAAGCCTACAGCCCAAACCACTGGATGGACTTACACCAAATTTTCGGCGGGAGCCGCGGCTTGGTCCCGAAAGCTTGCTTTTTTTTTTATTTGGTGTAAATCCGTCCAGTAGTTTTTTTTAAAAATGACAAAAATGTAAGTGAAAAAAATTAGTGATATCTGTGTCCGCTCCGCGGACAGGACGGGGATTGGGCAAGCAGCTTGCGTGATGTCCACGGACATCTGACGTGCTTTCCTATTGGCTGCGGTGAAGCGTGCAGTGCGTCGTATTGTGAAAGACGCCCACCATCTTGGTTTATCATTTGCATCAGAGCGCTGCATAGTAAGCTCCCTGTCTCTCTCCCGTTCCCCCCACCCCCCGGCTCATGGCCCGTGTCTCCCCCCCATCCCCGCTCATGCCCCGTGTCTACCTCGTGTCGCCCCCCCATCCCCCGCTCATGCCCCGTGTCTCCCTCCTGCTCCCTCCACCCCCTAGTCATGCCCGTGTCTCTCCCCTGTTCCCCCCACCCCCCGCTCATGCCCCGTGTCTCCCCTGTTCCCCCCCACTCATGCCCCCTGTCTCTCCTGGTCCCCCCCCCCCCCCGACGATGCCCTGTTGTATGATTGATATATGATTGATATATGATTGATATGATTATTTATAACGCGCTTAATACCCAGAGGTTTCTAATCGCGGACCCAGGGATCGAACCTGCGGTGCTCCATGTCGTCTTGTTTCCAAGGCGAGCATGTTGCCCCTGAGCTATCCTCCTTTGTGTTCCAGCTTGGGAAGAAAAATCTTTTTTTTAACCACCCCGGGTTCATACTTTGAGAACCTAGGATGCTAGTGGTCTTCATCCATTGAAAAGGACGTTATGGTTAAGTTGCTCTACTAAAAATCTATGAAATTCAGTGAAAAAACGTTGAAGGGACGTTATGATTCCAAGTAAAACCGAAAAACCCTTGAAATTTGCAAGTTATGGTAAGCTAAGCAACCATAACTCCCGCCACCATCGTGCACTGCTAAGCCTAACACCCAGGACAAAGATGACATCACAAATGTCATTGATGACATCACATATGCATTTACCTTTCATGAAAAGTCTGTAAAAGGGATTCTTAGTATAATGTTAATAAAAAAAGTGTAAAGGATTTTTGGAATAAATATCAAGTGCTAATTAGTGCATTAAGCTATGCATTGATATAAATAGCATTCTATTATTAAGTTCAATCCAGTATACTAAGGTTCTCATGTAGAAACATAGGCATTGTGTGCAGCATACATGATGGAGGTGCAATATTCATAAGCTTGCCATGTTGAATAGTGAAATGATAACTGTTCTTATTAGAGTTTTGCGTACTGTGAAACATGTGATAAGTAGGTAATCAACCCCACTTACTACATAACTGCATTATTATAGACAAAACACAAAGAGACAACACCACATACAAATATGAATATATACAAGGAAATAGAAGTAAAAAAAAAAACAGCAGTAGTAGCAGCAGAAAGTGTTCATAACCTTTATGCAGAGAAATGATTGCTCCGTCTGTTACCCTATGTATGTATATATATATATCACATGATGTGCTTGGATTGGACCCCAAGGTAAATAGTGTGAGTACAACATATAAAAATAGGAGCATATACAGGGAAAGTACAGTAAGAAAAAACATCAGAACTATCAGAAAGTGCTGATAACTCCTGATTATTTTAATGTACAAAAAAGATTGCTGTCTTTCAAGGTTGTGTCTTCCCCTATGTATTTGTTTCATATGATATAACTAGACCATAAGGGAATTATTGTAAGAACATACTTTAAGGATAAGTCTACAAATATAGTACATTTACAATACTTAGTTCCGAACTGTTACTGAAGAAAAACATGTGGCCTAGAGGTCAGTAAAGAAAAAAGGGGGAGCCAGACAAGACATGTGATGTCATCTTTGATGTCATCAATAGCATTTGTGATGTCATCTTTGATGTCATCAATGACATTTGTGATGTCATCTTTGATGTCCTGGGTGTTAGGCTTAGCAGTGCACGATGGTGGCGCGAGTTATGGTTGCTTAGCTTACCATAACTTGTGAATTTCAAGCGTTTTTCGGTTTTACTTGGAACCATAACGTCCCTTTAACAAAGTTTTTTCACTGAATATATATATATATATATATATATATATATATATATATATATATATACATACACACACACACTACTCACTAATCGTATTTCTGATGCTGTGAATAGGCCGTGCTTAGATGTACATGCTGTGAATAGGCCGTGCTTAGATGTATATGCTGTGCATAGGCCGACGTCTAGTGGAAGCTGCGGAGTATTACAGTTGTTTCCAAAACTCGAAAATGGACGTTGACAGGGCATGCCAGAAATACTATCCCTAGTGTGACGTCCACCGTACCCATGATCCCTCATGTGTTGAGGTCCCTCAGATTGTTATTTTTCTGACATGAGGTAGCATGAGGTGTAGTGCGAGTACAGTTGTATCAAAGCAGATACGCATCAGACAAGCTCATAAGCATCCACGCGCCTTCTCTCCGAGGGGAGGAAGGGTGGGTCACATGTGAATCTAAGTAGTTACAAGCACGAGAGAGATGATTACAGTGAGCAATGTATCCCTTCTGAGGCTTGTGTAATCTTCTTAGATCACATGCTGTGCATAGATTAGCGAGCAATGGTAGAAGGAGGTGGGATGTGAGAAGGTTCATGAGCAAATCAGTGTCTTACAACCGATGTCCCACTTGTGCATCTGTCTTGGAATGAGTGTCAATGCAGTAGTGCCGAGTGAAAATATGTACAGAGCTTCATGTAGCTGCCTTGCAAATACTGTCTAAGGGGACATTTGCAATAAAAGCCAGAGTGGCTCATGTGCCTCTTGTGGCGTGAGCCCCGAGTGTAAAAGGCAGTGTTTTATCTGATAGGGAATAGCACAGTTGGATACATCCGACTATCCACCCAAAGATGGCATTTTTAGAAATGCAGTCACCTTCTCTGCCTGGCGCTATGGAGACAAACAATTGGTCGGTCTTTCTTAGCGGTCTGGTCTTGTTTATGTAGTAAAGGACCGCTCCTCACATCTAGTGTGTGGAGTTTTACTTCAGCTGAGCTGTTGGCTTCCTGGAAGAAAGCCGGTAGCTCAATTGACTGGTTTACATGAACTTTGGAGATTAATTTAGGGGAGAACCTAGGGTGAGTACGTAAAACCAGCTTGTCCTTGTGTACAACAAAGAAAAGCTCCTGCAATGACAATGCTTGAATTTCACTAACCCTTCTTATGGAAGTGATAGCCACCAAGAAGGAAGTTTTATAAGTCAGGAGTTTGATACTAGACTTGTGCATAGGCTCGAAGGGGGACCCATGAGCTTAGCGAGTACCACATCGAGATCGCAACCTGGCGGCGGGTTAGAAATTGGAGGGCAGAGTCTTTACTCCTTCCATAAATGCCTTGATGACCGGCACTTTCCACCATGAGCCCTTATGAGAGGTTGTGTAGGCGGACAAAGCCACCAGGTGGACATTAAGGGAGTTGAATATTAACCCTCCATCTAGCAAATTGAGCATATAAGTTAGAACGATGGGGTTGATCTGTTTGGACTGGCACCAAATAATGATTCTTTTCCATTTGTCAATGTAACAGTGCCTTGTGTTTGGTTTTCCTGATTCTTTTAAGATGTCCATGCATCTCTGAGGCAGGTTGAGATGGCCGAACTCTGACCTCAGGAGCCATGCTGCCAAGTTCATTGAGTGCGGCTGAGTGTGCACTGTTAGTCCGTTGTGCTGGGTGAGTAGGTTGTACTGGCACAGGAATGGGATAGCACATCGCCAGTTTGCGCAGATGTGGATACCATGGTTTCTTGCCCACAAAGGAGCAACTAGGAGAAGCATCATCGGTTCCTTGTGCATCTTGTTCACCACCTTCCTCAGAAGTGTTGGGGGACAAAGCGTAAGCAAATTTCCCTGACCAGTTCATCCATAGGGCGTTCCCCTTGGAGCCTGGCTGGGGGATCCTCGAAGTGAAGTCTGGGCATTGAATGTTTTCGCTTGTGGCTAATCGGTCTACAGTTGGGAAATCCCATTGAGAAAAGGTGTGTTCTACGACTCATTCGTGTAGCCGCCACTCGTGTTCCTCTGGTAGGGGCTCTCTGCTCAATGAGTCTGCTAGAGTGGAGTCCCCCTGGAACATGGGACGACAGGAACATTTTCCGTTTGAGTGCCCATTTCCAAATTCGTTGTGCATTGCTGTAGTGCGGTCTGTTAGAATCTGCACAGATGATAGGTATGTTAAATGGGGTTCGAATGCCTGAAGGGCCTTGAATACTGCCAGAAGTTCCAGCAGATTGATGTGATTTTGAGCTACAGTGCGAGACCACAGACCCTGAGCTGTGTGGTGAAGGTAGAGAGCCCCCCCCCACCCCACCCCGCTAGTGAGGCGTCCATTGCGACAACTGCCTGTACCTCTGGATCGTAGAAGGGTTTTCCTTTCGTTAGATTTTCCCTTGCCCACCAGCGAAGATTTTGTACAAGTGTTGGCAAAATGACCACTAGATCGTCACACGGACCACTTGCCTGAAACCATTGTTTCGTCAACCACTCCTGCATGGGTCGCATGCGCAGGCATGTGTGAGGAACCAGGTAAATGCAAGATGCCATCATGCCTATTTAACGCATAGCTTTGAACACCCTTATCTGGCAGCCGGCCTTATAATTGGTATTTGCAGTAACACATTTTGTACCCTTTCCTCTGATTAAAGACCAACCCTTCTTCTGTGTTTAAGACAGCTCCCAGGAACTGTTTGAAGTGCTTGGCACTAGGCTTGACTTCTTCTCGTTGATGGAGAAGCCCAATTGAAGGAGAAGGTCGATTGTTCTCTGAATGTTTTGCTTGCAAATTAGGGGGGGATTCCCCTGTAATGAGCCAGTCATCGAGGTAAGGGTACACTGGATTGCCTCCCTGCGCAGGTGCACTGCCACCACCGCCAGCACTTTTGTGAACACCCTTGGAGCAGAGGCTATTCCAAAGGGCAGCACCTTGAATTGGTAGTGCTGGTTCGCCATCTTGAAACGCCAGAATCTTCTCCTCACATATCCGACGTCTCTAAGAAGTCACACTACCAGCTACACCTCCTCAGAGGTATCCTTCCTTTCCTCTCCTTCCCCCAGAAGCTCACTCTCTCTAGAGCCCTGGCTCTCTCGAAGCTGGACTACTGTAACAGTCTCTATCTAAATCTGCCCGCCTCTACTCTCCACCCTTTGCAACTTATCCAGAACAGGACTGCGAGACTTGTCCTTGGCCTCAAGCCCAGGGACCGTATCTCTGCAGGACTGAAATCACTACACTGGCTCCCAGGGACTGCGAGGATCAAGTTCAAAACCCTCTGCATTGTCCGCAAGGCCGTCTGGGGCCTTGGGCCAAAATACCTTCAACTCTCTCTTCCTTAATATCTTCATTCTCGAGCTCTTCGCTCATCCGCCTCCAACTCCCTCAGGGTCAGCCGCTTCTCCAAACAACGAGTTGGGGGCAGATCTCTCTCCGCTGCAGGGGCCTCCCTCTGGAACAGCTTCATGCCTCCCTGAAACTCGAGGAGAATCATCTCCGGTTCCGGAAGCACCTCAAAACCTTCCTCTTTGCCTCCGCTTTCTCCCCCCCTCTCCCCTGCTAATACTACTGAAACTGCACTGAATCCGCAATCTGCAACTGGGCCACTCACCGTTCTCGGTCCTTGGCCCAGCCACTCTCCCCTGCACTGCCTCCCCGGCAACCCCTGCACTGCGGGACTGTCTGTATCCCTACAGCCCCCCTTCCCAGCACTTGTCTGCACTTACCTCGCACTTGCCACCAGCTCCCTTGTTATTTATCCTGTATGCTAATAACCCTGTACTGCACTTTCCCCTCTCCCTTTCCCCAATGCACTTTTCCCTTCCCCTCTACCCTTGCACTTGCGATCTGAATGACACCTGGCCTAGTAGGATCGTTGTCCGTCTCCCCTTGTTTCCACCCCCCGCCTCATCGCGCCTTGAAACACTTGTGTATAGGCGCGTTACAAATGCCATATCATATCTGTGCGCTGGGAACATTGAAATATGAAAATAGGCATCTTTCATATACAGTGTTGCCATGTAATCCCCTTTTTTAGTAGAGTGATTACCTTGTGTAGCATAGTCATGCAGAACTTTTGTGGCTTGACATACTTGTTTACAGGGCGCAGATCTAATACTGGGCGCATAGTTAGATCTTTCTTTGGCACAAGGAAGTAAGTTGAATAAATACCCCTGTTTACCTGGTTGGCCGGGACAACTTCTATTAATGGACGCCATCGAAGTGTGGCCATCTCTTTGAGAAGGATACGCTGGTGTTCTTCTGAGTGGATCTTCTGTCGTGGGGGGGTGGTCGTGGGGACGTTTGAGAAGTTCTGTACAGTATCCACCTGCTACTGTGGACAGCACCCATGTGTCTGAGGCAATTCCCTCCCATGCGTGGGTGAAGCTGGAAATGAGTCCTCCTACTGGAGAAACATGGGAGGACACCTGAAGCGGAATGTCACTGCTTCTGAGGAGGTGTGCCACCTCGAGCAGGGCCTCTTCCCAGACCACATCCTCTGCGCTGTCCTCTAGGATAGTCTTGGCAGGATTGGCCTTGATTATTTCCCCAGGAGGAACCCTGGCCTCGACTGTAGTTGGATCCTCGTTGAGTTTTGGCCACAAAAACAGCAACAATTGTCATTACCCCTTTGCTCGGAAGGCTTGTTGGCGAGTTGAGCCAAAGATTTAAGTGCGTCATACTCATCCTTTGCTGTCTTAAGGGCGTCTCAGACGGCCTTACCGAAGAGCACATTGGGTTCAATAGGCATGTTTATCGGGGTGGCCTGCATCTCTGGTCTAAACCCTGACTGGCACAGCCACGCATGCCTTTTAATAACAGTCCCTTGTGCAATGACTCTTCCGGCGTTGTCCAGCACGTTGAAGTTGGTTTTAAGAAGACATCTAGACACTGCCCTCCCATCTGCAGCCACCTGTGCTAGCTGGGACTTTAGTGGTTATGGTGCAGACGAAAGTAAAGCTGACATTTCTTCCCACTTGTGGCAGTTGGAACTGGCCAAAAAAAAAGTTGCAATGTTTGCTATTCTGGTCTGATAAACCGCAGAGGAGGCGACCTTTCTACCCATGGCATAGATCTTTTTGCGTTCCTTGTCGGGTGGCACCTCAGGAAGCAAGGGGTGTGCCCGCTCTTTCTTGTTGTGGTCACAACTAAAGAATCTGGCTTCAGCTGCCCTCTAATATATAATGGGTCTGAAGGTGCAGGTCTAAATTTCTCTACATGTGGGTTTACAGCCCGTGTGGGGCTTCTAAAGATGGTTGTATTCTGTGCTGCACTGACTTCAGTAGCAGGACAAACTGCGCCACCGTTTTCTTGCCCAAGGATTTGTTCTGCAAAGTTCTTATCCTCCTGTACCTCCTGGGTGTCGATCTGAAAGTGCTCGTCAGCCTTAGCTAGCACCTCTTTAAGGAGGGGTTGATTATCAATAGGAGAATCGACAACTGGAGTGTCTTGGTTAAGCGAGAAATCTAGAGAGTACATATTGGGTTCTTGGTCAGCCTCTTGGTCCTCATCATTCCCATAATAAGGGTCTGCTGTATCATCAAATTGAGGGTCAGCTACCTCTAAAAAAGAAAGATCTTTGTGGTTCTGGGTCATAGAGGTCTATGACTGTACTTTGTAATGGAACATTTGTACGAGACCTCTTAGAAGGGGGTTGATTAGGTAGAGCAGAGGCTTGTGAACCATAGGGAGCTGAGGTGGGGGGAGTGGGAACTAATCAGGGTTTTTCTTGTAAAAATTGGCCATAAAGGACATTCTTCTCATCACTCTGTCTATGTCTTCTGAAGACCATTCCTTGGAACTCGGGATTACCAAATGGTAAAGTCCTAAGTCCTCATCTGTGGGAGGTACCACCTTAGATTTTTCTTTATGAGATATAGGCCTAGATTCTCTAGGTTTCTTTATGGGCCTGGATTCTCTAGGTTATTCCTTTTGAGGGGTTTTATCCCTAAGAGGGCTTGTGTCCCTATGAGATGTTTTAGAGGATTTCTTGTGATGTTTTCCCCGGGGCCAGAGGTGTTTAACCGACTTTTTGGGGCCTACTACTTGGTCTGACTCCGAGCGTCGATTCTCGCCCTGGGCTTATGTGCTTAGTGGTGTGTGTCCTTATAGCACCTGTGCCGCCGGATGTAGTCCCTACAACATGGCCGCCAGCCACTCCTACTGGGTCGGGGGCCTGCGCTTGGGTAGCCGAAGCTACCCAGTCGCCCTCGCCGTCCGAAAGGGCAGCGTCGCTGCCATCACTAAAGGCGCCTTCTACCTCCATGGCCTCGAGCTGCCTGGTGTACTGGGCCCAGCGTTTTTTGTGGAGCGGTCCTTTAACGTCTTTGGCTTGAAGAGCCTACAAGCTCGACAAGACATTTCAACATGGTCTCTTGGGAGACACAAATTACAAACTAAATATTTGTCTACCCACGGGAATTAATGATTACACTTGGGGCAGAATTTTAATGGGGTATTTTCCATAATTACAGGGTATGGCAGCTGGGCGAAAAAAGTGTAGGAAGGGGGGTATATACACATCCTAAAATAACCTCTCCCTACTGTCTGGGCTGAGGCCCGGGGCGGCCTTCCATGGCCAAACAGTCCGTTGCAGTAGTCCTCCGACAGGCAGTTTCTCAGTCTTCACCGGCGTGATGTTTGAGGTCGGTGAATGTTAGGGAGAATTCTCAAAAGTGTGCCAATTCCCTTCACCTTAGAGACCCACGGCAATTTTGCTGGATTTAAGGACTTGATTTGTTTTCCCTGGAGAGAGAGTGAGACTTTTCCCCACTCTCATGTATTTTGAAATGTTTTACCCGTGTGTTTTCTTTGGTTATGGAGTCTAACCAACTCCATAGGCATCATCTTGTTCATTTGTGTCACACAGCACCTTCAGTGCAGTGACACAGCAAAACCTATCAGGCTTTCCCAAGGTTTTAATACCTTCTCTGGGATCAATTACGGTTTCCCGGACAGTGGAATGAAATTGACTTCACTTAATCTTTTAAATTCCTACACCCAGCACACCCTACCTTACAATAGAGTGCTGGAGGGGTTACTTGGTATCCACTGTGTCTAGATACGCATGTAGCAGTCAAATGTTACCTTACGCTCAGAATGGCTGGTGGCAGTGGTTTTACAACGAACTACCATGATTGTTCCTGACAGCGAACAATTAGTAGCTTCCATAACGTTACATCGCGGGAGCCATGTTTTTCAAGATGGCGTCTGAGCCTCCTTTGTTAAAACAGGTCCTGGTGGTCTTTTTTCGCCATTTCTTTTTGGAAAGGTCCTTTGAGTTTTTCTCTGAGCGCCAAACCAGGTTTGGTCCCTTTGTTAATTCGCCTTTGGCGGGCTTCAGGAGTGAAGACCGCCTCTGGTGCCCGAGTGTCTGGGGTGGGCAGGAAGTGAGGGAGGTGCCTGAAACTCCCTGTGCTTTGTCTCCTAGGAGACCCAAATGCACTCTGTGGCGATTGGCTCGTTGGCTGACTGTCCGGCAGGGACAGCCGCCCTGTTAGGTGAGTGACAGCTAGGCTGGAATTAATGATCTTCCAAAGGCAAGGAATAAAAGGCAAGTCTCTTGGCTTGGAAGGCAGAGTCGACCACTGGAACGAAGGACCGAAGAAGAGCTTGAAGAGGACAGCTGCTGCAACTCCTGGACCGTTGGTTTACACGGTGAAGCCCTGCTTCTGTGCTGAAGCTCCGAATCCATATCGACAGAAGCCTGCAAGGGTGACTTCTTCCCTTGAGTTGGTGGGACCAATCGACTCCAAAGTAAGCCACCTGGACATCCTCTCGAAGCTGGGTGAATTTCCACTGCAGTCGCTGCTGGAACCGAATAGCTAGGAAGAGGTACATCAGATTGTGTGTGTTGCTTTTAAGCTGACCAAGAGTTCCAGGAAGATCCTCCGGACTCCCAGGAAGCAGGACTGATCGAGCCTGAGCCACCTAAACAGAGTGCTAGATCCCAGATGCAAGGAAAGCCCATCTCAACAGCCATGAACCGCAGTGTTGCTATTTGCAGTAGACGCAAGGAGCTGAAATACAAAAATGTGCCACTTGTTAAAAGATTGCCGGTTGCGGTCAGTGAACGTCCCATTGCAGTGCAGGAGTCCCCAGAAGACATCCCTCTTGTATCCACGACTGAGGCACAGGAACACCCGGATCTGCACAGGAACAGAAGCCATCTGCTGCACTTTTCTTCAAACTAAAGGTACTGTACAGTCTAAGAGAACGTACCTCTTCGTATGCCACCTTGCTTGTTGTCAGTGGAGACCTGTCTTGGTTGCTCTTGTAGAGTTGCTTGCATCTTCTACTACTCACAGGCCTATCAGCTTGTGACCCTACATTTGATTCTACTTTTGCTACAAAGATTTCTAAAACATTGTGCAAGACTTTGAATTACCTGCAAGAAGTGCTTCAGTTCACCTTGACTTTTGCTAACTTAACATTGGCTGGCCTGGCTCCCTGAATGACTCTTCTGTCCCCCGCTTATGTGTTTTGCGTTCCTTCCAGAAAAGGGTTAAAACTGACATTGCATTTTTTTTTTGTTTTAAGTACTTACCTGGTAAAGAATAATTGTGTGAACACTGGCCTTATTCTGAAAGCTCTTTTCTTTGGCACTCCCCTCAAGTATTTTCTAAATGCAGCAGTTATATATTAATATCCACAACACCCTAGCTATTTAAATCACCTGAGGGTGTAGGTAGTGTCTGTGAGCCATCCCAAATGGGTGTTTTCTGACTTAGAAAATTAAGATTGTGTATTTTTGAAGTGTATTTGTGTGTTGCTTTATATTGTTCCCTTCTGAAGAAGGCTTATTCAAACGGACTTAAATACATTAATAATTGTTTAATCAAGAAACCTTGTGTGTGAAAGTGTATTTGAATACTTGTCACTGAATCTCTGCAACTCCCCTACGGTAACATTGACACCTCTTGAGATAAGCCTGGCTACTCGACCACACTACCAACCTGTGTAGTACAGACTAATACCAAAGGTTGAATTCCTATTGGCAGGTCAGTGTTGTTGTAGTGCACCCAAAGGGCACTGCATACAATCTTGCCTAACAGCATACCTTAATTTAATTTCAAGATGAACGGTGAGATGTACATTTGCACAAAGCAGATAGAATGGCTTTAAATGATTTTTAAATTGTAACAATGATGCCCATTTCTAGGGCATGGCGTTCCATGCACAAGGCAAGGATTGTGACAAGGAAGTGCAACAACGTGTTGAGGATTTCTCCCACTCTAGAGAATACTCCCATGAATAGTAATACATTGGCCAGTGATCATCTCGCAATCTAGTGATCACTCTCTCCTGGGAACGTGTCAGTATAGAGAGTTCCCCTCTAGTGATGGGTCAGTGGTGAAAGCAGAGTGGTCCCTTTACAGAACTGCCCTTACCTGATGAAGCAGAGGTCAGTGCAGAGGCTCCATAGTATGTAAAAGCTCCATTCTCAAACTTCAGGCCCTCCTTTCCAATCTCCACTTCCACTCTGCCCTGTAAAATGACAACAAACAGGAAAAGATTTACAACAATTGTGTAAACGGCAACACTATTCCCTTTGTCTTAATTACTAATTTGTAAAGACATTTATATGGCGTCAACCATATACCCATGCCGGGCGCAGCGCGGCGCGAAACCGAGGCTAAGCCTCAATTTCATCAGCTGGAACCGCCGGCAGGCGGATTACGCCGGCGGCCAGCTCGAAGGCCATTCTAAGGCCTGTTGGGTGCCTGCTAACCCCCCATTCCATCCTTCCTCATCGTGGGGCGAGGGCAGGAGCCCCCCCAGCACCACCAGCCCAGCAGAGGAACCACGCGCCGAACCGGGAACTCGGACAGGGCCTGCCTGACCCTGTCCCCACACGGCGCCTGACTCGCCCATGCCGGGCGCAGCGCGGCGCGAAACCGAGGCTAAGCCTCAATTTCATCAGCTGGAACCGCCGGCAGGCGGATTACGCCGGCGGCCAGCTCGAAGGCCATACTAAGGCCTGTTGGGTGCCTGTTCGGAGCCACAGGAGCTAGGGGCCAGAAACTCTGCCCTTACCAATCCAGAGCCACCATGAGCAGGAGCTCCTTCCATCTACTGCTGGAGCTGCTGACACCAGGTATGTCACAAGTCCCTGGCTACAGCACGAGCGTGCATCTTGAAGGCAACACGCGGCAAATTATTTAGTAATATCCGCACTGCTCCAGCGTTGCCCAGTGCGGCCCTTCCTGCCAGGATCTGCCCCATTAATGCACGCTAAGTGCATCCAGCCCTGAGGTTCACACCATTTAAAGATGGCTGTCCGCCGCATCTTTAGCCCTCCATCCGGCCCCGCTACCCTGCAAACATCGTGATTGGCCCCTCTCCTCTACTGGGAGCCAACCACAAGCCAGCAGGTTCCGAACCAGCCCACCTCGAAGGCACTGTGCACTGTGCCTATCTCTAGCCTGTATACACCACCGAGCATAGGGTTAGATCCCCTGCCCATCTCCTCTGGGGTAACATACCGCCCCTTACTGCAACCTTTTTTCAACTGTTCCAGCCAGCAACCTGAACTGTTTCAAGCCTTCACTGAACCCTGTTCTCGCAGTACGGTATAACACAGACTACTGCTCACATTGGGTAGTACCTTATGGTCGCTGAGAGACCACTACGACCACTTGTGTAGTGTCTTATGGTCGCTTAGAGACGACTGTGACATTGTGTAGTGCCTTATGGTCGCGTAGAGACCACTGTGACCACTTGTGTTGTGCCTTATGGTCGCGTAGAGACCACTGTGACCACTTGTGTTGTGCCTTATGGTCGCTTAGAGACTACTGTAACATTGTGTAGTGCCTTATGGTCGCGTAGAGACCACTGTGACCACTTGTGTTGTGCCTTATGGTCGCGTAGAGACCACTGTGACCACTTGTGTTGTGCCTTATGGTCGCTTAGAGACTACTGTAACATTGTGTAGTGCCTTATGGTCGCGTAGAGACCACTGTGACCACTTGTGTTGTGCCTTATGGTCGCGTAGAGACCACTGTGACATTGTGTAGTGCCTTATGGTCACTTAGAGACTACTGTAACATTGTGTAGTGCCTTATGGTCGCTTAGAGACCACTGTGACAACATTGTGTAGTGCCTTATGGTCGCTTAGAGACTACTGTGACATTGTGTAAGTGCCTTATGGTCGCCTAGAGACTACTGTGACATTGTGTAGTGCCTTATGGTCGCTTAGAGACTACTGTGACATTGTGTAAGTGCCTTATGGTCGCTTAGAGACTACTGTGACATTGTGTAATGCCTTATGGTCGCCTAGATTACACTGCGTATTAGTACTGGGTATCAGCACTGTGCACTAGCATTTCTCCGATTCTCTGCGCTAGTACCCTCACTGCAGCACCATTGTGTACTAACATTGCGCACTAGCTTCTCTCTGACGATTTTGTGCGTCAGTTCCCTCTAAACTCAGAAATGATAACCTGGACCTTCCTCATTATGTTCCCATTCTGCCTGGTCCCCCATGACACCCCTTGTACAGGGTCACACTTTCGCTTACACCCTAACGGCCTCAGCAGACTAGCCTGCCCCAGACATTATCCCATACCCTGCCCCACCCCCTTCCTACCCAACATCAACCCCTTCCAGCCTACCTCCTCCATTGACTCTCATCGCATAGCAGACACCCCCAGCCCCCAAGAAGCATCACAAACTACTCCCATCGGCCAACCCACTATCACGAACCTCACTACCAGCAGATCCTATCCCTGCTCAGGATTATCGAGATTCACCCGACTTAGATCCAGAACACACACACCCGCATCCTTCCCCAATCTAGGCAACAAACAAAACATAACCTTTACCAAATCTGCCCCTCACTGCACACGCCCTACACTTCCGACAGACCAGATATCACACGGCCTGATCGCACCCTCCCCCCGCACCCACATCAAAAAATCATGCATCACCACCGAAACCATTAAAGGTGCACTCATCAATGCGAGATCTGTAGTCGCCCATGCCTTAGACATTGCCGACATTATTACCGTTAATGATCTCGACTTCATAGCTATTACAGAGACCTGGCTCCACCCAGCATCTGGCCCCTCTCTATCACTTGCTATACCCAATGACTATACCATCTACCGTGCAGACAGACAAACAGCTAAAGGTGGTGGAGTAGCCGTTATTGCAAAAAGTTCCATCAACATTAGACACATACAAAACCAATCACTGACATCAGCGGAATTACTCACCCTCAAACTATCCACTACGCACACAAGCACTATCACCATCCACCTCATCTACAGACCGCCAGGCCCCATACTATCCTTTAATGACGACATAGCCCTTCTACTCTCTAACAATATCAAACCTAACTCTCGACTACTCATCCTAGGAGACTTTAATCTAGGTCTCAATGATGAGAAAGATGACAAAGCTCACACTATCGCCAACACTATTTCAGAATTAGGACTCACCCACCATATCGCACAACCCACACATAACAAAGGCCGCATCCTTGACTGGATAGCTGACCTCAATTGCAACACTACCATCCTCTCCAACACTCCATGCGCCTGGACCGATCACCACCTTATTACCTTCACCATCAACAAAGGCACTCAAACACCAGGGCCCTCCTCCAATGCCCCACCCACACTCACAAGAAACAACAAAAATATCACAATAGAGAAACTCCTCCCGCTACTCCAACCCATCATCGACTTCTCACCCACCATGACCAACCCTACTGAATTAGTAGATTTATACAACACAACTATCCTTAAGGCCATAAATACCATAGCACCACTCAAGCTTCGGAAAGCCAAACCACGAGCACACCTCAATTCCTGGTTCACCCCCAAACTAAAAACACTCCGCAAAGCCAAAAGACAAGCTGAATTAGCATGGAAACAGTCACCATCCACTATTAATAAGACATCCTACGCACTAGCATCGAACATCTATAAATCAGCCATCATCCAGTCTAAAAAAAACATGTACAATGAAAGAATCAGCAACGCCAAATCTAATACCAAAGAGCTCTTCAATATCCTGAGAGAACTCGAATCACCTTCCCCCATTCCAGACACTTGCAACAAAGACATCCACTGGTGCACGAACATCCAGGAAGCACTCCTAGGCAAAATTGCCACGCTACAAGCCAAAATCCTGACAAAGAAAGAAAGCCTCACCCTCTCCGATAACATCACCCCCTCTACACACACCCACACCACCCCCCAAAATGATGACAATAACCTCTTTGAGTTTTCCACCATAACCATTAAAGAGGTTGAAGAAATAATCTACTCTCTTAAACCGTCCAAATGCCAAGGCGACACTTGCCCAGCCCCTATCATTAAAGATGCTGCCAAACAACTTGCTCCCTTCATCACCTCCCTCATCAACGCATCTTTCACCTCCAACATAGTGCCCAACAACCTCAAGGACTCCTGGGTTCTTCCTTTACTTAAGAAGCCCACCCTTGACCCTAATGTCCCCACCAACTACAGACCCATAACGACTGTACCCTTCCTACTAAAAATCCTCGACAGAGCTGCCTATCTCCAGATACAGAACCACCTCGAGAAAAATAACTTACTAGGACTCAGACAATCAGGATTCCGCCCCAAACACGGCACTGAGACCGCCCTGATTGACCTTAAGACACAGATGGACAACATTAAAGACAATGGTAAACTAGCCCTCCTTCTCCTCCTTGACTTATCGGCCGCCTTCGACCTGGTCAACCACGACATCCTCTGCAAACATCTATCCTCAGCAGCCAAATTTTCAGATAACGCCAACGCATGGATCCATTCCTTCCTTAACAACAGATCCATGAGAGTCTTCGCACCCACAGCCTCTGCCATCCCAGCCCCAGTCACTTGCGGTGTCCCCCAGGGCTCCTGCGTCTCCCCCACTCTATACAATGTATTCACGAAACCCCTCTTTGACATACTGGACCGCTTGGGTGTCATCTACACCAACTACGCAGATGACACCCAAATACTGATCCCTTTAACAGGCGACTACTCCACTGACCTCACTGCTCTCAACAACATTTATTCCATTATCCAAGAATGGATGGCCAAGCATGGCCTATGCCTTAATGACGACAAGACCGAGCTTCTTCTCCTAGGTTCCCAACCCAGACTTAATAAACTCGACAAACTCTATCAAGCATTCACCATAGATGGCAATAACATCACCGTCTCTAACAGCGTCAAAACCCTAGGAATCTACCTCGACTCCTCCCTCACACTGACAAGACAGATCAATTCCATCTCATCAGCCACTGCTTACACTTGTAAACTTATCAATGCCAGCAGACCTTACCTCTCACCATCCAACTGCATCACCTTAGCCAGAGCGCTAGTCCTTTCCAAAGTTGACTACTGCAATGCGCTATACTTGGGAACCAGTCAGAAAAACATCAACAAACTACAAGTCATACAAAACAACGCCTTGCGAGCAGCCCTGAACATACCCAAACAAGAACACATCTCGGACGCCAGACGCACCTGCCATTGGCTATCCATACCACAAAGAATTGAATATAAAACCATCTCACTCACACACAAATGCCTAGCTAACCAAGCACCCAGATACCTATCCGACAACCTCAAGCACCACACCCCAGCGCGCCCTACCAGATCAGCTCAAACACACTGCTTAAATATCCCAAGATTTAAGCTCCAAAAAGCAGGTGGCTCCAGCTTCCCCGTGCTTGCCTCCAAACTTTGGAATTCACTTCCACTCGAGCTGAGATCAGAACCATCCTTTCACAGATTTAGACACAACACCAAAACCTG
Organism: Ambystoma mexicanum; assembly: GCF_040938575.1. Classification (NCBI taxonomy): domain Eukaryota; kingdom Metazoa; phylum Chordata; class Amphibia; order Caudata; family Ambystomatidae; genus Ambystoma; species Ambystoma mexicanum. The sequence goes on from NC_090932.1 coordinate 1,147,945,372, forward strand.
GCTTCTATCCAAAGAAACTGCCTAGCCCTACCGCACCAGCATGCACCAAGACTGTAAATTTGTAAATATGTAATCGATTTGTACATTTCTGCTGCATTATTCTTGTTGTATTCATTATTCTTGTTGTATTCATCGCAAGCGCCTGGATGCCCTAGGGCCAGGCGGCGCTATACAAATAATAAACTAAACTAAACTAAACCAAAAACCTGAAAAGCAGTTACCCAGGAGTCAACTCAATACCAGCTGATGGAGCCCCACCAGCATTGGCGACACCCCATTAGAATATACTACTGCAGTGTAATATAATACAATGGTAATACATGTGCAAGTCAATTGCTGCATTTTCTTAAGTCTTATTGGTGCTGTTTTTGTCAACACTGAGTCGCAGAATCATGGGTAAATGCCTTTCGGACGGTGTCCATCATCGGGGCAGATTCCACAAATGCAGAAACAACTCATGTATGCATGCTTATATCCGATCAAACCATATAATTTAACCATAAAAACGCAAGTTGCTCATACCAGTAGGTAGAAAGCAAGAGTATAACTGGTGAATAAACCTGTTGAAAAATAAGGCAAACTGATGCTTGTGGTAAGGTAAGTAGGTAAAGCGTGGAAGAAAAATAACAACAAAATGTCAAAGTACCTCAAGGTGTAATCTCACTAGGCCAGGGAGTGGTTGTTTGCGGAGTACCACAGGAACTGATTAATGAGCAACAGTGGTATAGTGGGCAGACTATACTTCGTTACTATGTATTTCTGCAATTTTCTACAATCAATGTATGTCACAGATGCAGAAGACTTGCCCTCTACCACATGGTTTAGTCTGGTAACAGAATATGTGGAGACAAAATACCCGGGTATTTATTTCTAGGTAAAATGCAAAATCCTCCAATAGTCCAATCAGGCACATGTCTTCGTCTAATCTGCCGTACTGTATTGTCTATGCTGTTGTGATATTGTGTTTACTACCGATCACCATACATGACCCATGGATTGCAGTTACATTATCCATGTTATGGTTGCTAGAGTATTTAGTATTGTGTTTTAATCTGAACGCAAGGTGTGTGCAGATGGGCATTGAGGATGAAATATTGAGCATGGATGTTATGGAATGTCAGGGGGAGTGAAGTCATCAAAAATGGAATGTGTAAAGTGGAAGAGGGTTGGCGGGGAGTGGCCGGGGGTTGTAAGTAACAGCGTGTCCTGTGAGGCATAAGTATTAAACATATGAACTTAAATGAAACTTACCTTCAAACTTACCACGCTGTGAGGAGAAACTTCATTACAACACATTTCTGAGGTACAATTAACAGACACTAATATGAACCCTTTCTGTTGCTAAATTGTTCATGCCATAATCCTTGCCATTTTACATCGGGCAATACAGATTATTGGATTCACAATACTGTGGTATTTACATATCAAGTTCTAATGCAATGCATAAGAAAGCATACATTTATCTGTCGAAATACCCTAGATGTGCAGCAGACCGTCATACAAATCATCAGGATTAATGTCTACATCAATTTTTATGTGAAGGTATGAAGACTATGTGAAGGTATAAAGACGGACATTATACACAACTCGAAGTCATCACGGTGTGATGACATCAGGCACACGCAGATTTCCCAGCAATTACCATTATATAAACACTAGACAACACAACTAGCGTCTTCACACTCCATTGCAAGGATGCCCGCTAGGATCACTCTACAAACAAGGACATTGTAGGGTGAAAAAGACTGATCACAGTGTCTTGGAAACTTCTTTTGAACCTTTGTTTCTACACAGGCCATTGCTATATTTAGAATGATATGCATTACTCACTGTAAATTGTATCTGCTTAGATTCACATGTGCTGCATATAGTTCGACATTTAGTGGTAATCGTACAGTATTGCAACTTTTTTCCGAAGATCGAAAGGGACGTCGACATGGGCGTGACCAACACTATCCCTAATGTGACTGTAGTGTACCCAAAATCCGACACGCATCGAGGTCTCACTGGTTGCTTTTTTTCTGCCCTGAGGGGGCCTTCTAGACTGTGCGAATACAGAAGAGAGAAGGTGAACAAATTCTATGTTCCTTCTACTCCAAGAGGGGAGGAAGGGTGGGCGCATGCGAGCAGATACAAATATCAGAAATACGATTACGGTGAGTAATGTAGGTCTTCTGATGCTTGTGGATCTGCTTAGAATCGCATGCAGTGCATAGACTAATGAGCAGTACCCAGAGATGGTGGTGGGATTATGTGAAGGAACAGTAGCAAAGACGCTTGTCCCACCTGAGAATCAGACAGAGTGTGTATCGAGGCAGTAGTGTTATGTAAACTATGTACAAAACTCCAGGTTCCTGCTTTGCAAATGAAATCTAGAGGAACATTTGCAATGAATGCGATGGTAGCCCCTGTGCCCCAAGTCGAGTGAGCTCTAGGCGTGAAGGGTAGATCTCTCTTGGCAAGAGAGAAAGTGTGATGCAGTTTAAGATCCACTTGGAAATAGCCGACTTAGAGACAGGGTCCACCTCTCTACCAGCTGCAGCTAATACGAAGAACTTGTTCGTTTCTCATTGGTTTTGTCTTTTCCAGATAGTAAATTACCGCTCTCCTCACATCTACTGTTGGAGGCTCCTTTCTGCCACATTAGTGGGGTTCTGGAAAAAGGTGGGTAGTTCTCTGGACCGGTTTACATGGAACTTTGAGATTAATTTGGGCGCAAAGCACAGGCGCAAAATGTACTCGTCTTTGTGAATCGTGACAAAGGGGTCCTGAACTGAAAGGGGCTGCAGGTCACCAACTCTCCTTATAGAGGTGATCACCACTAGGAAGGCAGTCTTTTAGGCAAGTGCCTTAAGGCTAGCCTTGTGCAATGGTTCAAAGGGAGGTCCCATTAGTCTGGTAAGAACAACATTCAGATCCCATCCAGGAGCTGGGTTAGAGATGGGGGGGATGAAGTCTCTTTACCTCCTCCATAAAGGCTTTAATGACATGCATCTTCCACACAAAACCCTGCTCTGGGACGTCGTGTATGCCGAAAGAGTGGCTAAGTGGACCTTTAGGGAATTGAAAACCAGTCCTGAATCCAATAGGCGAGTCAGGTACAGGACAATATCGGTATCAATGCCCTTGCTATTACACCAGGTAACCAAGCGCTTCTACTTGATGGAGTAGCAATGTCTGTTGGTAGGTTTCTGAGCCTCTGAGAATGTCCCTGTATCTCGGAGGGAGTTGAAGGTGCCCGACTGCCGACTTCGGGAGCCAAGCTGCTAAGTTGAGTGCTTGGGGGCATGGATGCAGTGTCTCTCCCCGATCTTGAGACAGCATGTTGTACGGGCATGGCAGCTTCCTGGGAGGGGAGAATCCACCAAAACACAGGCCATCCTGTCCCCTCTCTCTCTTCCGCTCTCCAACCTGTACCAACATCTCTTGGGCACCTTTTGGCCAGCCTCACCCCTCCCCTTGTTCCCCCCCCCCACCCTGTCACACCTGATGAGGTCTCTAGACTAGCCCAGTCTATGAAAGCTTCATCCAAACAGGTAGAACCCTGGCCCTCCAAAACCATCAAGGACAACATTGACACTCTCACTCCAGCCTTGGCCGACCTCTGCAACCTCTTTCGCCACTGGAGTTTTCCTCTCTTCCCTCAGCTAAAACAAAACCTCTGCCGGCAAGTCTATTCTTGCAAACTATCGCCCAATCTCTATCAACCCTTTCTTGGGAAAACTCCTGGAGAAGCGGGCTATCACCAAACTTACCCTCTACAGTCAATCTGTTGGTTGTCTCTATGACCATCAGTCTGGCTTTAGCGCATCAAGAGGCATGGAAACTGCTCTTCTGTACACCCGTGAAGATCTGCTCTCAAACCTGGGCTCTAACTCTGCCTCCGTCCTCATTCTCCTTGACCTCTTCTGATTTCGATATGGTTAACCACAACATCCCAATCACCCATCCCTGCGATACCCTGGGCATCACAGATCAAGCCCTGGTGTGGCCCACCTCATTTCTCCCCGACAGGCCCTCCCAGTTGGAACTTTGGTTCATCCCTCCTCTATCACTCTGTCTACTTGTGTCCCACAGGGATCTAACCTATCCCCCTGGTTCTTCAATATCTACATGGCTCCTTGGTTCACAGGATTTCTACCTTTACCTCCAATTTTCAGTATTATGCGGATGACACAGCTCTTCCAGGCTACCCTCTCTGCCTCCTCTTCACTCATCCCAGGCTGTCTATCCGCAATTCAGTCCTGGTGTGCTGCTAATAATATCTGCCGAAATGCCAGTAAGACAGATCGTCCTCATTAGGACCCATGCTCCTGCTTTCCCACTTTCACACTGGCCGGCCTCCCTTAGCCATTCAGCCTCACCTACCAATGAGGCAAAAAAGCTTGGCGTCATCTTCGACTCCACTCTCTCTCTTCTCACATCTCAGACATCTCCAAAAAGTCCCACTACCAACTGCACCTCCTCAGAAGTATTCTACCTTTTCTCATTTTCCCTCAGAGGCTCACCACCTCAAGAGCCCAGTTTCTCTCAAGGCTGGACTATTGCAACAGCCTCTCTCAATCTTCCTACTTCTACTCTCTGTCCTCTACAACTCATTCAGAACAGAACCGCAAGACTTTTTCTTGGCCTCAAGCCCAGAGCCTGCGTCTCTCCGTGGCTGCAAGGATCAAGTTCAAGATCCTCTGCATAATCCACAAGGCTTTCTGGGGCCGGGACCCGCACTATCTACAATGCTCTCTTCCCAAGTAATCTCCCTCTTTAGTCCTCCGCTCGTGCTCCAACTCTCTGCGAGTGAGCCGCGCTTTCACAAACATATTTGAATGTAGATCTTTATCCTCTGCAGATGCCTTCCTCTGGAACAGCCTCACTGCCTCTTTCAGTCTTGAGCCGGAGCACCTTAAGTTCCGGGAACACCTCAAGACCTCCTCTCCCTCTACCCTGCTAACCTTTGTTCTTTTTCTCTCCACCTTCCTTCTCCTCCCTAACTCGGTTCAGTTTTGCTGACTGGTTTGCCTGGTTCACCTCAGAGCCTTACGGGTCCCAGGCTCCCCCCGCCGCCATCAGCGTTTGCACTGGTCTTCGGCCCACTGCACTATGTTCAGCATTACTGCACTTTCAGCTTCCGCTCCACGAGTGAGGAAACCTCTGCACTTAACCCAGGGCCTTGTACTAAACGAGTTTGTTCCCCACGCGCTCCTCTCACCTCTGTCCGTACGCATGCATGACCTAAATGCACTAGGACTAGTAATGTACGTGTGTCCTGTTCCACCTCCCCCCACCCCTCTTCAACTGTAACACTTCATGCACTTGCACTAGGAGAAATACAGTCAGGCCAAGCATGCTAGTTTTTCTTTTTTAGATTCATTTTGGAAACCTCAAACCCTAAGAATGATTACTGTATTCCCTTGTTCCCCCTCCAGCCTTTAAGCACTCCTGTGCAGAAAAACTTTATAAATAAACAATGACAATCGCCATGAAAAGGGAGAACCAAGGCTGACGGGCCCACATCGGGGCCACCAGGATGATCAGGGCTGGTTGTGCACTATTCTGTTGAGAAAGGGAACCGGGGTAAAAGGGTAGGCAAATCTCCCAGACCATGTTATCCAGAGACCGTTCCCCCTTGGAGCAGATCTGTGGGTATCTGGAGGCGTAATCTGGGCATTGGGCATTTTCCAGGGTGGCGAACAAATCGATCTCTGGGAAACCCCATTCTGCAAAGACAGAGTAAAATGTACTCTTGTATTCGCCACTCGTGCTCTACCAGTATGGGGGGAAGTCTCTGCTGAGTAGGTCTGCCAAAAGATTGAGTTCCTCTGGAACGAACATGTGTTGGAGTGCCTACTTCCAGATGTTTTGGGACAGTAGAGAGAGACAGACAGAGACAGACCCCTTGTTTGTTGTAGTACATGGCCGTGGTACTGCTTGACTGGAAAGCGTTCAAGGCCTTGAACACTGCAGTTCCAACAGGTTGATGTGATTGGACGCTGCTGCTGGAGACCACGCGCAGTGCGTGGTTTGTTAAAGGAGAAGAGCCCCCAACCCCCACCCTGACAGACGAGTCGGTGGTGAGAGTGGCTTCTACTGCAGGGCGGTGAAGGTTTTCCCCTGCAAAAGGTTTTCCCTAGAGTACCACTGCAAAGACTGAAAGAGGGCTGCTGAGATAACCACTAGATTGTCCCACTGGCCGCTGGCCTGACACCATTGGCTCGAGAGCCACTCTTGCATGGGGTGCATGCGCAGAGCAGCGTGAGGAACTAGGTAGACGCAGGAAGCCATCATCCCCATCAGTCGCATGACTTTGCAAACAGTCACCTGGTGACTGGCTACATAATGAGGGACCTGGAACAGCATGCTTTGAACACTCTCGTTGGAGGGAAAAGACAAGCCTGTCTTCTATCGGAATTAGAGCCCACAGAAACTGTTTGACCTGGCTCGGGGTTAGACTGGATCTCTTCTCATTGATCGAGAATCTTAGGTTTAAGAGGAGATCTACCGAGTTTTGGGTATTTGTCTGGCATGTTCAATACAAATCCTCGGTTATGTCAAGGTAATGATAGACTGGGATGAATGCCTGCGCAGGTGAGCCGCCAGTACCTTTGTAAACACCCTTGGGGCTGAGGCAATGCCGAAGGGGAGAATTTTGAACTGATAGTGGGTGTCCTCTATTATGAACCTGAGGTAATTTGTGCGTGGCAACATTGAAATATGAAAGTATCCATCTTTCATGACTAAGTGGGCCATGTAATCCCCCTCCTGCAGCAGTGGGATTACCCCCTGCAGTGTTGTCATCCTGAACTTTTTATGTTTGACATACTTGTTCGCAGGGCGCAGGTCTGAAACAGGGTACATTGTGAGATCTTTGAGTACAAGGAAGTACACTGAATACATTTGTTTACCTAGAGAAGGGGAACAACTTTGATGGTGCCCTTTTTCAGCAGGGCCTGAACTTCTTCCAGCAGGATGAGCAGGTGTTCTTGCGATGGGCGTCTGCTTCTTGGTGGGTGGTAGCAAAGTGGTTGGAGAAACTCTATACAATACCCCTGGTCAACGGTCTTGAATACCCACTGATCTGAAGTGATCCCTTCCCAGGCATGGCTGAATGAAGACAAGCGACCCACGACCCGCTAAGCCTGGGAGGGGACCTGTACCGGCGAGTCACTTGAAGGTGGAGGCCGGGAGCCTATGGGAGTAGAGTTTCTGCCTCTGCCTCTACCCTTGCCCCTACGAGTGCCTCTTTGCTGGTACTGGAAATTGCCAGAGGAACCCTGACCGAAGGTCCAGGGGAACTCCCCTTTCCCCCATGCCGCTGAGCGATACCAACCTTGGGGCGAGCGGGAGAAGGATTGGCCACATATGGACCAGCGGGCGTTCAAGCCACCACGCTGGTGAAAAGGTTTAGCTGTAATCTGGCCAAGTGACTTCAAAGTCTCATACTCCTTTTTTGCTGTTTCCAGGGCGCTGTCAGCCTCCTTTCTAAATAGGTTGGATTCCTCCACGGGTTGGTTAATTAAGGAGGCTTGTATCTCGGGTTTGAACCCAGAGTTTTTTAACCAGGCATGCCTCTTAAGTAGGGTTCCCTGGGCAAGGGTGCGTCCAGCTAATTCAGTAGAGTCCAGAGTGTTCTTGAGGATATTGTGGATCACTTGTCTGCCTTTTACCATGAACGCCAGCAGGTGTGACCGGGTAGGCTCTGGAACCTCCTGAAGACCATCCTGTACTAGGACACACTGTACATCACTGTAGCTCACAAGGAGTGTGGCGTTATTGGCAATTCTTGTGGAGTAGGCCGCAGAGTCGGTGAACCGCTTACCAAGGTCGTAACGTTTTTTACAGTCCTTGTCCGGAGGGGATTCTGCAGAGGACAGTGGCACCCCTGCAAGCGGTCATAACCACCAAGGGGTCCGGTGTGGCATGACCCCTGATGTAGAGGGGGCCAGAGCGGGCTGGGAAAAACGATTTTTCCACCATGGGGTTGACTGACCATGTAACAGACTGGGACAGCAAAGAAGGGGTCAGGTGCCTTTTAAAAGAATTTAATAAGGGATGGCTTGGCTACCCAGAGTTTTTTCCTTGAGGATGTCCTCCACAAAGTCAGAGTTGTGGGTTGCTTTGTGCTTAGCAATTTTGAAATGGTTGACTGCTCTCTTTAAGAGGGAGTTCAACAGCATTTGGTCGTCAACTGGTGACAAATCTCTGTGGAGGAGTAGAAGGGGGATCCAGACAGATTACGTCTGGGTCGGTGGTATGTGGCAGTGTGTGCCACGAGCCGTGGTACTCCGCCTGCTCCCAGACTGGGTTTTGATCGTAAAAGTTAAACCCATCATAAGGAACCCTCCTGGGTCGGATTATCGGAGATGTCACCAAAGATATCATCGTAGTCCCTGTGGTTCCTCCTAATAGGACACCTGTCATACTGGTCTGAAAAGTCGAACTATGCCTTCTTACCCATACACTGTTCAAACCTCTCGGATGAAGCTGAAGGGCCAGGACGTGGGAAGGGCTGCCTGGAAGGTGATGAAGCCTCATGTAAGGCCTCAGAAAGAGGCTTGGGGGCCTCAGAATAGTCCTTTCGAGGAGAGGGGGTGCCTGAAGTCCCTGGCTGCCGAAAGAGTATCCGAAAGCTTCACGCTAAGCTTCGGAAGCTGTATTGATGGCAGAGAGGATTTTTGGTGCACCTGAAGGCGCTGCCGCAGCCTGCTACCACACAGTCCTTTGGTGTTGGAGCGCCTTTGGACAGCGGGTCGACAGTGGACTTTTTAAGAGGACCGCCCGTTCCAGATTTATGCAGGCGTTGAGGACTTGGACGACAAAGAGGCCTTAGGGGTTGTGTGCTTAAGTACATGTGGTGCATGGGTGCTCTTGTCACCAGAGTGTGACTTCCCCATAGGAGTGCCGACGGCCTGCCTACCCAGCCGCGGCCGGGCACTTGTGAGCACCTGGGCTCCGCAGAAAAGGAGCCATGGCTGCCGATTGATTCCTCGTCTGAAGTGCCGGCAGGGGAAAGGCTTTTGGCCTGCATAATGTAGGCCACCCACCGTTTAGTCTGCCTGCCTTTCAGCGTCTTAGGCCAAAAGAGTTTACAGGCCTTACACGAGCACTCGTCGTGGTCACGAGAAAGACCCTTCTCGGCGATGGGGGTCTTTCCAGGGAAATTTGCAGTTACAAGACGGGGAGAATTTAAAAGGGGTCCTCTCCATAGCAGATATTAGCGGCAGCCAGATCGAAGAGAGAAAGAAGGGTGAGGGGAAAGGCATTCTCAGAGAGAAGAAACAGGGACCCACGCTTCCTACTGTAAAGGGCCAGGCCTTAGGGCGAGGACACGCGGTCAGCAGTCGTAGATTTAGTTGGCAGCAGCAGGAAACCCACGATCCAGCCATCGAGAAGGTTGTCTAAGTTGAATAGATGACTGTAGGCACTGGCAATAGATATATCAATATAAACTCTTACGAGCTCTGCATAAGCACGCAACTAGGCTGGCGGAAAAAAACATTCTGGTGGGACCGCGACACTCGAGGGATTTTGGGTGCACTACAAGTCACGTTAGGGATAGTGTTAGTCATGTCCATGTCAAGATCCCTTTCCATCTTCGAAAAAAAGATGCAATACTCTGCGATTAAAACTAGATGTTGGACTATATGCACAGCATGTGATTCTAAGCAGATCCACAAGCATCCAAACTTAAGTTACAGATCCTACTTGCCCTGATCACTCCCAGGAACTAGTGAGATTACAGCTTGAGGTACTTGACATTTTAAATTTTGTCAACTTTTCCATGCATTACATAATTACCATACCACAAGCATCACTGTGCCTTATTTTTCAACAGGTTTATTCACCAAAGATTCTCTTGCTTTTTACTAACTAGTATGAGGAACCTGCGTTTTCATGGTTAAATTCTATGGTTTGATTGGATATAAGCGTACATACACAATTTGTTTCTGTATTTGTAGAATCATCCCCGATGATGGACATTGTCCGAAAGGCATTGGCCCATGATTCTGCCACTCAAGCAATGGTGACAAAAACAGCACCAATAAAGACTTAAGAAAATTAAGCGCTGAAGACTCCCCCCCCCCCCCGCCCATTTATTATCATTGTTTTATATTTCACTGCAGCAGCATATTCTACTAGGGTGTCATCAATGCTGGTGGGGCTCCCTCCGTTAGTATTGTTGAGAGAACAGAAAAAGCACATTAGAAAGCAGCAGTCATATTGCATAAAAATAACACTGACAACCCCTAATATCTCCCATTGTACACCACTGACACTATATGCACATTGAGAGGCTTGAAGCAAATCTAAGGTGGACATGTCTGAAGCACCACACTAGAGACACTAGCAGGAGAAGCACTTGGGCACAAACATGATACACAATGGCAAAGTGTGCATGTTCCCACACACAAATGGGGCCCCTCTCCTTTGCTAGAAATAAGGAGCGATTGAAGGCACAGCGGGAATGTGGGGACCATATGGGCAGTAGCAAGTACACCTGTTGGACATAAACAAGGGGGTGAGAAGGTCTTTAATAAGAACCATACAAGGCTACATCTATAGGAGCAGAGGGCACACCCACAAAAGATTACGAAGAGGGTGAATGGTGTGGATGTGAATAGTGGTCGAACTACGACAGCTTGTATCCCCAAGGGCTGCAATACACATCCGCCAGGAGGAAGGCAATGAGATCTCAGAGAAGAAGGGAATGGTCACATACATGCAAATTCTAAATATCTAGTAACAATGCTGTGCACACATCCTAAATCAGGATGCAGAATGGAACAGTGAGCAGAGTAATAAGTCACCCAAACACAGGGTCTTGCAATTCAAGGCACACAACCAAATACCTGCAGGATGAGGATAAAGTAATCCACTGGCTGGTTTCGCTCATAAAGGTAATGCTCAGGGGCTCTGCGATTGGCGTCATCAAACTTGATCTCGTGGTTGACACTAGGGTGCTTCAGCAAGTGAAGAAGAACCTTCTCCGAGATGCGAGACGGGCTGAACAGGTCGACCTCTACAAGAGAGCATGAGACATTATGAGCCTGCTGCAGAAACCAAGGACTACAATACCATTTTACAGGAGCCAAGGAGTGATCACATACAGGATACAGTACATTAAGGACATTGCAAGTCATATAGCAGTTCTATAGTGTCATGGAACACCAAGGTGACTTGCAATATCATTCTTACATGCACTTTGGGGGTATTTTATTTATTACACATGGGTGTCGGCCAGCCATCTAAATACCTGGTTTTATCTTTACTACCTTTTGATTTTCTACTGTATACCCATTCCCCCTCCTCTTTATTCTGCCTCCTTTTATAACTTTGCCAAACTCATCTCCAACCACAAACCTTTCCACTTTTTCCCACCTGCCGCTTTCTTTCTCTATTTAATTTTTGCCATTTACTTCCCTTTTCTATTGCTCCTCTTGCTCTGGGATGTTTTTCTGAATTGTATCTCCCGTTTTGTTGGTCATGTCCATTAGCCTTTCTTCAGTTCATTCATTTTTATTTATGTCCTTACCTACACTTTTAGGACTGTCATAGCATCATTAAACAACATTTAGGTTCTGGCATTACTCTTTCATCATCTATGATTATCCATTTCTGGGTGTTTTTTTGCTTCTGTTTTTTTATACAAGTACCTTACCCCTCGCGTGCCCTGAACAGCAGAGCCCCCAGAAAATACACCACACTCCTACTGAAAATCATCTACCTTAAAGTCACATCTAATAAGTGCTTGGGTAATGCACATCATTAAAAAGATACCAATCATATTATAAAACAGTAACGCCTATACAAGGACATTGCTAATCCAAATGCCTGAATGTAGGCCCTCGACCAGAGCTGAACACCCAACATAAAAGGTGGGTGGAGAGAACCAGGAAACCATAAAACCCAGAAAAGAGTGGAGTCCCATATTGGCCTGCACAAGAACATAGGGTCCTAAAGACACAAGCCAACTCAATACAACCCAACCCTACCCTACCCTACTATGTAGAAGGCGCTTGGCTAAGCACTTAACAGTCAGGATATGGGATAAAAAGTGGAAACAATTTTACCTTCATGAAAATAAATGTAAAAAATGTGCAAGGCCTATAAAACAATCCACAATCATTTGGACCGGAGAGGGCATAATATTAGAATGAATGCCTATGCACACATGACAATACTTCATACCCTTAGGAGACAGGAAAGTATTTTAAATTCAAACCAAAGTTAACAACTTTAAAGAATTATTGTAACATGTTACAAACAGTACCCTTGTTCATAAAGTTAATGGAAAAACGAATAAGTTACTGTGACAATGTTACAAATGCAGTCCCAAACCACAAGTGTAGCATATAGCTTTAAAAATCAAAGGCAGGTTTTAAAAATAAGGTAGGTACCCCAGAGTCAATTCTGCAGAGTTTCAAAGCAGGTTGAAAGTTCTGCAGTGGTAGCAGCAGACAAGCAGCCAGGCTTAGTCTAAGGAGGGAGAGGGGCTGTAGTAGGTACACAGAACTCAGAGCACACCTTTGTTCAAGGAAACACTTCTACACTGTAAAAGTTAAATATAAGTATTTATTTATATACACTAATGCACACTGTTATACTTCCCAAGTTCAGGCAAGTAAAAAAACATTCACAGTAATAGCACTTGGAATATTCTTAGCACAGGTAAAACTTGGGGATTCATAGGTAAGTATATTCAGAGTACCTTTTAGGATAAACTTAATAAAACCACCTGAAACATATGTCAAATGTCTCAAACGCTTAACTCTGTATAACTTTGTATGCAATCGGTCTATGCATCCAACCCTATTGGGTTGGCGTCTCGCAACATTCAGAGGAGTCACTGGGCCACCAGTGACCAGGCGTTTGGCAGAAAAGGTGGGAAAAGCAAAGTACACCGTCAAGAGTGTTAGGGTTCCTCTGTATTGCCTACAGTTGCAGCTAAGAACGATTGGTTTCACAAGCTCGGGGATGTTGGGATGAACCCTTGAAAGATTGCCCCAAAGATCAATGTCCCAGGGCAGGTGGAATTCCTGCAAGAGCACAAAGGGTTGTTCCTCCAATGGAACTATGGAGACCTGGCGGTATGCCCAATACAAGCTCTCTGCAGCCCCCAGAGTCTCATGGTCAGGCAAGCAGGCTCCAGGTAAGTTTACCAGGAGATGAACAGTAACTTCAAGTGAAGAAGCAGTTGCGGCAGGACGGTTTCAGTGGTGAGGAAACCGACCCGGTCACACATTTCTTGGTCTTGGTGACGGATGAACGCTCTCATGCAGAAGGATCTTCTTGGTTCTGGCTTGTTGGGACCTTTTTCAGGCTGAGGGGCGAAATGGTTGTCGCAAGCAGTCCGCTCTTCTCAGTTTTGAGGTCCTCGCCTCTGATGATGGGACTTTCTGCAGTTGGCTCCAATTGCTGAAGGCTTAGAAGGGTGCCCACAGAGTTTCAGGTGAAAATGCGCTTCCGCAGACTATGCACAGCAATGCAGCACGGGTCCCAGGGTATTGATGAATTGCAGGCCATAGAGGTTGCAGCTCTTCCAGTGGTGGCACAAATTGTAGCTTGTCTCGAAACTGGTTAAGCCAACCAGTCTGAGTGGAAGTCTTCTTGTGGTCTTCCCCATCACTTGGAAGTCAAGGTCGGCAGCCGGCATAGCGGTCACTGGAAGTTGCTGGTGACGTCCATCCTCTTCAGAATACCTCTGTTTCAGTGGTTGACTGAGTTTCAGCTCCAGGACTTTGGAATGTATCCAGGAACACAAGCTGAGTCCATCTATTGTGACCCATGCACCATTCAAACGTGGGGGTGACTGTCCAATGGGAACAGCCAGCCTCCCAGTCTGAACTGGTTTCAGTCAGGCACACTGCAAGACATAGGACGGGAGTTTCGGTCACCTCCAACTTCCTGTCCTGCCAGTCACTCCGAGAAGCTTTTCAGACATCCCTGGGAAGCCTGCCGAAGACCAAGGGACCATAGAATCCTGCCCCCACCCAGATAGATGGAAGGCAAACCCAGAAAGGCCAAATTATGTTCAGGGTTTAGGAAAGTAGAACCACCATTTCAGGTAAATGGTGTCCCCTGTGTACCGTGTCCACTGCTACAGCTGCAAAAGGGCAGCCTGCGACAAAAGTCCACAAAATGTTGTGCAAAAAGGTACACTGCCAAAAGCCTGAACAGAGGGCTTAAAAGAGTAACCAAAAGGTTACTGGTAAGGTGAGAAAAGGGATACAATGTCTCCCCTCAGCAATCCACATAAAGTGAGGTCTGCTAATCTCTCAAAATAAATAAATAAAAAAAATAAAAAAAACATCCCCATCCCCCTGCCCCGGTAACTACAAGAGTTAGTCAGGAAAATAAAGAAAGTGGAAGCTCTAGGAGCTCCCGGCAACACTACACAGAAAGTGGTGTGTGCTGCTTTAGGAAATTGCAGATGCCAAAAAGTTGAAGGAAAGCATGACCACAAACAGAAATATAAAGTGCTCAAAAAGGTTCCATATACCAGAGTAAAAAGGGGAAGAGGAGAAAAAAGGTTCACAGAGTGGAGTTACACACAAGAAAACTACCCTAACAACTCTCCTCCAAGGAATCACTACAACGGACTAGCGGGGCACCTAATTGAATAATCATACCCTCCAAGACCCCAACGTGCTCACATAGGTAGTTTCAGCAAAAGCTTCCAGCAACCAGAAGCCACCAGTTTTTTTTCCCACAGATGCAATTTCAGTATTTGGATGCAAGGAATTTGAACCCTGGGCCAACGACTATTCCAGCGACTCAAAGGAACAAATGCTCTTCCCAGTGGATGTGCCCTGAAGCCTGCAAAGAAAATCGATTAGAGGGACTCCAGGAAGACGTAGGTATCCACATAAACTGCTCCCAGCAACTCAACGAAGAAAAGGGTAGCAGCAAATGGCCCCAAAATGGGGAGAATGGCTTTAGGCACCTTCTGACAGCCCAAGCCAATCTGGTGGAATGATGAAGTCTCAGCACCCAAATGAACTCCAGCAGTGACCTACAACAAGGCAGATGATCCTGGTGGTAAAAGGCCCAGAAAACAGTCCAAGAGTGGAGGGCCAGCAGATATTTGGCATCACCAGGAGTCTTCAATGCAAAAGTGGCAACATAACAAAACTGGGATATGCCCAAATCACAACACTTAACAAGTATTGTCAAGTGAGGGCTTTTACATTTTGTTTTTACAAAAAACAGAAAAAGCGACAGGAATAAGCAGGAAAAACTCGTCAGATCAGCAGACCTGTCACCTCCAAGTTACACTTAGGTTCTTGTTACTGTAACAGGGGAAAGACAAAGCCTAAATATCTTTACACAAAGCGGTTGGCCCAAGGCCAGACAATCAATAGAATGAGCTGGGTCAAATGGTCAGATGGCCAACCACACATGGTGGAACTGCCACTCTACCGTAGACATTCCCACAGGAAATGAGAGGCATAGTCCAGGGACTTGCACCATTGGTGAAGCCAAAATTAAAGCGCAGCCACATCAACCTATTCCCTAAAGCCAAATTACAGTGATACAATCACTCTAGTTATGTAGGTATCTAATGGCAGCAGGACCTCAGGAGAAGTCGCTCCGGCCACCATAAAAGAGGGGTATGGGGGGTGAAGCAAAAGTCGAGGGCCCCAGAAATTGGCTCTCGATCCTAAATCTGGACTTGTGGCTTAACCGGAATCAAAATAACTGGTTGTTCACCCTAGGCCCCATTTGACTCCAGCAGAACATTAGCAATTTGTAGGTCTCTAAAACTGGACATTGTCCAATCTCCTAAAAGGTTTTGCACGCTCAAAGTATTCAAAACATATGCTGGTTTTTAACACTTGCAACAAGGCGTGCTAAGGCCACGCTAGCTAGATGGGTAGTTTCTTGCATAGCAAAAGCATTCGACTTGTGGGTGCTTGGGGCTCAGAGACTTCGGGCTCATTCTACCAGAGCGAAGGCTGCATCAAAGTTTGTCCCATTACTGAAATCTGTAGGGCCATCAGCTATTCCCATTGCTTTTTGCAAGCACTAATCTTTAGATGTATATACCAGAAGAAGTGCTTCTTTTGGTCAAGATGTGCTTTGCAACCGGTTTGTTTGAAGTTCTCTGGTATATGCAGTCTACGCAACCTTTTCTCATCCTGCCCTCGCTCGTTCCCAACAGGTTGGGACTAAACCTAAAAGCCCTTGAAAGGCAGCGCAATGAAAAACTACCTTCATGGGGATTCAGGGTCATTTAGCCCTTGATCCCCCTCCTTCATCCAACCATCCCCAGAAAAGCCTATACTTTGCTCCAACCACCATAGGTGAGGAAGAAAACAATGGAACTCGATGTAGCGGTTGGTGATGAAAGTGGGTGAGGGGCAGTGGGAACCTACGTGCAGAGGGACACGTGTGCAAAAGCTTCCAAAACATTCTGTAGTTTGCTTGTTGACAGCTATCTTTTACAGATAGGTTTTCTGACCCGCCTGCGGATGCAGTTTAACCCAACCAGTTGTGAATTATATGCACAAGGCCATCCACCTCAAAACCCCAATATGCTACACTTTTGCCTAATGGCAACTTGTCTGAACACAATTTCGCTGAATGTTTATCTCTTTTTACCACAGTTAAGTATTGGTGCGGTATATAGAGCGGAATGGAAAAGCGGATTGTGGGGAGGCTCTCACCCAGCTTTCTGTGGTTAAAAACAAACAAGAAAAAAACACCAAAGGCCTCCAAAATTAAAGATACATTTTAAAAACAGTTACCTTTGCAATAAACGCCACAAGAAAATAAATTTCTGTAGGTACCAAAATTAAACATGTAAAAAAGTAGTTTTATTTTTTTAATGTCTTTTATTTTAAAATTGGAGGTGCAATTCGAGTTATTGGTCCAGAGCAACGTTCCCTCTAAACTGTGTGCATGTGCACTTGCCCAGCGTCCTTTGGGTGCCGCTCAGAAGATTTATTAGCAGCGCACACATGCAATTCTCACCCTCTCAAGATTTAATAAGGCACAAGCCACAGAAATTACCTGACATTTGCTTTCTCTTAAGATAACTAACTAGTCATGATATTATAGTTCATTTACATTACACCGTTCTGCAAGCATGAACTTAAAAACCCACAATCGGTACAAACTAAAACTAATATGAAAAAATGGCTCCATGAACAGAAAAAGCTAAGATATGTCTGCACACATTAACCAAATACTGTTCCCTCCCCACCCATGGCTCCAATGCCTCACTATACCATGGGTTTACTCTAACCTCTGCCCCAGAACATACTTAAATATTACCAGACAACCTTGAGTCTTCCTCTCTTGGCTCTGCAAAAGGTTACCAGACCTGCACCTACATCCACTTGCTTTAGGTTTGTTGTAATTTGAATAACCTTTAAGCACCACAACTTCTGTTACACATGGTGCCTCATCAAAAATGCCCTTTTGCAAGGCCTTCCAGCAACTACCCTGGCACCCCTGAGATGGCTCCCGCTGCTCGCCCATTTCATCTTCAAATCCTGTTGCATCATCCATCATCCACAAGGCGGTCACCCAGAAGTCCCCAAGCTACCATCCTGAGAAACTCAGCATCTCTGGAGGACTGCAATCCAACAGAATTAAGGAAATGTTCAGACTTGAACTCAGACGGTGCAGGAAGGAAAGAACGAGAAGACCGGTCTATGCTCCAAGACTCTGAAACTTCCTCCTGTCAACTTCGGACTCACCCTATCGTGGCTACAGCTCAGGAAAGAGCTGAAGAACCTACTCTTCAAGTAATGGCTCCTCTACAAAACATAGGTCCACATATCCTTGTAGGGTATGACACTGACACAATAAGTACAATTTGTAACCTATTAAGGTTTCTGGTGGTCGGGAAAAAAAAACTTCTACTTTGCCCTATAACTAAGATGGGAGTAGTCTCAACCATCAAACAAAACAGTCCTAGTGGAGCCTCTCAAATCAAAATGGCCTATGCCAACAAAAATCTAATGCCTGCCCTATTTTGTACAAAAAGTGTATAAAGGAAAAATGTATGTAAAGGAAAAAAATAAAATCACTGTACAAAAGAATAAATGTGGCTGAATCAGCTTTCCTCCCCATGTTAGACCTCACAGAATAAGGTGGTCTCCGTAGGCAGGATGGCACACTCTGGCTCAGGTTTTCAACACAAAAAAAAAGTTCCAAAACTTGGATCGAGGCTTGCTGGACCTGGGTCTACCTCAGTCGTGCTCAAACCACTTTCGGATGTCAAAGACTTTTGAATGTGCATGGCTTTCTTTACAGACCTCCGCAGGACCACTGACTAAAAGTTAAAGGTTCAACTTTCACGCTCTCCTTCTCTTGGAGTTAATTTAGCTTACTTCACTTTTGCAGTTCCCTTGCTTTATCATTACAAACAATGCACCTTTCACAGAGACATTCTAGTAGGCTACTTCCTTTTGCTGGACTACTCAGTTATTCAGTATCAGTGACTTCACAGCTGTCCTTACTTTAAAGTTCATTCACACGCGTGCAGCCTTCACTCGTGAAAAAATGTTGCCACTTCAAACTTTCTTTTAGACGCACACCGGTCTCTCGGGCCGCTTGCCAACTCATCGGCTCTGTGCCTTTCTTGTTTTTTTTCTGATTTCTAATTCGTGATTCAAGGTGAGTACCACAGGCCTGGCCTGGCCTCCACAACTCTGTTCTCCCAGGAGGGTTGCTGGCGTCCTTGAAACATAATTCAGCCTTCTGATGTGGGATTTGGCCTTATCCACGAATCTTTCGTGGCCTGTCAGAGGCAATGACCTCCAGTGGGGAACTCTTGGGGCAGCTCCTGTAGGTTTGCCTTCGCCCCGGAAGAGCTGCACATAACTCTTGTTCTGCCTTGCTCAGAGCGTCTCTCTAGGTTCTGCCTTTTATCTGTGTGAGGAGAGCCAAATTGTGTCAGGTGTATGCCCTTAAAGTCAAGTGCCTGCCCTGATTAACGGAACATGTCCAGTACAATGTATGAGAGTTAGTCTGGTTACTCTCAGTCACCCTCTTCCTCAGCATAGTGTGTGTAAAAAGGGGTGGGGGAGCAATTGGGACCTTTGACACATCTCGCCATCGGCTCTGGCGATGTCCTGGACACCTGGATGACGAGTCTCAGAGGACATGCGGGTGAGACACTTTTTCGTTCCTCACATACCCTCCCCCCCACCCCCATCAGAGGTGGATAGGTTTGTTCTCTGAAGTCCTCTAGTCTGAGGGCTCTGGAGGGGACAAGTGGAATTTTTATCCAGGGACTGTTGCATATCAGTAGAGTTTCTTTTACGGCTGTGTTGGTAGGGTCTTTAGGTTGACCTTAGTTCCTTGCGAGTAGCCCATGAACTGGGATCGAGGGGTTTTGGTACAAATAATGTCTCTGGGCGGGTCCGTTTCCGTCCATTCCCATACTGGGGACGTTTGGAAATAGAAATCAGGTTGCAACCGATATTGTGGTGTAAATTCTCTGGGTGAAAAGTAGGTTCTTGAAGGGTGGAACATTCTGGAAGGTCTCTCCCTATAATAACCTCTTCCAGATGTCCCGGCATAAAGGATGATGATACTAGCAGGGATTTCCCTCGGATATTAATGTATACCCGTACCCGGGGGTAGACCTTGTTATCTCTGTGTACACAGGTGACTAACCATGATTGCATGTTCTAGATCTGCCCGAGTGACAAAACAGACTCTTATTGCTGTCGATTTACTGCCATAATCAATCAATGCTTTTGCTACTCGTGATTTACCAGAGCTCTCATATGTAAACTCAACTGAGGATCGGCATATACATATGCTAAAGGTTTCTAGATCTTCCTCTGGTTCTTCCCATTGCTCTCCTCTTAGACATCCTATTTCCATAGGCTCCTCCTTTTCATTTTTGGGGCAATGCCAGGCTAAATGACCCGTCTCCGTACATGGGAAGCAGATGGGTGGTGGTGGTGGTGGTTTAATCCCTTTGGGTTGTTCTCTCCTCATCTCTTTTTTACCCTTATTGTCAGTTTTTTATTTATTTCTACCCTTTCTTTTGGGAGCCACACCCTGGTATTCGAGAGTCCTCCATGCTCTAATGTCAGGGTTTGAGAGCAGTAAATTGTTTTTTTATCTCCAACTTCATTTTTATGTAAGTAATGGAAGTGTTTTACTGCGTCAAAATTATTTTGGGCAGTCTCCATACCCATGCTAAGGGTGGGACGATTTAATTGTAATACGACTTTCTGTAGAAAATGAGGTAACAAATTGGTAAACTGTTCCAGAATTATCATTTCTACTAATTCCTACAGAGTTTTATTGCAGACCCACAGGGAGACAATGTTTTTAATTTGTTCCCCTACTTCCAGGGGTGCCTCACTGGGGTTTAATCTGATGGATCTTAGTTTTTGTCGATAAAAAATACTGGTTTGCCCTACTCTTTTAAGGAGTCCTTCCTTGATGGATATGAAGGTAACTCCCAAGGCTAGATTAAGTAACTGATAAGCGGTGTGTAGCTCACCTTTCAATAGAGGTCCCAAGTAACATTTCTTAAAGTTTTCTCCCCATCCCAGCTGTTCAGTTAATCGGCCAAATAAAAAATTGCCTAGGTCTTCTCCTTCCTGGTAGAGTTGCAATATCCCTAGGTTCTGCCTTTTATCCGTGTGAGGAGCGCTAATTGGTATCCAGTGTATATGCCCTTAAAGTCAAGTGCCTGACTTTGCGTGACCCGATTAACGGGACATGTCCAGTACGATGTATGAAAGTTAGTCTGGTTACTTTCACTGACCCTCTTCCTCGGCCTAATGTTTGTGTAAAAAGGTGGCTGGGGGTGGAGTTGGGACCTTGGAGAATCCTGAAAAATAGGATAGAGTTAGATTAACAGAAAACGGGGGGAATACCACGTCTCATCATCGGCTGTCTCATCCCCACTCCTTGAAGACCCCTCACCCAGGTGATCCTGCCACACTTGTCAACCCCCAGGAACTGGATCCAAAAGCGATGGCCATGTACTGGCCACCTGGATGGCAAGTCCCCAAGGACACCCTGGTTTCTCACACCATCCACTCCCTACTGTACCGGAGACTGTTCTGCTCCCCACTGTCTCCTCTCCTGGGTCCTTGTAGATCCCTTGCTGCAAATTGGCAGTCCTTGCCCTCTCCCATTAGCTCCCACTCCCTTTTTCACTTCTTCCCTCACTGTGCTCTTCACCCAATGATTGTCATGCTCAGCGTCTGCTACTTTAGCATTGCTAACAATACCCTATACGTGGAGATAAACATTGCAATATCATTTACTTGGTCTGCAAGTATAATGGGTATGGGCTATGGCTGGTATTACTCATCTATATTAGGGCAACAGATATTCAGACAGTAGAATGCTTTGCACACAATCTGCAATCTTTCCAAGTGTTCTGAGTTGCATTGGGCATAGACTTTAACAAATTATATTTTAACTTGCTGCTATATAAACGTGGGCTAAGTTGTAAACATTCTTGCATGCACTGCAACATAATTGTGCACATGCAGATTCATTACATTTTCTTAAAAAGCACATAAATTTGTTTTGCTTGCAAAGTAACATGGGTATGAAAATATCCCAGTGAGTACCATCCCTGACAAGTATTGGAAGCTAGCACACTAGGCGGGCAGGGGTACGGGTGAAGGGCACAGGAAAACACTCCTTGTGGATAATAAACAAATTAGGAACTTTAAAAAAAAAAAAAAGAAAAACAAGTCAGTTGTTTTGACAGTACATTACGGTGAAGGACATGTATTTGTTTCCTAACAGATAGGAAACCCTAGGAATAGTCTAGAGAACTATAACTGCAGCTTCTCCTTTCTATGCTCAGCTGCTCAGAGCATTTCAATATAAACAGGTGTTCATTTATTGACTCTAGCATCCCCCTGCATCTTGTTGAACTGATAATGAATTGCAGAGGAATCCCTAGTTACAGAAGAATGCACTGAAGCTGTTGTACCTCTAAGCATTGAAGCCATTGACCTGGAGATATTCCTCCACCCGGCTTCATAACAAACCTCAGTAAGGCTCTTTTTGAATTTCGTCCAGGCTGAGGTGAGGAAGGGTGGGCAAAACCATAGGCTGTATTGCGTGCCCTGTCATTTTACTTCCTATGTCAGGGTTACAAGCAAGGCTACACGAATTCGCTTCCTATTTAGAGTGAAATGATTTTTCAGGGATTACAAAAATAATTAACTTTGCCAACAGGGATACTTTATGCTTATTAAAAGATGTTCTTTCCCCTTAAAATTAATCTTGAGATTGGGCAGAAATATTATTATAGTGCCTTCCTATGCCACTGCTGTGCTGGGCACAGATTCGAAAACATCAGTGGAGCTTTGTGGGCAGGAGCCAGGGGTTGGCTCCTATGTGTTGATGGTTTCCAGTTTTTGATGGGGGGCCATTTTTAGGGATATGTCTCTTAGCTGTAAGGCTGGTTTTGAGTAGGTATTGTCACACCTCACAGGCCAATGCAATGGGGATAGTAAGCAGAAGCTAGGCAATTGTGATCATATTCTGTGGTGCCGTTATTCAGATGCAATTATCCTTATACAAATTATGAGAGGCATGTTCTCCTGGGTTCCATGTCATTTTATCATCGGGCATTTCAAAGCCTGCAATTTAAACATGTTTGACAGTTAGCAATTTCTTTTTTTTGGGGTGGGGGGGGGTTTGGTTCCCCCCCAATCCCTCCTGCACCTATTTCTAACTAGACCCAACCCCCCCAACCAAGTATCTCCCCTTTTCCACCCCTCGCCCCCCCAAAAGAAATGTGATTAACTGTCAAACACGTTTAAACTGCAAACTTTGTTTGAAAAGCCCGATGATGAAAGAACATCGTACCGTTCTCCTCTCCCCCCCCCCCCCCCCCCGAGTTAAAGTGACACATGAATTCCAATTGGCATGTTTTCTGACACATTCCTTTTAATTGCCATTATTCCATCTGCAAATATTGGATTCCGTCTGATTTTTTCACAGCCACATCAGTTATGAAAAGCAATAATTGTTTTTGTAATAAACAGCGTTTTTCTAGTGGCATAAAGCACACATTTTGCTCTGCACAGGAGTACTTTTGCTAGCTACTGTAGCAGATCTGGAGTTCTTGAACTGGTTGAGTACTCTTTATAATCACATATAAAATATTTGTTTTTTTAGGGTGTGTGTTTGGAAAAATTGTTGTATGATGCACGTTTTACACAGATTTGTAAAGAATTGCAGTGGTTGGAAAGGGGAAATTCCTTTCCAAGCTCTCTTCGGAGATGGTAGCTCACTAACTTTGCATGCTCACAAATTGTCTTCCCTCGTTAGTCAGTTGCGCACGTGGAAAATAAAGTGTGCACGAAAGGCAACCAGTTCCGCACTCAGAGAAAAATAAATTAGAGGCAACATAGGTCCAGAGCTCACTCAACCCTTTGTGGGAAACGGGGAAAATCTACAGGGGCAGGTATGTACCCATAGTTACTTAATGAGAGTTCCAGGATCCATAAAAACGTCCATAGAAAAATCAACGAGATAAGTCAATGGGCCATCCATTTTATTGGAGGAGAGAGTCTGCTATACCCAACATATGCTAATTCAACATCCAACAATTGCAGGGTGGACCAGAGGAAGACCCCAATGACAAGATCCAAGGGACAAACAAGCAGCCCCAGGGGAAGATGCAAGAGAGCAGGAGAGACCCCCCCCCCAACATAAGTGAATGGGAAATGAGGTTCAGCAATGCCTCCAGAGAATCTCTACCCCAGACCAGAGGCAGCCTGAGAGGGGGGTGCGGGGGTAGGGGGTATCGTTAGCAAATCAACCACTCCAGGACCCATAGATAAGTACTCCAGTCTGCTATTTTGGCAAAAATTTCTCCAGCCTAGCTTAACAACCCGTATAGGTACACACAGCTTTCCTAGGTGTGTTTTACAGGACCCGTTGCCCAGGGCGTTGCAACCTTAGTCAATGAGGACGCCCATAATACAGTTATGGAACAAACTGCCTTCGCGTGAGGTCGACCTTCCAGCCTGAAGCGAAGAACTTGTTGAAAAAGAAAGGAGAACCTGTGAAGGTGGCTCAGAAGCTTGGGGGACTAACAAGTGTGCCCACTCAGCAGAAAACGGTCCAAGGATAAGGTTACAGCTAGAGGCACCGGACATCCCAAGCAGCAGGGTGTAGATGTGCCAGCACCTTTCTAGACAACAGCAACCCATAGCCAAGCAGAAGGCGGTACATGGCAGGATTGATTAGACAAAAAGGAAGGTAGACAAAGTGTCACCACTCTCCAAGACAGAAAAACATACACATCACTGGACTAATAACAAACATTATTTAAAAAAGTTAAAATGTTATTCCTTTCCACATCTTAAAGGATTATTGCTTTAAAACTTTAAATGCATTTTATAAACCCACAAATCCATGCAACCATGAAAACAATTGTTACAAAGTACAGCCAAAAATCTGAGTCGAATTCTACATTGGATTCTCTTCACTAAAGTGTATTGTTCGTGCTATTTTTCTTTTACATAACACACCCAACTTGTACAGGTTTCTAACCTAAACAAGCAAATCAATGCTGGACATTCACCAGGGGCATACCTTTTCACTTGTGTGTGCTGTATACAAGACCTAGCAATGTGTTTCAATCTCTTAGCCTCCTGTTAGGCAGGGTTGCATGCAGTACCCTTTGGGAGACTACAGCAACCTTGTCCTCCTGGCAATAGGGAACCCAACCTTTGGTAGAAGTCTGTACTACACAGGTAGTGTGGCTGAGCAGCCAGGCTTATCTCAAGTGACAATTATTCAAATCACTTCTACTCAAGGTTTCTTGATTAAACTATTATTAATTTAACAGTCAGTTGTATAGGCCTTCAGGAGGGAGCAAAACATGTAACACTTCTAGTACACTTCAAAACACATGGTTTCTCTAAATCAGATGATACCCTTTCGGGATGGCACACAGACACTTCATACACCTTCAGGTGACTTAAATAGCTAGGACACTGGACATTGATTTATCACTGGTACATTGATAGCAATACTGAGTTTGGGTGTAAAGAATTGGATATGGGGAAAAAAAACAAAGGTTTACAAATAATTCATAAACTGGTTAGTACTTTTTAAACCCCCCAATGCAAAGTAAATTAACCATTTCCTTGCGGAAAAGCAAGAGCACAAAGTCAGAGGTAAGAAGAGTCCCTCAGGGAGCCAGGACAGTCAATGTTAGTTGAGCAAAGTCTAGGGGAGCTGAAGGTCTTCTTGCAGGTAAGTAAAAGTCTTGCACAACGTTTTTAGAATTGTTTGTAGAAATAAGATTCACTTGAAGGGCCACAAGCTGGGAGGCTTGTGAGGGGCAATGTGAGGGGCAATGCTGCAAGCAACTCTGCAATGGCAGCCAAGACAAGTCTCAACTGGGAACATGTAAGGTTACACAACAAGAGGTAAGTCCTCTTGGGTTTATAGTACCTTTGGTTAGAAGAAATGGTTCCAGCTGGCTTCTGTTACTGTGTAGATCTGCAGATCCAGTTGTCCCTCGGCCTCAGTCGTGGGGACAAGAGGGAGGACGTTTGGGGACTCCTGCACTACAATGGGAAGGTTGGCGGCAGCAAAGGTCAAACTTCAATTCAGTAGCACTTCACGGTTTCAGCTCCTCGCGTCTATAGCAAATAGCACCACTGTGGTCTCTCGGATACCACTCTGGACTTTCCTCGCGTCTGGGGTCCAGCACTCCGTTGAGATGGCTCAGGCTTGGTCAGTCCTGCTTCAGGGAAGTCCTCAGGATCTTCCTGGAGTTCGGGTCGGACTTCAAAGCGGTGCACTCGATCTGGTGCTCCTCTCCCTGGCACTTTAGTTCCTGCAGCAGCAATGAAGTACAGCCAGCTCCGAGAGGATGTCCAGACAAGTTCACTTTGGGGTTGATTGGTTCCATCAACCCAAGGGGAGAAGTCGTCCTTGCAGGACTTCTCTAACTGAGGTGAATTTGGAGCTTCAGCACAGCAGCAGGGCTTCACCGAGCAAACCAACGGTCCAGGAGTTGCAGCAGGCATCTCTTCCAAGTTCTTCTTCGGATTACTTCATCCAGGGTCGACTGCCTTCCATGCCAAAAAGCCTCGCCTCTTATGCAGGTCTCTCCCATTCATTCCAGCCTAGCTATCAATCACACAGCAGGCTGGCGGTCCTCCAAGGACAGCCCTTCAGCCAATCAACTTTGGGTACATTCGTGTAACCAAGGAGACAAAGCACAGAGTTTCTGGCACCTCCCTCACTTCCGACTCCAGCATGTCTGGCAGGGGCAGGAGGTGGTCTTCACTCATGAATCCTGCCAAAGACAAAACGAACCAAGGGACCAAACCTGGTTTGGCACGCAGAGTAAATCTCAAGTAGGACCTTCCCCATCAAGAAATGGTGAAAAAACAAGACCGGGGCCATTTGGACAAAATGGGCACCCATGGGTGTCTTACTGGAGCTGCAAATGCAGCCCGCATCATTCATACGTTTCAATGTGCCTCCAAGGCTGCGACTCTGCCCACCCCCTCACCAGTCAGCCTACATAACAGCAGAGAGCTGCGTGTGCACCCCAGAAGTGCCTGCAAGTGCTCTTGGGCTGTGGATGTCTTAGTAGTGCTGCCGTTGCCTCAAGGGACCTGCTTCCTCAAGAGCATGTGTTGCTATCGAGCCGTAACTCGGAGGAGCCCGTCATTCATACGTTTTAAGAAACTATCCCTAAAGACTTGTGCTTTCGGCTACATGCTGGGACTTCTCCTGGGACCAACACTGCACTAGACACCCTCTATTTGCTTTCTTCCTTTTTTCTGCATAGCATGCCTGACGCTGCGACTCTGCCCACCCCTTCACCAGCTCACCAGTCAGCCCACATAACGGCACGGGCGCGTGCAGCCCGGAAGTGCCTGCAAGTGCTGTTGGGCTGTGAAGGGTGTTTTCATGCTTTAGCATTCTTTCTGGGTAGTGATACGTGCATTCAGTATTACTTAAACATCAACAACTAAAAGGTAAAGTCGTAAAGAGTACTGTGCATTTACTTGCTATTTTGCCTCTTTTCAGATGTCATACTTAACTGTGCATACCTAATGCTGTAAGCGATTGACACAAAATTGTGTAAGACTAGTTTGTATGTATGCTGAGTTGACAAAAGCTATCAGCTGAATTCTAGAATCTACGAGACATCAGATTGGTGTCTATCGCTGTATGTGCTAAGATTGCATCTGAGTTACCTGTCGTTTATGCCTGCTGCTTCCTACCACTTTCCTGTTAAGCACGAAAAATGGCAAGTAGTTTGAGAAGTGGGTAAATCTGCAAGGCGCTTGTTAAAGTGAACAATCTGGTGTACGCTGCTGTTTTGCAAAGTACTGATATGCCGTTAGTAGAAGGGGTTATCGAGATGCCCCAGTGTCAAATCACTTTGACAAACACAGTAGAGAACAATGTCAGCTCTGAAAATATGGGGCAAAATAAAAAGGATGAGAATAGTGTGCAAGACACAGTGGCTGTGCAGGCTCAGATACACGCATCCTACATTAGTACCCAAGGTGCATGCTAATTTCCCCTTAAAGAAATGTATGATGGCGAACGCTCAGTGCAGCATTGCTTTCTTAGCATGCGCGAGTGTACATCTGCGATCTGTCCTCTACAGCCATCCGATAATCAAAAACAAGGCATTGCCGACGATTCCATGTTAGCTCCAATTATGGTCGAATGAGGGAAAAGAATTTGGCTTGCGCTAGGGCCTTCCACCCCGGCCACCGGAAGACAAGGAGGTATTGAAAATGTTCATCAATTTGGGGCTAGACCAACAGTAAAATGATAATTTTCATACGGCCAATCAGACTCCTTACACCTATTTCCTGAGACTTTGAGCAAACCCACTATAAATAGTGACCCTCCGATATCTGCAGCAAATCGGGATCAGGAGCAAGGAAAAAGGGTGTGCTATAGCCCTGTGGACCCTTAACAGCCTCTACTTACAGCTCATGAAGCTTTCCAAATTGCAATTATGGGACCTTCAACAGCGCTAAATGATTTTGAAATGGCTGAACAGTCGTTTGCATTATTAACAAGGATATTGAATTTGCTACATAAAGGGCACAAACTAACTCACTTAGAGATTAAGGAATAAAACATTTCAACTGAAACTCTTGTAAAAGTAAAATTGAAGGTTTCCTGTACGGGATGGGGAATGTTGCGCATCAAACGCTACTAAAACAGCAGAAAGTAATGCCTCCCGGGTAAAAAACACAGTACACAGACTCATGGTGTTCCGATAGGGTCCAAACATGCACAGACAAACCTCTCAGAGAAGCCCTTTTCTACATCATCAAGATCTTATGCCCAAGTCTTAAATAATGTTGCAGTGGTAAATAAAAGCACACAGGCTGATGAAGCCAAGACTTCTAGAACTATAGATCAAGCACATGATAAAATAGATAGTTGTAAAATCAAAGTGTCCAGCCTATCAAATAAGTTATCGCAACTGGTAAATCAAGCAACTACACATGTTGAATGGTCCCGAAAATTTAAAGATCGGGATCAGAGAGTCTATCTCTGGACAATATATGTCTCGCAGGCAAAAACGGCAGCACATGAGGGCAATCAAAAGAAATATGCAACTGAAATGTCGGACAAATGAAGATCTTAAAAAAAAACAAAAACACGTGCCCATTAAAGCTTAACGGCCAGAATTCGCACATTAGAAATATATGTGACAATTCTAATGAGGATGGTATACTAGATTTGGAAAAGTTGTACGAAGAAAGCAAAACAGCTTTACAAATAAGAGACTTCATCCAAATCATCTGAATGAGTTAATAAATTAACCATCGAGAACAAAAAACAAAGCAAAAAATGACAACACGATTACCTCTAAAGAAGCATCAGTGAAAATTGAACCTTCCGACAGCCCAGTCAAAAATACTATACAATCTCAACTCTTTCTACCCTTTAAAAGAGTTCTAAACAAATATCGAGCAATGCCCTGCTGAAAGATATTACTGGATTTACACATAAAGGAGACTGTACCTCATCCACGGCAACAGTTAGCCCAGATAGCAAAGCACATGAACAATACCCAAACCATCACCATCCACCTCATTTATAGACCTCCAGGCCCTATTGGTACCTTCGAGGAGGACATCTCCACCATTCTTTCGCATGACCTAAAACAATCTTCACAAGTCATCCTACTAGGGGATCTAAACTTGGGCTTCAATGATCAAAACAACCCACTAGCAAGCAGAGTGGCTAACTTACTCTCTGAACTAGGCTTCTCACAAAAAGTACTCCATCCTACCCACAACAAGGGTAGAATACTTGACTGGGTGGCAGACAATTGCAATGCCTCCGTCCTATCGATCTCCCCACTAATCTGGACAGACCACCACCTTATAACATTTCTTCTAGAAACAGACTGACCTACTCCTACCTTAGCCCAGCTAGCACCAGCCATCCCGACCAGGGATAAGAAAAACATCACCCCAGATAACCTACTCCCACTTATCCTCCCTACTCTCAACTCATTACCAGATAACCTGGACCCTGAAACTCTAGTGAATGAGTATAACAATATTATGTCATCTGCTCTGGACGCAATTGCTCCACTGAAAGTGAGACGAAGCAAACCTAAAGCCCACCTCAACTCGTGGTACACCCCCTACCTAAAAACGCTTCGCACCAAAAAAAAGACACTGAGAGGTCGCATAGAAATTGCAACCATCAGAAGAAAATAAGAGCACCCTGAGAGACATCTCCACCCTTTACAAAAAGGAAATGCTGTCGGCAAAACGGGAAACCTACAACACTAGAATAGGCCAAGCCAACTCTAGCATGAAGGAACTCTTCATTATCCTAAAGGAAATAGAATCTCCCATCCCAGTGCCGGACAACTGTGTCAAAGATGAAACATGGTGCACCAACATTCAGCAAGCCTTAGCTAACAAAGTGACAACTCTCCAATCTAAAATTGCCATGAAAAAATCATCGCTCAGTCTGGATACTAAACCCAAAATAACTACCACCCCTCCCATAAATAACATCGACATTCCTCGTTTCAAGTTCTCTGAAGTATCTATTATTGAGACTGAAAAAAATCATACTGTCACTTAAACCATCTAATTGTCAGGGGGATCAATGTCCAGCACAACTGATAAAGGGCGCAGCTAGAGATCTGGCCTCCTTTATCTCAAAACTCATTAACGCCTCATTCGCAACAGGGTCCATACCCAGTAACCTAAAAGAATCTTGGGTACTCCCATTGCTTAAAAAACAGACGCTAGACCCAGCCATACCTACGAACTACCGCTCAATCACCACTGTGCCATTCCTCTTAAAAATTATAGATAAAGTGGCGTACTCTCAAATCCAGAAACACCTTGAAACCAACAATTTACTAGGAGTACGGCAGTCTGGCTTCCGCCCCCAGCACGGGACCGAAACTGCCCTCTTGGACCTCAAGGCGCAAATTGATGAGCTTAGGGATCAAGGCAAACCAGCCTTACTCCTCCTCCTCCTGGACTTAGCTGCATTCGACCTTGTTGACCATAAGGTCCTTAGAAGAAGCCATAAATTGGATCCAATCCTTCCTCAACAATAGGACTATGAGAGTCTTCTCCACCACTGCGGCAGCAGACTCCATCCCCATCACATGTGGTGTGCCCCAGGGATCTTGTGTTTCTCCCACACTTTACAACATCTTCACTAAGCCCCTTTTCGATGATCTGGACCATCTTGGTATCACCTACACTAATTACGCAGATGATACTCAGAATCTCCTACCTCTTACCGGTGATTACGACAAGGATTTGGCCTTGGTGAACAAAGTGTATCTCATCATCCAGGCATGGATGGCCACTCACAGACTATGCCTGAATGATGACAAAACTGAAATCATCATCCTGGGAACACCCCCCTACCCTATAATAACTGGGCCCCAACTACTCTTCCTTGAATATTGACAACAACCAAATTAAAACTGCCCACGAGGTTAAAACTCTGGGCTTCTACCTGGACTCCACCCTCTCTTTCAATATCAATAAACAAGTCAACACAATGGCCTCTGCAACTGCCTACACCTGTAAATTGATAAAAGCAGGCAAACCCTTCCTATCAAACAGCTGCATCACACTTGCGAGAGCGCTCGTGTTATCAAAGTTGGACTACTGCAATTCACTCTACATTGGGGCTAATAAGGAAGTTGTCAAAAGAATTCAAACTCTGCAGAACAATGCACTTAGAGCAGCGCTCGGTATTCCCAGGAGAGCCCACATCACCGAACTTAGACGAGCCAATAACTGGCTCTCCACTCAGGAGAAAATCCAACTAAAAGTTGACTCGCTTGTCTACAAATGTCTTAATAACGCCACACCACTTTACCTCTCCGCAAGATTCACGAGAACAAAACACACAAGAATCACCAGATCCGCTAACTCCAACAATATAGCCATACCCAGATTTAAACTGACTAGAGTCGGTGGATGTAGCTTTCAGGTGAAAGTAGCTCAACTCTGGAACTCCCTACCATCCACCTTGAAGACCGACCAACCCTACCTCACTTTCCGACATAACCTCATAAGATGGGTCAAAAATGCAGACATACAATAGTTCACCCATTGCCTGGACTTATTTATCCATAGTAGTTTCTGATCAGGACTGTAAATACATGCATCCTCTTTTGCCTATTATATATTTTTGTACATGTCTGTTGTATATTACTATACATTTCCTTGTTTTGCTTCTCTATTTTTGCCATTTGCTCCTGTAACTAAGCTTCAAGTTGTCTTATAAAATGTGCCTGGTTACCCCCGGGTCTGGTGCGCAATACAAGTAATAAAAACAAACAAACAAAATCTGCTAATTAGACACTTGGATGCGGGTGATAATTCAAATAAGGAAAAACCAAAAGTTAAATTATCATAATCCTGAATCACAAAGCCAGCAGGATACATCAGCTGAAGGAAAGATAGGCTCACCTAAATCTTCCACCAATGAGCCCAATTAGGAGATGCTAAATATTATAGGCTTGCTGAGTGATGTGGATGTAAAGACTCTTAAAATCAGAGGATATTGACTGGATTGAAAACACCAATAACAGAATGTTGTGTCAACTACATTCACCTATTATAACGAAGATGTTGTGGGAACATAGCATGGACTTCGAACAATTGGGGCTGGATCTCTACTGATTCCAGACCCATGAAGCAGCAAAGAGCTTTCTTCAATTTCAGGAGCCTGCATACTCTGAAGAACGCGTCTCAACAAAGCCATTGTTCAAAGCACCAGAACTATCTGCACTCTCTCAATTAGCAACCTTGACTTCTGCCATTAAGGATTGGTCTTGGTTGATTCCACTTGCAAACAAATTAAATGAAGTGAAAGCCTCAAACATAGCTTCATAGTAATCAAGTTATTTCTATTATTTCATGGAATCCATGCAGATTCAACAACTTTAATGCATGGATCAATACTCTACCCTCCCTTGATCAAAGTTCTGTTATAGTTCAGGAGACCATGAATACACAAATTTACCACTGATGGATTCACCTCCTATGTGGGGGAACCGAAATGGGGGTAGAGGGAGATTGGGGGCGGGGGCGACCTACTGGTGGACTTGATATCTGTCTTAATAATAACTTGAATATAACTTCCAAGCTAAAAGCTGCCACGGATGATAATTTAGCCATTGAATTTACCTTTGTCCAGGGAACTAACATCCGATATATAGTGAATGTTTTATATTGGAACCCTATGGAAAAATCCCTTGATCACAGGTTTGATCAGCAAAATTCAATCCTTGCGGAGGTTTACTGGGTATATCCTCTTCATCATATAATTATAGGAGGCGACTACCGCAAGCCCCTAAAAAGACATGTGAAGAGACCTCAGCCTATCAGCTGACGGCTCAAAATAATGGGGAAAGAGGGAATGAATTTCTAGCAAATTGGGATATCCATCTCTGGAGTTTTGCCCAGAAGCATTACCTTACACATGGTGTTGAGGAACAAAAAGATCACGGATAGATTGTCAGCTTCTGCTCAGCTTGCATTAATGTCCAGTCTAGTAATCACTATAGACCCACATTTGGGTGATCACATTATAATTGGCACCACTATTGTTGCTAATGGTTCCGCGCTGCAAAACGATCTATCATTACGATGGGTAGAGATTGATCACCCCATAATTTCAATTAGATGGTGTTCATTTATGCCAAAAATCAATCAATATGATCAATAAAAAAATGCAAACCTCAGCTAACCAGCTTACTGATCCTTTGGATACGAATCAAAACGAAGCACAATACAACAAGGTGACGGCAGGAATGCTGGTTAAGTTTGGAGAGGAACATACTCTGACCAGTTTTAACAAAACATGTAATGCTGAGATTTACAACTTAAAACGCTATAAAAAATAAATAAAAAAAATAAACAACAATAAGCTTATTCGTGGACTAAAGAAACTTCACTTGACAATTGATGAATAAAAGTACCTAATAGATTTAAAAAGGTGTTCCTTCCCAGCCAAATGCACTTAAAAGCCATGACATGTCCTTGGCTGTTAGATAATTTTGCGGATGAAATATTCCAAGGTGCCGGATGGTATTCCAGCTTGCGTAATAAAGCATGATCCATAATTTTGGGCAACAATACTCAAAATAAAATTTGATAAAACCTTGAACTCAAATAAAATACCCCTTTCATGGCATGCTGCAATTATTGTACTCATTTGGAAAAAAGGAAATCGAGCAAACTATCGTACAATTGCACTATTCGATGCTTCTGAAAAGATCTTTCTATACTCCTTTTAAAGGAATTAGAATCCCACTTAAAATAAAATTACATCTTATCCAGTTTTCAAGTGGGGTTTTGCCAGCAAATGGGTACTTTTCGGAACACAACTATTTTGGCACAGCTGCTCGAGAAAAGCATAAATAAGACTGGTCCAACCTATATGGCGTCCTTGCACTTTGTTACTCACCGAACGGAGAGTACAGAAAGACAGGATGCCTGGATGGTTTGGATAGTTGCTTGAAGAGCTGGGTTGGAGCTTCCAACCAAGCCTCCTCTCTATGAGGGAAGAAGATCTTTTCTGTGATATGACCCTCTGCTGGAAGTATAGCAGACAGAGGGACCGATCGCATAAAAGAGCGGGGAGAACGCACCGCCACGGACCCAGCTGAAAAGAAAGGACAAGTGGTAAGTATCAAAAAAGAAATGAGTGTTTCCTCCCCTTGACTAATAAATTACAGTAATGATACCTTTATTATTTCCCCTCTATCCTGATGTAACAGGCACTGGATACCACCTAGGAGCACAGAAGGATATAAAACACTATACTTCCTAAGGATGACCTTAATGATAGAGGGAAATGCACAGTTCTTACCACTGTTTGGGAACTTTGGTGACTGATGGGAAACAACAAAAGTATAAAATAATAAACAGGAAGGTTGGTAAGGTAACTTACACCCGGGCAGCACGAGGAGCGCACTAGTGACAGGTTGGTGCACTTCTCAGCATGTGCTAAGAAGGGTATAGTCCAGGATATGGATTGGATTCAACACAGTCAGAAAACAGAGGTGAGGACTCTGTTTCCAAAGTCGCAGCAGAAGAGAAACGTTCCAGAGCAAAGTGAGGTACGCGACGTATGGAATTCACTTACCGCTCTTGTGGAAGAATTTCTGTAAGCGCAGCTTCCAGAGAGAGAGAGCGAGAGAGCCGCAGGGAGCAGAACGCCAAGGCAGTCCATAAGCGTTCGCAAAGCTTTGTTACATGGGAGGGCAATGGTATGCAGGATCGTAAATAAGGGGCAGTCCGTAAGCGTTAGCTGAGGTACGGTACACTGGAAGGCAAAGGTAAGAAAGTCGTAATCCGAGGCAGTCCGTTGGAATTTGCAGGAAGTTCGGGACACAGATTAGCAGTCAGAGGATAAAGAATCAGGCAATCCGGGTGAGCCAAACAGGGTCGGTACACGTGAAGTAAACAGCAGTGCAGTTGACACGGAAGGCAAGAGAAAGCCGATTAGTAACTACAAACAGAAGCAGCGTTCTGCTGGCTGCCTTTGAATAAATAAATGAGGAGGCGGGGCTATGCGAATATGAGGCTCCTGCGTCCATATTCCATGAACTGCATACAGGTACCAGGAACCACGGGAGACGCAGTTCGCAGTGCGAGATGCTTCAGCTTTCTCCTGGGCAGCTGCCAATGAGACAAAAAAGGTGTTGCAACATCCCATAGACCCTGGCGAAGTGCCAAATAACTTCTGGAGGACCCGATAGTGGACCTGCCTTTATAATGTAGCAACAAGGATGCAGAAGGAGCCCTGAGGGAGTGTCGGAGTGGAACATACTTAACCGCAGCTTTCGACTTGTAATGTTCTGTGGAACAAGATGGCTAAAATGGGTTTTAAACCTCTTACGCTTCCTATGCTGGCCACGTTACATGAGGACACAACCGTCAGAGTGCGAATCAACCAACAAGGAGCCATGACCGAAGCAATTCCTACTCGTATCGGGGTTAAACAGGGCTGCAATTTGGCAGCCACTTTGTTTGATTTATATTTGTGCGACATGGTCCCAGAAAGTGAATTCTCCTGCTAAACTAGGCAATTTAAAAATTCACTGTCTAACACTTACTGAGGATATTTTACTTCTTGATCTTAGACCGTTTGGGTCTGCAGACCAAATTGGAGCTTTTCGCTTTATACGCGCTTTAAAGTCTTGTATTTTTGTGTCATGAAAAGAAGATACAAAATAAAAACACCACATATATTTTAACAACGGTTGTTTCGATTTTTTAAATGAATCAATTGTGTCTCCATTCAAGGATGGACGTCAGACATCTGTGCTCGAATGGGTGAAGGTCTGGTCGCTGTGAAGCAGGGTGGTCACTATCAATCTAAGCTAACATAACATTCTCGATAATGCATGCACTAAATAACACTTGTTCAAAGTCTTTCAGTGGGTTATGTCTCTATAAAAGTCACACATATGTCTATACTAACAATTGCCATTGGATTATAGAGGCCTTAGGGTCTTGACCACTGTAATACACTGGTTGAAGTGTGGGTCTGTGCTCACAAGAATATCCGGTATGTGGCATTTGTTATTGAGAAGCAACGATATACTGATATAAAGGCGGTTCGCGCCAGTGGATGCGCGCTGGCATGGGGGGCTTTCAGGGGCGCGAAAGGCCAAGGTGCCAAACTACATGTGCACTTCAAAAGGTGTCCCACGCCAAGGGGCCATCGGTCACATGGCCTCCTCAGACCCCGTGTTTCCAGCCAGGCCTCCGCTTGAAGCAGGCGCCCCCCTGCAATCCACATAAGTGTGTCTCCATTCAGCAGTCTTCCTGTGCCTTACCTGCACGCCCCAGGCCCATCCATCCCACCCCCCTCTATCAAAGGCAGTTCGCGCCGGTGGATGCGCGCTGGCATGGGGGGCTGTCGGTGGCGCGAAAGGCCAAGGTGCCAAACTACATGTACACTTCAAAAGGTGTCCCACGCCAAGGGGCCATCGGTCACATGGCCTCCTCAGACCCTGTCTCTCCAGCCAGGCCTCCCCTTGAAGCAGGCCGCCCCCCCTAAGACCACGACATACATAAGTCATTCATTCACAAACACACCCCTGTTTCTAATACTTTATAAACCACTTGATATGTCTCATCTTTGTGCTTTGCAAGTCAACTCCTGAACGTGTTACCTGGCAATGACTGAGATCTACGCTAATCTGCTAGTCGTCGTGCTATCCGTGAACTTCTGTGACCGCTTAGAGCAAACCCATCAGTGTGCTACCTGTGGTCACCCACCTATTCTCCTGCAACATACTGCTCTGCTTGCTGAATCCAACTGTTTGTTGGTCAAGGTAAGGCCATGTATCCAAGTCATATTTTGCAGATTTTTAAATTTCCATCTATTTGAGAGTTGAGTACACAATAGTGCTAGGTTCATTGGTCTCATTGCTATTGACTTGACTTTCCATTGCTATGCTATCAATAGATCTATTTATTTTCATCTGTGTCTATTGTCATCGAATTGCACCCTTCGGGGGTCCAGTCTATAATGTAAGCATGTTCCTTCTCGTGCAATACAGAACATCCAAGGGATGAGTCACATGTTCAGTTTTTAGTCACATCATTTATACATTTCTGCAACTTATGCAAATACTAAGCCGCACATAATGAACTGGTATAGTTCCTGCAACCAAAACAAACCTTGCATTGATCATTGTACGATTCATTTACTTTTGTATCAAATCTTTATTCTTGAAGATTGTATAATAATGTCGATATTTACTTTTCAGATGTATCAACAATGCCTGCCTGTTCGATTAGCGGTTGCCCTTTGAAGACGCATGCTAAATCTGAAGGCACTACAATGCATGTATTCCCAAAAACTGTTGAGCGAATAAGAGAATGGGTCAGACATTGCGGATATCCACTGGATGAGCTGGAAAGTAGAGTCCAACAAGTCTTACAGGACAAGAAGGGTGATCGATACCGCATCTGCAGCCGGCACTTTTCCTTGGACATGTACACAACATCTTGGGTAACAAAGGAGAATAAACGGCGAACGACACGGAAATTGCTCGAAAACGCTATTCCCACTCTATTCGTCCACATTCCGCCACCAGTGATTCAAGGTTCCGGATTTAGCTTTAGGCCTTGCGGTAGTGTGTAGGTATCCGAACGGATTAATTGATATTGTAGGTGTTCTATCCCTTGCAATAATTTCGATATTGATATGAGTGTATAGTTTTTTGAATAATGACATTTACCAATATATTCTTTTTCGATTTCATAACCCACAAACGCAATGTATATATATGGGAACAGGGAACTGTGCTTTATTGAGCATTTTACAAGTATTCTGTCGCCTTACATGGCTATTTTTAATATTTGCATTTCATTATTAATCATTAATTTACCTTTACAACTTCTTGACTAGCCCTTGAATCTGAAGCAAGAACATTCTACATCCTTGACGTGGTCGCAGTTATCAACCACTTCTAGCGCGTATCAGGTAATCTTACTAGGCTAATCCGCTACAGACCTGTTTTATGCATGTCAAGTAATATTTTTATTTTATCGTGTAATCATTTTACCGAATGTTTGGTTAGTGCTTTCCAATTGATATACACCTGTTTTCAGTTATAATTAGTGTTATCAATACTAATGCAAGTACTGTCTTTCAGGGAGATGCTGAAGCGTCCGCCACATCTACAACATTTCTAGATGTTCAACAGCTGGAGGTATGGATACTGACAGCTCCATCGAGCGTCATCATCAGAGCTGGAATTCATGTCGTATGATTGTTCTACACAATGTTTCATTCGTGGTTAGCCGTTGATATGTACCTGTGCTGTCGACCCCAGGTGTGTGTTATGTTTTCACTATTGTAATCCTCACTAATGCAAGTACTATGTTTCAGGCAGTTGATGGAGCGTCAACCCCTGCACTTGATGCAGAGCCTGAAATTCAAGTAATTCCAGGGGAAGTGGAATCGGGACCATGCGTAAACGAATCGGCGCAACAGCTTTCGGAAGTGCGCACTACATTTGCAACATCCATAGATATTCTTCAGCAGCACGAGGTATGGATAATGACAGCTCCATCATGCGTGATCATATAACATGATTCCATTTGCTATACTTTATTCCCTATTAACGCAAGTGCTGCGTTTCAGGGAGACGACGAAACTTCCACTACAATCACAACATCCAATTTAGATGATGCAGATGTAAATATATCGGAGAAATAAGTCGATGAAATGTGATCATATTTAGATTTTCCTTGATTCTTTTGGACAATGCATCATTTGCGGTTATCTCTTTATATGTACCTGTGCGTTCGACCCCAAGTGTGTGTTATGTTTCCAATATTGAAAACAATACTAATCCAAGTACTGTGTTTCAGGGAGACGGCGGAGCTTCCACCACAATCACAACATCTCATTTAGATAATGCAGATGTAAAGGAATCGTTGAAATAAGTCGATGAAATGTGATCATATTTGGATTTTCCTTGATTCTTTTGGGCAATGCATCATTTGTGGTTATTTCTTTATATGTACCTGTGCCGTCGACCCCAAGTGTGTGTTGTGTTTCGAATATTGAAAAGCATACTAATGCAAGTAGTGTGTTTCAGGGAGATGCGGATGCCTCCTCTCCAATACAACCATTCATGGCAGTCCATGCAGAGCCAGAGGTATGGATACTGACAGTTCCATCGAAATAGATCATCACTGGTCGAATACTTGTCGTTTGATTGTTGCACACAATGTTTAAATCGTGTTTGGCTATTGAGATGTACCTGTGTGTTCGTCCTCACGTGTGTTTTATGCTAACAATATTTTGATACATAGTAATGAAAGTACGTTTCAGGGAGACGATGGAGCCTCATTCCGTGCGGTCTATGCGGATACAGAAAATATAGTCGTTGCAGCGCAAGAGGAAGGGCGGACATGCGGAAACGAATCGGAGCTACAGCGTGCAGATGTTGAAGGTCGAGTCAAAAAAGTTGCAAAAAAAAAAAACAAAAAAAAGGTTACAAACAGTTCATAACTTTAAAAAAATGTTTGTGCTGGGGACTATTTTATGTTTTTTTCCAGTCAATTCTACTACACTCCATCTTGTGTTTAAACTGAACATCCCTTTTCCAATCTCTCCTCCAGTTACCCGTGGGTGTCAGAACTATACACACACAGACAGTGAAGCGAATGAGACATGTGGCTTGCCAGACCGTGTACACTATGGAGGAACTATTAATTGAGGCTAGGCGTGTTCAGGCTCGAGATGCTCATGTCCAATGGCCAGAACATGAATTAACTGTGTTTGGAGACTACAGCAAAGTTGCATTGGACCATAGCTACAGTGCGACCAGACCACCACAAGAAGATGTTACTGAATGTATTGAAGATAGCTCTGAAGTAGTTGCAGATCAATTTACACAATCTACACCCGCCAAAAATTTGCTACCAAAAAACCTGTCGTCATTGTTGTGTTCTCCCATCAATGTTGAAGTAATAGATGTCGAAATGACAGAGAATGAACCAGCCGCAGCATCCATAGACGCATCAGAACTTGATATCAGCGATATTACTTTCCAATGTGTTGAAATCTCCACAACGTCACATGCCGAAACAACGTTGACGCAGGAGGACAGTCTAATGAAAGAGAGCAAATACATTGTATTCGACAGTTGTTTGATGGAAATTATAAGTATGCTGAAATGTGTGCATTCCATTAGAGGGA
This sequence comes from Ambystoma mexicanum, assembly GCF_040938575.1. Classification (NCBI taxonomy): domain Eukaryota; kingdom Metazoa; phylum Chordata; class Amphibia; order Caudata; family Ambystomatidae; genus Ambystoma; species Ambystoma mexicanum. The sequence continues at coordinate 1,147,985,569 of NC_090932.1, forward strand.
AAGTATGTGGGAAGCCATTGATTAATGTGACTCGTCAAATAAAAGGCAGTAACGTCAAAAGAAATGCCGCCTGTAGATTAAATCATAGGTTCTGATGGTCTGCACAACCGATGCTGGGGAAACTGCCAGCAGGCAATCACTGTGTGCGGCTGCATCACTTTTTAGTGGCTCCAGTTTTAGAAAGTTAGAGGCTTTCTTTCAGTTTGTGGGACTCCATTTCATTTCTAAAGCGCTGTTGTCACGACTATACGTTTTGCCCACAGTGCGATGCCTGACTTCAACATGGCGGTTTGCGCTGACATGCCTGACTCTAACATGGCGGGCCTCGCGGACCGCTACAGTGTGTGTAACGGTCTAGTCATTGCGCCCCATCATGCTTTGCGATGTTTCCGGGATAGAACGCCGACGGCTTATCAACCTGCACATCCCGGACAAGGACGCGTTGCTACTCTCCAAGGAGCTGGCGAACGCTACGTGAGTTCGTGTTAGGGAATCTCTTACTCCCGCTCTTCAGACTTGCCTTAAGTTCATATCTAACAATTGTGACTTTGCCCCTTTGATCCTTACAGAACTTTGTTGTTGAATTGTGTTTGTTGTTTTAGGATGTCTCAATGCTTTTCAGTCCCGTGGGTCCTCTGAGTTTTTCTAAGCTACTCACCCTTGAAGAATTTGTTTCCTGCAGCCGTCTCCGACCGGTGTTGTTCCCTAGTGGTAGGCATCTGCTTAGTTTGGAGCTCTGAGTGGGGTTTTTTTTTTTGGTTTCTTTACCTGTGGATTCTTAGTTTAGTGTTTATTCATACACAGATCCATCACCCTTTGCCTTCCTTCCTTCTGGACATCCGTTATCTCTAACTATGGAGAGGGTTTCTGGTCATTCTCGGTAAGATTGCCTTCAGTTCTTTTCCTTGATTATATGTGGTTCCTAGTTTCCATTTCATTTGATTGTTTACCATTATTGTGCCTTGATCTTCTTTGTCTAGTGTGCCCAGTCCCTTAGTTCATCCCTGGTCTTCTACTATTCTCCTCTCAAGACCGTTTACCAACTGATCCTTTGGTAAGATTCCTGCTTCAGGGGTTGTTCATCTCATTTCTAGGTAATCTTAAGACTAATCACTCTGTCTCTCAATCTTTCATCAGCCGGCCGGGCATTACTGCTGTGGCCCCGATCCTCTAAAGACACAACCAGTCATCTTCAAAACTTCCGGGATAGCGTGATCTACATCCACGGGACTCAAGGAGTCTACGTTCCCTAGCAGCTCCACAGGGTTTTATTCCCCAAGAGGGTTTCCCTGGGAACCTTCCTCTGCCCTGGCCTTTGTGCCGGTTCACTGGGAGTTTCTCGGGGGGAATTCTAATTGTCATCAGAATATCAAAAGAGACATCAATCTCCACCTGGATATTCGTTGTCCTCAAATCCTCATCAATCCTTGCTCCATTCCCCAGGTGAGACCTTTTGTTTCTATGTGATCCTCACACGGGGTCTCTCTGATTGTGATACAGTGAAGTTTTGTTTAAAGTCATAACAGTTAGCAACGCCCAAAAACGAAGAAGAGTCTCTGTTTCGCTTTCAGTTGCCCCTGGTGGGGAATACATTTTGACTATAAGGCTAGGATGGATCCACAGCAGCAACAGATTCAACAATTGATGGCTGCAGTGCAATCCCTAACTAATGAAGTTCAGCAACTGAAACAAGACAACACCTCCTTGAGACAGCAGCAGCAGCATGCGTCTCAACAGATTGCACAACAAGCTAATTTATCTCGCATTCCCCATTGTTCCGAGGTCCCTCCCGGACCTCTTCCGGGTGGGCAATTTGATGGGAACCCACATAGGGTGAAGGAGTTTCTTGAGGCATGTGCTGTGCAATTCGCATTTAAAGCACATTTTTTTCACACGGACCGGGATCGGGTTGGCTACATGGTATCTCAGATGGTAGGACCCGCATTAGCTTGGGTTACTCCTTTAGTTACCAATAACAACCCATTATTAGACTCCTACACAGCCTTCTGCAATAGCATTCGTACTATGTTTGGGCGACAGGAGATTAAGGTTGCTTCACAAGAACATCTCTTGGATCTCAAGCAGGGCAATCTAGACATACTGGCATATATCACAAAATTTAAACAAATGGCCAGTGAGACCACATGGTCGGATGATGCGCAGGTCACAATATTTAGGAGGGGTTTATCAGAATATCTCAAGGATGAGGTCTCCAGAGTTCCACGTCCCACCACTCTCACAGAGTTTATCGCCCTAGTGATGCAGATCGACTATCGTATGAAGGAGAGGATGGCTGAAAGGAGGAAGGGTAGGATCACAAGAACATCCTTTGGCCCTTCAACCTCTAAACCTCCGCCAATGGATGAACCTATGAAACTGGGATCTGCATCTCGAGGACCTTTGAGTCCCGAGGAGAGAAATCATAGACGAAGCCTGGGACTGTGTATGTACTGTGGCGCCAACTCCCACTCTGTTCAAGAATGTCCTATTGCTCCAGTTCGGCGGTCGGGAAACGCCAACGCCCGGTCGTAAGAGGAACCACGATCCGGGAACCAAGGTCTGATCAAGGTTCCTCACATACTTCACATTCTTTCTATTGCACCAACCTTTTAACCACCAATATGTTGGTATTAAAGGTTTCCTTCACCATAGGAAGTCTCATCTTACAAGATGTTCCGGCCCTAATTGATAGTGGGGCTGCGGGTAATTTCGTGGACGACCACTGGGCCGCTTCTTTAAAGATTCCACGTTCCTCTAAGGAGGAACCGATTCCTGTCGAAAGTGTGGATGGAAGCCCTCTGATCTCGGGTCCCATCAAAGATCAGACCGTAGAAATCCGGATGTCCATTTCTACCCATCAGGAGATTCTGACTCTAGATATAATACGAGCAGCTCACCATCCGGTAATCTTAGGGATACCTTGGCTCAGGAAACATAATCCGTTTATCAACTGGACCGCTGGGTCCTTCTTTCTTGGTTCAGAGTTTTGTTTAACACACTGCCTAGGAAGTCACCAAAGGGTCGCCATAGAATCGTCTCCTTCCTCAGATAATACTAAAGGGGTACATTCTCTCAATCAGATCGCGGGCCTCTCTGAAGTTTACGAGAGGTTTCAGGACGTATTTTCGTCCTCTGAGTTTAACCAGTTGCCTCCCCACAGGAGAGACGACTGTGCTATCGATTTGATACCTGATCAACCACTTCCCTTTGGTCGTATGTATATTCTGTCCAACATAGAAAAAGAGGTGCTGCGTGAATATCTTCGCTCCAATTTGATGAACGGGCTGATAACAGAATCTACATCCCCAGCTGCCGCCTCTTTGTTCTTTGTAGCCAAGAAGAATTCTAAGGAATTACGTCCCTGTATAGACTTCCGCGGTTTGAACAAGATCACTGTGCCCGACAAATACCCCATGCCACTTATCCCTGACATTCTTGAAGCAGTAAAAGGAGCTACTATATATACTAAGTTGGACTTAAAAGGAGCATACCACCTGATACGGATAAAGTCCGGGGACGAATGGAAGACGGCCTTTAGAACACCGTTTGGGCATTATCAGTACAGGGTCATGCCATTTGGGCTATCTAACGCCCCTGCTATATTCCAACGCTTTATGGACCATCTTTTTTCTGACCTTCTCTTACACAGTATGGTGGTGTACTTAGATGACATTTTGATTTTTTCCTCCTCCATACAAGACCACATACCACATGTTCAAGAGGTGCTTCGACGTCTACAACAAAATCATTTGTTCTGCAACCCCGAGAAGTGTACATTTCATCAATCCAAAGTTACTTACTTGGGTTACGTTTTATCCGCCAAGGGGATAGCAATGGACCCAGAGAAGGTCTCGGCTGTACGAGACTGGCCTACACCCACCTCTGTGAAAGAGATTCAACGCTTTATAGGATTCGCGAATTTCTATCGGAGATTCATACCTGAATTCTCAAAACTTACTCAGCCACTTACCAATCTTCTTAAGAAAGGAGTCATGTTTGTCTGGTCATCAGCTACTGATCAAGCCTTTGACAGACTTAAGAAGTTATTTACATCAGCACCGATTCTTCTAACGCCAAATCAGAACCGAAGATTCATCGTGGAGACTGACGCTTCCCAACATGCTCTAGGCGCCGTCCTACTTCAACCGGACGACCTTGATCAGGAGAGGCCTGTTGCATTTCTTTCCAAGACTCTTTTGCCCTCTGAGATCAACTACACAGTCCTGGAGAAGGAACTTCTCGCCATCAAGCGTGCCTTTGAGGAATGGCGGCATTTACTTTTAGGAGCCAAATTCCCGGTCGAAGTAAGGACAGACCATCATAATCTTCGAATTCTTCAATATGCTCAAACTTGTAACAGCCGTCAGGCAAGATGGGCCCATTTTTTTTCTCCCTTCAAGATTACGTTTTCATTTATTCCTGGAAGGGAGAATCTAAGAGCAGATGCTCTGTCTCGCAAAGATCATCCTATTGACAATCCTTTCAGATCAGAACCTATATTTCCAACACTAACCATGGGATTGGTGTCAGCTTCAGATTTTCTGTCTCACCTTAGAGCTCAATCTGATTCCATAGCGAAGAAGTAACTTTCTTTATCTAATCGATCAATTCTGGTAGAGGAGGATGGTTGTTATTTCATGGAACAAAGGGCATACATTCCGACTCGTCCTCTTCAGAAGGAGGTTTTGGATATGTGCCATAAATCCAAGATAGCAGGACATCGAGGCTTCACCTCCACGTTGGATCTTGTTTCACGCTTCTTTTGGTGGCCTGCTGTTCGAAGAGACACCAAGGAATATGTGAGTTCATGTCCCACGTGTTTACAAAATAAAATACCTAGACAAGCACCATTGGGAGAACTGGTCAGAATGCCCTTGCCTTCCCGTCCATGGCAAATAATATCTACGGACTTCATTGTAGATCTGCCCCAATCTCAGGGCTATTCTACTATTATGGTTACAATTGACACCTTGACAAAATTGGCACATTTTGTCCCTTTGGTTGGGATACCCTCTGCGTCTCAAATGGCACGTATTTTCATCAAACATGTTTTTACCCTTCATGGCTTACCTGAAACAATAATTTCAGACAGAGGTCCACAGTACACGTCTCAATATTGGAAACTAGTTTGTCGATTTCTGGGAGTATCCAGGGCTCTTAGTTCTGGTTACCATCCCCAATCTAATGGTCAAACAGAAAGGCTAAATCAAACACTAGAAGGATACCTCAGAAGTTACATCTCGGCGGCTCAGGACGATTGGAATGACCTTCTACCCCTAGCTGAGTTTGCGTATAATAACTCTTATCATTCGGCCATTCATACTTCTCCTTTTCAGTGCACTTTTGGGTTCAGTCCAACATCTTTTTCCACTATGAAGAGGTCTGACACTAAATTCCCAGACCTAAATAAACTGACGGAACAGATCCGTCAAGGACACCGCTCCGCGGTTATCGCTCTACGACATTCCCAGGACAGGAGAAAACACTTCGCTGATCGTCATCGTACACCAGCACCTGTCATCAAACCCGGAGATTGGGTATGGCTTTCTTCAAAGTTTCTACCTAGACATCTTGTTCCGTCTAAACTCTCTCCTCGATATTTTGGTCCCTTCCGGGTAATTGCCGCCATAGGATCCGCGGCTTTCAAACTCGGTTTACCTAATTCCTGGTCGAGAATACACCCAGTATTTCATGTGTCTCAATTGAAGCCTGATAATCGCAGTACATTCCATCCCACGGTTACAGAATGTCCTGCGCCCATAATCTCCGATTCAGGGCCAGAATTTGAAGTCAAAGAAATTTGCGACTCCCGATATCACCGGGGTCGTCTTCAGTACTTAATTGATTGGAAGGGGTACACTCCCGCTGATCGTACCTGGGAACCCGTATCTGCCATCCACGCTCCTCGGCTGATTAAAAGATTTCATACAAGACATCCAGGCTTGCCAGGAGGTGCCAACCCTAAGGGGGGGGGGCATACTGTCACGACTATACGTTTTGCCCACAGTGCGATGCCTGACTTCAACATGGCGGTTTGCGCTGACATGCCTGACTCTAACATGGCGGGCCTCGCGGAACGCTACAGTGTGTGTAACGGTCTAGTCGTTGCGCCCCATCATGCTTTGCGATGTTTCCGGGATAGAACGCCGACGGCTTATCAACCTGCACATCCCGGACAAGGACGCGTTGCTACTCTCCAAGGAGCTGGCGAACGCTACGTGAGTTCGTGTTAGGGAATCTCTTACTCCCTCTCTTCAGACTTGCCTTAAGTTCATATCTAACAATTGTGACTTTGCCCCTTTGATCCTTACAGAACTTTGTTGTTGAATTGCGTTTGTTGTTTTAGGATGTCTCAATGCTTTTCAGTCCCGTGGGTCCTCTGAGTTTTTCTAAGCTACTCACCCTTGAAGAATTTGTTTCCTGCAGCCGTCTCCGACCGGTGTTGTTCCCTAGTGGTAGGCATCTGCTTAGTTTGGAGCTCTGAGTGGGGTGTTTTTTTTTTTTGGTTTCTTTACCTGTGGATTCTTAGTTTAGTGTTTATTCATACACAGATCCATCACCCTTTGCCTTCCTTCCTTCTGGACATCCGTTATCTCTAACTATGGAGAGGGTTTCTGGTCATTCTCGGTAAGATTGCCTTCAGTTCTTTTCCTTGATTATATGTGGTTCCTAGTTTCCATTTCATTTGATTGTTTACCATTATTGTGCCTTGATCTTCTTTGTCTAGTGTGCCCAGTCCCTTAGTTCATCCCTGGTCTTCTACTATTCTCCTCTCAAGACCGTTTACCAACTGATCCTTTGGTAAGATTCCTGCTTCAGGGGTTGTTCATCTCATTTCTAGGTAATCTTAAGACTAATCACTCTGTCTCTCAATCTTTCATCAGCCGGCCGGGCATTACTGCTGTGGCCCCGATCCTCTAAAGACACAACCAGTCATCTTCAAAACTTCCGGGATAGCGTGATCTACATCCACGGGACTCAAGGAGTCTACGTTCCCTAGCAGCTCCACAGGGTTTTATTCCCCAAGAGGGTTTCCCTGGGAACCTTCCTCTGCCCTGGCCTTTGTGCCGGTTCACTGGGAGTTTCTCGGGGGGAATTCTAATTGTCATCAGAATATCAAAAGAGACATCAATCTCCACCTGGATATTCGTTGTCCTCAAATCCTCATCAATCCTTGCTCCATTCCCCAGGTGAGACCTTTTGTTTCTATGTGATCCTCACACGGGGTCTCTCTGATTGTGATACAGTGAAGTTTTGTTTAAAGTCATAACAGCTGTACTACATATACCAACGCGATTATCTGTTTCCGGCCATTAGTGATGCTTGGAAAATTGAACAATTGTCTCTAGCAAGTACATTCGAAGGCAAACGATTCAGGCTAGCCGGCGATGGACAGTGCGACAGCCATGGATTTTCTGCCAAGTGCTGCACCTACCACTTTCAGGACATGGATAGTAAGAAAATTTTGAGTTCGGTGGTTGTGCAGGTAACACAATGTACATCGTCAGTGGCCATGGAGAAACTAGGATTTAGAAAATCAGTGGAATATCTACAATCAAGGGGAATGCACATCGACCTCATAGCCACGGATAGACACGTTTCAATTGCCAAGACAATGAGAGAGCCGTTCCCACATATTAAACATCAATTTGACGTATGGCATCTTGCTAAATCAATTAATAAGAAAATATCGGCTGCAGGGGAAAAAAAGGTTTTGAAAGTATTTTGCAGTGGTCACATTCTATCACCAACCATCTTTGGTGGAGCTCAAAAACTTGTGAGGGGTCAGTGGAAATACTACTTGAAAAATGATGGTCACTGATGCACCACTGTACCAATGTTCACCGCTGGACAGCAAATAAACATTTCCACCAATGTTAACATGGCCCTTTGTTCCCAGAGGAGGCACGGAAGAAGAAGTGGTTGATTCCATCTTCACCGACACACAAAGCCATTGAGAAGATTGTTTTTTTCGACAAAACTCTATCAAGAGATTTGAGAGGACTGACAGAATTCTGTGACACAGGAGATTTGGAGGTGTTCCACAATATGTGCCTAAATTACAGGCCAAAGCGCTTGCATTTTATCTTTCAGGGCATGAAACATCGCACTCTACTAGCGGTCTTGGCCCATAAAAGCAATGTCGGACGTGAAACATCTAGGACTAGGGGTAAAGTAAGGATGCCTCGCTACACTAAGGTGTTTTCAAAACGAAGTAAGCAATGGGTGATCAAACCAGTCTATGATGAAATGCAGTTCGACTTTGTGAAAGGCCTTATTGTTGCTGTGTTAGAGAAGCACAGATATGGAATTTTGGACGTTTCTGTGCAGAGCAGTGATCCATTGCCACCGAACATTGCGACTGTGCCATGCCCACCCGAAGCACAGCTGATTGTGAAGTACAAATCCCGGTTTAAATAATTGCAATACGATTGCCTTTTTGTAAATAAATGTTATTGTACAGTGTACCTGTAAACCTAACCCCTACCTTCACCATCATGGGTAGCGAACAAGCTGGGTGTCATCTTTGAATTCTCTCTATTCACCTCACATATGTGTATGTATATATTTTTCTCATGTCTCATCTCATGTAAATGTTGCGCACTGTTAACGGAGGGGAGGCTTGCGTATTGCAAATAATAAAACAAACAAACAATAAATCTCACTTTTAACTCAACTCCTGTGGTACTTTATACTTTCCCTGACCTTCCGCCAAAAATTAAATGTCTCAATTTGGGCTGCAAAGCTCGCAGACAACGGGGACAAAATTGGGGCACTTAGAACGCGCCAGCCAAGCGGGCCGTGGCATTTGGGAGAGAAGCCAGTTCGCATTTGCACATTGAGGCGCACTACATAGACGGATTCTAAACTTCAAGTTCTCACAGATGCCTATACTACGTGATGTTGCAAATAAAGAATGCGAAGGACAGCGCCCAGATGAGGCCCACAAGTCGCACTGGAAGTATAAGGGTCTATTGTTTTTGGACCTTGAGACAGGGACCATGCCGAAAGAACTACATTTGAAGGGAGTGCGCAATAACGTAAGAGACGATAAGGCAGAAAATTCAGAAACTAGACCGAGTTTCATTTTAGTTCGGTATATGAAAAATCGTTGTCAAGAGCACAGTCCGTTTTACAGACTGCATTACGAAGAGACACAATGGAAATTTCAAATATAATGTAAGTAAATCTTTACACGCTTTTATACCGGAATGAAGATTTAATGAATGGATGCATGAATAAATGAAGAGCTAGGAAAAGCAAGTATAACGTGTTCGTAGTGGGCACATGGGCATGCAGGTCCACTGGTCTCACCGATCTCGGTCCTTGGCCCAGCCACTTTTCCCTGCACTGCCTACCTGCACTACGGGACTGTCTCTGTATCCTTCAGCGCCTTCTCCCGGCATTTACCTTGCACTTGCCACCAGCTGGCCCTATTTAATTTGTATTCAACTAACCATGTACAGCCCTTCCCCATGCGCGATCAGAAAGACACCTGGTCTAGTAGGATCGTTGTCTGTCCTTGTTCGCCACCTGCCTCGTCACGCCTAGAAACACTTCAGTATAGGCGCGTTACAAATGCCATATCATTCCTCACGCATGTAGACTAACTGTCGTTTATCATTTTATCTCAATTTATCTCGTTACTTTTCGCATTGATTTTAGAGACGAACATACTCCATTGAACTATCCTTGCAAGCAAATAGTTTCTGATCGGCCGTAATAAATAAAATGAGTAATATTAATGAAGGTCGGCTAGCGAGACTAATTATAATTTTTTTGTTTTCATAACAGGTATTTGATCCCATTCTGCCACTGCCATCTGTTTGAGACACAAACGGATGGATTCTTCAGCAGACACCTGCAGCTTCGTGTCAACAACTGGAGCACGATCACCATATTATGGGACGATCGCCAAGGGCCCACATGCCCTTACGCTGTACTAGTGGCTAGAAGCAACATATCAACCTTTAGGCTGGACTAGTGCCTAGTTGATGGAACAGCCTTGCGGTTCACCGTGCTTCCAAAGTGATTCTTTTTACGAAAATGAACACCCTGTGTACCATAAAGGAACAGCGCGTGACTCAAGATGAAACGGAACAGTTATTGCGGATACAGATAAAAGAAAATAAATGGCTTTCGGAGTTCATATGGCAATTGCTGAATATTCTCTAAACATTTAATGTCAAATAAATGTACTTTACCAAATGTACCGTGTTGCTGTTTCATTTTAAAGTACAGTTTCATATTCCGAATTGTGGCGCGCTGTGTTGTGAGTTGATCTGTGTTGGTTTCCGGGTTCTGTGTGGAGTCGCGCAGAAGACGACTGGGCGCGTTTGCCTACGCAGCACAGTAACGTCACGGAGAGAGGCGGGGAATATGAATGTTTTGATAATGTCAGGCTCAGGGGCAGGGGAATTGATTTAGTGCCGCAAAAGCAGGTCAGCCAGGGCGATCGGGGAAAAGATAGGATTATCAGAAAATGGCAGCTCCCTGGTGCTTGTTTTCGCGTGCGTTTAATGGACGAAAACTCGGGTAAGGTCCATAGGAAAGTTTTCTAAAATCGAGCCACTTTTGCTTAAAAAAACATGGCCGACCTGTAGGAAAAAAATAAAAAAATTTACTAGATCATGCCTTTAACCCTCCTTTGTTTATAGTCATAAAATGCTCTAGAAGACAGTTATATTCAAGCTTCTTTTCTGTGGCAATTTTTACATTTGTCAAGTGATTCTGTCAGAATCTTGAGGATTTATTTTTAGCCGCGATCTATTAGGTTCGGCGACAACTTGGTTATTCCATTGTTGAGGTTTCTTGATGTTTGTCATTTTTAGTGATAATTTTAGTTGACTGTGGTCACTATGAGTCAACTGTGATGTTCAGGGAGACGGCTTGTTGTTGCAAGTTATCTTATATGAAGAAGTAATCTATTGTGGAAGATTGATTCATGCTTCTCCACGTTTTTTCTGGAGGGATGTCGCCTTTGATGTTCCCGTTCATGTATAAATTTCTTTCCTCAAGTTCAGTGCATCATTTTTTGACCAGTTTTTGTGCGAGATTTTTAGATCCAATTTCCTTGGATTCGTTCACAAAGTCTAAATTGAAATCTCCACAACAGATAATTCGAGTTATTAGTACCACTATTTATTTCATCAATCAGGTCACACACCATCTTTTTGAACTTGTATCTTCCCGCGTTTTTATGGTGCCAATATATGATGTGGATTTGTTCTGTGATGTTATTTGTCTCATTCTTTGCGGAAATCACAGAGTACTGTATGAATGGAGATAGGTTTAATGTTTTTATTAGTTTCCAGCCAGAGTTTTTCCTTATCATGGTCAAGAGACCAGCAGACGGACGACCCTTGGCTCTTGTTATGGCAGGATTTATTGCTAGTTCGTATGCATCTGACAATGGGAAGGTAGCCAGCCATGTTTCTTGGAAACAGATGATAGTTAAGTCATCACTCCAGTTCCTTGTATCATTAGGCAGATGTACGAAACCTCTTGTGTTCCATGATAAGATGTTTATTATAGGGCTAACCGGCCCTAGTTGGCATTAGCTTGATTTGCTACCTAAAACACCTGCCAACGAATTCCAATTTGTATTCATAGTTGGCTTCTCTGCACTCTCAATTGAGTTATTTTCATTAGTCAGGGTGTTAGTGTTTCCATTTATCGTAATTTTGATTTGTTCGCCAAACATGCATCGTGTTTGACTTTTAGCTCTGCGATCCATCTGATAACTGATCTGATTGCTCTATCATTATTGGTGTTTGGGCAGCGACAACGGTCTCAACATTTTTTGGTCGAGTTTTATCTGCTTCTGCACCATTTCTTAGTGTATCTTTGGAAATTGTTATCTGAGATGTAGTTACTTCTTCGTGAATGTCGAAACCCAGCGACAACAAGAAATGGATCGCATTGATGAGTAGGTCACATATTAATCTTGAATCAATATGTAGCCGTACTTTGTCATTCTGCTGGCCATTGACAAATTCGACAGTTTGGATGTCGTTAGATTCTATAGAACGAAGACCAGGCACATGGTTGTTTCTATTTAGAGTTAAACCGTCTTTTGAGTCCAAGATTCGTTCCAGTATCAACACATATCTTCCAGATTTTTTGTGTTTCTCAACTTGCAGGATATTTTTTCTCCTAGGCTGGCTCCGCCCTCTTTAATTTTCTTTAGGGATTGTTTTTACCATCAGATCCCTAGGGCAAGATTGTCTCGGGCAATCTCGAGCAGGAATACACGGCCAGTGTGTTTCAGCGGCATCCTTCCCCTTTGTCTCTTCTAGTATGTTGCTCCAGGTTTTTTTTTCGTGGATGGATGGAGTGCGGATGATTCAGCCGTGTTTTCAGGGGCTTGCTCTTCATTTTCTTCAATGCAGATTTCTTCATATGTTGAAAGGCTCCCACTATCGTGTCACTCCAAACCTCTGGACATTCTATCAATATCTACCTATATTGAGTCCTAGGCCGCCCAACTCCCTAGAACACAGCAGCCTCCAAAGCTAGTAACTACCTTCAAACACCAACCCTGCTAACCACCTCCCCATAACCCCAAATAGCCGAGCCACACGCCCAACACCTAGTACTCCCCTACTTGCTTGGACAGCGCTCCTATAGGAAAGGAACACCTTACCCAAACAACGGAACAGACCGACCACCTCAACATCACCCAGGCGTCGCAAAGTAGGGAGGAAAACATACTGTCCTAGCACAAGACACAACAGGCGGGATATTTGCCCTGTAAACTGTACACCGAGAACAACTCCTGGCATTGAGGACCCAAAATGTCCCGACACAAAAAAGGACGCTCACAAAGAGCAGGAACTTGGAACAACTAATACGGATACACAAATTCAACTTCCCCCAGAACACACCCCACCAAATACAAATATCAACAGAACACACGCCGCAAGCGATAAATCCTTATATCTTACACCGTACCTCACAACAACAGAGCCTCGATACTTCAACGACTGACATCTCGAGACAAGCAAAGAATCCCCCCCCCAAACACCTGGAAAAAAGACTTGAGTACCCAAGAAGAGATTGGGAAGATATCAAACCCCCCCCCGCACTCCTTACATCACAAGAACAGAAAGGCACTATCGACAACCACAGCACACCATACACAACGACGAAGCACTAGTGGTCAACAACCCTACCACTAATCTGACAGACCGCTTCAATGAAGCAGCCTTTGTTGATCATCTAATCGGCTTCAACACAGAAGCACACTGATTGAACACACACAAACCATATCAAGCAACAAATAAACCAAACCACACCAAAAAGATCCATTTCAATCTAATCAACGCAAGGTCAATGTCCAAACATCTACGACCTCCTATGTGACGGAGGTATCGACATCCTATTTGTAACTGAAACATGGTTAGACGACAACTACAAGATCACCCTCAACAACTGCCTGCCTGATCACTACAAATGCATCCAAACAAACAGGAAAAACCAAAGAGGTGGATGATTGGCAATCATCCACAAGGAACACCTGGAAATCAAACTGGAAGACCCATTAAACATTGATAAATGTGAATCCTAAGCCTATCAGCAAACTCCAGAACAAACCTGAAATTCATATTGATATATAGAGATCCCCAACTTACAATGCAACCTTCGTAGACGCATTTACAGAAGCAACCACCAACATAGTCATTGCGCACTATCATCTGATCATCCTCGGAGACTTCAACATCTGGTTCGATAAAGAAATCACAGCCACACAAAAATCTCCAGCCAGCCAACTAGCAGCAATGAATCTACACCAACTAGTCAAAGGAGCAACCCACACGGCAGGGCATACACTTGATGCAATCTTCCCCAACAAAAAACACATTACCGTGCCACCACCAATTCAAATACTCTGGTGCGACCACCTCATCATTCCCTTCATAATCACACTGACCACTCCCATAATCAAGCAAGACAAGCTACCGATCACCATGAAAAGAAATTGGAGAACCATCAAAAACTCCAACCTAACTGAACTTCTGGAACTCAGCAAACCACATGCAACAACTATGGACAAAGCTGGCCTGGACAAAAAAATTAGCTCTACTCCACAACTGGATCACAACGATTGACGAAATCGCCAAAGAAAAACCTTTCACCCCTTCACGCAAAAAAGCAACAGCAAAATGGTTCGCCCCACTACTGTTACGCTCACCTGGTATCCACGGGGAAGCCATCCAGCCCTGGTTGGATGATTTGCACTCTCGAACCCTCTCCCGGTCCCTTGGTAAGGCCTCTGGTTAAAGATGGGTCTGCAATATAAGAGGGCTGGATTCAATGACAGATTGTCTTTATGTTTTCTCACCTCCCTTGGCCTCAACTCCTTCCTCCCCCTTGGGCCCTCTCCTCACCTTAATATTGTAGAAGGTGGATTCTCCGTCCTGCTCCTCGTGGCAGGGGCGCGTAATGTGGGGGGCGAACAGCGACCAAGTTACTTCACTGGTGCAAGCCCCCCCCCCCAAACCCCCGGTAGGAATCCAGGCCTGCTGCGACTCTGTAGGTTTGTTGTTTTACAGTCTTTATATGCAGTTCTTATGTTCCTCTTAGTTCCAATAATAATGTCTTGCTTCTTTCCTTTTAGGTATGGAAAGGTATTTTGGAGTGGTCATGCAGTTTGAAGATAAGCATGGGCCGGTAGGCGAAAGCGCAGTGCGTGAGGCTGTCCGGTGAGTATTGCGCGGCGCTGTTTCGCCTTTTATATTGCTAACCTGCGTCTTTTCTCTCCTTGCAGGTTGCGATGTTCCTAACCGAGTGCCGAGCGCAATGATACTGACCAGGAGATGACTACCCAGGTAAGAATTGTATGGCTTTCTTCATTCGGAAGGAAACATGAGTAAACACTTACTAATGCTTTCTTTCTTTCTCCTCTTTCCAGGTTATGGTATTCCAGGATGCATGCGGTGCCGGATGATGGAGTTCGTACCTTCAGGTGAGTGGAACTGAAGTCAGCGATGGATTGAAGACAGGATACTGTTCGTTAAGTTTCGTAGTGTTCTTTCTCTCTCTGCAGGTCATTGGTTTCAGGTAAACTGGCATCAAAGAACTGGACACGGTGAGCATTACGCTGCCCACAGCAGAATAACGCAAAGCATGTTCTGCTGTTTGGGTGTGGCTTAAATAGTCTCTGGTAAAGTAGTCCAGGTAAAGTAGTCCCAGGCCTGCCACACCCAAAAGACTAGACCGCAGAGCTCAGTGCCTTGTAACTGAACTATGCGTGTGCCTCCATGTTGGCTGAACCCCCACACAACCCCCAAGTTAAATAGTCCCAATTAAATAGCTCCATTCTAATGTTGGTCTTAATGATGGTTATGAGCCTGGTGCCAGGCTTGGTTCCAAAAACGCCAGGCCTGACTCCGAGAGTCTTGGATGAGGTTTTAAGGCCTTTGACCTGGCCCTAACTGGAAGGCTAACTTGCCAGTGAGGGCCAGGGGCAAGGGTCATGACAACTACCCAGCATTATGAAAGGAAAAACCAAAAACTGGAACTAGAATGGAGGATCAAAAACAACCACAGAAAAAAAATTCAGATTCAACAACATTCGCTCATATAAAATGAAAACAGAAAAAGTAAAAAGGAAATACTACGACAACCAAATCTTCAAAGCACCAAAAAGAACTCTTTAAAAATCACAAAGGACATAAAAAATCCACTGGGCTGCAACAACCTGCCAAAACCATCGAAGAAACTATGCAATGACTTTGCAGACTACTTCAAAAACAATCATTGCCATACAAAACAGACCATGCGAACAGACTACAGAAACCACCTAACTCTACGAAGAACGCCGGAACAAATTCCAAATCTACCCTGAAATATCAGTGGAAGCTTTCGTCAAACTGGTAAATCAAAAGCAACAAAACAAGTTCCCCTGCCCTCCGGACATCTACAAATCAATCCTCTCACAAGGAACACCCATGGAATACCATAGGAATGTCTTCAACTTTTCAATCTTAACAGGGAAAGGGCCACAATCCTTCAAATCAGCATATATCAGGCCTCTACTCAAAGATACAGCAGGAAATGTAAAGGACCTTTCCAATTACAGACCCATCTCCAACATCCCGTATCCAGCTAAACTGCTCGAAACGTACATACACAGAAAAACCCAAGAATTCGTAGAAGAGTGCAGCTTACTATACCAGGCACAAGTAGGCTTCAGACCAACAAGAGGAACGGAGTCAGCACTCCTCTCAATATGGGATGACCTAAAAGCAAAACGCATTCTCCGACAAGAGTACTCCTTTGCTACTTCTAGACCTCTCTGCGGCATTCGAGAGTTAACCACGAGATTAGAAGAACTTGGAATCTCCGACCACGCCCTACTGTGGATCAAATCCTTAACAGACAGAACAGAGACCATATGGATGAAACCTTTCAAATCTAACCCAAAAGAATCCTCATGTGGAGTACCACAAGGAGCATCCTCCTCCCCGCTATTATTCAACATCTACCCGTCTCAACTAATCAAAATCAAACACAGACACAGACACAGACTCACCTGCTACAACTACGCGGGCGATACATAGTCTACAAAATAAAAGACATTCAAGAAGCACACAATACTAGAGAACTGCCTTTGAGAAATATACAACTGGAAGAACTCCAACTACCTCAAACCCAACCCGGCAAAACAGAAATAATGATCATCACAAAAACAGAGGAGACAACCATTACATCCTTTGGCCAAGGGATCTCGGTACAACCCCAGCCCCATCGTCGATTGTAAAAAAAAACCTGCGAGTCCTGAGAGACAACAAACTTACTCTAGAGTCACAAGTAAATGCTCTAATCAAGAAATGCTTTCTCCTGCGAGCTGTAAAAAAAAGATCCTACCATTCCTGCCATTCGTCAACAAAACACATACCGTCATCGCTCTCGTCATGTCCAGAGTAGACGCTGCCAATAACCTATATCTGGGTATGCCTGAACGGCTTCTAAAAAAACTACAATGCATACAAAATGCAGCGGCCAGACTGCTCCTCGAATTACCCCGAAGAGAACACATTGTTCAGGCACAGAAAACCCTACATTGGCTACCGATAAAACAGCGGATCAAGTTCAAATCAATGTGCATCACGCACAGAGCAATCCACAACCAAGACGCAGAGTTCCCGAGAGACAAATTAAGCCTACATCACCCAACAAGGACGCACAGATCAAGCAGCAACATCTGCTTGGAACCAAAACCCTACAACAAAAGAAAATTCAGAGGATCTTTTTCTCACCTTGCACCAAAAACTTGGAACTACTTACCAAAGAACATATGCAACACCAGAAACCACCTACTATTGAGACAACTCCTCAAAACCTGGCTCTTCACCTCATAACTAGAGGAACGCCTACAGGGTCATATACAGAGCTGAAACGATGATGAGTGAAGAAACAGATCCTCGATACCCCTAATCGCCCATAAACAGAATCTACGGAAGCTAATCTACGGCATACCAACTGAGTGATAGATCCGATAGGACGATATCATGGATTAACCACAGCTAGAGCAGGATGGAAGAACAAGGACGATTTATCAATAGCGCCCTAGCTTACAAATTACACACAAGCACTAATAGACCAGCGATGGAAATAGATAGCGTGGGAGTAGGTGACTGCTATTCTACAGCACAAATACCAGAGGGAGGGGGGGGGGTGAGGGGACTAGAAATACCTCGCCCAATTACACCAAGTTCAAATACAGCGTAACTGGGAACGTGCCACGCAATCACTCCTAACAATTAGATGGACAAGAAAGAAAAGTTAAAATTTTGCCTACCAATAGGACAACTGGATACATAGAAAAAGATCTGCAAGAACTAGGATACATCACCCACTAACCCTATGCTCAAATCTCTGCATACATAAACTCAACCAAAATTCAAGACAACCATCTTCGTGCTCAGCAAACCACACGCACTTCACCACACTGCAACAAACACCTCATGTGCTGTTGGTGCGGTTTATGTAGCGCATCGATGCGATATTCACAACAAAGCTCAGCGCACAGTGAAAACCAAACTGAAGTCACCAACAGCACACCACACCACTTCTCTCACTTTCCTACTCCCTCTTCACCAGACTAGCTGAAACAACCACCTTGTTTGCAGGTCCGCCTGAGCGCCTGGGGACCAATTCCACTGGTGACGGTGCGCGATATAAATATCTTTGACATTAACATATCTTTAAGATGTTTGTCTAATCCGCACTTGAATGCCTCCATTTCAAACTTTTTAATTTCTTCCTGTAATAGATCTAGGTCGATCTCCATTTTCTTCGCTGTCTCTTGGGCTGTTTCAAGAATGATAACCAGGCAATCACGGTCACATTTATTTGCTATGTAGCTCCACTTAAATTTGAACTCACTGTTGTCAAGGAATAACCTTGGTTCATTCCATACGACCAAGCCCTGGGGTAACACTTGGTTATTTAGGTACTCTTAACATGATAACGGCATGCAGTTCAGTGCGTATGAGCCGTTTCCTTATTTGCATTAGTTTGTCCCATTCATCATCCTCCCCCAACACCCCCAGATTGCTGCCTAAACCTACAATGGGTACAGAATTAATCAATTTCTGCACCTAATCATCTTTATATGAAAGACATTTATCAGAGTGTGAGGCCACGGTGTGACGTCTGTATGTAACAGGTAAATAATCTATTCTCCTAGGAAGCCTGAGGACAAATGATGGCGAGCCACCAAGTCTCTGAAAGCCTCCACAAAACAGCCCCACGATGGGGGGAAATCAGCCTTCCTACCTCGTGGGAATTCAACATTGATTATACAAAAGTTAGGTAGACAAAAAGTGTCACCATTCTCCAAAACAGATAGACCTACACATCACTGGACTAATACCAAATATTCATGTAGAAGTTGGGCTTGTTATGTAAAAGAAAAATAACACGAACAATATCCTTTATGGTGTGGAAAGGTATAATAAAAATATAACTTTTTAAATAAAGAATTTGTGTTATTAGTCCAGTGATGGGTAGGTCTGTCTGTCTTAGAGAGTGGTGAAACTTTGTTTACCTTCCTTTTGTATAAACCCGAGCTCACCTGTGCCAAGTCACACGGATTCCACATCAACAAACGTCTCTCCTTCAAGACACACAGCGCTAAGAAAACTCAGATAACTTCGGGTCAACTTTCCCTGCTGTGTAAAGTCAAACCCTTCCTCCCTCCGGACAGCTTTAAATCTACTGTTAGCACTGGTCCGGTCCCATCCCACATGGATTGGGCGATGCCCTCCTTAAAGGCCTCCAGTCGTCCTCCCCTGCGTCCCTGAGAAGTGTCCTATATGTGGCTGCATGCCTCATCAAGGGTCTATGCAGATACAACCACGTCACCTTGGCCCTCATTGACCTTCACTGGCTCCCACAACGCACACAAATCACCTTCAAGTCTTGCTGCATCTCCTATAAGGCAGTTGCCCTCAAGTCACCAAGCTACTTTGCAGAGAAACTCACCACCACCAGAAGCCAGGACACGAGCAGATTTGAAATCAGACACTAAAAAAAGGAAAGGACCAGAAAACAAGCCTTCTCTGCCTACACCCAAAACTATGGAACCTCCTCCCCGTCAGCATCAGACTCGCACCCAACACTCCTATGATTCAGAAAAGAACAAGACCCACCTCTTCAAGGAGTCACTCCTCAACCCCAAGGCCATCACGTCACCCACCCAACCTGACTTGCTAGACGCGGTCTGCCCCTCTGCCAACCTGTACCCTCTCCTCTGTATCCTTCCCCTGCTGTATATCTCTATGCTTTTATAGCTCTGTAAAGTGCTCTGTTGCTTCAAAGCTAGATCCACGCTAAAAAAGAAAAATACCATCCCATCCACCACCACCACCACCACCACCGTAATTAGAAGACAAGTAACATTTTAGGGGTACCCTCCATCCCAATCAGTGAGTGCGAGCGCGTTTGGGGGTGGTATTAGAGCTCCACAGATCGCAGCAGATGAGTGTTAGGAAGTGGACTTTGCACCCATCCAATCCCTATGGAGGGGGTCGGGGGGGGGTGGGGTGCACAAAAGCAGCCAAGTACTGTGGTAAGTCAGAGATAGGAGAATGACATGTTTTCCAAAGATACATTGTTTTATTAAAATAAAACCCCTCATCTGTTCCCAATTCGAAGATGCAGCCCCTATTTTTTTAAGAAAATAAATAAAACAAGTGATCATCAGAATGTCGATCAGAATGTCTCGCAAATATTCTGCCCTACCACGATCAACAAAAAGGATAAGAAATTCATCCTAGAAAAGTTAGTCCTCTCCCCCTCCCTATTGCATTGCTAGTGGTGGTTGGTGTCCTGACTCCCATCCAGAAAGAGTTTGCAATGTTCGTTTTCAGCCTTTGGCCTGCGGCAATAATTCAAATGTCATTCAGTCGGTCTCGATTCTGACTGAAGGTCAGTCCTGGGTCCCACTCAAATGATCCCCTTCTCTGGCAGGAATGTTTGCACGGTATACGTTCAAAGATTGTCCATTGTCTCTAGGTCAATGCTCCTCATAGGGGACAAGGTCTTGCAACCCCGTCCGTGGCAGTTTGTACTTTAGCTTTGATTGGGCCAATTGGTTAGTCAGCATTTTGCGGCTTGCCTTGTTTCTTGCACCCTCGTCGGGTTTCTCGTTCCTTTAAGATGCTTTATTCGGGCAAAAACCAATTCAGAGTAATTTTCGATCCACCCCAAACTAGGAGCACACCATTTTTTATTCATTGAATAAAGCTAGCAGCCTCTCTCCCCTTTCAGGACAAGAAACACACAGGGTTGGACAGGTGGTCTACTTATTGATAAAAGGAGAAATAAACAAACAATCCAAGCATACGCAAATTATGCATCTATGAATTTCTAACATCAATGGTCTAAACGGCATTATGAAAGTGAACTTATCACCATGTGTACATTTGAATTCTCCTGAGCATGCATCTGCCATGTTTTGAACACTAAATGAGGGCTTGAGAAAAAATCATTTTTGTAGAGCACCAAATTAAATCTGAACATGCCTGCCGATCTAAATCTATACTTCTATTAATTTCGGATAAACAACCTGCAACCCCCCCACACCCCAAAACAACTCCATGAACCAGTCAAACTCAAACTGTGTCCTAAAAGAATTGCAAAACAAGCTACTTAACCTTCCCGCACGTGAATGGCTTGGGCAATGACAGTTGTCTGTAGCAGTAGTCTTACAGATATTCCAGTCTTCCTTGGGTCTTGGATCCAGTGGATGAACAAACCCACCATTGACGAGGACTTGCACCACTCAAAAATGTAAGCGCTGTCAAAAGCTGGACATTGGGACAAGACAATCGCAACACAATTTTAACCAGGTCAGAAACACACAGCACTTGTCCAGGAATCCAAGTCAGATCCTGCATAACACCATATCTTATATGGTGTTTCGGGACCAAAGAGAGCAGGAAGAAGGCCAAAGAACAATATAGCAAAAGGACAGATATTGACCGGCATGGCACTGCCACAGAGTATATGAAATTCGAAATAGCATACAGTAAAAAAAGATGGTGCACAAGAAGGCACCAGAATAATAAGTACAACACGGTTAGCTGCTAAAGATAAAGATTCTACAGAAACCAAAATTCTACAGAAAAATAGATAGAGGTCCCATGCAGCACTTTACCCAAAAGGTGGTGTGTGCTACATGAACAACACAGGAATCATGAAAATGTCCACAGTAATTTCTACAATAGTTACCATAAGGCCGCATCAGTGTGCACAAAATAAACTAGTTGAGCAAGGGAATGCAAGTGGTCTTGTATAGCGGCAGTTTGCCACTACTGATGGTCTTGGTGCACTTAGTTAAAAAGTAAAAAACAGAGGCCACCAGGGGGCATGCAGGCGATGGCAGCCTGAACGCTGAGTTGCTGCATCACTGGTCCATTAAGGGTTCTGAGCCCCCCCCCCCCCCCCCCCCGCACCCTCCAAGATATCCCCCCCCTGAGCAGAGAAACGCTAGCTGACTGGGAACACCCACTGACCACCCAGGAGAAATATTGGAGTGTGGGGCCCCCACAAAGAAGAGAACGGGACGCCGCCAGTAACGAGGAGTGGAAGGGAGGAACCTTTGTTTGAGGCGCCGGGTGATGCAGCCTCAAACAGTGACCCAGCTGAGGAAGCGGTGGCCGTAGTGGGCGTGGGGGGGGGCGGGCTTTGTGCTCTCTCCCATCGGAGAGCAGTTTAGAGCTGGGTGCCCAACCCCCGCTCCCATTACCATGAAGACCCCGGAGGGGGGCATAGACGTGGGAGCCGTAGGGCAGTGTCCTGGTGAAGAACGGCCCAGAGGAGTGCCGTCAGGCCGCGAGGTGCCCCCCCCCCCCCTGTTTGCGGTCCACCCACCCCCCTGCAGCTGTTCTCCAGCCCACGGAGCAGCAGGGGAGACTGGAGAGGCCTGTTTGGAGCCGGCGTGGGCTGTGAGCAAACACCGGCTGGTGACAGCACGGTCCTGCCCCCCCGTGTGAAAGACACGTAGCGAAAGAGACCCAGACATAACCAATATAATAAAGAGCAGTGCCGGCGGTGCTGCACGGGGATCTGCTACGTTTCAAACGATCCTTCAGAGAAGATCAGAGGGGAGCCAACGTGAGGGGTCATTGTGAGGGATACCTCCGAGGAGGAGGAATGCCTACACTACGGGCTCAACAATAAGCTTTACTGTTGCAGGGGAAGTTATATGAAGCGTGTACCAAGTGCTCTAAAGGCGTGACAAGGAGGAAATAACCTACTATTCTCTCCAAAGAGGCGGCCGCAGTTCACAAAGGAGGGCCCATACATACTAAGTGAAGGAATGCCTGAGTCTACGAGTACCCAGGTCCCAGATCCGACCGAGGACACAGGGTCGTACAGCCTTGAGCAAGTAAACGTTATTTCTCCTTCTAAATAGTGGTGTTTTCAAGAGCTATATACATGGAAAGTGCGGTTGGGATTACCTCTGTGCCATAAACATTCCGCTCTGCACAAGACATCACTGATTGAGGCAGCAGCTTGGCCAGAGGGGTTTTGAGAGGCATGCACACCAATGCTATTGCCCTTTTTCCACAAATGAACAGATTCATATGAACATTAAATGGAGGCAAAAAGTGCCACGTTACATCCAGTCTTGCTGCCCCTCACCAAGGCAAGGCTTCAGAAGAACTGAGCCCCCCCCCCCCCTACTAGCACTCATATAGCCTAGGAGTAAATAAGTGGCCGTTCCAGGAATACGCACGTTTGTTTCCCATAATTCGGCTGGACAGGTGGAGCCCGCCTGTCGCAACCCACAGCAGGGGGCTAAGTCTTACTGTGTGGCTGAAGGAGATGGTCTTGAGGGAGCTGGAGTGCAACAGGGTACAGGGATGGCACCCCCCCCCCCCATGACAAAACTGTGGGTTGGGGCTACATGACCCAACCGGAGAATGAGGTAGTCTCTCGCAGGCGGCAAAGAGGATGTGGGGCGGGGTCGGGGGCCCCCAGAATTGGGGCGGGGGCCCCCAGAATTGGGGTGGGGGCCTGCCTTCCTGGCACAGACTGGGGATCGGCAGCCACTGCCGAAAGACTCTAGGACTGCTCTCTGCTGTGTACCAGGCCCCGAGCTCCACACAGGTCTGCATCTGGAAAACAAGAAACACCACGCTGAAGTCAGGGTGAGTTGCAGGAGCCTACCCAGCGGTCGACCCGGGGCCCCGCACATGAGGAGGAGAGGGACACTGGGGCACAGAGCACACTGAAGGAAGACCCCCGCGGTCTGTAAAGACGGTAGGCATTGTCCGAGCCGTTGATCGCTCAAATCAGTATCCCTGGAGGCTCCACTCGCAGGGGCTCCCCCTCTTGAGCGGTAACATGACTGGAGAGGAGGGGTGGTTCCCCCCCCCCTAACGGGAGCGGACCTTAGTGATGTGGGCCACCGACTCTGGGTTGTGTGCCCCACCCCCCCCCAGGGGTTACCAGCAGAGGAGCAACGGCCCGCGAGGAGCACGTGACCTTGAAGAAACTGATACACAAGAGGTGACATTTACCGCCCGAAGTGGTACACAGGCAGAGAGTATAGTAGGGGCCATGCACTGGATAATGCGCTACGGTGCATGGAGGCAAAATGGCATCAACATCGGAGGAATCGGCAGCAACCAAAAAGGACGTGGCAGCCCTAATGGACGAAATAAGGAACATGAGGGCAGATAGATATCGGAAGCAGGGTTGACAAGATTACCCATAGGATAGATGAGATGGAGAAAGTTGAAAACAACCAAACCTCCTTGGACACACTAGAGACACAAATGGACATACGGATAACGGAAATGGAAAGCCGGGAGGAGGAATTTCAAATGAAGATGGACGATTTGGAAAACAGCGAAAGGTGGAATAACCTTAGGTTCTTCGAAATCTCAGATAGAGAGGGGGAGTCAGAGCAAAATGAGTCTTCTTGAAGTGGAATATTATCGGTTGTGGGGAGGTGGAGTTTTGGGCTTGGCCGCCCGGGCAGGGAGAAATAGATAAGGCGCTGGGATGTTAGGATGACAGTAAATCTAGGAACTGGGGGGGGGGGGCATTTTAGGGTGAACATGTTGAATGTCAAGGGGATGAACTCATCCACGAAAAGGTTTTCGTAGAGCTGACCTTGACGTGATCTTCCTTCAGGAGACCAAATATGTCGGAGGGGAGGAACGGAGGTTCACGGGTGGGGGAAATGGGACAGCAATACTGGGGCTCCAGATCCTTGAGGAAAGCACGGGTGGGTATTCTCATCGGGAAGGGACTTAAAATGGAGGTGACCAAGGTATGGCCGGATGAAGAAGGTAGGGCCCTGTTGGTTGTTGGTACTGTACAGAAAGTGTGTTTTACGTTTGCGACAGTTTTCTGCCCCAACCAAGGTCAGCTGAGGTTTTTGTTGAAAACTCCCAAAATTGAGCGAGGCTTCGGGCTATAGAATACTGGGTGGTGGGTTACTTGTGGGCCGATATTAAATTGGACAGACAAGTGGGAGATATAGGAACACAGCACCCGCCCGGGAGGGGGTGTGAGCAGGCCCTAGAAATGCTGGGGGTTTGTGAGCTCAGGGATGAAGGCCACATTGTCACCCGAATAAAAAAGGCTGTACCTTCTACTCTGCCCCACACAGCACTTTTACCAGGATAGACTACTTGTACATCTCAAGGGGGTTCTGGGAGGTGACGCTGGGTTCCGTGATCTCCCCAGTCGCATGATCAGACCATGATATGGTAACGGTGGAACTAAACTGGTTCGGCCTGGCACATAAAGGGTCAAAATGGAGATGCAACGAGTCACTGTGGAAGTTCCCTGGTGTTCCACACGGAAATGTCTGAGGAAATTGGGGAATATTTCAAAATAATTAATACGGGGGAGGTCCCAAGGAAGACTGCGTGGGAGGCAGGGAAGGCGACATGGAGGGGAATCCCGATTAGGGAGGGGGCTAGGAAGAAAAGGGAGCGGACGTTGAGAACAGGCTGAGAGAGGAGAATGTTCATCTCAATAGGAGGGCAAGCGATGCCACCGAAGAGCCGGAGGACAGTTCTGGAGGAGAGTAAGAAAAGGGGAGAGCTTAGGCTTCTTGAAGAAGAGCAAATAGTTAGGCAAATACATTTCCTGAAACAAAGGTTTTACGAGAAGGGGGGATATGCGGATGCATTACTGGCTGCCAGGTTACAGGGAAGGCGGTCCGATAGATGGTGGCCATAGAAGGGGCGATGGGACAGGGAACCTGGGCAAAGACGGGATGCAAGAAGCATTTGTGGCATTCCATACAAATCAGAAGGCCAATCCGGGGATGGGCGACATATCTAAATATTTGACCAAAACACAGATGCAGAGGCTTTCCCAGGAGGAGACAGAGGCACTGGAAGCACCAATCACGGCAAACGCAATTAAGTGGGCAGTGTTGAGGTTGCCACTGGGTAAGGCCCCGGGGGAAGATGGGTACAAGGCAGGCTTTTATAGGTAATTTATTTCCCCCCTCCTGCCCTTTATGGTGGAACTCTACAATGATATTCTGGAGACGGGGGAAGCCTCAGAGTCATTTTCCCACGCACTAATAACAGCGATTCATAAGCAAGGTAGAGACCCGAGAAGATATGGGTCTGATCGCCCTATGTCCCCCCTGAACATCGATACCAAGATTTATATGAGGGTACTGTTGGCGAGATTGGAAACATACATGCCCCGCCTGATAGTCGGATCAAGTGGGCTTTATAATGGGGCGGCAGGGAGAGGACACGTTGAGGAAAACCTTGCATCCGATTCATGAGTCGTGGATGATTGAGGTGGGGCCCTGCCCTTCTCTCGGTGGACACCGAAAAAGCATTTGATACGGTGGAATGGGGCTATCTTCAACATTTATTATAGATGTATGCTGTGTAACACAGCTTTTCCAAATCTTGTTTCCTGGTCCAACAGGGAATCAAGCAATAATTCTGTGTGAATGTATGCAACAAAGTTCAGGTGGCAGCATTGCAAATATCTTGCACCAGCACCTGCCTCCTCCAGTCGAATGAGGCCGGAAGCCATCAGGAATTTCTTTTCCAGACAGATTGTAGCACTTGGAAATGCATAGAATTATCCAATTCGACAGCATTTGTTTTGAACCGCTTGTCCCATCTTATGGCCTCCAATAGCCAACAGTAAGTTGATCACTATGTCTCAATTTTGAGAGCCTATTAATATAAAAGCTTATCGCTCTCTTAGGGTCCAGTCTGTGGAGTCTTTCCTCCTCTTTAGATGGAGGAGGGTAGAAAGCAGGCAAAACTATTTTCTGTGCCCGATGGAATTCTGATACCAAACAAAGGGCGAACACTCAAGACTAGCTTGTCTTTATGAAAAACCATAAATTGTGGTTTAGAGGACAAAGCTTGAAGCTCGCTATACCTGCAAGCAGAGGTAATGGCTATCAAAAGCACAGTGTCGAAGGAAAGCATCCTAAGAGGACAGGAATGCAATGGCTCCAAAGGAGCACCCATCAAGAAGCTCAAGACTAGGTTGAAGTCCCAGACCGGAACAAAGGGAACCAGCGGGAACATATTAGTCAACCCTTTCAAAAATTGAATGACAGTAGGAACCCTGTACAAGCGAACACTTAAGTGGACAGCACAGCCACATTGTCCTTGGCAGACGAAACCTGTAGCCCCCGATGGGGTAGATACAGAAGGAAATAAAACCCAATGGCGTTTCACAAGAGAATGGGTCAATTCCTTTATCTCTACAGCAGCTGCAAAACCTGTTCCAACGGCAGCGGTATTGAGGTTTCCCCTGCCTTCTGGCTGAAAGCAACACCTCCATCATGTCTTCTGGAAGGTCTCAATCTCTGCAGCTCGACCTCCCAGAAACCAGGTATGAAGGTTGAGAGTCCCGATTTCTGGGTGAAGAATGCGACCTCCCTCTTCCCTCTTGCGAGAGCAGGTCCTCCCTTTGGGGAAGACGAAATGGAAGGCAGATCGACATTTCCAGAAATTTCAGGTAACATCCTCCATGCCCAATCCAGAGCAATCACGTTCATGGATTTCCTCGAACTTTCTGAACCACCCCAAGAACACGAGGAATGACGGGGACCGGTGGTAAGTGGAAGTTCCCAGTCCACTACGAACATGTGCCCCAGAGCTCCTCTCAGAGGAAATTCCATGGAGCAGAATAGGTTTCCCTTCCTGTTGACACTGGACGCCAACAGACCCACTTAAGAGGTCCCCAAACGGTGAACATCCGTTTAAGGATTTCCTGAGGTAGTTCCCACTTGTGGGAGACTGCTCTGCTTGCTCAAAGCATCTGACGTATTCTCCTCTCTGGCTAAATTAAATGCTGTTAGGGAGATGCCTTCTTTAAGCACCCAGAACCAGAGCTTCAATGCATCTCTGCACAGTGTTTGTGACGCTACACCACCTCTCTTGTTGAGGAAATGCATGGCCACTGTGTTGTCTGTCACTATCAGAACATTCCTTCCCTGTACAGACGGCAAAAAGGCCATCTGCTCCAAAAGGTTGATGTTTCGTGTGGACACACCGACAAGGGTCTGCCGGTCATCAGACAGTTGGTATGTTCCCTCCCTCCTCTCCCCCACCCCCAAAAACCGAGAAGGACGCGTCTGTTGTTGGGGGAAGAGTTATCATTTTTATGCTTCCGCCCCTCTCCTAATGAGAGTCCCAATATGTTTTGCTGGACTTCTGGACCTTTTTCTTTCCATCCTGAATGAGTGGAGACTTTTTCCTTTCATTCATATTTTCTCTGACCTTTGGAACTCTGCTCTGTGTTTTACCTTAACTATGGAGTCTTCTTTCCTCCATATCTCCTTTAAAGGCTCCTTATGGGCAGTGTTGCTGTGAACCCTTTGGTTTCTCCTTTGAGAGTCTCTTTATCCTCAAGTAACTACAGTTACTAAGGATAGAGGGTTACCTTGTATCCCTCCTAAAATGTTATACTATGAAAGATTAGCGCACACACCACCTTATGTGGAATGCTAAGGGGATACAAAGTACCCCCTTCTCTCTGCTCATGTGACCTTTTTTTTGCTTTGTGGACTGCCATGTGGAAGGATGTGGCAGGAAAAACCAGCTTGGAAGCAACTTTAGGGGCTGGTTAATTCTGAGTGAGTAGTTTCACAATGATTGTAATCCGTGTTTGGCCTGCTTTATGCACTCTTTTGGAGTGGTGTGTGTTTTTTTAATCATGTATGTATTTATATTTTTTGACGAGTACTGTGTGCTAATCTGGTGTCAGTCTAGTGTTTCTTTTGGCTTCTGAGCCTGATTTTCTGTGCTGGGCTGGATCCAAAGGGTGCAGTATGTGGGGTGTAGTCCTTTGTTTGTGTCTGGCCTTTTCCAGGTCCCACCCTCTCCCTCCAACCAGCCCATCTCCCCTGATTGGAGAGTCCACCTGGTCATAACTGCCCTTCCCAGGGCAGCCCTCTGCCCGGCAGCCCCTGCGGCTAAGGACCCCAAGGCAAAGGGCAGCTCCTATATTGGCATCTCCAAGACATGTCTGCAGGTGTCTGCAGGGGAAGCCAGTGAAGCCATCAGACAACAGACACCAACAAAAACTTAAGTGTGGCATAGGTGGGGGGGAAGAGCAATTACTCTACTCCAGAAAGTCCCTGCCACACTACCTTACCTTTCCATAACATAGACTGCCATAGACTTATGCATCCTTAGAGGGATTTGTGACCACCAGCATCAATCTATTCATGGCTGCACTGTAAATGTTGCATTGCATTACACACTAACTTACTTGCCAATGTTAACTAGTGCCACACCTAGAGAGAACTGTGAAGATTACACTGCATCGCATCTAGATAGGATTGTGAATGTTAGCATCTGCCACACTCGGATGGAATTTTTAACATTAGCCTGCCTCACATCTAGATAGGATATTGAAGATTAGCAAGTGCCACACTCAGATGGAATAGTGAATGATAACAAGCAACACACCTAGACATAACTGCAAGGACAGCAATACCAATTAACTGATCCACTAACAATTTCACCCCTCTGCATTCACCTCTCAAACTAACCAAACATCAACACAACAATCTGCACACACTTCACTACACTGCAACAACAAAACAAACCACACAGACTCTCACAACAGCACACGACTACCGACCGTAAAACACCCCAAGCCCAGTCAACTGACCCACCAGGCTGGGGCTGCCAACAGCACATCACTGCTCTCTTGCACTTTACCAGCTTATTCCCACTAACTCACGCCCCCCTTCCCTTTTTCAGAGCCGCCAAAGCGCCAGGGGACCACTCCGGTGGTGACAGTGCATGGTACAAATATCCTGTAACATTAATATAGGCAACGTTCTAGCTATGGCTGGTGGCAGTGGACATGTTCCATCAACTATTGTATTATTTTGTTACCGCAGACTATAGACGCAGTCTCTGTTGTGCACAATATGGTCACCTATGTTCCAACATGGTGGCTCCTTTTTTTCACCATTTCTAGCATGGTTGTCCTTCATTAGTCCTTCTACCAGTCTGGAAAGGGGAGGTTTGTGTGTGTGTTTTGCCTTTGGCGGGAACCCTTAGGTGTCACTTTCTAGGCTACGGTATGTCTGGAGAGGTAGAAAGTGCGGGGAGGAGTTCACGCCCTTGCCCTTTGTCTGCCTGAATGGAACCAGCTCCCACTGGGTGTCTGGCTGTCCTGATTGGACAGCCACCCGCCCCTTTCTGTAAACTGCTGAGAGATTGGATAGGAGTGTGCTATAACTGAATAAAAGGTGAGGTTCCTAAGGTGAAAGGCTAGTCGATCACTGGAAACTGAAGTAACCAAAGAAGATGACCGGAGACGCCTGCAGACCCTTTGCAACACTGAAGCCACCACTGCTGTCCTGACCCCGTTATTCTATGCAACAGAGGGCGACTCCTTCCCTATGGCTGGTGGAACCAACCAGCCCTGAGATGAACTACAATCTAAGCAACCTGCCGAGGTCCTGTGCCAATGCAGAGCTGCAGACCGCTGTTAGGCAATGTTTGTATGGAGTACCCTCTGGGAACACTACACCCAACTCTGACTACAGGTATAGGAAACCCAACCTTTGGTATAAGCTTTTACTACACAGTTTTGGTGGCATGTTGAGCAGCCAGGCTTAGCTCAGGAGAGGTCAATGTGAGCTGTAGGGGAGTTACACAAAGCTTCACAGTGACAAGTATTCAAATAAACTCTTACACTCAAAGTTTCTTGAATAAACAATTATTAATTTATCAGTCAGTTAGAATAAGCCTTCTTCAGAAGGGAGCAATATAACAGTAACACTCAAATACACTTCATGACACTCATATCTCTAAACCAGTAGATACCCTTTTGAGATGGCCCACAGACACTACCTACACCCTCAGGTGACTTCAATTGCTAGGTTGCTGGGGACATTAATATATCACTGTTGCATTTAGAATCATATAGTAATAATCAAATCAAAGGAAAAGGTTATTAGAACATACAAGAGATGACAAATATTCTTAAGCAGACAAATACTTTTGGATCCCCTAATAAGAGTAATTCAGTGAAAGAGGCTAAGCCAAATTCAATAGGCAAAAGTCTATATTAGCTGAAGCACTTTTTTGCAGGTAAGTAGAAAGTCTTTGCACAGTGTTTTAGAAGTCTTTGAAGAAAAGACAAATCAAATGTAGGGCCACAAGCCGTTAAACTTGTGAGTAGTAGAAGATGCAAGAAACTCTACAGTAAGAGGCAAGTTCTCTCAGACTTTTTACAGTATCTTTGTATTGAAGAAAAAGTGCAGCAGAGTACTTTGGTTCCTGTGCAGCTCCACAGATCTCACTGTTCATGGGCCTCAGTCGTGGGGACAAGAGGGAGGACCTCTGGGGACTCTGCACTGAAATGAGATGATCA
The DNA here is from genome assembly GCF_040938575.1 of Ambystoma mexicanum. Lineage (NCBI taxonomy): Eukaryota > Metazoa > Chordata > Amphibia > Caudata > Ambystomatidae > Ambystoma > Ambystoma mexicanum. The sequence continues at coordinate 1,148,016,940 of NC_090932.1, forward strand.
CCGCTCACAACCAGCAATCTTCAAATCAGTGGCTGTTCAGTGTTTCAGCTCCTCACATCTACTGCACATAGCAACACTGCAGTTCCTGGCTGCCGAGATGGACTTTTCTTGCTTCTCTGGTCCCGCGCTCTGTTGAGGGGGCTCAGGCACGGTCAGTCCTGCTTCCTGGGAGTCCGTAGGGTCTTTCTGGAGCTCTAGACCAGCTCAAAAGCAACACAAAATCTGGTGTTCCTCTCCGTGGCTATACGGTTTCCAGCAGCAACTCTCTGGAAATTCAACCAGCTCCGAGATGGATGTCCAGGTGGCTTACTTTGGAGTTGAAGGGAGAAGTCGTCCTTGCAGGGGCTTCTCTGTTGATACGAATTTTGAGTTTCAACACAGCAGTGGGGCTTCCCCGGGCAAACCAACGGTCCAGGAGTTGCAGGCATCCTCTTCAAGTTCTTCTTCGGTTCCTTCGTTCCAGTGATCGACTGCCTTCCAAGCCAAAAGCCTCGCCTTTTATTCAGTTCTCTCCCATTCATTCCAGCCTAGCTGTCAGTCACCCAGCACGGTGGCTGTCCTTGCCGGACAGTCAGCCGGCCAATCACCACAGAGTGCATTTGGGTCTTCTAGGAGCTAAGCACAGGAAGTTTCGGGCCCCTCCCTCACTTCCTGCCTACTCCAGACACCCTGGAGCCAGAGGCGGGCTTCATTCGTGAATCCCGCCAAAGGCAAAGCGAACAATGGGACCAAACCAGGTTTGGCACGCAGAGAAAATCTCAAGGACCTTTTCATAAAGAAATGGCAAAAAAAAGCGAACCGGGCCATTTTGACAAAAATGGCAACCATGGGTGCTTTACTGCAGCTGCGAACGCAGCCCGCGGTAAAGACACAACAGTAGTTAAAACGAAACCACTGCCACCAGCCATTCAGTGAGAAAAGGGTCACATAAAAATGTTACATGAGAAGCTAGACAAAGGGGATACTAGGTAACCCCTCCAGCACCCTATTGGAAGATAGTGTGCTGGCTCACGAACGTTACAAATGTAACTAAAGGCAATTTCACTTTACTGCTCTGGGAAACAGTTTATCCCAGAGAATGTATTTAAACCTTTGGGAAATCTGAAAGACTTCCCTGTGCCACTGCACTGAAGATGCTGTGTGACAATGTAAAAGATGATCCCGGGTTCTGCTCTAAAAGCCCTTCAGAAGAAAATACAAGAATTTGTCTGGGGTGGAAAAAGACCGCGTATCGGCAAACGTATTATGCTGAGGGGGAAAGAACAGGGAGGGCTGGGGGTACCTGATCTGGCCAGATACACGTTAGCCGCCCAACTATCTCATGCATTCTTCTGGGTGCAGGAGACAGACCCCCCGAAGTGGACACAAATTGAAGAATCCTGGTCCCCGATCACACCCGCTAGCTTACCACACTTGCCAAACATGAAGCCGCATGCCCACACCGGTCCCCTCCTATCCACATTAACAGTTCAATCCTGGAAAATGGCAGCTAGTAAATGGGGTCTCCGTGGGTCGCTTGGCCCCCTAACTCCAATTTGGAGGAATCCCGACTTTTCATCAGGGAACCCCCCAACCGGTTTTCAGGCCTGGATAGAGGGTGGGAGGGTGGGCTGAGCACAACCAGCGACTTTCTAGAGGATGGGGCTCCCATCTCATTTGAGAGATGCAAAACAAAATTCGGGGTGGGGGAACGGGAAAGATTTCGATATACCCAAATTAGACATTGGATATCTCACAGGGGAACCCGAAAAAAATGCTCCGGAGAACTGACAGCATTGGAGCTCTCATTGACGTCCCCAACTAATAGAGGTAAGATCTCATCCCTCTATCGCCTACTAGACAGGGCAGACCCAGGGGAAAAAAGAAAGATATATGCTGGAATGGGAAAAGGACCTGAGACGAGAGATTGAGACCGAAGAGTGGGGGAAAATATGGGCAAGGTTGCGCAAAAGCTCCCAATGCATCTCAAATAGAGAAGGGGGGGTACAAACTCTGTTATAGGTATTACATTACCCCAGTCCAAATCCACAGAGCTAACTCGAAGATCCCTGAAACCTGCTGGAGAGGGTGTGCGGTTCCTGGCACACTATTCCATATGGTCTGGGAATGCCCCAAAGCGGAGTTATATTGGAAAGAAATATTAAAACATATTAAAGAAATCTCCGGTCTGGCAATACCTTGGGACCCAGGAATCGTCCTGCTGGGCGAAACGGGGAATGGCGCATTTCCAATCTCCGGCCAAGTCCCCCGTCTATGCACGCATCTTCTCCTTGCAGCAAAAATCGCGATGGCCCGACTATGGAAACACGAGAGTGGCCCTTCCACAGCTCTATGGTGGTCTAAATGCTGGGACATAGCAGTCGCCGAAAAAAAATCACAGCAATAAGATCGGGCTCTTTGTATGGTACCATAAATACATGGGACCCATTCATGGATTATGCTGCTAAATTCCCAGCCCTCACCAGGAGACCTCCACTCACCAGATGGCTTCAGTGCTCTCCTCTTTATTAGACACTTAACCCCAGGCGCAGCTCCTCAGGAATAGAACTTATCTACACTCACCGACGGCACAAACTACAGCCATGGACGCAAGAACATATCCAATCATCCCATCTACCAAAGAATGCAATAGTTTATTAGTCTCTTGCCAATGAAGAATTTAATGTGTTGATATATATGTTGTACTGAATGTAAAAAACCCAATAAAAAAAATATTGTTGGAAAAAAAAAAAAAAATGATACCTATGGAGTTTGTCAGAGTCCACAATCAAAAGAAACAGAGTTCAAAATCACATAAAAATAAATGAGTGGGAAAAAGGGTCTCACTCTCTCCAGGTATAAAAGAGTATGTCCTCAAAATCCAGCAAAGTTGCTGGGGGTCTGTAAGGTGGAGGGAATTAGCACATTTCTGAGAGGTCACCACAACAACCGTGAATACCAGGAGACCTCGGACCCAGTTGAAGTTCATCGCCTTTGAGAGGCCAAATCTGTCCAAGTCTTTGCTGAACTCCTGGTGAACCAACAGAGAGACAATCTGACTCATCCAAGTCCCCTCGCCAGAGTGCAGGATTCCAGGAATCGAAGAAGATTGACGGGGTGAATTGTGTCCTTTGTTGGTGCTGCAGAAAAGGCACCAAAACCGCAGACCGACCAGAGAAGCTGAAGAAATCCATGCCAGAGGGCCTCTCGCTTTATTTCCTGCCTTTCGTCACCAGACAAAGAAATCCAGTGACCAGGTTGATCACTACTGCACAAAGGAGAATCCAGCCACAAACATTTCTTCTAACCTAAGGTCCTGTGGGGTGAAAAGGTAGTGCTTACCTTAAACCGAGAAGCCTCTCCAGAGCGTTGGAATGCACAGAGTTGTCCACTCTTACCACTGACCCAAGCTGTCAGCGTGTGTCCCTTTTGCGAGTCCTTTAGCAGGGTCTCCATTGTTGTGTTAATCTTCTAGCATCTTTAACTAATGTATCCACATGAACTTTTGCTGTTCTGCCGCTTCGTAAGACTGAGCCCTCTCCGAACTGACTTAGGGGTCAGACCTTAAAAGCATTAGCTTGTTCTAAAACTGCCTCTAGAACCTTAAGCTCTGGTACTGTTTGACTAACCCACTGTTTTCCTTCCCAAAAGAGACTATCGCATTTGGTTTTGCTAACTAAATACAATTACCATATATCATGGTCTGTGCACGAGTGCACAGTATTACCGATAATACAGTAGAACGGTCATTGGTGTGAAATGCTTTAACAATTGTAACCGCAAGCAACTACAAACTAAAAGGTGGCCTTCTGAAAAGTAGATGTAATCTTATTTGTATTGGTTTAATGATTTAAGCATTTTAAGACATTCCTTGTGTAAATATAATATATATTTTATATAAATGTACTGGTGTAAGGGTTTCTTTGTGCTGCTTTACTAACTTGGTTCAGTGTACTTAGCTACAGCTCGCATCTTCTTATGATAAGCCCGACTGCTTTACCAAAATTCCATGAGTAATACAGACTTATACTAAGAGTTGGGGACCTGTATACCATTGGGATAGTTTTATGAAGTCTTACCTCAAGTGGACTTTAGGAACATTTCCCCCAACATCCGTAACCACCATAATCTCTGGCAATGGCTGCCAAAAAGGTTTCCCCTTTCGACACATTCTCCTTGCAGGTCCACCACAGGAGATCCTGCATGACCTTGTTTGGGATCTGGACCGGATCCATCATTCTGCCAGAGAATTGGGATCCGAGGGCCCACTCAAGGGACCTGATCCTCCGATGGACTTCTGGCACCAGACAAATGCAGGATGCCGTGAGTCCCAGCAACCTCAGAAAATTGAAGGCCGGAAGACTTTGGGCACTCAAATTAGTGTAGCATCTGCGATATGTGAAGAGCCCTTACCTCTGGTGGCAAAGCATTCCCAGAGAGCCCAGGACTGCTCCATTAAATTTCAGCTTTTGGGATAGAGTCATGTGGGACTTTTTGAAGTTGAGAGAGAAGCCTAGTTTGTGGAGAGAGTGGAAGGTGCTGTCCAGATGTTCCAGAACCTGTTCATCTGATCAGACAATCGTCCAGACAGGGGTAGACGTGAACTCCCCCCACCCCCTCCTTAAATTCACTTCCACAACCGCCATCAGTTTGGTGAAAACCCTTGGGGCGGAGGTCAGCCCGAAAGGTATAATGAGAACTGTCAATGGCGAATCACAGGTATTTCCTGTGCTTGTGATGTATCGGCACATGAAATAAGCATCCTGAAGCTCTGATGACAACATACCATGCTGGAGTTGAAGGGTCAGGAGGCTCTGCAAGAGACCATCTTGTCCTTCCTGAGGAACTTGTTCAAGCATATCAAGTCCAAGATGGGTCGCAGCCTTCCATCCTATTTTTGGAATAAGAAAATAAGGAGAGTACCAGCCTTGATTTCTTTCCACTACAGGTACTGGTTCGACTGCACATTTCTCCAACAGGGTTGAAATTTCCTGCAGGAGGAGCAGATCTGGAACCTTTGAGGACTGGCCTCTTGGGGGACAGTTTGGAGGTCTTCTCAAAAAAGGGAGGCAGTACCTGTGGACAACCGTTTGCAGTGCCCAAGCATCGGAAGTAATACTTTGCCACACTTCCAGATGCTGGCTTAACCTGCCCCCTACCACAGTTGTGTGGTTTAGGATTTTAAGCATTTAAGCCATGTAGGATGCGAATGGCAAAGAGGTGGCGGGTATAGCAGTAGCTCTGCCGCCATGTCCTCATGATGCAAGAGCCCATCTCCTTTGTCCCCTCTGGGAAAATGGACCCCTCTATCTTCCAACAGAGGAGTAGACTTCAAATGAACGTTTCTCCCATCCCAAGAGTATGGAGCAGATCGACCCTGCTGAGGTAGTCTAATTGCAGCACCAAGAGATTTAGCAGCTGCCTTAGAGGACTGCAGTTTCTCTAGGCTTTCATTCCTCTTAGGATCCAAATAGTAGTGATCCCTCGAATGGCATGTCCAAAAGCATTGACGGCACATTAGGTGCGAAACCTGATTTTCTCAGCCAGGCAAATCGTCTGAGAACTGTACCAGCAGCCATAGAGCGAATTACACAGTCCCCTGTGCCCAAATCCGATTGTAATGATTGACACATACCACCTTTTCCATCTTGAATGATATTCAAAAAGCCTTCCCTCTCTTCACCCTCTGGACATGCTGTGCCGCCATAGCAACCACCTCCCATATGGTAGCCAAGTTCACATATATGGCACAGGTGGCCTTGACAGCCTTTAAAGCCATGCTCCTAGCAGAGAAGACTCTTCCCCCAGGGTGTCCACCCTCTTATCGTCCCCGTCTGGTGAATTGTGGGGTACGCCACCCCCCTTGGAAGCTAAGTGGCTGCCTCCAGGCTTTCGGGCTTGGGTGTTTAGAAAGAAACTCCGGGTCCGTGGAGGAGTGTCAATATCTTTGGATTAAATCCTTATGCACGGCAGGAGCGGAGTCTGGTTTTCTCCAATTTTCCAAGACTCTATTCTTGACTGCTGTATGGAATGGAAGTATAGGGTCCTTAGGTGGCCTCTTGAAGGGCTTATTACAGACCAATTTGTAGTGTGGGGAGAGGGGGGCTCAAAGCATGTGCCTATGGTGGCAGACAGTCCCTGCACATGGCCCTTACCGGGGATGGTTGCCTGCCTAGCATTATGCCTATAGTGTGCTGAGCATTGTTTTACAACCTCAACTCTAATTTTATTTCTTCATATTACATTGGCTCATTTACCAGTTCACTAAATATTATGCCAGTTTTCATAAGGTTTTGCATTAACATAGTGTCCAAGCACCTTCAAGCATAAGACTCTCCACCCTTATTTTGACACAAGATGCACACACTGCCCTCCGTTAACAGGACAAGTAATGTAAAGTGGTCCTTCTGCCAAAAATGTTGTTGGCCTAGCTGTGCATGGTGCTTTAAGAATGGAGGGCAGGGTGTGTTAGTCCGATGGGGGGGGGGGGAGGAAGATGCAGAAGCCTTTAGTGTTGCTGGATGCAGGTCAAACACTACCGTTGCGTCGATATGTAAATCTGTGTCTGCGTTTTTTACCAAATAGGCAGGTTAGCCATGTCGGCAGTCCCTGGATTGTGGAGTGCAAAAATTAACAGCATGGTTGTTGAAAGAAGATGGAAAGGGTCTGAATCCGTTAAGTACACTGGACCTAGGAGGTCATCTGTCGGAGTGTGGGAGGAGTAAGGATCCAAGATTTTAGTAGTGAGGAGTTAGCAGAGGAATGTGATGGATAGTGCTTACAGGTGTGAATCAGTGTCACACGGGAGAGGTTCCACAAGTCAGATTTGTTTCTCGCAGATGGTAGTGCCAAGAGTTTCGGAAAGTGCTTGCCGTAAATTAGTGCACGTTTCTGGTGCACATTATTTTGTTGGTTTCATATTTCCATTTCTTTCACAGTGGTTACTTGAAAAGCCAAGGCTTAAGCGGTTTGCTGAAAGACAGATGGTCAAAACTGAAAAAGAGGATCCTCCGTGCCATTTCTTGTTGTAGTTGGGGACTAGTAGAAGTGGTGTTGAAACTTACGTTTGAACGAATAAGGACCCCCTCCATAGTATGAACGATGGGCAATGCACAAGGTTTTGAAATGAACCTTTTTGTGATGGGATGCCAGTGGAGAGTACGTAATGTTGGCGCAATATGTTCAAATCATTTAATTCTGAGAATTAGTCCTTCGTGCTGCATTTTGAACTCTGAGGTTCACACATTAGGTCATCTGGAAGTCCGAGATGGAGGTTTGCAAAGATTAGGAAAATTATAGCCATAGCCCTGTGGGTGAATGTTAAGTCAGGTAAGATGTGCCGCAGCATGAGCAGCTGGGTGAAACAGCTTCTGACAATGGCATTGCACTGTGGATCAAGTGTGAGGGTGTCAGCCACTTTTGTTCCAAGATTTCTTTCTATAGTTGACTGTTTTGGGCAGTGCCCAACTAGTCAGGCCAAAGGATTGTGGTGGAGTTAGAACCTGTAGCATTACAGAGCATCATATCTGTTTTGCTAGGGCTGAGTTTTAGTCCGTTTGCCGTCATCCACGCGCCCACATATGTAGGCAGATTTATGTCTGGGCCGTTTGGTGATGGGTGGGTTACAAATGTTTACGTTAGGTATGGGTCATCAGCATAGTTGTAGCAGCCGACTCTAGATTTATTGATGTCTAGTAGTGGTGTTGTATAGATGTTGAAGAGCAAAGGTGTGTGTGGATCCTAGGGGTACTCTGCAAGCAATTGGACGATGCCGGAATTTTTAGGTGCCCAAAACTAGCTTCCGTTCTACCCCTGAGGAAAGAGGTGGTCCAGGGACACTTGCGAAGTGTCAGAACGACTGGATCCACGAGAAGGCATTGCGACTAGCCCAAGGGCTGAAGCACCACTCAGGGTTTTCAGAGATCGGGTAGTCTAAAAGGGCTTCACTGGGCCAGACACAGGAAGGGATGCCAGGCCTCTACAAGGGCCAGCTTCGGATCTTCAGTCAGCTGTTCGTCTAAGAGGGATTCTTGGCTCCAACTTGGCCGATCTAAAGAAATGGCTATTTATCCAAAATCCTGCCTGGAAGCAAGTCCACCAATGATAAGGATCTGCACCATTCAAACCGCCAGTAGTTTCCCCATCAGGGACAACTGGTTTTACTCATGCCCCACACCTAGACTCGTGTCTCTGTGCCAGTTTCATTGGGGTGCATTAGTTAGGTACATTAGTTGCATTGGTTTGCAAGGTTACAGGTTACATTACTTGAAGAGGTGCATGAAAGTTATATTTTACAATGGAGAATTAAAAAAGGGGTGTGGGGGCAAGGCAGAGTGGGATGCCATAGTCTTGACGGGGGCATAGTCAGTTGAACAGCCAAGTCTTCAGGTTTCTGCAGAAGGTCCACTAGGCCTGCTCTTTTCTGAGTGTAAGTGGCAGATTGTCCAAAGTTTGGCCGCCATGACTGGGAAGCTCTTGCCCCCTGCTGAGAGGCGATTGAACTTTGGGGGGTGGGAGGGGATCTTCAGGAGGTGAGAGTTGGAAGACCTTAGAGGGTGGCTGGGGGTGAATTTCTCTACACACCATGACAGGTAGGTCGGGCAGTGTTAAAGACAACAGTGGACCTGGGATAATGTTTTGAATTGAATTTGTTCCCGGACGGACAACCAGCATGCAGCTCTCCTGGCTTTCGAGATATGGTCCGATTTGGAGAGGCCAATGGCTGCTTGGAAGGAGTTATTCTGGAACATATGGAGTTTACTTAGGTTGCGTTCAGGTGTGCCAATAAATCAGGCGTTGCAATAATCGAGCTTGGCTCCACTGATGACTCTTGCTATTATAAAGCAGTTAGGAGTTGAGAGGAATGGCCTGCTGGCATGAAGCAGTTTGGCTGTGTAGGCCACCGCTGATGCAATCGAGTTCACGTGCCGTGAGAAGTTGAGGTTGGCATCCAGGTAAACCCCCCCCAAGGTTTTGGCATTGGTGGAGGTGGTGATGTGGTTACCATTGATGGTGAATTCTTTGTAGGCTGGATCAATGTTATGCAGTTTTGGGATTGAGCCGACGATGAGGATTTCCGTTTTTTTTACTTTGAGACAAAGTTTGTGGGAGGCCATCCAGTTTTGAATGAGCTCAGAGACAGCGTTTATGGTTGCTGAGCCATGGACTCAGGATCCGGAGAGTGGGATAAGGAGCTGTGTATCATCAGCATAGTTTGTGTATGAGATGCCTAGAAGGTCAAGGTGGTCGAAGAGGGGTTTTGTGTAAATGTTGTAGAGAGTGGGGGAAGAGAACCTTGGGGGACTCCACAAGTGACAGGAGTGGGGTCAGCTGAGAAGTCGTTCATGAAGACACAGGAGGATCTGTCAGCGAGAAGTTAGCTGTTGAAGTGAGTTGAGAACGAAGGATTTGGTGATCTACCAAATTGAATGCTGTAGAGAGGTCTAGCACCATCAGATGGGCCAATATTCCAGTGTCTTTTTATGGCAACGATTTGTATTTTCAATTCTAGTAGGCCAGCTTCAGTTCCATGTTTGGGTCAGAATCCGATAGACACAGACACACACCCCTAGCCCATTAAAGCAGCAGATTTTCCAGGCAAGTGCATGACCTTATATGGGATTTCCTGACCTGGCAAGGCAGTAAGAACACCAAACTACAACATAATGTATTTCTTATATAGCGCTACACACCCATACGTCTCAGAGCGCTGAAATAACAGAAGACATTATTATCCCACAGAGTGATACTCAATTTAATCGCCCTCGGAAGGATGAAAGGCAGAATTGACCTTTTTCGGAATTAAACCTGCCACAGCAGGCAGCGCACACATCAGGGGTGAAGGCTTAGCTCACTGTGCTATCTGACCAGCCAAACCATATGCATAACTCTCGCGGCATAGCCATGTCCTGTTTAGTCGCCATGTTTAGTAGCCAGAAACAGTAAACGTGCAGGTGCACACTAGAAATAACGCACAAATTGTAAAAAGATGTATCTGCCACTGACTTGTCTTTAGGCACATATTAATGTAACCAATCCCAAGTGTAAAAAGCTATGGTAATACAAAAGTATCCCCATTGCACTGTATTGCAAAATGATGTGTGCAATGTTAACAAGTTACGAAATACAAAAGGGAAACAAGTTTCCCAGTACAGAGTCTGAAGGACTGATAAGTTTTCCCTTGAAGAAATGAGTAAATGGGAAGTAAAGCTGAAGGCTTTACATCCCTTTAAAAAATCTGAGCAGGTTCAAAAACCAAGCAAACTGATTGGAGGTCCATAGAAACTATGGAGGGAAAGTTGCCAAAATAGAAATCATTCCTAATAGATCCCAAGAAGCTGGCCATTGCTGCTGACCTTTGGTTATCCCATAGTGTACCATAAGGACAAACATGCTTCTGGTAAGCCTAAGGAGGGGAAAACTCAAAGAAGGAGGGTAGGATTTCTGATCAGTCTTCTAAGGCCCACGAAAAGGTTAATAAGGGTGGTAAGTCACATGATCATGTTAAAGATAGGGGAACTCACCATCCCAAGCAGGAAGGTGGGCACTGTAGTCCTCACTACATGCATAGGCCTGGTTGATCTTTTTTAACCTGTGGAGCAGGAGACCATGTGTAGGGGGACCCCAGATGTAACTAAGACTTTGGGGGTCTATTCTGTGAACATGGTCCTTCCTTATGAAGAGGAAGAGATGCCCACAGGAGCATGTTTCTCTTCAGACTCCTTGCCCAGTGGTATTGGATCTCAAATAGTCTACCCTGGAAACCTAGAGTTACGGAAGCTTATGCTTTGATACCACCAAGCATTATTTTAGGAATAGTGTGCTAGTAGATGTTGCACACCTCTGTGATTAGAGACACTGGGGCCAGTCCAACTGTGGTGGATTCCACAATGGTAAACTCGGAGGCTCTGGCTAGAGCTCCTCTGATATCTACCACGTTGGCGGGTAACACCCGCTCCCCACCCCTCAAGCTTCCATTTATGCCTGTCACTGTCAATGGAGGGGTGGTCAGGATACCAGTCAGTGTGCAGGGACAAGTTCCTGGTTAAGTTCTGGTACAGAATGACCGCAGAGACTTGGGTTTTGTGGAGGACACTGCAAAACGTCCACACTAGGTCTCAAACCAAGGCTGCCTTAAGTCGAAGAGCCAGCCTAAGCCAAAAGGGCACACCTAAGGCTAAAAGGAGTGAACAATCCAAAAAAGGGGAAGACGAGTTCTCCACCTGCCATACCTACAATTGGAGGTTGAGGTAGTTGACCAAACCCTTGAATCGGACGAGGAAGAAGGGTTACCAGAAATTCTCAATCGCCATGGGCACCCTGTACTGTCCCCTCAACTGACAACACTTTCGTTTCCCCCAACTCCATGCTTAACAACTTGGTGTAAGCATGACATGGATACTGGAGATAGCATGCCTACCAAAAGCAGGAGTTACAGAATGTCAGACAAAGTAAGGCATCAGGTCAACAAGATGCTAGATGTTGGGGCAATAGAGCCCTCTAGTAATCCTTGGTCCAGTCCAGTGGTATTAGTACCAAAAGAGTCACCACAGATTTGAGGTTCTGTGTTGAATAGAGCTCTTAATGCGGTCACCAAGACAAAATGTTCATTCCCTTACATGAATTTATGAGTTGGTGGGAAAACCGGGTGCCTCAAAGTATCTCAGTACTTTTGATCTCACTTCAGAATATTGGCAAATATCCTTGACAAAACATACCAAGGAGAAGACTGCATTCTCAATGCCTGAGGGACTTTAAGAGCAATGCCCTTCAGTCTAAATAATGCACCTAAGGCTTTCCAGAGATTAGTCAACCATGTCCTGAATTACTAAATAACTAACCAGGTGAAACTGGCAAGTACTCAGATGTAGGTAAAATGAGAACCAGTCACAAGTACAATTCCTTTTAATTAAGAGGTCGAGCCCTATGATGTGTGGGGCCTTGTGCCCAAATGTCAGGTTCCAAAACAAGGTTTCTCTCGGGAAGGAATCCTTTACTGGGATGCAATGGGCAGGTGGTGGCGATTCAAAACAGTTAAAAACTATTTCAAAGTTCAACTACTTGTTGGAAGAGCGGAACGTTCTCCTCTCTTTGAAGCGCAAGGCTAACCCAGGGGCAGGATACTTGACCCACGTTCGGCGACCAAAGGCAAGTAAGTGGGAGATGGGAGACAAAGGTCTTTGCACCCAATGTTAGGCTATGGAGAAGAGGCAATGGTATGCCCGCTTACGCCGATTTCCAATGGGGTACCGATGGATCGTCTGGGAGTGGCTGGCTTGAATGCGAAATGGCGACTATTCTGGCAAAGTAGCATGACGGAGGTAGTCAGTCCACCGGACAGTCCAGGGACACTTAAAAAAGGCTCATTTGCCATGCAATCTTGAGAAGACGTCGAGACTGGTTGTACCCACTGGTCGAAACACAGGAGGGCCTTCAAAGATGCAGCAGAGGAGCAGGGCTTTGCTGGGCCAATTCCAGGAGAGGGTGTTGGTCCACTGCAGAATGTCCAATTAGGAACAACTACTGGTGGCCTCCTCCTCCCGCCTCCCCCCTCCACACTCCCTCCTCCACACTCCCTCCTCCACACTCCCTCCTCGAAAGCAGCATCTTTCTCAGGCAAGTGCATGAACTTCTGTTAAGATGGATTTCTAATGCCATCAATGGATGACAGAGTTTAGGAGGCCAACCAAGTCATTGTGAACAGGGAACTCTCCGGAGCCAAAACACAATCAAAGGAGAGTGAAGAGCACCAAAGGTTTAGTTTTAGAAGTGGGGTCATGGGTCCTCAATGAGTCCACACCGGATAATACCAAACTAAATAGAACAGCCCCAGTAATTTGCCTTTAAAACAAGAAGACGACTTAACCCAGCACTCTTCCACACTAATCTCTACTGAAATCAACCATTTTAGGGCAACTTTATCTTAAACTCGGTTAAAAAAAAAAAAAAATACACCTATACACTCACCAAACCATAACCAACATGGTTTCCCGGTACCCACCTCATCACTCTTTAAATCGTCTTTCTTCCAGCATCTGAAAGGTTAATTTTAAAATATTACGTGGTATTGGAGTTTTTTTATCTTTTCATTCTAGGTGTGTAGGTTTTGAGTAGGTTGCATTGGATTCAGCAACTGCGCATCAATTACCAAATAATACCACTAGAGACTATATCACCTCTGAGTGACATGTAAATATGCTAATACAAGCTGCCTCTCACACAGCTAACAACCAATGGCAATGTCAGGAACATGGAGGGTGGCTTGAAACCCTTAACTTCCGCTCTCTACACTTTATACCAATAGTTTTGGGCACACTAGACACACCACTTGGGAGCCAAAAGGTATAAAAAGATTAAATATATGGTCCCGATTTACTGGTTCACTTTTTCCTGGTCTAGTCACATATGCCCAGTCAGTATGCAACACGCTGGATGTGCAGACAAGGAATGTAGACTGTTGTATTGGATGTACCATGGTCTCAGTTTACAAAACAATTATTTTCATGTAGCCCAAATGTTTAACTGAGGCGCAGGAGCTGTATCCCATGCCGATGGGGCACCTTTGCTCATCGGTGCCAACGTGGAATAGGATTTGACAGGCATTGGCTTCGGGTAGCAGATCGCTTGCAGCTAGATTAACAGGCCTTAATAATTTTGTTTACGGTAAAATTCCACCTTGCCACAGGCTCTAAAACAGTCAGCTTGGTTCTCATTGAAGCCATAGGAGCTGCTTAAGAAAGAAGTTCTACCAAAAACGTTATTGGTTAAAAATATTGGCTATAACAAAAATATGGACTTATTTTTATAAGGAGCAAATCTGCTGTAAAGTCCTGTGTTTAAAGGACTTGGGACATCCACTTACATGCAGAAACAGTAGAATCGGTTTCTTTAATTCAATGCTCTCGCGCAGATTCTTGCTCCAGTAATATAGCTGAGACAATCTGTACATTTAGGAGCTACCCGTCCGCAAGCATTGACGCCTCCGAGCTCCAGCAGAGCTCGCGAGCATTCACGTAGTCACACAGTCTTCAGAGCAGCAAAGGCGTCCACAATTTACTATTTTCGTCTGACTGAACCATATTTTGCACCTGGTCCAGCCTTGTCAGTCTACACATCATCATATATTATATAATTATGTGAGTGGACCCAGATTGTTTTATGCCAGCACACCTTGTGTACTTTGAAATGTTCACCCTGAGGAAGGCAGAGTGCATATTTTAATGTCGCAGACACTTGTGGGTTTTGGGTTTTTGTATAAGGACTCCAATATCGAAAAAGTCTTCATTCTGTTTTATATGGATACCAAAAAACAAAAGTGCTTTCGGTGTTTTTACCCATCTATACGTTTTTGAGTTTTCCGTTGTGATTTGGTGGTGGTATACAACAGTCACACTGGTGAGATGTACATGATGTTTCTGGATTAAAACATTATTTGTTTTGATTCTCGATTTGCTTTGTGTCTATCCCTTTTCTGAGCAAGGTTGAAGCCTGTTTTGTTTCATTAATGTGAAACTGAGCTGACGTTTTTTAGGCAGGAATATATATACACGGTACAGCATTGCGATATAGTAGTCATACGTCAGAGTATCTGTCCCTTCTCTTACCGGGCTCCATTAAAGCAGTCCACTCCCCTTCACCCACTTTATATAATGCAAATAGAGGTTAATAGTTGAAGATTACTTCCTCCTGGCTCCAGATCACATCCTTTGCATGCGATAATTCCCAAGAGCCACTCCATGTGTCTGGGGGGGAGGTGGGGAGCTGGGCAGCCCCTAAAGAAAGAGACCCTGCTCACCTGCTGCGATAGCATTAGTTCTGGCAGAAAAGAAAGGTTTCCTAGGAGCTCGGGCATGAGCTGTACACCTGGGAAGGAGCAGAAGATGGCGGTTTCACTGGGCTGCCCATCCTATACACCTGCCCCAACCCCTTCCTTCACCACCTTGCTGCAGCCACAGCATCACTCTAGGCCCAAGGCATGTTGCACCCAGCTTCAAGGGGCACTCAGACTGCAACGTTTAATCTTTTTGGCTCCTCATTTCAAAGAACCCCCATCTAGTGGGGTGGGGGCAGGTGGGGGGGGGAAAAGGAGAGCGTGAGAAACAGAGCCAGAGAGAGAGAGGTGGGTGGAGGAAAAAGGAAGAGGATGGGACCGGAAGGGGTGACAGAGCCCCGGTGGGAGCATAAAGAGAGACACTGAGGGGCAAGGGGGAGGAATAGGGAGCCCGGGAAGAAGGGGAGAAAGACTTGGGGCAGTAGAAAGAAATGGACCGTGGCAGGGGCTGTTAGAAAGTGAAAGACATGGGTGGAGTGGAGGGAGAAAGATTGAGGGGGTCGGGGGGATGGGGGTGGGAGGTGTTAAGAGTAGAAAGAGACCACGGTACATTGAGTAGAATGAGGTAGAAAATTGACGCGATGACATGGGGGGGCGGGAGGTGTAGTGGAAAAAGTCCAGGGGGGGCGATTCGACACCACACTTAGAAATTGAAGGGCAGAAAATTGACGCGATGACATGGCGGGGGGGCGGGAGGTGTAGTAGAAAGAGGCCGGGGGTGGTGGGGGGTGGGTCGACACCACACGTAGAAATTGAAGCGCACCCAGAGCTCCGTTTACTTCAGATCTACAAGGCATCAAGAGCAAAAGCTACATTGCATTGCCCCTCTCCGCACTAGCCTCACCATCACCACTCTCTCTCAGGTTCACCGTGCACCTGGAGACCATGCGATAACATCTGAATAACTCACCATAACAAATGTGCAACTCAGCCGTGCAAATAAAGCCTGGACACCCGTGTTCACCCACTTGAAATTAACACATTTCTAGCAACACACATTGCGCAAGAAAAGCTTAGGGGCGGGTCACAATGCTGGTGCCCAGTGATCAATTCAGGGTCTTTTGGTGTGCCTGAAGCACAAAGCCATTGCACTTCTTGAACATGGTCTTCGGTCTGTCCGGCAAGATAGATTTGCTGCCATTGGGGGGTGGTGTGGGGGGGGGTAAAAGCCTCCTATAAAGCATGTTCCTGATTTTATTTTATTAATTAAAAACAAACAGCTGCATCACTTAATTCCAGCACATGGCCAGATTTCACTTAAGCCCGATGAAATTCAACAACTGCAACACACCGCATTAGAAATTAACTGCTTACTTGTTAGTTCTTAATGCTGCAAGTGTCTGGCAATAACTAATACAATTCTATACAATTATACGCAGTGACACCAGCCAAAACTGTTACTTTGGAAAGTAATGACATGCATCTGAACACACATACAGTATTTCCATATTGCAGTTCTCTACTTTCAAGCGATATTCCAATCCACACCAGTGAACTAGTCCTCGCCTGCTGAGCTCAAAGTCTGCTCTGCCAACATTGACCAAAACGGTCAGGAACCATGCGGCTGCCTGTGCCCACAGCGAAGGGGCGCTCTTCCACCTCCACAGTACACTTATGTGCCTGGCACCTGGAAGGGGCATGATCACTCCATGCGTCAGTGTTTCTAGCTCCTGGGTAGCAGCCCCTTCCTTCAGGGGCAACTGAGAACACAATCCTGCCGCTCCTGGGTAGCAGCCCCTTCCTTCAGGGGCAACTGAGAACACAATCCTGCCGCTGGTGACTCACTACCCTCCCCAGTGTCCAGATCAGCTTGCTGCTCTCCTGTGCCCAGGACCCGCCCCCCCCCCCCCCTTTGGGAGAATCAGCTTTGTTTCACAGGTTGGGGGTGAAGCTCTGCTGTGGTGTTGGGAATTAAGAGCCACCATTTGGAATGAAAGAGCAGAAGACCTTGGTCACATTTGCCCTCTGGTTGCGAGACTGGGATGTCACAGGATGCACACATGAATTCTGCAGAGACACGCACCTTTCAACATCCTAACCTCCGATAAAACTGTGCTTGCAAAACAACCCCCTAGTGGTTTATGTTACAGAAACACAGAAAAACAATGCCGCTTTTAATGGCCATTAGATGTGCCAGTTGCTATGCCAACTAAGCATTCTTCTCTGTAGCATTCCGTTGGCAACTTGGGTGGTGCTATAGCTCTCGTCATTAGCCAAAATCAAAAAGTAAAAGTACAAGAGACAATTAACTGGACAGAAACGGACAATGAGAAGAGTGCTCATCCCAATGGACACAAGGTCACCGATGGCCCAAAACCTGCAAATTGAGTCAGTGTTACATTTTCTTTCGGGTGTTTTACTTCATAAAAGCATAACAAAAATGTAGTTTGGTAAGGCTTAAACCTGACCAAGGATATCCAAACCTGACCAAGGATATCCACGCAAGAACCATTCCAAGGAAAGGTGGGGAGTGAGAAAAGCATTCTCCCCCATTTGCAGATTTTGCTAAACAAATCTTTCGAGAGGCACCATGTATTCATTCACTGTATCATTTGTATAGCGCCTTCACCATAATTATGGTCACAACGCACTTGTTGGTTTAACGCCCTGGGAGGGACCGAAGTCCAATTTGGCAGGTGCCATTATGTGTGCTTGCATTTCAGCCATTAAAGTTATACAGAGTGGCCAAGACCGGTTTGTCACCCATGTCTGAATGGCGAGCGGATGGGTGCAGCGAAGGTAAACTATGAACAGGGTGGACTGTGTTTAAGGAGATTACGTGGGAAGCTATAGTTCACATTTCTGTCGTTAAAAGTTAGCTACATTCTTATTGCAGAGGTGTTGTGCAACAGTGTGTGGAATGAGCCTGTGCCTTCCGATAAATTACAAAGGTTTGGTGTGCGAGGGGAGACATGGGTTAGCTGTACATACATCGTTTACATCCTGGGTTCTGTCTATGTACAGAGAGCAGTGCTTCTTATCACCTAGATTCAAAGGCAGAGCAGGGCCTAAAATGCACAGGAAGACTAAATGAGAACAGAATTACTAAAACGCCTAGATTTAAAACAGGAGCAGGGTCTTAAATGCGTGGACAGACAATCAGTGATTGATTCTAGAAAACACCTTATGCAATATATGGCTACCTTATACAATTAAGCCAAAACAAAGAATTCGACCACCCCACACAGCTAGAGAACATGGCGACCTTACACAATTAAGCTAAATGCAGAATATGGCTTGTATGCAGTGCTCAAGAAAATAGTCACAATTCTGCAAAAAAGAAAAACGTATTCTCTGTACATTCAAGAAGAGAAGTGGTACGCTCTACCCCAGGAGCAGAGGGTCTCCTTGCACCCGAGGTGCAGAGCACTTCCCATTGTTGCAAGAGGACATGTTACTGTACCACAGTTAAGCGCTTTCATGTCGCCATTGGACAAGCGCTGCTTTACCAAGAACAATGGATGCCAAGAGAAGAGAACTCTTGAGTTGCCCTGTACCCTTAGAGAAAGGGGCTAATATGTACCACAGGAGGAGGGTGTCCCTCCTTATACCCCAAAGGGGTGCACCACAGCCAATGCTACCTAGTACTCCTCTGCACCCCATGGGCGTGTGCTTCCCAATGCTTCCTGAACTCCGGTCAGTGCTCTCTTGTGGTACACCAAAAGGACAGTGCACCACTGCATCTTATCCCTCTGTATAGGAGAGCATGTCATTTACACTCAAGAAGAGCACTCCCTCTGGACCAGTGGCACAGCAGTTACTCACCTCTAGATAGAAAACGCTGTGTTGCCAAAAGTAACTGAGGTGAGATCTTCACTTTATATTCAACTTCTGGCACTTTAAAGAGAGAGAAGTCCTCCTTCCGACGCTCCAGCACAGGGTTCAAAGGGACCGGATGCTTCTTCTTCACTTTGTGATCTTCTGTTCGTGAAAGAGAGGAAGAGTGAGTGGAGAACAGAAAAGAACACGAGCAGAAGCAGGGGTTGAAGAGAGGTTGTGGGGGAGAGGGAAGGCAATTAAGGAGACGTGGGAAAGAGTGCAGTAATGAGGTTGAGACAAAAAGTAGGGAGGGATAATACTTGGAGAAGGCTGAAACATGTTGAGCAAGGTTAAAATCCAAAGACACGAAGTACAGGGTGATTCTGGGAGTTGGAATGATTTCCCAGATTGATTTTAGATGGTTAACAGAGAAAGAAGAGCAAAGAAAATAGCATCAAACTAGTTAAGGGTCACAGAAAGGGTTTCCATGAAAAAAAAGAAAAGGGGAGGAAACTAAACCAACGACTCCCTCTCAAGTTTGATGGGTGGACAAAGGCACGTATGCAGCTGGTACTGGCCATTGGGGAGGGAGAAGGACAAATTGGGTAACCGAATAAAACTGCAGCTATTCCCAGAGAAAGGAAACGTATAAAGAAAATGGACAACAGTTGTACACAGACTTACTATAATCGTCAGACTCATCCATGATCTCAGACTTTATGATCTCCTCAATGACATCCTCCAGGGTCACCAGTCCCATGACCTCGTAGAAGGGATCACCCTCTCCCTCGTTGTTCACTTTCTGTACAATGGCCATGTGCGATTTACCTAGTGGTAGAAACAACAGGCTGGAGAGAAGGAGTTATTCACACCCAAATCCCTGCAGGATAACAAAGAAACCCAAAACAGATCATGCACAAGGTGAATGCAATAGACCATTTTAGATAGCCGCACACGGCGTGTGCATGCATATAGCAGCAGGGCCTTAGAAAGGGGCCCTTGTACACAGCCAGCAATGAGCACATGGTACCCATGCACCTATACCCATAGTGTCTTGAGAAAGGGCAGGGGGCCTTTAATTGAGAGCACATTGTACAAAAGGTGCATAAATGCTTAGAGCAATACACCTTAGCCAAAACACATTTCACTAGAGTACTTGCGTGTGCACAGAGTGCTTGCACACCAACAGAAACCAAGCCAAAAGTACACAAAATTGTACTTGCAGCAAGATAGAGTCATAAGGAGAGATCATTGTACACAATGTGCATGCACACTTACAATAAGGATGTCAACAAAGCGTTTGACAGGGTGCCTGGTCAGCTAAAACGTAGACCACAGCGTACAAAATGAATAGACAGGCAGTGCATTTACAGCAAATAGCACTCCACAGGAAGCACAGACTCCTATGGCAAGAGAACACTATACAGCCACTCACTGCATAGCAAAGGTACCTGCACAACTGCAGCAACAGAGCAACCCTACAAACGGTTTGCATACGCTTACATCAAAGAGACTTGAACACCACTGTAAACATTATAATAAAATATATGGCGGCCACTTGGCACTAGGTTTTCTAAAGAGTGGTGTGCACAGGTTTTAGAGTCAGAGGGATGAGAGGAATGAACCCTGATAGGTTGCTAAACACAGGTGTGCAAGTACCACCTGTCTTCTGCCAGTCAAATTCTAGGAGTTGGACATATGGTTTTGTGTCGCATATGGGCTATCCTCTATCCTAAACCTCCTAGACTTATCTGCTGCCTTTGTTATAGTTGCTCACTCTGATCTCCTCAATACTCTCTCTGCTCGAGATTCATGATTAAGCACTTGCCTGATCGAGTCCTACCTGGCAACTCGTCAATTGTCAACACCACCACCCCTTAACTCACTGCTCTTACTGTTGTTCGGCAAGGCTCGGTCTTGGATCCCCTCCTGTTCACACGGTATACTTCTGTTCTCAGGGCACTCCTCTCCTCCTTTGGGTCCTCATACCAACTCTTTGCAGATGACGCCCAAATCCTTTTCTTCTTTCCTGAACTCGACACTGGTCTATGCACCAAAATCTCAGACTGTCTCTCTGCTGTTAAATACTGGATGGCCTTGCACTCATTTTACGCCTCCAAAACATAGGTGTTTTTCTTTCCTGTAAAATCCGCTCCAATTCTCCTCCCCTGCCTATCCTGGTGAACCTTGGTGTCACATCTATGACAACTAACACATTGTATACCTTAATCTCTAAAACTGCAACTGGCCTGAACGTCCTAAATATCAGGAAAACCAGGCACCTCCTTCCTTTCAAAACCACCAACATCTCCTAACCTCTTGTCTGCTCTAAACTGGACTACTCTGCCAGTATCCTCTTTCGTCTTCCTAACTATGCGTTATATCCCTTTTCAAGATTATTAACTTTGCTACCATGACTCTGAACCCCCTCGCTTCACCCCTACTTCCTCCAATCGCCAGCAAGCAGGATGGCTATACAACACAGAGCCAAATTCAAATGTCTCCTATTGGTGCATAAATCCATACACAGAAAAGCACAGCCAAATCTATCCTCTTCCATTGACCCCTACAAACCCTCTCAAAACCTTCCCTCTGCCACCACCACCATTGTGGCACCTTGTTCACCCAGTGCTTACTATCACTTCGGCTCTTTGACTCTTCTTGCTCCGCTTACTTGGAACTCCCTCCCCAATTTGGTCCAAATAGGCGTTTTCAAAAGCAAATTGAAAGCCCACCTCCCCAATTTGGAGCTATTCTCTTGACTCACCTCTCCAGGATTACTACGTCTACTTTAGCTCACAGCTAACCTGACTCTAGCCTCCCTTTTCCAAACCAGACTAGGTTTGAGGTCACAATTCATGCTTCGCTGGCTAAACTGCCTACCCGCCGACACGTATCATAGGTTTGTCCCCGGTATCTGGCCAATACACACCTTCTCAAAACCTGGTCATCACGCCACTAACTCACTGCATTTTAGGAGGTTCACTGCCTCATTGTTTAGCTGCAATATTACATCTTGTACACTCCTTTGTGACCAAATGAGCTAGTTTCTCTGTATGTATGCATGCATGCAAATACAATACATGTATGTACTGTTCCTTTGCATGCTAACCAATGGGCAGGTTAGAGGGAGGATAGGTTGGATACTGAGATTAGATCTCGGGTGGCAGGCTCTTAAGGACCACCCTCAATGTGTAATACAGGTGAAAGATCCAGGGTTCATTCAGGTGACCCTCCAATTATTGAATACATTTCTGTAAATGTATTTTTTCAAATCACTACAGGTGTGCGTTTATCAAGTTCCTGTTGTATTGTCAGAACCAGGTATTCATGTTTGATAAGCAATCTGGAGATTTGATTTAGTTTAGCACCTGTTAGGTTGCAAGGTTATCGACAGGCGACCTGTTGAAGCCATTGTCTGGTGTGCGTTGTTGCCCCAACTGGAGTAGGTAGCCCCAATTTGTCATGCCAATTTGTTCTGGTTGTACGAGGTTAACAAGAGCACTGGGAGATGGGTGGAATATCTAGTTCATGTTGGTGAACAGGGGCTCCTGTCCAGTTCAAGAGGTCCTAGACTCGCTTGTGGTGGTGTGAATAGACCATAGAATAAGAAGTACCAAAGGCATTGAATGCCTAGGCATTGGTATCCAAGATGGTTCACACCAAATGCCCAAAAGGTAAATGTTTGCCACCAAGAAGATGCCTAGACAGAGGTGAGTTGGGGTTATTGCAAAAGAGAGGAAGATATAAATAAAGTCAGAAGTGATGCAAATGACGTTAGTAACATCAGAGGACTTCTTAAATGGCATCAAACGGTGCCTGGCAGAACGGGTGTTGGTTGCTCAAACCTCACCAACATATTACTTATTAGTTCATGATGCTTAGGTTTTGGACTGCAACCATAAGAATCCTACAGCTGCAGTGTTACACTGAGAAGGTATACATTAAAAAACAGTAAAATATCACTACACCAGATAAGAACGTCCCTTACTGAATGATGTGTGCAGGAATATTCCCTACACGACATGATCAATGGCCATGCCTAACTGCCAATGTGCTCAGAGCATATATTCCGGCATGGACCTGTGCAGCGATTCATTCGCCTAGCCCGCAGGCACATTAGTCAGAAGTACTGTGCCTGAGGCATGGTCGCACACAGCTCATCCTATCTGAAGTGTCCATTGCATGCATCCATGCACAGCAGCCAGTGTGCTTGGACGACTTTTCATCCAAGTTTGAGATCAATCCTTCCAGGGTTTTTTTCGCTACGCTTCAGCAAAAAGGACTATGGGAATTTGAATTGAAGCGACAGGTATTTTTGGGTCCTGCACTCTAATTGTGCCTCCCTGAAATGGAACTGCACAAAGAATGCTGATAATACTCAGAATGAGAAGTGCATTCTTTTTCAAAGGTTTCATGCAGTTCAGTCAACATAGGAGCTTTTATCTCCACCCCCATCGTCCAGCTTCCATAGGTTTTGGAAAGGGATGCAGAAAAATTAAAAGCACCAGCCACAGTTCCCATACTGCACTGGAAAACTATTTTCTTCTTAAGAGGGACATAGTCCTCCTCCATTGAACACATCCCTAGAAGACATGCCCCTTTCCTAAACCCAAGATGGCTGCAAGACAACCTAGCTTGGGCATCCCAAAATAACCGCCCTAGATTTTAATTTGAATTGGGGTTTGCGAATACAACCAAAACATTGCATCTTCTTGGGGCCCAGATTCTGGGGTTAAGATCAGTCCACTCTTATCAAAGAGAAATGTTTTTAAGCGCCTTTCAAATTGCGCTACTGATGGAATTGTTCTGCACGAGAGGGTACGGGCATCACAATAGACGGGGGCCCATGCATCAAAACTGGAGTCTCCAATTTTCTTAAAGGAAACGTGAGGTCGAGACAGCAAAGCATCTTTATTTAAAAGCAAAGTATATCGGATAGGCGTTTTCTTAATTCGGCAACAGAGGTATGTAGGAGCATCGCCAGCTAAGCATTTGTACACAATAGTGGATGACTTGAACTGTAATTCTATGGTTAACCGGTAGCCAATGCTGCTTCCGACAGGTCACAGATACACGAGACAGTCCGCACGGATCGCTCTATTTTGAGTCTCTTGCAGCCTTTTGATATTTGCCTGGGTAATACCTACTAAGACGCTATTCCAATAGTCAATAGTCCAGTTTCTTGTTTAAGTGGCTGCTGCAATCACAGCCCTATTTTTTTCCCCAGAAAGTTAAGGGCGAATTTGCCACGGCAGTTGTGTCATACAGGAAGAGTTTAAGTGAGATACGGGTTTCTTGAAAGTTAACTGGCAATCTAGATATACTCCGTTACATACGCAGAGACATGGATGACGTTAACGGAGATCATAAAAGGACTATTGAAAATCAATTTAAAAAAGTTTTGTGATGGTTACAAGTTTAAGAAGCTCATTTTTTTGTCATTCAAGGCATGTGAGTTCAATGCCATCCAAGATTGAAAAGATACAAATACTTCACTTACCCTTTCCAAGTCTTTAGTATATGACCCAGATAACTCCAAGAGTATCTGGGTGTCATCTGCATAAATGGCAAACTGCACACCCAGACCATTCAAGAGATCACACAAAGGCCTGGAACATACATTAAACTACAATGGCGAAAGGCATGAGCCCTGCGGTCTGCCACATGTAAGAGAAGCTAACTGATTGTGAATCATCTTTGACAACTTTCATCAATCTAGGACCAGGGAAAGATTTAAACCAATCGTCAGTGCCATTAGAGCATTTTCCAATCCCAAACAATCTGTCCACCAAAAGCTTGTGATCGACCAAATCGAGAGGCGAGACGCAGGAGTAATGCTATGCCACTTTTATCAATGATTTTTACTAGGTTTGATTTTAAAATGAAAATGCGGAGAGGTTTTCAGCACTCAAACTGAGAGTTTGACCAGAAATCCAGTTTAAATTCGGGTAGGTGCCAATACCTCCAACTGTTTGTGAGCCCTGCCCTCGTCAGCCCTCCTCCCCCAACCAAGACAGAACTTCCCAAAGCCTTCAAAAAAAAAAATAAAAAAATTAAAAAGCTACGTTTTCCCCATTAGCCATAACTACAGAGGTTAGCATAATGGTAGGGGAATTTCTAGAGTGCAAGACTTCACCACAGGAGCGTGGCTGTTTGCGCTAACAAGGGAAAAGAGAGGCACGACACGAGGCAGGATATTAGCATCATCATTTTTTCCCAACAAAATTAAAAAGGAATCAGCTCTTCGGTGGTTTGCCTTGAACTGGTAAGGTATTCCAAAGTTTCACCGATTTGTTTTTAAATAAAGAACTATCGCCTACTCAAGCATCCAGCGATTAGCCCCGTGTGCTTTTCAGTTGATTTCCCTTTTTTATTTTACTTATTAATTATATTTTAGCTCTTTTAGGCAGCGGTCTGCTCACATACCACAGCGTTTGACTGGGCACCTCTCTTACTGATCTTATGTTCTTTTGTAGATACTTTGATATTCTTTTACTTTTAATAGATTTCCTTGTAAGCCACTTGGACCGACGGTACCTGGCCTCATCAGTGCTCTGGGGCTCACACCCAGGCAGCATTGGTTCTTTAAATAATTTCTGCCCCGCACAAACAGACCACTCACAGTCTGTTGTCTCGGTCTTCTGGTAGAAGGCCAGGATTGGCTGTGGTAATATCATGTGCCTAAGGAAATCTTCACAAGGAAGCACAGCAAGAATGGGCTAGTCGTGCCAAAATTGCACCCAAGTTAACCCCATCTGTGTACATTTGTGCGCAAATATAGGCCGTGGGTCGAAGATTTGTCCAGGCCTGCTAATTTAGCAATTGATATTTCTTTGACACTGGATATTTTCTTTGCTCAGTCAGCTCCCGTTTGTCTTCTAGGTATGGTATGCAGTGAGCCCATTAGTCCATTGATTTCCCAAGCGTATGAACAAGGCTTTTAAAATGCACCCTCGCTGGGTGCTTAAGCTCTCCCTGCTCAGGGCTTTCTTTCACAGTATGCGCCAGATATTGTTTGTGTAACTGAAACATGGTTTAGAGAGATTTCAGGCACAGAGTTAAAACAAGCTCTCCCCCCTCCCCAGTACAATATTATTTGCTTAGATTGTATTTGCGCACATCCTCGTGGTGGGGTGACACACATTTATAACTCCCAATTTACCTTGTTGGCACTTACGTTAATACAGTGTATAAAAATGGAAGCACTATTGATTCGATTTGTGGTCTCATATGCGATACACATTCTAATAGCATATGGTCCTCCTCGCGCTGACTCAGTTTTCTGCGACTCATTTCTAGAGCTTATTGTGGAACGCCAAATCAAATGGACTAATTTGGTTATACTTGCCGATTTTCATTTAAGATCCAATTCTTCGTCCGACACTTCCACTCAATTTCTTGGTGCATTGCACGATCTGGGACTTGACCAATTGGTTGGTGGGCCCACTCATTGCTTGGGTAATACATTGGATTACATTTTTGCGTCTCAATCACTGGTAAAAGGTTTCTCTGCTTTTCAGATTACCTGGTCAGATCATAGAGCTATTCCATTTTCGATTGAATCTCAGATGGCTCCTTTTGTGTCCGTCACTTCCTGTATTTAAACGTAAATGGCATCTTGTGGAAAAAAGACTAAGATTGTTGGTCCATCATAGACTGTTGTGGTCCAATTCAGTAAAATCTGCGCTGGCTCAAGCTTTCGCTGCTACTGAAAATAGTCTAGCTCCATCCTTCCTGGGAAAGAATTGCTGTTGTCCACCAGAGTCCTGGTTGAATACCAATTTGAACCATCTGTGTCTAAAATGTAGGCAGGTTGAACGAAAATGGCATTCCCTGTACTGCCATAATGCTAAATTAGAGTTAAAGAACATTTCCAAGCACTATTATGATGCTATTCGTGAAGCCAAGGGCGTTTATTACACAGGGCAGGTAGAAAATGTCAGAAATAAAGCCAAGGAACCATTCTCTGTATTGTGCTCATGGTTCTCCAATTCCACCTCACCAACTAGTGTTCCATTTCAAGCTCTTCGTGACTCACTATCAGAGTGTTTCATTCCGAAAATTGCACATATTCTTCAAAAGATCTCGAGTTCCTCTTTGAAATCTAGTCAGGTGTTGGTCGAGAAACCAACGTTCACTTCCTCACATTCGTGGTACTCGTTTCCCAGGTTTTCTTCAGAAATCTGCTTCGCCGTTGGATCCAAGTCCACTCAAGGCGCGTAAGGAGATTGTGCCAGAGTTGGCCTCCCTGGGTGGCACAGGCAGTGAATACTTTATGCGTGGCAGATGCATTGGTTCCAGGTGCCCTAAAACAAGCGTTGCAGGGCCATTAAAAATAATAAATCCTTGTACCAGCCAATTTCCATCCTCTCTCCTGTCGTTTCTCATGAAGCTCATGGAATCTCTTATATCTCCACTTTTGAGCTCTTTTCTTGAAAATTCTTTTCTTGGACTCTTTTCAGCCTGATTTTAGCTGTCCGAAGTACCGAGAGTGTCCTAGCGTCAGCTGTGAATGACCTGGCATGGATGGCAGACCAAGGTGGAGTTAGTAGTCTGATTTTGTTCGATCCGTCAGCAGCCTTGACCTGGTCGATATGTGATCGACCGTGTCAAGGCTGCTGACGGATCGAACCTTACTGGACTGCCTATCTACGGTGCATCTCTCGGGCCCGGTTCTTGCCTAGTTTTCATCTTTCGGTCTGATCTAACTCAAATTCTTCATCTTGCTACTTTCTGCTCCGATGTTGAAGCTCTCACTTGGTGTGTCCCTCAGAGGTCTGCCCTATCGCCAATTGTATTAA
Source organism: Ambystoma mexicanum (assembly GCF_040938575.1). Classification (NCBI taxonomy): domain Eukaryota; kingdom Metazoa; phylum Chordata; class Amphibia; order Caudata; family Ambystomatidae; genus Ambystoma; species Ambystoma mexicanum. Next base: position 1,148,044,312 of record NC_090932.1, read on the forward strand.
ATATCTATATTCATCCTCTGGTTGGCCTCTTCCACTCCTACGGCTTCTGCTGCACTCCTATGCTGATGATCCCCAGATTACTGTCCAGCTCAATCTGGAGGATTCCAACCATCGGTCTCCATTTTCCATTTAGGGGTTGGTTGGAGCCTGCTGTGTGCCGAATGGGCAACAAATGGCTGAAGCTGAACGAGACAAGACTGAAATCCTGGTAGTTGGGACTTCTTATGCTACCTCTTTGATCTCCTGCTTTTTGCCCTTCTACACTTGGCACGCTCTCTGTCCCAGTTTCTGTGGTCAGGAATCTTGGGGTAAAGATTGCTTCTGCTCTTACAATGGAAGGTCAGGCAAGTGCTGTCTGCCAGTCTGGATATTTTCATCTAAAAATTGAGGAAACTCTTGCCTTTTCTGTCATAAGCACTGCATGCGCCGGTAGTGAGCAGAACGGATTACAATTCATTATATTTTGCTCTGACCAAATATTTGTTCCATCAATTACAGCTTCCGCGAAACGTGGCAGCCATGGTTAACACTGGCTCTCCTTTTGGGTCACACAGTTCTCTGTATAGTACACTGGCTTCCCGTTGAAAAACAGGTGGCCTTCAAATCACTCTGCATTGTCCATCGAGCTTTCTATGGGGAAGGAGCAGAGCATTTACAATCAAAATCCCAACCTTACCTTCCAGCTAGGTGGCTTTGCTCCCAAGACAAAGGTCTAGATTAGATCCCTTGTTTAAGACTTACGAGAACCTGTAGTCAATCTTTTTCTATTACAGCTGCTAAACTATGGAATTCTGTACCTCAGTTGCTAAGATCTACAGATAGATCATTTAGATTTCAGATGTGCTCTAAAAACATTCCTATTTCAGCTTCGTTTTTCTGTTCTATTCCTTTTGGTGGGTCGTGCTTATTCCCAGCACCATGATACCTTGTGCACTTTGCAAGTTGATTAACATAACAAAGATTGTTTTAGTTGGTAATGCTTTACCTTAAGCACCAAGAAGCAAGGCCTATGTTTTTGAAGGTAAAGTGGACCTCGCAGCAAGGATCAAAAGAATCACAGGCCATCATCGTGAATCAGTGTAATTAAAAAGCTTGTTGATCATCTCCAAATCTCGAACTTGAGAACAAGGTAGGCCATAACATTTTGTACCCTCGGCAAAAGGACTCTTTAGGAATACCCCGCTATATGTGGTTACTACCGTTACCAGGGTTTGACTCTTACAAGGAACTCTGATTTAAATGGAATTCCCACATTTTAGGAGTAAATAGACTTCGATACATCCATAGATAGGACATGTAGAGCTTGGCCAGCATGCTCTAACATACATTTTGGAGGACAACAGTCCCCAGGGGAGCCAGTTATTTTGCAGTCAGCATCAAACATGTAATGTGTTTAATCTAGCTATGCAAAGAAGTCCGTAGGGGCCATTTTGTTAGTTATTTTCTGTTGAGCCCCAAGTAGAGTTGAAATATTTGAAGAGGTTTCATCATGGATTGTGTGCATAGTGCAGAAGAAGGTGGTTTTAAAACAAACAAAAAAACAATTGTAATTAATGAGCGGTACACAGGTCATGTAATTATGCAGTATAATTTGTTTTTTGGAGATGGGGATGAGCTGAAACTTTATGCTGAATTTCCTTTGCTTCAACCGCTATATTTGTTAAGAGATTTCTGGGCCTGCTAAGCTTCATTTTACCTTTTTGGTTGGTAGTGTTGGTGCCACTGCTGTTCAAGTTATTTTTTGTAGTTTTTAGTGCATGCATCCTTGACAAGAACCAAGGAGTAGTTTCTCTTGGTCAGCAAAGCTCACTCATCTTCAAGGATTTCATCAATCAAAATGACTATTGTCATTGAATGGTCATTACTAGTCAAGAATGTTTTTTCAGAGAGGCATCATCGAACAGTTGATGTTCTATTTTTGTCCCCCAGTTCTGACTTCTGATCTCCTAGAATTTGAAAATGTAATTAGCCATTGTGTCTAATGTCCTTCATTATCTGGCACATGTTGGCTCTGATCAGTTCACAGTAAGGGCGAGGACGGTGATCAACCAATATCTTGTAAGCATTAAGGAGTAGCTCTACTGTGTGGCCTATGGAGGAGATTCAGAATGGGGTGAGGGAGGAGGAGAAGAAGAAAGGGAACCTGGGGGCCAGGGAAGAGCAGGGAGGTCAAGCCCAGTGTTGATGCCTGGCAGATTACCTAGGGCCTCCTCCCAATCAGTGTATTCGCTTGTGCTGAAGATCACCCCCATGAAGAGGGAGAAAGACAGCAGTCACCCAGGATCTAGGGTACACACGCACAGTTTAGAATTGCTGCCTCCGGGAAGAGGAAAAAGAGGGGCATAGTCACAGCCACAGATTGCTTCGTGGTCCAAACAGTCAACACCTCAGACACAGCAAGGACATGCTTGAAAGCGAGGGGACCATTTTGGAATCCAGTGGCTGCCATGACTCCAAGCACACAGAGGTGGGAGAGCAATCAGCAACAATCACAAAATTGTTTGTTGCGCTAGGGTTGGGGCCGAAAGTGAATAGTCAATCCCTGAGCCAAACTTGGGACACAATGATGGTGCACCAACTTGATCACTTCTTAAACTCAATTATTCAAAGCCTTAAGTGTAAAAAGGGTCAAACAATGGGGGTCAGCGCGGGAGGTAGGAGACTGTCAGGGTGACGGAGGGAGGTGAACGCATATCAGGATGGTTAGAAGGGAGGGAGCAAGATACCACCTAGACTAGGGGATGGAGTTGTAGTGAGGGGTCCACCAATTAGAGTATAAAAACCACGTACTCAAAAAGTAGAGAAAACACAGGGCAAGAAGCAACGCTGTTTATTACAGCTGGGTGAGCACAAATCAAACAGAAAAGTGGATAGGGTCTGATCGAAAGGCTGACATCTGAATAAAATACGAACAGTAGTTTGATACCAAGAAATACAATGGTCAGAAATACATTGCAACATTTGCAAGTTAGAGAGTTCACTTTTTCTGTGTTTCCCAGGAATTTCATTGGTTTGTAGAGACCACCTCCACGAAGTTTACACTGATTAGTGAAGCGTCATTGAAGAAAACAGTATAACAGTTTCCCATTACAATGCCTCCCGATGTGGTACCCCATGTATTCACAGCCCACCCCGGAACAACTTTTTATTACTGAACTAACATTTGTGCTGACCGCCGGAACACTTCCATCGGTCGGGGGCGCTAAAGCGATCGGCTGCATGGACGCCATCGCGTGAGCTATGAGGATGTGAAGAGCTCTCTGGCGCAAATTTGGCAGTAAATAGAAATGGGCTTGCCATAAGACTAGCTGCATAGAGGTATGAGAGTGTCTAGCACAGCCTGACCAAACAGCAGGAAGATTGCTCCAGCAGCGCCAAAGATATTTGGCAGAGTTTGCCAGGCCCAGGCAAGGCGGATATACAGCGATGAACTGTGGCTACAGAGAGGACTCCCTGTGAGGGCAGACCTGGCGGCTGCTATCAGACAGTGCAGACAAAGTCATGGAGGCTGGGTGCAGAAATCAAATGCATGAAGGAGAGCCACTCGGGTACGCCGACAGCCAACAGACCCTGCAGCAGGCAGTGGCTACGCCCGCTGCACCCATCCTGTGCCGAAGAGAGGAGGAGGAGTGGTTCATGTTGCCGGCCGTGTTCGCGTCTAGTGCTGTCGGAGCAGTCTGTGTAGGAGACCGGGAGGGCCTGCCTCTTGCTGCAGCCCTGGCACGGCATACGGCTGAGGGCAGAGCACCCGTAGGGCTGTGTATAAGTCACTGCCCAGCGGGCAAAAATCCAGACAGAACTTTGGTCACCAATATATTGAGGCAGCTGGTGCCCCCGCGCCACGTGAGGGGATCTGTTTATGGAGATCTCGGACCTTGCCGGTGTATACAATCACGCTGGCCCTGGGCTCTGTTACTATGCAGCATGACGGACATATGAAAGGGCATATGCATGCCACCAGGGGTGTGTCTCTGGTCTTTAGGGGTCAAGCAGTCTCCCGTAGGATGCTTCTTTTGAATTCCGGCACTGCCAACACCACGAGAATAGCAGGGCGCTGTGAGGCCCGACGGGGTGAGGCGACTGAATGCTCCCAGACAAATCGGAGTGGAAGAAACTGCATGCATGACAATCTAGAAGTTGCATGACAATCTAGAGGTTATGTCCTGCATTTCACTCGCCAGTGGGTAGGAGTCGGAGAGGTCGGCTACCTTATACTCCTAACGGAAGTCAGCACGAGGGAACGACTCGCTCATGCAGATCTATACTCACAGGTACTGCAATACAGTTTGTGTGCCCCCCACCCCCACCAAGGCTACCTAAAGACATCATTGCATCTAACTCTGTAGCCTTGGGCTCAGACCGAGGGCATTGGTTGGGAGGAGGGGGAACACGCTGAGAGCCCCCACTGGGTTCGGACAGGGGAGGAGGGCCGCAGCCAATGTGTCTAGGAGCACCTTTAGTTACACATTCCTGGGGCAGGTCGAGCGGTTGGGCTCTACGATACAGATGTTTGGAAAAATTACTGCTTGCACAGGATTGAGAGACCACTAGCCTGTCTCAGGGCTGCATGGCTCTCACCGCTCCTCACTGAGGAGACCCGGTCCTTGGCGTGGACCAGCTTGAACAGTTGCTGGACTTGGTGGCTTCGCTCTGGTCCTGTCCCCACCCAAATGAGAGGGCACGGGCCGACTCATTGTGCCATTTTAACGGACAAGCATTGAGAACAACGGAGGGTCCTGGGTAAGACTTTGGTGCGAGGAGTGGGGACGCTGCCGCAGGGCTCATTGTGCACTTGTGCTAGCGGCCCCGGGCACGTTCATCGAGTGGAAGGCCAGCAGACACACCGGAAGGCTACTGTCAGACAGAGGAAAGGCTGACCTGGCCAACTTATATCCTAAAGCATACAGTAGTGAACACTGCAGAGCTGGCCAGCGGTCCAGCATAATGCCTATGGGGACTGCCCCCACAAAGAGTGGATCAATAGATACATTTGCTAAACCAACCGCTAAGCAAATGGATGCCGGAAGCAAGGGGGGTGGGGGGGCACTGGGGGAGGGGAGTGCTCAAGAATCGTCAGTGACAGCTCCACCATTGCCTCCCGCTGATCTGAACAATGTCCGTATCCTAGGGGTGCTAGAGGATGCCCTGAAGGGCCCCATGGAATTGGCTGTGGAGGAACTAATGAAAGACCTGCTGTGGGACCCGGGCTGGTCACAAATGTTTGTAGTGGAGCAGGCACACACTACACTGACGGCAAGACTTAAACCAGGAGCGTTCCCCCAGACAATTGCACGATTAATGAACTACAGAGACACAGACATGGTTTTGAAAGCTAAGCGAGAGAAGCAAGAGCTGAAGTTAGGCTCCAGTGTGATTCGAATTTTCCCAAACTATACACTGGTGGTGCAGCAGGAAAGGCGCACATTCATCGGGGTTAAAAAGCTATTGAGGGAGCGCAACATACCCTATGCTATGCTGTACCCAGCTAGGCTCAGTATGCAATTTAAAAATAAAAAGATTTACTTTTTCACGTTCCCAGAAGAGGCGGCATCATTTGTTGAGGCCAATATACCGGAGAAGCAATCGCCAGAAGAGCAGTAGTGCCTGTGAAGGGGTTGTGGAGTATATCCATGATGATACACAATATGCTGAGTGCTCTGAACTTCGCCTGTGAATATGTGACCTATAATGTGTTCTTGGAAATGCTTGTTTAAAGTTATATTGAGGTCCGAGCTGGGGACTGGGGGACATGAGTCTATAAAAGGCTGTTCAGTACCCCGGAAATAGTACTAAAAACGTTGGAAGTGCATAACCTCGTCAGTAACTGTATAATCCATAATGTGTTATGGTAACATCTGGGTAATAGTTTTATAGTGGTTTGAGCCCAGCTAAGGTTTAAATAATGTGTAAGCAGGAACTCAATCACCACGGAAGCAGTCTCCTCCAATGCGAGTGCACATTTCTGTTACAGGGTGGGCGGGGTGTGGGAATGGGGCAGAACAGTCAAAGTTCAGGGTACTATGAGGTAGGGGGTGGAGTTTGGGGGCAGCTGGGGTGAAACAGTTATGAAAACGCACAGATCGAATACAGCATATTATGGTCAAGTTGAGAGACGGTACAGGGTTGTGGAAATGGCCCAGAGGCATGTGAGAGATGATGGCTAGAAGTGAACCGACTGGGGTGAAGTAACTGAGTTGGAATGTGAGGGGCTTGGGTATACCCATAAAGATGCGCAAGGATATTGCATACTTAAATAGACAAGGGGCCCAGAGACGGTTTTTGCAAGATACACATCAATTAGAACACCAGGCATGCAAGATTACCCCAGGTAGGAGAAGAGCATCGCTATTACACTTCTTAATCGATCAGCTGCCTGTTGATGGGTATCGGCGGTCAAGGGATCAGCACACTGGTACAGAGCCACCCTCCCCACGGCCGTGTAGGGTGGGTTGTTTGGCTGACTGCCCTGCAATTACATTGTCCAGTTGTAGTTCTATTGGTCTTTCTCGTGATGAGCAGCTTAAGCCCCCACACCCTCTTCGCAGATCCCCGTCGTATTGGTCACAAGTTTCAAATCGAGTTTTCCCCAGGTCCAGCCCGCCCAGAGGGATTTCCCACTACCTGCGTTTATGATGGCGCTATTTTCACCCTTTCCCTTCTTTAGGTAATCATAGGACAGTATCTTGGACTGTGTGCACACCCAATGCATCATTACCCCCCCTACCGTTCCCGGTGAAATCCATTGTATGGGGCATCTGTGGCATAGAATACCTGCGTCATTTCCTGTGTAGCTCCCTTCACCGACCACCTCCTTTACTCTTGTAGTTGGTAGACATCCCCCCCCCCCGTCTCGCGCTGAATTAGCACCTTTAACAGAGTAGGAAGGAAGGAGATCTAGAGGCATCGGGTACTGTGAGAAACCAGAAGGTGTCTCACCCACTAGTCCCCAGGGATCTGTCATGCAGGTGGCCAAGACACGCCCATCACTGTTGGATCCAGTTCCTGGGGGTGGACCAGTGCGGGAATATCACCTGGGTCAGGGGTCTTCGGGGAGTGGGACACCAGATGGTGAGAAGCGGTATTCCCTTCCCTTTGACACCTTTACCCCCATCATACCAAGTAGGATATTTAGGAACTCTACCCCCTGCCCCCTTTACAACACAAGACAGCCCGCTATGAGGGAAAACAGACCAACACCCAAGCCGTATACCTGACATGTCCCAACACAATGGTCAGGCAATTACTGACCATCACACACAACTGACTTCCATTAAGCTTTCCCACACACGAATAAAGGAGGAGCACGAGAGCACACGGAGTAAGGCAAAGCACACGAGGAAACAGCAGTTCCGAGATGGCAGTTTAACATAAGAAAGGTGGCAAAACAGAAGGGGATCGCAAGGAGGGAAATTCCTATTACCTTTTCGACAAGAAACGGTTACTTTCATGAGCCAGTCCAGGAAACCAGGCTAAAGAATCCTACATTGTGTGTCGGATATACCAGAAGGCCACGATGTTGAGGTTTTTAACTGCATCCTTGTGCTAGAGAAGCCAGAGACTGTGCATCGTTAGTGTGCCGCCTTGCCCCGTGCTGAAAACATGTGGGAAGGGAAGCCAACGACTTTAATATCCCGACATATTTCTTGAACACTTTTCTTTTGCATAACATTGTTACCCACACTATTTGTATTTAGAAGGATTGCCAATAGGTTTATTAGTATAGGCCCTTTTATTTTGAAAGACTCAACTAGGACTGCGTTATTTGATGGTCGTAGCTTGCTCCCATTTTAAGATTTAGGATTAGATATGAGTTTTTCCAAACCCAATTGAAGTTCAATAAACACCATTTAAATATGGTCACTTGTGTCTATCTTACTGTTTTATACCATGCCTTCCTTACAGTATGAACAAATAAGGTCAGAGCACCAAGGAAGGAGAAAGTGGTGTACTGGGTCTGCATATAAAGCAAACCAAACATTGACCAAGTCAACAACGCCAACAAAGAGGGAGACTCAGGAGGTGGCATGAGTAGTAGGTGGGGCTTCGAATTGAGATAAGTAAAAGTAGCTGGACTGAGACAGTTAAAATCCTGATTGATCTGGGGCAGAGCGCCTGGGGCACACAAATCAAGATACCCTTGAACAACTAAACCCATTCTATGGCCAGTAGACCTACATTACATGATGCAACGGCCAAGTCTACCACTAACACTAAAGAATCCTTGCCAAAAAAACGGAAAATCCAAGAAAGTGACAACCGACTAGCAAGTAACCTTAAAACGGTGCTGGTGGAATTCGCAACCACCAATGACACTAAAGAACAGTTGCCAAGCATTCCAGAGGTCCCTTGGGTACCAGAGATCAGAATGGTCCTAAAGGTGGAGACTGGGTTTGGCAGGATGAGAAGAGATTGCCCTTGGATTGGGCCATCTTTACCAAGGCCTGAAACTCCATATGAGAGATTAAGAAATAGTCAGAGGCATAAGGATACCGGCGGTCTAATAAGGACAGCCTTTGCCTAGAGACTTGCAGAGTGTACAAAGATCAAATATTGAAAGCAGAATACAATATTTTTTGACAGAAGCCACTGGAACTGTGCCCTGGGGACCACACAATTAGCAACCATGAGACAGTGAGATCCTGAGGTGTGGGGTAACATTATCCTTTCCACTCAGCTCTACTACCCATACTGATTTTACAAAAACGTATCTTGGTTCTCACATTTGCTTCTGCCTTTTTTATGAATAGCACAGTCAACTGGTTTTGTTTGCCCAATGTCATGTCTCAAATCCTCCTTTAATCCCCCTTCACCTTGATAGCTACCCATAATGGTTCCAAGTTCACGAAGGAACGGAGAAACTGGAAAGCAATAAAGAAACCAAAGGGGGCAAGCAAGAAAAAAAAATTAAAAATAGAAAAAATAAATAAATAATATAAACGAGTGTTATGTAGCACGGTTTCATAGTCTTTCCGATGACAGGGCTTCTGGAAAGGCATAGCTTGCCAGCATGCAACATCCTAGTTGCCAGCCATGCAAGTAAGAGTAAAATGACTTCGTGCGGATGCCATGTTGGAATGGGCATTCGTCGCCGCCACTGTAGCCAAACGAACAACTGGGCAACAATCTGACATCATGCCCCCTTCCAGGGCTAGCGGGACCGGGTTTCCAGGGATGTATACGATGAAATCTCATCACCAAGATGGGCGCATGTACAAGGAGAAAACCATTTCCAAACGACTAGATATTGTAACTGTCTCTGATAATAATTGAGTCACAAAGTTGTTGTACCTCATATTCTACTAGATGGTTTAGAAGTATAGGTGGTGGGACCTTTTTCTTTGAATGGTAGCAATAATTTGGTATCCAAGGTTTCAGGCGAGAACTGTGAAACAGAGGATGAATATGGTTCCAGGACGGTGGTAATCTTAAGCGAAATGCCACAGGATTGACAACTATGTCCACTGGAAAAGAAACCAAAAAAACATGGAGAAATCTTTCATGTCCAGCAGACAATCATACCCATCGCCAATCATGTAAGGTACGGACTCTTGGCGCATAGCACCGGCATACGTTTTGTCGTCTTCCCTGGCTTTGAGTAGGTTTTGTTGATTGTTGATATATCTTTTAATGTTGTAAGAGCAAGTTTTCTAAGGTGGGTACTGATGATCCATGGGAGAGGCTAATGGGAATCCAAACCGGGTGGAACCCTGTTGCACAGTAAAAAGGACTCATTCCATTAGAAGAGTGGAAATTATTATATATAGAACTCTGTGGTGGGTATGAGGGTGGACAAGTTTTCTTGAGTAGCAGTCACAAACCGGTTATTGTTCTAGGGTTTGATTAACCCTTTCTGTTACTCCGGGGATGATAACCGGAGGATAAACTGCGCTGGGTTCCTATTTTATTTTTACGTAATTCAGTCCAAAATTTGGATGTGAATTGAGGAGCCAGTCTGATATGATGTTTTCAGGGAGGCCATGCAAGCAAAATATTTCACTCATTTGGGGTGCAGAAGGAAGTTTGTCCAAAGGAGTGAAAGGAGCCATTTTGGTGAATGTATCAATGGTTACCATAATGGTTGTTTTACCGTTAGATGGGGTAGGTCCACAATGAAGTTAGTAGAAATGATTTGCCAAGGTCTGGAAGGTACTGTGGGCTGCAAATGTTTACCAAATGGTTGTTGTCTGGGATTGTTCATTTGTGCACAAAGACTGCATGTCATATATTCTGATGCATCTTTGTAGATACTAGACCACCAAAACTGACTGGTTAGGGTTTCATGTGTTGTTTTTATACCTCAATGTCCTCCTATTGGAGTATTGTGAAACAATGCATCCAAGGGAATGTAGAGCTGTGTTCCTCTAAATAGGAGGCCATCTTTGTATTTCAATGACCATTTGGCGCAAAAGTCATGCGTTGTTGGGTTGGCAAGAAGATTAAAACGGATGCTCTGTAGAGTTGAATCAATGATATATATATATATATATATATATATATATATATATCACGGTAGAATGCAGTAGCATTTTTTCAGCAGGAAATTGCAAAGCATCTCACTCCTGACCTCATCAGGATAGAGTATCAACAACAAGATTTTTTGATCTGGGAAGGTGTCAGGTTGAATCGGAACTGAGAAATATAATGAGCCTAACTGGCTTGCCTAGAGTTCCTACAATCAAACGATTAGAGCATTTGTAAACGTCGATGTCGGTTCTGATTTTGATTGTTTCAGGAGCTCCCAGTAATATGTGAGGCCATTCCGTACATGCCAGTTTGATGGTAGAAGCTCTTTCTAAAACAGCGTAGTTCTGTTGGGATTCTGTTTATATCAGAGAAATAAAACACAGGATGTTTTTCTCCTCCATCCTTTTGAAGCGGTTTAAGAACTGCTCCGATTGCTATCTGAAGCATCGGTTCCCAGAATAAAGGGTAAAGTAGTGTTGGGTTGTATCAGAATGGGAGCTGTAGAAAAACATTTTTTGAGAAGAGAAAAGGCATTGTACGCTGTGGAATCCCAGTGACATCGATGGCCTTTTCTTTTTTTATGTTTAAGGAGTTCCGTCAGGAGGTATTACTTTTTTAGAGAAGACCAGAATTAAAGTTTGCCAGACCCAAAAACTGTCGGATTTCCGTTACATTGCAGCTAGGTTTGCAGTCTAGAATGGCATGCATCTTTCTGGGGTCGAGGGCCTGACTAGATATAACCTAGATAGTGTACTGAGGAGGTGGCAAAGACATTTCTCAGGCTTTGCCTTTAAGGAGTTTCTTTGTAGGCGATGAAGGACTTCTTTCACATGCTGTGGGTAATCAGGGTTGGGTGAATAAATCAATCAATCTATCCTCAAGATATTGTGAAAAACCAAAAGGCCTTTCACAACATAGTCCCTAGGGATCCCGTACTCAGGTGGGCAGGGAAAGGCCATCACTTTTGGATCCTGGCTCTGGGGGTAGACAAGTGAGGGAGGCTCACCTAGGTAGGGGGTCCTTGGGGAGTGGGGGGAGAAGCACCCGATAGTGAGACATGTTATCCCCTTTTTCGACAACCCATCTAACCCCTATCCCTGCTTATTTGATGGGAAACTACAGCGCCCATAATTCCTCCCCACTTCACACTGACAACACTACTGAGCCGAGGAAGAGGAGGAATGAAGCCAGGTAGATTACCTCTACTGACTTGCAATAGCTCAGTCCCTTTTATCCTGACTACACATACCTACCACTTGTTAACATTCCCAGTCAGGACAAAAGGTGGCACGCACAGGCATACTGAGTGACGCTGGGTACGAGAAGGAGCAGCTCTTTCGGGAGGTGATGCGAACCAGGCTATCGAAGTTAGAGGGCCAAGGAGCTGATCGGCAGATGCAAACAACAAGAGAGCTAGGCGAGAATTCCACACTTTCGGAAAGCCGTATTCCAAGATTACAACCGAGTGAGCGGGAAGGATAAACCTTCAAGGTACTTCAGGACTACCCTCCTGGGTGAACGAAGGAGTTGGGGAGGAGCAGAGGTGGTGTTGGTAACAGCCTTGACTGCTACATGAAAAGCAAGGAAGAAAGAAACCCAATTAACACAGCCGGCGAGTTATAAAGGCAACAAAAGCCTAGTTTGTGCTAAAAGCAAATGTAACTGTAACAAGAGTTTAAGGTTGCGCGTGTGCCGATAAAACGCATAGTGAAAAGAACAATGGGTGAATTGTGATGAAAGTATACAAAGTAGGAGAGTGGTCCTGCGAAATGGAATCGCACATTTGAAATGCTTTGAAAGTCTCTGAAATGTTCTGAGTTGAGAGAAAGTGGGAAACAAATGCAAGAAAGTAACCGTGAGCCCGAACAAGAGTTGAATGAGTGAAAAGCAAAGTATGTGAACTCTGAATACGCAAAGAGGGCAAAGTAAAGATAAGAAACTACAAGTACCAAGATGCATTGGTGTTGCAAAATGAAGAGAAACGAAGATTGTTAATTTGTTTAAAGAGAGGTCAAAGTGGTCATGCAGAAGTCTATGTAAAATCCTTGCAGTGTCGAAAGTCTTCGACAGTAAAAAGTTAGATAAAGACAAAACGTGGGGAAGGGAGCCCCCACAAAAAGGGAAGATAGGCTTAAGCCCGACAGAGGTAAGCCTGTGCTGAACTGTGTTGCAGAAGGTTACATGTGAAAAGAAAGGCAGGCTTGCAGTGCATTTGTGACAAGGCGAACAAAACCCATGCCTGAACTGTTGAACTGTACCAGTAAGCCAAAGTGTGCAAGACGGATAGAAGTTTGCCATCCACCTATCCTTTAAAAAAAAATAAAAAAAACTCTTAAGACCCTGTGCTTCTGAACGTGGGGAAGGGAGTCGTTACCCAAGCCATTCTGACATTAAGACACTATTTTTCCCTTTTGATGTCCCCTTTACACATTTGGCAATTGAGGAGGGCACGGTTAGTTATTTTTTTTTTTAGTATAGGGCTTTTTATTTTGACTAGAATCACTTGGATTTGTTTGTTTAATGGTCGAGACTACTCCCATTCTAGAGTTAGGGCCAGTTAGGAATTCTCCCAACCTAACCAAAATCCCAAATAAATGTTTTTGATACTTGCATCTATTGCATCTGTGTCTGCAGTTGATAGCATGCCTTCCTTACAATATACAATCATGGTGTGTTGCAAAAGGTCAGCAAACAGGTGATCCATGAACCGCTGAAATACTGAGGGTGGCGTTGGAAAGGCCAAAAGGCATTACACAATATTCAAAGTGTCCCGAAGGTGTTCTGAATACTATTTTCCATTCCTCCCCACTTTTGATTCGAAGTGATATGCTCCTCTTAACCCTAGTTAGTGAAAATATTAGCACCTTTGACAGCCTCCACGATATCTGGGATAAGAGGTAAAGGATACTTCTCTTTACGGGTGATCTGATCAAGGCCGCTAATCAATATAGGGTTGTAACACTATAGTGTCCCTTTTAGAGACAAAAAACAATGAGGCACCTCCAGGAAAATCAACCAGTTTTCCAGATTTTCTTTCAAGTGGGCTTTGAGAGCTGTATTTTCTGAGTACATTCGGCTAAATGGAGGGGTTGTATCAGGTAAAAGGTCTAACGTGCAATCCTCTGGTCTATGGGGTGGAAGTTTTTTTGAAGTCTTTTTTTAATACTTCTTGAAATTCTGTATACTTAAGTGGACTAGTACAATTAATTATATTGTATTTCTCCTAGTTTATTGAATTTTCACAAAGAACTTTCCTTGTGGGAAAGAAGACGTATAGCAGGAGGAGACAGTTCTCTTCTTCTAGAAAATGTATGAGCCAAGGATTGCCTGGAATAACTGGATAATGGGCAGCTTGAATTATGTCAAAGGTTAGTGTCTCGTGCTGTAGGTTTATGGTGTTTTCATTGATCGGGTCTCCTAAAGATCTTCCATCAACCCCTTCAACAGAGAGAGCTACCTCCTTGGTCACACCGGAAACACTTTTTTTTTAATATCCAGATCCCAAGTGTGGTCCATGAATACTCCAGAGGCTCTGAAGTCCACCAAAGCCGGCACTTCCTGAGAAACTGAATCAGAATACCATTGAGTCACTGTTACAATCAACAAAAAGGTGTCCACGGGATTGTGTAGGACGCACTGTAGGAAAGGCTTGTAAAAAGGAATAATGTGTAAGATCCTCCCGTTCTTCTGTCCCTTTTAAGAACAGGAGCTGGCGTTTCCCTGTCTAGGTGGAGCAAATGGACAAAATCTCCACAAATGCTTTGAAGAGCCAAAATACATACACAAGCCTTTGTTCCATCAGTGTGTTCTTTCTACATCTGGTAAGGGGACCTCTTGCAGCATCGGTAAGCATGGTTTCAAATGATTCGGCCATGTTGGTCGTATTGGCCGCAGTTGACTTTACAAGAACAGTATGTGGCAAGGAAGGTCTTCCCCCTTCTGTTCTGCCTTCCACATGGAAATCGATCTGCAACACCAACTGAATCAGTTGTTCAAAAGATGGAGGTCTTGGAAAACAGGCCAGCCCATCTTTTAATTTGTCCGACAACCCTCTCCTAGACAGTAAAACGGGCATCTTCTGGCCATCTGGCTTCTACTGAAAGTTGCTTGAAAAAGTGGTATAGGACAGATTATTTTGTTGAAAACCTAATAATCTTTAATAAAGTAGTTTAGGTCCGATCGAAATATGCCTTGAAAGCGGTCACAAAAGCATTAAAGTCATCCAAAATTGGATTGTCTCTTGTGACCAGAGGGGTAGCCCAAGAAAGAGTTAGAGCTCATTCTTGATCAAAACCCCCACTTTGGACCAGTCAGTATAGAACATAGCTTGTCGAAATAAAAAAAACTACGGTACAGGCATCAAAGAAGGTTAGGCTTTTTTTGGCTCCCCATTAAACTTCTCAACCTGGAGACCAGTGGCTAGGGAACCCACAGGTAAGGCATCCCTTGCTGCCAAGTCTTGTCGTAACACATTAGATTTTTATTTTCATGAAACTGAACTTCTGCTGTTAGATTTTGCACTGCCCCAACTAGTTCCTGCATCTGTGCCATGGTTTCTTTTTGGCGTTGCAATCGTCAGTTGCGCGCCTTACCTGTGGACTTGGCTTTGTCTTTTCCGGGAAGAGGAAGGGCCCGTCTCTTTGGGCAGCCACCTCGACCCCCAATATCACAAGGGGAGAGAGAGAAAAGCTGGTCCTAGAGACAAGTCTAAGATAGAGGAAAAAACTAAAAAATTCGGAAAAC
This sequence comes from Ambystoma mexicanum, assembly GCF_040938575.1. Taxonomy (NCBI): domain Eukaryota; kingdom Metazoa; phylum Chordata; class Amphibia; order Caudata; family Ambystomatidae; genus Ambystoma; species Ambystoma mexicanum. Next base: position 1,148,059,519 of record NC_090932.1, read on the forward strand.
AACTCTGCTGTGAATGGTGGCTGCTTTGATGTCCCAGGAAGGATTTCAAATGAAGATACAAATCTTCAGGAACAATAGTTGAAACAACGTAAAGCACAGTTCTCAATGTAGTATGGGTAACCCTAGCACGATCACAGTGAACAGTGCAGAATAAAGCATAGGATAAGCCCCAGAAGCAGCAAAGAATCAGAGCTAACAAGGAGAGTTCACAGAACAGCATAGTTCAGCAAGGAGCAGAAGGTAGGATCCAAGTTCATGAAGGAACAGACACTGTAAAGCAATTAAGAAACCAGAGAGAGAGCGAGGAGAAGGAGGAAAAAAAGGATAGAAATGAGTGTCATGTAGCAATGGAAAGGCAGTTGCGACAAGTCTCTGACCAGGACCGCCACAGTTTCATAGTCATTCTGATGACAGGGCTTCCAGAAAGGCAAAGCTTGTCTGCACCCAACGAGCTAGTCTCCGGCCATGCTAGTAAGGGCACGACGACTGGATTGGGCGTTTGTCGCCACCACCATAGTGTATGGGAGGAAAGGAGTTTAGGATCCCCCTCCCCCACAATGCACCCCTACATGAGGCTCATGACTCGTCACCAGCCCCCATGCACCTGGGCCCGGGTGGTAGGGTGGCTGCGGATCAACACGTGGGGCTGCAATGCTCACCTTGTTGCATTACATAAACTCCATTTTGTAATACACTTAGACTCCATTTTGAGCATACTGAACCCAGGCCTCTGTGGAACAAGCTGCCTGCAGAAGCTCCAGCTCACCACCCAGTTGTCCGAGCACAGCAAACCCTGCACTTCCCTCCTCCCCCACGCCCCTAACCTCCTCCCCATGGTGGAACCGTTGAAGGTCCGTTCTCACGAGCAACTAGACGCGAACAAGTACAAAACAAACACTATCATTTATCTTCCGCAGTACATCATTGCCCTGGCGGTGACCTGACTTAGTTGGGGTCTGGGAAATAACAAAGTCGTCCCTATCAAGTATACCTCAACCCTGTGCAGACCCCCCACACCCATGATATATGGTGCTCATGAACCCCCCCCAACCCTCTTCCCCCAGCTGAAGTGTTAAACACGAATGTTAAAACCCTGCGTCTCCCAGCCTTATCTAATGCTGGTAAGTCTTTTGCTAAAAGGCTCAAAGACCCATAGTGCCAGTTGCTCGCGTTAATATTGTATGACCCCTGTCTACCCCAGAACATCTCAGTGTAAGGTGTCAAGCGTATGGACACTGGAATGCTCCTTTTCTACTGACCAATGTTTGCTGCTAGTGCAAAATAATTAACAAGGAGCAATATATAAAATGATTGTGTATAGTAGGACTGAGAGTGTTATGATATTTGTGAATTGTATGAAGTTCTGAGCCACATCCTGAGGCTGAAATGATAGATGAACTCGAAGTATCCCCGATCCTCGAGTCACAAATCCTAATCATGTTTTAAGTTGCGATATGTAACTGAGACCCATGCATCCACCAACCAGGTTCTACCTCACGTTTTGTGTACATTTCCCCCCTCCCCCGTGGGATCAAAGCAACAGAGTAATGAATGTTATACGATGTAATGCTAATGAAAACCTTTCACTGCATTGATTCAGCATACACGCGAATATGTGAATTATAAAAATGTGCCCATTACATAATGCCCCCAACCCCCCCCCCCCAGCCACTCTGCCCTGTAAGAGCATTCATGATGTTCTGTGAACAGAGACCCGCGAAAAGTTACAAGGCCATCTTCTCCTCCTTCTCGGGAGCTGCACATCTAACCCCCCTTCCTCCCCTCAAGGCTTGCCATGGCTTGAAGGTCCCCGGTATTCTGTTGATTGAAACAGTACAGCTACACCTCCCCACATTCCTGCTGGACCCGCACCAAGCATTTACCTCCCCCCCCCCATGCCTCCGACGCCAGATGCCACCATAAAATCACTATGTGCCGCCATGGCTAGGCCAAGGAGAATTACAACCCCCACAACCCCTTCTCCCACCGCCTTTTGAGGTATTAGCTATGTGCCCCCTCCGACCCAACGGTATTTCAGTTCACCCTAAGTTTAATGCGTCAGAGAAACAGTTATTCACCCTTGTACCAACATACCGTAAAACTATCACTTACTACATCTAATAGAATAGAATGATGAAGATAGCCTAACTCATGCCCCCTGACAAGACACCTGGACCCATGAGACTGGATCCTTTGTTAATGCCAACTTTATGTTGATGTATAAAGGAAGCCTCATATTGCATACTGTTTTCCTGTGCCCCCCTCCCTGGTATTAGATTGATGTGTGAAGGGTTTTGTATACCAACTTGACATAGACGGGTGTGATGAATGTGTATGAGTGGCCACAAGGGCAAGTTTTAGTATTGAAGTAGTGAATCTCCTTGGAAAGCCCGTGCCCTGGCACCTCACCCCGATGAGCCTGGCTGACCCAAGCACTCTGTGATGCCACCACGTGGATCCCAGCCAATCATGGAGAACCGTGCCTGCCGCCGACATAGTAGCTGGTCGCCATCCGATCCAAAAGACTATGTCGCCCCTATAGCTTAGCTCATGCATGACGAGTATCTGTAATATAAATGACAGCCTTTGCTATTCTCAGACAGAACGCTCTTGCAGTTTGCAGAGTCCTTTGCATGCCCTATATCGATTTAGATAAAAAGACTTCATCTCAACCGCACTTGGTCTTGGTCTCATTCCCTCCAGGGGTGTGTCCATCATTGACTCTCATCGGGGAGTGGTATATGCCTTTTGGGGGACGCTTACTTTCAGTAGCCATAAAGAATGACGGGCAACAATATGACAGATGTTGAGTTTCCTATCCTCAATACAATGTGTGCCCAGTCCATGTTTTACCACTGAAATTTCATGCAAGTGGGCACATTTAAATAGTGCCGGTTTTCTGTGTGCGCATATTTTAAAGCGCAGGATGCAGAAAGATTCCTCCATGGAATGCGATTATTACACTGGGCGAAAGTGACCGCAGACATTGCTCCATTTAAAAAGGAAGCGGGGGAACAAAAAAATAAAAAAAATGTTACTCACCGAAATACCATCACATGTCTAAGAATTGAGGGCTGCCCATAATCTCTCACATTCGATGCAACCTCAACGAGAGAGCCATTGCAACATCCAGTACTTACGCATCGCCAGACCAGCATAAACTAGCGTGCAGCATTCTCAATATTAACAATACCGTGTGATCAAAAAAGTAGCGCTTTTTTACCATTCTGGTAGAATTTTGCACCCCTCGATAACCTCCTAACCTTGCCTAGAATTGTATATTTCCGAAAGGACTGCAACACGCCCTTTTTGGTTTAGGCACATACGGTGCAGCTGTGGCCAAAGTAATGCTACACAGACAAGAGAAAGAACAATTTTGTAGGCACGGAACCAGCAATGCCATTTGCATGCATTGGCTGCAAAGAGGTTTATTATTTTTCATGTACTGCCACTGACCATGCTTTCTTCCTTCAACAGGTCTCATATAGGTGGCCCAAATAAACCAAACAAAACTATATGTCTAAGTTACAATGCCAGTCCCCCATCCCAGCTCCTTTATCTTATTCTGAGCCCCTCTACTCTTCTCTCAGTCGCTAATCCCCACTGGAAACCACCAAATTCGGAGTCGCATTTCCCCAAATCGCAGTCCCAATCCAATGTAATGCCCTAATCCGCTTCCCCCATGTATCAGACCCTGGTGACTCTTCCCCTTCCTCATCCCTAGTCAGTCTTCGTCCTACTCTTCTACAGTCTCCCAGACAGTCCCTCGGGCATTACATCTCTGTCACTAACCTGTATTGCATCATCTAGCTTCCCCCCGTCTCCATAGGTCCCTCGGTCTCTCTCACTTCCTCCCCATCTCTTCTGCCCCCACCTCACTGGGCAATGGGGTGCTGGTCAGGGTGGAAATGCCGCAAGAGAAGGTAAAATGGATTAAAACCCATTTCACACTCCCACAGATATTGGATGCTTTGTGAAAATGAAACTCCTCCGGAAAAAAACGTGAATGATTTTCAGAACTGCGATTGCTCCTATGCAGCGCCCCCACAGTAGTTTTTACAGCTCCCCTATAAACCTTCGACATCAGATTCTTTCCGTTAAATGGCATTGCTTCCACACGACGAGCACGCTAAACGTGTCCTTTACGTTTGAATGCAAACGCACGCATAGAGAAGAAAGCAAAAGGGATCAACTTCTAACAAAGAAAGCAAATACTTATTGTAAAGGCATTGGCCAATAATATCTGCGATAATGAACCTCCAAAAGTAAAGTTAAATTCCCTTTCACGAAAGGCATCCTAGCACGTCTGAATGCAAGAGCGACCCCTTCAGATCAGTGCATTTAAGCCATTTATATTCTGATCACACGGATATAGTTCTGCTTCAGAGTGCTTTGGCTAACAGGGATTCGAGAGGTTAAGTCTTGGAAGGGTCTACATCAGGCGAACCGGAAAATGGGGTTTGAGACTTGAGATGTTTGCTAAATGCAGTCGCAAGACAAAGGCATGGAGGGAGAGGGTTCCTTCCATAGGGATGGGAGAGGACACATGTCCGGCCTTTAAAAGGAATACTTTACTTACACCTCTTACTCCCGTTCTCCAGCATTGGTACCTTTCACAGATTCACATGCCGTTTGCAGGCTGGGAATGTTTGATAACATTAAAGCAGTTTTTATTTGAAAAACTGCAGTCGCTATCTTGCCCCATAACCAATAGCCAGGGCCCCATTTAGATCCACCCATGGAGGCAATCATCAGATTAGCATATTGCAGGTGAAAGTGACACAATGAGCCAAGCAGAACCATAGCAGAGTAGGTGGGTCACATGTGAATCTATATTAATGTTAAAGGATATTTGTACCGCGCACTATCACCAACAGAGTGGTCGCCTGGCGCTCTGGCGGATCTAAAAGAAAAATGCAGGTAGGTTAGGTGCATCTATGAAAGATACCAATGCAGGAGTACAGGAGTTACAGGTAAGCAACGTATTCCTTCTCAGGCTTTGGATCCTTCATAGATTCGGTGCTATTTGAATATAGCATGAAACAGTATACTCTGATGCATATAATGAAAAAATGGGAGGCGGCAAGGCTCACCTTCAGGGAAAGGTCACCTTATATGAACAAATGGTGAAGCACTGCTTGTCCAACTTGGGACTCTGTTGAATCCTTGTCGATGCAGTAGAACCGTGTTAATGTGTGAACAGACCTATGCGGCCACCTTGCAGATTTACAACAGCGGGACACTAGAGGGGAAGGCAGTGATGGAAGAAACAGCCCTCCTTGAGATTCTCTAGGCCGACCAAGAAGCAGCCTGTTAGCCATGGGACGACGGTAGGGGATGCAAGGAGACAGCCACTGGGTGATGGAGAACCTGGATCCTTACCCACAGCCGTGGAGCCAAAAGCCACAAACAGATGATTTCCAACTCCTTAGTATGGGCAAAATAATACTCCAACACCCACATGACATCTAAGGAATGCAGGGAGCATTACGCCGGAGTAGAAGCAGAGCTAAAGAAAACAGGCAGGATCAACAGCTCATTGGAGGTGAAATGATGATGGTACAATGGGCATGAAGGTGGGATTGGTTTGTAGAAAAACCTTGGATTTGTGGAACACAAGAAAAGACGGCTTGTAAGATCAAGCTTGGATCATCCCCACTCTCGTGGTAGATGTGATGGCAACCAAGAAGCCAGTTTTCCAGGACAGAAACGTGATGCTTGCTTTTTATAAGGGCTCAAAGAGAGGTCCTATTCATTTGGAAAGAACAAAGTTCCACTCCTGCTTGGAAGTTGATGCCCAAACTGGCATGAAAGCACAGAAGAGTCTCTTTGGTAATCCCTTAATAAATATGTTGTACCATAACGAAGGAGTGGCTGGGGTGCAATTAAGCCACAAAATAGCAGCTAGATGTACTTTAATAGAGGAATGTGCAACACCACTGTAGGACAATGATGGTAAGGCAGAATGTCCTGAGGCTGGAAAAAGAAGGGATCAATATCATTGGCAGTGCACGAAACAATGAACTGCTTTCACTTGCCATTATATCAAGTAACAGTAGAAGGCGCAAAAGCCTTAGCAAGAATGTCTCTCTAGTCCTGGGACATGGGGACACACCCACATTTCAGGGAAGCAGCAGCTAGGCCATAAAATTGAGAGATGCTGAATTGTGGTTCAGAACCATACATCATTGTCCCTGGAGAGAAGACAAATGGGAGATTGCAGGCAGTCAAATGGGAGAGCCGACAAGAGGCTGCAGAGTTCCGAGAATCAGAACTGTTCAGCCAGGCTTAGCCACCCAAATTGGTTTGCACGGCCGTTGTCTGAAAGCATTGCAGGACCATTGGGATCGGTCGAAACTAAGGGAACATGTAAATGTTAAACCGCGGAAATTTGAAAGTGTCTCCCTGGCTTCCGGCTTGAAGGAATCTGCTGGCGAATGCATAGCATTTCATGTTCTTCTTGATGGCATAGAGGTCTGTCTCTATAAGACTCCATGTCCGTAATATGTGCATAACTTGGTCATGGAGGAGTTCCCCACTAGTGGCAGAAGCCATGGTGTGGCTGTGTCGAAGTAAGGAGAGCAGCCACTTGTCTGATGATTTTTCACCATCTGCAGAGGAACCAGGAAAGGTCCCCTCCCACTGAGGTGCAGAAGCGGATGGGTGGATGGACCCTTGACTGGGTCGGGCCAGTTTACCAGATTGGCCTCCCGCCTGGAAGGAACCATGGCGTTGTCAATTCTGTACGTCCGACTTCCCTCTGAAGTGGTCTCCGGAGGCATAGGTGCTGGAACGATCGGATTGTGACCAATAGGTCGGTAATCTCTAGACATCCTAGAAAAACAGGATTTTCCAAAACGAAAAAGCATTGATGTTATTGCTGTTAAGTATTGTGACCAGTCCGTAGATGTCGTCACTTCTCCTCGAGGAGCAGCCCCTTCCAATGTGGCCAGGGAGGTGATGCTGCTAACCAATAGTGGCCCTGTGGGTGGTACACAGTGGGAGATCTTGTGTGGGGAGACTTCACCCTCTGGGAGCAGGGACGAACATCTAGGAAGAATATGGAATTACCCCCTTCCAATCACCCCTCTTCCGCCTACACCTGGGGTACATCACATTACCATACCAAACCACCCCATGTACTTGGGTAGAACCAGTGAAATAAGACTTACTGAGACGAGGAAGAGTAGGGACTACCTAAGCCTTTCTCCCTTGACAACAACTGAGACGAAGAATGGTAGAGTTAACTCTGAGAAAACTGCTATACAGCTACTGGGACGAGGAGGAGCGGAACAATGAAGAGTCACAGCAGGAGCCGAAATTAGCTTTCTAGTCATTTGTATCCTGTCCCAATAAAAACCAATGAATGACTGAATTAAACTGAACCAAAACGAGAGAGACACAGCCACCCCAGCAGCTGAAGAAGCACTGCACAGCCTGGGATAGTCGAGGGAGACCTGGAGAAGAGGAAATCCCTCTAGTCCCGAGAGAATGAAGAACCCGGTGGCATGGAGGAGGTCCCGAGAACGGGTACCCAGGTCGTGAAGAGAGCAGCTGAGACAGGCTGATGGTGGCATGACCTCCATGGTTTTGTGACTTGGTAGCCTTCACTACAGTAATCAGCACTGGAGCCATGGGAGACACCATCCGCTCCAAGATGGCGGTTGTGTGGCATCCCAGGACCATATGAAATCCCACTGGGTTTAAAAAAAAATAATAAAGGGGGTGGGCATAGTCGGTACATGTGAGAAGTGGCGACAAGAGCAACACCTGTGGCATGCGGATTCTGAACTACTATACTATCTTTATCATATTAAAGCTTAGTGTGGACCTTTTTTGAGTGGCGTTCCTAGCAAACCAAATTATTTTTGTCAGCAGGTACTGATGGTACAACAACGAGTCCGCAGCAACTTGTGCATTGAGTAGTTCGAATAATTATCGTGGCATAGCCATGCTCATTGAATAGGTTAAACATTAGTGATGAATTAGTTGTCCTACGGTGATCTTTCCCCCGATTTAAAGATGGCAACTGCCATAAGTGTGTATGGCCATCCCACCTCGAGGGCAGGTGTCACGTTATGAGACTCGGCCAACTCTGGTCAGGTTTATGCCGGTACCCTATCGCGCTCGTGCACAGGTGAAAGGAACAAGGTGATGAGGCAGCGCACTGAGGCACCAACCTTAAAGTTAAGCACGTGGGGCAGACATGGCCCATTTCATTTCATCACTGGTTTTGTGGTAGCCATTCTAGTCAGGTACTGCAGCCATTAATTCATTAGAGGGCAATGTTCTACTCCCTCCACAGGGTGGCATTTGACTATTCTTCTAGTCCACTGATGATAGCTGTTCAAGTGGATATTATTCATGGGTTCAAGACACCGACATTCTCTCAAATTCGCCTATGGTTAGGCAAGCATGCATTGATGTTGGGACATGATGTATAAATCAGGCTTTGCATGTCCCCTTACTCTGCACATTTGACCTATAAGCTCTAGTGCCCAACTGTTTTGGTCATCACATCTATGGGAGACGGGAACAACATTAGCTCTGGTGCATATAAGTTACATTCATGAGTGATCCACAATTTAGTGTGTTGACGTGTGACTATAGGGCATGGTTGTTTGTTAACCATGAACAGTGCTGTGGTATTGCATTTGACACCAACGAGGTGGCCTGCCTAGGCACATGTGTGTTTTGCGCTTCTAGTTTGTCCCTTCGTTGAAGTCTGAATAGTTGTGTGTAATAATGGTGATGCTAGTAGAATGTGACAAGGTGTCCCCATCTCTTTTTTGTCTTCGATGCAGATCATAGGTCATAGACAACAGACGTGATCAACTAGTGAGAAGCTGATAAGCTTATCTCTAACAAGATGATGGAATGAGTGCCCTGGTCCTGATTAAGGTGACATGTTTCTTTTAGAGTCACTGAAACTAGTTGACAACCGGTCGATCTCCTTTTCACTGCTTGGAATACGACCATTTGCTGCTGATATCCCTCCAGTTACTCAGGATACATCAAGAAAATGTCATTTTGATGCACCTCTCTTGCAGTTTTTTGGGCCAACTGAGCGGGGGGCGAGCGGGGTTAGCAGCGCACACACAGACAAGGGCCAATTAAACTATTAAAATCCCTGCCAGACTGCCCCGAGATAATTGTTTCCTTGAACTCTTAGAATTCTTCTGGACTCTTCGGTATGGAGCAGTTTCAGATTGGAGTTGAGTGTTTAGGGAATCATTTTTCTCGCTATCCCCTTTTTTAAATTCTGGTTTTATTGACTTTTTAGAAAAACAGCAATTACAACACAGGTACAATTGGAGTATGGTAGAACATTGTTACATTAATATCTTCCCGCTTAATCCAATCCGCCTGCAACTTCGGGTTTAAACTTACATCTCTAACTTTGCTTTATCCCCCCCTCCCACCTCCCTCCTACCCCACAGGTTTGAGTTTCACCTCTGAGCTCATCACACGTTTCAGTAGATAGTTAGGCAGTATACAATTCACCCCTCGTATTATCATGATCCATAGTCCAGTTCAGGCGGTAACGGGTTTGCCCGGCAAACACGTGTTATTTTAGCATCCGATAGGGCACACATCTTTACATCAGGCACCAAGTCTATTCTACAACATTTTGACAGGGATTATGGCAATATTCGTTCACAAAGTCCTTCCACATAAACTCGTTTTGTGCCGCCTTCCCATGAAGGGAGGCAGTAATTAATTCCATTGTTTAAATATTAGTCGCAATCCCAAACCATTCTGACTCGGGACCCGATTCGACTTCCATTTAATAGTCGAGCACGCTCTAGCGGCAAGGAGCAAAGGGACAACAATTCTATTCACTTTGCTCACCTTATCTTCGCATTCTTCAAGATTAAACAATTTTAGGAGGGGTAGAGCCTCCCTGTGAATCTCGTCTAGCTGTTTAAACCACCCAAGGACCTCATTCAAATATAGCTGTACCCGGGGGCATACCCACCACATGTGCCAATAATCTGCCTTCTCCCCACACTGGTGCCAGCATGCAGTGCCTCTTGTCTGAAACATTTTAGAGAGTCTGTAGGGATCATATTGCCATCTATGGAGTAATTTGACGGCGCGCAGTTTATATTGCAGAGCAATCTAAATCTATGGGGCCCCCTTGCATATCTTTGCCCATATTTCTTCGCCCAATTCTCTGCCAAGATCCTGTTCCCATCTTTTCTTCAAGTTGTCAGTTGAACCCTTTCCCGCCTCAAGGAGTGTCCTGTACATGTTCAAAATCAGGCCTTTGGACGTGGACACTGTATCTAGTACTTTTTTGAAGGGGGTAAGGTCCCTTTGGATTTTATTCCGCCATTCTTTCCTCGTAAGAGTGCCCTTCAGCTGGAGGAAGGGGAAGATCAGTAGCTGGTGGATCCCTAATGCCTCCTCTAGTTCAGTGATTGTAAGAAAAACTCCACCTCTCCACGGTTGTCCCACCCTCTCAATGCCTGCATCATACAAGGTTTGGAAACTCGCGATTTCTTCACGGCCACCAGGGGCCTGGCCCATATGTGACTTGGGGGGGGGAAGGGCCAAGTGGCGATTCCCTTCATGCCTGTTCCATGCCTCCAGATTCCCATATAGTGCCCAGTATAGGGTGAGATCGGAGTCTGCGCAGCAGTTCATATCTAGGGACCCATAGCCACTCTGATATTGCAGCCGGGGTCAAGTTGTGGTTGTGCAGCTGGACCCAATGTAGGTCCCTCCTCCCTCTCCAATGGGGGATCAGCACCCTCAGCTGTGTGGCACAGTAATAGAACTTAAGATCAGGAAGGCCCACTCTGCCTTTTTCTTTGGGTAGGGTGAGGGTTTCATACCTTATCCTTGGTCTTTTCCCCTGCCACAGGAATTTTATGATGGCTCTTGAAAGAATGACTTGGGAAGTTGTACGGGGAGCATTTGGAACGGGTATAAGAACCTTGGTAGACAGACCATTTTGATTGCATTGAGTTTCCCCATGCAGGAAATTGTTAGTTTTTGCCATTTCGCCAGATCTTCATGGTAGCTGGTGGAAGTTGGCTTTGTACATATTCTCTAGTTTTTGGGTCAGATTTATCCCAAGGTAGCAGAGTGTGTCATCTTCTATCACTAGTTCTAGCGATGAGTGTAGCAGCATGATCAGGGCTAAGTAGGAAACAGGATGGATTTGGACCTATCGATTTTGAAACCCGAAAGTGAGCCATACTCTTCAATCAACTGTAGTGCTCTTGGTATTGATGTGTGACTTGCGATGCAGAGCAGGATGTCCTCTGCATACAAGGCAACCTTATATTCATTTCCAACCACTCTCAGGCCCTCTACTTTGGGGTCTGCTCCAAGCGTTTGGGCAAGGGGTTCCACAGAGAGAGCAAACAGAATAGCCGACAGACGGCAGCCCTGCCTTGTGCTTCTACTTACATCGAACCACCTCGAATATTCCGAGATGACCATTGCGGATGCCTTGGGAGACGTATACACGGCCCTGACACCCTTACGGAAGACTAGGCCCAGCCCTACCTTAGCTAATACTGCTTCCAGAAAGTACCATTCCACCCTGTTGAATGCCTTCTCAGCGTCGATGGACAAGAGTACCGGGTTGGTTGTCATTGTCTTTGACTCATGATTTAGGTGGAGCGTTTTGAGCATCGTGTCCGTGCCCTGTCTCCCCAATATAAATCCGACCTGGTCGGAATGAATTAGTAGAGGCATGTGGGTCTCGAGTCTGGCCACCAAGACTTGGGTATTGATTGATTATTTGTATAGCGCCTATACACAGTGTGCTTCAAAGCACTTCAAGGAGGGAGGGAACATGGGAAAATAGTTACATTCTTAATAGTCCTTGAAACAATACAGAATGTGCAAACTACTATCAAATCATAACAGATAGTACAAGTGCATGGAAACATCAAGGGAGAGGCAAGGAAGGAAGAAGGACAACACTACTAGCAGTAGCATTACTATGCCCGACAATTGTTGCAGTGCAAGAGTGACAAGAGGAGGGGGAGGAGGGGGCAGGGGAGAAGGGAAGAGGAGAGGTACAAAACAATTGACTATCTTAATGAATGTGTCAGCGACTGATCAAGGTAGTGCTGGGGAGGTAGAGGGAGGAGAAGACAAGGAGGAAAGGTGGGGACAGACAAGCTCTTAACAGAGGACAGTGAAAAGAGAAAGTGCTAAGTTAAGGAAACAGTGAGGGAGGTGAAGGGAGGGTAAGGTGGATATAGAAGGCAGGCTCTACAATTACTATGCCTAAAGGCAATTTGGGTAGTGCCTAACTTGCACAAGACAAGGGAGGGAGAGGAAGGAGGGGGGGGGGGGGAAAGAGGCTGCAAAAGAAAGGAGACCACAATTAATATGCCTGCCTGACGGCAATTGGGGTAGTGCTGGAGATTTACAGAAAGGAGGGCAGGGAGGAGAAGAGGGGAGGAGGCAAGGATGCAAAGCAGGAGAGGGAACCTCGAGGAGGGCGGGGGGGGGGGCAAAGGTGGGAGGTGGACATTGAGAAAAAGGGGGAGGGGGGCCAAGTCAAGTCGTGAGGAGGGGATAATGAATGGGAGGGGTGGAGAGGAGGGTGCCCTGGAGGAATTTAGTCAGAAAGGTGGGGGGGTAAAACAGAGGGACTCGGGGGCAAGAGTGGGTACACAGGCACTCAGGGGCAAGAGGGGGTACACAGGCACACTCGGGGGCAAGAGGGGGGTGACATGGCTAGACAGGGCCTTAGGTGGTGAGGCCGGCTCCCCCCTCCCGGTTGTTGCCATTGGTTTAAGGGCCGAAGGCAACCAGTGGGAGAGGGGGGCGGTAGCTGGCACAAAAGAAACAGGAAGCAATGGCCAAACAATAGCAGACAGAGCAAGGAACGGCCATCTTGGAAGGCCTTGCCACATGTTGAAATTAGGCAGTACAAAGCAAGAATTAAATGATATGCCAGGTTAAAAACGCACAAAGCGCAGCATGATGGTAACGGCAGTCTATCATGTCAGTATAGATCTTTGCGTCTATATTGAGGAGGGAGATGGGGGTGATAGGAACCACTTTGCTTGGGGTCTTTACCTTCTTTGGGTATCACTGAGATTAGTGCCTGTGAGAAAGAATCTGGCGCTATACCCGTTTGTAGGACGTCATTAAATAGCTCAACCATAAATGGGAAGAGGGAGGGCATAAAGGTCTTGTAAAATCCTGCCGTATAGCCATTGTTTCTGGGTGCTTTCCCTAATGGAAGCCTCTTAATAGCTTGTTCCACCTCATCTGCTGTAATGGGCGATTCCATCTCCTCCACTATGTCTCGAGGAGGTTTCATCATATCTACCCTGTGCATATATTGGTGTATATCTGTACCCACAGATCCCCTCTCAGATGTATATAGGTGCTCATAAAATTTGGCTAAAGCCTCTGGAACGACCCTTGGGTCTGTTATTTGGGCATCATCAACCCCTCTATAGCGGCAACCCATCTCTCCGCCCTCTGTCCTCTCAACCTGGCTGCCAACAATGCATCCGCTTTATCGCCCTTTTCGTGATGTTTCTGTTTGTGAAACTGAAGTTTGCGTATCGCCAATCCTTCCTCCAGGCTCTTAAGCTCTTCTCTTTTCTGCACTACTTCTGCAATTTTTCGGGGCCTATCCTCTTCAGCATTCCATGCCGCCTCATCCAACTAGGCAATCTCCTCCTGCAGTATATTTTCTATTGTCCTCTCCTTTTTTTCGCCACCCCCTCTTTAATTAGAACGCCCCTCCATGTTGCCTTCCCTCCCTCCCATACCATTCTCTTGGATACCTCTACCGTATCATTCGCATTGAAGTATTCGTCAATTTCGCATACCATTACCGCGCGGAAGACCGGATCCTTCCATATAGATTCATTACAAAGCCACTTTCAGTTGTTATGCAGTAGGGCGCATTTAGTCCGATATCTCTCGTGACCAGGTCGTGGTCAGACCATGAGATTGGGACAATGTCAGAGGCATTCACAACCTCATTTATGTCTTTCAAGAGGTATAGATAGTCTATCCTAGTAAAGGTCACGTGTGGGGCCGAGCAGAATGTGAACCCCCTTTCATTGGGGTGGAGGCTCTGTCAAGCGTCTTGTAGACCATACACCTGCATCATTTCGACTACCCCTGCGCACCCTCTATCCGACGAGGGGGCCTGCTTCCCGGTTGCCCACCTGCCTATCCAAAATGGGATCTGCCCACAAATTAAAGTCCCCTCCTATGATGATGTGTCCCGCTCCTTCCAACATCTTTGGGATTGTACGTTTCAGGAAGCAGGATTGGCCAACATTGGGGGGGGTTGGGGGGAGTAGAGGGTAGCAAGGGTAAGGACGATGTGTATCTTCCCCAACCACTACCATGGTCTGCCCTGCCACGTCTGCCCATGTCTTGGTGATAACAACGTTGAGTCCTCTCCTCAATAGTATGTCCAGTTCCGCTTTTCGTAGGTGGCCAGAGCTCCAATATTCAGCACCTACCCTGGAGAACAAGACTGTGCGTTCTTCCCCTCGTATATACCTAGTTTCCGGGAGGAAGAGTACATCCAGATGTGCCCTCTTAAATTCCCTATTCACTAGGGATCTTTTGTTGGGCGAGTTCAATCCTTTCACATGGAGTGTGCCAACCCTGAGCGATCCGGGCTCGCTATCACTTTTAGACAAGCGGCACATCACTGGTGACTAGGGACAGCAGGTACTCAGGGTAAGTTATTTCTTCCTGAGGGACAGGAGTAATTTAGAATGAGGTTCTCCTAGAAGAAATCTACATATCGCACACCCTTGTGTCTACATATCGCACACCCTTGTGTGTTGTAAAACTATCTTCTGGCGGACTATGACCATTCCTATGGAAACGCAGGTTATTTAATTGACGGTGTGTGTGTTTTCCAAGATTAACTAAAAAACATCCCACCCATCACTATACAGCTTACCTGGGCAATGTACAAACAAAGCACAGGAAGAACAGTATTAGAGCATTGGAGAGAGAACAAGTCAATGTGTCTGCACCCTACAGAGCACACCTTTTGAAATCCCCAAGTGTCTCAGCTCCCAGAAATCCTAAAACGAATGAGAATTGGAGTGGAGTGGAGTGGAACAGCAACCTCCTTTTTAACCTGTCATGTGATTGCTTCACAGAGTGCACAGTGAAGAATTTTGGATTTGAGAGAATGGGCAAAGGCGGAGCATGAAATATTCTCCAAAGTTGGGAGGGAGCAGTCATCCTGTATTGTCCCTGGGCAGAATTGTCAGGCCATTTTTGAATAAGGGCTGGCGGTTGGGGACACCACAAACTAAATTCACTTGAACCCTTCCAAAATAGCCTCCAGCCCTATATATTCTCCCTCTGTAACGCTACAACTTCCTTTGCAGGTGATGCACGAGTGAAATACAACTTGTCTGGAGAGTAGTACCCCAAAATGACTGACGCGCAAAGATGGCAAGCGGGAGAGAGCACGGAGTACCCACACGCCAAGTCTCTAAATTCACGTGAAAAGCAGGGGTGTACTGGCCTATAGGGAACTCTGGAGATTTCCCCATGATGCCGCTGCTCCCTGGGACTCTTGCGTGGTATTCCATTTTATTTCCAAATGTTTCCATAGGTAAAGGGTTGGGCTTGCTGAAAATGTGTTATATGGGGCAACTTTGAAAAAAAATTCCCCGGGGCCTCTTTTGGTTCCCAGTCCACCCCTGGTGACGAGAGCATTCCACACACGCCAAGTATCTTCCTGCCATGAAGAGAGCTTTCCGGCCCCCTCGCCCCAGCACAGGTGGGGGGCATAGGACAGCAGAGTTCACGCGTTTGCCTCCCCATTTGCGGCCCTGATTAGCATATATTAACAAAACACCAGTAGGTAACATGCCTATTTATTTTACATCACAGCAACTTCTTCGAAACGTAACTGGGTTTATAAACAGGACATACTCGTGTTCATTAATCTAGCAAAATACATTTGGAGGGGCGTGGGGGAGTGGAAGGCTGCAGCGATTTGGGTTGAGGGTGTTTTCCCCATTTGGCGTCATCCCGCGAGCTGCCATAGCCTACTGAACACCCAATGTCCTCTACCGTCTATAGTGGGGGAAAATGCTACGCGAACAACCCTATCTCTACACGACAACACATGCTTTGAGCAGCAGCCCCTTCTCAGAACATCACGGTATACACAAAACCCATGCACAGAGCTGTAGACGGTCCTTGTACAAAAGAAGGTGCGCATGCTGGCAGCAACAGGGAACTATGCACACATGGACGGCGTTTTCAGGCAGAGAGCCCGGAGCACAAACACAACGTGTAAAAGCTCAATGGAAGGGTGCGAAAACTAGTAGTTATAGTTGCGCCTGAACGCTTCACTGCGTGCACTGATTAGACCACACCCGCACTGTCAACCATACTCTACAAACCCTTACGCAAGAGACTCGTTTGAGGCGCTAGGGGCACTATTAGACATAAGGGATTAATGATGGCGCGTGTCTGCGGTGAATTACAAATTGTCTAGGCAGCGTCACAAAGGTGACTGGCATAGTTAGAACAGGTGAAGCGTAGGTGCAGATCAAGATGTGGCGGTAAAGAGCTTAGGCTGGATGGCACGTGCAAGCCAAAGGCTCCTTCCACAGACGGGCTAGCACCATACGTGCCATTTCCACAGTGAGCGCACAGCTACCCTCCATGGAACGAATGCAGGCGCCCTATAGTTTACCCCATAAGATGAGCACATGTAGGTAGCTGCCCATTCATGGGTGCCATCAGGCTCGGCCAGAGGAGCGTTAAGCACATGCTTGTATCGGGTATTCGGCCAGTTTCAAAAGTACAACATAGAATTCTCCCTGTGGCAGTAAACCAGATTAGTGAGTGCAAACTGGTTTGGATTCTCGTCAGAGTCTAAAATTGACAGACTTGTCCAACAAGATTTGCACCTGGAGGCTCTGGAAAACAGTTGAAACAATTCCACATCCAGGGTGCTTCTAAAGCCAAGCTGCAATTACGTGGGTCATCAGATCTCCACAACTACGTGCTCTACACTGAAGTCATCAACAGAACAAGGGTCTTCAGTGCAAACTAGCTGAGGATATTACAGCACTGAGCACAAGACCCAAGTGACTTCGGGTTGGAAGGCCCTGAAGCTCTACTGCACCACCCCAGGTCTGGCACCATAGGTTGGTGGGCTGGCAGGGGTTATGGTTTGGTGGGCTTCCAAATGGGCCGCTGGTGGGGAGTGGGGAGCAGATGTTGATAAAAGGGCTAACTCTGGGAGAGTGCATTACCTCTTCCTGGCTCTCACCTTGGCGCAGACAACTGAACTCCCTGCCAAGGGACTGACTCACTGAGGAAATTCCAGCTCATGTGCCCTGACGTTAGGTTTATTGTTTGCTGTGGAACTTCGGGGGAAGTTGGGAGGAGGACCGTCAGGACAGAACGTAGCCCATCCATGTTCTACATGCCTTGACTCACCATGGTACTGTGGAAGGCTCAATGTTGTAAGCACTTTGCGCACAAGTCTAGGGTTTTGTTAACCATTACATAAATGAGGAAACCAAAACAAGTTTTTGGGCTCGCTTTTTAGGAAGCTTCAGCAAACTTGGCAGATTCGGATGGATGGCATACAACCCCTCGTGAATGCTGTTGGGCAGCTAGGAAAGTAAACAAAGAGCTTCGTCCAATGCGTTTTCTTGGGCATGGCCTAAACATGCCCAGGCTTACCAAACTGCAACATCTTTCTATCTGTGGGAGAATGGGTACCACTCCTAAACAAACGAAAGGGCTTACACCATTTATTTGCAAGGCTGCTTGCCACTTCTTGCGCACACAGCTAGAGGGAAAATTAATATCAACTTATCTTATATCACTTATTTAGAACATTATTCTCCAACGTACACATTATAAACCGCTGAAGTCAGCACACACATTTACTTACAATAATTAAATCAAAAAAGTTCTCACAAAAACACTTGACAAATGCAATGTGACAGGGGATTAGTATACAGTGATTTCACAGTGAAAGCACTGAAATAGAATAATTGGAGATCTGTACTGCAGTTTTTATTCTACATTGATTTTTTCAACTCCACAACAATTTTCAGTTTTGCAAGTCCAGATGGCTTTGCTATTCTGTCTTTTTCGCTTGTGGGAACACCCAAAAAATGTAATGTTAGGTTTTTCTCTCCCGTCAACACATGTTTCGGCTCTTTATTCGTGATACACTTGTACCAACGTGCTCACGTAGTTGGTTATTAGATCCATCTTCGGGACATACATGTAATTCTATTTCAGGGTAAGTCAGCTGAAACCCCATTTCTCACACTTCCTTTCATAAAGGCAGATAACGGATTGTGGGGAAATTTAAGCCAGTCCGAGTACTTGGATCAGCCCACATTCTTCTCAGGAGTGCACTTGCTACCCTCAAGTTTTTGTCATTTTGTTGCGTTTCACTAGTGGATCATGTATGGAGCATAGAAGTCTCTTCCTTTGTGCATCTCAATACAGGGTTCAGTCTTATTCAGAAACTCAGAAGCCGGACGGAAAACCTCTCACATCAATTTCCTGAACCTCTGTTGTCTTCGGTGGACTGAGTGTTTGCCGCAATTTATTGTGAATTAGGGTGGGAGGTAGACTGATTTTGACACAGCTGGAAGCAGCTATTGGTACCATATTTTTCTCCAATCAATGCCGAACTTGGTTGAATGGACACCAAGCCCGATTGGGAATTTGAAAGCCTCAAAGTGAACTTTTAAAAACAGAAACAGCACATAGATTTTGCGTCAGTTTGTTATTACCAGAGACTCAACAGGTAGCCAAGGACAAGACAAGGAGTGGACAAGAGGAGCAGCTCACAAAGAAGCCATAATTCATAGTCGAGTGACTCAAAGGAACAGCCATGGAAAAGAGGGTTAACAACCAGAGGGGCAACTGACCATAGAGCTTTGCCCCGACCTTAGTTTGACTTCATTGCATATTTAGTTTGGCTATTAGGTGGTGCTTATTAGCCGAATGTATTGCACTGGATTATAGCTAGGCGAGAGATGACATGCAAGAAAGGACACAGCTTGTTTAGTAATTTTCCAACCCAGTGACTGCCTAGGTCCATGTTGATCACCATAGGCATTCCCACCCACTATCTGCTCCTCCCCACAGAAAACAAATCCTCCTTGGATGTCTTCGAGCTTGCTCCATCAAGCAGTAGCATCAAACCTCGGCCTTTCAGTGTTATTTCTAAGTGGTCTGCTGATGCAAATGTGCTAGAATTGTAATAAAAAGGTATTAATCAAGTGCGCCTTCAACTACTTGAAGTATCTGTTCCTTGCACCGCGGTCTTGTTTAAACAAACTTTCACAAAATCCCAGTTGGCATATGCCTAGCTAATACTGAGATACTTGTATACCTTGATAACCACACCATGTTCGAGCTGTTGCATCTTATGACTAGGTAGTACTTGTATGGCAGTGCCTGGCAACCACTCTGCCATGCCTACACCAGAGCCAAAAAACTGTTGCCAACGCTTTCCTTCAACTGAAGTGACTACAGCCAGAGGACTACTAGCAACAACAAAATGCATTGAGCTTAAACTATGCAATTGCTCAAAGTATTCAATTTCTGTTTTGCTAAATTACTGTCCTTTACACATAAAAGTATTCATTAAGAGAAAAGTATATAGTCATTTAAAATGAACATTAAGACGTCACCTGTCACAGGTGGATTAAATTCCTGTACTATTGTAGGAAAATGACGTTTTTACCTACTGGCACAGTTTCGATCTTATACAGTACAAATCTTATTGCAGATCAATATAGGTTTAAACTAAGTTTGCAATTGTGTGCTTTTGTATAAATGATTTACAGTGAACACTAATAAACAAGCTCTAAAAGGGGGTGTCAAATATCTTCAATTAGCATGCACAGTTGGATACAACATTTCTATTTATGAACATATTGTTTTACCTGTCTGCCAGGGACAAATCTAGTGTCGTTCACGTATTATTCCAGCTAGTGTCTAGTCTGGCCACAAAGCAAAAAGAGCCATTGAACATTACAAACCAAAAGGACAAGCCTTGGCCTGCCCCGTCCAACATTCTCCCGCTCCACTCTCTTTCATGATGCAGACAACACAAGATCCTTTTTTCACTTCCACCACTGCCTGTAGTGCTGCATGGATGGCATTTGGCGGTGGGGGAGGCAGGGGGCGTGGTGGTGTGCCAGCCCGTTACCATAGTTTCCCAAAAATGTGCAATTGAGTCTTGCCCATTGGCCTTCAAAAGGTTACCAGCTACCAGGACGCAACACACAGACACTCTCCCATTGCCTGAATTCTTCAGGAGATTAAATCACTGCATGTTAATCAGCCGAGAAGCCCTATTAGGGACTAAAACATGCCGAAAATGCAAGAACACAATCTTTCACAGCTCACTACAAGAAAGCTCCAATCCACAGGACCCACGTGGAGTTGGGGGATGAAACCTAAAAGGAGCAAGAAAACAAACGCCTGTTGCAGGATACCCCTGGAAAGGGGGGGGGAGGGTAATCGCCTAAACAGGCAGCGACCTTGCATACAGCAGTAGACAAAGCAGTTACATGTTTTCCTCCAGGCAGTGCCGGCTATTGGCTTTCAGGCGGAGTTTGCGTCACTAATCGGCCATCCCTAACCAGGTGTGTATGGGGCCTCCGACAGCATAGGAGCCGCTTCATAGAATAAATACATTACTTGTTTCACAGGGAAATGCCTCCCTTGTTACCGGTCTTAGTTTGGGAGAGTGGACTACAGCTCTAAAGTCCTTTTTATGCAGGTCAACAAGGGACTCCCGCGCCCACTAGACACCCGTCTCTAGGATTAATCCAGTGTGTTGGACTGGAGAGGATAGTGTGGCATTGGAAATAAGTGCGATGATAGCTGTGGCTGCAGCAACCAATAGGAAACGCATTATTGTGCAATGACAAGGCAGGATGGAATCCTCGCGATTCATTTCCTGCCTTTGGGGGTCACCCGCCTTGGAGACCCTGGGTAGATCACCATCACTAGGTTATTTTTAAATGGGTTCAGGGATACCCGGTCTCTTAAAGTGAACTGCAATGTTCACCAGGCCTTTTATAGAACCTGGGAATGGGTTGGGACTGTAGTGTTTCCAATACAAGTCATAAAATAGAAAACGACCAAGGACTTTGTAGTGGATTCGTGACATCACAGAAGACACTGGACCCAGACTTCAATGTAAGTAATGTCTGTTGGTAGGCCAGGGAGGCAGGGTAGGAAATGTGGTGGAACAAGGCGGGGTAGAGGTCGAGGCCCAAGGCTAGTCCAGGAAACTCAACTATGTCCTCAAGCTGAGCTCTTGCAAAGACTTGGCACAGGAGACTGAATGTAGAAACAGCCACAGCCTCACATACCATCTAGGGAGGTTTACAAATTGGTACATAGGTTTTTATTAGGGCGAGTATTTTGACTGATGAAAAGAGCTGAGTCCAACTTTCAATAGTTGCCCAAAAGGCTTTCTTGTTAAATCACTATCGGACAGGTTTCAAATTTGAAATTGCGGGCAGTCTTAAGTTCCCATAATGTCCTTTGCTTTCATGCAATGTCCAGGATTGGGATCTATGAAGAGATAATGCGTTATGTGACCTGGCCTGGGGACACGCACCTGCTTCGCCACCACACTCTGCACCCAAGGAGGAGAGGGTCCCCCCCGGAAATTGTTTCCATTTCCAGTACTCCAGGTAGTTAAGTGGACAAAAAGTAAATGGTAGACATTAAGTAAATGGACGAATACACAACATACCATTGGCCATCCACACCCAGCCAGCACCCAGTTGTAACTGAATCCCAGAACAGACACACAGACTTCCGACTCCACTCGGACCTCTCATCACTCTGGCATCACTGGCCAATACCCTCCCGCATGACAGCCAGATACATAAAACCATAAGAGCTCCCCCCACCCCCCGCCATCTCCGCAAATGAGACACTTCAACTGGTATTCTACATATCATTGTTATGCCACGTTTTCTGTATTGTGCTCAGTAGTGCTTTCTGCAGATGAGCGCTGCATAATTCTTTCAATATCAAGTTTCAAAATGATGGGGAGTTGGGAGCCCTTCAGCTTTGTTATCTTAAAACCAATAGTTAAGGATCTACCTTTGGCTCCCAAGGCCAACTGGTGCTGAACCAACACACCTATGTGAATTTAACTGTGCATTTGGGACAATCTATAAATAAACATTAGGACATCTATATGACATTTAAAGCATAAGGGGCATACATAATTGACACAATTAGGTTTGCATTTTATGTGGAAGTCAGATTTGCAGAACGCTACATACTAGCTCCTCGTTGCCCGGTGGTAGCTACAGTTGACTGCTGGATACTAGAACATGTGCTTATCCAATGCGAATTTCGAGCCCGGTTACCATTATTTACATTCCGACCAATCACGGTTTTCTAAAACCTTTTACCGGTTTATCTAGGTTATCTAAACGCTTCATTCTGCCATAAAGAAAAGCTATTCGAGGTCTGCCAATTGGTCCTTAGAACACAGCGGGAGGGGGCGCAAAGGGGCTGCTCTGCTACCAACGTGGTTGGTACCAACTAATGAGTGCAGGAAGTCAGGTGTATTCTGTAGATCAAGTGAACTTTGATAAGTAGCGTGCACACACAAAGCAGCGCAACCCTCGCTTTAATTTCCAGAGATGTGGCAAAGCTGCCCATCGTCACATGTACAGTGCACGTGTTGGGCAACAGACAAAACTGTGCAATATGCATGCTAGTGCTACGATTTAGGTACCAAACCTACCAAAACGGATAACCTTAAAAGAAAGCCATGGTCTGCTTTTGGAGTCAAAATGCAAATACATTTTTTTTTTTTTAAACACGTGAGGCTCTCAGATTGACATGGTGCTGCATCCTACGTTCGAGCTCTAAGCAAATCCATGTTATTTGACACACATTTAGAAACCAACTAACCGTTATGTTGGGAAGAAGGCACAAGTCTAGGGTACACACAGGTGGACGCCATCCCCCGGGGCGTTTGAGGCCTGCAGTAAAAAAAGTGGTAGCATGCTGCATTTGAATTACTTTAAAGCGTACCAAAGTTGGGATTCAAACCCTTCACCCACAAGACCACATGCAGTACAAGCACAAGGTTTGGAACGTCTTATACTGGAATGTTCCAAAATGCTCTTGTTGATCTAAAGTATCATGCACAAAATTCTAAAAATGAAGTAATCTTAACATGTGCAATTTTTCACAATCAATAAACAGGTGGTCTAACGAATATTTGAGTCAAACCTACAAAAGATCGCTGCAAGAGGGATTGAAAGCCTTGGGACACTAACTTCATGAGTGAAAAGTAAATTGAAGCAAAATCTTATTAACCGATGGCATCGGAAACTTATTAAATCAGGTGCTTGCATACTTCGAGTATAAAGCATTTTTCCTGTATAAGATTTCTCAAATGAATTTTTTTATTATTTATATAGCGCCGACTGCCCACCGGCATCGGGGCGCTTACAAAAAGACATGTACATGCTCAAGCTAGAGCCAGAAGAGGCGACGGGACGGCAGAACAGATTTATACGGGTTAGCTAATTCAGAGTGGCCTAGTCGAGGGATTACTTGAAGAGCTCTGTTTTGAGTTTTTTGCGAAAGACCAGAAGGTTGGACTCCAATCTAAGGGGCTTAGGTAATTTGTTCCAGTTGGAGGCTGTTCGGTTCGGGAAAGCTCTGCCCAAGCCGAGTTCTTTCTTGAATTTCAGGGGCGTTATCAATCCATTTGCCTCTGATCTTAATGCCCTACGAGGATGGTAAAATGTGAGTTTGGACTTCATGTAGGCAGGTGCTTTGCCATATAAGCACTTGTGAGTAAGGCACATAGACTTGAATTGAATACGTTCTTCTATTCTCATCCAGTGAAGGTCTCGTCTAGCTTCACTTATATGTTCACTTCTTGATTTCATTTTTACCATTCTGATCGTGTTGTTCTGGACTAGTTGGAATTTTTGGATGTTATGCTAGCTCCTACCAGGAGAGCATTACCATAGTCTAGACGTGACAGGACGGTCGCTCTTGCAATTGTGGCGCTGTTTTTTTTCACTCAATAGTGGTCTGATGGCTTTAAGTAGCCGGATGTAGTAGTTGCAATTTTTACTAACATAGGTCGCCTGGGCATCAGAATTGATTGATGCTTCCAGCGTCATGCCTAAAGTTTCAACCTTGTCTGTCACAGGGATAAGGGTCTCTTTGATTTTGAAAGCCTGATATTCCGCGGAGAGTTTGGCACGTGCCTGAATAGAATCGAATACCATTAATTTGGTTTTGTTTGCGTTCAGGCACATCCAGTTATTGTCCATCCAGTCTTCGATGTTACCATAGAGTGTATTTAGAGTCTTACTATCTTTAGCGTAATCCCCAGTCAGTTCCAGGACCAGCTGAGTATCATCAGCATAGTTGGTGAAGAATATCTGGAGTTGTTGTAGTAGCTCACATAGAAGCCGGATATACAGATTGAAAAGTAAAGGGGATAGACTAGCTCCCTGTGGAACCCCGCAAAAGATCTTAAATTCGGAGGAGAATTTGTCACCCCAGTGTACTCTGGATATTCTGTTTTCTAAAAAGGATGTTAACCAGCTTATAGATTCCTTGGAACAATTTGCGACCTTCTACAGTGCTTGTTGCAAGAGCTGGTGGTCAAGCAGGTCGAAGGCGGCACTCAGATCTAACAATATTAGTAAACCAGCCTTTCCCTGATCCATAATTTCCAGCATTTTGGACTGTAAATCCAGCATGGCGGTTTCAGTGCTGTGCGCAGCTCTAAAGCCAGATTGTTGTGGGTGTAAGATCTCATGGCTTTCTACATATTCTTGGAGTTGGGCTGTTGCTATTTTATCTAGTACTTTAAGTGTAAAATTACAATTAGAGATGGGTCTTAGGTTGTTAGGGGCGCGAGGATCAAGGGTAGGTTTTTTAAATCAAGGGTGTGACGGTAACCTTTTTTATATTGTTGGGTACTACTTGGTCCCGAAATGAGGTGTTGACAATTCTAGTATAGAGTGGCGCAAAAATTTCGGGATGTTGTAGGATGATCTTGGGAGGAATTAAGTTTTCAGCGCAGGAGGATGGTTTCATGGTTGCTAGCGTTTTTAACATAGTTTCTAAAGAGATGGATTGAAATTGAAACTTCTTGTCCATTGCGGTTAGTTGTTCTGCAGGTAAGCTGTGTTGCGGGTTATTGCCCTTGGATAATGTAATTCGTTCTCGGGCTTCGGATATTTTATTTGCAAATGCAGCCTGAGTGTTTTCGCATTCGGTTTGCGAGGGAATAAATTCAGGGGCCAACGCCCTAGGTTTTTCTAAGGATTTAAGAATGTCAAATAGCTTACTGGCTGAATTGGATGACGCTTCAATTTGACTATTGAAATAGTTCTTTTTCGCCTCGAGCTTAGTTTTGTAGGATTTTTCTAGTGACTTCCAGCTTGTTTTGTGGTCCTCCGTATGTTTTTTTTGCCATTCAACTTCACTACGCTTTTTTTCTTTCTTGAGAGAGAGGAGTTCAGGCGAGAACCATTTTTGATGGTTAAGGTTGAGTCTTGCAGTTTTTTCTCGATTGGGTGCTTTCTGATTGATTAACGTGAGCATCTGCTGGTCGTATTTTTTGATTATGGTGTCACAAGAATCTTTTTCGTTGATGTCCGCTAAAATGCTATTGATGCAGAGTTGTAAGTCTGCTTTATCAATATTTTTAAAGTTTCTGGACAGAACTTTACTTGCCTTGTCAGCCATTATTTTTGTTGGGATAGGTAGGTGCATATCAAAAACTATTTTATAAAGGTCAGACCAAATGCAAGGGGTGGTGACATAGTTATTGGTCTCTAGGTTGTTGGTAATGCCCCAATCCAGTTGATGGCCATTAGCCATGGTAGGTTCGTGGTTCATAACATTGAAGTGTATTTTTTCCAGTGTTTTCTTCAAGAGAAATGGCTTCCTTGTCTTTTGGATCTCCACGCCACCGGTTTAAATCACCAAGGATGATTGTGGATTTATTTAGGCCTATAAGGGAATCGGCGAGAATTGTAAATTCATCGTTCAACTCTGATTCCAAAGAAGGGGGTCTATAGATAAGTATGAAGTTTAGGCAGTTATTGTCCGTAGGACAGTGTTTAAGGTGTAGTATTTCACAGCCTGTACAGAAGGGTAAGGAGGAGAATACCGGCAGTGATTCTCGAGTGATTAAGACTACTCCACCCCCTTTCCCGCTTCCTCTGTTAGCATAGTGGATTGTGTAACCTGTAGAGACTGCCAGGGAGCAGGTGGGTCCAATAGGGTCCTGTAGCCACGTTTCCGTGATACACATTATGTCGATATTGTCTGACACGATCAAATCGTGTACACATGAAGCGTGTTGGTTAAGGGAACGTGTGTTCAGAAGACATTTTCAGTTTTAGTGACAAGGGTTCTTTATCGTGAATTTGTTTGGTTTCTGCCCTAGAAGGGTCACTAATGGGAGTCTGTTCTACAGTCGTCAGCCTGTAGGAGGGTGTTGCGTTCACATTCGTAAAAGAATTGTGTTCAGGTATTGTTAGGGCGCTATGGGTCTTGTCTAGGATTTCCTGTGCATGTGCGTGTATGACTCTTATTTTCTGAGACTCTTGTAGTTTGGAGAAAAGGATGCCGAGTTCTCCAATTCCCATTCTTACTGAGGTCGTAAAATAGGGCTAGCCAGGAAAGATGACGCAGAATTTCTGGCCAGGGACAGCAGGATCGGCGAGGACCGGCTTGCCTCTGAAGCGCCAGCGCTGAAGCTCCTGACGTTTCAGTAAATAGCCGCTAGGGCTCCTGGGAACTGTAGTTCCTACTTAGCAGAGCGCTTCACAGACACAAACACAAGTAATTTAAACAGATGAAATCACAAATGTTACGAGTGCTTGCTCGTTGCCAAAGCTAATTCAGTGTTAGCAGGTGCAAATAAATGCAGATAAATGCAAAATGAGATTACAAAGATGTAAAATTCGTTTGTCCTGGATAAACAGATTCTGCCTACCAATTATAATCTTTTTTGTATATAAAAAATAGTCATAATCAATTTTGTCAATTGAAAGTCTTATTTGGTCCTTTTGTAACTGTAAATCTTGCTTAGTCCCTTTGTATACCCTCAATCTGTCAACGTAGTTTGTTTTTAGGCTTTGGGTGGATGACAAGAGAAGCCCTTTGTTATTTCCGTCAGTTCGAATCTTGAAACAAAGATACCAAGGGCGACGGTACATTTAAGCTATTCAGTGTCATTTGTTGTAAAATTTTGAAGGTTGCCAATAAACAAGTTGTCTTATCGCCGCTCATCATTCTGTACCAACAGACTTCTTCGTTGTTTAGCAGAGGATTTAGCAAAAGAGGTTTCATGTAGGACATCCTGATCTTTCTTGTTCCAGTACAATTTAGGAGTACGTGACATTGTTTCTTTTTTGTTTTCCTGATGGCAGAGTCTGCAGTTGTTGGTCAACGACTGGCCTCTTATTTCATGTATTTCATTGGTTGGCAGCAGATTCAAACGTGCTCTCAAGAGGAAGTTTCGTGCCATTCTGTTTGGAAATCTTTTAATGAAATTTTGATGTTCATTCAGTTTTTTTATATTAGGGAGATGCTTGGTCAGTTTGTTAACTGATGCTTTTTCCAGAGTGTTGATCCATTCTTGCTCCTTCAATTTTTTTATGATTCTGGTTGGATTTATTTCTAGTTCTTCATCACTTTCCAAGAGTCGAAGGCGTTGGCAATTCTCGACTTTCCAAGATTGAAGCATTTTACAGGTTGAATTTTGCATTTCACCGTTTATCAGTTGGTAAAGCGGTGGGCTCTTGGTTAGTAGACATTTTCTGAATCGCATCAACGAACTGCAGTTTAAAGAACCCTCAAGGGAGAGGAGGCATAGTTCCCATCTTATTGATGCTACTGGTTTTGATTTGGGTAAGCCTAGGACCGCTCTCCAGAAATAAGCTTCTAACTTTGGCCAAGGTTCTCTAGGTAGATTTGGAATCGCTTCCGCTGCGTAGATGATTGAAGGGACCACGTTTGCTTTATAAAAGTTAATTACCGGGATCGTTGAAAAGCGGCCACATTTTCTTTCAATTGCTTTTCCTTGGGCTGCCAGTTTTCTGATTTGAAGTGTAGCTTGAGTGGCCGACTTCTGTTTCGAGCTGTCCAGATTCATGCCGAGATATTTAATGGTTTTGACCAGTTGCCGTTGTAATCCTATGGGCGTGTGGTCGAGGAGTATAAAGTCATCTGCATAGTCGACTAATCTTATTCTTGCCAAAGCTTTGGTGGAAACGAATGATGTTAACTTCCGTTGATTGGTAGTCACCTAAATAGTCCAAGACTAGTCCTGGAGATAGGGGACACCCCTGTTTCGCCCCCCCCCCCCCCCCCCCCCCCCCCCCCCCAAGTGTGGGAATCAGTTCCGATACAGAGCCTTGTTGGTTGAGTCACTTTCATCTCTGTGTTTGTATAGAGCACAATTATGGGCTCTAAGATTTCCTTTGGGCACTCCCAATCGATCAACTTGGTCCATAGGCGAGCCCTGTCCACCCGGTCAAATGCTTGTGTTAGATCTATTGACGCTATGTAAAGTTTAGGCCCGCCTTCCAACATCTTGTTTTTTAAAGATGTTAAGAGTAAAGATGTGGACTGTAGTTCCTAGGCCTTTTTATTTTTTTATTTTTAAACCTGTCTGGTAGTCATTACAGGGGGCTTCTCCTGACCATTGTCGGAATTCCTCGAGGAGTAGTGATCCAAAAACCTTACCGATAGGATCAAGCAAAGCTATTGGCCTGTAGTTGGACAGTTTGCTGCTGTTGCCCTTCTTATAGATTGGAACTATTATGGCCATTGTCCATGATGGCGGGATGGATTTCAGCTCCACACACCGCTTGAAAACCATGCTAATGAAGTTTGCCCATTTTTCTGGATGAGTTTTTAAATCCAGGTTGGTTATTCCCTCTGGTCCCGGCACTCTTGAGTTGGTCAATTTCTTTATAAGATGAGTTAGATCTTCTATGTCGTCAAGATTTACCCAGTTCGTGCTGCTACCCCTTCAGCTTATAGCTGTTCCGAGCGGTAAAGCAAAGAGGCTTTTGAAGTGTGATATGCATACCGCTTCTCCGACTCCATTTAGGATTGCATCTTTGTTTTGTGGAGTTGCAGAGTTTAGGAGTGCCAAGATTCTCTTGCGTTGTTTGAGCAAATTGATTTTAACATTGCTTCTACATCCTGTTGGCAGAGTTTCTCACGATGTTCTCTTATCCACGACTGGTAATTTTTCTTCAATTTTTGTAGCTTTATTTTTGCAGAATTAGGTTCACGTTGGCTTGCTTTCCTTTTCTGGTTCATACTCCCTCCGTTGAGCAACCAAGATCTTATAGCTTACAGCTGTTTCAGGGGTTGTCAATGGGAGTTTTTTTCTTCCCTGGTATTTTATAGGCCGTTAACAATGGGCCATAATCCACTGCTTTTATGATGGCTGTTACATGGTTCTCGTTATATTTGCTGGCTTTTTCAGTCAACTTTAATCTATTGCCTTGGTCGGTTACTTCCAACTCGAGATGCAATTATTTGGAGGTTTGAGCATTCTTTTTCCAAGTTGCGAGTAAGAGGTTATGATCACTTGCTTTGGTTTGAATAACTTCAAAGGAGATTAGTTGTTTTAGTAAAGGTCTGGTGACAAATATATAAATCTATTGTTGAGTGCGATTTTCTGTTTCTCCAAGTAGTCAAAGACCCCTGTTTTCCTAATGTTGTGTTGACATTCAATAGTTGTCGCGAGTTCATCAATTTTAACCAAAGATTCCCTCTTTCTTCTGTGGGGGTAACTGGATGTTTTGGTTTTTGACTTTGGCAAATTGCATTTATGTCACCACACACTATGATGTTAGGAACTAGGAATTCAGCCATGACTTCGTCTATTGCACTTTCCATTTCTGTCAAGTAGTGCAGAGGATCGATTTTTGCAAATTCCAGTAAGTGTTTATCACTGCTTTCCATGTTGTTTTTGGTGCTTTATCAAAATTTTTCTTTTGCTCCCAAAGAATGAGTACTGTTAGTAATGACTGATTGGATGTATCAATCGAAAGCCCGATTCCACTGCGACAAGCAGTGAAGAGGCCTGATGAAGGAAAGCCCATACTACCTTTTTTTTGCTGGGGCCAAGATGATTTCGTAGCCGTCAAGAGTAGGTTTTCTCATGAGCCACGTCTCCTGCAGACACAGAATATCATATTCTCCCAGCTTTACATCTCCTGGACTCGTCAGATGTAAGAAACCTCTTTTGTTCCATGAACCTAGGCTCAAGGTGATATTCCCTTTATCGGTCTTGTAGCTCGTCAGGTTGGTGTTGTTGACCAGCTTGAGTTGCTATTTTTGAACGCTTTGTTGATGAGGCTTTAGGTAACCATGACCATAAACATTGAGTCATCGATTTCAGAGTATTAGCTGGTTCCTCCCTTTTGCTGGATGTTATGTCCTGCGCAATTGTCCTTTTTGTAACAGAATTATTGGAGCCCCTTCTATATTTGTTGTTTTTCTAGTCAGTATCTTGTTGTTTTCCGTTTCCTTTTTGTCTATTTTTTCCACGGTTTGATTTTTGAGTGTGTCTTCAACTTTGGCACGCTCTATCCTTGTAGCTGGTCTTTGGGATGAAGCCACTTGATTTTGATATGAATTTCTCCATTCTACTTGATCCTTTTGTGGGGACTTTTTTCTGTAGGGCTTTTGCTTTTGTGCCTGCATGTCAAGGTCTTTTCTCCTAGGTTCCGTTAGATCATATCCCAATTTCAACAGGGCCTTAATTTCTTGTCTTAAGAGGTCCTTGACCGTTGGCAAAGTTATATGAAGGAGACAAAGGGCTTTGCCATTTTTATGGCTTGGATCTACGATTAATAAGTCCTCTGTTGAAATTTTTTGAAGTCTCGAGACTAGCTGAAATAGGGACAACACTGAGCTTCTATTAAGAATCACTTTGTCTTTATTGTCAAAGATCTGTTCTAGCTTAAAAAGCCATTGAGATTTTTCTTTTACCGATGAGTCGCCGGTATGTCTTTGTTTTGAAGTGAATTTTATTTGATCTCGATTCTCGACTTGTCTCATGGTGCAAGGATTTCCTCGATTCTGTCTTTGCTTGTTCTTTTATGGTTCGTCTTTCGCTCTCTTTGGGTCTATCTTTTGATTCAGAACATTGGCCTTGATTTGGCAGTTTCCCTGGGTCATCTTTCATTCTCAACGGATTCCTTGCTTCTGAGGGCGCTTGTCCATTCTCTACGAATTCACTGTTTCTCTGGATTATTTTATTTCGACGTTCTTCTATTGTGAGGAACGCTGGAGTAACTTTGTTTACGCCATCTGTTAAATTTATTGCAGTGTTAAGCCGAGGTAGGATTACTTTAGTTTGTCGTTTTGATGATTTGCTACAATCCGAAGAGTCCGGAGTAGGGGACTCTTTGTTTAAATGTTGGTTCAGATTCATTAAATCCTCATCCTTTCTAGTCTTCCTTGGTTTTTGGTGATCCTGACAGCTGCTCTTTCACGATCAATGTTCCCTGGGATATTTTGGATCCTTTTTTTGTACTACTCCCCAAGGTACTTTTGTTTGTCCAGTATTTGTCAATTTTACCCCGCTATGTTGGGGGGGGGTTGTAAATAGGGAGTACCTTTGATTAGTTTTGTGACTTTCGTCTTTGTTTTCTTTACCATCTTTTGTTTTGTCGTCAACCAGTACCACCTCTTTAAAATTTCCTGCTGATTCGTTACTGGCATTTGCGTTTTTTTTATCATTTCCTTTCACTATATTCATGGTGAACCGGTGGGCTTGACAAGAGTCGGTTTGTTTGTTCAGGCGTTGAGCTGGGGGATCCCCAATGGATTCGTCTTTTCCCTACAGACTTTTAGATGTATTTGTTCCAACATCTGTACTTTGAGCTGCTGATCATTATTAAATTGATGTGAGATGTCCTTATAATTTTTGGATCTCTCATCCATCGCTGTGACGTAGCCTTCTAAGTATATTAGTTTTGTATGGATCATAGCCTGAATAGATGTATGGTCCTTCAAAGTCTCATGGATCGATTCATATAGTTTTGTGAATGGGGTCAGCACGATGGTAATGGCAAACATAATCGAGAAGATGTCAGGCTTTTTTGTTGGAGTCTTTAGGCGTACGTGTAATCTGGGCTTTCGTTTTAGTTGGGGATAGTGATTTTAGTTGTCGGCTTGATTGCGATCTTCGTGGATTCCTCTTGGTCGTTAGGTCCAAAGACAGTCTTCTGTTTTTGTCGATGTCCTTTCTGTTGGCTTTAGAACCTCTTTGTTCGTCAAACTGTCCCTGTTCTTGTTTTGAGTGCATGTCAAAACTTCGTAGGTTCTTTCCCACTCAGTCAGCATTTATTTTCCTTAACCTTGGGTCTTCCCAGTTGTCCACATTTCGATCTTTAGACTCTTCTAGACTATCTACTAAATTGGCTCGGTTATTTTGCAAATGTGCAAGTGGATCGTAGTAGTGAAATAATCATTCTGCTCAGATCGAGCCTGTGGAGGTTGTGGTGATATCGGGCTGTCTTGGAGCTGTATTACCATTGGATGGCCCGAAGTTTCCTGTGTTGGTAATATAGGGTCTTCAGCAAAACTTTGATACATGATCCAATATTGCGTCGTCTTCTGGTGGCACTCTCTCTTTTCCTGTGGTCTGAAGGGGAAAATCCTCCTCCACGTGCCTGGGCATTTCTTGGTTCGCGAGATCATATACTATAGATCCTTTCGATCGGCCATCTTTGTTATCTCTTAAGGAAACCTGGGCCTCCCTAATGGGTGGTTGGTAGCTTTGTTTGATTGCGCGTCAGATTTGACTTCAAGCCTGCGACTTTTGTACAACGGGTGACATTCTAGTACAGCTTCCAGGATTTCTGAATCTGTTAATTCTGTTCTGATGTTCACAAGTTGCTTGGGTTTAAGTGTGAATAATTTAGACAATATGTCAGGTGGTGTACTCTTTGTAGCTATAAGTCCCTTTGTAAAAAGATTTGTAGGCACATTGTGATTCAAGGGTGCTCTCCATCCTCTTAACTTTTGACTCATTAAGCTAGCATTAATCTGACTTTGTGGGCGTTTCTTAAAGTTGGTTTCCTGATTTGTTTTTGAATGATCTGGTATTTATTTTTCAGACTCCAGCTTCTCATCTAGCCGGCAACCACGAGCAGACACTCCCCCTGGCTCCAGCCCGCCTCCTCCCACTTCCTGGTTCCACGAAGGGACGTGCAGGACCTGCAGCTCCAAGTCTGCCCCCGACAGCAAGAGGGCAATCCTGTCTTCGCGCACCATTGCGGTAACCAACTGGCCGTCCAACCGCGACTCCAGGTCCCCATTCGGCCGATTCCAGCCCCCTGAAACAGACTTCCGCCGCGAGTCACTTACAGCCCCGTCGGGCAGGCGGGGCGTGCGCTCCTCCGCGCTGCAGTCCACTGCCGCCTGCTCCATTATTCCTCAACACAGTAGCCTCTGTCCCCGGGTCATCCTCACGGATCTCCCCTCCGGGGGCACACGGTAAGAGCCGTATGAACATGGGCTGCGGGTTGTTCTTGCTCCGCATTAAAACGGAGATTTTGATGATTCATTGATGTCAGGATGTTGCTTGGGCGGTAAGGAGCGATTTATAATGGAAAGTCCATATTATGATGTGTCGCTGACGGAGATAGGTTTTACCTATCTACGAGATCGGAGACCAGGGACACAGTTCTTTCTATGGTTTCAGGTAGCACGGCTTCTTGTGTTTTTCACTCACCCTCAGGGGTCGATGTAGAGTCCTTAATGGGGGCGAGTGTCATGGACACAAGTGGGTTTTCTAATACATCATCTGTCTTACTTAGTGGAGACAGAAAGGCAGAGTGCCGTTTGTGTCTCCAGTTCGTGGGTATTCCAATGAAATAGATGCTACCCCCCCCCTCCAACTCGGAGCGCTGTATGTGAGTTTAGGCGACTTTTCCTACCTGCAATCAGTGAATCCGCCGGTTGGATTTGCAGGCTGCCCTTCTTGCTCTTGTCCCAAGTACCCATTTCACCAGCGTGGGGGACGCTGTATATTGCCACTTCTTAAGTGTGGTCCAGAAGTTTTATCTGCTCCAGTTTTAGAGTCTCTCCCCGCCACCTAGGGCGACGCTGCCATAGACTGCCTCAGACTGCAGTCGTATCCGCAGTCAGCTCTGCGTCCGCTTCACAGAGATGGTGCTTTTCAAGGGTCCGCCCAGTAAAACAGAGGAAACTGTAGAGAGTCTCCAGCCAGTGACTGCCTCAGACCAAAGTATTGCGCAATAATTTTGGTTTGTGATTTTTGTATTTTGCAAGTCAGGGTTAAAACCTTTAGTTCACGACAGGCAATACATAATTGCCCATTTCTGTAAGACAAGAACTGTAACACAACGTGGTGAAGTGTTGAAATTTAAAACTGTCAACAAGTCCCAGCTTCAAGTGTGTGATTCTGAGCACAAGTCACTGAATATCAAAGTCCCTAATATGCGAAAATTGCCAGCACCTAAATACTTCGAAATTGTCAGCATCCATTTTTCAGAAAGCCAAAGTTTCAAGCTCTCCACTTGCAGTCTTGCATAGCAAACGGTAGTTTAACGCCATTTACTCACTGCTCAGCACTACAGTTAAAAACGCTGAAAGGAATCCCAGGTGTTCCAAAAAACTACAAGTCACCCACAAACCCCGTTTCTAGGTAAACTCCTGAAATCCATAATCTGCACTCAATTACAACACACACGGAAAATATAACATTTTGGACGATTGCCAGCTAAGGTCTTGCTGGTCAGTGGCACAGATGGTAAACTTGGGAAAGGTCCAATGATATTCACAGACTGGTGGATTCACGTACAATGGGGGGCGGGGGGCATGGCCTTGCATGATTGAAGTGCTTTTTTTTAACACTAGAACATCCTTATGGGATGCCTTATGAAGTGTGGTGCTTGACCTGGCAATTCAGTGGTTTCCATTTATTGTTAACCAACAAGATCCCAAATCATTAAAAGGACGCCAAGTTCTCAAATTATTCTCTGTACCTCTGGAGTTCCAAGGGGTTGCCAGGCCCGCCCCCCCCACACCCCCCTTATTTTTAACTTGCATTTTCGGCCCTTTATTAGAATGCAGCGTGGTCATGAGATACAGGACTACGCCTACGCAGAGGATACTCAAAAGCTTATAAACTGACATCCCATCAAAAAAATCCCAATGCACGAAGGCCAAAAATGAGTGGATGGGCATCAACAAACTAAAATTAAACCGTTCTCAGACGGAGGATATTCATTTAAGAGATGTCAAACCCAAGAAATCCCCTCTGCTATGGCCAGACAACTTGGGATGCCTGCACCCCTCAGATCATGTTCAGCAGTTCAAATCCGACTAGCTGGATAGACAACTACTTATTCTCCAATATTCCTTACCAAACTGTTCAAAAGAAAACATCATAATTGTACTTTAACTCATGATATGTTCATTTTATGTTCATTATTCATGAGGAATTACAAGTATGCATAGGCTACCGTAACCCCGTCTACATTGGGGTGCCAAAGAAATATCAGAACATTCTGAGTTTTTATGCCAGGCTTATTTATTCTGAGACGCCCCAGAAGAGCCAGCATCCCAAAGGCTCTCCCCCCAACTGCACTGGTTACCTGGAAGCAAAATGATTACTTTGAAAGCATTATGCGTGCATTTTAAAGCATGCTTCTCAGAAATTCCAGAGTTGAAATGCACGCAATAGGGTGGTAGTTCATTTTTCCACCAGGCCGCCTATGCCTGGAATAGTCAGTCCTCTCCCCCCGCCCCCCCAGTGCTACTGTTAATTATATGCTGTGAAATAACACTACAGTCGACATAAACCCAAAAGCCCCCATACACACAGTTTTGCAAAAAGGAATGTTGGACTGTGTTACAAGGAAACCATTTTTAATGGTTTTGGTCCATTTGACCTACAACATTTTACCTAATCATATTTGATCGAATTTATTTGACATTTTTCGGTCTAAAATGTACCGTTACCCACCCCCATATATACATTTGATCGATTTCAGGTCAAATGTTTAGGTCAATTATGCCAATACCTTTTTAATTGCGTTTATATTTTTAACTGTCAGTGCATAGAGTTATGTTTCAATTAAAAAAGGTAATTATTTTTATCAAATAGCGTTTTCATTACAGGAGAAATTTCCAGAGAAGAAGATTTAGCGTTTGTTACATAGTACACGTCGCTATTAGGCCACTTTCAGCCCTCCATTTTTGCCTATCATTATTATTTCTAGGTTATTTTTATTGTGCACGCCTTAACTACAACAACAAAAACAAAAACAATTAGGTACAATTAGGACTGATGAGCAGATGTCTGCATACCTTTGGAGATCTTCTGAGCGATATTAGTCCTGAAACGTTATCTGGACTGATGGGACTATGGTCCATAGTCCCATATGGGACTATGGAAGTGGAGGGGTTGGGGGTTCATGTCATTGTGCTGAAACTCTGCATCTCCCTGGTTTTACCGGGACTGTCCCTAAATGCCTAATTGTGGCCCTCATGCCACCCAAAGTGTTTCTTATTTAAAAACTGTGTCCTGCTTTGGGGAAAGGAGGGCAAACACTGCCAGAATCCAGCTGCCACTGCAGAGAGATCAAATATCCACAGAGCAATGCTCGTTTGCCAACCTACTTCTACCCTGTTAACAGCAATATGCATCATCTGCTTGGGACATTTTTATGCAGCTAGCAAGGCCTGAATATCAGAGCAAACGTCCCTTTGTTTTTAACAAGCTTGGGTCACAGGGAAATCTAGTTTACATCCAGAGACATGTCCATAATACCGGCCCTATGCAGCCCCTTTCCTACTGATAAGCAGTCAGTAGTCATGGTAATAAAAAATAAAATAAAAATAAAAAAGGCAACTTGTTTTCCTACTTTTATGTTGGTGCATTGTCCAGTTTTACAGGAGAGAGAAAGGTGGCAGGGGATACAACTGAGAATATCTTGCTGGCATAGCAAGGGCAATGCCACAGCATGAAGCTACCAAATCACTAAAATCTCTTTTCCCAAACTTCTCTGCCACACTACCCAATAAGGAGCTTCCAACAATGTTTGCTCCTATCAGAAGCTTTGGAAAAAATAAAAAAAATATCTAAAAAAATAAAGTCGGGGGCCGGGGCTTCTATTTCCAGGCTGTGAAGTGATTTAATTTTTGGGCTATTGCAGGGAAAATTGGGCTACTTTTGACTGCATTTCTGTTTTTCTTTGCATCTGGCACTTTGAAGCTGGATGACCTGAATCCAAGGGTTCTCGAATAAGTGCTGCTGGGAGACTGTAGCGTTACTTACAGGTTCCAAAAATCAAAAACGTGTCCAAAATTATCTTCAACTGGAGTTGGAATACCAAATTATACCCTCCTAGAAAATTTAGGGTAAAGGGCTAACATAACTGCAGCGCTTTTCCTTGCGCTTCCTGCCTCATGACAGCCACTGTACAGTCTCTAAAATCCGAACCGAGCAAGGAGAGCAATAGAATACCGAAGCCGAAAAAGATACTTTGACCACACTCCATAAGAATTTGGAATGCAGATACTGCTGTAATGACATCTGCATTATTGGTTCCCCTAAAAATGCCATTAAAGATAATGCAGAACTTTATGGAAGCCCTGCTGAAGAGAATACATGGGAGATCCTGCTTTCCCTCCACCGCTTCCTCTGTGGTCATCTCATCTTGTGTGTCCTGCAGTGGCCCTGGTGAGCAAGCAGCTTACACCCACTACCCCCTCAGCCACGTTTCTGCTGCATAAGCCACTAGGAAACAAAAAACCTTCCTCTTCAGCACCCGCTTCCTCCCCCCTCAAGAGTTGCTTACAGCACAAAAAGGAACAACTGTGCTCGGGAGCCAAGTTTATTTTTTGTTGAACCCAACTGCCTTCAGCACTTGGCCTGGAGGCCAGATGCCAATAGTATTTTTGCAAAATACTCCCAGGCAATACTAGTAAAGAGCGCCCACACCATCCTTATGCCCCCTAGATGGATTTGCTCAGGACGATAAGTCGAGCTATCACGCTCTTAACGATAATTTCTGCGTGTGGCTGGGGAGGATTCAGAAAAAACGCTTAAACGGGTCTTCCCTGTTAGCAAGCAGAGCTCTCAAACACAGTTGAATTGTTTTAAATTCCTGATCAGTCTGGTTTTATTACAAGGTTGTAGCCCCTGAACCCGGCAACATTTAGACAAACGACTAAACGAGCAGGTGCAATAACAGTCTGGAATGTACAACGTTTTCCATTAGCAAAGCAATCTGATCGAGGCAAGGCACCTCTCTCTCCACGCCCCCCCCCCCCCACTTCCCCAGTAAACTGACGTTTTAACACTTGCTGATATTTTGCAACTCTCCATAGTTTAACTAAAATTTAGTTTCCGGGCTTTCCTAAAGAGCTCAGTGCTTGGATGCACTAAATGATGTTGAATCAAGTTGCACTTAACCAGCAGGGCTACGGATATTTTGAAACAGGAGTATGTATGCCCCATTTGTGGAAGTTGGAGCAAATTGTGTTTGTTTTTCCTCCAAAAAAAAACTACAAAGTAATGCCCAACGGAAATATCTCTTTAGACGAGAATATATATTTTATCTGAAACAGATCTACTTCTTTGCACCTACTAAGGCGTGCACATTTAAGAGTTTTACCTTCAAGTACTTCTTGGTATTGGACTTTAAAAAGATTACTTTTGCGGCTTCAATTCTGCGGCCCTGGAAGCCCAAGGCACAAGAAGGTTGCACATAAAAGCGCGGCATGCTATGCGTCAGGCTTCCAGGGATGCAGTATATAGACAACATGCTGCAGGCCGCCTGATGGAGGCCTGTGGGAGGGAAGAGAGTACCCCAGAAAGGGACCAGCAGGGGATTGGTTGCAAAAGACCCAACCTGCGAATGCAGCCTTTTGTTCTGGAACCCACAGGTTCAGCCTTTTGTAACCGGCCATTAGACATGCATCCAAATAATTAGCGCCTTGCTGTGCCATTGCTCTGCTGATACCACAAATTCGAGCACAGTGTAGCTATGTCTGTCGAAGAAAGCGGTATGTGCGTTTGATTTCCTGATCAATAAAATGAAACGGACAAAAAAAAGAAAAGAATTCTGTTGAGAGTATGCACCCGTTTGTAGGAAGTATAAAAATAAAAAACAGCACACACATTCCCAGCCCGTTTATCCACACACATGGCTGTAAAAAGTATAAACTGCATTTTGGGAGGTATTTAGGTGAAGCCAATATTCACTCTACTGCCCATCACCGGATGTGAAGTTGAGGGGGTCATCTACATAGGAATTATACCATTAAACATCAGTGAAAAGGGCTGGAAATGTTCTAGACAATGAGCAATACTGATAAAACCAAAATAGGACCCCAAGTCCTGACAAGATTGGTAGATTACAATCCTTGTATATCATCCACAAACAAAAATTAGATCAGGATCCCCAGACACACAAACTCCCCTAAAAGCATGCCTAAAGTGAATAAGGAACACAAGAGGCTCAAGCATGAGGGCAAGCAACGTGGGGAGTCAGCAATCTTGGCGGATACTGCAACGAAGAGGAAGACAAAGAAAATAACATTAGTACAGACAATATCTTTAGTAGATTAATACAAAAACTTCACGTGGCTAAGAAAATAACGAACAAATGAGGAGTGTTCAAAAACACTCAGAAGAAACCAAAAGAACCATTTAATGAGATTCGACACCATGGATCGATGGGGTATAAACCTGGAAAGGTCCAGGTGGATGAAATAAAGCATATACTGAAACAGTCACAAGCAAACGCTGGCAAATATCTCGGTGTCAACATTTGTCCCAGATCAAGGACTACACAATCCACAACTGGTAGGGAAGGGTTCGAAATTAATTGATGGAAGCCATTTTGCTTCTGCTTGAAGCCTAGTTCGCTAGGGGTTACTTTTGACTTGCCGGGCCAACTGGTTTCATACAAACACACTTATGTGGTATTAACTTTAGAAAAAGATTGCATCTCATGAGGAAGTATATACTTG
The DNA here is from genome assembly GCF_040938575.1 of Ambystoma mexicanum. Lineage (NCBI taxonomy): Eukaryota > Metazoa > Chordata > Amphibia > Caudata > Ambystomatidae > Ambystoma > Ambystoma mexicanum. Next base: position 1,148,099,569 of record NC_090932.1, read on the forward strand.
CTTGTGCTCATCCAACCTTCAGTTAGAACTCTGTAGGGGATTTATTTGGTTTGAGTAGCAATGTTATTACGGCTTGCCGAAGAGATAACAGGAGTAGCCCTTCGCCAAGGGGATTCTTGCCATAAACTGAGAAGGTGAAATATTACTTTAAACGCCTATTAAAATTCTGCCACTAGCCTATCAGAGCCTACCTAGCGCCTTACCGGGGGGTAGGGCGGATGTGGAGGGGAGAATGGAAGTTTTTGGGGTTTGAGGAGAGATTCATTATTATGAGGTGAGTGATATAAAAAAGGAGAACAGGTCTGCCTGATCATACACATGTGCTTGGCCTACCTCCCCACGTAGTAGCCTAGCCAACAATATTTTACACCCATCTGCTTCTCCATAACTCCATTCCGGAACCAGCCCAACAAGAAAGGTTACTTCCTGATCAGCGCGAGCAAAATTCCTGTAAATTTGGAACAGCCAGACAACCAAAAGAAGAGGGGGTGGGGGGTGAGGAAACAAAGCTGTTGAAGCTGCTTTTCAACAACATTTAATTTCATCTGAGAAAAAACAGAAAAAGCAATTCCATTAATACAAATTCTAAATGTTTCCCCAAAGAGCAGTGCAAGAGGATATAGAAAACACATGGGTCTCAAAATACAGGGCAATCTTCATAGATATGTGTTGTGGTAGGTATTAATGTAAAGTTGCTTGCGATGTCACGAGGGCTGAGAATGTGGAAAGTGGGTGGAGGACGATAGGGGGGAGAGAGCCGGGGAAGGGAAAGAAGGACGCTGTGCCGGCTTGCTGGCGAATAAACATAAGATGGTAGTCAATCACTTCATTTGGCGACAAGGTACCAGTGAAGCAGACAAACGTTGTGCAACTGTCCTGTTGGTGTATAACAGGATTGATGTAAAGTACTTTACAGCCTATGGCTTAGGCACACATCAGGTATGTAAATTAGTTAATGTTTGAAGCGGTACAGGAAAGTTAAGGAAAGACCTGAACTTCCTCAAGCGGCAGGAAAGAAATACACAGATGAAGAACCAGCGTATTATTGCAAGATCTAGTGTTGCACCATCACTGTTCAGTTGTCGGGAATTTGAGGAAAGACCATAGCAGCATCACGTGACATGCAGCCATTTTGAACCAGACGAACTTCGCTGGAGGAAAGGAAGTAGCAGCTACTCTCCTTCGTCCCAGTACAAAGAAAAGAAGAAAAAAAAAAATTCTCATCTGTACTACAGATATTGGAATAAATAAGGGCAATTTTTTGGAATAGGAAAGAAGAGAATATCAAAAAGATTACTTTAAAAAAGTCAAAACAAAAGTGAGACATGGCTATTCGAGGCATAACAGTGCACCCTCCAGAGAGCTTTCTCCCTAATGCAGGTCAACCACCAGTTCCTTGGCTAGACTGGAGAGAATATTGACGCTACTACATTAAAAATGGTCGAACTTGAAGGACTCACACCTGAGAAAAAGAAACTACTCTTATTACATGCTCTTGGCCCAGAAGGTCAACACAAGTATAAGGAACTACATCTACTAACAGATTTAGATGCTGGCGAGATCGATGTACATGAGCGTGTAATAAGACAACTCGACAATTATTCTGCACCAGAGACGAATGTTCCCATCAACAGGTTTAATTTTTATACGAGGGCACAAAAGAAGAGGAAACAGAGGAGTAGGTGTCATCTCTTAAGAAACTAGCTCCTACATGCAAGTTTGGTGCAGGAATAGCAATGGAAGAATTCATATGTGTTCAGATTACAAAATACACTAAAGATTCAGCAATACAAGATAGATTATGGACGGTGGGAGAACCATCCCTACGGCAAGCTCCGACAATTGCTAAACTAATGGAGCACACAGAGATGCTCAAAATAGATAAGAAGGAGGATATACAACAATCGGGTGGTGGCAAGGATGAAGAGATAAATGATCAAGTGTATGTGGCAGTAGTTAAAAAGAAATATGCACAGTGAGAATGAAGTAGAAGGACATATGAAGCAAGGTCTAAGAGCAAAGATCAGGATAGTAATGTGCTTAAGGAAAAGTTTTAAGAAGAGCACATACCCAACAGCGGAAACCAGAGAGAGATGTTTTAGGTGCCGAAGAATATGACATTATGCTTCATCAATAAATTGTCCAGCAATCAACAAAATATGCATGTCTTCTAAAGGTAGAGGGCATTTCGCTGTTGGTTATTCATGAAAGCGGACACGGAGGAGAGTAGTAGTAGTAGTAGTGGTGTGCGAATCCGGCAGGAAGAGTGAACAGGATGGAATAAAGTGCAAAGTAGTGTAGGAGAATTGGCCGCTCAAGCTAATGGTGGATAGTTGCTCACCATATACAATAATTATGGAAAACAAGTGGCAGGAGTTGACATCCAAAGGTTTGAGACAAAGGCTGCACCGTTCAGAGATCGTAATCCAGGAGGTTTTAAAGGGTCAACAATACATTTCATTGGATTTTTTGTGAGCAGTGTGCAATTTAAAGGTTGCACAGCCGAGATCAAAGTTTGTGGCCAAGAAGGATGTAACGTTTTGGGTTGCAAAGAGCGAGACAAATGGGCACATGCGAGCGCCCCTCTGCTTTATGTAGGCAGAAAAGAGAGCAAAAAGATTGGGGCCAGAGACCAAGAAGGAGATGCGTTTCAAACAAAGTTAGATTTGCTGAAAGGATACGCACATAAAATGATCCCAAAGCGATCCCAGTCATAACTAAGGCGGTGAGACCAGTTCCCTTTGCATTGATGAATAAACTGGAAGCAGAATATGACAGGTTGGAGAAGGAAGACGTGATTGAAACTTCACTATAGGTGAGCCCCATTGTGGTAGCAGTAAAGAAAAATGAGAAACTCCGAGTTTGTGTGCACTTAAGAGATTTGAATAAGAGATTTGAATAAGAACATCCAAGTGAACAATTACCCAATGCCCATCATTTCCAAAATGGTGAACTGTAGTGAGGGGGCGAACGTGTTTAACATCTTGGATCGGTCGAATGCTTACCATCAGATAAACTTCAAAGAAGATTGTAGGGACTTGACAGTTTTTAATCACACCGGTTGGTATGTTTCGTTATAAAAGGATGCCTTTTGGGCTTGCTTTGGCAGCAGCCATGTTTGAAAGGGCTACAACTCAGGTGCTCAAGAGCCTCAAAAGGAACATTGGTATATCAGGATGGCATAACTATTTGGGAAAGGAGAAAAAGAACATGATGAAAGATTGGAGATAGTGTTACAAAGTTAGCGGAGAAAGGTCTTAAAGTGGAGAGAAGTAAATGTAAATTTAGAGCAAGGATACCGTCCAAAAATGGATGCTGTGAAAACCGCAAGGATTGCTCCAGCTACCATGAATAAAGATGGTGTAAGATCATGTTTAGGTCTTTGCGAATACTACAGCAAATGTGTGCGTGATTTTGCGCGCATGACTGAACCGATCCGGAAGTTATTGAAAAAGGATGCCAGTTTTGTGCGGGTTGAGAGTTGTATGCAAGCTTTCAATACCATAAAGGACAACATTTGTAGTGCTGTGGAGTTGGATGGGTTTGTGGTCGGTAGAGAGACTAGACTCACGGTGGATGCTAGTGGAGTAGAACTGTGATCAGTGTTGTCCCAGGTGGTAGAGAGACAGGAAAAAGTGATTTGCTATGCCTTGAGAGCTGTTACTGAAGTGGAAAGCAGATACTATATTATAGAAAGGAATTGTTGGCTTGCGTGTGGGGTATACATTATTTCTGCAAATATGTTTGGGGAAGCAAATTTACAGTGTGTACCAATCACAAACCTTTAGGGGAATTATTGGCGGTGAGGAGGTCTGTGCAGGGCTACCCCGAGGTTAGCAAGGCTGAGTGTGAGAATGTAGGGATATGATTTTGCAGTAAGATATGTACCAGGAGTGAAAAATAGAGTAGTTGATTTTCTTTCCCAGTTGATAAGGGTGTTGAAGAGGAAGACCACAAAGAGGAAACTGTAGCAGCAGTTAATGAAGTGGTTTCCAGGGATGAATGGTTGGAGGAAAGGTACTCAAGAGGGTGAGAGTTTACTAATAATGGATGGATGACTAAAAGTGAACTGGATGAGAATGTTTAACCATTTTGGGAAGTTACAAATGAGTGTTCTATGGAAAGTGAGTGTTAGTGAGAGGTGATAAGCTGGTACCACTTGAGAAAGGAATTGACGGAGAAAGCTCATTAAGGTCATCCAGGATCCACCATAACAAAGAGAAATTTGAGGCAAAGTACTGGTGGCCAAGCATGGATTTGATGGTAGAAATGTTTGTGAGAAATTGCTGGCCTTGCCAGAATGCTGACAAGAGTTGTAAGATACAGAAGGAGGAGTACAGTGTAGTGGTCAAACCTGAGGTTGTTTGGGAAATATTGGGTATTGACATTTTGCGACCATATAATAGATAGGGAAGAGAAAAGAGGTTTCTGGTGGTGATGGTAGAGGCTAAGTGGGTCAGGAGCGTTGGACGAGTGAAATAATGAAGTTTCGTGAATAGGTTTTCAGAAGAGAGGGTTAGCCCAAGAGGATAAGTGACAATGGAGTACAGTTCAACAGTGCTGAAATGCAAGAGTATGCACATAGAGTAGGCATTGAGGGGAAGTTGTCAGCGCTTTATCACCCTAAAACAAATGGCAAAGTGGAGAGATGTAATAGAGTTATGGTAGAGGCTGTGGAGAAGGCAGTAAGAAACAATTGGGATGTGGGGACAGCGATTGAGAAGTTATGGTGTGCAAGGACTTTGATAAGCAGGGATTCAGAGAAGTCACCATTTGCGATTATGAGGGGCAGACATCATAACACTATGGTTGACCCTGCATAGGTTAAAATGAAATCATATGCAAGTGAACAACGTAAGATCCAAACTAATTCAAGCGGTGCAAGTTATGGCAAGAGGAGGTTTAAGCCAGGCGAATATGGGAGGATAACGAAAGGTGTGGCTCCTGGTAAATGTGGTTCAAAGTGTTCAGATCCTGTAAGGATAGAAGTATACAAGTCTGTCAGGAATTAAGGTGGGACTGTGTGGAATATGTGCAGGTTGAGTATGCAGAGGTGGAGTTGTAAGTATTTGAACATGTACAAGGGTAAAAGGTTCGATGTGTGGATGGTAGAAGATGGAAAAGAGACAGGGATGGAGAGTAGCAATGATTGTGATGATAGGGTGCAGAAGAATGTCCTGGAAAGAGGAGGTGGTAGCATTGGGGATTGTGGAAGCGGTAGGAGATCTCAAAGACGACCTATTTAGTCCAAGGACTAAATAATGAAATGAAGGTTGTTCACTCCTTTGCTCACGCAATTTTCCATTCCCAGTTCCAAGGACTATTTTAGGTAATGAAGGTTGTTAATTTCTTTGTTCACAACTTGTTCTCTCGCAGTTTTAGATGTCTTTAACTGAGTTTCAATATTCTTGTTGTACGTTTTGTCGGAGGGGAATGTGTTGTGGTAGGTATTAACGTGAAGTTGCTTGTGATGCCAAGAGGGTTGAGAATGTGGATGGAGGACGGTTGGGAGAGAGCTGGATAAGAAGGGAAAGCAGGATGCTGTGCCAGCTCGCTGGCGAATAAACATAAGATTGTAATCCTACTCACGCTGTGTGGTAGTTAATCACTTCCATTATAGCAGCATTGCATGCAGGATCAAGTAACAAATATTCACCAAAGTTCCCAGTAGGCCTGAGGCTGGGTAAATCTCCAAACTGCAGAGCGAGCACAAAAGGAGGAAGCACACAGACGGGAAACATTAAATAGCTACCAAGGAGAACTAAATGGGATAATATCAGCGACAGATGACAAGTAAGAAGTACAATATTTGGCCCTGGATGCAGAGTTCTCCAGGTATCAGACAAGTAATACTAACCTAGAAAATGCAAAATAGTCGCATTTGATAATGAATGAATTACCCTCCCATTACGGTCCACGTAGGTACCCAATATGGAGTTTAAATCACCTTCACCGATGATGCAAACATCCTCAGCCCTCTTCCAAAAGCTGCGCCTGTCCAAATACAAGGACATCCACATGTTGGCCATGTGCATTGATAAGGAGCACTTTCATCCAAATAATATTTCCTCAACACCAGATTCATTGGAGCCAGAAAATTGAAAACGCAGAGAGCAATGCACTATCATCAACCCTCTACTAGGTTATGTGGAATACACTATAGTATCGGCCCCACAAAAGCACCTTGCAGAGGACATACAAGTAGGGGGAGGGGCGGTAGGACAGAAGTCTCTTGCCAAGAAGCAATTTTAATAGCAGTAAATTGCCAGCTTCCTATCTGTTAAGTGTTATGGTTTCGAACATTGCAGCTCATAAAATTAAATATACAAAGGGCATCAAAGCGGTAAGAAGTGCTCTATCCCCAGCTACCATCATGCACAGGACAAAAACACATCTGCGGATGAGTAAACTGATCATGATTAACAGTCGAGTTACTTTGAATGAAACGCCTATTTCCCCACCTGCAACCAGACAGTTCTAACTCAAATCCCAACATAATGGCAAACCATGCTACGAGGTAGCTATGAGCAGCAAATCAAAAAGGGAATACTTCAGCAAGCTTTCACAAACAAGAGTGGACTGTCTGCTACAGCAACATAACATCATAAAAGAAAGCATTTTCCTGATCATACAGATGTAATAAAGATGGCAGCTAAGCCTGTACGCCAAGCTTGCACTCAAAGTTAATGCACTGACACAGCAAGGCAGAAATATATGACAAGGATCACCAGCTTTTTGCAGAAGTCCAATAGATCTAGGTGAATAGGAGGCCAACTGGTGACCAGAGTCAGAAGAGCAAAGGAAGGATGGCAATTAAGCAATGTTACCCAGACATATGGGGAAACAAGCTCTTAGGAGGCTGCAAACCTGAGATATGGGCCAGTGACGTATGGTTACAGTTTAATTGGCGCAGTATTGTCCTGGAGCTCCAGACAACTTAACTACTGTGCTTGAGGTAGGTGGAAAAGGATAAAAAGAGGATTCACTGTGGGGAGTCTGGAGAGCAGCAAAGCTCCGCAGGAAAGGGTGAAGACATGGTGGGTGAGCAGGATACTGGTGAGGAAGATGGAGAAGGACAGAACGAGACCTTGAGGCAGGCCCCAGCAGCAAACAAGGAATGCAGTCCGAGAGGAGGATTTAGAGAAACAGACCTGGGGCACTAAGCAGTCACATAGTGCGCCAAAGAGGAGGAAGTAGATTGACAGTTAAGTGGGAGGGAGCATCGACTGCAGCAGCATCCTGGAGGCCCATGGAATCCTGAGGGACATCAGAATCCAAGTCTGCTTCCCAAGTATTAACCCAAAGCATACGATTTCAAATCGCTCCAAGTATTCCAAACAAGGTGCCAATTCAAAACATTTAAGGGTCACCTTGGAATTCCAAGGAGAATAAAAGGTAATTGTGGCCATCTACTGTGTGGGCAAAAGTGAAGTGGATTGATCGCAATGGTGATCGGGAACAAGGCAGTCCTTCCAAAATTATGTTTTTAAAGTTCTGCCCTGATGATGTAATTAAATTAGCTTGCATTAGTCCCCCATACAGACCCTAAAGGTGGTCCTTTGATATGATTCGCTCCGTAAACCATATCTACACAAGTTTACTCGCTTCTCACCTCGCTTGAATTCCTCCAACACTGCGTCAAGTTTAGTGTCATTGAAGACAAAGTGTAGAGGGTGGTTGTAGAACTTCGTGATGGTGCTGAGAGGCGTACAGTCATCGGGATCAACCATGCTCAGGTCCTTCACGTACAGTATGTCCACAATGTTGGACCGCTCCTCCTCGTAGACAGGGATGCGGGTGTACCCACACTGCATAATCTGAGACATTGTGTTGAAGTCCAGAAGAGCGCATGTACTCAACATGAAGCAGTCTCGCACAGGTGTCAAAATGTCCTCCACTGTTTTGGTTCGTAGGGCACCCTTGCTGAATTCCTCCTTGACAAATTCATTGTACGGGTCGCTAGAGCGAACCATGTCCACCACCTTCTCGCGTAAAAGACATGAAGAGACATCATGGCGAAAGACAAGGTCCAACAACTTCCCAAGCGGAAAAGAGAGCGGAAAGGTAAATGCCATACACAAGCGTGTCAGCCATAACATATGGGCACCAAGAAGCAAGCCCCAAAGAGAGGCAAGCACAGCAGGGGCCAACTCGCCTGCCAGCAGCAAGCAGCCCGCCGCCAAGAAGATGGCAGGCACCGGCATGCCGAGTGCCAGGTGCAGCAGGACAGCAACTGCTGCGTTGGCCACCAACGCTGGCAACAATGTGGCAACAAGGATCACTGTGCCGCAACGTCGCAGCCGCTCCAACCGCTTAGCACGGCGGCGCTCGGTCTGTGACCCAAACTCACGAAGCACGCGCAACTCCACTGGGTCCAGAGAAAGGACACTAAGTTGCAGTCCGCGCGCCAGTCCAGACAGAGCAACCCCTACAGCCACTAGCACCCCCAGCAGCCAAGGTGCCGGGGTCGGCACTGCCTTTGCATCAATGACCACGACAGCACCTGCAAAGGCGACCCATGGCTTATCGTGAGCACCCCTTGTGCAAAGGTGGTAAAGACCACTGGGCAACCCCTCCGGAACTGTCACGGTTACCAATCCCCACTGCATGCCCAACTCCTGTGTGCCCAACTGTATAGGGCCCTCGCCCTGGTCCCCCAGTCCGCTGCATATCGGACCTCCGCCGCCCCCTGCAAAGCCTAGCCATGGCCAAGAGTTGTTGAGGAGACCCTCACCCTGGAGGCTCAAACGGAATGATACGCCAGGGGTCGTAGTAATTACCCCTAATTTCATGGAAGCCCTGCTGTGATCATTCAGCTGCACACCCTGCAGAACAGGAGGTGGGGCCTGGGCCGCGGGGCCCGCCGGGAACAATGCCAGCACCAGTAACCGACAGCTCCAGCCACAAGCCGCAAACTTAGTCCAGCCATCCACCGCCATCTTACGTGGGGCAGAATGGGTATAGTTGTGGTCCGCCCCCTCTACCGTTCCCCATTGGGTCGAGAGGGGAAGAGAACCACCAATGAGAAAAGAGGTGGACGATACCCAGAATGACTGTAGAGGCAATGGAAAGCAAAGACGGCTCAGAAGGCATCACGTACTGAACTGACTGATAAACATATTTCCGGTTGAAAAGAAGAGTGAGAAGAAAGCCTTTAAAAAAGACCAAATGCTTCTGCAAAATTCAGTCACTAACATAAAAATACCAAACACTTTACCTCAATCATGTGGATGTACATATAGTTATATAGTATTGTCATTACATTTAAAACATATTTTATTTAATAGTTGCATATGATTTAATTATCTCTAAAATTATATAGATTGTTATAAAAGAAACATGGCTAATTGTGTTTGCCGGTTTCTAATAAATAAAAAGGTCCCATGGTAGCGGCCATCCGTAATTGCTGCCATTGAGTATTCCGGACCTGTGATTCAAATCTCCATGCTGTACATACTCTTAAAGGGGCAACCCACAATTACCCGAGTAAGCTCTTGTAAACAAGATCGTGCGGGGCGGGGTTTACTTTTTAGCCTGACATTGACCTCACTCACCCCCTTACCCTGCCCCGAAAATGTGTTTGATCAGGCGGTCAACCATGTCTTATATGCGAACCCTCTGGTTAGGAGGAAGACTCCGGTGCGTTTAGCTACATTCATCTTTTTTGGTTTTGAATTTGTGTGGGTTTGCTAGAGTTGGGAGTGCCAAGGAATTCTTTGGGAGGCCGATCCAGGGTCTGTTGTGGTCATAGACCTGCACTGACACCCGGAAAAAGAGGGGGCGGGTCCGTTTTGGACGGGGAATAAAGAAGAAGGTTTTCAACTACATTGCTCCGTGCGTGTGTCTCTGAGTGACGAGTGAGAACGAGAGAGTAAGTCCAAGAGCTGCTATGTCCGATCCAGGACAGAACAAAACAACTGGCGCCGAGGGAAAACGGAAACTGCGCCCCACCAGCAGGGAAAACAGACACTGCGCCCTGCCACCAGTCAAAAAAGGGACCGGCAGTCCACCCACAACAGAACTTGAGAACCCTGAAGGGATTGGTATTTTGCTGCACAACAAAACTTGAAAAGCCAGGAAGGAAGAAGGTGTGATGTTGCATATGAAGGTGGGGCGCGCTGGGTCCAGGGCGGCAGCAGCGCATAATACAGACACCCAGACGCGTGTGAAGAACTGCTTTATTCGCGCGCATTTTTGAGTCCATGACCCTTGCTTTCTATTGGTCCACTGTAGTGACAGTGGCATCTCACAACGCTACATCGCCCCCCAAAATAATTACAGTCCTACCCCATTTCTTCGATCCAGCATCAAGGCTTTCGGATAATGAGACGGGTTCTTTCTTGTTGAGGAGACGCGGTTGTCCTGTCCATGTGTTCTTCCATGTTATTATGTTCTTCTCTGTCTGACTCATCTTCATCTGCGAGTACCCTGACTCTCTTTGTCTTCTTCTTCTTCCTCTTCATTCCCTTGCCTGTATGTTTGGAAGGTGCCCCCTCTGGCTTTTCTGAATAACAAGCTGTTTTTCATGATGACCCATCCATCTCTTTCTGCCGTGGTCATTGCTCCCTTGACGTGGGATACTGTCATGGGCCTGGGATCGAACGGTGGCATGTCCTTGTAGACCTGGGTTTGCTTTACTAGCACTTGTTCGCCTGGCAGTATGTTTGCCGTTCGTGTCTTTCTCCTCCGGTCTGCGTAGTCCTTCATTCTTTCTTTCGCCCTGTTGTCTTTTTCCCTTGTCCTTGTCATCTCTTTGTCCACTTCCTGGTCTTCCTGTGCTACTCTTGACCTGATGGGGCACCCAAACATGATTTCTGCTGGACATTTCCCTGTGGAGTCATGCAGCGTGTTTCGGTAGTCCCTTAGAAGTTGTCTTGTTCAATGGACAAGTGTGTGAGGGCTGCAATGCGGACTGCCCTTTTAATGTTGGCCATGAAATGCTCTGCAACTCCATTCGCTTGTGGCCACAGCAGTGTGATTTTTTTGTGTCTGAACCGCAGGTAGTTTACAAAGTTCTGGAAGTCCTTGCTGGTGAATGGCGGGCCATTGTCTGATTTGACCACCTTGGGTACTCCAAATGCTGAGAAGATGCGCTCAAGTGCCAGTATCAGCGCAGGGACTACTGTAGATGCCACAATTTCAGTCTCAGGGTAACGGGAATGTTCCTCTATTGCTACCAACACGTATTCCCTTGATCTTAAGGGTCCAAAGAAGTCGATCGCCACTTCTTCCCATACTCCCTCAGGGAGTTCTGACATGCGGAATGGCTCTGGGAATACTGTGGTTTGTAAGCTGAGGTAGATGTGACATGATTTTAGCATGTTTTCGATGAGTCTGCCCATGCCTGGGAACCATACCTTGCTTCGCAACATACACTTGGTGGAGACTATTCCTTGATGACCCTCATGTGCTATCTCAATTACTTTCCGGTGGAGGGTTTCTGATATTATTATTCTGTCTCCCTTTAGTAGTAGTGATGACAGTGATATGGGTAGTTCTTCTTTCACCTTCGACAGTGTTTTGAACAGGCGCTCATCCAGCACTGGACTTGCATGGAGCACCTCTTCTCCTGATTTCCATCTTCCTATTAGCACTCTGTAGTATACAGATAATTAAAGCTGCTGTAGCACAGATAATACAACAAATGTCTACAACCAGCTCACCTTGACAGATCGATGGCTCCAAATGGGAGGGCCAATGCAGCTGGGAAGGCTCCCCTGCGAGAGCCCTGGCCTCTCCACCCAGGGTAAAGTGAACCAGGGGAGAGGGCAGGACTCCCAGGGAAATCCTTAAGGGAAGAAAACCCTGGACAAGTTCCACTCGTACGGATCGGGAAGAAGTTTGAAGAGTAAGCGTCTCCGAAGGCAGAACCAGGATGTCACTCGGGAGGCTTCTTCTAGATACACGGGAGAGGAAGAAAATAGAAGAAGGTTAGAGTAGAGATCAAGGAGAAAGAAGAGAATGGGAAACAGAAAGTAATCCTCTCACCAACGAAGGAACGAAGTTAGAGGAATAATGTTCAGAACTGGAGATCGGAGGAGTTTTGAAGCTTCGGGAGACTCTGGAAGGAAAGCAGCAAGTAAGAATCCTAATCGAAAGGAAGGGGAGTCCTCATGGAACTGAACTTACTCTAATGGAAGTCTGGCAGGAACGGGAATCAAATAGGTCTGCCAGAGATGGCAGACTGAGAAAGAGGCGGGAGAATGCTGCAGGGTGAATCTGAATAGGGGATGAAAAACAGGGTTAGAAGGAACAGTAAGCACAAGAGGAAATAACTAGCAGAAGTGAGAAGGAGGTCTCCGAAGCGAACTCACGGAGCGCCAAAGGCAGAAGCGACGCAAAGCACTGTCCGCTTCGATTCCGGATAAAGGATCACGTGATCGGTTGGCCGTACGTCAAATGAACGTGCAACAACTGGACCGCTACAAGCAGAATGGGGAGAATCATGGGCATCCATCTTGGAACTGTTCGTAAGTAGAGTGCCGCACAAGCGGGACTGTGCCCATAAAGACCACTTGCGGCGATGTGTAACAGTATGCCCCCTCCTCCGGGAGGGCGCCCCAGGTTTACCCGGATGAAGTAAAAAGAAACGCCGCACCAGACGAGGTGCGTGAACTCCAGAAGCCGGCTCCCAAGTTCTTTCCGCAGGCGAATAACCCTTCCAGTCGATCAGAAACTGCAACTGACCACGTCAGAAGCGTGAGTCACAGATAGCCACCACTTCAAACTCAGGACCACTGTCTGTGAGCACCGGAGGCAGTAGAGAACCCCCATTTCGGTGAAAGCGATCCCGCACCACCGGTTTGATCTGAGACAGGTGGAAAACCGGGTGGATCCGAGACCAGGAAGCCGGTAAAGAAAGTTTGACAGCAGCCGAACCTATCTTTGATAGAACTTGAAATGGTCCAAAGTACCTGGGAGACAGTTTAGATGGAACCAAATGACAAGGAAGGAATCTGGAAGCCAACCAAACCGAATCACCGACGGTAAGTTCCATAATGTCACGACGGTGCAGATCAGCACTCCTTTTTGCTCGATCTTGAGCCTTCTGTAAAGACTGCTTAGCCAGTTTCTGTCCTTCATGGATGTCAGCAATTAGTGAATCAACACCCGGGCAGCCAGAATCAGAAGGTGACACATTCGGAGCAAAGGGCGGATGATACCCATAGGAACAAAAAAAAGGGCTGGTCTGGAGTGCCGAATGCTTGGCATTATTGTATGCAAATTCTGCAAACGGAAGCAGTTCTACCCAGTTATCCTGTGCTGCTGAAATAAAGCATCGTAAATATCCTTCAAGGGTTTGATTTAACCGCTCGGTTTGACCGTTAGTTTGAGGATGGTATCCGGAAGAGAGGGCACGTTTGATGCCCAGAATGCGACAAACATGTTGCCAAAAGAGAGAGGTGTACTGGGGTCCTCTATCCGATACAATGGTATCTGGCAAACCATGGTGAGAAAAGATATCAGAGAGGAAGACCTTCGCCATGAAAGGTGCACTGGGTAGTTTTCGTAAAGGAGTAAAGTGCGCCAACTTGGTGAAGTAATCAATAGTTACCATGATCGTAGTCTTGTTTTCAGATAGTGATAGATCTGATATAAAATCGGTTGAAATGATTTGCCAAGGCCGGTCTGGAATGGGCATTCTGTAAGGTTTTCAAACACTAACCTGATGGTGCAGCAATCAACGAGGCAGTTGGGGAGCCCCCTAGGTACCCTGACACCTCCCCTCTCCTGATTAGGACACAAGTGGTGGTGTAAGGGATCCCAGGGAAACCCTCCTGGGGGAGAAAACCCTGCCGGAACGGAGATGGATCCAATCGTCCTCGGTACGTCGATCTTCAACGTGGGAAGGATTCTATTTGCAGGACTCTGTCTGCTTCTGTATTCTAATTTAAACAAACAGGGTATGAGCTGAAATATAATCATGGAAAAAACAGACAGAAGTGAGAAAAGAGCAGTACCGAGCGGGTTGGATGGAGGAGGAGTCTTGAGGAGTCTCGGAGGTCGGGAGAGGGAGGCTGGATACGGATACAAGTCTGTAGATATGTAGATAGGTAGGTAAAGAGAAAAGGTAAGTTTAAGGACAAGGATGTAGGTAACATGCACCCTAGCTGCGAACTTACGGAGCGTCTGAAGAGAGAAGCGACGCGCTGAGCTGTGGTTCTGCAGCACCATATCCGGGATCCTTGGAACAGCGCGGTGACGTCAGAGGACGTCTGACTGAAGACGGGAACACTGCAACGCTACCCGTAGTAACAGGAGCCATGCTGGGAGAAGGAAACAAGGACAAAGTCCGCATTCTCCAGCGCCGCCAAAGGGAGCCGCGGCGCCAGCGAGACATGACACATTCTTGCTAATAATCCCAACGTTGGTGATCGAGTAATCTTGGCATGAGCACATATTTTGCAGGCTGCAACGTAGTCCCGGACGTCAGATCTTATGGATGGCCACCAGAAATGTCGTTGGATGAGTTCTAAGGTGGAGAGGACGCCCCAATGTCCTGCAGCTCGTGAGTCATGGCAGATCTTTAACACCTCCAGTTGTAAGGAAGGGATGGGAATCAGTACTTGAGTACCATGAAAGTAATATTCGGTTTCCTTGGTTAAATGATGGGTAGTTGCAAGTCCTTCACAAAACGCTCTGTTAAGGTTGGTCGCTGTTCGTACTTCTTGAAGGAAATAGGTCAAAACTGCAACAAATTGAGCATTGGCAAACATCTTTTCAGAGCAGAAAGAGGAAGTTGGAGAATCTTTACGGGATAAGGCATCCGCTCTCAAATTGTGTTTGCCAGGCCAGTAAATAAACTCAATCCGAAAGGCCTGCCTACTATTTGTGGAATAAGCGTTCTGAAGGACTTTGAGGTTTTGGTGATCCGTGCGCACCCTAACTGGAAAAGGAGATCCAAAAAGTAAATGTCTCCATTCCTCGAAGGCACGTTTGATAGCCATCAGTTCCTTCTCGAGAACAGAATAATTTAACTCGGCAGAATTGAAAGTCTTGGATAAGTATGCTACATGTCTTTCATCCCCCTGTTCTGATAGCTGTAATAGAACGGCTCCCAAAGCATTCTGAGAGGCATCCGTTTCCACAATGAATTGTTTGGATTGGTCAGGGGTGATCAAAACGGTTTCGGAAGTAAACATTTTCTTCAACCTGTCAAATGCCTTCTGAGCCGATTCATTCCAGGAAAATGGGACACCTTTCTTGAGAAGTCGAGTCAAGGGAAGTATGATTTCAGAGAAGCAAGGAATACATTTCCGATAGAAATTAGCGAATCCTAAAAACCTCTGGATGTCTTTTATCCCAGCAGGAACGGGCCATTCGATTACAGCTGAAACCTTTTTTGGATTCATGGAAACTCCCCGGGAGGATAACACAAACCCTAGATAGGTTACTTGTTTCTGGTGAAATTCACACTTGGAGGCTTTACAGTAAAGACGGTTTGATTTCAAGCGTTCTAGTACAGTATTCACATTATAAATTTGATCTTCCTGGTTGTTGGAATAAACAAGGATATCATCAAGATAGATGATAACAAACCGGAACAGTATGTCAGCAAATAAATGGTCCATGAACCTCTGGAAGATCGCTGGAGCATTTACCAAGCCAAATGGCATGACATGGTATTCAAAATGACCAAAAGGAGTACGAAAGGCGGTCTTCCATTCATCTCCGGGCGCGATACGTATGAGATGGTACGCACCACGAAGATCCAACTTTGTATACCAAGAAGCCCCTCGAACTGCTTCCATGATGGCCGTAATGAGTGGCATGGGATACTTACATACGACCAAAAGGGATGGGTTGATCAGGAAGTAAATCAATGTGACAATCATCCCTTCTATGAGGAGGCAGAATAAGAAATTCAGGGTTTTCAAATACCGATCAGTATAGCATGTGACAGTCAGGAATCTCGAGTTGGCTTATGGAGGATGCAGCGGATTTGAGAGTCTCTTCGGAAGGTATGCGGATCCCCACTGACTCTTGAGAAAGACAATGATGGACACAATACTCCGACCCTAGAAAAAGGGCTCCAGCTGACCAATTTGTGAACGGGTTGTGGAGTCTCAACCAGGGGAGCCCTAGAATGATAGGGTAATGGGCCATCCTAATGACATCAAAGACTAGGGTTTCCTTATGACTTGCCAGCATGCAAGTGAGCGGAATGGTCTGTTCTTTAATGGGACCAGAACTTAGAGGACTACCATCCACTCCCTGAATGGGAGTGACAATAGTTTTTGGCACCTGAGCGATTCCGTGTTTCTTTGCCCAATCCACATCCACAAAATTTCCAGCCGCTCCGCAGTCAATCAAAGCAAGGATTCCTGGTATGATGTTTTCTGATAATATAACAGACAAAGATACTATCACCATGGACTGGTGTGTTGGAGAATTAGCAAGAGACATACTTGTCTGACATGGGGAAGAATACTTCTGTACACTTACCGGTCTTCCCCTAACGGTAAGGCTTTGAAGTTTCCCGACTTCGGGTTCGGAGAGCGGCGTGGAGGAACTAAGTGGCAATCTTTCAAAACATGAGAGGATGATCCGCAGTACATGCACAGCTTTAAAGTCCTTCTCCTCTCCCTTTCAGTAGCCGAAATCGGTCCTCGAACGGTCCCGATTTGCATGGGTTCTATAGTCTGAGTCAGATCATTTTTGGTTGTAGGCATAAACTCTAACTGAGGTCGTGTTCCTTTGCTCTTTTTTCTCTCGTATGTCCTTTCATGCATACAGTAATCAATTTGCATAGTTAAAGTGATCATATCTGCTAAATTAGCAGGGCGAGGGACCTTAGAGACCTCATCCTTCAGTTCATCCATTAGGCCTCTCCGAAAAAGCCTGAGAAGGCCTTCATCTGGCCAGCCCAGTTCGGAGGACAGTTGTTTGAATTGAGTAATGTACCAAAGTAACTCTCTGCTTCCTTGTTTTAGATCGAGGAGCCGTTCTTGCGTGGCAACCGAAATCTCCTTCCTACCGAACATGGTTTTGAGGCTATTGGTGAAGGCGGAGTAGGAGTCAAGGATTACGTTGTTGGAGGTAACTAACGGGGTAGCCCATGCTAAAGCAGGCCCAGAAAGATGTGAAATAACATTGCCCACTTTATCTTTATCGGTAGGGAAAAAGCGAGATTTGAAAGTGAATTGGATAGTGCAGCTTTTAAGTTGTAAGGATCACCATCGTACATAACAGAATGTAAAGATGACGGGGGGAGTGTCAGAAAAGGCTCTAGCTACTTGATGCCGTAGTTGCGCATTGTCCTGTTTTAGGGATTGCATCTCTAAGGACATGGCCTGCATAGCCGCCATTAGCTGCTGCATTTGTTGTTCCATTTGGGACATCGGCTGTCAATATCTTTTGGCGTCGCTTACTATTAGCACTCTGTAGTATACAGATAATTAAAGCTGCTGTAGCACAGATAATACAACAAATGTGTACAACCAGCTCACCTTGACAGATCGATGGCTCCAAATGGGAGGACCAATGCAGCTGGGAAGGCTCCCCTGTGAGAGCCCTGGCCTCTCCACCCAGGGTAAAGTGACCCAGGGGAGAGGGCAGGAATCCCAGGGAAACCCTCTAAGGGAAGAAAACCCTGGACGAGTTCCACTCGTACGGATCGGGAAGAAGTTTGAAGAGTAAGCGTCTCCGAAGGCAGAACCAGGATGTCACTCGAGAGGCTTCTTCTAGATACACGGGAGAGGAAGAAAATTAAAGGTGGTTAGAGTAGAGATCAAGGAGAAAGAAGAGAATGGGAAACAGAAAGTAATCCTCTCACCAACGAAGGAACGAAGTTAGAGGAATAATGTTCAGAACTGGAGATCGGAGGAGTTGTGAAGCTTCGGGAGACTCTGGAAGGAAAGCAGCAAGTAAGAATCCTAATCGAAAGGAAGGGGAGCCCTCACCGAACTGAACTTACTCTAATGGAAGTCTGGCAGGAACGGGAATCAAATAGGTCTGCCAGAGATGGCAGACTGAGAAAGAGGCGGGACAATGCTGCAGGGTGAATCTGAATAGGGGATGAAAAACAGGGTTAGAAGGAACAGTAAGCACAAGAGGAAATAACTAGCAGAAGTGAGAAGGAGGTCTCAGAAGCGAACTTACTGAGCGCCAAAGGCAGAAGCGACGCGAAGCACTGTCCGCTTTGATTCCGGATAAAGGATCACGTGAGCGGTTGGCCGTACGTCAAATGAACGGGCAACAACTGGACCGCTACAAGCAGAATGGGGAGAATCACGGGCATCCATCTTGGAACTGTTCGTAAGTAGAGTGCCGCACAAGCGGGACCGTGCCCATAAAGACCACTTGCGGCGATGTGTAACACTTCTGTTCCCGTTGCAGGACGTCACTAATGCCAGTGTGGCATCTTCGGCCGTGTGCTTTGCGAGTTCCGTTGTGGTGATTGCGGGAGGCATTTCGTGGTGAATTATGTCATTTATGTATCCATCCGCCCTATCCCGTGAGGAAGTTCCTCCTGTGAGCGGATGTTGATGTCAAAACCTTAGACATTATGTATTTCACACAGTTCGCTCGATAGCCTGGAGCTAATTGCAAACAGACTTTCCCCACAAGAGCGCAGTCTGCAGAAGTATAGTGCACCTGACAAACTAGGGGCTTGCGTGAAAAGGCAGGAGCAGCAGCAACAGAGCTAGAGGAAAGAACAATAACAACAGTTCAGCACAGCAGTCAAGGATACCAACCTTGGCAACCACCACCCTCCGCTTCCCACTCTTACCTGCTCCGTGAAGGAAAAGACCCGAAACCTAGTTGGTGCCACAGAGTCAGCAAGGTGATAAAAAAGTGTAGAGAAATCCACAGAGCGAGTTCAGAATCTCAAACAGTCAGTGTTGATGCACCTGACCCGGACGGCACGAGGGCGCAATCTAAAAAGGTTTCCAAGGCAGTCCATCGATACTCTGCATAGCGTCCCAAAGGTAAGCGAAGGATGGATGACCAGAGGTGAAATCAGGAGAGCGTCCAGAGTGGTCACCAAGTTGTCCAGAATAAAGGTCCTTGAAAGTTCAGCAAAGCGTCCCAAAAAAGAAAATAATAAAAAATAAGACTTTGCAGGAGACGATAGGGAAAGCAAAGCTAGTTGGGTCGTGAAAGTAGAAAAGGTTGAAGGAAGAGGAACACAGGTAAGTGAAAAAGTAAAGGTTGTGGCTGAGACGGAAATCGGAGATTTCTTATAAGCACTAGCAGACTAAACACAGGGTAACTGGAATCCAAGTACTAACGTAACAAGGCAAGATACAGCAGACAATCCAGGTAAGCAAATCAGCGTCGGGTAACCGGGGAATCAATCCGAAGGAGCCGGGCACCAAAAACCAAGGGGCAATCCAAGATAATAGTCCGTGATAACAGGCAGGGATTGGAAACAGGAGTCAGGACGTAAATAACAGGGTTCAAAACACTTCGAAACTGGCACCATATGCACAGTTAAGGAGCACCCGAGCCGCGGTTAGGTTGACTTTTAATAGTATACGAGCGTGCGGACGTGGAAACACGTTACATGCTCCTCACGTGACAATAGTGCTCAAGAACGTTACTAGCGCAGAATGCTGGGAATTGTAGTCCGAACAGGACCGCAGAACCAGCGACATTGGCCAAGACGACAGGGGACTTTCCAGTTGACATAAGGGGTGCCCAGACGCTGTCTCGCTGCCGCACATGGGGCCGGGGCATGACAGTCGAGAGAAGTTTGCTGAATTTTCTTCTTTGCCGGGTTTATGTATTATTGAGTACTTGTATTCCTGCAGATGGAGTCCCCATCTTGCAATTCTTGGCAGCATTTGTGCCGTTGGTTTGCCGTATATCGTGACAAGAGCCTGGTGGTCCGTGATTATCATGAATGGCTTTCCATATACGAACAAATGGAAATGTTCGCAGCCCCACACCATGGCTAGGGCCTCCTTTTCAGCTTGCGAGTACCTCTGCTCTGTCTCCATTAGGCTCCTGCTGGCTGGCATAGGACACTATCTTTCTTTTGGCGGACTCACGAACTTTCTTGCTGTGCCGGTCCCCATTCAAACTTGGCATCCTGTTTCGTGAGCGCCCTCGGGGATGCGCTGGTGGTGGCGAAGTCAGGGAGATATCTGGTGCAATAACTTGCTAGACCCAGGAAGGATCGCACTTGCGCTACTGTTCCAGGTCTCTGAGCCTCCGTCAGTGCTTTAATTTTGTCTGGGTCCGGTTGGATTCCCTTTTGTGAGAAAAGGTGTCAGAAGAATTTCAATGTACTTTGTTGAAATCACTTTTCTCTTGGTTTAACTTGAGGTTGGCATCATTCAGGGTGGCGCACACCTTCATTAGTGTGGCGTCATGTGTTTCTTGCGAATGTCCAAAAACCAGAATGTCATCACTATAGTTTATGGATTGCAGTATATGTCTGATGAGTCTGCGTCATTCTTCTTGAAAAAGTTCAGCCACTGATGAGATTCTGAAATTTAGGCATTTATACCTAAAGAGTCCCAGGTGCGTTGTGAATGTTTTTATGTAACGCAACTCCTCACTGATCTTGATCTGGTGATAGCACTTGTTTAAATCAAGGTGGGAAAATACAGTGGCGCCGTTGAGAAGTGTCATGCAATCTGATTCCCTACCTGATTCCCTTCCCTCTAATGCCTCTTCTGCACACATACCCACTCCTACTCGATCAGGGCGGCAGCGGTTGGGGGCCCGTTGGCATCACCCATGGAAGTGAACAGGCATCAGTGACCGTCACCCAAAACGCCTGCTTCCGTTTCTCCATTGGCAGCTTCCTTGGCGACTCGTCACAGGTCGTGTCGGGCGCCAGCCCCGATCAGTTCCGCATCACGTGACTCGGAATATCCGACCATGTGTTAACACCATGAATCACGTGACGCGGAAGACCCAAGTACGTGATGTAGGCATTAATCACGAGACACGGGAGAACTGATCACCTGATGACTTAGCAACAGGTTAAAAGCTTTGAGTACGTGCCTTTCCAGTGCTTTACAGCTGTTATCCGGCACTGTTTTGCGTACTCTTGACTTTCGACTCTCTGCTTTTTTTGGATTACGGATTTGCTTAACGGATTCCCTTTGCTTCCTCCCTGAATTGTTTGCCTACAGCCCGGTACTTCTGGTATACCGACCTACGGACCTCCATATCTGGACTCCTTCTGATACTCCTTTCGGATTTGTTGCTAAACTGATAGCTCTCTGGAAACTCTCGACCACGGAACTCATATGGACTGTTTTGGATTATCCTGTACTGGTATCACGCTTCATGTCCTTTCTCCTGCTGCACCCGCAGCACTATCACAGGTATTTCCAGTGTGTGATCTAACTTCCAACAAGAGCAGTGACTAGCCTTCTCCACCCGACTGCTGCCGCCGCCTACCACACACTGAGGGTGCTCCCAGAACGCTCCCCACATTGCTCACCCCGAGCCCACAACTTGGTTGATGCCCCATCCTTCTCCCATCTAGGTAAGCCCCCTAGTGGTTCATAGCTTACTTTTCTGATTACTGCTTATTTGGTTTTGTGGTAATTACCTGCTTACCTTTCAGCGGTTGGGGGTTT
This sequence comes from Ambystoma mexicanum, assembly GCF_040938575.1. NCBI lineage: Eukaryota > Metazoa > Chordata > Amphibia > Caudata > Ambystomatidae > Ambystoma > Ambystoma mexicanum. Next base: position 1,148,121,114 of record NC_090932.1, read on the forward strand.
CTGGCGTTCCTGGCACTCCAGCACCTAATACCTGTGGCTTTAAGGATCGCACAGGGAGTTATTTAGTATCTCTCTGTGTGGTACTTGGGGACAGAGGCTTTCATAATCTTCACGACTATCAAGTTCTAACAAGAAGGTGATCATATCGGTGATGCCGGGTGCTTGGTGGTGTTCTCGAAGGATCGCTTTGTTTGGCGCCCTCATGTCAACGCAAAATGTGATTTGAACATCTGCGCTTTTCATCGGCACATCAGACCGGTGAGACCCGTGGAGTGGGCCCACTCGTGTACTCTATGATGTCCCCTTCCAACAACGCCAATAGTTCCTTCTCGACCTGGTGCTGAATGTTGAATGGAATCCCCCTAAAGTGCTGTGCTATGGGTTTCTCTGTGGGGTCGATGTGTAAAGATATTTTTCACCCTCTAAGTTTTCCAATACACTTGAAGAGACTGGGAAAGTTTGCTGCCACTTTTGCTGCTGGCGACATGTATTTCCCCGCCATGAGTCGATAAAGAATATGAATGAGGCCCATGTGAACTGCGGATTTAAAACTTAATATGCAGCCGCTTGCGGCCTCCGTGGCCAGGATGTGAATTGTTGAGTTGTCTTTCTTGTCTTTGTGGTGACACGATGTTCTGAACACGCCCAGACAGGGCAATTGTTCTTTGGCCTCATATGCATAGATGTCCACTTGACCCTTGGGTAGTCTTGGTCTGCTCTTGAGTTTCTGATACTTTGACTCTGGCATGGCGTTGATGGTTGCTCCCGAGTCCACTAAGAATTCGACTGATTTAGCAAGGTCAATGTCAGGTTGGGACTATGTTCTGATGCAGTGGGATTCCCTAGGGCATACAGGTACCCCTTTTTGCGTCTGTCTGTGCTGGATTGTGACTTCCTTTTCAGCGACCCTCTGGGGATTTGGAGTGTTTTCCTCTGGTGTGCCGTCTCTCCTTACGGTATTTCCTTTCAGGGTCTCTTGTTCTTTCCTCCCTGTGATATCAGGGTGGGGATCGATGTCTATGTATACATTGATCTGTGGAAGAGGTCCTCATTGCTTTCGGATTTCGGCACATTGCACGATAGTGATCTTCTCCGCAGGCACCAGACGTCTGACTTATGGCTAGGCATGATCTGTCATGAGGAAAACACTAGCATCTTTCCTGTCTGGTATCATGAGACGCTGCCGGCTGTGACATTATCTTGTTAATGCCTTCCCCCTTGATGATGGGCACTGTGATGTGTGTCTTGCTCAATGTGGAGATTTGTAGGTCCAGTGCTGATGATGTTCTTGCCTACACAAGTATTTCGGCTAAAGAGTATGGTATTTGCAGCAATTTCTTTTTTAACACCAGCGACTCAGAACCTGCGATCACTTGGGATTTTATGACCTCCTTGTTCGCAGTGTCTTACTCTGGTTCTCAATCGTGTGACAAATTTGTTCATGCTCTCCCCTTTCAGTTGTGTGGTGGTATGAAAGATGTGCCTTTCACAGTCCACACTGCGATGCATGGCAAAATGTTCTTTCAATATATTTTTTAGTTCCTCATACTTGTATTCAACATCTTCAGGTAATTCGAAAATGATATCGCGCACCTCCGGATCTGAAGTCATGGTAAGTAAACCAATGATCTGTTTCACCTCATGAACACCTACTGCGTCCAGGTAAGCGTAAAACTCCTTCATCCATCTCGTCCATCGTGGACCCAAGCTGATGGTGTCTACTGTGTCAAAAGGCAGGATGGATGAAACGTGGAACGCATCTCGCCCTTTTTTCTCCTGCACTTGAGCAGGCGCCGCTGCCTTCTGATCCTGGTATGACATGGTGTATGTTAGCCTGCCTCACTGTGCTTGTGGGCCTATGTGAAGATATGGTCCCTCAGTGTTGCTGGCAGATTGATGCACCTTCCTTTGTCTGACTTGCCTCTTGAGCACTGTTGCCCCCCTGCTTTTAGTGTTCCCTTGGTCGCTTTTGGGGCAATTGCAGGTGATTCAGGCCTTGTGGGGTGCTGTGGTGAGCTTTGTGCACTCACCAATGGGCCACAGAGCCTTGCCGGTCCCCTGCTTCCTTCCCGTGCTGCATCCACTTCCTTTCTGGAATGCTGAGCAGTGTCGCGCGTGAACCGCTCACTTCCAGTGGGTCGGGATTCCAACTCGTCGCCAGTGTGAGGTTGCATTTGCCGGTCCACGATATTTGGTTTCTATTGATCCGCCATAGTGACAGTGGCGTCTTGCGATGCTACAGAAGGGATCGCAGTCCGCCGCAAAGGGATTGGCAGTCCACCGCACAACAAAACTTGGGAAGCCAGGAAGGAAGAAAGGATTGGCAGTCCGCTGCCATTGATGTCATTGGATAATACACCTGTGGCTCAGAAGACGACAGCAGCTTGCTGCGGGAATCAAGGGTAAAGAACACAGACGGTGATACGCCGACATCAAGGAGGAGGTGCAGTACACCCACTGGACGAAGGATGAGGAGATTAGCTGCCGCAATATATCCACACAGCAGTCCGTCGTTCCAGGAAAGGCGAGCAGCTAGGCTGATCTGCAGTTGTGCACCGCCTGTGAAGCTGCAGATCTAAGCTTCCTGCGGGAGTAGGGCCCGACTGGGGCCTGCCCACATAACAGGTCCAGCAAAGTGATCAACAGTCCCAAAGCAATGCAGAGCAGGGATTGGGCATGCCACGAGTTTGCTTCAGCCGACGCAGGCGGGGGACAGCATCTCCATTAAAGGACATCAGAAATGACTTCTTTAAGCCTGACATTCGACCTCATCCACCCTCTTACCCTGTTCCACGCTCCGAAAATGTGTTTGATCAGGTGGTCAACCATGGTGTATATATGCAAACCCCCTCTAGTTAGGAGGGAGACTCCCATGCATTTAGCGACATTATCTTTTTTGGTTTGGGTGAATTTATGTGGCTTGCTAGACCTGGGAGAGGCAAGGAATTCATAGGAAGGACTGAGCCTGGGTCTGTTTGGGTCATAGATCTGCACGGACGCCCTTAAGAGGGACTACCTTAAGATCAAGACAGAGACTGGGATCACGAGGGAGAAGCAGGAAAAGGAGGGTCTACTAGAGCCTGGGGGTCAGTTTTGGAAAGGGAATAAAGAAGAAGGTTGTCAACAACATGGCTCTGTTTGTGTGTCTCTGGGTGTGAATGAGAACGAGAGACTAAGCACAAGAGCTGTTCACTCCGGTGCAGCAGAAAACAAAACAGGGTCGAGCTTGAGGGTCTGTCCTGGTTTTGCTTGCCTGGCTCTTAGGGCTAAATAGGAGCCGAGACACGGAAATGGCTGTGCGAAATGGGAAGGGAGAGGGGGTGGCAGCAGCGGGTGGCCTGTGCCTCAGGCGTGGTGGTAAGAAAAGGGGCTAAAGGAGTTGGGCCAGGAAAACGTGCTGATGGGAAACCAGGGGGCTAAATGGCACTGGGGGTCAAGAAAAAGCGCACAAATGGACATGGGGCAGCTAGAAGGGCAAAGGGCAACAAGGGTTCAATGTGAGTGGGAGGGTCAAGAAAAGGACAAAACAGGTCTGGGGCACCTAAAAGGGTTAAGGGGCAAGAAAGGGACTACATAGGACTGGGAGTCAAGAAAAGGGGCAAACTCAGTCTGGGGGCAGCTAAAAGGGTTAAGGGGCAATAAAAGTGGCTAAATGGGACTGAGGATCAAGAACAGGGGCAAAAACGGGCCTGGGGCAGTTAAAGGGGGTGAGGAGCAACAAAAGGGGAAACATGGGGTTGAGGTATTAAAGGGGTTGAGGGGCAACCAAGAGCTTACATGGGACTTGGGGGGTGGTCAACAAAAGGGGCAAAATGAGCCTGGGGCAGCTAAAAGGGTCAAGGGGAACCAAGGGGCCTAAATGTGAGTGAGGGTCAAGTAAAGGGGCAAAATGGGTCTGGGGGAGGCTAAAAGGCCAAGGGGTAACAAAAGGGGATAAATGGGATGGGGAACAAGAAAAGGGGCTTACACGGGCCTGGCAGCAGTTGAAGGGGTTGAGGGGCAACAAAAGGGGTTAAATGGGACTATGGGTCAACCAAAGTGGCAACACAGGTCTGGGAGCACCTAAAAGGGTCAAGGGGCTAATTGGGACTAGCAGGGCCAAGAAAAGGGGAAAACAGGTCTCAGGCAGTTAAAGAGGGTGAGAGGCAAAATGGGACTGGGGGCAACAAAAAGGGCTAAAGGGGCCTGGGGCAGCTAAAAGGGGTAAGGAACAACAAATGGGCTAAATAGGACTGGAGGTCAAGAAAAGTGGCAAAACAGGTCTGAGGCAGCTAACACGGTTAAGGGGCAACAAAGGGGCTAAATACGACTGGGGGATCAAGAAAAGGGCCAAAGCATGTCCAGAACAGTTAACGGGGTTGAGGGGCAACAAAAGGAATTAAATGGGACTGGGGTCAACAAAAGGGGCAACACGGGTCTCGGGGCAGCTAAAAGGGCTAAGGGCCAACAAAAGGGGCTACATGGGATTGGGGTCAAGAAAAGAGCAAAATGGGCCTGTGGGCAGCTAAAGGGGTTGAAGGGCCACGCAGTGGCTAAATGGGTCTGTAAGTCAAGAAAGGGGCAGAATGGGCCCGGGGCAGTCAAAGGGGTTGAGGGTCAAGAAAAGGGTATACATGGGACTGGGTGTCAAGAAAAGGGCCAAAACAGGTCTGTGGGCAGCTAAAAGGGAGAAGGGGCAATGAAAGGGAGTAAATGGGACTGGGGCCAAGAAAAGAGGCAAAACGGGTCTGGGGCAGTCAAAAGGGCGAAGGGGCAACAAAAGGTGTTAAATGTGACTGGGGGTTCAACAAAAGGGGCAAAACGGTTCTGGGGTCACCTAAAAGGGCTAAGGGGCAACAAAAGAGGCTACATTGGACTGGGGGTCAAGAAAAGGTGGCAAAATGGATCTAGATCAGTTAAAGCGGTTGAGGGGCAACAAAAGGGGTTAAATGGGACTGAGGGTCAACAAAAGGGGCAAAACGGGTCTGAGGTCACATAAAAAGGTTAAGGGGCAACAAAGAAGGCTACATTGGACTGGGGGTCAAGAAAGGGTGGCAAAACGGGTCTGGGGCAGTTAAAGGGACCGAGGGGCAACACAATGGGCTAAATAGGAATGGGAGTCAAGAAAAGGGGCAAAACAGGTCTGGTGGCAGCTGAAAGGGTTAATGGGCAACAAAAGGGGCTATATGGGACTGGGCAGTCAATAAAAGGCAAAACGGGTCTAGGGCAGCTAAAAAGGTTTGAGGGGCAAAATGGGACTGGGGGGCAAGAAAAAGGGCTAAAGGGGCCTGGGGCAGCTAAAGGAGTATGGTTGGCAAATGGTACTGGGAGGGGCAAGAAAAGGAGATAATGGGCACCAAAGGGACTCACTTACCTTTTCATATTCGCAGCTGCCTCACAGTACCACCAGGAAGAGTTCCAGTCCGGCCCAGCCAAACAATGAGTGGCCTGGTTGGCTCCTGGTATGCTGGCAGCACTTACAGGAGCGCGTCTGCTTGACTTACCGCCCTGGCCGCCGGACTTAAAGTCATGCCCCAGCCAATCAGTGAGTGGCTGGGGAGGGACCAGCAGTCAGACGCACATTTTTTTATATTTGAAAAAAGCTAAGGAGTGAGCGGACACCCAGTGGGGCTTGTGACCGGCTCCTGGTTTGGGCAGGCACTGACCCGAGAGAGGGGTCAGGTCAGAGTCTTAGGTGGGACTCGGCCGGCCCAAGCCCCACCAAGCGCACTCCGCTCTAGCACTTGAGTCGCAAAATTGCAGGAACCATTGTTACAGAAGAGAGGGAGGGAATGGGTGTTCTGAACTGGGAATATATGGTTAGCATAGCAACGGTAAATGCCATGGCATAAAACTGCCAAATCACTAAAATCTCTTTTTCCAAACTCCTCTGCAGTGCTACCCAATGAGAATTTCCCTAACACTATTTGCTCCAATCAGCAGCTTTGAAACAAGGAATTCGGGTGCCAGGTTTTCCATTTCCCAGCTGCTCAGTGATTTCCTATTGGGATATTGGGGATATTATTCTGTGGGCGATTGGGCTATTTTTCAGCTACATTTGATAGCAGACCTGTTTTTTTGTTCTCCTGAGGCACATTTCTATCCCCACCCACGCAACGCCCACTCTTTACCCCCACTCTCTCCCTCTAACCTCCCTAGCCCCACTCTCTCTACCCTCACCCACAGGTCACTCTCTCTACCCCCACCCACCGACTCTACTTCCACTCACTCTACCCTGTAAGGTAGGCATGGTATCAAAAGTATGATATGGATACAAGAGAACAGGTTCAAAAACGTTATTACTAAATGATCGGATGGGTGGGAGAACTCTTATCTAGCCCTATACCTAAGATGGGAGTGATCTCAACCATCAGCATAAAAGAAAACAGCCCTTGTCAGTCCTAGTAAAATAGAAATAGCCTATACTAAACAAAAACCTAATGCCTGCCCTTACCCTAATACACAACATTTTAAAAGGGGATGTGTAGTTCAAAAAGGACAATCAGTGTTCAAAAGAAATGTCAGGATGTCCGTGTTAGCCAAAGGTAACTCACTTCCCCACGTTCACATCACATTCTTTTTAAAATCATTTTTGCCGGGTTGCTGGCGTATGTAGTTCACAGGATTCGCACACTTCAAACCACTTGGCACCATTCACAATGCTAGTTTTTCATTGACATAAATATTTCCATAACAGAATCTTGTCAGGCTTTCCTTGCCTTGATTTCAAAGACACCGTTTCTTTGTAAGCTTCCCTTATCTTAGTTCCAAGCAATAAAAAAGACTTATAATTCTGACACATCAATATTTCAAACTAGACTTCTCAGGCTTCTTGTGATGTAGTTCAAAAAAAGGTAGCAGGCGCTCCTCTCCAGAAAGAACATGGCATGATAACCTGTTCTGAGATGAGAGTTTGCAGCACACGCTTTTTGCTCACTGTACCTTTCACAGATGGGAAATATCCATTTGCATATCAGTCTTTGTCCCGCCCACATGGGCAATCCAGCACCAAAATGCTATGGCAATTCCTCTCTGAACAAGAGTGTCAACAGCAACCCCATACACTTGTTTCAGCCTTGTTGGGCCTCATCAGTGAGGTGAAGCTGTGCCTCTTTGAGCACAGTGAGTAGGGTGTCCACGTCTGGTTGCCCCAAGGTAACTCAGGGTGACCAACCCCAAGGTCCTTACAAATATTTCAAAAAAAGGTAGCAGGCGCTCCTCTCCAGAAAGAACATGACATGATAACCTGTTCTGAGATGAGAGTTTGCAGCACACGCTTTTTGCTCACTGTACCTTTCACAGATGGGAAATATCCATTTGCATATCAGTCTTTGTCCCGCCCACATGGGCAATCCAGCACCAAAATGCTATGGCAATTCCTCTCTGAACAAGAGTGCCAACAGCAACCCCATACACTTGTTTCAGCCTTGTTGGGCCTCATCAGTGAGGTGAAGCTGTGCCTTTCTGAGCACAGTGAGTAGGGAGTCCACGTCTGGTTGCCCCAAGGTAGCTCAGTGTGACCAACCCCAAGTTCCTTACAAATATTTCAAAAAAAGGTAGCAGGCGCTCCTCTCCAGAAAGAACATGACATGATAACCTGTTCTGAGATGAGAGTTTGCAGGGCACGCTTTTTGCTCACTGTACCTTTCACAGATGGGAAAATTACCATTTGCATATCAGCCTTTGTCCCGCCCACATGGGCAGTCCAGCACCGAAATGCTATGGCAATTCCTCTCTGAACAAGAGTGCCAACAGCAACCCCATACACGTGTTTCAGCCTTGTTGGGCCTCATCAGTGAGGTGAAGCTGTGCCTCTCTGAGCACAGTGAGCAGGGAGTCCACGTCTGGTTGCCCCCAGGTAACTCAGGGTGACCAACCCCAAGTTCCTTACAAATATTTCAAAAAAAGGTAGCAGGCTCTCCTCTCCAGAAAGAACATGGCATGATAACCTGTTCTGAGATGAGAGCTTGCAGCACACGCTTTTTGCTCACTGTACCTTTCTGACACATCAATATTTCAAACTAGACTTCTCAGGCTTCTTGTGATGTAGGTCTGGGTTTCTCTCTGGTCTTTGAAGTTCGTTACAACACCATTTCCCAACAGGTCCCTAAGGTTTCTATCATCAGAGTCTGGACCCCTCTTTACTGTAATGTTCTAAATTTCGCTTCCTGATTTTTATTTCAATTTTCCGTCGAAGACTTTCGAGTGTGCAAGGATTTAACATGTACCTCAGCATTACTACTTCGACTCTCACACTTAACACAGTTTATACGTTCTCTCCTGGCACCAGTGCTTTCTGGTAAATGCAGTTATCTCATGTACGCCTCCCTCTAGCACTCTTGATTCACCTTCTGCCTTTTGGCACTTTGATAACACAATATCCTCTTTCTGAGAAATGCACAGTTCAACACAGGCTTCTCTCCATCGGGCTCAAACCTGTCTTTCTGAATTGGGTTTTCCTCTGTCGGGCTCAAAACTTCTTTGACTACAGGTAACTTTTTGGCACTTTAAAAGAATGTTTGCTCTCAATTCATTAAAATTCCCAGGATGCACTTCTTCCTTTGCCTTTTACCTTCAAACCTAGTGTGTCCCTCTTCAGCCACACGCATACCACTGGGATGCTTTCTCTCTGACGCACACAGGTAGTACGGCACGGGCAGGTAGTACCTCTGGATCTGTGGGATGAGGTCAGGGCCCATCACCTGCCTCTCAGCCACCCTTGGGATCGGCACTGGCCCCAAGGGAACAAGCAATTGTCCGGGCCTTGCCAGCAGGGTCCTGTCTGCCTGAGTCAAATACTTAGGAGGTACAGCTCCTGTGACACTCTGCAGCCCTTTTTGGTTCTCACAGGGCCAGCGTTGTAGCACACCATCCTTCTTTGGTTCTCCTTGGTAGCCCCAAGCCTTTTGGCTTCTCCACTCCAGACAACCTTCCCAGCTCGCTTCTGGTGTTTGGGATTTGAAGAACGATCCTCTGCCAATCTAAGCCTTGCAGCCTCCCTCCTGCTCTCCCATCTGAACCTGACTTCTCTCCATCGGCAGCCTCCCTTTATACACATGTGTGATGTTGATTGTCGGCCGGTGTGTGGTCAGGGTTGGGTCTGCCTGGCCTTGTCTGTCCTACTTAAGGGGAGAGCCTGCTGTCAGAGTGTTTTAGTCTGTTTTAGCTGGGTTTTCACTGCCAATCTTCACCCCTCCAGGTTGCCTCTTCGTCTTCTTAGTATGAAGCGAAAATGGGGAGGAAGAGATGTTGTTTATTTGAATACACCCCAAAAAGGCAGAGGGGATATGCGAATGTGGATAACTGGAAAAAGGGTGATACTATGTTTCGCCTAGGGTATTCCCATGGGAATGACCCAGGACTCCACTACCCAGGTGATCCTCCCGCGCTCGTCCACGCCGAATGTTGGCATTTGAAAGCGACGGCCCTCCCCAGGCCACCCGAATAGAAGATTCTCGGGGTTCAAATGTGAGAATATCTCATGGTTTCTCACAACCCTCACCCACTGACTCTACCTCCACTTTCTCTACCCCCACCACCGATCCTACCTCCACTCTCTCTACCCCACCACCCTATCTCCACCATACCCCCACTCTCTCTACCCTAAGCCACCAACCAACCCCCTTTCTCTCTATCCCCACCCTTAATGCACTCTAACCACGCACAACCTCTTCTCTCTCTACACCCACGCACCCTATCCCCACTCTCTCTATGCCACCACCATACTGCCACTCCCTCTCTACCCCTGTCAACCCTACCCCACCCACCTCTTTCTTCCCCCACCCACTCACCCTACCCCCACAACTCTTTCTACAACCCACCCCCACTCTCTAGCCCCTTTCATCCTTCTTCTCACACTTTTACATTCTTTCTCACCCTCTCACTCTCAACCTTTCTCCCTCATATTTCCTCCTGCTCCTCTTCAATTCTCGTGCACACCTGCGCCCCTTATCGCATCCGCCTTTGAAACGCTGCACTCTTCTCCTTCCACTCTGGTGTCTATGAATGCAAAATGCAAAAAACAGCAGTAAACACCACAACTTTTGACTTTGCAATGTTTGTTTTACTTTGCATCTCCTAAAATGCTTAGATAATGTATCTGGAATCCTCATTTCTCGTAGGCCTGCTCTTCCTTGCCATAGTACTGAATTTTGAGGCACCAGCCATCATGACAGGAACCTTTCCCAACTTATTATTTTCTACCCCTCCCTCCAGGTGGTACTCTCCAGTTACCCATTTCCCCCAGAGCATCATGGGGCTCTTGCATCCCCCAAGAGGAGGGAGAGGAGTGTATCAGGTATTTGCATTTGTGAGGTGGAAGAGTAGAACTAGAACTTACTTCAAAGTTCCTCTTCCTCGCCCATTACTTACTTTTGAGAAATACAAAATACAGAGAAGATAGTGCTTATGAAACACCACACAACACAAATGTATGTTGTAACACATCCTATTGGTATCTTTACTGACAGCCAATCATTGGTGGATGGTGAATTATTTTTATTGGAAGGGCATACATATTTTAAAGTAGCTTGCATGAGTGAGCACCATTTGCTTCTAAATATCTTTCGAAAGAAAGTCATTTTTGAAAATGTTAAACAGGTTGTGTGTTCCTGTAGCCAAAATACCCTCACTTGCATTGTGAGAGATATAAGTACTATGAAAATGGTTCCTAGGTTGGGGTGACACAGGAGTTTGGAAGGACCTTGTATGAGTAACTCACATATATTTCAAACATTCAATTTACATATATATTTTTGGGGGATTTCATGCGCAAAATTCAGTTCTGTATTCTTTTATACAAACTCGGCTGAGTCATCGATGAGATTTCCCTAAAAGCAGAGTTTTATCTCAAAGACGCAGGCTCTCTAAAAAAGTCCAATGCATTTCGGTCCATCTTCAGGGACAAAATTCTGCCTGTTGTGTCCTTCTTTGCACTTATTCAACTTTATGTTTACATTTTCTGAAGCTGTAATAGCTTGTTGTCCTAGTATTTGCCTTTGGGGCCTAGGATCTGCCTCTAACACCTTTTAGGTCAGGCGTGTGTGAAGATTCCTATGGATCCCTCACTGAAACCCTGCCTAAATTCTCCTCCCAGGTGGCCAGGGAAAGGCAGACGCTTACTGATCCTGACCTTGCGGGTGGTGTACTTTGGAGGAGACAAAGCCCGGAGTGGTGAGGAGATCCATGGGATGAGACACAGTCTTTTTCCTTTGAAAGAGAAAGCCTTTCAAGGTTACCAAAATAGGTAATGGCTTACTGTCATTATAATGTCCCTGATTCATATATAAGATCTTTGGCTCTGGGTATAAGTACCATACAATCTAAACAGGCCTTACCTACAGAAAGGCCTTTCAAGGTATCTCAGGATAAAAACCCTCCTTACTTTCAAAGGTATACTGTAAAGGAATCTAGAAATGTTGCCTTAAATAAAGTGTCTTCCTCTGTAACACCGAATTCTAAAGGTTCCGTCTTAAAAGAACTTAAGGGAAGTGAATCTACCCTTGAAGTCAAAAAAATCCTTAAACAAACTGACTTTGTTGTTGAAGACTGTAAGTCCCATAATCCCATGAGTACTAGGACGAGGAAGAGGGCTGAAGAGGCATGTTGCAGCAGTAGTCAGGCAATTAGGCCTAACAGCTGTGAGGAACCTGAGGGCGTCCTTACTTCTTTTCCCCCCTGTATGCTCCTCTCAAGTTCCAGGGAAAGGCCATCGCTTTTGGATCCTGACCCTGAAGGGGGACTATGCTAGGGAGGATCACCCTGGGTGGGGGGAAGTTGGGGAGTGGGGAGAGGACGTTCTTAGTGAGGCATGATATCCCGCATTCCCTTTTCATAGTGAACCTCCTATCCCTCCAGCCTTTTTAGGCTGTCAGCCCTTTCCCTTTTCTTCCCTCCAAAATGTCACCCAGAAAAACCACCTGAACACTGGGACGAGGAAGAGACCAACTAGGAGGCCACATCCTCATTGGGTTGAGACAAACACCTGTCAGTAAAATCACAAATCAGTCAGGTACCAAGATGAAGAGGTGAAAACACAGAGTAATACATACTTCCTTTTTTCAGACATCTCCAAACACCACTCTGGTACTGAGACGAAGAAGAGTGCTATGGAGGTATACAGGTGGAACAGCCAGGCACGGCCAGCTAACAGGTTTCGCCATAGTAATGCAATCAGACTTAATGACCCACACCTTTGGTCATTTAGCATACCTAACGCATTTAGAAATGCTCTCCGCACGAAGGAAAGTGGAACGGTCTCGAGAGAAGGGAGCTGGAGACACAATAGCCGGGAGCTGTGACAAGCAGGAAAAAGAGAGACGCAGAGGCCAGGACGGCCGCAAAAGGGTCTGGAAGTCCTGCAGGAGCTGTGGTACGCCAAAGCATCCCACCAGACGAGGGGAACCAGGAGAGCGAGCAGTGCTCTCTGTGGCTGCCACAAAGGAAAGGCAAAGCCTATGAAAGCCTGAAAGCAGAAGGAAGAGCGAGGAGCTGCCGTGTGCAACCAGTGAGTGGAAAGCAGGGAAATACTTATGCCGGGGCGCTCCAGGGATTGGAAACAAGTACATTTGATTGCCGAATGAACTGAAAGTTATTGCAAGTTCTTTTGAATGCTGAAACAAGTACCTTTGAATACCGAACGGACTGAGAGTTATTGCAAGTACTTTTGAATGCCGAAACAAGTACCTTTGAATATCGAACAAACTGAAGGTCATTAAAAGCGCTTTTGAATGCCACACAGTATCAGATTGCACTGTAGTCAAGCTAGACTCACCTCTATCTTCAGGAACCTATGCAGCTTTCCTTCTCTGAGTCTTTCCTTTTCTGGCTGAGGAGCTCTCCTTGTAAAGAAAGGGACGCCCCCCCCCCAGTAGCCAGAACTCCTGTCTATAAGTACAGTCCAGACACTAAGGCCATGGGTAGGCAAGTCCTACATTGGGGAAAAAGCAAATGCTGGAAAAAAAAACAAGTGGAGGAGGATCCGGTCATGGTAGATGAAGTGATGATAGGAAATGGAAAATTAGCTATGACTCAGCTGACAAAGCCCTGCTTCGCCAAGCCACAGGGGTATATCAGAAGGCCATCCTCTCTGCTAAACAAATTAAATTTAGCAGGAAAGTTGAAGCTGCCATGAATCAACCTAAGGCACTATTTAGACTAGTTCAGTCTCTTTCCTCATCTGCTCAGTCACATTCAAATATTATTCTGTCACAGGATCTTTGTTATTCCTTGTCAATCTTTTTTGACGAAAAGATCACCACCGTTTGGAGCAAGATTGCTTGTTCCTGCCCTCATCTTGTTATGTCCAATGTGCCCTCCTTAAATATCATCCACTTTTCAGACTTTTGTCCCTCAGACGTATTGTCTGCTATTAATAAACTCAAATCTGCTTCCCCTCTGGGTCCCATTCCTCTTTCTATTATTAAAGATATTTTGGTTGATATCAATTCTTGGGTCACAGCAGCAGTGAATTACTCCTTCTCCTCAGGCCTTATTCCCAATGACCTGAAGCATGCACTGGTGATCCCGCTGTTAAAAAACGCTCTCTGGATCCGGCAGTTCTGTCTAACTTCCATCCTATTTCACTTATTTCTTTCTCTATGAAGCTGCTTGAATCCCTGGTGTCTCCTTTACTGAGTTATTTTCTTCTTCTCTCTTTTTTTTACCCTTTTCAATCTGGCTTCCACCCGGTCGAGGTACGGAATCTGTTCTTGTATCTGTGCTAGAGGACCTTGCCCGTCTGGCGGACCAGTGTGGCATAGGGGCGCTGATTTCATTAGATCTTTCACTGGTGTTTGACACCGTGGATCACCCCATCCTGGTTGCCCCATTGTCTTCTGCAGGTGTTTCTGGCCAGGTTTCTGGTTTTCTTCTTTTCTTTCTGGTCACACTCTATCTTTCTCCTTTTTATTCCAATCCAGTGGCTCTGTCATGCGGAGTCCCACAAGGCTCCGTTTTGTCACCTATCATGGCTCTCATCCGCTCCCACGGTTTCCTTTGCTATCCCTATGCCGACGACACGCAGATTATTCTAAGTCTTGATCTGTCTTGCCCTGATATGGCTGCTCGGCTTAGGAACTGCTTAGAGTCCGTGGGCAAATGGATGACCAGGAACTGGCTGAAATTGAATGGTGATAAGACAGATGTTCTGATAGATGGATCTGTCTCCCCTTCTTTGTTCTGGACCCCTGACTTCTGGTCTGCTAGTTTTGGACCTTGTCCGGTGGCAGCTACTGTGGTGAAAGATCTGGCCGTTAAAAGTTTGGCATCCCTGTCAATGTCTGACCAGGTGGCAGCTGTCTGTCAAGCTGGCCATCTCAAGTTAAGAACCCTCTGTAAATCCTTCCGTTTATTCCCTCTCAATTCCACACTTCTGTCGTATCTACTGTAGTCATGAGCAGTATCGAATAGTGCAACACCCTCCATCTGGCTCAACCTGCGTATTCGATTTGTCGACTCCAGCTCTTGCAGAATGTGGCTGCAAGAGCTGTGCTCCATCCCCCTTTTGGTCTCATATGACTCTCTTCCTACATCAGCTGCCCTGGCTCCCTGTTCGAAAGCGTGCAGTGTTCAAATCTCTGCGTATTGTCCATAGAGCTTTTTACAAACTGGGGGCTGAATATCTCCAGGAAAAATGCTGTGCCTATGTCCCCTCCAGAGCACTTTGCTCTCAACCTTCACAACAGATTCAGGTCCCCAGATAAAATATTCCCGTATAGGCAGTCGCACGTTCTCTGTTGCTGCAGCAAAGGCCTGGAATTCTCTTCCATTCTCCCTTTGCGCAATGGATAATCACCTCTTCTTTCGCCGCTCCCTGAAGACTCTTCTTTTCTAAATGAAATTGACCTTGTCTCTGCTGGCTACTTTTTCTCTCGTTGCGCTTAATAAGTTCTATTAACATAACATACCAGTGATAACATCAGCAGTCCGTTATCAATACGAGACTCTGTAGACTTTGCGTGGATGATGACAGGAAGGAAGGTAAAAAAAAGGAAATAACTGCAAGATCACAAAAATGCAGGAGCAGCAGAGTCTGAGTAGGCAGCAAGCAAAAATATATGATGCAGAAAGCAGCAATGGTAAAAAAAACTGAGGTAAAATGGAGGTCTGTGAAAGGCAGAAGAGGAAACAGAGCAGGAAAGCAGGAGTCAAAGGCAAAAGGAGAAAAAACAGGCTGAATCCAAGGCGCCAGCACAGGAACCCAACTTGCGGCTTACCCCAAAGCAGAGGGTTGCAACGCATTGGTGTTCCACGTCTTCTCAGAGTAAATAGAAATACGGGGGCCATTTGGAAACAACTAGACCTGCACAATGCGTTACACTGGTAACATGACAGCACCACAGAACGTATCCACTTCCATCTTCTCCATACGGATAAACTTTGTGCCATGACACACAGACCAAAAGCAAGCTATGAGAATGTGTAAGTTCAGTGAAAGAAAGGTGGTACGTGTAGCAGATACCACAGAATGTGTTGCCTGAGGCACAAGTATGGGCAAAGCCAAGAGAATACCAAGAAGGGTATAAGATGAGAAACCAGATATTGGCCAAAGCTAAAAGAGTTAAGAGGAAACACGTATTGGCATGAGCCAGAAGTCTACAGAAAGGTGTAACAAAGTGCCTGGTGGCCAACCAAGCCACAGGGAAGTGTTAGAAGGGTGTGACCTTGATGAAAGAGCCAAGCTTCACTGCCAAACGAAAGCAGTGGCCAATTGTTGATGGAAAGCAGTCAAGAAAGGGTATCGGTTGCGTCACCTGTAATGGTGGTACGTGTGGTCCGTGTGTGTTTCAGCGGCTTGCCTAGGGTTGCGCAATCACAGCGCATTCTACGACTTGATTTGAGGTTGCCATGCACCTCCTGGACGCCAGCAAACTCTTTCTCCCAGTCACATGACCAGCACAATGTCACATGACTGATTAACCAAGAAGTGGTTATAAAAGGCCCAAACAGCAGTTGTTCATTGCTTCTCAGCTGTTCCTGTGAGTGGCTTCTGGTGTTTTTGTTGTCTTGATTCCGATTTTTGTGGCTCTTTGACCTTGGCTCTGTCTACTGGATTGCATTTTGGATATTCCTTGATTTCTGGCTGCCTGTGTGTTCTTTTCTTCTGGTTTTTGACCATGGATTTTTTTCGGATTGTTACTGGACTTCCCTTTGTGTTCTGGCAACCTGGACTCACTTCTGTCTTCAAGGAACTTTGGATGTTGGATTTTTCTAACTGGATTACTACCATCCTGTGGTTTTCATCTCCTGGAGGGAGGTTTTTCCTGCTCCTGTGTTTTTTCCCTCCCTTCCTTCGTTCCACCCCCGGTGCCCAGTTAGGTAGGTTGTTTACCTGTCTTCGTATTCTGTTGTTCTACGAATTATTTTGTCCTAGCATTTTCCTTCCTTTCCAGCTGCCTGGGAATCTGGTGCTGCAGTTACAGTCCACCTGTGGCCCCAATAACCGTGTAGCAAGTTGCTTTGACTTCCCTGACTGGTGTTTGGGGACGGAGGGTTTACAGATTCCACATTTTGACAGTGTGGTCCGGCAACTATGCCTAGACGGAGTGTCCCCCTTTTGTAGAAAAGTCAATGAAAGTATCCATAAAGAAGCTTGTGTTTTGCAACAACCTTGTATGTAACTTGGAAGTCAAGAAACAGAACTACCTATGTGTACCAGTGAAAAGTACTGATGGAAAAAGAGCTGGCAAATGTCCAAAGAAACTGTTTTGTTTTGAAAATCTGGAAGATTTGAACTCTTGGGGAAGGGAACCCCGAAATGGTGTGAACTGTTTTGAACTTGGTGAAGGGGAAGCGGATTACAAGCCAAGAGCTGGAAGAAGCTCTGAACTTTATTTTGAACACTATTCATGTTGATGCTGACATCCCTAGAAATTGTATACAGTTAGTTGTGAGGGCAAGTATAGGTTTTGGTTAGAGACAGACGTTTATTGAATTTGGACTTCCTGACACAGACTATCCTTAGTTTTCTTTAGGTAGGGAAATTCCACCTTAGCATAGGGCAAGTTAGGCCTTATTCCATCCTGCCCTTTAAGTTAATAAAACTATTGAGAACCTATCCTGAACTGGTTGTGTGTGTCTATTTCATGATGCCTTCACACAGCCCATACCTGAAGAAAACTGGGAGGCATACAAGCTCCCTCAGGTGCAGCCAATTAGAAGGAGCTGGAACCTTTACTTGAGTGCGTGCATTAGTAGCAGAAGTAGAACAAGGAAGGTCCTGAGCTAGCAAACAAGCAGAAGTGGGAGAACCAGAGGGATGCCAGATTTTACAAGCTGATTTTACCTGCTTGTTCAGACAGGGCCCTGTTCACCCAAAATCTGAAGTGCAGAGACTGCGCAGTGGAAGACATGCAGAGAGGCTGTCTTTCCCATCTGAGCCTGATTGCTGTGGTTGCTGTTCAAAACACGTGTCGGAAACCAAAACAAGGAGCTGTGTGCGAGTAGCAGGTCTCGGGAGTGAGAGGGGCTCCTTGAATGAGTGGCCAGACTGGGGACACCTGAGCAGAGGAAGGGTGTGGGTTCTAGTGAAGCTATAAGCAGTGGAAGCAATGGCCGAAATAGTTGAAGTCGAGCAACCCTCAGAATAAGGATTGCAGAAGCTGGTGAGTGAAACCTGGCATTCTGATTCCTTACACAAGTACTGCCAGCTACAGTATCCAGTCAAATGTTCACTCACGTAGAAACTGGACCGAGCTGAAGTTGTTTGTTGCATTAGTTAACAAGGGAACAATGGAAAGTAGCACTTACGCGTGAATGAAATGTAATTCTCACTCGCGTGAAAACAATTGCTAATGAAAGACATTGTTAAGCCCTTAAACTCATCAAGGGATGGTTGTGTGTCTCTTATTAAGCAGACCGCATATTGTAGAAGACCATTGTTAAACATTTAAAGCTTGTTGAACTTTATGAAGAAGTAGCAGCGTGTATCTTATCAAACAGAACAAACATAGGGGAACTCCATTGTCAAACATTTAACAATTAAAAGCCTTTAAACTTCATGAAGAAGTGGTCTTCTGTGCCTAATTTAGTTTCCCAAGTAAAGAGTGAACTTTACATCTTTATCTATACAAATATACAAACAAGTATTGTTCCTAAAAGAAGGCGTTTTGAAATTGTATCTGCAGTTGCAGAGAGCGCACACTTTGCCCAAATCAAGAGTATTCCCTTATTGAGAGTGACAACAGCCTTTCTCAAAACCAGAAACTGGTCCAACAATTGCTGTGAGCCCAATAGAAGTTCAACCTTGCCCAAGATACATGTGTGCAAGCATTACCCAAAGCCAAGAGAGTGGCACCAAGACTTCTGGGTAATAATGTGGTTAACAGCGGCGAAGAGGTGAAGGTAAAGTTGCGGAAGGGAAACCTTGCTGTTTACATACAATCCTGAAGTTGGTGTGGTTGTAGACAGACAAAAGAGGCAAAGACACTGCCCCTTTTGAAGATATATTCAGAGGAAGAGTGCCTTGCCTATTTTAAGGTATTGCTGTGCCTTAAAGTGATTCTTGTCCAAACCTGTCTTTCAAATACAAAGTACTGAAGCTGTGGCAGTATATTTGGGTTGTCAGTGGATGCCAGAATTCAGTTGTCCCAATGAAGTGGAATACTCTCGGGTCCAGGAGAATGTCCTCATGATAAACGGTGGTAGAGGTAGATTTGTTGAAATAGAAGCAGCAGAACTGAGAAGTCATCCTGACAAATATACCTATTGTGAATTCTAACCTGAATAGACGATCACTGTTTACCAAGACTTGTGTTCTATTAACACCCTTGAAGTTGTATTTTTTTTTTTTTTTTACTGTATCAAGTCTTCTTGAATAACTGGAAGTGCTAAAAGGGCATTGTGGCTGAGAGAAACATTGATGCTATTCTGAGGAAGTGGAATGTTTTTTTATTTCATCAGAATAAGAACGTGTGCTGTTGCTGGAACTGTGGTTGACAGGTCTTTACCTTCATATTGACTTTTCAAGAACTGAACTGAGACTTTACTACCTATGTGAATTTCCTTATATTCTTTTGATGAACATTAAAGATGAATACTCCTTGAATCCTGGGGAAGGGAGTTCATCCAGGTTTCTAAAAGGTTATCATGTTACTGTGAATGTCATTGTTCAATAACCATACAGTTTCTTTTTTATTTTATGGTTAGTCTGAGCGCCAGAACTCCTGTGTCAGAGTGTTTCCCTTTAGTTTGGTTAGGTAGGGAAACCCACAGTAGAGATGGGAAAGTGAGGCATTGTTATATTTATTACCCGAGTTCAGTTTCTAAGCGCGGATCCGGGTTTCGAACCTCTGTCGCTCTGCGTGGTCTTGCTTCCAAGACCAGCACGTTGCCCCAATGACTTCTCTTCTGTTCTAATAAAATAGCATATTTTGAACAAATATCAAATGGTTGTCTGCCTCGCATTGCCGACCCCTAACACGTGTGGTATCTCAGCAATTCCAATCATCTTACCACATGTCCTATCTTTTATTTTCTTTTGCTGGCCGCACAGGCAAAGGTAAATTCTACGACAACAAGCTATTACAGCTTCAGAAAATGTACACATGAAGTTGAGCAAACGCAAAGAAGTACACAAAAGGCAGAATTTGGTTCTTGAAGATGGTCCCCTGGACCGAAATACAGTGGACTTTTTTAGGGAGCCTGCGTCTTTGAAATAAAACTCTGCTTTTAAGCGCATAAATATTTCCCACAAATATGCCAGAGCGTCCAAGTGTAGTGAGGGAGCCTGAACCAACCAAGGTTTTTTTTTCAATAATGGGTTAAATAGTGCATTTTACAGCACACTTTAAGTGAAAAATTGGGTAAAAAGTCAGATAGTTTGCAATTGGTTTTAGAGTGTAACTCAGGAAAAAATCCAATAAATGCAAGTCACCAACAGTGCACAGGAGCATTTCCCAATGCGTTTTCATGATGCATTTGCCCACAATATATGTTATTATAAAAACATGTTCACGCTAGATGTGCCCATACATGTCATGCTGGCTGTACCAATATGTATTAGTATTCCCATATAAGAACATACTCATATTTGCTTTGCTTGTAATACCAGTAATGATACTATAAGAAATCGGGCCTCATTACAACTATGCTGGTCCGGAAAGAGCGGTTCCAATAGCACCATACCGGCACTGTTTTCCGGACCGGCACATTCAGAGACGCAAGTGTGGAAACAACGTTACCGCTAAGTGACACCCACGGTGCTACCACACCAGGTAGCACTGTGACCGTAAACTGCGGAATGGCAGGGCAAACGTGCCTGAATTACCAGCATGGCGTTAGTATGGGCTCATTCAGAGTACCGCCTACACAGAAACACTGACATAAATATGTCGGTGGCACCGTGAACACTGCGTCTGTAATACCGGCACCGTGGACCAGGCGTTAAACAGTGCCAGGTGAGCAGCAACAGGCCCCAGGTGTCCAAAACCACCACAGCTGCGCAACAGTAACCACTGTGAATGCCGAAAAGGACCACACCCAACCCACCTCCCAACACTACCATGCCGGCAGTCACTGTAGCAGCAATTGGGCTGGGGAACCTGCAAGGAGGGATTGAGGAAGAAGCAGCTGAGAGGCAGAGGAAGTGGCATAGGTGCAGGAGGTGAAGGATGAACCAGTTGGCCATGCCTAACATCAATGCCCAGCAGCTAGCACCCTGCATCAGGGCTTTGCCCTGGAACCTGACCCCAAGCCAAATCCACACCTTGTACCGGCTTTACAGGGAGACCATAACATCAATAGTCACCCTTATTCATGATGACATCAGCAGCCAGATAATATATGGACTGCAAGCCCCTTTGCTGAAGGTAGTGTCGGTACTGCACTTCCTTGCAACCGGCACATACCAACAAACCGTGGGTGAGCTGCATGGGCTGTCACAACCCTGTTTTTCCAGGGTCTTGTTCCAGGTACTGGATGCACTGCTGCACCATGTGGCGGACCACATCGCCCCACCCCGAAACCCTGCCCAGGTTAATGCCACCAAAGTGGCCTTCCGTGCCCTGGCAGTCACGCCCAATTGCATTGGTGCATTAGATTGCACACATTATTTATTTTATTTATTTTTGTATTTGTAAAGCGCCTAGCAGCCCGGAGGCATTGAGGAGCTGTTTCAAGAAGGTGTCTTAGTTACAAAATGTATGAGGCAATGCATGGGTTACAAGTGGCATGTGCCTTACAGGGTGGAACGAAATAATGGATGACAAACAGGAGATACTTGAGATATTGTACAGTACAGTGGTAGTTTAGACATGCGAGGCAGATGAAGTGCTGATATCCTGACTTAGAGGTTATACAAACAGTATTGTTCTGATTGCTTTTCTGAAGGCCGTGTGGGACGCAATGCTTCTGATTGTGGAAGGGAGCATGTTCCAGTTGGTGGCTGCTATCACTGGGAAGCTTGAGCCACCTGCTCGGGCCTTGAGGCTTTTGGTGATGGCTAGACGGTTAGTGTAGCTTGATCTAGTGAGCCTGTTCGAGGGGGGCGCAGAGAATCTTTGAGAGAGGTAATGAGGTGCTGTGTCATGGAGACATTTGTCGGTAAGTGCCAGGGACTTAAATAGGATGCGTTCTTTAACTGGTAGCCAGTGGACAGATTTCCTTGTTGCTGAGATGTGATCTCTCCTGGAGATGCCTGTGGCTGCTCTGAGGACATTGTTTTGCACTGTTTGAAGTTTCCTGATGTTCCTTACTGAGGTGCCAAGTAGGAGTGCGTTGCAATAGTCTAGGCGAGATCCAATGATTGCTCTAGCGAGGGTGAGGGAGTTTTGTTGCGTTAAGAATGGCCTGGCAGCCGTGATGAGTTTAGAGTGGTAGGCTGCTGCTGAGGATATTGCATTCATCTATCTGGCCCTGGTGAGATTGGAATCTAAATATACTCCCGAGGTTTTGACTGACTGAGATATAGGAATGCAAGTGTTGTCGATGAGAAAGGAGTCATATTGTGATCCCATTTTTCTGATTGTGTCCAGAGAGCCGATGATTAAGAGTTCAGTCTTTTCACTGTTGAGACAAAGCCAATTTTCAGCAATCCAGGACTGGACGGTGGCGTAAATGGAGTTGAGGGTTTACTGGTCGGCATCGTAGTCTCCTGTGAGAGGGATGAGGACCTGCGTATCATCAGCATAGTTGGTGTATGTGATGTATGTGGGAGTTGAATAATGACCTTGTGAAAAGGTTGTACAGGGTGGGCGATATGCAGGATCCCTTTGGAACCCCACATTTAATTAGGTGGGGTTGGGCGCAGGCTTGGTCTGAGAAGACCTTCAATGCTCTAACCCTGAGGAAGAAGGAGATCCACGCAGTGGCATTAGGTGAAAAGTTGCCAGCTGTTGAGAGGTGGCGGCATAGTGTGTCATGCTCAACCAGGTCGAAGGCCACAAATAAGTCAAGGAGTAGTAGGAGGGCAGGTTTGCCTTCATCCTTGAGGTCATCTATTTGGTTCTTGAGGTCCAGTAGGGCGGTCCTTGTACCATGGTTGAGGCGAAAGCCTGACTGTCGGAGACCTAGTAGGTGATGTGTTTCTAAGTATTTCTGGACTTTAAGGCATGCTGCTTTATCCAAGATCTTCAGTAGGAAGGGTACAGTGGTGATGGACCTGTAGTTTCCTGGTGTTTTTGGATCCAGTGTAGTTTTTTTCAGCAATGGACGCACCCAGGCTTCTTTGAGGCAGGAGGGCACTTGGTTGGATTTGAAGGAGGCGTTGATGAAGGCGGTGAAGAAGGGTGCTAGTGCGGGGACGCTGCCCTTGATGAGCTGGGCCGGGCATGAATCACCCTTACAATTGGATGGCTTGATAGAGTTAAGTATGGCTAGGACATCCTGTTCTTTCATTTCTTGGAATGAGAATGCTGGAATTTCAGCTGGTGCCTTCCGGTGTAGGTCAGATAGTTGTTGTTTTAATACTTTTTGGTGGCTGATGATTTTCTCTTGTAGGGTGTTCAGTTTGTTGAGCATGGCTTCTTGGATTTTGTTACACCATTCTTTGTCTTTGATAAGGGTGTTTGGTGTGGGGGCGGGCGTTTCCAGTTCTCTGAAGATGGCGAAGATTTCACTGGATCCAGATTTAGCATTGGCTATCCTGGAGTTGAAGGAGTTGGCTTTGGCTGAGATGATGGCGGTTTTGTATTGTTTTGCAATATTTTTGAAGGCAAGTTTGGTGGTGTTGCTGGGATTAGTTTGCCATGCTGAAAGGGCTACCTTTTTTTTGTGCGTAGCTTGAGGCGTTGCGGGGTGAACCAGGAGTTGGTTTGTTTAGTGGTTTTCGCTTTTCTTTGAGTAAGTGGGGCAATGGTGTCCACAGCTTGAGAGATGAAGGAGTTGTAGGTGGCGCCGAAAGAGTCCGGGTTTTTGCTGAATGGGTGCTCGAGTTCGGGAACCTGGAGATGAGGTAGTAGTCTTTCCTTTGTGAGCTGCTTGGCGCTTCTGGTGACACATGTGGAGTTGGTACCCAGACCTGCCATTGAGGCAGTGTATAGAAACTTCCCTTATGCCTCTTCATCGCTAACTTCTTACCGGAACACTACAGCTCTGCGCTGCTCACACAGTCTGTCAGTACCTTATCACCTTACCTTGACTCCAATCTATGGCACTCCTTGGCTGGAACATGGGATAGGCACCCCGCATGTACCCACTGATTGACTATTGCACTTGTTTGTTGCTGCCACCCTGCAACATGAGGTAGGCACCATGTAATTGCCCACTGATTGACTTTTTTATTTGCTTGTTGGTGCCGCCCTGCAACATGGGGTAGGCACCTTGTATTTGCCCACTGATTGACTTTTGCATTTGCTTGTTGCTGCCGCCCTGTAACATGGTGTAAGCACCATGTATTTGCCCACTGATTGACTAGTGCATTTTTGTGTTGCTGCTGCCCTGCAACATGGGGTAGGCACCATGTATTTGCCCACTGATTGACTAGTGCATTTTTGTGTTGCTGCCGCACTGCAACATGGGGTAGGCACCATGTATTTGCCCACTGATTGACTAGTGCATTTGTGTGTTGTTTGCCTCCCTGCAAAATGGGGTAGGCACTATGTAGTTGCCCTTTGATTGACCTCTGCATTTAGCACTTACTGTAACCATATTCTTAAGCTAAAAGCACCTCGAAACCTCCGGGTTGTGCGCGCTGTACAAGTGTCAAATAAAATAAACAATTCCACTCCCTCAATGTGCAGATGGTCTGTGTTGCTGAACACCTCATCACCCATTGCTGTGCATGGTTTCTGGGATACACACATGACTCAATGGTCTTGCGGAACTCCATGTTGCCAGGGTACATGGCACGGCACATCGGAGAGCGCACCGCGCTGTTGGGTGAGTAGAATGACCAATGCATGACCTCCGTGTTGTTGGGGGGCAGGCAAATAGGCACTCACTAGAGTGCACCTTGCTGTTGGGTGAGT
Organism: Ambystoma mexicanum; assembly: GCF_040938575.1. Lineage (NCBI taxonomy): Eukaryota > Metazoa > Chordata > Amphibia > Caudata > Ambystomatidae > Ambystoma > Ambystoma mexicanum. The sequence continues at coordinate 1,148,145,497 of NC_090932.1, forward strand.
AGAATGACCAATGCATGACCTCTGTGTAGTTGGGGCAAATAGGCACTCACCAGTGTGCACCTGGCTGTTGGGTGAGTAGGATGACCAATGCATGACCTCGTGGGGGGTGTTGGTAGAAGCACAGTCAGCAGAGCATGTGGCAAAAGCAACCCAACACAAATACATTGCATCCCTTATTCCAAAGGCATGTAAGGCATGGACCAAACAGGCATATAGATCACACACAATACCTATAAATTGAAAGTCAAAAGATGCAACACGAAACTACCACATGTACCAGAATGCATCAGACAACCAACAAATGTGCCTGCTAAAAGACTGTGCACATCCCCCACCGCCTGCTTCACAGACAAGTCCAAATAATGCAAACCTACACACCATCAGCATTCAAGCCCACACCAGGTATCCAGTACACATGCCTACACAACTGGTCAGCAATCACCAAGTGCTCAAGACAGGTCATACACCCACCTCAAATTGACATATGAGCACTCTGAAGATGTTGATTATCATGGTGAAGCAGGCAAAACACACATGAAAGAACAATGCAGTGGGATTGGGAATCAATATGTGAGAGACACAAATGCCAACACGCACATGGGCCACATTTGTAGGCCTGTGGGAAGCTCGAGCCTGCCCCTGCTGGGGTTGTTGCAAACACCACACACCTTACATGCACCTGCCTTACCAGTTCCATAGGGCCATTACAGGTTTCTGTGGCACGGGACGCCAGGTGTTGGTGTCATGACACACAGAACGCGCCCCTTCTGGACTTCCTGGTCCTTGTCACGGCGGGGCTTGCATTCATTGTTTCTCCCAACATGGCCGTATCACGTGACATGCCTCGCACCAGCCTTCACAGCAGATGTAGTACATTCCATAAATATGCCACGCCACCGCTGCCCTGCGCGTCTCAATGCTATTGCGAAGTAGCGACCAGACGTGTGCTCCGTAGCTCGCGGTAGTGTTTCCCTTGCTTCTTCCACTCTAACCCAATTCTAGTCCCTTTCCTTCCTTTCTTGATTCCTGGTCTCGTGTGCTAGTTGCGCACCCTGTTATTTTCCTGGATTCCTGTATCCCTGCATCCTGGTACTTGAACGCACGCTGGAGTCAGAAGAGACTTGTGCAGCCTTATTCAAGACTCGAGCAGTACTCAAGAAGGCATCGATCAAGAAATCCAGCAAAGATCGAGCTCAGGTGAGAAGGGGGGAACTCCTTGACAGTTTGAGACGCCAACCGACCGAACTCGATATGGACATGGATGCGGCATGCAAGAGCTATCATCCGAGGTGCAGAATCTAAAGGCGGAAAACGCCGCTCTCAAACAACTAGTTCTATCCCGGAATTCTGCCACAAAAGAAAGTGTATTGCTGGGCGGTATAGTGGACAAATACGATGGCTCACCAAAGACACTTTGAGGATTCCTGGATTCATGTTTGGTTCACTTTACTTTTAAGCCATACTACTTTTCAACTCCCAGGGCTAAAGTGGGCTTCATAATTTCCCACCTTTCAGGAAACGCCTTAACCTGGGACACGCCCCTCGTTAATTCTGGCGACGTTCTTCTAGATGACTATGATGGCTTCATACAAGCCCTTAAGACCATGTTTGACCGTCCAGAACAGGTCTATAGTGCCCAGGAACGCCTGTTAGACTTTCAGCAAGAATCCCAGGATATGCTCACCTATGTTACCCGATTCAAGAAGTTAGTCAAGGAAGCTGATTGGTCCCCGGAGGCGAGTTTTACCCTTTTTAGGAGAGGACTGAATGAGGAGATTAAGGATGAGTTGGCCAGAGTGGCTCGCCCAAACTCATTACAGGCACTAATGGATCTTGCCATGCAAATAGATTTTCGTATCCAGGAAAGAAAGGCAGAGAAGAAGAAATCCAAAGCTAATCCTCCGAAGCCGTCCTTTGAGAGTACCACCAAGGCGGACGCAAACCCAGGCTCAATCTCTGAACCAGAACCCATGCAGAAATGAGCCTTCCTTGGACCTATATCCCCGCAAGAAAGAATGAGAAGGATTCATACGGGGTTGTGCATGTATTGCGCCTCAGACAAACACCTGGTTAGGGAGTGTCCTCTGGCCCCTCCTCGGCGTTCGGGAAACGCCAGCTCCTGATCCTAGATGGAGCAGAGCTTCGGGAGAGAGATGTTTGCTCCACATCAATTCCATCCTTGAACTCTCCTGGACAAAACAATTTGGTGATACTACAAGCCTTCCTGTCGCCCTCCAAGAATAAGACCTATCCCATTCTGGCCTTGGTGGACTGCAGAGCTATGGGAATTTACATTGATCAAGACTGGGTTGTTAGTCATCATATTCCGTACGAGACAAGAAGCACCATGCAGCCGGTGGAAGCAATCGACGGAAGACCCCTCTCTTCAGGACCCATAAGCCTGCAGACAAAAGAGATCCAACTTTCCATAAACCATCACCAAGAGCGGATTACATTCGACATCATTAAGTCAGCCCATTACCCCATGGTATTGGGTATGCCCTGGTTACAGAAGCACAATGCGTATATCAATTGGACAGCAGGATCACTATTCCTAGGCTCAGAGTTTTGTATGTCCCACTGTCTAATCCTGGATCCCTCCTCGACACCCCCTAAAGAACCACCAAGAGACCTGAAAACACCACTCATGGTTTCTAATATCATACAAGTCCCAGAGGCCTATCAGGGATATGCTGATGTATTTTCAACTGCCATAGTCCAGGCCTTACCCCCTCACAGACCTGAAGACTGTGCCATAGATACAGATCCCTCAGCAGTGATCCCTTTTGGCAGAATGTTCATTGTTTCCGAACCTCAGAAAAAGGCCCTCAGAGAATACCTGGATACCAACCTTGAAAACGGCACCATAAGACCCTCAAAATCTCCAGTGGGTGCTTCATTGTTCTTCGTTCCCAAGAAGGACACCAAGGAACTAAGACCTTGCCTCGACTATCGTGGCTTAAATTAATGCACCCTCAAAGATCGGTACCCACTACCCCTGATCTCGGATATCCTGGAAGCTGTGAGAAGCGCCGTAGTATTCATGAAGTTGGATCTCCGGGGTGCCTATCATTTGATCCGTGTCCGGGAAGGAGACGAATGGAAAACAGCCTTTAGAACACCCTTTGGTCACTATGAATATCTAGTCATGCCCTTTGGACTAGCTAATGCCCCCGCGGTTTTTCAACGTTTTATGGATAGGGTGTTTTCTGACATGTTATTCCTTTTTGTCATTGTCTATCTGGATGACATATTGATCTTTTCCAAGGATCCTCTAAAGCATGAAGAGCATGTAAAGGCAGTACTGCAACGACTCTGTGAACACAAACTTTTAGCCAAACCCGAAAAATGCTTGTTTCACGTTACTTCTGTTCACTACCTGGGATTCATCCTTAGCCCAGAAGGAATTGGTATGGACCCTTAAAAGGTAAAGGCCATACTGGCATGGCCTGCTCCCACGTCCGTGAAACAAGTTCAATCCTTCCTGGGGCTTGCCAACTTCTACCGGAAGTTCATTTCTGCCTTTTCCGAGATCGTCCAGCCGATTGTTGCTCTCTTGAAGAAAGACACTCACTTTATCTGGTCTACACCGCAAGACAAAGCATTCCAACAATTGAAGACAGAGTTCACGCAAGCCCCCATCCTGGCCCATCCAGACATAAATCGCCCATTCCTAGTGGAAACGGATGCCTCTAACTACGCCATAGGAGTGGTCTTGAAACAGGAACTTGAGGATAAACTGGAACACCCCATTGCTTACCTCTCACGAACCCTGACTCCCAGTGAGACACACTATTCCGTCCTGGAAAAGGAACTGTTAGCCATCCGCCAGGCCTTCACTGAATGGCGACATCTACTTCTGGGTGCTAGATATCCAGTTCAGGTCCGCACGGACCATCGGAATCTTCAAATTCTACAATCATTAGAGTGCAGGAACAGTCGTCAAGCCGTTGGGCCTACTTCTTTGCCCAATACCAATTCCAAATCACTCACGTTCCCGGATCACAAAACATGATTGCTGACGCCTTATCTCGATGTCCTGACTATGTAACTACTGAAGACAAGGCCTATCCTAAGCTGTTTCCCCACACGACCTTTGTAGCTCAACCAGTCAACCTCCTGGAAGAAATTCGAGTACAAACCCAATCCTCTGACCTCTGGAAGGCTATTTCAAGGAAGAATCCATGGAACCTAAGACTTAAGGAAGGATACCTATTCAAGGACAATGCACTGGTCATTCCTACACAGAAATTACAACAAAGAATGATAAACCTCTGTCATGATACCCTTCACTCCGGACATTGTGGCATAACCAACACCCTCTGTCTTATACAAAGACAGTTTTGGTGGCCTGGAATGAAGATCGACGTACAGCAGTACATCAAAGCTTGTGCTGTCTGCAGTCAAAACAAACATGATAACAAGAGACCGGCGGGTCTTCTAATGCAACCATCGCTGCCAGCAAGGCCATGGGAATTCATTGCTACAGACTTCATTGTGGAGTTACCACCTTCCCGAGGGTACACGACCATCATGGTTACCATAGATTTGTTCACTCATATGGCTCATTTTACACCCCTGTGTAAGTTATCATCCTCGTGCGAACTTGCTGGAATCTTCGTGGAACACATATTTCGTTTACATGGACTCCCTTCCAAGATCATATCTGATCGAGGACCTCTCAATTCTCGGAACATCTCTGTCGCATTTTGGGAATCCAACGCGCCCTCTCATCTAGTTATCATCCCCAGACCAACGGGGCCACAGAACGTGCTAATCAGACCCTGGAACAGTATCTTTGATGTTTCGCCACCAAGGTTCAGGATGACTGGTCGCTCCTGATACCCGTGGCTGAATTCGCCTACAACAATTCTGACCATTCAGCAATTAAGACCAGCCCCTTTTATTGTAGCCAAGGTTTCCATCCATCAGTTCTACCCTCTGTTCTCCCTCATCCTACACCAGTACCTACTGTCGACTCCTGGATTGAAACCCTCATCAACGTACACCAAGAGGCCAAAGAAAATTTAGAGAAGGTCAGAACACAGACTAAGAGGTATGCGGATTTAAAAAGGAGACCTGGTCCTTCTTATGCAATCGGTGATCAAGTCTGGTTGTCCTCGAAATTACTACCCCGGCATCTACAGCCAAACAAGTTGGCCCCTCTGTACTATGGTCCATTTCCCATCAAGGAAATTATCAATCCAGTTTCATACCGGATTAGTCTACCAGACTCCTGGAAGAAAATTCACCCAGTATTCCACACATCCTTATTAAAACCCTACCACCAATCCTCCCAGAAATCCTACCGACCTCCTCCTCTACTGGTTGACAACCAATTGGAATATGAAGTATCTCGAATATGTGACTCCAGGTATAAACGGGGTCAGCTTCAATACCTGGTTGAATGGAAAGGATATCCTCCTAGTGAAAGAACCTGGGAACCACTTTCTAATCTCAAGGCCCCTCGACTACTCAGAAGATTTCACCTTATACACCCGGGCAAACCTGGTGGAACAGGTTTTCGGAGGAGGCATGCTGTCATGACCCACAGAACGCGCCCCTTCTGGACTTCCTGGTCCTTGTCATGGCGGGACTTGCATTAATTGTTTCTCCCAACATGGCCGCATCACGTGACACGCCTCGCACCAGCCTTCACGGCAGACGTAGTACGTTCCATAAATATGCCACGCCCGCGGCCCCACGCATCTCAATGCTATTGCGAAGTAGCGACGAGACGTGTGCTCCTTAGCTCACGGTATTGTTTCCCTTGCTTCTTCTACTCTAACCCAATTCTAGTCCCTTTCCTTCCTTTCTTGATTCCTGGACTCGTGTGCTAGTTGCGCACCCTGTTATTTCCTGGATTCCTGGATCCCTGCATCCCGGTACTTGAACGCACGCTGGAGTCGGAAGAGACTCGTGCAGCCTTATTCAAGACTCGAGCAATACGCAAGAAGGCATCGATCAAGAAATCCAGCAAAGATCGAACTCCGGTGAGAAGGGGGAACTCCTTGACAGTTGGTAAATTGCAAGTCCGACTAAGCATGGATTGCCAAACTACGCAATGGGGATATGTACATGGGAGTATTGTCACCGGTGAGAAAGTAGCTTGTGCTCCCCTGAGCACACTGCCTACCGTGCCAGCTGTGCACAGCAGTGTCTGGCCTCTTGTGCACTGCAGGTGCAGTAGGCACATAGTTAGCACCGTACAACATAGGAGGCTCCTAATAGGCAGCCACGCACCCTTGTTTCCATACAATCCAAAATACGTGTAGTAGCATGGAAGGCCATATCATGACTGCAGACAGTGACCACACCAAACGGTTTCTGATCGAATGAGTGACCAAACATTTTAATATGGTCATGCCATTACATGTAACATTGCAAAAATCTATAGGGTAATCTGTGGCATGTGCTACGTCTTGTGCTAATTACATGTGGGAAATGTGTACATGCTCACATCACTGATATGAGATTGACAACACAAACATAAAATCCCCATTCTGTCTCTCCCATGCAGGTGATGCCGGATACCCCCTCACGCCATGGCTTATGACACCCGTTAGACGACCACGGAACATGCATGAGGAGTCCTACAACCGGGCACATATCCATACACGGGGCACTATAGAGCGGACATTTGGACTACTCAAGGCAAGGTTTTACTTTCTCAGCAGATCCGGTGGGGCACTTATGTATCGCCCCATCAAGGTTGGCAAAATTGTCCTAGCATGTGCAATGTTGCTGTTACGCTCACCTGGTTCCCACAGGGGCGTCGGTCGGACCCAGACAGCTGCAGTCTCCACCAACGTGATGCGTAGTGCCAAGATGACTGTCTGGACTGGCCCGCCTAATCTTGTCTGCTTGATCCGTAAAAGTATTGTCCTGCAAATGGAGAAAGGGATTTAGCCACCCGTGGATTTTAGTGATGGCCCCCTCCCACTGTTCTCGTTCTCCCCACTTGTCACCTCCGATATCCCCTTTTAGTAATCTCACCTTATGTTTTTAAATGATGAGCTCTCCATCCTGCATGGCATGCAGGGGTGCGTAGTTACCGGTTACTTCATTGGTTTGAAGGTACTGGAGGAGTTCCAGAGGAATATTGACTCCGGAGTTTATTAAGTTCAAAGAGTTCAATATGTCTGATGTTCACTCTTGTTCCATTCCCTTGTTGAATTGCAGCTGGTTCAAAAGAATGTTGCCTGGAGGCAGCTGATGGCGTTCAGGTAAGAGTCTGTACTACCCAACACTGTCCGGTAAAAGTTGCATGAGTTTACTTGTTGTTTTCTCTCCCTTTATAGGTCCGGCATATGAAGATGAGGCGTATTAAAGGGTAATGCCTCCGATGGTAAATCAGGTAAGCCTATGGTGGTAAGAGATTGCATTTGTCGGCTCTCTTGGCTCACCTTGTTGTTTCTTTTGTTTTCCCCCAGGTGCTGGAGTTCGATGAAGAAAATGATGGAGGCAGCGCCGAGTCGAAAGATGCTGTGGACTGGTGAGTATAACGCGGCGCTGCTGCTGGCGATGTGACGCGTGCTGGAATAATGTCCTTTCCAGGCTCGGAGACGTGCTGGATCCGGAATCAGGTAAGGAATTAAAATAATGTCCGTGATCTAACCTTTTCTTCCTTTTTCCCCTTTTTCTAGGAGCTCCGGATTCGAGGCGGGCGTGGCAGAAGACTGGATGCTGACTTGCAGGCACGGTGAGTGTTACGCTGCAGGATGCAGAATAACTCGAAGCGTGTGCTGCTGTTCGGGAGTGGTTTAAATAACCTCCAAAGTAGTTTCAGGTAAGAAGTTCCCCAGAACTACACCCGAGTAAAAAATAGTCCCTATAACAAAATAGTCCCATTCAGGCCTCACGTTGGCATGGATTCATTTGCCTAAGGCGCCAGGACTGAACCCAAACAGCCCCCAACCGGGGCTGCTGGGGTTTTAACAAGTATCTGGATGCCTGCTCCCGGGGCTGATGGACTCGATCCGGATGCCCCGGGGTAGGCATCATGACAGCTGCACAATATGCACATTCGATGCAGCATTGCACTGCCCCCGGACATGGACCCTGCAGAGGAGGAGGATGGGAATGACAACGATGACAGGGTGCCAGTGCGACCCCGGCGGGATGCCATGGATGGGCAACATGCATGGGATGCACTGAAACACAACTTTTTTTTAACACTACTCACGAGCACATGGTGCATAACTGGTGGCATGTATTTCACACAGAAAGAGAATGTCCAGTTGTGATTGATATGCAGAACCCAGTGTATTCTTAATTAGACAATCGAAAAACAGGTGCATCATCAATATCCGCCCAAACTTACCCTCCCTCCTCCCACTCCCAAACTATCTCTCCCAACTATGAACCCCCTCCAACTCTCCAACTATCTCTCCCAACTATGAACCCCCCTCCCACTTCCCAACTATCTCTCCAACTATGAACCCCCTCCCACTCCCCAACTTACCATCCCCCCACCCAACCCCCAACTAGGCACACATGGAGCAAGTGTCCTTGGTTCCACACTACTTGCGGCCACGCTTGGCGGCATGTGTGTGCTTGTGAAAGGAGCCAAACGGGAGCATGGATCTCCTAGGGCTGGCTGCCTGGAAGCTTGCAGGCATGGAGCTGGTGGAGGGCAACGGTGTGTTTTCGTGCAAGAGTCGGGACATGCATGTCTGGAGAGTCAGTGCCATTGTCTCAGCAATATTTGACTGTACACTATTGCCCTCATGGACCCTCCTAGCAAAAAGTACAATGGCACAAGCTGACCACCCAATGGCACTGGCAACCCGCTGTCCAATTGCCTGATTACTCTCCCTCATCAGATGGGACCCTTCCAAGTGCTGCTGCACCAGGGCAGTGAGTGTGTCCTGTCACTCCTCCATGCATTGGAGACGTGTATTCATCTCCCTTACTGAGGGGTAGGGCGAGTGCTGTGGACTTCTCGGGCTCATGGGGCTGAATGTGCCCAACACATCCGGGGTGTGATCTGTGTCGTTGCCGGTGTTAAGGCCTGCCTCGACAGCTGCATCCCCATCACTGCTGTCTGTGGCATGTGAGTTGGGCTGCTGGGATAGGGGCGGTACACGTCCACATGGAATTCTACTTGGGGCTGCCTGGGTGACAGGGGCAGCTGGTGGGGCAAGCACAGGGGCTGCCTGGGTGACAGGGGCAGCTGGGGGAGCAATCACAGGGCTGCCTGGGTTACAGGGGCAGCTGGAGGAGCAAGCACAGGGGCTGCCTGTGTGACGGGGCAGCAAGGGTATCCGCCGGCTCTGCCTGGTGTACAGTGGCAGCTGTCAATCGCACGATGCCAGATGTGCTTGCACATCCACTGGCCCACGATAGCTCAGGTTGGCCGCCATCCGTGTCAGATTATGTTCCTTTGGGTGAATGAAAGGCATGATGTTAGGGGCCTGCATGGATAACAATTGATCGTGCAATATTACATTGTGGGGGCATGCAGTGTTGCATGGTATGTCTAACTCATTCATGTGTTGTGTAGACTCAGCTGCAGGCATTGTGCAGATAGCACATGTGACACAGCTGTAATACGACTGCTGACATGTACACCCACGTTTGGCTGTTGGTAGTGCCATGCCGGTCTGCCCGTGTGCAGGTATTTGGGATGTGTTGCGGGGGTTGTTCAGGGGTGCGTGCCTGGAGTCGATTTGTGACCTGGTTGCATGCCCACGATGTGTGTGGGGTTTTCATGGTAGGGCTGGCAGGGTCGTGTTAGGGACATGCAATCCCCATTGGGTGGGTGCCCATGTGTATGTGCAGGTGAGGACCTACCAGTGTTATGCTGTGCTGGCAGTGGCAGCACAGCAGACACACAGACAGTACTCGTGACCTGGAGGCACAGTGTCTGCGTCATGGATTCTGTATTTTTCTATTGCCAGATGAGTCTGCCTATGAGATCAGTGTTTTCAGGTGCGGGTTGGGGGGCTGGCTTCATGGTCTACGCCGTGACCATGTTGTACATGCAGGTGTGTATGGGTGTCCCTGCAGGGGTGTGTGTGATGCAGTGTGCAGGTGACACTGGGACTCATTATGGATCTTGTGTTAACCCTGCCAGTGCTGCCGGCGGCTTGCTGCCAGACCCATTAACAATTACCATTTCCTGACTTCCCACTGCCACTGGCCTATTGCAAGTCCAGGTGCCGGGAAGTCAGGCGGCAGAATTTTCTTGATACACATTCCCATTGAGTCCAATAGGGATCCATGGGAGTGGGTAGGCAGAAGCAGCGACAACATTGTTGACGGTGACAGTGTTTCCATGGCAACTCAGCATGCCAGGACCGCAGCACCCACCACGGACAGGCCTGTTGGGCGCTGCAGTCCTGGCAGCCACTGTAATGGGGCATCATCATGTGTTTGCCGGTCCTGTGACATGTGTGCCGGCCAATTTACAGGCACCTTTGTTTTGGTTCACACACAGTCATGTGTGGTGCCTTGTCATGTGGTTGGGGGATCGGACATGCATGGGGGCTGGGCATGTGACCTGCTTTGCGCAAAAGTGCTGGGTCTGGTTGGGGTGATGTGGGCAGTGCTATGGCCATTGATGTGCAGTGATGGTACAGGGGCGGGAGGGGGGCCGGTGTGAGCTTGATAATTGTGCAGTTTGTGTACTCACCAGCCTCAACAGGTGTCCCAACTCTCGCCTCCGCGGCACCGACTCCCTCAATACCCTCCAAATGCAGCACATTGCTGCAATTCTCCTCCTAGGGCAGCAGCTTGATGGGTGAGGGTGGTCCGCCGCCTGTAGTTGTGCAGTGCCTGAGGTGTGCAGCAAGAAGGTTGCACACCCTCAGCCGGAGGTTGTCCCACTGCTTATAGCAGTCTTTCACACTGCGTGCTGACACACCCACAGCAGTCACCTTCTGGGCAGCTTCTGCCCAGATTGCCTTCCTCTGGAGCTGCGTGCTGTGGCGCTGGTCCGCTGAGAATAGCTCCCCAGCATTGTCAACCATGTCGTCGACCAGCATGGTCAGCTCGGCCTCACCGAAGCGTGGCTTTCGCTGACGGGTTTGGGGAATCCTGGATGAAATGTCCCTAGATAGGTTCTGGCTGGCAGAAAGGCTGGATGGCTTCAGGCACAGGGAGATTGCAGTGGATAGTGATTTTTGTAATGGCCGCCGGGCTCTTTCCGGTTCCGGCGATAACGTTATTTCTGGATCCGGTGTTTCCGGCTCCATGTCCGTGGTGCCGCTACGTCCGGCATCCATGCAGCGGAAGCAGATACACCGCCAACATTGGTGGCGGTATGTCCATCTCCACAGGTGTTACTATGATTGCGGTGACATTGGTTCCTCAGATAGGGGATGAATGTTTCCGGCGCCCCACGGTGGCAGAACCGGTGCCACCGCCATCATGGTAAAACCAGATTTTTTGCGCTACACTCGGAATGAGACCCATCATGTCCACTGTGGTTCTGCCAAAACATGGCAGTTTCCTCACATAATAACATATTGCTCTTGGCTTGCCATTAAAAGTGCTATGTCACAGTAACAAATAGCTACACTGGCTGCACCAAAATGCCAGTGTAGCTATGCAATAGCACTTAACATGCTTGCTTTTTCATAGATGCCCAGTAAAAAAACGTCATACCAAAGAAATTGCTAGACTGACTGCACCAAAATTCCAGTCTAGCCACATACCATTTATCCTGATTTCTTTATCATAGATGCCCAGTAGAAAATGACATGCCAAAGAAATAGCTAGACTGGCTGCACAAAAATGCCAGTCTAGCCACGTAATAACTTTTACCTGTTATGGCCGGGGGCCAATGAGTGCCCCTCGAAAGGTTCCCTGTAATAATGTCCCCGCAAAAATTTCTCCTGACAAAAAAGCAATTATTACATTGAACATGCAGGGGACACCCCTGCAATCCCTGAATTTTCTTTTTTTTACAAGGGGAGCAGGTGACATCTACGCAACCCATGCCAAGAATAACCTGCATCTTCCCTCTCTTAGTACACCACCTACCTGAAATGGGACCAAAACTGAATCCAGAACGGGAAAGGAAGAAGAAGAAACTAATCCCAAAGTCCCAGAGGACAAGAAGAAACTAATCCCAAAGTCTATCAGAAAAAGAACAATCCAATCAGAAAACAAAAGTTTCCTCTTCTCACCCAACTATGTTAGGGAAACTATCCAAGCGTCCAAACTTCTTTCCCACCTATATCAGGGATAGGGTCCAAATGCCACACCAGGAAATGAAAAGAATCACAAATCCTTGTAGAGTCAGGATGGTCAAGTAAATAAAAAAAGTTTTACAAAAATGAAACCCAGAACGAGGATCTAGGAGACAATCCACTAAATCAATCCAGGAAAGAGAACCGAGTCAGTACACCAGGGAGCCAGAGACAAACTAAAATGCTGAATTCAAAGGGGAATCCAAAAAGGGACATTCCAATGAGCCAGGAGCCAAGGTCCAAGGTCCAAAATCACCAAAACAGAAGACAAAAGGTGATGGGCACGGAGACTGGCTGCTCTCCTGTGTACAGTTGAGAAGCACTGTTTGCTTGCAATGCGTGGATTTTCAGTTGTTCCAGGTTGGGATGCATGGACGTGATGATGCCATCCCTGTGTGGCCATGGACGTAATGACATCATTACCACACGGCTCGCTGTGAGTATGATGACATCACCGGTACCAGTCCCCTGTGGCATGCCGGGAGATGTGGTCCTCAATTGCGTGTTCAATTCCTGAGCCACCACTGAAGACGCCAGGAGTGCCATAGCGTGTGCAGAGCTAGCTTCCGCAGAGACCTCAGCACCACAACATACAATGCTTCCTTTATCAGATGCCCATGATGCTTTTATCCCCTTTGGCACCTCCTCCCCGAAATCAGCAACCAGGCCCGACACAAACACACAAGTTCACACCATACTGTGAGGGATTCAGTAATGTGAGGCTGTCAGATTGCACCCCTACCGGACCAAGAAGACTATTGGTGTCCTGTGTCTGGTAGTTGACCACGTTGTGTAGGAGAAGAATTCTTCCTACCAATGTAACCCATCTGGTGTGCTTAAAAGTACCGTTCTAACAGTAAAAGTCAATGGGCTTTCACTAATTGTCTATGCCCCAACATATATATCACAAAACAGACAATAGTTATTATATTTAAACACATTATTCCTGGGTCTAAATCCCTATTGTTAACTTTCTGGCCCTGTGTAATCTTATCTCATACTCCCATAGTCTGCTGCCACATCCCTAGAATGGCGATGATGTGCCGCCTAAAAAATGGGTGTAGAGATCCTAGCCCTGAGCTCTCTCACTGCTTTCCTCAAGCTAAATCACTCAATTGCACATTTCTTGGAGGTTGGTACTCTTTGTTATTTATTTTTACCACCTCCAGTCTATGTGTTTTATCATTAAAAAAAAAAACCGGACTCTGGCCATATGGCCAATTGTAAGTCAAACAGTATTATTCGTTTCTATCAGTACATTCACTTGTGTTTTTAAATAGAAAGAATTGGAAATAAAACATGATGTATATTTGTTCAAGCCCTGTCCTCCACTGTGTGTAGGGTCTCAGAGTAGAGGTCATCAGCCTCACAACTCATGGGGTTGTCAACCGGTTTCAGCGGAGCTGCTGGCTAGCCGCCTTCTTCAGGACGGAGAATTATGTATTCTCATTGACATTTTGATTGCTTCAAAAGTGTCCACATCTCCACGGAAAGGAGAGATATCTTCAGGGTTTTCCACGGGCAATATGGCTTGTGTTCCGATCCCTGTAGGGATATACAAATGGACAAAATGGGGGGAGTAATCAATATGGGAATGTACAAGGTATGCAAGGCTTGTGTGGTTGCGAAAGACATACGGCGATTACCTGTGGTTTCACTCAGTTGTCTTAAGTCGGATGCCTTGCTGGTTGTCATCTATGATGGTTGGCTTCCTGCATGGGTAGCCTATAAAAAATATATATATACTAGCTTGTCATATCTTGCATTAGGAACTGTGTAATGCAACTAGAGTTGAAAAAGTAAGTACCTGCTAATCGCAGATTTCATCTTGCTAGGCTAAATGGATTCTTCTCCAGGTGCTGGTAAGTTCTAATCCTCTTCCTGTTAGGGTGATGGGTAGATCTAAGTGGGGAGAGACAGACTAATGGGTGTCAGTGCCCATAATCTATTCCGCTTTTCATGTACAGCAGTGCAGAGGTCACATGGTTTATTAAGACGTCTGAATCCACACTGCAATCTAGTCTGTTGTACTTATTCACGGACCAAACGAGAATCGCATTGGAAACATTAGATGCCGTGTATATACGCTTAAGGGTGTTGTATTCCCATATGCCCGGGATGATGTTGTTCATTAGCCTGCACGGAATAAACCAGCTGTTATTTTCAAAAAGCGCAGTGTCTGTGTGTGTTCTCACCTCTAGTCTAGTTAGACGATGTCCCCAGGTTCTCAGGGACCATATGTGATCAATCGGCGGTTGTGTCTGCCATGTTGCGCTAAGCCCGTATTTCTTTGTTTGGAATAGTTACGTATAGTCACGTGATACGCGGAACTACAAAACCTCTAGGCATGCTGGGGATGGAAGTCTTGTAATAGAGAATTAATTCGCATCTCGTATGAGTGCTCACGTGTGTCTAGTAGGACCATGTTGTCGCTGTGGCCGCTAAGAGATGTACGCGTGCTCTCGTTGTGTGTGGAACTACAATAAACCCCTAGGGCAAGCTGGAGAAGGTAGTTTTGTGAAAGAGAGTCTAGTTACATTTTATGTGTAGCCACTAGAAAGTGTACTGGCTACGGTAGTTGTGCGCAGTCTATTGCTGGCGGAGCGTGCGCACACACTACGTGAGAGGTCACTCTACATGGATACATTGGGAGATGTAGTTCTGCCAACAGTGAACCGTGTGTGTGTATGGATATACACTCATTAAGCCATTGCAAGTCTAATCACCAGAAGAGGGGGAGCATAGTGTAACCTATACTGGTCCTGGGGTGGCAAAAAGCTTATGCCCAACAATGGCCAAATTAAGTATGCTCACAGATGTGCTCACATTTTCAGAGTCTCTGGTGTCACGTGTGATGGTTCAGGTGATACCTCATGTCCGTTATTGTACTGCCAATACTTGCCAACATATTTCTTTGTTAAGGCCAGTTTTATGGCTTTGTAGCCTGAAAATCCACAGTTGTTCTCTTCTTAGTAGCAGTGCGGCTAAATTGCCGCCTCTTTTTGGTACAGTGGCTTTCTCAAGAATTATCCATGTCAAATCGTTTTCAGTGTGCCCTTTCTTCATATAATGTTCTACTAATGGAGCAGTGCATCGTTTGATCCGAATATTGGATCTGTGTTCACAGATCTGGGTTTTTATTGTACGTGTTGTCATTCCAATATATTTCATATTGCATGGGCAATGAATCAGCTATACTACATTTGTAGTGTTGCAATTCGTGAACCTCCTCTGTTCCCACGGATATTTCCAGCCAATATCTACTGTGGTGGTACATTTAGTAAATTGGCACACTGCACAGTTGCCACAGGGAGCATGTCCAAGGGGTCTTGGTGCATTCCAGAGAGTATTTGTTTCCGGGGGTTTGGTTTCTTGGTAAGTTTGTACAAGCCAATCTCTCAAATTCTTTCTTCTTTTAATGGCAAACAGGGGTGTAGGTAAATTGTGCTCATCAACATTCAGCAGGTGCCATGATTTCTGAATTTCTCTTTTGAGAGAGTTGATAACTGGCGAGTGACTAAACACTGCTGTGATAACATCTGGTCCCCTTTCTTTTTTTCTCTGTGTAAAAGTTACTTCTCTGGGGATATTTCTAGCTCTCTTGCATGCTTGTCTTATGATTCGGATAGTTCCTTTCCCTCAAGTTGGACGTAAGTCTTTCAGCTTGTATGTCATATTCCATTTTGTTACTACAGTTTCTCCTAAACCGGAGAAATTGCCCAAAAGGCAGGTTCTCTTTGGTGGAAATTAAGGTATGTCCTGTTCTTTTAATGATGAGGGCAAGGAACGTGGCTTTGGAAGTGCTTGCCTCATGGGTGAATTTCAAAAATGGATCCAATCTATTGATCCATGTCATAAAATCAGTTAGATTGTTTTGATCTCCCTCGAAGAACATAAGTATATGGTCAATGTAACAACGCCAACTAATAATGTTCTTCCAGAATGGATTGTTTTCCGGGTAAATATGTTTTTCCCTCAAATGCTGCGACATACAAGTTGGCCAGAGTTGGAGCAAATGTGGCTCCCATAGCGGTTCCAGCTATTTGTTTGTAATATGTGCCTTCCTTTAAAAAGAGGTTCTTAGTGAGTGCTATCTCTGCTAATTGCAAGATGAGATTTATAGGCATATCTGTAGTGCCTGTCTTTCCTACTAAGATCCTTTCCACCACTCTCAAAGTTTCTTGTTGGGGGATACGTGAATACAATGATTCGATGTCCATGGTTACAATCAAAATGTCTGGATTGGTCAAATGTAGGTTCTCAAGATACGTGAGTACTGCTATGGTGTCCTTGGTGTAAGATGCATTTTGGGCACCTCGTTTTGTAGGAAAAAGTCAGCAAATTGAGACAAAGGTTCTAGTATTGAGCCAATACCAGACACCATAGGTCTTCATGGTGGTGGATTGATCCCTTTGTGAATTTTCGGGAGTGCGTAGAACGCGGGGCATTTTGGATGTTTAGGACATAGAAAATCAGCTTCTCTTGCACTTATATGCCCCTCTGCCTCTGCTTCTTCTATAATAGGATTGATTAGATTTCTTAGTTTCTCTGTTGGATCACTCCCCAGTTTCCGGTATGTCTTGCCTTTTGGGCAATTTCTCCGGTTTAGGAGAAACTGTAGTACCAAAATGGAATATGACATACAAGCTGAAAGACTTACGTCCAACTTGAGGGAAAGGAACTATCCGAACAAAATCATAAGACAAGCACGCAGGAGAGCTAGAAATATCCCCAGAGAAGTAACTCTTACACAACAGAGAAAAAAAGAAAGGGGACCAGATGTTATCAGAGCAGTGTTTAGTCACTCGCCAGTTATCAACTCTCTCAAAAAGAGAAATTCAGAAATCATGGCACCTGCTGAATGTTGATGAGCACAATTTACCTACACCCCTGTTTGCCATTAAAAGAAGAAAGAATTTGAGAGATTGGCTTGTACATACTTACCAAGAAACCAAACCCCCTGAAACAAATACCCTCTGGAATGCACCAAGACCCCTTGGACATGCTCCCTGTGGTAACTGTGCAGTGTGCCAATTTACTAAAAGTACCACCACAGTAGATATTGGCTGGAAATATCCATGGGAACAGAGGAGGTTCACGAATTGCAACACTACGAATGTAGTATACCTGATTCATTGCCCATGCAATATGAAATATATTGGAATGACAACACGTACAATAAAAACCCAGATCTGTGAACACAGATCCAATATTCGGATCAAACGATGCACTGCTCCATTAGTAGAACATTATATGAAGAAAGGGCACACTGAAAACGATTTGACATGGACAATTCTTGAGAAAGTCACGGTACCAAAAAGAGGCGGCAATTTACCGACACTGCTACTAAGAAGAGAACAACTCTGGATTTTCAGGCTACAAAGCCATAAAACTGGCCTTAACGAAGAAATATGTTGGCAAGCATTGGCAGTACAATAATGGACATGAGGTATCACCTGAACCATCACACGTGACACCAGAGACTCTGATAATATGAGCACATCTGTGAGCATACTTAATTTGGCCATTGTTGGGCATAAGCTTTTTGCCACCCCAGGACCAGTATAGGTTACACTATGTTCCCCCTCTTCTGGTGATTAGACTTGCAATGGCTTAATGAGTTCATGTCCATACACACACACGGTTCACTGTTGACAGAACTACATCTCCCAATGTATCCATGTAGAGTGACCTCTCACGTAGTGCGTGCGCACGCTCCGCCAGCAATAGACTGCGCACAACTACCGTAGCCAGTACACTTTCTAGTGGCTACACATAAAATGTAACTAGACTCTCTTTCACAAAACTACCTTCTCCAGCTTGCCCGAGGGGTTTATTGTAGTTCCACACACAACGAGAGCACGCGTACATCTCTTAGCGGCCCCAGCGACAACATGGTCCTACTAGACACACGTGAGCACTCATACGAGATGCAAATTAATTCTCTATTACAAGAATTCCATCCCCAGCATGCCCAGAGGTTTTGTAGTTCCGTGTATCACGTGACTATACGTAACTATTCCAAACAAAGGAATACGGGCTTAGCGCAACATGGCGGACACGACCGTCAATTGATCACAGATGGTCCGTGAGAACCTGGGGACATCGTCTAACTAGACTAGAGGTGAGAACACACACAGACACTGCGCTTTTTGAAAATAACAGCTGGTTATGTTCCGTGCACGCTAATGAACAACATCATCCTGGGCATATGGGAATACAACACCCTTAAGCATATATACACGGCATCTAATGTTTCCAATGCGATTCTCGTTTGGTCAGTGAATAAGTACAACAGACTAGATTGCAGTGTGGATTCAGACGTCTTAATAAACCATGTGACCTCCGCACTGCTGTACATGAAAAGCGGAATAGATTATGGGCACTGACACCCATTGGTCTGTCTCTCCCCACTTAGATCTACCCATCACCCTAACAGGAAGAGAATTAGAACTTACCAGCACCTGGAGAAGAATCCATTTAGCCTAGCAAGATGAAATATGCGATTAGCAGGTACTTACTCTTTCAACTCTAGTTGCATATACACAGTTCCTAATGCAAGATATGACAAGATAATATATATAAATATTTTATAGGCTACCCATGCAGGAAGCCAACCATCATAGATGACAACCAGCAAGGCATCTGACTTAAGACAACTGAGTGAAACCACAGGTAATCGCCGTATGCCTTTCGCAACCACACAAGCCTTGCATACCTTGTACATTCCCATATTGATTACTCCCCCCCTTTTGTCCATTTGTACATCCCTACAGGGATCGGGACACAAGCCATATTGCCCGTGGAAAACCCTGAAGATATCTCTCCATTCCGTGGAGATGTGGACACTTTTGAAGCAATCATAATGTCAATGAGAATACATAATTCTCCGTCATGAAGAAGGCGGCTAGCCAGCAGCTCCGCTGAAACCGGTTGACAACCCCATGAGTTGTGAGGCTGATGGCCTCTACTCCGAGACCCTACACACAGTGGAGGACAGGGCTCGAACAAATATACATCATATTTTATTTCTAATTCTTTCTATTTAAAAACACAAGTGAATGTACTGATAGAAACGAATAATACTGTTTGACTTACAATTGGCCATCTGGCCAGAGTCCGTTTTTTTTTTAATGATAAAACACATAGGGCCTCATTACAAATCGCCCGGTATGAAAACAACGGTGGCGGTAAACCCGCCGCCACAGTTGTTTCCATGCCGGGTGATCACAACTCCTGCAGGCGGGAGGTGATGTTCCCGCCAGGTCTGACCTGGCAGATTTAACACCGCCCGCCTGCAGGCGGACGAGGAAACACCAGCAGCATTACGAGATGCTATCGGTGTTTCCATGATCCCCATTCCCATTGAGTTCCATAGGACTCAATGGGAATGGGGATTAACACCATTCCGCCTCCGTGATTCCCGGGAAACAGGTGTTGTAATGCCCCGGTAATTCCGGGAATCACAGAGGCGAATGGTAATACGAGTCCGGCGGTAACCAGGCGGTTTTACGGCCTCGGCTACCGCCGGACTCGTAATGAGGCCCATAGACTGGAGGTGGTAAAAATAAATAAAAAAGAGTACCAACCTCCAAGAAATGTGCACTTCAGTGATTTGGCTTGAGGAAAGCAGTGAGAGAGCTCAGGGCTAGGATCTCTACACCCATTTTTTAGGCGGCACACATCGCCATTCTAGGGATGTGGCACCAGACTATGGGAGTATGAGATAAGATTACACAGGGCCAGAAAGTTAACAATAGGGATTTAGACCCAGGAATAATTTGTTTAAATATAATAACTATTGTCTGTTTTGTGATATATGTGCTTAAAAGTACCACCAGGAGGATCTATTAATTGAAAGATGTGGAGGACTGTCACACCGCGGCCGTGGAAACTCTGGGCAAGATGGAGGCGGTGTTGAGTCTCTACAGCGGTCCGCCTGACGGTCTAGTCGTCTAGGACCGGCAGGTATAATAGGAGACCACGCCCCCCTGCAACTTGCGTTGCAACTCGCTTTGTTAGTCTCCTGACTTTCGTCTGCTTGCAGTGCCCCGTCAAGCGAATCTTATTACTTTTGCTTCATCTGTTATTTCGCTATCCTTAGCGTCTTGACCGATTTTTCTCTACTTCTGTCAGCCCTCGCTTGATTCCTCTTCTCTCGTTCCTCCCTGTTGTACCTGCTTGGATTTTCTATCTTTCTTTCGCGGTGTGTTCGGTGTCAGCTGACCCGTGCTACTCCCGCGCCGATTACTCTTTCTCTCTCTGACGCTCGCTTTCCCTCTCTGTCTATCCCTCTTTCATTCTTTCTTTCTCTCGCTCTTCCGTTCTCTTTCGCTATCGCTCTCTCTCTCTTTTCCACTCTCCTTCACTCCTACTCTTTCACTACTGCTCTCTTTCGCTCTCACGCTCACTTCCCCTTTCTCTCTCGCACTCGCATCCTCTCTTTCTCTTTCGCGCTCACACACTCTCACTCTCTCACGCTCGTAGCCTCTCGTTCTATTTCCTCTCTTACCTTGGTCCAGGATTCTTTTGCGTCTAACTACTCCTTAGCCTCCGGTTGGATTTTCTCTTCGCTTCCCGAGAGTGGCCAAACCCTCATCTATAAGGATCAAACCTTGAGCTTGCATTTACTACTGATACCGGACTACGCCAGCCTCTCCAGTCTTCACATCGGACATATCAAGAGCCCCAATTGAAACACAGGGTTTTTTCTGCCTTATCAGGCTTTTTCCCTGTTTGAGGAGCGGACTCCCCTGGGTCCACCTGACTGCCAGATCTATAGGCGGGCAAGGTGGCCTCGGGGGGAGACCGCCCCTATCTCTTCGAACGAAGGAAAGGAAGAAGGACTATTCAGTCAAGTGAAGAAAGAGAAAGTCTACAAACGGAGAGAAGAAGGAGACCGAAGTCTTCAAACCCTGCTGAAGAACCAGGTGAGGAGTCTCAGGGGGCAGGAACTTTTGCACATTGTGACAGATTGCAACGCCCAACTACCGGCATGGCCTCCTTAGAACAATTCCAGGAGATGGTTACAGCTATTCAGGGCCTTCAGGCCGAGGTACAGAATCTCCGGACCGAGAACGCTAACTTACGCCAACAGGTTGCGACACGAGAAGAATCCCGAGGCGATCTACCTCCTCTGACCTTTTCTTTTGGGAAGTACGATGGTAATCCGAAACACCTAAAGGAATTCCTGAATGCCTGTATGGTTTACTTCACTTTTCGGCCCAGGGCATATGAATTGGATAGAACTAAGGTAGGGTTTCTTGTTTCCAACCTTACGGGTAACGCTCTGGCTTGGGCAACCCCACTGATAACACTCGCAGACCCTGCGCTAGCGGATTACGCTCAGTTCACTCAACTGTTGTGTGCCAGGTTTGAGAGACCAGAAGTCCAATATTCTTCTTATGAAACCCTCCTAGATCTCCGTCAAGGCAATCAAGATGTACAGACTTATGCCTCTACCTTTACCAAACTGGCCACAGACTCCGGATGGCCAGATTCGGCTCAACAGACCCTTTTTCGCCGAGGTTTACAGGATGAACTCAAGGATGAGCTGGCCAGAATGGCGCGTCCTACCTCCTTCCAAGAGTTGGTGACTTTATCCCTGCAACTGGAGTACAGATTGCATGAACGAAGGTTGGAAAGAAGGAGATTCAGACTCCATCCCATAGGAGGGAATCCCTCGATAGGTTCTCCTAACAGACCACAACAGGAAGAGCCTATGCAAATAGGAACAACCCGAGGTCCTTTGAACCCCGAGGAACGCAAGAGACGCAGAGACCTGGGTCTCTGCATGTACTGCGGATCTTCGAAACATTTGCTCCGAACCTGTCCAGATGTGCCCCCGAGACGTCCGGGAAACGCGCCTCCCCGGTCTTGAGCAGGGAAAGGAACCGGGCAGGATCAAGGAATCCCTGCAATTCTACTCACCAGGATCCCTCTGCGGATAACAACAGTCTTATGGTGTTTTCTGTGCGTCTAACATTTGAATCCTCCCTATCTGTTGAAGTACTAGCTATGTTGGATTGTGGTGCGGCCGGTAACTTTATTGACATCCAGTGGGCTCAAGAACAAGGCATACCCCTACGTCAGAAGGCCTGCCCTTTGCCTGTAGAAGGAGTCGATGGTGTACCCCTTTCATCCGGTCCCATCATTAAGGAGACAGTTCCGGCTAACATGTCTTTGTCTCAACACCAAGAACGGATTGTCTTTGATGTTATAAGAGCAGCCCATTTCCCAATCATCCTAGGCATACCCTGGCTACGGAAACATAATCCCAGGATTGATTGGTCCGCAAATACCGTCTGTTTTTTGTCACAGTATTGTTCAAAGGAATGTCTACCACAACCCTCTCCTTTGATGAAGAAGGGGAAAGCACAATCGACATGCACTACAGTGGTCCAAACGATTCCACCGCATTATCAGGAGTATGCTGAAATCTTTGAAGACAGGCTACCTCGTTCTTTACCCCCACATCGAGCAGAGGACTGCGGTATCGACCTAAAGCCCGAGTCATCTGTTCCTTTTGGTCGTATGTATCCTATGTCCCTTCCGGAAAGAAGAGCCTTGAAGGAGTACTTGGATGCCAATCTGCAAAACGGTTTAATACAAGAATCCCGTTCCCCAGCAGGAGCCTCAATGTTCTTCATTCCCAAGAAGGGAACCACTGAATTAAGGCCGTGTATAGACTACCGTGGGCTGAATAGCATGACCATCAGAGATAGGTACCCCATGCCTCTCATCAAGGAGGTACTTGAAGCTGTGGAAGGAGCCTCTATCTTTACAAAGTTAGACCTTCGAGGAGCCTATCATTTGTTGAGAATAAGGGCAGGAGATGAATGGAAGACGGCATTTAGGACTCCCATGGGACACTTTGAGTATCGGGTAATGCCCTTCGGACTAGTGAATGCTCCTGCCGTGTTCCAAAGGTTTGTTGACAAGATCTTCTCAGACATGTTATACATCTCTGTGGTTGTCTATTTAGACGATATTTTGATTTTCTCTTCCTCCCTCTCTGAACATCGAAGACACGTCACGCAGGTCCTTCAAAGGCTGAGAGAACATCAACTACTGGTCAAACCTGAGAAATGTGTTTTCGAAACCTCTTCAGTATCCTATTTAGGATTCATCCTTTCTAAGGAAGGAGTACAGATGGATTCGGAGAAGGTTAAGGCAGTTCTCCTATGGCCTACTCCCAGGAATCCCAAGGATATTCAGAGATTTCTGGGACTATCTAACTTTTACAGAAGGTTTATTCCCAACTTCTCGGATATTGTACTACCAATAACCCGTTTGCTTAAGAAGGGTCAGAAGTTCGATTGGGATAAGGAGGCGGATCAAGCCTTTCTCTTACTTAAGAAGACTTTCACCACCGCTCCCATCCTAGTGCAACCAAATCAGTCTCTTCCTTTTGTGGTGGAGACGGATGCTTCCGGAGGTGCCATAGGAGCTGTTCTCCTACAAGCAAGCAAGGATGGAGCAGAACATCCGGTGGCCTACTATTCCAGAACTCTTACACCGAGTGAGAGGAACTACTCTGTTCTGGAACGAGAATTACTGGCTATTCGTCAGGCATGTATAGAGTGGAGACATTTACTGCAGGGGGCTGCCCATCCCTTTCTGGTTCGCACGGACCACCGGAATCTCAAGGTTTTGCAACAGATGGAATGCCGTAATTCTCGTCACGCCCGCTGGGCGTATTTTTTCTCCCAGTTCGACTTTGAAATAACCTACCTTCCAGGAAAGGAGAATACCTTAGCTGACGCTCTGTCCCGCAGTCTGGAGCCCAAGGAAGAACAGAGCCTGGGTGAGATACTTCCTGGTAAGAGAATCTTAGGAATTATCAATTCCTTCATACAAGAAGTTGAGCGTTCGACTAATTTCCCTGGTGTCTCTTCTGACCATAGGACCAGTATGGAAAGGAGAGGGAAACTATTCTTTCATCAAGGATCACTGTATTTACCGTCTGAGAAACTTCAGACACAAGCCTTATTCTGGTGCCATGATCTCCCTTCGGCAGGACATAAGGGCCAAGAAGCAACCCTCCATCTGATATCCAGATATTTCTGGTGGCCGACTATGGACCAGGACGTCAGAACATACGTGAAGGCTTGTCCGGTTTGTGCGGCCAATAAACCCATTACTCATCGGCCCATGGGGTTACTCCAACAAGAACCTCTACCATCACAACCCTGGGAACACATTTCCACTGATTTCATCGTGGATCTCCCTCTTTCAATGGGATCAACGGCTATCATGGTTACGGTGGATACTTTGAGCAAGATGGCTCATTTTTCTCCCTTGCCTGGCCTGCCATCTGCATCCGAAACGGCTGAAGTTTTCCTCAAAGAAATAGTAAGACTGCATGGTCTACCTCGGACCATAGTGTCCGACAGGGGCTCCCAATTCACATCCCGATTCTGGTCGGCTTTATGTAGTACTCTAGGAATAAAGAGAGCTTTATCCTCTGGTTATCATCCCCAAAGCAACGGACAGACAGAACGCCTAAATTCCACCCTTGAACAATATCTCCGTTGTTTTTGCCATCAGGAACAAGATAGGTGGAAATCCTTTCTAACTCTAGCAGAATTCACCTACAACAACACTGTACATTCGGCAACTGGTTGCAGCCCTTTCTACTTTACCTACGGATATCATCCGAGACATATACCTCTCTTTGGAATACCTCCAACTTCAGTCCCTTCGGTAGATCAACGCCTGTTTGAGCTCCGATCCATCCAGAAGGATGCTACTCAGCAGTTGGAGGCAAGTAGAGCTCGATACAAGAAATATGCGGATAAAAAGAGATCTCAAAACCCCGAATGGGAAGTGGGAACCAAGGTCTGGTTGTCAACCAAATATCTCCCACGTTGGGTTCATCCAGGGAAATTCTCAGCCCGCTTTATAGGCCCTTTTCCCATTTTGTCTCAAGTAAACCCTGTGGCTTTTCGATTACGTCTTCCATCCAGGCTGAAAAGGATTCACCCCGTTTTTCATACTTCCCTTCTGAAGGCTTATCATCCTGATCCCATGAACCGTCATATACCCTCTTCTAAACTCCAAGAACCAGAACCGGAAGAATATGAAGTGGAGAGGCTGGTGGATTCACGTTACCGACATGGATCTCTACAATACCTGGTGCAGTGGAAGGGGTATTCGATCGCAGAACGGTCTTGGGAGCCCAGAAGGCATATTCACGCCCCACAACTTTTAAGACAGTTCCATCGCCTACATCCGGGAAAACCTGGGGGAGAGTCGATGAAGAGAGGGCATACTGTCACACCGCGGCCGTGGAAACTCTGGGCAAGATGGAGGCGGTGTTGAGTCTCTACAGCGGTCCGCCTGACGGTCTAGTCGTCTAGGACCGGCAGGTATAATAGGAGACCACGCCCCCCTGCAACTTGCGTTGCAACTCGCTTTGTTAGTCTCCTGACTTTCGTCTGCTTGCAGTGCCCCGTCAAGCGAATCTTATTACTTTTGCTTCATCTGTTATTTCGCTATCCTTAGCGTCTTGACCGATTTTTCTCTACTTCTGTCAGCCCTCGCTTGATTCCTCTTCTCTCGTTCCTCCCTGTTGTACCTGCTTGGATTTTCTATCTTTCTTTCGCGGTGTGTTCGGTGTCAGCTGACCCGTGCTACTCCCGCGCCGATTACTCTTTCTCTCTCTGACGCTCGCTTTCCCTCTCTGTCTATCCCTCTTTCATTCTTTCTTTCTCTCGCTCTTCCGTTCTCTTTCGCTATCGCTCTCTCTCTCTTTTCCACTCTCCTTCACTCCTACTCTTTCACTACTGCTCTCTTTCGCTCTCACGCTCACTTCCCCTTTCTCTCTCGCACTCGCATCCTCTCTTTCTCTTTCGCGCTCACACACTCTCACTCTCTCACGCTCGTAGCCTCTCGTTCTATTTCCTCTCTTACCTTGGTCCAGGATTCTTTTGCGTCTAACTACTCCTTAGCCTCCGGTTGGATTTTCTCTTCGCTTCCCGAGAGTGGCCAAACCCTCATCTATAAGGATCAAACCTTGAGCTTGCATTTACTACTGATACCGGACTACGCCAGCCTCTCCAGTCTTCACATCGGACATATCAAGAGCCCCAATTGAAACACAGGGTTTTTTCTGCCTTATCAGGCTTTTTCCCTGTTTGAGGAGCGGACTCCCCTGGGTCCACCTGACTGCCAGATCTATAGGCGGGCAAGGTGGCCTCGGGGGGAGACCGCCCCTATCTCTTCGAACGAAGGAAAGGAAGAAGGACTATTCAGTCAAGTGAAGAAAGAGAAAGTCTACAAACGGAGAGAAGAAGGAGACCGAAGTCTTCAAACCCTGCTGAAGAACCAGGTGAGGAGTCTCAGGGGGCAGGAACTTTTGCACATTGTGACAAGGACGCACACTGGACACCACTGGCTGCAGAATGAAAAAGGGACAGAATCAATACAAGCCCGAGTACTGTATAAGTGAGCGAAAATGAGAATACAATGGAATCTAACCCAGTTATTTTGATGATTAGTAGTGATACAAGTAGAACCCTGCGTTACCATGGAAGTGGTGTTCCCCCTGTAACAGATAAACCCAGGTAGTTGGGGAGCACTAACAATGATATGAAGGAGTACAACAATTCTGAGATGAAACTTACTAACAGGCGTAGGTAGTAGGTCAATGGTAGGTGGTCCTCCGTGCAGTATGTAGTATGTAGATCCAGAGGGGACTAACCTGCCGACACGAAGACGCCTAAAAAGAGTCAAGAAAATCCTAGAAATGGTGAAAGAAAGCACAAGAGGCAGTCTCTAGTCTGTGTGCTTTATCCGTGATAAATGGGGTAATGGTGGCTGGTGAGAGGGACAATGAAAACAAGCAGTCCAGACAGAAGGTGAGGTCGGCAACGTGCAGGCAATTTCATGAACAGAGGGAAGACGTAGGCAATCCTTACTAGAAGTCTGAGTCAGCGGGTTGCTTGTATGGTGGCACAAGACGAGAGGCTGCAGAGTCTGTGAAACAAAACAGAGTCGAAGACCGGGAATTCAAGAACTAGACCAGGGATTAGGCAAGGCAAGTCTGATAGAACGGGCACAAGGTTGATACACACGAGAGCGTGGAAACAACAGGTACAAAGTAGCTACTGGAAAGCAATTAGAAGCACCAACACTCTGCTAGGATGGAGCTTTAATGGAGCAAGTCACATGACGACACCGTGTGTGAAACCTCAGTCGCGGCGTGTGTTGTAGACTATGCCCAGAGTATCAATGTTTCCATGGTAACCCCCAATGTAACCAAAACTATGTGTGGTGAGCATAGGATGTTGCAGTTTTCAGAGAACGGGATTGTGGGTGACAGGAAACAGAACGGTGTGTGTTGGAAAACCCCAAGTGAGTAGTAGCTGGCTGTCGAGAACGCTGTGTGAGTGAAGACATTTTATTAAATGAAAGAGATGCAAATAAATCCTTGCTAAACCTACTCTATAAGGGAGTTACCTACCTAGTCTAAGAGCTAAGGGAATCACTCCTAACAAAAACAAACTGGCCTTCACAAGAAACAATGAAAACATGTAAAGTTAATGATCAACATAAATGAATGAATGAATAAGAAACAACCAGTAATTTGAATGACCTTGACCTGTCCTGGGTAAATCCCTTCCCCAGGATTGTTCAAAGTCAATTCCCCCAAATGTTCAAACAAAAGAATAAAGTCTTGACCCAGTTCTTGTAAGTTCCAAATGAAATAAAAGTTCACCAAACAAAAAATCCACTGGTAACAGTTTTTCAGCTTTCAGTAGAAAAGATGCCTTTCCAATTCTAGGCAAGGAAATAGCACCAATGGTAATCCTGGATGTCTTCCTTGCAAGATGGCTTTGCCACAGTTCAGAGAATAGATTAGCCACCCCTTCTACAATTCTGCAAGTGTTCAGAACCTCTGCATTACATTTGGTATAATTGTCAGTATGCTTCTTCTTGAGTTGTTGTTCCGCTCGTGACAACCACCTGTGAGAAACCTGAAGGTGTCTCACAGGTGGTTGTCCCCGGGTAGTCCCCGGGAATCTGTCATCCAGGTGCCCAGGCATGGCCATCGCTTTTTGATCCAGTTCCTGGGGGTGGACCGGTGCGGGAGGATCATCTGGATGGGGGTCCTCAGGGACTGGAAGTGGGACATTGATGGGTGAGACACGGCACCCCCTTCCCTATAACACCTTTCCGCATACTACCAAATAGGATATTTAGAAACTCTACCAGCCCCCTTTTCCAACACAAACACTTTCTTACACCAAGAAAGACAATGGACTAACACCCGAGCCGTTTACCTGGCATGTCCCAACACAAGGGTCAGGCAGAGTAGGGCAATTGACAATAACTATGTACACCTGACAGCCCTTTCCCTTCCCCACAGGGATAAAAGGCAGAGCATGAGAGCACACATTGAGCAAGGCCAACTTCACGAGGAAGCAGCCATTACGGACCGGCAGTTCAAATGGAGACGAAAGGCTGCGAGAACCGAAAGGACGACAAGGAGGGCAGTGCCCTTGCCCTTTTCAACCCAGACCCGGGAAGCCTCTGCAAAAGGAAACATCAGACCGGGATTTACAGCTGGCGTGTGGTGTAGCAGATGTCAATGGTGCACAGGGGCCTCCCGTATTAATAATGCAGGTGGGGAGGCACGCTTGTTACCGTGGTACCGTCCTTGACTCCAGAGGTAAGACAAGCCAGCAGGTTCAGCACAGCCGCTGAGTCGGAGAACGCTAATAACAAACCGGACTGTGTTGTGCCCAAGGTTGTGAATGGCAACATTGTATGAACTTGTGAACAAAGAGCTGATGTGTGAAAGCTTGAAAGACAGTCCAGTGAAGGACCAGAGGCAGGGTGGTCAGGCGCCACGTGAGTGCTCATTCGAAGGACTCTGACCGGTCTCCTTTTTGTTGAAACTACCGATACCAGAAGGCTCTAGGAGGGCTGACGAAAGAGGTGAAAGTGGTCGTACAAGGGTCAAGTAAAAACCCTTGTACACTCGAAAGTCTGTGATCCGTAACCCAGAGGAAAGATAAGGGGAACACATCCTGCATTGTGTAAAGCAAGACAAACTGTATTGAAGGCAGATGTAAACCTGGCTGCCTGCTGAACGGGGTGAGGTAAAATAACCCTGTTAACATTGTGATAACAAGAGTGAACCCGGCTGAGGGATGTCCGCATTGAAACATTGTTTAAAAAGACATTGAGAATTGTAAATGCGACAAGTGAAATAGTCTGAGAAAAGGCTTTAGTGAACCCGACGGAGGGAGGCTAGCATTTCAGAAGGATCGTAGCCCGTAAGAGGGGGGTTACCAGGGTGAAGAGTCATCCCCCAACATGCATAGGAAAGTACATTTTATTTTGTTATTTTGATACATCAGGCCCTCGGGGCAAGAGACTTGACCGCTGAGGATCCTGATATTGCTTAGAAGAAGGATAACCTCATGCTAGGGAAGCCCAGTTATGTGCTGTGCTCAAGATGCTTGCTTTGTCCCATGCTAAAAACATGCAGCAGGGAGACCTTGTCTATAACATCCTGACATATTATTTGTGAACACTTCTTTCTTTTCTTGTGAACATTATCGCACAGTATTTTGTAACTTAGAGGTAAGGAATGGCAATCGTTTCTTTTTAGTATCATCCATTTTTTTACAAGCCGCCACTAGGACTGCCTTATTATTATTTGATGGTCGTAGCTTGCTTCCACTTAGATTTATGTTTAAATTATGAATTTTCTCACCCATTCAAATAGTTTAATAATGTCAGCCCCTTCCACTTCTTCCTCTAATTCAATGGCAGAAAACTCCTCACCAGAAGAACTGATGCTGCTGGCAGGTTCCCTCGGTCGCCCTCGTTGATGATAGCCCCATTTCTTTTTATAGAGATAGGGCCTGCCTCGCAGAGAAGCCACTATTCCTGAGATGTAAACCACTAGGCAAGTGGCTTCTAGACTGGAGCAGCCAAAAATGGGGAAAAAGCCATGCTTGGCATAAAAAAAAAACTTAATGGAACGGCACGTGTCCGACTTCCACGGGATAGCGACTGGGACAGGTAAGTTGTATAGAAGTAGAGTCCCAAGGTAGAGTTCCACGTGTGATCCAGAAGAAATTGCTCTGATGGACAAGGGGGCGCTATGGGCGAGCAGGAGACTGTAGTGATGCCAGGTAAGCAGGAAGGAGGAGAAGCAGAGATCCAATGAATGCAAAGAGGATAATCTGGGGGAGAACCAAAGAAGAGGAATGCCTCTTGGGGGGGGGGGAGAGAGCGGCTGGCGGGAGCACTGGCGGGGATCCGAAAATGCAGAGGGAGAGAGACAGGCTGGAGTGAAGCGGGAGGCCGCTCTGCAGGAGAAACAGCAGAAGCGAAAGTGTGGGGAGAGACCCGGAAGAGGGCAGAAAAAAGGCACAAAAGGCGTTCCGAGTAGCCAAATGAAATGCAAGGAAAACTAGCGTCTAGCAAACCAAACAAGATAACTGGCTGCCAGAAGGGGAAGACTATGTAGTATCCGGCAGCCGTGAGGGAGCAGAAAAGACTAGACCGCTAAGATCCATGATGACGGAACATAGCGGGCCATTAATGGTGGAACCAACCCCACCTCATCCATAAGCGCAAACATGGGCGCATGACAAATAAACATTTTTCAACTGTGATCACTTGTGTTTGTCTTTACTGTTGCCACCACAAGTTCATTACATATGGTGTCAGAAGTGGGATGTGATGCAATTGAAACTAATGGGGGAACCCAGCAATTTCAAAAACCTAGTCAGAGAGCTACTAACCCTTCCGTTGCCACCAAGGAATCGATAGGTTTTGATCTCTGTAACAGTAGAGAAGCTATCATTCCCCCTGGGAAAAGAAGAATTATTCCTACAGATTTGGTCTTGATACCCCCCCATGTTACTATATAAGATTGGCCCCAAAATCTGTCCTAACATGGAAGTTCCGAATAGACGTCTTAGCAGGCGTCATCGATCCCGACTTCCGGGGAGATGTAAAGGCTCTCTTACAGAATTATGGTGAATTCCTTTTTGAAGTACGTCATGGAGATCAAATTGCTCAAGGAATTCTGTAAAGGGCTCTATTTCCTCAGTTTAAAATGTATAACTGCACAGCCCAGATAACCCAAAGTAAGGCCTCCCTCCAAAGTCTAAATCTTAACAGAGCCTAATCAAATCAATTGTCCTTTCTAGCCTTCTGTTATACCATGGTCTGTCTTGATGGCACGCAGGCCCGCTGCATTCATGTCAGCACCTAACGGCCATACCCAAAACTATGCATCCCAGAATGCACTGGGTTGAAACCCACACCGCCCATCTGTAAAAGTGGGGCACCCAATGCCAGGGGACACCCATCTATGTACGCCAACTGAAGGGGCTGCTAGCACCCCCTTCACCAACACTCCCCTATGAAGAGTTGATGCTGGGTCCCTGATAAACCTTTGAGCCTCAAAAGTGCAGAACGGTCTCATCTTCGCTGCAAGACTTGTCCCGGTAGACCCGGCCCATTGACCTTGGGAAACTTACTACCCAAACTCTTTAATGTAACACTTTCGTTCACCTACCCTTATTTGCGGCAGCCGAAGATGTTTGAGCCCCTCCAATTGCATAAATAGTGACCTGTGCCTTCGAGGGATGCCCGGTGCTATTGCTGGGTCATACCCTGCTCTCCCGAAGGATCTGGGGTGTTTCATGGTATGACTGATGTGGTTTGTTTTTAAATTGATAAGTGGATATGTTACAGATCCATATGTCCTTATTTTATAAGGGTGATGATTGAGGGAGTCAAGGTAGGTTCTTCTCTCGGCCTAGTTCCTCTGTGTATGTCCTTATCGGTATTCCTTCAGGTTTTGGGGTGAAGAGCCAAGATTTGAGGAGTTTCCTGAATTGTAGGTGATCTCTTGTGTTCCATATCTTTTTTGGTAGTTCGTTCTAGGTTTTTGGGGCGAGGTGAGAAAAGGAGGATCCTCTGAGTTTCCTCTTGTTGTATGATTTGGGTTCCAAGCGGATGTTGCCACTGGATCTGAGCGGCCTTGCAGTGTGATGAACGTTTAGTTTTCTTCTGATGAACTCTGCACCTTGGTCGTGGATTGCTCTGTGGTTTATGCATATTGATTTGAACTTGATCTGCTATTTGATGGGTAGCCAGTGTAGCGTTTTCAGCGCTGATGTGATGTATTCTCTTCTCGGTAGTTTAAGGAGCAGTCTGGCCACCACATTTTGTATGCGTTGGAGTTTATTTAGCAGTCGTTCAGGCAAACCTAGATATAGGTAGATATAGGCTGTTGGCGTAGTCTAGTCTGGACATGATGAGGGCAATGGCGGCAGTTGTTCTGTTGGTGAATGAGAGGATCCTTTTAATCGCAGGAGGAAGAAAGATTTCTTGATTAGGATGTTTACTTGTGGCTCTAGAGTGAGTTCATTGTCCATCAGGACTCCCAGGTTTTTTCCAGTCGATGATTGGGCTAGGGTTTTGCCAAGTTCGGTTGGCCATGGCATGTAGAGGTTGTCTTGTCCGTTTTTTGTGATGATCATTATTTCTGTTTTGCCTGGGTTGAGTTTAAGGTAGTTTAAGTTCATCCAGTTGTATATTTCACGAAGGCAGTTCTCTAGCGCTGCATTGTCTCCTTGTGTGTCTTGTATTTTGTAGATTATTTGTGTGTCGTCAGCGTAATTATAACAGATGAGGCCATGTCTTTCGATGATTTTAATTAGTTGTGACAGGTAGATTTTGAATAGAAGTGGCGAGAAGGATGATCCTTGCGGGACTCTGCATGCTGATTCTTGTGGGCTTGGTTTTTAAGGTTTCATCCATATTGTTTCTTTTCTGTTAGTTAGGAAGGATCTGACCCAAAGTAAGGCATTGTCAGTGATTCCGAATTCTTCCAGTCTCATGATGAGGATGTCGTGGTTAACTGTGTCGAATGCAGAGAGTTCTAAAAGTATGAGAGCGTTGCTGTTGTTTGAGTCTGCATTAGCCTTTAAATCATCCCAGATTGAAATAAGTGCTGTTTCTGTTCCTTTCATCGGTCTGAAGCCTACTTGTGCCTGGTTTAGTAGGTGATCTTCTTCTATGAACTCTTGGGTTGTTCTATATGTGTGTGTTCCCAGGAGTTTAGCTGGGTAGAAGATGTTGGAGATGGGTCTGTAGTTGGAAAAGTCCTCTACGTTTCCTGTTGTATCCTTGAGGAGTGGTTTGATGTATGCTGATTTGAAGGCTTGAGGCACTCTTCCTGTTGAGATCGATTGGTTGAGGACATTCCTGTGGTATTCCATTGGTGTTCCTTGTGCATGGATTGATTTATAGATGTCAGGGGGGCAGGGATCCGTGGGGGAGACAGATTTGTTGCTTTGATTTACGAGTATGATGAAAGTCTCCACTGATATGTGCAGGAAATTTCGAAGCTTGTTCCGGTGTTCCTTGCTTCGGTCAGTGTCTTCAGTGCAGAGGTTGCATGGTCTGTTGGATGGTCATAATTTTATTTTTGAAGTGGTCTGCGAGGGCATTGAATCATTTCTTCAATGGTATTGGAGTGTTGTTGCAGCCGGGAGGGTTTTTAATTTCGTTTATGATTTTAAACCATTTTTTGGGGGGTATTTGGTGCTTTGAGGATTCTGTTGTCGTAGTATTTCCTTTTTGTTGAAGTTTGAATTTTTTTCCACAGTCTTTATTTATCCTCCATTCTAATTCTAGTTTTCGTTTTTTCCTTTTCATGGCGCCTAGTGGTGGGATGAACCATTTTGCCGTTACTTTGAAGAAAATGGTGACAGGTCAATTAAAATGAACCTTATCCCTAAAAAGTTTGTGCAAATGTTGTTTGACATTTCTGGTCTATTGAATCCAAAGTTTCATTTGAAGTTACAGTTGAAATGTTTACTGTTTATCATAAAACTTCCTGAAATAACCCGCATTAACTCAAGCTCTTGGCAACAAAGAATCAATTAATGTTGTGTGAATTTAACAATTGAACTTAGGTTCTTTAGGAGTGCATCTGGGCTTACTGCTTAGCAATACGCAGTTCAGGTTTCCTACATATTTTGTCTCCCAAGTGGTCTTGTGACGACAGCCCACCTGCACCTGAAATAATACCTGAATATTTCTTCAAATCCTTCAACTTGACGACTCGAAATGTATACTCTCCAAACCTACATATAAGACCAACTAGCTGTGCACTCCCGCCCCCACAATTTGCTTTTGTCTCCTCTTTGGCCACACAAAGGGAGTTGCACGCACTCATCTAACACTTGAAATTACAACGCTTGTAGCTGTCTAGCTTGTTAAATTTAATATGTCCTTTTCCAAAATAGACCAGACCACAAACAATAGAGCTGAGACTCTTGCCTTCAGTGAAGAGGAGGCCACGAGGATTTTAGGGCTAATCAAAACAGCAGGAACTGAACTCACAGCAACAGACAAACCAGAGGCATTGATTCGACAATTAAACCAGAAATTGGCTAGCTACAAACAAGAGCTTGAAGTCAAAAAGATTAGGAAATTCAGACGGGATATGCAAGCCTACAAACTCAATATAGTCTACAGTTGGCAGGCTTACTATGGCCATTATCCCAACAAATCTAATCTAAGTAACCCACGGAAAATAGGACAACCGTCCACTGGTAACACATCCTCTGACGCCTCGAGTACGGAATTAGAAGTCCCATTGGGACAGACTGCAGAGGCTACATCGGGCCCTTCAGGCCCCCAACCAGCGACCAAACAAATAACTACGCTGCAGCTTTTTTAGAAAAAAGCCAGTCCGAAGAGGAAAAAAGAAGAAATCCACAGAGAAAGAAGGGGTCGAAGAAACCCTGATTGTGAACATCTCATCATATCACCTCTCGAAGATGGAAACACAAGTACTTAAGAAGGGCTTATCCTTTGTTCCCAAGAACAACAGTACCTTATTGCGCGAAAAAATCGATTTCTTTAAACTGATGCGGAAATTGAAGCTTAAAGTCTTCTTTAACTGTTTGGAGGAGGACAACATAAGGAAGGAACCACATACATTTCTGGAACTCAGTCCTAAAAGCACTTTCAATCCTCCAATACAGAACCATATTCTGTCAACCTTTGAGATGACTGTACTATAGGAATTTAAGAAGATGCGATTCAAAACTGACGCTCAAGGAAACCTTTCCAAAATAGAACGGCAGACACTGAAAAACCTCTTAGACAACCAGACCATCATCTTTGAACCAGCAGACAAGGGAGGATCCCTAGTTCTGATGAACAAGCAGTATTATCTCGAGGAAATTGAACGCCAACTAAGGGATAAAGAAACTTACCTTGAAGTCCCTATTAATCCTACAGAAACAGTGCAAGGACTGATCAAAAGAGTCCTAGATGAGGCCGAAGAGAACGACGTCATCTCTGAAAAAACACAACGCTTTCTTGAAAATCAACATCCAATCATGCCAGTGATGTACATTTTACCTAAAATCCATAAGAGGCTGGTAAAACCTCCTGGACGCCCAATCATAGCAGTGACTAACAGTATTCTTGAACCCCTAGCACAATATCTGGATAAAATTCTTCAACCATTGGTCCAAGAAACGCCAACATACGTCAAGGACACGATGCACTTCTTGCAACTTTTGAAGAGCACACAGTTTGTAAATGGAAGAGACACATTATTCACCATGGACGTCACGTCTCTATATACTAACATAGCCCACTAAGCCGGGCTAGAGGCAATTGAATGGCTTATACTTAAAACCGATAAATGCCAAGGTGACAGACTGTTTGTTCTTACCCTTTTGAAACTGGTGCTCAGCAATAATTTCTTCAAATTCCTAGATAGATTTTTCATCCAGACATCAGGCACCAGCATGGGAGCAGCAATGGCACCATGCTAGGCCAATGCATTTATGTATTACTTGGAAAACGAACACGTCCTAACATCGCCAAGATGGATGAGACATCTGTCTCTATACGTGAGATATATTGATGATGTCTTCGGTATATGGACAGGCCCTCAAGATGAGTTGGAAGAATTCTTCACGATGATGAACAGGATGAATCCGCGTATCAAGTTCACTACAGAGACAAGCATGACAACCATTCATTTCCTTGATGTAGAAGTTTATGTAACAGAAGCAAAATTGGAAACTAGGATTTTTACCAAACAAACAGACAGAAACAGTTTATTACTGGCCAAAAGTTTTCATCCAAAACGGACCATTGACAGCGTACCCCTTGGTCAATTTTTACGTTACAGGAGGAACATCTCTGATAACACTGAATATGAACGTCAAGGGAGTGCATTGGAAACCAAATTCACAGCAAGAGGCTACGATTCTACACTAATCACTGACGTAGCAGGAAAGGTCAGAAACATCAACCAAGATACACTACTGGTACCCAAACCAAAAAAACCCAGAGAACCATTGGTATATGTCACTACTTATTCTGTACAGAACACGAGAATTAAGAGAGTGATAAAAAAGAATTGGCCAATGTTACAATTGGACCCGCAACTACAACATCTTTTTCCTGATCTTCCAACATTTGCCTATAGAAATAGCAAATCCCTTCGGAAGAGCTTAGTGAAAGCGGAGATCTCTTCTCCAAGTACTTCAACTCAACACAAAGGAACAATCCCGTGCTACAATTGCCAGCATTGTGGGAATATCATAAAGGGAAACTACATCACACATCCCCACTCGGGGAAACACATACAGCTACGACACTCTTGCACTTGTGATGCCCAAAACGTAATATACGCACTGAAATTTCCCTGTGGACTTTACTATGTAGGAATGACTACTAGAAAAGCCAAAACAAGATGGACGAGCATAAGTCCAACATTCGCACAAAAAGCCCAAAATCTCCTATTGCGGTACACTTCACAGAGGCACGACACACAGTGGCACAGCTGCAATGCGTCATCCTAGAACAAGTAACTCCTGGTAGCAGAGGGGGGGTTGTACAATGGAAACTAGCCCAACGTGAAAATCTATGGATTGAACTTTTGGACTCATTGATTCCTCGGGGCATGAACTCCGAATTTGATCTCATGTTGTCACGTCCCCAGTCACACACCACACTACCACCATGTCCCCATGTAGTTCCCGACGGCGGTTGGACTACAGCTCATGGTGTCATAGCAAACGACTCAAGAGAAACTCCTTTCCGACAAGAGCCCCTTACCTCCAGTGGTGGTTACCATGGAGACTGTCCACGCCACTTCATGGTCTTCGGATTGGTTTTGGGCCCCGTCGCGTTAAGCGACACGTGATCAGGAAGTGACAGCCTCGATTGGTTATGCGAGACGAGGAGCATGCATCATGTGATCAGGAAGGAAGCATTGGAAGCATCTGCCTTCAAGCAACGCTTGACGCGCTTACGTGACACGGAGCGTAACACGTGACGCACTCTCATGACCGTTTTTTGCCTTTCAAAAGATTCAAGCGAATGCTCACACGTCGCTTCACAGCTGCTTAAGGCAAGTTTTGTAGAGCGCTTTCCCTGCTTCTGTTCCTTGGAATCCTTGATCACGGACTGCCTTCACGGACCCGCTCTGCTTCTCCTCGGTACCTTTGCTTTGGCGATCTTTCCCGGATCAAAATACGAACTTGGTTTTTCCCTCGGACTTGCTTTTGGGTCTTCCATTGTTATTGTCGTGACCGGCCGGTTTCTGACCACGGACTTCATCTTGGACTGATTACACCCATCACAGTACTTTGCTCATGTTTCTTGGCAAAATCAGGTGTTTCTTTCCATCAAGAGTGCCACATTACCATCTGCTGCCTGCCGCCATTGACCATAGCAGAATCCTGCCCAGTACTTCACCCAGGGTATCTGGCCACTGGCATTTGGGTAAGAAAGAGTGTGACTTGTCCT
The DNA here is from genome assembly GCF_040938575.1 of Ambystoma mexicanum. Lineage (NCBI taxonomy): Eukaryota > Metazoa > Chordata > Amphibia > Caudata > Ambystomatidae > Ambystoma > Ambystoma mexicanum. Next base: position 1,148,183,521 of record NC_090932.1, read on the forward strand.
TGTAAACCATTCACTGTCTTGCCTTGATTTCCCTAACCTTGTTGCTTGCCTTACAGTGGTCAGAGGGTTCACTTCCGGCGTTCCTGGTTCCAGGCTGACGGTACTCCACACCTGTGGCCACAAAGATTGAACGGGCAGTCATATTCTATACTTGCCCGTGTGGTACTTGGGGACGGAGGTTTCATCATCTACACGACCATCAAGTCTTAACAGATGTGCTTTCTGTGAAATTCCCTTTTTTTGGTTCTACAGAGATTCAGATTACACTAATGATGTTCACTACTTGATGGTGAATTTGGTTAATTCGAATGTTCCTTAATACCATATAACAATGAATCTAACTGGTCTTGTGACCCTATTCAACTGCAACTGTTCTTGCCTGATTTTGAATTAATGTCTGGTTTTTAATGTCGATGTGATGTAACATCTTTTAATGTTGATGTGATGTAACATACCTGAATGTTGTTGGATCTCGGCTGCAAAATTTGAATATAGAGACTATCTGCCCTCTAATGACAGATCCTTAATCACTCTAACTAGCGACAGACCATAGGCTGCTTTGAAACCCTTCTATTAATACCACTATATGGATGCGAGATGGGGGAACCCCGCGGTTTCACTCTGAGCCGCGGTTGTGCCCCCACTCGCATCAATCATCTGTAGTTTGCACATAAGTGAGTCAGTTTCTTTGAAAACACCAATAGGACTCCGTGGCCCCAGCATGTACGGCTAAAATCCATCATGAGTCCCGACCGGTACTCCTTTGTATAAAAGCCTCAGGAACATACTTAGAACAGTGTGACTCTGTGAATTGCAATACAGGTAAAATACAGTACCTTCCGTACTAATCCTGCTGTACGATTGGCGTGGGGCTTCGCTATAACAATGCCATGGTGACCGAGCGCCCACACCAATATGGCCAACTCCCAGACGGCCCCGCGCACATGCGCGAGGTTGCCGGGACTACACTGAACGCTACCCGCATTTGGGCTGCGGACTCTGTAGCAGCCGGCACGCATTGTGGAGCCTCTGTAAACAGGTGAGCATTTTTTACTCTGCTGGACAGCATCAGAACGAGCAGATTTCCTCTGAAGTCGCCGGCTTGTGGCATTTATTTAATTAAACTATCGATCGGCCCATTCGTTCTACCTCTGATCTGCTTCATAATTACTCAGGATGATGATTCATGATTACACACAAGAATAATATATACATAATCTTCTCCAGCATGGGGTCTGGCATGGATTCACATGCTCATGAATATTCCCTGTCGTCAGGCCGGGAATCCTCGGTATTGAAAAAATCAGTATCAGTTTCGTTTCTGATCTGTCTTTCTTAGTAGTAACCAATCACTGGTCTCTGGGTCATACTGCCCCCAGCCAATGACTGCCCTCTCCCTAAGCCCCGCCTCTGGCAGGCATCCTCAGATTTTTACCGCACGTTCAAGTGTTGGGAGTCCTCGTGCTCTAGCTCTCGAGCTTTTGCTGCGTTTTTGCGCTTTTTCAGGAGATTTTTCTCATTTTTCGGTTAAATAGAGCCTCAAGCTCCACCGTTTCTACATCCGATCAACGGGGATCCGTTTCGGAGTTTTCTACGCCCCTCAAGGATGAAGATTTCATCGAGTTACGCTTTTGGAGGATTCCAGAAGTTCCGAGGCGTACCCCGGACATGGACCAGGAGAAAGGAAGCTCGACGCCCGTTAAGCTGTTCAGGACCTGCCCTGGATGCCAGCTTCAGAATGTTTTCAAGGAGGACGAACATTCGTTATGTCTCTACTGTCTCCATGAGGACAAGACGCACATGGAGAAGGACTGTGCGTTTTGTGGGAACATGTCGGAGCGGGCCATGAAGGATCGCCACCTCCGTCTCGCCAACTAGCTGGAAGGGAAGAGCCCGTCAGGCGAGAAGAAGAAAAAGAAGTCAGAGCGGTCTTCTAAGTCCTGTGAGGGCGCCCCAGCGATGGGGGTCCAACAAAAGGCCAAGCACCGCTAGTCCGCGGGCACCGGGAACGCCGAAACGGTCAGGCTCCTTGGCTGCCAGGCAGGGCGCATCCTACCCGGCGCCATCAACCACAAGCCAACGCTCTGGCTCGGGTAAGAGGAAGTCCGAGAACCCAGCGAGAACCCAGCGAAGCTTCTGGAGAGGCCCCGGTCGATCTCGAAGATTCCGGCAGAGGGGGAGCGAGGCACGGACCCTCCCCCCAAGGTGAAGGCCCCAGGCGTACAGAAGGGGACGATGGCCTTATTCACCCTGCTAAGACCTCGATTGAGGATGTCGCAGCGGCCCTGGCTCAGCCTGTGGAGGCGACCTCAGGACCCAGAGTCTCTCTGCCACCGCGGAGGGAGTCGTCTTTCAGGCCCATTGAGAAGACCCCCACGAAGTCCTCGTTGGAAAAGGTGGGGCAGGGGCAGGTGGCCATCGTGGATACGGACACAACCTCTGAAGAAGAGCTCATCGAAGTCGTGGAAGAGGCCCAGCCCATCGGGAGGGATCCCGACGAGGGCGACGACGAGAGCGATGGTGTCACCTACGAGGTTCCTCAAGAGCCCTCACGCCCATCGTTTCCGGTGCCGCAGGACACTTCGGCAGCCATTTCGTCAGCGATTTAGTCCTTATGCCGGAGATAAGGACAAGGTTGCCCCTCCCCCCGACGGAGGTACCTGAGCCAGACCCGACGGGGGAACCGGAGCCGGGACCTTCGGAAAGTCCACTGCATAAGAAGAGGAGGACGCATCCTACGCCACCTCTGCGGCCTGCTCTGCCTTCCCCCCGGTCTACTACCCACGGGGATGATACAGGCACGGACACGGCTACGACAGGTACAGATGACAACGGAGGCGACGACGGGACGTGTCCCCCGTCGCCCCCTGCTCGGGCGTCCCCGCCCGACGAGATTGGATCCTTTCATGCCATGATTTCCAGGGCATCCGAGCTCTTCCAGCTCTGCCCAGAATAGAAGAAGGAAGGGTTCCTTTACCAACGGCGCAAGGCTAAAAGGAAGACGGTCCTCACCGTACCACTTCTTGATGACATCTGGGATGAGGGGCTCGCCCTCCTCAAGACCCCTGCCACGGCGCCAGCAAAGAGGGACCGGTACGAGAAGAAGTACCGGGTCCCCGACGCTGCCCCCTTGTGCCTTCGGGCGCAACCTACCCCGGATTCGGTCGTCTCGGCGGCGGCAAAGAAGAAAGCTGGGGGGGCATCGGCCTCGACATCAACTTCCCCGCCGGACGGCTAGGGCAGGAAGCTGGACAGGATGGGACGACGGGTCATCTCATCCGCAGCGACGACTATCAAGGCGGCCAACACCCTGGCTATCGTAGCCCGCTACGACAGGGAGTTGTGGTTCAAAATCGCCCCTCTGTTGGACTTCCTTCCGGACGCCAAAAGGGCTGAGGCCCTTGAAATCCTACAGGAAGGTGTGATTGCTTTGGACCACGCCATCACGGTGGCAACGGACATCGCCGACACCGGTTTCCGTCAGTTGGGCAACAGCGTTTGCCTGAGACGACGAGGATGGCTCAAGGCGACAGATTTCCGCCAGGACATACAAACCAAGGTTTTGGACATGCCCTTCGACGGGAACAACCTGTTTGGGAAGGCGGTTGATGAGTCCCTTCAGGCCATCAAGACAGACACGGAGACTGCCCAGGCACTGGGAGTGCTCCAACAACGACGGCCGTCCTTTCGGAGCTCCGGAGGCAGACAAGGTGCCTCCAAGGGATCCGGCAGTGGCTCCTCCACGTACCGCCAAGCGGCAAGATCTTCATCCCAGGAAGCCTACAGGGGACACGGCAAGTCACGTGGTGCCCGTCATCATCGACAGGGAGGTCAAGGAGGCAAGGCGGCCTCCAAACAAGATTAAACCAACCCTGGGGTCGGGCCCCCGCCGAAGCACCCCGGTGGGAGGCCGGCTGGCGAGGTTCGTCAGCGTGTGGGAGTCCATCTCCACCGACCGTTGGGTGCTGGACGCCCTGGCCCAAGGGCACGCCCTCGAGTTTCAGAAGAAGTGCCCTCGCGTTCCATCCGTGGCCAGGGAGGAAAATCACGTCCCTCAACTACTGTTGGAAGTGAGGGCGATGCTCAAGAAAGGTGCCATCGAGCTCGTCCCAAAGAGGCCTGGGGGCTCCGGAGTTTACTCAAGGTACTTCCTCGTGAAAAAGAAGACAGGAGGATGGTGCCCCATCCTGGACCTGCGACGACTGAACAAATACATCAAGGCACAGAGGTTCCGGATGGTCACCCTCCACCACGTGCTGGGACAGCTGGAGGAGGGCGATTTCCTGTTGTCGTTGGACTTGGAGGATGCGTACTTCCACATCCCCATTCTAAAATGACACCGAAAGTTTCTCAGGTTCGTGTTCCAAGGGCAGCACTACCAGTTCAAGGCCCTCCCTTTCGGATTGAAGTCGGCACCCAGGGTGTTCACCAAGTGCCTCGCACCGGTGGTGGCGCGGCTGCGCCTACAGGGGATCCACGTCTACCCCTAGCTGGACGACTGGCTCATCCGGGCAAGGACAAGGGAGCTCGCCGTGGAGCACACTGCGAAGACTGTCCAGCTGCTCACAGACCTGGGATTCTCCATCAACTTTCCAAAATCCCACCTGGTTCCGTCGCAAGTCACCCTGTTTCTGGGAGCCAAGCTCGACACAGTGGCGCGGCTGGCCTCGCCGTCGGAGGAAAGGACCAGGACCATTCTGGGCAAGGTGCAGCGTCTGCTGGCCACGAACATGGCCAGGGTAAGATCTATCAAGTCCCTCCTCGGGATGATGTCCTCCTGCATTTATCTGGTGCGCCTTTGCAGGCTTCGGATGCGCCCCTTTCAAGAGTTCCTCGACGCCTGCTGGGTCCAGTCGACGGGCAGCTTCGAGGACAGGATCCCTCTCAACGAGACGTTCCGTCAGGCGATCCGGTGGTGGGGTACCCGCCCTCATCTGTCGCACCCCTCCTTCATGCCCATGGTGCCGTCGGACTTCCACCTCAACGAACCCTTGGTGTTGCCAGTTTTCTTCCCGTCTCCTTCGTCGCCGGCTGAAAGGACTATGCACTCGCTGGACGTAGCTAGAGCGCTGAAGTTTTACGTGGACCGCACAAAGAGTTTTCGGGAGACATCACAGCTGTTTGTGAACTTTGGGACTGTGAATCAAGGGAAGGCTCTCTCAAAGACTTCCATTTCCAGATGGCTCTCCGGCTGCATCATGCACTGTCACCGGTTGGCAAACCGACCGCTGCCCGGCCGTCCGAGAACCCATTCGACCAGAGCGATCGCTGCTACCACGGCTTTCCTGTCTGGTGTGCCCCTGCTGGACATCTGCAGGGCTGCGACGTGGAGGTCGACGCACACCTTCACAAGATTCTACTGCGTCGATCGGGACTCCAGGGAGGAGTCCAGGGTCGGCCAAGCAGTGCTGCGCAACCTGTTCGCTTAAGGTGAGCCTGGTGAGGAGGTAAGAGATGCTTAATGTTGAGTTGTTGTATTCCTTAATGTTGAGCCTGTTGCCACCTCCCGTGGTTGTGCATGTGTGTACTGCTATGTATTCTCTTATTCATGAGCATGTGAATCCATGCCAGACCCCATGCTATACAAGGAACAAGTTACTTACCTGTAACTGTTGTTCTCCAGCATGGGTCTGGCATGGATTCACATGCGAACCCTCCCGCCTACCCCTCTGCGGCTCTTCACTTGGTCATACTGCCACTTTACCTGCTACCAAATCTGAGGATGGCTGCCAGAGGCGGGGCTTAGGGAGAGGGCAGTCATTGGCTGGGGGCAGTATGACCCAGAGACCAATGATTGGTTACTACTAAGAAAGACAGATCAGAAACGAAACTGATACTGATTTTTTTCTATACCGAGGATTCTCGGCCTGACGACGGGGAATATTCATGAGCATGTGAATCCATGCCAGACCCATGCTGGAGAACAACAGTTACAGGTAAGTAACTTGTTCCTTCTTTTAGGGTTTCCCCTGCCGCACTCTGCCGCTTCCCAGTCTCCCGTGATTTACATTTGAAGACTGGGTGAGTGCTTGGATCTAGTTCATATTGGACTTTTCTACTGTGAGCATTTGGCTCGTTGTAATTGAGATTACTGACTTAAATTACTTTACTGTTTCCTTATTGATAGGTCTGAATCTGGACCACTGCTTTCCTCCGCGAGAGGTTAGTGCCAGTTACCTCCCTTTGACAATTCAGCCTCATTAGTTAGCCCATTGAACTAATTAGATTAAAATATCTGTTACTTTTGATTTTCTCACAGGAAAAGATTTAAAGAATAGACCCACTGCTAAAATACCCTTAGAACACAGGAACAGTGAAGCCCCACCCGGAAGATGGCTCTATGAGATCCGAAACACGTTGGTTATTTGCAATATCTATAAAAGGGCTTCCCTGGAGGGAGCCGCTATTTCGTTAAAAAAAACTCCTACAAAGTCTCCCGAATAGGGAACTGATATGTACATGAGAAAATTGTATTTGATGATTAATACGACACACTGTAATAATTGCATGACTTTAAGAAGGTCTATGTCATGTCCCAAAAAGTGTGTATCATACCGTTTGTGTTTTTTATAACCTTGTTTTTTATAACCTTGTTTTGAAACCTTACTTTGAAGAAAATGGTGACAGGTCAATTTAAATGAACCGTATCCCTAAAATGTTTGTGCAAATGTTGTTTGACATTTCTAGTCTATTGAATCCAAAGTTTCATTTGAAGTTACCGCTGAAATGTTTACTAAATAATTATCATAAAACTTTCTGAAATAACCCGCATTAACGCAAGCTCTTGGCAACAAAGAATCAGTTAATGTCGTGTGAATTTAACAATTGAATTTAGGTTCTTTAGGAGTGCATCTGGGCTTACTGCTTAGCAATACGCAGTTCAGGTTTCCTACATATTTTGTGTCCCAAGTGGTCTTGTGATGACAGCCCGCCTGCACCTGAAATAATACCTGAATATTTCTTCAAATCCTTCAACTTGACGACTCGAAATTTATACTCTCCAAACCTACATATAAGACCAACTAGCTGTGCACTCCCGCCCCCATAATTTGCCAAAGTAAGGCATTGTCAGTGATTCTGAATTCTTCCAGTGTCATGATCAGGATGTCATGGTTAACTGTGTCGAATGCAGAGAGGTCTAAAAGTATGAAAGCGGCGCTATTGTTTGAGGCTGCGTTAGCCTTTAAATCATCCCAGATTGAAATAAGTGCTGTTTCTGTTCCTTTCATCGGTCTGAAGCCTACTTGTGCCTGGTTTAGTAGGTGATCTTCTTCTATGAACTCTTGGGTTGTTCTATATATGTGTGTTCACAGGAGTTTAGCTGGGCAGGGGATGTTGGAGATGGGTCTGTAGTTGGAAAGGTCCTCTACGTTTCCTGTTGTATCCTTGAGGAGTGGTTTGATGTATGCTGATTTGAAGGCTTGAGGCACTCTTCCTGTTGAGATCGATTGGTTGAGGACGTTCCTGTAGTATTCCATTGATGTTCCTTGTGCAAGGATTGATTTGTAGATGTCAGGGGGGAAGGGATCCGCGGGGGAGCCAGATTTGTTGCTTTGATTCACGAGTATGATGAAAGTCTCCACTGATATGTGCAGGAAATTTCGAAGTTTGTTCCGGTGTTCCTTGCTTCGGTCAATGTCTTCAGTGTAGAGGTTGCATGGTCTGTTGGATGGTCATGATTTTATTTTTGATGTGGTCTGCGAGAGCATTGCATAATTTCTTCAATGGTATTGGAGTGTTGTTGCAACAGGGAGGGTTTTTAATTTCGTTTATGATTTTAAACCGTTTTTTTGGGGGTATTTGGTGCTTTGGGGATTCTGTTGTCGTAGTATTTCCTTTTTGTTGAAGTTTGAATTATTTTCCAGTCTTTATTTCTCCTCCATTCTAGTTCTAGTTTTCGTTTTTTCCTTTTCATGGCACCTAGTAGTGGGGTGAACCATTTTGCCGTTGCTCTTTTGCAGGATGGACTGAAAGGTATTTCTTTTGCGATCTCGTCGATTGTTGTGGTGATCCAGTTGTGAAGTATATCTCTTTTAGTGTCTAGGTCAGCTTCCCCCATGGTCGTTGTTTGTGGTTTGGTGATCTCAGTTGTTCCATTAAGTTGGAGTTTTTTATGTTCTCCAGTTTCTTTTCATGATGACTGGTAGTTTTTCTTGTTTCCTGGTTATTGGGGAGGGCAGTGTAATTACGAAGGGAATGATGAGGTGGTCGCTCCAGAGGATCTGAATCGGTGGTGCTGTGGTAATTAGTTTCCTGATGGCGAAGATTGCATCTAGTGTTTGTCCTGCCGTGTGGGTTGCTCCTTTGACTAGCTGGTGTAGTTCCATTGTTGTTAGTTGGCCGGTAAGAGATTTTTGGGAGGTTGTGGTTTCTTCATCGAGCCAGATGTTGAAGTCTCTGAGGATAATCAGTTGGTTACTCTTGATAGCTAGGTTGGTGATTGCTTCTATGAAGTGGTCTATGAAGGCTGCATCGTACGTTGGTGGTCTGTATATCAGTATGAATTTCAGGTTTGTTCTGGGATTTGTTGATAGACGTATGATTAGGGATTCACATTTGTTGATGTTTAATGGGTCTTCTGCTTTAATTTCCGGGTGTTCCTTGTCGATGATTGCTAGTCCACCACCTCTTTTTGTTTTCCTGTTTACTTGAAGGTGTCAGGTAGGCAGTTGTTGAGGGTGATCTTGTAGTTGTCATCTAGCCATGTTTCAGTTACAAAAAGGATGTTGATGCCTCCATCACTTAGGAGCTCGTAGATTTTGGTGGTGTGTTTGGACATTGTTCTTGTGTTGATTAGATTACAGTGGATCATTTTGGTGTCATATGGTTTAATTTTGTTCCCGGTGTTGGTTTGTGGTTGTTCGGTTGGGGTGCTTTTATGTTTCCTCCTCGCGGTAGAGGTTCTGTGAAGACGGCTTCGTCGTTGAATCGGTCTGTGAGATTGATAATTGGGTCACTGACTTCTATTATTTTTTTCATCTCTTGTCATTTGGTGTGGGTATCGAAAAAGCCCATCTATTTTTGTGATGTAGGGAGTAAGGGGGTTGGCGTCATCCCATTCTCTTTTCTGATCCTCTCTTCTTTTTTTCCGTTATTGTGGTGTTATTTTTATCCATCTGCAAATGTTGGTATTGTTGGAGTGTCTCGGTTCTTTGGTTGGTGCGAGGTACAGTGTAAGGTATAACGATTTTTCTCTTGTGATGATTGTTCTGTCGATAGTGTTGTTTTGCGGGGTGTGTTCTGTTTTGAAGGCTTCTTCTGCTGGGGCCATTTGAGCTTGTGTATCCGTGTTATTTGTACCATGTTCCATTTCTCTTTGTCTGCGTCCAATTCTGCGTCAGGTCAGTTTGGTCTTAGTTGGGAGGCGTTGGTCTGGGTGTTAGGTTTATAGAGGCAGTTTCCAACTGTGGTGCCTCGTGCCTGGCTATTGTGTATTTTAATATTCAATTGTTCCGCCTGCTCGTTTCCGAGGCCAAAATTCATGTACTGGTCATATGGGGGTCGCGGCTCCCATGCACAAACGGTCCCAAAGCAGGACTGGTTGCCATCCAGTCATGCTTCTTTGGTTTTCATAACTGGAAACATACTAAGCCAGGTGTGACTATTTAATTACCAACCCTGCCCTCTTCGACACGCTCAGCTCCTGAATGGCAATTTCCAGTGGGAACCAAGCACTTGAATTTTTGCTTGTGCACATAAAATGAACAGGGCTGCTGCGCAACTTAACAGTAGGTCTAAATTCAGGGCAAAAGCACCACAGCGTTTATACTGCTACTGGCGCAATGCTAAATTTACCATTTCTCCCCTTAACTCCCCCGCCCCTATGGTAGCAGACAATGGTGTCATAAACTCTCCCTGTTGCTCTGAACGGGTGCCAGATGGGAGTCATAACTTATGGCCATTGTCAATCGGGACGCTGCCCACAACCCACAGCTGCCCGAGGTGCTAAACCCCAAACAACCATGCCCCCCCTCCCACCCCGACGGTATCTGGTCTTTACATCTAATGCATTACCATCGAATGCCTTTCTATCTAAAAAATTGCATCGAAACAATATGCATAGAATGCATGTTTTTTAAAGGTAAAGGGTTTAGTTTAATTTTAATGGGTTTTAAAGGGTAAAAAACAGGGGTTTGAGGGGGGTCCCCCATTATTTTTTTTTTTTTTAAATGTATTCGGTGCACATTTTTATGATGCATTTTCTTTCATGGAATGGTCCCTCAATGGTAATAATTCGATGCATTGACCATAAACCGTGTCCCGTGCAACCCAGCTCCTATTTTTATTTGTGTGTGTCACCTGAGTGCTTTTCATCCTGGCATTCAATGTGTTGTGCGCCAAAATGACACAAACCCCCACCCCCAACCCCTCACATCACGCTCTAAAAATTATACTCTTACTCGTGTCTGCGTCACAATCAACTCGTCGACCTCCGAAATGACACACGTATGGGTCCTGCTTTCTTCCCTTGTCATAATGCCCAAATGATTGCTCTGTCCTTGCCAGAATGCAAGAACAAGCAAGCCGGAAATGACCGGTTGGGCTTCTTACGGTACCGAGGGGCGTTATGGTAGGTACAGTTATGTTTTTGATAAGGACAAGGTAAGGCAAATAGCAGCATCTTGAATAGAACACCATGGGCAAGGCCGGCTCTTCCACACGCCTCAGAAGAGGAACGGCTAGTATCATGTTAACATAGTAACTGTCACCTAGCGCGGTAGGATGCCCCACTGGGTTGAAATCGGCGGCACTTGATTTAGAGTCACGCCTAGGGTTTGAATTTGAGGTTCAGCATGTAAAATCATATTACATCCACCCAGGGGTGTTGCTAGGTCTGGAAAAGACCCGGGGCTAAGCTGATGTCGGAACTGTTGGGACTGGGGGCTAGCTAGTCTTTTGGCTGTAGCTCCTGAGATTCTATCCGGGGCTACAACCAAAAGATCAGGGGCTATAGCCCCCTTAGCCCCCCCCTAGCAACGCCCCTGCATCCACCACTATAAAGGTAAAGATTATGGGCAGTTTTTGAGCGACGGGTCTGGGCTTAGAACCTGGGCTTGGGACCCCCCACCCTCCTTTTGTCATTAAACACGTTATAAAAAACCCAATCGATAATTACAAGTTACCAATAAAGGTAGTTATAGGCATGGCTCTACAGGCCATCCACCACAACATACCTAGTTGTTTTGAAAGGAAGAGCACGCACGTTAATTCATGATTACCTTTGAACATGTGCCAGGAATATGACTTCATGAGTTACTTACATATCAGTTCGTGAATTATCCACGACACCCATGCGTTGTGAGGGGTTGGGGTCAGGCAAATCAGGCTCTTCGAAGTGTCGAGTATGAGCAAAAAGCCCCCCATCTCGATCCCAGTAGATGGGGGGGAGGGTCATATGGGGGACGCCAAGCACAATAGAGAGGCAAAACAGAAGGTAGGTACCAGCTAGCAGGGTCGCACCCCCCACCCCCAGCATCCAGCCTAGGGCAAGGTCACACTGCTCACGGTTGGCAAGAACGGCAACAAGGGAGCCTGGATAATAAATAATGTAAATAATGGTAAGGGATAAGCATGATTAAAGGGGCATAAATATGGGAAGCACCCGGGACATTGGAACATAGATATTGGGTGCCTTAAAATAGAAGGATATAAGGGGAAGTAGGAATAGAGGCTTCAATATTGATAGCAGTCAAGGCAGTTGGGCAGACACCAATGAATGAATCAAAGGATGAGTAATGATGGGAAAAATGTTTTTTAGAGGTCAATGACATAATCCCCCAATCCTGCAGCCCCACGTTCCATTCACTAAGGGGGGAGGTAAGAAGTTCTTAAAATGTTCCTCGCAATACGGCGTACTGTTCCATCTAGGCAAGGCACACAGGTGTCAAAGAATAACCCCTCCCCCCAGGAGAGGGTGGGGGGGGGGGCAAACCAGCAACTAAAAGGACACATTGGATACATAAAACATTAAAAGAAGAAATTATGACAAAAGCCTCGAAAAGAGGCAAAGAAAATAAGGTTGGATGTTTGACCAATAAGGAGTTGGTGATGGAAACTGATATAACGCCTCAAAAAGAGGCATTAAAAGAAAGTCCTTGAGGGACAAATTATGATGGTAAACTACAAATGTGTAAGTATGACACGGGGAGAAGGGCTCGGAGCGGGCGGGATTTGATACCCAACCCTTCCGGAGCAAGGCGCAGGAGCAAGGCAGCCACAGTGGCCTGGTTAAGTGGGCTGTGGAGTAAAGGGGTCTCTAAGCCAGGAAGTTGTTAACTAAGTAAGTTGCAAGGTTGCAATAGGCGCAACAAGATATAACCCACAAACCCATGCTTTCCCGCCACCCCTCCTACTCCCAGCAAATATGCTAAAGACAGGGGCCACAGGCACATGGCGAAAGCTGGCAACACCACTTTTATGTGGGGGTGTACACTTGGGATGTGTTTTGATGAGTTGCATTTTAGGTGGGCGGATCTGGCGGTTAGGTGCCAGAGACCCCAGGTAACCTGGTAATACTTAGGAGGTAAAGTTGTAGCCAAGCATGGCAGAAGGGGTTTTTCAGGGGTCTTCTTTAAGGAAAACGGCTACATCTCCCACCCACATTGCGCAATTATCTGCAGAATTCAGAGGTATTAAAGGCAGAATTACCATCCAGGTGGTTCTACAGAGGGGCTGATGCAGTCAAAGCAGTGGGTCTGTGAGGTACAGACCGAGGTCAGGAGAGCCGAAACAATGCCCAGACTGGTGGGACATGGGGAGAGCCTAAGAAAGCAATGGTACTTAAATTAAACTAATTATTGTAAAGTCCGGCACTTACATCCCGCCCCCCATGTTCACATAACAAGGAGGCCATACCCCTAAATAACAATAAATCTACAAACAACGGGGGACACTTATCTATAGTAGGATGGGAACACAATTTTTTGTGGGCCTCAGACAGAAATAGGGGGTACATAGGATGTATTTTGGGGGGACCTGAGGGGCTGTAAACCCCTTCAAGGTGGCGGCAGGTATCAACCTCGAGTTGGACCTACGGTGGAGTAGGGTCCCCGCTCACGTGATCTCTTGTTCCCCAAAGTTGTTTTGTTTATCATTATGTTTTAGTTTGGTTGGTTTTCGTTACACATAGCTCTTAATACAATAATCCTTGTCCCCTAAGGGGGAGTCTCTCCCAGTAAGGTCCCACTTGCCCAGACCGCTAGGGAGGGGCTTGTGGTGCAGGCTAACCTCCCCTTGGGGAGTAGGGACAAACATGTGCGATTCATCTATATATCGGGAGATGAGGCCTCTAAGCAAAACCCTTAGGGGTTTGGGAAAGCAGGATCTCATTGGATGTGACTCTCCCAGAGGAGACAAGGACTCCTATCAGGAACTCCCTATAAGAAATACCTTGTCTGCCTATTTTGAAGTAGAGGAGACTGATGTTATATCCGTCGATAGAAACTCAAAAACATACTGACATTGCTTCTGTACCTTTGGTGCAGGGTAATTCTGAACTTCCCTGAAACGCAACAGCTGAGGAGATGCAACACACCCACTGGAAGTACAGCAGCGAGAATAAAGGACCGATCAATCATGAATGGAGAGTGAGAAATCTTACACAGAGGCGATCCTCGGACGACAACATCCTGGAGGGGCGGGAAAGCGCTGCAACGCACAGGCTAGTGGTGGGATGGAGTGACCAACACACGGGAGAGAAATGGAAGGAGGCTGGCATTGAAAAGTGTAATATCGTTGAGGCGAAGACAGGAGAAACCCCATAGTACCCGGTGCCATGGCCACGCTGCAGCTGTAGTGGGCCAGGAGCATGCAAACAAGCATCAAGAACAGAGAGCAATGGAGGAACGAATCCTCCATTCCTGGCGCAAAAACTGAAGGAGGAACCGAAGAGGGAAGAATGAGGAAGCCAAATGCTTACTTGACAGACACCGAGGTGAGCAAGAATCGTCAATGTTCCCTGAGAGACTCAACCCTGCTGTAGCACACCCGGAGGCAGTGAAGATACAAGAACCTACCTAGTCTGTTGGCCCGTTTGTGGGTTACACTATTGATCTGACCCTGCTTTACCGAGCACATGGGGTCTACAAGGGACGTAAGGGGAGACCAATGATTTCAAATAGAGAGGAGCCGTGCCATAAAGGCAACTGTGTATGAGGGAGCCAGATTTAAAAGCAATCTGATCCTTCATATTCAGCCAGTGTAGGCCCCTTCTACCGGCCGAGATGGGCTCGCCTCTTGGTATGTTTTTAATGATGCACACAGCATTATTCTGAATTGTCTGACATTTTGTCAGATAAGTGGTGTTTGCCCCTATTAATAACGCATTGCCGTAGTCCAGTCTCGAAAGTATGGTAGCTCGGGCAATGGGAGCACAGTTCTCTTCAGTGACAAGGGGCCTGATGTGTCTAAGCAAACGTAGATGTTACTGACATTACTTGCTTATTTGATTTATATGGGCTTCAGCGCTCAGGGAAGATTCCAAAGTGATGCCCAAGGTCTTTATTTTGCCTAGAACCGGGATAGCACTTGGGCAGTGTCTTCTCCAGCTGTGCTGCCCCCTCCGCAGCAGCCCTGAATCTTGTCGCCAGTGTAGTAACGGGGGTCCACACTCAGGTAAGTTACTTTGTATGTCTTTATTGTCTCCAGGTAGAAGATAACATGTAGGAGAACAGACACCCGCTTCCCACCCGGCAGGCACTCACCAACTGACTCCTGCAGAACACACACACATCACCCAAGTTATACAAATGCATTCCTGTGGGCGCGTGCATGTCATTCCATTGAAATGACAGACTACAATCACAGATTACAACACACTGTTCTTGATTTCAAAGGTTATGAAGTCCGCGCTCAGCTTGGCGCAGGCCTGTCAGAAGCCAAAGATGGGAAGCTCGGTCTTACTGCCATTTAGGCACATCCAGTTCGTGGCCATCCATGCCTCAATGATATTGTAGGCCCCTGAGATTTTAACAAAGTCCTCAATATAGTTGCCACTCAGCTCTACGACCAGCTGAGTGTCATCGGTGTAGTTAGTAAAGAAATTGTTGGCATCTTCCAGCAGGGCACATAAGGGACAGAGGTACAAGTTAAAGAGCACAGGTGATAGGCTAGCACCCTGCGGTACTCCGCAGCTTGGGGCCAGTGATGAGAATGCTTCACCCCAATGAATTTTAGACATTCGATTAGCAAGAAAGGAGTGCATCCGATCGACAGCCCCCTTTGAGCAATTTCCTGCCAGTTCGAGGGATCACAGTAGTTTGTTATGCTCCAATAAGTCGAACGCAGCGGACAGGTCAAGTAACACCAGCACTCCAGCTTTCCCATCATCCATTATCTTCAGCATGTGGGTCTGCAGATCAATGAGTGTTGTTTCTGTGCTATGAGCCTGCCTAAAACCTGATTGTTGTTTGTGTAGGATGTAATTAGCCTCGACAAAGTGTTGGAATTGCCATGTAGCACACTTATCAAGAATTGCAACAGTAGGTGGCTGTTAGTGATCGATTTAAGGTTACTTCGGTCTTTGGGGTCCAAGCCTGGTTTGCTTAGCAGGGGAGTGACCATCACAACTTTGATGGCTTCAGGAATATAACTGTCTCTAAAGGAGGCGTTAACCATACGGGTCAAAATAGGATGAACAATTCTCGATGTTCCAGAATGATCCTAGGGGGAAGAATATTTTCAGCGCATGAGGTAGGTCGCATGGTGTTTAGCATGGCTCTCATATCCAAGTTTGTAACTGGTTACAAATATAAATTTATCCTGTTCTGGTAATTTGACATCATTTGTGAATTTTAGCTTCAGACGCGTTTTGCACTTCTGCAGTCTGCCGCCGTGGGCTGGACCGTAATAGCCTGGGCTTTTGGCTTCTCGAGAGATCTCAAGATTTCAAAGAGTTTCCCGGTGGAGTTTTGTGCCTTGTTAATTTGATCATTATAAAAATCATTTTGGGCATTTAAGATGTTCAGTTTGTATGTTTTGTCTGCTACCTTCCAGTTGGTTTTATTTTTCCACTGAGGCACATTTTAGCCAAATGTCTTCCAGCTTCCCTTTTTCAGTCTTAAGGAGTTTAAGGGCTGATGTAAACCATTTTTGGTGGCCAGAGTTTGACCTTTCCCACTTGGACCGAATGGGAGCTATTCTATCTACCAAGTGCAGAAAGGTAGATAAAAACGCGGACACAAAGGGATCGCACAAATCTTTGTCCGACGTCTGGGCCATGAGGTTCTGCGTACTAGTAGTGATGTGCATCGAGAGGATCTTGGTAAAGTACTTTTTGAGGGTCATTAGGAATCTGAGGTAATGGCTCCTGTAAAAGGCCCATTACCTCGGGCTCAGATCTCAAGAGAAAGCCCCAAGAGCTAAGAAAGTTAGAGAGCCAGAAGGGTCTAGAGAGCCCTACCGAGATAAGTGGAACTGTGCAAACTCTAAGTAAAAGGGAATCTGCAGGGTTCAGTCAGCCAAGCCAAGAGGAAAAACAAGGGGAACTGGGAGACTCCCTTTGTATACAATCAGAACAAGAAAGCAAGTGACCCAACTGGTTGAGACTGATTAAGGGAAACATCCCTCCATTTAGAGAATGAAAGACATTTGGTTTCTTTTAAAGACAAACCTTTCCTCGAAGAGCCCTTAGAAAGAGTGAGGAATTTGTCTTTGATGAACTGAAAACAAAGATTGGGATTGTGACAGAGACTGGAAGAAATCCTGAGACATCAGAATTAAGACTGGTATAAAGAAGCCTGAGCAGAGAGCATAGTACTCTGGTTTATATTTAGGTTTTTCCCTCGTAGGGCCAAGTAGTTAATAGGTTTTGGACTGGGGACTATGTTTTTTGTTTTTACTGAAGACAAGCACCCTTAGTTTAGTTGATAGGAGAGGAAATCCCTCTTAGCAATAAAGACATATAGGCATTTTTCTTTTAAATTAAATAACCTTGAAGGGATGTCCTTGAGTCTGACTCCTTCTGGTTTGCCACAGTGTCTACGCAATAATGCTGTGTAAATGTATCTACAGATCTCTATGTGGCTGCTTTGCAATTTGCATCAAACAGTAAATTCGCAATGAAGGCTTATGCTGCCTCAGTGCTGCGCATGGAATGTGCTTCAAAGGTGAGTGGAAGCAGTTTGTTTGCTAGTATATAACAGAGCTGTCTACACCTAACAGTCCAACTTGCAATGGTTCTCCTGTTAACTGGATCACCCCATCACCCGGTTGCGTTGCTATTGCAACAAAGAATGGGTCAGTCTTAATTAGTTGTTTAGTTCTGTTAAGGTAGTACATAATTGCCCTTCAAACGTAGAATATATGTAGTGCCCTTTCTCTCCTATTTTGTGGATTTTGGAAGAAGGCTGTGTGAGGAACCTGAGGGAATCCTCACATCTACTCCATGTGAGAATCCTAAGGGTATTCTCCCGATTAGACCCTGAGAATCCCTTATTCAGGTGGCCAGGGAAGGGCTGGCCCTCTCAGATCCCAGTCCTCGGGGTGGACGAGCGAGGGATGATCACATGGGCTGGGAGCACAGGGTTATGCTCGGGGGAATGCCCCAGGTGAGACGTGGTATTACACCGGGTAAGAGGATGAAGAGGACGGAGTCCATAAGGCTTTTATAGGCTGTTCCAAATCAACCTACCTTCCACCCAACGAATCTCCTTTACCAGAATCCAACAACCCCTCTGCATCTGGTAAACCTATTAGGAACCCAAACCCCATTGCAGTGGTAAACTACATCTCCCAGCATCCCTATTTTCCTGTTGCCTCCCAGTCATTCTTCTCCCTGTCCCTCCGATTATTATTTCCTGAACTCCCAGTCTGCTTTGACAAACCAATTCAGTTCCCACAATCCCCCGTATTCATTTCACAACGATAATCCCGGTCATTCCCTCGACAGACTTCCAAACTATTATTTTACGGATTTTTTTCCCATTAATTTCACAAATCGTACCATTCTCAACCTTCCGATTTTAGCAACCCTCTTAGGATGAGGGTTAATTAACTAGGAGGTAGAAAGAATCCCCACGGGAATACGAGGGCTATAATTCCCTGTGAATGCCCGCCAGGTTGTCCCATATTATGGAGATCTGCCCTGAAAATATAGAGGAAGAGTTGATGGCAGCTCAGGAAAGAGAAAGGAAGCTAGAGAGAGAAAGAGAAAGTAGAGAACTCCGTTGAAAGTTGAAAGCCCAAGCAGTAACAATCTTTATATACTGGAGGAGGTGACCAACCCGGATTATATACTGGAATGCTTGAACCAACAGTCTGGGTGTTGCATAAGGAAATCTCCAAGTGAAACACTGCAGACCAACCAGCATAGAGGAAGGGTATGTATTCGACCCTGAGAATCCCTTATTCAGGTGGCCAGGGAAGTGCTGGCGCTCTCAGAACCCAGTCCTGGGGGTGGACGAGCGAGGGAGGATTACCTGGGCTGGGAGCCCGGGGTTATGCTCGACGGAATGCCCCAGGTGAGACGTGGTAATTCACCGGGGAAGAGGACGAGGAGAAGAAAGTCCCTAAGGCTTTTATAGGCTGTTACAAATCAACCTCCCTTCCACCCAATGAATCTCCTTTACCAGAATCCAGCAACCCCTCTGCATCTGGTAAACCTATTACCTGTTACAAATCAACCTCCCTTCCACCCAACCTTTTAGGAACCCAAACCCTGTTGCGGTGGTAAACTAAATCTCCCAGGATCCCTATTTTCCTGTTGCCTACCCAAGTTCTCCCAGTCATTCTTCTCTGTGTCCCTCTGATTAATATTTCCCGAACTCCCAGTCTGCTTTGACAAAACACTACAGTTCCCACAATCCCCCGTACTCATTTCACAACAATAATCCCGGTCATTCCCTCAACAGACTTCCAAACTATTATTTTACTGATTTTTCCCATTTCACACACCCTACCATTCTCAACCTTCCTATTTTACCAACCCTCCTAAGACGAGTGTTGACTAACTAGGAGGTAGAAAGAATCCCCATGGGAATACAAGGTCTATAATTCCCTATGAAAGCCTGCCAGTTGTCCAAGTTTTGAGGCCAGGCAAGGTGAGGCAATTGCCAATAACTACACACACCTGACTGCCCTTTCGCTTCCCCACAGTGATAAAAGGTGGAGTACAAGAGCACACTCTGAGCAAGGCCAAATGCATGAGGAATCATCTATTCCAGGACGGCAGTTCAAACGGAGGAGAAAGGCGGTCAGACCTGAAAGGACGAGAAGGGAATTCCCCTTGCCCTTTTCAACCCAGACCTGCAGAGCCTTCGAGAAGGGAAACCTAAGACCGGGAACAGTACATGGGTCCCTCCTGCACTGATAGCCAGGGTGGGGAGAAGCGGTTGCCATCATGGTACCATCCTTGACTCCGGAGGAAGGAGACGCTAAAGGAGTTTGGCACAGCCAATCAGTTGGAAAGAGCTGATAATAGATCAGAGTGTGTTGGGCACAGGGCTGTGAAGAGCAACATTGTATGAAGAAAAAAGACTAAAGCACAAAGGTCTTTTGCAAGCAAAATAGGTATCAGAGTAGTCCGTTGCCATGTGGGCGCTCAATCAAAGGACTCTGACTGATACTCCGCTCCTGAACAAAAAGAATGTGTTGAACTGGGAAATCGAAGTGGTCATACGAGGGTCAAGCCAAGCCCCTTATACTGTTGAAAGTATTCAGTTGTCGTTGAAACTACAAGTATCAAGAGGCCCTCAGGGAGGCCGGCGTGAGGTGTCGAGGTGGTCATACAAGGGTCAAGCCAAAACCCTTGTACAATCGAAAGTCCTTGGCATGTTGCAGTACTCTTTGAGGAATATGAAAGTGTAAATCCAAATAAGGGAAATGTGAAAATGGCGTTTGAGCACAGATGAGGGGAACGCTGTGTGAAATGTGATATTTTGAAGTGTATACTTGCCAGAGAATAAGAGAGTGACCCAACAAGATGTGATTGCCCTTTGGAAGTCTTTGTTTGAACTAGCATTTGCTTTAAGGAAGCTGGTGAAGGAAGGTCTGCGCCCGGATAAGGGGGGCCCAACTAAACTAGATGGTTGTTTATAAAGACATTGAGACTTTTGAATATTACAGATGAAGAGAGTGTCATTGAAAGGCAGTAGTGAACCCGACTGACGGATGTCCACGGTGAGCTGTTGGTCTGAGCCCAACTAAGGGAGGCTAACGTTGAGAGATCGTGAGAAAAGTAAGTGAACAGTGTTATCTTGGCAAATGTGAATCCGGCTGAGGATGCCTGTGAATTAGGGTGAAGATTAATACACCTGTGAACATTGCGACGACAAACGTGAACCCGACTGAGGGATGTCCACAGTGAGTTCTTGGTCTGAGCCTGACTGAGGGAGGCTAACATTGCGAGAAGGATGAGAGCTCGGCTGAGGGGCATCCATGGGTGAAGAGTAATCGCCCAACATGAAGATTAATAGAAGGAACGTTTGTTTTGTAGTTTATGGTATATTAGGCTCTCTAAAGCAAGAGACTTTGCATGAAAGGGACTTGGGCACAGAAGGTCCTGATATAAAGAAAAGGAACTGTAACCTTGTGCTGGAAAAGCCCAGGAGTGTGCTGTGCTCGAGTCCCGTCTTGTCCCATGCTAAAAACATGGGGAAGAGAGACCCTGGCCATAACATCCTGACTTATCATTTTGTAAACACTTCTTTCTTTTCTTGTGAACACTATCCCACACGATTGTGTAGCATAGCAGTAAGGATTGGTAATAGGTATCTTAGTACTTAGTATAGACTCTTTTTTTAACGAGACGCCACTTGGATGGTATTCTTATTATTTGATGGTCGTAGCTTGCTCCAATCTTATATTTAGGTTTAGATTAGATGTTTATCTCACCAATTTTTACAGTTTATTAAACACCCTTGAATTGTAATCACTTGTGTCTGTCTTGCTTTGATACCATGCCTTCCTTACATCCCCTTGGATCTTCCTCTCAGGTGGCCAGGGAAAGGCCATCACTCTTGGATCCTGACCCTGGGGGTGGATATGCGAGGGAAGATCACCTGGGTGGAGGGGCCTTGGGGAGTGGGGAGAGGATGTCTTCAGGTGAGACATGGGATACCCCTTTCCCTTTTGAGAATTAGTCCTACCCTCCCCCTACCTTCGTAGGGTATTGTCAGTCTTGATACCTTCCATATACAACAACTGTCCTACATTCACCTGATATTATGACTGAAGCGAGGAAGTGGCAACTAGGAGTAATTCACACTTAAAATCAGTTTCACCACTTTGGTACTGGGACAAGGACTACAGAAGAAAGGGCTTGCAAGGATCAGGCATGTCCCACTAATAGGTGCAACTTTGGTCAGGCAAAGGACTTGCACCTGCAACCAATTTAGAGGCTACAGGTGCATAAAATGAGAGACCAACAAAGAGGAAGGAAGAATCTGCCTGGGCAGAAGAACGCAGCTGCTAAGAGGGGAGCGGGCTGGAGAGGGGCTGGCAGAGAGGACACTGTGTGTTGCCGAGGGATGAGAGTGATGCCAGTATTCAAACGGGCCGTGAGAGGGTCAGAGCCCCGGCAGTCCCCTTTGCCGCTTGTACCCAGATGGAGCTCGGGAACACAGAAGACTCTGTATTGCTGTGAGCCGCTGCAGCGAGGTTCACAGGTGGCGAGCGCTGCTCACTGGAGCTCCCGACGCGTACCCGGGAAGCGAGTGGAAGCCAGAAAATACTGCGAAGATTCCTGGAGGAGCAGCCAAGCACCGGTGAGTATGGAAAAAGGGAACACTTGCAGCGGGACACTCCAGTGGTGGGAAGTAGACCTTTGCAATGACTGATCGAACTGAAACTTCTAAGAGTGGGCTTTGAAAACCGAATAGAAGAATATTGGATAACGAATCAATTGCAAAGTACTTTTTGAAAAGCAACTAGATTTATTGAATACCGAACTAAAGAAAAGATATGGAAATTATGTGAAAATACAGCATGAGTGGAAAGCGAATGATGTGCAGTTATGAACATAGTGGAAATCCGTAATAAGCATTCTTGAACAAAGTGAAAGCCTGTAATGAACAATTATGAATTAAGTGGAAAGCAAGTGGCAAATATCAAAAGCAAGTTGATGAACATTAAAAGACAATGTTAAAGCAAGGTGGTGGAAAAGGATGAACACCACAGAATTAATTGAATACAAGTTGTGGCATAGCCAAAAGACTGCGAGGACAAAACTATAGCAAATGCTGGTTACTGACACAGGACCAGGGAGAAAACCTGTGTTGGCCAAGGAAAACCAAGAGCATCACAAAGTGCCAAGGGTTATAGGTTGCGTGACCTGTAATGGGTGGACCATGTGGTCAAACAACTGTGCCTAGACCAAGTAGCCACTACCTGGGAAAGAACCAGGGAAAGCCAAGATACGAAGGCTGTGTTGAATGCGAATTGCTGAAGAGAAAGAGATCATCTGCTTGACCTATTTAGTGAAAGTCAAGAGACTTGAATGGATTACAGTTCTCTTGAAGGAGCTGCCTTCTTGGGGAAGAGAGCCGCAAGGCTTTGTGAAGTGTGTTGAACTTGGGGAAGGGAACCCTGAGATATCTTGGAACTGTGTGGAACTTGGGGGATAGAACTCTGAAGTGTCTTGGAACTGTGTTCAACTTGGGGAAGGGAACCTCAAGACCTTTTGGAACCATTTTGAACTTGAGAAAGATGAAGCTGAAAATAAGCCAGAGCTGGAAGAGGCACAGAACTTTATTTTTGAACACTGTTTCTTTTCTGCTGACATCCCTATGTCTTTAGTTATGAGGGCAAGTATAGGTTCTGGACACAGACAGACTTTTGAGTTGAACCTAATGACACAGACTGCCCTTAGTTTCTTTATGTAGTAAAATCCCGCCTTAGCTTAGGGCAAGTTAGGCCTTTATGCGATCCTGACAATCAAGATAAATAAATCCATTTTATTAAGAAAGGTTAATCAGTTGTCTGTGTCTTGCTTCAAGATGCCTTCGCAGCTGGCATCTCAATTGATTAATTGACATGGAATTTCGAGATGTATTTTGCTGAAAAACATGGTTGTGTTCTTCATTAACAAGATGGCTTCAAAGCAGTCCGCTTTATTGAACTACTATCTTTCGCCATAGAATTCCAATACACTGATTCCCACCGGGCTACTGTGGACAGAATGTGCCATGGACTATAGCGCTCAGTCCACCAACTCTGTCCCCTACCCGCCGATTTCACCGAGAGACATTATCACATTTATATACCTAGTGATTGCTGATTTGTTGTTGCTGCTAAGCTCATTGTAATGCTCATCTGTAAAACCCAATAAAATACAGTTATGAAAAAAAAAATCACCTTACGTTTCTTTGCCAATGCCTGCAGTTTGCCAAGTCTCCTGATTGAGGTGACTGCAATGAGGAAGGCAACTTTGTATACAGTTTCCTCTAAAAGGAGCTTTATGCATTGACTCAAAAGGTGGGCCAATTAACTTGTGAAGGGCAGTGTTCAGATTCAAACCAGGATGTGATGTGCAACTGGGGGTAGATGTGTTTTAGGCCCTTCATAAGTGCCTTGGCCACTGGCACTTTCCACCATGACACCTTGTGTTGTGCGGTAGTGCATGCTGCCAGATGCATATTGAGGGAGTTGTGGACTAACCCGGATTTTGTAAATAAAGCAGGTAGCAAAGAATATCTGCTGGTGAAAAGTTAATGGGGCTGAAATGCTTTTGTGTACACCAGACAACAAGGTGTTACCATTTACTAAATTGCATTGTCCAGTGTTGGGTTGTATTGCTTCCCGCAAGAAATCCATTCATTGGGTGGGAAATTGCAGATAGCCAAACTCTAGGACTTCGGGAGCTAGGCTGCCAAGTTGATCATGTGTGGACTCTTATTTGTCATTGGCTGAGAAGGTAGCAGGAAGGTTTGAGTTTCAACGGTGGGCATATCACCCTGTTTAGAAAGTGGGTGCATCACGGCTTCCTCACCTATATTGATGCAATGGGAATCATGGTGAAGTGTTCCTACAGTAGAATGTGCACAACTTTACCGAGTTGTGGGGGCAACAAGCTATGCAAATATCCCGGACCAGCATATCCATAGTGCGCTGCATAGGCACCCCTGTTGTGGGTACGTGGGTGCAGGGTTTTGGCATTTTGCATTTACCGTTGTTGTAAAGAGGTCTACTGTTGGCTGATCCAATTTCCCAAAGGTGTGTGTGTGTGTGTCTGTGTGTGTCTGTGTCGAGGTCCCCCTCATGTTCCTGTACAGGAAATATGCTTAGATTGACTTTGAGGCAACTGTGTTCCCCTGGCACATGTTGCACCTGTATGTAAATGTTTTCTTTTGAAACAGCAGCACCGGATGTTTTGTGCAAAAAGGGACACGCGTTTTAAGTGTGTTCCACCTTGTTTGTTAATGCAAAACCTGACTGTTGTATTCAGACCTCTCAAATTATTAAAAATTTCACCAGGCCTACAGGCCCAAAAAAACATTACTCTTTTTAAAAATTCACTTTTTTTTGTTAAATGGTGCATTTCATCATTAATAAATATATTTGGCGCAATGCTGCCACCCAGTGGCCAGCCTCGCACAGTGACACGTTTATTTGTAAATTACTGCACAGAGCATTTCTTTACAGTAAATAGCAAATTAAACGTTTCTACGTCCTGTGCTCACCTTGAAGGGCGAGGAAAATGTACATTTCATAAAATATCGGGCGAGGAGATGTTCCAAGCCCTGGTATTGACCAGCACACTTTTGTTTGGCAGGAATGTTTAAAAAGAGTCCAGTGCCATTTTGATGGTGTTAAGTCAGAATGTCTATTTTGGGGTTTATAGGGTCACTTTGTGGGGCCTGTTGTGTGGGGGTCTAGTTGTTGTGGGCAACGTGAGCGTCATGACTGTGTCATGACGCTCACTTGCCCAGTTAATAAAGGGGGCTCTGCTTGCGCTGCGGGGGCAGAGCAGCAGAGCCACAGGAAGTGGCAACTCGTGTCTGTGCTTATTGTGTGTGTGGGCCTGCCACGTGGTCATGGCCTTGTGTGTGCGGCGCGGCCCGCGACCGCTGGGGTCCAGGGGGTGCCACCCCTCCCGTCGGATCCGCTGCAGGGTGCTTCCCTGCCTGAAGGCACGCCGGCTGTCCGCCGACGTGCACACCGCCGTCGGGTGATCCCGACGGCATCAGAGGGCTGCCCCGGAGACCGGAGGCAGCCCCCCAACAGGGCCTATCAGTCTTTTGCTCCCCCCCCACAACCCCATCCCCTCAAACAAATACTTTTTGGATCATTGCCTTATTTTTGGTGGACAGGGGGACTTTCTCCTGAAGTCCCCCTGCCATTACATCCATTTAACACCATACACAAGGTATATGGTATTAAGGTGCCCAGACCCAGTGGTGGCTGTCAGGAACCCCAATTGTGCCATATGTTGATTTCATCACCCTACACAGGATTTAGGGCAAGCGTTGGTAGCAGTTTTACCTTCCCGGGGATGCAAGCCATTTTACTGCAATGGCAGCCCAATGTACATGTTTGGTAACCATTGGGGTACAACTCGTTGTTTTAATCCAGCTTTCTGACATTTTGTGTTGCAGGGTTTCCTTTGTTAAGGGCACACTCGTTCTGATCATGTGGGATCTTTCGGTGGAGCATTTTGTTGCTGGACTGCCCATGTGGGCGGGACAAAGACTGATATGCAAATGGATATTTCCCATCTGTGAAAGGTACAGCGAGCAAAAAGCGATGGCTGCAAACTCTCAAAGTGGGAAAAAAACCATGGAACAGGTTATCATGCCATGTTCTTTCTGGAGAGGGACGCCTGCTACCTTTTTGAAAAATTATTAGTAATACTGTTTATTATTCCCCAAGTTATTTTGACCTGATAGAGTTTTGTATGGGACTTAAAGTAAATAAGTTTCAGTACATCAGTATGGTGTATTTTCTCAAGCTATGCGTGTGGACTAATTGTTTAACATGTATCATTTGTGTGGTATAGTTTAACAAACTTTTCACACATGTTACAACCAAAAAAAGACAGTGGGCCTCATTACGACCCTGTGGGTCCAGGAACTACGGTACCGGTAAGCATGCCGGTACCGTAGTTCCCGGACCATCATACTACGTGCTCTGCTCATGGGTGCCGTTTCACCCACCAGGTTTTCTTGGCGGGTATAACGGCACCCGTGAGCAGAGCACGTCTGATGCACCGGCACAACTCTGAATGTACCGCTGCATCCGACATCCCCACCCCCATTCAGCCCTATGGGGCAGAATGGGGATCGGGAGGCCCTTGATTCCCGCACCAGCAAATGAGCAATTACCGGGTCCACCAAGTCCGGCATGACCCGGTTCTTGCCCATTCGAGGGTGCCAGAAAAAATGCAAGTCCGGCGGCAGCTGTGCCCTTAGCAAGGGCACAGCTACCGCCAGAGTTGCAATGAGGCCCAATGTCCTTCATGTATACAAAACAATAAAATCCATATTCACCCCCCCCCCCGCCCCAGCACTATCTGAAATGTCGTGAGGCCTAGTACGATAGTCACTTGTTTTGTTCCTCTCCCCCTTTCTCCTCCCCTCTCCCTCACCTTGTGTAATTCTCCGGCTCTACCAGAAATGCCGTCAGGCCTAGTACGCAGTCATCTGTCTGTTTCCCATTTCCTATTTGTGTCCTAGCACGTGCACTATCTGAAATGTCGCCAGGCCGGGTATGATAGTCCCTTGTTTTGTACCTCTCCCCCATTCTCCTCCCCTCTTGTAATTCTCCGGCTCTAGCAGAGATGCTGTCAGGCCTAGTATGCAGTCACCTGTCTGTTTCCCATTTCCTATTTGTGTCCTAGCTCTTGCACTATCTGAAATGTCGCCAGGCCGGGTATGATAGTCCCTTGTTTTGTACCTCTCCCCCATTCTCCTCCCCTCTTGTAATTCTCCGGCTCTACCAGAAATGCTGTCAGGCCTAGAACGCAGTCACCTGTCTGTTTCCCATTTCCTATTTGTGTCCTAGCACGTGCACTATCTGAAATGTCGCCAGGCCGGGTATGATAGTCCCTTGTTTTGTACCTCTCCCCCATTCTCCTCCCCTCTTGTAATTCTCCGGCTCTACCAGAAATGCCGTCAGGCCTAGTACGCAGTCATCTGTCTGTTTCCCATTTCCTATTTGTGTCCTAGCACGTGCACTATCTGAAATGTCGCCAGGCCGGGTATGATAGTCCCTTGTTTTGTACCTCTCCCCCATTCTCCTCCCCTCTTGTAATTCTCCGGCTCTACCAGAAATGCCGTCAGGCCTAGTACGCAGTCATCTGTCTGTTTCCCATTTCCTATTTGTGTCCTAGCACGTGCACTATCTGAAATGTCGCCAGGCCGGGTATGATAGTCCCTTGTTTTGTACCTCTCCCCCATTCTCCTCCCCTCTTGTAATTCTCCGGCTCTAGCAGAGATGCTGTCAGGCCTAGTACGCAGTCACCTGTCTGTTTCCCATTTCCTATTTGTGTCCTAGCACGTGCACTATCTGAAATGTCGCCAGGCCGGGTATGATAGTCCCTTGTTTTGTACCTCTCCCCCATTCTCCTCCCCTCTTGTAATTCTCCGGCTCTAGCAGAGATGCTGTCAGGCCTAGTACGCAGTCACCTGTCTGTTTCCCATTTCCTATTTGTGTCCTAGCACGTGCACTATCTGAAATGTCGCCAGGCCGGGTATGATAGTCCCTTGTTTTGTACCTCTCCCCCATTCTCCTCCCCTCTTGTAATTCTCCGGCTCTAGCAGAGATGCTGTCAGGCCTAGTACGCAGTCACCTGTCTGTTTCCCATTTCCTATTTGTGTCCTAGCACGTGCACTATCTGAAATGTCGCCAGGCCGGGTATGATAGTCCCTTGTTTTGTACCTCTCCCCCATTCTCCTCCCCTCTTGTAATTCTCCGGCTCTAGCAGAGATGCTGTCAGGCCTAGTACGCAGTCATCTGTCTGTTTCCCATTTCCTATTTGTGTCCTAGCACGTGCACTATCTGAAATGTCGCCAGGCCGGGTATGATAGTTATTTTCACATTCTTGTTGTTCATGACCTGTAAGAATGTTTTGTATTTTCCCTTGTTCCCTCCCTTGTCATGAAGCGCTTTGAAACACATTGTGTATAGGCGCTATATAAATAAACAATCATATCATATGTTAAACTACATTGTTGTTATGAAACCGAAATGTTTCAATTCCATATGTAAAATCAATATAACTTTTTTTTTATTTGATGGTAACATTTCATTATTCATACATGTAAGATAGTTGCCCTTAACCTCTTGCCATCATTTTATTAATGCAATTAAAAAAGATATTTGATGACCAAAGATCGCAGCCAACAAAAGTTGGATTTAATGATTGCTAATGACGGCAGAAATGATGAAGTTAATAAATGCCTAATGGACTCTAGGGAAGTATCGCCTCGCTAGGCACGGCAACCTTGTAATTCTTTTGCAATCTTGTGCCTAGGACCAAGGAAGGAAGTTCATTCGCAATACCAAGCACGTCCTCCGATGCAGCCTAATGGCTGAGTTTCCATCTGCATGAAAGTCCGGAATGAAGATCCGTCTATAGGCGAACAGCAAACCCTCATAGGCGAAGCCTCCCTGTTTGTTATCACAATTGCGCATTTTACCCTATTTCTGCAGAAATATAGTGTGCCTATAGTCAACATCTTGTGTTCTTCATTTGGTGTGCAGCGATCAAGGTGACTGAATAGGAGTGGGACACAGTACCTTCAATTTACTTATCCTGAATGTGCCATTTCGTGGGTTTACGTCGTACTCTTGTCAAATAAAGTCTTAGGTTTGATAGAGTAGGTCAATAATACATCACGCAAGCGTTTCATAAAGACAACTGTGTGCTCCCTAAAAACCACGTCGTCGGCATATCCACGCTATTGAACAGGCTCGTTTGCTATTTGGGGGGGGGGGGGCATTAATTGGAGCCAAAGTATCCAGCAAATCAGCAATGCAGAGATTAAAAAGCAAGTGCGCTAAAACGCAACCCTGCTTAAGTCCTGTGTACGTCGGGGGGTGCGGGGGATTCTGCAAGAGTACATTGGCTGTCAAGGCAAATGTGGACGGATTTATTTTTAAAAAATCAGTTTCAATGAGCCTAAAGGGATGTCCCATTTGATAGGTTTTGCCCACAATCTACTATTAACACTGTCAAAGGCCATACTGTATTCCACGAATGTGACATGTAATGGAACACGTTTCCCTTTTATGGCCCCGTTGAAACGGTTTTTCAAGATGGCAATATTTTGCACGGTAGAACATTTTTAAGTTTGTGTCAGCCTACTACCCCTACCTGAGAGTTAAACCTTGTTGTGCTGTCCACATTACCTATCTTAAGAGAAGTTTGGCTTCCTTTTCTTGCTTGGGGTTTTAGCCTCCAATTTGGGTTAGTGTTTCTAGTGCCCTTAACAGAGGGTAGTACAAAAATTGCCTTAAGAAATGGCCCTGAGGTCTAGCACAATTATGCATTGTGAAGATGACTTTCCTGCCCATCTGCCCTGCGTGGTGAGGTCTGGACAACGCGCTGCCCAACCGGACAACGAAGCCTATGATGTTATGGTTACCTACACTGTGGGATTGGTGAAAGGTTTCCCTTGCAACATATGTTCTTCAGTCCATCATTGGGGTGCTTGTAGCACCTTTGCAATACCACCACTAGACCGTCCCATTAGCCTGCTTCTTGTGACCATTGCACCGCGAGCCACTGTTCTATTGGGTACATGGGGAATGATATAAATGCCCGATGCCATCATGCCCATCCATTTCATGCCTTGTCTCACTGTTATCTGGCTTTGTAACAAGGAATTAGAGCTAGCCTTGCCTGAATCCTTTCCCGAGAAGGACATTCAATTGCTTTCTAGGTACCAAATATGGCCTCTGGAATTCTTTTGTTCTGGCATGATTTCTGTTCATTGACAGAGAAACCTAGTTTGTGCAGGGGATTCATGGTTTCTGGAGTATGTTTGAGACAATTTGCTTTACTATCTCCTGTTATTAAAGAGTTGTCCAGATTTTGCAACATACACGAGTCTCTACATCCCAAGCACTTTAGGTTTTGTCTTGTGTTGATACAAGGAAACACAGTGAGTAAATGCCCCCGTTTACATGATTGTGTGGTACAGGCTCATTTGGCATCTTTTGCAACAGCGCCTCAACCTCCTTCTGAAAAAAATGTGAGAGGTTCGTGGGGCATTATTCTGTTGTATGGAGGCTTATTGCGTAGCTTGGAGAGGAGCTTGGTGCAGTAGCCTTGTCTGGCTGTGATTAACAACCAAAACTCTGTTGTAATCCCCTCCCAGGCATGGGCGAATGATGTTAGTCGTCCACATACCGGACAGCCTTGGGAGGAGGCCAATATGGTTTAGTCATTGCTTAGTGCAAAAGGCCGAACCCTTAGTAATCTGGGCTATTCCGCTCGCCCCGCTGCCTCTCTGTTGACAGTGTGTGTTTGTAAAGCCTGATGGCTGCGCCCCGAAGTTTGAGTATCAGCCGCTTGTTGAGAACTGGGAATACTGATTTTCTGGCTGTGAGTAGGTATGTGAATGAAAGGAGCGGCATTCAGATGTTCCCCTATGCTGGAATGTGTTTCCTGCACTTTGGCCAAGACGTTTTAAACTCATGTTCTTTTTTGGCCTGTTCTAGTGCCTCATCCACGGCCTTGCCACTGGCTTTTCCAAGCGGCTCACCCTGGTCTCTGGTTTGAAACCAGTACTTCTGAGCCAGGCATGTCTTTTTTTGACGGTGGCTCCTGCCAGTTGTATACCAGTGGGGTCTGCTGCCTCCAGAGAATTTATAAGTGCTTCTTTAGCATATGGTTTGCATTCTTGAGTAGTGTTTTTGAAGGCTGCTTGGAGTGGCCCAGGTACCTCCTGGAACAGGCCATCGCGCTGTGCACGGTTCTACCTCGCCATCACCACCCTGGCATTGGCCATTCATACCCCATAGGCTGCTGCTGAGGTAGCTATTTTCCATCCGAAACAGGAGATCTTCTTACTCTGCCGTTCTGGTGGGTTGTGGAGTGTTATTACGTTTCGGTGACGTAGTGACTACTGAGCAATACGTTGCCACTGAGCCCTTACATAAACTGGGTCATTTGGAGAAGGCTTGCACTTCACGCTGTGGCTTTACGGGTTTCATGAGCATTGGGATTATGAGAGATGGAGCGATGCTTAAAAAAAAATCTATTTGAGAAGCGGGCTGCCGTATGAGATACGCTTCCTGTCTTGGTGGACATCCTCAACAAAGTCAGCGTCTTCATCAGACTGCTGAACCCCGATTCCGAAATGACTTGCTGCTCTCTTTAAAAGATCTGTGTATAAAAAAGGATCTTCATCGGGAGATGCACCTGGATCAATGTCCTCTCCCCAATTTATATTTTATTCCTGCTCATAAATGTTATCTTCTTGTTCTAAGAAGACTTCATCTTGCTACTCTACGTTAATTTGTGTCCTAGCTTTTTGGGACAATGTCCCTCGTCTATAGCATCTGGTTCTCTTTTATGCCCTATGTTCATTGTATGCTATGAAGGAGACCCTTTTTGCCATTGTGGTGTTAAATTCGTCCCCGGACCAAGTTTTCCTTTGCTGCATTTCCGGTCTTATATCTGGATGAGATCATGTGCTTTCCATTGGCACCTCTTCCTGTTTCCCTTTTTTCTCCGACTCTGAAAACTGGAGGTGATACTTCACTTTCATTGTTGAAGTTAGGGAACCGCCTCCCGAGGTAGTTGTTTTACTTGGAGTCAAAGTCTGAACTTTGTGCACTGACCCCTCCCTTTGGAGAGACTTTAGTCTGGGTCTTTCTTTACTGACCGTCATCAACGCCTATTGCAACAGATGCCTCATGCCTGCTGTGTTGCTTGTGTTTTGGGCCAGATGCGGACCATTCAATGCTTGACATTGAACAGGTTTCATCTGGCTTAGGCTTTGGTTTGTGCAGTCTTCAGGTTGCATTCGAACCTGATGCCGGTCTACTCTCTGGGCAGTAGCGGTAGACATCATTATGTGCTCGGCCCTGCACTTCGTTCTGCCCCCCTGTATTATATTACTAGGGTATTCATTGAGCGCTGACTTAGTTTCACAAAGCAATGGATTGCTTTACAAATCATAGGGGGGTGGAAGACACGGTGAAGGAAGTAGGGATACAAGAGAGCAGGAAGCTAAAGACAGGGGATGGGGAAATTTGGCAGTATGGGATATGTAAGCATCCAGCATAGGCAACAGGGGGGATGGGGGGGTCGATCACCCAGTCTTGGGTTAGGTGGTGAGTGCAGAGTGTGTGAACCCTGGTATCGGGGAGAAGCCATTCCTTGAAGAGGAGGGGGCTCAAGCTCCTTTCTGAAATGTACAAGTGAGGGGGCGAGTCTGATGTTGACTGGGAGGAGTTTCCAGAGTCTGGGGGCATAGTGCATCCTGCACTGGCAGAGTTCAAGTCTGCACATGTTCTTCCTTCTGATGGGTCGTAGGCCTCCGGAGATGCGGAGCTTAGTGCGGTAGCTCGGGACCTTCAACACGACAGCCTTGTAGAAGATGCAGCGGTTTTAGAAGAGGATGCATGCTTGCTGCAGGTGCCAGTGCAGTCCGATGAGGGTCTGGATGATGTGGTTGAATTTGCAGAATCCTTTTGATGAGTCATGCTGCAGCATGCAGGACACATTTCAGGGGGGCCAGGCTAGTCACCAGCAGGCCTTACAAAAGGACATTGCCACCACGTTGTTTTCTGGGATGAGGGGCTTGATTTTCCACAGGATAGTTTGTAGCAATCGGTTTTTGTTTTTCTCGCTAGGTGCTGTTTCAAGGAGAGGCGTCTGTCGATGTCGAACCCAAGAGACTTGGAGCAGGTAGCCAGCATGTCTTTCCAAGGAAACTTTGTGTTGCACTATGGACAAAACTTAAATGGGATGTTCTTTCACCGAGGAGATCAAGGGGAGCCTGTCTATGTGTTTTAAAAGACTTTCTACTGAAAGGCTGCAGTTTGGACTTGAAGTCAGTTTATTTTTTTTTGGTCGGGACCCCCTCAGACAGCTCCTCCTACCCCATGACCCCACTGTCTACTCTCCTGACCCCCACCCCACCACATACACATGTATATGCAATTAGACGATTGGGCCAAATGCACACTACCAAACACTACACCTGCAAAGGAAATTATTTTAAAACAGGGGATACCTATGCAAGCTAATAGGGAAACGTTTAGGGGGATCAAAGTCCAACCCAACTGCGGAAAAAGAGTAAGTCGATATGCAAATCACATATGTTAGAGATAGTGGTACCGGTATGCCCCTGTCAACGTCTCTTTTCGATTAAAAACAATATGTAATAATCCGAACCAACCACTAGCGACCTGGTGGGCACAAGGCCCTGAAGCAAAAACAGAGAAGAGCTGTTCCTCACCTCACTGGCCGACTTCCTCTACAGAAAGATTGAGGCCATGCAGCCCATGCATCGCTAGCACACATTGGAAGCATAAAGTACGTACACTGAGGCTGAAGAATCATCAGGCCAAGAATGCAAGCAAGCGGTCCATGGTCTGAGATATCTCAACATCCCACATTGTAAGGGCTGCAATCTGAGAACATGTGCCAACATTCTCTAGAGGACTAGGGGTGAAACCCCCACCACCACACTCCAAATGTGATGAATTTGGAAGTAAATGCAGATATGTTGCAGGTGTGCGGGGAACTGGACTCCTTTTTGATTGGGAGGAAAGGCCTCAGACATGGTGAGCCCCAGGGTTGCTGGTGCAAACATAAAGCCGCATTTCTTTCACACAGCCTGGGGGCTGGCTTGACCATGATTCTACATCACGTAGTAGTTAAACGTTTGTATAGCCAATATTATTCAGACCAAAGCTTGAACACGATCACTTAACAAGCATTGGCAATGCCAACATTGTGGGTTTTTGGGTAAGCAAGGGAAAGGCACTTACCACACACAGCTGTAGTGGTATTAACTGGCCATTGATGGTATCAGGTGCAAAATGGTGCGAGTGCTTGGACATCTAATAGCCATGCCTAATACTTGTACGCAAGCCAATACTATTGGCTTTACCAATGCTTGTTTTTAAGACTTACGTGAAGGACATGCAGAGTGCTTATGAATCAAGTAGCTGAAGGCAACCTGGTTAAGACATTTTTACTACACCAATAGTGTGTTTACAACTCCAATTAAGTCATTAACTCTCAAAAGACTGCTTTGAAAAAACACCGGCAGGCACTTTGAGTGCAACGTTTGATGGTAATGCTTGATGAAGGCGAGCTCAAGGAACGAATTGCCATTTGCAACTGTGGGCCACTTTTTCATTGGTGTCCGAGACAATGTTATGGCCCAGCCCGACCCTGTTGCAAAGCCGCTCAGAGGAATTCACAGTAATATGTTGAATTGAAAGCTTTCCATCAATTACATTTTAGTTTATATAACACCGTTCCCAACACACGTAATCTAGCACAGCCGTGTATGGCACCGCCGAGGAGCACGTCATGCAATTTAAGTTACAGGTTTCAATACTAGTGAGCTATGCCCATGCTCTTGCCCTGCTGCAACCCCTTTTAAAGGCAACCGCTGCTCTTCTTATTCAGTTACTTGCATGCCCTCACATTTCCCCTGCTCTTGCCTCACTTCACCGGCTCCTCTGCCATGCCAGTCTCAAATTGGGTTTTCTTGGCACCATGTCCAAGTGGTTTCCTCTTGCTCCTCCTTAGACGTGCTCCTTTATCTGCCTGTGCTCACGGCCTACGCTCTGCCACGCCCTCCATGTGTAGAATCCCATTTCTGCTCCATCTCTTGGCACCTACAGCGTGGAGCCACCTTGCCGTCACCACCATCCATTCAACATCTCTTAAATCGGTCTCTTCCGGTCTTCCCTCCCAAACCAAGTTCCGAATATCCGGACTTTATGATGTGTTAAATCACTTGACTGCTTTATTTTTTTAATTTTTTTTTAAAACTTCATTTACACAACATCTTTTACAAAATCCAAGACAATCAGCGTATAAGAAATAAAACATGGCAAATTACACAAGAAAAGCACAGCATTTTACAGAGTTCTATGTATAGAGTGAGATATACAACACTGTAAACCCCCAACAAATCAAATACATCTCTCAATTACCCTCTCACCCAACAACTACAATGCCAAGTTAAAATAGCTGCAAAAATCTATCACATATTTTCTCAAACAAAGGCAATTTACCAAGTCTCCTATATATCACTCTCTCCATATTTGCCAATTCATTCATCTCAGACAACCACGTCTCAATATTCAATGTGAAAGCATTCTTCCAGTTCCTCAAGATAATTCTTTTACCAGTCATCGCCCCTCTGAACAACCACTTCTTTCCACTCCGAGTGAGATCATCCAAAGACTCATCACTCCCCAATATGATCACACTAAAATCCAAGACCGGGAGACCAACAATCACTTCATCGCATATACGTCCAATCTCACCCCAAAACAGCCTCACCAGTCTACAATCCCATAGTAGATGTTCCAGCGTACCGATTTCACATGAACATCTCCAACATTCTGCACTATCCAACATCCCTCTTTTATACATTCTTTCAGGCGTCCAATAAATTCGATTAAGAATTTTAATGTGTCTCGATCTTTCCGTGAGTCCCAGCGAGCACAACTTCACATTCATACACATGTTTTGCCACAAGCCCTCTGTGACATCCAACCCGATTCTCCTGCCCCACTCCTCTCTTAAAGAATCATTCCCTTGAAAACACGACACAAACACTTTATACAGGCGACTGGCCAGTCCCCCACCTGATCCCACCAAATTCCTTGCAAACAGATCCAACGCAAGTGTCTTCTCCAAATCCACAACGCCAATCGCACGTTTAAGCTTTACAAAGTCAGAAGCTCTAAAGTTTTCAATACCATATTGTTGCTGCAATTCCCTTTCGTTCATCCAACAACCATTTGTAAACAGATCAGCAACCCACCTCAGCCCACCCAGAAACCAATCTGCCCAAAAGATCATCTTGCCATCTATTTTGATAGCAGGATTAAGCCACACCGAGGCACCGGGCTCCCTCAAAGCATCCACTTGACTGCTTTCATGTATACTTGCTGTTTCTTCGTACAGTGCTTTGGTGAAAGCACTCAAATAATAGGATCTGGGGAAAGCGGAATATGCCTGCTACAGGGATCTATGTTTAAACTATAGGTTGCAGTTAAAATCCGCCAGTGTGGACTCTTATCCAGGGGTCAAGCCCTAAAAAATAAAGAGTGGGGACCCATCAACAAATGCAGTGGGATGTGACGTCTCCAGAAATTAGCATATCAAGGTAAAATATGCACATTTCATTAAATTGGCTTTGCATAACCACCCAAATTACACAGGACAAATGGCATTTGCCTTTCATAAAAACAACACACATAAAGTTAAGAGAGGATATTTTCTTCTAATAGTGTTTTTGAAAACTTTAAAAGATGTGCATGTTTTAAACTCCAAGAACCAATAAAAATGTTTTCCCTGAGACGTGCAGTACTAAATTGGGACAATTAATCTTTAGTTTGTTATTCTTCATCAGGTTATATAGTGCAGTGGTGAAGTGTCCGGCCTACACATCAGACTGTGGTTCAATTCGCATGGTCAGCTTTAATGCATACATTAAAAGAGGACATTCAATGTTTCTCATTTTAGCTGGGGGGGGACTGAGTCCACCCTCTGAGAAATGTGGGTGGCCTTCGACCCCCTGCCTGTACCCTCGACTTGAGCCCTGTTCTTTTCACCCTAAATAGTACATAAACCACTGGCTCCCACTTGCCCATATAATGGGATGCAGAGAAAACGCCTTTGCTCTACTCTTCCATTCCCTGATCTTCTAAAATAGAGTAGAGAATTGCCCATGACTCCCCCCCCCCACACTCTCTTCCAACATGATGGGCACAGTCATGTGCTGGGAAAGCCCATGCTCACTGCCCATCCCACCCGTAGGAAGGCAGGTAGGTAGTTAACTTACCCGCTTGACCATATTATGTGATTCCCAGCTTTCCAAATGAACTCGAGTTGTATTTTGATGGGCAGATCCCCGTTTAATTGGAGAGCTTAGAAACTAGGTAGATATGTTGCAACCTATACCACTTCGCTGAACAGATCCAGTGCATTGCCCCTTATCGCTAAGAGCATTACGCTTCCAACCTGTGTAATACTTCTTTTCACACAAAGTGTTAAAAAAATAGAACACAAAACATCTTCAAGCTCACAAGAAAACTGATTTCTGGTATTCAAAGGCTAAAGGTATTCGCTTTGTCAATCCAATTTAGGAGGCACGGGCAGTGCCCTCCTCTTTCTGGACTGTGGTGTCTGTACTTACCAGGCAGCTTTATTGTCTAGTTCTGAAAAAATAGGGCAGCATTAATATCTGAACCAACCAGTTTGATGAATTGTGCAAGTAGCGATGATGCAAATAGAAATTATGGGTATCCAATACCTTCTCATCACCCCCAGATTTCACATTGAAAGATGACAAAGTAACTAAGAAAAGTCTTTGGCGAGCGAGCAAGTAGTACCAGTGCATTTAAAACTAACAGACGCATAATATTTAAAAGGATACCCAAAGTTGCCACTTGCCAGTGAAGAAATCACCAGTTTATTTTGGCCACGTGGCATATATTTGACTGTTACATTTTGTCCCAAATTCTAGCCCTGCCCGCAGGCATAAGCAACACCTACATTGTTGCTGTGGAGAGCTAAAACCAGCTTTAAACTTAACCAGCCATCAACCGATAGTAGTAGTAGTCATTTATATAGCACCTTTTCCCCTTTGTACGGCCTCAACGTGCTTGTGGTGGGAACGCATTCAGGGACCGAAGTCCAGGTATGGGAACATTCTACAACTACATTCTTTAGCTGGTCGATGAGGACTACCATCATGGATACAGCAATGGAATCATCATCCAAGTACCTCAAATCGCAACACAATACATTGCTTATTAAAGAAGTTACTTTGTGTGCATTCTAACCTCATTATTAATCTTATGGGGCTCGAGACGTTTCATCAGAAACTTAAGAACCATCTCAGTAATAACACTAGTCGCATCAATAAAATATCTAGGTATCACGATCAGCGCAAGTGGAGGTGAGTAGGCATGGATTGTGTTAGGGAGAATCCTCAGAAATGTGCTAATTCCCTTCTACATTAGAGGCCCCCAAGCTCTTGCTGAACTTTAGTACTTTTTATCTCTCATGTAATTTTACTGTTATTTATTCTCTGTGTTTTCTTTTACTTTGGAGTCTGACAAATTCCATAGGCATCATCTTTGCATGGTGTCACACAGCACCTTCAGTGCAGTGGCACAGGGAAGTCTCTTAGATTTCCCAAAGGTTTAAAAGCCTTCTCTTGGTGAAACTACTGTTTCCAAGAGCAGTGAAGTGAAATTGACTTTACTTACAGTTTGTAAGTTTCTAGACCCAGCACACAGTATCTTACAATAGGATGCTGGAGGGGTTACTTAGCATCCCCTTTGTCTAGTTTCTCATGTATTCTTTTTATGTTACCCTTTCTAAAATTAATGGCTGGTGGCAGTGGTTTACTACCATTGTGTGTTTTTACTGCGGGCTGCGTTCGCAGCCACGGTAAGGCATCTATGGGTGCCCATTTCGTCAAAATGGCCATGATCGTCTTTTGACACAATTTTTTGTTGGAAAGGTCCTTCTTGAGATTTACTCTGTGTGCCAAACCAGGTTTGGTCTCTTTGTTCATTTTGTCTTTGGCGGGATTCACGAGTGAAGCCCGCCTCTGACTCCAGTATGTCTGGCAGGGGCAGGAAGGGAGGGAGGTGCTTGAAACTCCCTGTGCTTAATCCCCTTGGTTACAAGAATGCACCCAAAGGTGATTGGCCAGCTGGCTGTCCAGCAAGGACAGCCACCCTGCTGTGTGATCGACAGCTAGGCTGCTAATGAATGGGAGAAACCTGCATAAAAGGCAAGGCTTTTTGGCTTGGAATGCAGAGTCAACCACTGGGCGAAGGAATCCTAAGAAGAACTTGGAAGAGATGCCTGTTGTAACTCCTGGACCGTTGGTTTGCCCAGTGAAGACCTGCTGCTGTGCTGAAAATCCGAATTCGCCTCAACTAGAGAAGCCCTCAAGCACAACTTCTCCCTTTGAGTTGGTGGGACCAATCAACTCCAAAGTAAGCCCGTCTGGACATCCTCTAGAAGCTGGTTGCATTTCCACTGCAGTGGCTGCTAGAACTGAAGAGCCAGGGAGAGGAACACCAGATTGTGTGCATTGCTTGTCGGGCCCGAGCGCTAGGAAGATCCTCCAGACTTCCCTGTTGCTGGACCAACCAAGCCTGAGCCACCTCAACAGAATGCTGGACCCCAGAAGCAAGGAAAGTCTGAAGTGGTATCCAAGAACCACAGTGTTGCTATTTGCTGTCAGATGCAAGGAGCTGAAACGCTGAAGGGCAGCTGAATTGAAGTTCGCCCATTGCTACCGCTGACCGTCCCATTGCAGAACAGGAGTCCCCAGACGTCCTCCCTCTTGTCCCCACGACTGAGGCTCAGGAACAACAGGATTTGCAGAGCTGTACAGGAACAGAAACCAGCTGGAGCCATTTCTTCTAATCAGAGGTACTGTAAAGTCTAAGAGAACTTACCTCTTGCTGTGTAGCCTTACTTGCTCTCAGTTGAGACCTGTCTTGGTTACCTTGCAGAGTTGCTAAAGCTTTGCCCTTCGCAAGGCTCCCAGCCCTTGGCCCTTCAGGTGTTCTATTTTCAACAAACATTTCTACAAACATTGCGCAAGACTTTTTACCTACCTGCAAAGAAGATCTACAGCTCCCCTTGACATTGTGCAAGTAACATTGGCTGTCCTGGCTCTCCGAGTGACTCTTCTTACCTCTGACTTTGTGCTTTGACCTTTCCCCCAGGAAAGGGTTAATTTCACTCTGCTTTGGAAGGTTTTTAAAAGTACTTACCTATTGATGAATTATTTGTTAACCTCCGTTTTATTCCTCTATTCTCTATCTTTCTCACCAAACTCAGTATTGATATGATATGATGGTTTATTTATAGAGCGCCTATACACAGTGTGTTTCAAAGCGCTTCATGACAAGGGAGGGAGCAAGGGAAAAATACAAAACATTCTTACAGGCCATGAACAAAAGAATGTGAAATAACTATCATACTGAGCCTGGCGACATTTCAGATAGTGCAAATGCTAAGACACAGATAGGAAGGAATTGGAAACAGACAGGCGACTAACGTACTAGGCCTGACAACATTTCAGGTAGCTCCAGAGAAATACACGAGGGGAGGGAGGAGGAGGAGAAAGGAGGGTGAGGAGAAAAACAAGAGACTATCGTACTAGGCCTGATGACATTTCAGATAGGGCTGGAGGGGGACAGGGGGGGAAACAAGTAGGAGGGGGAGAGGAGACAAACGATTGTTACTATCATACTAGGTCCAGGGACCATTCAGATAGAATAAGTGCTTAGAAAAAAGTAAGGGGGGGGGAGAGAGAGGGAGAGAGAGTAGGGGAAGGGAGAGGGGCAGAAACAGAGAATAAAACAGTGAAAGGAGCAGAGAAGCAGAGAGGAGAAGGAAATACAGTTACAGGAGTCAGTGAAACACACAAAGTTGCATGAGAACACAAAACTAGCCAAGGAATCGCAGTGACAGTAGGCACAGTATGATTCAGGGCCAACCTGGGCGCAATCTAGGGTGGACCGACATGAAGGTTGAGAAGGGTAAGGCACCAAAGTCAAAGTGTTAATAAAGTCAAATCCAGGCAACAGCCACAGGTCGGAGATGGTGAGAACCAAGGTGAGTCGAGACACTCATGCAATGCAAAGGGGAAAACAAAAGGGGGGAGCAGGGAGGTGGAGGAAGGGATGCAGGGGAGGAGGGGCAGCGGGAAGAGGGAGAGCAGGGAAGACAAGGGGGTGCACCACATCACATGGCAACAAAGGGGGAGCATCAGAAAACATCAAGGGGAGGGGGAGTAGGGACAGTGGGAACCAACGCGGGACAGCGGAGGGGGAGGGTGGACATTGAGAAACATCACGGGGCAACGGAGGGGGTGGGGGACAGCGGGAACTATCACTGGGCAACGGAGAGGGTGGGGGGACAGCGGGAACTAACACAGGGCAGCAGAGGAGGAGGGGGGACATCAGAAATAACACAGGAAAACGGAGGGGGTGGGGGGACAGAAGGAAACATCGCAGGGCAATGAAGGGTGTGGGGGGACAGCGGGAAACAACACAGGGCAACAGAGGGGGTAGGGGGACAGCAGGAAACATCACAGGGCAATGGAGGGGGTGGGGGACATCGGGACCCATCACAGGGCAACGGAGGGGGTGGGGGACATTGGGAACCACCACCGGGCAACAGAGGGGGCGGGGAGACAGCGGGAACCATCACAGGGCAACAGAGGGGGTACAGTAGATGATGCCGACAGACCACCACATATTGTGAAAGACAGCCCCTTGAAACTAGATAATGCTGCAAACCTGTTTGAGAACCCACCTCTGGGGAGCCCTAGGATGAGGTATGATGCGCCCTGCTGTGTAGGACACAGTAAAGACCCTCCTGCCATATCTTCAGTCAGTATCAGATTCTTGCTGTGAGCAGCCTCCTCATTACTTGCCGTTGGGGTAACGAATTGTTCTCCCTTGTAAAGCACCCCCCATCACCATCCTACTGGCTACCCCCTGCCCCTTTCTTTCACTGTTGGCATGCGTCTCTTCACCTTATTGCAGCCGCATTCCTTTTAGGAGGAGGGATACCGCACGATGTTTTGTGGGCTCTTTGAGGAATCTGCACTCTGCTTTTTACTTGACAGCTACTCATTTCACAGACCTTCCCAGGAAGAAGCCTCTGCAGGGTTTCTGAAACGAAAGTTATGGCACCATCTAACCACCAGGTAGGGGTGGGGTTGTGTGTGTGCGGGGGGGGGGGGGGGGGGCGGGAAGGGTGCGGGGAGTTGGGTGCCTGTAATAGTTTTTGGCCACTTGCAGGGGTGTTGCTAGGTCTGGAAAAGCCCCGGGGCTACGCTAATGTCGGGACTGTTGGGACTGGGGGCTAGTTAGCCTCTGGAAAAGACCCGGGGCTACGCTAATGTCAGGACTGTTGGGACTGGGGGCTAGTTAGCCTTTTGGTTGTAGCTCCTGAGATTCTATCCGGGGCTACAACCAAAAGACCAGGGGCTATAGCCCCCTCAGTCCCCCCCCCTAGCAACGCCTCTGGGCACCTGAGCAATTAGAGCGAGGATTGATATGGCACTCAGCCTGCCAATGGAAGGTGAAGCAACTGTGTAAGGTTTTCATATCAGAAGCAGCCCTTTTCTTTAAAGCAAAATTTAAAGGCTTCCATAATCCTTAGCACTTATTAACGAATTGAGTCTCGAGGCGGCCTCATACTCATCTGTTCCCACATCCTCCTTTTTACCCAGGGTACAATGCATCTATTTGAGGGATTGGAAGAGGGCTTATCAGAGCCCGAGTGAGAAATTGAAAAGCGATCAGTCTGCCCAGGCAAATGTAAACACAGGAGTAAAACCTGGTTGTTCTGGCCTGGTTAGGACCGTTCTTGCTTTGCTATGGATTCTGATGCTTTTTGGGGCAAGAACATCACTTTGTTATCTGGCGACACGGCCATTTAAGCAATCGGTTTAGAACTTCTTTTGGAAAGAGTATCTGAGCACAGAGATGTATGAAGGGGACTATTTTTTAACTGAGCTTCAGTACCAGACTGCCAAGAATGTCCAGTAACCATTGCTGGAAGGATGTTTCAGGTTACTGCTGGGCCCCTTTCTACGCACCCCACATGCTAACTTCTCAATCACTATGCAAAGCCACATACACCCGGCAAATGAATACGCATCCAACAAACAACATAATGCTCACAGGCACACAAGGATCCCTTCAGAACACCCATACCTCTTTACACACAAAACCTAAACATGCTCTAAATGTACGGCTGACAAATCAATGTCCACAGTGTCCTAGATATATGTCACCTGAAGGTGTAGGAAGTGTCTGTGTGCCATCCCCAATGGACATCATCTGATTTAGAGAAACCAAGAGTGTGTTTTGCAGCATATTTAAGGGTTACACGTTTTGCTCCCTTTCTGAAGAAGGCTTATATAATTGACTGAATAATAGTTTTATCAAGAAACCTTGAGTGTGTTTATTTTAATAACTGTACTGTGAAACTCTGTGGCACAACATTACTGCTCACATTGACCCCTCCTTAGATAGGCCTGGCTGCTCGACCAAACTACCAACCTGTGTAGCTCAGACTTATACCAAAGGTTGGGTCCCTATTGCCAGGAGGGTAGGGTTATTGTAGTGCACCCAAAGGCTACTGCATACAATCTTGCCTAACAGATTCCCAGCCTGAACATGAAAATAAATCATTTAACAACACAAGGCATGGTGATCGGGAGGAAATGCAGCAAGTTTTCACTTCTCCCTGTCATCAATTTCTATAATCGGAAGGTCGTCCCAACCTTGACCTACTGCAGAGGAGGGCCTGGGACTGCCATGGGACACTTGGGCGAGATTAGAGAGTAGATTCTGGAAAAGAATACTAAAACTACCAAATGCGATCCCTATGGCGGTCATCAGACATGAGTTAGGCCTATTATCACTACATGTGAGAATTGTCTGGAAAGCCTTGACAACCTTTTGTA
Source organism: Ambystoma mexicanum (assembly GCF_040938575.1). Lineage (NCBI taxonomy): Eukaryota > Metazoa > Chordata > Amphibia > Caudata > Ambystomatidae > Ambystoma > Ambystoma mexicanum. The sequence continues at coordinate 1,148,227,125 of NC_090932.1, forward strand.
AACTGAATACTCCATAGCACCAGCCACAATTTGACATTATAAAGATGAAAGACACTGGCATGAATGACTGCCCTTTAAACCAATGGCGAGAAAAGTGCCTAGCAACACTATAAAATCTTGGCTTTTCGGTCGACACCCTATGCCGTAATCCCATACTGGTGAAGAGGGCATTGTGGCGGCGGAATGGAAAGAAACAAACAAAAAGGGTTACTTCCAGGATCCACACCCTGTCAAAAGTGCTTACTGGCTTTCCCAACATGACTCCTCAGTATCTGAGGAAATTCCCGAATGCCAGATACAGGGATCTGGTTCTGAGATGCAGACTGAACATTCTACATAAGAAAGTAACACTACACAAATGTGGTGGCAGAGCGGAAAACGATAGATGCCGTGTCTATGTAATGCACAGACGGAATCACTAAAACACCTGATCCACTTCTGCCCAGAATTGAGAAGAGAGGAAACACTTTTCTTGTACGAACGTATGAGACATAGATTCAGAACAGAAACATAGATTCAGAACAGATGCAGACGCCTGGTGGGAGGTGGGAGCTAAGGTGCGCCTCACTCGGTGTTTGGTAAAGTTCCTGGAGTCAATTTTGTGGAAGAAGTTCAAAGACACTTCATAGCTCAAAAGTGGGCTTGTTTTGTTAGGTTGGACTAGATGTATACCCTGTAGATGGGGATGTAAAGACTATATAGTCAATTGAGGAAGGAAAGTCTTTTTTCTTTTAGCAAGTAAACTAAGTGCTTAATAATAAACACAAAATCTTATTTAAATTGCCTTTACATTTGGGTCCCACCATATCAAGTCCCCCCCATAACTGCACAAGCAAATTACACCCAGAGCTTGCACGTTTCTCGAGGCCATGCATGAGAATACACCCGGTCCTGGTTTTGGCGCACATGGTGGCACTAGCCACCTCCATGACATAGCATTGCTACCGCCAGAAGGAAAGATGGGTGTTCAGAAGGAGGATGTTTGGTAGATATGGTAATAGGAAATGCTAGGAATTAATTGGCCTCTTTGGTGATAATACATAGTAAGAAGAGACTAATACGGAGGTAAGTCTTAACGTGACACCTCGCTGTTTATTCAATACATCAACCGTCACCCGTGGAACCCCCATTCAACATTCTCACACTCACAGACATCTCGCACCCACTGCACACCCACAGGTGCTCACACAAATACCACCCACTTCCCTCCCTTATTCCACCAACTACTACTTAATAAGACAAGGGTGGGACGGAATGGAAACATAGGAAACAAAACTAGAATACAAAACAGAACAGAAAACAATTTCATAGAACATGCTAATCATTGAATGAAACTTGTAAATGACAGAACAAATGAATCACAAATAAAATCATTCAACTTCCTTGGCAGCCTTCTGATCCTGCTGGAGCAACGCACTCCACAGTTGCTGTATCACTGCTTACTGATTCATCCTCCACAGATTTTTCACTTGCACCATTCCCCGCTTGTACCCTCACCATTTGTGCATCCTCCTCCATATTGGGCACTGCCAATTACACGCCCTCATCAGGAGGTGCTCTACACCTTCTGTCAGAAAATCAATCATCTATCCACCAGACACCCGCCACATCCTGGATTGCAATTCTCCTCTTGCTCCACACGTGCCATCACAGAACCTGACATAACCTCGCCCCATTCCGACCACCCTCATAGGAGGCAGAAAAACGGGTAAGCCCTTCTTCACAAAATGGGCGCTGCTCACCAGCACCACGTCACCCACACGAATCACTCCTCACACCACTGATTCCTCTTGTCTGCCAGAACCTTCTGCCTTTCCCTTGCAAAAGCTACAACCGCACTCAGATCCACCTTGGACTGCACACCACCACCCAGCCCTGAGTTTCCCCCCGTCTGCCTGCCCTTCTAAAGTTTGAATGGTGCACATCCCGTGAGCCTGTTTGGAGTGCCCCTGTGTGCCTTAACCGCATCTGTTAAAGCCACCACCCAAACAAAACCATTAGCTAAGGGCAACTGAGTCTCCTCGTTGAGAAATGTGTTTGCGCATTCCACCAAACCATTTGCACTGGGGTTATATAATGCTGTCCTGTAATGCTGAATACTCCTTTCCTCCAAGAAGTCCATCATTTCTCTTGAAACAAACTGCACGCCATAATCAGTAACAATACTTTCTGGCGCCTCATCCCTATTAAAGATCTCTTTAGGGAAATTCAACACTCTGTAGTCACTGATCGTAAAGATGTAAACTCAATCTACCTTTACGTGTAATCTATCAACACAAGGACACAATCACCTAGCACTTCGAATGGTGTGAGAAACATGAAGGTGTCTCACCTGCTAGTCCCTGGGGATCTGTCATCCAGGTGGCCAGGGCACAGCCATCGCTTTTGGATCCAGTTCCCGGGGGTGGACCAGTGCGGGAGGATCACCTGAGTGAGGGGTCTTCGGGGGGTGCAAGTGGGACACCGGATGGCGAGATGCAGTATCCCCTTCTCTGTAACACCTTTACCCCATCCTACCATACAGGATACTTAGCAACTCTACCTCGCCTCCTTTTCCAACACAAACACTTTCTCACAGACAGCTCACTGTGAGAGAAAACGGACTAACACCCGAGCCGTATACCTGACATCTCCCAATCCAATGCTCAGGCCTGGTCAGGCAATTAGTGATTATTACACACACACACCTGACTTCCATCACACTTACCCACACAGATAAAAGGCAGAGCACAAAAGCACACTCTGAGCCAGGGAAAGCACACGAGGAAGCAGCAGAACCAAGATGGCAGTTTAATAAAAGGCGAAAGACGGCAAGACCGAACAGGATTACAAGGAGTGGCCTTGACCTTTTTACCGAAAGACTGTTACTTTCATGAACCTCCGAGAATAGGAAACGTAAGACCAGGAATTTAGGCTGAAGAATCCTGCATTGTGTGTCGGAGGTACCCGGGGCTCTCCCGCGTCATCAGTCTAGGCGGGGAGAATCGTTTGCAGCCGTGGTACTGTCCTCCACTCCTGAATCAAAGCAGCGCCAGTGAAGTCAGCACAACCAGTGAGTTAGTGAGACTGATACCAGACCGGTCTGTAGTGAAGCTAAGGTTGCAAGCGGCAACATTGTATACTGAAAACGGAAGAGAACAGTGTATGAAGCGTATGTGGCAAGCAACGCAAATTAAACAGCAGAGGAGTGATTGAACTTGCAAGCCAAGATACGATACATTAGACAGACTTGTTCAGTACCATGTGGGTGCTCATTCGAAAGTCTCTGTAAGAAATGTGAAATTGAAGTGGTCCTGCAACAGGTCAAGCAAAACCCTATGCACATTCGAAAGGCTTTGATAATTGATGAACTGTAATATGAAGTTGGTCTGAGTCCAGCCGAGGGAGATAAGCTAAAATCTTTTGGTCAAAGCAAGTTTGTGTCAAGAGTTACATTTCAAATTGAAATTGGTCTGAGCCTGGCAGAGGGAGACTAATTGTGTTAAAGGGGATCTGAGCCTGGCTGAGGGGAACCGGGGTGAACCGTGTGTCATCAGAGAAAGAATATCCTACGAGAAATTGGATGCATAAATAATTTATGAATATTGTGTTGAGAGGATCTGAGCCCGGCTGAAGGGGATCCAAGGTGAATAGTGAATCGCCTGAGAAATGGAATACTTGTGAAAATCTGAAAGAGGAGAGGAACTTATTGTTTGTTGCATCAGACCCTCTGAATCAAGAGACTTTGGAAGGCAAAGAGACTTGGGCACAGAAGGTCCTGTGCCAATGTTTGAACTGTATCCTCATGCTAGAGAAGCCAGAGACTGTGCGAAGCTCGAGTGCACAAGCCTTGTCCTGTGCTGAAAACGTGTGAAAGAGAGGCCAACGGCCTGAACATCCTGACATATCATTTTGTGAACACTTCTTTCTTTTTCTTAACATTGTTTCCCACACTATTTGTATTTAGAGGTAAGGATTGTTTAAGGAAGGCATGGTATCAACAGTAAGACAGAAACAAGAGACCACAGTTCAAGGGTCTTTATTGAACTTCAACATGGGTATGGTAAACGGCCATCTAATCCTTAATCTACAGATGGGAGCAAGCTATGGCCATCAAATAATAATAACACAGTCCTAGTGGTGTCTTGTCAAAATAAAAGGGCCTATACTAAGAAAACCTATTGCCAATCCTTACCTCTAAATACAAACAGCTTGGGGGATAATTTTACAAAAAGAAAGAAGTGTTCAAAATGATATGTCAGGATGTTTAGGCTGTTGACCTCCCCCACGTTTTTAGCACTGTACAAGGCAGTTCACTCGAGCGTAGCACAGTCTCTGGCTTCCTTAGCACGAGGATACAGTTCAATCATAACATCAAGACCTTTTGTATGTGGGTCTCTTTACTCCTCAATGTCTCGTCATTCAGAGGGCCTGATGTAACCAAATAAAAACGATCAGTTCTTTTCTTCTTTGGATTTCTACAAGTGTTCACTATTCACTCGGATCCCCCTCAGTCAGGCTCAGATCTCATTAGCACAACGTTCGCAGGATATTCTTTCTGGTGACTCACGATTCACCCCGGATCCCCCTCAGCCCGGGCTCAGATCCCTTTCAAACACAATTAGTCTTCCTTGGTCAGGCTCAGACTATTTTTAATCAAGTATCAAAGACTTTTCAATGTGCACAGGGTTTAGCTTGACCCGTTGCAGGACCACTTTGATTTTACAATTCCTTCTCTTTACATTTTCCCCTCAGGGTTAGCATACCTAACAGAGACTTTCGAGTGAGCACCCATGTGGTGCCAGACCACTCTGTTTACGGTATCTATCATCGCTTCAAAGTTCAGTCACACATTTAGTGCATTCATTATGTTTGCATCACTTGCCACATATGCCTCAGGCAATGTCCTCTTCAAATTCCTTCATGCAATGTTGCTGCTTGCAACCTTGGGTACTAGACAGCCCGTGTTGGCATCAGTCTCCCCAACTCACCGGTTGTGCTGCCTTCACCTGCCCATTCTGACAAATAGAGGGTTATGTTGTATTCTGCAAATTCGCTCCCTATACTCTGGATGTCAGTATTCTACAAATTCACTTTCTATACTCTGGATGTCATGCAGGCATCTATTATCCTCTGTCCTAATGGCCCCAATGGTGGTCCTCTTTTTCTCCTCCCTCAATCTCCATGCCAGGATCCTATCTGCTCAGTCCCCACGCTTGTGATATTACTGTTTTAGGAGTGGGAGTTTTTTTCTGTATCCAGAGTTAATATAGCTTTCAATTGTGTTTTGTATCGTCGGAGCTCTCTCGCTTTGGTAGGTGAAATACACTGCCCATGGGTACCCACCAGTTGTATCTCTTCTATTTTCCTATGGAGCTTAACTTCCTTTATCCTCCCTTTCTCTCTTTTTCTCAGAGCCTATTCTCAGCAGGGTCCCTCGTATGGTTGCCTTGAAACCATCCCAGACCAATTGGACCCCCCACCTCTGCTGTATTATTGAAAAGCAAGTACTCTTTGATTCCCCTAAGCAGTTCCTGTTGGACCGTTTTATCCTTTAGCAGGAAGTCGTTGCATTTCCAAAGTCCCGGGTACTCTTCTGTCCCCCCATATCAACCTGAATTGTTACCATATCGTGGTCCGACCACGGAATCAAAGTTACTCAGGATTGTAAGACCTGATTTCTTAGGGTCACGTCCACCAAAATCAAGTCGATGCGCGAGAAGGAATCATGGACAGCGGAGTAAAAAGTGAATGGCATGTCGACTTCTGGCACCGGGTGGAGGGAGCCACAAAAACCTAGTACCTCATTAACTACTTTAACAGTGCCAAATCACTTGGGTCAACCCTGCTCACACATCCCCCTCATCCTCTTGCAATCCCAGAGTGGGTCCAACACCATATTAAAATCCCCACCCACTACCAATTGACCTTCAATTAATTGAATTGGATTAGTTTATCTCTGACCTATCAGAATTCACATTGCTGCGCAGTCAGTACGTATACTGAACTAATCGTGAACTTGACCCCTTGTACTTGACCCTTTGTGTAAACAAATCTCCCAGTGGGGTCGGTCAGTAGCCCATCTATCGTAAAGCTCATCCAGGCTGAGACCAAGACAGCAACCCCATGCCTCGTTTTTATGTCAGAAGCCATAATACGCTCCCCCACCTCCCGGGAGCATAGTCTGTGCCCCTTCCCCCCTTCTTTCAATTCGTTTCCTGCGGGCACAGCCTATCGAGATTGGACCTCTTGAACTCAAGTATCAGCATAGATATTTTGGAAGGTGAGTTAAGGCCCCCGGACATTTAGGGAGCCTATCCTCATATCACCCTGTCCAGATGACATCTTTTCCCAAGGGAGCACTTTACTTCCCCCTCCTTTGAGACAAGTCTTCATTCAGGACCATCTTAACCGGGCCCCTGCACCACACCATTGATTTAGAACATTCACCTCTTTAACATAGATTGCCCTCCCCCACTCCCTCGGTCCCTCGCCACTCGACATCCAACCCCGCCCAGAGCCATCACCCCTGATGAGATTGAATCACCAGTTGTCCTCCCACTTTGTGAACCAGCTCAAGCAAGCACTCTAATCCAAGCCCTCCCCCCTGTTCCCTCTAGTAACTATGCACTGTTCACCCTTAAACACCCTCCTCCGCTTAAGCATTGAAACTAGGTACTATACTCTCCGGCAAGTCTCACGGTTCAGGAGCGGCTTCCTGAAATTTTCTGGAGCCCGGGACTTAATGTCTATTTGGACCCTTTATACGCCATTGTCTGTCCTCCTGGCCTTTGCCTTCGTCCGCCATTCTTTGCCCATCTCCTCCCAGTAGATCTTCCATGACCTTTCTTATATCTTCCTCGGTCACCAGTTTGTAGCTGTAGCCCTCAACTTCAAAGGATATAGAGAAGGGAAGCCCCCATCGATATCTCACCCCCTTCTCATTGAGCCACTTTGTGAGGGGCGCACATAGGCGCCTCTTCGCCAGGGTAAGTGCGACAAGTCTTGATAGATAGCCACCTTTACATTTCCCATGGACACATAGCTCAGTCTCTTTGCCTTCGAGGATTTTTTTGTCTCTCTGGGTAGTTGTGAAATCATGTGAGCACCGAGCGTGGGCCCCTCCTGGTTGCCCCTGCCTTATGGACTCTCTCAAGCTTGGGTTCATACATATTCTCATTGCCAAACAGCGTCTTCACCAGCTCCTGAATAGTTTTCCGCAGGACACCTTCCGTTTCACCCTCCGGCTCCGGAATCCAAAAAAATCTCAGATTGTTTCTTCTCTCTCGGTTTCCCTTCTCTCCAATTCCACCAACCTCATATTCATCTGTGTTTCCAAAGTTTCGAGGGAGGTCTGGTTATGCTCCACCGCCTGTAACCTCTAGTCCATGCTGTCAATTCTGACATTTATTCTGTCTACTTTTCCGCCAATGTCTGCCCTCATTCCCCTAATCTCTCTAGTGTCGTTCCCTGCCTCCCACACGCTGGGGTTGGATATTGCACTCCTCCCCTCTGGCTTTTGGTACTCAAAGTGTCCAGGTTTTGCCCTTCAGTCCATGGGCGGAACAAGAGATGTTTTTGTATGAGTGGGTCATGTCATGGTCTCAGTTCCTTCACTGTCTATCTCGTTTGTTGGGGAGACCCGGCTTGTTCTTTTTCAGGGGCTCAAACTCCATTGCCTGCCTCCGTTACTCTCTTTCTTTGTGCCCCGCAGGGCGGGCGCGGAGGGTGGACTCCGATCCGGCCCTCTTCCCTCGTGGCTTCCTCTCTTCCCCCACCTGTGTTGGTGAATCTCTCGTGGGCAGGGACCGTGTGGGGGGGCTCCACAAGGTGGACACACGCCCCAGGAAGGAAATTGGGGGCCCAGGCCCTTGCAGGTTCTTCCTGAATGGATTGGGCTCCCACAACTGCCCCCTTCTCGTCCAGGCTCACTTCAGACTTATTTCCTCTCTTCATGTGCTGTCTCCCACCCCCCCCCCCAAGTCTTCTACAGTTTCACCCTATAGAGGGGAAATGGTGTTCCCCGGCCTGCACCGTCTCGGGCTCCGGCAGGGAGAATATTGCAAGCGTCTCCTCTGAGGTGCTTCTTAGTATAAGGGGTTTCTGACCTCCACCGTGGCCGACCGATGGGGTTCCCCCCCAGACTAGGGGGTACCTCCTTTACCTCTGGGGGGGTATTGCACCATGTGTGGGAGCTCCCATAGTGGTGGGGGGCCTCTTCTCTCCAAATGCCCCTAGATATTGTTATTTTATTTTTCCCTTATGCCAGTTCTCTGTGCCCACTATCACTCCTGGCTGCACCCTCCTCCTCAGTCGCACACCCAGCACCAGTCAATGGTGGCACCAGCCTGTTTCCAATGGTGATTCGCCAGAGGGGCCCCTTCCTGTGCAATGTACCAGTTCCACATGTCCTGGGCTCCACCAAAATGATTCACTTTCTCAGGGCGCACACCCGTTCCACAGGCCAGTAGTGGTGCCCCACAAGGCCCGCCCGGACCTGGCCCAGCTACCTCCTCTCTGGCTCTCTTTCGTTACTGCAGGCTTCCTGCAGTCCTGCAGAGGACTCCCCGATGTGGTGGGGCGGGCTGCCGCTCCTGCTGTTAGCTTCAATGGAGGGAACCCCTCCCCAAGGCACACCGGCCGCCCCGGAGACAACTGCGGGGGGTTCTCACCTCCACAACCACTCTTTCCTCAGTTTTGCTCACCATGGGCGGGGGGGCAAGGGCACGTCTCCCCTCCAGCCCCGCCTGCTCCTCCGAATCTCTTGGAAGCTACATTTCATTGTGTGCGTCCCTTTCCAACATGTCGAACACACAGAGTGGAACGCTTTTGTTTTTGCCAATTGCGTCCCTGCTCGTTTCTCCTAGAGAACAGGCCGATTTCGCCCATTCTTTCAGCCACGGGTGCCGCTGGAGTTCCTCCTGTGGGGGGTGAAGCCCGTGAGATGGGGTGGATGGCCTCTACGTGGGGGCTCAATCCATTTCAGGCCCTGATGCGGGAGAGTTACCTGAGGCTGCTCTCATCAATGCACCCCCTGGTGGCCGCTTGGCCTGCACATTATTAAACACTTATTTTCCTCTGGCCCAGTGTGTGAGTCCAGGGTTGGGCTACCCCGTGGAGCCTGCAGAAGAGGTCCGAGGACTTCATCAGACACGTGCCAGTTTGCTGATCAATGCCCTGCCTTCTTTTTGAAAGCTAGACCAATTCCATGAATTGCAGAGGCTGTGTGAGGCTGTTAGGCGGTAAGTGGAAGGAGGGACAGGGAATAGCACAGGGCCACTACAATTTGGGGTAATGTAACGCTTTCCGTTTCGAAATGCTCCCTCTACTTCCCTCGGCGTGAGAAACAGGTCTAGACTGTATGCAGAGGCCAGGACCTCCCTGGTCGGTGACTGAACCTCTGGCTTGTTTGAGTATTTGTCTGCTGCTGTAGGATTACACACCCTCCCAACCCACTGCACCTCTATTACTAAGTCAGCCATGTCGTACTGCATACTACCAAGTTTTGATTCTATGGCATGACAGGAGGCTTCATATTATACATTCAATCTTTACTTCTAAAACCATAGCAGCAAAGAAAAAACTTTACAAACAAAATGTTTGGAACAACAAAACTAAATAGAGTTCAAAGTCAATGCAAGAGGAGGGTCCCCAACCCAACATGGAGGACAGGTCATGCCATGCAGATGACCAATGAGCAGGGACTCTCCTCTATATAGGTCCTTTACTCTAATCCCAACTCATCTTTCTTTGCTGCTGACACCACAGCTAAGTCACTCCTTCTAGTTGTGCCTTGCATGCTAGTCAGTAGTTGGCATATGTTTTGTATATTATTTATTATGTATATGGTGTCAAGGGAAGTGTTTTACTTTATAGTAACGTTTTACTGCTTTCACTGTGAAATTGTTTCCTTGGCTTCTTTAAAGTTTATTATAGTATTGCGGTCTTAATGAGGTTATGTGTGACCGCTGCTTTATTAGCGATTTCATTTCACAAAGCGAGCATTCGCTTCCTGCACAGTTCCCCCACCCCTTTTTCTGTTTGCTGCGCTTAGCAGCGCTGGTGCTGGTCACTCCAGGCCCTACACGCGCAGTTCTGGTGGAAGCTCTCATTTCAGGCCCGATGCGTTTGGGCCTGTTGGCTTTTATTTATGTGCATTACCTTTGGGGCAGTGCCGGTTGGCCCCGCCCACTCCAGGCCCAGCACGCGCGGGTCTGCCTGAAGCTTTCGCTTCAGACCCAACATGTGTGGGCCTGTTGGCTTTTGTTTATGCGGATTACCTTTGGAGTGGCACCGGTTGGCCCCGCCCACTCCAGGCCCAGCACGTGCGGGTCTGCCCGAAGCTTTTGCTTCAGACCTGATGTGTGTGGGCCTGTTGCTATTACTTAACGCACCAATAATTATCAGCGCTGGCTGGCCCCATCCTCTACATACCGTACGCATGCGGGCCTTTTCAGAAGCTTTTTTCAGACCCGATGTGCGTGGGGATTGTATTATATTTTATTATACTTACTATATTTTATTATATTGTATTTTATTATATTTTATATTTAATACACTGCTCACGTACATTAGCCTGCTAAGCTTCAGGCGTAGCCTGAGAGTTGGCACAAGGTTCATTTCATCATATTTCTAGTTCCACACCCTACAGGGGTGCGCAGCTGGGAGATCAGCATGCTCGGCTCTTTTTTCCCTCCATTGAGGCATATGGGCTGTCCTATGGTTGTGTCTGTTTAAGGCTATTTTCCATCATTATGAAATTTTCTCTAGGAAATTTTGGAACAGCTGGTTTGCTTTGCTATAGGGTTACCACAGCCTGCTCGGCTTCAGGCTTTGCCTGACTTATGGTGCGAGGTTACCCCTCGTGTGCTGCTCAGTACCACACCCTGCTAGGGTGAGCAGCTTGGATGTGCGATTGCCCAGTATGTTTCCTCGGTTACGCCAAGAATATGAGCCGTGTGTAAAGAGCGCTAACACTTACCTGCTAGGTTGCAGTTATATTAAGTACAAATAAAAGAAATATATTTATTGCCTTCTAATAAAAGTGAGGGGGAGTTGTTATAGACTTATAGGGGAGCCTTCCCTGCCTATCGAGCCATTAATACCGCAGACATTCCTCATTGGACACTGCTTGGTCAAACCTTATTTCTTTGTTGGCCTCAGCATTTAACAGGCCTATTAAAGAGTTTGTTGACTCTCAACCTTCCAGTTCAGTGATTTCTTCTTTCCGCAAGCTCCCTGTAAGTGTATTAGTATATCCATTCATATACAGGACAACTCAGTCCGTTCGCTTCCCCTAGTAATACCTTCCCTTTCCCCCTCTCGTGGTAAGGGATCAGAAAAGTGGGTTGAAGAGGTTCCGACAATACAGGTCTGTTCCTCCTTGGATCTAATAGCTACTTCCAGCAGTCCCCATTTCTTCTACTGATAACCCAGAGGACTGGGATTCGACTCCAGAAAGGCGCAAGAGAAACTTAGATCTCCCATTCTTCCTTCACAAAAAAGGGTCAGTTTCCGTTGCTACAGGGGTTACATTGTTCATCCTTCTTTCTTGAAAAGGTGGCCCTCTTTCCAGGAGTACACCACTTCACTTCATAGTATCCTTTTGGTCCCAAACAAAGGGACAGACCCCAAATAAGGGGTAAATAAGTCCTTGAGGAGTTGTCAAGGTAAATTATTGGATGTATTGGGTCCGGTCACCCAGACTTTGAAACTGGCTGTTTGCCTGTTGTGCAAGTGCTGCGGGGCTGGATTTGGGAACGGTTTGCCTGCTCGGCATCACTAACGCCTCAATTTCTACAGAATGGCGCAAGTTCCTTATCATGTGACTTTGTCCCAAAGTGTCATTAGGTCATTATTATTAAGATATTTGCCCCTCAGGGGAATAGAGCCTGCTCCTTTGGCTGATTCTCCAAGGGCTCTGCCCATCCCCGGCAAGGCGCATCAAGGGGTGCGCACAATTACTCCTCTGCGTGAGGGGCACAAACACAGTTTTTTGACTCCATTGGAGAGGTTGTGCCGGCAGGGGCCCTGCTAGACCTAGGGTTCCTCCAGTAATGCCTCATGTGCTGCCCAGGTTTTTTCTTGGGAGGCGTTCACCTCAGATCCCGAGGGTTGCAGTCAGTTAAAGGGAGTTAATTTTGAGTATTTCCCCTCTTTTTTCCGTGTTTCCCTGACCTCCTGCCCTAGCGTCCTGTAAGGACAAGCAGAGTTTGATGGTTGTGGAGGTCAATGACCTCATATTTTAAGGTACGGTGGTACCAACGTCCTGCATGGTTTCTCAATTGTGAACACGATAGCTCTGCTCCCGCTACATGATGGGTTTTTCTTTTTGCCCAGTTATTAGTCCTAACATCTATTTGTAATAACTTCAAAATGGAAGGGATTCTTCTTCTCATTGCTCCCTTCTCCCTGCGGATTGTATGATCAAGTTAGACCTCAAGGATGAGTGCCGAGTGGTTCCTGTTTTTCCTCATTATCAGGAGTTTTTTCTTCAGTTCCACGGATGGGCTCGCACTTACCAATGTCCCTCCTTTCGGTTGACCTTTTCCATCAGCCCCCTGATGCTTGACCAAGTTAATGAAGCTGGTGATAACTCACCTCAGGTCAAAGGGGTTTCGGATAATATTTCTTTGACGGGATTTAGCGGTGATCCCCTCTACAATCATGGGTTTGGTTTTGGTTATAAATACAAGAGGTTTGAGCTCTGCATCTTTATCCTTGCGGAAGGCAGGCTCTCCTAGGTAAGGAAGTAATCCATCTTCTCCCCTCGAAAGGGAGGGTTTCCTCAGACAGCTAGCCTATGCTGTGAGGATGTGGTCAGTTCCATCCAAGTTATCTTTCCCCTCTCCATTACAGGGCGTTGTAACTCCTCAAAACCAAACATCTTTGCAACAATAGGTCTTCCTTGTAGTTAGGGTTTTGTTCCCTGAGGTCAGGCTGGAGCTCCTTTAGTGGCTCAGACCCATGGATGCCTGGAATGGCAGGACACATTTCCCGTTCCCTCTCTGGAGGTTCTCTGGAGTGAGATGCCAGCAGACTGGGCTGGGGGTGCCAAGATAGGACAGGTTTCCACAAGCAAAGTGGTCCGCTTTAGTGGAGCAACTGCATGTCAGCTGTCTGGAGCTGTTAGCAAGCTCTCTTGCAGTCAAGAGATTTCTCAAGGATCAATGACATTTTTGTGTCTTTTTCCAGATGGGCAATGTTTCGGCTGTGCGATACATCAATCATCTGGAGGGGACCAGTTCCAAGGTCCTAGCAGATTTAACAAGCAAAATTGGGTTTCTGTTTGGATTGGAACATTGTGTTGAAAGTGTAGCATTCTCCGGGAGTCAGCAACTTTGTTACGGTTGGGTTTTTTCCAGACATCTCCAGGACAGGGCCAACTGGATGTTGGTTAGGACTCTATATGTGCCAAGATCTTGTATCTTTGGGTTCTGATTAAGTGGTTCTTTTTTGCCTTGTGACTTATATGCTAAGTTCCCCGGCTCTACAGTTAGAGTACGGATCCCAGTTCACTGCCTTCCGACTCTTTCCTCCAGGATTGATTGGGTTTCCCCCTTTTTCGTATGTGTTTCTCCTTTGCCATGATAGCAAGTGTCTTGGTTCAGGTGCGCAGGCAGGCGATATCGCTATTGTTGGCAATTTCATGGGCGTTTTCCCAGCCCTACTGGAATTGACAGCGGATATTACTAGTCTTGTCCCTCTCCACCCGTGGCCTCTCTTCCGTCCCAATAGGTTTATCTTTCGAGCTGGCCCTTTCAGGGACTCCTCTCCTTTATTTATTAGAACTTTTCATCGCTTCCGGGGGCTTTTGCCGGACTTTATCTGTGTCATCAAGGACTTCGGGGCAGCCTCTGATAAGTCAGGGTACCCTTCAGCTTGGAACCGCTGGGTGAGTAGGTGCGTGGCTCAATTTTTTGGTTCCGTTTCTCCCTTATAGCAGAGGTAGGTAGCTTCTGGTGGAGTTGTTTAGAAAGGGCAACATTACATGTCAATGAATGAATTTAACTGCCACTATCTCAATGAGACAGGTTGTTGTTAAGGGTAAAAAAGGTGGATAAACAGTCCTTGGTGCGCAGGGGCCTTCAAGTCCATTGGCATTTGTGTCCTTTCTAATGAAGGAGTGTCTGTGCTACAACTGTTTTTCCAAGTTATCAATGTGAGTTTTGTTCCTGTTAAGATGTTTCTTCTGGTATCAGAGTATTAGATATGGACAATAAAATGTTCTCACCTCAGGGGGTCATTTTCTTTATTGCCAGGAGGTGTAAGTGTTTGGTTTCCTCCATCTCTTATCCAGGTTTTCCAGAAGATTTTTAGTATGAGTTATTCAATGTTTTAAAACATTTTTTGAGTTGAAATACAGAGGCTCTTAGCCTCCTAATACCTCTCAGCTGTTATTCCTGTGGGAACCCTATTGCGGGTTCCCTTGCCACCCTTTGACCAGATAGTTAAAGTAAGTTATGCGGAAAGAGGGAGTTAATTACTCCTTTAGTTCTTTAGTTAAAGGTGCAATGGTGTCTAGAACGTTCTCCTGGAGTGAAAAAAATTATCAAAGCAGCTGATTGGTCAAGGGAATCATCGTTCAAAACATTTAATTTGATCACTAGTGTATTGATCATTTTGGGTTTAATGTGATGCAAGGGCTTTAAACTTGCATAATATGAAGCGTCCTGTCATGCCATAGAATGGTTAGTCCCCCTCACTAAGGTGACAGGGGGGTATAGATTCTATTAAAGACAGGAGGCGTGTAATATCCCACCCACCCACACTTTTTTCTGTTTCTTATTCCACCAACCAACCCTGTTCTGTTTCATATTGTTTCAGCTTTCGGGTGAGAAGTCCGATACAGAAGAGTTTTGTCGTAGTTTCAGGTTGCAGAGAGGTTGAGATCCCTCCAGTTTCGCTGGATCCTTTTCTCCACGCTATGCAGTTGGGTTGTTGCAGTGGGCGTATGGTGAAAGACAGCTGCAGAAAGAGGAGTTCGGATTAGAGTAAAGGACATATATAGAGGAGGATCCCTGCTCATTGGTCATCTGCAGGGCATGACCTGTCCTCCATGTTGGATTGGGGACCATCCCCTTGCATTGACTTTGAAGTCTATTTAGTTCTGTTATTCAAAACGTTTTGTTTGTAAACGTTTTTTCTTTGCTGCTGTGGTTTCAGAAGTAAAGTTTGAATGCATAATACTCGCCTCCTGTCTTTAACAGCATCTAAACCCCCCTGTCACGTTAGTGAGGGGGATTAATCATTCTGTGTCCTGGCCATGTACTTTTGTGCCCTTTCACTTGCCCCCACATTCTCTCTCCTTAACGTGTTCTGTATTGTGTGTAGTTTCCAGTTAACTTATCAGACCCCTGTGGCTCAGTAGGCTTTAACAGTTAGGGGCACTGGTCGATTGTATCCTCTCATCGGCTCTCAGCACTAAGGCGTGCAGCAAGTTAAAGCTGTTTAGGCCTCTTCTCAGCTATCAATTGCTCAGGTGGGGAAGGGGTGTTTTCTGAATGCTCTCACTATTGTGTCCAACACCGTATTAAATCCCACAATGAAGAAGTTCTAAAATGAAACTTGTTTGCCTTTAAACCCTTGGTGGTTTGTAGTCTCTGTCAGGATCGAACTACACTGGGTCCTAAACACTGCAGTAATCAAAGCTGTGGAAACTTTGTATATTATTGACTATGGTAGCTCATGGGGTTTACTGTGCAGCATCTCGCTGCAACACATAGGGAGCAGGTTCGAATCACTGGCAGATTCGTACTGTGGCTGCTAGCTTTCCATACAGAAGTAACGCATTAATAATGCCCTTTGAAACTATAGAGCCAGTTACTGCAAACACTGTTCGCCCAAGACTGGGGTATATTTCCCACCTTGCCTCCTAGTCCCCATGCACAGGTCCGACGGATATTTTGGTGTGTGCGGAAATCCATCAGTGCCATGAATGGTCGTGCACTGCAGCCTTGTAGTCCCGCGGAATACCTGACGCATCTGAATTTATGTGTTCTATGTGAATGCGTTGTATGGCATTGGGAACCAGTCAGAATGACTGTTGCTAACTTACATTCTTCTCTTAACATCATCTGAAGTGCCAGCAATTGTTTTCCCTGCCCCTGCTGTGGCCATGTTGTTGGTCAGTATTTTCAAGATGGGAATATGTTTAAGGTTACGACTCATTTGGTCTAACAGGGTTATCAGCAGTGAGACGTGTCACCAGGTTGGTGGGGGGTGATTGTTGAGTCGAGTGAGGAAGGGACGCTGTGCTGTCCCGTGTACGTGCGACTGTCTCATTGCATATTCATGTTAAGGGTGAGTGGTCAATGGGAGGCGTGGGTAAGGAGCCATGTAGGAAGACGTGTTTTCTCCGAGGCGCCTGCAGATCCGTATATCATCCCAACGAAAACCTCATAAAAATGTGAACAATTGCTCCAGACTGGAAAGGACGTGTGTAGTATGCCTCTGAGCATAGGAGGACACACTGTGACACTGCAGCACAGCGCAGCCGCATTATTAGAAGTCATAGAAGATTCTGAAGAATCCAGTGCGGCGGTGAGGAAGATGGCGGCCGCCTGGTGAACAAAGGAAACAATGGGCTGGAGCGGACCAGGTGCCTGATCACAGAGGTTCCAGATACTGCACAACAGAGGTGCCCGGAAGACGTAAGGAGCTGGCCAAGTGGACTACAGGCATCGGACTGATCCTGACACCCTGAGCGGACCGTGAACGGAATACAGCCGGTACAGAGACCCGCTGTATAGGCTGCATTACGGGTGCCTGAACAGCCTCAGGAATTGACTGTGGCACGGATGCAGCGGAAGCGCTAAGGGGGCCGTGCCCGAACAGAGAAACATAGGGACACAGGCTTTGCACCATTAGAAGTCATAGAAGACTCCGAAGAATCCACTGCGGCAGGGTGGAAGATGGCGGCCACCTGGTGAATAAAGGAAACAACAGGGTGGGGTGGATCGGGTGCCCG
This sequence comes from Ambystoma mexicanum, assembly GCF_040938575.1. Taxonomy (NCBI): domain Eukaryota; kingdom Metazoa; phylum Chordata; class Amphibia; order Caudata; family Ambystomatidae; genus Ambystoma; species Ambystoma mexicanum. The sequence goes on from NC_090932.1 coordinate 1,148,244,073, forward strand.
ATCACAGAGGTTCCAGATACTTCAAAACAGAGGTGCCCGGAAGACATAAGGAGCTGGCTGAGTGTACTATAGGTATCGGATGGATCCTGACACCCTGAGCGGACCGTGAACGGAGTACAGCTGGTACAGAGACCCGCTGTATAGGCTGCATTACGGGTGCCTGAACAGTCTCAGGAGGGGACTGCGGCACGGATGTGGCGGACGCGCTGAGGGGGCCGTGCCCGAGCAGAGAAACATAGGGACACAGGCTTCGGGAGTCGGAGCGGGCGCGCTGGCTACAAGGCACTCTAAGCCTGTAATTGACATCAAGATCACGCCGGCAGTGATACATATGCATCAGAAAAATGATTTCGGATCAGAGCTGAAGCATCAGGCTCAACTCGTTGTGCGGCAGGGAGTGCCAAGGCTCTGGACAAAGCACACAACAATGGACGTATAAAGCAGAGAGGTGGCCAGATACAAAAGGGGCAGAGTGCCCACAGATCCATGCAGCCTCACTGACACCAAACTACAGAAAGGCCATAGAAACTGCATCCATGGCCGCTGGCGCACCGGCACACTTGTGGACGCCGGTTACATTGTATCAATGTGCGGGCGGCTGAATCAGGACAAACGAAGGCACGGATACTGTCGCATAAGGCCAGTATAGCAGAAACGTGGGCTGCGCCTCCGAAAATGGGTAACTGCTCAGACGAACAGTGAATGACAGATTCTCTCTCTGTCTCTCTCCTATAGGGCCTGCAGGGGCACCAACACAGGCCCCCAAGCCCTGGGACACGTAGACGGCGAGTGGCCCCACTAAGAGTCAGTGAGCATAAATAGGAAGAAACAGCAGCCGCCATGGACGTGGGAGAACATAATCCACTCACATCACGACACAGATAGAGCACAAGAACTTTCACTGCGGCCCCCTGAGGGCAACATACCCAAGCACAGACTATCCCTGAGGCGCTAAAAAAACATATTCCTGTGCAACTGCAGAGAAACATATGGCAACGCCAAGATGGCGAATAAGATGGCGAATAAGCAGACCAAGAGGAAGGGCAAACAACCCACGATGGAGGAATACGCGAGAACGCCACAAATGTCAGATGGGGCCAGAAGTAAGGAAAAGACCCCAGCCGCAGACACCGCCTTGGCGAACAAAGACCAGCAGATCCTGGAAGCAATTGCGGACCTGAAACTTGCATGAGAAACTAAACTGGAATCGGCCATGGTCGAACTGAAGGCCGCACTAGAACTTAAGGTGGGCGCAGTACAGGAAGAGGTGAATCTCCTCAGGCAAGACGTCAGAACGCTGGCAGAACGCACAGACGAATTGGAAAAAGAGATGGCCCCGAACACAGCTGCATGCGCGTCTCACAAATCAGAGATTCATATCTTAGAACATCGCGTGAGTAACCTGGAAAATAGGGCAGAAGAAGCAGAGGGATGTGCCCAGAGAAACAACGTACGCATTGTTGGACTACCGGAAGGAGCAGACGGACCAAACCCTATGGACTTCATCGAAACAATGCTGTTGCAGGAAATAACGGGAGGGGTGTTGACCCAGGGATTCGCAATGGAACGGGCACATAGGGCCTTAATGCGGAGGCCACCACCAGGGGCCCCACCAAGGCCAATCGTCATAAAAATCCTGAACTATAGAGACAGGGAGAGAATCCTGGAATTTATTCAGAAGGGAGGAACTATACAAAGGGCATCAGCGAACAGCACAGCTTACCCGGATTATACATTGATGGTACAAAGACAGCGCATGCCCTATGGTGCAGTGAAAAGACAGCTGCGGGAAGCAGGGTATAAGTACATGCCTATATACCCGGCGAAAGTGAATGTGTACCATCAGAACAGAGCACTCTTCTTTGACACCCCAGACGAGACATCAGCTTGGCTAGACACGCAGAACTGTCCATCGGAGACTGGCACCCAGAAGGAAGGCGGCGCAGATAAGTGACATAAAGGCTGCGGTACCTAAAGTGCCACAGACTCAGACATTGGGACTTGAATATAAGATGGGGCGTGGTCAGTTGTGTCCTTGGCTACGTAGACCGCATTGATAAGTACACTGAGGTACGGAGATATAGAGTAAATTGCAGGAGCCCCATGGAACCCGCTATTATACCCCCGTGAATAGATTAGTTAGGATACTGATAGGTCGGTAGCACCCTGCTGGGTTCCTCATCTCGGCAACCCGAGATAGGACCAAATGCGGGAGAGTCTGAGATCCAGGGATGGAGCTGACCACCAGTTGGGAATGGGTTGGGTGGGGAGGGAATGCGTGCAGTGAACAAAGTTGGGGGGACCGGGAGAGGGGGGAGTTAGTTGGGGAGTTAACGTTGAATTTAGACGGGGAACGAGCCCATACTCATGCCAAAATAAGTTTGAGAGAGAAATAGATGGGGGAGGGGGAACAAAACACGGATGGCAACGGGAAGTCTCAGAATTGTAACTTGGAACATGAGGGGTCTTAACAGTTACTTGAAGAGGAACAAGGTAATGTATCTGAGGAGGCAGAAAGTGGACATAGCATTATTACAGGATTACAGGAAACCCACCTCACCAAAGACAAACTTGAGATGGTCAAGAAAAAGTGGAGAGGGACCACCGTGGGAGCAACATATTCAGCCTATGCTAGGGGGGTGATTACCTGAGTAGCACCTCATGTGCCATTCCAGATGCGCCAAGTTACGGTGGAGCCAGACGGGAGGATGGTCGTATTACAGGGGCTGCTGGACAACAGAGAATTGAGCATCATAAATACCTATGCCCCCAACCATGACACAGCGGCCTACTTTAGGACCTTATATGGCAAAGTTGGCCCCCTCCTGGGAGGCGCGATTATGTGGGGAGGGGACTTCAACTGCACGTTATATCCCAAAATGGATAGGTCGATACGAAACTAGATAAGCCCACCCCCACTGCAAAATCCCTACAGGCCCTGCTGAGAGACTTTGGGCTAGAGGATATCTGGAGACAGCAACACCCGAATGATAGGCACTACTCACACCACGCAGCCCCAAGAAACCTCTACACGAGACTGGACTATATGTTCGCTGCCTCCGAATTCGTGGGTGAAATGGTGGGCTCGGAGTATAAGGCAAGAACGCTATCAGACCACTCCCCCTTGGTGGTGGAGTGGAGACACCAGCCCCCCAAAGCAAGAATTCCGTCATGGAGACTTAGAGCCAAGGCCCTACGGGACTCGGCATTCCATGAGGACCTAAGGGAGGAAATTATCAAGTATTTTGACACTAACACAGGGAGTGTGAAGTCAGAAGAAACTCTATGGGAGGCGTTTAAAGTGGCAGTAAGAGGTGCGGCTATATCTAAATCTAGAGGGCTCCAAGGGGGTATAGAGCGAGAGCTGCAAGAGACAGAGAAGAAATTGGAAGCATAGATGCGGAAAGGGGGCACCTCTCAGGAGGATGTCGAACAAGTGAGCCAATTACAGCAAGCCAACAGGGAGCTCTGGGAACGACTATGCAAACTGAATTATAACAAATCCATTGAAAGGCAACACGCAAGGGAGGGGGGGGACAAGACGGGGAGGCTGCTGGCATGGCTATATAAAAATGAGACACCGAGAACAGTAATCAGAGAGATAACGGGAGAAAATGGGCAGATCTGGAACACCCAGGAGGGAGTGAACGAGGCGTTCCTAAGATTTTACAAATGCCTTTATGAAGACACCGGGGGTAAAGCAGGGCGGGGGACGCTGGAAACATTGAAGGACATAGGATTGCCTAAATTAAATGAGGAGGAAAGGTAAAACCTGGAGGCCCCAATTGCATTAGAGGAACTTGAGACAGTCGTCCTCCACTTACCCACCTGTAAGGCCCCGGGGACAGACTGGCTCCCCGGCAAATTTTATAAAACTTATAGGCAGGAAGTACCCCCCCCCGTTGACCATGCTAAATGAGGCGTTCGAAAGGGGAAAGCTGCCAGAATCCCTGAGAGAAGCGGTGATTGTTCCGCTTTTGAAACCCGGTAAACCAAGCACAGACTGCGGGTCATACAGACGCCTATCCATGTTAAACCAGGACAGTAAAATCCTTACGGCAGTGCTGGTGAATAGGCTAAAAAGGGCAATAAATAATAAATAAACTCATACACCCTGATCAAACCGGATATGTCCCGGGAAGGAACATAACCGATAACCATAGGAGACTCCACCATATAATAGGACAGAGAGCGACCTTGGTGAAATGCAATAGTCTCGATGGATCAAATAAAAGCCTTCAACTCCGTGAGGTGGCCTTGGATTATGGCGGCCCTAAAAGAATACGGGATAGGTTCTGGGTACCTGAGGTGGGTGAAGATGGTATACAGCTCCCCAGTAGCTAGGGTCAAAATGGGCGCAATAATCTCTGACAAATGAGGCACTAGGCAGGGCTGCCCCTGGTCCCCCATGCTATATATACTGGCATTAGAACCATTAGCAATCTGCCTTAGACAACAATATGGGGAGATAGGCATCCACACAAAGGGGGGAACCGCATCTGATATCACTGTACGCTGACGACATGTTGCCAGAGGAAAACTTGCAGTATGTCCTAGAAGTGATGAAACACTACGCAACCCTTTCGGGCATAGCAGTAAACCCTAAAAAATCCAGCATGTTTCCCCTGGAAGGATACAGAGGATCCCCACCAGCAGACCTACCTGTCTTGCAAATACCCTTGCAGACTAAAACATTTAGATACTTGGGGATCAATATACATCATAAGATCACAGATGAATATAAATATAATACAGAGAAGGCCGTGGAGGGCATCAAGAATAGCATGGGGTTTTGGGCGAAACTCCCCCTGGCCATGGTGGGCAGGGCAGCCTTGCTTAAGATGGTGGTTCTGCCCAGGCTGTTAAACTTTTTTACAAATATTCCATACATGCTCCCCAAATTTATCATGAAACTCCAGAGCCTATGCAGGGGCTTCATATGGCATAATTCCAGAAACAGGGTAGCCCTATAGAAGCTGCATAACCTGTATGATAGAGGGGGCATAAACCTGCCAGATTTAGAGACATATCACCCAGCAGGGCAGCTTCAGTACGTGGCCAGATGGCTATTGGAAGAAGAGACAGCAGACGCAAGATTGCTAAGCAGGGACTGCACTCCAGTCTTTCTAAGGGAGCTAATATGGCTGCCCAAATCAGAGATGCAGGAACGGCGAGATTGCTGGAACTAGGCTGGAAAACATGGCACAAAGCATGTCAAGTGCTGGGAAACCCTACCCCATGCTCTCCGCAGTTACCCCTGGTAGCGTTATGCAGCGAGGACACACAAATGATGAGAGGGATCCGTAAATTCTGGGAACCAATGGGCGTGGTGACCTTTGGGGACATATGGCAGGAAGGGGAGGCACTAGATTTTCAAGAGATAATGGAAGACACTGGGGTACACCCAGGACAACACATTACATATACCAGAATAATCAAATGAGTGGGAAGAAAGTGGCCCGCGGCAGTATTAACAGAACAACCCGACGCAGTCATTGAAACGATGTATGACATCTCGGAGGGTGGGCATGAAATATCCCGAATATACAAATTATTGATGTCCAGAGTGGGCAAGGAGCTGCTCCAGTTGAGGCAGGAGTGGGAGGAGGAGGTGGGAGAACCTATGCAGGATGGGCAATGGGAAAGAGCCCAGAGGTACCAGAATAAAGTGTCCTGGAATGCGCGGCTGCAGCAGATCTAGCTATACATCACCCACAAGGCATACATGACCCCTAGTAAAATTGCCAGGTTTGAAAATACAGTGACACAGAAATTACCTAAGTGTGGGGAGGTGGATGCCGGGATGATTCACATGTTCTGGCCGTGCCCGCAGGTGGGTAGGTTCTGGGAGGAGGTTAAACAATGCTTGGCCCAGAAGGGGATCAAGCTGGAGGTGGAATCAGCATGGGCATGCATGTTGGGGGGATTTGCCAGACCACTAATTTAAAACACATTAGCAAACTGAAAGACCTGGCGTACATCCTGGCCAAACAGAGAATAGCTATGGGCTGAAAAGCAGCCCACAGACCTAGACTGGAGGTGTGGTGGAACGACCTCCTGAAGTGGGCAGAGGCAGAGACGATGGCATGGTATGAAGCAGTCAGTAGGGGAGGGGAGGGGAGGAGGAAAAAGGACCCCTGGTAGCATGGGGGCAAATGGTAACCGCGATGTCGGGACTTCCCGAGGTCGAATCCAGTGAAGACGATACGTCTGAAAACAAAGGAGATAAACCCTAAGCAACGTAACTTAAGGCATTTAAGTAGGAGCTCGAGTTAAGGGGGGGGGACTGTAAAGAATAACGTGATTATAAGACAAGATGCGCATTAATGGATATGTCCTATATGTTGGTTAAGTTTGATGTGTTGTTTAAAATAATAAAAAATAAATAAAAAAATAAATACATTTTTAAAAAAAGGGTGAGTGGTCAACATGCTCTTCACTGCCTCACGTTTCTGTGTCAATAGGGAGATTCTTCCAGGTTTGAGGGTTTTGAGTCTTTTTTTTTGAGTCACCTCTGTTTTAGGGTACCGTGACAAATCATGTGATGTTGTCTCTTCTCCGAGAGGGAGAGACCCTTTCGATGAGGCCAAGGCGGTGAGGCCGCTACTCCTCGATAGTCCCTCTGGGGGTGGTACTCAGTGGCAGGATCTCATGAGGAGGGATCCCCCCCCCCGGGATGCAGGGGGGGACATCATGGGCCAATGTGGTATTCCCACTTATCACCCACCTCTTTCACACCTCCTCCCTTACCTTCTTCTACTTCTACCAACTTCCCAATGTATTTATGCCAAACCTTTAATACCTACAGTACTGGGACGAGGAAGAACAGGCTTGACTATACAGAATAACTATGTCAAGATATTGTGGTGAAGAAGAGGCGCAGAGACCTGAACAAACGCTCTGGGAACTAGGTTAAATATTTTAGTCATCGGACCTCAAACAGCTTAAAGATGGAAGAAGGACTAGAAGAATAGTCAGTTCTTCTCCGAAGGCACCGCGGGCGAAGTCCCAACACCGCAGACGGCAAGGCAGGGAGAGAAACAACTAACCCGTATGTGGACAGTGGTAACCCGACATCCCTACCTACTCTGCCAAGGACCAGCAGACCGAGACAAGCAGGAGAAGGAAGTGCATGCATGGGAGAACGCTGTGTGATGCAGAGATGTGCAGCCCGGCTCCGAGGAAGTGCACTGGAGCCGCCGGAGGCAGCACAAACATAGAAGGAGCCTGAGAAAAGCCATCAGGGGACTCGGAGAAGCCAGAGACCGATGCCACGGACCAGGAGCCAGAAAACAAGGTACAGCGGGGGGCTTCCTGGGTCCGTGAAGGGGTCTGGGACCAAAGCACGAGAAACCATATTGAAGGGTCTGGCACTCAGAGCACGAGAAACCATATTGAAGGTGTTTGGAAACCGAGCAAGAGACCAAATTGACAGGGTAGGGAGCCAAATAAAAGAAACCAAGTTGATAGGGTCTGGGACCCATGGCAGTATCTGGCAGGCAAGTATATGGGGACTGCCCATCAAGTCACTGAAAGAGCTCAGAAAAAAAGCCTGAGAAAGGCCAGACGAAGGGAGACATTCCGCCCCCACCTTTGTTTAACTGTCAAGAAAAGTGTGAGAAAGGCCAGGGGAAGGGAGACATTTCCCCCAACCTTTGTTGAACTGCCGGGAAAAGACTGAGAAAGGTCAGGGCAATCAAGACATTCCCCCAGGTATGCCAAACTGTGCCTGTCCAGAAGAAGGGAGCCATTCTTCTGGACCCAGACAACAGCCAACCATTTTTTTTTTCGATTTTGATGCCTGGCGGTGGGCTCTTTTTGGACATTCTGACATTTTCCTTAGTGTTTAATTGAGGATGGGAAACCCTGCTTAGAGTTGGGGAAAGATGTGTTTTCCTCTTGATTGTTTTTAGAATAAAAGTATTTCCCCAAAACCATGCCAACTGTGCGTCAGACTCCTCCTTGCACACCCTTACAGTATGTGTGATCTTCCAGTTACACCAAAAACCCATTGTCATAATCCAATTCCGTCGGGATGACCTTTGTCTGCGAGGGGGGCTTTTATAAGTAGCAATAGGGAATCTTCCTTGCTAGAAGATTCACTGTTTCCTGCCATTGTGAGTGGTTCGGTATGTGTGGCCTGCAGCCATGTGTGTTTGGATCAATTACACAACAGGCTCATTTAAGTTTGGGGCCATGCTACATTCCCAGAGCCAAGTGTGTGCATGAGGAGTTGGATACCAGCATGTGCCCACTCACGACATGAAGGGGGAGAGACGAAAATAAAATGTTATGTTATTGTAATTTATACAGCGCCCAGTCACTCGAAGGTATCTTGGTGCTAGAGAGGGAGGAGCAACCCAACATCTATCAGCCACTGTAAACTAGAACAGAAATGTCAAATGATTTGGCAAAACTTTTACTGTCAGTGGCAGGTCATTCCAAATTTGAGCAGCGACAACTGGAAATGCCCGACCACCGATACACAAACGGCGGAAAGTAGGCACACACAGCAAACCGGCCATAGCTGAACGCAGATGATGGTTAGGGAGATACCGGGCGAATTCGGTCTGGAGGTATTCAGCCCCCAGTGCATGCAACGCCCGATGAACAATGCAAAATGCCTTGAACTTGATGCGCTGCGCCACCGCAAGCCAATGCAAAGTGCGCAGCACAGGTGGGATGTGAGCCCAAGATGCTGGTCTTTGGGCCATCTGTGTTACTCCAGCAGTACACTGCTGTACTCCCTAAGCCTTGCTTGGTGTCCTTGATGCTCTCCTAAAATGACTCTGTGGATGTTGGTTTTCTTTACCAGACTGCATATTTCCAATGTCTCGCGTCTGTTTGACTTGTTTACTGGATGCAGTGTGTGTGCTATGTACCGGTTGTGTTGGGCCTCTTTTTAGTAGTTCCACACTTCCAGAAAACCTAAATACACGATGATGATGTATATTGCACACCTCGGTTTTGTGCATTCACTATAGCACAGCCACTGTAGTATGTCCATCTCTTAAGGGTATTGATGGCACTTGGTGATAGATTTTAGCTTGCTACATAGGTTAATGGTGATCATCCTTCTATGTTATATCTAATAGCTGCCACCCAAAGTTGATTTCTCTGAAAACACCCTACTCCTCAAGCAGCGCTGAGGTAATGAGAACAAAGTTGTAAAGATATAGCAAGGCTACAACGAGCGCAGGGATGTGTGTTAAATGTTCTCTGCTAGACACACTACTCTCTGATTGAAGTATTTTGCATTCTCCATTCGATGCGTATCGCAGTCTGCAGTAGCCGTGGCGAACCAGAAGAAGGACTTAGGACTATTGTGTGTCATGTTCAGGGTTTTAATTTAAAAGAAAATGCCCATCTAGCCCTACCGCTATGAGGGAAGTTCCCCACCTAATAAAACTAAGGGTGCTTGTCAAAGTCAAAATAAATAGTCCCAAGTCCAAATTCTAGAACCTTACTGGCCCTACCACTTAAAAGAAAACAACAAACAAGGTCGGAGCAACAGCCTCTGCCTTTGGTTTCTGCATGGCCCAATCACTTGGATCTCTTTTCCTTATGTACAACATTTGGCACTCTTCCAAAACACAGTTAACAACCTCTCTGTAGGGTCTGTCCTCAAAAGTTAATATCGTTCACACGGTTTCCTCTTCCTGAGGAAAATTAAGGTTTTTCTTATACAATTTCCCAAGTTTGGCTAGGTGCTTGAAACCCTCCATGGTCTCTTTCTCTCGTTGACTTTAATAAACTCTGTGGTTCTCTGATGCAGCAAGGTCCTCTGACAGGTTCACTTTCTCTCGGTCTCAAAGAGGCCCAGCCTCTTTAGGTTTGCTTGGTTGCCACAAGCCTGATGGCTCTCCCAGTTGCAATTTGGTTTAAAGGGGGTTGTCTGCTCATTCGGGTTTATCAGGCTCCCATAACCCTGCTGGCTTCTCCAGGCTTGATGATCAATGTTCGTACCTCTCAACTGCGTGCTCTACTCAGGTGTGTTTGCTTCCCGTCTGTTGCTCGCCTCAATGGCAAATGCACTTCTTGTGTGGCTTTCAGGGATCCAGGCTCCCTTCTGCAGTCTGGTCTCAGCATTGGTTGCCGGCCCCAGGCCTACTGCAGCTTCCTTGTGGTCGCACCACCAGATGAGCTGGTTGCTTCTCCCTCTGTCTCTTTCCCAACCTTGACTTCCTGGTCTGTCAGGATGTCAGCCTTCCAGCGTCTGGCTAGCGATTAGTTCGCTCTCCACACCACAGCTGGCTCTGTGTGACTCCACCCCTCCACAACATCTTCTCATCAGAGGCTCACCTCTGCGTAGGAGTCACTCTCCACCCTCAAAGTTCCTCTTGGTTTTATACACGTCATCATAAAGAAAAGGGGTGTGTCCTCCTTCTTTGACTGTAGAGTTCAGGCAAGATCCATTGTTACCTGAAACCAAAGAGATATGATAAATTTCACAGGTTGGTGGTTTCAAAACCAAAGTAAAAACCTTTCCAGTTCCCATTTAGCACATAATGTAAGTTGGACTAGGAGTGCCTTATAGTAATGGGAGTTCTTGTCCCTGAGAGTGGAGTTACTCCCAGTGAGGTCGCACTTGCCCAGACCTCTAGGGAGGGTCTTGCAGAGTGGATTCACCTCGCTAGCCTCAAAAGGGGTGACTCCCCTCTCTGGAGAAGGGATGAATTGTCCAGATTCGTCACATAACCTAAACTAAAAAACTGTAAAAAAAAATACATTGCATTTATTTGGTTTCACACTTAATTTCCAATTATACAGAGAGTTTGGGAAGAAGTATAAGTGGAATGGGGGCAATGATGGAAGGTGGTTTTCCTGAAGAAAACCTTAGAGACATGGTGGATGGAGACACAACTTCATTTTTCTATTTCATTAAATAAGGAAATTAGTTTGTGGCATTCTAACTGTTCAGTTTTACGGAGGCCAAGCCAGGACTAGATTAGCCTGTTCCTTTTTCAAGTTTGGCACTTTCATGTCTTTCCTTGTATATTAAGAAAAGCTTATGCAAGGTTATTAATGTTTACCAAGCAATCAAGTACATTAGGTATTGCCGTGCTGTACCAATTCTGGGGGTGAGAGGGGGGTTGCAGCTGTCTGGGTAGGAAAGGACACCTAATTCATGGCAGGACTATTAGCGTATACCTTCATCAGGCTCCGACTTCCTTTCCTTTTTCCACCAAAGGTTACTGGCGGTATACCTGCCTTGGAGTTAGCCAGGGAAACCACTTGATTTATTCTTTAACTGGATCTTAATTCAGACGAGGTTCAAGCACTTTGAGATCAATATAAATGCAATAATAACTACTAGTTTTCTTGACCTAAATCATGCTTTGTTTTTATCCTTTCAGGGGAATATAATGAAGCATAAGAAGAAAAAGGGATAAACGACCAAACTGGTCAGCCATTGTGTTTTAATTGTTAGTCACTGTGTAGTACAATTTAACTATGCAACAGGACTTCAGGGTTGTATGGGAGGAATAACGAATGTCTGCCCCCGTATCATCCACCCCAGGCAAAGTGCACACTCATATCCCAGACGATCCCAGAAAGAGTGCGTCCGTGGCCCTATGTCACCTGGAACCGAGTGGAGGCTCTGCGCCCAGTTGTCTTCTGTGATCGTCCGTCTGCATTTGTCATGCTTGTACATTTGTGGAGAGCTTTCTGTACTGTTTTAGGCTAGTGGGTACGAAATCTCTACCTTCTCCTGTCTTTTCGGTTCAGGACCCTCAGCAAAACTTTGCAGCCCTTAGCTCCCGGAATTACATATTAAATTGCAGATACCACGATCATCTACATGGGACAGGATTGGGGAGTAGGAACGTAGATACCATGAAGAGATAAGCACAGTGGGGTCAAGGCAACACGTATGGTGGAACTGGTCCAGATGTTTTATTGTGAGGATCTTGTTCATCTAAGAATGAAGAGTGATTTAAGGGATAGAACCTGAGGAGGGGGGCATTACCATTAAGGTAATGCCCCCCTCTGAGGGTTCCATTGCTGTTAGTACCCCAGTACGACGTGCTGGGGTACTAATAGAAATAAAATGGCCACCAGGGATCGGGGAGAAGGAACTACAAGTAGTACCTTGTATTTCCATGGTGGCCTGATAGGAGAAAGAAAAGGAACTGCGAGGGATGCGCGCCCGTCCCTCATCAAGTAAGTCTTTCCTGGCCAGTTAATGACCTGGTGAGGGCCAATCAGATTGATTGTCAAAATCTGATTGACCCTCACTGGGTACTAATCAGTAGTAAGGTATCGGCTGCAAAAAGAAAAAGAAAAAAAGAGTCTTGTGCTCCAGACTGGGAATGTTCTGCAAAGGGGAATAAAAGGGAGCAGGAGGGGGGGGGGAGAAAAGAGGAGGGGGTAGAAAAAATGAGGGAAAGGGATCTGGACAAGCTGGTGGACAGTTGATACTGTGCCTTAGCTTGGGTTGGGAGAGGGGTCTGAGTGTAGAATGTAATCCTTAATGAAAATGATTGTGACAAGCTGACATACACTACTACAATAGGCAGTGTTGGAGACATTTGAGAACTGGTGATGGTAAAGCACCATTACACCTAAAGTCCATTGGTGGAGGGGGGGGCCGCGAAAATTCTAATAAGCACTGTAATAACAGATGTAATTACTACTGCATGTAGGGTACATCATTGGAGGGAGGAAGATCCGAGGCAGCCCTGCCTCGAAATTCAACCTTGTGGATTGTGGGCTGGCATAAATATCACAAAGCCTTAATTATGCAGCAAGACACGGAACACATGTTAAAAGCCTTAGCCTCCAAACATTCTGCTTCAGTTTTGAGCTTGCTAAATCATGCAAATCACATCACCCAGGTTCTGATGCAAATCAATGCGGTGTCAGAAGAAGTCTGGGTGAAATACTACCGAACACTATATGCCCTAGCTCCTAGCAGTCAACGGTGTCTAGTACAGGCAGTCAACAAAGACACTAACATTCAGTTTGATTTAGAAGATATTATTTATCAGATTTCAAAATGAAGTACCTATAACGCTCCAAGTCCTGATGAGCTAACCAATGTAATTCTGAAATCTCACCCTGAAGCTCGGGCCACAATTCTTTTTAATGTTGCTAGCCAAAAATAAATTCCACTATCATGGCAACAAATCCATTATCATTCCAATTTTTAAAAAAGGTGATCACAGGCAGTCAGAGAATTCTATGACAAGACCGGAGGCGAACATTATGCTTCAACGTCTTTATTTATTGATAACCACAGCTTTTTAAATCACATATATATATATATATATATATATATATATTTTTTTTTTTTTTATTTTTTATTTTTTTTTAATTTTTTTAAACAGTTCAAACTTGTGCAAATAAAGAAAAAACATCATAGGGTCAAAACTCAGGCATACTACAGCCCCCATGAGGCTCTGCTGCTTGGTAGTCCTCAGCCTCCATCTCACTGTCCAATCCAGGTACCCTATCCCCTATAAGTTTCTGTCTCACTGGGTCCCTTCCTCTACTTTTTTGCTGCAGCCACAGATAAGTGCTCTCATAGCTTGTCATTGTATAGTCTTATAGTATTCGAGATGTGTCAAATAACATGAAATTATATGTCAATACGATTTTTATGCCCAGCGTACAGTATTTAAAAGAACATATTGCTGTACTTATCCCGCAGCGAGCGTGTCTTCATTCGAGTACCGTAACATACGCGCACTTTGCCTCATTAAATAGCATCGCGATTCACAGCCGAGCCCGCGAGTGTTCTCACTCGCATGGGGGCTCGGCCAGTCAGTCGCAGTGAGCAAAATTTGTCTTTCCCTCAGCTCTGAAGAGATTTGCCGGGTACGCAGTCTCGCAACAATCACAACTCCCCTCAAAGACACGAGGGAGAGCACACGCATGCGCAGCAGCTCTTTCATCACGGAATAATGGTTGCAAGTTAAAAACCCTCTCTCCTGCTCCCAGAATACACAAATAAATATATTTTCATAGCGATTCACTGGACAGATCAGAGGCAATTTGACACATATAAAAAAAATTAAAAAGAATATTAAGGATACTTGCAAATCAATCAGGAGAGGAGCTTAGCCTACAAAGCAAACACCTGACCCTCAGTGCGGCAAGTGCCTACAACATTTTCCATGGCCTACAACATGGAAGAAGAGGCTTGGAGTGAAGGGAGTGAGAGGGGCAAGAACCAGAAGAAGAGTATTTAGGAGATGAGATAGACCTCTCCTAGAGTTTCAAAAAGGTGCTAGGAGACTCTCTAGTACAAGCTGTAGCACTAGGAGTCAAGCCTCTGCAAGACAGGTTATTAATCCTGGAAGAAATGTTGGGCAAGAAGGCGGGCACGCTCGATGACCCAGGTGAGGGGACCTCCACACAAGAGCCTCTGAAACATGATGAAAAGGGGAGAAAAGTGGCCCAGAAGAGGAAATACTCTCTACTCCCCCGGGCACAGATACAGGGAAGTTGAAAAAGCACCAGGAGGCGGCTGACACATTCAATAGGCTTAAAAGTGCCTTTTTAACAAAAGCAGCCATGCCCAGCCTCGTACCCCCAACCCAGGGGTGAAAAATATAGGGGAATCCACATCATCCGCTGGACAATCGGACCAGGAAGGGGAGCCTGAGGATGATCAGAACTTAAGTAAGGAGAGCGTGGCCTCGCAGAGCAAGATTCCCGGCGAGCCCAAAACCAGCAGTGTGGAGAGAGCCCCCTAGATGAAGAAGTCATGTCTGACATGTTTGAACAGAACACTATTTGGCACCCAAGGTCCACGGACTGGAACCCTTCTCCAAGGGTAGCTGTTGTGGGATATTTTGACCCACTCAGCTATGCTTCACTACATCACTTTGCTGCATTGGTGCAAGAAACAGCGGAAAATGGCAGCGCCGACTCCTGTGCGTGCCAAGATCCCTAAACTGCGTTTTTCAACAAACAGAAAATGGCTGCAGTACCCTACCAACCCCATTCCAGGTGAGGTAAAACAGAGTACTCACTGCAGGAATGTGCCAGTGTGCTCTGCAACATTTTACATGAAGCAAAGGAAAGAAGCAGCATTACTTTGCTGTAAACCCAAAATGTCTCTTTAAAATGTCATCTTTTCAACCTTCAAAGTGCTTTTTGGCGCTAAATTCATCAATTCCTCCTGCACCACTATGATCAAAAAGGCCCTGCAATGACCAGGATCAGTCTTGAGTCTCAGAGGAACCGGGTCTCATTTGAATGACAGACCCTACCAAATGTTTCTTTGGAATAGCAAACCAGGGACTGTCTTTTAATTTTCCACAGGAAACACTGCTATTTCTTTGCAACAAATGTCAAGAACCAGCTGTCCAGAGAAAGACTATAAACAGATGCATGATACCTGTATCCATGCTGCAAACAACTCCAGCACTCAAGAAAAGAAATAGAGCTGCCCAAAGTGTGTATTTGCTGCAGAGCAAAACCAAATTTAAAGAAATAAGTTAAATGTGCTTTTGCCTGAATGAAGAGCAAAATCGCCTATTTTTAAAGTATATTATTGTGTAAAGGCTTGATTATTTAAGAAATGTAAAAGGATTTGCTACTATTAAAAATCCTCCTATAAACTGTTTTAATTCCATAGGTTTAAAATAAAGATTTAAAAGGAAATCAAAGTTAAAATCCAGGCTGAGTTGGTAAACTATATAAAAAACTGCTCTGCAAGTTGCTAGCCCTGAGAAAGGGTGACACCTCAAACTTCTGGCACAGGAAAGGCTAACTGCTAGCTTGGAGGCCATGAATAACCAGGACAATGGGGTTTTCCAAGTTGCATCAGACATTCGTCTTTGCCCCAGGGTAAGATAATAGCAGGCTAAGGCTTTCACCTTTCAAGTGGGAGGGGCAGGAAACTTCAGTTAAGGGAGAGGCCCCTCATTCTGCATCAAAGGGATTGACATTTGCTTACACTTGGAAAAGAACAAAAAACTGACAAGTGACATTTGGTTTTAAAAAGACTATTTGGAACTGAACTTTAAAGACATTTAACTTTGCCACAAGAGTGAGGAAAAATCTGGAGGTTGGTACTTTTAAATCTAATGTTATGCTATTCATTTGAAGACTTGGTAGGACTCAGTAGTGCATAAGGAACAGACGTTATAAAGAATGACCGATTGCGCTGAAAGTATTAATGTTGCAAACATAACATTGTGTACACATATCCCTGGGGTAATTGCGCATCTATGTACAAAATTGGGAAATGTTAGGCCAAATCGTTCATGGTTCAAATTGCCAAAATGTAGCAGAAAGGCAAAACCAGGTCCCACAACTTGGGATTTGGATTGAAATGTTACCCACAAAATCTGTAACCTGTGTATGTGATTTTTTCAGAGGTGATCACTGTATATATATGTATTTATGGGAAAGTTAGATTTTGGTTCCAGTGGCTAGAGGAGGTTTTTAGTCATTGTAAAAATCATCCCATAAACATGACATCCTTTTCTGTCATCCCATCAGCGAAAAGCAAGGCGGAAACTGTGCTCTTGCCCAATCCTAGCATTAGGGGTGTGGACAGTAAGCCTGCCCCTGCCATATACTTTAGTGATGTCATTTGGCAAGATAAATAAGGGAACCTGACAACACACAAATAGGAAAGATTCCTGACTTCTTCCTGATTTTCTGCGTGGTTTCTCATTCATGATTTCTTCATATTTGATCCTAATTCCTGATTTCCTTACAAAGCCAAGGCCTAAGTATTGCTGAACCCGTTTTCAGCTAGGCCTCAAATTCTAAAAAAAAAAAAAAAAACAAAGGAAGCATTCTGATCCAGCTGGCTTGGTACTATTAAATGCATGCCTCCTGCAAACTCACCATCCCACTGATCTCCAGTCTCCAGTAAGCCAGAAGTGCAGTCCAGTGCCATCCAGGTGACCAAAACCGCCCAGCTGACCCCATCCGGCCAGATTTGCCTTGCTGTCCTTGGTTAGACCCGATCCGTGTGATGACCAGAACCCTTGACGGGCCAAAATCTCAAATTAAAGTGGACTGTAAGTATTAATAGGAAGCACAGAAAATCATAGCATACCTTGCCTTGTTTTGTTCCATCCCAATCTCTAAACCATCCTATGCTTACCTTAAGAACTTGTAACATTCTCAGAACCATTCTTGAAACCTTGCCTTCTATTCTTTGCGCTAGTGCTAACTTCTTTAAATAATTGTGTCTTGTGAAATCCTAAACCCTTAATCCTCCTTTGGATAATCAGACTGGGTCCGCAAGGTGCTGGTGTTGGTTCAACGGATCAACTCTAGAGCTTACTGTGTTTCAATCTGGTAACCTAGTCTGAATGCCCTAGTGTAGAGCATAACTACCCTTGTAAAAATTGATTTCTGTTTTCTTTTTCACACCTTTATCTTTCAAAAACGCCTCTCATTCACCATTGCATAACTCACTCAATTTAATAGCTAGAGACTTCATTTCAACCCAGGATGATACCTAAAACAACCACACTCAAAATCAGTATATTTCACCCATTTTTCTTAAAAACAGTTTGGTGAATTTTAGGCGGGAATCTGCATTTCTGCAAAGTTTTACATGTGTGATTTTCACTCTAAATTATTTCCGACCTTCCATTCAGATTCAAAATGGTTAATTTTGCTCAAACTATAGCTCATGATTGTTCACATCTTGTCAATGTTGCTCCCATAGAAATGTATACTGAATTAAGGATTTTTGCACACTTTTCATTGTTTTGCTAAGCCATTTTCGAATGTCAATTTAAAAGTGTAAGATTTCAAACCCGTTTTTCTCTCTTGTTTGGGGAGGGAAGGTTGTATTCAAATTCTGTTTACTGTTCTTTATTCCTGAATACCTGCTGCCTCCTTACATCTGTTTAGAATTGCTTATTTGTGGGTTGAGGAATATTGCATGGGGAAATCCTAACTTAAGTGCTATGTTTCCAAACAAACCAAAAGTGTTATTTTCTCTAGCGTTTTCCTTCTGTGTGCTAAAGAGTGAATTTAAGTGCACTACATACCTTTCTATCTTATTGTCACCACATTGGTGATTGCTGCTCCCTATTAAAAAGTATATGTTTAATTTGAATTGTAAATAAATAAATATTACCTTTACCAACCAGCCTGGTTCCTGGTCCATTGTGACCTGGGGTATTTTGAGAAGGGTTGTGATATGAGTGGTATATCACTCAGAATATTGAACCTATAGATATAATAAAATAAGCATTTCAGCTGCGCGCTGTATACTAGGCTGAGACCAGGGTGTATCGCCTGATTGAAAAACTTAAATAGATTTGGGGGCTTGTGCCGTGATTTTGAGTTTGGGTTACCACCCGTGACAGTCTAACACAGCAGACTAGCCTGCAGGGTAGAGACACCTTGCTTGGTTGGTGTACTGTGCTACACTGTACACGCGCCTCCCAAAACAAATACTCCAAAGACCAGGCCGGCCTGTAAAAGTAAATCAACCCCAAAATAACTAATAAAGAAATAGATATTTCCAAAATGACTGTTCCTGTAGAAATCAGTATGGCTAGGGAGCAACCCCTGCACAAGCTTTCTGTCAGGGTGAGTGGCCAGAACAGAATGAACATGTCTGGCCGCAGGAAATCACAGAACAGGTCACTACCATGAACCTGGATACATGGCAGGACAAGGGCTCATTACACCAAGCTCTCAGTGAATTGTACATGGCCCCAAAAGTTAAAGAGGAGCAAAGCAAAATTGCCAGAATTGCGGCCTACCTATATCTCCACATAGGAGTGATGCAGGAAAAGCACGCTGAAGCATAGTTCTGGCACAGAATCAAATTGAAGCACTAGAGAGAATCCAGAATATAGACTCTGCAAAACAAAGGCTACAGAAGAGCCAAGAATTAGAGGCAGAATCTAGACAGTTCGTCACAAAATGAAAAGAAGATCTGGCTCTCCTACAGAGAGATTATGCTGAGCAAGACACCCAATTACAGGCACTAAAAGTGTAGTGTCAGGAAAGGGTTGACTCTCTGCAACAGAGTCAACAGAAGCTGGCGCAACAATTAAATTATAACAGAGTCTGCGCAGAACAGATAGTCACCCTACAAAACCAGATAGAAACCTTGAAAGAGGAAAATAATAAATTAATTATGAGACACCTATGTTCTCAAACAGAATTTGATGAGGAGCGCCAGAAATCCAATGCCATCCAAAAACAAAGGGACGACCTGGCTGAACAGAGGGGCACCCTAAGTCAGGAGAGGGACGCCTTCGGCCAGGAAGTAAGCCAATTAAAAACCAAGCTAGAGGGAAGCAAGCTGGCCCTCCAGGAGCTCAGTGAATTGAAGACACAATATGGGAAGCTACTAGAGCACCCTAGACGGGTAGAGGATGTTCAGGAAGAGAACACCCAGCCCAAAGATACTAAAACTAAGGAGGTGAGCCTCCTGCAGCAGAAATTGGCTTGGTATTCCCAGGCAAGGCAGGAAGCACAGAGAGACTATGAGGCTCTCTGTGAAAAGAATGATGTGCTCCACCAACAAGTAGCAATGCAAGAACGAATCATTGAGACCAGTAAGGCCTTGATAGAGGAACAAAAGGCTCAGATTTTTGCTCATCACCAGGAAATAGGGGCTGAAAGAGACGGGGTAGAGTGGGACAGAGCAACCCCTGTACTCAGGGACTCAAACCCCTTCAATATCATGAACTCTGCCAGCTTCATGTCTACTGGCTCATATGAACCAGGGTGTTGTAACTTGAGTGTCGTGCAGATATGCGAGACCTCCGTCCCCAAGTGCCACACAGAGAGATGGTGGGATCACTCTCTGTGCAACCTTTGAGGCCACAGGTGGATAAAACCGGAACCGCAGAGTCTTGGAAACCCCAAGGAAGCTGTTAAGAAAAAATGGGGTTAAGTACCAGGCAAACAGGATAACTCAAGATGTGAGAAAAAACAAAAAGGTCTTACCCGTGTTGACAAAACAGATGGGGAAAACCTAGTGGATGGGAAGTAGTTCCGGGACTCACGCGGGCAGAGGTCCTGAGTGGGAGGAAGCGGAGTGTACCCACTGATGGTCCCAATCAAAACTCCACCTGATTATGTCCTGTAATAAAGGTTGTGCTTGGCAGCAGGAATCTAGACAGGGAAGGATGAACAAGGAAGTCCGTGTAACAGACCAAGGTCAGCAGCCAGAGTAACAATCCAAAGTCTTAGAGCAGTAGCCAAGAGGGTAATCCAGAAGAAGTCCGTGATGCGTTAGCGGGTCCAAGGTTAGCAGCCAGGGTAACAATCCAAAGTCTTTAGAGCAGTAGCCAAGAGGGTAATCCAGAAGAAGTCTGTGATGCGTTAGCCGGGTCCAAGGTTCCAAAATAAATAAAGCTGAATACACGAAGCCAAACAGAGTCTCAGAGAAACAGCTGTGAAGCGCAGTACTGGAGCAAGTCACAGCTTTTGTAACGTTCGCTTCCTGGTCACGTGATGCGGAACTACGTCACGTGATCGCAAGTCCAGATCACGTGATCGGGTAGGAACAGCAACGCGACGCGAAGACGCTCCTCTGTACTTGCTGCGGCCTAATCTCCACGGCAACTGCCAATGGAGAAACGGCCGCAATCGTGACTGCGGGGTGCAAGCGTAAAGGTGCTGCTGCGCTCGTCCGCAGGGCAACCCGGACCGTCAACGTGAGCCCCGGAACTTGTGGGAGGTAAGTGAAGGGCACAGTTGGGCTGAGGGGAACCTGGGGCCACCGGTGGGACGGGCGCAGGGTATGACACATGGGTCATGGGGATGGTAGAATTCAATAGAGTTGGGAAGATGGGACAGACAGATCAGCGCCCCCCAGAAATTGATGGACGGGCGTCCCTGTACAGATCCCCAAAGATTAGCGCTAATATCTGACCAGGAAGACTCATAGGAGGGGAGAAACCAGCCGGGCAACTGAGACCTATGCCTAATGTCTCATTTTTCCGTATTTCTATCTTCATTGCTGAATACATTGGCACGTTTTATTTGAACAGCAAACTTCATGTTGAAATTATAAATGGTTGTTGTTCCGCTGTATTTACTTCAACATTTTCACTAACATATATAATATTTTTTTAAATCACAAATGGTCCGTGTTCTGTTGTAATCACTTTAACATTTTCCACTAGGAAATACATTCTGTATCAAAACTGTGTTGAAAATTATACACATGAGTAAGAAATATGTACTTTTCACTGACAAGGCTGTTGTCTCCAACAATGGCTTCCCCAACCATACGGGCACCGAAAAGGGTCGAAAAACCAGCTTTCACCTAAATTAGGGATCCAACTCCTTTAAACCATAGAGGGAAGGACAATCCCCTAGTCACAGTCATATGAGGGGAGAGTCAGGGAACTGGATCAACAAAAAAAAAAACGCCTTCCAAAAGATCAGTTGGTGAAATTTGGTGGGGAATCCCAGGAAATAAAGTCAAAAAAGGAGTATCCTGAAGACCTCTACCCAGTTAGGGCAGTGGTGGGGGTACTCCGCCAATCCTGGGAGCAGGGGAGAGTCAGAAGACTCTTCGGAACAACACAGCAATAAGGAAACTAGGCCCAAACATTCTGCAAGCCCTTCTCAAGCTCGCAGAATCAGGGAGTGCCTAGGGGATCAAGAAGCCACCTCCAGTAACGGTGCCTCCGAATCTGAGGACGAGTGGACTCGGGTGACTAAAACCAAAAAAGCAAACAAAATTAAGAGAGCTGTGCAAAAAGATCCCCTGAAGCAGATCAAGGCCATTAGGGGTGTTATAACTCCCTATCATAAAAATGCAAAGTATTCGGTCTGGGAACACCTTTAGTTTATTTTTTATTTTTGAAACATGTGTTTATTGGTTTTACATAACAAAACTTCAACAATACAAACAGCATCCCCCCTCCAACTCCACCGTGGGGCACTTATGTCCAGCTTTCCAGGGACTTATTCATGCATTGAAGATGTCCGATACCTTAATGTTATGGGGGCACCATTGTTCCATAAAGTCTGACAGAAGATATTCCAGAATCCCTTCCCATTCCATTGGAAACTTGTCTCTCGTGCCCTGAAGTGTGTGGGTGACCTTTTCCATAGTTATTTGGGCCCACACCTTTTGTAGCCATGTGAAGGTTAGTGGGGTGTCTTTATTTTTCCAATTCTGGGCGATGGTTGACCAAGCTGCTATGAGAAGCCCCATGAAGCCTCTCCACTGAGTCTTTTTAATTTTTTTTGCTGTTTGGTCTCTCAATCCGCACAGCCAAACCCCTACTCCCAGCATCCTCACATCTGGAAACATCTTTCCCATCTCTCCCTTTATTTCTTCGCAGAATGGTTTTATCCCTTTACAATCCCACCATATATGCCTCCACGAACCCACTTCCTCACAGCCTCTCCAGCATTTATTTCATGTTTTGGGAAACATGGTTTGCAGTCTTTCTGGAGTGTAGTGCCATTGAGTCACTATTTTGGTCCACATTTCTCTGGTCTGTGCAGAGCGCGTCATCTTGGGGATTAATTTCCATAGGTCTTCCCATTGGGCTTTTGTAGGTTCTTCCCCCAATGTTTTGCCCCACCTAATCATGTATGACCATTTGATTTCCTCGTCTTGTGTGTTTATAAATGAATACAGCGTCGACACCCATTTTTTCGTCCCCGAGTTGGAGATGACATAGCTTTCGAATGGTGTAAGGCTCCTTGTTGCCGCTTTAATAATGTCTGGGGATTTCAGCCAGTGTTTAAGTTGTTCATATCTGTATTTATCTTGTCGGGAACTTGATGCTGCGAAGAAGCATGAGTCAAGTGACCGGATTTCATTGGCTATAAACATTTCCCCAATTTTCGTTATTCCCGCCTCTTCCCATTTTTCATATGCCCTTGTTCGATAACTGGTGGGAATTGGGGATTTCGACAGATGGGTGTGAAGGGGCCTAGCGCAGTGGTCATTATGCCTTTCCATGTTTGGGAGTCCCATGCCTCCAATGTGGTTTCCATAATTTCGCTTATCCCTAGATTAGGGTGTCTATGTTGTTTCTGCTTCCAGAGTAGTTCCACCAAAGGTGTCCTTGCCACCGCCCTATCTTGTTTTGCCCATATCGGCTGAGGGTCTTCCCCCATCCATTCCCTCAGGACTTTCTAATTGTGCAGCTTGGTAATACTTCTTAAAGTGGGGGAGTGCCATCCCCCTCCCTGATTGGTGCTGTGAGGGTGGCCCTAGCTAGTCTCGGGGTCTTTCCTCTCCATATAAATGCGGAGACAGCTTTGGAGAGTGTTTTGAAGAAGGTGTGGGGGACGCCCACCGGGAGAGCCTGAAAGTAATATATCTTTGGGAGAATGGTCATCTTGACCGATTGTATCCCGCCCCACCAGGAGATAAGAAGTGGGTTCCATCTTTCCAGATCTCTACGTACGTCTGCTAGGAGTTGCGGGTCATTTTCCCCATATAGGTGCTCTATCTTTTGCGTTATTCTAATTCCCCGGTATTTTATGCCCTTCCCGCCAATTTTTAGATCCAATAGGTTAGCTGCCCTTTCTATCTTCCCCCTATCTCCTGCCAGGATCAGGATTTCTGACTTTTTCTTATTCCTTTTCAGTCCTGATATGCTCCCAAATTCTTCTAATTCCTTCACCACTGCCTGTAAAGTTGCCTCCGGATCTTCCAAGGCTATCAGCATGTCGTCTGCGTACGCTATTACTTTATGCTGTGTTCCTGCCATTTCGATCCCTTTAATGTGAGTAGTCTCCCTTATTTTTATGGGATAGCAGGAAGCCGTGTTTCGTACCCCTAGATATTAGTATCCTATCCGTAACCTCTCCATTGATTGCCACCCTGCTAGATGGGGAGTTGTAGTTCGCCCTTACCCTGCCTACATATTGTTCCCCAAATCCCATGTAGGTTAGGACTCTAAATAGCATTGACCATTCTACCCGGTCAAACGCCTTCTCGGCATCTACTGAGAGTAATAGCGCTGGGGTATGTGTTATGCCAATTTTTCCCACTAAGTGGATTAGTCTCCTAAAATTATCATGGGTTTGTCTTCCCGGGATGAAGCTCGATTGATCTAAATTAATTAGCTTTGGGAGGAGCGGGGATAGTCTTGCTGCTATGATCTTTGTATACATTTTTGCGTCCAAATTGATCAGGGATATCGGCCTATATGCCTCGGGGAGTGTCGGATCTTTCCTGGGTTTATGGAAGACTAACACCTTCGCCTCATTCATTGTGGGAGTCACATTGGCGCTATCTTTGAATGAGTTTAGGAGCCTAGTGAGGGTTGGGGATATCTGATCCACATACTTTTTATAGAAAGGGGTTGAGAAGCCATCTGGGCCAGGTGCTTTATTTACCGGGAGATCTGCTATTGTTTTTTTAATTTCCTCTTCCCTGATTGGATTCTCTAGGGCTTGTCTATCCTCCTCTGAGATTAGTGGGATGGGGAGGGCTTTCAGATATGTGTCCTGTGCCTCTGGGAGGTCTGAGGAGTATAGTTTTTGATATTATTCTCTAAATGCCTCTCCTATATCCTGCGTTCGAGTCTGTAATTCCCCGTTTGAGTTTCGTAAGGCCTTAATCGTTATTTCTTTCTGCTTTGTGTGGAGTTGTCTCGCTAGGAGTCTGCCTGCTTTATTAGCGTTTATATAGTAGCTCTGTCTCAGGTACAGTAAGTTCTTTTCCGCTCCATTTGAGTGCAACTGCTCCAATTGGCCCTGTGTGTGCTTCAGTGCTTTCTTGTTAGCCTTAGTGGGGTGGGTCAGGATTTTCTTGTGCAGCTCTGCTAAAGACTTTTCCAGCTCCTTTTCCCACAGATATCTGTTTTTCCTTTGTAATTTTCAGGGCTATGATCTTCCCTCCCAGTACAGCTTTGAACGCATCCCAGATTGTGCCCATGGAGACCTCCCTGGTGTTATTTTGTGCAAAATATTCTATCATTTCCTTTATGGCTTCCCCTGTTATTGGATCTTGGATTACATCCAGGGGTAATCTCCACCTCCACAGGCCATTTGTTTTCCCTGGTAAGTTTAGGTCAAGCCATAGCGGAGCATGGTCCGAGAGCGCTCTCGCTCCCAGTTCTATCCCTTGTATCTTTCCCAACAGGCCCACCGAAGCCCAGAAATAGCCAATCCTTGACATGGAATTGTGAACATGCGAGAAGTATGTAAACCCCTTTCGTTCCCCCTTCAGTTCCCTCCACACATCGTTTAGGGCCAAGTGGTCCATCTGCTGTTTGAGGCGTTTTGATGGTGCTCCCTGAGCCTGGGCGTTGCCTGCGCTTCTGTCTTATAATGGGTTCCATGCCATGTTGAGGTCGCCTCCCATGATCACCTCCCCCCTCGCAAAGCCTTCAAGTTTCCCCAGTACATCTCTGAGGAAGCCGTCTTGCCCCTGATTTGGAGCATATATCGATACTAGGGTAATGCGATATCCATTTATGTCCACATTAGCAAGCACATATCTCCCTTCTTTATCCGCAAGAGTGTCCACCAGGTTGGCCTCACTCCCTTCCCTTATCGCTATTAGCGGCCATGCTTTTTTCGCTGATGATGTTGCTTGTGCCCGGATTTTATACCCTCTAATGCAAGTTTTCGGCTTGTCCCTCGTCCTGATATGGGTTTCTTGGAGCAGTAAAATATCTGCCTTCTCCCTTTTAAGCTGCTTCTCCAGCTTCACCCTTTTCATTGGATGGCTTATGCCCCTCACATTATAGCTTAAAATACAAATCTTCCCCATTTTCTACGTGTTCATGCAACTTTTTCGGGTCCCCATGTTTGCCCAGTGTAGATTATTCAAGCCCCATTCCCTCCCTCCCCTCCCCATTAACTGTCCCCTCCAACAAGAATCATTAAACCAGATAACTTGCCCCCGAGTTGGGCGAGGGTTCCTAATGACGCCAGGGTGTTGCACCCATCGCTCCCTGCCCATCTTACCCTCGGGGGTCGAGTTTGTAGGGAATCCTAAACCCCACATTTCCGTCCTCTCCTAACCGATTCCAAGCCCTTGGGTCCATCCCGGACCGCCATCACTATGTAGTAAGTGGCTACTCTCATCTCCCCGCTCACCCTCTTAGTGAGCCAAGAGTTAGTATCTCACCTTATTCTAGCTATCAGTGTTCTTTTCATCTCATTTCCGTCACTTATTTCCTACGATTCTCTCTTCCTGGGTTTGTTCTTCTCTGTTTGACCGTTTCCCAGCCTCTCAGCTTTCTCGATCGTTCTCCCCTTGATTTGGCTTCCTCCGAATCCACCTCCTCTTCCTGTAGACCCATCATGCTAAGGCCTTCTTCCCATGTGGTAGCTCTTCTCTGTTTCCCTTCCCAAGTGAATATCAGCCCAAAAGGGAAGGTCCATTTGTAGCGGGTTTGTTTTGCTACCAGCGCCTTGACTAGAGGGGCCATAGCTCTCCTTTTTTGTAGTGTCACAATAGCTAGGTCCTGATAAAACTGTATATCTTGCCCATTCATTCTGATATGCTCCGTTTCTCTTGCCCTCCTCAATATTTCTGCTTTCTGTGGGTATGAAGATAAAGCCGCCAGGACATCCCTTGGTCTTTCTCCCAATGCTCCTGACCTTTTCAGCCCAACCCTGTGGACTCTGTCTATTCCAATTTCCTCTGTCTCCTGAGCGCCCAAGACATCTCTGAAGACTGCGAGCTTCAAGTCTTTATCTAGCACGGTCTCCGCCATATTTCTGATGCGAATGTTGGACTGTCTAGAATGGTTTTCTACGTCTTCGCACTGGATTTCCAGGTTGTGGGTAAGTCTCACTAGGTGTTCCTGAGTTTCACTGAGTTGTATCGCTTCTTCCTCGACCTGTTGGATTGATCTCTCCATTATATCCGTTCTCTCCTCTAGTTTGGCCATGTCTATTTTCATGTCCTGCACCGCCTGCTTCATGTCGTCCTTCATCGTGCTGAATTGTTCCTGCACTGTGGACATGAATTTTTCTTGCAGGACCTGGAACCATGTCTGCATGTCTATGTCTTCTCTCGTGGGTGGCTGTTGGTGGTGGGCGGGCGAGTCCCCCTCCCTTTGGGAGTCCTCGTGTGATTTATTTCTATTTTGTGTCGTCCCTTCAGTCGACCACATTTGCAGAATATTTGCGTCTTGTTTAGAGGGTTGTGGCGTTTGTTGCATGGTGTTGCCTTTCCCCTTGGCTCTTGACATATTATAATGTCTTTTTGGGACGTTCCTGGGTTTATAGGTTCCTCCTACAGTCCTGGGGTTACCTATTTGACCCTCCGCTGATTTGCTCCTTCTGGGCTATGTTCTCTTTCCTATCCCCTAATGAGTCAGGGGTAGTAATTTCTGGCCTTGAGCAGCCTTGTCTCCCTGTGCGCTTTGCGCCTATGTTAGTTGGGGTGTTCCTGCGTGTTCCCCGTCTCCCTTTTTTCTCACTTTTGTTTCTGGATCGGGGTCCTCTGTACTGGCTGTTTCGTGCGATGGGGGGTGAGGGGGTCCCCTCTGCGTTTGAATGGAACACCTTTAGTTTATGAACAGATGATGGACACTTTTCATCTGAAAGACAGCCAGAATTGCATCCAATATGTGAAATGGACATTCTCTCCTGAATACTCCAGTTTCTTTGCTGGACTGGAGGATCAGAATCACTCAAGATGGTCCACCTAAAGCGTGGCCATCTTAAAACATATGAGTGCACATATAAACCCCCAAGAGGCCTGCAAGGCAGCCTACAATCTGCAGTGTGGGGAAGATCAGGCCCCACAAGAATTTGTGCATGAGCTTAAACGTGCCTTTGCACAGACCACCAGGAGGGTGCGCACATATTGTAGGGAGTTCATCAACACCTTCTTCCATGCACTCCTCAAATATATAATGACCCAGCTGGTGAGGGACTTTCACAAGACGAGATCACTGGACTGGGTCATAGAATAAGTGACCCGTATTTATGAGGTACAAAAACCTGTAGATAACAAGAACACAAATAAAAATCCTAAACCAGCCAAATCCCCTGCTGCTGTTAAGGTGGCGGAGGTGAAGGTTGCCCCCATCTCAGATCTGGAGAAGTAGGGCCTAATAATATACCTGTACAAAATCTGTCCAGCCAAATAACCAGAAGGCCCTCGGGCCAATCCCAGACAGGTGGTAGTCAGGGAGGTAATCCCACAAATGGGACCCCCAACTCCCCTTATTACATTAGCCCCTGATACAAGGGTGACAAACCCATCCTGGGGTATGTGTGGACTCCCCTCAGCCCAAAGGGTGGGGGGGTCCAACCAGGTAGGTACCACCCCAGGAAACTTGCCTCCTAACTTTCACCAGGAGGGCAGTAATCCCCCAAATGACGGGTTGAGTTTCTTTCCCCCGTTAGCCCCAAAAGTTCAACCTACAGAACAACCCTCCTCTCTTTCCCCACTTTCCAGAGCCCAGACAGCCCAATCAGGAGAGGGGAGGCCAAGGGTGGAGGGTTACCTAAATTATCCAAACCCAGGGTACCATGGGAGAAGGGACAGTTACCATTCCCGTGATTCACCTACGATGGACCAGAGACACCCGTACCAGCTGGAACAGGTGTCTCAGCTGAAGCACCAGGTCCAGAACCTGTCCCAGAATCTGGGTCGCATGTTGAGGGTTCAGCAGAACCCTCAGATGAACATGGAAGCTCAGAACCCCACAAACCAAGGGTCTGGTACTCCAGAACAATGACTGGGAGAGAACCCCGATACCTCACCGGTTCCAGAGGAGGAGGCGCGGGGGAAGGGAGGTATAAGGCCTCAGAGGACGCTTCCTTCCCCACTTGTGAAAAGCCCCTGGAAACCCAGGAACCAGAACCAAAATCTCCTGCCCCAGAAAGTCTGCAATCCAAGGAACAGAGGGCGCGTAGGAGAAATAAAGAACCCAGAAAAGCCCATTTTGTGGAGGAGGTTAGTGTCCTCCAATTCGAAGGAGAGGGGTCCTCAGAGGATTCTGGGAAAAATAGCTTCTCCTTCAAGGACGGGGGAACACCTCCCAAAGAAAAATGGGTCCCAAGAGATCCTAATGAAGACTGGGTGAATGTGGGCACTGACTTAGAATCGCCCATTATTGAACCCCAGAATGATAAATTGGGAAACCCCATTGCCCAAACATATTCTGGTGACTGCCTCCAAAAAGGGGTGGGGGTGGCCCATAATCAGAACCAGGGGAGCCCAAAACTCCCTCAATATTCAACTGCCACATTTTCCTTGCAGATCCCCAAGCTCCCACACAGAATCATGCCCAAACTACCCCTGTGTTGGAGTCAAGAAACAAGAAATTGACCAAACAACTGCCCCAAAATGCACATTATCTCTGCCCCATTGAGGAGAAGGAGGGAAGATTTTATGCCCCGGTCCAAATACAAGGGCAGTATACAATGTCGGCACTGATGGACACTGGATCCCAATCAACTCTTCTGTCAAAGAGAGCCTTTGATCTGCTGAATTCAGGAAGGGAGGAGAGATACCAGATCCCTCTCACCCCTCTTCCTGGACAACTTCAGAACTTCGATGGGAATGAAATTCCTGTCAAGGAGACTGCAGATCTGGAAATTAAAATTGGGCGACACAAGGTGAAACACCCAGTCATAGTCATGATGCCAGAGGGCACACCCAGTCTACTGGGGAATGACATCCTGCTAAGGTTGTCACCCCTAATAGAATATGTGAACAAGTTCCTCTGGACCCAGACTAACCGGCCAATAAAATTAAAACAGTGTGAACCATGTTAGTTTAAATGGCACATGCTACATGGTTGAACAAAACCAGGATCATATTGAGTTCCATTTTCAAAACCACCAAATCCCTGACGTGACAGTAATTTCTGTAGGACAACAAACTGGTGATGGGAATTCCTCTCCATTTCTGAAAATCAACCTCCCTTCCCGTTTCAAGTGGCATTCCACAATGGAAGGAAATACTCTAATAATTCTATACTAATTCACAATCAGAAAATCTCAATTCCATAGTCCAAAATGATGAGAAACCAGCTCAAAGCTTAGCTGACATTCAGAAGATTAGAGAACAGTTATTCATCCCTATTCAGTTCAATGAGGGGAAGGAATCTGTTCTCACCCGAGTGTGTGTGTGAACAATGGTATGAGCTTCATCAGTGAAGCCATGTTCCGAAAACTCCCAAAAGATCCAGCCATTCCCACATTTAAATTGATCGATAAGTGGGAAATGGGCCTGGAAACTCCCAAATCCAAACATCTCCTGCCTAGCAGGTGGATACTCAAAATTTCTATAGGAAACAAAAGCATAGTTCATAATTGTTGGGTTGTGCGAGATGTCCCTGCTGCATTCTATTTAGGCAGTGACATTCTCAATCGCTTTGCCATTGAATTGGACCTGATCAATTACAAAGCCTGGTCCCGACTAGGGGGCAATCCCATGGACTTTGATGATGAAGAGAAAGCATTTCGGTCAGCCTAATTGCTGCCGTATGCAGTTGGGGTTCAAATTGGAGAGGAAGTCACCATCCCAGGACGGCCACGACTATTCCCACTTGAATTAAAAATTAAAAGAGGACAGAAACGGCAAAATCCTGACACATATGTTCACCTCAATGCCCATCTCCAACAGCAAGGGTTGGGGTTAAACCCAACACCATTAGTCAATGTAGAACACAACTCCATTCCAATATTGATGGATACAGCGACCTTAGGAGTATCACTCTGGGCGCAGGCACCATTATTGGAATGGCGGTTGATGACCGACATTTTTCCATAGATTTAGGTAATGGACTGATAGGACCAATGACTGTTTTGACAGTGATAGCGACGTAACAACGGACAGGATCTTCACCCGGAATGGGGGGAATTTCCTGGTGTACTCCTCCTGCCCTTACGGTAAGGAAGAGGTGACCTGGGACGTCAGGAAGGATGAGGTGATCTTCCAGGTCCACAAGGACTGCCTACCCTGCCTGGAACCCTCTGTCCAGTTCAACACTTTAACCAGGGACCTCTACATCCAGCTGGAGGAGGTCGATGAAATAGCCAAACCAGAAGTATTTCCGGGATTCAGCAAATGATTGAAGAGAGAGTAAACCTAGCTGATGCCTGTCAGACTCTGGAGCAAAAGCAAAAGTTGAAACAAGTTTTCTTAGATTTTCAAAATCTCTTTGCAGTGGACTCATGACTGTGGTCGCACCAAAATCCATACAACAATTCCCATGGACCCTGGTATGACTCCAGTGTTTGTGAAGCAATACCGCTTGCCTCTCGCATCCATGAGTCCCTCACAGAAATAATCAAAAACCTTGGGATAATTCGTCCAGTCAAGAGCACCTTCAATAATCTGGTGCTCGGGATTTTAAAACCCAACGGCCAGTGGAGACTCTGTGCTGACCTAAGGGAGCTAAACAAACGGGTCCACATGTCCCGATGGCCTCTCCCCTACATTGACCAAGGGCTGGCCCAGATCCAGGGGTCAAAGTTATACACTCGCATTGACCTAACTGATGGGTACTGGACCGTACCTGTCGGTAAGGAGGACCAATACAAGCTGGTCTTTACCTTCGGGGGGCAGCAGTACACTTGAACCCAGATTCCCTTCGGATACATCAACTGCGGCAATGAATTTAACATATTATTACACAAGGGCGTGCCCAACTTGGGTGAAAGGGGTAACCTGGCCTATGTAGATGATGTCCTGATCAAAAGCTCAACTGTGGAGGAACACATAGCGGAAATCTGTTATGTGCTTACCCAGTTGAAGGTTGCCAGAGCAAAACTCTCTTTCCAAAAGGCACAATGGTGCAGGACCTGTGTCAATTTCTTGGGACATGGTCTCTGTCCCCAGGAAAAGAAAGTGGAAGCACTCCTGAAACTAAAAGACCCCACAACTCTGCATGAGCTAAGGAGCCTCCGTGGACTGACTAATTACAGTACAAAGTTCATTGAGGATTATGCAGAGATCACAAGACCCCTGATCCATCTGTTGAAGGGGGGGGGGGGTGAAGTGGAGTCCAGAACAAGCCGAGGCAGTAAAGCAACTCAAAAGAAGCCCCTCACAAGCGCCTTGTCTAGCTTACCCTGTCAAAAACAAGGAGTTCTTCTTGGAGACAGGGTTCTCAAATACATGCTTGACTGCAGTATTATACCAAAAGCATGACAAGGTCAATAAAGTAATCTCCTATGCAAGCAAGACTTTATCCTCTGTGGAGGAAAAATTCAACGATTGTGAGAAGGCACTCCTGGCAACGGTGTGGGCATTGAAAAATTACTGCGCGTTCATTCAGGGGGACCACATCATAGTGGAGACTCCACACCAGCCTCTGCAATATCTCCAAAGTGACAGCATCCGGGCCGGAAATGTGAGTAATTCTAGAATTACTTCCTGGATTCTGTCAATGCAAGGCTTTCCTGTGGAGGTCAGATATGGCCAAAACGAGAAGAGTCCCCTCACGCAAGGACTGGCTGACTTGCATGATTGTGCCAGAGAAAACTGTCTCGAGGACGAGTCTTAAAACCCAGGACAACATGGAGGTGTACCTGAATTTCCCACACAAAGTCTATGAAGAAGACAAGTGCGAGGGAATGCCCACTGTTTATGTGGATGGGTGCTCCTACCATGTTGACAACAACGGGGAAAAGGAACTGGTGACCGGTGTTGGGAATGCCTGGGTGAATGATGCCCCAGAACCCTCCGCTGGGTACAAAATCAGTCCCCGTAGTAGTCAGGTGGCAGAGCTGATGGCAGTTCATCAAGCCATCCTCACTGCTGTCCATCACCAACTCCACAAACTGGTCATAATCACTGATTCCGATTATGTCCGGAACGTGTACGTGGAGCACCTGGTAAATTGGAAAACCAGAGGGATGCTATGTGCCGTCAACAAACCACTCAAGCATGGCAAGCTAATAGAAAATATTGATGATGTGGTCACCTCTAGTGGGATGACCATCTACTGGAAAAAGATCAAGGGTCATTCCAGAATAGAGGGACCAGACACAACTGGAAATTACCTAGCTGATCAGCTGGCCAAAACCGGAGCCATCCAAGGGGATCTCCTTGAGATAGAATCCATGTTGTGTGAAATCCACGTCACTGCTATCACCAGGTCCCAGAAAAATGCTCACGATGAACTCAACTGCCCAGTGGAGTAAGGAGACCCCAGATGCTGATTTAATCACAGCTCAAAAAGTGCATCCAATCATTGGTAAGTTTTATCAACACATTGAGGATCCTGAGAACTTTCCCCTGACGGATACCGATTGCTCTGTGAAACAGGACCTCAGAGTGATGATGAAATGTCCAAAAATGTTCCGAATCCAAGACGGTTTGTTGGTGAGGAGATCCATATCTGGCTGTGACCAGTGGGTGGTCCCTACCTCATTCCGAAGCCTGATGCTAAGTCACGCCCATGATGCGGCCACAGCCGGTCATCAGGGGTTTCATACTACATTAGAAATCTTGCGAGAGGTTGCACACTGGCCACACATGGGGCAGGACCTCGACCAATACTTGAAGGGGAGTCTTGTGTGTGCATAATTTCAGCCAACATCACTCACACACCAAGCTCCCCTCCAGAAGAGGAGGATGACACTGCCTTGGTCAGATTTACAAGTAGATTTCATCTGGCCCGTGATTCGCTCCTCTAGGGGGAACAAGTACATTTTAACCGTAACATGCTTGTTTACTAAATGGGTGGAATGTCTCCCGGACCCAAATTGCAAGGCAGAAACAGCAGCTGGATTTGATTCAGCCAGGATTGAGTCAGACCGAGGTAGTCACTTCACCAGCGAAGTTATGACAAAGATGTGGGAGATACTTGGGGTAAAAAGGAAACTACACAATGCATACTGGCGTCCTCTAGTGGTAGAGTTGAGAGGTACAATAAAACCATTGTGAGCACACTAAAAAAGTTTGTGGCAGACTCTGTGCCAAGTTGGGATATTCGATTACCACTTGTCCTGATGGCCATCAGATCTACCTCTTCTTCTGCAACTAAAATTTCCTGATGACTGGACGAAGGATGGTGCTACCCCAGCATCTGCGCTACAGAACCCAAGAGCAGACACTAATAAATGCCTCCACAACTCATGAGCATGTTGAGAATCTGTGAAAACACCTTCAACATGCTTTTGCGTACACTCAGCGGAATCAAGAAAGATCTGCAGACAGCATGAAGACCCACTATGATCTGAAGACAACCAAAAAGGAATATCAATTAGGAGACAGGGTCTACTTGTACAATTTCCAAAGGAACCAAAGAGCGCACATTTTTGCCTAGCTGGTGGGACCTTTTGAAATTGTGGACAGAATCTCACTAGTCGCCTACAGAATCCGCATCCCCAGGGCGACTTGACAGAAGAAAGGTGGGTCCCCATCAATCAGCTAAAGAGTTGCCACCCAGGCACACTTTGCAACAAATAGAGGAGTACATAGAAAACCCAATAGCGGACACTTCTGAAGCATAGAAATATTTCAATGTTCATTGAATGCATGTATATCCCACTGCTGAAGTCCCGATTGGAGGACAGTACAGGGGGAAATGGTCATAACCAGGTTTGTGTTTTATTTTATAGATTTGCACTGATTATACCTAGCAACCAAGGAGGACCTCCTCAGGGACCCGGAAGGAGAAACCCAAAGAAATCCGGGTGCCTCTCCACACCAGAAAACAAAACCAGAGAGAAGGCTGGGGGTATCGTTCCACATCCCAACCAGAGGCAGCGAGGAGAGCGTGTCGCATCATCCGCTGGTGGAAGAAGGATTCATACCAAACTGAACCCGCTTTTTCAAGAAAGATAAATCCCACTTGCCCGACTCCCCCACGACTGGAAGTCCAGACAAAGTCAGGGGGAGGGGGGATTCTGTGGGATATTTTGACCCACTCAGCTATGCTTCACTTCATCACTTTGCTGCATTGGTGCAAGAAACAGCCCAAAATGGCCACGCTGACTCCTGTGCATGCCAAGATCCCTAAACTGCGTTTTTCAACAAACAGAAAATGGCTGCACTACTCTACCAACCACATTTCAGGAGGGGTAAAACAGAGTACTCACTGCAGGAATGTGCCAGTGCGCTCTGCAACATTTCACATGAAGCAAAGGAAAGAAGCACTATTACTTTGCTGTAAACCCAATATGCCTCTTTAAAATGTCTTCTTTTCAACCTTGAAAGTGCTGTTTGGCGCTAAATTCATCAATTCCTCCTGAACCACTATGATCAAAAAGGCCCTGCAATGACCAGGATCAGTCTTGATTTTCAGAGGAACCGGGCCTCATTTGAATGACAGCCCCTATCAAAAATATCTTTGGAAAAGCAAACCAGGGACTGTGTTTTAATTTTCCACGGGAAACACAGCTATTTCTTTGCAACAAGTATCAAGAATCAGCTGTCCAGAGAAATACTATAAACAGATGCATGATACCTGTATCCATGCTGCAAACAACTCCACCACTCAAGGAAAGAAATAGAGCTACCCAAAGTGTGTATTTGCTGCAGAGGAAAACCGAATTCAAAGAAATGTTAAATGTGCTTTTGCCTGAATGAAGAGCAAAATCGCCTATTTTTAAAGTATATTATTGTGTAAAGGCTTGATTATTTAAGAAATGTAAAATGATTTGCTACTGTGAAAAATCCACCTATAAACTGTTTTAATTCCATAGGTTTAAAGTAAAGATTTAAAAGGAAATCAAAGTTAAAACCCAGGCTGAGTTGGCATACTATATAAAAAATAAACCTGCTCTGCAAGTTGCTAGCCCTGAGAAGGGGTGACACCTCAAAATGCTGGCGCAGGAAAGGCTAATTGCTAGCTTGGAGGCTTTGAATACCCAGGACAATGGGGTTTTCCAAGTTGCTTCAGACATTCGTCTTTGCCCCAGATAATTGCAGGCTAAGACTCTCACCGTTCAAGTGGAGGGGCAGGAAACTTCAGTCAAGGGAGAGGCCCCTCATTCTGCTTCAAGGGATTGGCATTTGCTTACACTTTGAAAAGAAAAAAAACTGACAAGTGACATTTGGTTTTAAAAAGACTATTTGGAACTGAACTTCAAAGACATTTAACTTTGCCACAAGAATGAGCAAACATGTGGAAGTTGGTTGTTTTAAATCTAATGTTATGCTATTCATTTGAAGACTTGGTAGGACTCAGTACTGCATAAGGAACAGAAGTTATAAACAATGACCGATTGCGCGAAAAGTATTAATGTTGCAAACATAACATTGTGTACACATATCCCAGGGGTAATTGCGCATCTATGTAAGAAATTGGGAATGTTAGGCCAAATTTTTCATGGTTAAAATTGCCAAAATGTAGCAGAAAGGCAAAACCAAGTCCCACAGACTTGGGATTTGGATTGAAATGTGACCCACAAAATATGTAACCTGTGTATCTGATTTTCTCAGAGGTGATCACTGTATAAATATGTATTAATGGGAACGTTAGATTTTGGTTCCAGTGGCTTGGGGAGGTTTTTAGTCATTGTAAAAATCATCTCATAAACATGACATCCTTTTCTGTCATCCAATCAGCGAAAAGCAAGGCGGAAACTGTGCTCTTGCCCAATCCTAGCATTAGGGGTGTGGACAGTAAGCCTGCCCCGCCATATACTTTAGTGATATCATTTGGCATGATAAATGAGGTAACCTGACAACACACAAAAAGGACTGATTCCTGACTTCTTCCTATTTTTTTCTGGCTGGCGTCACATTCATGATTTCTTCATCTTTGATTCCCGATTTCCTTACAAAGCCAAGGCCTAAGCATTGCTGAACCCATTTTCAGCTATGCCTCCAATTCTAAAAAAATCCCAAAAACCCAAGGGAAGCATTCTGATCCAGCTGACTTGCTACTACTAAACGCATGCCTGCTGCAAACTCGCCATCCCACTGATCTCCAGTCTTCAGTAAACCGGAAGTGCAGTCCAGTGCCGTCCAGGTAACCAGAACCGCCCAGCTGACCCCATCCCGCCAGCAGATGTGCCCTCCTGTCCTTGATTAGACCCAATCCGTGTGATGACCAGAACCCTTGAAGGTTCAAAATCCTAAATTAAACTTGACTAAGTATTATAGGAAGCATAGAAAATCATAGCATACCTTGCCTTGTTTTGTTCCACCCCAATCTCTAAACCATCCTATCCTTACCTTAAGAACTTGTAACATTGTCAGAACCATTCTTGAAACCTTGCCTTTGATTCTTTACGCTAGTGCTAACTTCTTTAAATAATTATGTCTTGTGAAATCCTAAACCCTTTTTCCTCCTTCGGGTAATAAGACTGGGTCCGCCAGAGCGGGCGCGTAGGTGCTGAAGTTGGTTCTGTGGATCAACGCTAGAGCTTACTGTGTTTCAATCTGGTAACCTAGCCTGAATGCCCTAGTGTAGAGCATAACTATCCTTGTAAAAATTGATTTCTGTTTTCTGTTTCACGCCTTTATTTTTCAAAAACGCCTCTCATTCAACATTGCATAACTCACTCAATTTAATAGCTAGCGACTTCATTTCAACTCTGGATGATACCCAAGACATATAGCTACATCCCAACCACACTCAAAATCAGTATATTTCACCCATTTTACTTAAAAACCATTTGGTTTATTTTAGGCGGGAATCAGCATTTCTGCAAAGTTTTATACGTGTGATTTTCACTCTGAATGTGAATGGCAGGTCGGAAATAATTTAAAGTGGTTAATTTTGCACAAACTATAGCTCATGATTGTTCACATCTTGTCAATGTTGCTCCCATAGAAATGTATACTGAATTAAGGATTTTTGCACACTTTTGATTGTTTTGCTAAGCCATTTTCGAATGTCAATTTAAAAGTGTAAGTTTACAAACCTGTTTTTCTCTCTTGTTTGGGGAGGGAAGGTTGTACTCAAATTCTGTTTACTGTCGTTTATTCCTGAATACCTGCTGCTTCCTTACATCTGTTTAAAATTGCTTATTTGTGGGTTGAGGAATATTGCAGGGGGAAATCCTAACTTAAGTGCTAAGCTTCCAAACAAGCCAAAAGTTTTCTTTTCTCTGGTGTTTTCCTTCTGTGTGCTAAAGAGTGAATTTAGGCTCATTAGGGCCAGCAGAGCATTCCTATCACACAACAGCTGCCTCACCCTCGCCAGAGCCCTCATACAATCCAAACTGGACTATTGCAACAGCTTGTACCTAGGTGCTAACCAATCCGTACTTAAAAAACTGCAGCTACTTCAAAATAACGCTCTGCGCTCAGCCCTCAACATTCCCAGACGAGAGCATATCTCCGCTACTAGGAAAGCCTGCAAATGGATCTCCATACACCAGGAAATTGATTTAAAAACCATCTGCCTCACGTACAAGTCCCTCAATCACCTAGCAACACCACATCTAGCTAACAAATTCATCATGAAACCTGCTACCAGAACCACCAGATCCCAGTGACAGTGCCCAGATTCCAATTAATAAGAGCTGGAGGGGCAAGCTTCACAGTACTTGCCTCCCAACTCTGGAACACCCTACCTCTCAACATCAAAACTATCAAGTCCTTCCAGATCTTCAGGAAGCAGGTAATCAGCTGGCTCCTAAACAAAGAGTAGCCCGACTAACACCTGACTTCACACCCCCTGCACGGTAACTGGCTCATGCACTGTATTTATATTGTATCTGTATATTGATAACTATATATATGTATGTATTATAAGTATGTACGAAGTATGCATCACAAAGATACTTCTCAACGTTGTAACTGTATTCTTAAGCGCCCTTCTATCCCTGGGTTTGGAGCGCTATACAAATAAAATAAACAAACAAGTGCACTACATACCTTTCTATCTGTTATTGTCACCACAGTGGTGATTGCGACTCCCTATTAAAAAGTATATGTTTGATTTGAATTTTAAATGAATAAATAAATAAATATTACCTTTACCAACCAGCCTGATTCCTGGTCCATTGTGACCTGGGGTATTTTGAGAAGGGGTGTATCACTCAGAATATTGAACCTATAGATATAATATAAAATAAGCATTTCAGCTGTGCGCTGCATACTAGGCTGAGGCCATGGTGTATCGCCTGATTGACCTACTTAACTCTGTGTACATGTCTCAAAAGATGAGAAAGCCTCTGGAAAAAGATACCAGGTTCCGACTCATAGCGGAGTGTCCGAGACCGGAGCTAGCATGGAAGGTAGCTGATACACCCGAGCTCGACTTCAGTTTTATGTTAGGCAATGTCAATTGTGCAATATCTTCTGAGCAGCGTCGATCCATGCTTCTAAAAATAGATAGTAAGCTAGGGGACCTAGCTTCCTACAAAGCCAACGAAAGTGCACAAGGCCTCCTTTTCGGGGATACCTTCGTTAAGGAGATGAATACGTTTGTCGGGACATATACCGCTTTGGAAAAAGCACAAGCCTCCATCGGGAAAGTGTTCCCAGGGAGAGTTTTTGCGGGGCCGGCCGATTTAGAGGGAATTATTGGGAAACCCGTTAGCAAGACGTGTTCTTCCCCAACAGAGGAAGAGGCTCCCGAGGACGTTGTGGGCGGGGAGATTATCAACGCTAAAGCATTAGCACAGGTGAGAGAGCGCACAGCAATCTATCCTCCAGTGGGGGGCAGGACGAGGTATTGTTGGCGCAGCTTGTGCGATCTGTCTTCAGACGCATGGGTCCTACAGACCATGCAAGTTTTTGTGTTGGAGTTCCTAGGGTCTCCAAAGCAGGCCCCCCCCCAGAACATTCAGATGGCACAACCAGAGGAAGCATTGTTAGACGCAGAGATTCAGGAACTAGCACAACTGAACGCGATAGAAAGAGCAATGTTAGGCGAGCCATCCTTCCTGAGCAGCATGTTTCTAGTCCATCGCAAGGACAAAGTTCTGCCAGTAATAAATTTGAAAGAGCTGAACAGCTGGTTAGTGTACAAGCATTTCAAGATGGAGGGAATCCATCTTCTAGGAAACCTGCTCAGAAAAGGGAATTGGCTGGTGCGGCTAGATTTGAAAGATCGATACCTGACAGTGCCGATAGCAGCACACTGCCGCTCTTTCCTGAGATTTATCTGGAGACACGAACCATGTGTCATGATCTCTGCTTCCAAAAGATCAGGACTTGCCCGACTCCCTTGGAAGCAGACCCATAACCCCGGTTCCGAGTGCCAGCCAGTCCCAATTGGGACATTTTGGACCCTGTCCTGGCGCCAGTGGCACCAGGCTCATAAAGATGCCCAGTCCCAGCGCTGGAAGCGCCGGGCTCATAATGCTTGGGTGGACTTACCTGTAGCAGACCATGCTGCTTACTTACCTGCCAGTTGAACCCCTGATCCTCTTCTGTTTGGGACTACTTTTTCTGTTGGGTGGGGCAGGAGCCACTCCCTAGGTTCAGAACACTGGAACTCTTCTGGAAAGCAGGAACTATTTTCTTACCTAGGCGTGGCTGTGGAAGGAGACACCTAAGCACTACAGGAGGCTATTTAAACCACACCCGATGGATGAATCTTGCTTTGTGTTATTCTGCATTCTCTGCAGCAGAACGCTCATCGTGTCTTCTGCTTCTGATCCTGGGCCTAAGGGAACAAAGGCTTACCATCCTGGAATCCAGTCTTCAGCAGCACCTGTAAAGACAAAGAAAGAACAGGTTAGCACTACGGTCTTCAGTGGCAGCGCATCTCTTACCTGGTCCATCGGCTGTCACCAACGCCTTGCGCTGCATTCCGGCATCTGAAAGACAAAGGCTTACCTACTCTTCGCATGCTCCGGAGGTCTTCGCACTGCATTCCGGCATCTGAAAGACAAAGGCTTACCTACTCTTCGCATGCTCCGGAGGCCTTCGGCGCTGCATCCCGCATCTGAAAGACAAAAGAAGGTGCGTTGAAAGACATTGGGCAACTTTATTACTCACGTGCCATTACTCTTTCCCACGCCGAATCCAGTGGGTATTCCAGCACCCTTCAGCTTCTCTAAAGCTCCGAACTTGTACCTGCAAGATAAAAGGGACAGTTAGTGCGCATCGTGAAGCAGGCTACAAGCGCTTACTTACGTGCTTCCAGGCACTGCTATTGCTCACGCGGGTTCGATCCTCAACTTTCATCAGCCCGCCATCCGCCATCGCCGGAACCCTGCAAAACAAGAGATATCATTACAAAAGACTTAAGACATTTGAAGTGCCCAGAACTTACCGTTCGTGCAGTTAACGACGGACAGCAGTCCTCTGAGGTCAAGGGGCCTGCACCCTTATCCAGTGAAGAAACTGGTTACGGCACCCTGCCCCAAGGCAGATGGAGAGCTTGGCGCTCACTTACCTAAGGTGAGGGTGTTAACCTTTGGGGTTCTACAGGAGAAGAGAAAGGGAAGAGGAGAGAGGCACCCAATAACCCCAGTTCATTAATCCCATATTTTCTATCTGCAGACATCTTACTCTTCGAGTCAGACATACAGTGCACAGAGGTCCAGCCCAAAGAGCCAACCGTGTGTTACACATCACCTTTGAAGATACGGCATTCACCCAGTCAAGACCGGCGCCTCTGCGGGAATCAGGTGAGTGTTACAGAACGCAAAGCCTATCGCAAAACTCCCACCCAGGCGCTATGGAAACCTCGGATACCGACCAGCTAGCCCAGTTACTTGGGGAACTAAGAGCAGAAGTGCATGCAGCCTGTCAGGAAACAAATGCTCTAAGAAGGGAACTAATTATTTCCAAGGAGCGAACAGACGATCTCGCTAGACAATTGCTACAGTCACAAGCCGGACAAACTCCGTTACCCGCATCAGGGGCAAATCTTCCTTCAACATCCTCTACGAACCCAGTGCAGATCAACCTACCTGGGAATGTACCTCTGGCTCCGCCCGAACGATTTTCTGGTGACCCAAAGAGGTTTGCAGTATTTATTAATCAGTGCCGGTTGCACTTCTTATGCCGGCCAGCAGCCTTTCCAACTGATCAAGCTAAGGTAGCTTTCGTGCTTTCGTACCTTAGTGGTAATGCGGCAGACTGGTCGATCCCTCTAGTTAATCAAGATGATCCGGTTCTCCATAATTTTCAAGCTTTTCAGCTCAGTATGGAAAAACGGTTTGCAAGACATTCACAGGGGCAGGCCTTGGACAATGAGCTCCTTTCATTGCGACAGGGTAATCAAGACCTTTTGGCTTATATTGCGTCTTTCAACAGACTGATAGTGGAAACTCGATGGCCTGAGGACAAAAGGATTACGCTGTTTTATAGAGGTCTACGTGGAGAGCTCAAAGATGTGTTAGCCCAAGTAGTGAATCCCCCGCAAGACTGTTCGGACTATATTGACTTAGTCGTTCAAATTGACCACAGACTGCAGAACAGGAAGGCCGATCGTTCCAAGTTTGGTGCTCGAGTATTTTCCAAACCACCAACTCCTACCAAAGGAGTAGACTCCGGGGAACCCATGCAAATAGGGGGCCTGAAAGGACCACTAACACAAAAGGAGCGGGAAAGGAGAAAACAGCTGCAATTATGCCTCTATTGCAGAAACTCGGGGCACTTTCTTCGAGACTGTCCGGTGAAACCAGCCAAGAAGGCAGTAGGAGCTGCAGTTACCAGGGTCACAAACTCTGAGCAGAGAAACGACCTCGCCCGACAAGAATAGAGGTCCTCTTGCCGAGCGTTAAAACCAGTTCCGTGACCTCGCATTTCGTGATACCTATGGTCCTCATTAGCCCTGAACATCCGGATCGATTACATGCGATTGAAGCTTACGTCGACAGCGGTGCCATCGGCAATTATGTGGATCATGAAATGGTTTTGAGGATGAATCTGACTCTTTGTCCAAAGGCTGTAAAGGACGTCATTACTACGGTGGATGGTACGGAGATAGCCTCCGGACCAGTAACGCATACCACCCAAGAAGTGACGCTAGTAAGTCAAGATGGACACCATGAGAAGATCGTGTTCGATGTGATCAAGGCCCCTCAGTTCCAGATTATTCTAGGAATTCCTTGGTTAGAGAAGCACAATCCTCAGATCGATTGGCGAGCAAGAACGATTCAGTTTCCAGAATGTGTCTCTACTTGTCACCCTCGACCTGGTGTTGCACTGGCAGCAATTTCCTCGGAGGCTCCCCAGTTACCCCCTGAATACCTAGAATTCCAAGATGTTTTCCGGAAGGATCAGGCTAACTCCCTACCTCCTCATAGGTCTTATGACTGCCAGATAGACCTGATACCTGGATCTACTCCTCCTTGTAGTAGAATTTATGCCCTCACCGAGCCTGAGAATCTTCACCTCCGACAGTACCTGGATCAATACCTAGCGAATGGGTTTATTCGTCCTTCCAAGTCCCCTGCTTCCTCAGCTTTGTTCTTCGTTCCAAAAAAAGAAGGGGACCTTAGAACTTGTAGATTATCGCGCCCTGAACCAGATCACAGTTAAGAATAGATATCCGTTACCTTTGATCCCTGAACTCCTGGACCAAGTCAGAAAAGCATGCATATATACAAAGCTGGATTTTAGAGGAGCCTACCACTTGGTACGAGCAAAAGAGGGCGATGAATGGAAGACGGCCTTCCGCACCAAGTATGGGCTATTTGAATATCAGGTCATGCCCTTCGGACTTTGCAATGCCCCGGCCGCCTTTCAATATTTTATGGACAATGTCCTCAGAGAGCTCATAGATGTGTGTGTTGTTGTTTACATTGACGACATCCTCGTTTATTCTTCATCGGAAACTGAACATCGGAAACACGTGAAAATGGTCCTCGAGAGATTGCGTCAACACAAACTTTTCGCTAAGTTGGAAAAATGTGTTTTCAACGTGACTGAAGTTGAATTCTTGGGATTCATATTATCACCTAGCGGAGTGCGTATGGATTCAATGAAGGTCGATGCAATTCTCAAATGGCCATCGCCATCCTCCGTAAAAGGTGTTCAAAGCATGTTAGGCTTCGCTAACTTTTACCGCAGGTTTATCCCCGAATTCTCTCGAATAGTCCAGCCCATCACCGCCTTGTTAAAGAAAAACAAACGTTTTGAATGGTCTACCGAGGCGGAACAAGCTTTCCAGAATTTGAAGACTAGATTTATCTCTGCACCGATCTTAAAACATCCTCGCCCAGAACTCCCCTACATTGTTGAAACTGATGCTTCAAGCCTTGCCCTGGGGGCAGTTCTATCACAAAAGGACCCAGTAACCAATCAGTTGCATCCCGTGGCATTTTGGTCCCGCAAATTCTCGCCTCCTGAAATCAATTACACTATTACTGATAAGGAACTTCTAGCTATCAAGTCCGCCTTTAAGGCTTGGCGGCATTATCTTCTGGGGGCCCGACACACCGTTACTGTGATTACAGATCACCGAAACCTGCAATATTTGAAAACCGCAAAAGCTCAATCCTCTAGGCAACTCCGTTGGGCACTA
Organism: Ambystoma mexicanum; assembly: GCF_040938575.1. Classification (NCBI taxonomy): domain Eukaryota; kingdom Metazoa; phylum Chordata; class Amphibia; order Caudata; family Ambystomatidae; genus Ambystoma; species Ambystoma mexicanum. The sequence continues at coordinate 1,148,288,265 of NC_090932.1, forward strand.
TTCTTTGCCGAGTTTGACTTCATAATTACCTATCGACCTGGTACAAAAAACGGTAAAGCTGATGCCCTTTCTCGGATGGGAGTGGAAGAACATTTGATCAATCCTAAACCTGTACCTATCATTCCCGAATAAAGAATTCTAGGTGTAATCGCCACACAATCCATAGAGGAAGTTAAGGATAAAGCCAGGCTACTGGTAACTCCAGCAGACATACAGAATTGGCATCTGCAGGGAAAGGACTTTACGGTGAAGGACAACCTATTATATTTCCAAGAACGGTTATACCTGCCCAGCACAGATTTACAGAAAAAGGTAATCTCTTGTTATCACGATTCTTTAATGGAAGGACATCCCGGTATGACCAAGACCTCGGAAAAGATCAAGTGCTACTTCTGGTGGCCGTCTTGGAAAAAAGATATCAGAGACTTTATAATGTCCTGTGGAGTATGCGCCCAAAACAAGAGTCAAAAGGAAAAACCAGCCGGCCTCTTACGCCCTATTGACATCCCGCCTCGCCCTTGGCATACGCTTTCTATGGACTTCATCACCGATCTACCTCCATGCTCCGGATACAATACGGTCCTAGTAATCGTGGACCTATTCTCCAAGATGGCGCATTTCATTCCACTCAAAGGCTTACCAACAGCAGCAACACTGGCCCGAGAATTTCTCGAAAACATCGTCCCACTGCACGGTTTTCCTTCAGTTCTAATTTCGGATCGAGGTAGTCAATTTATTTCTCATTTTTGGCAAAGTTGCTGTCGGTCGGCTCAAATTGATGTGAGACTTTCGACCAGCCACCACCCTCAAACCGACGGACAAACCGAGAGGACCAATCAAACTCTGGAACAGTATTTGCGCTGCATGCTACAACAAACTGAAAAAACTTGGAAAGATATCCTTTGGATAGCCGAATATGCCTACAATAACTCTGTCCACTCGGGAACTGGGAAGACCCCGTTTTTTCTTTTATATGGTAGTCACCCTCGAACCTCGGAGTTGGATCCACTCCAAGATCTTGGAACACCAGCAGTAGACCACCTGCATTCTACAATCACCCAAGCCTTTAAGGAAGCTGTTTCTCACCTTCAAAGGGCTAAAGAACAATACAAGAAAGGAGCAGACCAACATCGGAAGGAAGCCCCCCAATATCAAGTAGGAGATCAAGTCTGGTTATCCACCAAATATCTACCTCTAAAAGGACCACGCACATTCAACCCAAGATACCTTGGTCCCTATTCCATCACTACCATAGTAAATCCAGTAGCGGTCAAGTTGGACTTGCCCCCTCACATGAAGATACATCCGGTCTTCCGCGTCTCTCTATTAAAACCCGTGCAAACTCAAACCCGACTAACTACATCTCCAAAACCTATTCTAGTTGATGGAGAACTCGAGTTTGAAGTGAAAAGCATCCTGGATTCCAAGATCTCCAAATCTAAACTATTTTACCTGATTGACTGGAAAGGCTACGGTCCCCAAGAAAGATCCTGGGAACCTGCAGAATATATCCACGCGCCTCGTCTAATCAAAAGATTTCATCGAACATTTCCTAACAAGCCCAAACCCCCGGAGAAGCCCGGTTTGGGAGGGGCCTTGAGGGGGGGTGCTGTCATGATCTCTGCTTCCAAAAGATCAGGACTTGCCCGACTCCCTTGGAAGCAGACCCATAACCCCGGTTCCGAGTGCCAGCCAGTCCCAATTGGGACCTTTTGGACCCTGTCCTGGCGCCAGTGGCACCAGGCTCATAATGATGCCCAGTCCCAGCGCTGGAAGCGCCGGGCTCATAATGCTTGGGTGGACTTACCTGTAGCAGACCATGCTTCTTACTTACCTGCCAGTTGAACCCCTGATCCTCTTCTGTTTGGGACTACTTTTCCTGTTGGGTGGGGCAGGAGCCACTCCCTAGGTTCAGAACACTGGAACTCTTCTGGAAAGCAGGAACTCTTTTCTTACCTAGGCGTGGCTGTGGAAGGAGACCCCTAAGTACTACAGGAGGCTATTTAAACCACACCCGATGGATGAATCTGGCTTTGCGTTATTCTGCATTCTCTGCAGCAGAACGCTCATCGTGTCTTCTGCTTCTGATCCTGGGCCTAAGGGAACAAAGGCTTACCATCCTGGAATCCAGTCTTCAGCAGCACCTGCAAAGACAAAGAAAGAACAGGTTAGCACTACGGTCTTCAGTGGCAGCGCATCTCTTACCTGGTCCATCGGCTGTCACCAACGCCTCGCGCTGCATTCCGGCATCTGAAAGACAAAGGCTTACCTACTCTTCACATGCTCCGGAGGTCTTCGCACTGCATTCCGGCATCTGAAAGACAAAAGCTTACCAGCTCTTCGCACGCTCCGGAGGCCATCGGCGCTGCATCCCGCATCTGAAAGACAAAAGAAGGTGCGTTTAAAGACATTGGGCAACTTTATTACTCACGTGCCATTACTCCTTCCCACGCCGAATCCAGTGGGTATTCCAGCACCCTTCAGCTTCTCTAAAGCTCCGAACTTGTACCTGCAAGATAAAAGGGACAGTTAGTGCGCATCGTGAAGCAGGCTACAAGCGCTTACTTACGTGCTTCCAGGCGCTGCTATTCCTCACGCGGGTTCGATCCTCAACTCTCATCAGCCCGCCATCCGCCATCGCCGGAACCCTGCAAAACAAGAGATATCATTACAAAAGACTTTTAAGACATTTGAAGTGCCCAGAACTTACCGTTCGTGCAGTTAACGACGGACAGCAGTCCTCTGAGGTCAAGAGGCCTGCACCCTTATCCAGTGAAGAAACTGGTTACGGCAGCCTGCCCCGAGGCAGATGGAGAGCTCGGCGTTCACTTACCTAAGGTGAGGGCGTTAACCTTTGGGGTTCTACAGGAGAAGAGAAAGGGAAGAGGAGAGAGGCACCCAATAACCCCAGTTCATTAATCCCATATTTTCTATCTGCAGACATCTTACTCTTCGAGTCAGACATACAGTGCACAGAGGTCCAGCCCAAAGAGCCAACCGTGTGTTACACATCACCTTTGAAGATACGGCATTCACCCAGTCAAGACCGGCGCCTCTGCGGGAATCAGGTGAGCGTTACACCATGGCAGTTCAGAAGCCTACCATTCGGGCTAGCTTCAGCACCATGGGCATTCACCAAGCTCATGAGGCCCGTAGCAACAGCGCCCCGAGAGCAGGGTATTCGATATCTTCTTTATGGCAGAAGACAGAAGTCAGTTACTGAAGCAGGTTCAATGGGCAATAGACCTAATTTTCAGTCTAGGTTTCTTGATAAACAGAGACAAATCGGAACTAACGCCACCCAAGCGACTAGAATTTTTAGGCTTCACTGTAGATACATGAATAGCTACATTAGAATTGCCAGCACCAAAGTTAAGATCGATCAAGAAGGTTCTGAGAGCAGCGCTCATGAAGCTGATGATCTCACTACGGAACCTAGCTTGGATAGTGGGACTCCTAGCAGCGTCCATTCAAGCAATTTTTCCCAGCCCATTACACGATCGAGCTCTTCAGAGGCTGAAGATCAGGTACTTAAGGAAGGGCTGGAGATACCATCGACTAGTTCCACTAGACGAAGAGAGCAAGACAGAGCTTACTTGGTGGCTCCACAATATGGAAGCTTGGAACGGCCGAGCCATTTTCGGAGATGTTCCAGAGCTCGTTATAGAGTCAGATGCCAGCAGGTCGTGCTGGGGAGCCCGATGTGGCGAGACAGAAACAGGAGTAAAGTGGTTGCAGGAAGAACTAGATTTGCACATCAACTGCTTAGAGCCCCTCGCAGGGTCCTTTGCAGTAAAAGCTTTTACCAAAAACAAAGCACACTGTTGCATCCTCCTGAGGACGGACAATATATCGGCGGTGCGATATATAAAACTAGGAGGCACCAAATCCAAGATACTAGCAGAGCTAGCGAAGGACTTCTGGCACGATTGCCTAGAGAGGAGTATTTCAGTCACAGTGGAGTTTCTTCCAGGGGCCCTAAATACAGTGGCGGACTGGAACTACAGGCACTTGTTAGATTACAGCGACTGGATGCTTCAAAAGACGATCTTCGAGAAACTGGAGTGGAAATGGGGCCCCTTGAACATAGACCTGTTTGCCTCACAATTGAACACGCAACTGATGAGATACTTCACTTGGAAATTGGACCCAGAGGCTCAGGGAACGGATGCATTCCGACAGCCATTGGGGGAATCAGACGCACTACGCCTTTCCCCCCTTCTCGATGCTGGCGAGGGTACTAGCAAAGGTCTGCAGGGACAAAGCGGAGATAGTATAGTGACTCTGGGGTGCAGATCGGAAGCCTGGTTTCCAGTTCTGATGGAACTTTCTACAGATTTCCCTCAGAGGATTGCATTAGGGCCAGATCTCCTGGCCGACCCAGCAGGAGCCCCACACCCTCTGATAAAGAACCAGACATTAACATTGTTGGCATGCAGAATTTCAGGTATAGATGGCGATTGCCAGGGCTTTCAGAGGAAGCTGCAGTATTTATCAATGTATCGTGGGCCCCATCCACGGTCTGCAGCTATAATTCTGCGTGCAAGCCTGGGAGTTGTGGTGCAGGGGGAGGAGTATTTCTCACATTTCAGCACCTGTAGTTCAAGTAGTCAACTTCCTAGCTAGCCTGCCCTCCACAGGCAGGGTATTAAGGACGGTAGGTGTGTATAGGTTGGCAATTTCAGCTGGTCACAATCTCGTAGACTGCGCCCCAGTAGAGGAGCACCCAGCCGTGTCAAGGCTGCTAAAAGGAGTGAAAATGAGCAAGCCCCCTTTGCCGAGGTACTCGTCGATGTGGGATGTCCACAAGATTCTACATCTGTTCGAACAGTGGCCAAGAAATGGCTTACTATCAGCTAAACAACTTTCAGGCAAGTTAGCTACCCTACTTTGCCTAGTCTCTTGCAGAAGGGTCTCAGACGTTAAGGCCCTGGAAATAGATAGGATAGTATTCTACCCAGAAGAGATAGCGTTTAACATAGCGCAGCAAACTAAAACCAATTCTAAAGTGATCTCATACCCATACTTTCCAAACGACGATAAATTGTGTGCAGTGCAATGCATAAAGTATTATGAAGCGGCGACAGCAGCGATCAGATCTGTGGGAGTTAGTCAGCTACTTGTAGCGCGTATAAAGCCATATAAAGCAGTAACCACAGCCACCATAGCTAGATGGGTGAAGGAAGTGATGGAACTAGTGGGCATAGACATTACGATGTTTGGAGCGCACTCCACCAGGGGTGCTGTGGCCTCGCAAGCTTTTGCAGCCAGAGTTCCGCTACAGGAGATCATGAAGGCAGCAGACTGGTCAAGCGACTTAGTGTCCAGAAGCTTTTATTTTAAGCCAGTCTCCGATATATCATCTGCAGTGGTGGAAAGCTATAAACAAGCATAATGCTCGCCTCCGTTCTTGTCTTAGAATAAAGATTTCCAAAGCGGCTAGCGCAGGAAGTCTTGATTCTATTAAAGACACGGAGGCAAGCATTATCCTACGCAGCAGGAATACGCGTATCATGATCATTATATAAACTGTATCAGTGTTTATGTCATAATATCAAGGTATATGCATATAAGAAGAGAAGGAGCGTATTCCCCCATCCTAATATTGTGAATCTCTTTTTTGCGTAGGGCAAGAGCAAAAGAATCATCGAGAATAGAATCCTGGGGGACGGCTGGTAAAGAATTCTGAGAAAGACAAAGATAGAAGATTCAGCCGAGACAGCAGAAAATAGAGAGAGAGTCAGGACCCCGTTGGGTTATCTAAAAGACATTTAGTTGGTTTTAAGACTTCGGTTTAAGTTGGAAAGATGGCTGAAAAAGAAGAGTAAGGGACTCAGTGAGACTGAGACTTATAGGTGATAGGGTACCCAGATTGGACAGTGAGATGGAGGATGAGGACTACCAAGCAGCAGAGCCTCATGGGGGCTGTAGTATGCCCGAGTTTTGAACCTATGATGTTTTTTCTTTGTTATTTGCACAAGTTTGAACTGTTTAAAAAAAAAATAAGATTTAAAAAGATGTGGTTAGCAGTAAATAAAGAAGTTGAAGCATAATGCTCACCTCCGTGTCTTTAATAGAATCAAGACTTCCTGCGCTAGCCGCTTGGGCAATCTTTATTATCGGCCTATTGCTCTGTTAGCCGCCCCAGGGAAACTATTTGCGCGTTTGATTTTGAGAGATTTTAATCAATGGATGACTAGTCAATGTCTGCTTGACACATTTCAGATGGTTTTTGTCCCAGGACTGGCACGGCCGTTAATATATTAATAATTACTGCGATAAAAATGAATGAGCATCAAGTCAAGCAACCTGTTTATATGGCGTTTGCGGATTTAAAGACTGCCTTCGACTCTGTCTCAAGAGAACTGCTGAGGGATAAACTAGCCAAAGCAACTTGCCCTGCTCACATCCAAGCACTGGTCTTGCAACTACTCTCCAGCACATCAGTCCAAATTCATCTATCCTTAGACGGTAGACTCTCAGAACCAATTCCCACCTTTAGAGGCCTCGAGCAAGGCTGTATTTTAGCCTCTGCATTGTTTTACTTCTTCATATATGATATGAGTCACTACCTTGTAAATACCATTGTTATGAGATAACGAGCCCGGTAAAACAGCTTTGTTCACACATCAGGCGACTTGTAGGTGAAACAATGACGAAAGTAATGGTTAATTGCTAATGGCAAGTTGCTAAACAGGGTCATTGAATATAACAGTCAGGGAGCAGATGCAGACACTCGCTTCAGAAAATACATTTTCCCTTAAAGCGACAAGGCCAGGAAATCGTGCCTTCCTGTTCTGGCAGAGAACCAAACCGCAAGTGGTAACTTCCTGTCTTAACTGCATGCAGCAAGTGCAAAGAGATGCCTTCACACCATTACATCTGATAAGGCGTCATGGACAGGAAACACCAACAGACACAAATAGCACGTAGACACTGGAGAAAGCTTTTTAGAAGCCAGTGACATGCCTTATCCCTTCATTGAACCAAGGCCCATTTTAATATAATGAAAACAGTCACTGAACACAGACATAACCAGTCCTTATAGTTTGCACATAGAAGATGGTATGTTCACCAAAGCAAAGAAACACTAAGCGTTAAGGCTTAACCTCCCAATTAACAGGATATGACTCACACATCAGGTCCCTTGGTTACATATAAAGCGCAAGCTGAATTAGTGGATGGAGGTAGCCCATCAAGCAGAAGAGTCTCAGGCCAGTGGGGCTGGGGAGAGGTCCACAAAAGATTCCAGAGCAGAGGCAAGAGAGGTAGCCAGGCCCAGATGAACAGGACCAGTGGCACCTTGGAAGGTGTTGGTTCAGGTGCAGCACAGTCTGCCCTAAAATGTGAGTTAAATGTGGAGATTTGCAGAATGCATTTAAGACTAACCGGCATGTGAGGAGGTCAAAGATGCAATAGAGATAAAAGACAGCCCCATTCTAACTTTCAGACCCAACACCCAAAGTGTTACATCAGCAGGACAGAACAAAACTACATGTCCCATAAACCACCACAGGAAATGGAGACCAGGTGGGGGAAAAGATAAAATGAACAAAGGGAAGCGGTATAGATACAGCCCTGTCATGCGGTACAGTGACATACCCACATAGCAGTACAGGTTGGGATGGACAAACAGTGCATGGAGCAGAGGGGACATATGAAGGCAAGCTGGCTGCAGGTGTGGGACAAACAGTGCATGGAGCAGGGTGGAGGAGTGAAGGCAAACGGGCTGCAGGTGTGGGAAGTGGGCAGGAAAGGCGGGTGGAAGCTGAGGGGAGGAGCAAAGTATGAGTTAAAAGTAGCCCCGGGAAACTCATCAGCTGTCTCTCATTACAGCAGCAGCCCTGGCCGGGGACCACAGAGGAGTGGGAGGAATCCCCAGGTGATGTACATTGGGCGTACTAGGAGGCTGAAGGCTCGGCACAGCGGAGATCCTTATCAAGAGGCAGAGCCTCCGCCAGGAGAGGCTCGAAGAGCGGCAGCGCCGGGGGCACTACTGAAGCGGATTCACTGACAAGGAAAGTCTGGCTGTAAACCATTTTCAAAGGACAGTGTTTCCGTGGGTTTACCCTCTCTGTTTTCCTTTTTTTTTCAAAACCCAATTTGGACAGCTGGCAAAGGAATGGAAAGCTAGTGTCTGGGGAAAGGCATTTATGTGACCTGATTAATTTTCTTTCAAAGAGGAGCCAAGCTTAAGAGGACATTCATGCAAACTCTGAATTGATCCACCCTTTTTCCGAGCAAGCCTGCTGAATCACATTTAAGCATGTTTTGTTGTTTATAACGAGAGGCTGTGTGAAAATTTAACTCCGCAATAAATCATACCTTGTGAACCCTGCATTCCGACTACAATCTACTACTTTACAAAGCATATAGCATATTACAACATAGCACAACACAGCATAGCTCCCAGGTCACTCCTGCCGTTAAACTAAAATAACCACTTGTTCTATTTTCCATTAATGTAACCATGCTCTTTGCTCATGTAGCAGTTTTGTTCATAGGTGTGATATGTTATTTTATATTTGCTTCTGGTTTGGCATGTATAATGCAAATTAGAGCCTGTAGAAGATAGGTGTGATATTAAAAACATTAACCTAATACCCCCAGTGTCAAGTGCATAATTCAGAGTAATGCATTAGAATGGGGTCTCTTTGAATCTAAAGAACTTCCCACATTCCTGGCTGTATTGTTTTAAACATGCTGATAGGCACATACACTCAGGCAGGCTGTCTTATAGCGCTATGACACTGCCCAGCGTACATAGCATGAACATGACTAATGACCTTGTGTCCACTTTCCTCAGCCTCAACTAAGGTCGAGTCAAGGGTCACAGGGGCAGGCCTGACCACAGGCAATCATGACAGGTGGCACCAGTAAGAGATGGCACATCTTAGAGATGACCATAGCATTACTAATAGTAGAATAACCTCATGCCCAGTCACGATAAAACGGAGCAGGCAAAAATATTTTTCTAAAATCTTTTTTAAACAAAAGAGGTTAGAGTTGTGTACAGAAGATGGCTCATCAGGAAATCAACATCCCCATCCATTGCAGAATGGTGCTCCTCCAGTGGCTGCGATCAGTGCACTGTCAGACAGCGAATACCAACTTCACAGTAGCAGTAGGTGGACTGCCGCTAGGTGGACTGCCAGCAGAATAACTATTTACTTACTTAAAAAACCCAGCTAACAAGGTAAAATAATGTTTATGCAACTCTCCTGGTAAGGGGTGATTTAGACACCATCCAGTATCGTCCCTACCAGTTTCCTGAATTGGCTTTAACACATACAAATCATGTCAACTGGTTTGAAGGTAATCTAGTTTACCAGCAAACAAGTGCTAGGCATGGACCATTAGCCACACCCAACCTGTCACTGGAATTCTTAGCCCAGTTTCATCCAAACCGTGGAGGCCCGTATTTACAAACAGACTATAAATGGCTAGCCACGCATTTTGACACGGTGCACAATATTGTATTGCAATATACTGCACAGCAAGACATAGCACCTTCTCAGCAACGACAAGGACAGATGGACGCAGGAGGGGTGCAACTACAGACATTGAGAATTATATTAGGGTCTTGCCCTTCCAGAAATGAAGACATACCCAAGTGGTATTCAGAGAAACTAGGACAACTGCAAGCCGTGTAGCCTCAGGTTACACCACAGCACAGGCATATGGCACTAGCCATGTTCCTTTCATCCTGCTGCACACCGCCTTTAGCGAGCTGTGACAGCTGGATCTCAATTTTTTAGCTGGTAGTATTTACACTTGATAGGCATACGGTCTATCACATCACTAGCGTTAATATTATTAGCAGATATTATGGGAACACAAGGCGCTGCTGCCGCCATGAATTTAGACTTGTCCATAGCATCTAATAATTATCAAATGGTTGAGAGTATAATTCAACCCTTCTTAAAAGGAGAGCCTGCCAGGTTAGAAATTCATAGAAAATTGTTCCAATTGAATGAGCAAGAAAAAAAGGGAGCAATTTGGGGACATAGTGACCTCCACTTATCAATCGCTAGGCAAGAGACCTGCAGAGGCACAGAAATAAATCTGACAAAGATGCTAAGCCAGACAAGGAAACACACCACGAAGAGAGGCCCTCGAAAGGACACGGATCGCTCCATGGTAAAAGGGATAATAAACCACAGATGCGACAGCTATCGCTGATAGAGGAAGAAAGGTACCCTGAGTACAAGCCAAAAAATAACAAAGTTACTCACCATAGTGACTATCTTACCCCTAGTCCATAGTCCCCTTTCCGCCATACTTTTGGAACATTCTGTCCAGTGGGAAGGGACCGGAGCACTTTTGTAAAAAAAGCATCACATTGAAAAATGTGTTTTTCCTTTCTTTTTACGCAGGGTACCGCATGCGGCCATAACCCCGCCCTCCTTAGCTCCGCCCCGCGCATAGCCCTTCAGTCCTTTTCTATTGCCAGATCTGAGACCTTTAAGCAATAATAGAGGATACTTATTAGAGGTTGATGGCGGGCGGGCGTATGGAGGAAAGGGGACTATGGACTAGGAGTAAGATAGTCACTACAGTGAGTAACTTTGTTATACTCCTATGTCCCGTCCCCTTTCCTCCATACTTTTGGTAGATTACCAAGCACTCCTCACCTCACAGGAAATACGGTCGGATGGAACCTCCTTACTGAAAAAGGTTTCTAAGAACAGCCTGGCCGAATTGAGCATCGGCTCTGGAGTACAGGTCTAAGCAGTAATGCTTACCAAAATCTGGTGGGAAAGCCCATGTAGCTGCTTTGGCAACGGTTCAATGTGCTTACAGAGTGACCAATAGATAGGAGGCAATGAGGGGAAAGCATAATCTTTCATGTTGACCCACAAGCTGCAAAGAGGACCACCTCTAGCGTGCCCCATTGCTGGAGATGATATTGCTGCTCATTTCACACTCGTAACAGATGACGAATGGCAACTAAATTCATCTGCGGTCACATTGAGGTGACCCGGGATGTGTGGAGCCTGGAGCCAAACAATATACTGGATGGCCCAGCCCAAATTTGTATGATAAGATCCCCAAGGAGAGGAGAGTCTGTGTCTCCCTGCTTGTTGATGTAAAACCTTGCTTTAAGGAACGTATTCAAAATGGCCGCCGTGGCCTGCGGAGGTTGTGCTGCCATTATTACACACCAGGGACGAAATGCATCACAGGAGCAAGTGAAGCAATAGTGTCCCGAGGGGAGTCAGAGGCCTTGCATGCCATCCTAGCCTTGAAAGAAGGAACCTCAGCAGAGCCACTACTGGCAGATCTAGGGTCTTTACTCGATACGTCAGGGGCTTCCTCAGAATTAGCCTCTAGTGGAGGACCCTTGGCAGAGCCGGTACTGAAAGGTCTGTGGTACGTGACTGCCTTCTTTCACCCCCTCAACAGAACTGGCATCACCACGGCCACACGCGTGCGGAAAGGCTTAGGGATATACCTTACAGCCAGGATTCTTGATGAGGGACTCTCAATTCTGTTGGTGACCGATTTAGCCCCAGGTAGGGGACCTCGGGTTTAACCACGGTCTTATAGCCACATCGAGAGGAGCCTCGAGCCAAGACTCGGTACAGTTAGCTCCAGATGGAGAAGCCTCGGTATCAAAAGCTACAGCAGAACTGGGGTCAGCCTTCGCTCCCAAATGGGGAACCTTGGAAGAAGATCCGGTATTGGGAGACCGCTGTGGGCCCCCTCAGAGGAGTTTCCGGTGCATCTCGCTGAGCCGACACCAAAAGGAGTACCCAAACTGAAGCATTCTGCTCCCACAGAGAACCGCAGATATTTCATATGCAGGCTCCAGAGAACCGCAGATATTTCATTAGCGGCTCCAAGTCAGAATGTGTATTTACGTATCCTGGAATACCACCACACTGAGCCAAACACCATTCCGAAGAGAGGACTTTATTTGGTAGGGCGTGATCAACTTGAATTTCTCTCAGAAACCAGCCTGGTTGAGCACTGTGAAAGGACAGCAGTACTAGGCCCCTCCATTGCTCCATGATGGGAACAGGTTCCACTGCTCTGAGGTATAGAAGTTTCTGTACCTCTGCTCTGAGGGAGGGCATCCCGATCTGTCAGGAGAAATGTTTGAAGGGTTGTTTAGGAGGAAAGGTCAAGCGAAAAACCTGCCTAAACGATGGACAAACCCCACCAGTCTTCAGTGATGGTTTGCCACGCCTCCAGATGAGTTGAGATTCGTCCCCCCACCGCAGTGTAGTGTGACCGACAAAAAATATCATTTGGTGATTTGTCAGCAGAGAGAATACCTGTAGAGGAGGCTGATGGCTGAGAGAAAAAGCAACCACCTTGCAGCTGCCGTTTAAGGCTGGGCTACCTACAAAAGTTTCAAATCGACACGCACAGTGACCCTGAAACCCCATGATCCCAGAGAAGGACCGAGTCTGGGACCCTGATCTCTGTGTACAAGGGGCCTTAGCTAAAGCTGTTGCCAGGACCGACAAACGGGTCTTTGTTGTCAACATATGGGGAAAACTGCTCAGCCCCAAAAGGAACGCACCCAGGACCAGTCGTCATGAAAGTTGGTGTAAGGGAGGTATCGAAAATGGCTGCCGTGGACCGAGGAGGTTGGGCCGCCTTTTAGTCCACACCTGAAGAGAACTGCCTCATAGGAGAAAATGAGGCAATTGTCCCCTCAGGGGAGTCAGGGGACTTAGGAAACACTTAGCCTTGAACCAAGATCCTCGGCCGAGCCGGTGCTGGCAGATCTAGAATGTTAAGTGGACATCCTAGGAACTGACCCAGAATTAGCCTCTAATGGAGGAATCTCGGCAGAGCCGGTACTGGAAGGCCTGTTGCTGATCACCTTCTTTGTCCCCTCGATCGGTACCACCACAACCCGAGAGCGTGGGGCGGTTGAGGAATGTACCCTACCGACAGGACCCTTGGAGGATCCCTCGACTCTGTCAGTACTGCATCTAGAGTAACCTTGGGTTTTAACCCAGGACATACAGCACCCTCAAGAGGGGCTTTGAGCCGTGGCTCGGTGTGACAAGCACCAGAAACTGAGACCTCAGGGCGTACCCCGGTATCAGTGGCAAGCTCCAGAAATGGAGACCTCGGGCGAACCCCGGCATCCAGAGCCAAAGACAAAGTGAGCCGAACCTTGGCACCCAAATGGTGACCCTTGGAACCACGTCCGGTTTTGGCGGGTCTTCTGAGGGATCCTCAGAGAACACTCTGGTGCACCTTTTAGGCCCTTGAGGAACCTCAGGGGAATCCCTGGTATCAGATCTCCCCAAGACCCCCCCGCCATGGAATGCCCTCACCGAGCGGGCTGCTCATCGCTGTCCTCATCCGCTTAAGGCTCATCCCAAAGAGGCAGGAACAGAAGACTGGTCCTCCACGCCTACCGCCTCAGGTATTAAAAGAAAAAAAATGAATCGGAGCAGCTGGGGCCAGGGTGGAACAGGAGTGAAAAGACGCTTCAAATAGGGTCAGAGTGCATAAGCATCTGAAACTTCCCAAAAACTCATCCTGAGCCGAGGGCTTAGGTGTCGAAGAGGACGAAACCGATCGTAAGAGACCTACCCCCCCGAACACAAGGAGGATGGTTGCCAGGAGGGTCCACCACTGGCTGGGTCCACATAGATCAGTCGTTCAAAAGCAGGAGGGAGCGAGACAGTATGAGGCAACGGAGCCCACGCACATCAGTCAAAGAAGGGCGGAACGGGTTACTATTACCGAAAGGAATGCTCCCAGCATCAAACGTTGCGAACGTAGGTGTAAGGGAGGTATCCAAAATGGCCACCGTAGGCCACGCAGGTTGGGCCGCCATTTTGTTGCCACCTGAAGAGAACTGCATCACATTCGCAGCTGAGGCAATTGCCTCCTCAGGAGAGTCAGGGGACTAAAGTAACACTTTAGCCTTACAAGGATCCTTGGCAGAGCCGATACTGGGTGGTCTTGGATGTTTAGTCGACATCTTCGAACCAGTCTCAAAATTAGCCTCCAATGGAGGAACCTCGGACAAGCCGGTACCAGAGGGAATGCAGTCCGTGACCCCTCCTCTTTGCCTCCTTGACAGAACCAGTACCACCATGACCCTGAGCGTGGGACAGTTGAGGACAATACCTCACCCACGAGACCCTCAGAAAGGCCTCTCAGATCTGTCAATATAGACTTTAGCCTCCACAAGAGGAACCTCAGGTTTCAACCCGGTACAAAAAGCTCCCTTAAAGGGGCCTTGAGTCGGGATTCGGTACAGACCTTAGCCTCCACAAGAGGAACCTCAGGTTTCAACCTGGTTACAGCGGGAAAGCTCCAGAAACGGAGACCTCAGGGTGAACCCTGGTATCATAGCACCCAGCCGCACTAGGCTTAACATTAGCACTGTGATGGTGAACCTCGGAACAATGTCCGGTACTGGCAGGTCCGTCAGAATCCTCGGAGGAATCTCCAGTACGCCTGTTAGGCCCTTGGGGCACCTCAGGGGAAACCCTGGTGACAGAGCTACAAGAAAGGCCCTTAAAGTACTCCCTTATGGGGTCAGAGTGTATAAGTCCCTGAAAATTCCCGAAAAAGGCATCCTCTGATGAAGAAGCTGCCAGGAAGCGAGACCGTATGCGATAGTGGCGTCCGAGCGCGCCGGTCATAAGAAGGGCGGAACAGGTTCACACTGACCCGTGGGAACGGTTGTTCACCAAAAAGAAGGTTCCTAGCACCCGCTGTTGATAGCGTGGGTGTAAGGGAAGAATCCAAAATGGCCGCTGTAAACCACGGAGGAAGGCCCGCCATTTTGATAACATCTGAGGAGAACTGCGTCACATGTGTGGATGAGGCAGGCATCTCCACAGACTGTTCAGGGGATTTGATCGAAACTTTAGCCTTGCTACAAGGAGCCTTCGCAGAGCAGGTACTATCGGGCATGGGATGTTTACTGGACATCCTGCCATGACCCTTTGAGTTAGCCTCCAAGAGAGGAACCTCAGCCAAGCCAGTAACAGAGGAGAAACGGTGGGCAACCTCTCCCTGTGCCCCCTTAACAGAACCGTTAACACCGTGAGCGCGGGAAAGTTGAGGAATCCACCTCACAGGCAAGACCTTAACAGGTCTCTCAGTTCTGATGGTACACACCTTAGCCTCGATAAGAGGAACCTCAGAACAGAGTCCGGTCTTTGTAGTTCCCCCGAGAGGGGCCTCGAACCATGGTTTGGTACAGAAAGCCTCACCGGAGGCCTCAGGGTGCACCCCGGTGTCTGTGTGGAAAGCTCCAAACAAGAAGACCTCGGAGCGAACTCTGGTACTCAACGTCTCAGCACGACTAGGCTGGGTATTAGCACCTGATTGGTGAACCTTGGATCGTAATCCGGTATCAGCAGGCCCCTCGCGGGAACTCTCGGAGAAAAACCCTGGTATGCCCATTAGGCCTGAGAGGCACCTCAGGAGAAACCCTGGTAGCAGAGCTTTTGAAGCCCCTGCCAGACCTGGAGGACACCGGGAAGGAGTCCCCCGGGCCGGGTTGCCCTGAAAAGTAAGAAACTTACCGGGCGTCTTCTTTCCGTCGATGGAACAGTTGAAAATGCAATGGAGGAACTCTCTGGAAGATCTCCTCCCACCGAAGAAGACGATGTTGAAGTGCCCGGAATGAAAGGGAATCACAGTAGAAACATGAGCCCCAACGGTGATCTGGTCCCAGACACTCCAACAGAGAGAATGGGGATCCGACATAGCAAAGTGACGTTCGCAAGAGGAACAAGTGACAAATCCCAAACAATCCGGCAAAGACAGAGGACTACGCGACCGCAAGACATGGAGCAGGAGAGAAGGACAACGGGAAAGAAAAAACTCCTCCCGGTGATGCAAGTGCGCTCAGCCCCGACCGTGCAGAGAAAAGGACTTTAGGGCGATGCACGGGGTGGAGCGAAGGAGGGCGGGGTTACGGCAGCGTGCGGTACCCTGCGTAAAAAGGGAAGGACATATTTTTCAATTTGATGATTTTTTACAAAAGTGCTCTGGCCCCGTCCCACGGGACGGAATGTCCCAAAAGTATGGAGGAAAGGGGACGGGTTGTAGGAGTAGTGGAAAACCTGCAGGATATAGGGATCCTTCGCAGTGGCAAGGCACTCCCAGGGGTAGACTATCTTGGGGTAAGCATAGGGGTCAGTCCCATTTTAGACCTACTGACTATGAATTTAGGGACAGGAAACACATGAAGAGTCCAGAAAAATATGGCACTGATGAGGGTTCATCTCCTTTGTTGCAGGCAAGGATGCCAGATCATTCTAAAGCTGAGGGGAAGGACGTTAAGGTTGAGAAAAAACACAAGACAGCCCTACAAGTTTCACAGAATGCAGAGTCCATGCACACATGGAATCGTCCCCAAGACGAAGCGCCACATGGATTGGATCGAGGTCCTATTATATTCTGGGTCTGACATCTCCATATTTGAATGCAGCCACAAGGCAATTTTGGAGCACACAAAGGTACACAGAAATACACAAATAACTACACCCACTGGGCAGATATTAGCACATAATACAGTGCATTTTGTAACCATTCAGCTGGAAGTTGAACATCCCAAAAAGATTGAAGCACTGTTTTAGCCACAGTTACACATTCAATATAAAGGACTGTTAGCATTTCAAGATTGGCCACCATTATATGTGAGACAAGCGGCAAGGGGTGAAGAGGTAGTGATGCCTGCTTTTTCAAAAGAAGTGAGTGGGGAACTAGTGCAAAAATATGCACAAGACTGGTCAGCACTGGTAGCAGTGCAGCGGTTTAAGAATCATGTAGGACATGATAGGGAATGTCCAGCGCATGTGATTCCCATGCTGAAACCACCCCACCACAGAGGCAGTAACCTGTTAAGCCACAAGCAGCTGCCCACATGCAAACCATGGTAGACCAACTAATGGACCAGGGGGTAATTATAAAGCCAGCTAGCCTACATAATCGTCCAGTGCTTCCCGTGTTAAAACCTGATGGTACACAGTTTTATTTTGGATTTTAGAATTTTTAATGCACATTGTAAGACAGAGGCAGTCCAAACCAACACAGATCTGGACTTCTAGCCAACTTGCACAGATGCAAATATAAAACAAACCTTGATCTAGGCATGGGGTAGTATTTCACGCAACCTTCAAGTGTAGAAACCAAGAAATACACTGCATTCACGTTTAAGGGAACACATTTCCAATTCACTAGAATAATGCAGGGGTATAAGAATTCACCCAGCACATTCTCAAGTATAATACAGAGCCTGCTCGCAGACATTCCTAAATGTTGGCAATATGTAGATGATATTTACATCACCCATGAGAATCCCAATGAACACTTGCAACAAGTAGACTTAGTCATTCACACATTGGCTTCAAAAGGGTACCTGATTAACTTCAAGAAATTAAGAATAGCTCATCGGGAGGTTACCTTCTCAGGATAAACTTTGTCAGACGAGGGCAGAGGCTTGTCAGCAGATTTTCTTGAAAAGTATGCCACGATACGGCCGCCTACCACACTTAGGCAATTGCAGGCTATCTTAAGGCTTTTGAATTTTGGCAGATCTTGTGTCTAGTTTTGCTGAGCTAGTGAAACCATTGTATGGTTTGAAAAAAACGAATTTCAAAACAGCTCACTGGCTGCCAGAACACACTTACATTCTGCACCAGGTGTATACATTAATGACTCAAACTGGTCCTTTGCAGGACAGAGATACAGACAAAGACTTAGAGATAAACCTGTTGGTGGGAGATAATGCTTTCACATACACAGTGTGCAATCTAGGGGAGATTAAATCAATTGCATATAAGTCACATGTATATTCCACACCCGAGTAAAAATTTACACCGGAGGAGAACATTCTGGCTTCAGTTCAGATCATTCAGAAGGAGAGGCCATTGGCAGCAAATACAACTATACACAAACACAATTGAGGCTGACACAAAAGCCTGTGTGCCCAATGCAAAGGCATTACATACTAGATGGATTAAATGGTCAGCAGCTCAACATGCTCTAAATGTAAAGTATCATTATGAGGCAGAATTGCAAATAATGAGTGGACTGACTTGGACAATGGACATAGAGCCAGACATCTCATGGCCTGACATGCCATTGTTGGATTTTCTTTCCAAGTAATTTACTGTGATGGTTCCACAATACCAGCGGTAGGGACACATTCCAAATATACTGCTGCCTGCGGGGCAGCGTTAGGACATTTCACACATGAAGAAGAATTTATTCACACTGATATTGAAACAAAGCATCTGGGAGACATGTCTGCCAAGACTGCTGAATTGCGTAGATTACTGCTTGCATTGCGCCATGTAAACTCAGGGAATCCCACACTAGTAGTCTCAGAGTCAGATTACATTATCAGGGTTTATAACACTGATTTGCATTGGTTAATTCAAAATGACTTCAGAGACATTAGGCATAACACTATTGCTTCCATGCAACCCTGGAAAGAAGTGTGGGTCCTCAAACAGACTTATCCCTTGGTATGGGTGATGCACACAAGAGCACATGCTAAAGGGTACATTCATAGTATAGGCAATGCATTGGCAGATAAATATGCCAAAGAGCACACAATACAGTAAGAAAAACGATATTAGCCATAACTCGCTCAGCGACTGCAACGCATGAGGAAATAAGAGGCTTGTTTAGGTATTGTACCTAGGCCAAAAGGTTTCCCAAGTAATTATGTTTATGACATTGAAAATAATAAAGCAGTAGTCACAATTCCTATGAAACAAGGGGATCCTATTCAGAGATTAATTCATAATAGAGCAGACAGGGAAAAGCTGATTGCAGCCACGCACACTGGACTTGCATCTACCCATTTTTGGGTGAGTGCGACTGCACAGCAACTCCTTGGTTGGTACTGGTTATCAGGGCTAGGGCAACAGGTGCAAATATATATAGCAAACTGTGACACATATCTGAAGACAACTGTCGACCACAGCAAATAATCTAAAGAGGCTCCTTTAAGAAAATCAACCTCGCCTTTTGAGATCCAATATCTGGATCATATAGGCCCACTATCAGCAATAAATAAGTACACGTATATTCTAGTAATAGTGGATTCTTGCACTAAGGTTCACCCGGATGATTCCTCAAACGGAAGCAGACTGCAAATCAGTCATAGTGGCGCTCAGGGGTGTAGTATCCATGACAGCGACTCAAACGTTCCATGCTGATAATGGTTGGGCTTTCTCGGGGCGGGCCCTGAGAAAAGCATTACAGGCGTGGAGAACAGAGCTGCAATTTCCCCATCCTTTCTAGCTGGAAACGAACAGAATTGAGGAAAGGGAGACCCAGTCCATGTGTGCCTGACTAAATGCATCCTGTCACTTGGAGGTAACTGTGTGGACCACATGCCTTTAGTGATCAGAAGTTTAAATAATTTACCACGCTGGTCTCTATGCAATGGTAAGACTCCATTTGAACTCTTGTTTGGGAGAAAGATGTTTATGCCTGATCTGCACACTCTCCCCAGCCCCCTCTCCAGGCAAGAGCAACTTCTGGCGACAACGCTGCTGAGGGAATCCCTCGAGGTGGGGGCTGCTGAGCCAAGTCCTGAGAACACTCTCAAAGCAGGAGATTGGGTCCTGGAGAAGATCCATGATAAGGCTCTGTTTGGCCAGTTTTACAAACCAGCAGTGCAAGTAATCAGAGTGAAAGCTTCCAGAACTGCTGTCTTACCCGCAATACCACCCAAGAGGGGTACCAGGCAAGTTTCTGTGGAACCTCCGAAACCCGCTGCAGATGGTTACCGCAATGTTTCCATACAATCCTCCTCTTCCAGGCAAGGAGCCAGCAGAAGATGAAGTGATGGCGATCGGACAAATGATGATGATAGGTATTCAAGATGAGGAAGAATATGCCACTCTTTACTACAATTCCACAATTCAGGGAAGTACTGCAGCTCTGCCAATTTGGAAACAGTCTTTCTAGTTGCTAAAATAATGAAATAATTCTTTTGGACAGACTGTGACTTTTGTAACAAACAGTGTTCTAAAATGCTGGCAGCGTATTTCCTCCTACTATGGCTGAGCCTCACTGTGTTTTTCATCTCACTGACTTCCAGGGATTTTCTGAGCAAGGTTTCCACTCCACCTGCAAGCAAAGAAGTTGTGCTAAAGCCTTCAAGTGCTTCTCACATGTTAGACAAGAAAGAGCTACAAGAGCCAGGAACTCCACCTGCAATACAAATGTTTCCCCTAACCATGGGTCATGTGTGAATGCCATTGTTTAAGACATTTAATGGCCCAGCCATACGGCTGCAAATTCACACCTTTTCTGTGATTGATGAATCCAGACTGTTTGCACCCAGTACTCCTGTGTCCAGAACATACATAGAACTGTTAAGAACTAGGCTCCAGACATTTGCACAAAATGCGTTATTTGATGTGTTTGGCACTGAAGAACATTTCCATGAAATGGGGCCCCATGTGTGTTATGTGCGATATTACAATGCCTTTTTACTTGTGAAACGTGAGCCCATCCTGTGGCCCAAATACCAATTTCTGGCAACACTGTGTGGTACCTTTTCAAATTGACAGTCCTGAATTAATAGCACAGTTCCCATTTATCTCACTGGGACCATACCAAGCAGGGGATTACATGTTTTTAAATAAGAATAAATTCCCTCCAGAGCCACATAATGCACAACGCACGATTGTTACAGATTCAGCCATTTTTGACAGAGAATCCTTTTCAAACATGACTGAACAAACATGGCAGGAAACTGTCCCTCTATGGACTACTTGGGGTCAACAGGTGTGGCAAATCAAAGGTGTTCACAGGTTACACAAGGCATGTAGATTCCCATATTTGATGTATTTTTAAATTATACGCAGTTCCAGACCACTTGCAGTAATAGGAACTTGAGCTTCTACCCTGAATGGAAGAAGGAAGAAGGTGAGTTCTGGAATGCGTCTTATAGAGAAGCAAAAGAATGCAATGGCACCAAGCATATTACTTATGCATCAGGGAGACCTGTGCTATGGGCGGTTCAAGCAAATTAATGCAATAACTCATTCAATGTGGGCCCATATAGGGCTTGGAATTCCCATAACACTTCCCCGACACAAACTATATCCATATGTAAGCTGTGCCAAGGAATGCTTTCACAGTATCACCCGAGTGAGGTGATACAATCTGTTGATAGTTTCATAAAAGAAAAGAATTGGACAGCTATCATGCAGTCAGCTACTGGTATGAGGCACACACAAAGTGGGCATGTCAGGAGAGCAGCTACCTGCACCACCTCTGACCCTAGAGTACCCTTTGAGGTGGGACGTGTCCATAACAGGTAGAACTTAGACTTGGTCACAAGCAATAATGCAAATCCTGCAGACGGAAAGTGAGGCAGTGCAGCTAGGATTTTATGCTTCAGATTCTAATGATCAAGCGCTAGAGCAGGGTTTCTATGTGTTTGTTTTATTTTCTTATATAGCGCGCTGAACCCTAGGGTAGCTAGGCACTTCACTTGTGTAGCAGGTTACATACATGAAATAAATACCAATAGCAGGGGAGAGAGGAACTATATATACAAGCATGTGGGAGATTAGATGTACATGAGAAGAGGATGCAATAAGAGGCATTACAGTCAAAACAAAGGAGTTACAGGAATATACAAAAATGTACATGTTGAGGAAACACATGTGCATGCCATTACAGATGTAGTGGGATTAATTCAAAATGACTTATCTATGATTAAAAGAGACCAAGAAGCCGCAGTAAGTCTTTCTGTGGTGACAGATTTTCTGGATACTCTCAGCAGAGGGGTCCCAAATTGGAATGTCATTTCATGGCCAGAACAATTACATGCACTTAACTTGCTCAACAAATTGGATCCTGCATGGAGTGTTAAATATTCCCATTCAAACAACACCTTCCATGGTATGTCAGGAACTGCATTTATGGGGTAATGTGCACTGGGTTAATGATACTTGGATCAGAGAAGATTATCTTGTGCCGTATTCACATGCATGTGTTTCACTGTCAATTCCTGAAGTAACATTGTACTTATCACGTGAATGCAGAGGCTCTACACGAATGGTGTGTGCACATGCTGCACCAGTGAATTCCTGTGACAGTAACTCTAAATGCACACTTCATGTTGCACCAATTGCATCTTTTTACAGTCAAGTGCACAGCCTACCTAATGGCTCATATCTGGTACATTTCAATGAGTCTTGTTGTCATGTTCCAATATGAGTACCAACCCTGAGCACTGTAAATACACAGGTTAAGTGTTGTGGGTTCATTCTGAATCCTCCTAGGCTATCCCAATTAAACATTTTGTACTGGCCTAGTTTCTCGTTAAGGCAATTAGAGTACCCAAAATTGAGCTTACACATGGCACGGCTGCTAAACATGCGTCTAAAGGTGCACAGCACAGAAGATACTTACCTCGAAGCACACTCTCTGCTGTGGTCAAACAGAGTGTATCTCTACTAGCCTCGGAGGAGGATAAAATGAAAGACGCCATGCACTCGTTGATTGACAGTTCACAGTTCAGTGGGTTCAATACTGGTTCCTCTGTGGTTGCAGTGGATGCTACAAGAACTCTACATAAAGGGTTCATTGCCTTGGACACTGTCATTAAGTCACTGACTTATTCGTCGAGTGCGTGGGGGTGTGGATTGCTGCTAATATTTGGAATCTGTCTTGTGTGTTGCTGCAGAGTTATGGCAAGTTGCAACATGGAGGGCTTTGAAGCAAGCAGAACATGCAGACGTCTTAGCTCCGAGCAGGGTGCTCAATTTCAAAAACATTTCATTTTGTCATTGAGCAGGAAAAGGTCTACGGTATCAGCTTTTGCCGGATGCAGAGTGTGTGCCCAGGAATCACTTCTTGCCAAAACCGTGTGAGTCAAAGCCTTGTCATCCAGACATTTGCTGTGGCATAGCAGACTCGCCTAAACTTTGTCTGTGCACAGAGACGTTTTAAAGATTCTACTGTGATTTAATTGAGACCCCCCCCCCCCCACAGAAGCCATGCCTCGCCATGGCAGAGGAAACTGCTCAGTGAACAACGAAAGTGATGACTATTGCCGAATGCATCCAGTGCGACCGACACCACAGCCAAGGAAATAGCTGAACCGCCAGTCTCAAAATCTGATTCAAGCCAGCCACAAGAGGATAAATGCCTACTCGAAAACCCTGAATCCCAGGGAACCTACACAGACGAGACAAGTGATGGATAGCTCTGATTCAAGGAGTGCATGGCATAAGGAATTTATGCCAAGGAATTTATGCCAAGGTCTGTACAGAATGCCGACATACAAATTTTATTTCCGTCCCCTCTGTGCCTCCTAACACACATCAAGAGAAGGCTTACAGCGAACCTCGAGTTCAGGACAGTCAGGGTCCACAGAACTGAAAATATACAGCATTATACCTCGAGATGCAAGTTTGAGTGTACAGCATACGTATGAATTGGATGACCTCCACTTGAAAATCACTGTGGATAACAAAGGCACTCACATATTGCTTTATTTTAAAGGACAACAATTCAAACTGGACAGTTTACACAAGTGATCACATGCTCAAAGCCACACAGTCCAAGGCGCATTGGGTCAAGAAGCCAGGATCTAAGTGATGCTGGTTGTTCATTGATAATGGATTCTCAAAGGATCCCTTGTTCTACCTTGAAACTATTGTCAGTAAGGATTTTCACTTAACCTAAATACCTCACATTAAATACATTCATTCATTCATGTGTCCTTAGCTAGGTCTAGTTACAATCTATTGGACTCATCCCGAATACCTCACTGTTAAATACATGTATTAATTTATGCTTGTGTTGGCAATTATTGCTAACTGTTTGAAATGTGATGCAGCCATTGATTTACATTTTTTGTAGCACCGATATTCTGCTTCTAGACACTCATCGATTTATCAAGCAACTGATGGTACGTTTGCATGTAGTAATCATTTGCTAAAATGTGAAAGCATAGGTTTTGTTTTGCCACCAATATAGGCAACCTTTTTTTAAATAAATGTAGCTCGTAGTAGGTTTATTGATGACATCACAGGGCTACAAATCTTTGATCTGTGACAAATTGCCTTGAGGGGGGTGTTATGCGATAACGAGCCTTGTAAGATAGCTCTGTTCAAACATCAGACGACCTGCAGGTGAAACAATGGCGAAAGTAATTGTTAATCGCTAATGGCAAGTTGCTAGAAAGGGTCATTGAACAGAACAGTCAGGGAGCAGATACAGACACTCGCTTCAGAAAATCCATTTTGCCTTAAAGCGAAGAGGCCAGGAAATCGTGTCTTACTGTTCTGGCAGAGAACCAAACCCAAGTGGTAACTTCATGCAGCAAGTGCAAAGAGATTCATTCACACCATTACATCTGATAAGGAGTCCTGGACAGGAAACACCAACAGACATGAATAGCATGTACACGCTGGAGAAGGCTTTTTAGAAGCCAGTGACATGCCCTATGCGTTCACTGACCTAAGGCTCATTTTATTGTAATGAAGACAGTCACTGGACAGAGACATAACCCATCCTTATAGTTTGCACATAGAAGATCGTATGTTCAACAAAGCAAAGGAACACTAAGCTCTAAGCCTTAACCTCCCAATTAACAGGATATGACACACACACCAGGTCCCTTGGTTACATATAAAGCGCAAAATGAATTAGGAGAAGGACGCATCCCACCGAGCAGAAGAGTCTCAGGCCAGTGGGGCTGGGCGACGTCCGTGAACAATTCCAGAGCAGAGGCAAGAGAGAGGTAGCCAGGCCCAGCAGAACAGGACCAGTGGCACCTTAGAAGGCATTGGTTCAGGTGCAATACATTGTGCCCTAAAGCATGGATTAAATGTGGGGACTTGCTTGGTGCATTGGAGTCTAAAAGGCATATAGCATATCACAACATAGCATAGCACAGCTCCCAGGTCACTCCTGCTGTTAAACCAAAATGACCACTTGTTCTATTTTCCATTAATGTAATCATGCACTACACTCACATAGCAGTTTTGTTCACAGATGTGATGATATGTTATTTTTTTAATTTTTTTGTTTTATCTGGTTTAATTGTATAAAACAATTTTTACAAAGTTGAAGAGGGGAAAAAAAGAGAAATCCCCACATTAACTGGTCCGGATTCCCCGCAAAATCATTCTTTGTCCAGAACCCCAAACATCTCAAAATTCCCCGAAAGGCTCCGTCAGATCAATTCTTTTTCGATTCTAGTTCAAATTCAAAATCAGAGTCAGCGTCCCCCCAGGAAAAGGTAAGGTGAGGACGCCCAGCTGGCGATCCTACTCACTCATAACTACCGTCAGGTAAGCAGTTCAATCTCTCGGAAGAAGCCCACCACCGCAATCACCCAAGTAGTCTTCTCCCCACTTAGAAGCCGACACCACCATTCCTCTTCATCATAGACATGTAGACTTTTGAACAAGTGCCCCAGATGTCTCAGGCGGGGGCCCGTGACTCCTAAGCAGTTTAGCAGGAGGTGCCTTATGGTTTCTGCCATCTCTAACTTTCTGCAGAATCTGCAGGCTTCATCCGATACCAATTTTCTTCGGAATAGGACTTCCCTTGTGTGAAAATGTTCAGGGGGATTCTTAAGAAGTTCACCCTGAGAATGGGATCCGGCCCTTTTAACAAGTGAGGCTTAAGTTTGTTCACTTTAGTCAACTGTGGAGGCAGATCTGTGAGCAATTTTGATGCGGCTGCTTTTTCCAAAGTATCAATCCAATCTTGATGTAGTAGACGCAATTTGACCTTAGAAGGGTTGTGAATTAATTTGTCTTTAGAGCTTCCAGCGCCCTCTAGGATTGAATCGATCTTTGCCGCCCATTTTATTAGCATTTTGCATGATCCCGACTGAATTTCTTGCTGGATTTCTTGCATAATCAGTGGGGAGCTTGGAAGTAAAGACTTTCGAAATAGCATAGCTTCGTTACAATGGAGGTCAAAGATTGTAGAGAGAGTTCCCTTCTTATTAACACCATTGGTAGCAAGTCAGGAAGGTTAAGAATCTTTCTCCAATAAAATCCTTCCAGTTTTGTTATTTTATATTTGATTCTGTTTTGGCATGTGTAATGCAAATTAAAGCCTGTAGAAGATCGGTGCGATTTTAAAAAATATTAACCCAATACCCCCAAGTGTCAAGTGCATAATTCTGAGTAATGCGTTAGAATGGTGTCTCTTTGAATCTAAAGAACTTCACACATTCCTGGCTGTATTAGTTTAATCATGCTGATAGGCGCACACATTCTCAGGCAGGCTGCTTCTCTCGCTACGACACTGCCTGGGGTACATATCAGCATGAACATGACTAATGACCTTGTGTCCACTTTCAACAGCCTCAACTGAGGTTTAGTTAAGGATCCCGGGGGCAGGCCTGACCACAGGCAATCAAGACACCATCTTTGATTCTCTAAAACTTTTTGTGTGTGTTGTGCCGTGGCTTTTGCATGCAGTCGTTCTCTCCAAAATCCCAAAAGGACTTCAAAACCTTTTAACAACTGATAATTAATTTGGCAAAAACTAAGATCTTGATCTGCGGAACCAACTGCCAGATCAATAAATGCTCATATATTTGGTGTCTAGATGGTTCACGCTTGGAAGTGGTTAAGCAAGTACCGCTATTTGGGCGTGAACACCAATAATCACTTCTCCGATTTGCTGTATTGCACTGAGTTAAGGAGAAAAGTTCAACTGTTGCACAAGCTCACATTATTCATACGCAATACAGCAAATACTCTACTGAACCATGGTGTTGAGACCAGAACCTGGAAGAAGACAGTGTTCTGTTTGAGAATAGAGTGTCTCTTCTGGAAGCAAGTGCTATCTTTGCCTGCCAGTCAACCCATGTGCACAGTAAGGAACGAATTGGGGCTGCTTTCACTTGGCATCTCTTATGTCTGGAAATTGTGCAGTCTGTATACAAAATGCTTGCTGGATGACAACCCTCACTCTCTGCTATATACTTTGGCCTCTTATGTGAATTCTATGAGGACCATTTCATGATAGTCTGAAGTAATGAGCCTGCAGATATTTCAACTGTGCTTCTTACGACCAACCCAGATCTGACAAAGCAGAAATTATTGCGCTATGACTGGATTTTAACCCAACAACAATGCATGACTCATCAACATTTCAAATGTGGACACTTCAAAATCAAGAGCCTCTTTGAAGCAGAATCCTACTTCTCGAGGTTGCCTTGTTCGATGTATAGGAATCTTTTTCTTCGATTTCGGCTAAATTTGTGGCCAACAAGAGAGGTCAGGGCCAATCTGAGAGAAATTGCCAGGGTGGACAGCTTGTGTAGATTTTGTCAAAATCCAAAGGAATCTGAGACACTCCAGCACTTGCTTATATATTGTCCCTCATTGTCAGCATCCTTTTCTTGCAACCACTATTTCAGGATTATTCAGATTTTACCTGTGACTTTTTATGGTACAAAGGTTTAAACGGTGAGCGCATTTGCGTTAGTATCACAGCCATGACATTTTTATTGTCATTAGATTTGGGAAAGTCTAAACGTACTCTTCTCTCCTTCGTAAGTTGTGTCTTTTACTACTCTAGGCCGTGTGGGTTCTAATTATTGATATAAGGTTAAAGGTTTCCATTTTTAGACTCATTTTGCTACATATATGTTTTATATTTCTCACTAGCAGTCGATGGGTTTGGTTAAAAATGTTGCACATAAAGTGAAAGTGCTGAACTTGCTTTTCTTTTAACATTGTGATTTTTGGTACGTTTGTATGGCAAGATTATGTAATGATGCATTCCTCATTTCCTTTTCTATTTATCTAATTAATAATTTGTATGTTAATTTGCTTTGTATCTATTGAAAGTTTGATTTCTTTCAACCATAAGAATAAAAAATAAATAAACAGAAAATAACAATGACGGTATCAATTCTAGTGAAGCCCTGCTCGCCTTCAAAGATATGAAGCAAGCCACTCTGTTACTGCGCACATTAAACAAAATAAGATGCACATTAAACAAAATAAGATTATCTATTATCAGTTGTGACAGACCTGTGGTTGCTGTTGATGTTACCACAGCACCCCTATTGTCTCTAGCTCTTATCAATGCCAGATCTGTTATTAAGAATGCTGTTGCTATCATTGATTTTATTCATGCCACCAACCTGGACATCCTCTTTACAACCAAGTCGTGGTTTACCTCCACTTGTATCACATTGTTCAATCTTCTGGTACCAGAGTATTTTCAGATTAAATGGCCCCAATAGGGAGACTCAGAAAGGAGGTGGGGTCGCCATCTTGGCAAAAACCCCTATTGAGTTGTTGAACTTCCATTCCCTAGCCTGGGACTCTACAGCCCAGATTTTGGCCTGTACTTGTCACCTGACCCCCAAAGAAACAGGTCAACTGATTCTATGTTCTAGACCCCCATGACCAGCCAGCTCTTTCTTGGACACTCTTGTTGCCTACATGGGCACAGAAGCACTTTGCCATTCGAAATTGATTATTTTAGGCAACCTCAATATATGGTGCAATGAACCGGGAAAAGTAGATTGAAGACATCTTAATGACATTCTGCAATCACATGATCTTCAATTATGATCTAGTTTAGCGATGCATATAGGCAGTCACTGTCTGGAACTCATACTTTTCAGAGGGTTAAACCTATGCCATCACGAAAATAAGCCAGTCAGCTGGTATGACCATTTTATGGTGCACTTTACTATGGCAATTAACTGTACACCATGCAGAAAGAACATGAGTGCCAACCTAGAATTGCGCCATTGAAAAAGAGACCTTGACCGTATCTCCAGCAACAAACTATTTGGTGACCATACGACAACTCAGCCTGCCATTACTTGTACAGCTTCATACACTAAATTGATGACACACATGCAAGCCAATTGTGACATCGCTGCCCCCGCAAAACATTTAAGTAACTTCCCAAGAGAAACCACCTATGGTCTAATGATGAATTAAAAACCCTTAAGGGACTTTATCGAAACATTTTAAAAAATCATGGCTTAAAACCACAAACACAAATGACCACTTTGAAGCTAAACTTACCTTAAAGACATACAAGGAAGAAATTATGATAGCCAAATCCCTATGCCTTCAAAAGCAAATTAACCTTGCTGATAACAGACCCAGAGCCCTGTTCAAGGTAACCAGAAATTTCACCAGTCCTATTTGCATTAATGCCAGCCTCCCTGCATCTAAAAGCAATGGTCAATGATTTTAACGCCTTCTTTTTGGAAAACATTGATTTGATAAGGATCAATATCAATGCTCAGTTTGCTGCCCCACAATCTAATGTGACTATTGAGGCAACAGCCTCGGACAACTAGGCAACAACACAGAAAACAACGCCAACCTGATAAGTAATCTTAAACCTACTTACCTCAGCTATGATCCTATTTCGGACTACCTGGCCAAACAGCATGCACATGCTCTTAGTGGGATCTTTCAGGCTCTGGTTAATGCCTCTTTAATCCAAGGTTGTGTTCCACTAGAACTGAGGAAATCCTACCTTACGCCTCTTCTGAAAAAACCAACACTGGACCATAAAAAATTGTCCAATCATCGTCCCATTGCAGGTTTCTGTGGCCTGCCGAAATATTGGAAACAAAATTGTGACCACGCAGCTACAGAATGTCCTGGAAAAACATAACATCCTAGACTCGTATCAGTCAGGATGCAGACCAGGTCACGGCACAGAGACAGCGTGACAGCCATATGGGACAATTTACTTGAGGCTGCCGACAAAGGGGACATCAGCATGCGTGTTATGCTAGATCGGTCGGCAGCCTTCGACACAGTACATTTTGACATTCTCAGGTCAAGATTATCGTCACTGGCACAGGTATCGTACAACGCGCACAAATTGTTTCCTTCTTTCTTGACAGACAGTTTTCAACAGGTCAAAGCAGGCCCATATTTATCTGATTCTCTACCTGTTGCCCGTGGAGTACCTCAGGACTCCTCTCTGTCTCAGTTATTGCTCAAGGTCTATATTCGCCCATGGCTTAACATCTTCGCCCAGTTTGATTTATACTATCATTCATATGCTGACGACGCTCAGATCTATGTTCGGCTAAAGCAACCACTGGAGGCAATGGAGTGAGTTTTGACATGTGCAGACCAAATTCCAATTTGATGCTGGAGAAAAAGCTCAAACTGAAGCCATCCAAAACAGAGATGATTCTTTTTGGTTTGAAAACAAAACTAGCAAATGTTTTACATTCTGTCCCCCTGTCCAACCCTATTTGGGATTTCAACTAAATACACCCAGACAGTGAAAAATCTAAGCTGCATACGGCAGTCCAATATGAGCTGCAATTTACATATTAACCATATTGTCAAGTCTGTATATTTTCAATTAAAACTCCTCAAGCCCTCCCTTCCTCTTATTTCTGAGAAGGACTGTCCTATTGTGGTGGGAACACTTACTAATGCCAAATTAGATTACTGCAACACTCTTCTGATGTGCATACCGAAACACCAGCTTCAAAGACTGCAGGTCGCCCAGAAATCTGCGGTGCGACTGATCTTTGAGCTACCTAGGGAAAACTGCCATTTTGTAGTTTCAAAAAAGCCTTCATTGGCTCCCAGTACAGCAAAGTATTCTTTTTGAAACCTTATGTATGGTTTTTAAATGCGTTCATGGCATGGCCTCAGCCTATCGATCATCCAAGATTATAACCCACTGTCCCAACCACCCCTTGCGATCCATGGGACAAGGTCTTTTGTGGTTCCTTTTTTTAGGACCACTTCTATGGGGAGGCGAGGAGGGGGAAACATACATTTCTCCCTTACTGGCTCACGATTTTGAACTCAATCACGCCAAGCCTAAGGCAAATTGAATCCCATCCATTTTTAGAAACAAACTGAAAACATGTTTAAGTAAACTTTGTTTAAAGCAAGTATTTAATATCTGCGTGACCTCTGATCTATATCACTTTTTAATCTGCACCCAGATGCAGGTTTCTACTAGGTTCCTTGTGGGATATGCGTGCTATAAGTCAGAAAATCAAATACAAAATTCAGGAACACTGCAGATTATGAAGGCATCATGAAGTAGGATTAGGACAACAGATTCCCCTTTCTAAGAAAAGTTTTATTTTCTTAAATGTCAGGATGGAGTAAGGCCTAACTTGCCCTACGCTAAGGTGGGATTTCCCTCCTAAAGAAAACTAAGCATAGTCAATGTCAGTACCTTCAAATAAAAAGTCTGTCTGTGTCCAAAACCTATGCTTGCCCTCACAACTAAATCTATACAGCGTGTAGGGATGTCAGCAACAAAGTAAATAGTGTTCAAAAGTAAAGTTATGCGCTTCTTCCAACTCTTTGGCTTTCTCTTAGCTTCCCCAAGTTCAAAATAGTTCCACAAAAACCTTGGGGATCCCTTCATCAAGAGTGCAACACAGTTCAACCCCTTATTTATTCCCAGTGGACTACTCGGTCTAGGCGCAGTTGTCGGACCAACTAGTCCACCCATCACTGGTCACGCAACCGATAGCTGTGCTTTCCTTGGCTCTTGTTAAGTAGGGGTTACTCGGTCTAGGTGCAGTTGTCAGACCACACAGTCCACCCATGTGCACTGTGCTGTACTTCTGTTTTCTTCAAGCTTTGTCCAACACAGATTTCTTCCTCTCTGAACCTGTAGTCCTGTGGACTCTTGTATCTTGAATCAGCACTTAGTGTTCATTCTTCTTGGCAGTCTTTTGGCTTAGCCACAATTTATATCTCACACAGTCCGCTCTGTGAGGGTTGAATCCTTCTCACCTCTTGCTTTCACTTCATTCAGAAATGCTCATAATGGTTTCAACACTGGCTTTGCTTTGTTTTCACTTTATTCATAAATGCTTATAATGGATCACAACTTGCTTTACTTTGCTTTCTGTATTCAAAAGATACTCAATATATCCTTTATTTAGTTTGGTATTCAATAATGCTCTTTGGATCTTTCAAAAGTAATTCATTTGCTTTGTAACTTGTTTGTTATTCACAGTCATCTCATTTGACCCTCTGTAGCATGTGCAATAAGATTCAGTTCGTTCAGTATTCAGGTACCTTGGTTTCCCAGCCACGTTATGAGCGTTCTCCTTTCTGTATTCACCAGTAAGTGTTCACTCCTCCGGTCTTCTCACTTCACTTCTCTGTGTTCCGCTTCCTGCTGAATTCCCAGCGAGCCACGCTCACGGTCATAGGCAGTTCACAACCCTGCTCTTCCACGGAGGGAACTGCTAAGAGCCCATCTCACTCTCATAGCAGCCAGAAGCACCTTCGAGGCTTCATTGCCCCAAAGCCTCTGTCGTGGTAACGGAGAGGAGGGACTGCAGGAGTCTGGACCCTCTCATGGCCCTGCTGTCTTCCTCAAGCCCCTGCTTAACCTGGCACTCCTGCAGCCAGTTCCTCTCCAGTCCGCTCCAGCTCCATACACAGAATCCTTCGCCAGTTCATTCGCCCAATACTATCTCAGCCTCCCACTCTTATACACCTGGGGCTTATTAATAGGCTGCAGGCGTAAATCCTCTAAATTAATTGACTGACTTTGGGGAAACTTGTTAGTGGGACATGCCGGTCTATTGTAGTTGAACTCCTCCACATCCCTCTTCCTCGTCCCAGTACCAAAGTGGTTTGAAGGCATGAAGTGTGCATAACTCCTAGTTGTTTCCTCCTCGCCTCAGTCTTAAGGAAAAAGGAAGGTGGGGCATTTTGGTCAGAAAAAAAAAAGTAATGGGCTGACCATAGCCTACAAAGGCAGGGGGAATGTTGGATTTACTCTGGCTAGGGAAAGAGGGACACCATGTCTCACCAAAAGACGACCTCTCCCCAAGTTCCCTCCACCTAGGTGATCCTCCTTTGCACATCCACCTCCAGGGTCAGGATCCAAGAGGGATGACCTTTTGCTGGCCACATGAGAGGAGGATTCAGGGGGAGTAGAAGTGAGGATGTCCTCAGTTTCCTCACAGACTCTTCCCCTATGCGGGTTGGGCCTAACTGTTTCACAGGGACACCGGGAGGGAAAATAGACGCTACCCTGGTCTCGAACCTTCGGTGTTACACTGTGAAACAATTTGGCTGAAGGTCCAGGAACCACTGCATGACTCTGGGCTTTGACTCTTTGACTAATCCACACTAAGTGAGAATGGTCAGTAATTATTATAACCTTGCGACCCATTAGGTAATATTTGTGATGGAGTATAGCCCACTTAATTGCCAATGCCTCAAGCTTGACAAAACAGTAGTTCTTTTCCATGGGAAACATGTTCCTACTGCTGTATAATACAGCATGTTCTAGTCCCTCATGATTTTGAGAGAGAACGGCTCACAGTCCCATTAAGGAGGCATCAGTCTGTAAAACTAACGCTCACCTGGTATCCACGGGGACGTCACTCAGCCTGTTCTGACCTCTTACGACCTCAAACCCTTCCCTGGAGGCTATTCGACTGGAGACTGGGCCTGAAACACAGGATTGGTAGAGTTTAACTCCCTATTGTCTCTGTGTGCTTGAACCCCTTCTTCCCCGGGGTCCAACCCTTCCCTTTGATCCACAGTTCAGCTTGTTTTCTTGTATAGTGTGCTCTCCATCCTGCTTTCAGCGCAGGGGCGCGTTGATTGATGCGGGCTCGTTGCTGCCTAGCTACTTCACTGGCAAGAGTCCGACAGGTAAGTATAATGAGTCTTTTGAACAGTTCTCTAACTTCGTTCCTTTCCTTCCTTAGATGATGGCCGGCGTCCGGGGATGGCAGCGTGCTGCTGAGATGAGTTGCGCTGAAGGTGAGTGAGAGCGCGATGCGCGTTGCACCCCTTTCGTATTTGTATTGAACTGAGTTATTTTTCTGTGTCTTTTAGGTGCTGCGACGTTTTCAGCGTGGATGACAGTTATGAAGAAGAAATGAGGTGAGTAAGCGCGGTATGCAGCGCCTCTAGATGTTTCCACGCTAACCTGGAGTGTCTTTTCCCTCTTGCAGATGGATGAGAAGTTCCGGAGACAGCGTTCCCCCAGAGCAGCTGGGGTTCAGGTAAGCGTTTGAAGCTCGAACGATATTTAAAAATAAGCGAAGATTTGCAGAATGCTTACTAATGCCTTTTTTCTGTTCTTTTCCCTTTTCCTTAGGAAGTGGCTTGCCGGGATGGGAATGACACCGCCAAAGATGCCCGCAGAACAGAAGGAGCGATGAATGATCGGCAGAAGCGCTGCAAGGTAAGGCTGTTCCTAACAGTGTTCTTGTTCTAGCAGGAGCTGAGCACAGAAGAAAGATGCAGGCCTACTGGAGACCGATCTGAACACGGTGAGTGTCATGCTGCAGGTGCAGAAAACGCAAAGAATGTTTCTCAGCCTGGGCGTGGCTTAAATAGTCTCTGGGTATCCCAGGTGTCTGGGCTGAACCACATCTAAAAGGCTAGACTGCACATGCAGTTCTGGGAACCGAAATATGTGGGGGCATCCATCTTGTCCCCATCAATGCACTACAAGTCCAATCCCCAATGTTATCCTATGGGAGTGAGTGAGTCTGGTGCCACAAGTGCCAAGTCTGACTCCAAGTGGGTCTTTGGAGGGATGGAGAGGCCCTTGAGGGCCATGAAGGTGATCGTGGCCTGGCTCCAGCCTGACATCTTGGAGGGCTGGGGACATGAGGGGCAGGAATCATGACATCACTTGCCCCCCCCAAGGCCCCTCTCAAGGTGGCTCTTCTATATGGTCCAGGTTTGGTTGGATGGTTTTGATGAAATCGTCTAAGCAAGCGAGTTGCATGGATGTACTCACAAGGCTCCCATGTACTGTATTGTGGACCATATCCCTTCCAGTCTACTAAGTAGTATAATTTGGATCTGACGTACTTTGAATCTAGGATGTCCTTGACTTTGAATTCTGGCTCTCCAGCGACTACTACTGGCTGCGGTGGCGTTGCTACCCGGGTCCCAGTTTGAACAGGTTTAAGGAGAGACACGTGGAACACAGGATGAATCTGCATGTTTGACGGCAAAGCTAGTCTGACCACCACAGGATTTATCACAGAGGTGACGGTGAATGGACCCAGGTATCTTGGACGGAAAGTCCGGGTTCCTTTAATGGACACGTGTTTAGACGCCAGCCAGACTTTGTCTTCCACTTGGTAGTTGGGGGCCTTTTCTCGGTGTTGATCAGCAAACTTCTTTTGGTGATTCTTAGCTTGAAGTAGCTGTTCAGCTGCCCTTTTAAAGGTTTGAGAAATGGTCATGTGCAAGGTTTCGACTGCTGGCATTACCAGGGTTGTAGGAACATCCAACTCAGAAGTACGTGGGTGCCTGCCATAAATGGTATAAAAGGGTGTCTGCCCAGTGCTGGTGTGTAGGGAACTATTAGAAGCATATTCAGCTATCCATAATAGGTCGAACCAGCTTCCTTCAGGTTGGTGTAAAATGCAACGCAGATACTGCTCGAGCGTCTGATTAGTCCTCTCAGTTTGACCATCCGTTTGGGGATGGTGACTGGTGGATAGCCGCATGTCGATCTGGGCCATAGAGCAGCATTTTCTCCAGAAGTTAGATACGAACTGAGTACCTCGGTCTGAGACCAAAACTGAAGGACACCCATGGAGCTGTACGATGCCTTCAAGAAATACCATTGCCAGAGAGGAAGCATTTGGGACCCCCTTAGTAGGAATGAAATGTGCCATTTTTGAAAATAGGTCCACGACCACAAGAATAGTGTTAAACCCTTGACTGGGTGGTAAGTCAGTAATAAAATTGAGGGACAACGTGTGCCAGGGTGCTGGTGGGATTTCCAATGGTTGTAATAGCTCAGCCGATTTCTGCTTGGATGACTTGTTTTGAGCACACACTCCACAAGATAGGATGAATTGGATAATGCCTTTACGCCACGTGGGCCACCAATAATTTCGTTTTACCTTGGCTAGGGTTTTAGCGATTCCGGGGCGGCCCTTGATCAAGGAATCGTGATAACCGGACATGACTTGTTCTCGTAGTTCTTGGTTTGGTAAGAATAAACGATTCCTGAAGTAGGGCAACTGATCTTTTATCATGTAATGTTCTCCTTGCGCACCCCATGCTTGTAATTGCTCCGGATTAATCAGGTT
Organism: Ambystoma mexicanum; assembly: GCF_040938575.1. NCBI lineage: Eukaryota > Metazoa > Chordata > Amphibia > Caudata > Ambystomatidae > Ambystoma > Ambystoma mexicanum. Next base: position 1,148,324,290 of record NC_090932.1, read on the forward strand.
TTGGATTTCTTCATGTAATTCTTTCTGAGTTATGGTTGCTGTGATTCCTAGGAGCTTGTCACTCAGGATGATTGCTATTGGGTCAGGGGTCTGATATCCTTGCTCTTCCACCCCCATACGGGAAAGGGCATCGGCCTTCCCGTTTTTCACCCCTGGTCGAAATGTAATCACGTAGTCATATTCAGCAAAAAAAAGAGCCCAACATAGTTGTCGTGAGGATTGGGCCTTTGCCGTTTTTAGGTACTGGAGGTTCCGGTGGTCAGTTATTACGGTGATTGTCTGTCTGCCACCCAAGAGGTAGTGCCGCCATGCCTTAAAGGCTGACTTAATGGCCAGGAGTTCTTTCTCTGTGATAGCGTAATTGAGTTCAGGGGGTGTGAATTTACGCGACCAGAAGGCAACAGGGTGTAACTGGCCCGTTTCGGGGTCCTTTTGTGAGAGGACGGCACCCATAGCCATGCTTGAGGCGTCCGTTTCCACCAGTTATGGGAGATCAGGGCGAGGGTGGCGTAAGATTGGGGCAGATGCGAATCTTGCTTTGAGTTCCTGGAAAGCCTCCTCGGCTTCTGTTGCCCACTGGAACTTTTTGTTGCTTTTCCTTAGTAATGACGTGATGGGATGCACGATTTGCGAAAATCCTGGGATGAACCGGCGGTAGAAGTTTGCAAAACCCAGCATACTTTAAACCCGCTTGAATGAATTTGGGGATGGCCAGTTCAGGATAGCATCTACCTTGTGTACATCCATTCGGGCTGAGAATAAAGCCCAGAAATTCCACCTCGGAGACATGGAATGAGCACTTTTCGAGCTTGGCGTAGAGCTGGTGTTGACGGAGTTTCTCCAATACAGATCGGACGTGTTTAATGTGGTCCTGCTTTGATGCGTAATATACTAGAATATCGTCGATGTACACTAGAGCACAGGCATCAATCAATTCCCCTAGGACATTGTTCATGAAGTATTGAAATGCAGCAGGCGTGTTGCAAAGGCCAAAGGGCGTTACTTGATATTCGTACAAGCCGTATTTGGTGCGAAAAGCGGTTTTCCATTCGTCCCCCCGTTTTACGCGAACAAGGTGATATGCCTACTGGAGACCGATCTGAACATGGTGAGTGTCACGCTGCAGGTGCAGAAAACGCAAAGCATGTTTCTCAGCCTGGGTCGTGGCTTAAATAGTCTCTGGGTATCCCAGGTGTCTCTGGGCTGAACCACACCTAAAAGACTAGACTGCACATGCAGTTCTGGGAACCGAAATATGTGGGGGCATCCATCTTGTCCCCATCAATGCACTACAAGTCCAATCCCCAATGTTATCCTATGGGAGTGAGTGACTCTGGTGCCACAAGTGCCAAGTCTGACTCCAAGTGGGTCTTTGGAGGGATGGAGAGGCCCTTGAGGGCCATGAAGGTGATCGTGGCCTGGCTCCAGCCTGACATCTTGGAGGGCTGGGGACATGAGGGGCAGGAATCATGACAAAAGCTAATTCTCTAAAGAAATCCTCACTTTCAAAATGGGGCTCTGAAACAGGGTCCATTTTAATGTGGTGTAACAAATGTCAGCCTCTTCATCCCACCTGATCTTTTGGAGCTCCCAGTTTTTCAACTTGTCTTTGAGTTGGGCAGATTTACTTGAAGTTTGGAATACATCGCTGTTAGTAGCTGATAAACCTGAAAAAGGCTCAAAGATCTTTTTTTGTTTTTGGTATGGGGGTGTCAAGAATAGCCATAAATTTGTCCTGCTGCGGTTGTACAGTACCATTACCCACGAAAACCCCCAAATAGTTGACTGCGGATTGACCCAACTTACACTTTCTGGAGTTAGCGGTTAGACCAGCTTTTCTTAGTACTCGCATGACTGTGTAAAGATGGTAAAGATGATCTTCCCAAGTTTTACTGTATATCACAATATCATCTATATAGGGTCTGCAAAAGTCGGAGTAAGGATGTAGAATTGTATCCAACAATCTCTTGAATGTTGCGGGAGCCCCATGTAGAACAAATGGTAATACTTTAAATTGAAACAGACCAATAAAGGGCAACAAAGGCAGATTTGTTCTCCGTCAGGTCTATTTAACAAGACCTGCCAATTGCCCTTCATGAAGTCTATTGTAGAGAGATAGACCGCATTACCGAGCCAATCGATAAGATCTTCAATACGTGGCATTGGTAAGCGGAAAAGGCATTTACCTTTCTAAAACCGATACAGAACCTCCAACTCCCATTGAATTTTGCCACCAACATGATGGGGAATGGTGGATGGTTCGATAATATTAGCCTCAAGCATTTGCTTGACCTCATCGACAATGGTTTCTTTCAAGTCTGCGGTAATCAGTAATTGTATTGTATTGTTTATTTATATAGTGCCTATACACAGGAAAGTGTTTCAAAGCGCTCAAGGAGGGTGAGAACATGGGGAAAAAACAAGTCGCTCAGAGCTCTTCAAATTCGGAGACAATAATTGTCTGCACAGGCAGAGTAAGTGCGTAAAAAACATTTAACAGTTGAGACACAGCAATTCTGCAGTTTTACCTGTGCAATTAGGGGAGAAGACAAGGGAGAACAGACGATCTTCAGGCGCGTTGCATTTGGATTGTGCAAGTGCATAGACAGTTACAGAGAGGGGGAGGTCCAAGTGCTTCCAGTCGGTGGAGACTAGGGTAAGTGCAGAGAGAGGCACACTCTTGGGTTATTTCTAAGTGCAGTGAAGGTGGGTGGGTGTACGTTCCTGAGGCAAGTGCGAGAGGGGACTGGCGGGGGTGCCCGGGACCGGTGAGACTCTGAGGTACACCAAGCGGCAAGTCAGCAAACTGTAAGGAAGAGGAGGGAGAGATCGAGAATGCGGAGAGCTAGGTTAGCAGGGTAGAGTGAGAGCGAAGGAAGAGGAGAAGAGGAAGGTCTTGAGGAGTTTCCGGAACTTTAGAAGGTCAGGCTCAAGAAAGAGGGCTGAAGGGAGGCTATTCCAGAGGGAGGCACCTGCTGAGGATAAGGCTCTCCCTCCAAATTTCTGCTTGGAGAACCGGCTCACTCACAGAAGGTTGGGGGTAGATGAGCGGAGGGCTCGTGAGGGACAGTTTTTAGGCAAGCAGCGTTGCAGGTAGGTAGGTCCCAGGCCCCAAAAAGCCTTGTGGACAATGCAGAGGGTCTTGAACTTGATCCTTGCAGCCACGGGGAGCCAGTGCAGGGATTTCAGCGACGGAGAAATGCGGTCCATGGGCTTGAAGCCAAGGAGAAGTCTCAAGATTCTGTTCTGAATGAGTTGCAGAGGGCGCAGGGCAGAAGGGAGGTTGAGGAAGAGGCTGTTGCAATAGTGTAGCCTAGAGAGAACCAAGGCTCTGGCGACAGTGAGCCGCTGGGGCAAGTGAGAAAAGGTACAGTACCTCTGAGGAGGTGTAGCTGATAGGCTTTTTAGAGATGTCAGAAATGTGAGAGGAGAAGGAGAGAGTGGAGTCGAAGATGACCCTGAGGTTTTTTGCCTCGCAAGTGGGTGCAGGCACAGGGCCAAGGGAGGCCGGCCAGAGTGAAAGTGGGAAAGTGGGAGCAGGGGTCCCAATGCAAACAATCTCAGTCTTACTGGAGTTGAGGCAGAGGTTGTTTGCAGCACAACATGACTGAATAGCAGACAGACAGTCAAATATGAGCGAGGAGGAGGAGGGGGCGGAGGGTAGCCTGAAAGATGTTTGGGTGTCATCCGTGTAACACTGGAAGTAAGAGGATAAAGTGGCAATTACCAATCACACGTGCCAAGGAAGCCATATAGACGTTGAAGAACCAGGAGGAGAGGTTAGATCCCTGGGTAACCCCACAGGTTGACAGAGTAATAGTCGAGAGAAAGGCTCCGAGTTCCACCCGGGTTGGGCGGCGGGAGAGAAAGGAGATTAACCACACCAGGACCTGACCTGTGATTCCCAGGGTGTCACGGAGCCGTGCGATCAGGATGTTTCTAAAGCTTTTAAATGTACCACTTTGCCTTCTGTAGTACGGATATGTTGATAAGTACCCTTCAATCTTCCTGGCTCCTATCGAAATAGATCAGTAAATTGCTGTATAAGATTATATAGGTCTTGCTTTTGGTCGTTACTGAGGTCTGGGGGAATTAGGGTGGTGTTATCTGAATCCTTCGGTCACAAACAGGCCAAAATGGTGGCACTATACTCTTGAGGATTTTCCTTCCACTCCTTTAAAAGGTTAATGTGCAACACTTGTGTTTTGAGCCTGTGATCAGGCTGGGAAATGTTATAGCTACAAGGTCCCATCTGTTCTAACACCTCATATGGCCCATGCCACTTGGATATTAGTTTGTTCTCAGAAGTGGGTAACACTAATGCCTTTTGGCCTATGGTAAAAGATCTTAAAGAAACGTTTTGTCGTATGAGGCTTTCTGTTGTTCTTGAGCCTTAGCTATATGGGTTTGCTCCAAAGACCTAACTACTGTCTGGTGTTTTTTTTAAGACAGTGTACAGTTTGGGAGAGTGCATTGGGGTTTCTTCTCCCCATTCCCAGGTTTCTCTGAACATATCGAGAACATCCCGGGGCTCCCGTCCGTAAAGTAATTCAAATGGGAGAATCCTGTAGAAGCCTGAGAGGTCTTAATAACTGCAAATAGTGCCCAAGGAATCATCTGATCCCAATGCCTGCCATACTGTTCCGCCAACTTCCGTATTATGGTCTCAAATGTCTTATTAAATCTTTGTACGAGGCCATCTGTCTGTGTGTGGTATACTGAGGTCCTTAAAGTGATAATATACAGAAACTGTTTGACTTCACCCATGAGGTTGCTCATAAATGTAGAGCCTTGATCTGTCAGTATTTTCTTTGGAAACCCCACTCGTGAAAAGAAAAGGTAGTAGGTGCTTCAATATTTGCTGTGTGGTTTTTGCTTACAGGGGAAAGGCTTCTGGATATCGTGCAGCATAATCCACAATTAACATAATATACTTGTTCACTAATTTTGAATTTCCTCAGGGTCTCCATACCAATTATTGAGGATGGAATTCTAAAGACTGGTAACAGACTTAAGGGAACAGGTGGTGATATATTGTTATTAGTCTTTTGGCAGATTTCACAGCATGAATTCCTGGCCAGTAGAATATATTAATGATTTGGGTTTGGGTCTTGGTCCATCCTAAATGGACCACTTGTTTATGACTTTTTGAAAGAACTATTTGGGTCTTTATTAAGCCTTGTGGTGTGGTGCCTCCTAAGTATATAAGACAATGTCTCAAAAAGAAAAATGGCTATCCTTTCTTACATCCCCTCTTGTTCAGATGTAACCCGCAAAAAAGCTTCAGCCAGTAATGGGTTATTCCTTTTGGCAAAGGCTAAGTCAGTGAGAGTTTCAGTGTCTTCCTCTCTTATTCTTCTGGGTTTGGGCTCTCGAGGGGCGTCAGGTGTATCATCTGCCTCCCGAAGCCTCGAGTACCGTAATCTCTTCTCTCCTTCCCGGCCGCTCCCTTAACCCCAAGGAACACTGCTCTCCTGAGCACCCCATGGCCAATTTTATCCCCTTTGTGGATTTAGAAAGGATCCTTTCCATGGATCTGTAACTTTGATATCCCCTCTAAAGTATGGATCTCACACCACAGCTAGCACATCAATTCCAAACCTCCATGCTAGCCCTGATTTGGGAGCGAGTTCAATATAAGTATCAGGGGGTGGAATTAGAATCAAATCAGTGGGCATCAGTCTTCTTTGTCGTGGTGGAATGATTTTGTCCATACAGCTGCAAATGTTAAATCCTATAAAGCCCTTGGTGGCTACTGAGCGGTCTGATGCTTTAGGACCAAATTTTTAAAATTGTAAGGTTCCCCAACTTGTATCAGTTGAGCTGCATCAATTAGCACCATTTGTGAAGGCATCATGAAGTAAGACAAAGACAACAGATTCACCTTGCTAAGAAAAGTTTTATTTTCTTTAAATGTCAGGATTGAGTAAGGCCTAACTTGCCCTATGCCTAACTGGGATTTCCCTACCTAAAGAAAACTAAGGCTAATCAATGTCAGTAATTTCAAATAAAAAGTCTATTTCCAACACCTATTGTTTTGCCTCACAACTAAATCTATACAAAAGTAAATAGTGCTAAAAAGAAAAAAGTTCTGAGCTTCGTCCAGCTCTTTGGCTTTCTCTTAGCTTCCCCTTTCCAAAGTTCAAAATAGTTCCACAAAAACCTCAGGGTTCCCTTTCCCAAGAATTCAACACAGTACAACAGTTCTTCAAAGCAAAGACCTCTGGGTTCCTTTCCCCAAGAGTTCAATGCAGTTCAGCTTTGTTCATTCCCAGAGGGCCACTCGGTCTAGCCGCAGTTGTCAGACCACACCGACCACCCATAACAGGTCATGCAACTGATAGCCGTGCCTTTCTTGGCTCTTGTCAAGTAGGCGTTTCCTGGTCTAGGGTCAGTTGTTGGACCACATGGTCCACCCATTACAGGTCACGCAACCGATAACCCTGTGCACTTTTCTGTACTTCTGTCTTCAAGCTTTCGCCAACACATGTTTCTTCCTCTCTCAAACTGTAGTCCTGTGGACTCTTGTATCTTGAATCAACACGTGCATATTCTTCTTGGCGGTCTTTTGGCTTAGCCACGACTTGTATCTTGCATAGTTTGCTCTGTAAGGGTTGAATCCTTCTCACCGCTTTGCTTTCACTTCATTCAGAAATGCTCAATGGTTTCATCACTGGCTTTGCTTCGTTTTCACTTCATTCATACATTTTCATGATGGTTCATCACTGGCTTTGCGTATTCAAAAGAATACTCAATGGGCCTCATTACGAGACCGGCGGAAGCCATGCCGGTAAAATCGGCAAGGCTACTGCCGGTATCTTTTTGAATGGGCAATTAGCGGGTCATTACGGCCCTGCCGTACCCGATAATTGCCCATTCACGGGCTCAAGAATAAAATGCTCCCCATTCCCATTTGATCCCCATAGGGCTCAATGGGACTGGGGCGGTCGGATGCACCGGCACCATTCTTGAATGGTGTCGGTGCATCTGACATGCTTTGCTCACGGGTGCCGGTATGCCTGCCAGGTCAGCCTGGCGGGCGGGAAGGCACCCGCGAGCAGAACTCTTAGTTTCCCGGTCTGTTAACAACGGTACCGGCAAGCTTACTGGTACCGTTGTTACTGGACCGGCAAACTTATAATGAGACCCAATAAATACTTTAGTTAGTTCAGTATTTAATAATGCACTTTGCATCTTTCAAAAGTACGTCATTTGCTTTGTAACTTGTTTGGTATTCACAGTCATCTCATTTGACCTTCTGTAGCATGTGCAATAAGATTCACTTAGTTCGGTATTCAAGTACCTCGGTTTCCCAGACCCCGAGAGCCCAGTTGCGTGTGTTCCGCTTTCTGCACTCACCGGTAAGTGTTCACTCCTCCAGGCTTCTCGCTTCACTTCTTCGTGTTCAGTCTTCCTGCAGAATTCCCAGCAAGGTGTGCTCACTGTCCTAGGCTGTTTGCAGCCTGGCTCTTCCATAGACCTGCTGAGACCCCCCTCTTGCCCCCATGTGCCACTCTGTCCAGGGAGCAGGGAGGAGGGACTGCAGGAGTCTGGAGCCTCTCACGGCCAGTCGTGGCCCCAGCGTCTCCCTTGAGCTCCTGCATAACCCAGCTTTCTTCCAGCTGGTTCCTCTCCAGACCGCTCCTGCTTCATACACGGTGCCCTTCGCCAGCTCCTTCTCCTAATGCCGTCTCAGCCTCCCACTCTTATACACCTGGGGCTTGTTAACAGGCTGCAGGTTTAAGTCCTCTACATGAATTGCCCGACCATGGTGAATCTTGGTAGTGGGACATGGCTATCTATTGTAGTTGAACTCCTCCACAGCCCTCTTCCTCGTCCCAGTACCAAAGTGGTGCGAAGACAGGGAAGAGTGCATAACTCCTAGCTGTTTCTTCCCCGTCCCAGTCTTAAGGAAAAAGGACCGTGGGGAAATTTGGTCAGAATAAAGAGTCCAGGGCTGACCATACCCTACAAAGGCAGGGGAAATGTTGGATTCACTGGCTAGGGAAAGGGGGATACCATGTCTCACCAAAGGATACCCTCTCCCCACTCCCCAAGTCCCCTCCACCCAGGTGATCCTCCCTCGCATATCCACCTCCCCAGATACAGGATCCAAGAGCGATGGCCTTACCCTGGCCACCTGAGAGGAGGATTTAGGGGGGTAGACGTGAGGATGCCCTCAGGCTCCTCACAACACCCAGAATTCCAAGCAAAATCAGGACTGGACGACCTTCTCTCATAGGACCATGGGAAACCTCTGAATGCTGTAGTGCAATGATGTAGATCGAATTTCAGTAACATTTCAAAGAGCCTATCATCTGCTGGCTCCCCTTAAATATTTTACTTCCATATATGATATTAAACCAATATCAGTTACACCAAAGAACAAGTTACTTACCAACTGGTAACGTTCTTTCGATTGGATGTTCCTCCAACATATTCCTCATCTTAGATGTATTCCATCCAGCTTTAGCTGCTTTGGAAAAAAATTTCGGCAGAGGGCACCGTGTGTCGATATCGTTGAGTCGATGGTCCCTCGAAGGCTTCCGTCGAGGGTGACATCATCGGGTATACAAGTAGCACGCGCGGCGCCCGTTGGCCTCAGTTCTGTTTTCCCTTCTCTTTTGTTCTACTGTGTAGATTGTGCCGGTAGTCCGGTATCAGCGTTGCGAGAGTTGAAGTGGCAATAACCCGGAAAAATCTACAGAGGGTTAGGCTGGGAGGGCGATGAGCAATACAACAGCCAATTGAAAGAACGTTACCAGTTGTTAAGTAACCTGTTCTTCGAGTAGATTGTGTCCTCCAACGTATTCTTCATCTTAGATAGACTCCCAAAGCAGTATGGACAATTCTCTGGAGGAGGGAGTAGATTTTTTGATAACCTTAAATGGCTGAATATAGTACTGCTTCACCAAAATTCAGCTCCTTAGACTGGGAAGCATCCAGACTATAGAATTTTTAAAAAGTATGCAGCGAAGACCAAGTTGCTGCTTCACAAATTGATTTTATGGGAACACCTCTTTGAAGGGCTGTCGAAGAGACGATGCCTCTGGTGGAATGGGCCCTTAAGCCTTCTGCTGGGTCTTTCTCTGCTAATCTGTAGCATTCTGAAATGCAAAGCACAATCCAACGTGATATGGTTTGTTTTGACACCGATTGACCCAATTTCCTTCCAGTGTAGCCAATGAAAAGTTGATTATCCACTCTAAGCTTGGAAAGCCTAGTAATGTTAAAGCTTAAGAGCTCTTCCCGGGTCCAACCTGTGCAATCTTTCCTCCTCCTTACTAGGATGAGGTGGAGGGTAGAATGCGGGTAGAACAATTTTCTGATTTAAATGAAAATCGGATACAACTTTAGGTAAAAATGAGGGTTTAACCCTTAATACCACTCTGTCCCTATGGAACACAGTATAGGGTGGCCCAGAAGACAGTGCCTGCAATTTGCTCAGTCTTCTTGCAGATGTTAAAGTAACTAGGAAAGAAGTTTTCCATGTCAGTAATCTTAATGGACAAGTGTGCAAGGGTTCAAAAAGGGGCACACATTAAGAATTTTAGACCCAGATTAAGATCCGAAATCGGAACTTGGAAAGAATAAGGAGGAAACACATTGGTGAGTCCTTTTAAGAATTGTACTACTAAAGGAATTTTGAAATAGGAGCATTCTTCCAACGAGCGCTTGAAAATGGAAAGCACTGCAAGATAACATTTAATGGTCCCAACATTTAGACCTCTATGTGCTAGGGACAAGAGGAAGGACAGTACTTCCGGAATAGAACATAGAAAAGGATCAACATTCTTTGCACCAGTTGCAAAACTTTTTCCAACGGCCACGGTATAGAGATTTTGTTGCTGGTCTTCTTGCCGAAAGCAAAACCTCCATGACATCGTCTGGAAGGTCCTAACCCTTGTATCTCAGCTTTCAGATACCAAGCATGAAGGTTGAGAATCTTGACCTCTGGATGGAGAACCTGACCCTCCATTTGTGAGAGAAGGTCCTCTCTCTGAGGAAGCCGTACCGAGGGACAGATGGACATGTCTACCACGTCCAGGTACCACGTTCTCTTGGCCCAATCCGGGGCAATTAGGATCATGCGGTTTCTGAACCGCCTCAGTCTCCTGATGACCTGAGGCATGACGGGAATCGGAGGGAACGCGTATAATAATGGGAAGTTCCACTCCACCACGAACGCGCCCCCTAGGGCTCTTCTCGGGGGAAATTACCTTGAGTAATACCTTTCTCACTTCCGGTTGATTCCAGTCGCAAATAGGTCTACTTGAGGGGTTCCCCAAAGGGCGAAGATCTCTTGAATGACTTCCTGAGCCAGTTCCCACTCGTGGGACACCGTGCTCTGCCTGCTCAGAGCGTCTGCCGTCATATTCTCCTCTTGAATTGCCCAATACCAGAGCTGCATTGCCTCTCTGCACAGAGGTAGTGACCATACACCACCTCTTTTGTTTAGATAATGCATGGCCACTGTGTTGTCCATCATTATCAGGACATTTTTTCCTCTGTCAGATGATAGAAAAACCTTCAGCGCTAGTCTGATTGCTCTCAGCTCTAAAAGGTTGATGTGTAGTTTGGATTCCGATGGAGACTAGCGACCGCTGATTGTCAGATCGTTGGCATGAGCTCCCCACGCCATGAGTGAGGCGTCCATTACTACTGTAATCTCCAGCTATGGTTGCCAAAAATGCTCTCCTTTTAGGATATTCTCTGTGAAAGTCCACCACAGAAGATCCTGCCGAACTTTGTTCGGAATCTGGAGAAAATCCATGATGTGACCTGAGAACTGGGACCATTGAGACTTTAGAGCTCATTGAAGGGATCTCATCCTCAGGCGTGCCTCTGGCACTAGGAAGATGCAGGATGCCATGTAACCGTAAGAAGTCGTTGGCCTGGAGATTTTGGGCATTTTGGAATTTGGAAACCATTTTAAGAATGTCTTGAGCCCTCGACTTGGGAAGTGAGCTCTTTCCCAAGGATGTGTCTAATACAGCCCCTATGTACTGGAGCTGTTGGGAAGGCGTCATTTGTGACTTCTTGAAATTGAGGGAGAAGCCCAGTTTGTGGAGGAAGTGGCAGGTGACTATCAGATGATCCAGTGCTTGTTCGGCAGAACGTGCCCTGATCAACCAATCGTCCAGGTAGGGGTAGACGTGAATCCCCCCTCTCCTGAAATGCGCTGCCACCAGTACCATTAACTTGGTGAAGACCCTTGGGGTGGAGGTCAATCCGGATGGCAGGACTCGAAACTGATAGTGCGAGTCGCCAACTACGAACCTCAGGTATTTTCTGTACTTGAGATGAATTGGCACATGAAAATAAGCATCCTGGCAGTCCAATGACACCAACCAATCCTGAAGTTGAAGGGCCTGAAGGATCTGAGAAAGAGTGACCATCCTGAACTTGTCCTTCCTGAGGAACTTGTTCAAGTTTAAGTCCAAGATGGGTCTCAGTCCACCATCCTTTTTGGGAATCAAAAAATACGAGGAGTACCATCCCTTGTTCCTCTCCGCTACAGGTACTGGCTCTATATAGCACCTTTCTCCAGCAGGGTTAGAACTTCCTGCTGTAGGAGCGGTTCTGAAAACTTCAAAGGGTGTCTCCCTGGTGGATTGTTTTGAGGTTGCGCTAGAAAAGGAAGGCAGTAACCATGGGCTATTATTTCTAGAGCCCAAACATCTGAAGTAATGGCTCGCCATTCTTGCAGATGCTGTGACAGCCTGCCTCCCACAGGTGTCTTGTGATGCAAGTCCTCAAAGTGGTTTTGTGGTGGTTGCTGCGGCCACTGATGGCAAAGAGGCTGCAGCTGGAGCTGGCTTTGCACGGTTTCCTCATCCACCACGAGTGGCCTTTTTCTGGCCCCTTTGACTGGCCATTCCTCCCGCCTTTCCATATGAGGAGTAGTAACGATAGGATCGTCCCCTCCAAGTATGTCCTGGAGCACAAAAAGGCTGAGAGGTTGCCTAATAGCAGCTCCTAAAGACTTGGCAGCTGCTTTTGAGGTCTGCAACCTCTCGAGGCTCTCGTCAGCCTTGCTGCCAAAAAGGTGAGACCCGTCAAAGGGCATGCACAGAAGGTGGTTCTGTACGTCTGGTGCGGAACCCGGATTCCATAACCACGCAAATCTGTGTATTACTGTGCTAGTGCCCATGGACCTGCTCACACTATCTGCAGTGTCCAATCCAGATTGAAGGGATTCCTGCATGGCCTCCTTTCCATCTCTAACAATAGCTAGGAATCCTTCCCTTTCATCCCCTTCTGGTATGTGCTCTGCCGCCATTGCAATGCACTCCCACAGAGTGTACAAAAACTTTGCCAAGGCACATATGTGGAGTTGGCTGATGTTAACGCCATACTCCCAGCTGAAAATAAATTGAAGGCCCAGCCATCCACACGCTTATTGTCCCTGTCCGTAGGGATAGAAGGGTACGCCATTTTATTTGAAGCTGTGGCTGCCTGTACTACCAGACTCTCAGGAGTGGGAGGTTTAGACAGATAGCCGGGATCGTTACTGGCAGGGCAGTATTTTCAAGTAGGGATTTATTCACTGGAGGAATAGAATCCAGAGTCTCCCAATTTTTGCCCACCCTATTTTGCAAGGCTACATGGAAGAGTAGGATTGGATCTTCGGTGGGACCATGGTCCAATATATTGGCCAAATCATCCTGGATGAATTGGGTTGGTGGTCTAGCCCATCCTAAATAATCAACCACTTTTGTCATTAGTTGACGGTATGAGGGACTGGCATGCTCTCCTGGTTGTGGCCTGCCAAAATTTGTTTCAGGAGATGTATCACTGCCACGTGCATTATGTAAGGATTCCACCAGGTCCCTCATCCTGCTTTCTTCAGAAATCGGGCATTCTGGGACATTTGGGGGTACCATATTCCAGTCCAAAGGGTACATTCTCCTCATCAGATATCTCCTGTTCCTCAAAAATTGAGGTCAGGGACTTGAAAAATTCCTTCCTAGGAAGAGGCTTAAAAACCTTTTCTGGGAGAGGTGGGAGAGGTGTGTTAGTGGTCCCTGAAGGCATTACAGGCTTTTTAGCCTTCCCTTTCCCTTTTTCTGGCTGAGTTGGCTGAACTGGAGCCTTTGGAACCTTTGGCGCAGAGGCCTTCGTGGTCGACGTCGACAAAGGCGTCGACGGAATAGTGGTTGTCGATGGAGCCGGCTTGGAGGGCGTCGAGGCGCTCTTCGAATTTTTGCCCTTCGAGGTGCATTGGGTTTCGCACGGCGTCGGTGACCTTGAGCGGTCGACTCGACTGGTCTTCCTCGCTCGGCGTCCTGCAAGGTTCTCGATCCTTCCTTCTTCGATCACCCAGGCTCGAGGGCGTGCGAGTGTCGGAGCGATGACGCTCCCGGCTGGCTTCCGAAGAAGGCGCGGACCGAGGCTTTGCTTTTTCAAACACCTCCATCATTTTAACTCTGAATGCTTCCCACTCTTCGGAGGAAGAATGTTTTGTAGGGCATTTCATTCTTTTTGGGGATTCGTCCAAGGACGAGGTGGAGGAGGACCTGTGGTGTCTTTTCTTCTCTTCACGGGACCTCAACTCGACGGTAGAGGCTTTCCGGTCGGATTTACAACCTACCTGTAGTTTTCCCTTCCTCTCTTGCAAGGCCTTCCCCGTCATCGACTGACACTTCGTACAGGCCTCCATGTCGTGGCCATCCCCGAGACACCACAGACATTCTCGGTGCGGGTCCGTGATAGATTTTTTCGAACCGCATGATTTACACTTTTTGAAACCCGATCGCGGGGTCGTAGTCGGCGTCGATGATGAGGACATATCGATATATATCAGTAATATTCACTGCATCACAGAACTGGAGGCACGCCGAATCTCTGAAGCAACGTGTACCGTGGAAAAACAGAACTGAGGCCAAGGGGCGCCGCACATGCTACTGTATACCCAATGACGTCACCTTCGAGGGACAATCGACTCAACGACATCGACGCACGGCGCCCTCTGCCGAAAATGTTTTCCGAAACAGCTAAAGCTGGATGGAATACATCTAAGATGAGGAATACGTTGGAGGACACAATCCACTCGAAAGTTTTTTTTTTAAAGTTTTTTTTTTAAAAGACTAGGAATTGTACTAAATGGTTGCACAAGTAGCCGCAGTTGACGTTCAAATGTAATTATATAGGTAGTATGTTTTCGGTTAACCACTCCCAATGAACTGGGATAAATAATTAGAACAGCAAGGCAATAAGAGCAGCTAACAGACAGACTTCAATTATTTACGATGGCCTCTCGGATGAGCCTATTTCAGCATATTAGGCAATTTTGTTATATGGTTACAGAATCTTGGGTTTAATTCCTTAAGGATGGAAGGCGAACATTGAGAGAAGCAAAAGAGATTTTGACATGCATGCTTGGGATTAGTGATAGGATCCACACTAGAGGTGGCTCAATCTTGGGCATTATGCAAAAATGTACTTTCCATTTTTGATAGAAACTTTATTCCGCAATACAAATTACCCCAAGTACAAATCTTGTTCGAAGGGCTTTGTTTAATGAATATCATGCAGCGACAAAGGGGTGGAAATGAAAGCTTGACAAAGCTTAGTGCCCGCTATGAGGTTGTCTCTCCCCCCGCCTTCCCCTAGCTACCGATGTGGCGATGATTCACGTGGATTAGGCTCCACCAGCCACTACATGATCCAGGTGCTTGGATGAGGTTTCCTTGGTTTCCACCGGATCACAAGGATGGGGTGGCATGGAATAGTCACATTACCCCCTAAGCACTTAAATTAGACCTTTGCAAATAAGCATGCTAATACCACAGTCTCCAGTTATGCAGATCTGTTTCATTATCACTGCTTAGAAAACTCTGGAAATCATACTAGAGATCAGACCCCCAAAGATGTTCACTGGGTACATTTGAAACTGTCCAGCCAGCTAGGAGCAAAGCTAAGCCCTTCCGGCTACACTTCATGCTGCTGACGTGCGTTCAAGTACGCGCAGCAGCCCAGAAATCAACATGCTGGACCAACCCAATATATAGGCTGAATCGGCTGCACCTGGCAAAGCCTGAGAAGTCAAGCTCACACTTAAGACTTAATTACCCACTAACCCACATACCAATCCCTGGAGCAAGCCAAAGCCGCCGATGCTGCGTGGTAATGTAAACTGAGGCCAGGGGGCAGGGATTGACAAGTATATTTGAACGGCAGATACAGGTTTAAGCATGGGCAGTGTGAGAAGCCCGAGGGTATTCACTCCTACTCCCCTTTGGATGCTGTGTGCAGGTGGCATGGGAAAGGCCATCAATCTTTCACTATGGGTGTGGAGAAGCGAGGGAGGATCACCTGGGTGGAGGGTCCTTGGGGATTAGGTGCCCTCGGGCGAGTCATGGTAGCCCAATTTTCCTAGTGATCAACCTAACTCTCCCCAAACCGTTATAGGCTATTATAAACAAGCTCCCCTAAATTTTCCCCATGTAACACTTGACAGTACTGGGATGAAGAAGAGGCAACTAAGAGTTGTGAAGACTACACTCTTTCACCACTCTAATACTGGGACGAGGAAGATGCCTGCTAAGAGCTGTGAGGGTCAGGCATGTTCCTTTAATGGTCAGGCAAGGCTAATCAAACATCCACACATGCAGCCTGTCAAGGGGCTTCAAGTGTATAAAGAGAGACCAGCCCAGCAGGGAGAGAGATCCGGGATCTCAAGGAGGCAGCCGTGGTGGGACCGGAGTATGAGCCAGGATGCCGGAAGTTTTCCCAGGACTTGGGGGACCCGATGTGAATGGGCTGTGTACTTCCCACAAGTCTGGGAGCCTCCATAACTCTGAGTATCAGGAGCTGCTAAGGAGCCCAGAGCACAGAGTACGACGTCCACATCCACAAAGAGACATTGGAGGTGTGGAAGGAAACACACGACAAGCGAGTGTTGCACAAGGATTTAACTCGCACCTTGAAGTCAAATACATTAAAGGCTGCAGGAAGCCAAACAGTTAACTTATATGAGTGAATGCAGTGTGGCAAGTCCACGGTTTGGCAAGAAGTGTGTGACATGTGGTGGCAGAGCCACAGGGATATCAAGGAGAAGCCAGAGGAGCGGAGGATTACACATTAAACCATGGGGCCAAATAAAGGAACTAAGTAAAGGTGACTTGGTGCCCAGAAGCAAGTGCCAAGGAACCTGTGTGGGCTCAGGAGCCTGAGGATCCTAGTTGTGCAACCTGTGATGGGTGGACCGTGCGGTCTGACAACTGTGCCCGGAACCAGAGAGCCCTGGATGGTGAAAGTTATAGACACCTTGAAACATCCCCATGAAACCACTGCAAAGGAACTGGCAAGGTAAGCCAGAAGAGGGCCAGGTTGACCTAGTGTTTCTGTTAAGACTGAAGAAATAGTAAGTACCACACTTGTTGCCTGGGAACAGAGTTCCAAGACCCTTTTGTTTTGTATTGTGTTACTTGAAACTAGGGGACAGGAACCCCAAGGACTGGTTCTGAACTCTATTGCCTTGAAATGGAGAAAGGTACATTTTGAGTCTTTTTCATGGAACTTTCTTATGCTTGCGGAAGGGAAGCTGAAAGAAAGCTGTCAGCTAAAAGAAGCTCAGAACTTTGAGGTGAACACTATTTGCTTTAACTTTGACATCCCTACACACATGTTCGCTTTAGTTGTGTGGGCAAGGACAGGTTTTGGACACAGAGACTTTGTTGAACTCTGACTCAGAGTTTCCTTCGTTTCTTCCTGGGAGACAAATCCCACATTAGTATAGTGCAAGTTAGGCCTTCAGCCAGCCTGACATTTAAGTTAATACATATCTTTTGTTTGAACCTTAAGTCTGTTGTCTGTGTCTTACTTCATGATGCCTTCAAGGCAGTTGGAGTAGTGCACAGTGAAGAGGTGGAGAAGGAGCAGAAGGGGAAGGTAGTGGGAAGAGAGCAGAAGAGATTGGAGAATGTGAACCCAAAGGGGGGGGGGGCAGATAGAGAGGGACAGGGAGAGAGATTATTATTATTTTTTTTTATTAACTTCAGCCTAAAGGACTCAATGTAAACATTGAGTTCTCGAGCTTTTGTTACAGATTGTTGCTTGTCAAAATTTGATAAAATAACCATGTTCGTAGAAAAAAAGCTTGTTATGCGCCTAAATAGATATATAAATCGCTAGATAATCACAGTTTATCAAGTCGTAGTGCATCTAAGAAATTTACTACAGCACAGCTCAATTTAATGCAGTGTCCAGCACTGGCATAAGTCCACCAGTCTCGATTTCCTTCTGCTGCAGGCATGAATTCGCTTAGATGCAGAGTTCGATGTGCTGTGAGCCGCTCACACTTTGTTAACAGATATTCACTTGTTTCTGTATCACTATTACAAAAGTGACACATATCTCTTCCTTCATTGATATGTCGACGCCACAGCATTTCTTTTGTTTTGAGCTTGTTTAAGCAGTCTCAAAAATTGGGCCCTGTGATGACGAGAGGGACAGTTTGTCAGATACATGCTTGACACGTTTAGTTTGTGGGTGCCAGGTCCGGAGTCTAAAGTAGTCGGCATATGAATACGATCCGTGTTCTGGATCCAGCACCAGAGTTCAAATTTCTTTTTTGATACTTGGGGGCGCATAATTAAGTCTTTTAGGTTCATATCGGCAGCAGTTAGAATTGAGATCATCATCTCTTTCCACTCATCTAGTAGCTTCGATGAGGTCTGGCTTGGTTGTGTGCAAAAGATTTGGAAAGCTGGAGTCACTGGAGTTAGGCACATCTTGCGCAGAGCCATTAGTGATTTCCACAAAACACAAGTTTAAAGCGGGTTCAAGGATAGTTCGTATCTTATTTGAACCATCGAAATGTATGACGGTAGACCAAGAACTCGCCGCCAAAAAAGCCCTTCCATTTTCTGCCAAAATAAAATGTCAATATTCCAAGGGGCTTCTGATCCAAAGGTAATTGCTGGAACAACCTTTAGGGCGTAGAAGGTTAGAACTGGGGTGAGAGTGAATTTACCGTAATTTCTGTTCAGCAGCCGCGCTTGGATGGTGAATCGTATCATTCTGTTTTCTATGTCAAGTTTCCAATGGTGTTCATGTAGGGACTTGTTGAAGGCGATTCCCAGGTAGCGAATAGAGTTGACGATCCCGAGGGCTTTCCCATCAACTCTCCACGAGAAAGCTTTCCGTTTTTTGGAGTCCCGTTCGCCAATTATAACGACCTTTGTCTTGTCGGTGTTCAGGGTCAGGTCGTTGATGTTTAAATAGTCTTGTAAGTTTGTTAACTGCCGCTGAAGGCCAATTTGGGTATGGTCTAAGAGCACCACATCGTCGGCGTAGATTATGCAGCCGATTTCATTTTGATTGATTTTGGGAGGAAAGCATCTTAGATTTTTTCTGAACTCTGGTAGATCACAAATAAACAGTTTAAACAGGTCGGCTGCTAGTGGACACCCTTGTTTTACTCCTTTAGTTGTGGTTATTTGGGTAGTTAGAGCGCCATGATCATTCAGCCTGATGCGGATGGCGGTTTGAGAATGAAGGGCTTTTATGGGATCGATTATGTTGCGAGGACAATTCCAGTTATTCAATGTTTGCCATAATTTGACTCGATTAATGCTGTCAAAGGCGCCTTTCAGATCGATGAAAGCCAGGTAGAGATGGGTCTTGGACTTTAGAGTTTCCAGCTGTAGTATGTTCAGTAATAGGAGATTTACTTCCACACCTTTGGTAAAGCCAGTTTGTCTGATGTCGAAGATGTGGTTGGACACTGACCAATTTGCAAGTTTTTGGCATAGAAATGAAGCGAAGATTTTTCCTATTGTGTCCAACAGGGCAATCGGGCGATAGTTGGCAGGATCAGCCAGATTGCCCTTTTTGTATATTGGCACAATAATCGCTTCACGCCAGGAATCTGGAATCGACATTGATGCAGACAATCGCAAGAACAGCATTTCAATAAACGTTGACCACTGTTCGACATTTTCCTTGAGCATAATGTTGGATATTAAGTCAGGACCATTAAGTCAGCATGTGATCTTTTTAAGGCTCGTATTGCTAACTCAATGTCCTCCTTGGTGATACTCAAATCCCATGAAGTTAGACCAAGGTCAGGGACGGTTGATTGTTCCAGGGATGGATTACCGAAGAGGTTTGAGAAGTGTTGCTCCCATTTTCCGGCATCAATTACATTTGACATCATGGAAGAGTGCCGGACATTGCCTGTATTCAGGACTGCCCAGATTTCACGGGAATTCTTAGTGATCAGTTCCTTCATTAGTTCCTCAGCTCGTTCTTGTTCGATGATTACTTTCTGCGACTTTAGCCAATTACGATATATTCGACGCCGCTGACAAATTTTTGTTTGAATCGAGTTGTTGTCGCTGGTCGTGGAACTAGATTTTTTTATCACGTGGATATCGCGTCTCATGGCCTTTTTTTCTTGTGACAGTGTCGCTGAGAATATATGTTTGTACTTTGTGACTTCTAAACCCCATCTTTTGAAATCGGGCACAAAGTCATATAATAGAGGAGTGTAGTTCACGGACAGAGCTGTGTCCTGGTGAAATTTTTGGCCTATTTTCTCGATCGTTGGTCCATCAATCCGCAGGCGATTTCCTCCCGCGTTGACAGAGATAGAGGTTTAAATAGGCTACAGTCTGATTGCCACTCTACGATACAAGATAGACGCAGAAGATTGTGATCGCTAGATGGTATCTCAGTTATTGTTAGGGTTATATCCTCCTCTAGTAAGTTGCATGAGACCCAAAAATAGTAAATTATTGAATGTGCCTTTTGATTTGACCAAGTTGGTCGTGGTGGTTGATCACCTGAGACATGTCCATTAACCATCATTCAATTGCGGTTTCCGAGAGAGAGACTCCAATGATGACTCCTTATCGAAAGATCGTCAACTGGCAAAAGTTTGTAATTTCCAGCGCTGGGATCGTAGCTGAACCAGGAGCAGTTCAAATCACCAGCACATATTGTCAAGTTTTTGTGAATCAAGAGTGTCTCATCGATGATTGTTGTAACCGCATCTATGAAGGTCTTTGTGCTTATTTTACTTGGATTCCAATATCCATTTAGGACTAGTAAGTGATTCCTCGCAGAAGTTCTTGTTTCAGCAGTTTTTAGTAGTGCTCCTTGTACAAATGGATTCGGATTAAATGAGTTCAAGAGACTCCACCAAGAATTGATTTTAATCAGCATCAGGAGCCCGGATGATGGGCGTCCCATTGGGTTTAATAAAGAGACAAAGCCGTCTCTAATCGGAGGATCGGTTAGCCATGTCTCTTGGAGACAGATAAATACATTGGCCAAATCCAGGTCGCAAGAGTTGAATAGATGGATGAATCTGCGGGTATTCCAGGATAAGAATTCCCGTTTGCATTCAACAGGGATAGTTGATGGCTAGCGCTGAGATGTAGCAGCGTGTCGTTTGACACTTTTTTGCGCCTCAACGGAAAGTGATCTTGAATTATTTGAATTGATATGGCTTGACAAAGATCCGCACGTCGTTGTTCATTGCTTCCTTGGGGGCTGCTCCTTGGTCTTGGTGGTGACGAATTGGGCCTGAGGGATAATGGTTTGATTGAGATGTCGAACCCAAAGACGAGCAGGTCTTCTGTGGCGTTCAGCAGAGTATTTTTGACTGAGGCTGAGGTTATATGTAAAAGAACTTGGTCACAACATTTCTCCGTGACATACTCCATGACTCGAATGTCTTCGGATCTAATGGTGCGGAGTGATGGAATACAGGAAAAAAGTTTCATCACATTATGCCAATTCAGATTAAGTTTGTGGTCTTCGTGGTGGACATTTTGTAGACGAAGTTTACAATTCGGGTTTCCAGAGTCAGATGTTGAAGCAGCATGGACTCGTGAAATAAACCAAGGTTGTTTTTGTGACTGAAATCTTGGATGTTTGGGGTTCAAGAACCCTGAAGTTTGATGTTCTTGTTCAGCATCTTTTGTTCTGTAGTCCAGGATGTTCTTCTGCCAGGGTTCTGATTTGGAACTAGGCAAAAGTGCCGCAACAGCAACTTTGGGATTTGTATGAAGTTGGTCAGTTTGCTGGTCGGTAAAAGAACCATCTGAATATATTGAGAGCTCACAAAGATCGATCTATGATCCTGTTGGGTTACTCACAAGACTTTCATGGTCGGACTCCAAGCGTTGTCTTTTTTTTGCAGGCGCCACAAGGTTTGGGTGATTGGTCGTTGAAGTTTCTTCCAGTGAAATGCCTTTTTGGGGCAGAGGGGTTTGCAGTTTAGACCACAAAATTAAACCTTGTTTCGTCGGAGGTATAATATTTCTGATGTATTTTCTTTGCTTCGTTTTCTGTTCACAATTTTTGTTTTTTTTTCTCTTTTATGCCTGCCGAAGTGCGGTCAATTGAAACTTTTTTCACAGGTGGTTTTTGAACCGGCTTCGAGGTGATCACTATTGATTTGGCAGGGCCACCAAAAATGCCGAAGGAACTAGTAGGATTCAATGGAATGGCAAATAGAGGTGGACATTTTGGATGGTCCTTTGATGTGGTATGTGAAGTAACCACTTGAGGTGTTGTGTCCAGATTAATTATTCAACTTCGTCAATTGTACTGCCAGTGCCTTTTTCAGTATGCTCATGCTCAGAAGGAAGAACAGGTAAGTGTGGATTGTTTGCACAAGCAAGAGAGGCCATAGAGTCAGGAGCAAGGATTAGAGGTTGTGATGGAGGCTTTACAATGGTATTGACCGCTGGCTTTGGGGAATCCTTGACGAGCGCCAAATTTGCGTTCATCGTTTGTGTTGAATGGCGCATCCACTTTACAGCTTCAAGAAGGCCGTCTGATAGAGTCATTTTGACAATGGTGCCGTGCGGCAAGATCACTTAGCCGCTCTTGCCAACGCAGGGTCTGTTCCGTCTCCCGAGATAACTGAGATTGTAAGAAATTGGTCACGGCTTCAAATTTATCCATCTTTTCTTTCAGAGTAATGATTACGGAAGTCTGGTCTTTGAAGGCTTCATGAAGTGATTCATACATTTTTAGGAAGGGTAGCAAAGCAGTGGAAGAAGCAGCCAAAACGTTGTTGTAGATCTGCATCGCTGCAGCGGACGATAGACTCGGTTTAGATTTGGATCCGAATTGTTCAGCAGTGCTTGACTGAGAGTTGTTGGCAGGATCAGAGTGGACGTCGCTAAAACCAGAGATGTTGACAGCTGGCAGGACATGACTGTCACATGGTGGCTGTGCGACTTTGGTGCGTGAGCTTGCTCTCCTGGATGTAGAGAGAGTATCTTTGTTGATTATAGGCACGTGTGGTTTTAGTCGAGTCTCTTTCACGCTGAGGCCCTGCAGACCTCCAAGGTTTTCACCTTCGACTAGATTTACACAAGAGCGAGGGAAGGTCAGTTTTGAATTTCGTGAATTATATGAATGTGTGGAAAGGCAGAATGTCTAGACCAGCATCATATTGAGAGATATTTTGAGTATTCATGATAGAGTTAGTCAGAGGGAGTGGGTGAGGAAGCTTTGGTATGTATGGTCGATCTTGAGGCTCTGTGCAAAGGGGCTGAGGTGGAATGGTGGCATTTTGGTGTTTCTTTGGTTGTTTTTCATTTGCATCGCCTTCTAAGAAGCAAAGATTTTTTTATTTCATGCCCACTGCGGCTGACATCTTGTGGGGTCATGGTGTTCGATTCAATGTCACAACCAATCACAGCTTTGATATTTGGGCACTGGATTTCACGTGAGTGTTGGTCAGTGGTGTACACGCTCTTATTGATGCTCTTGTTTTCGTCACCATCTTGAGAGGCTTCCATTAACTCTGCTTCAGTGAAATCAAAGGGAGAGAAAAATTCATCAGCTGTTGCCGAGGTTAGCAGGTTAGGATCAGTTTGTTTACAGGTGGCTACCAAAGACAAACCTGATAGGCTTGCAGGTACATGGGATAGATCAGTCAGCATTAGTGGGTTACATGGAGGCAGGGTTTTGGAGTGCATAGAATTGTTATTGGGCGCGAAAATTGATTTGCGCTCATTGAGGACTTCAGCGGAAGCTGCAGCCTCTGCACAGGCGGATGTATTCAGCTCACCAGTTCTGGCGAGCTGACAAGTGATTACTTCTGGAAGTAGTGTGGCCTGATCAGGAGCAATGTCACTGCTGCTGGGTAAGGAAAGGTTATTCATCTCGTCCCTGTCAGCTATTAGCTCGGATGTTATAGAGATAGATGTTGGGGTGCGCGATAGTGATGAAAGGGGGGGGGGAGAGGCGGCAACACACGTTTCCGATGATAAGATGGGCTTTGAAGCTGAGACTGATGATATGTCAGACAATGCGTCAGTAGGGGAAGCTAGATCGATAGAATGTCGAACAGGTTTAGAAGCGCTTGCCTTTACAGTCTCAAGAAGTGAGTCGGCTTTTAAGGCAGTCCAGGGGTTTTGCATCCGGCGCTGTTGGATGGTTTTTCTGCGCGTGTGTGGTCCTTCATTTCCTGTTTGTGCAGTCATTGTGAATAGGTCGCTGCCGGTCGCGGATTAACGCGCTATCCACACGTGAGCTGAAGATTTATGAGCTCGGATCTCCGAAAAAACTTGGAATGGTAGTTCCGTAAAGGAGTTCGTAACTGCGTCTCCTCGCCGGCTGATTTTCAATCTACAATGGAGGAACGTAGAGTGACTTTGGGCACGACACCGCAGGACACTCAGAGGGAATCAAAGAGGTAAATCCTCTGCAGTCTTCCCGGATGTAGTTTATGTGCCACCAGCGCCAAACAGCCGCTCAACAGCCTTCAGGCCTTTATCCCTGTCGGGCTAAACGCTGCAAGGGTGGTAGCCTGTGTCTTTTGGCTGCTCCCGAGGTCACATGATCGGCGCATGTGTCGTGCGTGGCCCCGCCTCCTCCAGGAAGCGAGTGGCAGGGATGATGACGGCAAGAGTCGAGGAGCGACTCGCAGTGCCGGTCCTTGGTCGGGAGACTCTGGTTAGTGCAGATCAAACAGTTCCAAGTGAAAGCAGCGAGATTATCTTGCATTTGTAGTAAGACATTGGAAATGCCAGGGGAAGTAAAAAAAAAGAAATAAAAAAAAAGGAGGAGAATGGTTGGAACTCTCTTGAAGGTGTAGAGGCAGAGTGAAGACAGAAGACAACAAGAAAAGACTTTCTTTTATGTGGGAGAAGTAGAAACAAGCACGCAGAGGGATGTCGAGGAGGTTGGCCAACAGCTAGGTTGGGGGCTATGAGCAAGGCATTAGTCAGCGTCAGCCCAACCTGGAGGGAAGTAAGATGGGCTTGGGTAGCAAGTTAATGTCTCTGAGACATGGAGGTAAGCCAGAACCCCAACCTATTTACGAGAAGTCTCAAGCTCCAGAAAGAGTGCCTAAGAAACCTTGGCAAATCCCACCCAAACAGCATACAAGAAGAGGCCAATCATTCTCTATGACTGACAGCCCCGGGCAGTGACTATTTGTATTTGAGATATTATTCTGTAAAGGAAAGAAGAAACTTGTGGATTTGGCTCGCATTTTTGTATCATCCCTCCTTACCACAACGGGCAACCAGAAAAGACCCTAGAGGGAAATCAGGAACCGTATGCCAGAGGGAACATTTACAAAGAGTCCCGACAGGCTCTACAAGAACTTGACGACTGAGATACGAATCATCCAGGAGGGGAATCATGGAAAAGACACTTGATAATGTTCCATCCTAAACAAAGACTTATTTGCATCTTAAAAAGGGCACAGCTAAGTCAGTAAACCGCCTATTAAGGAAAGGAAAGGGAGAACTGACTGGGTGACCTATCCCTTGAGTGGTTTTAGTTTTCTTATCATTTTGCACATTCAAAAATCGCTTTTCACTCTTATTACCACCGCCAGTTACTGCGAATTTCAAATAAAGACCCAATCACTTAAAAGCTACTCACACGCCTGGTGGTGTTTCCCAGTGTCCTTGGATATCTCCAAGAAGAATGAAAAACAAAAATGATATACCGGTTCTTCCTCTATGATACACCATGGACTGACAAATAATACCATACATTACTTAAATGTATGTGTCATGGAGGGTGAAGCAGGGCATTATAGAGGAATAGATGATGCCACCACAAGCTGCTGGTGCACCATTGCTTGGACGGGAGGTGATTTATTTAGCGCAGTCTTGAGGGCCTGTAATGCCATAATATTAGTGAGAGGGAATCCCAGTTGATGGACGCAAGAAGGGTGAAGGAGCGCAAACTCTGCATTAGCTAAGCCTTTGCCTGTTTATAACTGACTTGGCTATATTTGGAGCACAAACAATGTAAAACAGATAGCCTTTGTGAAATCCAATCCATTAAATATACTTTATTTTAGTAGATTTGTAGTACTTGGATGCATATCATTTAGTCACATTTCACAATGAGTAACTATGTCTGAGCTAAAGCTCTGCTATCTCAGGATGCGATTATCTTAAAAAAATAAATTAACTTTTTATCCTTTTTCAGCAAATATATACAATTTGATGAGCTAAGCTTTTTTCTATGTTAATATTGTTGGAAGGCAAAATAATTTGTCACAACAGCAACATTTAATACATTAAAAAAAACAAATTAAATGAAATCCCTATATATTCCCAGCTCTGGGATAATGGCCTCACCATATCCCCTACATTGATACATGTAAACACAATTCCAAATCATGCCATGCTGTTAGCATAATGTTTCTTTACATCTCCGTCTAGTGGATGCACGAATATACACTACAAAACTATTCCAGACTACTGGGCCAAGAGCTTTGTTAAACAACATCAGCGGGGTAAGTGTATATACATCCTTCAACCTTTTCTTACTAGGAAGCTCAGGGTTGCACTGCACCCCCATCTTGTGGATGTAGGCACATGAAACCTCAGGGGATGGCTTGAGAGTGCAGCACCCACACACACCGCTACACACCATTCCAAAAGAAGTGACTCACCTTTAACATTATATTTTCTGAAAAGTCCTTAGCAACTGGTAGGAGTACCCTCCTACTTCCTCGTTACCGTTGGAAGCTGATTTCACAAGCTCTCTGTGTGCGATGAAGGGCCTGGAAGGTAGAGATATTAGTAGAAAGGAAAGGGGCAGCAAACTAAAGGGTTCCGTCTAATCACCCTTATGATTTGTTGTTCCTTGTTCAAATAGTTTCCTTATTCCCTTGAGAAGATCTGCCTACTCTTCGACATTCATTTAAAAGAAAAAACATTTTCAGAACTAAATTTACTTCCTTAACTCCGTTGTTTTTTTGTTTCTTTATTAAACATTTGTAGGTCTTTCGTATTTACATTATTTATAATTTATATATATTCATATAATTTTGACATTTTCTTTCCTGTGTGCAGAGGTACACTTCCCAGTGAGCCGACCAGGAACACACCAAACGTCAGGATATGCGTATCAAAGGGGAGACCAGAGGAACCATTCCGTGAGAAGCGTCTTCCACTGACACAGGATGTGCCTTAAAGCAAATGATAGGAATAGGGAACTCTTCCCTCCGCCGCTGGCGAAAGGTTAGGACAAATACACAAATAACAGAAACAAAATGACAAAAAACAAACACAATCTCAAAAATATACAAATCGAATCATACTCAAAATAAATATAAGTAGCTTGCTTCTTTCTCCAGAGTACCGTCCTGCAGTAAGATGCAACCACTCCTGGTACCTCAAGATATATCGTTCAGGCGATTGCTAAGGGTCAACACAGCCAAGGAACAGCTTTTTCCCCTGAGAGTCAGATTTGTCACTCACCCTGAAGTGCCCACAATACATGATTGTCCCTACA
This sequence comes from Ambystoma mexicanum, assembly GCF_040938575.1. Lineage (NCBI taxonomy): Eukaryota > Metazoa > Chordata > Amphibia > Caudata > Ambystomatidae > Ambystoma > Ambystoma mexicanum. The sequence goes on from NC_090932.1 coordinate 1,148,351,032, forward strand.
TAATTTTGCGAATTGTCCACACAGAAACTAGAGTTGGAGGCAGTTGGCGTCTGGGGACCAGGTACATAAGTTCCCCAGCTGCGTCTAGTGCACATCAGCTTTCCACTCCTGCATTGCAGTGTAGTTGCAGTCATTATTCTTTGAAGTATCACTGATAACCATAAAAACAAAACTTGACATGCCAATGGGGAACATGGAGCAATTCTTAGAGGTGCGTGATAAAGTGAATAAGCAACCTAAGGTTCATGCATGTGACAAATAAACCACCTAGGCACTGAATACCCTAACTCTCCATGCTTATATATATTTTTTTATATACAGCAATATTTGGGCATTGCCAAAAGGAAAGCTATGAGCAATCAGGAGAGGTGATGAATTGGGAAGGGATCATTTGTAATGGTAATATGGGATATATAGCAATGTCAATCTACTGATGATGGTAAAGCCTTCAGCTTGCCAGCACATTCCCAGAAAATCGGGCACAAATCGGAATGGATGAATGTCAACACCAATAAGCAGGCAGAAGAGGGAGCAACAACAGAAAGTCAGAACCCAGCACTCGCGCAATAGGTTGATCGTTTCTTTGTAAGATTACACATGGACCATGGAAGCTACTCAGTCCAGGAACTATATGGAACTAATTGCTGGAGAAGATGCGACAGATTCAACAGCCTCACCCAGACCCAAGCACCTCTATCCAAGTTCCCAGTCTCTTGCTAGCTCCTCTGCTTCCACTGAATCAATGCGAGGTCATGGAGTTCCCACAGCTTGTAGCAGAGTACAGTGCCGAGTTCCGAAAACACGCCCATACAAGGATATAACATTTGGATGGAGACGTCTACATGTTTCGTCACGACTGCCTGTGTTGTACCCATAACTTCTGCATCCATGTGCAGCAGCGGTCAGTGCCTGAATGTTTAGACGTAGTTCCTGGCTGCCTACGCTTCCGCTGTTAATGACTGTCAGTGTGCAGGAGCTATTCATGCCTGCATGTGTAGCAGCTCTTAACACCTGCCAGTGTGCTGTAGGGTATTCATTACTGCTTGCCAATATATGGCTGCTATTATTGCCAGTTAGCGTGCAGCCACAGTTTCTGCCTGCATAAGCCAGTGGCTGGTTCAATGAGTGCATGCCGAGCTCCTTTGTGTCTACGTGTGAGCCCAACCACTTTACAACAGTATGTGTGTTACAGTTTCGTGATGGCGACCTTAACTGCAAATGGCAGACAGATTTGTTGATAAAACCGAACCATTATTTAAGGAACAGCCAGTAATGCCCTTTCCTGCCAATACTTCATCCAACGCACGGAGCCACAGTGTGGCTCACTTTGGTTGTTGATTCACTTCATTAAAATTGGAAAAAATAACCCCATCCACTCCCATTAAAATAAAAAAAAAGTTTTAGCAGCAGCTAACACTTAACTGTCTGTCTGATGAAAACACCCCAAAAACATAAATTATTTCACAAATATAAAAATGAGGATGGTAAGGATTCTGGTGGGGGTCTCGGGATGCTAGAATCCTGTTGGTTAGGCCATTCTGAAGGATTAAGTCAGATTTTCCCTTTGCTTCCATTTGTCCAAGTGAGAATGGTGCTTGGCAGTGGCTTTCTTTCCATGTGTTTAGCAGTTACAGAGAAGAGTGAGCAGCCTGTGAGGAGCGGGCCTTCCCAGGCTGCAGTCCACATCTCCCGTATCTTCTTCATCAATCAGAGAAGCAGACCCATCTAAAGTTTCTTTCCATCATTGCAGCCAACACCTTCATATTTCTTCCAAGACAGATGGTAAGGTCTACCTGCACCTTGGACACCTCCTGGGCAGATTGAGCGCCCAATCTGGTGTCCATCCAGATACACTATCTGACCCCTTTCCAAAGGTGCCCTATACAGCATATGATGTAGCATGCCAATTTCTGTGACAGTCGCAGTAGACTGTGCAATGCAGACCCCCACCAGTGTCTTCCCTGGCAGACTGCAGTTCATACAAGTCTCATCCCTCATTGGCAGTTCAGCACCTGCTGTATACAATGTCATTCCATGCAGACAGTATAGCCCACACCATCTGCTTCCCAAAAAGGAAAGGCTGCCCACACTTTTGCCCTCCCTGCAAACAGTGCTGCTGGCCCCCTCTAGTGTACTCCATGGCAGAAAATGCAGCCCACCTTCTCCAACTTCCTCCCTGTAGACAGTGCAGCAGCTGCCACCACCACCTCCAGAATCCTCTACAGCAGACAGTGCAGCCCACATACTCCTGTGTTCTTCCTGGCAGACAGTGCAGCCGAGCCTTCATGCATGTCAGACGGAGTTCTCGTGCAGACTGAGTGGCTGAGGCTGCTTGTGCACACAGTTCGTGTCATTGAGGAGGCTGGTGGTCTCGTCATCCGGAGTGTCATTCTTTTCACAAAGGCTGGTGTCTATTTTTACGGGGCCACAGTCTGGAGACTGTGGACTACTGTCCAGACGTGAAGCCATCAATCCATTTTGATACTGTGCCCGGGTGATCTGCAACAGAAGGAGAAGCAATAATGTCAAGTGAAGGCCAAAACCAAGAGAGCAAGCATGGCAGCACGTGTACTCCCACAGAGTAAAGAAATGACCTAGCTGTTGGCGAGTTACTAGCATCAATAAGGGAGAAGGGAGAGTAAAAAGCCTTAATCCTAGTATACCACCAGAGGAGAGAACAGAGATAGAACAATAAGCTGATTCATATTGTAATAACAAGGATTATCTCCCAAATCAACGGTAGCTATTTTTTCCCTCTTACAGTGATACATCTCTGGGCTGGTAAAAAACATGAATCACACCAGCGACAAGGAAGCTAAACAAAGCCCCCATAGTAAGAACATCAACATGAAGTCACTGAAGTATCTTCAACCTGTATGTATGTTTCTTATGATATCGTGTATACCCTTAATATCTTAATCACACACCAGGACTGCAGATTGTCAATTTAAACCCAACCAATGTTGCTAGCAATCTTGGGTTTTCCCTGTTCCCAAACACTGATCTTATGCACCCTCGGGCTCTGGTTCAGCCTATTGTACCCACTTTTATTTGCACTCTCAACATGACCCCTGTGGCCTCAAAGTGAAAACGGACTAAACAGCGCCTCCTAAACCCTTTGCTAGAGAATCCGTTTTCATTTAGCCTTTTCTGGTCTGCTTTTAGTTTGGTTGTATGCATCCGAAATCCGTTATGTTGTGTTATTTGGTACTTGAATAGCGCCTATTGCCACTGATATGGCCTTGAAGCGCTGTGAGGTTGAACGTTATGAAGCAGATTGAGTTCAGCGAGGGTAGAGGAGGCTTGATGATGAAGTTTCCAGTGTTAGTGTGCATTCACCAGACTTTTTTATGATCTCAAAGCAAACCACAACCATCCAATCATATGTATGTGTTCCATCTGGACTTGCCTGGCTGATTGTAAGGATGCCAAAGTATTTGTCTGGGGTGTATTGGGGGTTGGCTGTTAAAACAAGCCAAGGCCACTGTCTGCCTCAGCAAATCATTACAGATGGTATAGAGGTTCCTATCGTATCCTTTCACTTATAGCCAAATTAGAGATTATCGTCCTGTATACCATTTAGATTTCTGCTTTTTTGGGAAGGCCAACATATACAATTATAAGAGTAGCAGAGATGTGACCTGACAAGTAATCCAGATAGTTTCCTACATCTCATCAAGCGGGCAGAAGGACCCTTGTTATGAAAGATTTTTTCTTTTTGCAACTTTCTAATTGTAGCAATGGAATTGCACGCGGACATGAATATGGAGGAAAGTAAAGCCTTTCTGCTTCACTTACTTTGCTCAGCTGATTTATGTTGGGGCACTGCTAAGCTCTTATGTGTACCAGTGGAGGGTATTCCTGTATTTCTTTAAAAAAAACATTTGCAAGAAAAAAAGAAAAAGATCACAGTAACCATAACCATTATTGCTTGACATGGCAGCACAGACAAACCAACACTGAATAATGTAGAACTGCAGGGCATACCGCAGAAGTCCGGCAAGTGCCACAGTCACAGCAGTGTACGACATCACAACCCATCCCATGAACATCCCCTATCCACCACCCACCTACTCGCATTTGCCCTAGGCCTTCATAAACTTTGCAGGACACCTCCTGGTAATGTACACCGTCTTTCCAAGGCCATACACATGTCCATTTCGGCAAACCAGCAAGCCATCCGCGGCAGTCCGGGGATCCCCACAGCAAGGCGATAAGTCTCTTAATCAGTCCCAAGGCAACCACCAGGAATATCTTCTCATATTTAGTAAACCCCACCTCCACCCATATCCCGAGTAGTACACATTTTGGGTCCCAGGAGACCTCCACACTCAGTACATTAGACAACCTGTGGATACATTTCCCCCCACAGTAGCTGAGCCAGACGACATTCCCATAAGGTATAATAAAACGGACTCCCGGGCCTCCCACACCGTAGGCAGGAATCATCGTCAGCCCATCCACACAGCTTGGTACGGGAATAGTAGACACGATGTAAAATCATATACTGTAAAAGGCGCAGCCTTGCAGACGTACCAATTTCCAGCTGAAACATCAGCACTTTCTTCGGGTTTTATGGGGCCTACATCTCTTTCCCATCTGAGCTCCATAAGTCGATATTACTTGATACAACATCGACGTGACCTTTGACTCAATTCGTGCTGCAAGTAGTTTTGCCTCCAACGGGCAGCACTGCGGTATCTCACTCCGAACAGGGAATTGGGATCTAACCGCATGCAACAGCACAATATACCTGAAGCGTTCAACAACGTCCAGGGGAAACCTTTCCCGCAAAGACTCAAAGGGAAAGAGACTGTCCCCCTGTATATCAACTGCCAGGTTCAAAATTCTGCACCTCTCCCAATGTCTGATGTGACCCATCTTGAGGAGCTCAGGGAGATGTGCATTACCCCATAGGGGTTGACTTAGCGTCAGCCTCCCCCTCTAACCAATATGCGCGTATGCCTCATCCCATACCTGTTGAATGCACTGCAACATAAGTGGGAGCGCCCCTCTCCCTCCCCCCACATGCATATAAAACCTGCACCGGGGTCCCCCGTCCCCTATCCAGCCCTGTTTTAACTCAAAGTGAGGTAACCTCAGGTCCCCATGTAGCCAATTGTTTGTGACTCCCAACTGCGCCGCTCATTAGTATTGTTGCAAACAAGGCAGGCCAATTTCCCCCCCCACCTCCTCCCAAACTGACCACTGAAGAGTTTTTTTTAAAACATCTTTTTATTAAAACAACACGGGTGATTGAAAACGTACATATGTCGAGTTAGCTCCCTCTGATCAAAGGGGCAGTGCGTTAAAGTACATTTTGAGAATCAGGTTCACCCGTCCCTGTAACCTGTCCCCCCCTTACTCTGATGCAACTCCCTCTTCCCTAAAAACTGTGTGCATGCTCCTAGATGAAACAAGTCACTATGCCATAAAGCGTGGTATGGTCAGCGTCTCGCTTGTCAATCGCTGCTTGCCTCCATGATTGATGGTGGAACAATCCCAATTGGTACGCTTCTTCTCCTCCCTCTCCCCCAGTCCTCTAAATGTATGGGTCAATTATTTCTCTGAATTTGGACGCTCTAGCCGGATTATGCGTGCCATTCATCTGAGTCTGCCCCCAGTAGCATAACCTCGGAAGAGAAAGTGACATCTGCCAATCAATGTTTGTGATTTGCTCGTGCACTCCCTTCCAGTAGGACATGATATCTGGGCATTGCCACAATATATGACCCATTGTACTCAGAGCACTGCAGCCCCTCCAGCATTTGTTGGATTGGGATATCTCCATTTTATGGAGTTTGGCAGGGGTATGGTATAGTTGTTGCAAGATTTAATATTGGATCCCTCTATTTTTGAGATTTAATGAAACTAGCGGTATAGCTGTGTAGAATTGGAGGATGTCTGGCAAGCCGTTCTGGGTCCCTAGGTCCTCGGACCATGCCTTTGCTAGTGTATTTTTCCTGTTTAGGTTGTTGGGGATCGCCATTTCATAGAAGGTCCTAAGATTTGGGAAAGATTCTAAGTGTTGCTCCATCTCCCTCACACATGGGGCCAGGGGTAGGAGACGGGAGATCAGTGTCGTGTGGGCATGTATCGCGGCTTGTTTCGTGTGGTATGTCAGCCAATCTCCCTTTTCGAGTCCCAAGTTAGTGTGTGCAGCCTGTAATTGTAGGAGGGACGTTTCTTCGCATATGTCCATCAATCGAATATCTGCCAACTCCTGCTCCTGTTTGCGGTGCACTTTCTGTGCTACTCCATACGATAGTATAGCCCATAGGCTGGACCACAGTGGCGCGTTCTGGGTTGGCACCCCCTGTGTGGCCATCAGTTTATGGCACTGGGAGATCGTTGGCCCTGTAATCGGGTGTTTTTTGATGCTTGCTGGCAGTTTCTTAGGGGCTATGGCCATGATTTCGATTGGAGTTAGCGTTTTCAGAAGAGCAATTTCCATTGCTCTCAGATTGATTTGTCAGATGTGTCTAGCCAGCGCTTCATCCAGCAGACCTGGGCCACTTGAAGGTAGGCTCTCAGGGATGGCGCCACGAGCCCGCCGTTTGTCTTTCCTGCCTGTAATACTGGGAGGCGGATTTGTGCTTTCTTCCCCATCCAAATAAACGTAGCCATTGCTTTGTCAAGACTTTTCATTGAAGAGGGTGATGGGCTGACTGGGATTGGGATCATCATTGCAATATAGGTCAATTTGGGGACCAAGTTAATTTTCAAAGCGTTTAAGCGTTTAATAAATCCGGATAGAGCCAAGCCTTCATGAATGGTTTGAATGTTCAGGCATCTTTTCCATGCCCACTCCTCTTCATATGTAATGGAGTTGGCATTTAGAGGTTCTAGATATTTAGCCCTAAGTGGATGTAGTGTCACACACTCCATAACCTGATGTTTTAAAGACTCCTCATTTGCCAGGCAGAACCTGCATCTAGCAAGGTCTGTCGAGATCAGCCCTCTTCTGACCAGGATGTCTCTAGTGGGAAGGACATTCCATCTAGCCCTAAGGACAATACCTCGATATAGTCTGTCCGGAAATTGTAAAATGACCTTTGTGGGGGAACCACGGGCTCTATGTTCGTGATTCAAATGCAATAGCGAAGGATAAGAGTGAACTGTGTCTACAGTTTCACACCAATCGAAGTTGAATAGTGCACGCTTTACAAACACAGGGTTACAGATCAAAGTCTCAGTTGACATCCCAATCTTCTCCAGTATGGCCTCTGATCGATCCCTTAGAGAGATCAGTGTGTGCGAGAAATCCAGGTTTCTATCCAATTGATGATACAATGTGTTTGGCACTTGAGTACTGAGATATACAAGCCCACTGTACCCGTGCCCACATTGATACAATACCCAATTCAAGCCTGATTGCAGAGATCGGGATCTCATTCGGCATACCCAACAGTCTTCTCCAGATACGACCCTCTGTGCGATTCAGTGTATCACTCACTCTCTCGGGAAACAATTCCAGGCCATAGATTCATTTAGGTATGATTTTCCTCTCAGAATATGAGGGTGGGTTTCAAAGAAAATTTACCAAACGTTCAATCAATCCTGACCACCTGCGCTTCTAGCAATTTTCCCTTGTGCAAGATAGGTTCGATTAATGCCTTAGAGCCAGGATAGGCAGAGAAATTGAAACCCAGATATCGCACTGTCTCAACCAATTTCAAAAGGAGTCTCACCCAACTTACCAATGTAACCCGAAATCTTATCTACTAAAGACAAAATATTCCTCAAATCGGTTTCTCTGACTCATAAATGCCTCCACCAAGCAGCGCCTCAATACCTCATCACTAGATTCACCAAACCAACTTCTTCTCGCCCCTCTAGAACGGCCAATTCCAATCTCCTCCTGGTGCCCAGGTTTAAACGTACAATGTCGGGAGGGAACAGCTTTCCTGTAAAAGCAGCACAATTCTGGAACTCCCTTCCACCTCCTTGCAGGGAGGACCTCCCCTACCGCCAATTTAGAGCCAAGACCATCCATTGGCTCAAGGCGCACGATATATAATGACCTCTTGCTGCCCTGATGCTCCACACCACAACGATTGTAAATATGTACACTTAGGTTGTCTACTGTTCGGCGTAGATACCCTTCATGAGACAACCGGCATCGTGCATTTAGTATTGCTTATATTGTAGATTTCTGTAACTTATGCCTCTTCGGAGTGATGTGTTTCTTTTTGACGTTCCCAGCACTGTAACCACAGCTGGACCTCATTCCTTTGTATGTAACTAAGCTTTGCAATCCTCTTGATGCCTCTGCACCTGGCTACCCCCGGGTTAGGTGCGCAATATTAATTAATAAATACTAAATACTTAACCCTTGCTTTTCTAAAAGATAGAAGAACAAGTTACTTTCTTACCTGGTAATGTTCTTTCGATGGGATGGTCTGACAACGTATTCCATATCTATGACAGGTAATGTCCACAGCTGTGCTGCTTCGTAAAATCTTTGGTGTCTGCGTCCTGCGTCGATGACGTCGATGCGCCGTCCTCGAGGACCTCCTCCGACGGCACCCGATGTGATAAGTAGGACGCACGCCGCCCATAGCCTCAGTTATAGTTTTTTCCCAGAACGTGTGCCACCAGTTTTCTGCCAGTCAGACACAGAAGGCCTTGCGGAACGCAAGCTGCAATCGCAAAAGAAATTCTGCAGCGGGGAAGGCAGGGAGGGAGCGATATGGAATAAGTCGTCGGACCATCCCATCGAAAGAACGTTACCAGGTAAGAAAGTAACTTGTTCTTCGAGGGGATTGGGTCCTCCGACGTATTCCATATCTATGACAGACTCCTAAAGCAGTACCAAGCAAGGAGGTGGGAAAGAATTTAGAATACAAATTTAGCATGCCCAATCAAACTGCGGAATAGAGAACTGCCTTGCCAAAGGCCAGATCTTGCCCTCTGATGGAATCAAGGGAATAGTGACGTACAAAAGTATGTACTGAAGCCCAGGTGGCTGCATCACAGATGTGACGAATAGGAACTCCCCTCTGCAGGGCAGTAGACGCAGCCACTCCTCTGGTAGAATGGGCCCGCAAGCCAGCCGGAGGGTCCTTACCCGCCAAGCGGTAACACTCGGAGATAGCTAAAATAATCCAACGAGACAAAGTCTGTTTCGTCACAGCTTGTCCCAAACGCTTTCCAGCGCAACCAATGAAAAGTTGATCGTCCACTCTGACCCGGGACATGCGCGAGATATAAAAGCTCAACGCTCTCCTAGGATCAAGCCTATGGAGCCTCTCCTCTTCCTTACCAGGATGTGGAGGAGGATAGAACGCCGGAAGAACAACCTTCTGGCTCAAATGAAATTCCGAAACCACCGTCGGAAGAAAAGAAGGACGAACTCTAAGGACAACCCTGTCCTTGTGAAACACAGTGAAGGGTGGCTTAACTGAAAGTGCCTGTAACTCACTCACTCTGCAAGCGGAAGTAACCGCAACTAAAAACACATTTTTCAGAGTTAACAGCCTCAAAGGGCAAGAATGTAAAGGCTCAAACGGAGCACCCATAAGAAACTTAAGAACAAGGTTCAAATTCCAACCTGGCACCAGAAACGGTGAAGGAGGGAACACATTAGTGAGCCCTTTCAAAAACTGCGAAATTAAAGGAATTTTAAAATAGGAACACTCTGCAGACGAGCGCTTAATGGACAGCGCCGCCAGGTAACCTTTAATGGTCCCCAGTTGCAAGCCCCTGTGGGCAAAGAAAGCAAAAAAGACAGAACCATGGGAATGTCACATTCAAAAGGATCCACATTCTGAACTCTGCACCAGTCGCAGAACTTTCTCCAACGGCAACGGTACAGAGACTTAGTTGACGGCCTCCTGGCCGAGAGCAACACCTCCATCACGTCTTCAGGGAGGTCCCAATCCTTATACCTCAATCTTTCAGAAGCCAAGCGTGAAGATTGAGGGATCTGACCTCTGGATGGAGAACCTGACCCACCTCGCGTGAGAGCTGATCATCTCGGTAGGGAAGATGACGTGGAGGGCAGATGGACAAGTCAAGAAGGTCCGGGTACCACGTCCTCCGGGCCCATGCCGGAGCAATGAGGATCATCCAGGAACCGAACCTCCGTAACCTCTGCAGCACTTGCGGGGTGACAGGGACTGGAGGAAAGCAGTGGGAACGACCACTCCACCACAAACGCGTCTCCTAAGGCTCCTTTTGGAGGAAATTCCCACAAGCAAAACCTTTCGCACTTCCAGTTGACACTGGAGGCGAAGAGATCCACTTGAGGGGTCCCCCAAAGGGCGAAGATCGCCAGGAGAATCTCCTGAGCCAGCTCCCACTCGTGAGAGATGGAACAAGTTACTTACCTGTAACTGTTGTTCTCCAGCATGGGTCTGGCATGGATTCACATGCTCATGAATATTCCCCGTCGTCAGGCTGGGAATCCTCGGTAAAGAAAAAACCAGTATCAGTTTCGTTTCTGATCTGTCTTTCGTAGTAATAACCAATCACTGGTCTCTGCGTCATACTGACCACAGCCAATGACTGCCCTCTACCTAAGCACCGCCTCTGGCAGCCATCTTCAGATTTGGAAGCACGTGAAGTGGCAGTATGACCAAGTGAAGAGCCGCAGAGGGGTAGGCGGGAGGGTTCGCATGTGAATCCATGCCAGACCCATGCTGGAGAACAACAGTTACAGGTAAGTAACTTGTTCCTTCTCCAGCATGGGGTCTGGCATGGATTCACATGCTCATGAATAAAGAATAAATAGCAGTACACACATACACAACCACGGGAGGTGGCAAAGGCTCAACATTAAGCATCACATCAACTCAACATTAAGCATCTTACCTCCTCACCAGGCTCACCTCAGGCGAACAGGTTGCGCAGCACTGCTTGGCCGACCCTGGACTCCTCCCTGGAATCCCGGTCGACGCAGTAGAATTTCGTGAAGGTGTGCGTCGACCTCCACGTAGCAGCCCTGCATATGTCCAGCAGGGGCACACCAGATAGGAACGCCGTGGTAGCTGCGATCGCTCTGGTGGAATGGGCTCTCGGACGGCCAGGCAGCGGTCGGTTTGCCAACCGGTGACAGTACATGATACAGCCGGAGAGCCATCTGGAGATGGAAGCCTTCGAGAGAGCCTTCCCCTGATTGACAGGTCCAAAGTTCACAAAGAGTTGTGACGTCTTCCGAAACCCCTTCGTGCGGTCCACGTAGAACTTCAGCGCTCTAGCTACATCCAGCGAGTGCAAAGTCCTCTCAGCCGGCGACGAAGGCGACGGGAAGAAACAGGTAACACCAAGGGTTCGTTGAGATGGAAGTCCGACGGTACCTTGGGCATGAAGGAGGGGTGCGTCCTGAGCACTACCCTCGTGTCGTGGAAAGTCAAGTACGGGGCCTTGCAGGAAAGGGCCTGGATCTCTCCCACTCGTCGTGCGGAGGTGATGGCCACAAGAAAAGCTGTTTTCCACGATAGAAACTTCAACGGGGCCGAGTGCAGAGGCTCGAACGGAGGTCCCATGAGCTTGGTCAGCACCACGTTGAGCTCCCACGCCGGGGCCGGAGCCTTCACCGGCGGGAACGATCTGAACAGTCCCTTCATGAACTCTTTCACCAGACGATGAGACCACAAGGACGTCCGCCCCGTGGTTCTGGTGTATCGGGAGATCGCAGCAAGATGAATCTTGATGGACGCGTGTGCCAAACCAGCTTTGGCCAGCGTCAGCAGGTACGGCAGTACTTGGGGAGCCGTAATCCGTAGAGGGTTAATCTTCTGTGCGTGGCACCAGACAGAGAACCTCTTCCATTTGTGTCCGTAGCATTTAAGAGTCGAGGACGCCCTGGCCTTTGCAAGAACCTCTCTGCAATCGGCCGGTATGTCGTATCCTCCAAACTCTAGCGCTGCAGGAGCCAGGCCTGCAAGTTCAGCGACTTCGGGTCGTGGTGGAGGATGGCGCCTCCTTCCCTGGAGAGTAGATCCGCGTCCGCCGGCAGCTTGATCGGCGGGGACGCTGACAAGTCCAGAAGGTCCGGGAACCATATCTGCCTCGGCCACGCAGGTGCGACGAGGATCATCCTGCACCGTGACCTCTTGAGCTGGTTGACGAGCCGGATTAGCAGAGGCAAGGGAGGGAACGCGTAGAGGAACAGGCCCTCCCAGGGGAACGAGAAAGCATCGCCCATGCTCCTCGTCTGGGGAAACCTGCTGGCGAACCTCCGGCACTTGGTGTTCGTCGCCGTCGCGAACAGGTCGATCTGGGGTGTGCCCCACCGTCGGAAGAGGCGATCCACCAGATCCTGCCGTAGTTCCCACTCGTGGCACGAGCGCAGCTCCCTGCTGAGTGAGTCGGCGATGGTGTTTTTTATCCCTGCCAGATGAAACGGCACCAGAAAAATCCCTTGGGCGACGGCCCAATGCCACAGGTCCTGCGCCTCCTTGGACAGCGCTGGGGACCTGGTTCCGCCCTGTTTCCTGATGTAAAACATGGTGGTGGTGTTGTCGGTGAAGATCCTCACCACCTTGCCCTTGAGGGACGGAAGGAAGGACCTGAGGGCCCAAAACACTGCACGGAGCTCCAGGACGTTGATATGCAGGGACTTCTCCGTCGGGAGCCAGAGTCCCCTCGCGTGCGGATTTTCGGTGTGCGCTCCCCACCCTTCCAGGGAGGCATCCGTGGTCACAGTCTCCTGGTGGGCTGGGGTCTGGAAGTCCATGCCCGCCGTCAGATGCGCGCGGGTGCCCCACCACCGTATCGCTCGTCGGAAACTCTCGTCGAGCTTGATCCTTTCCTCGAAGCTGCCCGTCGTCTGGATCCAGCGCGCATCCAGGAATTCTTGCAACGGGCGCATCCGGAGCCTGCACATGGGAATGAGGTAGATGCAGGAAGACATCATCCCGAGGAGGGACTTGATGGATCTCACTTTGGCCGCGTCGGCCACCAACATCCGTTGCACCTTGCCCAAGATGGTCCTGGTCCTCTCCTCCGACGGGGAGGCCAGAAGGGACACTGTGTCGAGCCTCGCTCCCAGAAACAGTGCGACTTGCGCGGGCACCAGGTGGGATTTGGCGTAGTTCACGGAGAATCCCAGGTCCGTGAGGAGTTGGACGGTCCTTGCCGTGTGGACCACGGCGAGCTCCTTCGTCTTGGCGCGGATGAGCCAGTCGTCCAGGTAGGGGTAGACGTGAATCCCCTCGCGGCGCAGCTGCGCCGCCACCGGTGCGAGGCACTTGGTGAATACCCTGGGTGCCGACCGTAGTCCGAAGGGAAGGGCTTTGAACTGGTAATGACGCCCTTGGACCACGAACCTGAGGAATTTTCGGTGCCCCTTTAGGATGGGAATGTGGAAGTAGGCATCCTCCAAATCCAACGACGATAGGAAGTCTCCTTCCTCCAGTTGACCCAGGACGTGCTGGAGGGTGACCATCCGGAACTTCTGCGCCTTGATGAACTTGTTCAGCCGTCGCAGGTCCAGGATGGGGCGCCATCCTCCCGTCTTCTTCTTCACGAGGAAGTATCGCGAGTAGACTCCGGAGCCCCGAAGCCTCTTTGGGACGAGTTCGATGGCGCCCTTTCTGAGCATCGCCTTTACCTCCAGGAGAAGTTGAGGGACGTGAAGTTCTTTCCTGGCCAAGGGGGGGACGCGCGGGCACCTTCTTTGAAACTCGAGCGCGTGGCCCCGGGCCAGGGCGTCCAGCACCCAACGGTCGGTGGAGATGGACTCCCACACGCTGACGAAGCCCGCCAGCCGGCCTCCCACCGGGGTGCTTCGGTGGGGGCCCGACCCCACGGCCGGTTCAATCCTGCTTGGACGCGGCCTTGCCGCCTTGACCTCCTTGGCGACGACGGCAGGGTCCGCTAGACTTGCCTCGTCCTCTGTAGGCCTCTTGCGACGACGAGCGGGCCGCTTGACGGTAGGAAGCGAAACCGCCGCCGGAACCTTTGGAGGCGCCCTTGCCTCCGCCGCTCCGAAAGGGCGTCCGTCGTTGCTGCAGGACTCCAAGGGCCCGGGCCGTCTCAGTATCCGCCTTGATGGCCTGAAGGGAATCGTCCACTGTCTTCCCAAACAGGTTGTTCCCGTCGAAGGGCATGTCCAGGACTCTGGTCTGGACGTCCTGCCGAAAGTCCGTAGCTTTGAGCCATCCACGACGTCGAAGGCAAACGCCGTTGCCCAGCTGGCGGAACCCAGTGTCGGCGATGTCCGTCGCCACGGTGATGGCGTGGTCCGAAGCCACTTCACCTTCCTGGAGGATCTCAAGGGCCTCCGCCCTCTTGTCGTCCGGCAGAAAATCCAGCAGGGGAGCTATCTTGTACCAGAGCTCCCTGTCGTAGCGGGCCACGATAGCCAAGGCGTTGGCCGCTTTAATCGTCGTCGCTGCCGACGAGATGACTCTACGTCCCATAGCATCCAATTTCTTTCCCTCGCCGTCCGGCGGGGAAGTCGATGTGGAGGCCGCACCCCCCCCCGCTTTCTTCCTGGCTGCCGCGGAGACGACGGAGTCCGGGGTAGGCTGCGCCCGGAGGCATAGGGGGGCCGTGTCCGGGACCCGGTACTTTTTCTCGTACCGGTCTCTTCTAGCTGGCGTAGTGGAAGGGTTCTTGAGGAGGGAAAGGCCCTCATCCCAAATGTCGTCCAACAGAGGCACTGCGAGGACCGTCTTCCTCTTGGCCTCGCGCCGCTGATAAAGGGAGCCTTCCTTTTTCTTCTCCTCAGGGCAGAGTTGGAAAAGCTCGGAAGCCCTGGAGATCATGGAGTGGAAAGATCCGATCTCGTCGGGCGGAGAAGCCCTGGTGGGGGGCGACGACGGAAAATCCTCGTCGTATGCCTCGTCGTCCGTACCCGTCGCTGCCGTGTCAGTCCCCGTATCATCCCCTCGGGTGGACGGGGAGGAGGGCTGGACGGGGCGCGACGGTTGAAAAGGAGGTGGAGGATGGATCCTTCTTTTCTTGGTAGGGGGAACACCAGAAGGTCCCGGTTCTGGATCCCCCGACGGGAGAGGTTCCTCCGTCGGTAACGGTAGCCTCGTCCTTATCTCGGTGCATAAGGACTGTATGGCCAACAAAATGGCCGCCGAGTTGTCTCGCGGCGCTGGCAGAGGGGAATCCGACGGGCGAGCAGGGGCCCCGTCGGTATCCTCGACGATGTCGTCGTCGTCACCCGCGTCGGGGTCCATTCCGACGGGCTGGCCTTGTTCCACGCCTAGGCCGTGGCTTAAGACCTCGATCAGCTCCTCTTCTGAGGTTGAGGCCGAATCTACGACGACGCCCTGCCCCCCCCTTCTTCTTCCCCACGGAGGGTTTCACGGGGGTCCTATCGATGGGCACAAAAGAAGACTCCCTCCGAGGAGGCAGGGAGATTCTGGGCCCTGAGGTCGCCACCACTGGCGCAGCCTCCACAGGCTGAGCCAGGGCCGCCGCGACCGTTTCGATAGAGGGCTTGGTCGGATGGATCAAGGCCTTCACCACCTTAGGTGCGCTCACCGCCTTATCCTTGAGGGAGGGGGCACTGCCACGCTCCTCCTCTGCCTTAGAGCTCGACCGGGGCCTCTCCAGGAGCTTCGCCGGGTGCTCGGCCTTCCTCTTACCCGACCCAGAGCGTTGGCTCGTGGTTGATGGTGCCGGGGAGGGTGCGCCCTGCCTGGCGCCCGTAGAGCCCGACCGTTCGGCGCTCCCGGTGCCAGCGGACTCGCGGTGCTTGGCCTTATGTTGGGCCCCCGTCGCCGGGGCGCCCTCAAAGGTCTTAGAAGACCGCTCGGATTTCTTCTTCTTCTCGCCAGACGGGCTCTTACCCTCCAGCCAGTTGGCGAGACGTTGATGACGGTCCTTCATGGTCCGTTCCGACATGTTGCCGCAAAACGCACAGTCCTTCTCCACGTGCGTTTTGTCCTCATGAAGGCAGTAAAGGCAGAAAGAGTGTTCGTCTTCCTTAAAGACGTTCTGCAGCTGGCATCCAGGGCAGACCCTGAACAGCTTTCCGGGCGTCGAGCTTCCCTTCTCCTGGGCCATCTCTGAGACCGGGCCTGAGAAGCTTCTGGAGTCCTCCGAAGTGTAGCTCGACGAAATCTTCACCCTTGAGGGGCACAGACGAATCCGACACGGGTCCCCGTTGATCGGATGTAGGATCGGTGGAGCTTGAGGCTCTTTTGACCGAAAGAATTGAAGTTTTTTGTGAAAAAGCGCGAAAAATAGCACTAACGCTCGAGAGCAATAGCACGAGGATCCCAACACATGAACGTGCGGTAAAAATCTGAAGATGGCTGCCAGAGGCGGTGCTTAGGAGGCAGTCATTGGCTGTGGTCAGTATGACGCAGAGACCAGTGATTGGTTATTACTACGAAAGACAGATCAGAAACGAAACTGATACTGGTTTTTTCTTTACCGAGGATTCCCAGCCTGACGACGGGGAATATTCATGAGCATGTGAATCCATGCCAGACCCCATGCTGGAGAACGTGCTCTGCCTGCTTAGAGCGTCCGCCGTCTCGTTGTCGTCTCCAGCCAGATGAACCGCCGAGATCGAAATTTCCTGCTGGATGGCCCAGAACTCGAGCTGCATCGCCTCCCTGCACAGCGGAAGTGACCCTGCCCCCCCCCCTTTTTGTTGAGGTAGTGCATGGCCACCGTGTTGTCCGTCAGAATCAGGACACTCTTTCCGCGCACAGTCGGCAGAAAAGCCTTCAGGGCTAGCCTGACGGCCCTCAGCTCCAACAGATTGATATGGAGTCTGGACTCCGACGGAGACCAATGACCGCTGACTGTCAACTCGTTGGCATGAGCTCCCCATCCCGTGAGGGATGCCTCCGTCACGATCGTCACCTCCGGCCAGGGCAGCCAAAATGGGGCCCCCTTCATCAGATTGTCCTTGATGGCCCACCACAGAAGGTCGTGGGCTACCGAGGGCGGCACCTGAACTGGGTCCAACAGCCTGCTGGAGGACTGAGACCACTGGAGCTTGAGTGCCCACTGCAAAGATCTCATCCGCAGACGAGCCTCTGGCACCAGAAGAATGCAGGATGCCATGAGGCCGAGCAGTCTCAAGAACTCGGACACTGGGAGATTCTGGGCAAACTGAAACTTGTGCACCATGTGCTGAATGTGAAGAGCCCTCACCTGAGGAGGAAAACACTGCCCCAGGGACGTGTCTAGCACTGCTCCAATGTACTGGAGCCGCTGCGTTGGTGTCAAATGGGACTTCTTTAAATTGAGGGAGAAGCCCAGCCAGTGAAGGGAGTGGCAGGTGACGGACAGATGATCCAGGACTTGCTCGGGAGAGCTCCCCCTGATCAACCAATCGTCCAGGTAGTGGTAGATGTGAATCCCCCCTTTCCTGAGATGCGCTGCCACCACCACCATGAGCTTGGTGAAAACCCTCGGGGCGGAGGTCAATCCGAACAGCAGGACCCGAAACTGAAAGTGCGAGTCGCCAACCGCGAACCTCAGGTACTTCTTGTGCTTGGGATGGATCGGCACATGGAAGTAAGCATCCTTGAGGTCGAGAGACACCAACCAGTCCTGAAGTTGAAGGGCCTGGAGGACTTGAGAAAGAGTCACCATCTTGAACTTGTCCTTCCTGAGGAGTTTGTTCAAACCGCGCAAGTCCATGATGGGTCTCAATCCCCCGTCTTTCTTTGAAATCAAAAAGTAAGGGGAATACCATCCCTTGTTCCTCTCCGCTACCAGTTCTATGGCGCCTTTCTCCAGCAGGGCTTGAATTTCCTGCGCAAGGAGCGGATCCGGACTCTTCAAAGAGAGGTTCCCCGGTGGATTGTCGTGAGGCCTCTGCCGAAAAGGAAGACCGTAGCCGTGGATTATGATCTCCAGAACCCACACATCCGAAGTAATGGCTTGCCACTCTACAAGATGCTGCGCCAGCCTTCCCCCAACTGGCGAACCATGGGACCTGGCCTCATGACTGAGTGGTAGCGGCTGCGGCGTTGCCTGAAGGCAAAGAGGCAACTGCCCGAGCGGCCTTGGCACCTGGAGTACCTTTGTTTCCACCTCTGGCACTCTTACGATGGCCCCTTTGACTGCTAGCTCCTATCGCTTTACTGAAGGACAAGTAATAGCGAAAGGAACCTCCCCTCCATTGCTGTCCCCTAGGAGGAAAAGGCCGAGGTTGGCGAACTGCAGCGCCCAACGATTTCGCTGCAGCTTTGGAGGTCTACAACCTCTCAAGACTCGTCAGCCTTGCTGCCAAAAAGGTGTTCACCGTCAAAAGGCATGTTGAGGAGCCGGGACTGCACATCAGGAGCGAACCCAGACTACCGCAACCTCGCAAACCTGCGCATTACGGTGCTCGCCGCCATGGACTGGCTGACACAATCCGCCAAGTCGAAACCCGACTGAACCGCCTCACACATAGCATCCTTGCCATCCTGAACCATAGCAAGGAAACCATCCCGTTCGTCCCCTTCGGGAATATGATCAGCCGCTAATGCAACACAGTACCACAGAGTGTGTGTGAAACGAGACAAGGCACATATGGAGTTGGCCGCCTGAAGCGCCATATCCCCCGAAGAAAACACTTTCTTCGCCCAGCCGTCAAAACGTTTGTCGTCCCTATCCGGAGGGATGGTAGGATACAACGCCTGCTTTGCCGGGGCCGTAGCCGCCTGCACCACCAAGCTCTCCGGGGTGGGATGCCTAGACAAGTAGCAGGGGTCGCTACTGGCTGGACGGTATTTTCGCGACAAAGACTTGCCCACTGCCGACACCGCCACCCTTCTCTGCAGAGCCATATGAAAAGGCAAGACCGGGTCAGTGGGTGGACCGAGATCAAGGATGTCCGTGAGATCATCCTGAACGAACTCCCCCAGGGGAGCTGACCCACCCAAGTACTCGGTAACCCGAGACATAAGGCGCCGATATGACGAATCGGCATGAGTGCCAGGCTCCGGACGACAAAACTCCACCTCCGGAGAGGTGTCCAGACCACTGGCATCCTGCAGCGACTGCCTCAGGTCATCAAACTGGCTATGGCCTGAGATAAGGTCCTCTGGAATCATAACCGGAACCAGGCCGCCATCAGAGCCTTCATCACCCCCTGAAATGTACTCCAGGCAGGGAGAGGAAGACCTCTGCGGACCAAAGCAGTGCCGGACCTTAGCCATAGCCTTTCTAGGGGCAAACCCCGTGCCACGGTGACCCTCCGACACCACCGCCTCGAAAGGCGTTGAGGGCGCCGAACGAGTAGGCGCCGGCGTCGACAGAAAAGGCGTCGAGGGCGCCGAACGAGTCTGCGCCGGCGTCGACAGAAAAGGCGTCGACGTCGAGCGAATCGGCGTCGATGTCAGCTGCAACGCCTCCAGCATCTGCGGCGTCGACACAGTCCTCGAAGCCGGAGCTCCGAGCGTGTCTCTCGACAACCTGGTCGCCGACGGCGTCAACCCCCTCGGAGGCGGAGCCTCAAGAGAAATCGTCGATGTCTTCTTCAAAGACGGCACAGGATCACGCAGTCTCGAGCGCGTCGAGGACCGGGACCTGGAACGGGCATGGTGAGAACGTCTACTCTTGTCCGAGCGGGACCTCTCCCGCGAGCCGTGCCGACCACCCGAGCCCGAAGGCGTACGGGCGGTGTCTCTCGACCGGTGCCGACTGACCCCACTCGGAGGCGCGGACGGACCGGTGCCCTTCGGTTCCAGAATTGCTAGCATCTGCTTCCCAAAGGAAGCCCATTCCTCCGGTGTCGCTTGCATGGAGGGATAAGCGACCCGCCGACGGGCGGAGTCCTCGGAAGAGGACGGGGAAGGCGACCTATGCCGGCGCTTCCTGGAATGCCCAGAAGAGGCGGAGGAGTGGCGAGACCGACTCCTGGAAGGAGACCCACCGGACTTCCGACGATGACGCGGAGAGTCACCCCTCGAGTCATCGTTCGAAAGCCCCGCAGACCTCGACTTCCGGGGCTTAGACACCCTGCCTACCGACAGCTTCTTCTTGCGTTCCCGCAAGGCCTTTGCAGTGAGCGACTGGCAGTCGACACAGTCGTCCGTATCGTGGGCCTCCCCGAGGCACCAGAGGCAGGCGTCGTGCGAATCCGTGACCGACATCTTGGACCCACAGTACCCGCAGTTCTTGAAGCCCGGACGCGGGGTCGAAGATGAGAAAGACATCGCCACGAACAGGTCTTCACAACAAACCGAACAGGTTCAACAAACCGAGAATAGAAAACAGCAAACTCCAACGAGTCGAGGCGTACCGAGATTCACGTTCGCAGAAAAAACAGAACTGAGGCTATGGGCGTTGTGCGTCCTACTTATCACATCGGGTGACGTCGGCCGTCGGAGGAGGTCCTCGAGGATGGCACATCGACGTCATCGACGCAGGACGCAGACACCAAAGATTTTCCCAAGCAGCACAGCTGTGGACATTACCTGTCATAGATATGGAATACGTCGGAGGACCCAATCCCCTCAAATTCGAGTTTTAGAGAGATTAATTGTTAACCCATTGGTTTTAGCATATGCTTCAAAATTACTCAGACCGTTGAATAGATCATCAGCGAATGCTAGCCAAATAATTTTGTCCTTGCCAATCTTAGGGGCCAGGAGTCATCCTTTGCTGAGTGAAATGGCTACATCTGAGAAATATTGGTTGAACAGCCAGGGTGCCAATGTGCAACCCTGTCTGACCCCATGAAAAAATCTAATTCTCCTTGAAAGATCCACTCCTTGATTCAAGCGAACCCAGACCCCACAGTTTTCATAGACCCCACTAATTAATCTGAAGAGCCCTGCAGGTAGGCCCCAACTGGCCAACTTTAGCCACAACCTGCCCTAGTCGACCCAGTCAAACGCGGCCGTCAAGTCGATTGAAGCCATATACGTACAGCCAACTGCTGTCGACCATGCCACCTCTTGTACACACTACAGGGCAAGCCCGTTAACATTAGTGGAGTGACCCCTTCTAAAACCCGTCTGGAATTGATCCAGCGGGTGGCACCTGTGAGCCCACTCTTCCAAGTGTGACAACAGGAAAGAGGAAAAGATCTTACAGTCTGCATCGATTAATGAAATTGGACGATAATTTGCCGGATCAGTCCTGCTGCCACACTTGAAGAGTGGGACAACATGAGCTGTGTTCCAAGATTTAGGGGTCACCCCTGAGGACAATAGGTCACTGAACACCAGGCAAAGCAACTGGGCCCACAAATTAGGATTGTCCTTAAAGGTTTAATTTGCAAGGCCGTTTGGGCCCGGAGCCCATGATCTCTTACATCTGGAGATCAGTTTTAAGATGGTTTCTACTTCAACTTGTGGATTCCACCTGTCCTCTCTAGTCAGGTCCAAAACCAGTGGAGGATCCACGGAGGATTTCCCAAATCTACTCTCCAAGAACTCAATCCATTCTTGTTCAGAAATTGAGTTCGACTGTTGTATAGTTTGGATCCTGCCCATTTACCAAGTACCAAAATGCACTGGTATCTGCCGCAATTAGGGTTCCAAGCATCTTTTCTGAGTCTTTCTGAAATATTACAGATTTAATAGACTTACAATAGTTCTTATATGATTGCTTGAATTTCCCAATTAGCTTTCTATGAACTACCTCGTCCTGATTAGTGCTCTGAATCCGCTTCACTTTTCTTCATAACATCTTTTTTGCAGATGCTACATCGGTATTGTAACAGTGGGCATGCCTAACTTGGCCGGAGCCAGTTGCTCTAATTCTCAGGGCCATTTTGTCAGTCATTTGACCCACAAACAATTGGAACTCGAATGCATTAAAATTTTGGAGTTTCCAATAATAAATCGAGCAGTTCAATGCATTATATATTTAGGAATTCAAGGCACAAATGTCTGGTCCAGTCCATTTAACAGCATTACGCCCTACCTTGGCAATCAACTGTAATTTTTGCCCACATTTCCTAATATTAAGAACCCAATTAAATTGTGCCATAAGAATGCAGCGGTCACTCCAATGGTTTTTAAATATTTCAAATGTCAGACAAGAGTTCATAAGGGAAGTGTCTACAAAAATATAATCAATTAGAGAGGAGCTGTCCCCTCTGTGAAATATATGCCATTTACTGAAGTTCCCTGATTTGATGCTTTTCCCCACCACTGGGAACAGCCCCCTACCACCCAAACCTGTTCTCCACTTCTGTCCAGCCACTTGCTTCTCTGAATTACCCCCACCGATCTCCCATAACTGCACCCTGCCCTCTGGGTAAGTTTCCATCCACTAATCCACCACCCGGCAGAGCCCGTCTACAAATGGATCAACCAATTCAATACCCTTGTGCCAGTAAATAGTGAGCAATAGTAGATTGATCGAACCATCCATCGACCTACAGTCAGCCCCCAATACGCCAAAGGGCAAGTCCGCAATTACCACCCCACTAAGGCCAAGAGAGAAATCTACAGCAGTCAAGAGGCCCCCCGATGGTCTATCCCCGTCCCATCTCTAGTAGATTGAATAAAAATGCTATATCCGTCCAGAGTGGGAGCTGAGGTTAACCATGTCTCTTGCAGACAAATGCAATTAGCCATTCTCAACATTTTCATACACACGGAATTAGCAAAAAGATGAACATTGCCACCAGTATTCCAAGATTTCAAACATATCGTTATACTCTTCCAATGGTCACACAGAGAGGAATTCTTTTCATGGGACCAGTTTTTGCCATGGAGAGGAGATAATGGATGCCCAAACCATATCGCTCAGCACTTCACTCTGGGCAAACTTATCAGAGATAGCGGCAACCTTAGGAAGGCTAGCAATGGATTGGCTCATGCCATTCTTGTGGATTCCCCTTATTTGATTCATGTATCTGAGAGATTTCAAAACAAAGTCCAGCCAGTTCTTTTTGGGTGAAAATGAGTTCTCTTACCAGCGGAGAGGATAGACACATAATACTAGTACTCATATCCTCTCTAACTGGGAAGGAAACTCTCTCAATATCAGCCGATGACACCAAAGCCAGGCTTGGAATAGACGCGAAAATGGTTAGAATGTTTGGCCGGTTCATACAGATCTGATAGTCGAAACCCAAACTACAGTGAATCTTAACTTGATGTATATCACGGTCCCCCACCCTTCACAGTCTGTCGTGTGACTACTTTCCCTTTGAGTGCATCAGAATAGGAGTGTTTTGTTAATGGGGCACTTGATGGGCAGGTGCACCAGTACACCCTCTCACAGTAGCACCTGAATGGTAGCGAAAACACTGCAACAGATCCTTCATTCCAGCTGAAACTCTGGGATAGTTAGATTCCGGGGGGAGGTCGACCACCTCTTTGAGGAATGTTGATTTTCCCATGCCAGATCCTGCCACCACCCTGTCTATAGGCAAAATGGGATTAAGACACGCAAGAGGCAATTGTGTGATAGGAATATCCTCTGTGACCAACATAGGCCTGATAGTGTCATTCACACCACCCAAACCCACCGTCGGTACCTCATTCGAAACTACCAGAGGACTTACTGTTGAGCATGCATGCACCATTTTTCCCTCCACTCTGTTCCCCGGCATATGCACAGAGGTGGTCCCTCCCTCCGATGAGCCCCAGATAGACTGAGATTGGCTAGAGAATGGGCCAAATCTGTAAGGGCCCCCTCCCTGCTCACCCCAAAAACCCGGTTGGGTATGGAAATGGAGTAATGGGAGAGTCTTTCAACCTCAGACCCATGTTCATATCGGGGGAGGGGGGGGACACTTCCTTAATGAATTCCATACTCTTCACGAGTGACTCTAATGGGATTCGGGGGAGCTGAGACACCAACCACCCTATCCGGCATTGTTGGTATATTCTCAGGTATAGTCTGAGATTTTAACACTGGTTCGTGAATTGAGATTACCTGTTCCGGTACAGGGGACAATCTAGCACGAAACAGAGTGCGGTGGGCCATTATTAAAGATAACATTCTATTTTTCTTGGCTCCCGCCCTCCACTTCAATGCTTTGCCTTTCAACACAATAGTAGTTTTTTTATTTTTTAACAGAGGGTTCTCTTGCCCTTTCGCTAAGCTCCCTCCACCCTCCATAGGCACATTTCTCTCCTCCCCAACCAGCGATTGATCATTAGTGATGTCAATGATATCAGCATCAATCCCAGTAGTACCCCGTACTAGATTATCAATTGGAGGATCCATTACACTGGATTTAGAGCTCACTTCCAGAGGGGGCAAATGATCATTTGATCCCAGATCATCAGAGATTTCAATAACAGACCCCAGGACATTATCAGAATTTGCCTTAGGCTGCAGGACATCCCTAGTTTCCACCTCATCCCTCATAGCCAAATTGGCAAAACGAACCTCAAACCCCAGTTCTTCAAGTTTTGAGGTAACATTAGTTAATATAGTATTGGTATATTTCAGTTCTGCCCAAATGTTGTCATATAAGGCAACAAAAGAACTCAAGGCCATATTCAAAGCTGATACAGTGGGACGAGATAGGCGAATACGTTCATCCACCTCCCTCAAAGTATGATTTAACTCAGAGGAGCCTTCATGAACTCCTACGCCATCTCTTATCTGGGAAGGAGCTTGACGTCGTTCTTGGTCATGGCAAGATGATTCTTCATTTATTACTTCCACCAGGGGGGTCGGAGAGTCAAACGTAAGGGCATTACAAGGCTTCTCTGACTGGTAAATTAGACAGCTCCATATTCAGGGCCTCCAATTCACCTTCCGCTTGATCAGCCAATTCAATGATGCTGATGTCTGTGTAGTCTCTGAGCCCCCAAAAATTGGGCTGCGAAGACATCACTGAATGGTCAAGCATTGCTGTTCCCTTTAGTGCTGGTAGAGATTTAATCTCTGTGCTCGTTGTGGCAGATTTAACAAAATAGTGGTCTATGACCCTTTGGTCAGAAATTGGCTTTTAAAATAAAAAAAAGCGTTGAGGGGGGCCAGGCTGGGAGCCGACCGGGTAGCATGGCTCCATGATTGCTCCTGGTCAACCCCGCCGTCGAGGGAAATTTTAGCAGCATGAAATTTGCAATGGGCTCTGAAAACACACCTGCTGCAGCATGAACATCAGCTGCCTTCGACACGCCGGATCGGGTGCCACGTAAGCCGACCCTTGCAGCAATATCCACCTCTGAAATCCGCGTTCGGCAGACGGGATGAAAGCCAAGATGGCGGACGGCCAGCCTGGACAGTTGCAGTCGCGGAGGGGGAGGGGCCGCGCTCTCCTGTGCGGTCCGTGACAGCATTGAACTGCCCGACTGGGGTGCCGAGCTGCGGGATGTGCGGGGGCTGCCGAGCCCGTGGCTGTCAGGGGAAGACCATTGCCGGTGCTGACCCGACCGCACCGCCAAGAAACACCCAACGCCGGGGGGCCTCCCGCAGCCCTGCCTGCAGGTGTCCGGCGGATGGGGGTTGCTCCAGAGCCCCGGCGCCCCCTGGGGGCTCTCTCTGGTGTCATCACCTCCCACTGGGACCTCAGTCTCGCAGCGTGGGACAGTCAGGGGGGCGGGGGCCCCAAGAAGCTCCTTCTCCTTCCCCGAGCTGCCGAGACTGGCCAGGCTGCCTTGGGAGCTTGGTGTGCCGCTCAGAGACTCCCGGGGACCTTGCCTGAACTCCCATCTACTGCAGGTGTTTTTGGGAGTGCCCGGAAATGCCGAAGCACGGCGCTGCCCCGCGGGTCCCAGCGAGGCAGTGGAGGGTGGGGTTGGGATGTTGGCCGGCCCCGCACCCACAGTTCGAGCTTCACGTTCCTGCGGTGAGTGCCAAGAGGGGTGGGGGAAGGATCAGCGGGCCTGAGTACAGTGGGTCGGGGGCACCGTCAACAAAGCACAAAAATCAAGCCAGCGGATATGTAAATAAATCTACTGAAAGAAGCACAATCCCACCAGCAGTCGGGAGCGGTCCCTCTATAAACTCCTCAGATCACTGCACATAATTCACAAAAACATTTATGAAAAATGTGTTTTCCTTTATTTAATTAGAAACATTAAAATTATTATTAAATAAGTCAGAGCTCATACATGAATAAGAGTAAATGTAAATATAGAACATCCAACTATACAGCACGAATAAAGTGCATAATGTGAAGAAAATACTAATTTCCCAATAAGACTGCTAAGAGCTTGCTGCCAGATCACAAGCTGGGGAATGATCACCATCGTCCCCAAATAGGTCTAAGTCAGTGTCGGTGGATTAAACCCACTCGAGAAAAGGGAATCCCTCGGGTAGGAAAAATCCTGGTCAACAGAACAAAGTCAGGATGGTTTAGAAATGAATTCAAAGATGGATTGAATCCTGAAAGTGGCAGAGAAGAAAAATCGTTGTTTCCAAATGTAGCAGTTCAAATATTTCATAAAACGAGAAACTGAAGAATCTTCACAAAAGTAATAATAATAAACCCATACTCTAAAAAATCTAACATGGGATGCTATACATCATCACGCACAGCCCCTGTGCAAAGGACTGGGAACCATAACCCAGCTACATCCGGAGCTTGACTAGAGGCGCAACAACCTACACCCGGCGGGCCCAACAAGAGAATTGGTGCATCACCATATCATTGCATCGTGAAGCCACATCAGCAGTGCCGCAGTTGGGGACCTCATCAGGGGCAAATCATAAACATAGAACATCCAGGCAGCGCCATCCTGCAGATGCAAGAAGCGGCGCACAGTGCATCAACACCCACTAAAAGCAGACAGCTACGCCTGTTTCGGAGCCGCAGGGACCAAGCTCAGTGTGCACAGTGACCAGCGCCAGCACATCTCTTGACAGTCGGACTGATCCGACGCACACTGAAGTCACCACCCCTCACTTTGAGCCGGCCGCAACGACATCGAGTGGGTGAGTGCGAGCGCCCCACTCCTACTTGGGGCACAACCAGCGGCACCCAAGCAAAATCCCCACCCAGGCGCCCCGATTTATGAGCACAAGGTGAAAGGCTCATCACAGCCATTTCCATCCTCCTACCAGCACTACTATGGCAAAAACCAGCAAAGCGGCAAAGCAAGCAGACATTGCGGAAATATTGCTTACCTCCAATCAGAGAAAAGCAGGAAAGCCCGACCAAGCGCCGAGTGCGACGCCAGGCGGCGCCCGCACAACAGAGGAGCCGCAGGTCGAACATTTCGCCAACAAATCAGTTCTTAATGAGCTTCTGCTGGCGCTTACTATAGAGATCCAGAAGGGCACAGACGAGGTAACCAAAAAAATAGCCCCAATTGATAGGAGAGTAGAGGAAGTGGAAAAACGCACCAAGGAGGTTGAAAACAGCTTATGCGACAGCACATTTGAACTGAAGCATGGCCTGAACAGAATAGCAGCCCTGGAGGCCAGATGTGAGGTGCTCGAAACCAAGCGGGACGCGGCGGAGAAAAGGTCCCGCCGGAATAATATCCGTCTCCATGGGATCCCCACCACAATAACCGACGCCGAGCTCAAGGGCTTCACCAAAGACCTGTTCAGGTTCATAATTACACTACCGGACAGCACCCCCCTAGAAATCGACAGAGTCCACCGCACTGCACTGAGACAAGCGTCAACCTCCCCACCGGACGTCCTCGCCCAAATCCATTTCCTCAGAGTCAAGGAGGAGATAATGAGGGAGGCTAGATCCTTGAAGCAGATCACTTTCAGAGGGGCAACCATCGCGCTTTATCAGGACCTAGCAAGTATAACTCTCCAAAAACGCAGAGCCCTCCGATATCTAACGGAATGGCTACAGGAACGGAAAGTACAATACCGCTAGAGCTACCCAACAGCCCTAAACTTCATATGGGAAGGAACTCGCAGGCACATCCGCAGCCCAAAAGAGGCGGACCGCTTCCTGGGGAAGGAACCCGCCGACAAGGGCCCCGAGCCAGACACAAGTCCCCAATCACAGCCCGGGTCGCCATCATCCGGCCCCTGGTCACGAGCTAGCAGACGCCGCAGGCCACGGGGACCTCAGACGGCACATTCCGAGCTGACTCGACAGCTCGCTCCTATCAACATGGGGCCACTACGCAAGGTCAGTGCCACACCTCTCCGCATACCTTAGGGACACTGAGCTCTATTCCTATCATGGGGCGGGAGGGAGGTCTGATAAACATGGGGGCAACCGCATATGCACAGCTGGGGGCATAAAGCCACACCGGCTCCAATTGTTCCTGCCCCGAGTCCAGATCACTAAGTAGCTCTCGCTCGCTGCGGCTGGGGCCCCAAAGTTAATCCCCTTTACTTGCAATCCGCACTTGACTGACAGCGGGGTTGACTAGCAACCCCACGGATGAGCTTTATGGTCTCATCCCAATTGCTCTTGGGTGGGTGGGTGGGGGGGTTAAGGTGACTGGGAACAGTTCGGAATCCCAGATACCACTGTTAGTAGTTTAAGTTTTAGACGCAGACATTGGCAATCGCGGCACAATAACATACATGCACGGGAACCCTCACAAAGCTTCCCCCTCACTGCACAGCGCTGGCCACTCTGAGTCAGGAGTCCCCCGATAACCAACAGGCCCAGACAACGCTAGAGATGTCCGCATCCTGACCTGGAACGTCCACGGTCTTAATTCCCTTAGGAAGCATAAATCGGCAGAGAATAGATTAGCAGCACTAAACGGGGACATAGTAATACTCCAAGAAACTCACCTCTTAGCAACCGATGAGCACCGAATCAAATTTAAACGCTTTAAGCGAGGCTTCTTCGCCTCCGGAGGCAAAAATTTAAAGAGGAGTGGCGATAAATTGCCTCTGAGCAATCCCTCAGTCAAAAAAGATCTCACAGGCAGATATCTCCTCCTGCGAGGGAAAATCACAGAACAACCAAATGGCAGTAATTTATGCCCCCAACACAAACCAGGACAAGTTCCTATTGGAGCTACTCCCCACACTCCTAACTTTCACTATGGGGTACCTCATCATTGAGGGGGGGACTTCAACGCAGTCCCGGACACCACAAGGGATGAATTGATGCCTCCGTCCAACTCAGACTTTGCCAGGGGGCTGGCCCTAGCTAGGTTACTAAGAGAGTCAGGCATGGTTGATATCTGGAGGGTGGCCAACCCTGAGGGCCGCGATTATACCTACTATTCAAATGCTCATGGGGGAAACTCCCAAATCGACTTTTTACTAGCCACAAGCTCACTCTTCCCCTGCTTTAGCAAGATCGAAATCCACACGCGCATAGTATCTGATCACGCACCAGTCTCGGCGGACCTATCAATCCACGGGGGCCCTAACCCACCTCCTAGATACTGGAAGCTGAATGATTCCCTTCTGCTGGACCAGGTGATCAGGGGGAGGTGGAAGACGCCCTGGTTAATTACTTCAACGATAATAAGAGCCCCAAAGTCTAAATCGGGCTTTTATGGGAGGCCATGAAACCAGTAATAAGGGGAGTGCTCATCAGTTCAGCCGCCAAGCAATTTAGAATCTCCAGCTACAGACGCTAGCCCTAGAATCCAAGGTCTCCATACTAGAAAAGGAACTAAAAGCCCAATACTCCAGAAAAGTGGACAGGGAATGGAAAAAGGCTAGAAGGGCCCTAGAGATGCACTGGGCCGACCATACCGCAAAGGCCCTAGCGTATACTAAGCAATTTTACTATCATAACAACAACAAGGCAAACCGCATACTAGCATACAAATTACAGAAGACACATAGTAGGAATAACATAACGCGCCTCAGGGGGCCGGATGGGAATTCCAAATACACCGCCCCAGACAAAGATTTGAGTGAGCCATCACAAGGCTATTCTGCAAGGCCCGCCCTCCTCTCCAGAAGAATTGGCCCAGCAGAGCCGCTACCTACTACCATTTCGCGCCCCAGCGGTCGCCTTTCCCCTTGACTCTCTGGAAGCCCCAATCTCCTCAGAGGAGATCCTAGAAGCCATAAAATCACTGAAGAACACGGCCCCAGGCCCAGATGGGCTGACGACTAAGTTTTATAAAACCTTTGCACACGTCCTAACACCCCAACTAACATCACTATTCAACTCTTTTTAGCCACCGAGACGGTAACAGAATACATGGCCGAATCAACCACTATCTTACTTGAGAAGATAGTGAAAGACCCAGAGCAGGCGGCCTCATATAGACCAATAACACTTATGAACACTGAGGGGGAAAATGTATTCCACGGCCCTAGCAGCTAGACTGGGAAGGGTCCTCCCCAAGCTAATATACAAAGATCAAACTGGTTTCATCCCGGGCAGAGGCACACATGACAATGTCAGAAGAACATTAAACATTATTGAATCTGCCAACAGAACGGGGACTGCGCTACTAATCATCGCCCTGGACGCGCATAAAGCGTTTGATCTAGTAAAAGCGTTTGATCTAGTAAAATGGGATTACATTCGTAGTACCCTGTCAAGCATGGGACTGGGTAGCAACTTTATAAAATGGACTATGGCAAATTACACAACCCCAACTACACAGCTTCGTATTAACGGCACTAAATCTGAGGCCATAACCAGAGGCACCCGCCAGGGGTGCCCGCTGTCCCCCCTGGTGTTCGCTCTGTCTATGGAGCCATTCGCCGAGAGGATCCGACGGAACCCGAGCATCAGGGGGATCACGGTGGGCGGGATAGAGCACAAAGTGGCACTTCACGCGGACAATGTCCCTCTAACTATCACCAGCCCGGAAACATCGGTGCAACCCCTACTAGAAGAACTCGAGGCATTTGGGGCAGTCTCGGGGTTCAGAGTGAACTATGATAAATCCTCAGCCTTACCGATTAACTTGCCAAAATGGCAGAGAAACTGCCTCAGCCCTGAACTCCCCATCCCTTGGGCCAAAGTCACGATGGAATACCTGGGGGTCCAGATCCCTAAAACTAGCGCCCTGATTTATAAACACAATTTCCCAAGATTGTTCAAAGAGCTTCGGGCAGACCTAAAGCAGTGGAATGAGCAAGAGATCTCCTGGCTGGGCCGAGTAGCAGCAGTAAAAATGAACTTGCTTCCTAGATTGCTTTACCACTGCCTCACGCTCCCAAACCCACATCCCAGAGGGGGACCTCACCTCCCTGCAGCGGGAAATCAAAGTTGATATGGGGGGAAAAGACCCCGCACTGCAAAGAAAATTATGATCCGGAGTCGCCACTTGGGTGGACTGGGTGTCCCGGATATATCTAGATACAAGCGAGCGGCACAATTGTCGGATGCCTTTGCCTGGACCCGCGCCGAGGACCGCCCATGCCGGCTACAACCAGAGGAAGCATGGTGCAAACCCTCCGTCTGAGCTGCCACATATCCAAGCCCGGAAAGCTCCTCTCACCCTGAATCCACTGCCAGCAACAAGCAACACGGTGGAGAATTGGAAAGCCGCCATTAGGCAATGAGGAATTACGAGCTTATTCGGTCAACTGACACCGATTTGGGATAACCCAGGATTTACCCCCGGTCTCTGCAACCGCAGCTTCGCCAAGCGGAAGGAGGGCAGCCTCCACAGGATCTCCGACTTTCTGGTGGGGGCTCAACCACTCCCGTTTGAGGACTGCAAGGCGAAGTTTAAAGTCCCCGAGGAGGAAAGATTCCACTACTTGCAAATCCGCCATTGGATCTCCCAGCGAGCCGTTAAAGAGCGAGGCTCCAGAGACCTAACGCCCCTAGAACTCACATTAACATCCTCGCCCCCCGAGGGGCAAGATTTCCACCCTCAACAGACTCCTGGAAAGGGCAAACCCAGAAGCAAAGGAAAGATA
Organism: Ambystoma mexicanum; assembly: GCF_040938575.1. Lineage (NCBI taxonomy): Eukaryota > Metazoa > Chordata > Amphibia > Caudata > Ambystomatidae > Ambystoma > Ambystoma mexicanum. Next base: position 1,148,382,595 of record NC_090932.1, read on the forward strand.
CATGCTGAACTGGGAGAGAGACCTCGGGTGCCCTTTAGACCCAGAGGTATGGAACAGAGTATGGACGAGGCTTCACAAAAGCACCCAGTGTATCGGCAATAGGGAAGGAGGATATAAGGTTTGCTACAGGTATTATATCACGCCAGCTCAGCTGTACAAATCCGGCGCCAGCACCTCAACGAACTGTTGGAGAGGCTGTCCCCAAGAGGGTTTGCTATTCCATCTACTCTGGGAATGCCCGAAAGCAGCACACTACTGGAGAGGAGTGTTGAATCACATCCAGGCAATCACGGGCCTCTCCATTCCCTGAGACCCCGGAATAATCCTGCTGGGGGACATGGGGAACGGGGACATACCACTATCGGGGAATATGGCCCGCCTGAGCACACACATGCTAAAAGCGGCCAAAATAGCCCTCGCCAGACTTTGGAAGCACCCCGAAGGACCCTCTATCCCGCTATGGTGGGCTAAGTGCTGGGACGTCGTCACAGCGGAAAAGATTACAGCACTTTGCATGGGCAACCTAAATCCCTTCCGAAACACTTGGGCACCATTCATGGCCTATGCAGAACGCTACCCGGGACTCACCCACAAACCCCCAATCACCCACTGGATGGATAGACCCCCGGGATGAAATACTACCACCAGACGGAGTGCTCCACCTCTGTCCCCCCCTGCTCCGGCGCCAGGCGACACAAACCGAATTGTGCGACGCATCCTGGTCTGCTAATACCGGCGTCAACTGCTTCTCATTAATAAATGCAGTGACTATCTAGATGAGGAAAAGTATGCATAGTTGAGGGACTGCTACCGCGTAAGGATCGTATTTCCACTGGGAGGGAGAGACCCACTTCCCCCAACCCCTGAACAATCCGAGCGCCATGCCAAGCAGATAATGAATTGTGACGTATTATGATTTGCTAATGTCGATGTTTGATGTTTGCCTCCTGGTCTGCTAATACCGGCGTCAACTGCTTCTTGTTAATAAATGCAATAAATCTATATGTTGGGAAAAGTATAAAGTATGCATAGCTGAGAGACTGCTACCACGTAAGGATCGTATTTCCACTGGAAGGGAGAGACCCACTTCCCCCAACCCCTGAACAATCCGAGCGCCATGCCATGCAGATAATGAATTGTGACGTATTATGATTTGCCAATGTCGATGTTTGCCATGTTTTAAAACTTAAGAAAATATCTTTGTTGAAAAAAAAAAAAGCCTTGAATTAGGTGCTCGAGATGCTGATAAATTAGAATTTACCGCCTTGCTCCCCTTCCGGTGCACTTGGGGTGTCACGGTCGGGATAGGAAAGCTTTCTACCATTACCTCTACATCCTTCTTTCCGTTGCTGATCCCTTTACAAATAGTGACAACTGGTTCAAGTAAAGGAGGTGGATTTCCAGACATGTAGGCAAGTTTAACGGCCGTTTTCTGGGCTTCACATGTATTTACATCAGCCTCAGCAGTAAATGTTACCTCCTGTTTCGGGTGATAGGGGGATGTTACCCCCAAAATTTTGGGCTTTGCATATTCTTTGTTGGCATAATATGATCCCCCAAATGGATTCCACTTACTCCACAAGGTACCACCATATGCTCTTGTAAAGGTGTACGTAAGCCAGCTCCACTACGTAATCCTGATCTCATTAGGATTAATCAAGAGCCAATACACTAAACTGAGTTCGGGTTAAAGGGTGAAGCCAACAGACTCACCCCGCAGTCCCCGGACCTGTGAGTGCATACAAAAATAGAATCAGAGTCAGCCTCTAGCAATGTTATGGCTAGCAAATGCACTTTCCCTTTTTTCCAGATATACCCGTGGCAGAACTGTTGGAAACACAAAAACCACCAATGTCAAAAATGGGATCAGAGAGGACTTGCCTCAACAGTCTCCCACCTCATGTTTCAAACAGCGATTTTGGGATCTTACCCTTAGGCTGGCTATAGCGTGCTGAGCAGATCCTCTTTGCTTGCTATGGCAACTTCCCGCCGTCAGCTGAAGATGTACAGTCAGGAATCGTCGCACAGAGCACAGCAAACAGCCTAACAGTGTCAACAGAAATGTGCGCCCTTAACTCAGCAGGCTTAACGCCACAAAGGCGTCGGTATTGCAATTAAATCCGCTTCCTGGATAGGTAAGTGGGCGGAGCTACAGGGCTCGTAGCTCTTAAGGGAGCAGTACTGAATTCCTTTGATTCCTTTGATGTCCCTGTTTGCAGACTTCAGCACAAGTTCAAAAATAAAATAAAATACAATAATACTCGCTCCACACTGCTACGTGTTACGTGCTGCAAGGAAAACACCAGGAATGTTGTCAGTGTTATCAGTAGAGCACAGAGCACAGCACAGCCAAACAGTGTCAACAGAAATGCTAGCCCTTAACTCCGCGGCTTCAGCCCCTCTATTCCTTTAAATACCCTCCTGGACACTGGGAGCAGAGCATTCGGCAATACATGGAGAAACCTGGGTAGGGATATCATTTTTGAAAAGAGTTGATTAGCCCATCAGGTTCAACGAAAAGGGGCTGCCAGTGTGTCACACCCACCTTGAATTTTTCATTTGTCGGGAGTAGATTTAATTCTATAAACTCTGAGAGATGTTCTTCCAGTTGAATACCTAGATACCGGAATCCTGTCCCAGATTCCTGGTACGGGCAGTATTGTGGGAGCGCCGGATCCCCACCATGAATGGGGAAAAAGAACCGCCTTCTGCCAGTTGACCTTAAGGCCATCACTGCCCTGATAATCACGTAATATCCTTGTCACCACCTGACAGGACACAGACAGGTTGCCCATATAAATCAGTAGGTCATCCGCATATAACGATATCTTTTCTCTGCCTCGCCAGGGCCACTTAAAGCCCATCAACTCCGTGCTCGACCTGAGCTTTACTACCAGCGGGTCTACTGCTTGGGTGAAGAGCAGGGGGAAAGTCTTGTTCCCTGTCCCAGGGACCTGGAGAAAAACCCATTAACCCGCACATCAGCGATTTGCATAATAAGCGCAGCCAACCCAGAAAGTTCTCACCAAAGCTCACCCTTTACATAGTTACCCACGACGAGTCCCAGAAGCACAGAATCAAAGGCTTTTTCAAAATCCACCAACGGTAGCGTCAGCGGACCAGGGATGGTGACCCTGTGCAAGCTGTACCCTACGCAAGTTTATGCAAGTATACTTTGATGGCATAAACCTGCACTGATCTGGGTGGATCAAGCAGCTTATGACTCCTAGTAGGCGATTTGCCAGGACCCTAGCCAGGATTTTTCGCTTCCCCATTATTAATGATATTGGCCTATAAGAGGCACAATATTCCGGGGGCTTACCTGGTTTGGGAAGCACTACTATGCACGCTTTCCTCAGATCCTCTGGCAATATACCATCCCTTCTACTCTGCAGAAATAACTGGTGGAGCGGCCCAACCACCGGCCAGTCCCCCCAATCTCTTCCAGACTTCCACTGGGAAGCCATTCGGGCCCAAGGACTTTCCTGACTGCAGTTGGGCAATTGCTGCCATTACCTCTTTCTCTGAGAACTCTGCTTCTAGCCTCTCCAACTGCCGCACCGACTACTTTGAGAAGAACACAGGCTCTGCCACCCCGCCTGCACTACTCCCTGGTCCACCTGATGGGGCACAGTATAGAGACGCATAACACCCCACAAACGCCTGTGCTACGTCCGTGTCCCTCATCAGAGCCTCTCCGGTATCACTCTGTAGGGCTCGCACATATCCGCAACCTCTTTGCCTGCACTCTAGCCACACAAACATTTTATCCGCCTTATGCCCGGCTTCATGATTCTGGCTTCGTCTATGGCATTGTGTCTGTTTCATGTTGTCTAGCGTTACATTTCGCAGTACCTCCCGGGCAGTCCGCAATTTAAGCTGTACCTCTGGGGAGCCAGAGGTGACAAGGGCTGCCTCTGCTCTGTCTGAGCCTGCTTCTGCCTCCCCTACCGCCAGTGTCTGTTTCTTCCGCTGCGCCGAGTGAGATCGCCTCCCCCCTGAGAACCCTTTTAGAACCCTCCCAGACTGTGACCAGGCTGGCCACTGATCCCTGATTGAACGAGAAATATTCCTGCGTGGTGTGCGCGAATGCCTCAGTAAAATCAGGGAAGCCCAGATAGTATGAGTTCAGTCTCCAAATGGGTGCGGGTTACTAGCATAACTAGTAATGGAGAATTGTCTGAAATCCCCCTGGCTTCAAATCTTGCCACAAGCAGCCTATGGCTATCACCTAGCAGGACAAAGATAATCCAACCCAGAGAAGAAAGAGTGAACCCCATTGAAGAAAGAGTACCCAGTCTCCCCAGCATGCAAGGCTATCCACGTATCCAACCAACCTATTGCCCCAACGAAGGTGCATAATTTAGTGATGTGCCCCCAATTCCTACTGCCCACATGAGATTGGTCTAGGCCAATATGTATTACATCATTGAAATCTCCCAGGATCCACCTCTCCGCCTTCCCCAGCACTATAAGTTTCTGGAGATCATTAAGCAGCTCCCGTGCGAGGGGCGGAGGTGCGTACACCGCCACAATTGCCCGCATGGCCCCCCACAATTCCCCCCCAGATCAACAGAAACCTTCCCCCAGGGTCTGGTTCTCACCTCCATGACCGAGAATGGTACCCTTTTATGTATCAGGATCAAGGCGCCCCTTGCCCCTCTGGCGAAGTGGGATTCAGTGAGGAGGGCAAAATCTGTTGAGGAACTGCAATATTAGCCTGGGCTTAATACCCGAGCACATCCCATTTCCATTCCACATTAACACGACTCCCTTATCCTTTGCAATCCTCCCCACAAGTACCAGATACGGGGCAGCTTCCCTTGCGGGTGTGGGGGGGACCCACTCCCAGTCATCCCCACATATGAATCAACCCTAGGAACCACTGTGCAGAGATACGCATGCCACAACCAAGCAATATGAAACCAATAACAATAGAAACAGTGAAAACATTCCCAACATCCCTCACACTGCACTTCTCCCCAACTGAAGCACCTGCCGCCCAGGGCCCGTGCGAAACCTGCACAAGCAAAACGGCTTAATCATGAGCGGAGCGCCCGCTAATTCAGCAACTAAACCAAAATGGGCCTATCCCAGACCTCCTGTGATCTAGAAGCCAGTTCACTAGAGTTGCTTCACCATAGGATTTAAACATTTCAAACTGTGCCAGTGCCTGGTGTCACCTGTCCACCACCCACCAACCCTCCTCCCCTTGGTGCTAGGTCCCGTCAATGTCTTCTGGGTGCATAAGGTCAGAAGATGGCACTGTTTCCGTCCCTCGTCGTTGCGTCTCCTTCAGTGGCGTACAGGCCATTGCCGGGTGGATGTTTGTCTCATACCACTCAAACGCCTCCTGGGGTGTGCCAAAGAGGAGTGCCTTCGCCCCATGGTAAACCTTCAATTGCGAGGGGAAGAAGAGGGCATATTTGATGCTGCAGAAGAGTAGTTTACATTTGGCAGAGTTAAAGGACTGCCGTGCACTCTCCACCTCCCTTGTCTAATTGGGGAAGAAGCCAATACGAGAGCCCTTGTATGTAATTGGGCCGGTCTCCCTCGCATCTGCAGAAGGGAGTCCCCATCTTTAAAATTCAAAAGAATTGTGATGACAGTATGCCGGTGTGCTCCCAGCACTGGCCTTCCCGTGGGCACCCGTTGGGCCCTTTCTACAGAAAAGAAATTGGAGAGGTTCTTCTGCGCCATAAGTTCTGCCAACCACTGCTGTAGAAAGAGTTCCATGTTGCGGCCGTCACTTTCTCCTGCAACCCCAGTATACAGAGGTTATTCCACCTCAATCTCTCTTCACTATCTTCCGCTCTTGCTCTCCAAGACCTTGAGTTTCTGGGACACCACAGCGAGTTGTTTCACCATCTTCCATATCCGATATCTGCTGCTCTGCCTCTCCTACTCTTGATGACAATTTACTGACCTCCTGCCGCAAAAAGGAGGAGACCTCCAATGCCAGCTAGTCAATCTTTTCTTCCACGAGGACCGGGACTTAGCATTGGCCCCCCATGATATCACTTGGCGAAATGGGGGTCCTGAGCCGGGTTCTCTATATGGGAAATGCTCTTTGTATTGGGCTGCTCCACTGCAAGGTTGCTTACCGCAAAATGGTTGCTCTTGCTCTGCTGTAAGGCCTTCTTGCTTTTCTCTTTTGCCTTGCTTGGGTGGGGGCTGGAGCCCTGCCAGGCAGGGTACTCCTCAGTCTCTCACCCACCCTCCAGTAGCATCCTCCTGACACAATGCTGCTAGTGCAGTCCCCCTGCCCCCTGCACCACTCAACCCTACTTTAGGATCCTCTCCCCCCCCCCCCCACAAGGGGGCAGTTATCGTTGCGGCGGCGTTACTCTCACTCCCCTGCCTAGGTTGCTGCTGACGGACCAGCCCGAGCAAGGTTGGCACTCCTCACCATGTCCCTCCACCTCGCTCTTGTTGGCCCCCAGAGGGCACCACCTATTTAGCCCGAGCACCTGCATTAGGGTCTGCTGCCGCACTCCTCCTCACTGCTGCACACTGGTCTATTCGCTGAGGACTGTGGTCTGCAAGACCGTCGCCTCAGTCCTGGATGTATCCCCCACCATGTAGGCCCTCCTGCGCCACGAGACATGCAATGGGCCTGCTCCACTGAACAGTTCTTATCAGCCAAGGTGCGCCACTAGATACATCCGCTGCACTGGTGCTCCACCATCACCTCGGTGCACCCACATTGCATATATTGAGTATCCCCATGTGGTAACACTGGACTTTGGGCCCCGGGGGCACTCCCACCTCACCTCTGTGCCACCCGGGGGCTTCTGTCCTCTTCAGACTTGCCCTCTTTGGCCCGGGGGTCCCAACTCGTTTAGATGGAGGATGAATCCTCTGTTGCGGCAGTGCGGCTCTGAGTAGTCTCTCTGGTCATGTGCCACCCTATATGCACCCCAGGCCTGCCGCTGTCGAGATGTGCAGGGAAATGAAAGATGGGAGCACCCTCCTCCGTTTTGTTTCGTTTGCCACCTGGCACTGGGCTCACACTCCTATGCACCCCCGCCAACGCTGGGTTGCTCCCAAGCCATGTTGCAGCCCGCTGTAGTTTTTCTGTGTTGGACTCCGGTCATTAGCTTGTGCCGCACAGCGAGTCCGTGCCAGCAGCCACAGCCTGCTCCCCAGTGCCTGTGTCCTGACCCCCTCTGCACTGTCCTTCGGTGCCCTTGTCTCGACACCCACTTCTCTGGTGTTTTTACTGCCGGCACCCAGGGGATAACTGCAGCGGCAAGTCTGCCACACTCGAGTCCCAGGCAAGATGGCAGCCGCTTCTCTGCGCCTGCAAATCTGGCTGGTTAGTTCCCGCACTCCACGACTGTGGATCCCGTCGGGAATGCTCCTGATGATAGCCGGCACAGTCCTCAATGCAATTATGGCCCTTGCACCAGGTTTCCAGCAACTCTAGTCAGGATATTTTAGCAGGATGTTGGCCGTACAGAGCGACAGAGACCTACTTATCTGCTGCTGCTCAGCAGAGCCCCGGGTAGTCCTGCATTGATAATGTAGCACACATCTTACAGTGAATTACTGCAGGGGTACTTTGGAGCCCTTTCCACTCGTTAGCGTAACAATTTTGTTACCCTTTGGATGTGCAGTGGAAAGACGGTGACAATAGCGCCTCGATGTCTATGGGCTGCAGTGCGCTCTATAAATGTAAATAAATAAGTGAACTGTTGTTTTATACATTTCCCTGGTGTACTGTCGTGCAACATCTTTTTTTACTGCTCTGAGAAACACATGCCTATGATAAACTTCTTAATGTGGTTCAACAAAGTCTGCATTTCAATAATACAATGATCAGGGTTAGGTCTACCAAAACACCTAAAGGTACTAGGGAAAACCTAAATAAAACTTGCCCCTTCAAGGTTGCCCTAATTTACAAATAAACTCCCAAAGAGGTGGCCAACAGAACATTCGTAAGCCTAAACATAATGGGTATTTAACCTCCTGACTACCTCCCAAAGAGGTGGCCAACAGAACATTCGTAATCCTAAAAGTAATGTGTCTTTAACCTCCTGACTACCCTTGTGCTAGTAACAAAGTTCATAAACATACTTCATAAACCCACTTCATAAACCCTCAGAGGGATCTCCATTGGTTGCCCGTTCAACAGAAGGTGCTGTTTAAGACCCTCTGCCTGGTTTTTAGGTGTATTCAAGGAACCGCCCCGAAAAACTTGGTGTCAAAGATTTAAGCCTATCACCCAGAACACTGTTTGCGCTCGTAACAACAACAGCTCTTGGTGGTTCCCCACTTGAATTCTGTGACACGGGGCGACAGATGTTTCTCCCATGCAGGGCCAAGAGCATGAAATGCTCTAGCCTATGAACTTTGTAACACTAAGCCCCTGTTGGACTTTATACATATACATACATGCATGCATACTTTTCCAAGTCCATCCCTACTCTAATGGAAAAGAAAATGTCTTTAGGTCATTCAAGATTTACAGCAGCCCAACCCCCACCCCCTAACACCTTGGATTTCAGAATCTGTTCTTAACCTTAGCTTCAGTATTCACTACAGGTCCCTCCTGGACCTTCCATCCTTGTCTCCCCTTGTGTATCAGGGTTCTTTGTTCCTCTGTCCTCCTTGTAGGATTATCAGTAGGCCACCCTCATATGCCGTTTGGATTCACAACATGCCTCCCTCTTAGGCCCTAGGTTATGCGACTCATAATAGGCCTCCCTTCAAGCCTGTGGGGCCCGTATTCATAAAAAGCCTCTCTCCAAGGCCTGGACCACTCTTGCCAGGGCCTGGAATCTCTCATCGCCCCCCAGGGGCGACTGACTGGCTGTGACTGGAAAGCCCCAGGCTTTGGATTTCCAGTTCCCCCAAGGAGTGGAGAGGGGGTGGAATGCCCTTATGGTCAGTCTTCCTCTTCCAGGGCTTTCAAGGCATAGCAGCTTTTCCCTCTCCTTCCAGCCTCACCAGGCTAACACTGCCTTCCTCCAGGTGGCAGCCCTTTCAGGAGTCTTCTCTCTAGCAGCCTATCCTTGTACCAAGGGAGCACCTGCAGCTACATGTGGCCCCTCTGGGTCCAAGGCACTGAATGACTTAATATTGCCCCTTTTAAACTCACAGGCTCTGGTACATGGGACTTTGACTTGCTCTTTTCTAGGCTCCTTTGTGTTGTAAGGAACTCATGGTGGCAACAGTAAAGACAAACACAAGTGATCACAGTTCAAGGATGCTTATTGAACCTTATAATGGGTGAGATAAACTCCTAATCTAAACCTAAATCTATGATGGGAGCAAGCAACGACCATCACATAATAATAATAATAAGGCAGTCCTAGTGGCGTCTTGACAAATAAAAAAGGGCCTATACTAAAAAACCTATTGCCAATACTTACTACTAAGTTAAAAAACGAGTGACTGGAATATGTTCACCAGAAAAGAAAGAAGTGCTCACAAAATGATAAGTCAGAATGGTTTGGCTGTGTCTCGCTTCCCCATGTTTTAAGCACGGGACAAGGCAGGACTTCTAAGCACAGCACACTCCTGGGCCTCGTCACCACGAGATTCACAGCTCCAGTTCAGCGATATCAAAGCCTTGAGAGGCAAAGTCCCTTTCCTGTTAAAGTCTCTTGCCTTGAAAGGCCTGCTGATTCAAAGTAAACAACCAAATACAGATTCTTCTTTCGCAGCCTTGTACTTTGGGCAATTGCTCTTAACCCCTAGGATCTCCGTCAGCCGGGCTCGGATCCTCCTTACAACTCAGGCCTCCCTCCGTCAGGTTCGCTACAGCCTTTTATTAACACAGTTCAAGTATTCCAAACACAGTTCACGTATTGCTAATTCTCATCAGAAAGCGGAATTTCCTTCTCCTAGCTTTCTTTCGTCACCCCTCTGTCGGGTTCACATTTTCCAATTATCATAGTTCACAATCGGAGTGGAAAGGGGGGGGGGGTTCCCTTTCGCTAGCTTTCCTCTGGCAATGGGTCAGAGACTTTCGATTGTGCAAGGGATTTGACATGGCCCTTGTAGGACCACTCTGGCGCCTCATGCCACCCTTTCCTAGGGCCTTCTGGTTCTTGTAGTTTCAAAACAGGTCCCGGTCAGAGTCTTTCGAATGAGCGCCCACGTGGTGCCATACCCCTCTGCACCTGGACCTCAACTGGGCTTTATTTGAAGTTCACACACCCACATCTTCTTTTTGTAAATTCCTTGCGTTAAAAAATGTTGCTACTTGCAACCTTGGGCTCAACACAGTTCAGTTTTCTATCAGTTTCCTTCAACTCACTGGCTGTGCTGAACCCGTTGGCTTCTTTGTTCTCTGGAGTCAAGGATAGTACCATTGTAGCCAGCGTGCCTCTCTGCCTGTGTTATCAAGGCGGGAGGCCCCCCGTGTAGCATTGACATCTGCTGGCCTGCACGCCAGCTCTAATTCCCGGTCTTATGATTTCCCTTTTGGAGGCTCTGCGGGTCTGAATTGAAAAAGGGCAAGGCCAGTTCCCTCTTCGTCGTCCTTCCAGGTCTCGCTGCCTTTCTTCTCCGTTTTAACTGCCGGTTTGTTCTAGCGGTCTCCTCGTGCGTTCAGCCTTGCTTTAAGTGTACTTTTGTTTGTCGCCTTTTATCCCTGTGGGGAAGATAGAGCCGTCAGGTGTGCCTGGTTTTTGTCAAATGCCTGACTCTGTCTGACCCGTGTTTTGGGAGATGTCAGGTAAATGGCTCTGGTGTTAGTCGGTTGTCTGTTACAGTGTAAGAAAGTGTTTGTGTTGGAAAAAAGGCGGTTGGGGCGGGATTCAGTGCTTCTAAATATCCTGCAGGTTAGGAAAGATGAAAGGTATTACAAGGTAGGGGATACCATATCAACCCTCGGTGTCCCACTTCCACTCCCCGAAGACCACTTACTTTTAGCTTGCAAGTGCAACCTACAACATTGCTCTGTGTGTAAAAGATGAGTTCAGATGGGAGCCGTTTTACTTTTTGCACAGCTAACATGCCTTTTCACAGAATTTGCATGGATCCCGGAAGAAAAGAGCCAAAGCATCTCAGTGTATTCTAATATTTGCTGGTTATGCTACTAAATTTCCAATGGCAGTTGCACAAGAATGATCATCTTCAAACCTATTAAAAAGCAGGTTTTCCGATGTTCTCTTAGTTGGGATATCAAAGGAGACATTAACTGAACAAGAACAACATTTCCCTCCATGCTCATATAGGCTGTATACAAGTTGTCCCATTGCGAATGCAATTCCCAACTCAAAAAGTTTTTGGTTCAACTAAATCACATAGCAATTGAAAAAGGTGTCCCCAGTGATGGCAAATACTGGGACACACTGGTAGCAGGTCTTTGAGTCTTTACTACAAACAGGTGTCCACCATTTGAAATGTTTTCTTAGACCAGAGAGAAACAAGTTGGTTAGACAGTAATGGGCACATTTCAGAAAGGTACTGTGCAGAAGTTGAATGCTGCTGAACAAATGACTCACATAATGGAACTCATGCAGGTAACACCCACTACTCTATAATAAAGTAAAAAGGCACAACAGCTCAAAAGATCCAGCAGAATTACATCTGGGCCTAGGACGTGGCAAGTCTGATCCTAGGTGGGCACCTGCAGTAGGCATTTTGGGGGCTGCCGTGGAACATGCCAGGATTACCAAGGAGTAACCTTCTCAAGCAGTGCATATGGGAATTTCCCACGTCATTTAGTCAATGAGCATAAGGGAAGACCGTGGATGACAGCAAAAAGCGATCAAACAACAAAAAGGTGTGGAAAGGATTCCAATTAGACAGGACTTGAATGCGTGAATCTAACATGCTACACGTTTGGCCAAATACAAAGAAGTGTAGGAAAATGAAAGGCTAACATCAAAGTTATTGTCAACCAACCTCTATAAATACTCTCCAGGTTTTGGTACAACATTCAAAATGTACAAAACGATGTGCCAGTGAACAGGAACTTATAATGAAGTGCTGAGATGTAGGGAGACTCCAAAACAATAGCAAGGAAAGCAGTGTTACCAGATAGAGGGAGTAGTGACAAGTAAACTCAAGAGAGGATTTAAAAAAAATCAGCCAGTGAGAAAAGGGGCACCTGTCCAAGCAATGCAAGAGAAACCTGCTATGACTAAATTTATGATGCCTTACAGATGTGCTTCAGTCTTTAAAAGTGAAGGAGACCACCCCAGCCAGTCTACTCGCCAGAATAGAGGGGATTCGTCGGAGGCGGTCGTTGCTCTAGGCAACAGTGTGGCCTGACGTTTCTTCCGATTCTCTTGGTCTAGGTCTGTTCCTCTAACCTTTTACAAGGTACGCTGGCTGTTGGAGCTGCTCTGGCAGGGACTGAAGCCATGGTTGCAGCTGCACTATTAGGCAGTGCAAGTCTCCCGTCGTCCTTTCTACTGTGACGCAAATGGGGACACTTCTGTGAGCCTGACTTGATGGTCTCCTACCGTGTCCGTCCTCCTTGCGTTACTCCCCCTAAATAATCTGGGGGAGCTTTATTACTTGATAAAGGCTTATTGACCCCTCCAAGATAGGACTTGGGAAGCACTCCATTAATTAATCCCCTGTTGATCATCTCCCCTGCTGTCTGATGCCCCGACAGCTTTGTCTAAAGCGACTCCTCTGGGGGTGTCGTATCATTGAGGTTTAGGCTCTAAACCAAGGCAGGAAGCAAATGGTACGACAAAAGCTGCACATGGAGAGGGACCATCTGTCTCCTGATTCAGATGACTTTCCTCACTGAACAAAGGAGGTAATGGATCGATTTTGGTAAATTGGACAACCGAAGAGGATATTAATATTGGGTAACCGATCCCCATTATATTACCTCACCTGGATCTGGATGGCTCCAGGGTTAAACCCAAGTCTGAAGCCCTTCTGGACTTGAAACTCTCCCTGGGGTTAACAGCTCTGCCAGAAATGGACACAGACTCCCAGATTACTCCAGATAAATGGGAACTGGTTAAAGCTAAAATGATTGAAAATCTGACCTTATGTAAAAAATTTACAGATTTTTTGCGTCTGGGTGGATTCCCTGGACAATTGTGTTGGGAATTACCACCTCAATAAAATGGACAATTCATCCCAAACCAAGTCTCTAACTCCTTTACGGCTGCAGCATCTTTCTGGTTCTGGCTAAGGGCCCCTAGGCAAAGGGCAGCTCCTACAGCAGCAGCTCCATACAGTGTCTGCAGGTGTCAGCAGGGGAGGCCAGAGCCAGCCGTCAACCAGCAGCGACCATCAAGGTAGGTGTGACCTGGGTGGAGAGTAGAGCAATCACTGTAGTCCAGGAAGACGTGCCACTCCACCTACCCTCAGAACATAGCACACCAGGCTGTTAATAATAACCAGCTTCACAACCAGTGGGGATTGTGAATATTAACCTGCGTCACATTTAAATAGAACTGTGAATATTAGCATGCACCATGTTGGGATAGAGGCATTGCATCGCATACAGACAGAACGAAGAAGATTAGCATTACGCCACATATGGACAGAATGGTGAATATTAGGATTGCATCACATCTAGATAAAACTGTAAAGCTCAGCTGGCGTCATATCTAGACAGAATTGTGAAGATTAGCATTGCGTCACATCTAGATAGAACTGTAAAGCTGAGCTCGCGTCATATCTAGACAGAATCGTGAAGACTAGCATTGCATCACATCTAGACAGAACTGTAATACTAGCTCGCGTCACATCTAGACAGAATTTTGAAGGCCATGTTGCATCATATCTAGACATCATTTCTGAAGGTCAGCTTGCAACACATCACAACAGAATTGTGAAGGTCAGCTTGCGTCATATCCAGATAGAATTGTAAAGATTAGCATCGCGCCACATCCAGACAAGATTGTGAAGATTAGAATGCGTCGCTTCTAAATAGCGATGCCACTAACCAACCCCACTAAACAATCTCACCCCTCTGCATACTCCTCACACTCTATACAAACACAACGCACCTCCAAAGCACTACAAACCGCACGCACTTCACTACAAAAAATTACACACAGCCTCGCACAACACATGATGGTTAGCAACTGAAAAGCACACCTAAGCTTAGTGTACAGTGTTAACTGAACTGAGGCTGCCAACAGCACATCACAGCTCTCTTGCTCTTTTTCCTGCTCAACCTTACTTATCCATCCCACCCTCTTTCCTTTTCAGATCCGCCAGGGGACCTCACCGGTGGTGATAGTGCACAGTATAAATATCCTTTAACATTAACATTCTGTAAATACCCTTACTCTGCCGGCTTCTTTATTAAATAGCTCATGCCAAACTGAGCCGGTAACCTTTTCAAGGCTGCAGCTACCGCTCGGTGTTGTACCTGTGCCCAGTTGGCTCCTCGATTAATGAAAAAAGACAGTTCTCGCCTAACTTTCCAGTTTATAAGGAGGTTGATAATCCCCTCTCGGAAGGACATGATGAGCCAGGTACTCTCTATCCTGTACCTTTGGTGGACATGGTTAAGCCTAAACCAGGCCCCATAGGGGTAGGTCGCCCATGGGGTTGATGTTTGCTGCCATCTATTACAAAACATTTCTGAGTTATTAAAGCATAATTACCATTTCCCAAGGATAAACTACTATTTGACTTGGTTATGGACAAAAGAAATGTTGTCATCACTAATATAGAGAAACCGACAAAGTCCTGGCTTGGCTCCGCCAGAGAACTGGGCCAGGAGTAGTTCAGAGCTCAGACTTGAAATTGGTTCGAAGATTACAGTTAGATGAATGGTGTAATCAGGATAACATGGACTGTGTGCTGGTGGAACAAGTAATCTCCCCCTCTACTTGAGTAATTGTAAATACTTCCATAAGGGCCTATTGAATTTGAAACTTGTAGTGTAATGGACTGGATAAGTAATGTCCCTATTTCGAGATGCCAAGGCTGTTATCTTAGATGATTCTGTGGAAAAGGCTTTGATGGTATTATTTTTATGTTTCATGTTATAAGTTGTGTTGTGTAGCGCTCAGATGCCTGTGGGTTTTTAGCGCTATACAAATGTATATATAAAAAAAGATCTTATAGCAAAATAATATTCCACTTGTAGAGTCTTAAGTATGAAGTAATTGAATTGATAGGAGAAGTAACTTACAAGCATAACCCTCCAGTGATTAAGTGATGCAGCATTTTATAATTTTTAAATTTTTCCATATGTTCCCCTCATGAGGTATTACAGTATGGCCCAAAGTTGAACCGGTGTTGGCGGTTTGCAGGGAAGGCAGGGACAAAAACATTGATGAATGAGAGACCTCCGAGGAGTCATGGCGACAGGACTGCATCCGAAAGAGTTTGCTGGTCAGGCACCATGCACATTAAATCCCCAGACCATGAAAAATATTTGTATCATCAAGGAAAATAAGCAAGAAGACAGCCTCCAATTAATCAAGGACCAGGTAATAAGCCAAATGCCACACATGGAGACTTTCCCACCAAATAGTGGATAACCTTTTTAAATATAAGAGTAAGCCGACATACTAGCAGAATCTGAGGGAGGGCTTTAGTTAGTAATGATTTAAACAATTTTAAGTTAGAAGGAACAGATCGAATTAACCGATGGGGTTTAAAGAGGAAACTGGAAATGAAAACCATGTGCAAGGAGGGATTACGGATTAGGGGTAGAGGACACCCCAGGTACAGAAGAAGAAAAGAGTTCGTATGAACTGTTGCTGTATAGCTATAGAGTTGAAAAACAATGTTGGTAAGAGCCGTTGCTGAGAGGTGCTGAGATCCTTGAAGTACCACTTGATGAGTCACTGTACCTCTGAGGAAGCTCTAAAGTGGGACATTAAAAAACACTATTATGGGGTTCTTGAATAAAATCTGCATAAAATACTTAGAGCATTTTGTGTGCGACTGTTTAGTAGTGAAAACATTGCCACAAACCGCATAACAGAATATCAGAAAAGAGGTGCCAAACGGGAGTTAGGATTGAGCACTCTAGCTCTGCCTACTCCCAGGCAACACCCTCTTGCATTCCACCTTGCTTCTATCAGGCAACGCCCACTTTCTCCAAATCAGCAAAGGGATGAGGAAAACCTCATGCAGCTTTTTACTTGTGTTGGATTCTATTTATAATCATAATGGGAGCCCTTCAATGAAGTCCTGTTAAAACAAGCATTGGCAAAGCCAACTGTTTTGGCTTGTTTATAAGTATTAGGCATTTGCCAGGCACTGCTGTTACATGTCCATGTGCTCGCCCCATTTTGCACCAGCTACCATCAATAGTCAGTTAATGCTACTATGACAGTGTCTGGCATGTGCCTTTCCGTTTCCTACACAAAAGCCCAAACTGTTGGCATTGCCAATGCGTGTTGTTTACAATACCCACACGCCCCATTACGTCTATTTACTGCAGTTTGAACGCCATAGACAAAATCATCCATCTATTTCAGAGACCTTGCTGATGCTATTTCCAGGTCATCACTGGGAGCATCCTTGGGGTGCAATTTAGGAAACACATTTGCTTTAGAAGATCCTCTGAGCTGAAGTTATGTAAAAGACCAAATGGAAATTCTTTTCTACAAATACTTTAGGATTTTGTATTGAACATACAAGGAGTTAAATTTACTGTTGTGGGCAAAGAAATGGCTGCAGCCCCAAAAAGCAGTTGGTCGCACTATTTGTTTAAGCTCCACGTCAGCTGGTGCTCTAAGTGATGCTTGGGCTCAGCTGTAACATGGCCACTTAACTAACGTCTGTTCTGTCAGAACAGCAGTGCCAATTACCAAATTTAGATTGGTCTTCCTACCTTTAATGGAAGGTGGCTAGAGAATGGTTCACTTACTTGCCTTAAATGTGGGACCGATCCCGAGAATGTTTCCCATGTTATATTGTTTCCCCTCCTGTAGGGGAGCAGAATGAGGAGACTGACACACAGGTGGCATGTGTGTTGGCATAGACATTTATTTATGCAAAAATAATGAGTAAACCCATCTCTCCCTACCTTTAAGGTGGGTTTCCCTGCCTCTACCTAGGAACTAAAGAATCGGGCAGAATGCCCAAGTAAATAAAATGAGTTCACCGTCATGTCCAAATGCCTTCTTCTGTCCCTCGCACTTGTAACTTCTGAACAATGAGCCACAGTTCCATTTGTAGGTGGGCATTTCGCCTAAAAGAACGAATCCCTTCCCCAGGAATTTGATACACTTGGCATTCCCAGGTCTGGAGTAAAGTGAGTGTGCCCGAACCAGAGTAAACGCGGTTACTGTGTCGACCAGCCGTGGTGACGAACTTTGCAAGTTAATTGCAGCTGTGGTCCTCTGTGCCCTGAATCCTGCTACAGTGGAACTGGCCTGATCCATCCGCCAGGAGCTGTTTGGGAATCAACACGGTTTCATCGTCACTGAAAGCTGCAGAGCCGCGAGATTGCTGCATTTGAACCTGCAACCGAAGTGGACTCGACTGCTGAAGTTTTGTCCAGAGTGAACCGGGGGTCGGTGAGTAATTGCAACCCTTACCGGTGACCCCTACCGCATCTATCCATTTTTACGCACGGGTGGCCCCTGAGGGCCCCTCTCCTTTCCACTGCTAGTGCGAACTAGTGAACTATTCCCGAACTCTGGAACCTGTTCTGCCCTGTTGGGGAGACCGTCCAAAAATAGTGGGAACTTATTCTTCATCACCTCAGCCACCTTCCTGAGCTGCTACGGACCCTTGAAGAGACCCCGTTTTGCCCATCTGCATTACCGCGTGCGCCAGCATTACAAGTACATTGGAGCAATAGGTTCCACTCTTCGTAAGGATTTGACTGCC
Source organism: Ambystoma mexicanum (assembly GCF_040938575.1). Lineage (NCBI taxonomy): Eukaryota > Metazoa > Chordata > Amphibia > Caudata > Ambystomatidae > Ambystoma > Ambystoma mexicanum. The sequence goes on from NC_090932.1 coordinate 1,148,400,334, forward strand.
TCTCAGTTAGGATTGTGTTTGATGCAGAAGGGACTAAAGACTATTTGCACTGCCAGTTTCCTTCCTCTTTTAGGTTGTGGACCCATTTCGTGCATTAACCCTTTAGACCCCATTGGTCTTGTATATATGTATATTGATAGGATTGTGGTGGCTTAAAAGTTTTACTGTGATTTGATTTGTGTGTTGAAACTCAAAGGCCTTGAAATAAATGTATTTGTATTTTTAATATATATATACACCTGATTTGGAGTGATTTGTAAGTGTCCTTTACTCTGTGTGCTCATTGAGGTCTTTCAGTCACCTCTCCTGAGACCTAGTCTTGACCACCGCCAATGCTACCTTGATTGGTCTGGCTTGTGCAGAAAGTTACCCTGTTGCAAGAAACTAGGCTGGCTTTCTGAACCTCTGCCCACCAGGTCAGAGTTCAGAAATTCGTCTTAAAAATCATCTTCCTTCAGTTCACGATTATATTGTTCAATATAGTTCAAAACCAATCCTCTGGGTTCTCTTGCCCAAGTTTCCAGCACCACTGTTCACAGAAAACAAATGAGCGAAAGTCTTTGTTCCAAAAAACCATGCAATGTATCTCCTCAAGTCTCAGGGTTCCCTTCCTCAAGACCTTTATCTTCATATGGCAGTGTCTCTGAATTCTCAATGTGGTGGGCTCACTGGTCTAGGCAAAGTTGTCAGACCAAACGGTCCACCCAGTACAAGCCACGCAACCAGGATCCTCAACTCTCAGCCTCTTGTCTTTGATGCAATGACTTTTAGTCTTCTGGTTTATTCCCCTCAGCCTCTTGGCTTTGTCACTGCTTTTACACATCCTTTCAGACTTTTAAGCCTTGCCACTCTGCAGTTATTTCTAAAAGTTCAGTTGAGGGTGTTTTAGTCACACCCACCTTCTTGTCTCCGTCACCCTTGTGCCCTTTGTCATACCTGCTTTTCACTAAGGCGTTTGGGCTATTCACTTTAACTGCATGGGCTTACTCCATTCCATTCTTAGAATGCTTAACTTCAGAATTCCACTCCATTTAGTGTTCATTAAGAATTCATGAGGCTGAATTAAAAAGTTCTCTTTTGTGCAGTTCACAATACGCATCGGTTTTACTGTATTTAAAGTTCCATTGGCTTCAGTGTTCCGTAACCATTCATTTTGTTAAGTTTTCAAAGTTCAACTTAGTTCGATATTAAAAAAAAAAAAGTGTTTTGCTTAATTTTCAAAGTTCTATTTTGTTCGCCATTTAAGGAGCCTTGTTTCATGTAATTTTCAAAGTCCCATTCAGTTTAGCATTCAATAGACATATTTCATGTAATTTGTAAAGTTCCATTTTAGTTCGGCATTCAATAATATTGCAGGAGCGTTCCGACATTCATGCGTCCTCCACTGACACTTACCGGCTTGTGGCGTCTACTTCTCTCGTACTCTGCTTAATGCTGCATGTCTTCCTCTGCACGCCGGCTTCCAGAGAGACACTATCTGGACATGGGCAGCGTCCCTCCTTCTTGGTGCTCACCCGCAGCTCCTGCAGCCGAGCACAGGTCACAGAGGCCCCCAGGCTGCACACACCCACAGCCCCTTGGCTGCAGGCTGTGTAAGACTCCCGAGAGGGTTGCCCGCGTCCACGTCTGGTCCCACCACAGCGGCCTCCTCAGTAGCAGGGTCTCCTGGTGTTTTCTCCCGCACAGTTCTCCCAGCTGCTCTTGTTGCTCCCGTCGCTCTCTTCCTTGCTGGGCTGGTCTCATTTTATACACCTACAGCCCCTTGACAGGTTGCAGGTGTCCATGTCCAATTAGCCCTGCCTGACCAAAATCAAAGGGACATGCCTGACCCTTGCAGCTCTTAAGCATCTTCCTCATCCCAGTATTAAAGTGGTGAAAAGGTGTTATCATAACTCCTCTTAGTGGCCTCTTCTTTGTCCCAGTACTGTCAAACTTCATGTGTGGAAAAAATGAGCGGGAACTGTCTTATAACAGCCCATGAAGGTTGATGGAGGGTTACGTTAGTCGTCAATTGGGTAAGGGGGATACCATGTCTCACCCAAGGGAACCCCACCCTTAATCCTTTTCCTCCTCCTTCTGGTACTTCTGGACGGTTGATATCTCATGTCCTGTTCTTGGCTAATGGGACATGGGGAACAATATCCCATAACTGCCTCTGGGACAGGAGCTTCTTCCTGAAAGGAAAATGTGGAATACCGCGTCTCGTCTAAAAGGATCTCATTCCCAGTCCTCAGAGACCCTCCATCCAGGTGATCCTCCCTAGCTTCTCTGGCCCTAGGGCCAGGATCCACAAGCGATGGCCTTTCTCTGGCCACCTGCAGAGAGAATCCAAGGGGAGTAGATATGGGAATGCCCTCAGGTTTCTCACAATATGTAATGCGTTTTGCGCATTGGGTCATCGGTCTAGGCTAAAGTTTGTGTCCAGAGCGATGGAGATTTGAGGTGTTGGGCTATGGTGTGCTTCATGTGCACTTTGAATGGCCCCTTCTCCGACCTGTTTTTGCCTATTGGACTGGTGGGATTAGCGCTGCATGCATGTTATTTGTTGGTCCCCACCTTCGGATTGCCACGTGGACAGGTGCATTGGTATATACTGAAGAGAAAGGGGGACCTAGGCTACTAAGCCCGCGGTGTGGACCGCACACCTATAATCACCACAAGTGGTTGAATGATATTTGTAGCATTTGGTAAATCAATAATAGGCCGAGCCAAGTTCAGGTAATTTTAAAGTGATTATCTTTAATCACTACGTTGCAAATCCTTAATTAATTGTTGCTGGTTGAGAACCACCAGTTAGAAAGTTGTATCTTCATAGGCAAACGTAAACACCCTTTAACGGCTAATACATTTCGGAAATGCTACTTTCCTTCTTCATAGCCGGGTAATACAACTCAGGATTATGTATCCTATTTAACCTTAATCAAAATAAATCTAACAGTTGTTGATATATACATCAGTTATGTTGCAAAAACATTTACAAAAACCAGTAACAGGGTACCCACAGGAGACAGAACAGATAACAAATAACATGTGGAGAGAGAAAAAAGAAATAACATATGTCTAGTCTTAAACTCTCGTTCTCCTGTGTGTTCAGATAACACTGCAAAAAGTAAAAGTAACCTAGGTTACTTTTACTTTTTGCAGTGTTATCTGAACACACAGGAGAACGCTATCCACAACCATTGATGTTCTGATTTTGTAAACACTGGCAGGTTAGTGCTTTACATGGACTATAAGAGTTTAAGACTAGGTAATAAGCAATATGTGTACACCAGGCTAAACAGCATGTATAAAATAGACTAATACGGGCTCATCATGAGAATGTGACTAACTAAGCAACACCATAGCGCATTTACAATAAGCTGTACGTGTTCACCAGATTAAGCAGCATGTTTTAAGAAGTATTATTACAGACTTAAGAAGCATTATCACAGGTTCACTATGATGATTTGACTAGCCACTAAGATTTGATAACTATTATACACTTTTGTGAGTCTGAGATGTGGAAGATAGATGTATATTTGATAAAGTTGACACTGGAGATGACTTTAATAGAAGAACATGTTTATCCAACAGTTATTTAGATACCAGTCACTAATGCAGACATATGTTATTTCTTTTTTCTCTCTCCACATGTTATTTGTTATCTGATCTGTCTCCTGTGGGTACCCTGTTACTGGTTTTTGAAAATGTTTTTGCAACATGATAACTGATGTATATATCAACAACTGTTAGACTTATTTTGATTAAGGTTAAATAGGATACATAATCCTGAGTTGTATTACCGGGCTCTGAAGAAGGAAAGTAGCATTTCCGAAATGCATTAGCCATTAAAGGGTGTTTTCGTTTGCCTATGAAGATACAACTTTCTAACTGGTGGTTCTCAACCAGCAACAATTAATTAAGGATTTGCAACGTAGTGATTAAAGATAATCACTTTAAAATTACCTGAACTTGGCTCGGCCTATTATTGTTTTACCAAACGCTACAAATATCATTCAACCACTTGTGGTGATTATAGGTGTGCGGTCCACAAATACAGAGAAGGACCTAAAGAAACAATGGACAACACACCAAGGACCTCGAGAAGAGACTATCAGAACTGGAAAGCAGAAACAAGATACTTGAAGCGCGGGCAGAGGACGTTGAAGGCCGCGCTCAGCGCAACAACGTGCGCCTGCTAGGAATTCCAGAGGGGATTGAGGGCTTGAAACCCGCTGACTTTGTCAAAAATCTAATTCTTCAAGAAATTGGGGCAGGCAATCTCTCACAGGGATTTGTGGTGAAGAGGGCCCACAGGTCCTTGCAAAAGAAACCACCACTGGGCACGCACCCCCGCCCCATGATAGCAGGGAGGTCATCCTGAAATTATCAAGAGAAGGTGGGGAGATTCGCGAGACAACTCCAATATAGCCATATACCCAGATAACATGGTTAGAGTCCAAAGAGCAAGACATTCCTTTGTGCCAGTCAAAGCAAGGCTTAGGCAACTAAACCTTAAATACATGTTGATGTATCTGTCTAGGCTCAAAGTAATCTACAAGGCACGGCCTGTCTTCCTTGAAACACCTGCAGCGGCCACAATGTGGATGGAACACAAAAACTTGGATGGGGGTGAGGAAAAAGTCACTTGAGCAGAGCCTGGCTGGAGTAGATATGGGGAGGAGGGTGAATTTACCAACCGAATAGGCTGCAGGAGCACTGCAGTAAGGATTGAATAAATAATTTAATTGCAATCCAGATACAGCATATTCGGCAGGGGGTTAGGGGGAAGTCCGGGACCCTTCACCAGGGACAAAAGACCCTACCCACAAACTGTTCGGTCCCGGCCTGTTGCTGACCCCGCACAACACGCACATAATGGCTCGGAGGGGCCAAGAGGGTGCTGGGGCGCTCCAGCGTCGCAGCTGGAGCACAGCTGCTGAGTGCAGTTATTTGGTTTTGGTTAGGTTTACTGTTACTAGTGTTCTAAATTCTTCCCTAAAAAAGGCATGCATCACAGGAGGTGTGTGTAAGGTGTCATGGGATGGGCCAGGGTGCTGGGCAAGTAGAGACAGGCGGGTGCTGAAGAGGGATACAACACTGCTATGGCTGCTGATGTTAAGGTGTTGACGTAGAATGTTCGGGGACTGGGCACGTATCTACGCAGGAACTGAGTGAAGTCCTTCCTACATAGTAAAAAGGTGTCCATTGCATTACTGCAAGAAACCCACCTAACGCTGAGTACTATGGCCACAGTTGGGGAGCACTGGGCAGGACAGTTTTATGGCGCTGCCTATTCCAAATATGCTTGTGGGGGTTCTCACTTGGATAAATCTGGCAGTTCCCTTTAAGCTAATGGGGAAAGAAACTGACCCCGAGGGATGGTACTTGATACTGTGGGGCCGCATTGAACAGGTAGAGGTATGCAAAGTCAACTCCTACTTCCCAAATCATGGGATCCCAACACACCTTAACACACTCTGTGCTAAAATAGCCCTGCACCGGTAAAGTTTCTTCATCTGGGGCGGCGATTTTAATTGTATACGAGACTGGGAACTGGATATATCTAGCCCACCGGTATCCCATAACAACGTGGCCACGAGAGCATTGAATGCACTACTTGAGGCCATGGACCTGATGGATGTGTGGAGGGAACTGCACCCAACAAATAGGGGTTACTCTTACTTCTCTTCCCCACACCACCTGCACAAAAGGATCGATTACATGTTTGTGGCCAAGGCCCACCTCGCGCAGGTGGATTCGGCACAATATTTGGGCAGGCCCACCTCGCGCAGGTGGATTCGGCACAATATTTGGGCAGGTCAATATCGGACCACTCAACCACTACTGTTGACCTGGAGGATAAGAGGCCATAGACCCCCTATACCACTGTGGTGAATGCCCACAGATGAGTTGACAGACCAGGCTTTCAAGGAAGACCTACGGAGCAGGTTGGTAGAATATTCGGAGAGGAATGTGGGCGGTGTAGAGCGTTGGGGAACGGTTTGGGAAACAATGAAGGTGGTGGTGCAGGGGGAGGTTGTTGCTAGTGAGGGAGGTATCAGGAAAACGCTGCGCCTGGAGCTGGAAAAAGAAATAAGACAAAAGGAGGCGCGCACACAGCGGACACGAGTGGAGGAGCTGGAATTGGCAAAATTAAGGGGTAGCTGCCGAGAGGCTTGGGATAGGCTATCCAAGTTCGACTACTCAGTTAAAACCACCAGGGCGCATGCAGAAGGGGATAGAGTGGGTAGGCTGCAGGCATGGCTGTGCAGAAAGGAACACCCAAAACACCTGACCACGGAGCTCAAAGATGACGCAGGTTCTGTGGACAAATCCCAACAGGATATCAACAACACCTTTGGGAGCTTCTATTCTCGCCTGTGCGGCCACGATCAGCAGGTGCCCCAGAAGGACATATTAGATACACTAGAAGAAATTGGTTTGCCTAAACTGGGGGATGCACAGAGGGAGGCACTAGAGAAGGACATAACAGAGGACATAACAGAAGTGATAAGGTGACTCGCCTCGAGCAAGACACCCGGCATTGATGGACTCCCCCCGGAGTTCTATAAGACATACGAGACAGTCTTGTCCCCAGTGCTACTTGAAAGGTTCAGGTAGGCGTACGAAAGAGGGGTACTACCAGAGACCACGAAGGAGACCCTGTTGATCCCGATACCTAAACCGGGGAAGCCAACTGATGAGTGCGATTCATACCACCCTCTGGCAATGTTAAATTATGATGTTAAGATCCTAACCACAATACTGGCCAAACGTCTGAGCAAAGTCATAGGGGGCCTGATCCATAGTGATCAAAATGGTTTTATACTTGGATGCGTACTGCATTGAACCTACGCAGACTACAGCATGGCCTAGCGCAAATGGAAAACTCCCAGGCACAATATCCCATAATCTCCCGCGATAAAAGCGTTTGACTCAATATAGTGGGAATGGCTAGTGGCAACACTGAGTGAGTTTGGGTTTGGGGAACAGTTCATTAAATGGGTGCAGATATTATACACAGCCCCAACAGCGAGGGTTAAAACTGGGAGGATGGTATCATCGGTCTGGGATATACAGAGAGGTACTAGACAGGGTTGCCCACTGTCCCCAATGCTGTATGTGCTGGGACTGGAGCCAATAGCAATTTATCTCATGAAACAGTACCTAGACGCAGGCATTTGGGTAGGAGATCTGATCTCACTCTATGCTTACGATGTGTTGCTGTACCTGAGGGACCCACACCTAAATGTACCAGTAGTTCTGGATATATTGGGACAACTACGCAAAGGTGTCGGGGGATCAGCTTCAGCAAAACAAAATCCTGCATATTCCCGATTGCGGATTTGAGGGGGAAGGGCATAAGCAAACTGCCCGAAGTTGGACTTGGGTGGGAGCTGGAATCATTCAAGTACCTGGGGGTGAATATAAGCCACACACCAGAACAGATGAGATGAAAATACAGTGGCAGTAGTGAAGGGTCTGAAGAACTCTATGAAATTCTGGTCCAAGTTGCAGCTGTCCCTAATGGGCAGGGTGGCCATCCCAAAATGATTATCCTACTAAGATTTTTGTACTATTTCCAAAACGTACACTGCTACGTTAAGGCGTCCTTTTTCCACCTAGTGGAAACACTGCTACAGGAGTTCTTGTGGGGAACGACCCGACATAAAATGTCACTTGCCACATTGTCCCAACCATATAGAGAGGGAGGAGTGCAACTGCCAGATCTAGAAAAATACAACTTGGCGGCCCAACTCAGCCATATACTTAAATGGCTGGCGGACGAGCCCACGTCTGGAACTGAGTTGCTACAACAACTTGTGGCCCCTGCGAAGTTGAAAGAAATACTATGGGTACCATTGAGCTGCCTGGGAAGCACACCCATGGTAGTGACACTGGGGAGGAGGATATGGGGAAAAGTAATGGCGGGGGTGTCCTCGTATAAACCACATGGCGCTGGCCACAGTCCAGGAGCTTTCATTTAAAAAAGCATTATTATTTTTTAGGGGTAGAAAGGGAGGCCACAGGGGTATCAGGGGAGACCTCAGGGGTTGCATTTGAAACCTCTGATGATCCCCAAATGACATCCCTGGTTGAGGTTAGTAAAGCTAGATGGAGCTGGGTGGGACAGACATATTCCACATTCACGGCAAGCAGGAGGAGTGTATCTGTACTTTTCAGGAAAAAGTTGCCATTAAAAGTCCTCTCCAGCAACTCAGTTGCAGATGTAGGATTGTTTCTGTTAAGGTCAAGATACAGGACACTGACATTTTGCTGTGCTGTGTGCAAGCCCCCAACTCTGATGATCCCCTTTTTTTTCCCATGACAGACCGCGAAAGACACGTGGAGAAGGCCAGATCCCACAAGTGAAGATTGCATTGTGTTTCAAGCACAGCAGTGACCCCCCCCGGAAGGAACGTAAGAATTGCGGAGGCGAGGCCAAGAATGTGATACTAACCTTGAATTGTGGAATGGAAATAGCAAAACAAGAAAGAAGCACACACAGACAGTGAGTTGGCAAGCGACCTGAGAGACTGGTGTGTGTTAAGGCGAATGAAGTAGAAACATTCTATCACAAGTGAAGGCTGCATGCGTGTGGATGAGACACAAAGAGAGGCAGACCCGTGAATGAACTTTGAAGTAAAAGGCAGCTGTGAGATCAGCAATAAAAAGTAACAAGAGTGGTCCGGCGAAAGGCAGTAGCCCATTCGAAAGTCTCTGTGAAAGGTACATTGTTTGAAGTTATAAAGCGAACGAACAGCAAAAGTGAATTAAGCAAGCGTAAATGTGAACTTTGAGTCGAAGCGGTCCTGCAGTGGTCTGTAAAAAGAGAGCCACACACATTGGAAAGTCTTCGACATCCGAGAGGTGTCCGAGCCCGAAAGCGGGCGACCCGTAGTACAACTGGCTTGGGGAAGGGAGCCCCGACAAGTTTGTGTTGAACTGTGACGTGAGAGGTCAGAGCCTGACAAAGGGCGACCTACGTGATCTTTGTGTTGTAAGGTCTGATCTCAGCAGAGGGGGACCTTTGTGAACTTTATGCTGGAATACAATTTTGAAAGTTAAGAAAGACTAACGTGGAAGGCCATGTGGGCCTCAATCAATGGTTTTGGAACTGCTTAGTGTCAGAAACCGAGCCAGAGTGCGTCATCCTGCTTAAAGGACAGCCTTACTTTGTGAGGTTTAACGTGAAGAGGAGAGCTGGTTCAACTATCTTTATTCTTTTGAACACTGATTTTTCCTTTGCATACATTTCTCTTTTTACACTTTTTGTACAAGAGATAGGGCAGGCATTAGTTTTTGTTATTATAGGCTATTTTTATTTGACGGACTCCACTAGAACAGTTTGTTTTATCATTTGATGGTTGACACTACTCCCATCTTAGTTATAGGTCAACATAGGAGTTTCTCCGAACCCAGCATTTTCAATAAAGGTTATACAAATTTTATCCACTGTGTCAGTGTCATACTTGTGATACCATGCCTTCCCTACACTAATATGCTTAAAGGATGAAGACTTTGCAATAGTTTTTATTATATGAAATGTTTGCCCTGCTGTTATTGCGGTAGGGTCCTTCTGTATAGGAATATCTGATCTATGTGTATACCTATGTGTTTTCATGGTACATGTGTTTTTTGCCCCTTTTGTTCCCCCCTTTTCTTTCTTTTTTCAACCATGTAATTATCCTACCTGCCCCAACTTGAATGGAACACATGTTGCGCTACCACTTCATTGTACTATTTGTATTGGTTCGGTTTTCATTGCATTACTTATGCTCCATCTTGTCTCAGTTATTGGCGTCACAAAAAAAAAAAAAAAAATTGAATATCAACATGAACTCCCAGTCTTATGGGAGCAGGTCCCAGACCTGTGTATTTCTCTTTGTCCTTTTGCGGTAGCCCTGGATCACTATTCTGCCCAGTACTCTGACTATGAAGATTACTTAGATGGTGTCCAGTTAAAGTACCGAATACAAAAGGATCGAATGCCAAAGGGTCAACTCAATTTGACCGAAAAAAAAGGGTCGAATAATTTCTTTAAAAAAAATATTTGTTTTTGTGTTTCTGGTTTGAAAAAATAAGTGGTTTTTACCACGAAAAAGGTTGTTTTGGGGGGGACCCCCCCAAAAAAAGTTTAAAATAAATAATTCGACCGTTTGGTTTTCGGTCCTTTTGACTTGACCCTTTGGTCATTCGATCCTATGCATTCGAAAGTTTGACCTAGAACCTACTTAGATTACTCTTCATTAGAAGGGTGTGGGTCCCTGACCCGTGTTCGGACACTTCAGGATTTATGAAGGCCTACCAAACATCCTGGCTACCGAGGTACCTGAAAGGGATTTGCCGGTGTTCTTCGGTAGGTTTCTGGCTCTTCTCTGTGTCCTTTTGGGCCTCTCGCCGCCCTTGCTGCTTTCTTGTGTGCTGGGGTGACTCCACAGCGCTTGGTTGCTCACAGGCTGCGTATCTCCCGTTGACCACGCGTTCCAGCTGCTTTTCATGCCGGGACGCTTGCTTCTCTATGGCTCTGGTCGGTCTCTTCACAGTGGACCGAATAAGGACAGCTCCGCCTGCAGCGCAGCATCTCTAGAACAACCTTCTCTTTTCTCCACTCCAGTCTGCTTCCCGTCTCTCGGTTCCTGCCTGCAGGGAGGGCTTCTCTCGTCTTCCTGGTCTCCCTGTTCAGTTTTGAATGGGCTCTACCCAATCAGGTTTTGGGAAACATTAGACCGTCCATTCAAGTTCTCATGAGTGCTCGTTATACTTCTGCACTTCTTCGTCCCCAGTACTGATCTTGAGGTCTTCAAGTGAGTCAACTGGTCTCTCCCTCGTCTCAGTATTTAAGGGAAACATGTCCCTTGAGAAGTCCACACTCTTCGTCGTCCCAGTGCTTCCTATATTGGTGCTATGGCAAAAACATATAGGAACACTAGGGAAAGTGTTGGTGGGAGGGGGACAGGAAGGTGTGTTAGGGTTAGGTAGGCTATGGGGATAGCATGTCCTCCACTTGTCAGTAATCCCATATGCCGCCTTCCCTCCTCATGAGATCCACCTGCTCAGTACCACCCACAGGGGCCGATTGGGTAGCAGCCTCACCTTCCTGGCCTCATGGGAAGGGGCTCCCACTAGTGAAGTGATGACATCTAGGGAGTTGTTACACTCCTCTATGTTAAACTTAAGAAGCAATGGTGTGTACCCCACTGACAAATGAGATGAATAATCCATTAGAAGGAAGCAATGGCTTGGTTCCATGTGATATTTTTGCAGCAAAAATATTGCGATGCAAAAATATCGCCGCATTTTTGCCGCGAAAATAACACATGGACCCTGCGGGGGACACCCCTGCATCATTTTTTTATGTGCGGGGGACACCCCCGCAACCTCTGCTCCTACTATTTTCGCCACCAAAAATATCGCCTATGGCCGTTCCCGACGACCATATGTACAGCGATATTTTTGGTGGCGAAAATATTACCCGATACCATGGCTTGGATAGCTCTTTTGCATTGCATGTCTAATTATCCTGCACGTATGTATTCAGCTAAATGTCTAGATTATGCTTGGTCTATACGATCTAATGATGTAAATAATAATTAATTCCTAATGGATATTAAGTCCCATCACATTTTATTAACATATTTATTCTATGTATACACCAGTTTGTTTTTAGTGCTCATATCTTTGTTACTGTTAATGCTCTCAACTGTACTGTTTAATTAGTCGATTGTAATAAATAAATAAAAAAATGATGATGTATGTGGACTACAATGGGGACCAGGACAAAATACCATAGTTACAAACTAGTCCAATTTCGTGCAGAGCATCCAATATGCTGGACACTGGACATCAGACTCCTCCTTGGCCTTCCCTGCCAATATCCAGAGGACTCTAACAGATTATAATAATAATCATCATAATAATGATATTTTTGCATTTATATAGGGCTATGAACCCTCCGGTATCTGTGCGCTGCTTATTATTACCCATATTTGTGTGCTTTGGGGAACAGTAGTGGCCATGTTTCATCACAACATGGGTGCCTAAAGATTGATTGAGCCACACACTGCTAAGAGATAAGAGCACATCTTTCTTGTTCCTGTGGCCTTTCAGGTCTTTAGGAACATACAGTTCTCGTCTACACAAACAATTGAGTGTCCCACAGGGCACGCCACAGGTTGAAAGCAAAGCTGTGCATGGCAACAGGCAGCAAAAGCTTTCCTAGCAATGCAAGAAAGATCGGTGGATGGAATGACAAGTCAGATAAAAAAACAACGGACAGCTTCAAAAGGAAAACCAAGCTACCTCTCAGCAATTAATATGAATTCAGAGAGAACTAGAGCCAGAGAAAGCTGGAGCATACCCAAGTAAGGCACAGCGACTGTAGAAGGGCTGGCCTATGCAGTTTGAAAATATAGCTCAAAATGTGAGCCTTAAGCGGACAGGCCTATCACCCAAAATTGGAATTCATAACTGATGCTATGGGTCATTCTTAAAGATTAGAGATATGCTGATTGAGGTTACCGTTGACACTCGTCATCTGTCGAAGGCCAACAAAACGGGAGGGAAAAAACAAACCGGGGAAAAAGTCTGCAGACCAAGTCTAGTCCATAAAGTTAACTGCTAATAAGGGAAGAATTACACACTATTTCAATCCTGCAGTAGCATCTAAAGGACTTGGCAAAGCCTCATCACCCACAGACTTTTTGCACAATACGTCAATTATATCCTCAACTTGCGACTTGGCACATATTTGCTGAAGAGAATCGTATGAGTCAGGACAACTTGCAATATTCTAATGAACTGTCACCATGAATTATTCCTATAAAAAAAGACAAACATGTACAGACATGTGATGCACAACCCTTAATGCCAATAAAATTAGGCCTGAAATCATTATTTCCAGCAAAGGAACCGGTGCTGTAAAAAAGATCAAACATTCTATCACTAATCATTATAATTATAATTTTTTTTTATAACGCGCTTAATATCAGAGATTGGTTTCTAAGCACGGGATCTGGATTCAAACCTGTGTTGCGCTGCGTTATCCTGCTTCCAAGACAAATGTGTTGCCCCGGAGCTACCCCTGCCCCTGAAAATTAGCTTGTGTTTTATACAGGTTTCCTGAGAGACAACTGTCTGGCTGGGAAATGCTTGACCATATCTACAGCAGCCCGGCTGCAATCAAAACGTTATGATTTGATAGTATCATGTCCTAACAAAGTGCATGGTTCATTTCAAGCAGGGTTCTAAGGCAGAAAAGGATTCTTCTGTAGATTGGGCCTGGCTTTTCTGGTTGCACTTTCTTCACGACCGGTATACCAATCTCTTTAACACACAAATCGTATCCATTATTTCCTGGAACTCACAAGGGCACAATACACCTTTCACTTCTAGTGCCCCTGGTGCTGATCTCACCTCTTTTGGGATAATACTGTTACAAGAAGTTTGGCTTACCAACCTTACCCCATTGCATGGCTTCTCAGCCTGCTTCTGTTGTCCTCAAAGGTAGGCCTGCTGGGGACCTCTTGACTGTTTCTAAATGGTATGCCCAATAACTCTCTAAGATTACCATTCTGCAATCCTTTTGGCGTGAAGTGCCAAATCCATGAGTACTAGTCTTCTTCAAAACTTTCCAGTAATCCACATGTATTGGAAACCTGCCCGTCAGGACTTGGACAGCTCCCAGATGACCTCTCTTGTGTTCTTAAACCGTGGTTCGAAGAAGGAAATCCCAATCATATTCTTTTGAGGGAGACTGAAATAGCCCTTGCCCTGATTTGGCTGGGAAAATGCCTGCTGAAAAATCTAACATATCAACTTCTGGTTTAAAGACAGAAAAGTTAAGAGGTCAAAAATGGGTCAATTTCTTCAATACCTATGGTTTGCTTAAATTGAACAGAAAGATCCAAGGCAATACTCCAGCCCGTACTTGGCATAACCAAACTCTCTTATCATACATGGATTTTATTTTCGCCTCTGAGTATATATGATCACTGTACTTACTTTTGTGTAAGCCATATGACCATGAGTGATAACAATTTTCTTCAGGCTCAGATCAATTATGAACATGATGATGCTGGGATAACCAAGTTACCCCAGATTCTTCAAGTCGCAGCCCAAGGTAATAGACTGATCTGGAACCACAGGAATCATTCAAACTATCATTCTAATGTGAGCTCTCTTTTGAATGTGAAAAACTATACACTAATTGTAGGGTTTTTACATCCCTCTCAATTGTATTGTTTTATTGAAGAAGGTTTTGCATCACTACCTTGTCTGAAAAGTACAGGAGAGCCTTTAATTTTTAGTAGACAAAAAAGATTGCACCAATATGATGTCCGTTATAGAATGTGGCGTTAGCACCCTGTTTCAAGGGTTGGAACGGGGGGTGGGGAGAAGGTGGATGGGGGATGGCGGTTAATGGTCCGAGCAAAGCGAGATGATTAAGGAGGGCTCTGGCCCGTTACCCCCCATTCCAGCCCATTAGCACACTGTAACCAACTCGGTAACCTGGGGTGCTAAAAAAAAAAAATTCAAAAACGGAAAACAATTGTTTTTCATTCATTGAATGGTACGCCACGCATGTCCCATTCAATGAATGAAAATAGTTATTCAAAACGGCTGCCATTGTTGTAGAAGGTGGGGCTCCGTACGGAGCACAGTACGGAGCTCCTCTTATATTACCATGGCGGCCGTAAAAGCGCGGAGTCAAGCTGTTGCTGCAGCGGAGTCAACGCTGCAACAATCATGTAAGTGGGACTGGGGATGGGGGACGTGAAAAGTAGGGGTGGGGAGAAGATGGCAGCCCGCGGTGGGGGAGGCAGTCTGTTGGTTCCATAACACGCAGACTGAGATTAGTGGTTTAAGCCTGCATTTCATAGAACCAGATTGGCTGCTCCCCCTGCCCTGGGTGTTAATTGCTAATCGACAACTTAAACAGTCCAAAAATTGGCTGAAATATCAGATTCCATCTTTATAACCAAGACAGCCAATGTATGCTCAACTCATTGGCATCTAATCAGCCGGCTACATTTTGTAAACGTACACATTTGAAACTTGGAATACAATAGGCAATGCATAATTAACCCATCTTGGAAGATATTTGGTGCAATCATTTTTCGCAACTATATGGTCTCTCTAGATTATAACAAATATAACAAAGTTACATTTCAAATTCCAACATATACTGAGTGGTCCTTGTCAGTAGATACAGAGTTGATACATTTCCTTACCATAAAATCAAAATGTTCTAGGGCATAGGGACCTGGCCTGGCCAGAAATCCTCTATATCCAATTTGTCAACATAATATGAACAAAGAAATTTCCCCCATCTTGGTGTGAAGCCTACATTGTGATTATATATAAGAAAGGCAACAGGCTTTCTCCTATGAATTACCACCCAATTGAGTTGTTTGACACCTGTAATAAATTATTCACATCACTAATCCAACGTGAACTAGAAGCATGGGAAGATAAAACAGGAAGAATTGAGAAATTACAGACAGGTTTCAAAAAGGCTATAGGGACACAGCTTAACGGTTATATTCTAGCTTGTCTTTAAAATAAGAAGAATGTTAATAATCTATTTTTGGTAATTATAGAATTGTCCTCGGCCTTTGATTTCTTAAATTTGACCAGACTCTGGAATAAACTGGCAGCTTTTCTTCCTGTAGGCTTGCTGGATATCAATATTCAACTTCACAATAATTCTACATTTGTTAAAATTAGATGTCTGGGGAGTGTGGTGGGTCAAATGGACGAGAACACTGTAATGATATTTCCAGAAAGATGTATTAAATAAGAAGAAAAAGGCCCATCTCTCCCCATCGCTATGGAGTATGCACGTCAGTGGTCAGGAAATGGTCCAACTAATGAGTCCGCCGTCCCAAAAACGAATCCTAACTGACCCTACCACTATTCAAATTAAGGTCAGGAGAATTACCTGATGAGGCAGTGTTCTGCTTTTACTTTCAAGTTTCTCTCAATATACTATTTTGAGATAGTCTCATGTCATATTCTGTATCAAACCTTGCAACTTTTGTACAATGTCTTTGGGTTTCCCTTATCTGTAGGGGTTGCTCTCCAGGTGTCTAAATGAATTTCGTTTGATCCCTTGATTGAGGCTGTTTGGCCTTGTATATTCTTCTGGGATATTTTTCCTAGATGGGGTATGCCTTTTCGGTGACTACTCTTCTCTCCTTTTAGCTTTGGTTTAGCTTTAGCATATCCTGGTAATCTTTTATACTGACCACTTCTCTTGTTTGGACTTCATATTCTCCTTTCTCTAATATACTCCACTTGGTCACTCACCCGCTGGAATATTCCCCCCGCTTCCCAGGGTAGTCGTATCCACTTTTTAGTAATCTCTTTCTCAGGTTTAGTTATGTTTGTTTCAGTATTCTTACAGTTCATTAGCTTTGCATTTCGTATTTCATTGATTTCACTGGGACGAGTTTATCCGATTACATAAGCCCCATCCGTCCTCCCGTGTGCCCAATGACCTCTTTATCACAGAGGAACGTCTCTGGGGACTGCACTTGCTCAGGACCTTCTCTGTTGCCTGGTTTCTCCACTGGTTTGCTCTCGCCGGCGTCTGTCTCTCACTCTCTGTTCATTCGGTGTTCCCGGTGTCCCTTAGGGTAACCAGTGCATTTGCCGATTCCTTAGAGGGTTGGTGTCAGCGTAGTTAGCTGGGCAGCCTTCCCACCACAATGTCTCTGTGGTCACGTCACCAAAGGGTTTCGGCCACCCGTACTTTCGGTCATCACAGATTCTGCACACTGCCCCTCCAGCATCTGTGCCTCTTGTTCAGAGCAGTTCTGAAATTTGTGGACTCCACGGCTCTCAACAGCTCTGCCTCTCGCTTGTGTTACACTCTCAGGTGGCCTCTATGTGTGTCCCTTTTAAAACCCCTTGTTGCAGTGAATTAGAGGCTTGTCCTTAAAGAGACAGATTCTGTTAATTGATCATCATGGTATATGTTAACTGTCTTCAGCCCAATTTCTGGATTTATTGCTCTTAGGCATCTCAGATAGGTCCACGTATGCCATAATGGGGAAGGGCTGAGGGAGTTCCTTAGAGGAACAGGAATCCTTGTCCCCAAAGGGGGAGTCTCTCACAATAATGTCCAACTTGTCCAAACACCTAGGGAGGGTCCTGCTGACTGGGCTCACCTCCCTAGCCTCAAAGGGGGAGGCTCCCCCTTGAGGAGAAAGGATACATTCCCTCAATTCGTCACAGGAAACTGACATGATCCCAACCTTATAAGGCATGAGACAGGGTTGCGCGCTCGCTCTTCCACCTCTAAAACTCTGACCTGAGGCTGGCATTTAAAAAAATCAGAATGTTCCCCCTTAAGTTAGCTGATCAGCATATACAGTGGATAGCATATGCTGATATTTTATTGTTTGATGAAACTGCAGTGGGCCTCCAGCAAGCACTGGATTCGCTCTATGCCTATCGTTTAGAGAACAAATCGGTGATTAATACACAGAAAACTAAAATAACCCAATTCACTAGCTCTAGAAAGCATACAAGCTTTATAAATAGTCTCTTCTTGGCAGAAATATAGAATAGGAGAAATATAGAATAGGTGAACCAATTCAAATATCTGGGATCACATATCTTCGACATACCTTGTGGTCAATTATTATATACTTTACACAAAAAAAGTTTACTATTTGCATCTCAGTTACATAGACTACATTTTAGGTACTGTTTTTCCTTCCTTCCTCTGGTCAAATGTTATAAAGGGAAAATTGTGCCCAATATTAACTTTGGGTTAGAGCTCTGGCAGTTGGCAGACTGATCCTACTTGGCAGGATTAGAGTTTATTTTGTATAGAGGAAAACACTTTTGTTACCAAATTCAGTACCAATTGTCATAATTAGGTATGAACTGGGCATTAATTCATTGAGAACTCGTGTTCAATGGAACATGCTATGTTATACCCCTAAATCATTTCTCCTCCGAAATGTTCCATGTTTGAGATTTTATGTACAACAATGCAGGCTGGAGACTCCAACATGTTAACTCTAATGTCTAACAAATGTGAACTAATTGTAGAAACTCTGAACGCACACAAATCTATTGAATGACAATCTGGCTAAGGTTAAGAAATAAAAATGTGTGAATATGACTGTATGGACAACCACCAAAGAATTCTCAAATATAAACTATATAAAGATCGTGGGCCCAAACATAAAAAACGTGAGATCTTAATACAATATCTGATGAGATTTCCTCCGGCCCAATCTTGTAACACATTTCTGAGGTTTAGATTGAACACATTATCGAATGGAGGAATTTGATCATCACAAGCTACTCAGAAACCTCATTTTCATACCTGTCGACTGTGCGGTAACGAGGCACAAGTTGAATTGTGAAAGAACGGGAGACTCACCTGCAGAAGAAGGAAGGCAGCAGCCACGGAAGGGCCGCCGAATATTGAGTTGAATCTCTCAGAGATCTGATATGGTCGCGACTGCTGGAGTGATAGGTAGAAGGGGAGAACCGCCCCGAAGGGACATCCTCCGCCTCACAAGGGCAGAGCGTGGCGCAACAAAGACGAGGTGGAGACCGTTACCGGAGACATCAGACGGCAGGCGAGCAGGGGCGGAGGCATGGCAGAAGATGAGGGGTCTGCTGCCGAGCAGAGTAGCCCCGGAGATCTCGCCACAGCTGCCAGGAACATTGAAACCCAGTGAGTAGCTGGGAAGGCGCAAAGTGAGAAGCACAGGCCTCGCACAGGGAGAGGGCACACAGGGATGGAGGAGCTCGGCCCGGCACCTGACCAGCAAGGGTGATGCCCACCACCCCCTCCCCTAACCCTACCAACTGGCCACAAGAGTGGACACAAGGGGGGCTGAGAATGAGCATGCTCCAGAGGAGGTGGGAGTAAACAGCGTGCCCCGAAGCGGTGCATAGGTTGAAGATTGGGCGCACAGGAGGCAGGAGCCAGCGGTGAGAGTAGCTGCACTGAACGGGGACAGAGGGCCCGCTAATACAACGAAAGGGGCAAGGGGACTACAAAGGGGTGCAGAAGGCGAAGGGGCACCTGGCAAAGAACTGGTGTGGAGATACAACACCCCCCTGGCAGGGCAACCAGAGAGGTAATCTGGAGAAGCAATCACTTACAGTACAGGCTGTCTGGGAGCAGCGGACAGAGTTGGCTACCCTCACTGCAAACAGCATTACAAAGGGTGCGCACAGCTGCCGGTACAAGCCTGTATACAGAGGGTCTTCCAGGATACTGAAGAAGAACAAGCCTGACGCAGGGGAGGGAGGAGGTCGCAACACCTACGGCACAAGATGGAACACAGGGGTACTCCCCGCAAGGCAAGGCCAGACGGAGAGTTCTACAATAAGACTACATTCACCAGCGAGGGAAAAACATTGGCTGCAAGGGGCCATATCTTCGTGAAAGCGCAGGAAATAACAGAGCCGCCGTGCTTCCGCAGCTGAGACGGCACTCCTCACCACAGGCAATGGTAAAAGGTCAGCAAAAGATTGATCACTTTGCCGTCCCCAAGCAGAAACTGACCAAACAACAGGGGGCAGAAGAAGACACCTTAGGACTTGGTGCGGACACACTGGAAGAGCTGATGGCAGCTATTAAGGACTCTCGCACTTCATTGGAGGAGAAGATACAGGTCGTCAGAACGGACGTATCCTTATTGCGAGACGACCTGCGCAAAATCAGTGAAAAAATGTGCAGGAGATGGAACAGCGTGTAAGCACGGTTGAGGACGACCTGGCCATGCTTAAGAACCAAGTACGCAGACTCATCGGAGCGACGCAAGGGCTTGAAATGAGAGCGGAGGATTCAGAAGGTCGCTCCCGCCGCAATAATATACGTTTGGTGTGGGTGCCGGAGGGCCGAGAAGGACCCTGCACGGAGCGGTACATTGAAAAACTGATCCTGGACATATTATGCCCAAAAGGCCTCTCGAAACTTTTACAATAGAGAGGGCACATCGGGTGTCAGGCAGTCCATCGCCTCATGGGGGACAACCCAGGCGATAATCGCTAAATTATTGAATGTTAGGGACAGAGACAGGATTCTACAGGTGGCACGCAAAGCCAGATACATCAAAACAGATAAGGCCAGAATCTTAATCTTCCCGGACTTTACGCAATAGGTACAGAAGCAGAGGAGGTCCTTTCACTCTGCCCGACGTAGACTGCAAGAGTTAAATCTTCGCTACATGACAATTTTTCCGGCAAGACGGAAGGTAATGGACGGAGGACGGTCCTTCATGTTCACACAGCCGAAGGAAGCTTGGGAATGGCTCAACGGCAGGGACCATAAAACAACGGATTCGGACCTGGGCGGCCAACAGATTAAGGAACGAGGGGAACCACAGCTCTACAGCTGAGGGGAGCGGGACAGCGAGGTCTATGGACAATACATTTGCCGGTTTCAGAGATGTAACGAAGTGGCGATGCTTGTGACGAGAATGAGGTGCAGATACTGCAAAACGGCTGGACCGGGAAGGATACCAGCCAACCGCAGAATCCGGATTCACCCAGCAAACCGGACGAGGGATGGGTGCTAGAGGTCTAACCCAATTAAAACAGGTTGGAGGGGATGAAGGGGGGGTGGGGAGGAGTTGGGAAGTTGAGGGGGACACAGGGAGGGAGGAGGAGGGGATTTGGGGAGTTCTTGCGTAGTTGTTTGTCGGGGGATGGTGAAAGCTTATACCTCAGTGCCTGTCAGATTCATGGAGGGGGGTGTTGGAGCAAGTGGTCTCCAAAACACAGGGTGCCCAAGAGGAAAAGGTACCGATATAGGCAAGGGTGGGACCCGCCTTACATTAGGCAGATGGAATGTGCGGGACTTGGGAGATGGGGGGGGGCGGGACAATACCTGAAAAGACAAGGGATACAATTAGTCAGTCCTGCAGCAGGAGACGCATCTGCAGAGGGAGGCGCCGAGGACGTTGGAACCTAAGTGGGGGGGTGGGGTGGTCAGAGTGTTCCGGTCTTCGTATTCCTCATATGTGAGGGGAGTCCTGATCTGGGTGGCCCATGGGATCCCCTTACAAGCAGAGAGCACAATGGGTGATATAGAGAGCAGGACGACAGCCATAGTGGGTCCGTAGGAGGGAGAGGACATTTGTGTGGTGAACTCCTATGCCCCGAACGTGGGCGTTAAGTCCTATTTCACCTCCATGATGGGATTGACGGGTAGCCAACGGACCGGACTATACATTTGGGGGTGGGAGGGATTTCAATTGTGCAATAGACCCAGAGTTGGACAGCACAGGGAAAGGTGGTGTAACAAAACCACTGGCAAGGGAGGTGCTAAGGCACATGGTTGAGAGTGTGGATTTGGTGGAACTCTGGCGGGAGGCGCATGGGACAGAGAAGGCATACTCTTTCCGTACGTGGGTACATGGGTCGTCCTCTAGGCTGGATTATCTGTTTGTGGGGATGGACCACTTATGGGTTTTATGATCCGACTTATCTGGATAGAACAATAATCGGATCATTCACAGCTGGTTATTGGGGTAGAAGGGAGCGGCAGCCGATCTGGAATGAAACTTTGGCGTATGAGACCAGGACTGTTGGGGGGACATAAGGACGGTGCAAGCCTTGAGGGAGGCGATTGCGTCATTCTTTGAACTAAACGAGGGATCGGGAATGATGTGGGGTACAATGGGAGGCATTCAAGGCGACACTTACGGGGGTATGTGTGTCTCAGGCTGTAGGGGTTCAGAGAGCACTGGATGACAGTGTTAAACGCCTGTAGGGCGAAATCAGGGTACTAGAGGTGGAGCAAGAAGGTGGTCAACAGGTAGGGGAAGAATTAGCAGAGAAACTGGTCATGCATAGGGAGGCTCGAAACTCACTGGAACAACATGACGGGGGACTATAAACATCCAGAATCCATGGAGAAGGAGACAAGGCAGGGTGGTTCTTAGCATGGCTGATCAGGCAAGACAATCTGGATAGAGCAATCACCCAAATCCGAGACTCTGAGGGGGAGCTAGTACTATCACAACAGGGCATAAATGGGGTCTTTCTGAGGTATTATGAACAGCTGTATCAGTCAGAGACGACATAATCAGACCAGGAAGCCTTGGATTTGCTAGACTTGGTGAACATGCCAAGGCTGGGAACTGAGGACCGAGACAGTTTAGACTCGCCCATCGAGGAGGGGAAAATCATGGCATCAGATTAAGACCACGCAGATGAACAAAGCATCGGGTAGCGAAAGCTTTACAGTGGAGTTTTATAGAACATATGCAGACATACTGGTCCCCCAATTGAAACGTGTCTATGACAACGTGCTTCAGAAGGGGACACTGCCGGAATCAATGAGGGAAGCAGGGATTACGGTCTTGTTTAAGAAGGGGGGAGACCCACAACAGTGTGCTTCGTACAGGGCCATTTCTTTGCTGAATGTGGGCATGAAGATTTTGGGAAAGGTAATAGCGAATAGGCCGGTGAGGGTAGACCCAGGCCTAATACATCTAGATCAGTGTGGGTTCGTAGGGGGGAGAGATACTAGTATGAACCTGCAAAGAGTACATCATGTTATGGACCTGGTTAAAGACTCACAGCGGGAGCAGGCCTTGGTGGTGATCAATGTGGTTAAAGCATTCGACTCGCTGGAATGGCCGTGGTTATTTAGGGTGCTAGAAGCGTGTGGCATGGGGGAGACGATACTGAAGTGGTTACGGTTACTGTACAATGCCCCTACAGCCAGAGTCAAGACAAGGGGGGTGGGTCTCACAAGGATGGAGCCTAGAGAGAGATACACTGCAAGGGTGCCCAGTTTCCCCCATTATATTCGCTCTGGCGTTGGAGTCTCTGGCGAGGTACTGTCAGAACTACATAGTAGAAACGGGCATACGGGTAGGAGGGGTGACACATAGCATATCACTCTATGCCGACGATGTGCTGCTGTATGTGGAAAATCCGTTGGAGAATATCCTGGTAACTTTAGAGGTTTTAGATAACTTTCGGAAACTCTCGGAGTTCCGGGTGAACAAGGACAAATCGCTAGTATTTCCGCTAGCAGCTCTAAGAGACAGGAAGGGGGAGGTGCTCTCAAGTGGAGAACTTCAGTGGGAATGGGAATCCTTCATATACCTGGGGATGCAAATTTAGCACGAGATAGAGGAGACATTCTTTCATTCATAACACCGGCAGAGCACTCTCACGGATAGAGGATGCGATCACATTCTGTAAGAAACGGCCTCTCTCTCCCTGATGTGGAGAATCGCACTCTGCAAGATGGTGGTTCTCCCGCGCTTATTGTACTACTTTACTAATATTTCGTACACAGTTAAGAAGGTATTCTTCAGGATGCTAGACAAGAAGCTGAGGGAGCTATTGTGGAACACTGAGCGCACCAGAGTGTCCTTGCAGACGCTTTGTTGTAGGAGAGAGGAAGGAGGGCTTAATACGCCGGATTTTGAGATATACTTTCTGGCGGCACAACTACAAGGGATGGCAAGATGGCAATCAGGGCCAGAGGGAGAGCTGGAAGGACTATTGGCGGGAATAATAAACATAAGTCATTGGAAGGGGAGAGTGCTTTGGTAATGGATTGGGGCCAGCTGCTGAACGAACTTGCATCCACACAGGACTTAAAACCCCCTTGAGAATAGATAAGCCTACAGATACAGTAAGGGAGTAAGGCAATGCTGGATTGTGCTGGAATGGGGGGCGGGGCCCACACTTACAAAGTTACATAACCGTGGGAGGGAATGGGAGTTCTTGGGGGGTTTAGGGATGAGTTGAACTGTAACAGAGGGCATAAAAGGACGACTAGGGGATCCCAGGAGTGACCTGTAGCTGACCAAGCATCGAAAAGGTGAAAGAAGTGTGTTGGACTGTAATAGACTGGGCCCAACTGATACCACACCTGGCTCTGAAGTCAGGTGGGAGAGAGGGAAGGGCTATAAGACTCAAGAGGAACATTGAAACGGCCAGGTCACTCGCTCAGCAAGGGGAGGGGGTGGCGGGGGTGTGGGGGTTGACACAAGGGTTGAGGTGTAGTGCAAGAATCAATGTTATTGCCATTATGTCTTCTCAATGTCCAGATGAGATGTTCACTGTTTGTTGAAAATAATAAACACAATAAAAAACAAAAACAAAGGATATTACAAGAGCCAGTCATAAGGCAGGTTTCAGAAGAGTACGGTTCTTTGCTCTGAAGACTTCCACCATTACACAACTTCCACTCATTAGGCTTTTGGGAACTAGGGGAATTTATAATTTATAACTGCATACATTACTTGGGTTATAACAGGATGTTTGTTACTTTTACAACCACGATGTTCATGGCTGAATTCGTTCCCACTCAGATGGTCTACTTGTGGAGCAATAGAATTATGATGGCAACACGCCATTACATACTGTGGTAATCCATTCCGTATAGGGTTCATCACACCCTATACGGAATGGAAAATATGTGCAAGCCCAATTGCTTATGCTGCAGCTCCCATCTGCACTGGCCACTGTTAAATGCAAGGGGCATGATCCCTCTCGGTCCTTCTCTGCCCAAAGTAATACCCTAGCAGATAGCTCATCTCATTCTGTGGCCTTAAATGGGCCCCTGGCTCCTAATGATAACTCTTGTTTCTGCTGTTAGAGTTGAACAGTGACAGATTGCCTTCTTTTCCAGCCTGGCCATACTCCAAGATCCCAAAACAGGAAAGGTGAACTGGACTCAGCAGTTATGTAAGTTGGGGAGAGATTCCCTTTGGAGTTCCCCAGACGGCTGCCTGGTGGCACCCAAGGTACTCCTCCCCTACCTGGCCCAATAGACCCACAGTATTCCACACTCAGGTAAAAATGCCATGATTAGCACAGTGATCCGAGACTGGTTTGTCCTGGTTTCATGTCAATAGCACAGGATTATTGTGAAAGATGCACCAGATTTTTATCTTATAATATTGGGCGACCGGTTAGAGCAAAACTGTCTGCATGTCCAATACCAGAGGATCCCTTCTTAAATGTGCAGACAGATTTCGGGCAGCTCACAATATGCATGACATTCTCCTATTGCCTTGCGATTGTGGATGTGTTTTCTGGGTAGGTTGAAGTCTATCCCTGCAAAAGGGCGGATGCTGTCAGAGTTCGAAAGAAATTGCTTGTTGAAATCATACCCCGATTTGGGCTTCCCCTTGTTATAGACCGTGACCGGGGTACCCACTTTACTGACCAAACTGTTAAGGAAGTGTGAAAGGCACTAGGAACCTCAAAGAGTTTCACTGTGGGTACCACCCCCCCATCAAATGGATTTGACGAATGCTGCAACGGTAACCCTCAATCTTAGGCTCTCCGATGTGCGTCAAGAAACAGGTCTGAAATGGCCACATGCGCCGTTGCGCTTTTTGCCATGCACAATAGACCTTGGCACAAGCATGGTCGGTCTACCCATGAGATTTTTACAGGGCGTCTCATGAGAGTAGGAACTGCATCGCCTGCAGCCCCACATCTCCTGTATCTGCATCTATAAAATGAAACAATACTCTCGTGTTGACACACTTTGCTCAAAACTGATCACACTCTACATGCCCAGGTCAAAGCTGCCCTATCAGAACCGGCGACTGCGCCCTGCCAACCTATGAAGCATTATGACCGAATCCTTGTGAAAGTTCACCAGCGGAACACTGCACACATGCCCAGGTGGCACAGACCGCACCAGATACTGCCGACAATAAACACAGTGGTGAACTATTGCAGTTTGATGCCCTGGGTATATGCTGCTACTGCCACAACGTCCCAGTGCCTGCTGAAGACATCTCCTCCACTTCGCCTGTTTTTTCATGACTACAGACTCCTCCATCAGTGGTACAACTTCCAACCGCGCAATTTGATTACCCTGGTGAGATCTTTGCAGGCGCTGCTGCTCAAGTTCCTACAGCAAGGAACTACCCTGTTTCAGGTTCCACTCCTTGCATACCAAGTCCAGCGCCTGACACATCGAGATCTCACAACTGAGACCCAGAAAGATACACCCTATGCTCCAGTGGAGAGCCACTCCAAGGTCAGTAACCGAGGGTGAAGTGCCAGCCGGCCTGCCTATTCGCCTCTGGATATGACCACTCGCCGACGATTTATCCTCCTGATATGATGGTACACTGGCACAAACTGGCAGCTGATACCACTGATATGCCAGTGCCTGCTGGGTTTGGACCCCACTATCACTTCCTGGTAATATTCTTTGTCCTGAGGACCACTGTGACAGTGTGGCTCCGGTATCTTGGATATTTCTAGTTTGAACTTTTAGTACAGAGTACACTGGTGCAGCCACGAACTGTGGACCTTTTTTTCAGCACCCGATTCAGGTTGGAACCCTTTTGAACATGGACATTTGTCCTGTTGTCGAACTATCGACTGATGTGTCTTGACCTGAAAGGATTTCTGCGGGCTGCAACGTGCACCAAGCCTCCTCACAGATTAATTGAACTTTTTCTTTGACATTGCAGCACAAGCCAGATGCCATGGATTTCGACATTTTGGCTCAGCCCGCGATACATGCCATGCCTGGTTATTCGACAACTGTTATTGTTGGTTTATTGATTCAGTACCGTCTCACTGTGGTTGCTGCTTTTAGAACTACATGTCATGAAAACAATGGTACGTCTGCTCACCCTTGGGTTCACAATACATATCTGCACCTCACCTGACAGTATGCCTGAATTGTCAATGTCACTGACTGGGTATGTGCACATCAACCTCATGACTTGCTGTTGTTCGCCACGTTTCCTTTAGCCACTATTCTGTTCAAATAGGGTTGGGGGGATGGTTGTTGGACATGTTCACCGAACACCCTGTGTCTTAGCAACTGCGTCACCAACAGATATTCTACTAAGACTGGGCACAGTTAGAGAGTGGTTGTTGTGCCCTCAAGTGTTTTTTATGGACCTCAAGCTGGTCACCCGATCCCCAGGCCCTTGACCCTCTAGGAATTCACATTCCCAAATAAGGTTTACTGGTCCTCCAAATTTACCTAACCCATATCAGGTACGCAGGAGGACAGCAGCACTTCACCTTTCATCTCAGGCTACTAGCTTTGTGTGTTATGTCAACAGGAGTACACTATAAATCAGCAAGTGTCACGATTACCTTTCAACCAACTCCAGTGTAATTCTCAATACTGTCACATGTGCCCTTGATCCTAATTTTTCATTTTCCCCATCTGGGTACGCCACTAATTCTGGGACCCATTTCATCTGTGGTTGCCAATTAAGGGGACCTGTATGGGGAGGAAGCTGTAACATAGGATATGTCCTACCTGCTGTCCGGCATACCTGCACTTTCCCAACACAGCCCTGACCGAAAAGCAGCACAGCTTGGGAAGGGTTTGTTGCTGGGATGGGTTACCTTATACAAGTCCTTACGGTCAAGGTAAATCGAGACCGCCTGACCCGGCTGTTATGTCAGATTGAGGATATTGCGAATGCCACTGCGTCTTCCCTGAAACTACTGTCCCCCGAGCACATAGCCATCCGAACAATGGTTCTTCAGATCCGTATGGCACTGCACACCCCCCTTAGCCTCAAAAGGAGGGGTTTGCACAATTGTGAAGAGCGAGTGATGCACCTACGACCCAGTTAAGCCAGCAACATCTCTGACATTGTCTCACACATCTGTAGTACAATAAGCGGACTCCACATCAGCCCAGAGTCCATCAGGACCTTCAGTTCCTGGGTATGGAGTATTCTGGGACTACTGGCCGCTTCCATCGACCAGTTCCTACTCATAATCTTGGTTCTAATTCAGAGCATGTCTTGTCTGGTGATAAGTTGCAAATGCCCATTACTCAGAGGCACCCTACACCACTCGGGTGTTTTACTGCCAGACTATGGAGAAATAAATGGTATGAGTTGCCAGAATGTGATGCCTGTTCCCCCAAAGATGTAATGAATGAGACTGGAGTGAAGGTCTCATAGGAAGGAATTGTGGGGGAT
Organism: Ambystoma mexicanum; assembly: GCF_040938575.1. Classification (NCBI taxonomy): domain Eukaryota; kingdom Metazoa; phylum Chordata; class Amphibia; order Caudata; family Ambystomatidae; genus Ambystoma; species Ambystoma mexicanum. Next base: position 1,148,428,254 of record NC_090932.1, read on the forward strand.
AACTGGATTATGAAAACTTTTAATAAACTCTTCGATCACTTTGCTGCCTTAATGCTCAGCCATTATTAACTGCCATTTTAACAAGTGCCTTATTGCCATTGCTGAGCGAGCCCTATGCACATGTCCTAACTTTGATGGCTTTTACCATCTAGTACCTAGAGGCGACTACTTCTAGAGTTCTTGCCTCTGATGTGTTTCCCTTTTGGCATATAGAAACATGTTCAGACTGCCGTTTTCCTAGACAAAGCGATTTTAACAGACGGAAGTTTTCATATAGTAAATGGGCTTGCATGCCCTGAGCCGTTTGTGAATCGTAGAAGTATCTTTGTTTGCCTTCCAATCCTGATAATGCTTTTCTGAGTGTGAGAATGGGGCCTCTGCCTAAGAATTGTATGCTGAGAAACTGTTATTTCACCTAAAACATTGTTGCTTAACGATACCATGCCATGTCTGCGAGCTACCTCTATATTAAAATTCATGTGTGCTCAATCATATAAAACTCAATGTGTGGATAAGGGGGTTGCTGCGTCAAGTCCCATTGTTGTTGGATTGTTGTTTTGTCCTGCATTAGTTGGCTTTGCTGAATGCCATTAAAAGTCGTTCACCAATCCACTGGAAGAGTCAGTGGTTATTTTTCCATGACAATAGTCTCACATTTCAGTAAATCTGGGAACAAGAGCAGGCCCATAAACACAAGGATCCACAAACATGGTATCATCATTAAGAAAACAGCGAAGTGGCTGTTTTTTTGGATTCATGGTTAGCTTTGGATCAGTGGTATTAAATGTAACTATGCATAGTTATTGACGAAGGATAACATTAAACTGTTGACATTAAAGGATAGAGTCAAGAAAATTATGACCACAGTGAAGCCTACCCTTTTTGTTCCTTTTATTATAAAAAGGATGAGCTGTGTAACTTAAGACATAAGAGCTAAATAATATCCCCAATAAAAAGCAGCAAAATGAAGTCACTTGTGGTGTTGGAATCAGATTTTAATGTGAGAGTAAGGGAAGGGGCTGACCTACGTTTTGTTATTCCTGCATTATTTGCAGATATTAGCAGATCTGAAAATATCCCTTCTTCCTGGACTGGAAGTATACTTCGAGGGGATTGGGTCCTCCGACGTATTCCATATCTATGACATGTAATAACCACAGCTGTGCTGCTTCGGAAACTTTTCCGGCGTCTGCGTCCTGCGTCGATGACGTCGATGCGCCGACGTCGAGGACCTCCTCCGACGTCATCCGATGTGATAAGTAGGACGCACGACGCCCGTAGCCTCAGTTGTAGTTTTTTCCCCCCAGAACGTGTGACATAAGTCAACTGCCAGTCAGACACAAAGCCTTGCTGAACGGAAGCTGCAATCGCAAAGAAAATTCTGCAGCGGGGAAGGCAGGGCGGGAGCGATATGGAATACGTCGTCGGACCATCCCATCGAAAGAACGTTACCAGGTAAGAAAGTAACTTGTTCTTCGAGGGGATTGGTTCCTCCGACGTATTCCATATCTATGACAGACTCCCAAAGCAGTACCAAAACAAGGAGGAGGGAAAGAATTTAGAAGCAAAATTTTAGAATAGCCAATCAAATAGCCGAGCAAAGGACCGCCTTGCCAAAGGCCAGATCCTGCCCTCTGATGGAATCGAGGGAATAATGCCGTACAAATGTATGTACTGAAGCCCAGGTGGCTGCATCACAGATGTTGCGAATAGGAACACCCCTCTGCAGGGCAGTAGATGCAGCCACACCCCTGGTAGAATGGGCCCGCAAGCCAGCCGGTGGGTCCTTACCCGCCAATCGGTAACACTCCGAGATGGCCAAAATAATCCAGCGAGACAAAGTCTGTTTCGTCACAGCTTGCCCCAAACGCTTTCCAGCGTAACCAATAAAGAGTTGATCGTCCACTCTGACCCGGGACATGCGTGAAACATAAAAGCTTAAAGCTCTCCTAGGATCAAGCCTATGGAGCCTCTCCTCTTCCTTACCAGGATGCGGAGGAGGATACAATGCCGGAAGAACAACCTTCTGGGCCAAATGAAATTCCGTCACTACCTTCGGAAGAAAAGAAGGACGAACTCTAAGGACAACCCTGTCCTTGTGAAATACAGTGAAGGGAGGCTTAACTGAAAGTGCCTGTAACTCACTCACTCTGCGAGCGGAAGTAACCGCAACTAAAAACACAGTTTTCAGAGTTAACAGCCTCAAAGGGCAAGAATGTAAAGGCTCAAACGGAGCACCCATAAGAAACCTAAGAACAAGGTTTAAATCCCAACCGGGCACCAGGAAAGGTGACGGAGGGAACACATTAGTGAGCCCTTTCAGAAACTGTGAAATTAAAGGGATTTTAAAGTAAGAACACTCTTCAGACGAGCGCTTAAAGATGGACAGCGCCGCCAAGTAACCTTTAATGGTACCCACTTGCAAGCCCCTGTGGGCCAGAGAAAGTAAAAAGGACAGAACCATGGGGATGTCACATGCAAAAGGATCCACATTCCGAACTCTGCACCAGTCGCAGAACTTACGCCAACGGCAACGGTACAGAGACTTTGTTGCTGGCCTACGGGCCGAAAGCAACACCTCCATCACGTCTTCAGGGAGGTCCCAATCCATATACCTCAACCGTTCAGAAGCCAAGCGTGAAGGTTGAGGGATCCGACCTCTGGATGGAGAACCTGACCCCCCTCCCGTGAGAGCAGATCGTCTCGGTAGGGAAGACGACGTGGGGGGCAGATGGACAAGTCGAGAAGGTCCGGGTACCACGTCCTCCGAGCCCACGCCGGAGCAATGAGGATCATCCGGGAACCGAACTTCCGTAACCTCCGCAGCACTTGCGGGATGACGGGGACTGGAGGAAACGCGTGCAGCAGCGGGAATGACCACTCCACCACGAACGTGTCTCCCAAGGCTCCTTTCGGAGGAAATTCCCGCGAGCAAAACCTTTCGCACTTCTGGTTGACACTGGAGGCGAAGAGATCCACTTGAGGGGTCCCCCAAAGGGCGAAGATCTCCAAGAGAATCTCCTGAGCCAACTCCCACTCGTGAGAGATCGCGCTCTGCCTGCTCAGAGCGTCCGCCGTCACGTTTTCGTCTCCGTCCAGATGAACTGCAGAGATCGAAACTTCCTGCTGGATGGCCCAGAACCCGAGCTGCATCGCCTCCCTGCACAGAGGAAGTGACCCTGCCCCCCCCTTTTTGTTGAGGTAGTGCATGGCCACTGTGTTGTCCGTCAGGATCAGGACATTCTTTCCTCTCACAGTCGGCAGAAAAGCCTTCAGGGCTAGCCTGACGGCCCTCAGCTCCTACAGATTGATATGGAGTCTGGACTCCGACGGAGACCAACGACCGCTGACTGTCAGCCCGTTGGCATGAGCTCCCCATCCCGTGAGGGATGCATCCGTCACGATTGTCACCTCCGGCCAGGGAAGCCAAAATGGAGCCCCCTTCATCAAGTTGCCTTCGACGGCCCACCACAGAAGGTCCTGGGCGACCGAGGGCGGCACCTGAACCGGGTCCGACATCCTGCCGGAGGACTGCGACCATTGCGTCTTGAGTGCCCACTGCAAAGATCTCATTCGCAGGCGAGCCTCTGGCACCAGAAGAATGCAGGATGCCGTGAGGCCGAGCAACCTCAAGAACTCGAACGCTGGGAGCGTCTGGGCCTGCTGAAACTTGTGCACCATCTGCTGAATGTGAAGAGCCCTCACCTGGGGAGGAAAACACTGCCCCAGGGAAGTGTCGAGCACTGCTCCGATGTACTGGAGCCTCTGTGTTGGCGTCAAATGGGACTTCTTTAAATTGAGGGAGAAGCCCAGCCTGTGAAGGGAGTGGCAGGTGACGGACAGATGATCCAGGACTTGCTCGGGAGAGCTCCCCCTGATCAACCAATCGTCCAGGTAGGGGTAGACGTGAATCCCCCCTTGCCTGAGATGCGCTGCCACCACCACCATGAGCTTGGTGAAAACCCTCGGGGCGGAGGTCAATCCGAACGGCAGGACCCGAAACAAAGTGCGAGTCGCCAACCGCAAACCTCAGGTACTTCTTGTGCTTGGGATGGATCGGCACATGGAAGTAAGCATCCTTGAGGTCGAGTGACACCAACCAGTCCTGAAGCTGAAGGGCCTGGAGGACTTGAGAGAGAGTAACCATCCTGAACTTGTCCTTCCTGAGGAGTTTGTTCAAACCGCGCAAGTCCATGATGGGTCTCAATCCCCCGTCTTTCTTGGAAATCAAAAAATAAGGGGAATACCATCCCTTGTTCCTCTCCGCTACATGCACCAGTTCTATAGCGCCCCTTCTCCAGCAGGGCTTGAATTTCCTGCGCAAGGAGCGGATCCGGACACTTCAAAGAGAGGTTCCCCGGTGGATTGTCGCGAGGCCTGTGCCGAAAGGGAAGACAGTAGCCGTGGGTTATGATCTCCAGAACCCACACATCTGAAGTAATGGCTTGCCACTCTACAAGATGCTGCGCCAGCCTTCCCCCAACCGGCGAACCATGGGACCTGGCCTCATGACTGAGTAGGAGCGGCTGCGGCGTTACCTGAGGGCAAAGAGGCAACTGCCCGAGCGGCCTTGGCACCACGGGTACCCTGTCGTCCACCTCTGGTACCCCTGCGTTGGCCTCTTTGACTGCCAGCTCCTCTCGCTTTACTGAAGGACGAGTAATAGCGAAAGGAACCACCCCTCCATTGCTGTCCCCTAGGACGAAAAGGCGGAGGTTGGCGAACTGCAGCGCCCAACGACTTCGCTGCAGCTTTTGAGGTCTGCAACCTCTCAAGGCTCTCGTCAGCCTTGCTGCCAAAAAGGTGTTCACCGTCAAAGGGCATGTTGAGGAGCCGGGACTGCACATCAGGAGCAAACCCCGACTTCCGCAACCACGCAAACCTGCGTATCACGGTGCTCGCCGCCATGGACCTACTGACGCATTCAGCCAAGTCCAGACCCGACTGAACGGACTCACACATGGCATCCTTACCATCCTGGACCATAGCAAGGAAACCATCCCGTTCATCCCCTTCGGGAATATGTTCAGCCGCTAACGCAACACAGTTCCACAGAGTGTGCGTGAAACGTGACAAGGCACAAATGGAGTTGGCCGCCTGAAGCGCCATACCACCAGAAGAAAACACTTTCTTCGCCCAGCCATCAAAACGTTTGTCGTCCCTATCAGGAGGGATGGTAGGGTACGACGCCTGCTTTGCCGGGGCCGTGGCCGCCTGCACCACCAAACTTTCCAGAGTGGGGTGCCTGGTCAAGTAGCAGGGGTCGCTACTGGCTGGACGGTATTTACGCGACAAGGATCTGCCCACCGCCAGGAGACTCTCCGGAGCAGTCCAAGCCGCCGCCACCCTTCTCTGTAAAGCCATATGGAACGGCAGTACCGGGTCAGTTGGGGGACCAACATCAAGGATGTCCGTCAGATCATCCTGCACAAACTCCCCTGGGGGAGCAGACCATCCCAGATACTCAGACACCCTAGCCATAAGGCGCCGGTACGAGGAATCGGCATGGGAGCCAGGCTCAGGCCTACAAAATTCCACCTCTGGAGAGGTGTCCAGTCCACTGGCATCATGCAGTGACTGCCTCAAATCGTCAAACTGACTATGGCCCGGGACAATTTCATCTGGCACCTGACTAGGAGCCAGGCCATCAGAATCCTCATCCGCCTCTGAAATATATTCCAGGTGGCGAAAAGGCACCCGAGAGTGCTTGCTCTTAACCAGAGCCTTCCTAGGGGGTACACCCGTGACACGGGGCACCTCCGACACGAAAGACGTTGATGGCGTCGAGAAAATCGGCAACGGCGCCGAGAGGATCGGCAACGGCGCCGAGAGGATCGGCGTCGACGTCGAGGAAATCGGCGTCGACGTCAGATGCAGCGCCTCCAGTATCGGCGGCGTCGACACAGCCCTCGAAGCCGGAGCCCCGAGCGTGTCCCTCGACGACCTGATAGTCGACGGCTTCGACGACTTCCTCGAAGCCGGAGCCTCGAGAAAGCCTGTCGACGCCCTCGACGCCTCAGACGTCGATGTCTTCCTCGAAGACTTCACAGGAGCACACGGTCTCGAACGCGTCGAGGACCGGGACCTGGAACGGGTACAGCGAGAACGAGCCTCCTTGTCCGAACGGGACCGCTCCCGTGACTCGTGCCGACCACTCTTGCGAGCAGTGTCTCTCGACCTCTCACGGCCGACCCCACTCGGGGGCGCGGACGGCTGAGTACCCTACGACTCAAGAATCGCCAACATTTTCTTCCCGAAGGAAGCCCATTCCGCCGGCGTCGCACGGCTGGTGGGGTAACCGACGTGCCGTGCAGAATCCTCGGAAGAGGACCTGGAAGGCGACCGGTGACGGCGCTTCCGAGAATGCCTCGAAGAGGCGGAGGAGTGGCGAGACCCACTCCTAGAAGAAGACCGACGAGACTTCCGATGATGACGCAGAGAGTCACCCCTCAAATCATCCGTCGAAAGCCCCGCCGACTTCGACTTCCGGGTCTTGGACACCCGACCTACCGACAACTTCTTCTTACGTTCGCGCAAGGCTTTGGACGTGAGCGACTGGCAGTCGATACAGTCATCCGTGTCGTGGGCCTCCCCGAGGCACCAGAGGCAGGCGTCGTGCGAGTCAGTCACCGACATCTTGGACCCACACTCCCCGCACTTCTTAAAGCCCGGACGCGGGGTTGAAGACTAAGTGGAAGACATCGCCGAAGGAAATTCACAAACGAACAGGTACGAAGAACCAGAAAGAACAGAACTCCAAAGAGTCGAGGCTTAGAACCGAGAAACACGAAGCAACACGTTCGCGGAAAAAACGGAACTGAGGCTACGGGCGTCGTGCGTCCTACTTATCACATCGGATGACTTCGGATGTCGGAGGAGGTCCTCGACGTCGGCGCATCGACGTCATCGACGCAGGACGCAGACGCCGGAAAAGTTTCCGAAGCAGCACAGCTGTGGTTATTACATGTCATAGATATGGAATACGTCGGAGGACCCAATCCCCTCGAAGTATACTTCCAGTCCAGGAAGAAGGGATATTTTCAGATCTGCTAATATCTGCAAATAATGCAGGAATAATGATGGCCCACTTGTGTGGTACATTTTTCTGCAAAGCATTACAAATGCCATCTGGGCCAAGAGCACACAAAGATTTAATCGAGCAGATAACTTTGTATATATCTGCGCAAGAATTTTCATATTGCCACTTCTCAGTTAATGTGTCCATATTGGCACATATCACTGGATTATCATTACAAGGTTCACTCTGAATATATTTGTGCACCAGGCATTTTTACTGTCTCCAATAATTAATTCACTAGCCAGGCCAGGGTGGAATGATTTCCTCCAGAATGCTCTTGAGTTCTATTCAGCAATAATTTCAAACATCTCCTCCCATTGAGTTTTGAATCATTCTGCATTTTCGTTTTTTTTTCCATGCAAGATAAAGTCATTTCCTATCTTTAATAATTATAGGTATTTTTGTGGAATCCTCACCTCGTCTCATTATGGAATGCAAGTCTCTCCTTAGTTCGTATTGCCGCACTGTCTTGTGGAATAGAACGAAATTCTTGTGTTTCCGCTTCCCAGACTGCAAGTCCCCTGAGGAACCCCTGCTAAAATATGGCATCTTGCTAATCTGCATATCCTATGGGAACCCACCTGCAAACTACTTTTGTATAGGGCCACCCAAACGTTTGGGGGGACACGCAGGATTTGGCCCTCAACCTTGCTCAGGCCACAAGTTGAGGCTGTGCTGCTGCATGGTCACCAGCAGAATTCAATTTCTGACACTGACCCTTGCCACGTGACTTATCAGGACACATACTTGCCAATTAGCAAACCAGAATACTTCTAAAACCATGAGAATCCAGCAGGTTATAGTTTGATACATCCGAGGAACAGACCATATAACAGTTCCATTCCCTCTCTTCATGGCCCAAAGACTCGACACTTTAAATGTGGACAGTGGTTTTCCGATAAGCCGAGCCTTGAGAAAGACCAAAAGTGGTCGAAACACGTGTTAGAACAGGAAAAAAGTGCATCGGCAAAGATTGTATTACTTCAATTATGATTAAATACAGACTGCAAATTGAGCAATTTGTTTTCTCTTTCAATTAAATACTTGGGACAGCGCATTTACCATGGAAAAACAGCTTGTTTTGTATCTTTAGACTAGGTTGGGCCAACCTTTTGGTTCCATTGGTCTGCGGCAGTCTCCTTTTTCCTTACATTTTTGCATGGTAACTGTTTGGCCCGAACGCACATTCACCTGGTACCCCACACTCCTAATTGCCAGGTATGTCGCCTTCGCAGCGTCCATTGAGCATGCCTAGTTGGTACAAGCCCATCTTTTTTACCCAGTCGTGTCCCTTTGAATTACTATCTTGTTTTCTTAATTCTGGCGTTGGGTATTTCCCAGGTAAGACCGAAGATATCACCTGTATTCAAGTAGTTATTAAAGGCTGGGCATTTTTGCATTAAGATCGCCAGCAATTACTAACCGCATTCTGTCATGATTATATTTGGCTGTGGCCAGAAATTGCATTAGTGTGTTAAGGGCCCGGTGGATCAAACACGTCAATGAGTATATGTTTCTTATATCCATCAATAAATGTAATCCTTCTAATAATTCCTGCTAAGATATTAGGTTGATCATCAATTATCTTAATTTTGTCAATTGTCAGGAAATTTGAGACACTAACCAACAGGACTTCCTGTTACTCCTTGTGTAGCCATTTTGGAAATGTTATGCAGACCGTCAGACGTAATGGGAGAGGTAAGCCATTTTTCCAGCAATTCAAATATATTTAAATTCATTAGATATTGATGCAGTACACCCCTCTACAAAGTGGGAAAATCCATGGGTGTTCCAGGAGGCCAGCAGTAGCAGGTCCTTTTTAGCTAGGTAGTCATGACTGGAGCTAGTCCCAGCACTGATGAGGGAACATGTCCCTGTTGGTAGGTGCTGAGAGTAAATCAATAGTTACTTTACAAATTCCTTCATCAGAGCTGGTTAGCTTTTCTCTTTTTCCGCCTAACTGGGTGTGGGTAATAAGCAAGTCACCAGAGGACATGTTCAATTAATTGCCCCACTCATTTCTGATCACCGGGCCGTCGTAACCCACCATTACCAGTGAACCATAATGTTTTATAATTAGGTTCCTTAGCAAGTTAGATTCCAAATGGATTATCAATGTGCTCATTGAAGTGTGTTCACATAGGTCTACCGCTAATATATTGTACTACTAATCATTTTAAGTTACGGTACCATGTGTAGGTAGGAGATGTAATACATACTGCCTGTTCATATTAAGATCAGTGTAAAAAAAAAGCCTCAATCAAAATAGTATTCATTTTACAGTTATTGTGCAATTCAGTGGTTAGTGGCTTAGACAAACGGTTGTCATACTGAATAGTGTGTATAGCCCAAATGCCTGCCTCATCATTATTGTGAAAACTTTCCATAGGTATGTGTTCTTAACGCAACAGTTCTTACATGCTCCTATAGGAAGGAGGATGTATTGCTTTAAGGAGTTCCTCATGATAGAAATCGTGGGATGTATCCAAGTTAGAATTGTTTGCGGTTAATGCACTTTTTCCCTTTGTTTTAGCTTTCTTAATCACAATAGGTGGTAGCATTGTTCTTATGTCTTTAGTGTAGCGAAACCTTTGCATGTTGGCTGTGTAACCTCATTGGAAGCTCTGCTATCTAGTCTGTAACTTTCTTTTTTTCTGTTTTTGTTGTACCTGCTGTTTTCGTTCTTGCAAGTTGTGCTACTGATTGTGGCGTCTAAAGCAGAAATATTGCTTGATTTTATTGTGTCTAAAGAGCCCACGTTATTTTCAACCAATACGGTATGGTTAGAGAGATTTACTTTACTATTTCCCTGCTTGGTCTATTTTCTTTTTGCTTTTTCTGTTGTTGCAGAAATGCTGGTAGGAGTTTAGTCTCCTTTACGTTTCTGGCCGTTTTCTGTTTAGCTTTTTTTCTCTTGGGCAAGTGGTGTTCGAGGGACCTATTGATTGGCTCTCCTTCTCCAATTCTCCGTGCTTTGAGCATTCTACCCGAGTGTTTGCTATACATAATGTGGGCATATACATGCTGTCAATCACGTTCAAATCAATATGTAGAGCATTTGCATTAAGTTGTTAATATTGTGAATAGCACTGGGATTCCCTGGAAACCGACTCGCACAGTTACACCAATAAGTAGTCGAGGGCATGAAGTTGAGCTTCACTGGTCATTGGCACAGAACTTATTCCAATTGTTTCAGGAAAAGTTTCACCTCAGTATGTTTTGTTACTATATGATTCATCTGCTGGCTGTAATGCACTGTGATCAGCTACTGATAATAGAGTAGCGTACAATGAGGTTAAAATGGGAGACCTGAGGAGACTAGCATCTTGGATAGCTAAATGTGTTATGTGGATTTGGACATGCTTGGGAATAAGGTTGATGGGCCGTGGAACTGAAGAGTTATTCACTGTGTCATAAGTGACTATCAAAGGATGTTTAACTGTGAAGACTCCCATAGGTTCCAAGAGAGAATGGATCAGTTGATGCTCTTGTGTGGTAAGAATCCAGATAATTATTGCTGTCACTAATACAGATATGTGTTTCAATGATTCTATTAATTTGGTGCCCAGGCATGCCAAATTACCCTTAAGATTAATGTCATTGGCAATTAGGTTTTTCTCAGAGGCAGGGAAGTAAACAGCGATCTTAGCGTTCACCAAGCAATTACTAGGCTCAGTGAACTTTCCATGACCCGGAATATTACAAGCGATGCATACGTGATAATGGGCAGGCAAGGTCAGTCGTGAAGTAAGCGAGAAACTTATTTTCCATGTACAGCCGCTAACCTCGCAATTTCTTTAGATGACGTAGCATCAGTCGATGGAGGAATCAGGGCCTGTGCCAACATGCTGTATAACAAAGTGGAATGCCTTTAAGGGTATGCATCATATATCATTCCAGCTACCAAGCGTGAGAAACCCAAGCCGTTTCTCCCTGGTTATTCCTGGCGATCCTTTGTTCAGGTGGCAAGGGGAGGGCCATTGCTCTTGGATTCCAACCCTGGGGGTGGACAAGTAAGTGAGGCTCACATGGGTGGGGGTCCTTGGGGACTATGGGAGACACTCCCTCGGGCGAGATATGGTATTCCTCCCGTTCCATATGGTATTCCTCCCGTTCCGATACACCCCTGCCCGACATCCCCTCAGTTGTTATGGGATATTGTAAACAGAGTTCAATCATACCCCAGTACCTTTCTGTAAGGAAAAGGCGAAACTCTACATTCAAACCCCTTTTCTGGACAAAAATCCCCAACATCTTTATCCTTTTTTGTAGAACGCAACAATTCCAATAATCCCATTCCCCTATTGAAATACCCAAGGACTGGGACAAAGAAGTGGCAGATGGGAGTCATGAGCATTACACCCATAGGAATCCATCGGCAATGGATTCCTATGGGCAGTCTCAATGTTATCCCGATAATGAAGTCAGGCAGAGTCAGACAGGGAGGGACAACTCTCACGCCTGACTCCAATGAACTCTAGCTGGGAGTATAAAAGCAACTGCTAGAAACAACATTCTGAACGAGTTGGGGATGCTGGAGGGTGCCAGAAAGCCATAGAGACCCCCAAGGAGCTGTGAAGAACCTAAAAGGCCTGGAGGCGGAAGGACTACCCAGACACTGAGCCTGACTGCGGAGGGGAGGCTGCAGTGTGGCGTGAAAGCTGTGCCTCCAGGAAGCTTAAACTAGGGGCAGCTGGGGTTGCCTTGTGGCACCCACAACAGAGCTTCTCCCCTGGGCAAAAAAGGAGAGCCCAGGCCTCTGGGGGCAGGTGGCAAGACCCTGACCCCAGGTAAATATCCCAATAACTCCTGCAGCTCCCAAAGCCATACTATGCCATTTTGGGGAGCTGTGAAGTGGGAGCAAAATACACAATGCATTGTGGGACTGGGAGTCTAAAACTGCTTCTTTGTGAAAACAGAGGTGTCCTAACCTGACGGATGGAGAATCCTAAGTAGTTTTGGTGAGAAGTTGGGAACACTGAGAACACCCGGAAAGCCAGAGTGCATAAAAAGAAGCCTTGAGAGACTGGAGAAGAAAGTGAAGCCTGGATGGAGATGGAGAGAGAGGGGGGGGGGAGTGGGGGGGTTAGAGGTGGAGGGAGACTAATTGTATAAAAGGGGATGTGAGCCCGGAAGAGGGGAATCCGGGGTGAACCGTGAGTCATCCGAGAAAGAATATTTTAGGAACATTGTGAAAGATGAACTGAGGCCAGAATAGGGGGATCCAGGGTGAAAAGTGAATCACCTGAATTGAGGACTTGTAAGAGCAGAAGAACTTTTCATTTTGTTTTGTTTCATCAGGCCCTCTGAATCAAGAGACTTTGATACAGAAGACCCTGATGCTAGTGATTGAACTGTATCCTCCTGCCAAAGAAGCCAGAGATTGTGCTACGCTCGAGTGAACCACCCTGCCAAGGGCCTGAGCATCCTGACATATCATTTATTTTAACACTTCTTTCTTTTTCATGAACACTACCCCACACTATTTGTATTTAGAGATAAGGATTGGCAATAGGTTTTTTTAGTATTGGCCCTTTTATTTTGACAAGACACCACTAGGACTGTTTAGTTATTTGATGGTCGTAGCTTCCACCCATCTGTAGATTTAGGATTAGATAGGTGTTTATCAAACCTTTTTTAAGTCAATAAACACCCTTGAGCTTTGATCACATGTGTCTGTCTTACTGTTGATACCATGGTTTCCTTACAAAAGGGTACGGTAGGAAGGCCAGTGGGGTTCTAACTATCAGTTGATGCATCACTAAACGCAACAGTTCAAGTGATTGACACCAATTGTATTAATTTACATCAGCTATTCATATGTTTGACAGAATGACCCGAGTTATTGTTATTGAACATGTGTAATAGACCAACAAAGAAGAATGGGATAAAGATCATACAGCCAATACAAAACTGCATCGAAAGATGGGAGGGTGGCAAAACAGACTCGCTGTAGTACTTGTTGGTGATGACAATTTACAGTATGAACCCGACAATAATGGAGGGATGTCTAAATGACGAAGATACGGCTTGGGATATTCTAGACTTAATGGCATCACAACCCAAACAGCAGCACTAGTAGTATGCATTATAGATGGTGCGAATATGGGTTATTCTTGGTCTTTGAGCCTGTAATGGTAGGCTAACGGGGGATAGGCCAGCCAAGGTGACATATTCCAATAGAATTAATTCCATTAACATCGACAATATACTCCTTGGACTTGATAGGTGGAAAATGATTAATGATTTTCATGTGATACCCTGTGCTGATTGCAACCATCGACTGATAAATTGGTGCTGAATAATCTTACTTGTGAAAATGCGTGTGTTGGAATTCAAAATGGATCAGGGCCAATTACTATGACAGGGCACGAGATATCTGTTAAATGGGATTCTATCAAGGAGAAAATACTTCAAAATATATATTGGGAAATGTTGCTATCACTTGAGAAAGTACTTTGTAAATGTAATCTTCAGAAGTGGGAGTTTATCCAGGTGCACAAGGACATTGCGGTCAAGTTCGCTCTGTAGGTTCAAAAACCTAGTCATATCGCTAGGATGGCAATTAAAAAGTCTGAATGGTTCGATCAAGAATGTAAATTAGTGAAACAGCATCTTCTCAGATACATCAAGAATATAACTAGTAGTGATAATAATGAAGTATGAGTTGCACAAAGTAATTATAAATTATTTATCACAGAGAAAAAAAGGAAATATAATAGAAATAAATTGTGTGAACGTACTAATGCGACTTTAGAAGGAGATCCGGCAACATTTTGAAAGCTTGCATCCAACGGGTCATCTGAGGATTCTAAAACACAGCTCAGTAATATCCCTGAACAAAAATGGTTTAACCATTCTAATGGGTTATATAGTGAAGAAAGGACATTTGCGACAACCATCTCCCCAAATGAATCCCTTAATGAGGTATTAACTTTCAATATGATTGAAGTGAATAAGGCTCTGTTAGCTCAAAGGATCAAAAAGGCGCCTGGTCATGACGGATCAGAGTAGATCTTAGGAACTACTAATTTTGAGTCCCTTTTTGGTACGTTAATTTAATGATGTAATTTCAATAGGCAATGACCAGAGTCGTAGAGGCAGCTGGAGTTTATTCCGATCTATAAGAAGGGAGAGCAAAATGAGTCTGCAAATTTCCATCCAATATCCTTATTCGTAAGGGTGTTACTAGAACATGGATAGATACAAACAATAGGATTAGTCATCCTCACGCTGGGTTTAAGGCTGGGGTCATCACAACAGACCAAGTATTTAGGCTCAATCTCCTGGCCCAAAAATAGGTTGCCTTACAATAAATTGAGCTATATATAACATCTGTTGGCCTGCAAAGAGCGTTTGACGAAGTTCCAAGACAAAAACTAGAGGATAGATTAATTAGCTTGGGGGGGGGATTTCATTTCCACTGCTTAATGCAATCAAATCATTATATTCCAAGAACAAGGCAGTAGTGAGATGAGGGATATGAGGGATGCAACAACAGCACCATTTGAGGTACAGAAAAGTATGTGCCAAGGCTGTGTCCTGGCGGCAACCTTGTTCAATCTGTACATTGATTGTGTCATTGAAACCCTGCTATCGGCCACGACAAACGCTCCATTGTTAGGCAAGGATAAATGATTTCATTATTATTTGCTCGTTGGGACTCAGCTGGAAAGACTGAACAAGCAGCTGGAATTATTTGCTGTCTTCTGTGAACATTATGGCTGAATGATCAACCGGGCCAAAACTAAATGCATGGTCTTTTAACCTCACAAAAGTAAAGATTTAAAATTGACCAAGTATATTGATGGTAAACCCTGTTGATCAGGTGTGCTCTTTTGATTATTAGGTTTGCAGATAGGGGTAGCTGACCTCAGCAGTTAGACAAATCTAATGTAACATTAAGCAAGTGTAGTTCAGTCACACCCAGATTTATGGAAGAACATGGTAATGATGCAGTAAGGCCAGCTTTAAATATATGTATAAACTACAGGCTCAGCAGGCAGAGGTCTATGGTGCAGAGATTTGGAGGCAAAGCTCCACTAAATCGCTGGAGGTCACAGAGAATTTGCCCCTGAAAAATATTCGTAACTTACCAAGGAGCACTCCTACTATATCTCATTATATGAGGGAACTGATCTCTGTGGTATTGGCTGTGACACTGCAATTAAGCCTCTGCTCCATTGGGTGCGAGTCTGGTGTACACCATTGCTCGTTCTATATAAGGAACCCATTCAGTATGTGTTACAGTAATATGGAGGGAGTAGTTTAGCCTGCCGTAAGCATGTGTAAGTTGTGCTAAATTTATCTGGGCTATTGCAGTTATTGGAAACAGCCAACAAATATTCATTGTAAACTCAAAACTGCCCTATTATCGGAATTCAGGCATAACACTTGGCAACATGTTATTGATCCGAATCGGAGTTCCCCACTTTTGAGGTGTTATTGGGACTGCAAAGTGTCCTTTGGTTACGAGCATTATTTAGAACGTAAAACCTGCTATGGCACACACACTTTATTTCAAGTTTAGGTGTGGCAGTTTAGCACTTGCCACACAGGCATGTAAAGGCACATGGCTGCAAACAATTGCTGTCCACACTGTCCGGATGCGAGAGAGATGGACATTCACTTTTTGCTCACTTGTGAAGGTTATATTTAAGAGGGAATCTGGAGGTCCCTCAGGGTTTGAGAAGAAAGGAGCACTGAGCTGGGTGGTGTGCACTCAGTGAGTCTTCTTGTGTCAATACAGCACGTTTCGGGCATTCATGCCCTTCATCAGGTATATTTGATTTCACTTTAAGTTGTAACAACCTTGGAAAGTTATCATTTTCACATGAATGTATTGTATTTACAATTTATGATTTGTTAGTTAATCGAAATGCACATGATTGTATGATAAAAATGTGCACATTTTTCACTTTATGCTTCTCTGTATATTGAATCCCTATATGTTACATTAAACATTTTACTTTGCTGATCATATTTGCTTACACTATTGAAGATTTTAAGGCATTGTTAGCCCAAAGTGTGCCCTGATTTTGTCCCCAAGCCCTGAGGGACCTCCTATTTGTCTTTTACATGATATTGTAGCCAAGATCCAAATGGGAGCATCTAAAGTGTGAAGAAACCTTGCTGAAACCATAACGGTAATTTCCCCTTAATTCCTTAAACGACAGGTGTGCACCTCTACACTTCCTTTTTAAGGTTATATTTAAAGCCAACTTTCATTGAAGCTAGCATACGTAATACATCAGTTGCCATTTCGGCTTCGAAAAGTTAAGAAATGCTGCTTTTGTTTGCGCTGTGTCAACCTACATTTACTGTGCCTGGATTATTAGGAAAAGGTTATTGGATAACAATATTTAAGGTATTGCTGCTGAATATTGGAAAGCTGACAATTCTAATTCTTCCCTAATGTGAGACTAGAATTTTTGCTTACACCTGTGATTTATATGTATTTTTACAGCCTTGTCTTCCACTTCTGCTAATGTGAATATCTGATTTCAATGTAACTATTACTAGTAGAGCTGTGTCTATTTCTTCCCCTTCAAGTATAATGACCTGGTGCGATTGGACTAAATGCATTGCATCTTTTAGAAATGACCCCTTACACACCTACTTAAAGCCAAACACTGACTGCAGGTGCACGTTTGTTTTTTCCAAGTCCTATGTCCTGGAGGTCTAGAAATACTGAGATTTTGTGGGTTGGTAGCTGAAATCCTGTTTGACTATTATTATTGGTGGTTGTTCAAAATGTCTAGCTTGACATATCAGGCTATGAAACCTGGATTCCAGTCTACTGTATCAAGTGTTAGTAATCTGTGCCAGTGTCAGTAATCTGACCCTGTCAAGATGGGATTGAAAACCTATCAACATGGGGTCAGAGGCCTACAAGGGTGGAAGACAGAGCCAGTCCCACCCCAAGAGGCGAAGGAGGCAGTTGGGAGGGCCCCACTCCCCATCCCTTCTTTATGTGGCAGTGTACTTGGCAATAGTACCACTCTTGATCACCCCATAGTTGTGTAACAAAATGCTAGCCAGTCTCTCTCTTTAAAACTACAATAAGCAGCATCCATAGTGGTAGACAACCAAGAAAACTGCCCAAACCAGCCTCCATAAAAGGACAGCGTCCCAGTGAACCCCAAAAGGCAGCTCCAGAAAGAAGAACCACTATGCAACGCTGCCCAGCAGACTACATTAGGTGTGGGCATGTATGCAGAAAGCTGCAAGTCACTCGGTAATGGAATAAGGCTCGCCTGTGACACAGCTGCAGAGTAGGTCCCCGGCAAAGACTGCAATCTCATGGACTCTGCAAACCCACACACAACCCGGAACATTTATTATGATGAGCTGCCACTGACTATATTTGGCAAACCCACACGTTAGGGAAGGGGCATGACCACCTTATTTTTATTTTGCTGAATGCAACACCTACCGGGTGTGGAAGACCAACAGACTGGACGGAGAACCAGCAGGGGAAAACCAATGGACGAAGGAGGGCGAGGATAGAAGGACACAGGAAGTTGTGGGCTGTTCGAGTCAGTTCAAAGGAGGAGGAGGTGGGAGACAGAGACCAGAAGGATGGAGTAGAGGAGCTTGGGGGCAATTTATAGAATAAGTAAGGTATTTGCTGGTGAGCGAAAGTGGTATTATGTTGCGAGTGTGTGTGCAAGTAGTGTAAGCGAGTGGTAGGAGAGAGTAGGGAATGAGTGAAAAGGGGACTGAGGGAGCAAAAGAAAGATGACTGATGAGCATGTGTGGGGGAGTAGTAGTGTTGTAGATAGAGGAGTAGTAGTGGTGGTGTAGCTGGAGTAGGTAGTACTGGTAGAGGAGGAGGAGTCAGTGAAGAGGAGGAGGGAGTGTTAGTGGTGTTGAGGTGGAAGTAGTAGTGGAGTGGAGGTTTAGTCAGTGTAGTGTGGAGACAGAGAGCAGTAGCGGTGCAGGATGTAAGAGTGGAAGCAGACCATACAGCGAGGAACATCGGAGGGACAGAGGAGGAACACCAAGGGTGAGAGTGGAGACAGTTGATGGAGTAGGGAGGGAGGGGAGTCGGACGAGGAAGGACAGAGAGAGAGAGAGAGACAAAGGAATATACAGTGCAGAAGGATAAGAGCGGATGACGATGCGAGTGTTTGGAAGGCACAACCCTTCAAAGCATACCTTGGGAGAAGTTGCTGGCTAGGAAACAGATTGTTCCCCTTTAGGCCATCATGTTGAATTATACACTAATTAGACAGTAGGGGTTACCAATCTCTTGTGACCAGCCTGAGGTTTAGGGAAACCAGGGCTATGGAGGGAGGGACCGTCCATTCCTAGATACAAGTGAGAGAGAGAGGGAGGGAACTTGAAGCATTTTTTCCCAATCAAAATAAAAACCGATGAACTGGGAGTTGGTTCGTTCTTGAGGCCATCTAGGGCACTACATATCAAGAGAATAAAGCTTTCTAGAGATTAAAATCCTTGAAGAATTAATCTGCCCAGCTGTTGGGACCCATCAATGTTCTAAAAATGGAAAATAAATTATTAGGTCCCTAGAACAGCGTTTGTAACCTTGAATTATTTTTCCCCTGGTTTACAAACATGTCCATCCTTAAAATGATTTCGGAAAACACACATGCACTTCTGATAACTTTATTCACAATTGTTTTAATGTGTTTAGTAGCCAATTGCCAAATTGATGGTTTCAGTGTTTTTTTTTTCTTTTTTTTTTTTTAAATTTTCTTTTTTA
This sequence comes from Ambystoma mexicanum, assembly GCF_040938575.1. Lineage (NCBI taxonomy): Eukaryota > Metazoa > Chordata > Amphibia > Caudata > Ambystomatidae > Ambystoma > Ambystoma mexicanum. The sequence continues at coordinate 1,148,447,060 of NC_090932.1, forward strand.
AATGGTACCTCTGGGCAATGTTTGCCGTTATGAAGACTGTTAAAATAAATCCCATTTAAGAAAACCTGAATGGGTCCGTTTCATCCGGACCCATTCTGTATTAACTAACCTGCCATTCTAAAGGCTGGTGGGTGCCTAAGGACTGCGTTCAAGGCAGTTAAACAGGGAGCCAATATTCCGAAATGGAGACATGCCTGCACATCTCTGCATTGCTTTCTGGTGGACTTTTTAACTGTGCATAGTTAGCGTGAGACACTTCAAAGCAATAAAAAAACAATACAGGTGGGCAAGTAGGTAAATGTAGGAAGGTTAAAAAAAACTGGACTATGGGGGACACATTTATAAAGAACACAAAGTAACAAAACAAAAAAAATAAACAATTAGGAAATAAATGCAAAATGTGCCCATACGTTATGTTATGGCGCATTTGTAAAGCGTTTTATATACCATTGGTATGATCTCAAATCGCTGTCGGTTCAAAGCCCTTGTGGGCCGTAGTCCAGGTCAGTGGAGAGAATAGTGTAGTATATAGTGCTTGGCTGCACTCAGTATGTGTGCAGCCAGGGCGGTTTGCAGAGTGAGTAGCTGCATTCTAATGATATGCGTGGTGCAGTGGTTGAGAGAGGTCAGTGGAATGTGTGCATCAAGGTAGGTAGCCTCTGAGTCTGCATTCTGGCAGCAGTGGAGACTGTGTATGAGATGATGAGTACACCTAGGCAGATTTCTCCATGGGGTATAACTGCGTTCTAAAGACTGTTGAGGTGTTCATGGAGTAGTGTAGGTATGTGTGCAGCTAGGCCAAATTGATCGAGGGGTATCGCTGCGTTCTATTGTTTGTTGGTGTAAAGGAGAAAATGAGCATATTGCTATGAGTGAATGTCTGTGCTTAATGGTGAGAGACCCTTATTCCTGGTTCCTTTCCAGAGCCGCTGAGCTGACCGTGACTGTGCTGGTGGTTCAGGGTAGTAGATCTCGAGAGAAATTCCCAGACTAGTGAAGAGTATGTTGTGATTACCCGGTTAGAGGGTCCTTGTTTGTGAAGCTGAGTTGTAAGTGTCCCCCTACCTGCACTATCTAACACGTGCTGTCTGCACTTAACAGGGTTGGAGGAGGCAGTGCAGGTGTGCAACCGGGAGAGTAGGGACCTAGGCATGTGGTTCAGAGGGTGCCAAGTAGCCAGGGAAGTATCAGACAGGAGATCAGCAGGGTAAAGGGAAGAGAGAAGGCAGAAGCAAAGAGGAAAGTCTTGAGCTGCTTGCAGAACCAGAGATGTTTCTGCTCAAGTTTCAGAGAGGCACAGAGGCTGTTCCAAAGGGAGGCGTATATCAGGCCGGCCTTGTGCACTGCTCGGTGGGTAATGCATAGGATTTTAAAAGTGTCCCTTCATCCAATTGGGAGCCAGTGAAGGGGCAGAGATCAGGTGAGACGTGATCCCTTTGTCCCAGTGCAAGAAGATGTCTGGTAGCCATGTTGTGGACTCTTTGGAGTTTGTTAAATTGGTAGGCTGGTTCACCCAAGAAGGAGTTTGCATAGTCCAGTCTGGACATGATGATGGACATAATTGCAGCCCGTCTGTTGGGGTAGGTGAGGTAGGGGAAGATGCATCTCAGAAGCCTAAGGTGGTACTGACAGGATTGGATACATTATTGATCTGGTGGGACAGGGTTAGGCCCGAGTCTATTATGCAGCCAAGGCTTTTGACTGTGGTGGAGGTAGGGGGCCATCTTAATGGTTGCAGGAGTAGAGCTGTATTGCTGCACACCATGATCTCTGTTTTGCCTGGGTTCAGAAGGAGGTGGTTGTCATCCATAAGTCTATATCTCAGACATGCTGGTGGTCGAGTCGGAGCTTGATTTTGAAAATGTCAGGATAATTTGGGTGTCATCAGCGTAGTTATAGCAGGTGAAGTTGTGCAAGTGGCTAATACCTGGCAGAGGGGTCATTTAGAGGTTGAAAAGAGGTGAGTTCCAGGCGCCCTGGAGTACTCCAGTGTTCAATGGGTTTGCAGTAGATCGGAAAGGGGGAGGAAAGTGATTTGTTGCCTGTTGTTGAGCAAAGAGGCAATCCAGTTGAGTACTGAATCTCGGATTCCGAAGAAGTGAAGTCAGCCAAGGAGGACCGAGTGGTTAATAGTGTCAAAAGCTGCTGAGAGATCAAGGAGAACAAGTGCTGCACATCCTTCAGAGTCTGCAGAGACTTTGAGGTTATCCCAGATCAAGATCAGTGTGTTTTATGTTCCGTGGTGTGGCCGGAAGCCTGATTGTGCAGGGTCTAGGAGGTTGTTGGATTCAACGAAAAGGTTCAGCTGAGAGTATGCAGAACGGTCGTAATGTTTCACCAAGAATCGGGTGTTGGCGATAGGCCTGTAATTGAATGGCTAGAGTGGGCCGAGGCATGCTTTCTTTAGGAGGGGTTTGACATGCGCTATTTTGAACGGATCTGGGAAGATGCCAGAGGTGAGGGAGTCATTGAGTATGAACCTCGCTCGTTCTCCTGCACAGATAGAGGTGAAGATGGTGAAGATTTCTTTGAGGAGAGAGGCGGGATAAGGGTCAATGGGGGGGACCCAGAAGGTCTGTTGCTAGAAAGTAATTTGGGAAACGCCTCACCTGAGATATCGAGATAGGGTTGAAAGAGGTGAAAGAGGGTGTTTTGGGGGCAAGGGGATCTCGAGGAGCAGATGTCTGGCGTGGGGTGAGGTTGGAAAGTTTGGCCTCGAGGGTGGCCGTCCTGCCCAGTGCTATGTTGTAAAAGTGTTGAGAGAGTGAGTTGCAGAGCGTTTGTGTGGATGTGGTCGGGGCAGTGGTGCAGGAGGGCTTCTAAATACTGTGTGGAGATCTTTGCTGCTGGTGTGGCAGCTCAAGATTCTTTTATTGTAATAGGTTTTTTTGGCCTTTTGGATCTCAGATTTGTAGTTTCGGTGGTGGTGGGTGTCCACAAACACAGATACAAAATTTTATTATTCAGGTTTCCTACCTTCATTTTTTCCCATAAGGTTTGGCAATTTACAGTATCAAATGCTTTGGTAAAATCAATAAAAACACATACAAAGAGTCCTATTTTTATGCAACAGAGTGCTAGGTATAAAAAACATTAAAATCCATAAATAAGTAATTGTGCTAAAACCCTTTCTGAACCCCTATTAATGAATACTAATAATCTTATCCTTCTCAATCCATATATTTATAGACTGTAAAAGTAAATTTACTGGAGATCTTGGCACTAGATTCAATCATGGCCAGAATTCTAGAATTCTCTGGACAATCCCTTGGGACTTTCTTATAAATTGGTATCAGTTGTGACTGTTTCCAAGAAATAGGTATCCAACCTGTGGTCAAAATCTTCTGGAATATGACAAGCAGGATTTGTGCCCAGAAATTTGGATGTACCTTAAATAAAGCATTTGGCAGACCATCCGGCCCTGGATGGTTTTCAGTCGTTGATCATTTTTTCAATGTCCTCCAGGGAGAACTTAAAAAACCCTCTGTCTTCAATATTAAAATAATTGTCATTTTCTTCCAATACCCTCGCTCTGAAATATAATTTCAAATTATGATCCTCCCATACCTCACTCGAGATGGGGTTAATGTCTCTCCCTGTTAGTTGATTCATATTGTGCCCATGGTAGATCTACCAAACATTTTTGGAATCCTTACGTTTTAGGACAGAGAACATGACTTTCCACTGGGTGGAGGCTGTTGTGCCTTTATGCATTTTATACCAATTTTTAAAGTGAAAACTTAATTTCCTAATCTCGCAATATTGCTCAGTGGCCACCTTCACATTTCTTTTTACCCAACGAATATCCTTTGCTAATTGTTTCTTCTTCAACGCTACATTTGAATCAAACTTTCTGGTGTTATATTTGCTTAGTGGAGCTTTTTCCTCTGAGCGATTGCGAGGTTAGAAATAAAAGACTGGATGATCTGGTAAAAATATTAATTATTTTCAAAGTTCATAACATTTTCTTTAATTACCTTCTTTAATTACCTGAGACGACAGGCTAAAACCTATTCCCAGCAAATTGCCTTCTGTCCATCTAATTCTATTACCACTGTTACAAATTGAGAATTTTCCAACCAGTTGACTAGGGGGAGGAAAGGAGTCAAAGTTAAGGGTGGCCTCCATTACCACATGATCACTCAATTCATTTGGAAATTGCATAAAAGTGCACACATTCATGCACCCACCATGCGCCCTTAGAATAAAAATCAATCCATGAACGCTGGATTCCATTGGACCAGGTTTACTATAAGTCATCCAACACAACAATCACTAATTGTAATAATTGGTAAGCTTGGAAGAATAGGAACCAGCAACTAGTGTTATTTCTTAGTTCATCCTCAGAAGAGCTTAAAGCCCCCAATTCAAACTGGTTCATAACAAAAATATTCTTGGGAGATTAAGAACTTCATTTTTTTTTTGTATTGCGGTCGGTGGAAGTGAAGATCTCCTATTATGTGATATAAACCACATGGATAAACAGAACTAAAATATGTAATTAACTGTTCCAATCGCTCGATAATCTGAGACTGTTTAGCATTACCTGGAGGGTTATACACATTTATGAATAAAATGGGAGAATTCCCACAAGACCTGGAACGTTGCACCATTAGTGCCAAAACCTGATCCATTTGCTGTGCAGAGTGAAATTCTGTAGCCTTTAAATGGTTAGCAAACCCTATAATCAACCCGCCAAAGGGCCTGCCTTTCTCAGATCTCATAGCCTTCTTTGAAATATTGCGAAACCATCCAGGAACTCCTGCATCAACCATGTCTCTTGGAGGAGAAAAATATCTGCCATAGTGAGATCGAGACCTTTAGGATTCGCAGTTCCAGGATATGATAAGTAGTTTCCTGGAGCACTGTATTCACTCAACACCTTCCAATCCAGCATAAGTATGGCCTTCAGCAAAGCATTCCAAACCCTCTTCCTTTTTTTTCTGAAACGAGGAGCAGATTTTTTTCCACAATGTCCATTATAACATGTTCTGGAACACATTCCCCCAACGTTGAGTTTTTTGGTAGGCTTTCCTGCCTTTGCTTCACCTTTATCTCTTGTATAAGTTTGTTTGCCAACTGCAAGTCATCCATTAGCCTATATCATGATTAGCTCTATTAAAATGTGGGACACAAGGTGGATCACCGCCCAATTCGACTCGCATGATAGTCGTGGAAGTTCAGCTAATTTAATATCGTGAGTGGTGATCATTTTTAGTGGAGTGATTTGATGGAGTAGTTCCAGCACATTTGATCAGTTCAAAAAACCGGGCTCGCTAAAGTAGCATATAGATCAATTATTTGTATCCGATTAGAGGCCACTTTCAACGTTTGAGAGCAGAGAAGGTCGAGATTCAGCATGTTACAGTTCTCAGCCTCTATAGTATCCGAAATATCAAAATAATCAATATTCTCCTCCTCATTAAAGGCCCTAGGGTTTCAGGTTTGTTTCCCTATAGATGATGTGGGTTGCTTGTTGTCTTTTTCTGTATTAAATACTGATGAAAGGAAGTTATCTTTGATTAGCTTCAGGCCCGTCCCTTTTTGTCTGGTCGGGCTATTTAAATTTTTTAACCTGAGACCAGGAAGATACCCAGACTTGGATGTTTTTTTTCTTTTTTTTTTTTTTTAACTCCCTCAGCCTTCTCAGGCAAAACAGAGAAGCCCTTTGAATTCTCCTGACAAACCAAATGACTAGGAAAGCCTTGTTTAGCCTGCTCTGCTTTACCCAAAGTCATCCCTTTAGCAGCCACACAATGTTTAGTTTTGGCTATGCATTTTTTATTCGGCCTGGTGTGTTTCATGCATCTCCGACTGTGGCATTTTTTGGAGCGATTGGCAAATGTTGACATCCTCCTGGCCCCCAGTGCCATTTCTAAGCTCATTTACAGATGTGGGTTGGAAGATGACAGATGACGTGTTAACTGCTATAACCTTGTTGGGGGATACCTCATTTGTTGAAGGTACGGATGCAATTTGTAGTGGGAGCAGCATCTCTGATCTCATCGAAGTCCAGTTTTATTATCTGCTGATATTTGTACATATTGCTACAAAGAGCAAACAAGACTTTGAGCAAAATCATAAACTCTGGTTCAATGCAAGGGTCATCCAAAGAGGAGGCATCACTAGAGGAGAAGCTTGCGTGTCGTTTAGGTGAAGGAGCATACGCATTCATGCCGATTGCAGTTAAATTTGGTGAGTTTGCCAAGTTTGTGGATGGAATAGGGCATGGGTCCTTGCTGACCATTCACCCATGGTGGTAGCCTGATTTTGTGGGTTAGCCCCCGCCTGTAGGTTTAAGCACAGTTTTAGCAGAGAGTTATTGTCGATCAGGTTTTCCACCAACAGACTGTGCTCAATGGTCGTGGAACTAATTAAGTCTTTTGGAGGAATCACTGGGGCGGGTTCACTATTGAATATATTTTTATAGGTTTGAGGAAAACCATAATTTTGCCACTTTCTGAGTTCTCAGTATGCTTATGTCCAAAATAGAGTGTGCAAATCCCGCAAGTAAGGATTTTGATTGGGTGTTCAGCTTCATTGTATTACTCTAACACAACACACCAGAGCATATGGTGCGATCTTTGGAGCAAAGCGAATAGCTACGGCTGGTGGCCAGCATCCTAAAGCAATCGGCACCAAGCCATGGGTGCTTAGACGTTGTTAGACCCAGCAAAAGTTCAAGGACATAGTTTGCCCACAGTCACCACCTGCACATGATTATATCCTTATGTAATCAATCATCAAAATTGGTGGAAATGTGGATGTGGAACAGAGACCCCCAGAGGTTCAAAGGCGCTTGGCACGCAGTCACTTCTAGGTAAGAAACCAAAAAGGAGCCCTTTACCTTACCTTAGGAAGCTCCGCCTGGCCACTCCTTTCCACACCTCACAGGTCTCCCCCATTGTCGGAGGAATAAGTGCAGGGTGAGCTGTAGGCTAGATGAGCAAAGTAAACAATCAGCCACTTCGGTCAGCCACAGATGAAACCCTTTACGCTTTCACCAGCACATCAAAAAAGACACGCCAGCAGTTAAGATAAGATTCAGTCCTCCAAGGGAATTTTGAATAAAGATTTAAAACTTGCAGTTGTTAAAGTCTACGTAGGTCTTACCATAACCAGCACAGAGAATCGGGGACACCCAACCACAGGGGGTGCGACAGCCAATACGGCGTAGAGGCAGGGAAAAGGCTTCAACGTTGCAGGGCTACCAGGCCGCAGGTTTCAGAAGGCTGACTCAGCAGCTGTGGAGCCCCCTGTCCAACACCGCCTAACACTGTCCACTTCTGCTCACTGGTAATCCTTTTACAAGATCCAAAGGTTGCTGGGTAATGCAGTTAAAGGAGCAGTTGCCGCCAGCACTACGTAACACTTTGCCCACTTTTGAGATGTTTCTCACTTGTGAACCCCCCCCCCCCCTCCATAGATCACCCTCTACACAAATGTCTTTGGAAGGAGTTAAAGTTGGATCAGCATGTTAATGCCACATGGGGATCATTAGAACTTTGAACGATTGAGGATGATGCATACTTTGCGAAAACCCTGCAAACCCAACTAACCCACTAACCCAAAAAGCATCAATAATCTACAGTTCCATGCACATCACTACATACTCATGGGACCAAGTTTTCCTAATGCCAGGCATTTCCTCAATATTATGTTTTGACAGCAGCATTCCCACAAATCCAGGATGGTGTTCTACTATGGAAGGTTCTTCTCTTTCCTGGTGTAGAGTGGCATGCAACACCATTTCATGGCCTTGTTTGTTGTGGTAGGTAGTGTCCCCACAGAGCGGGGGGCACCAAATGTAAGCCCATCTGTGGTTATCACCATTTTAACTTCCATTTGAAACAGCTTAAGTCTCTGGCTTCTACCCACTTATCTAAACAGTTCGCAAATTGATTCCTGTTGTATGCTTACTTCCTCATAAACCCTATTGAAGAGAGAGACCTAAATGTGGCCATCATTGCACCTATCCCACTCTCATCTCGGCGACAGAGAAACAAAAAGATGTACATCGTTCCTGTGCCTCTCCTCCCCATCTTCAATGTATCATAGGTGTGAAAAACACTACTCACTCAGACATTGGTTCAGACAGTTTCAAGATGACGGTGCTGGAGAGATACCGAACTGGATACCCCAGCCCCTATGATGAGTAGCAATTACCCTGGAGATGAATGGGGATGCAGATCTTTATTCATAAATCAATAATCGAAATGACTTGGGTAGTTGGCAAAAGGAAGACTGTTTTAATGTCAATTATCTAAAACAGGGAGCATAACGAACATCAACGAACTCGCTCGATCCTCTTACTCAAACATCCTTAGTAAAAACTGAGATCTTATAAGCAAAACCCATCACCAATGACGTTAACCTATATATGAACCAATGTCATCCTACGTGGCAAACTACAAACACCTATGCGTATGGGTGATTGGATCTGAGTGAATATCTAAGTATAAAATCCATACTAGTCTAAAAAAGTGTCAATATGTGATTGGCTACTTATCAGGTGGGGCAACTAAGCCCTCCCCTAAAAATGACCGCTATGAACGTCACTAAATACACAATGTCCCATTGGTTTACACAACTATAGGACCCTTAAATATGCAGTCCTCTATAATTGGTTGGCACTCTAACCTCAGTCAGTAATTTTCCACGTTTAGCAGCATGCTGGCTGGCCATCCAGGTTCTGGTGAGCTTGCCTTTTCCATTGCTTCCCACCAATTAGCATATCAATCCATCATCACCTCAGTGTTCCACTGTCAATTAGTCTTTGAAGCTTAGCCTTGAGAGTGTTCTTAGCTCTGATAAATTTAGGGAGTTAAAAGCACGGTCTGTCCTCGTGCATAGGTGTGACCATCTCGTTCAACCAACTTCATGCTCCCATGTGACTAGAGACCATGCAATCTAGCCTTTTGGTGTATTTAATACTGTTTTTTAATGGACATCTGATGTCTTCCTTGTTATGTTCATGCCTTCTATACATGAGTTTTCTTCTTTCACACAATTTGTATCCAATGTCAGTTTACTCCAGTTTGAGAAGACCTTGGCTTCTTTGGCTCACCCAGCCTTGTCTGCTGAGATTCACTTTGTAATTCAATTTGCTTTTTAACTGCGACACACTCGAAATGAGGCCTTCTTGCTACTGTCCAGCACTGCTATAATTCGTAGTGGAAACATCCATCCTTCACTTGTCCATAGGTATATAAGTATATGTTGGCGCTTAGCCGCAATCTATTCACTATAAACTGGCCTTGAGATTACTTAGTGTGCTTGCGTTTCATTTGCATCTCTACACGTGTAAAATGACTTAATGTCTTCATCTGTTTCTGTGGCATAAGCTTCTTCACCTTGATCCCAATATGTCACTTATCCTTGATACTTTCTCGATGCCTTATAGAATATCTGCATTCTCTGGTCTCTGCATCTCTTATATGAACGTCATTTCAGCTCTGCGTGACGTTTACTGTGGATGGTTAGTGACATTACCATTCTTCCTTGCCATTTATTGGCTCTGCTTCCTCAGGGATTTCATTCAAATGGCCATCATATTTTCTTGTATGCAGGTATGGTTTTCTCAATAGGAACCTTGCCTCCAGGAGTCTCTTTGCTGTCGGTATTTTCACTGGTACCGCACAGAGTCCATATTCTGCTCTTTGTCGGTTCAACTGTTCTGTGTATGTCACATACTCTGGTTTCCAACACACAGGTAAAATGGGACGGGCAGTTGAGTGATGGTGGGGGGGGGTACTCAGCTCCCACTCTACAATACAGCTGCAATCAAAGGAAAGGTTGACTATAACCTCGAGGAAGCTGATGACGTCTCGACTGACAGTCTGACATATATGTGTTAGACATGAAGCACATAGGCATCCCTGCATGAAGTTAAGCAGACACTTTAAATCCATTGCTGATAGACACTAAGAACATGCTTATGACTCACTTAGATGATGCACACACACTTTTGCTGAGCACAAAACGCAAGTCGCACACACAACTGTGCTGCCGCTAAAAACCAACTAACATGGGCTGCCATCTACAACAAAATGGAAGCCACAAGTACATTGCAATGTATGGAAGGAGGAGAATGGACTTGAGAAAGCAGAGATGAACCGGCAGACTGATCTCGTTGAAACACACAGACCAGGCTTCCAGTGCAGCCACCATACACAGCTTTGCTAAGGACACAGAGAGAAGGAAAGTTACAAGTCAGCAGAAAGGATAAGACACCTGCACGGAATACAAGCTGAAACTCCTTATAAATGCACGCAGGATTAATCACTTCTGTGGTTTCTACACACGTGATCTGAACCTGCAAGACAGAGCCTATTAATTCAAGCCAGTCTGAGGTGGCTGTTCCCATTAAACTGAATGCAAGATGATACAAAGCAATATCAGGTGCAAAGCAAAATGTTCTGTCTCAAGGCCAAGGATACCGGAGCTGGTAACTTGTTGAGAACACCCAGCACATTTGTGGTCATTCCCACCGCCATGGTTAATTGCACTTGGCCTGGTAACTTTCCAAGGCTGAGAAGACCCTCTCTGTCCAATCCCTATCCACCTTTCATGATAAGCCCATACTGTGTTGGATCCTCCAATCAGGAACAAGTTACTTACCTGTAACTGTTGTTCTCCAGCATGGGTCTGGCATGGATTCACATGCTCATGAATATTCCCCGTCGTCAGGCTGGGAATCCTCGGTAAAGAAAAAACCAGTATCAGTTTCGTTTCTGATCTGTCTTTCGTAGTAATAACCAATCACTGGTCTCTGCGTCATACTGACCACAGCCAATGACTGCCCTCTACCTAAGCACCGCCTCTGGCAGCCATCTTCAGATTTGGAAGCACGTGAAGTGGCAGTATGACCAAGTGAAGAGCCGCAGAGGGGTAGGCGGGAGGGCTCGCATGTGAATCCATGCCAGACCCATGCTGGAGAACAACAGTTACAGGTAAGTAACTTGTTCCTTCTCCAGCATGGGGTCTGGCATGGATTCACATGCTCATGAATAAAGAATACATAGCAGTACACACATGCACAACCACGGGAGGTGGCAAAGGCTCAACATTAAGCATCACATCAACTCAACATTAAGCATCTTACCTCCTCACCAGGCTCACCTCAGGCGAACAGGTTGCGCAGCACTGCTTGGCCGACCCTGGACTCCTCCCTGGAATCCCGGTCGACGCAGTAGAATTTCGTGAAGGTGTGCGTCGACCTCCACGTAGCAGCCCTGCATATGTCCAGCAGGGGCACACCAGATAGGAACGCCGTGGTAGCTGCGATCGCTCTGGTGGAATGGGCTCTCGGACGGCCAGGCAGCGGTCGGTTTGCCAACCGGTGACAGTACATGATACAGCCGGAGAGCCATCTGGAGATGGAAGCCTTCGAGAGAGCCTTCCCCTGATTGACAGGTCCAAAGTTCACAAAGAGTTGTGACGTCTTCCGAAACCCCTTCGTGCGGTCCACGTAGAACTTCAGCGCTCTAGCTACATCCAGCGAGTGCAAAGTCCTCTCAGCCGGCGACGAAGGCGACGGGAAGAACACAGGTAACACCAAGGGTTCGTTGAGATGGAAGTCCGACGGTACCTTGGGCATGAAGGAGGGGTGCGTCCTGAGCACTACCCTCGTGTCGTGGAAAGTCAAGTACGGGGCCTTGCAGGAAAGGGCCTGGATCTCTCCCACTCGTCGTGCGGAGGTGATGGCCACAAGAAAAGCTGTTTTCCATGATAGAAACTTCAACGGGGCCGAGTGCAGAGGCTCGAACGGAGGTCCCATGAGCTTGGTCAGCACCACGTTGAGCTCCCACGCCGGGGCCGGAGCCTTCACCGGCGGGAACGATCTGAACAGTCCCTTCATGAACTCTTTCACCAGACGATGAGACCACAAGGACGTCCGCCCCGTGGTTCTGGTGTATCGGGAGATCGCAGCAAGATGAATCTTGATGGACGCGTGTGCCAAACCAGCTTTGGCCAGCGTCAGCAGGTACGGCAGTACTTGGGGAGCCGTAATCCGTAGAGGGTTAATCTTCTGTGCGTGGCACCAGACAGAGAACCTCTTCCATTTGTGTCCGTAGCATTTAAGAGTCGAGGACGCCCTGGCCTTTGCAAGAACCTCTCTGCAATCGGCCGGTATGTCGTATCCTCCAAACTCTAGCGCTGCAGGAGCCAGGCCTGCAAGTTCAGCGACTTCGGGTCGTGGTGGAGGATGGCGCCTCCTTCCCTGGAGAGTAGATCCGCGTCCGCCGGCAGCTTGATCGGCGGGGACGCTGACAAGTCCAGAAGGTCCGGGAACCATATCTGCCTCGGCCACGCAGGTGCGACGAGGATCATCCTGCACCGTGACCTCTTGAGCTGGTTGACGAGCCGGATTAGCAGAGGCAAGGGAGGGAACGCGTAGAGGAACAGGCCCTCCCAGGGGAACGAGAAAGCATCGCCCATGCTCCTCGTCTGGGGAAACCTGCTGGCGAACCTCCGGCACTTGGAGTTCGTCGCCGTCGCGAACAGGTCGATCTGGGGTGTGCCCCACCGTCGGAAGAGGCGATCCACCAGATCCTGCCGTAGTTCCCACTCGTGGCACGAGCGCAGCTCCCTGCTGAGTGAGTCGGCGATGGTGTTTTTTATCCCTGCCAGATGAAACGGCACCAGAAAAATCCCTTGGGCGACGGCCCAATGCCACAGGTCCTGCGCCTCCTTGGACAGCGCTGGGGACCTGGTTCCGCCCTGTTTCCTGATGTAAAACATGGTGGTGGTGTTGTCGGTGAAGATCCTCACCACCTTGCCCTTGAGGGACGGAAGGAAGGACCTGAGGGCCCAAAACACTGCACGGAGCTCCAGGACGTTGATATGCAGGGACTTCTCCGTCGGGAGCCAGAGTCCCCTCGCGTGCAGATTTTCGGTGTGCGCTCCCCACCCTTCCAGGGAGGCATCCGTGGTCACAGTCTCCTGGTGGGCTGGGGTCTGGAAGTCCATGCCCGCCGTCAGATGCGCGCGGGTGCCCCACCACCGTATCGCTCGTCGGAAACTCTCGTCGAGCTTGATCCTTTCCTCGAAGCTGCCCGTCGTCTGGATCCAGCGCGCATCCAGGAATTCTTGCAACGGGCGCATCCGGAGCCTGCACATGGGAATGAGGTAGATGCAGGAAGACATCATCCCGAGGAGGGACTTGATGGATCTCACTTTGGCCGCGTCGGCCACCAACATCCGTTGCACCTTGCCCAAGATGGTCCTGGTCCTCTCCTCCGACGGGGAGGCCAGAAGGGACACTGTGTCGAGCCTCGCTCCCAGAAACAGTGCGACTTGCGCGGGCACCAGGTGGGATTTGGCGTAGTTCACGGAGAATCCCAGGTCCGTGAGGAGTTGGACGGTCCTTGCCGTGTGGACCACGGCGAGCTCCTTCGTCTTGGCGCGGATGAGCCAGTCGTCCAGGTAGGGGTAGACGTGAATCCCCTCGCGGCGCAGCTGCGCCGCCACCGGTGCGAGGCACTTGGTGAATACCCTGGGTGCCGACCGTAGTCCGAAGGGAAGGGCTTTGAACTGGTAATGACGCCCTTGGACCACGAACCTGAGGAATTTTCGGTGCCCCTTTAGGATGGGAATGTGGAAGTAGGCATCCTCCAAATCCAACGACGATAGGAAGTCTCCTTCCTCCAGTTGACCCAGGACGTGCTGGAGGGTGACCATCCGGAACTTCTGCGCCTTGATGAACTTGTTCAGCCGTCGCAGGTCCAGGATGGGGCGCCATCTTCCCGTCTTCTTCTTCACGAGGAAGTATCGCGAGTAGACTCCGGAGCCCCGAAGCCTCTTTGGGACGAGTTCGATGGCGCCCTTTCTGAGCATCGCCTTTACCTCCAGGAGAAGTTGAGGGACGTGAAGTTCTTTCCTGGCCACGGGGGGGACGCGCGGGCACCTTCTTTGAAACTCGAGCGCGTGGCCCCGGGCCAGGGCGTCCAGCACCCAACGGTCGGTGGAGATGGACTCCCACACGCTGACGAAGCCCGCCAGCCGGCCTCCCACCGGGGTGCTTCGGTGGGGGCCCGACCCCACGGCCGGTTCAATCCTGCTTGGACGCGGCCTTGCCGCCTTGACCTACTTGGCGACGACGGCGGGGTCCGCTAGACTTGCCTCGTCCTCTGTAGGCCTCTTGCGACGACGAGCGGGCCGCTTGACGGTAGGAAGCGAAACCGCCGCCGGAACCTTTGGAGGCGCCCTTGCCTCCGCCGCTCCGAAAGGGCGTCCGTCGTTGCTGCAGGACTCCAAGGGCCCGGGCCGTCTCAGTATCCGCCTTGATGGCCTGAAGGGAATCGTCCACTGTCTTCCCAAACAGGTTGTTCCCGTCGAAGGGCATGTCCAGGACTCTGGTCTGGACGTCCTGCCGAAAGTCCGTAGCTTTGAGCCATCCACGACGTCGAAGGCAAACGCCGTTGCCCAGCTGGCGGAACCCAGTGTCGGCGATGTCCGTCGCCACGGTGATGGCGTGGTCCGAAGCCACTTCACCTTCCTGGAGGATCTCAAGGGCCTCCGCCCTCTTGTCGTCCGGCAGAAAATCCAGCAGGGGAGCTATCTTGTACCAGAGCTCCCTGTCGTAGCGGGCCACGATAGCCAAGGCGTTGGCCGCTTTAATCGTCGTCGCTGCCGACGAGATGACTCTACGTCCCATAGCATCCAATTTCTTTCCCTCGCCGTCCGGCGGGGAAGTCGATGTGGAGGCCGCACCCCCCCCCGCTTTCTTCCTGGCTGCCGCGGAGACGACGGAGTCCGGGGTAGGCTGCGCCCGGAGGCATAGGGGGGCCGTGTCCGGGACCCGGTACTTTTTCTCGTACCGGTCTCTTCTAGCTGGCGTAGTGGAAGGGTTCTTGAGGAGGGAAAGGCCCTCATCCCAAATGTCGTCCAACAGAGGCACTGCGAGGACCGTCTTCCTCTTGGCCTCGCGCCGCTGATAAAGGGAGCCTTCCTTTTTCTTCTCCTCAGGGCAGAGTTGGAAAAGCTCGGAAGCCCTGGAGATCATGGAGTGGAAAGATCCGATCTCGTCGGGCGGAGAAGCCCTGGTGGGGGGCGACGACGGAAAATCCTCGTCGTATGCCTCGTCGTCCGTGGAGGTGGATCCTTCTTTTCTTGGTAGGGGGAACACCAGAAGGTCCCGGTTCTGGATCCCCCGACGGGAGAGGTTCCTCCGTCGGTAACGGTAGCCTCGTCCTTATCTCGGTGCATAAGGACTGTATGGCCAACAAAATGGCCGCCGAGTTGTCTCGCGGCGCTGGCAGAGGGGAATCCGACGGGCGAGCAGGGGCCCCGTCGGTATCCTCGACGATGTCGTCGTCGTCACCCGCGTCGGGGTCCATTCCGACGGGCTGGCCTTGTTCCACGCCTAGGCCGTGGCTTAAGACCTCGATCAGCTCCTCTTCTGAGGTTGAGGCCGAATCTACGACGACGCCCTGCCCCCCCTTCTTCTTCCCCACGGAGGGTTTCACGGGGGTCCTATCGATGGGCACAAAAGAAGACTCCCTCCGAGGAGGCAGGGAGATTCTGGGCCCTGAGGTCGCCACCACTGGCGCAGCCTCCACAGGCTGAGCCAGGGCCGCCGCGACCGTTTCGATAGAGGGCTTGGTCGGATGGATCAAGGCCTTCACCACCTTAGGTGCGCTCACCGCCTTATCCTTGAGGGAGGGGGCACTGCCACGCTCCTCCTCTGCCTTAGAGCTCGACCGGGGCCTCTCCAGGAGCTTCGCCGGGTGCTCGGCCTTCCTCTTACCCGACCCAGAGCGTTGGCTCGTGGTTGATGGTGCCGGGGAGGGTGCGCCCTGCCTGGCGCCCGTAGAGCCCGACCGTTCGGCGCTCCCGGTGCCAGCGGACTCGCGGTGCTTGGCCTTATGTTGGGCCCCCGTCGCCGGGGCGCCCTCAAAGGTCTTAGAAGACCGCTCGGATTTCTTCTTCTTCTCGCCAGACGGGCTCTTACCCTCCAGCCAGTTGGCGAGACGTTGATGACGGTCCTTCATGGTCCGTTCCGACATGTTGCCGCAAAACGCACAGTCCTTCTCCACGTGCGTTTTGTCCTCATGAAGGCAGTAAAGGCAGAAAGAGTGTTCGTCTTCCTTAAAGACGTTCTGCAGCTGGCATCCAGGGCAGACCCTGAACAGCTTTCCGGGCGTCGAGCTTCCCTTCTCCTGGGCCATCTCCGAGACCGGGCCTGAGAAGCTTCTGGAGTCCTCCGAAGTGTAGCTCGACGAAATCTTCACCCTTGAGGGGCACAGACGAATCCGACACGGGTCCCCGTTGATCGGATGTAGGATCGGTGGAGCTTGAGGCTCTTTTGACCGAAAGAATTGAAGTTTTTTGTGAAAAAGCGCGAAAAATAGCACTAACGCTCGAGAGCAATAGCACGAGGATCCCAACACATGAACGTGCGGTAAAAATCTGAAGATGGCTGCCAGAGGCGGTGCTTAGGTAGAGGGCAGTCATTGGCTGTGGTCAGTATGACGCAGAGACCAGTGATTGGTTATTACTACGAAAGACAGATCAGAAACGAAACTGATACTGGTTTTTTCTTTACCGAGGATTCCCAGCCTGACGACGGGGAATATTCATGAGCATGTGAATCCATGCCAGACCCCATGCTGGAGAACTACACACTAACCTGTAACATTTGTACTCGCAACATTCAGAGGTGGTCACAGAGGAGACATCAGATACGTTTTACCCAATTGCCACTCTAACCCCTTATAGAATGTATTTGTAGTTTACCTCACTAACCAATCCCGAGTCCCATTAGGTTTTCTAACATGTAACATGTGACGTTGGGTATTAACAAAACTGGATGGCAGGCTCAAGACCAATAGTGTGTGGAGAATGCTGAATTGTTCATGTTTCAATCCCGGTCATTGAAACTTTAATAAAGGCAGTAAACTTTGTCCTATGGCTGGATCTTCCGTTTTTTGGTGCAGGGGATTGCCCCGGTCCAGCTCCTCTTGCATGTAAATTGGGGAGATTGATAATGATTCCCCTGTGCCCGTCTCCTCACTATCACTCAACTTTTCCCGTTTGGCAAATTCTGATTTTGCTGGCCTGGACAGACATAATCTGATCCTTCTGTATGCCCTCAATTTTTTGCCCTCTTCGAACCCTGACAGGCTGATTTTGCACCAAACTACTTTCATGTTCCATTCTGGGATTTGGGTCAAACCAGCTGATGCATTCTGGGAGATGTATGCTGACCAGGAAACAATGGGCTGGGGGAGGCATACTAAATACATTCACTTGCAACAAGCTGGTGCAAGCTGGACAGACCCCAATTGCATTCACCTGTGACAAGCTCTTGCAGAGGCGAGGCTCCCAAGAGAGGGAGAGGCCTTAATTGCAATCGACTGTTGCAAGCTACTGAAGACTGGACTGGGCTGGACTGGACTGGGCTGGAGCCTGTTCTCTGCCTGGATCAGTTGAGGAATCCCTCCGAGGAGCTGGAGCTCACTCACGAGGCCCCGACACTGCAGGAGCAGCGGGCCTGGCCAGGAATCCATCCGGAATCAGATGCCGAATTCCGGTAAGCGCTAGCACATTGCGCATTTTTTGTGCTCGAATTTCGGAATTCGTTGCACAATCTCCTACAAGCGCACATTGATGCCCCACTAAGAGGCCAAGTAGCCCTGCACTAGCCCTGCACTGAGAAGTGCACTTTTCTGCCCTAATCACAGCTTCTGGTACACAAGGTACCCCTTTCAAAGATGGCCGCCGCACTCTAATCAAATTCAAGTGGTGCCTTACCAGGCACACAGCAGCACTCCTGGCCCTGCCTGATTGGCCAGCTGCACTACATCTCCAGCCATTGGACGCCGGCAGGCGAAGCCGGCCCTCTCTGACCAAGTCCTGCCACCTGCCAGTCCCCTGGCCACCCAACACCAGCCTCCCAAGGTAATATCCACCCGCGACACCTATGCCCTTCAGGGTGACTTGAGCGCTTCTTGCCTAAATGCAAGGCAAAATCCTCTCAAAGTCACACGCCTACTTAAACCCTCCTTCATCGTGTCTGACCACACTCTATTTTGACTGGCTCACAGCCCATTTACAACATTTCGAATCTAGATGCTATGACAAGATCCTACGCCAAACTACTTTATGACTCTCCGATTTATATATATCAAACTCTCTGCCTTTGCTCTGATGATCTGTCCATTCGCTTTTCTGAATTTAGTGGTTAATAAAACTGCACTGTGCCTCATTTATGCTTTGTTAGCCTAATGCAATTCTAGTTACCACTTCTAACTGCATTGTGATCATTTGCCTTTGTTCTGCTGATCTGCTCACCAACTACCCCTAGATCTGTTGACCTGTAGCCCAATGTGTCCTTGTGCAACATATCACCATAGCCTCCAAACTCAATACTGTACTTAAACTCCAAACGCATGTCACGCTTATTCTAAGTGCTATTCGGAATGTAGGTGCTAGGCTAAATCTAGGTGTTATTTTGAACTAAGTGTTACCCTGAACCTAGATGTTATTCCCAATCCAGGCGCTATCCCGAATCTTTGTGCCACTATGAACTCATGCGCTACTCCGATCTACTGCTGTGATAACTTCAAACGCTTGCTATTTTAGATCCTAATTGCTAAACTGCACATCTGCGCTACTCTAAATCTAGGGGCCACTTTGCATGCCTGTATCTGACGATTTTCTGGCAATTCTCATATAACCTGTACCTGTCACTTCTAGGTGCCCTCTGGCACATATGCATTTTAGTGTGTTCTGGGACAGACAACCCTAGGTGCATTTAAGAACAGTCTACTTGCTAGCCATTGTGCCTTAATCTATTGTGTCACTGGGCCTGCCCATTACCCCGCTACTCCGACTACTTGCCTCCCCGCCCATCCCGACCCAGGCGGCTCCCTATCCACCGCAACCCACTCTATTGCCATCTAGTCGACCTTACCACACCATATCCAGGTCGCACACTGACCATCCATGGCAAACCTCCTCTTAACCACTCTCACCCTAACGGCCACACTCGCCTTGCTCTACCACAACAACATCACCCGCCACAAACCTCGACCACAATCACACCCAACCCAACATCCTCCATACACCTCGACTATGGGTTTCTTCGAGACCCAACACACTGACCAACCTAACGGCACCCTCAGCCCCATAGAATGTATCCGCCGATTTGCTGCTCCACCCTCTCCCTGGAACCCATGCACATTGAAAGACAGAAACCTGAGACTCGGCTCTCGGTTCATAACCCCTACGACACTCACCAAAAAACACTCCCCTCTTCCAGCACACAATCTAGCTAAGGCCGCCCAAATCTTGAACATCACCCAAACAGCCCCACTGAGCACATCCAAACAGCCGCTGATCAAGGGCGCCCTCATCAATGCCCGCTCCCTGGTCACCCATGCGCTAGATATCGCAGACTTCATCTCTGCTAACAACCTGCACTTCCTGGCTATCACTGAAACCTGGCTGCATCAAGCAGCAGGCCCAGCGCTTTCCCTCGCCATCCCAGAAGGCTACTCAATACTGAGGAAAGACCGGGACATAGGCAAAGGAGGAGGAGTAGCCTTCATCGCCAAAACATCCCTTGGCCTCAGATTAACCCCACCGCCTAGCTTCCGGTCTGCAGAACTGATGTCAGCCAAGCTTCAACTCTCAGCTACTCAAACCGTACTATTACACCTCCTCTATAGACCCCCAGGCCCCATCACCACATTCGAGGAAGAGATATCTGACCTCCTGACCACCAACACAAAAACAGGATCGCAAATCATCCTCCTTGGCGACCTCAACCTCGGCCTCGGTGACCCAAACGATGCCAATGCACTCTCCCTGGAAAGCACCATCTCCCAACTAGGGTTCAAGCTCAGAATCACAGACCCCACCCACAACAAAGGCAGGACCCTGGACTGGCTAGCGGATCTCA
Source organism: Ambystoma mexicanum (assembly GCF_040938575.1). Lineage (NCBI taxonomy): Eukaryota > Metazoa > Chordata > Amphibia > Caudata > Ambystomatidae > Ambystoma > Ambystoma mexicanum. The sequence continues at coordinate 1,148,466,969 of NC_090932.1, forward strand.
ACTGCTCTACGACCATCACAAAAAAAGAACAAACTGCATGGTCTGACCACCACGCCTTCTCTTTCTCCATCCAATGGAAACCACAACCAAACACTCCTACCCCCATCATCCCCCAAGCCCTCAGCAGAAATAACCGCAACATTACCTTTCAAAACCTCAGCCCACTCTTAGACAACATCCTTACCCCCACAAACTATGTCAACCTAGATGCGGAGAAACTTGCTGACCTAGACAACAAAACACTTGAATCAGCAGTTGACACCATCGCCCCACTCAAACTCACCAAAGCCAAACCGGCAGCCCACAAGAACAAATGGTTCACACCAGAGCTAAAAATCCTCCGAAACTCCAAACGAGCCGCAGAAGCCACCTAGAGAAAAACGCCCAACCCCTCCAACAAAACACAACTCTCAATAGCAGCCACCACCTACAAAACTGCCATCCTCAAGGCCAAAAGAGAGACATATGACTACAGAATTGAGAGCGCCAAAAACAAAAGAGCTTTTCAATATCCTCAGAGAACTCGAATCCCCCCCACTCTGGCAGAAACCTGCGTGAAAGATGCAGACTGGTGTGAGAGGATTCAAAAAGCACTAGCAGACAAAATCACCATGTTACAATCCAAAATCGAACAGAAAAAGCTTAACCTAACCAAAAAAACAAACCATCTACCGTCCACTACTCCCAAAACACCTACCTGCCCCCCCTTCTCCTTCTCACCAGTATCCACTAATGAAGTAGAAAGCATCATTAAGGGCCTCAAACCCTCTAGATGCCAAGGGGACTCATGCCCAGCTCCCATCATTCAGGAAGGCGCCAACATGCTGGCCCCCTTCATAACAGCCCTTATCAACGCATCCTTCAAATCAAGCTCAGTGCCTAACGCCCTCAAGGAGGCGTGGGTCATGCCACTGCTAAAAAAACCTAGTCTAGACCCCAATAACCCAACCAACTACAGGCCAATCACCACCGTTCCCTACATCCTAAAGATCTTAGACAGAGTGGCCTACCTGCAAATACAGAAGCACCTGGAAGACAACAACCTCCTGGGTCTCAGACAATCTGGTTTCAGGCCAAGGCATGGAACAGAGTCAGCCCTACTGGACCTAAAAATCCAGATGGACGAGGCAAAGGACAAGGGTAATCTAGCCATTCTCTTGTTACTAGATCTATCAGCAGCCTTTGACCTCGTCGACCATCAGATCCTCACGGAACATCTGATGACGTCGGCGGCCTTCTCTAATCAGGCGACTGCCTGGATCCAGTCCTTCCTAACCAACCGAACCACCCGGGTCTTCTCCCCGGGGGCCTCAGCACTCCCTGTCCCCATCACATGCGGCGTCCCTCAAGGCTCGTGCGTCTCACCGACCCTATACAATATCTTCACAAAGCTATTGTTTGACCGCCTAGACAACCTGGGTGTCACATACACAAACTATGCTGACGACACCCAGGTTCTCATCACCCTATCAGGGTGCTATGACGAGGACTCCACCAGAATCAACAATCTATACTTGGAGATCCAAGCCTGGATGGCAGAGCACAGGCTTTGCCTCAACGATGAGAAAACTGAGCTCCTTCTTGTCGGCTCCCAACCACGGCTAAACAAACTAGATCCCTGTTACGCGTCCATCAACATAGACGGTAACCAAATCACAGTTGCCAAAGAAATTAAAACCCTTGGGGTTTATCTAGACTCCACTCTCTCGCTCAAAAGACAGGTAAATGCCACAGCCTCATCCACAGCTTACACAAATAAGCTTATCAACGCCTGCAAACCCTTCCTTTCTGCCTCCAGCTGCATTACGCTAGCCAGAGCACTAGTGCTCTCAAAAATCGACTACTGCAATACACTCTTTCTCGGCACGTCAGAACGCAACCTGAACAAACTACAGGTGCTTCAAAATAATGCCCTCAGAGCCGCCCTCAGTATCCCACGACACGCCCACATCTCCAGCATCAGGCAAGATGCTCACTGGCTTCCGGTACGAGACAGAATCACCCTCGGATCCCTTGTCATTGTCCATAAATGCCGCTCCAATGATGCACCCAAATACCTGGCAGACAAGTTCCACAACTAAACCTCAACTAGACCAACCAGAACGCCATACTCACACTGCCTCTCCGTTCCCAAATTTGCCCTAAAAAGAGCCGGCGACGCCAGCTTCCCGGTCCTAGCTGCCAAACTATGGAACGCTATGCTGCTAACCCTCAGAACAGAACCCTCCTTTTGGACTTTTAGAGCCAAAACTAAAACTTGGCTTTCCAACAGAAACTCTGCCTAATGTACTTCCTCTCCGCATGTCCCTGTCGACCAGCCTGTAACCTGGTCTTCCATAACCTGGTCTCCCACACTTATTGCTGCTATTTCACAGTCTTGCATTATTGTATATTGTATATTCCTGACATGTTGTAACTGCATCTAAGTCTTGCCATGTTGTAATTGGATATAAGTCTCCGGCTCCCAGTTACCCAAGGGTTCAGCGCGCTGTATAAAGAAACTAAACTAAACTTAATTGCACACAGCGGCCTCAGGTTGCAATCAGCGCTCCACCCTGTTGGACTGTGGGCTGGGAGGGCCTCATAAGCCCACTCCGAGGAGTAGCACATGTTCAATCAACTGCTTTTACCTAGAGTTCCTGCTTCATGCGTTTTTTATAACCTTTCCATGCTGTCTTGCGTTTGGCTACTGACTCCTACTTTCCGGTAGCTGCTTTCCAGCTTCTATCCTGTTTGCTGTTAAAGCAAATCCTTTTTCTGAAGGTATTTGTGCGGCCATTCAGACTTTCTTCAAGACCTTGCTTTGCTGTGAGTTCCCCCTCACCCCACCCCTAACTCACAATCACTGGCAAAGCGGTTACATCCGCCTGCCCCCCCATGCTGCTCTGCAATCCAAGTTTCATGCTTTACTTGCTAAGACTTCCGTCTATAGTTTAAAAGCCTGCTATTTAGTGTACTTTGTTTTCTGGACCACGTATTCGCTGGGTTTGCAGTAACTACTTGTCTTGTCCGATAACTTCTGATTCTTAGTCTACGATTTCCTCTATGCCTTGAAGTGTGCCTTCTAAGTAATGCTTGTATAGCCTCTGCCTACACTTTCTGCTCTTTGATTTTATTCTCTGTCTATCCTGTAGTTGGTTATTTCTATTCACTCTGCATTTCTGTCTTGATTACAAATGTATCCACTGTTGTGTCTCAGCTCTATCCATATACAGCGTGACCCCTGGTGTTGGTCTCGTTTAAGATCAGACAAAGGAAAGACTTCTGTTTCCTTGGTGTAGTTCGTTGGAGTCTTACATGCCTCAGTAAATGGTCTTCAACTTTACCCTTTCACTGAGTGCAACAACCATCTCATCATTACGTCCTACCCATCCAGTCGCTGCATGATTGTTAAGAGTAATCTGCTGGTACCAATCCTGAGGGCTTTCCCTTATCTCCCTGGGGACCCCTTTTGTTACGCTCACCTGGCTCCCATAGAGGCGTCGATCTGGACTGGACAGCTGCGGTCTCCACCAATGTGACGCGTAGGGCCGAGATGACGGACTGGACTGGCCCACCTAGCTTCGTTTTCTTCTGCAAACGGAGAAAGGGAATTAACCACCCGTGGAGTTGAGCGTAAATCCCCCCACCCCCGCTGTTCTCCCCACAGATCACCTTTGATGTCCCCTCTTATAGTCTCACCTGATGGTTTGAAAAGATGAGCTCTCCATCCTGCATTGAGCGCAGGGGCGCGTTGATAACCAGTTGCTTCACTGGCTCGAAGGAATTGGTGAGTTCCAGAACAATATTGACTCCGAAATGTATGTAGTTCGTAAGAGTTCACTTGTCTGACTTTCACTCTTGTCCGATTCCTTGCAGTTAGCAGCTTGAACTCAGCGAAGAGTTCCTTGTGGTAGCTGACGAAGTTCAGGTAAGGATTTGGCTTATCCTACACAGTTCAATAAAATAAGGCCAGAATGTAACCTGTTGCTTGCTCCCTTATTCAGGTGTGGAGCGAAAATATGAAGTTCGGGGAATAATGCCTCCGGCTGTAAAATTAGGTAATTCTATTGCGGTGAGAAGAGTTCCCCTTGTTTGTCCCTTTGTCTCACCTTGTTGTCCTTTTGTTCCCCTTAGGGGCCGGGATACGGCGAGGATGCAATGGAGACTGCGCCGACCCGTGAAGAGGAATAGTACCCCCGGCGGTAATCAGGTAAGTCTATGGGGGTAGTAAGTATTGCCTCTGTTTATTCCCTTGGCTCACCTTTGCTGTTCTTGTGTTCCCCTTAGGTGCCAGAATGCGGCAGGAAAGTGCAGAAGGATGCAGTGGATCGTGAGGATGCTGCGAAGGCCGGTGAGTTCAGCGCGGCGCTGCAGCAGGCGAAGCGGCGCGCGTAAAATGCTTCTTTCTTCCAGCTCAAAGGCGCGGTGGATCCGGAATTCAGGTAAGGATTGAAGGTTTTGCTCTTATTCTAAACTTTTCTCCTTCTGTTTCTCCCTTTTTCTAGGAGCTGCAGACTCGAGGCGGGCGTGGCAGAAGACTGGATGCAGGCTTGCAGACACGGTGAGCGTTACGCTGCTGGATGCAGAATAAGGAATAAGTTACTTACCTGTAACTGTTGTTCTCCAGCATGGGTCTGGCATGGATTCACATGCTCATGAATGTTCCCCGTCGTCAGGCTGGGAATCCTCGGTAAAGAAAAAAATCAGTTTCAGTTTCGTTTCTGATCTGTCTTTCTTAGTAGTAACCAATCACTGATCTCTGGGTCATACTGCCCCAGCCAATGACTGCCCTCTCCCTAAGCCAGGCCTCTGGCAGCCATCCTCAGATTTGGTAGCACGCCAAGTGGCAGTATGACCAAGTGAAGAGCCGCAGAGGGGTATGTGGGAGGGTTCACATGTGAATCCATGCCAGACCCATGCTGGAGAACAACAGTTACAGGTAAGTAACTTGTTCCTCTCCAGCATGGGGTCTGGCATGGATTCACATGCTCATGAATAAAAGAATGCATATCAGTATACACATACATAACCACGGGAGGTGGCAACAGGATCAACATTAAGCAATCTCTTACCTCCTCACCAGGCTCACCTTAAGTGAACAGGTTGCGCAGCACTGCTTGGCCGACCCTGGACTCCTCCCTGGAGTCCCGATCGACACATTAGAATCTTGTGAAGGTGTGCGCCGACCTCCATGTAGCAGCCCTGCAGATGTCCAGCAGGGGCACACCAGACAGGAACGCCGTGGTAGCAGCGATCACTCTGGTCGAATGGGCTCTCGGACGGCCGGGCAGCGGTCGGTTTGCCAAACGGTGACAGTGCATGATGCAGCCGGAGAGCCATCTGGAAATGGAAGTCTTCGAGAGAGCCTTCCCTTGATTCACAGACCCAAAGTTCACAAACAGTTGTGACGTCTTCCGAAAACTCTTTGTGCGGTCCACGTAGAACTTCAGCGCTCTAGCTACATCCAGCGAGTGCAAAGTCCTCTCGGCCAGCGTCGAAGGCGACGGGAAGACAACTAGTAACACCAAGGGCTCGTTGAGGTGGAAGTCCGAGGGCACCTTGGGCATGAAGGAGGGGTGCCTCCTCAGCACCACCCTCGTGTCATGAAAAGTCAAGTATGCAGGCTTGCAAGATAGGGCCTGAATCTCTCCCACTCGTCGTGCGGAGGTGATGGCCACGAGGAAAGCTGTCTTCCATGACAGGAACTTCAAAGGCGCCGAATGCATAGGCTCGAATGGGGCACCCATGAGCCTGGTCAGCACCACATTAAGCTCCCACGCCGGGGCAGGAGCCTTCACCGGCTGGAATGATCGGAAGAACAAGTTACTTTCTTACCTGGTAACGTTCTTTCGAAGGGATGGTCCGACGACGTATTCCATATCTATGACAGGTAATCACCACAGCTGTGCTGCTTCAGAAACTTTTTTCGGCGTCTGCATCCTGCGTCGATGACGTCGATGAGGACCTCCTCCGACGTCCGACGTCATCCGATGTGATAAGTAGGACGCACAACGCCCGTAGCCTCAGTTGTAGTTTTTTGCCCCAGAATGTGTGACATTAGTCTACTGCTAGTCAGACACAAAGCCTTGCGGAACGTAAGCTGCAATCGCATAAAAAATTCTGCAGCAGGGAAGGTAGGGAGCGAGCGATATGGAATACGTCGTCGGACCATCCCATCGAAAGAACATTACCAGGTAAGGAAGTAACTTGTTCTTCGAGGGGATTGGGTCCTCCGACGTATTCCATATCTATGACAGACTCCCAAAGCAGTACCAGAGCAAGGAGGAGGGAAAGAATTTAGAATTCAAATTTAGAATTGCCAATCAAATAGCAGAGGAAAGGACCGCCTTGCCAAAGGCCAGATCCTGTCCTCGGATGGAATCGAGGGAATAGTGACGTACAAATGTATGTACTGAAGCCCAGGTGGCTGAATCACAGATGTTGCGAATAGGAACACCCCTCTGCAGGGCAGTAGATGCAGCCATACCCCTGGTAGAATGGGCCCGCAAGCCAGCCGGCGGGTCCTTACCCGCCAAGCGGTAACACTCCGAGATGGCCAAAATAATCCAGCGAGACAAAGTCTGTCTCATCACAGCTTGTCCCAAACGCTTCCCAGCGTAACCAATAAAGAGTTGATCGTCCACTCTGACCCGGGACATGCGTGAAACATAAAAGCTCAAAGCTCTCCTAGGATCAAGCCTATGGAGCCTCTTCCTTACCAGGATGCGGAGGAGGATAGAATGCCGGAAGAACAACCTTCTGGGCCAAATGAAATTCCGAAACCACCTTCGGAAGAAAAGAAGGACGAACTCCAAGGACAACCCTGTCCTTGTGAAATACAGTGAAGGGTGGCTTAACTGAAAGTGCCTGTAACTCACTCACTCTGCGAGCGGAAGTAACCGCAACTAAAAACACAGTTTTCAGAGTTAACAGCCTCAAAGGGCAAGAATGTAAAGGCTCAAACTGAGCACCCATAAGAAACTTAAGAACAAGGTTTAAATCCCAACCGGGCACCAGGAAAGGTGACGGAGGGAACACATTAGTGAGCCCTTTCAGAAACTGTGAAATCAAAGGGATTTTAAAGTAGGAACACTCTTCAGACGAGCGCTTAAAGATGGACAGCGCCGCCAGGTAACCTTTAATGGTACCCACTTGCAAGCCCCTGTGGGCCAAAGAAAGTAAAAAAGGACAGAACCATGGGGATGTCACATGCAAAAGGATCCACATTCTGAACTCTGCACCAGTTGCAGAAGTTACGCCAACGGCAACGGTACAGACACTTTGTTGCTGGCCGTCGGACCGAGAGCAACACCTCCATCACGTCTTCAGGGAGGTCCCAATCCTTATACCTCAACCTTTCAGAAGCCAAGCGTGAAGGTTGAGGGATCTGACCTCTGGATGGAGAACCTGACCCCCCTCCCGTGAGACCAGATCGTCTCGGTAGGGAAGACGACGTGGAGGGCAGATGGACAAGTCGAGAAGGTCCGGGTACCACGTCCTCCGAGCCCATGCCGGAGCAATGAGGATCATCCGGGAACCGAACTTCCGTAACCTCTGCAGCACTTGCGGGATGACGGGGACTGGAGGAAACGCGTACAGCAGCGGGAATGACCACTCCACCACGAACGCGTCTCCTAAGGCTCCTTTTGGAGGAAATTCCCGCGAGCAGAACCTCTCGCACTTCCGGTTGACACTGGAGGCGAAGAGATCCACTTGAGGGGTCCCCCAAAGGGCGAAGATCTCCAGGAGAATCTCCTGAGCCAACTCCCACTCGTGAGAGATCGTGCTCTGCCTGCTCACATCGTCCGCCGTCACATTTTCATCTCCGGCCAGATGAACTGCCGAGATCGAAACTTCCCGCTGGATGGCCCAGAACTCGAGCTGCATCGCCTCCCTGCACAGAGGAAGTGACCCTGCCCCCCCACCTTTTTGTTGAGGTAGTGCATGGCCACTGTGTTGTCCGTCAGGATCAGGACATTCTTTCCTCGCACAGTCGGCAGAAAAGCCTTCAGGGCTAGCCTGACGGCCCTCAGCTCCAACAGATTGATATGGAGTCTGGACTCCGATGGAGACCAACGACCGCTGACTGTCAGCTCGTTGGCATGAGCTCCCCATCCAGTGAGGGATGCATCCATCACGATCGTCACCTCCGGTCAGAGAAGCCAAAATGGAGCCCCCTTCATCAAGTTGCCTTCGACGGCCCACCACAGAAGGTCCTGGGCAACCGAGGGCGGCACCTGAACCGGGTCCGACATCCTGCCGGAGGACTGCGACCATTGCATCTTGAGTGCCCACTGCAAAGATCTCATCCACAGGCGAGCCTCTGGCACCAGAAGAATGCAGGATGCCATGAGGCCGAGCAACCTCAAGAACTCGAACGCTGGAAGCGTCTGGGCATGCTGAAACTTGTGCACCATCTGCTGAATGTGAAGAGCCCTCACCTGGGGAGTAAAACACTGCCCCAGGGAAGTATCGAGCTCTGCTCCGATGTACTGGAGCCGCTGTGTTGAAGTCAAATGGGACTTCTTTAAACTGAGGGAGAAGCCCAGCATGTGAAGGGAGTGGCAGGTGACGGACAGATGATCCAGGACTTGCTCGGGAGAGCTCCCCCTGATCAACCAATCGTCCAGGTAGGGGTAGACGTGAATCCCCCCTTGTCTGAGATGCGCTGCCACCACCACCATGAGCTTGGTGAAAACCCTCGGGGCGGAGGTCAATCCGAACGGCAGGACCCAAAACTGAAAGTGCGAGCCGCCAACCGCGAACCTCAGGTACTTCTTGTGCTTGGGATGGATCGGCACATGGAAGTAAGCATCCTTGAGGTCGAGAGACACCAACCAGTCCTGAAGCTGAAGGGCCTGGTGGACTTGAGAGAGAGTAACCATCTTGAACTTGTCCTTCCTGAGGAGTTTGTTCAAACCGCGCAAGTCCATGATGGGTCTCAATCCCCCGTCTTTCTTTGAAACCAAAAAATAAGGGGAATACCACCCCTTTTTCCTCTCCGCTACAGGCACCAGTTCTATGGCGCCTTTCTCCAGCAGGGCTTGAATTTCCTGCGCAAGGAGCGGATCCGGACTCTGCAAAGAGAGGTTCCCCGGTGGATTGTCGTGAGGCCTCTGCCGAAAGGGAAGACAGTAGCCGTGGGTTATGATCTCCAGAACCCACACATCTGAAGTAATGGCACGCCACTCTACAAGATGCTGCGCCAGCCTTCCCCCAACCGGCGAACCATGGGACATGGCCTCATGACTGAGTGGTAGCGGCTGCGGCGTTACCTGAGGGCAAAGAGGCAACTGCCCGAGCGGCCTTGGCACCACGGGTACCCTGTTGTCGACCTCTGGTACCCCTGCGTTGGCCTCTTTGACTGCCAGCTCCTCTCGCTTTACTGAAGGACGAGTAATAGCGAAAGGAACCACCCCTCCATTGCTGTGCCCTAGGACAAAAAGGCAGAGGTTGGCGAACTGCAGCGCAGCTTTGGAGGTCTGCAACCTCTCAAGGCTCTCGTCAGCCTTGCTGCCAAAAAGGTGTTCACCGTCAAAGGGCATGTTGAGGAGCCGGGACTGCACATCAGGAGCAAACCCCGACTTCCGCAACCACGCAAACCTGCGTATCACGGTGCTCGCCGCCATGGACCTGCTGACGCATTCAGCCATGTCCAAACCCGACTGAACAGACTCACACATGGCATCCTTATCATCCTGGACCATAGCAAGGAAACCATCCCGTTCGTCCCCTTCGGGAATATGTTCAGCCGCTAACGCAACACAGTTCCACAGAGTGTGTGTGAAACGAGACAAGGCACAAATGGAGTTGGCCGCCTGAAGCGCCATACCACCTGAAGAAAACACTTTCTTCGCCCAGCCATCAAAACGTTTGTCGTCTCTATCGGGAGGGATGGTAGGATACGACGCCTGCTTTGCCGGGGCCGTAGCCGCCTGCACCACCAAACTCTCCGGAGTGGGGTGCCTAGACAAGTAGCAGGGGGTCGCTACTGGCTGGATGGTATTTTCGCGACAAAGGCTTGCCCACTGCCGGGAGACTCTCCGGAGCAGTCCAAGCCGCCGCCACCCTTCTCTGTAGAGCCATATGAAACGGCAGTACCGGGTCAGTTGGGGGACCAACATCAAGGATGTCCGTGAGATCATTCTGCACAAACTCCCCTGGGAGAGCAGACCATCGCAAGTACTCGGAGACCCTAGCCATAAGGCGGCGGTACGAGGAATCGGCATGAGAGCCAGGCTCAGGCCTACAAAACTCTACCTCCGGAGAGGTGTCCAGTCCACTGGCATCATGTAGTGCCTCAAATCGTCAAATTGGCTATGGCCCGAGACCATCTCATCTGGAACCTGACTAGGAACCAGGCCATCAGAATCCTCATCCACCTCCGAAATATATTCCAGGTGGTGAAAAGAAGGAACCCGAGAGTGCTTGCTCTTAACCAGAGCCTTCCTCGGGGGTTCCCCCGTGCCACGGGGTACCTCCGACACCCCGGCCTCGAAAGGCGTCGAGGGCGTCGAGTGAATCGGCGCCAGCGTCGAGAGAACAGACATCAGCGCCGAGAGGATCGGCGTCGACGTCGAGTAAATCGGCGTCAACGTTAGATGCAGCGCCGCCAGCATCGACGGCGTCGACACAGTCCTCGAAGCCGGAGCTCCGAGCGTGTCCTTCGACGACCTGAGCGTCGACGGCTTCGACGACTTCCTCGGAGCCGGAGCTTCGAGAAAGCCTTTCGACGCCCTCGACGCCTCAGGCGTCGATGTCTTCCTCGAAGACATCACAGGTGCACACGGTCTCGAACGCATCTAGGACCGGGACCTGGAACGGGTACGTCGAGAACGAGTCCCCTTGTCTGAAAGGTGTCAGGCTGAGATCCTGGTGTCTGCAGAAGCTGCTGAGCCCCCGACAATCCACCCAAAATGTGGCACTCTGAGCTGATACTATAGACTGCTCAGTTTACCTCACTTCCAGGGGAAAGGGGGAAGGGACAAATTAACAAACACCAGGCTGGAAGCTAAGGCTAGCTGGTTCTTCACCTGTAGTAAAACAAACATATAATACACCTTGTTATTCATGGGGTACTATACTAACCTTAAGTATCAATATCCTTTACCAAATAAAGTAAAAACCATACCTGGAACTTCTCTACAAAATGCCCAGAGAAGTGATAAGCTGACTAGACTTCCTTACTAGTTGACTTGAATCTCAACGATCATTCAGCCTTCTTAGTAGGCCCATGAATGTGAAATTAACTTTGCAGGTAATCTTCTTTAAACTCAAGAAGCTTGAACAAAGTCTTAAGTTCATTAAAAGTAAATGGAAGTTCTAGTGTTTCTGGAAAGTATTTATATTTCTTCTTTTTTTATTTTAGAGAGTGTTTTTACTTAAATAAACAGTTCTTGAAACTTGCGTCAAAAATCTCTCGTGGAAATCTCATGAACTCGCATAGGGATCCAAACTGAGTGAAGATCGTTGAAGCACTGAAGATTAAACCGCAGGAAAAACCACACGCGCTTATCCAAGGAGCGAGTAAACTCACACGCGCTGAAATGGAACCGCGAGAGAAAAAACCACACGCGCTTTGTCCCAAATGCGAAAACACTCACACGCGCTAAGTCGAAACCGCGGGAAAAAATCCACACGCCATTAAACGAAAACACGCACACGCGCTGAAGTTCAACCGCGGGAAATATCCACACGCGCTTAGTCCAAGATGCGAGCACAGGCACACGCGCTGACGACAAACCGCGGGTAAAAATCCACACGCGCTTAGTCCAAGATGCGATCACACGCACACGCGCTGACGACAAACCGCGGGTAAAAATCCACACGCGCTTAGTCCAAGATGCGATCACACGCACACGCGCTGACGACAAACCGCGGGTAAAAATCCACACGCGCTTAGTCCAAGATGCGATCACACGCACACGCGCTGAAGTTCAACCGCGGGAAATATCCACACGCGCTTAATACAAAATGCACACGCGCGGAAATCCAACCGCGGGTAGAAAAAACACACGCACAATAGTATCACGCGACACCAAAGAGCTTGCGCAAGATACTCAAGCGAAGACTCTCACGCGCAGGCTTCTGTTAACGGAAAAACCACGCGCTTGATGGAAATCGTAGCGTAGCAAAGCCAAACATACGACAGCAATATAGTTCTTAGTAAATATTTTTCATATGAACTTGAAAATCAGATTAAATCTTCTACTATGACATTATAGAAAGAGTCTTGAATTTTAAAAGGACTTATCTTGTGAAGAGTCTTTGAAACTTTTTTCTTTTTGGATAACTCGAAAACTTCTTACTCCTGTTCAGTGCCAAAATGAATCTCCGCAAGATTCCTGTTTGCTTTTCCAAATAAGCCGCTCGACCGCTTGAAACTTGAAACCCCTGAACAAGTTAAGCAGGAGCAGCTTAATACACGACCTCTCAGCTGGGCAAAGACGATGAAAGGCAGTTTAGAATGTTCACTGTCTTCCCTATAAACAATCACCAGCCAATCAGAACTTAGACTGAGGACCTCCATCTTGGCTTGGGGCATTCTCCATAGACTGCAATGAATGTTAAGGGCAAAATTGGCTGTTTTAAAATTAAACTCATAATAACTTCCAAAAATCTTTCTATACTAATTTTCCCCAGACCTAATGTAATTCAGAATATGTCACTGTATCCTAACAGTTCGAGAGAACAGGCATCGGCGCCGAGAGGATCGGCGTCGACGTCGAGTAAATCGGCGTCAACGTTCGATGCAGCGCCGCCAGCATCGACGGCGTCGACACAGTCCTCGAAGCCGGAGCTCCGAGCGTGTCCTTCGACGACCTGAGCGTCGACGGCTTCGACGACTTCCTCGGAGCCGGAGCTTCGAGAAAGCCTGTCGACGCCCTCGACGCCTCAGGCGTCGATGTCTTCCTCGAAGACATCACAGGTGCACACGGTCTCGAACGCATCTAGGACCGGGACCTGGAACGGGTACGTCGAGAACGAGTCCCCTTGTCTGAAAGGGACCTCTCCCGTGATTCGTGCCGACCACTCTTGCGAGCAGTGTCTCTCGACCTCTCACGGCCGACCCCACTCGGGGGCGCGGACGGCTTAGTACCCTGCGACTCGAGAATCGCCAGCATTTTCTTCCCGAAGGAAGCCCATTCCTGCGGCGTCACACGGCTGGTTGGGGGTAAGCGACGTGCCGAGCAGAGTCCTCAGAAGGGGACCTGGAAGACTACCGCTGTCGGCGCTTCCGAGAATGCCTCGAAGAGGCCGAGGGGTGGCGAGACCGACTCCTACAAGGAGACCCATGAGACTTCCGACGATGACGCGGAGAGTCACCTCTCGAATCATCCGTCGAAAGCCCCGCAGACTTCGACTTCCGGGGCTTGGACACCCGACCTACCGACAACAACTTCTTACATAAGGCTTTGGACGTGAGCGACTGGCAGTCGATACAGTCATCCGTGTCGTGGGCCTCCCCGAGGCACCAGAGGCATGGGTCATGCGAGTCCGTCACTGACATCTTGGACCCACACTCCCCGCATTTCTTGAAGCCCGGACGCGGGGTCGAAGATGAAGTAGAAGACATCTTCACACGAAGGCTTTTCTCACAAAAACGAACAGGTATGAAGAACCGAGAAGAACAGAACTCCAAAGAGTCGAGGCGTAACCGAGATTCACGAAGCAACACGTTCGCGGAAAAAACGTAACTGAGGCTACGGGCGTCGTGCGTCCTACTTATCACATCGGATGACGTCGGAGGAGGTCCTCGGCGACGACGCATCGACGTCATCGACGCAGGACGCAGAAAAAAGTTTCCGAAGCAGCACCGCTGTGGTGATTACCTGTCATAGATATGGAATACGTCGGAGGACCCAATCCCCTCGAATAGTCCCTTCATAAATTCCTTCACCAGGCGATGAGACCACAAGGACGCCCTTCCCGTAGTCCTGGTATATCGGGAGATGGCAGCCAGATGTATTTTGATGGAGGCGTGAGCCAGTCCAGCTTTGGCCAGCGACAGTAGGTACGGCAGCACTTGAGGGGCCGTAATCCGCAGAGGGTTAATCTTCTGTGCACGGCACCAGACAGAGAACCTCTTCCATTTATGACCGTAACACTTGAGAGTTGAGGACGCCCTGGCCTTTGCAAGAACCTCTCTGCAATCAGCCGGGATATCGTACCCTCCAAACTCTAGTGCTGCAAGAGCCAAGCCTGCAAGTTGAGCGACTGTGGGTCGTGATGATGAATGGCGCCTCCTTCTCTGGAGAGAAGATCCGCGTCCGCTGGCAGCCTGACTGGTGGGGACGTTGACAAGTCCAGAAGGTCCGTGAGCCAGATCTGCCTCGGCCACGCCAGTGCGACGAGGATCATCCTGCACCTGGACTTCTTGAGCTGGTTGATGAGGCGGAGCAGCAACGGCAATGGAGGGAATGCGTATAGAAACAGGCCGTCCCAAGGGAATGAGAAAGCATCGCCCTTGCTCCTCAGCTGTGGGAACCTGCTGGCGAACCTCTGGCACTTGGAGTTCGTCGCCGTCGCGAACAGGTCGATCTGGGGTTTGCCCCATCGTTGGAAGAGTCAATCCACTTGATCCTGGCACAGTTCCCACTCGTGGCACGAGCGCAGCTCCCTGCTGAGTGAGTTGGCGATGGTGTTTCTTATTCCTGCCAGGTGGAAAGGAACCAGAAACATCCCCTGGGCGACGGCCCAGTGCCACAGATCCTGGGCCTCCTTGGATAGGGCTGGGGATCTGGTGCCCCCCTGCTTCCGTATGTAGAACATTGTGGTGGTGTTGTCGGTGAAGATCCTCACCACTTTGGCCTTGAGGGACGGGAGGAACGACTTGAGCGCCCAGAACACTGCTCAGAGCTCCAGGATGTTGATGTGGAGAGACCTCTCCTACGGGAGCCAAAGGCCTCTTGCGTGGAGATCTCCGGTGTGGGCCCCCCAACCCTCCAGAGAGGCGTCCGTCGTCACCGTCTCCTGAAACGCCGGGATTTGAAAGTCCGTGCCTGTAGTGAGGTGAGCCCGGGTGCCCCACCATAGGATCGCCCGACGGAACTCCTCGAGAGGGATCCTGTCCTCGAAGCAGCCCGTCGCCTGAAACCAGCGGGCGTCGAGGAACTCCTGTAGCAGACGCATCCGAAGTCTGCAAAGGGGTACAAGGTAGATGCATGAGGACATCATCCCGAGGAGGGACTTCATGGACCTCACCCTGGCCACGTCCGTGGCTAACAGGCACCGCACATTGCCCAGGATGGTCTTGGTCCTCTCCTCTGAAGGGGAGGCCAATTGCCCCACTGTATCGAGCTTCGCTCCCAGAAACAGTGCTACTTGCGATGGAACCAGGTGGGATTTGGGGTAGTTGATGACGAACCCCAGCTCCGTGAGCAACCGGACGGTTCTCGCCGTATGTTCGACGGCGAGTTCCCTTGTCCTTGTCCGGATTAGCCAGTCGTCCAGGTAGGGGTAGACGTGGATCCCCTGCCACTGGCACCAGGCACTTGGTGAAAACCCTGGGTGCCGACGTTAATCCGAACGGCAGGGCTCTGAATTGGTAGTGGCGTCCCTGAACCACGAACCTGAGGAACTATCTGTGCCTTTTTAGAATGGGGATGTGGAAGTAAGCATCCTCCAGGTCCAACGACGATAGGAAGTCGCCTTCCTCCAGCTGTCCCAGCACATGCTGGAGGGTGACCATCCTGAATTTCTGCGCCCTGATGTATTTGTTTAACCAAAGCAGGTCCAGGATGGGGCGCCAACCGCCTGTCTTCTTTCTGACGAGGAAGTACCTTGAGTACACTCCAGAGCCCCGGAGCCTCCTGGGGACGAGGTCGATGGCACCTTTCTTGAGCATCGCCTTTACCTCCAACAGCAGTTGAGGGACGTGTTTCTCCTTCCTGGCCACGGGAGGAATGCGAGGGCACTTCTTTTGGAATTCCAGCGAGTGCCCGTTGGCCAGGGTGTCCAACACCCAACGATCGGTGGAGATGGACTCCCACACTCTAACGAACTTCGTCAGCCGGCCTCCCACCGGGGTGCTTCGGTGGGGGCCCGACAACCCGGCCGGTTCAGTCTTGCTTGGAGGTGGCCTTGCCGCCTTGGCGACGACGGCGGGATCACCCTTGCTTGCCGCGACCTCTGTAGGCCTCCTGGGAAGAGGAGCCGGCCGTCGCTGTTGAAGCACCCGAAGGGCCCGGGCCGTCTCCAAGTCTTGATGGCCTGTAGAGACTCGTCCACCACCTTACCAAAAAGGTTGTTGCCGTCAAACAGCATGTCCAACACTCTGTTTTGGAGGTCCTGGCGAAAGTCTGAGGCCTTGAGCAATCCTCGTCATCGGAGGCCCAGTTGGCAAAATCCGGTATCGGCAATGTCCACTGCCACCGTTATGGAGTGATCCGACGCCACCTCGCCCTCCTGCAGAATTTCTAGGGCCTCCGCCCTTTTGTCGTCAGGCAGGAAATCTAGCAGGGGAGCTATCTTCTATCTTGAACCAGAGCTCCCTGTCGTAGCGGGCCACGATCGCTAAAGCATTGGCTGCCTTAATCGTCGTCGCCGCCGACGAGATGACTCGTCGTCCCATAGAGTCCAACTTCTTGCCCTCACTGTCCGGCGGGGAAGTGGAAGTTGAAGCCGCCGCGCCTGCTGCCTTCTTCTTAGCCGCTGCCGAGACAACCGAGTCCGGCGTGGGCTGGGCCCTGAGGCACAAGGGGGCGGCATCTGGGACTCGGTACTTCTTCTCGTACCTGTCCCTCTTGGCGGGTTTCGTGGAATGGTTCTTGAGGACGGCAAGCCCCTCCTCCCAGATGTCGTCGAGTAAAGGCACCGCGAGGATTGTCTTCCTCTTGGCCTCTCGTCGTTGGTACAGAAACCCCTCCTTTTTCTGTTCTTCAGGACAGAGCTGGAAGAGCTCGGATGCCCTGGTTATCATGGCGTGGAAAGAGCCAACCTCGTCGGCTGGAGACTCCCGCGGGGGGGGGATTTTGACGACGGGATGTCCGCTGTGTCATCGCCGCAGTCATCGTCCGTCCCCGTCGCTCTATCCATCGCGGGGGGGCAAGGGGGATGAGGGGTCCACCAGTCTCGCAGGCACGAAGGGCGGAGCGGGGTGGACTCTCCTCCGCTTGGTCGCAGGGCTTCCCGACGGGCCTGGTTCTGGCTCCTCCGTCGGAGTGCGTGGTAATCTCGTCCTTATCTCGGTACATAAGGATTGGATTGCCAACAAAATGGCCGCCGAGCTATCCTGGGTCTCGGGCAATGGCTGCGACGGACGGGATGGCCGCTCCACTGGGCCCAGTTTGTCGTCATCGTTGCTATCTTCGATCACGTCAGCAGGGACCGTCCCCTGGGATCGAACATTTTCAAACCTCTCGTTGAGGCTTATGAACCTCTCGTTGAGGCCTATGGACCTTTCGTTGAGGCCCTTCTCGGTTTCCACTAGTTCCTCCTCAGAGGCTGATTCTGAGTCTGTAATGGCCATCGCCCCCCCCCCCCCCCAATTTTTCAGCCGGGGGCTTCACGGGAGTCTTAGCGATGGGCTGGAAAGAGGATTCCCTCCGCGGTGGCAGGGATACTCTGGGCCCAGAGGCCGTTTCCACTGGCGTAGTCTCAGCCGGCTCCGCCAGGGTGGCAGCAACCACTTCGGTAGAGGTTTTAGCCGGGTGGATCAAAGCCCTCACCACCTTAGGTGCATCCTGGGCCTTCGCCTTGGGGGGAGGGTCAGCGCCTCGCTCCCCCTTCGAGATTGACCGGGTCCGTTCCAGCGGCCTACCCAGGTTCTCGGACTTCCTCTTCCCCGAACCAGAGCACTGGCTCGTGTTCGAACGTGCCGGGGAAGTAGCGCCTTGCTTGGCAACCGAAGAGCCCGACCTTTCGGCGCTCCTGGTGCCCGCGGACTCGCGTTGCTTGGCCTTCTGTTGGGGCCCCGTCGCCGGGGCGCCCTCACAGGACTTAGAAGCCCACTCAGACTTCTTCTTCCCCTTCTCACCTGCTGTGCCCTTCTCCAGCCAGGTGGCGAGGCGGGGAACGACGATCTTGCTTGGTCCGTTCCGAAAGGTACTTGCAGAATGCAAAGACCTTCTCCACGTGTGTCTTGTCCTCATGGAGGCAGTAGAGACATCGTGAATGCTCGTCCTCCTTGAAAACGTTATATAACCCGCATCCAGGGGAGTTCCTGAACAGCTTGGATCGGGGCGTCGAGCTCCCCTTGTCCTGGGCCATGTCCGTTGAGGTAGGCCGCAGATCTTCCGCAATCCTCCAAGAAGTGTAAACTCGACGAAAACTTCACCATTGAGGGGCGTAGAAGAATTCCAAAACGGGTCCCCGTTATCGGAAGTAGAAACGGTGGAGCTTGAGGCTCGATCAAACCGAAAAAATGAGAACATCTCCTGAAAAAGCGTGAAAACGCAGTAAAAAAACTCGAGAGCTAAACACGAGGACTCCCAACACTTGAGCGTGCGGTAAAAATCTGAGGATGGCTGCCAGAGGCAGTATGACCCAGAGATCAGTGATTGGTTACTACTAAGAAAGACAGATCAGAAATGAAACTGATACTGATTTTTTCTTTACCGAGTATTCCCAGCCTGATGACAGGGAATATTCATGAGCATGTGAATCCATGCCAGACCCCATGCTGGAGAACGCGAAGCGTGTGCTGCTCTTCGGGCGTGGTTTAAATAGCCTCAAAAGTAGTCCCAGGTAAATATTCCTCCCCAGCCCCACCCGAGTAAAAAAATAGTCCCTAGGTAAAATAGTCCCTTCCAAGCCTCATTTGGCTTGCAGCTCTACAGCATGGTCTGCATCAGGTAAGTTCCACTCTATGAGCCTGGCGCCTATGGCGCCAGGACTGACTCTCCATATGAGCCTGGCGCCATAGGCGCCAGGACTGCACCCAAACAGCCCCTAGCAGGGGTTTTTGGGCTTGCTCAAAATAACGTGATGCCTGCTTCCGGGGTTGCTGGACCTGGTCTGGTTCCCCGGGGGTAGGCATCATGACACCTTATCATATTCCAGTTCACCCTTTATTCTGATCAATCCATATTACTGAGTATATTTGCTTGCCTTCTCTTTCTCTCTGTGTCACTTTGCTTTCCAACACCTCCTTCCCCTCGGTGGCGTCGCTACGTTAGGGCCTGGGTGGATGGCGAGGCACTTGCCTCCCCTGCAGAATGGTGTGCCCTCAACCCCTCACCAGGGACAGGTAAATACCTGCCCTGGGAGGGTTACCAAGTCCGCTTAAAGTGGGCTTGTTGACTTTGCAGAAAAGCTCATTACATCTCGCAGCTGGACAGAGCTCCTTGACTGACCTGCACGCCGGCCCTGCCTATTGTGGCTCGATTGTTCTGCAATTACTCCTTTGTCTTATTGTCTTATCTGATGAGTTCTGTATACCATCTGAGGGACTCCTAACAGCTGGCTGACCTAGTATGTGGGTGTACACTTACAAGATATTTAAAGTTACACAAGAAAGCTTACTTTTTCAAAGTTAGTAATTAAGTCTACTACTTCAAAATAGAAAAATCGGATTGTTTCATAGGGATAGTTAAATGTTCTTAAAAAGTAGCACAACAAGCTGGAGGTTTGTGACAATCATTATCCTAGTGAATTTACTACAAAACCTTTTTTAGCGATTGTTAAAGTGAGAAAAGTAGTTGTGCAAAAAGAAGGCTATTTTCAGGCTTGCATTCATTTTCATTCTGCGACTTCTATTTTACCTTTCAGGATGTGGAAAATAAATATAGAGCAAAATTCTTTTGGCCTAACATGTTTCACTACGGATTTACATATTGTAAGGTCCTTTCATTTGAGATATGTGTATTTTGCAAGTAAAATATCAAAACTATAAAGTTTCCAGTGGCCAGGCATGAGAAGGCCATCCAGTCATGTTTCCCCCCTCTGGATTCTGGGACTTGTATTATTTTCTATCCCATTCGAAATTTAGGGAAACGACAAGTCTCACAATTACAAGCATAAACAGGACTGCGTCGCCTTCTCACGCATGGCCATGGGTAACTTGAGCACTCGGCTCTATCAGGCAGTATTATTGGCTTTGGAATCCAAAATGTTCATATGTGTAGCAGGATGAGCTGGAAATGTATGTTTTTAAATGCCTGAACTGTAGATTGGGTTAAAATCCCAGTTTTACTCTTTAACCAACGTGAGTGATCCGGGGCAAATAATTTATTCTCTTCATGTATAGAGTGGACTGACCTCAGCAAAGCCAACAACTATTTCCTCCTCTATTGCTGCGGGTCACCAAAACGGCGCGGCCCGTCCACAGTATGGCCCCACAGGAGAAACAGTGAAACATTTTGCTATGCCCCGTCATGCTATGTTATTGAGTTTTGTATAGTACACAGTCCACCATTTTAACAGTTTCTTGGGTTTTCAGGATCTTCAAGAGGCAGGGTAGGATACTGATGCAGAAGCAGGGGAAGGTTGCTTTGTTGCAATGTTGATGTGTGCATGATCTGAAAAGTTAAGATTCTCTGCAGTGTGCACGTTTGATATATTTTGTGAGTTGTCTGGAGCAGTGGTTAATGTGCGCTCCAGTTTATGTGATTATTGTGCCTGTCCTTGTGGTGTTTAAGGAGTGTGGGGAGCTGTACTGGTATATCCGTGGTAGGTTACAGTGCTATTTAGGGAATGTCTTTGGGTGGAATGCGTTCTATTGTATAAGCCATATTGATTCATTCAGGAGTTGCATGTGAAGATGGGTTGTTTGTTAGGGGGGTGTAGAATGATTTTCAGATGGTTATTGTTACCATCAATTGGAATGGAATAACACTGGAAAACATTGCTCTGGTGTTGTGGGGTAATGGATGACAGGTTTGGGGCTTGTGTTCGGGCATCTGGCTATTGATGAGGCAGTATTCCAGGTATGGGGCGTGGGTTCTGGTGGTGGGGCAGCAGAATGGCAGATATGGGGCGTGGGCTATGCTGGTGGGGAGGCAGGATGCCATGTACAGGCATGGACTATGGAGGTGGGGAAGCAGGATAGCAGGTATGCAGCTTGCGTTCTGGCCTCTGGCTGTTGAGGAGGCAAGATGCCAGGTTTGGGGCTTGAGCTTCGATGGTGGGGAGGTAGGATGCCTGGAATGGTGCTTGGGGTCTAGGTGTTGAGGAGAAGGATGCCAGGTATGGGACTTAGGCTCTGGTCGTGGGAGACGGGATGCCAGGTATGGGTCTTGTGTTATGGCCCCTGGCTTTTGAGGAGGCAGTATGCTAGGTATGAGGCCTGGGCTATGGCAGTGGGGTGGCCCATTGACAGGTATGGGCCTGTGCCCTGGATAATGGATGGGGCAAATAGACCAGGTTATGAGGCCTGAGCTCTGGTGGTGGGGAGGCAGGATACCAGGTATGGGGGATGGGCTCTGGTGGTGGGGATGCAGAATGCCAGGTATGGGGCATTGGCTCTGGGTGGTGGCGGTGAAAGGATGCAAGGTATAGGGCCTGAGGTCTGGAGATGCAGGATGCCAGGGTCGTGGCCTTTTCATGGTAGGGCTAGAAGGATGCCAGATAAGGGATCTGGGATCTGGCAGTAGTGAAGTAGGATGCCAGGTATGTGGCCTGGGCTCTGGTGGAGGGGAGGCAGGTTGCCAGGTATAGGGCCTGGGTTCTGGGTGGTGGAGTAAAGGATTCCAAGTTTGGGCACCGCGTCAGTTTGGGAAAGCATACTAATAGCCTTTTTATAGGCGGCCCCCTACTTTTGCCTGAGGCCCCTTCTGTGCCTCCCCCTAAATTTGATTCATGGAGACGCCACTGATGCCTCTACAGTTCCTGTGATTACCTGTCTCCACAAAGATCAACCTGGATTGTACCTTGTTTCTGTTATATGCAAAATGTTACTTCCCGAGTCGCCCCCAACTACATTGTGTACTCCGACATATCTGTTACTCTGTGCGCTCCTGACAAACATATTGTTTACTAAGTGAAACCGGACATCCAAGAAATTAATTTTTGGATCACATATGAATTTAATTCTGTCAAATACTTAGGTAATGCAGCCAGAGATAACAGTTCATGTCTTGTGCCATTTCCCTGAAGCAGGCTTGGAGGAGGTGGAGAGGGAAGAAGGGTAAGATACAAATAACGATGCCATAGAATGTTTTGTGAGCTGTGTTAAGATGGATTTCTAGAATCTGGTCTGGTGGACAGATTTTAGGAGGCCACCCTAGTTATGATGAACAAGGAGCTCCGAGAGTTTAGCCAAAACCCAATCAATGTACGTGAATGAGCAGTCAAGGCTTAATCTCAGGGGAGTGCGAGTGGGGTCAGGGGCCTTCAATGAGTCCAAACAATATGGCAATAATTCAATTTAGACAGTACAGCTATTTGTTGTAGGCCTCATGAACACACTGGAAAATTAATCTAACAGGTAGTATCGCGCAAAACTATGATACAAATATATATACAGTCACCATAGGTTCAAATATACATCAAATAAATTAATCAGCAAAGCAGCTAAGTATTTTAGATGCAGTAAATGATGGAACCAGATCACAAGACGATATCCTAATTTAAGGATTCCAAATCTTAAGATGAATGGGGCATTGTGCCCAAATGTCCCAGAAGCCAAAATGTTTCTCGCAAGGATGATCTCTCTGTAGGGAGGATTCAATAGGCTTGTTTTGGTGATAGTTTTAAAGTTCTACAACAATTTTACCTGAGGTAAGTGTTCTCCTTTTTTCTTCCAGACACAAGGCTAACCCAGGGACAGGATACCCAACCCAGGGGCAGGATACCCGACCCAGGTTCGATGACCAAAGGTGAATGGCATGGAATAAGGAGACAAAGGGACTTGTCCCCATTGTTTACCTATAGAGGACTAGGTGAGGGTTTGCGCAGGGCTCGATCTTCCACCCTTTGTTCCAGTGAGAGGTGCCCAGGAGTTGCAGGTTCAAGGATTCTTCTGGTTGAATGGAAAGGCAAGATGCAACCCTTTTTGG
Source organism: Ambystoma mexicanum (assembly GCF_040938575.1). Taxonomy (NCBI): domain Eukaryota; kingdom Metazoa; phylum Chordata; class Amphibia; order Caudata; family Ambystomatidae; genus Ambystoma; species Ambystoma mexicanum. The sequence goes on from NC_090932.1 coordinate 1,148,489,888, forward strand.
AGAAGAAATGCAGAATCCACCAAAGCAGACCTCTTCAGAACTTCACAGGTTGGAGGAAGGCGAGTTCCAGCGGCAGTCTCCCACACAGGCAGCGACAGGCGTCCTTCAATTAACGGTCACAGCAGCTGCTCCAGGACAGGGTCCTGTGAAGGTGGAAAGGTGACATTTGGGAGAAAGCTACTAGGGCCACAAGCTAGCGACCATCTAAGTTCCTGACTCAAAAGCATAACAGTATTGCTTCTGGCAAGGTGGTGCATGAGCAAGCTGGTTAGTCCACCTGGCAGTCCAGGGACACTAAACGCTCTAAACCGCTACATCCCTGTGAAGGCATCAGGACTAGTTGGTTCCACTCACTAGTCCAAGGGCTGAAACACAGGTCAGAGATCAGGCAGAGGAGGAGGGCTTCACCGGACTGGACACAGGAAGGGAAGATGGGCCACTTCAGGAGTCATCTTCAGATCTTCAGTAGGCTGTTCTTCTTCGAGGGATTCTTGGCTCCAGCGTAAATCTGAAGAATTGCTGCAGAGGTCTTCCCTTGATCCACGATTTGAGCTGGAAACAAGTCCAAGCCCACTAATGGTAAGGATCGGCATCATTCAAACAGCCGATAGTTGCAGTAAACACAAAGGTTTGCAGCTAAAATAATGCAAAAACTGTAAACTTGTAACTGCTGCCACCAGCGTGTCTTTAGGCATATATAAAAGTAACCAAAAATCACATTTGTAAAAAGTTAGGGTGATGCAAAAGTAACCCCACTGCCCTTCACTGTAAGGTACTGTGTGCAATGTTAAAAAGTACAAGAATGCAAAAGAAAAACAAAGTTTCCCAATACTGATAGTCTAAAGGGCTGATCAGTTTCCCCATAAAAAATGAGCAAAAGGGAAGTGAAGCTGAAGGCTTGAATTTCTGTCAGAAAGTCAGTACAGGATCAAAATTAAGATAAAAAATAATGAGGTTTGATAGGAAACTATGGAGGAAAATCTTTCCTAACAAGCTGCCCCTTCACAGGGTCCTCCTGCGGATTGTCCAACGGACCAAACAGGCTTGACTCGCTTCTCAATTCTTATGCTTTGTGAACCAGGCCCTGGACCTGCAGACAGAAGCAAAGGTAGATAAGGGGTCTTTAGAGTCCTCGTCAGTCAACATCCTAACAATGACGCCGATATGGACCATTTTAATAATCTTAGAGATGACACAACAGGCAAGACCTCTGGTGTTCCTCTGTGCAAAGAGCACCAGTATTAGTTCCTTGGCGTCACCTCCAGTAGAATGGGGTTCAGCATTCAAAGAGTTAACAGAGTCCCTCCTGACACCAGTTGGGTGGGTGAATGAGTCACCTTGGCAGGGTACTGTTCAATTTAAAAAAAGTGCACCACTAACCACTGGTTGGGCGATGTCTCAACAGTATGGAAGGAAGGCAAGGTGGCGTTGGGGGTTTCCAACAGACATGCCTCACTGATATTGTGCCCTTTTAACTGCCCTCATCCTCCTGAACACAGCAAATTACGATCAAGTAATTGCGAGATGCTGTGAACATGTAAAGAACCTTGCTTAGGGAAGGAAAGGAAAAAAATCATAGTAGGGCAACTGATAAAGGGGATTTAAAAGGAACAGTGACATGGTGCACCCGCAACCACTAGCTGATGGTATGCAATCTTTCCATCGAAAAAAGATCCATAGACACTTTTACATCGAAATGTATTGATTGAAATACCTTTCCATCGAAATGAATATTAATTTAATTTTTTTCATTGAATGTCGATGGAAAAGCATTTAATTCATTACATTTCGGTGGAAAGTGTCCATGGATCTTTAAAAAATAGATGTATTGATGTTTGGGTGGGGGAAAGGGTTCAGTTTTGTAAACGTGGGTGGGGGGATTGGTGAGGACCCCCCCTAATAAAACAAACACCACACAAGTTAGAGGGAGCTGTCCAGTGCTGAAATACATTGCAACTGTATTGAATATATTTCAGCACTTGCTGACACTTCACAAGTTAGAGGGAGCTGTCCAGTTCTTAACCTCATGGAAGCGATTTCAGCACTGGACAGCTCCCTCTTGTGTAGTATTAGCGATTTTAATTGAAAACGTTACCATCTATTCATTTCGATGAAACAATTTTGATGAATGTTCACTTTTAATTATATTAATAGTGATTCAATGGTAAAGTTTTCAATGGAAAGGTTTCGATGGAAAATATTTTCGATGCAAAAAAAAAAATTATATATATATATATATATATATATATATATATATATATATATATATATATAAAACGATGTAAAGACAAGTAACCCGTATGCAGTCTTTCCATCGAAACAAGATCCAGAGACACTTTTTCCATCGAAATTTAATTAGCACCATGTCCTTCTGCCGATTAAGCATCATTTTCCTATAGCTCTTTTGTGGTTTATGAAGCAGCATTAAAAGCACCAGCCAGCTCAGTATCAGAGGAGCTGTTCCACTGCCACATCTTGGTGTGAATCGGCCAGATGCCGAGCATAGTCTCTCAGCACACATTCCTTCTACTTTCTCTACCTTGTATTGAAAGGACTGTTTTACTTTGCATGTTTTTTTCTTTATGTATGGCTAATAAATGGCCCATGAATGGAAGACAAGTTTTTCTTGTGATCGACTGATCAGGTTTTGTTCATTTGTAAAAACAATTCCAAAAAACGATTAAAACACTATCAGGGAGGTCAGAACCTAGCTGGGATCAATTGGGCAGCAATAAGGGGGTTGTAGGGATCGCACTTTAGCTGCATGCCCATCAGGGCTCTCACAGGAGCAGGGGAAGGAATGGACGGGCCCGGGAGAAAGGCGTAGTCACAATGATATGCAGCACGCCCCTCAGAACCTACAGGGGAGACAAGGCAAAGACTTCACCTAGACAAATGTATCTTTCACATAACTTATCCAGGAGCATTTGGGAAGAGGGATCTCACCGCAATAACTATGAGCTGTGTGGAAAAAAGCAAGCAATCTCACCTTCACAAGCTGCATGTCTGTCATGGCCCGCACGCTGAAGTCTGAGGTGTACTGCTGGCCTGTGGAGCAGCTGAGCTGATTAATGCTGCCACTGACAGTAGATGAGACAGAGTCTGAGCGTTCATGGTTACTGAGAGATGCAGAGCGGTTCAGAGCAGTCATGTGAGAAGGAGACCGCAACTCTGAAAAAAGAGAATTAGCAACACTTACTAGAAGGACAAAGCACAAGCACATAGAACAAGACAAACAGTGGCTGCAGGAGCGAAGCAAACCCCCAGGACACAGGGAGTCATAGGAAGACACCGAGTAAGAACAGAGCCGAGAGGACAGAAGTACAAACACGGAAGAGAGTAACTGAACAGAGATATTCCGGCAAGTACATACAGTTGCAAGAAAACCATTAAACAGAGAGGAGTGCATATTCTCGAGGGATTCACACGTGAGAGGAAAATACAAACAGGTACACAATATCAATGGGGTCAATTGCATACTCTGTATCACTGAAGATCTACAACCAGCAAAAGGAGACGTGAAATTGACTCGAACTAATAAATCCCATTATGTGTACACAAAAGATGCAGGAAGTCACAGATGTCGAACACATACTACCTGACATGCTGCTGTGACTGGACCAATGGGACATTCAGAAAAGCTGTAGGTTGTTATTCAACACAGCAAGGGTACTATTAGAGGAGGGGTAATAGCTGATGTTTTCAGAGTGCCAGGTTGAAGACACGTCTCACACCTCGGATAGGTTTCATTATTTAAAGGCTTTTCATGGCTCAAAATTAAGATTTTCTGTTGAATTGTGACCTTAACAGATGCAAATCCAGGGTGCTCAAGCCTATGTTTATACAGTAATACATTAAAAACATTACGAAAATATGCTACAAGTGTCTACATTTTTACAGAATGGCAGCTCTTCTGCACAATGGGTCCTCTGCAGTTGTCTCTTACAGAAAATAATAGCAGCTGTCAAATACAAACATACCCCTCAACTGCAATGTAAAAGAAAATGGACTAAAGGTCCCCTCAAAAACAATGTACTTTCCCCCCTACTTTCAAAACAAACATATTGGATAGTGTCTATCCTTCACTCAGCTAGCATTTACCACAAACTTAATTTACCTTCCCAAGTCCAGTTGTAACTTACAATGCGTGAAGCATTTTGACAAGAAAACAATATACATTTTGTGTTTATTTAAATGAAATATAAACCAAATATCCCTGTTACATAGTACAGTGCTACAGAACCCTCAGGAAAACACAATCTATCACACTATTGCGTTTTAGGATACACTCTCAATGACAGCTGTCTGGGTGCAAAGAAACCTACTACTGCATGAATACATGTTAAAATGAGGCTGGTTTCCAATGAAAAGCATAGGTTTTTCCCTCAATGAGTACTCAAGTTAATCGGGTATTGTTCTTTCCGACTTCAATCATCCTAAAGCTAGATTCTGAGCAGTTCATAACCTCGAAGGAGAGGCTTGGGTACTAACATGTGAACCTACAAATGATATAAAACCTTTAATAATGGGAGCGCTTCCTTCACTTAGTTACAGAACATGTCTGATGCAATAAATGAGACAATCCATATTCCTGCCTTCACATGAAGTTGCAATCGTGAACACTGAAGCCAAGTTTCTCTTCAGAGTACCAGCTCAAAGCACATATGACAGAACCCTGTGGCTGGCTCCTTAGGCTCAGATGTCATATGTGTGGCTGTGAATGGGCCTTTCCTTGAGGATCGCCGTCATGCTTTGTTGCTGTGATTCATATAGCATACATCAGCCATTAGCAAGGCCTCAAGGTGCTTAGAGGTGTCTGCAATGTTCATTCTTTCACAGCTATGGGTTTCCATGCATACCAGAGTCCGGGAAGTGGAGGTTTGGGATGGTGTATGTGCTGCGAGTAGTAGGGTTGGATGTCTGCAAATTTGGTATTAAGCTCTGGAGTGATCCATACTGTATAGTTTTTTTGGTTAATAATAAACTTGCATGTGCATTATTGTGTTGAGGAGCAACAAGGGGTGTATTTAGTATTTTTTTTATTCGAATTGGTCTGAGGTGGCAACTGGATGGCATATCTGAATGGTGGATTGTTCCTTAAAATCAAACGGTTGCAATTTGCCCTGTGTGTATGAACAGTATAACATGGGTAACATCTGGGATCAAGCTATATAAGGCAATATTAGAACATGTGAAGTGTGGTCTCAAGTCCATTGATTTGAAGAGGGTCAGCACCATGCCTTTCTGGTTTGTCGATTTGGTTGTGTGATGTAATAACCTGATTTTTGGTTTGTATTTTGAAATCCGTGCTTTGGAGATTTTTTTGGATGTGCCCTGGCATTCTGTGCTGTGCTGGTTCGGCAAAAGTAGTGTGGGTGCATGCATCTTGTAGGCACCGTTGTGTTGGTGGAATTGGGTTGAGGAGCAGGTTCAGTGCGGTTTCTCCTACATTTGTTTCCATTTAAGTAACCAGCAGGTGTTTGGTTTCTGTTTAAGTACTGTTGAGGAGCAACAAGGGATGTCGTTTTTGAAGTTAACGTGAATCGACAGCAACATGTTGGTATACGTATGACACAGTAAGTGTATTGTTGAATGGTGCTGTTGACCTGGGTGAATTTGTTTTCTATTGCTGATATTCCGAACGAAAAGGAAATTAATATTACAAAATTCTTCAAAGATGTTGCCTCAGATCTGCCTAACAGAACAAAAAGTTGCTCCTTGTTTTGTATATGAAGACTGAACCATGATATTTCTTGCCAGTGAAATCAGTTTCCAACATGCTTGTCAGGGTACAGGCGAAAGAGATTGAAGTTTCAACACTTTTTAAGGCTGTGCTACTATCGCTGAATCCTGCATTGACAGGCCTCTGTAAGGAAGGCATGGTATCAAACAGTAAGAAAGAGACAAGTGATCACAGTTAAAGGGTGTTTATTGAACTTCAATTGGGTCTGAAAAACGCCCACCTAATCCTAAATCTAAAGATGGGAGCAAGCTACGACCATCAAATAATAATAACCTAGTCGAGTCTCAAAATAAAAGGGCCCCTGCTAATAAACCTATTGCCAATCCTTACTTCTAAAATACAAATAGTGTGGGAAACAATGTTATGCAAAAGAAAAGTGTTCAAGAAATGATATGTCAGGTTATTCAAGCCGCTGGCTTCCCTTCCCCACGTTTTCTGCACAGGACAAGGTGGCACACTCTAGCTTAGCACACACTCTGGCTTCTCTGACACAGAAGGCCATGATATGGAAGTTTAGAACTGCATCCTCATGCTAAATTCTCTTTGCCATTCAAAGTCTCTTATTTTAGAGGGACTGATGCAACACGACAAAAAGTTCCTTTCTTCTCAGGATTTTCATTTGTACAACTTCTCAGGCGATTTACTGTTCACCCCAAGCCCCCTTCTGCCACACTCGGACTCACTTTTCTCACAAAACCTTCAATTGATCTCCCTCTGCCGGGCTCAGGCCAAATTCATATACTTTTCCAAACTTTCTCTACTTCATCAAAATCGAAGACCTTCGACTGTGCGCAGGATTTTGCTTGACCAGTCGCAGGACCACTTCGATTCACATTTATACATTCATTCCCTTTCAATTGATCTCCCTCTGCCAGGATCAGACCAGATTTATTTACTTTTCCCACTTCTCAGCTGGCTACCTTACAGAGACCTTCTATTGAGCACCCACATGGTGCCGGACCACTCTGTCCAAGGTATTGTAGCTTGCTTTAAAGTTCAATCACTCATCAGCAATCCAACTTCACTTGCGCCTCTTATCACAAGCGCTTTAACAATGTTCGTTCCAACGCTCACCATACAATATTGCTGCTTGTAACCTTGGCTTCAATATAGACCGTCCTTGTATCGGTGTCCCCAACTCACCAGCTCTGTTAATTTTATACAGACGCTGCTTTGTTCTTGGAGCCAAGGTCACAACCACGGAACCTGGTGATTCTCCGTGCCTCAGCCCTTCTCTTCTAGGCCTTTCGGTCCCTACTTGGCTTTTTTGTTTATTAGATAGCTCGTTTTTTGTACTGGGATGAGGTGACAGCTTCATGTAATAACTCTTTCCTCTCTCGGTCACTCATTTTTTTCTGACTCCCATGACAGAACTTTAGCCTGCTTTCTCGTTCGTGTGCCTGGGACGAGTATTCTGTGAGTGATCTACATATCCCACGGGCCTCCTCCTCCTCCTCTCTGTCCCTCAGGTACCAGTTACTTGGCAGGGGTCAGTGGTTGGGCTGGGCTCTCGCTCGGAATGTTCTCACTCCTTCTTGGCTTCACGTTCTCGTGTCTGTGCCGGACTCCTGCTTCGTACTGGCGCTGCTTGCTCGAAAGCTTGCCTTGATTCCTTCACAAGTAGTATCGGCATTGTTCTTGGGGGCGTCCTGCCCACCACTTCCAGCTCTTCCTGCATCTGAACACGCCGGTTCTCCAATGTCTCATCTTCGTGTCCTTTCGCTCTCCACAAGTCACAGGCTCTGGGACTAGCCGGCACTCTGCCTCCTGCCGGCACAATGTTGTCAGGGGGCTTCCCCTGCGCATCAGGTTCCTCTCTACTCTTCCTCCTCGGCACAGTTAAATATGCATCTCGCATTAAAGCAATATCCTCATTTTCTCATGTCATTGGGTTTGCTCGTGCATTGACTTCAGCCAAAGACAAGGATTCCAGATTCTTAGGCTTATTAGGTAGTCCCATGTATGCCATACATTTGTTGATGTAGGGATTTCCTCACAGGAATAGGAGTCCTTGTCCCCAGAGGGGGCATCTCTCCCGGAGAGGTCCCACTTACCTTGAGATTTACTGAGCGGGGTCGCCTCCGTAGCCTCACAGGAGGGGGCGTCCAATCCCTCTTGGGGATGTGGGGTGAATGACTGCAATTCGTCACAGCACCGTGTTGTGGTTTGTGAACCCATATCAAGCCCTTTAGATTCCTGCATGGAATCGTGAGCAGGACTGCCGTGTTCTCAGACTTGACCGGAGGACTTCTATCCCTGGGACCTTTACCCTCCCTTCACAAAAACCATATGGCTTTATGGATTCTACAATCAGCATAGGGAGGACAGAGGAATCCTTTGTATACCACCTCTAGAGGTCACATCACAGCACGTGGGCCTACCCTGGCTGCCAGAGTATCCCAGCCCTGGCACCAGCGATGAAGTCCCAAATAGCATGTGTGACAAATCAAGAGAATTCGTCCCTTTTCCCGACATGGTATGCTCTATAGTACCAGAGAGTTTTAAACAACAAGACTGGGATGAAGAAACACTTAACAGGTGTCATTATCACACAGAAAAAGAACAGGTCTCTTTTAAATCAAAGTATCCAATCCACTGGGATGAGTACGTTGAATAGCATGTACTCAATGAGCAACAGGGAGAGACAGAAATGCATACGCAGGCAAGGGAAGACCCCAAGCTGCATAACACTGGGTGAAGGCAGAGTAGGCGTGAGCCGGGAAGCTCGCGAGTTTCAAACTCGTACTATACTGAACAGGGAGACAACAGAATCACAGCAAATCCCCAGCACGAGAAGCCGAAAGGGCAGGCGCCCAGAGGAAGGTGGTGGGGATACCCCAGGGACCTGTGGTGGACAGCCGGGTCCCAAACCATTGCTGATACCATCACCAACATACAGCAGCAGGGTGACCGGACACTCAGCGGAACACAGACACGCTGTGAGGAAAAGAGAAAACCAGAGTAGGAAAAGGTTGACGAAAATAAACTGACAGCGGCACGGAGCAAGAGAGATGATCCCCGAGGAACAAGGCTCCCGAAGATGTTCCCCTTCACAGTGGAAGGTAACGGGGAGAATGGAAATAACAGAAAACCCAGAGGGAACCATTATAAAGTACAAGCAACTTGTCCCAGCAGAGGTCATGAGGCAAAGTTAAATCTGAAACTGATGAACTTAAATTGTTATGATATAAGAGAAAGCATTACTGAAAATCTGAATACTGAGAGAAAAGAAGAGTGGCTAACAATACCCTGGGAAAAGGGAAAGGAAACTCTATAGTCTGTGCAAGAACAACATAACATAAAAGAGAGAGAACATTATGAGCCAGAGTCCAGAGGAACTATTCAGTTGAACAATGTACTAAATCAAGCAGGCCAGAACAAGCTGAACTATAATTGCCCACGAGGGAAAGCCTACCAGAGAAATCGTATTTTCCAAGGATACGCTGAAACAAGCAACCAGGAATACAGATCTTATAAAAGATCCCCAAAAGGGATTCACAAGGAGGAGGGAAAAGCTAATAGTCATGAGAGACTATGAGGATTATGTATCAATAAAGAATCCTACAGGCTGGTACCAGAAGTACCTTCAGGAGAAGGGAGTCATTCTCCTGACCTAAGTTCGTTCATGCAGTGGTAGGGTCAGTTAGGTTAGGTTTGGACAGCAGACATTCGTTTGGATATTCCCGAATTACAGACGAGCACTTTAGTTAGCAACATAGACCGGGACCACCCATAGGATAGGGAAAGTTAGGACTTATAATTGTACTTAATAAAATCGTGCAAAACATGTCCTCAGAGTGTCTGCGTCTTTCTGACTCGTGCACATGGCCCCAACAGTCCCAAAGACTCGCACTCTGAATGCTGAGGTGCATGCCTTAGAAATGAAGCAGAAGAACTGTATGGCATATGACGAGTGGCTGAGAGCAGCATGAAGGATCCTGTCCACTGGCTGTAGGACACATCTCTCACAAAAAATGTCACTGCAATGAAGACCAAGAATGATCATCTTGATTACTACTCATGTAGGAAGAAACATCTATGGCCTTCCAGAATCGATAGCTGTGGGCCCGTTGGAGGTATTCCTAGAGAGGAGGATGATAAACCTGTGGGGATATCCTGCTTTCTACCTCAAATGTAGCCAGCACACAGACCTATGAGTCCCCGACAAACTCCTGGACAATTATCTCATCCTGTCCCTGCTTGTGTTTCAACTATGTGGCAGGGATGTAGTACTACTGGTGGTACGAGAGAAAGGGGATTGCCAGTACTAATTTGCCAAGATCTTCATGTTCTCGGACTAGCTTTGCGCTTCAGTCTTCCAGAAAGAACAACAAAGAAAAACGGAGGGACGAGGATATTCACTAGTCCATGCTTTTTCAGGCCAAAGTTAAAATTGTGTCCAACGACAAGCCCCACTTCTGTCCATTTCCAAATGAGGGACTTGATTTCATCTTATGAAAACGGAGTTGTAAAAGGTCAGATTCGTCAGGTGGTGATGATGGGTGTTTTAAGGTTGCTGATCTTTCATTAATTATGTTTTTGTTTCTTCTAACAAATGATGCCATCAAATCTTACATAACAGTGGTTGGCCATGGGGGAGTGCTGGGCGTGTTACTGAACAGTCACAACAGTCCGTTTTCACTCTCCTTGCTAGTATGAGCAGTCTACTGGATCCACAACTGTTCACAATCACCTCTCTGGAGTGCTGCGGGAGTGTTTGGCGTTGGATGGTGCCCTAAAAAACCTTGTGCGCCGCCGGGTGGTCTTGTTCACCCGCCAGACCCAGATCCCTGCAGGACACCCACGAGTGACTACTTTTTTGGGCTCAATGGAGCCGGCGCAGGGAGCTGGAGGAAGGCAAAACACCTGTAGCCAGGCCAGGATGCTGCCAACCACAGGTAACGGGGTACAGTGTCAAAACATTTTAAACCTTGCAGCTTCCTGTGAAACTGACCCTGCCAGCATGAAATGGAATACTTGTATCCCCTGAATTGAACCCACATTGGGGCAAATTCCAGTCCTCCCTTTACCCCACCCTGTCCCCTTTAAACGGAGCATTGCTGCCCCGTTTTGTTACTGCCCTAACAATGCCAGCCAGTCTGTGGTGCTCAACCACAGAGGGACGGAAAACCGTGGGTGGGAGGATGTTCAGGAAGAGCCTGCGGTTGGGTTCAAGGACCAATCAACAATGGTATTGAACTGTGGGGCCACTCGAGATGCTCGCTCTTTTGTCCCCTACTAATTCTGGCATGACTTTGAAGGTGGACAGGGACCTGCCAAGCTAAAAGGGGAAATCCCTTTTGTTAAAACAAAGGAGCAAATCCTTGTCGGAGAATTCCAAACTAAAATGGCATTTTAAACCAAGGGCGGATCTACAACCATCAGTACACGTCAAAGTATGTAAAGCTCCCTCAGTTGAGTACAACCCCTGTTGCCTCGGTGGCACAGCTACACTCACTCGAGAAGAAGTGTGGCTTGACCCATCGGATGTAGACTTATTAGCAAACTCAGACTCTTCTGCTCTACCCAAAGATGTTCTCCAAGATTCATCTGTTCAAATAAAGGAACCTGTGACTCAGCCAATGCAGGCGGAGGCCATAGCAAATAGGTTGTCTTAACGGACCAGAGTCCCTCTAAAGAAAAATGTGACTTAACTGGGCAGCATTCTGTCCTCTTGAATTCGCCTGTGATCCCCGGGCCATCAAAAGCCCTTCCTCCACTCTGCCCAGAGATAAACAATCGCTGAGAGGAGCATTTTACGAGATAATTCCTCATTGGTGGCTAGACTGACAAAAGACATTGCCAATTTGACGTTACATCTAAGTAGGATCACCAATGGTGTGGGGTCACCAACGGCCGGGGAGAAAAGCACCCTCTGAAGTCGGAAGGGACCAGAACTCTGGTTCAACTACATCTGCTAAAAAACCAAGATCCGCTCAACCCTCAGAAGCCCACCTGACCTCTCTGGTATTTTTTCAACGCTATCCAATACTGTCCATGTAACAGTCTCCTATGAATCTTGTTCCAGGGGCAAACGGCTCCTCTTACAAACTTCAAGTGAAGAGTCAAGTGAGGACTCCGATCAGAACTCATCTTGGTCTCTGAAAACTCATCAAGAGATGAGACACTCAGGCCTCAACATCTAATCTAGGTGTGCCAGCTACCATGGAAACCCCCTCTAGGGATGGCCTCCAGGGTGCCCAAATAGCCCACATACAGGCCGTCCTATGTTCAACTGTCGATCACATTATCCCGCTGTCTTAAAACTGTATGAAAATCTGAATGATCACTTAAAAGACCAAGCGACAGGGGGCGTTGGCCAACATGCGAGCAGAGAGGACGTGAGTCCCGACTGCTCCTGTGGACCGCCAAATCATCCTGCTAAACATCCTCCTTGGCTGGACAGATTCCTGCTAAAATACTCCCACGGTGACAGATTGGGGTGGTGCACCCCCGACCGAAGTTGGAACCCTGACTGAGGCACCTTTCCCGAGATACGCGATGTATCTTTTCCCCCAGGACACCGAGGCCCCGCCAAGATGGCCGCCGCAACCCAGCAGCCATAAGAAGAGGGACGGCACCACCCGGACAGAGGCCTGCGCCAGGAACCGGTGGTGGAGGAGCAGGGGCGGACGGCCCCTGACCCAGTGCTGGCGGCGCTCAGGGCGCGAAGGCGCACGATAGGCGCGAGCCCCGTGGCCCGTGCCTGAGATTGCGTGGTACCGCCGGATCGGGAGTGAGGACGTGGACCTCTGAAGACGCTGGAACATTGACCCTGGACTGCGGTGGCCTCAAGGCGCAGCATCAACGGGCGCAGCTGACCGCTGAAATAGACATCCCGAGCCCCCAGGTCAAATGAAGCGTCCGGGGGCATAATCCGAGCGAATCCATCCCTCTGGACTCTGAGCCTGCTGCGCTTTCCCCCCTGCATCATACACCAGCTCCAAGGCCTGGCATACGGAGGCATCCGGACCCTGAGAGTCGCGGCTTTTGGAGCACCGCAGCAGACGCAGAGGCTCATACATCTCTGCATCGGGCCATCAGCCAAAACCAACTACCCGGAGGCCCACCTACGTGTGAGGGCTGTGCCCCCCTGGACCCGACTGCCACAGAAACCATCCTTGCCGAACCACGCTCTACCTGCCGTTGCTGCCTAAACACAGACCTGGAGGTTAGTGATACACCCTCTCACGCACTGGGAGCGGACGAAGAGACCCGGGAGTGAGGTCTTCAAAAGGAGACTCTCCACGCTCAGGTTCGGGGGCTGCCCGCCACAAATCTGCCTCTCTGCCCCCGGGCCTCGTGGTGCCGCTGCCGTCGCCCCTCTCCCAGAGCCTGACCCAGCAGGTGAAAAACCTGACCTCTCCTGGGTGAGGGAACAGCCCTGCACTGCCCTGCATACAACTCCCACTATACCAGAACGGTTTCGGGACCTTGCACCAGACCCAATACTATACGGAACGCTTGCCCCTGTCTCGCTGGCCTTCCCACAGCAGGGATCATAAAAGCCTCCTAAAAATAACTTCCACTGGGAGTTACCTCTCTCCGAGGGGGTAAGGAAAGGCCTCCCTTACCTTCTACTACCCCTCTTGAACACTGGAGGAGACCACTGGAGGAGACTCGTGGCCTCTGTGGTGCTGACTGGACCGGCTGGGCCGGGGAGCGCCCCAGCACCACCATACTACACCAGTGACCATAACACCACATCGGCGCATACCCACGACACCAGGCTGGGTGACCGGGTGATTCCCTGACGCAGCTACCACTACTGCCGAATCCCCCTAGATGAAATAAAAGCGGCTCTCCAACTCTCCAGGTCCCGGGCACGGACCTGCGGTGCCATGGGGAAAGAAAGGCAAGACGACGACAACGCAGAGCACTATGGACCAATATGCCACGAGCAACCCAACAGTGTCAGCGGATACAGAGCCCCAAACAGCCCCCTCCCCGTCGACAGACTCACTGACGTTGAAGGACGTGATGGCTGCCATCGCCAACTCTTGCTCCTCGATGGAGATTAAAATGGATACCATCTCGGCAGAAGTCTCCTTCCTCCGCCACGACCTCCAGAAACTCTCGTCCAGAACAGGAGAGGCGGAACAACGGATATCGGGGGTGGAGGACAGCCTCGGAGGTGTGCACCGGCAACTCGCATAAGCAATGACTTGACTTAAAACATTGGAAGCACAAGTCGATGAGAGCGAGGGCAGATCGCGTCGCAACAATATCTGCATCCTTGGGTTGCCGGAACGAACTGAAGAACCTAGTGCAGAACTCTTCTTGGAACAATGGCTGGCCGATCTCATTGCACCCAGAACCTTTTCGAATTTCTTTTCCATAGAATGCGCACACTGGACACCGGCAGTGAAGGCGATCCCGGGAGCGCCCCCAAGAACGATAATTGCTAAGCTTCTTAACTATCGAGACAAGGACACAAACTTGCAAATGGCCAGAACGAAAGGAACCGTTACTTACAACGGTGCACGAATTGCCTCCACCCCACCCCCGACTACACCCGCGAAGTTCAAAAAGCCAGACAGTATTTTGAACACCTGAAGAAAAAGCTCCACTCCATGAACGTAAAGTATGGACTACTCTTTTCGGCACAGTTAAGGATCCAGCACCACGGTACCACAGTACATTTCACTGATCCGCAGGAAGCCTGGAAGTGGGCCGAAAACCATATCGAAGGAGATTGGACGAGAAAAGGCCCAGCCCCCGGAAGAAGACCAAGAGCACGACCAAATCAAGATAGACCTGCTAGACAACCTACACCGGAGCCACAGGACAACCCTCGCGAAGACGCAGATCCTTAAGCATGCCAAAGCTGATACCCGATGTGCACATAGCCAAACATGGGCTGACCCATGTCTTTTGTAGGGGGGCTTCTCTGACTATGGGATGCCAGGAAAACATGGAAGGTGTCGTGGAGCAACGCGGGTCTCGAACTCGCAACGAGGGATCCGTGACCACACCCCACCGAGCCAAGAAGACAGGCTATCGGCGGCCACCATGGACCCCCCCCCAACTGAACGCTCGACTTACGCTTTAATAGTCGGTTCGGCTGGGGACAAACAGTTTACTAGCTAATTGCACTGGCGACGTAATCGTTTAGGTCGTTAGTGAAGTTCGGGCGACAGATACTTCATGTTGGGGAGGAGTATGGGGAGGGGGTGGGCGATTTACAATGTTTACAATGTTTTCTTTTTTCCAGCTTTTGTTGTTTATATGTTGTTCTCCAGTTGCCGGGTACTTACACAGCTAACCGATCACACAACTTGCCACGTGCTATTCTAATACATCCCCCTCTATATCCAATACCTCCACACTATTACTGCTCCTGGGTCACACAGGGTCCATGAACCCGGCACAACACACTACGTGTGGCACCCACACTAACCCGACCACCGCCGGCTGAACGCCCCAGATCCTTCAAGCTGATGACATGGAACGTGAACGGGATGGGCTCAGGGATCAAACAGCGTCTTGTTGCGCAGTTCCTGAATAGACACTCTCCTGATATTACCTTGATAACCGAAACTCACCTAGCAGGGACCAATTGCACTTTCTTTCGTAGAACCAACTACAGATCTGCACTACATGTGGGGTACACAATGGGATCCAGAGGGACGCTTATCCTGATACATAAACACATTCCATTTGTGCAGTTAATAGTAGAACAAGACCCCAGGGGCCGCTACGTGATGACCCCTGGGGGGGAGGGAAACAATAGCAATTGCTACAGTGTACTCACCGCTGGGACTGGGGGAGGAACTACTAGATGAACTAACTACCCTCATGGCCAAACATCAACCTGACATGTGGATCCTGGGGGGCGACTTCAACAATGTCATGTGCAATACTATGAACCGCACCCATATCAGATATCGCAACCCAAACCTAAATGGCTACTATCTGGGCTTCCCTGATCTTATTGATAGCCTCACTGAGACAACTAACGAATATTTCGAAACAAATGATTACACGGTCGATAGTCCGGTAACAATTTGGGAGGCCTACAAAAAGGTGCTAAGGGGAGAGATAATCTCCTGGACGACCAATAAAAAGCAAGAACGGCTCCAGAAGATCTCTTAGGCTGAGGCAGAAATGGGCAAGTGCGAGAATGGGTATGCTTTTGATCCTTGTCCGGAGACTCTTAGATCCCTTAAGAACGCCAGAGAGCAGTTTCGGAATATTGAGCTATATAACGCCAAACAAACCCACTGGGAGTCCAGGGCGAGGGTCTATGAATATGGGGACAAAGCGGGCAAAATGCTGGCCTGGCTAGAGAGAAGAGACGAGGGTCAATGCCATGTCAGGGAGATTATTACCCCGCAGAACGAGAAGTGCCAATCAGATCGCGAAACAGCAGAGGCCTTTGCCAACTTCTCTGCTGCCCTGTAAAGTGTTAAGATGGATTTCTGAACTCTGACCTGGAGGGGCAGAGGTTCAGAAGGCCAGCCTAGTTTCTTGGAACAGGGTAACCTCTGGACAAGCCAGACCAATCAGGGTAGCGATGGCGGCGGTCAAGACTAAGCCTCAAGAGGGCTGAGGGTGACTGAAAGACTTCAATGAGCACACAAGGCAAGGACACTTACAAATTACTCCTGACAGGTGTTATATTAAAAATATAGACACATTAATTACAAGGCCTTTGTAACATCGACCATAGCAAAGAATCACAATAATACTAAAGTAAACCAACACATCACAATCAATAAAATATATATACAAGTCTGAGGGGTCTAAGGAGTTAGGAGCACGGAATATGTAGACCACCTACATGGGGAGGAAAACAGGCAGTGTAAGTAATCGTTAGACCCAGTTCGACATCAGAAATACACCTAACTATGAGGTAGTCCAAGCCCTACGAAGAGAGGAGCCTTATGCTCAATAGTACCTACACGCGCTTGTGCCAATGGACAAAATAGGGTCTCTTCAAGCATCTTTAACTGTTCAGGAAGGTGGATGAGGCGATGAAGAACAAGTCCCCACTACTCAAGCAAGGCCTCCCCTTGTGGGCAGAGGTAGGTTGAGAGTGCGGGATAGAGTCACTATTTCGCAACAGCGGTAGAAAAGAAATGGGCTCCTGCACGAGGGGCCACCGGTTGGGGTATGGACTACTCACCGGTCCCTGACGCAGGCAGACCCAGACTTCGCCAGTTCAGTTCACGTTGCTGGCAGGTTCGTATGAGACAAGCAGGACGTCTCGACACCATGTAGGTTCCGCAGTAGCAGGATGCAGGGTCGAGGGGGTAACAAATGCAGCGAACGTGCACAGGTCGTTACCACAGCAGGGCAACACGGCAACCGTGTTTACTCTGGTCCGGGCGCACTCGTTTCACTTCAGACCTGGGAATGCCAAGTGTACGAAATTCAGTGTGAGGGTGCCATGGACACAGAGCTAGCAGTAGGCCAAGTTTCGAGGGCTTCCCCAAAACGGGGGCTGTGACAGAGCAAACGTCCCACGTAAGCTGGTCAGTCCACTGCTTGGCCCAGGGACACTTCCGAAGAGGCTTACTTGCAGGGTTTGATGAAGGTGCCGAGAATAGTTGGTCCCACTATTCCAATGTGTCAAAGTGCCTTTGCAGACCTTCTAGGACGATCAGAGCCAGAGGGGTCTCGCAGGACGACAGCGGGCTCAGGGTGCCAAACCTTCCAGCGGGTCACCAGCAGTTCCTCGACTTGGCTTCTTGTTGCAGGATACTTGGCTCCTTATCCCTTTCGGTGTGAATTTAGGAGATCGACATGGTAGTGGTGTTTCCAGCCTCCTCTTATCCAAAGTTCCCTTCGCGCCAAAACAGAGAGAACCCAATGGGAGATCTGCTCACAAACACTCACTCCATACGTGGACCAATCATGGACCACGGTGGTGCCAGGCATTCAGGACACTCCAGACTCTCTGGCACCCAGGATGTGTATTGGGAACAGACATCCCAGCCCACATCCTGGAGGCACACACACAAGGCATGCAGAAGCCCACGAAAATATTGGGTTTCGCGGGAAAGTGCATGACCAAATAAGGTCTAATCCGGGTCGGCTCGACCTGGGGAAGGTGAAGGGGCAAGATGGCCAAAGGACAGGACAAAGAACCGCGTGGCATGGCCATTTTGGAGCCAGGTCACCTATTTGTGCCAAACGCGGTAAGCGCGGATAACATGGCAAAAAAGGATTCAAAACATAAGATAAACGATAGCTGCCACCAGTCCTGTCCGTGACACATCTGCACAGTTCATGATAAATCCAGTGAGAGTTTCTAGGAGAATGACTAGAGACCCAAGAGTGCGGTAAGGTAAGTTACATTGCACTCTTGTTACATATTGCACAAAGGCTGCAACATGATGAAATGACTAAGGGAAACAAAGTCTCCCAGTACTGACTGTCTTAAGGGCATGTCAGTTTCCCCATAAGAATTGAGCGAAAGCCCAGAGGAGTGCGGCGGAGGGCTGCGCTTCTCTGGCAAAGTTTAGATCAGGGTGTAAAACAGCAGCAAAACGTTTGGGGGTTGCCACATGGAGGGAAAATTACATTCACATATGAAATCTTTCCTAACATATAGCACCCCGACAACCCCACTGAATTGCTCATTCCTAGACGATATGACACTACTGTGCTCATCAGAACAGAAAAAAACACAGTTGGATTCTGAACTCACGGAATCAGAGATCACCGATGCCATAACCCAACTACAATCTGGGAAGACACCGGGCCCCAACGGATTTCCGGTCGAAATTTTGGAAGAAGGTGGGTGGGGAAAAATGGCATCCCACCTTCCATAAAAGAGAACAAGGCACCCTACCACCAGAGCTATGCAAAGCCACAATAGTTGTTATTCCCAAACCAGACAAACCACCTGAGCACTGTGCCTCTTACAGGCCTATCTCGTTGATCAACAGCAAACCCAAGATCCTGGCTAAACTTTTAGCCAACCGGCTGCAATCGGTCATTTCCTCTCCAGTCCACCCAGACCAATGCGGCTTCATGCCGCATAAATCAACACGAATGAACATAAGGCGGCTCCACCTTCTGCTAGAGCGAAACCCCATCATAGATACGCCGCTTGCCCTATTAGCAATCGATTTTGAGAAGGCATTTGATTCGGTCCGGTGGGACAGCCTTTGGGAAACCATGTGACGAATGGGATTTGGGGACACCTTTCTGAGCTGGATACAACTGCTCTATACAAACCCACAGGCAGAAGTGAAGGTAAACGGGTGGCCTTCTGAGCCTTTCCCCCTTGGCAAAGAAACACGACAGGGATGCCCACTGTCCCCCCTCCTCTTTGCCCTAGCGATCAAAGTGCTTGCTTTGTGCCTTCGGCAGAGCAAGGCATGGACGGGATTTAGATGGCCGGAGGGACACGAGAACAGAGCGCCGCTGTATGCCAAAGATCTAATAGTGTATTTGGGAGACTCAACCCGAACCTGTCCTGTGGTGACACAGATTCTCATTCGCTTTGGTGAGTTTAGCAGGCTGAAAATCAACTGGGGAAAATCTATCCTATATTCGATAAAAGGCGGAACACAGACTGTTCCCCAATGCTGCCCATATAAAATAGAAGAACACGACTTCCGGTACTTGGGGATTTGCGTATCAATAGTCCTAACACGCTACATAACCCACAATCTCGAACCCATCATAGACCGTTTCTCTAGCGACGTTCGTCACTGGAGACTCAACCCCTTGACACTTATGGACAGAGCCGCTCTCTTTAAGATGACCCTTCCCAGATTTCTATACGTCCTCCAAAACGCCCCGCTTGCAATCCCAGAGTCCGATTTTGTCCGACTTGAGGGCCTCCTTAGAGAGCTGACATGGGGAGGGGGACAGCCCCGCATTGCATTAACCACCCTGCAGGGATCGATTTGGAAGGAGGTATAGGAGTGCCCCGTCTCCAGACTTACTACTGGGCATCGCAAATGGCGGTGGTCAATGACCTGCTTTATGGGGATCGGGAACTCCGTACATTAGAGCCGAACTTGTTGCTATTCATGACACAGACCCGCTACATCTGCTTTATCTCCCCCTTCCAAGATCCCCACCACAGACAATTGCTGCAACATACTCCTAGATCCGAGGATACTGTTATTGGGGAAACCCGATGAAAATGTTACCAATAAATGGAATATTGCACAAAAATGGGGCGCCCCAGACCCTCCGACGCTGGACCACTGCACTGCTGATATGGACACATGTGCAATGTTGGAACATAGGATTTACAACGCTAGAGGCTGCCCCAACAAAGCCTCCAAAGTGTGGGGGAAATGGGAAGATTGGGAGACCCCTTAACTCCCGGTTTATAGGGGATGTAGCGGAGTAATGAATGCATATACTTACAAGTATGACCTTTGTAACTGGAGACATGATCAAGTCGTGTGTACATGGTTGGGGAAACGTTTGTTTTGAGTTTGTTGATTTATTGTGCTTGTTGTTTAAACCAATAAAATATATTTTAAAAAAAGACTAAAGCGACATTACTGGCATTAATGCATACCAAATTAGTCTTCATTGAATCGTTCATTCAGGCTTCTAGAGAGAGAAGAACAAGAGAAAAGGAAACGGAGGGGGGAATTTTAAAAACCCTCATTGACCTAATACAAGAAGCTAGAGAAGATGTAAAGGCCTATGGGGGGAGGGGATTTAGGATACTATCTCTCTATTGAAACAAAAAGAGTACTGCGGACAAAAAACATGACCTAGTAGGATCCGCAGTTTTGGCTCTGTGTACCGCTCATCCTGAATTCAATAGTAGTCTGGTGGCTGATGTGGACATATCCCAGCCTGTTCCCACCAGAGAAAATGAAGATGGGCTTCGGAACTACACTCAGGTCTTAACCGTATGGTACTCAGGGGACTCATAGGCCCGGGCAGGCTGTAGTCTGTAATCTACGACCTCACCAGGGATAGAAGAGGAAGCCCCTACAAATGCCGTCAGCGTGGACACCTTCCCAATTTTCAATCGGGCGGCTCCTAAGCAAATTAAGGAGCTTAAAAATCAGAGCTGGTAAAAAGGAAATAAAAAAACATGTGCCTAACAAAGTCTCTGAATGGCAGTGGTGCACAAAGCTTTATATGAAATTTGAGAACTGTATGCGTGGAACCAGCAAAGCCGCCAACTCAAAAGGATAGTGACCTCATGAACAGTAACATGGAAAATCTTGCAAAAGCAGTCATTTATGAGAAGCAAACCATGGATCAATCGTGACAGGAGGAGCCAATCGATTTGGAAAACATTGAAGACCCGCTGATGCAGATGCCAATTTACGAGGATAGCTCCTCGGAGGACTCCTTGGAAGAGCACCACAGGGGAATATATCCACTGTCTTGGAAGGTGCCAAAGGGGACCCGACATCCTTGCCTAAGAGCGATTCAATCTAACTCAGCATTTTTGACACTGGTTGAAAAACAAGCAAATGCAAAGCAAAAGGCGGGTTCTTCAGGGAAAGAGTCCTCATTGTTAGATAGAATGATTAGTCACTCACGAAACAACAGATCGGCTTGTGAAGCCATCAGGATCTACGAGAAGGAGGAGTTGGACGACGACAACAGACGGCAATCTAATTTATCAGCTTGAACGGATACGAATAAGGCTTTGCACCATGGCAGCCGCAAGGTAATCCTGGAAAGGGTGTTGAAGGCGGACGACTGACTCATTCTAAATTGTTCAAATATAACTAGTCTATTCCATCATGCCCCTGGATTGCGAGTGATCGAGTCCAAGGATGTTAAGAATGTTGATTTCCCAAATGAGAGAGAAAACCATAGAGTGCCTCCACATGGCTTCTGCCCCCTTAACGGCCCTATTGACGAAGGCGAACAATGAGTTCCAGGCCTTGGGCTTTGATTTAAAAGCCTGTAAAACACCATTAATACCGGTTAAGGAACAAGGTTTGTTTGTAATAACCTGAATTCTGAAGAGGGAGCAGGTGGTTCCACCAGAGCCACGAGAGTCAGTAACATTGAAAGCCCTTTCCGGGGTGACTGGCAAATGAAACCCTTGAGAATGAAGGCAGTCGCTCTACAGTTCCCAGACTCTAAAGATTACCATATTTAGAAACAACAAAGAGTTGGAAAACGACAGTGGTTAGCAAGAGCTCTAGTACGGGGAGCTTCAGGAAATAGATGCAGCAGTTCCTAACTTGGATATCACCTGTTTACAGGAAACTTGGCTGAAAGAAACACTATTAGATGGCTTTACCACTCATCTTAACAAAGCAACTAAGGGAAACCTCGGAAGACAAAGCACTGGTCTGTTGACATTAATACAAAATGACTCCAAAGAAAATGTTATTGAAGTCATTAATCCCAACCTGAACATCCAGACTATAATGATAAAACTACTGGATTTCGCTGCCAACAGGGATTGTTTGGCCCTCTTCAACCTCTATTGCAACCCAAACTCCACGGACTCAAGTCGTTTTGTCTAATGTGTAATGTCATTGATAGATCTGATGTATACACAAATGGTTGAGTCGTGGTTAATGATTTGTGGAGACTTTAATGTTGATTGTATCTCTCGGGGTGTGGGGAGGGAAGGGAGGACCAGGGTGGCATCTAATAAAAAGAGATGTAGATGTTAGGAGTGGTTGGTTGAAACAGCTGAGGGATTTACATATGGTAAATGGCCAAGCTAAAGGAGATCTGACAAGGGCACCCACATGGCACTCGGTGGTAGCGTCTGCAACCTTGGATTGCTTTTATTCTCAAGTAATGTTTTAACAAGGGTAATTTCATTGAAAATACTCCCCTCCAAACATAGTGACCATGGCATAGTAGTCCTTTCCTGCTCTAGGAGCCAAAAATGACAGGTCAAACCTGACCTATGGAATCATAAGGTTGAATTAGATCATGGAAGAAATAGACTGCGTCTTGCCCCGGACCAAGTGCCTGACTTAACAAGAAAACTGACCGCTTGGTACCGAATGGACGCAGGGGGTGTGGGGGGGGTGGAATATGAGGCCGTAATAGTCATCTTCGGGGAGACCTTAAAAAGGGGCAGTAAATCCAATTTTAACCCAAAGCATTCCTTTGATGAAAAAGTGGTCAAAAGAAATGCCTTCTACCACTAGGGGTTTGGCAATAAAGAAAAGAAAACAAAAAGGTATAGGAATTAGATTCATCCCACAGAGCAACACTTTATACCAAAATGAGTCGGAATCTATGTTGTAGGTGTTGGACCCGAAAAATGCTAGAAATCTGTGGCAACTTCTAAATGGCAGGGCAATAGATCATTGACTACTTCAGCTAAACCAGATATCCAAGTACGGCTGGTGGAGCATTTTGAAAAGCTATTTTCCCAGAAGGACCAAATGAAAGTAGAGCCCAGCCATGAGAAGCATACAATTCCCTTTCATAGGGTTGAAATTCTACGAACAATACTGAAAGCAAGCAACTCCCATGCTCCAGGAGGCTCCGGACGCCTGGGCTGATTTTTGCCCGACTTTCTCCAAACAAATCGTCCGGTGTGGTAGAGTCCCAGTTTCATGGAAACAGTTGGTGGGGGATAGGGCGGTCCCAAAAATCTACCGCCCCATCGCCCTTCTTGATGTCCTGGGAAAGATCTTTGCAGGCATTTTGCTGATGCGCCTGAATGAGTGGGTTAGGGAAACTTGGGTCCTTTGCCCATAGGCAAACCGGCTTTGTTAGTGGAGTCGGTTGTAGCCTAAACATACTCCTGATTAGCCTACTAACGATGAAGACAACCAAGGGGGAGGGCAAAATCTATTTGGCCTGTATAGATATGAAGTGTGCCCTCGACTGCATTAGTCGAGAGTTATTATGGGCCAAAATGACAGCTATGGAATGCCTTGGGGATTTAGTGGCCGCAATCAGAGATTTCTATACTGGGATTGCTCTGCATGTCAGAATAGATCAGGCAGGTAACCTGACTAGGATCATTAGGACCTATAGAGGATTGAAGCAAGGTTGCCCTTTGGCACCCATACCAATATAACATCTTGATCACAGATATGAAAGATCTTAGATCCCCCACGATCTAGTAATATACAGGTATTTTCTGTACTTCTAATGGATTGGCACATGAAAATAAGAATCCCGAAGATCCAATGACACCAACCAATCCTGTAACAGGAGGGCCAGAAGGATCTGAGAAAGTGCAACCATCTTGAATCTGTCCTTCCTTAGGAACTTGTGCAAGTATCTCAAGTCCAAGATGGGTCTCAGTCCTCCGTCCTTTTTGGGGATAAATTAATTAGGGGAATACCAGCCCTTGTTCCTCTCCGTTACAGGTATTGGTTCTATAGCACCTTTCTACAGCAGGGTTATTATTTCCTGCACAAGGAGCGGATCAGGAATCCTCAAAGAGTGTTTGCCTGGTGGATTGTTGTGAGGCTGCGTTATAAATGGAAGGCTGTAACCTTGGGCTATTGTCTCCAGAGCCCAAGCATCTGAAGTAATGGCTCGCCATTACCGAATCACCGGTGGGGGGTACTTGGGTCTGCCCCCCACCGGTGATTCGTGACGCAAGCTCTCAAAGTGGTTTTGGAGCTGTTGCTGCAGCTGCCGATGGCAAGTAAGCTGGAAATGGCTTTGCACTTTTTCCTCGTCCACCACAAGGGTTTCTTCTTCGGCCTCTTTGACTGGCCATTCATCTCGCCTTTCCAAACGATGAGTAACGATAGGATAGCCACCTCCATGGTTGTCCTGAAGAACAAAAAGGCTCTGGTTACCCAACAGCATCCCCTAAAGATTTGGCAGCCACCTTCGAGGTATGCAACCTCTCAAGGCTCTTGTCAGCCTTGTTGCCAAATAGGTGAGCCCCGTCAAATGGCATGTTTAGCAAACAAGCCTGCATGTCCGGTGCAAAACCCGACTTGCACAGATTTGCGTGGTTGCGCATTACTGTGCTCGTAGCCATGGACCTGCTGATGCTGTCTGCAGTGTCCAATGCAGATTGAAGGGATTCACGCATGGCTCCTTTGCCATCCTTAACGATAGCTAAGAAACCTTCCCTTTCCTCCCCTTCTGGAATGTGCTCAGTCGTCATGGATATGCACTCCCACAGAGCGTACAAAAACTCGGCTAAGGCACATGTGGAGTTGGCCGACTTCAGGGCCATACTCCCAGCTGAAAATACCTGCCGCGCCCATCCAGCAACACGCTTGTCCTCATCTGGAGGGATGGTAGGATACGCTGCCTTATTTGATGTAGCCGTGGCTGCCATGACCACCAGACTCTCAGGAGTGGGGTGCTTGGACAGATAGCCGGAGTCGCTACAGGAAGGGCAGTATTTTCTTGCGAGCAATTTATCCACCGCAGGGATGGTGGCTGGGGACTCCCAATTTCTGTCCACCCTATTTTGTAAAGCCACATGAAAAGGGAAGATTGGGTCTGTAGGTGGACTTGGTTCACAATATCTGTAAAGTCATCTTGGACAAATTGAACCAGAGGTCTAGCCCAGCCTAGATATTCCACTACCCTGGACATCAGATGATGACATTAAGAGTCCGCATGCTCTCCTGGCTCTGGCCTACGAAACTCCATTTCAGGCGATGTATCAACGCCACTGGCATTATGCAGAGTGTCAACCAGGTCTCTCATCCTACTCTCTTCCGAAATAAGACATTCCGGTACATTTGGAGTTCCAAAGTCAAGGCCAAATACATCCTCTTCACCAGATGTTTCTTTCTTCAAAATGTTTAGAAAAGGATTTTAAAAAACTCCTTCCTTGGCCAAAGGGGTAAACATTTTTTCTGGAACACTCACTCAAAGGCTTTGGTTTGGCGCCTTTATGAGGTTTCACATGATCTGTAGGCTGTGCTGAAACCACCGGCGTAGATGGTTTTGGTATCGACGTTGACAGTGGTGTCGATGGCATCGATAGTAATGGCCCTGATGGCGTCGATATTAATGATGCCGATGGCATCGAGGATTCAACGGTTCCCTTAGAAGATTTTGGCTTCGAAGGTTGTGGAGGTTTCAACGGCATCGAGGACCTCGAACGCTCGTCACGTCTCGGGTGACTTTTACTCACCGGAGACCTTGAGGGTTCTCGGTAAACCTTCCTTCGACCACCCGGACTTGCGAGTGTCGGTACAGGACCGCTCCCTGCCGGCTTCCGAAGAAGGCGCAGGCGGAGGCTTATCCTTTTCAAATATTTCCAGCATTTTCAAGCAGAATGCCTCCCAATCTTCAGATGACGTATGTTTGGAGGGACACTTTAATTTTTTGGGGGCTTTGTCCGAAAAGGATGAGTAGGATGGTGACCGATGGTGCCGTCTCCTCAATCGCTTCGTCAAGGACGAGTGGCGCGAACCACTACGGGACCTCGATCACTTTTTGTCACTCTTACGTCGAGGAGAACGATCTTCAGAATCGACGGTTGAGGAATGATCAGTTTTAGCTTTACGGGGCAATTTCCCTACCTGTAACTTCCCCTTTCATTCTTGCAGGGCTTTTCCCGTCATAGCCTGACACTTTGCGCAGGAATCGGTGTCATGGCCTGCCCCCAAGCATCACAGGCAAGAACGATGGGATCTGTGATCGACATTTTCGAATCACACTCCTTACACTTCTTGAAACCCGTGCGAGGAGTCGTCGGGGTAGAGGATGAAGACATTGTCGTCAATTAACTCAATTTTTTTTAGGAATTGCGTAGCAAATAATTACTAGCGAGGAGCGGCGAGTCTCCGAAGCACACGTTTGAGGAAAAACAGAACTGAGGCCAACGTGCGCTGTGCGTGCTACTTATACACCCGATGAAGTCACCCTCGACGGAGGCCTTCGAGGGACGTAGACTCGATGCCATCAAGCACGGCGCCCTCTGCCGAGAAAATTTTTCCAAAGCAGCCGAAGCTGGACGTGATTATAAAAGATGAGTAATACGTTGGAGGACACAATTCATTCGAAGTGTGTTTTTGAGTTACCATTCATTCATTTATGTGATCATTTAGCATAGGAAGGCACAAAGCAGCTTAACTGTATCATACATACATGCATGCTTACATATGTAGCGTAGTTGGATTGGGCAGTCCACTTCATTCATCCCTATGCAAACATATAGGCATTATGAAAATCCCTGAAACCAGGTCAACTCAGTTTTCTATTTAGCAAGATACACAGCAACTCGCCTGGGAGCTAAAAAGCACCGCATGAAGTTGAGGGCTTGAGCAGGGACATTCAGGGAATGTTAGATAGATAAATCCTCTCAGAGCCGTTACTGATAATTCAGTTTGCGGATTCTACTGATAATTAAGCCAGAAGCATAGAGGTGGTACCAACCAGTATTGTTCACCATTATCCAGAAGGGAATGGGAGGTACATTTCATCCATAAACCAGAAGCTGGGGGTTCATCTGACATTGGGTGTTTTTAGTAAGAGGGGAATCCTATAAATAGACTTTCAAGCTGCTGCAATAATAAGGTAGGTTGCTGGGGGGCTCTGACCCTCACATAAATGTCATGGTTACATTTATTCTTTGAAATGCATTTTTAATGTTCATGTTGAGTGTGCTTGACTGAATAGGGTACAATGACTGAATAGTGCGCAATTCTGGTCCTGTGGCAATGTCCTTTTGTTTTGCTTCACATATTTGAGATGGGCAAGTTGAATTATGCATCTTGGGCTTGTTTTAGACGTAATATAAAATGGTTGGGAACCTTTAGAATTGTTATACCTTTCCTTAGAGAACAGACTGAAAGAGGGCTCTGGTATTCAGAAGGTGAATTGATTATACCAAATTATTTAGTTAAAGAAGTGACTTGAGACTTATTTCATGTAGAGATTTGAGCTGTGGCTATTCTAATGTTGAAATTTGACAATGTGTTTGAAACTTCAAAAGGGGGATTGAAAAGAGATTTGTAAATAAAATACTTATTTTTCATACATGGACTTTGGTATATCTGGTCTCTGGTACATTACTGGAACATTGATTATTGTGGGGATAGCATACCAAAAGCGCCGTGTTATTTGTTTTTTTTTTGTCTCTCTCCCTCTGTGTGTGCATTAGGAGACGTCAAAAGGAATGTCAGGTTCTGGGGGTTGTAATGATGTAATGATATACATGCTGTAAGGGAGGAAATGAACATGTCTTTATGCCAAGGAATCTAGATCATTGTAGCAAGATCACAGATCAGCTCTGGAATGGCCTACGGGAGACGTGGCTCTTGCAGCTTGTCCAGTGGCCGATTACTCGTTCCGTTTGCGATACAGAAACGCTGAGCCCAGCGGAGATAGCTGGGGGCAGAGTTTTTAACTAGCCAGTGGATTGTTAATATGATATGCAACAGGATATTAAGCCAAATTCAGTCTTGTTGCACAGTGAAACAAAATACAGCACATTGCCAACGGATATGGAGAGGCTGAGCGTTCTGTGCATACTGTAAGGTTAAACATAAGATGAACTGCAAGGCCAGTGAAGAAATTACTGCAGATCATAGAACAATCAAGGACTCCATATCAATACAATATTTACCAATTCAAAAATAAGATATCAGACTGATTAAAAAAACAGTTCCGGGGCATTGTAAATGAAGATGCATATAGAGACATGATGCCTCCTAAAACTGCTAGCCCATCCACTACCAAAGTTACAAATGAAATGTTTCAAATGTGTGATTTAATTTATTTCTTTTTTATTCTCAATGGTATGTTTTTTCATTTACTTACGATGCCTAGCTGTGGTATAACCAGACTTCATCTCAGATGCAATCGGATGGAATGGAACAAATGGGTGCCATCAGACAAAATGGTATACCGTTCTTTTGCCGCAGGATTTTTCGTCGCGGGACTTTTCATCGCCGGTTTTTTTGGGGGGTGGGGGGGTTTAAAAATTAAATAACTATTTGTGGGTGAAAGGGAATAATTAAAAAAGGGGGGTTTGGGGAGGTAACCCCCCCAAGAAAAAACAAAAAAAGCAATGACTTTTTTTCGATAAAAAAACGGCGATGAAAAGTCCTGCAACGAAAAATCCTGCGGCAAAATAACGTAGAACCAGACAAAATGTGCATGAATTGATCAATGTTCCATGTTGGGCAGCTGGCCGTTAACAAGCTGTGGGCAGCTGCACTTGATTTGCCTGGAGTATTTCTTCACATGATCTTATCTTCAATACATCCTTTAATGGTTCTACGTTATTTTGCCGCGGGATTTTTCGTTGCGGGACTTTTCATCACCGTTTTTTATCTAAAAAAAGTCATCGTTTTTTGGGGGGGGGGGGGTTGCCCTCCCAAAACCCCCCTTTTTTATTATTCCCTTTCACCCACAAATATTTATTTAATTTTTAACCCCCCCCCAAAAAAAACAATGATTTTTTTTCAATAAAAAAACGGCGTTAAAAGTCCCGCGACGAAAAATCCAGCGGCAAAAGAACTGTATACCCCTTTGATAACTTCACCATCAGCATGCATGCTTGTAACAATAACCCTCTGATGAATTGGCTGCCTAATTTATATATATATAGTCTATGTAGTATTCATGAGCATTGCGCTATGTTCAGATGGATTTTCAAAACCAGCCCTGTGCGAGTGTTCTGAGAAAGCAACCTAGTCGGTGAATCCCATTTTTGCCACTTATTCTAGCCAAACTTAATCCCATTAATGTGAGCTACGCAGTAAGGTAAACTTCAGGAGCTTGGTGTGCAAGTACAGTTAAGCACACAGAGACAGTCCAGTAATACAGTTCCATACAGATGTATACAAATATACTAAATGTATAAGGCTTTAAAATACTAAAACGATAAAACTTAAACTCATATTTCACACAACGCAAATATATGCAGAGACAGACACACACACACCAATTTCAAAATGAAATTGCCTACACTTTACAATAACACTCAGAAAAAGTTGTTCAATCCAGTAGAGTAATCAAACTACCAAGTAAAGTGAAAATAATGATGAATCAAAATAAACCCTGTATCCTGCCTATAGTGCTTACTTTTAGCAGTCTTTTCCAGCCTGGGGCACCCAGCCACTGGGGCCACTCACGTCTGCTGTTGGTCCAGATGGAGGTCCAGGGGTTGCAGGTGCAGTGACTGGACGCTGTCAGGATTGTGTCCGGCTATGAAGCAGATCTGTTCCAGGACAGCTCAGGCATCTCAGGACAGCTGCCACAGTAGGTGCCACCATATGAAGAGACCTCCAGGGCACATCAGTTGAAGGGTATCTGTGAAGTAACCCTAGTCAGGGGTCAGCAATCAGGCTCTGCGGTGGCAGTCAAGATCAAGTTCCTGGAAGGAGCCCCTTCAACCACAGCAGCAGCAGTGATGTTGGACGACAGGTTGATGACCTATAGATTCCCAAGCTCAAGCTTGTGATGGTGACCAGTGCAGCAAAGAATGCTAGTCAACAAATGGGTAGCCCACCAGATGGCCTCAGGACACTTTCAACACCCACAGATAGTTGTCTTTTGGTGCAGAGCACAGGACAAATTGGTCATATCAGTCCAAGGGTTGAAGCACCAAAAAGGGTATTCTGTGGTTGCAGCAAAAGAAGAAGGGCTTGGTCGGTATGGTCTTCAGCACAGGCTCCTCTTCTTTGGATTTGTTGCTCTAATGGTCAACCTGATTAACAGCTGCACGGCTCCTTTTATCCCACATTCTGGCTGTGGTCTTCCTAAGCCCACTAACAGCGAAGATTTGCACAAGTCAAACAGGGAGGGGCTGTCCAATCAAACATGGATGGCCACAAACCCCACATCTACCCAAAACGCACTTCCTGGAAGAGCCATTATGAGCCTTATGGTGACCATTCATTGGTTCCTCCTCTACTTACCCCTTTTAGATTTATGTTTGATCTCCCATGGAATACTTGAGAATTGACTATTGATCCTGCGCAAACATCCAGGCACCCTTTGGATACTTACACATATGAGGTGATTTATCAAGCTTACGGTGTATCATGTAACACATCTGTATTAATACATGTGTTATGAATAACTAAACTTGAATGGGCACTTAAAAGTAGTTTTATTTTATTAAATGCAGCATTCATAAGGGACTGTGCCCCTGAGGAAGAGATTGTAATCTTGAAACATGTTTTTTAAATATTAAATCAAGTCTATCTGTCACAACAAAATTGTATTGGGAATGTATTTTTTAACAAATATTATACGACTTACTATAAATTCCACATGTATATCCTTTAAATAATCTGTTGTCTTTCTTTGGCTTATAATAGTGTGCAGGGGACGAGAGTTCCCACATCTTTCTGAACGTTCTATGTTTTCTATGGAGTTTATTGAAACCAAACTGTCCACAACCCAGCTCTGTTCAGGTCAGTCTCACAAAGGCACTAACCAAGGAACAGGCTCGATCACAGTCCATGGGGTGTCTTGAACGAAGAAGGCAGGAAGAGAGCCAAGAGGTAACATTTCCAAAGTACAGGACTTAAATCACATGGCACAGATATTTGGAGTATGTAGTGCTTGAAATGGCATTTTGCTGTAAAATAAGATGGCATATGGTAGTGTACTTGAATAATAAGTAAAGCAAAGTTCACTTCCTCCAGCCCATCAAAGTAATAGCAAAATAGCGTGTTACAAAAAACAAAAAAAGGGATACAAAGGACCACTGTAGAACTGTAATTTAAGGTGGTGTGAGGTGTATAACAAAATAAAAACACATGAAATCATGAAAGAGGATACAGTCCACCTGCACTGGTAAGGAAAAAAGCTGGGAGCTTCATTGCGGTCAAAAGAAGGAAAGCTGCAAGAATGAAAAATCTTAACATGCTACTTAACAATTTCACGGCTTTAATTGTTGTATTCTAGTTCCATTTGAAACAGAGTTTTTTAGAAACAGAATGTCTAGGATATTCCCTTCTGCCCAAAAGTACAGTGCATTTAGGCACACTCTGAATTGTGATGCCGAAGACCTAATCTTTGCAAATGTTTCAAATTGCTTAAAAGAGTTTACTTGTCTTTGGTTAAGCCTTGCTGTAAACTTATGTTTTTTAGGCAGGAACATGAATCCCAGACTGTGTTGATAACTATTCTACTCAATAGAGCCAAGTAACTTTGCCCTCTTGTCTAATGGAGAGGAGAAGATTAGCAGGACAGTAAACCTCGCCGACAATCACAAACAACAGATCTGAACTTGGTTTGCAGCTTTCGATTTACCAGTGGGATTGAAAGAGACCTTTGCCAATTATTAACAGGCTAAAAAGTGGAAAAAAATGGGTGTACATGAGCCAAGTTATCAGACTCGAAAGGGTGAAACTACTCCCAATTTACCCATCATGTCTTACTCAGGACTGTGGTATAATCCAAGTCTTATTTAAGATATCATTACCTTTTAACTCCTCAGGGGGAAAGTAACAATTTGGTCCAGGCCTTGATCAGGATCAAATAACGGTGGCCTGAGTATGAGAGGCTGCAATGAGCATCACAGAACCTAGTGATGTAGTGGCGCCAAATAAAAAGATACCAATACTGCTGCTGGACTTGGCCATGTAAATGTGGTCTTTGGAATTACCCCATTTCCTCGCAGGCCAGTTTGCTCAAAGTTCATTTACTCTTACCACATATTAACATAAAATGCAGATGGGGGTTGGGTTTAGGTATTTACAAACATGAGGGATGTAGAGGGGGGGTGGAGGGGTCTCTCCATGCATTTTTTGCAGTAGAATTTGGTAAAAAGAAATGAGAGCAAATGGGCTTTGAGCAAATTGCTGCGAGGAAATCACATAGTTTCAAGGTCTTTCAGAGGCCCATTAGAACATCTGGCGATATAAACTTAGGACAAGATGCCAGTGGGTTACAGGCCTTTGATCCTAGCAGCGCAAATGTACTAATCTCCATGTGAAATGCAGGCATGACCAAAGAGGAGTTTTGGCTTAAATGGCAAATGTCATGATCATTGTGAGGGATGCATTCAAAGACTTATGTTCAGCATAACAGGCTGTGAAGTGGTAAGCCTGTCTCAGTGGTCTACTTTTATTTGAACAAACCAAGGAACCGTCTTAAGAGTTCGCTGGAGACAGCCGCAAGTTCAAAGAGTGAGATGCCCAAGTTTTATTTCCCTAATTGGCCATATTTTCATTATACAGAAAAAGCTTGGAATTGCCCAGGTTGCCAAAGGTCATTAGAAGGCAGTGCAGAGTAAACCGATGACCGGATCTACCAAGGTGCTTAGAAGGAAGCACTAAATTAAGTCTTTATCCCCAGTTTAAAAATCACTCACTAAGCTGCTGGTAGGAAAGAAACAGCAAGCATGTTTCATTTCCTTTAAGCACTAAATGCTCTAGGGACAGTACTACCTCATACCATGTCTTATCTTTGGAAACTTAATAGATCGAGATATAAGAAGTACCTCTAGGGGTAAGACTATCTGAGCAGCTTGCAGCAAGATCGGGCATACGTCCTTTTTCAGTACTTCATAGACAACTCAGTAGATAAAAGACTATTTCAGTTACTCTCGTAAGCTCCATAGTTGAGTTCTTTACCTCAATCAATGAGGCTTATTTGAAAACAAGTTGCCGGATCATGAATCCTGTGTCTTACCTTTAGCTTCTGCACAAAGTTGCATTGACTGTGAGGAGGCCTGGAACTGAAGTTATCCAACCATCTAAAAGCTGCCTTCTAAACAACCTGACGCAGAGGAATACAACATGTGAAATCAGTGCAGGTGTGCGAGAGTCCCATATAGTGTAGATATGAGTTGTGTGTGACTGTTTCTGAAATCTGCAAGAGGCTTGAACAGCATCACTTGAAACCCGCTTCATAAGTCAAAAAAGTGCAGGAGGGGCCAAGCGCAATATGCTCAGACATGTATAGCACCTTTGGAGCAGGAAGGGAAAGGATGGAGGTCTCTGGATCCAGCAGGCGAACTGAAGAAGCCTGTGTGCAAATACATTTGTAGAGAACTCATTTTTAAATCTATTATGCCATGTAGAGAAATACCCCCTCCGCCTTCCTTATGGACAGGATACTGCTTTGGTCTGAGGTAAGAGGGAATGGAGGTAGGAGTAATATGAAGCGTTATGATTTGAAGCAGACAGGAAAGGGGCAGAACGTATTTTACACTGAACTTTAATGGTGGATGTAAAGACCGGGGGGAGGGTCTGCACCTCCGCTCTCTATATGGTAGAGGGGAGGCACAGAGTAAGATTCTCTAATATTGGTAGTTGTGGTCGAGCAATCAAGGCCTAGCTTCTCAGGAGGTGATGTGAGCTGGTTCTTAGTACAGTGTAGTCCCCAAGCACCCACAAGGGAATGTCCACACACTGTATCGGTTACAACACAGTCTTTATATAATTAATGTTCAAAGGTATATACAATATCACGATAACTCACTTTGTACTCCGAAAATCAGCAATGGTAAATATATACAGTTTCTAAAGTGGTACCACTAACGTTATTAGATCTCATTAAAGTGCATATGGTCAGAATGACACACAGATCAGAATAAAGAGGAAACCAGCAGTAGAGAGAGGAAGGAAAGCAAGATGGTTGAGCAATTGGCAGAATACTGGCCCCGTACCACTAGACACAGTTCTGTGTGGAGATCCCCCCCCCCCCAACCTGGGCCACCTGTAGAAGAAAGATACAAGCCCAGTCCATATATTGTTCCCACTAGGCTTTCCAATAGTTCTGCAACCCCAAAGTACCTTGGTGTTGTAGCGTTCCTCGTCGGGGAATTGACGGCCCTTCTTGAGTGTCCTCCATTTCAGGCAGTTGTCGCAGGTCGAACGACCGACGGAGAACAGGTCGAGCTACGACGTTGAAGTGGCCACGTCGTCGTTCCTAGCGGTGCCCGTTGACGGGGAAGCGTAAACTTCCTGCATGGAAGAGGCGTGCGGGGCACCTCGGTGTCGATAGTTCTGGACCGCAGAGAGTTTGAAGAACTGTGGCCCAGCAAGGGTGTCGAGTTGTCCGCATCTTAGTGGTCTTTTGGGTGGCGGGAAACCCACCGGCGGATGCTCCTCGGCGCGTCGACAGTCAGGCCTTCTCCAGCAGGATACAGCAGTGACGATGCGGACAAGCGCGTCCTTGGTTCTTAGGCAAACGGGAGCACGGTGGCTCCGGTCGGCGACGGCGGCCGTTAACGGTGGCGGACAACAGTCCGGGTGCTTCACCTTGGAGTTCCGCTGCAATCCCCGTATCGGGTCGGCAGCCTGTCCAAGGTCTGTCCACCAGGGAGCTTAGGCAAAGATCGGCTAGTGCACGATGGACCCTCGTCGCTCAGTCCTTGGAGGCACAGCAGCTTTCAGATTGTGAAGGAGAACAACAGCAATTCTTCACGTCCAGCAGGGCTTCAAGGTCAAGCTTCAGATACTCCAGTTACTCGTCGTAGTGGACTTCAGCTTCTGAACACGATTCCTAGCAGTGAGAGGTCCCCAGATATAACGATCTCCCATTCAGTCCGCTGGGTCACACGCAAGCATTCAATCTCGACTACGGTCATTCATGCAGGCAGGCAGTCAATCAGGAACACAGGGCATTCAGGCCATTCACTTCTCTCCAAACACTGACAACAAGTTATGCGTATTAGGACATGTACCGAGCCATTCAACACTCCAAGCCGCATTCATACCGGTTTCGGGCAGGGCTGTCTCAACCATTGTGTCAAACACCAGATACTAGACAACCACAACATAGAATGCATATTCGTCACACATTCCATTCACCCAGGTCCCACCCACAGGCATACCCACAACATACGGTCGTTGGGAAGGCTCCAGCCAGTCTGGTCGGCCCTTCCCCACACTACCATATACAGATCTTCCACCAAACAGCCAGTCAGGTGGAAGGGACAGAGGCAGGGCTTCCCGGGACTTCGGGAAGATCAAGGTAACAGGTGATGGAAGGCAAGGGGACATGGGGGCCATTTTGTCTCCATCCGGAATCTACGGATTCCAATGACAGGGCCTGGGCACCCCGAAATGGAGGACGCTCAGGGCACCAGTCATTTCAGCACGTAGCTGCCACCAGCCCGTACCCTGCTCTGTGGGTCACACACAGGTGCCCAAAAACATACACTAGGGGCACAGGGTTGCACCCCTACCCATGGCTGCCATAAGGGTATCCCACAGGTCTGTTCACCAAACCAAAAGAGAGAGCTGCACCGCCAGGAGTCCCACATGAACTCCTGCGCTGAAAACACGACAGAACACACAATAAAAAGCAGGAAAGGACAAGGATACGGAGGCCCTGTCCCTCCAATGCATTTCCAGCATCACAGTGGAATTATGTTAGGGGAGGAATATAGTTGGCAGAAAATTATCATGTAAAAAGTCTACCGTAACAGAAAAATTACATTTGCCAGACAAAGCTTAAATAACTTCAAAGAAAATCCTTGCCAGCCAGCAAAAAACAATGAAATGCGAGACCACTGAACATGCATAGTTAAAAGCTCTTGGTTTTTGGAATTCCAAGATGGCCGCTACATGGAGAGCACCGTAAGCGGTGCTCTCCTGAACCTCGGGGCCAACAGAGCTTTAATCACTAGCCTTTAATGCCCACCCCAGGCGCTGTAGAGAGCGGAGGAAGTCTGCTCATAAGCTGGATCCACGTCCCATTAGTGGAGGGTGCGAACCGAGGAGGAAACGGAGCGGCCCTTCAGGACACAACCCCGACTCGAAGGCTGGCACAGAGTGTGGGCGAGATTCGCACTCTGGCACATTTCAGGAGCTCAAGTTAATAACAGATTCCGGGGTCCGGAACAAGACCTCTACCGATCCAATACCAGAGGAAGAAGGGAACAGTACGTTTAAAGGTGACTCTCCACCCCCGCGCCCCACTCCCATCAGCACCGGGGATCGAAGAAAACTGCAGGAGAGCAGTTGACGCAGCGGAGGTCCTCCCGCGGCATGGAAGAGAGTTGGAGGAGCTACCGGCGGCACGGAAAGCTGCAGACCAGGTGAAGGAGAGCTGAGGCCCGGAAGGAACGACCCCAGAGCAAGGCATAAAAAGGTGAGGAGCAGGCAGAGGAGGTGAGGGGCACCCGGGTTAGAGCCGCACAGATACCCGGAGAGGCCCGCCTCAGGATACCCCTGGGTGCAACACAACCACAACGAGCTCCAGGGCGGGGGAACACAGCCGCAATCCTCTTCCCTCCTCCCTTCATCCGCACCATTCTCGTGATCCCACAGAGGGGGAGTAAATTGCTGATTGGAGGATGGGTGCACCAAGAGTACACATGATGCCGGCCAGGGGGCTGTGGAACGGACACAGAGGTCCCGGAAGAGGACTAGAAAACAATGTTGTTAGTAGAAGGGTGAGCCACACTCCGACTAGCACCCATCTGGGGTTGGGGAGCTGGATTCGGGCAATGCGAGCAACCCAACTGAGGGGAGGGGGGGGGAGTGGGAGCTCCCACTCATAATTAACGGCATATCCAGGAAGGAGGCAGAAATAAATAGAGGAACAGTAAAACCTCACCACAGAGGGCAGGACCAGCTGTTTTTTCCACCATCTTCCTGACCGAGGTCATCAACCAGGGAATCACCCCCGGGAGCACCGCAGATGGGAAATACACTCATAAGAGAAGTGAAAGAGCTAAGTCCCTACACAGTGAAAAGGAGCCAGAGGGGACCTAAGCAAGCTCGAGCAACAACCAAAGGCAGAATTCCTGTGTCCTGTGCTGCACATACCGGTTAAGGTTGAGGAAAGAGACCAGAGAAGTGTGCCCACACACCCTCCCCAAGACATGTTGAAGTCCAGGGGGCAAGAACCTCCGAGCCCCTTAAAAGGTCTCAAGAAAATCAGGAAGGAGCCTTGTCAAAGAACTGGGCCAGAGAGGCTAGTTTCCCCGGGGAGTCACAACTGACAGAGGCTCAACCAGAACTAGGAGAGAGGCCTCCGCAAGATGAACAAGACCAGCCAGTGACACAAATGCTCCTCAAGCAGTATGTCAATGACTTTAGGGACAAAATAGCTAGTACAGTCCAAAAACAGATGGATGTCCTGCGAGAGGATCTAGCGGAAGGCCTCCAAGAAATAAAGTGAGACAAACATGGAAGAAAGGGTGGACACTAATGAAAGGGCGATCCAAGAGCTGCTGAAAGATGCAAGGAGAACCAACACCCTGCTTGAGAGCCTGGCAACGGCGACCCACAATATTGAGGTACAGACAGAGGACCTGGAAAACAGATCCAGGATGTCCAACATCTGCCTCAAATATCTCCCTGAGGAGTTAGAACCATTTTCACAGACCTCTTGGAAGCTGACTATTCCCAAGAAATAAAATTAGACATATTCCATAAGGTGGGCCCTCGCAGGCAAGAACCGGGAGCAGGCCCGAGGGATATCCTGACAGCTCTTCATGACTACACAACTAAAGAAAGTATACTCCTCAATACAAGAAAAACGAAACAGATTACCTACAATGGAGCAGAAATGTGTCTTTTCCAGGACCTAGCCCAATCAACTCTTGGCTTGAGGAAAAGAATGGCTCCAGTCATGTCATTTCTGAGAGGCAGAGATGTCCGTTACAGATGGACATTTCCATTTGGGTTACTCTGAGTGGCAGGGGAAGCAACACAGAATCACATCTTATGAGGAGGGAGCAATACTTCTGGCGATTGAAGACAACCATCCGCCAGGGCACACCTCGGACCGTCACCCAAGCAGTCGCAAACCCTGGGAATGGACGACAGTGAGATCCAAAAGATCCATGAGGGGGATATCAACCACATCTAGAAGGTCCTCCCGCTGGAAAACAGCAGGAAAGGGAAAGTTGCCCCGCAAAGAACGTAGAATGATCAAGCAGCACTACAGGATACATGGCCACACTAACAATCTAAGCCTGAAGAGGGCAAACAACAACAGGGTCTATATAGATGGTCCCGGGAGGATCGACAGGGGGCGGGGGGAGAAAAAGGAGGGGTCCGGACAAGAGTCCAGCGAAAGACGACAAACACAGGAACACCCAGGGAACAATTGCTAGCGATAATAAACTCACACTCGTATCCCTAAATGTTTACGGGTTAAATTCCCCAATCAAACGCAAAAAGAAAACAAAAAAAAGAAAATCAACAGATTCCTGCGGAGGGAACGACCTGACATAATAGCTTTCCAGGAAACTCACGTTAACACCCGGGACAGAGGCAGGGTAAGGATTCAGGGCTTCAGCTGAATCCTCCAATCAACACACGCTAGCAAGAAAAGAGAGGGGTGGGTGCTCCTTGCCCTGGGGAAATATCTTGACCTACCACCCACGGAAACCGACAGGGATGGGCAAGGGAGATACCTAGGGATAACCCTAAAGGGGAGGGTTATACAATAGCCACGATATATGCCCCCAACTCCGAACAGGATGCACTTATACAAAAAGCTCTGAACAGATTAGAGACGATTGCAAAGGCCCCCTTTATCCTAACAGGAGACTTCTACATTGCGTGAGACCCCCGGAAGGGACAGAAGTAATAAGAGCTTAACCACACAGGGGAAACCTTTGGGGGAACTTAAGGGGAAAATACGAAATCTAGCCCTACTTGGCGTATGGAGGGAGCTAGAGGGGGACAAGGAAGGCTACACTTTCTATTGTCACGTTCAATGCTCACACTCCAGGATAGACTATATGTGCGCATCTGGTGGTCTGCTGGGGCGGATACAAGGGATAACGGTGGGGACAATAATACTGTCAGATCACACCCTCATAAAACTAACACTGAAAAGAATCAAAGGTCCTCCAGGCCTGTGGAAGTGGCGATAACCTGCGTTCCTGTTTAAGGACGATAAGCTGACACAAGAGGTTACGGAAGCGATAGTGGGAATTTTCAAAGACAATAAAACCGCGGATGCAACCCCGCAAACGAGGTGGGACACATTTAAAGGGACAATAAGGGAGAACATTATAGCCATTCAGGCATAAGGAGACAGGGAAATGAGATTAGAAAAAACAAACTTGGAGGGGAAGCTCAAAGAGATCATGACCCGGATGGGGGCGGGGGCGAGTGGGGAGACAAGTAGGGAACATAGGATAATAAGGGGCCAGTTAGATCCAATACAGACTAGGGAGGTGAAACATGCCCTACTATCCCTTAAACAGAAGCACTACATAAAAGAAAATAAGTCAGACAGGTTACTAACCAGGATTTAACCCCCTTTGAGAAATGTCTTCTCACAGATCCTGGAGACAGGCGAGTAGTAGCAACAATGTATGCACATATATAAAAGGGGGAGGACCCAGCCCAAAGGAGATACATGAAATGATGGGAAGAGATCTCAGGTCACCCCAATAGAGGAAACTGACTGGGTAGAATTATGGACAAACATTCCCAAGCTTACGAGGTCCCTCCAGATCTCAGAAATATGAGTGAAACTGATCCTACAGTGGCATTTAACCCCAGTAAAACTCCACTAAATGTTTCCCCGGGAAACCAACCTTTTCTGGTGGAAATGCTGGGTGGTGGGAACATGGAGCTACATATGGTGGGAGTGTCCCCATATACAAGAGTACTGGGGAGTGATACAGGAGGCCATAGAACGATCCCTGGGGGTGAAGAGCAGACATAATAGAGGCTTAGTACTGATAGGTCTGGATGGCACACTGGAAGACTTGACCTCAAAGGCGGAACACAAAGTATGTCATACTGATGATGGCGGGGCCACTGGCTCTAGCACAAATATGGAAATCTAACAAAACCCTGTTGGAACAGGAGCGGTTTGGAAAAATATGGAACTTTGCTGCGCTACGTAACAGACTGATCGAAGGTGTTGGAGTTCTTACAATGTGGACACAGAGGATCCTGGTGCCCAAAGAGTATACGCCTCTTAAGACTGGTGTGAAGACGCCAAATACTTTGTACCCGACGGGAAAGGAGTCAGGGGGAGGAGAGTGGGATGAGGGGGATCAGAACTCTCACAATCCACAAAACTTGCCACCGGTGAGGTGGAACACTAAAAGGAGTGGAGAAAAGCACCATGGACCTTTCCCGGACCAGGGGGGAATGGTGGAGGAGTTCAATTATAGTGGAAATGTGTTTAAAAATGCAATAAAAAAGTTATGTTAAAAATAAAGCTCTTCCACTTCGAATTTCTCAGAAAATGCTAGATCCTCGAAATAGATGATGCAGCAATTGTTAAACTGGGACGCACACAATAAATCTCAAGCTATATGCAATGCATTAACAACCTTTATGATACGATAGGTTATTTATAAACATGCTTAATACAAAGAGGTTTCTTAACAACCTTTATGATACGATAGGTTATTTATAACACGCTTAATACACAGAGGTTTCTAAGTGCGGACCCGGGGATCGAACCTGTGTTGCTCCATGTCGTCTTGTGTCCAAGGCGAGCATATTGCCCTTGAGCTATTCTCCCGAAAGCTTTGTCTGGGTCTCCTGTTCATCTAGGCTCCATCAGAAACTCTTCATGTCTTTAACACAGATGTAAAAGGCTCCAGGCCCTAGGTTTACGGACTCCTCATGACAAGCAGGATCTGCCAATAGGCAGTGGTTGTGGGTCTCGATTGATGATAAGCAGGACACCACCAAGTGAGTTATGATGCACATTGCTGCTCTCTATCAGTGTGTTATGATATGTAAATTGTGTGTTGGGAGTTGTTTGTGACAGACTCTGGTCAGAAGCAGAGAGGGCATTTCTGTTTGGAGTGTCTGAACAATTCTATGAAGTCTCTGTCAGAGGATAGAGGATCAGCAGAGGACGTAAGTGCCAATCCAGTGGTAACATGTTTTATTAAGGTAGGGGCAAAGGTGGAAGCAAGGTAGGATAAATAACCAGAAAAGCACTGAGGCAAGAAGAATTACAGGGCTTTTCTTTACAAGAGTCAGGGTCAGTCTACCTTAGGGATGTCACCCGAGGTCTAAAGGTCA
Source organism: Ambystoma mexicanum (assembly GCF_040938575.1). Classification (NCBI taxonomy): domain Eukaryota; kingdom Metazoa; phylum Chordata; class Amphibia; order Caudata; family Ambystomatidae; genus Ambystoma; species Ambystoma mexicanum. The sequence goes on from NC_090932.1 coordinate 1,148,531,372, forward strand.
AAATGGTTTCCTGAGATAAAACTATAGTTCCAGGTCGGGATGACTTCTCCTAAATAAAAGCACCTGGTCTTTCCTAGTTCTTTGGGTCTCTGTTTTTCCAGAGAACCTGCGTCACAACAAAAGATCTTCTTTGATTCTCTGGGCCTAAATTCATGAGACTCTTATCCAAAACACGTACATACAATTCTTTAGGTATTTATCTTATCACCCCTAGGCACTCTAAGTCTCTTGGCAAAGGCTGTCAGCCCTATCCTCTGCTTTTGAAAGTCTATGGAATTCCAGTCTGTTGGTGGTCGATTTAATAGCACCCCCCCGTCCCCAAGAGCAATCTCTCATGCCACTAGGTCTTTCATATATTCAGTGTTGTGGAAGCTGATCACAGACTCCAATCTCTTCCTGGAATTTTGCACCCAGGCTCAACGTCAAGGCCACTCAGTGATCTCCGGTATCTTAAGAATGCTTGGGCTCTGGAAGATGAGGCACGTTTTCTTTAGTCTCGTTGTTGGACTTGCCAGTTCCATGGTTTAGCTCCCAATTAGCCTGATCCCACCTGATCCCAACTTAGTTCAGACTTCTTTCTTGGATGGCACACACCATTCTCTTTCCAGAGGTGGTGAGGTTTTGGCCCTACCAGTTCTCTGCCCCAGGTCAATAAGACCTTCAAATATTGCAAGCCCGATACTCAGACCTCTCTTCAACTCAGGCAACACTGGCTCTGCCTTCCACCTCCGTACTCCTGTGATGAATCCAATGGAGTCATCACAGATTCCCCAACTGTGACCTTCTCCCATGTGACCTGCGGACGGCAGCCCCTACCGGATCCTGACCCTGGAGGCGGTTATATGAGGGAGGATCACATGGCAGACGACAACTTGAGATGTCAAGGTTTCATTGAATAAGACATGGTATCCCCCATTTGCCCATATAAAAGACCCCCTAATACCCAATACCCTAATGGCATATTGCCATGCATCTGTTCCCCCCTTTAGAGAAAATAGAGAAACCTTTTCCCAACACCCTTTAGGCCAAGCTCCCATCCATGGTCTAAATAGTAAATGCTGCAAGAATACCCTATTCAGTTCTAATTCCCCTTTATATAGAACCGGTTTGTCATATGGAAACATTGAGAGAGACTTTCCAAGTACTATATATCAGTTGAAATCAATGGACTCCAATTCCACAACCACCTAAGTAATGGGACGAGGAGGATGAAGAAAATGATGCAGAACTGAAGGAGCCTCAAAGCTCAAAGAGCAAGCTAGTTTTCAGAAAGCACCTATGTGCAGGACATTTAAAGCTGGAAAACAAACTAATGGCAGGAGCTATTCAGGAGAAGACGTTGCATCTCAAAGACGTGTGGAATCTGGAGGCATGAGCCGGGGTGGCAAAGCCAAGGGGCTGGCCAGCAGAGAGGGAAAGTAATATTGTGTGAGGAGGACGTGACACAGAGACGCCAGGAACTACAGGAAGATTCCTGGGCGTTTGGCAGCTGGAGGAAGCAATGTTACCATCACCAGGACCGTAAGGAAAGCAGACGTGCAGGAGCGGAGACGCAAGAGAAGACGGAGAGACCTCAAAGCAGTCCAGATTGGGGCGAAGCTACACTGCGTATGCACGAACGGGACCAAAGACACCACACAGAGCCAGTTAGTCAGCCCAAGCAAAGTGGGGCTCCCAGGGCATTTCGGCAAATGCGCCAAACACAGTTTGAACATTGTAAAGCTGCATGCAGAGACAAACAAAATTAGACTATTGTTTGCGAAAGGGCAGAGTACAAACACGACCCCCAACAATATCTGAGTGCATTGAATGCAGATAAGAGGAAAACAAAGCGAACATTCAAACAACTAGAGATACTGAGTCAAGGAAGAGATATGCAATTTTGGATGTAAAGAGAAACATATATATATCATCAGTGATGTCATCAATGACATTTCTGATGTCATCTTTGATGTCCTGGGTGTTAGTGTTAGCAGTGCACAGTGGTGGCACGAGTTATGGTTGCTTAGTTTACCATAACTGGCGAATTTCAAGGGTTTTTCGGTTTTACTTTGAACCATAACGTCCAGTTAAAGTTTTTTTACTGAATTTCACAGGTTTTTAGTAGGGCAACTTAACCAGAATGTCCCTTTAACAACGTTTTTTTGCTAAAGTTGATTGGTTTGTAGTAGTAGCACGTAACCATAATGTAAAGTAACATCTGACCTCATTGCACACCTTGCGGAGAATGCCACATGACCATATGCTGGAGCACAGCACGGTGACGTGTCTGAGAATCCATACACACTTAACAATAAGATGTATGCCTCGTGGACAGTGTGGAAATACATTTTTTACTGATGTAGGAGCTTTTACCTTCAACATTTCCCTTGCACAGCTCGAACACTTATTCGTAATCAGCCGTTAACAATGTAGTACACAGCACATACTTTTAGCAAAAGTATTAGTTATCTGAAAACGACATGAGCTAAGGCCATCCCTCCTTCCCAAGAAACAGCACCACTGCTGTAATGAAGGAGCATGAGAAACACTGCCCCTACCTTACAAATAACACACACACAACATTTTCCCCCGTCCACCTACTCCCCCATATTACAGTTTGGTGCCTCTTTCCTCATTTCCATCCGCAACTTTCCTTCTTAGCTGTCCTTCCCAAAAAAAGCCTTCTGTAAACAAAGTAAATGTTCCTTTAAGATCCACCTTTCACAGTTTAAAAATATTAAAATAAAAAAACATCAACCCCCTGCCCCAAAATAAATAAATAAAAATCGCATACACTCCATCTACTTTATATTTCTCAGTAAAGGACAGACACAATAACATTTGCCATTAACAATCTAGATTTGCAAAGCAATAACGTGTGCTACTGAAAAAGAGGATTTGTCGTAACATGGGATGCCTGTGGCTTCCCGAAATAGAAAACAAAATCCTTTTCCAAGATGGCCACCATAGAAAGGGAAGGCTGTTCCATACATGGCCCCTCTGAGCTTTCCATGGCAGCCTGCAAAAAGCAAAAAGGAAACGCTGTTAACGTATTACCACCAGCACTTTTTTCCTCCCTTTCAAATGTATCGTAATGTTGAACAACTTTACCACAAAGCCAGTCCCAGGTGGACATGGCCACTGTAATTCTATCTTTTCTCCCATCTGGTCATGGCCAGTAGCCATATTGTGCGGATCATGACCTTATACCATGACCCCGACATTCTGCCCACTCCCCATGGCTGCAGCCTACCCCTCAGTCAATAAACTATACCGCTACATTTTTTAACTACATTATGAAACTTGTGTAATACGAAAACACTCCCACATCTCGTCGCATAACCAACCCTAATGATATTGTACACTTTTTTGGATGACGTTCCTCTACAGCGTAGCCCAATACACCCATAAGCACCTATGTGCCGTGACGCAGAACCTGCAAATGAACACACAGCGACATACAACGTAGCACGTAACATTTTGAAATAATAAACTGTTTTTTAAAGGAAAACATTAACAATTTTAGAATTTGTAAAGTACTTTAATTTCACAATAAACTGTCGGAGACCATCAGACTATTCCCATTTTCAATCAAATAGTAACTTTGTTTGTTCGGTCGTCATCGAAAATGTTAATCGTGAGGCACACATTGATCTTTTCGCATAAACAAAGTATTCCCTTTGGATAAAGCAACCTTCGGTCGCACAGTGATTTCCAAGACGTCAGCATGAACTTTGGCCTACACCACCATAAAAGATGTTAAATTACTCCTAATGGCCACTCCAGCGTATGGACAAATGGGGCCGGGCCGGTCGTCCCACAATACAGTGACGGTTAGGCAGCCAGTCATGAGTACGTGCATCTGGCGTGCAAAGAATCCATCGCTTGGCATCTGGAATCCATGGCAATCACAGTACGGCAGAATGTAGCTGTTCGGAAAACGTAACAGAAAATATGTATCAATACCCAACCTTTACCAAACAATTTCAAAAGACTAAAAGAACGTGGAACTGATACACAAATCGATGTGGTCATAAATGACATTTTAAAGAAATAACAGCGTTGAACATGGGTGAACCTAATGATAGCCTACAAATGGCGAGAATCTGCACTCTCCATAAGTTTTAAAAAAAAATGACAACTACACAGAAAGATAGTACCTCAGTTACAATGCCAAAATTATTGTTCTGGTAATAAAAAATTAAAACTCGTTGCGGTGCAGAGTCGTCAAAAGTAAACTTAAACAATATTTACCATCTCCATTGTCTTTGTTAAACCCAGACAGCGATGTACTTGCAGCAAAGAATCTTCTTCAACTGATATTACATGTGTCTTACAAACGTTTTAAATACATAACCTTATCAAATGGTATTTTTTCCAAACTTGCACTCCCTGCATTCTTACTGAATTTTCCCTTTCGCTCAAGGTCAAAAAACAATTGACCCTTATGGGTTCAGTCAGATGCGTGGGCCTACTGAGTCGCAACCAAAAAAGCAAACCAAGTGACCTTCACTCAGAATGAAAATGCATTCTGACTTTGCAACAACATATCTGAATGCATGCATGATAACTGCTACTCCCATACACTTGCAGAACCGTTGTTTCCATCAATCAGTGCAGGTGCCTGCCTCAGTTAACAAGTGCAATGGTGTGCTTTATATGTGTTAGCGGCGATGTCTGCGTACACCAAAACACGAATGAAAGATGGCGGGCGAAGTGACAGAATCTGACGCACTTCACGCCGTTCAACATCCAATCATGAACGCGCCACATGTCCGCGAGCATGACGCTACGGATTAGCCAATCGGTATCTTGTCCACGGAACGAACAGGAAAGTGTGTCCGTGGAGCGGACAAAGATATCACTAATTTTTTCAGACGTACTTTTTGGTCGTTTAAAAGAAAACTACTGGACGGATTGGCACCAAATTTACAAAAGCACGCTTTCGGGACCAAGCTCCTGTCGCAAATCTGGTGAAAATCCGTCCAGCCGTTTGGGCTGTAGACGTGCGCAAAGTTTTCCCCCCATTCAGTCTATGGGAAAAAAAAGACGTTTTGGGACCCCCCCTATAACTTTTCCCCCCCTGGACCAAACATCACTAGAATTTGTAAAAAAATTCAGTGGCCCATACGCTTTCTTTCCAAAGTTTGGTGTGGATTCGTCCAGGGGGAAGCTACAAGTACCCAAGAAGTTCTGACAGAGGAGTATACCAGGCAATTCTAAACCTACAAGAAGTCCCAAGAAAGGACTGTGTTTGTTGAATAAAGATTGTGGAAGTAATAGAGGAACTGTTGCTTATGAATATAAAAGATCATAGAAAGGGGAGTATACCAGGCTGTGTCAAAATCTATAGGAAGTCCCGAGAAAAAAACATGTTTGTTGAGAAAAGGAATTACGAGACTAAGCAGCCTTGTACCTAGCAGGATTGTTGTGGGCCAATTAAGACACAACCAACTGTTAAACCAAAAAACCTTTGCATGCCATTGAAGAAACCTGGGGAAGGGAACCACCTTCTGGAACCAAGGGTTTTGTTGCCTTGGAGAACCTTTATGTTGGAGCTGCTCTATTTTCATTTATGAACACTTTTTACAAACACCAGGTAAAAGACATTTCCCTTCTCAGCTTATTATTTGGTTTGTAGTGTGAGGGTCAGGACAGAAAGTTTGGACACAAGGACAATTTTGATTTCTGACATCCTGACGCAGGCAGATCCTTAGTTTCTGGTAGGAAAATTCCTCTTAGAGCAGGGTCAGAGGCATTTTCCCAACCCGTTTAGGTTAATAAAAGTAGTAAACATGATCACTGGCTTTCATTTCTGACTCCTCACACCTACTCTATGGTTTATCAGCCCTCTTGGCATGCCCAATGCTGGATTTTCTGTCTGGACCTCATTGTTTACCACACATTCTCTTTCCCATCTCAGCCTGTTAGCACTTTATTTGGTCCTCCACTACTTTCTAAAGCGTTTTGTGTCTGCTCTGTCCCTTCTGTAATGCCTTCACTTCCCTGATTGTGGTTTCCTCCAACCTCCTGATGGTTCTCGTTTGCTACCTTTACTTCCTTCTGATGGCTTTCCTTTCTCTAATCTTCTACCTGATTATTTGCCTTTCCTTCCCCTTCTCCTTCTTTCCAATGTATTCCATCTCTCTTCCTTCCACTTATCCTCTCCTTCTGCCTCCGATTATTGTCCTACTCATTCAAGCTTCTCTCTGTGCTCTTTTCAACTTTCATTACCCTGCCTCTCTTTCGGACCATCTAAAATTTGCACACTTTTTATACTGTTATAAATCCGATAGTGTCATCACTTTTCCTGGTGGTGGCCTCTCCCCATGTGGCCAGGGGACAGCATTCACTACCTCATCCTGACCCTGGGGATGGTTATATGAGGGAGGATCACATGGGGGGAAGGCAGCCTTAAGGAGGGGGTCATGACATCAGATGAAACATGCTACCCCCTTTCTCTTTTGAGGATATTCCCCCCCCACCCATGCCTTAATGGTATATTGTCCTACCACTCCCTCCCCCACCTAGGAAAGGTAGTGGAAATACTTTCCCAGGATTTATATACAAGTCCTCAAAATGTGGCTTACCTACTAAGACTCCTGAAAATACCTTTCCAGACTCTGCATACAAGTCCCCAAGAACTAACTTGCCTTTTAAGATCAACAAAAACATATTTTTAGACTTTGCAAACAAGACATCAGAAATCAACTACCATTGCCCTAAAAACAAAAGTACTGTGACTAAGATGATAAGCGGAGCAATGAAGATTACAGGAAGCCAGGATCGCCTGCTACGCTCTAGTTTTTACAGAAACAAATTTGATTCAAGGAGATTTAAACCAGCAGACCAGCTGACAGGAGATCGAAGACACTGACTGGAGAATGCTGCTTCTCTCAGTGCTGACCTAGGAATCGTGGCGCTGGAGCGGTGTCCGTGGAGCCAACCGGCTCGCTGACAAAGAAGGGAGCGGACTGCAAGTGGGAGGATGCCAGAACGAGGTGGAAGGCTTCTGGCATTCGGAGATACTCGAAGGCAGGCTACACGCTACCAAAACCCAGAGGGATGCAAAGCGAGTGTGCGGAAGCCAGAGACCGGAAGTGGAGAAGGCGAGAGGGAACAAAATCCACGGACTGCTGTCAGCTTGCTCTGAGAGAAATCACTTACACCAGCAAGAACCGCTGAGTCCACCAGAATAAAGAGGGGACACTGGGGTATATTGGCAGCCCTGCCAAAGCCTAAAAGCCTAACAAGTGTGAATTGAATATATGAGAGAGATCGAACAAATTAATACACCTTAAAGGGGCAAAGCAGAATAAGAGACCGAAGTTTGTGAGTATATGCAGTACACTTATGAGAGATGTCCTGGCAGGTGAGTATATCAGACAAATGCAAATTGAAAGCATGTTGATATAAGGAAGGCACACCAGTCATCACGTTGAACGGTGGGTATTATACAGTAGTCAAGGAAGTCCTGATAAGGATGCATCAGGACTAGAAAAAGGCTGCAGAAACATATTAAAGAGAAAAAAACCTGTCAGGAAAGTACACTAGTTATCCTAACAAAATACAGACTATCAGTTGTTTTTATTCCAGTTGTGTTCTGAATTAAGAGAAACCTCACCAACTGATATTCTTGAATATAAAACAGAGTGAAGAGAAATCCAGGGGAAGGGAACCAACCTCTGGAACAAGGAACTCTATCCTTCTGGAACTTTTGTGCTGGAGTTACGCATTTCCTTTTGAACATTTATGCACCACTTAAGGTCAAAGACATTACCCTTCTCACCTTAGAGTTAATTCTGTTAGAATGTGAGGACCAGAATAGTACTTTGGACACGGAACGGTTTTGCTTTGGGCCTTCTGACATTGACAGACCATTAGTTTTGGTTTTAGGGAGGGAAAGCCCTCAGAGCAGGGACAGAGGCCCATTTCCCCAACCCCTTTTATTTTAATAAAAGTCTTTGACCAAAACTATGACTCCCTTGTGTCCGAGTCTCATTCCTGGCTCCTCACACTACTCTAAGTTGCAGGAAATTGGATTCACTTGTTTAAGTGGGTCTCAGGGATTGGTTTACATCATTTGGACCTGTCCCCCACCCGGTGCAGTTAAAGCGCACTAATGGGTACTAATCGGGCAACAGCTGTGTGGTCCAGGAGGCATAAATGTCTGAATGCTATCTTGGAATCGGGTCACCTCGCCATGGTTGTTGCTAAATTCTGCAATGGTCTCCGGACATCTCTCCTGTACCTGGAATGCTGGGTATGACAGTATTAGCCATGCTCTCTGTGTCATCAAACCTGGCGAAAGTCCATGGTCTGTGTTTCTGCTTTTGAGGTTTGCAGAACATGATTGTGGCTGCGCGCATGCCCGGGAACCTGGATGGAACTTTGCCCCTTTGTCTCTTTCTAAGGTGATCTCTGAAATGGACAAAAACAAGGAACAGACGAACAGCCCCAGCAAATCCATTTATAGCACCCCCAGGTGGACATTCCAGTGTATCTCCTCTTTCGCTCCACCCTCAGAGTTGTGATTCAGTCACAGACATCTGGAGATTTTCCTACTCATCTTAGATCTCTCAGTAGACTTCGACCTGGTCGACCACAACATACCCTGTAACCACCTCTCCTCTGCCGCCTACTTTTCCCCCTCTGCGTTCATGTGGATACAGTCCTTCCTGGCCAATAGAACCATGAGAGTTTTTTCTCTGGAGGCAGCAGCAGACCCTAGCCCTATCACCTGTGGTGTCCCACAAGGCTCATGTGTTTCACCCACCCTTTACAATATCTTTACAAAGCCCCTCTTTGATAAACTGGATCGTCTGGGTGTCACTTATACAAACTACGCGGATGACACCCAGATACTCCTCACCATCTCGGGCAATTACAATACTGATGTAGCCAGGATCAATGAAATCTTCTCTGTCATTCAGGCATGGATGGCCACACTCAGCCTCTGCCTTAATGACGAGAAGACTGAATTGCTCATTGTTGGCTCACCGAACAACTTACAAAAGCAACACTATCCCGGTCGCCAAAAACGTGAAAACACTCGGCTTCTATCTTGATGCCAATATTAACCTCACTAAGCAAGTTAACGTTAAGTTTCTCTCCCCTAACAGTTGGCTCACGCTAGCCAGAGCACTTATACAATCTAAGCTAGACTACTGCAACAGCCTCTACTTGGGTGCCAATCAAGCGATAATCAATAAACTCCAAGTCCTCTGCCACTAGAACCACATGCAAATGGCTCACCATCCAACATAAAATTGATCTAAAAACATTCTGCCTCACTTACAAAGCTCTCAACTATCTAGCACCCCCCTACCTGACTAACAAATTTACCATGAAATCCTCCGTCAGAACCACGAGATCTTCCAATACCTTATGTCTCACAGTACCTAGATTTACCTCTAAAAGAGCCGGAGGCTCGAGCTTTACTGTACTCGCCTCCCAACTTTGGAACACCCTGCCACTGAATATCAAATCATCCAAGTCCTTCCAGTCGTTCAGGAAACTTGCCATTGGGTGGCTTCTGACAAAAAAAAAAAAATCAACCTTGAAGCTAGACCTAGCTATAAACTGTACTTCTTGTTTATGCCTCACTTATGTCATTATTGGGTGCTATCACCCCCACTGCCTTTATTTCCTGTATATAACTGTTGTTCAAATTGTTCTAGTATCACTGCTTATTACCTTGTTCTGTGCCTTGTAACCTGTACTAAGCGCCCTTATACTCCCGGGTCCGGAGCGCTATAGAAATAAAATAAACAAAAAAAAACAACAGAACAGCCTTCAGAGCTCATCAGAAGCTCACACCCAGCAACATCCGAGTGCTGCACTAGATGTCTGCTTGTCAATCATGTCAACTTTTAGGGAGGAGCTGGCAAACCACAGGGCAGATTTCCTCTACACCTAAAGTTAAGCTACTGTGGCAATATCGCGTATGAAACTCTGGGGATATCAAGTGGAGTGATACAATGGGCTACCCAAGCTAGTGGATGATGGATCCAAGGGAAGAATCGGGAGGATCCGCTGGTCACCTATAGTTAAGTCCTGGCATCGAGCAGGGCTGTCATCTGGGGTACATGACTATCACTAGTCCTCCAAAAGCAATGAAGCGTTATGGAAAATAATCTTGCCCCCACTTGTAAAGATCCTGGGGACCCTGTAACCCGGGTTATAGGAATTGCTAGATTAAGTGCACCAATTGCAGTATTTTTTTAGAGCGCTCTGCAGCCAGTGCCAGTTTCAGGAATGCTGGGCTCCTCTTCTCGGTACCAGACGCTCACACCCAGCCAAACACATTGGGCCTCATTACAAATCAGGCGGTCCGGAAATAACGGTGGCGGTAAACCCGCCGCCACCGGTGTTTCCGGACCGCCTGATCCCGACTCCTGCAGGTGGGAGGTGATGTTCCCGCCAGGTTTGACCTGGCGGGTTTAACACCGCCCGCCTGCAGGCGGACGAGGAAACACCGGCAGCATTACGAGATGCTGCCGGTGTTTCCATGATCCCCATTCCCATTGAGTCCCATAGGACTCAATGGGAATGGGGATTAACACCATTCCACTTCCGTGATTCCCGGAAAACCGGGGTTGTAATGCCCCGGTAATTCCGGGAATCACGGAGGCAGAAGAGTAATGCGAGTCTGGCGGTAACCAGGCGGTTTTACCGCCTCGGTTACCGCCGGACTCGTAATGAGGCCCATTGTTCCCTTCCAAAATAGAGAACTGGGATTCTAAAGCCTCTACCTCAAAACACAAAAGCACTGTGCACCCTCAGTAGAAACACCTGAATCAGATAACCCTATTACGCTCAACTAACCGCCAGCTGCCACCAATAGGTCAGGAAAGTTGCAGGTGCTTGGTCCAAGATCAGCCCCAGGAGAGGGGTAAAGAGGATATAAAAGGCTAGCTCAAAGAGACAGTAGTGTGGGCGTTTGGAGTTGGTGGCAGGATGTTGGAGCAGGTTAGTCAGATAGTAGAAGGCTAAAGCGGCAGAGTAATGTAGGGGATGTCGGAGACAACAGGAGGCGGTTAAGGAACATCTAAAGGAGGGGGTTAAGGAGTTAAGGAGGGGGTTAAGGAGTTAAGGAGGGGGTTAAGGAGTTAAGGAGGGGGTTAAGGAGGGGGTTGGCGTTAAGGAAGGGGTTGGGGTTAAGGAAGGGGTTGGAGTTAAGGAAGGGGTTGGAGTTAAGGAAGGGGTTGGAGTTAAGGAAGGGGTTGGAGTTAAGGAAGGGGTTGGAGTTAAGGAAGGGGTTGGAGTTAAGGAAGGGGTTGGAGTTAAGGAGGGGCATCTAAGTGAAGAGGTTGGAGTTAGGAATGAGGTTGGGGATTGGAGCAGCAGAGTGCTGGGAGGGAAAGGGAAAACGAAGCAATTGTCAGTGGGAGGTAGGAGTGAGACCTCAAGAGAAGATACAGGAGCCAGAGCAGTTCGGAAGAAGCAAGACCAGCAAGTTTTGACAGAGCACATGTGGCCCAAGGCAGACACAGATGGCCAGGTGTCGAGAGGCGAGATCTGAGGACTCTGGAGCAGGGAGCTGACAGTTGCCTCCATCTCCAAATGTTTGAGAAGTTGCACTTATACCTACAGCTTGTGGAAGCGACACACTGATGCCTAAAGGAGTAGTACAGAGAACACTAAGTGGTTCCATCCCTTAACCAATGAGAGATCAACAAGTACAAAACCAGAGACTGAATGGTGGGTTAGGCGCATGGGAAAAAGTAAAGGGTAGAATAAAGACCAAACTCAACACACTGTTAAAGGCATTTTATAGAGCGTGGGCGGGGGGGGGGGGATATTTTTGGCAATTCCTCTGTGCCAATTTCTGTTACATATATCCAACTAGTAAAAACAGCAAAGCAATTTTGTCAACAGACAACAATAAGACTAAGGTCCTGCTTGTGACAGCATCTACAAAGGTGCACCCATTGTTTAGCCTGAATGGATTGACTGAATGGATGATACACCTGCCTGGAGCCACAAGATTCTGTGACTGGTAGTTTGACCAAGGAGAGTGTTGCCCCGTTATGGTCCACACAGTGCTATTTGGGTTCAATGGTAGGCCAAGCAGTCAGACACATTAAACATCAAGTAGTGTTTCAATTACATTACATTTCATTTATAATACGCAGGAAAGGGTAGAGTTAATGCCTATTGTTACCCCAGGTTTATCTTAGAAACATTGTTATAAAAGAAAGCTGCAATGTTTATGATAAAGGAAAAGGAAACATTTCGCTACCAAAATGTGTTGGGTACCCTAGTGTTAGGAAAGATTTTCCGCTGTCCCTCCATTGACATCATTGGAACTATCTTTTTGCTATGATTGGATTCCTACTTTTTGCTCAACTTCCCTTGACTCGTTCATCTGTTCTGGCGTCACAGGTCAGTTCCTAAGGATACCAGTGCAGGGGGACTTGGTCTCCTTTTGCGAGATTCCTTGTTTTTATGCTGCCCACATCACCTTACAGTCAAGTGCAGCAGGAGTCATTTGTATCCCTTTTCCTTTTAGGAATATTTCCGTTACATTTATGGTGTACCCAAGACAGGCTTTTGGCACTGGATATTTTTCTACTGCATTTTCTGTGCATGCGCTTTTGCATTTTAACTTGTGCCATTTTGAGTGCCATATACTCAAAATGGCTTCTCCCTGCCCTTCAAAATAATGTAGGCCCTTTCCTAGGCAAACTCTGTGTTTCTCGGGCAAAGCAGCTGTGTGAGCATCTGGCTGGATGCAGGGGTAGGGACTGTCTAGTCACAATGAAAACTCCAGCCAGGGGTATGCCTGTTGGGCAGATGTGGTTTAAGAGGCTGTCCAGGATTGGACAGCTCTTGCCAGTTTGAATGGTGTAGAATAGATGCTTATCATTGGTGGGCTGGGGTGGCCATTGCTCCATTTTTGGATAAAAGGAGTAGTCTTGCAGCCGTTCTTCAGATCTTTGTTTGGAGCCAAGACCCCTACAAAGAGTTGCAGCCTATTGAAGACCAGAGGATGACAGTTGAAGACAGCAGGCATTGCCTCCAGCCATGTCCAGTGAAGCCCAGTCTCTCTGGATCCATCTCCTGAAGACCCTCACCTGCGCTTCGACATTTTGGTTGGTGGGACCAACCATCCCGATCCCTGCCGGAAAAGCTTTTGAAAGCATCACATATCCACCCCGTGGAAAGACTAGCTCCATTGTGCATCTTCAGTGCATCAGTCTCAGATCTGAGTTGCGGGCTTGCAGCTTGGAACTGCATACGTCTTCAGCTTGTGGTGCAAGACCTGTCCTGCAGCTGCTGCTCTCTACCAAAAAGAGGTGCCTTGCTGCAGCTGGGCCTTTGTTCTCGCCATGAGAGTCATCTGTCGCAGCCTGACTATAGTGTACTTTGCTGCTGCGTGCTTCAATTGAGTCCCTGGGGGTTATGTCGTCATGGGTCCTGTGATGGTCTTCATCTCAGAGTGCCTAGGTCGTCGTCCTTCAAAGCACTAGAACTGTCATTAGTGTTGAACTGCCACCTAGTGGACTTCCTCCCAAAACAGACCATTGTACCCTCTGCAGTGGAACACAATGATAGACGTAAATAGGCCCAGCACATCTAGAAATTCTTGGGGTGCTTTCTAGTGGAATCCGGGAAAGAGTGGGGGTGTTTGCATACCTGTTTTGACCCCCTGTGATGCTGGAAATGCATCGGAGGGACAGGGCCTCCATATCCTTGTCCTTTACTGTTTTTTATCATGTGTTCTGTCATGTTTTCCACGCAGGAGTTCATGTGGGACTCCTGGCGGTGCAGCTCTCTTTTGGTTTGGTGAACGGACCCGTGGGATACCCTTATGGAACCCATGGGTGGGGGTACAACCCTGTGCCCCTAGTGTATGTTTTTGGGCACCTGTGGGTGGCCCGCAGAGCAGGGTATGGGCTGGTGGCAGCTCCATGCTGAATTTGACAGGTGCGCGGAGTATCCTCCATTTTGGGGATACCCCAGCCCTGCCATTGGGATCAGTTGATTCGTGATGGAAAACAAGACTCGACGCGCCGAGGAGCATCCACCGGTGGGTTTCCCACCCCCTAAGGACCACAGAGACGCTGACGACTCGACGCCCTTGCTGGGCCACAGTTCTTCATCATCTCTTTGCGGTCCAGAACTATCATCACCGAGGTGCCCCGCACGCCTCTTCCTTGCAGGACGCCAACGCTCTGTTGTCGACGAGCACCGCTAGGAACGAAGCTGCCACTTCACGGCTGTAGTTCAACCTGTTCGCCGTCGGACGTTCGACGACCCGCGACTCCTGCCTTAAAGGGAGGGCACTGAAGAAGGGCCGTCGATCCCCGACACCGAACGCCGAGTTCCTCGAAGCCTCTCGACGATTCATGGCTCCTGCTTTAAAGGGAGTCACTCAAGAAGGATCGGTCGACGCATCTTCGGAGAACTCTACTCCACCAGGTACATTGGGGGGGTAAAACCTTAATAGGAGGAAAAAAGACTATTGAACATTACATGAACTGGGCTTGTGATGTATATCCTTATTTACAGGTTGCCCAGGTAGGGGGATCTCCACACAGAACTGTGCCTATTGGTAGGGGTCATCATTCTGCCTATTGTTTCAACCATCTTACGTTCCTGCCTATCTCTATTTCTGGTTTCCTCGTTATTGATCTGTGTGACATTTTAACCGTACAGTTGATGCACTTTAATGAAATTTGATAACATTGGTGGTACCACTTTAGAATTGTATATATTTATCATTATTGACTTCTGAGTACAAAGTGCGTTATCGTGATTGTGTACATGCCTTTGAATATTAATTATATAAAGACTGTTTTCAGTAATACAGTGTGTGGACATTCCTTTGTGGGGGTTCGGGGACTACACTGTACTTAAGAACCAGCCTGCATCACCTCCCGAGAAGCTAGGCCTTGATTGCTCGACTACGTTACCAATAATAGAGAATCTTGGCTGGGGTCCTCTGTGCTTCTCCTCTACCATATAGAGAGCGGAGGTACAGACACCCCCCTACCAGTTTTTACACCCCCCTCCTGCCATAGGGTGGCATGGATGCAAACTCCTCACCCTTATTGGGTTGTGATCAATGGAGTTCTGGCCAAGGATTCCCTTGTGCTTCCCTTACAGTGGTGGGATGGTGAGAGGAGCACTAACTTTTTGAATCTCTGTTCCTTCACCCCTGAAACAGTTTGCCTACCTGTTCGTTTGCCCGTACTTGTTTCTTCACTTTAAAGACTTCCAACTATCTGCAACAAGTACTTATCAGGTCCTTGTGACCTTTAGTGGCATTAGGTCTACCTACCCTAACGAGGAAGGACTTTTCAAGCAATCAGGTCCTTATTAAATAGGGCTGTGTAAACTATTTACATTGCTTTTATATTGCTATTCTTGATTTTGCATTGCTTTAAATATTTTGTCATTGACTTTACAACACAATGTTCATGTTTCACATCACTTCCAACTGTAAAGTGTGGGTGATCTCTAGTGAGATCAACTGTGAATGTATACATGTTTATTATTATTATAACTATAAGGGTATTTATTGGAACAGGACCTAGCTGCGGGAACAAGATCGCAAGGGATCAATGCAAGGGAGCGGGAACTAACAATGGGCGAGGGGAGGCAAGCTAGGTGGAGAGTGGGGCGTTGTGGACGTAGGAGGGAGGAGTCATTCCTGGAAGAGAAGGGTCTTGAACGCCTTCATGAAATGTTGAAGCAAACGGAACGAGTTAAGTGCTTATGTGGGCAGGTTACAAAGTCAAATGGCGTACACAGAGAAGGGCGGCCTTCTTGTTCTTGCCTTCCTAAACTGGCAGTGTTAAAGAATGCACATTGTCCTTGCTTCTGGTGGATCATAAACCTCTGGAAATGTTGATCTTTTCGGGATGGTAGCATGGCAACTTAAGTTGGATGGCTTTGTAGATGATGCAGCAGGACTTGAAGGAGATACATGCTTGCAGTGGAAGCAAGGGCAGTTCCATGAGGGTCCAGGTGATGTGGTTCAATTTGCAGTCTCAACCAAATAGTCATGCTCATGCATGTAGGATACATGTTAGGGGGCCAGGGTGGTGGGGACAAGAAGGCCTGTGAAGAGGGCATTGCCACCCTCCAGGAGGGAGATGACTACAGCTTTTAAAGCAGATCTGCAGTTCTTTACTGGGCTGAAGGGCTTCATTTAATCAGAATGGAAAGTTGGTAACAAGCAGTTTTTTATATTCCTTGCTACGTACGTTTTGAAGGAGTGGTCTCTTTCTATGTAAAATACAAGGAAATTGGCACATGTGGGCAGCTGGGGTGTGAAGCCTTTGAGGTTCATAGACTAGAACCAGCTCTATAAGTCAGAATGTTCGGTGTTGGTGAGCAGAAGGAATTTGGTCTTGGAGTGGTTGAGCTTTTGCTAGTTACTGGACATCCAATACTGGATTAATGTGTGATGGCCCTTGAGCCTACGGATGCCTTCGATGGAGGAAATCATGTGGTAGAGTTGCAAATCATCTGTGTATTTGCGAATGTGGATGTGTGGAGCAGGGAGGGTTCTGAGTGTTTCCAACAAAGGATGATGATCAAGAGGGAGAGGATGCACAACTCCACAGGTTATGGGTAGGGTTGGTGAATTGATCAATTTGGACCAATTGGTGGCGGTTAGCAAGGTAGGATTTAAACTAGCCAACTACAGTCTCCCTGATCCCCATTCAGTGACGGAGGATGTCAGTGAGTGTCTTGTGGTCTACTGTGTCAAATTTAGCTGAGAGGTCAAGGAGAAATTATAAGTTACTTACCGTAGTGACTAACATACTCCCAGTCCGTCGTCCCCCTTCCTCTATACTGTATGGGTGTCCTTCGCTAGGGACGGGAGACGAAACCTTTTTCACCAGGAAAATGTACTTCCGCTTTAAATTTGGATGCGTGTGGGGGCGCGGCCCTGGGAGCATACGCTCCCCTGACCACATCCCTGGGGGCGCCCCTCCTCAGTCCCCATCGACAATATTACCATTGCCTAATGACACTAGTTGTATTAGGGGGGAGGATGGAGGAAAGGGGACTATGGACTAGGAGTATATTAGTCACTACGGTGAGTAACTTATAATTACTCCTACGTCCCGTCCCCTTTTCTCCATACTGTATGGGCGATTACAAGTGACTGTAGCCCCAGAGTGGAGAGTTGCCCCTCATAGGAAAACATGTTCCTTAATACTGCCTGACCAAATGCAGCGTCCGACCTGGAGCTGGCATCCAAGCAGTGGTGCTTGCAGAAGGCCGAGGGCATAGCCCATGTAGCCGCCCTGCTGATAACCTGTCACGGCACGTGCCACTGGAATGAGACAGCCGTGGCCTTCGCTCTGATTGCATGAGCATGCACATTTGCTGGGAAAGGCTTGTGCTGCCCCTCGTAGGCTTTCTTGATGGCCGTAACCATCCACCTTGCTATGGAGGCCTTGGAAGCCTGATAGCCGGGTTTTGACCCACCAAATGTGACAAAGAGCATCCGATTTGCGGAAGCTCTTGGTTCTGTCCAGATAAAATTTTAGAGCATGCCTGACATCTAGACAGTGCAGAACCCTCTGAGCATCGTCTTAAGGGTCGCAAAAAATGTAGGTAACACTAGCTCCTTATTTAGGTGAAAAGAGGAGACCACGTTGGGTAAGAATGCAGGGTGAGTTATACGGCTCTGAACCCACCAGTGCCTGTATTTCACTGACCCTGCATTACCCACCAGTAGAGCCGTCTTAATGGCGACTAGCCTGATGTCCGCGGACGCCATAGGTTCAAATGGTTTATGCGCCAGAGCTCCCAAGACCACATTGAGGTCCCACACGGGGTGTGGTTTCTTGATAGGCAGGTAGAGCCTGGTGAGGCCCGCCAGATGTCTTTAGACCACCGGATTAGAGAAAGAAAATACCTCCTCCACCGAGTTCCGGTAGGCCCTGATCGCTGCCAGATAGGTGCAACATGTGTCCACCTGCACCCCGGAGTGTGCGAGGTGTGCAGAGTAGGATAGGACGTCATCCAAAGTGCAGGTCAATGGATCGACCTCTGAAAATCAATGAAAACCTAGTATTGGCCCCTGTTAACATCGCTCCGAGCGCCCTTTAAAATGTCTAGGTTAGCCTGTGACAGATGTAAATGCCTTAGTGTGACATGTTCAGGAAGCACGCTGCAAGGGCTAGCTTCTGGGGGGTGCCGTGAATGACTGTGCCCCCCTGCTGTGAGAGTAGGTGAGCTGGACCCAGCGGAAGGTGTACCAGGGCCTGCTCCGACAGGCTGAGTAGTTCTGAGAACCATGGCCTCGCAGGCCACCACAGAGCTATCAGGATGATACGTATGTGCCGGGCCTCCCCGATCTTGCAAATTACCCTGTGCACCAGGGGAGTGGGAGGGAAGACATAGGCGTTCATGTTGTTCTACTGGCTCTGCATCGCGTCGCCCAGAGAGCCTCAGCCCTGTCCCTGCCAGGACAGGAACTGGGGGCACCTTCTGTTGTACCAGGTGGCAAAGTGATGCACGTGATGACCCCATCCGTCGAAGATCCCTTGTAGGACCTATTCGTTCAACTGCCATGCGTGGTTGTCTGCACCCAGCCTGCTGAGCCTGTCCGCCTCCAGGTTGGACTCCCCCGGGAGGTGGATTGCTGTCAAGTGCATGGAGTTCTCCAGAGCCCACTCTCAAAACGCTGACTGCCAGAGTGCATAGGAGAGACCACCTGGTGTGACCCTGCTTGTTGATGTAGTACATGCTGGTGTAGCTGTCCGTTTTAATGAGAATCATCTTGCCACTGATCGGAAGGAAGGCTTTGAGAGCAAACCAGATCGCCATTAACTCGAGCCAGTTAATGTGGGCCTCCTGCTCCTGACAAGACCAAACTCCATGGACACTGTGGCTGTCCAGCGTGGCTCCCCAGCCTTCCAGGGACGAGTGTGTGGTGATGGTAGCCTGCAGTGTCGGTTGCATGAAGGGCCTGCCTATCCGCAAGTTGTAGTCCGTGCTCCACCAGACAAGGACCTGGTGGAGATGAGGTGGAATGCTGAGGAGTTTCGCCTGGAAACCCCTCTCCTGACTAACAGGCTGAAAAAAAAAAGTGAAGCTGTAATCTTCTCATTTTGAGCCTCGTGTACAGCACTGCCAGGAGGCATGCTGCTGTGATTCCCAAGAGTTGTTGGTACCGCCATGCCGAAATCACTGCTCTGCTGAGAAAATGGCCCTGGCCTTCTTGATGGCTGTGATCTTGTCGTCCGAGGGGAAAACTCCCTGAGCTTGCATCCCAGATGAGGCCCAGGAATGTTATATTCTGTGCAGGCTGCAGCTGTGACTTCTTGAGATTGATGGAGATTCCCAACTTGTGTAGAATATTCATGAGGGCGGATGCGGTGTGGTGTACTGCCTCCGGAGACCTTGCTCTGACCAGTCAGTCGGTCTAGGTATGGGTAGATGTGGTGACCTTGGAGGGCTGCCACTGCGTTCATAACTCTTGTAAAGATCCTGGGAGCCGAATTGAGGTCAAAGGGTAGAAACTTCTATTGGAAATGGAAACCCATGATCCTGAACCTCAGAAAGGACCGGTGGGGTTGCCAGAAAGGGACGTGTAAATACGCATCCTTCAGATCCAGGGAGCACATCCAGTTGTTCAACCTTAGGCTGTGGAAGCCCCAAGTATTCGGCTATGCCTGCGAGCCGTTCATGAAATGCCCTGGCCAACGAAAGTTTCTCGGGGTCCTCCTCCTCATCAGTGTCTACCAATGTGTCCTGTTGGTCAGGTGCAGCTGGAAGACTGCCGGGCGCCGAGGGCTGCGGTGTACTGACACGAGCCGGCGGCTGAAATGGAGCTGCTGGGGCTACTAGAGGCGTGGGGGCCAGTGTAGTGGGAGCTGGCGTGGGAAGCTGGGGCTGCATAGAAGCTGGAGGCAATGGAACCAAGGGCGGAGTGGCCGTGGGTGCCAGCGGCAAGACCAGAGGGAGCATGTCCCTGATCACATCCTTGAGGATGACGGCCATATGTGGAGACCTCATAAGCGTCATTCACTTTTCAAAAAACCTCTCTTTGCAGGCCGGTGGAGCGCTTGGTGGCGCAGGCATGGACAGAGGGCCCTGGGGGTGCTGAGAGCTGGGCACACTCTGCCTTGCTGTATGTGGTGTGCATCTGCCCTGTGACGCTGAAGGGAATGCCGTAGGCAACGTGCCCGGCGAAGACCAGTTCCACCTGGAAACTCATTCCCCTACCTTTTCCACAAAGAAGGTGGTGTTGGACGAGCTGCCATTTTGTCTGGCCCGGCAGCCATGTTGTTGGGCTGCATGCCACGTGCCTGGGTTGTGTTGCTTGCCGCGCTGGGCCCTGCCTCTTCCTGGACTCTTGGCGGTGGAGTTTGAGGCCTGCCCTGCACCTCAGGACGTGGACTGGTAGGCAGAGTGCCCTCGGCTGTGTTGCCTGTAGTGCTGCGTACAGGCGCCCCACATCTGCCCGGTACTAGGGCGCAGCCCCTCAGACGGAAACCCGGTAAAAGAACTTTGCGGTCCCTCAGCTACTTCACCAGTAGGATTCCGCGACCCCTCGGCCTGGCGGCCGGTGGCTGAAGCAGCCCCGGTACCTGCGCTGGCGCTAGGACCTGAAAGGTCCCTCCCGCTCATGCTCTTCCTGGGGGTGAAAATGAAAACAGTGCCCCTACCTTAGGTCTGGACTTGTGCCTGACCAATTCCTTCAAGTCCTCTGGAGGCGACCTTCCGAAGAGCTCCCTCCACCAAACTACCCTGTTCTTCAGAGTGCGTGGTGGGAGCGCGTCACACAACCTTCCCAGCCATGGTCGGGCCCAAGGCAACAGAGGCAAAGGGTGTGAGGGTCGGACTTAGGGAAGAGCCCCTCGCAGTCCGGACACCTGCTGAAGCCCGCTGATGTCGGCATGCGCCGGGGAGGAGCGTGGCGCCAGAGGCCAGAGCGATTTGAATGAAGACAAGAAAAAAGAAAACAAAAGTACTTCTCTGGGAAAGAGCACGTGGAATTACTAGGCCAGAGGCCTACCCCAGGAGGGCTAGCGAAAGCGGTCCGTTCCTGTCGACGCAGGACTGAGGAGTGGCACTCATGGGCGGGGTCAGGGGAACGCATGCAAGGTTCTGTCTCCCGTCCCTAGCGAGGGACATCCATACAGTAAGGAGGAAAGGGGACGGGACGTAGGAGTACCAGGAGGCATATATGGGCATCTTCGAGGATGTCAAAGACATCGTCAATCACCTTGAGAGTTAGCGCCGTTACCAAGCTGCATCTGGGTCTTGTCATGAATAACCCGCTCCAGAGGACTTCCACTTAACTGCATCTCCGGCGTTGCTCTGTGAATTGTTTGTGTCCCAGAGCCTGGCACATATAGCCAAGATGGCGCCTTCAGCGACGGCGCTAGGCTCAGGGAAGCATTGCAGTAACACGGAAGCAGAGTCACAGTGCTTCCAGGGCTCAGAGCTGAAACCTCACTCTGAACGCTGAGTCTGCATCTGAGAAGCAGATGCATATGGACGGCTGATCAAGCCAGCTTATGCCAATAATCCTGCAGCCTGTTCCAGAACAGTTTAGCCTTCAATCAAGCAGGTGTGAAGCCAAATTGGTAGAATTGATGGAGGTTGTTGGCATTGATGTGTAGGAGGAGTTCAATTGCTGCTGCTTTTTAAAGGCTGTTGCATAGGAAGGTGTGGAAGTTGTTGAGGTCATCTGGGTCCAGTGTTTATATTTGAGGAGCGCAAGGGTTGATGGCACGGTACCTTGAGTGAGGGAGGGAGCTGTGGATGATTGCCAGGTAAGGGAGAAGTGCTTCTTTTGGAAGGATCTAGAGTAGGGAGGCAGAGAGGATGCAGTCTGTATACAATGTGGCCTTGAGGGATGCTAGGGTGTGTGAGAAACCAGAAGGTGTCTCAACCGCTAGTCCCTGGGGAACTCCCTCTCTGTCTCTCAGGTGGCCAGGGCACGACCATCGCCTTTGGATCCAGAACATGGGGGTGGACCAATGCGGGAGGATCACCTGGCTGAGGGGAGTGGGACACCTGATGGCTGGACACAGTATCCCCCCCCCATAACGCCTCTGCTCCATCCTACCAGGTAGGATACCTAGGAACTGTAACTCCCCTCACCCCTTCCTTTCACAAACACTTTCACATGGACAGTCCACTCTGGGAGAAAACAGAATAATACCGAGCATTGTACCTGACATGTTCCACTAAAATGGGCGGGCAGAGTCAGGCAATTACTGTTAACGACTCACAACTGACTTCCATTAAGCTTCCCCACACAAATAAAAAGGCAGAGAACGAGGGCACACGCTGAGTGAGGCAAAGCACACGAAGGAACAACATTTTCCAGACGGCAGCTGAACGAGGGGAGAAACGTGGCAAACAAAGAAGGGAGAGCAAGGAGGGAGATAGCCATGACCTTTGCAGCGAGACACTGTTACTTTACAGAAACCTTCAGATTAAAAGGCGCAAGGCTGGGAAACTAGACTGAAGAATCCTGCATTGTGTGTCGGAGATACCCAGAGCCCTCCTGCATGACTAGTCGAGGAGGAGCAGCCACCGTGGTACCGTCCTTGGCTTCAGGATCAAAGCAGCGTCAGAGAAATCAACACGGCCATTGAGTTGGGGAGACCGATGCAAGACTGGTCTGTGTGGAAGTCAAGGTTGCAAGCTGCAACATTTTACAAAGAGTGCAAGAGCGAAGAATATTAACATCTGGGATGAAAGACGTGAGTAAAGCTCAATTGCCAATGAATGTTTGAACTTCAATATGAATCTGAGAAGGTACTAGAAAAAGGAACAGAGTGGGCCAGCACCACAGGTGTGCTCAATCGAAGGTCTCTGTGTGATGTACCCAGCCAAGAAGTGGCAAAAACAAAAAGCAATCAAGTTAAACTTATGGATAAAGTGAATCGAAGTGTCCTGCGATAGTTTAAGAAAAATCCACCACACATTAGAAAGTCTTCGAATTTTGATAACAAAAAGAAATCAAAGAAAGTGAGATTATACGGTCTGAGCCTAACTGAGGGAGACCCGTGGTCCGAGCCCGATCGAAGGAGACCTGTGGTAAACAGTAAAGCCGATAACTTATGAATGTGAAAATCCTGATGAGAAAGGAACTTTGGTACTTGTTTGGTAAGCCAGGTATTCTGCAATAAGAGACTTTATTGGGATAAGAGATTTTGGCGCAGAAGGCCCAGATACCTATGTTTTGAACTGCATCATCGCGGCAGAGAAGCCAGTGTGTGGGAAGCTCTAGTGTGCCACCTTCTCCTGTGCTGAGAATGTGGGGAAGGGAAGCCAATTGCTCAACTATTCTGACACATTGTTTCTTGAACACTTTTCTTTTTGCATACATCGTTGTCCCGCAACATTTGTGTTTAGAAGTAAGGATTGGCAATAGGTTTATTAGTATAGGCCCTTTTATTTTGACAGACTCCACTAGGACTGCCTTATTATTTGATGGTCGTAGCTTGCTCCCATCCTTAGATTTAGGGTTAGATAGACGTTCAATCAACCCATCAAAGTTCAATAAACACCCTTGAACTGTGATCACTTGTGTCTGTTTTCACTAATTCATATCATGCTTTCCGTAAAGGTGGCAGTCAGGTCTTCCATGCATATTTTGAAAGTTATCCAGGAAACAGTGGTATTGAGAGATGGGATGTGTGGTATGTTGTCAGTTGTAGCATGGATATTGTCACAGACAACCTTAATAATCCACAGTAGCTTGAAAATGGTTCAAGTTTTTTTTCTGTTGGAACATAACATTTTTCGGGTTCTTTGTTATGTGATTAAGTTGCAGGGTGTCAGTCGATTGGACGCCTCTCTCACTCATCTCCTGTGGGCTTCTCCACCCTAGCCCAGGATGACTTTCACTAGAAAGCTGTAATCCCTACTATCTAAAAAAACAAACAAAAATGTGCTGGCTAATGTTGAGGGTCTAAAGGCCATAGCCATCTTACTCCCTCTGGTACTTCCAAAGGGTTCCATAGCATGATATCATTCCCCAGATTGTTCAACAAGAATGAATGAGTGTGCCAGTAATTGTCAACCTGTCGGATTCTCCCACTCACTCGCTCCCTTTAACTACTCTCTCTGGTCTTACTACTTTTCCTCTCTTCCCCCTCTTCTACTTCATTCCAATTCCACCTATCCTTCTCACCTTCCGTCCCTCCAAAGTTCTGCACGCTCAACCTCTTTCCACCTCGCTCCTCTCATCCCTCCTTGCTGAGCTAAGCTCACCCCCACCTCACTGCGCTCTCACCCCTCCGGCCTGCGCTATGCACACCCCTCCTCACTTTGCTGCGTTCAGCCTTTCATCACTCTTCCATTCACAGCTTCTGACTTTCAGAAATGGCATCACCCTCTCACAACCAATACCTCACCGTCCCTCTGTTCACTCTGCCAACAACTCCAGAGCACCCCACCTTCCATCTTCACCTTCCATCCAACGCCTGCTCTCTCGGTCATCCGATGCTCCTTCTGACCTCATCCCCACAACTCATACTGTGCCTTCCATTCACTCTCTTTATAAACTGTTTTTTCCAGATTCTAACTCCGCACACATCATCCATTGGTTTCAGCTCCAACCTGACTCTGTGGGTCAATCTGTGTCTATTTCTTCCCCAGGGGCTGGGTTGCACAGGTGAAAAGCTTTAGAAAACCCTCTATGCCCCACTCCCTTTTCCAGCAGGGTTTTGTTTGCAGTTTCTGATGGTTTCTCCGATTGCTGTGGGTCTGTGATTTTGTTTTCTTTATTCTCACAATAAGCTCGAAACAGTTTTCTTGTGAGAGTATGCAGATTGTGTTGTAGACAGCATTTTTATCTTCCGGTCATTTAGCTTGTTTGCTGCCACCTTAGATTCTGGTCTTTGTAGGACTGTAAGAGAAGAGAGAGAACACTGGCCAGATACAGTGCTGAAAGGCATTGGGTGACAGATGGGAGTTTTAGGTGCTGCAGCACCCTTTTTGACAGAATTAAGTCATGTCCCTATCACAGTGTCTATGTGGTGGTGGATAATGCAGATCTTATTGAGGAAGACAGAGGATGACTGGTTTTCTCGATGCAGCGTGATATGGGTGGGTTGGGGAGAGAGTTGATGCAATGCTTGATGGCTTTGAAGTGGGCTTGGTTTTTGTTGTTTGTCTTTGCTATTGTGTTTTGGTAGTAGTTGGACTTGGCATTGATGATCAGTCGTCTGTGCATAGCATGGAGTTCCTTGAGCAGTGCAAGGTCAGATAAATTGCGAGATTGTCACTGGTTCTTTTGCTGAGGTTGAGTTTTTGAGTGTACCAGGGTGCAGAAGCCTTAGGGCTTGACAGTGTGTTTTAAAGGGGCATGGTGGCTGATGTTGGTTGTGAGGGTGGTGTGGAGTTTTTGGAGAAGAGAGGCATAGTCGTGGTTTGCCTGACTCGAGAAGGATTTAAGGGCTGCGTGAGGGTGGTTAGAGCAGTGATGAAAGCAAAGCTGAAAAAAAGTATTGATTTAGTAAGGATGATAGTATTAGTATCAAGTAGTGCTACATACCTGTGGTTGTCATTGCTTGGAATGTGTTAAGGTGTAAATTGTCTATTTTCAATACTCACTAATTTGATTTATTTTAGTGCTGTGTGGGTCTCGTTTTGCCACACCACCACCCATATATCACGACATACAAGCCTTACTGCTCAGCTACACTGCCTAGATTGACTTTGGCTAGACCCAAGTACCCTTTTCCCTGTTCTCTAAAACAGGATGGCCCTTTCAGAACCTTCGCCTCAGTGCAGGTTCTAAAAATCCATCTCAACACCCATCTTAACAAGCCCTTTTTCTTTGATGGAGACACCCTAATCTAAACAACATATACAAACATTCAATGTTGATCAACACAAATCAAATAAACATATTCTTAAGAAGTCCATAGCATTTTTGCTACCCCATTCTAATTAAACGTAAGTCCAAAGAATTGATCAAATCAATATTTCAAAAGCTAGCCTTCCTAAGCCCATCCCTATACTACTACAGCAACAACTTTTTAATTTCTTATGCAGGTTAATCAGCGTCGGGCCTCCCTCTCTGGTTTCACCTGGTGCTGCTTCTCCAGCTCTCCTGCCTGAAGTTAGAACTCTGTCTGCACTTTGTGACAGTCCTTGTGCCTCTGGGTTGTAAAAAGGGTAGTTGTAGAACCTTGGACGTTCACCCCAAATTCTTAAGGTCCCAGATTCAGGGTCCTCCCAAGGTTTCCTCTGAGGTTATAGGTTTCACAGTTCTCAAAGGTATTTCTTGTCAGTCTTTGGGACTCCTGTTTTGTAACAGATCTTTAGTTTAGCCCAGGCCTTGCTATAGCTTTTTTGGTTAACTTCAGGCTTCTCAAATGGGCTCATAGTAGACTTTTGTTTTCACGCTTTATATAAAGGTCTCTTACTAGACCTTGGAATACAGGCTTTTCATCATGTATCCGTTGTCCCGCCTTTTAGATCCACTAAGTACCACTTGGACCTATTCTGCCATTGGCATGTTAAGATGACGGGGAGGAATACCTTTCTCTGGGTTCTTGTCAGGCAGTGGAAATGATTTGGTTTTGTAACAATTCCCGTTACACCAGAATGCTGGGTAGCCGTTACGCCTTTCGGCAAAGAGTGGTGGTCTAGTTTTTCTTCACCGATGGCTACTGTGAGAAACCTGAAGGTGTATCCTTGTCTAAGCCTCGAGGATCTGTCATCCAGGTGGCCAGGACATGTCCATCGATATTGGATCCAGTTCCTGGGGGTGGAACAGTGAGGGAGGATCACCTGGATGAGGGGTCCTCGGGGAGTGGGACACCGACGGGTGAGATGTAGTATCCCCCTTCTTTTGACACTTTTCCCCATCCTCTAACATAGGACATTCAAAACCACAACCCCCTCCCTTTTCTGACACAAACACTTTCGCACAACACAAATGACAATGGAATAACACCAGAGCTGTTTACTGGACATGTCCCAATACAAGGGTCAGGCAAAGTCGGACAATTAAATTGAATCACACACACCTGATGGACCTTTCCCTTCCCCACAGGGATAAAAGGTGTAGCCCGAGAGCACAGTACGATCAGTATGAGCACGGCAGACAGCATGACGAAACGGCTAATCAGGCGCTGCAGTTCAAGAGAAGGAGAATGGTGGCAGGAAACGAGAGGGTAGCGATGGCGAGAAGTGACCTTGCCCTTTTTGGTCCCAGACCCGCAGAACCTTTGTGGAAGAGAGCCTAAGACTGAACAATAGCACAAGTGTCTTGCAGCAGATTTCAACGGTACACGGGGTAAGCCTAAGCCAATAAGCAGGAGCAAGGGAAGCTCCCACGCCCGTGTACCGGCCTTGAATCCAGAGAAGGATGGGGCCAAGCGTTTCATCACAGCCGGTGAGTCGAGGGGAGAACCGATAAAAACCGGGCTGTGTTAGTTAAAAGAATCACAAAGTGGCAAGTTTGAACTAAGTTCAATGAACTATGAAAGAACTGTAAAAGTGCTCAGGGGAGATCAGCTGCAGAGGGGAAACCGGCACTAGGTGGGTGCTAACTCATGAGACTTGGGTCTTTTCTCATCTGAGCGAAACTACAAATACCAGAAGGCCGTAGGAGGGCCAGAGAAATAGGTTAAAGTGGTCATACAGAGGGTTAAGCAAAATCCCTGTACAATCAAAAGACTTTGATCTACAAGCAGTATGAAAGAAAGGGAGGTGAATCCTGCAAACAATTGTAAAGACTATTTGAAAAAGGATATTGAGATACTAAGGGAAGAGAAATCCTGCTAAAGTCAAGAGGGGTCCGAGCCCGACTCACGAAGATCCAGGGGTGAAGCCATCACCCAAAACTTCAAGTACGAAAAGAACGGAAAATATATATTTTCTCTATTAGCGAGATTTGCTGACACCTTTCTCATTATGCTTCCCTTGTATTTTATTAGGATGATTATCCTGCATGTTTCGTGATGCATTTCATTACATTCTGCATTATTTTGGCTTGTTTAACTCTGTTTGGCAATGGCCAATGCAGGGCTCTGCTACATTTCAATATGGCCGCCATGGTTTTGAGACAAAGCTGTCCATATGTGTAATACGGCAACATGGAAAAAGGACTAACTTGCAATATGTATTGTGATTGTTTTCACGTCTCCCTAAAAGTGATCAAGCGCTTGGAGGAGCGTGAAACGTGTCGTTCAGGACACTGCCCTGGCGTCCTGTCTTGTTTTGCTGTGTGTTTTTTTGCCTAATACTTTTTTACCATGAATTAAACTTGTTCTGTATTTTGGATTCGAGTTTGTCATTTTTTTATTGGGACCTGCTGACCTCATGCCTGGAGTGCGGTTTTCCTTTCCTCCATGTCTTCACGATAGAGAGATATATATATATATATATATATAGGATACATTACTCACCGTAATCGTATATATCGAAGAGAACAATGTGAGAAGGGTCAATGCCTAGAAGAGGGGGGCCCAGGGCTGAGACTATCACCCTACGTATACTGTGGACTAAAATTGAGAACGGTCAGCGCGCAGAAGAGGAGGACCGAGGGGTGAATCATTATCACCCTAACAAACTTTCATTTGGTTAACTTTTGTTTTTGTTATTTGAACACGTCAGGCCCTGAAGGCAAGAGACTTTCAGAGGAAACTATACTTGGCCATCAACGGTCCTGAGAACTGCCATTGGAACTGTTGCCTCGTGCTGGAGAAGCCTGAGACTGTACTGTGCTCCAAGCTCGCATCTTACCCTGTGCTCAACACGTGGAGAAAGGAGACCCAGGCTACCACATCCTGACATATTATTTGAAGACACTTCTTTCTTTTCTTGATAAATATTCCAAATCCCTTTTTTGAATTAGTTTGGCAATGGGTTTTAGTATAGGCTCTTTTTGTTTCGACACAACGCGGCTGGGACTACCTTATTTTTATTTAATGGTCGATCCTTGCTCACATTTTAGAATTAGATTAATATGAGGTGTTTTTCCAAACTGAATACAACATTTATTGTTCAATAAACACCCTCAAACATTTGTGTCTGTCTTACTTGTTGCCACCATGAGTTCCTCACACTGCGCATACCCATCAAGGCACATTTAGTACTACTTAATCAACAGCACCGGCGTCACAAAGCTTCTGCCTAGCCAGACGTTGCCATTCCTGTTTCCGTGAGTGTTTCTAACTTTTTTCTCCTGCTTTGTCCTGCTTGCCGTTTGGGTCTTCATTCTGCCTAGTCGCATTTTTTTGTTTTTCCGGACCTCCCTGGTCTCCTCCCTGGTCTCCTCCCTCTCCTTTGGCCTTCCACTCCTGCCCGACTGGAACCTCATGCTGATTGACATTTGTGGGTTTTCTTCCATAGATGGTTTCCCCTAGTTTGTCTGCACCCTGTGTGAGCGGTGGCTCCCGATAGCTTGCTAGAGGGTGGCAGGCTGGCCTCTTATAGGAACATGCTACTTACAACTGTCCGGAGTACACGTATATTTTACTCATCAATAATTTGTTGTTACGACATATAGAAGGGCGCAAGGGAGAAAAACAACCCTGATACTAGGTTGTGGAACTACTAAGGCCAATAAACAGATGTCCATATACCATAACACCACATTATTGATAAGTACGATATAGGTGTGCTACTGACAATAGGAAGTAACATTTGCAAAATCTCCTCTCGAAAGGGAGTGTGACACAAGCTTTAGGTAGCAACCAATAAATCCCAACAAAGGATACGTCTTTTTCAAAAATAAATTCTATTACTGAAAAACATGCTACCACTTTAGTGTTTGATGAAAAGGAAGCTACCCGCATTTTATGTTTAATTAAAGATATAGAAACAAACATATCAGCAGCATGTAACCCATATCGTATAATACTTCAGTTAGAGAAACTACTCAGAAGAGAGATCACAGAAATTACATACAACCACGCTTGCTCAATATTACAGAGAGAATTGAGAGTATACTTGCAACCAACACTTTGCAAAGAGAACCCTGAGTTTGTAAAAAGATGGGAGCACATTTTGAATAAATGCTCATTAGATTTGATCTTATTGACTATTGAGGAACTGTCAAGTCTGTAACAAATCTAGATGCTGAGATTAAAGATCTGACAGAACAATTGGCTACATTCTAAAGTAAAGAAGAACTACAAACAATCCAAGATAATGTAAACTCCTCATTGGAGGGATAACTAGTTACGCAACCCCCCAGCAACTCGAAGAGAACCATCTCCGGTTCCGGAAGCACCTCAAAACCTTCCTCTTTGCCCCCGCTTTCTCTCCCCCTCTCCCCTGTTAATATTACTGAAACTGCACTGAATCTGCAACGGGGCCCACTCACCTACCCGGTCCGTGGCCCTGCCACTCTCCCCAGCACTGCCTACCTGGCAACCCCTGCACTGTGGGACTGTCTCTGTATCCCTACAGCCCCTCATCCCAGCACTTGTCTGCCCTTATCTTGCACTTGCCACCAGCTGGCCCTTATTATTTATCTTGTTCTACTAAACCTGTCCTGCACTTCTCTCCCTTTCCATGCTTTCACTTTTCCCTCCCCCCCACCCTGCACTTGCGCGATCTGAATAACACCTGGCCTAGTAGGATCGTTTGTCTGTCTCCCCTTGTCCCCCACCCTGCCTCGTCGCACCTTGAAACACTTGTGTATAGGCGCGTTATAAATGCAATATCATACCATATAAAAAAAAATACATTGAGCAGCGGAAAGTATGGCAATTTAGAAGAGATTCACTAGACATCGTCTACACATGGCAGGAATGCTACCAAAATACTAGACCTACCCACAACACTAGACCACAACCGCAAGCACGAAAAAAACATGAGTGACAAAAGCAGCGACACTCCTGGAAGTGGGGAGGACACTAGGACAACTTCTAATAAAGCAGCCACAGGGAGCACAGCATAGAATACAGTAGTGACAACCAACTTTCATTCATCCCAACCAGCATCTACATGGCGTGCACTTCCAGTCTCTTCTTTAGAAAAAAGAAGACAAGAAGAGGCAACAAGAAATCCAAGGTCCAGAAGCACGCAGAAGAACAGCTAGTCGTGAATATATCTTCCAAACACCTCTCTAAAAACCAAGTTGGTGTATTACATTTAGGATAATGCTTTACTCCAACACAGAACTCCATACTTTGGGGGGGGGGGGGAACAATGTATTCACTCATCAGAAAAATTAGACTGAAGTTCTTCTTTTGACTTGCAACCCCCTTCAGAGGAAATTTCAGAGAAATTGGACAATCTAGAAATGAGGCCCAAGAGCTAATTTGATCCACAGATTAACAGCATGGCCATCAAACTGTTAAAGAAACAGATGTTAAATGTTTTAGGCAGAAATAACTTTCAGACTACATCACGACAACACATCAGGAGACATCAAAGGCAACTCATAAAAGATCTAGCTGATGACTGTGCTCTCACACTTAAACCAGTAGACAAAGGTGGGGCCATGGTGGTAATGGACACCAGTTTTTATGAAACACAATATATGATCCTACTGAATGACATCAATACATACCTGACAATTGATCAAGATCCCACCAATCCAATAGCAACATTTATAAAGGCCACCCATGAAGAAGCTCTTGAGAATAAATGGATCAATGAAAAGACCCAGAGATGTTTGATGAAAGACCATCCAATTACACCAGTAGTCTATGGTCTACCTAAGATCTACAAAGACAGCAGAAATCCACCGCTTAGACCAAAAGTTGCAAGGACAGAAAGTATTTTTGATCCCTTAAGTCATTTATGTGGACAAAGTACTTCAGCCGATAGTACAAAAAACTACAACGTTCTTAAGGGACACAACTCATTTTCTCAATATCCTCAAGGAAATAGAGGGTATAAAACCAGATGACATACTGGTATCATTTGAAGTACGAAGCCTGCACACGTCCATTCCTCACCAAGACGAACCTGGCACACTGGAATTGTCACTCTTACAAGAAGAGAATTGTAAGGCAAGCAAGATCTTTACTTTAGAACTGACAGATTATTCTTTGCAATAATTTCTTTCGCAATAAAAAACTGTTTTACTTGCAAGCCTCAGGCACCTCGATGGGGTCATCCATAGCAACCACCTATGCAAATCTCTTGTAAAACCTAGACATTCAAAATGTATTGAGACACCAGCACTGGACTACAAGACTAAGAACATGGAAGAGATACATAGATGATGCATTTGTCATTTGAAAAGGAGGTCGTACTGAACTAGATGTTTCTGGACTATCTCAACAGTATACATGAACGCATTCAATTCACCATTGAAGTAGGCACTCCAAGACTACATTTTCTGGATAGAGAGTTAGAATTGAAGGATGGCATGCTTAGCTTAATACCAATATATATCACAAGCCCACTGATGTAAACAGTTCCTTACATTATCTTAGCCACCACCCATGAACCTAAAAAACAATCTGCCTTACTGTCAATTCCTGAGATTAAAACGCATTTTATCAGAGGAAGAAACCTTGGAAATGGAAAATGAGAAGATGGCCCAGAAATACATAAATAGAGGTTACGCCAATATGGTTGTGTAGACAGCACAGACAAAAGTTGGCCAAATAAAAAGGGAGGACCTCCTCATTCCTAAACAAAAAACAAAATAAATGCCATTCCTGTTATGCCATAAAGTACTCAAATCAGAGTCATCATGTTACTAGATTCATTAAGAAAAAATTGGAGGCTCATAGGACTAGATCCGCAGTTGGAGAGACATTTTCCAAAACCTCCAATTATTGCATATAAAAGAGGCAGAAAATTTAGAGAATTATTAATTAATAAGGGCTGAGAAGTCTACAACAGATAAGAAACAGACACTTCAGAAGAAAATGAGTGGCACTTTTCCCTGCCTGCACTGCAATAATTGCAACAACGTCATGAGAGGCAATCAAGCGAGACATCCCCGTACTGGGGCAATATTTAAACTCTGGTATCATGCCACCTGTGATTCACACTGTGATGCTGGAAATGCATCTGAGGGACAGGGCTTCTGAATCCTTGTCCTTTTACTGCTTTTTACCGTGTGTTCTGTCATGTTTTTTGCCCCGGAGTCCATGTGGGACTCCTGGCAGTGCAGCTCTCTCGTGGTTTGGTGAACAGACCCATGGGATACCCTTATGGCACCCATGGGTAGGGGTACAACCCTGTGCCCCTAGTGTATGTTTTTGGGCAGGTGGGTGGCCCCAGAGCAGGGTATGGGCTGGTGGCAGCTCCATGCTGAAATTGACAGGTGCTCCGGGTGTCCTCCATTTTGGGATACCCAGGCCCTGCCATTGGGATCAGTTGATTCCTGATAGAAAACAAGATGCCCCCTGTGGCCTCTTGCTTTCTATTGCCTGTTATCTTGTTTTCCCAAAGTCCTGGGAAGCCCTGTCTCTGTCCCTTCCCCCTGACTGGCTGTTGGGTGGAAGTTCCATATATGGTGTTGTTGTGAAGGCCCAGCTAGACTGACTGGAGCCTTCCCAGTGACTGTATGTTGTGGGTACCTCCTGTGGGTGGGACCTGGGTGAATGGAGTGTGTGACCAATATACACTCCTTGTTGTGGTTGTCTGGTTTCTGGCATGAGAGACAAAGACTGAGACAGCCCTGCCCGAAACTGGCCTGAATGCAGTGTGTAGTGTTAAATGGCTGGGTACTTGTCCCAATCCACATTCCCTGTTGTGAGTGTCTGGAAGGGAGGAGTGTGGCCTGAATGCACTGTGTGCCTGATTGGCTGACTGACTGCATGAATGCCCTTCTGTATGATTGGCTGCTGAGTGTGTACCCGCAGTGTAGATGAGAGGCAGGATAGTATATCTGGGGACCTCTCACCACTGGTAATGGGTTCAGAAGCAACCAGGTGTTCAGGAACGTTCAGGAACGTTCAGAAGCATCCTGGAGTGGAGTCTCCACTCTAAGAGTAACTGGAACTGCTGATCCTTGATGTCCAGCTGGAAGAAGAAGACTTGCTGTGGCATTTGCTTCGACCGATCCGAAGGCTGACGAAATCGTCGAAGACTGACCCGAGAGAGGACCTGGTAAGGCGCCCTCTTCCCGTGCTCCGAGGGACCATCGAGCACAGCTCCATCTTCGCCGAAGCGCCCTGGAAGACAGACCCTCGAAAGGCTGTCGACCCGAGACGGGACCGCAGAGGAGATCGAAGTGAAGCACCCGGACATCGACGCCGTCGAGGTCCATTGCCGTCGACCACGGTTCGCAGGTTTGTGTAACCGCTGGAGGCCCGTCGAAGTCGTGTTGCCCAGCCGCGGGAACCACTTGACGCTGTGCCGCCGACGACCGGAGCCGTCCGCTCCTTTGCCTAAGAACATTCAATCGAAGGACTCTCTCGACCGCATCGTCGACCGCTTATCCTGCTGGAGAAAGTCGAGGACGACCAACGCGCCGAGGAGAAACCTGCCAGTGGGTTTCCCGCCACCCGAAGACCCCAAAGACTCAAACGACTCGACGCCCTTGCTGGGCCTCCGTCTCCACAATCTTTGCGGTCCAGAACTATTGTCACCGAGGTGCCCCGCACGCCTCTGCCTTGCAGGACGCCGACGCTCCGACGCCGACGAGCACCGCTCGGACGAAGCTGCCGCCTCGTCGACACCGTTCTACCTGGTTTGTCGACAGACGTTCGACGCCCCGTGCCTCCCGCTTGAAAGGGAAGGCATTCAAGAAGGGCCGTCGATTCCCCGTCGCCGAACAGCGAGTTCCTCGACGTTTGTCTACGCCTCTTCAAGGAACTCGACTTCACCAGGTACATTGGGGGGGGTAAAAACATTATAGGAGGGAATCAGACTTGCAGAGCAATATATGGACTGGGCGTGCGCTATATCTTGTTTTACAGGTTGCCCAGGTGGGGAGATCTCCACACAGATCTGTGCCTAGTGGTAGGGGCCAGTATTCTGCTTATTGCTCAACCATCTTATTTTCTCTCCTCTCTCTATTGCTGGTTTCACTCTATTGGTCTGTGTGACATTGTTACAGTATTGTTCATGCACTTTAATGAGATCTAATACAAAGGGTGGTACCACTTTAGAGTTGTATATATTTGCCATTGTTGATTTTTCCGGAGTACAAAGTGAGTTATTATGATAAGTGTACATAACCTTGAATATTGATTATATAAAGACTGTGTTCTAACCAATACAGAGTGTGGACATTCCTTTGTGGGGGCTTGGGGACTACACTGTACTTAAGAACCAGCCTGCATCACCTCCTGAGAAGCTAGGCCTTGATTGCTCGACCATTGCTACCGTAATAGAAAATCTTGGCTGGGGTCTTCTGTGCCTCTCCTCTACCATATAGGGAGCAGAAGTACAGACACCCCCCACCGGTCGTTGAGGCACCTCTCTCACACTGGTGGCAGCGGTGGGCTGCTTATGGTTTTAAGAATCAGTGTATAACCGTGCCACTTACAAAGGATATTTGCCCTTTATTAAATTAAGGTTTAGTTGTGTACAAGATAACTGCATTACAAACAATGGAGTCTATTGCAAATGGCAAATTAACTCGGATGAGCTTGGAGGCTCTCCAGAGTGCTTGTGAAGCCAGGGAGTTAGACTTTGTGGATAAGTCTAGGGCTGAGCTGATAGCTGCCCTGGTGGACTACCAGACTGATAGTGAAACTCTTGATGAGGGGGGGGGGGGGGAATGCAACCAATGAGGACTCTGCCCCTGGGGTTTCTGCTGAATCTGTTTCTGGGAATGCCGCCATTCCTGCTGCCTCTGTTCCAAACCCCAGCAATTCCTTGGAGCTTGAGTTATTAAGGATGAAATTGGCCTTTGAATACCGCAAGTTGGAAATAGATGCTGAACTTAAGAAAGAGGAATTGGCTCAACAAGTGGAGCTCAAGAATAGGGATCTTGAACTCAAAAATAAGGACCTTGAACTCAAGAGCCAGGACACTGAATGTCAGAGAATCCAGCTAGAGAAAGCTAGAGTGGAGACTTTAGCTAAAACCAGTGAGAGTGTCAGGTCCCCAGCCACCAAGTTTATGAAAGATTTGGTTGGTGTATTTGTGGAGGGTTCAGATATCCTCCAATGGATCGAAGCGTTTGAAATGGCTTGTGCGATTCATGATGTTGATAAAAGAGATTGGGCTAAGTGTTTGTTAAGCAGAGTGCCTCAAACCGGATATGACTGTATTCTGAAGCTGAGTGTGGAAGAAAGGGGTCAGTATGAGTGTATGAAGTCTGCTTTGACTGCCAAGTTTGGCAAGACACCTACCCAATACCTTAGAAGGTTCAGGGATTTTAAGAAAAGAGAGAATGTGTCTTGGGTTGACTGGGTGAGTGCTGCGCACATGAACATGATGGGGTGGATCGATGGATACAAGGTTAAGACTTTTGTTGAATTGTCCCACCTCTTGTTTTTTGAGCATTTCTCTGAAGCCTGTTCACCAGAGCTGCGTCAGTATGTGGCTGACCAGAACATTTTGGACCCCTTTAAGCTGGCTAGGTTGGCTGACAAGTGGGTCTCCCACCGGGTGTCCCCTAAGGACTCCAGTGGGAAGGACAAGGACAAAGAGAAGGGGGCCTCTCAGAAAGCTGAGGAGTCCCCCAAGCAGTCACAGTCGGGTAAACCAAAACCTTCCTCTCCTAAGACCCAAAGATCTAGTGGGGATAAGTCATCTGGGGGTGGGAATAAGAGTAGTGGTCCACCTGATGCAAAGCAGGCTCCCAGTGGTTCCAGTACCGTACCCCGCACTCCTGGCGCTTGTTGGGACTGTGGGGCTCTGGATCACAAAAGGGGTGACCCCAAGTGTAAAGGTAAGGCACTTGGAGTACAGGCTGTCAGTCTGACCTACCCTTACCCCGTGTCTGAGGTGGAGGCCACTGTCCTCCCCTCCTCTGCCGGGATCACATTTGGTGCTCCGGTGGAGATTTCCTTAGTGTCCCTTGGGGCCTGGGACCAGTATGCAGAAGTACTGGCGACTATCCCACAGAACACCCGTAGGTTTTTGAGAAGTGTCCTCTTGAATGGCCAGCCTTCTACTGGTTTGAGAGAC
Source organism: Ambystoma mexicanum (assembly GCF_040938575.1). Taxonomy (NCBI): domain Eukaryota; kingdom Metazoa; phylum Chordata; class Amphibia; order Caudata; family Ambystomatidae; genus Ambystoma; species Ambystoma mexicanum. The sequence continues at coordinate 1,148,568,314 of NC_090932.1, forward strand.
ACCGGGGCAAGCATGACAGTGGTGGACAGGACCCTGCTCAAGCCAGAGGACTATGAAGGTGCTCCTCTGCAAACCACCAGGTTAGCTGGTGGGCCTCCCAAATTATCACCCGTAGCCTTAGTCACACTCATGATTGGAGACAAGACAACAAAGCTTCCTGTCCTGGTTCAGGACAATGTCCCTGCTAACATTCTGTTAGGAAATGATCTAGTAGAGTTGGGGTTGATCTCGGATGGTCTTCCCATGACTGCTGCTGCAGTCACTAGGTCACAGGTGACACCGGGTCTGGCTGTGGGTCAGGTACCCGAGCCAAAGGCGAGGCCTAAGGCAAGAAGAAGGAAGACCAAGAAGGCCACCTCTGTGGAGGGAGCACCTTCTCTTCCTGCTGTTCCGACAGCACCCATTGGGATCCATGCTCCGGACGGGCTGGGTCCAGTGGAAAACCCAAACTCAACTCCTGTGGGAGAAGAGACAGAAGACTCTCCTGTGGGAGAGGTTCTCAACCCGGAGGATCATCGTGACCTTCAATGCTTGTTAGCTGAAGGGGGACCCTCCCGGGCAGACTTCTGTAAGGGACAGAGAGAGTGCCACTCTCTCGAGGGACTGAGGAAACAGGCCCTGGCCCAGGCACAAGGAGAAGTGCCTAGGACATTCCGGATTTATTGGGAGGGTGAGCTCCTCGTTAGTGAGCCCACTAAGCCTGAACCTGGTGCCCGCAAGAGGTTGGTGGTACCCAGGTTTACAGGCCCTTCCTACTGCAGTTGGCGCATGAGGTGCCCTTGGCTGGTCATCTTGGGACCAAGAAGACTAAGCAGAGGCTCTCTGCCCACTTCTACTGGCCACGGATGGGAGTAGAGGTGGAGTCCCACTGCAGGACCTGCCCAACTTGTCAGTTGTCTGGCAAGACTGGAGGCAGTGTCATTGCCCCACTGCAGCCATTGCCAGTGGTTGGCACACCATTTGAGAGGGTGGGCATCGACATCGTCGGTCCCCTTGACCCTCCTACTTCAGGTGGACATCGGTTCATCCTGGTCTTGGTAGATCATGCCACCAGGTACCCTGAGGCGATACCCCTTCGGACTGTTACTGCCAAGGTGGTTGCCAGGGCTCTCCTGGGCATTTTCACCCGTGTTGGATTCCCTAAGGAGGTTGTCTCTGACAGAGGATCCAACTTCATGTCTAGTTACATGAAAACCATGTGGAAAGAGTGTGGGGTAACCTACAAGATCTCCACCTCTTACCACCCCGAGACCAATGGTCTGGTTGAGAGATTTAATAAAACTCTCAAGGGCATGCTAGGGGCTTTGGAAGAACCCCTAAGGAGGAAATGGGATCTCCTCCTGCCATGCCTGCTGTTAGCTTACAGGGAGGTACCTCAAGAGGGTGTTGGTTTCAGCCCCTTTGAGTTACTCTTTGGACATCCCGTGAGGGGGCCCCTCGCCTTGATCAGAGAAGGCTTGGAAGCCACCCCTCCGGGTCCCGCCAAGCAAGTGGGGGACTATGTGTTAGGCCTCAGACGGAGGATGACACAGATGATGGGTCAGGCAACAGCAAATCTCAAGGCCAGCCAGGAATTGAATAAGTACTGGCATGACCTTAAAGCCTCTCAAGTGGATTGGACTCCGGGACAGGAAATCCTTGTGATGGAGCCTACCAAGCCTAGAGCGTTGGCAGACAAGTGGACTGGACCCTTCAGGATCATCTCCAAGATGGGCGAAGTCAATTATCTGGTTGACATGGGAGCCTCTGGGGTAGCCCCTCAGATATTCCATGTCAACAGGCTCAAGCCTTTCCACCGGCGAGCAGAAGTCTCATGTCTCTTGCTAGCTTCCGGGCAAGAAGAGGATGAGAGTGAGCCCCTTCCTGATTTGCTGCATAGCAACCCTCAGGATGGCTCAGTGGAGGGAGTACATCTCTCTCCAGATTTGACAACAGAGCAACAGAGGGCCTGTAGGGCTTTGCTCCAACAGTATGCCTCTCTGTTTTCGCTGAAGCCAGGCCTTACACCGTGGTGTAAGCATGAAATTGACACTGGTGACAGTGTGCCTGTCAAAAGCAGGTGCTACCGTATGTCAGATACCGTCAAGAACCACATCCAGGCTGAGGTCGCCAAGATGTTGGATCTGGGTGTTATTGAACCCTCAACCAGTCCCTGGTCCAGTCCAGTGGTCCTTGTCCCCAAGGCACGTTCCCAGGCGGGTACCAAGGATTGGAGGTTCTGTGTGGACTACCGAGGAGTCAATGCCGTCACCAAAATTGACGCGCACCCATTGCCCAGGGCTGATGAGCTCGTGGACACCATAGGTGCTGACAAGTTCGTGAGCACCTTCGACCTTACCTCAGGCTATTGGCAAATAGCTCTGACGGACCATGCCAAGGAAAAGACGGCCTTCTCAACACCTGAGGGACTCTACCAGTTTAGGGTCATGCCTTTTGGGTTGAAGAATGCCCCTGCCACCTTCCAGAGATTGGTCAACCATGCGCTCAGTGGGCTGGAAGCCTTTTGTGTGGCTTACTTAGACGACATTGCCGTCTACAGTTCCACCTGGGAAGAGCATTTGACACATCTGGATAAGGTGTTGCAGGCCTTGAAAAGGGCTAACCTCACTATCAAGGCCACCAAGTGCCAGATAGCTCAGGGCAAAGTTACCTATCTTGGTCATGAGGTAGGAGGGGGTCAAATCCAACCTCTCTCCAGTAAAGTACAGGATGTACAGAACTGGGAGACTCCCACTACTCAAACCCAGGTGAGAGCCTTTTTGGGCCTCACTGGGTACTATCGCAATTTCATGGCAGACTATGGGACCATAGCTGCACCCCTGACAGCTCTAACCTCACCCAAGCAGCCTAAGAAGGTTAATTGGACCGAAGACTGTCAGAGGGCCTTTGATGGCTTGAAAGAAAGTCTGTGCAGGGCACCTGTGTTGTGTGCGCCAGACTACAGCTGACCCTTTATCGTCCAGACAGATGCCTGCGACACCGGAATTGGAGCTGTCTTGTCCCAGTTAGATGACAAAGGGAGAGAACATCCTATCATATTCATCAGTAGACAACTCAAGGGTAGAGAACTTAGGTGGGCTATTGTTGAAAAGGAGTTTTTTAGCATAGTTTGGAGCCTTAGGCATTTCAGGCCCTACCTTACGGGGTCTACCTTCAAGGTCCAAACAGATCATAAGCCCCTGAAGTGGCTTATGCAGATGAAGGGTGAGAATCCGAAATTGCTCAGGTGGTCCATTAGCCTGCAAGGGCTAGACTTCACCATAGAGCACATACCAGGGAAGAGTCACGATAACGCAGATGGCCTTTCCAGAAGGTATGTTGACCGTCTGGATGAGGGTGTCTATCCCGTGGGAGATTAGACACCCTCCACCTCAGTCTGGGGGGGGCGACTGTGATGCTGGAAATGCATCTGAGGGACAGGGCCTCTGAATCCTTGTCCTTTTACTGCTTTTTACCATGTGTTCTGTCATGTTTTTTGCCCCGGAGTCCATGTGGGACTCCTGGCAGTGCAGCTCTCTCTTGTGGTTTGGTGAACAGACCCATGGGATACCCTTATGGCACCCATGGGTAGGGGTACAACCCTGTGTCCCTAGTGTATGTTTTTGGGCACCTGTGGGTGGCCCCAGAGCAGGGTATGGGCTGGTGGCAGCTCCATGCTGAAATTGACAGGTGCTCCGGGTGTCCTCCATTTTGGGATATCCAGGCCCTGCCATTGGGATCAGTTGATTCCTGATAGAAAACAAGATGGCCCCTGTGGCCTCTTGCTTTCTATTGCCTGTTATCTTGTTTTCCCAAAGTCCTGGGAAGCCCTGTCTCTGTCCCTTCCCCCTGACTGGCTGTTGGGTGGAAGTTCCATATATGGTGTTGTTGTGAAGGCCCAGCTAGACTGACTGGAGCCTTCCCAGTGACTGTATGTTGTGGGTACCTCCTGTGGGTGGGACCTGGGTGAATGGAGTGTGTGACCAATATACACTCCTTGTTGTGGTTGTCTGGTTTCTGGCATGAGAGACAAAGACTGAGACAGCCCTGCCCGAAACTGGCCTGAATGCAGTGTGTAGTGTTGAATGGCTGGGTACTTGTCCCAATCCACATTCCCTGTTGTGAGTGTCTGGAAGGGAGGAGTGTGGCCTGAATGCACTGTGTGCCTGATTGGCTGACTGACTGCATGAATGCCCTTCTGTATGATTGGCTGCTGAGTGTGTAGCCGCAGTGTAGATGAGAGGCAGGATAGTATATCTGGGGACCTCTCACCACTGGTAATGGGTTCAGAAGCAACCAGGTGTTCAGGATGCTTCTGAACGTTCCTGAACGTTCCTGGAGTGGAGTCTCCACTCTAAGAGTAACTGGAACTGCTGATCCTCGACGTCCAGCTGGAAGAAGACGACTTGCTGTGGCATTTGCTTCGACCGATCCAAAGGCTGACGAAATCGTCGAAGACTGACCCGAGAGAGGACCTGGTAAGGCGCCCTCTTCCCGTGCTCCGAGGGACCATCGAGCACCGCTCCATCTTCTTCGCCGAAGCGCCCTGGAAGACAGACCCTCGAAAGGCTGTCGACCCGAGACGGGACCGCCGAGGAGATCGAAGTGAAGCACCCGGACATCGACGCCGTCGGGGGCTTGGGGACTACACTGTACTTAAGAACCAGCCTGCATCACCTGCTGAGAAGCTAGGCCTTGATTGCTCGACCATTGCTACCGTAATAGAGAATCTTGGCTGGGGTCTTCTGTGCCTCTCCTCTACCATATAGGGAGCAGAAGTACAGACACCCCCCACCGGTCGTTGAGGCACCTCTCTCACACACAATCAGTGATCTACGCACTTAGTTGTCCTTATGGGATTTTTTACATAGGCTAGACAAAACGTTGGAATGAACACAAAAGCAACATCAGAACAAAAAGTATGTGTTCCCCATGCAAGGAACTTCGCAGAACAAAAACACGTGGCACAGCTTAAGGGGATTGTATTAGAGATAGTATGGAAATCACAAAGGGGAGGGAATCTGGGAAGGAAACTTGACCGAAGGGAGCTGTTCTGGATTGACAAACTGGATAGCATGACACCTAGGGGGATGAACGCAGACTTCTACCCATATGCTTTTTTGTGAAATAGATGAATAACCAAATATCCACAAAGAGACTGCTATTAATACACCTTTGTGTCTGACTAATTGATAAACCTGAATGGAGAAAAAGTTGGACTTGAAACGGAAACTGGACGAGAATGTTGATCATTGCACAGAATGCTACTAACCAGACCAACTGATAAATATGTACCCACTGATTAAAAGTGTACCAATGTACAAGCATGGAATCTACTCATAACATTTCACCTGGAGAGCTTTTCGAATCCCGTTTAGCACCCTCTTTGAGCAGAGGAGTTTATAGGATTCTCACTTCCCGCATCACTAATGGGTTCATATCCACCTTATTGATACAAATGATGATACACACACACACACCTATACTCTAATCTCGACCATTAAACAACAGCAAATATGTCCAAGTCAGTCTGGTAAAAAAAAAGGCTTATACTAAGAAAACCTAACCTTGTCCTCCTTAGAATAACAAATGTGTTAAGGGATTACAAAATAAAAAAAGTCTCAAAAAGAAATGCCAGAATGGCTTCAATACCAACTGCCTTCCCCAGGTTCAAACCCATGCGGTTAGAGAGTCTCTAACAACAAAGCATGGGTAGATGGCACAGTTCTTTCAGTCTTGCACACTTTGGCTTACTGGTAAAATTCAACAGTTCAATCTTAGGCTTTCAACTTCTAATAGTTCAATCACTTCCTTCGGCTTTGTCTGCCTTGCCATCAATACTCATTTCATAGATTATCAATTTCTCACCGTTCTGCACAGACTTTCCTCTGCCCAGCTCGAGCCCGTCTTGTTTCACTTTACCACATCATTTCTCACAGTTCTGCACAGGTTTCCCTCTCACGGGCTCAAACCTGTTTTGGCCTTCGTGGGGGTTCCCTTCCCCACATTTTATCTGATAGATCTTTTAAATACTCTGGGTAAGTCTCTCATAACCAGGACTAATGTCTGGTAGAGGGACTCCCAGGACCCCCTTGTTAATTTGCAATCGCTTCCTTAGGCTTTGTCTGCCTTGCCATCAATACTCAGTTCATAGATTATCAATTTCTCACCGTTCTGCACAGCCTTCCCTCTGCCCCGCCCGAGTCGGTCTTGTTTCACTTTATCACATCATGTCTCACAGTTCTGCACATGTTTCCCTCTGCCGGGCTCAAGCCTGTTTTGTCCTTCTTGGAGGTTCCCTTCCCCACATTTTATCTGATAGATCTTTTCATTGTCAAATACTTTCGAGACTGCAAGGAATTTATGTAGACCTCTGTATGACCACTTCGACCTCTCTTTAAACAATCCTTCAATTCACAATCAATAACATTGTATGGCACCAATACTTCTTGGTACTTATGATTCTCACTCTCTTTAGTCTGCCCTCTTGGCCTTTTCAAAAGTTCATGTGTAATAGCAATACCTCTTGGTATTTCTTTTCTCTTCCAACAGCTCTTGTTACTTGTAGGTCTTATTCATAGTTCTTATATTTTACTTTTGCCCTATCGGCATATTTCACAGTTCATAAATGTTACTTTCCTCTTATTCAACTTTCTTTCCTTTATCGCGGTTTCCTTTGATCTCCACTTGTAATATCTTTACAAATTCCACATTTCACAGAGACTATTAAATGTGCTACTTCATCTTGCAGGACCACTCTGCTACTTTGTATCATGTCCTTCAACAATTGTTCTCTTCATTTGCGTTTTATTGGCAGACATGCTACTTTCAAATTACAGTCGTCACTTTCCCTTTAACATCAACCAGACTTTTGTTTCCCTCGATAACTCACCGGCTATGTTAATTGGATTTCTTTACGGCAGCTCAAAGCAGTTACCAACGCCCTTTCTGCTCCTCCCAAACTCTGCCGTTCACCCGGGAGGGTCGCGGGCCGCTTTCTGGCAACTTGAAGGTTTCTTTCCTCTGCTCGTTCACCTTTGCTCTTTGAACTGTCACAGCCTCCCAAAAGCATGGATATTTTTTTGCCTGGCTTTCCGTTGGCCTTCCACAGCCTGGTTTGTATCAGCCCCGGAAGAGCTGTTCCTTCTCGTACCCAGGCTCGATCAACGTGTGCCTGTGCACGCTACCTTTTATCTTCACAGGGAGTGTTAATAAGTGGCAGGTGTACACTGCTACATGCCTGACTCTGCCTGCCTCAAAACAGGGACAGGGCCAATGCAAATCAGGAGGGGTAATCCTTCCAACCTTATTCCTCATCTTCTTTGGTGCAGTACTTTTGCCAAGGTAAAGTGGGGAGGAATTATGGGAGTTGTAGTATCCCATAAAGTAAGCAGGGATAGGGGTTAGATGGGTGTGGAAAAAGGGGGATTCCATGTCTCACCATTGGGTGTTTCTCCCCCACTCCCAGAGGACCCCGCTACCCAGGTGATCCTCCCTCGCTTGTCCACCACCAGGGTCGGGATCCAACAGCGATGGTCTTTCCCTGACCACCTGAGTATGGGATCCCCGGGGACTAGGTTGTGAAACACCCTCTCGTTTTTCATAACTGTTAAGAGCCCGAACTAGTCGTGATACTAACACTGGTGATGGTGACAGGTTTACCCTCCTACCACTCAAAAGGGGACTGCAGGTGGAAATAAACCCTGTCTTGCCCTGATTGATGCTATACAAGAAATAGATGATGCCCTGGCCCCCTCCAGGTTCTCTGCTGTACGTGCTATACCTTCTGCTTCCTGGTTTTCTACAGAACTTAGGCTGTTGAAATAACAATGTCGACAAGCTGAACGAAATGGCACAGGCTCTCTGAACCATCTACTAAACTTGCTTATGTGCACTGTCCCCCAAAACCCCTCCAGAGCAAGAAGGTGTAAGCGTGGCGATAATATCTGTGTTGTCACTGGGCAGCGCCCCAACTCAGCGCAACAAGGGAGAGAAGCCAGAGGGGGGATCACCCCCTGGACCCGTGTTTGGAGGCAGAGTGCCTTCCCACACCGAAACTAAAGGGGAGAGGCCCCGTCGGAGGATAATATCACCATGGGGACTACAGTTGAGACTCTAGTGAGGGGGGAGCGGCAGAGCCACGGGGGAAGCAGAGGCGGGCCCAGAAGGAGACCGGGCCATTAGGACTAGGAGACCTCACGCCGGTGGGTGTGCTATGAAAACGGAAAGGAACCGTGGCGTGGTAACGGGCCACAGTTCACCGGAGTACTCCTGCCCAAGAAAAGGATTTAAATCAGCGGCAAGGTCAGCAGACCGAGGCGAGGAACTCCAGAGCAGCAGGCGGGGGGACAGTGATTCTCACCCTGCCCCCCCCCAACCTCACCCTCACGTTCGGCCAGGAGCGGATGCCCTACTATGAATCCAGCACAGAGGGAGAAACCTCCAGTGGCAGAGGGAGGAGACACAGGAGGACGCTCATCATAGCCAACGCGCCCGCAGGAGAGCCCCGAAGCCACCCCTGCAATTTATTGAACATCCACGGTAAGAGCTCCGTGGGGTAGTCCCCCCTCACCAAGGGGACATAAGGGTCACTGCATCAGCCTCCCACTAGGATTACAAACGTGGGCACGAATAATTGCCCAGGGCCCCCTCCCAGGGCAGTGTAATCAGCTGTGGGAGGTGAATCCTGCAATCCAGATCCTCGAGGGTGGTGGCCCCCGAGCCCAGGGCGTGTGCCTGCCCAGGGGTGACTCCACAGCACAGACCCTACAACCAGATAGATCACACCCCACAAGCGGTGCTAGCATAAGGGGAGTGACCCCACCAGAGGGGAGTTGAGACTCCTCTCCCCCTCTACGAACACATCAAGGCTGCCCTCCGACCAGGAATACAAACGTGGCCACAAACAAATTCCCAGGACCTCCTCCAGAGCAGGGTAACCGGCTGGAGGGGTGGGGGGGACCCTCATGGTGGTGGCCCCCTTGAGCCGTGCCGGGGGCGTGTTCCCGCCGGAGGGGATTCTACAGCACAGACCAGGCAATTAGATTGCTATTATCCTGTTGACTAGGTATCATAGGCCACAGGGTCGGGTCTCCTGGCATAGGGTAAGCTGTCCGGGCTTTGGGTCTCGTTAGAAGTCATGACGGATGCTTTTACACAATGTTGGCGCAATATTAGGTATCTTCTTTTACAAGCAAAATTAATCTGGGGTGAACTGATGGGTCGTGGGACCTATGAGGGGGCACCTCTGGCCTCTTGTTATTGCCGGATTTTGCTGCTGTGCTGTAAATAATTCAGGTGGCTGTTCGTTGCCATGTGAGCTGTGGGGGAATCATGAATGCCTGAAACGGCTCCTGCCGAATTGGGGGAGGTGAGGCGGTGTCGCTCGGGCCTTTGCTTTCTCTGGCAGGCTTCAATGGGAAGGGAGGAGAGGTGGCCTTGGATATGCCCACAATGATAGTCTTCTCGCAAGCTGCAAACTGTAAAACGAACGGATTTGCATAATGTAAACTGGCTAAGGGGTTACACATCTATAGTATTTACATCAGTACATATTCATTTCAGAAGTTGTTAACTATATCTACAGCTCCATTAGTCACTATAGGGTAAGTATTTGCAATATTAGCAGTTTTAGCATCACACTGTAAACATGATACGTGAGGTAGCATTAGGGTTGGTGGAGCACGCAGGAGCAACAGAGCAATACGGTTGACAGCAGTAATACACAGTAAACCTGTACATTTGCACTTGATGGCATTCTATGTATCTTATTTACATGAGCTCACAATACTATTGCGCTTGTGTTCCTTTGCACTCTAGCAGCATCTGGGTAGTCATGGCATAAGGACTTGGTATCATTCACTTTACATTACCCCTAGAGAGGCACATAGTAGGAGGCCAGGGGCCCCGAGTGTGTGTGTGTATACTGAGGGGGTTTGAGTATTGTGACCATGTGGTCACACAGTGACACATTCTTCGGTTCGTACAGTGTTTGTAGATTTTTTACACAGAGGTCGTGCAGAAGGGATATCATTGTAATGCAATATATGTATATATCTAGTATGAGCAGTTTCCTGGTGTGGGATTAAGGCTTTTGTTTCATCGAGGACGGTTTACAGTTATTTTCCAAGCCAGCCCCGCTGCCCGGGTCACGCTGAGGATAATGATGCACTGCGGAAGGTGAAAGATACAGTGTTTGCTCTAACACTAGCTCATGTCCGACTGGTCGTGGGAACGGGCTTTCAGCGGATCTGCCAGGGAGCGGAGGCAACAGGGTAGACGGGGACTCTCTAAAGGTGGGGGCCGTGCTGCAGCGCACAAGGAGTCATGTCTTAAGATGGCGTTCTGGTTTTCAAAATGGTTTCCTGGGCCTAGCCTAATACAGTATGTTTAGTCGATGTGTCGGCCAGTGGTCCACCCACCAGCTGCGCCCTGGTGGCAGGGGGGCCCCTGATGAGTCATGGAAATCACAAGGAGGGGACTGTAGGAGAGTGGGGGGTCTCTTTGACCTGTCCTCCCATACACTTTTGAAGCGGGGTAAGCGCAAGGGGAATCACCCCATTAGAGGGGTGTGGAGCCACTTCTCCCCCCCCTCCACGAACACATCAAGGCCCCGAAGAGAACAGGAGGAATTTCCTGGGGTGGGGGCCCCCGGCGGGGCTCCCCTGGATGAGAACGCCCACTGCAAGCAATAACTCTACACACCCGGGCGCAGGAGGAGGTCACGACGCCTGACACTTGGGTCAGAAGCTCCTCGAAGGGACAAGCCCTTTACTCACACGACCCCCTGAAAGTAGCAGCGGGGAAGGGAAGGGAACGATAAGGCACCACATTCCCTAAAAGCCTGGGCCTTGGCCCCTGAAATAAAAGACCCCAACAAAAGCACGGAGACCAAGGAAAACTGATTTGAGACCCTTCCTCCCATACGGGGGCTCCCAGCAACATCAGGCAGTCCCGAATAGGGCGTGGGCCCCCTGAGGGCCGGCGCTAGGGCGTGTGCCTGCCGTGACTGAAGCGGTCGCCTGGCAGAGCCGGGTCCGAGGGGAAGAGAAGAAACAGACGAATTCTTAACATCCTTCGTAGAAACCCTGAGAGGGAGCCCCCCCGGCAGGCACCCCCACACCTGAAGATCCAGGACAACCAACGCAAAGCCACATGAGCTGTAAGAAAGCCCTTTATGGTTTCAGGAAACAGCAGGGTGCCTAGAAACCCCAAGCCCGGACATCGGGATGGACCGGACAGTAGACCAGGCTGGGAGCTCCTCGGCCATGGAGAAGGGATTCGTCTCTGTGTTGCAAGAAATAAGAAATATGCGTTCAGACATAGTGCAAAAACTGGAGAAGATGGACCAAACAGTGGACAAAGTAGAAGACCGGTTACTCCAGCTGGAGACCAACCAACTATCGTCCACCATCTTGGAAACATAAGAAGACACCATGCTGGCAGCCCTGGAAAAGAAAGATGAGGAAAGAGCCCTGCTAATGGATGTCTTTGAGAACAGGGATAGAAAGAATAACCTCAGTTTTTTTGGTATTCCGGAAGTGGACGGGGAGACAGAGAGGGACATATGTCATGTGGTTAGAGAAGAGATCCACCTCCTGTTCGGGAATGAGGTGACAATGGAACCCACAATAGACAGGGTGTACAGAGCAGGGGGGAGAGACGGGGGACCCTGCTCCATCCTTGTGCGCGTCCACTACTATGCAGAAAAAACGAAAATCCTGGAGGAAGCTAGGAAAGCTTGCAATATTACTTACAACAATGCAAGAATATCAATCTTTCAAGACCTGTCTGCCTTTACCTTGGCCCGACGTCGTCTGTGCCGCCCCTTGACCCAATGGTTATGGGAAAAGGGAGTTTTGTAACGCGGGGGATACCCCTTCTACCTTTCCCTTGAATAAATGGGCCATAGAGTATGGTTGGCCACCGAAGATGACATGAGAAGCGCAAATCAAGAATACGTAGACTCCACCGACGTCCAGAGAAAGCAATGGGAGCAATAGGAGAGAAAGTAAACACGAGGGACAGAAGATGAATTCCAGGGTCCAGAAAATTCAAGAAACTGAACACTCCACCACTGTCCCAAGAAGATGGGCTGGGGCCCCAACGGGGGACAGAGGGCCCCTTCAGGGCCAACAAAGCGGTCCTGGAATCCGAGCACTTAAATGGCGTGCTCCCCAGATGAACAGCAAGTATTAGGGGTGCACGAGCATGAGTACGAGTATGATGACAGAATAACAGCATTTGGGGAGAGTGAGGGGAATGAGGGGGCTCAACAAGGGAGACAAAATCAAGGGGAGGCCCTGCCAAGACGGGCAAAATGGTGGTCCAGTCAAGCACCAGGAATAGTCAGACTTATTGGCTGGGCGCCAGGGAAGGGGGAGGGAGGACATGGGGAAAGATACAAAGAACCTGGTTGGACGGGAGGGAGGGCAGTTGGGGTCAGGCTCCACCCAGGGGGAAGGGAGGAGAAGGGAGATTATGGTTTCAAGTATACGCCGAAGCCCAGTAACCGGGCAAAGGCGAGGTTAAATTGGTCAAGGGAAGGTACCAGGGATACTACTTAGAGACAGCCATACACTAGGTAATGGCTGACCAACTAGCTGTGCTGGAAACAGGCTCCCTCAACGTTAGAGGAATGAACTCACCCACAAAGAGATCCTTACTTGGTAGGGAATTCAGACGAGCCAAACTGGACCTGCTCTTCCTACAAGAGATGCATTGGGCAAGGGGGAAAGAACCGGGGCTCCGGGGTAGAGGGATAGTGGAGGTATATCACGCCTCAAGCAAAAACAAAAAAAGGGGGTGGCAATCGTAATGGTCGATGACCTGGGCTATACAACGGAGGCCTTGATTAAAGACCCGGGTGGGCATTTTCTGTTTATTAAAGGTAGGCTTCAAGGATCCCAGCTGACCCAGGGGGTGATATATGGCCCAAATGAAGGTCAAGTGCCGCCGTTTTGGAAAGGGGTTAAGGACAAACTAAGACTCTTCGTTGAAGGCAACCTAATTGTAGGGGGATTTTAATATGGTGATTAATCCAGCAAGAGATAGGAAGAGAATGCCCCCCCCCCCCATGCTCCCCCTGCATCGGATGACTCCACATCTAGGAGTTTCTGCAGAATTAACCGGGAGTTGGTTCTGGAAGACACGCTCTTGAGTTCAACCGAGGGCGATCCCCATACACATACTACTCTAAAATCCACAAAACCTTCTCAAGGATTGACTACATACTGGTAGATAGTTCCCTGCTCGCCCACATATTAGACCTTAGGGTAGACCCAGTCCCCTGATCTGACCACAATCTGGTGAGAATCACCTTGAAGTGAGGATGGGGTCAACAATGGCGGGGCAGATGGAAATGCAATGATGCCTTGTTGAAGGATCCGGTCACCGCCAAAATGGTGCTAGAGAATATAGTAGAATAGTTTTACATTAATGATAATGGGAAGGTTATTCCACATACGCTGTGGGATGCATTTAAGGCCACGAAAAGGGGTACCCTGATAAAAGCTGAAGCACATAAGAAAAGGGAGTGGGACAACCAGGAGGGGGCACACCGAGACAAAATCGCAAGGCTACAGTCAGGTCAGATACCTGGCATGTCCCATCACCCCAGCGCAAGCGACAGCACTTGACCAATATGAAACCCAACTAAAATATCTTTTGCTGTCCAAAAGAGAGAGGAGCCTTCAATTCGTCAAACAAAAGTACTATGAAAAAGGGGACAATGCCGATACAATCTTGGTGTGGAAACTGAGAAACCCAGAAGAGTAAAATGGTGAAAGCCACAAAATCTGGTGAAGGAACGTCGAGCAATGATACCCGAGCATAGGAAGGGCCCTTAAACAATATTATGAAAAACAATACAAGTCTGAATTTGACGCTAATGCAACTTTAATTGAAGACTTCCTCTAAAAGATAGCCATACCAGGCCTTGCCAGAGACATAGCAGAAAACTTAGAGGCCCCAATAAAGGAGGAGGAATTAGTCCAAGTGATAAAGGCAATGAAGGGAGGCACAACACCGGGGGATGATGGGTTCTCAGTAAAGTTTTATAAACTGCCCCACTCCACCCTTGCCCCACACCTCTCTCGAGTCTTCAATGCAGTCCTTCAGGGGGAGACCCTACCTGAATCAATGATGGGGCCATCATAGTGGTGTTACGGAAGGAGGGAAAGGACCTGACCATGTGCTCCTCCTACTGACAAATATCCTTACTCAATGTCGATGTTAAGATTCTGGCCATGGTACTGGGTAAAAGAATGGAGGGGATCATGCCATCCTTGGTCTAAGGGGACCAAGTGGGCTTCGTTAAGGGACGCCAGAGGTCGGACAACATCCGGAAGACCACAGACCTGATCCACTATACACAGGGGTCTGACCTCAATGCCAGTCTGCTTTCTCTTGACTCAGAGAAGGCCTTCGACAGAGTGGAATGGGGGTACATGATGGCCCTCCTACAGAAAATGGGATTCAGGGAACACATGGAAAATGGGTAGCCGGCCTGCACAGGGCACCCACAGCGAAAGTATAAGTGAACGGGGAACTCACAGACTTGTTCAGACTCTCCATGGGTACGAGACAGCGATGTCCCTTGTTCCCCCGGATATAGGCCATCACTACGGAACCTCTTGCGATAGCAGTGAGGACCCACCCTGGAATACAGGGAATTCAAAGGGGGCTGGTGGAATTTAAACTCTCTCTTTGCAGACAACATCTTGGCCTATATAGTAAACCCCCCCCACATCACTTCGCCCCTTCTCTTCCTGATTGACACCTTTGGGATCTTTTTTCAGGGTTGGAAATTAATAAATCTAAATCCTTGTTGCTACCCCTCTGAGCACAAGACCTGATTCTAGACCCACTAAACACATTCCTGGGGGTTAGGGTTGAAAAATCAGCTCTCCCCTATCTGGGGTGCAGATCACCAGGAATCTCTTGGCACTGGTGACAGCCAATTACAACCCTCTGATAGCTGCCATTAAAATGGATCTAAAAAGATGGGCCAATATGATCCTTTCATGGTATGGCCGCATGACAGCAGTGAAGATGAACATCTTACCGAGAATGATATACCTGTTCACCACCCTCCCCACGAAAGTACCTGATCACACCTTCAAAGAACTCCATATTGCAGTGCAACATTTCATTTGGCTGGGTAAGCCCCCGAGAACCAAGAGAACCGGTCTCATCCCTCCCCAGGGAGGAGGGGGGGGGGCTTCGGCCTACCCAACTTCCGACATTACCACAGAGCAGCCCAATTCCGGGTCCTCCGGGAACATATGCAGGACGGAAAGGACGCTTACTGGGCATATCTGGAAGATATGGACACACACCCGCTCAAAGTGAGAGATGCACTATGGGCCGCACGCAAGAACATCCCGGGCATAATACTCGAACACCCTACCCTAGGGGTACTGTGGAGGGAGAGCCCACAAAAAGAGCATCTATCCACATGGCCATCCCCAATGGTCTTGTTATGGGGCCCCGTACTCAGATTAGGGGATAGGGGTTTCCGTAAAGAGCAGATGTGGTCGGATAAAGGTATGAAGAGGTCAACTATTCCAGAGGGGAGAATTCCTATCATACGGGGAAGTGGTGGAGGCCCTGGGTCCTGGCACGATCACAGTGTTTGAGTACCTTAGGCTGAAGGGGATCTTATGTAATCAGAAGTGGGACGACAACCTCAAAAGACTGTTAAGCCCCTTTTAGAAAGTACTCGACTCAGCCGGTTCAAAAAAAGGGATGGGATCTAAACTGTACAAAGTCAGAAACACCTATAACTTACCTGGGGGTTCCAACAATACTGGAATGACCTGGCGGGAGAGGGACTCACGGAGGAGGTGTGGGGTAAGCTCTTCAAAATAGCCTTCCACAGGAACCTCTTCACAGCTGACATGGAACATAATTTTAAAGTCCTCCAGGGATAGCATAGTGACCCTCTCAAAATATCCAAGATGTTCCCCGGGGCATCTCCACGTTGCCCGAAGGGGTGCAGCCTTGTGGGATCGAGGGTCCCCATGTGGTGGCATTGGCCACAGATACAAGGCTACTGGGAAAACTTGTGGGGGTGGATGGCCGACGTAATAGGGGAATTTTACCTCAAGACCCGTTGACAATGTGCTACTGGGCCTGCCACCAAGAGGCTCAGATACTTGCAGGTACCTCAGAATGTGGGAGACGATGTTGCGGGCAGGGAGGGTAGCCCTGGTGCAAAAGTGGAAGAGCCCCATGATTCCAAATAAGGAAGAATGGCTGGCCAAAGTGAAAAAACATGTTCTTAATGGACAAGTTAACAACTCTGGTAAACGACGAAGTAGGCACCTTCCGAACAGCATGGGACGGTGTTAGACAAAAGTGGGGATGGGAAGTGCACTGAGTGAACAAAACCGCTTGGATGTCAGGCGGGGAAGGGGCTTGACTTTGTGCAGGGGCTGGGAGAGGAGTGCGAGACCCCCTCTCCCACGGAAATTGGGGGGGGAGAGGTGGGGAGCCCACAACTATTGAACCTATCGCCGAGAGACTTCAGGACATAGCAAGATGATCTACATCAATGGTACCCTAGTACTGGGAATAACGTCTCCGCTTGTGGGACGTGGATTTACAGCAAACTTTTCACCAAACTGGCCTGTTTTCAGACGTTCAAGAAACCAACATAGTTGTTTTTGGGTCAGAGGAGCAAGGACAAATATGTTGTTGAATGGATATGTACTTATGGTCCTTGTTAGGTTTTTCTTCTAAAATGCTAATAAAAACTTAAAGTAAAAAAAAAGCTAAAGTCTCTCACTTTGCCGATCGTATCCTTACCACATCCTACTCCACTAAAGAACCGCTTTTTGTATCCAAGGAACTGACAACTCCTCTACGACCCCCCCCCCCCCCCATACCCACCCTGTGACCGTGCAAATGCATTGTGACCATATTTCCTCCTTTTGTATGGATAAAATCTGCAAAATTCAGGCTCTGATACACACTGAAAGGCCTGTCTCTGCAGACATCCCTGCTGCCCATCTTAATCTGGAAGAGACACAATCCAATGCCTTTAAATTTAACACATTGACCGACACTATGGTCTCAGCTGCACTGCTGAAACTTAAATCCACCGCGCTCATTGACCTTATCCCTCTCTGCATCCTTCAAACTATCTCTCATAAATTGATCTCTCGATTTATGGCAGCGTTTTAACACTTTTTCCACTGTGGACATTCCAGAGCCCTTCAAAACACGCTGTCACCTCTCTTATTGAAAAAGGCACATTTGATCCTGATATTGTTGAGAACTACCGCCCTATATCTTTGCTTCCTGTCCTCATGAAACTGTTGGAGTCAATTGTAATCCCTTAGCATTCTGCCTTTTTGGAAGGCAACCACCTTCTTCACCCTTTTCAGGCCGGCTCCCGCCCCGGAATGAGAACAGAGTCTGTGATGGTGGCTCTTATGAATGACATTGCCCTGCTTCAGGACCGTGGAGAGGTGGGTGCTCCGATTCTCCTTGAACTCTCTGCGGCCTTTGATACTGTTGACCACCGAACGGTTTCCCTTCCCTGTTTCATTTCTCTCTCTTACAGCTCCGAACTGTGGGGTTTCTCAGGGGTCTACCTTATACCACTTCTATTTAATTTATATATGCATGCCCTGGCCAATTTGATCACCAGTCAGGGGGCACACTTTATTTCCTAGGCTGATGACGCGCAGATTCTTTTTTCGACTCAATATTCCATCATCTGACCCCCCCAAAAATTGAAAGTATCTGCGGTCAGCAACTGGATGACCAATAATTGGCTCAAACTCAACAGAGACAAAACTGAGGTCTTACTGGTCGGGTCCAACAGCACAGGATAGCCTTGGACTTGCAAGTACTGGCCTACCTTACTTGGGCCATGCCCTGAACCTACTCCAGTAGTCGAGAGCATAGGGATTTAAGTCATGGCCTCAGTCTCCGGAGAGGCTCAAATCTCTGCTGTCTGCCAACTCGGCTTTACTAAGCTAAAAGTATTGAAAAAAGTCTTCCATTTTGACCTTCCGAGTCCAGGACGAAGATTGTGACTGCATCCATTATGGGTTCCATAGACTATTGTAATGGAATCTATTTAGGCAAACCCGAGGCTTTATTACAACGGCTACAGATTCTCCAAAACGCTGCGCTTGCCTAACTGTGGGAGCCCCTAGACTTACTCACTCCTTGGACCTTCTGCACAACCTTCACTGGCTCCCTGTCAGGATCCGAGTCAAATTTAAAAGGTTGTGTCTCGTTCATCGTGCCACTCACAATACTGGGGCTGAGTTTCTCAAATCTAGGCCTCTGCCCTACAAACCCAGTAATATACAGAAGCGTCGTCCTGCCTTCAAACATTTGTAATTGCAATGATTTAAATGCAATGAAAATTTTAAATCCTTCAAGGTTTGGTCAGTAAGACATTACATCCAGACGCTGGACTTACATCATAGTGGCCTTTTTTAATTTGGCTACACATATAGATTTGTAATCATAAGGTGTGAAGAAAACGAATAATGACATTTTCAATCAAATAGGTCACTGTTTTCTCAAGTGTTCTATCAAAAAATAATTACAGCAGTGTGAAAACAGGTGTATAAACAATAATGAAAAAAGCACTTTTATATTCAATGCATTCATAAAATTTGGTGAGTGTTACAAATGCACACACTCTTCAGCCCATATAAAGTCCACAATGTATCTTTGGTTCTAGGGGTATATGAATAGCCTCCGATAAGACACAGGTTTTTTTAAAGGAAAAAGAACGACATCTTGTTTAAGTAATAGCAAAATGACTTTCAAAGGACTATTGGGCTGGTCCACTTTAAAGTGGATGGTGGGCCTAGAAAAGTAGGGTCTGTTGTAGCCTGGCTTAGAAAGGGATAACCAGATGACTGGTCCGATGTCAAAAACTAGAAGTAATGGTGGTTCCCAGTAGGCTTCTCTTCTAGGCTAATCAGTCTTTCCTGAGCAGTAACAGATTCCATCGGGCCAGAGCTGGAGGAAGATCCTTTATGGTATTTGCCTCCACACTCTGGAATGCCATGCCATCCAAGCTCTAACATTCCAGAATGCCTTTTTCAAAAGAATTTGAAATCTCATCTGTTTTAGTCCCCTCGTCTGCAGCTACTCCCCCGCCCTCACTCTCTCCAGTGCCTTGATGCCTCTCTTGGCCTTTGTTTGCGCTCTACAAATACAATACCACAGGCAAGGATGCTCACCTTGGGGTTGCTGGTGGAGGTGCTAGTGCTTTGAAGCCTCCAGTTCCCCTGAAGTATGAGATCTTTCACCTCCTCCATGGTCTTGGTGCCACAGACTCACCCTTAAAATGTTTCCTTCTGCTAGGATACAGCAGTTTCCCCACATAATTTAGTGGGGCTCCCCTAGTTAGACAAAACACAAGAGGTGATGGCTGGAAGGTTTATACATTTGTAATGGCCTGGCAGACAAAGAGCGAAGGTCTGTAGGGTTGCCCAGAACAATCCCAGAGGTAAAGATGAATTTTAAATCACCCAGCCATCATCTCTTGTTTTGCAATAGGCTCCCATTGTTAGCCCAATTCTGGGAACTCGCCTCCTTCTGGGTCTCTCCTTGTCACAACGTGGTAGACACATTTGTATCCATCTCTATCTTTTTCCTGGCAGGCTGTGCCTGTCCTTTTTATACACTTCTCAATGGGTCTGGATGTCCTCCTTCCCTGAGAATCTGATTGGTTATTCTGCTTTAATGTAGTGACTCCCCTTCATTACCCTTTCACTCGCTTCTTCTCCACCTTGACCAATTAATTGAGGTTCTTCATGGATCTCAATCAGCATTTGTGAGGAGTTAAAGTGTGGCGTGTTTGGCACACCATCATGCAATTTATAGGAAAATGGAACACAAAGTTGCTGGTACTCTATGTGCGCAATCCTCTGGGTCCCTGTTGCCCAACAGGTAAGCCCTACACAAGACCACAAGCAGACCTGCGAATGCCACAGAGACGTCAGAGTACTTTGTGCATTTTTCTTCCCAGATTAATCGGGATGTGTTGCGGCCTCTCAACACCTTTCATACACTACCACCCCCCCCACCAAGCAAGCTTTTGGGATTACGTATGAAAGGAGTCGAGAAGGCTGCAAAGTGGGTTTGGATTCACTTTCCTCATAGTATTTCAAGTATGTATATATAGAAGTCTGGGTTCCCATTTGTCATCAGAGGGAACACTGGCCTACTATGACTGTAATCGCTCCACATTCATCCACTATCTTGGGGCTCCGAGTGGGTGTACTACATCTACTGGGAGGTAGCTGACGCACAGGATGCACCCCTCCAACCCCCTCCGAGGAGCCTTGAGGAGGCACATCGCGTATGTTGGACCAACCCCCAACCCCTTCCATCCCCCCACGGGCCTCTACCTCTGATGGTGAGGAAGGGGAGTTTGGTAAACTCCCATACAAGAACGGGATATGGCATGGAAAGGTCTACCCAGGAAACATAGTAAAAGAATTTCTACCAATTGAAAATAAACCTCTTAAAATGTGACCTTCAAAATACAGCAAGGCCATAATTCCATTTTACAAAATCACTTTAAGACACTGCACTTCACTCCCAATGAGAGAAAAGTATATCTCCTACAGCGTTGCAGCCAAAGGAACACCCAGCCCCACTCCACTCCCACAAGGCTCGGGAGAAGCTCTCCTGACCAAATAAACTGGCAAGGTAAGCCCTAATGGGCATTTGGGGAATGAATGCATCTGGCTAGAGCGTAATCCTCATTTCGAGCACTCTTACAAAATCAATTGGAATTCCTTTTCATTTGTATTTCTATTGTATGTCTTTAAAAAAATCTTTTTTAATTGTAAGGTCATCTTCGCAGTGAAACTTGCGCACTGGCTCAGAGCACTAGTGCCCGGCCACCTCTCTGTGCCCAAAGAGCTACTGTATATCGGAAAACGGCAGAGCAGGCCATCTCCCCCATCATGGCCACTGTTGCTACAACAGGCACTGGAGTGCCTGTCCCACACAGCCTTCCTCCACTGTGACTGGGCCCAGCAATCTTCTAAAGCACAATCAAGAGAGCCGACCTGCCTCCTACGGCCCACATCGAACACCCTGTCTGTACCTGTCCGGTGTAATTAACGCATGGTGGCAATAGCAAGACAGACACCAGTGACCACAGTTCAAGGGTGTTTATTGAACTTTAGCAAGGGTGTGATAAATGCCTATCTAAACCTAAATCTTGAGATGGGAGCAAGCTGCGACCATCAAATAATAACAATGCAGGCCTAGTGGAGTCTGGTAAACTAAAAAGGTCCTGTACCAAAAAACATGTTGCCAATCCTTACCACTAACTTACAAATAATGTGGGGTAATGTTCATGAAAAAGAAAGAAGTGTTCACAAAAAGATATGTCGGGATGCTCGGGCCGTGGGCCTCCCTTCCTCACGTTTTCAGCACGGGGCAAGGCGGGTCACTCGAGCAAAACACAGACTCTGGATTCTGCTGCAAAAGGATGCAGTTCAATTTCGACAGTTCAAGACCTTCTGTGTCCAGGCCTTTTACTTCTTGCAAGTCTCTTGACTCAGAGGGCCTGCTGTACAAAAATTGTAAGTACACATTCTTTTCCTTTCACCTGTATTCCAGTAGGGTATTCACCCCGGATCCCCCTCTGCCGGGCTAAGATCCCACTCAATTAGTCTCCCTCAGCCGGGCTCGGACCAATGGTGATGTACTTTAAACTATCGAAGACTTTCGAATGTACACAGGTTTAGATTAACCCGTTGCATGACCACTTCGATCTTAATATTCTTTTTTCTCACAGTTCAGCATCAGTTGGATACATAACAGACAGTTTCGATGCGCGCCCACGTGGTGCCGGACCACTCTGTGTATGTATCTTTGCTTGGCCTCCCAAAATTCAATTATTCTTGTTGGTTTTCAATTATATTTGATTCGCTCATCGCAAACGCCTCACACATTGTTCTATTTATACAAAGTTGCTGCTTGCAACCTTGGGTCGCAACACAAGCTGGTTTGGTTTCAGTCTTTCCGACTCACTGGCTCTGCTGTCTTTTCTGATGCCGCTTTGTTGTAGAAACCAAGGACAGTACCATGGCAGCAATCGCTCCACCCCGCCTGGGTTATCGACACGGGAGAGCCCCAAGTACCTCCGACACACTGTACTGGTTTGATCAGCCTTCTTTCCTGTTCTTCAGCTTCTTACTTTCCAAGGTTCACGAAAGTAATGGCCTTTAGAGTTCAAGGGTACTTCCCTCCGTGCGACCCTCTCTGGTCTCGCTATATTTCTCCTTGTATTTAAAATGCCATCTTGGAACTACAGTCTCCTCGTTTGTTTTGCTTCGCTTAGAGTGTGCTTGCGTGGTCTGCCTTTTATCCATGTGGGGAAGTGTGATGGAAGTCAGGTGGTTGTAATGATCCGTAATCGCCTGACCTTTCCCGACCATGGTGTTGGGACATGTCAGGTATACGGATCTGGTGTTAGTATGATGTCGCTCAGGGTGAGCTGTCAGCGATAAAGTGTTTATGTCGGAAATGGAGGTGGGGGGATTTCCTAGGTATCCTATCTGGTAGGATGAAGAAAGGGCGTTATGGGGAAGAGGATACTGCGTCTCACCCTTTGGTGTCCCACTTCTACTCCCTGAAGACCCCTCATCCAGGTGATCCTCCCACACTGGTCCACCCCCAGGAACTGGATCCAAACGCGATGGCCATGTCCTGGGTACCTGGATGACAGATCCCCGGTGACTAGCAGGTGAGACACCTTCAGGTTTCTCATACCAGGCCTAGGAGGGCCCCCACCTATGCTCCCCTGAAGCAGGAGGAGCCCACCCACTGCAGCTGGTGCCCTGACGACCTATGTCCTTGCACCAACAAGCACTCCCAACATTGACAGGCGAGTGATGGCTGAACATTCCCACCGCCTCCTCCACTATCAATACCTGAACCAAAACTTCTCCTCACTCAAACATTCTGCCTTGATCTAATCTCCCTCTTCTTCACTGCATTTTGTTGCCCGTTTTTGACTTTCAAAATTAGGTGTTGTGCTTTTAAGATCTTGCACCTAAGATTGCATTGCATGCCCCTCCTGTAACCACTAGACTGCCTTGTGAGCTTGCAGTGCAGCCTCTCTTTTTTTCAACTATCCTCTGCCACCCTCATTGCACTCACCATCTCTCCTATCTTCTCCAACTGCTACTCTGTCACCTATCCTCCCCCTCTCTTAGTAAGTCTGGAAGAAAAAAAGCACAAAAATAAAAATATACTGAGAGCCAACCCTGGCCTACCCATCGCAGACACCTATGTCAGTGCATTTTCCAGAGGTCTTCACCGACATCCTTTTCTCAGTCCCTTCTCCAGATGTATGGACTCCCCATGTCATCTCCACTCTCCTCCCTTTTACATCCTCTTCCATTAATGCTGGCTCCAAGTCGGAAGTCCTATTGGCCGGCTTCTCATCACCCTGCATCATTAATGTCTGTCACACAGGCACTATCTTGGTTCAGGGTCCTCAACCCAACCTTCTCCTCTCTGACCGGCATCTGCCGTCCCTCGTTAACTCCCTTCTTTCACCTGCCTCTCCCCCTAACACTCTCCCTGTCCCTCCCCCTCTAACTGGTGTACCACGCCCCTGTACTCCACCTCAGAAAACCTTCAAAGGCAGAGACCTTCACCTGGCTACTCTTAATGCCCGCTCAGCCAACAAACACTCCATTGACATCTGCCTCCTCCTTTAAGGCACTGACCTTGACATTCTCGCTCTTACCAAGACATGGTTCAATGCCAGCTCAGTCACTGCTTTTGTCTCCCTTCTCCTTGATGGCCTCAAGATCAGTTCCAAGCCACAACCTCATTGTGCTGGCGGTGGGGTTGCCTTGATCTTCCCTGAATGGGTCCTTCCTCTGTCATACCCACCCAGCTCTACTCTTCCTTTGAGAACCTGGTCTGCAAGTAGGTCTCTCTCCCTCCTCCTCCTCACCAACCATTGCAACCATCTACAGGCCTCCCGGCACTACCACCCTGTTCCTCTATGAATGGGCCGATTTCTGTTTCTCCCTACTCTCAACCACCTCCAATCTCTCCACATGGGTAATTTCAACATCCAATTGGACTCCCCTGTCACAGTATCCACTCTATTCCTTGATCTCTGCACTTCTCTATCCATTTCCATTCTCCCCTCTGGTACCACCCACTCGGCTGGACACACTCTGGACACCCTCATCCATTCTGAACTATCCCCATCCTCCCCTTTGGTCACTCCACTTTCTTGGTCAGACCATTCTCTCCTCTCACCTTGGTCCCCTCGGTCATCCGACCGTACCTCCAAAAACCCTGCCAACCTCGTTCACTAACATCCGTCCGATGAAACGAGTGTCAGCTGCTGCCTTCACATCCACCTCTCCCCTCGGCCCCTGCTTTCCCCCTTGACTCTGCTCTCTGCAACCTCCATTTGGCCATTACCAACTCCCTTGACATTCTTGCCCCAGTCTTGAGGATCCACCTCTGACCCGCCTACAAATGTAACACCTGGAATTACTCAACTTGCAGCCCTGAAACGCAAGTGCAGAGCTGCGGAACGGAAGTGGCAAATGTCAGGCTCACCCTCTGACAAACTGGCTTGTCGGCTACTCCAAAGGCAATACAGACTCCTGATCCATGCCAAGAAAAGGGCCCACATCATGGCATGGGTATCTGGTGCATCCAACAACACAGTTGAACTCTAAAATCTGCAGGGAACTAGTCAACCCTTCTGTAGTCTCCTCCTCCCCTCTAACGTCCCAGGCCCTCTGCAACACACTGGCCACACACTTCACCACTACAACTCTGCACATCCTGAGCAGCCCAACCCGTCCCTCACTCCCCTGCCTCCTAGAACTTCTCACCCACCCTCTTTCTCTTGTAGAAGAGGTCCCAGACATGGCCTGCACCCCTCCCCCTCATTTCGAAGCACAGGGAACGCGCTCGCCAAGGTATGTGATGTATGAAGAGCAAATTAATCTACAAAGAGCTGCAGTGGGACTCTGCCCAGTATACATCAGAGGATCCATACCGGTTGATGCACCCATAAGCAGACAACCCTGGGCAGCACAGTAACCTATCAGACAGCCATACCAGCCGCTGATACGAAATGAGGGGTACCTACACACGGTCCACGAAGAGACCCCAAAAGCCTTAATGGAAGGCCAGTGAAAATGACACAAGGGCCTGAACAGATTAGAGTATGAACAAGAGCAGCTATCGAAGATAACACACCAGTGCGAGTAACTACGAAATTGAATGGAATAGGCACAGAGAGGAGACAATGTTGCAACGCCAGGAAACAGTGTTACGAGACAAGATGTCCTGTTAAAAGTGTGTAAATAGGCTTGAAACGCTAGATGCTAAGAGATCGACATTGCTTGCAATGTGTAGTAGAAGATAGAGAGGCAAGCGCCAACCGTATATCTACCTCAATAAGGCACATTATACAAGTGCGACTCCATTTTGTAAAAGCAGAAAAAGGTACCCAGGCGGCCAGAGGCCTGCCAGGCCAAGTTTCGAAACCCAGCCAAAGGCAAGAGAAGGAGCAGAATCGAAACTCAACAAAGAGCGGCTCATGCCTAGGAAATCGAGGTCAACCGGAGAAGGGGAGGAGAGCATCAGCTCACGAGACTCCAACTTCAGAGCATACCAGCCTGCCTCATGAAGGTCAAGATAAGGGGGGGCCATACAGGTGGCTAGGCCGACAAAGAATTAAATACACTAAAAGCTGGAAACTGAAGAGGATTCATGGTGAACTAACACGTGACCAGCCAGGCGCGAAGAAGTACCATCGCCTGATGTCATCCAGGACCCGAGGATGCCATAACTTTTCCCGATAAGAGACTACAGTTTTGAGGCCATCTTTAGCCAACTAATTGACACGTCGCCCTAAACCACCGATTGATGGAAGGGAGGCATGGTGAAACTTGGGACACCAGGCACAGGGGTGTCTATTCTGCATGCTGCTAATTAAAGTAGAGATTTATGTTTAGGGGTGTAACTTGCCCAATCACAATGGACCATGTAATCTAGGGTCCTATAGACACAGTAGCCAATGAGACGTCGTACTTGTAGTGACATCAATCACGTGTGATATAGAGGGATGGGCATAGACGCCCACCCGATAAGTTATCCAATCCACATGCTCCATTATCATATACAGATATAACACCTATATTTAAGTTACCTTTCCTAACCAATTATATTGCATGATGATTTTTTATAGAAATTAGACGTCAGTGATGACGATTTGTGCCTATAAAAATTGTTGTTCAACTGAAGTTCGTGGAAGTCAGAGCGAGACAGGTGATCGCACTACAGCTGATTCCCATTTGTTTCCCTGTTTGATGCATGTATCATTAAACGGACTTCCCTTTGCCAACTACTGAGTCCTCGTTATTGAGTCGTGTCGGAGTAAGTGAATCCTGCACTCCCTGTCCTCACATGGTGCAGCTATCTTGTCTTACAAGTGAGTCTAGAGAGTGAGTGCTGACCAATGCGCCAGTCAGCGAATTCCTCTCCTCTAGCGTGAGGATAGTCTGGCCATCGATTATAGATTATCGATTGATATAGTGTAAGACACCCTTAGACCGAAGGCACAAAGTAACTCTAGGCCTTCGGTAAGATCACGAGTCCTTTTGCCATTCCGGCTGAGTAGACTGAGAAGCTTCTCATGGACAATGATAGAGTAAAATTTCTAAAAATCTGCAGTGGGTCTGAAGGAACCCGCCTTTCCAAGCATAACCCTTCTCATTCCCACGGGCAGCGGATCGGACGAAAACCTTAAAAGCAGGAAGAGGAAGGGGCAGTGATCCCGAAGTTCCAGAGAGGAAACGATGCGATCGGTGAGTGAAGCAATAAAACTCGTTACTTTGGCAAATGTCGTGTAGGCATTAGAGCCAGTAAGGGAAAGGTAAGGGCTGCGGAGAAAAAATATAGTAGTTAGAAGTAGAAGAAGACTGTATATATAGGGGGTTAATGACTCGAGCATAAGAGAAAACATAGAGAATACCGGGGCGGGAGCACCCGAGAGAAAACGTAAAGATTACCGGGGGGGGCACCCGTAAGAAAACGTAAGGATACCGCGAGGACACCCAAGAGAAAATGTAAGAGGATTTGCCTTGTTCCTGCACTTTAAAGAGTGGTCAGAAGGAACGTGAACCCAGAGCCCACAGTGGGGGGACAATTTAGGCTACGATGATGTTTTAAGACGTCATTAAGGGAGTTCGTTCAAATCCCATGACGGGGTATTAATTAGAAGGCAGGTATACGTATGAACAGCTGGTGTCTGTCTAGTCTGTCAAACGTCTGTCATATGTGTTCTGTTGTATGTCAAATGTAAAATAATTGTATAGACGATTGTTTGAAATGCATTTTGCTTTACGCGATTCTGTATCTAAGAGGGACTCGCTACTAAATTGATGAGTTTGGAGTAAATTGCTGGTATAAAATTTTGCAGGAAAAAGATTGGATTGGAGCTTGCGTATTTGGTGCTCGCTCATACTATTGAAAGAGTGAATGAACTGTATAATTATTGTTGGTGACGAAATTAAGAACGGAGGAAGTTACCCTGCTTGCGCATTTATGCAAGCAAGTGCCCAAGCATGCAACAAAGCTGAAGAAATATAGCCAGGAGTGGGTTAAGGGCACCGCAAATAAGATGTTTATGCCGTGGCCCCAGAACGAGTCACTCTCTAAGGCTGTTTTACAGCACATGACCACCTTCCTACATGCCACATATACCGGCAAAAACTTTGAGAAATGTCTTGCTGTGCTGGAGCTGTGGAAAATGTTTGAAGAAACAAAGGTGGAAGAACCACCTGCAGATTGGATATTAAATGTATGTTCAGAGGGGGGTGAGACGCCTACCGCGCCACCTGCCCCACCTGAACCAGTAATTGAAGGGAGTAAGACAGAGGGTCTTTACCCGCTAAGAGAACTTAAGGCAGCCATGGGATACAGCAACCCGGCATATGAGTCGCCTGCATGTAGTGGCAACGACATCAAAGAAAAAGGGCAGGAAAGTAATCTTGCCTCCGTAGTCCAGAGGGACAAGGGGAGACACGGTGATGAAGGAAAGGATCAGGTACAGAGTAGTACATCTCTTGAGAGAGAGGGAGAGAAGCAGAAAGGTAGTAGCGAGTTAGCATTCGCCAAGGACGAGTGGATGGGAGGTCAGATATTGCTAAAACTTGATGGTAAAGAGAGTGATGACATAAAACCGAGGCAATGGCCTGATGAGGTGCTGAGAAAGGAAAAGGAGAAAGAAAAGGTTATGAGAGACGAGAGGATAAGAAAGAAGAATAGGTTGAGGCGAGAACAACTATATCGCGAAGAGCAAGGAATACCGCTCAGTCGCACACAATGAGCAGCCTATGAGAAGTACAGGCAGAATATGCTAAAGTTAGAGGAAGAAAGGAGAGTGCAAGAAAGGAAAGTAAAGAAGCGGGAAGACAAGGAAATTAGAAGGGCAAAAGAACGTAGAAATGAACCGATGAGGGAAGTAGATAAGGCTAGAGAAGTAAAGAAGCGAAAGGAAATAGATGAGGAAGCGGAACGTAAGTACAGACAGAGGGCACAAGATTTAGAATATCTACAACGGGAAGTTAAAAAACCAATCATGTTGTAGAATGGGAAGACATAGAAGAATTCTTTCCTGCAAGCGATGCAGTACCAAGTACAAGCGGGACAAATATTGAAGATGACTTCGACACCAGAAGCATCGGGGAAACGATTGATAAAATTTATGATGAGATGGGGCTCGAACTAATTTCCCAAGGGGGAAGGCAGGATGAGCGCTTAGAGAGCACTTTGTTATATAACACTGAGGATGTCACCCGAAGTGGTGGGAGTAGGGGACTGTCCCTAGACAGGCTAGAGATTGGGCAGAACGAAGAAGATGCAAGAAGTTGCATGAACTGGGAGTATTCAGGGTCTGACTCCGGTGGGGAAAAGGAGGAAATGGCATATGACGAAGAGAGACGGTGCGAAAAACGGCTCCCAAGGGACCGAGAGGTACGATGGTCAGATGCTAGCGGGTCCGCAAGTAGGACACCGAAGTCTGCTGGACAATGCAGCCGACATGAAGAAACACCCCGCGGTCAGAGGGGGGCGTCGGCGCCTGCCTATGCAGAGAGGTTAAGGGCATTGCCTGGCAGATGGCAAGGTGGGAACGTAACCCCGGCGGTGGACCGGAGAACTATGGGGACAGAGAAGGAGGACTGTGCTTTCCAATTCCCGT
Source organism: Ambystoma mexicanum (assembly GCF_040938575.1). Classification (NCBI taxonomy): domain Eukaryota; kingdom Metazoa; phylum Chordata; class Amphibia; order Caudata; family Ambystomatidae; genus Ambystoma; species Ambystoma mexicanum. Next base: position 1,148,597,547 of record NC_090932.1, read on the forward strand.
TGCTAGAAAAGGGGGGGAGCAAGACCAATATATATTGCATGGCCACACATGGACCGAGAAAACCTAAAAAATAAGCTTCCAATGCTGACATTGGGAGCCGGAAAGTGGATACATGAGTTAGAGAAAATGATGGGGGGTGTCACCTTAGCTATAGGGGACATTAAGGGCCTCCTAATTGCCATACTGGGTGAAAGAGCCGATGATGTATGGCAACGGGCAGACTACCCTAGGGTAACCCTAACTGACACCTCCCATGATGGAGCGCCATTTAATAACTGTAGAACAGCAGTGTGGAAAGCGCTACGTACGCTATATCCAGACACGACTGATATGGGAGCAATAATGACTCAAAAAATGAAAGTCAGAGGATCCGTTGCTTTATATCCAGAATTTTCAAGACGCATGGGTGCTCGAAACGCATGAATCTTGGACGAAATCCATCCCTGTGTCCTATCATATATTGTGCCAAGGGTTACCAGAATCGGTGCAAAAACAGCTCAAGAAATTGGTAGGAATATAAGCTAATCCATGGGCCGAAATCCAGTTGACAATTGCACATTATTGTAGATTGCTACAGGAAAAGAATCGGAAAAAGGAGGCAACGCGTAAGGGGGAGGAGGCAAAGCTGGTGCAAAGGAAGCTCTCGAAGTATGCTCTCGAGGGAGCAATGCTCACCAGTCCGGCCGAACCAAGCATACAGCAAGCGACTAACCCCTCGCAAAATAATCAAGGTAGCACAGGATTTTACCCGAGGGGAAGAAGGTTTGGAAATAGAGGATGGCAGAGTAATCGGGGAGGGTTTCGAGGTAACCAAGGACGGTTTCAGAATGTTCAAGGTGGCTTTCAGAACACACAGATGGGCAATCCAACTATGCCAGATGGACAGATGGCCCGACCACCGCCAGTATGTTGGCTGTGTGGAATGACTGGACACATGGTACGCATGTGCAGAAGCCATGGCATGTGGCAAAATAACCAAGGGATGGCGGCAGGCATGGCGAATCAACCTGCCATCCCGCAACAGGGCAGTGCCCAAAATTACACGGTGCAGCAGCAGGCGGCAGGCTTGCAGCAATGTGCACAGCAAGTGGTTCAACCACCGAACATGGAGTATGCCACAAGGACAACCCCAGCAGGCACTGCCGCAGATGGCTCAGGGCAATAATCCCAGAGGGGGAATTAACCCTGGAAATGGGGGAAACCCACAGGTGTACAGTGGACCGAACCAATATATAAAATAGGACAGCTCACGGGAGACCCTGATGTGTTCTATCCTATCAGTGACACCAGACCCTAATAGGGAACCTAGGGTGAATGTCACCATAGGGGGTAAAGAATATTCCTTCCTAGTTGACACGGGTGCAACGCGTTCATGCATACGAGAAGGCAAATTTTCCTTGTCCGGTGAGGCCGTAGATACCCAGAGTTTCACTGGAGCTCATAGTAGAGTTCCCTTTACAGATGCACCCAGAGTCTCAGTGGGAGAGCGCGGAATGAATGTACCTCCATTGTATTCGCATCAGACCCCAGTAAATATTCTGGGTCGGGACCTGATGACTAAACTAAACAAGACCATCTCGTTTACCGAGAATGGTATAGTGTGCTCCACCCCAGGAATGTACTACTCAAACGTGTGCGAAATGATCAGAGCATATTCTGGATGTGCAGCCATGAGGGCTATACCGCTGGAGCCAGAAGTCTTCGCAATGGCGTGCAAGTGCTTATGGCGGGATTGCCGGGCCTCGCAGAAAGAATTATGAGAAACCCTGATGAATTTCTATTCAGACCAAGAATACCCATGCACGAAGAGGAGGGACAAGTATTCCCCCTAATGATACAATCTGCCACAGTGCGAGGGAGAGTGGTATTGGTTAAAGGATATGACGAAGGCAGAGAATGGTGTGCAATCGTTGCCATTGAAGAAGGGTATCGAGTGACTGTTGTCACCGGTGACGATCTGTTCGAAGAACACCCCAACCTGGAAGAGACAAGGGTGGGAGTAAGTCTCATATTTTGGGTCAAAATGATCAAACGGGAGGTGCCACAGAAAATGATGTTGGCACTAATACGCCCAGAGTACTTTGATAACGACATGGCCCAAGTGCCTGCCGCAGTTTGGACTACAGGGCCCTATGACGTAGGTCTCTTGAAAGGGGCAGGTGAAGTAAAGATTAAGCTGAAGCCAGGAGCTATTTTGCCGCGAGCACGACAATACTCCATGTCCAAAGAAGCGGATGAAGGGATCGCAAAGACAATTTCCGCCATGATGGAACAGGACATCTTAGTGACGTCAGAATCACCTTGTAACACAGTGATTTATCCTGTCAAGAAATCAAAGGGAGGGTCCTGGCGTTTAATCCAGGATTTACGAGCATTAAACAATATAGTTGAAGCCAAGTTCCCTCTAGTCCCTAATCCATCCACAATACTATGCAATATACCCACTGAAGCAAAATATTTCACGGTGATCGATTTGAAAAATGCATTTTTCTCGATTCCATTGCACCGTGACTCACAAGACCTGACGTCATTTACTTTCAGACAAATGCGGCTGAAAAGTACGAGGTTGCCACAGGGGTACTGTGAATCCCCGTCAATCTTCAACAGGGTCCTGCAAATGGACCTAAGCAATATCGCGGTGGACAGTGTTTTATCAGTATGTAGATGACATTCTGATCTGCAGCACCACTGAAGAGCAATGCAGGCGTGATTCTGTCCGGCTATCGACTATACTGGCTGAGAAGGGATACAAGGTTGACAAGGAAAAGTTGCAGTACTGCCAACAGGAGGTGTTGTACATAGGGCAACTGATCTCACATGAGGGGAGAAGGTAACCCCAGAAAGGGCTGAACCTATCATGAACACGGCCAAGCCGTGCACGATAAAACAAATGCAAAGCTTCTTAGGACTGTGCATTTATGTCCGAGCATGGGTCTTTGACTACAGCTCGTATACCAAGCCCTTGCTACAGGCCCTTAAAAAAGCCCAGGCAACAAGAGAAGAAATTGAATGGAATGAAGCAATGGAGAAAGGGTTTACAGAGCTCCAGGGGGCAATTTGTAAAACCCCAGTGCTCGGGATTCCTAATTATGCAGAGGGCAGTTTTATGACGGCAGTGCTCGCACAGTGAACCTCGCTGGGGTACAAGCCCCTAGCATATTACAGCTGGAATCTGGGCCCAGTCATGAAGGGCCACTTCCCATGCGAACAAAACCTAGCTGCTGCAGCATTCGCTATCGAAAAGGCATCGTCCATTGTGATGGGATGCTCCATGACATTGTATGTTGAGCACTCACTGTTTGCCATACTAGAGAAGCCAAAGGCTTCCGCATATGAGGTGATTATCTCCAACCCATCGATCAAAATAGTGCGATGTAAAACCGTGAACCCTGCCACATTCATAGTTGAACCAGTCACAGAGGGAGAACCTATACACGACTGTGCGAACTATGAGGAATTCTATGATGAGATCCCGAGGGTAAAAGAATACCCTGGCGAGTGGGGAGTTTGTCTTTATTGACGGGTCTTCAAGAATCGACCAAGAAGACGGACAAAGGTATACAGGCGTTGCCGTGATAAAACACCTAGTGAATGGGGAGTTTCGAGTACACGTTAGTGCACAAATACCTTCTCCTTATTCGGCACAAGCTGCAGAGCTGTTGGCATTGATACTCGCCATTGAGAATCATGCAGACCAGGAAGTGACAGTGTACAGTGACTCCGCCTATGTGACATCCACAGTGCACGCATGCTTAGCACCCTGGAAAAGGAGGGGGCTACCTCCGAGCAGACGGCACACCAGTGCAACATGCGGCCTTATTGGACAGGCTGATAAAAGCACTACAGCTCCCAGTGGGCATAGAGGTCATGAAATGCGCCGCACATAGCATGGGGACATATTATGTGTCACGCGGAAATCATGAAGCGGACACGGAAGCCAAGCGCATGGCATCCAAAACTGAAGCAATCATGGACGTGGAGGTGGCAAGTACCCATGAGAGGATGATGGTAGCACGAGCCACACCTGAGGCCTATAGTAACATGGGGCAGACTCAGCTAATGGAACTCCAAGGGGAGGCACCTCAGGAAGAGAAAAATGTATGGAAGCGTCAAGGGTGTTCTTTAAACCCCTCTGACGGATTGTGGAGGCAAGACAGCACTGGTAAACCAGTAATGCATGTCACCCTTCTGAATGTAGCATTAGAACAGCTCCATTACCCCATGCACAGGTCAAAAGAAAATCTTGCTGCAACGCTCGCAGAAGACTGGTTCACGCCGAATTTAGCAGAGCAGGTTGCACTTTTTATGGTCAACTGCATACTTTGCCAGCAATTCACCTCTGGGCACACATTAAAAGTAGTGAGAGGAATCATTCCCACACCAAATGGACCTTTCCAGCACCTGCATATCGATTATGTCCATATGATTCAGGTATGTAATGGGTACAGGTATTTAATTGTGGTGGTGTGTCCTTTCTCAAGATGGGTAGAAGAAGGTCCCTGTACACACCCCGATGCAGCCTGTGCCGCAAAGTTTCTGTTGAGGGAAGTGTTCCCTAGATGGAGGGTGTGCGAGGTAATGAGATCAGATAACGGAACCCATTTTGTAAACACAGTGTTTGAGCAGATTAGCTTGCTGCTTAGAATAAAGCACAAGTTCTCATTGGCGTATCACCCAGAGGGACATGGTCTATGTGAGTGGCTCAACGGCCTGTTAAAAGAGAGGATAGCCAAGTTGAAGCTCACATTTAAGAAGGGATGGTTGCACTGTCTACCACTGGCATTGTATGCTCCTCGGAACCAACCAGGCTCCGACCATCATCTCACGCTGCACAAAATAGTTACTGGTAGAAGGATGAGGACCCCTTTTACCCCCGAGACAGAGCTAGATGTGATGCCCAGCCTGCTAGGGAGGTTCTGGGAGGAGAGATGAAAGAATACCTCGACTGTCTCACATCGAGCGCCTCTGTCATTTCAGGCCAGCTGCAGCGACGGTGTAAAGGGAACAGCACAGCACAAACCACAACAGACGGGGCTGATGCAGGCGCAGCTCGCAGCCTTTGTGTGCCCCTTGTCTTCCCTGGCGACAGCGTCCTTGTAAGGAACTTTACAAGAAAGAGGTGGGACGAGGCAAGGTTTAATGGCCCTTTCATCGTAGAGGACTGCACCCCATCCCCTGTCAAGCTCAAGGGCAGAAGAGCCTGGATCTTCCTAAATGACATTAAGCCATTTATAGGAGAAAGCACTCCTACTGCATCTACGTTAGAGGAATCGACAGACAACGGGGAAGGACCTCAGCACGTGCAGGCAAGATCTATGGCGAGGAAGAAGGACGCATGAGCAGAAATGACAAAACGAAAGAAGAACTCGTGAAAATCGTGGCTATACATTGAACATTTCCTCTAAGCACTAAATGAGATACAAGACATTTAACGAACGCACTGTGCAGCTAAAGTTGCAGGGTAAAGGGAAGCACAATCAAAGCTACAACAACATTGATAAAATGAACTGTTGAAAGCATGAAATGCCCAAAGTGATACAAGAATCAAGATCCTGATAGACTGTAACCAAAACCTTGCCTGAGAGTGCAACGCAGTATCCTGAAGCAACCAGTATTGAGACTTTAATCATAGAATTCATGGTACATTCCAGCAGAAATCTCAAGTGGGATGTGCTAACCTACTTTCAACTTGTGGTGTTATCATACCCGTCACTCATAGGGAGAGGAGCCAGTGTCAGACTTTATTCGAGATCCTGCAAACCAGAAGGTAACCCGGCAACTGCTGACTGTCATAACGTAAGCCTTCATCAAACTGCCCGAGCACAGCGAAGAGGACACTAATACTCCCACCTCAAGTGATCATTGATGAACTTACATTTACCCTATTTTTCCGCATCATAGAGGAATGCCCAGGACTCGTCGGGAGAACCACAGATATCCTAACCTTTATCAGGGACCCAACAAACAATGACTTTCTCAACCAAGTATGGTAAAAATTGAATTACGTGGTTGCAATCCACGCAGCAGGAAAGTGTAAAAACTGTGCTAATCAAAAGAAAAGCTTGTGATCAGGACACAACCAAACAGGGCAAATGTCCCTATCACCCGAGGACACCCGGCTGGCGCCCAATGTCCTGTTTAGATTAGTCACAGACTATCCTGAGATGGTGGGGAGGCCAGCAGATGTTGTCATCACCTTTCTTAGAGATCCGGCCAACGCCCCACACATGGGCACACTCCTCCAAGGAACAATGCTCCAAGTAGAGCTGTCCAACTTCCAGCGAGAATTCCTAAGGAGATTCCAGTGAGACCTTTCACCGAAGGACAGATCGAGGCGACAAAAACTGTTAACACAGCAAAAAGGCCTGTGATCTAGGGACTAGAAAACAAGAGCAAATGTCGTTGACACCAGAAGACAGCAGATGCATAGTCCAGGTCTTCTTCCACCTGTAGGGGAGGAATGGCCACGAGGCCCTCCTCACCTACAGCTCCCTCCCCAGGTGAGGACCATGGCTCGGTGGGAGCACCCTCATGCCACCCGGGCCCAGGTGGAGGGGGGTTCACCCGCCGACGACATTGCCCACACGCACCCTGTCTTTGCATTTACCGAAACTTAAGTTAGGCCTAGACGCCATCGTGCACAGCAAACATGGTGTGAGTTCAGCACACTGTAACGAGGCCCCCACCTTTGGAGGGCCTTTCATGCATCTCTGCCGCCTCAGCAGCCCTGGCAGATCCGCTGCGAGCGCGTTCCCATGAGAAAGTCGGAGATGAGCTAAACCCGAGATGCCAACACGGCAACATTATATTAGTAACAATGTGATATTGCACCCCGTATGACCCAGACCGCAAGGCCGGGGCAACGGGGAAAAAAGCTGAAGCATCACTATCTGAAGAAGGTAGAAAATAGTTCAAGTATTGGTGTTAATGAACTACCTCTGTTTAAAATGTGAACGAACCATAAAAATGTAACGTTATATGATATCCCTCCAGGTCTGGACTAATGCTGCTATAACCACGGAGAAAGATGTTGACCAAACGTGCAACCTCTATTTGTAAAAGTGTTTTTCAATAGTATGTAGAAACTTGAACTCATATATGTTTTGAATCACCCAAAGCGGCGGGCATCAATCTCTGTAGGCCATAACCTAGATATCCCTCGTATAACGTCTAATGTACATACAATACGCACACAATGTAGTGAACATAATGTTAGGTAATGAAAAGGTACTGGAACCGACTGTATTAAAGAAATGTGTAACGAAAATGAAATATATATATATATATATGTGTGTCTGAATAACGTTAAAATGAGGCAGAACAGTATAAAACTTCTGCATTCACTGATCAGCAACGCACGAGGAAAATACCTTTGTGAGTATATGCAAGGTCATTCCCTCTCCCACCCCACCAAGCCTGCCAGATAAAAAAGCTAAGACTTGTGCTGCGCTCCCTCACCTCCCCCAACCAAGCTGGCGTTACTTCAGAGAGTCAGAGGCCCCGGCGCCGCAACCAAGGCCACAGCCCGCCACCTGTGTTATTTACAGCACGGTAATAAACCCACGGATGAACCCACTGATCTACCAGCACCCTCTCATAAATCCCCACGAACCCCCCCCCCCAAGAATCCTGACCCCGTGTAAGGACGACCCCCATCATTGGGACAAGACACAGAGACCCATCTATATAATAACTTCTAACGCAGCAGACAGACATGTATCACTCGGCCCAGGTCCCAGAGCCCCGTCCCGTGACCTAAAATACCGGTCAATAAGACTCAGGTAAATCTCACCCCAACCAACAACCACCAGACCTCTCACGAGGTGCATTCCTCATGTGTTGCGTTTATTTTATAAGATAAGCTACGGAACAATTTATTAGTGAACGTAAATGTCATTTTCTGAATAACTGCAGTGTGCATGGCCTAGGGCAACTAAGACAGGAAAGGTATTCATCATTGTCACAGGCTGCCCCAGCGCACCAACACCGCACGGATGACCTCAAGCCGGCCTGCCAGGCCCAACCCAACCCACGAGGCTGACCAGTGACGTCGTCTTGCCAAGACCAACCATGCTGCAGCAACACCTATAGTTAGTCGACGATACCCAATCCCAATTAACTTGTGCCCCCTATAGTGTTTAGGTGTTGATGACGTTTTCTGTATTAGAAATACGCCTGTCTTTGCTATTGTCAGACAGAGCGCTCTCGTAGGTTGCAGAGTTCTTTGCATGCCTTATCCTTGGATAAACTCCCACTTACGCTCACCCGCACTCTGTCTTGGTCTTATTCCCACTACGGGAGAGTCCCTTATTGTCTCTCATTGCGGGGAGGATCGTGCTGAATTGGGGGCGCTTCCTTTCAGTGGTGACCCCGATAGCGTGATATCTCCAAACTATTTTTCCTAACTCCTTCTTAAACGACCCCCTTGTGGCACGAGAATCTCCGGTCGAGAAGGGATACGCACGGTGAGCCGTCTCCGGGAGGCCGCCCGCCAACGGCGACCGGCACAATAAGAAGTGCGCACTCAATGAGAAAGGGTACGGGATCCCGATTGGAAAAAAATCCCCTTTGAGTGCCGCTCGCCGGAGCCAGGGGCTGACCGTTGAGTTACCGGTGACGCCGCCTGGACGGACCCAGTTTCGGAGAGTATCGGTTCAAGACGGGCACGTGAGTACCGAGTGCGAGTGATCGTCAAGGGGAAAAGAAAGGGAATTGGGAATAACAGAACGGGGACAGGTAGAGGAGAAGAATATCGGGGGTCTACTACAGACGGGTCTTGAAATTTTCTTTATTCTTTCTTTTGCATATGGCCATTAGGAGTAAGAAATAAGTGACGTGGTAGAAGTGACGGAAACCTAGCTCCGAAAGGGGGTGGAAGGCGGCGCCGCATAGTACTATCTAAATTAGTACTGGGAATATATGAAGAAGTGAGAAATAAGTTATTGGTGTCTAGCAAAAGGAGACACCGGGAATATTTTTTAGTGATTGTGCTCTCTCTCTCTCTATTTCTTTTTTTCCATTTCCACGGGGTAGGGGGTGAAAATGAGAAGGGTATGAAGTAGTTAGAACATCTTAAAAAGTGGGGACTCAGTAGTGGCACGTACAGACGTGAACACAGTAACCTTAGTAGGGAAACAGGGACAGCTGGCTAGGGAGGAAAGGGAGGAGAAAGACAAAGAGTGTGAGTGGAAAGCATTGTGAAGGGTGCGCGCACCGTACGAGTGTTAGAGACGAACAGGTGGCCGTGAGGTGGTGCCAAAGAGTGTGGACATAACCAGTACTAGATCGATTGCCAGTGAGATCACATAAGTGTGCCTGAGAATGAGAAAGAGATGAGATATGGTGAGTGAGAAGAGATTTGTGCACTGAATTACAGTGGGTGACAATTTTGAGAGGTCCGCTCTTGTCTGTGCCATAAAGGTATACGTACGCATATTTACACCTATTTAAAAGTTACGAAGGCGAACGCGGTAGCGCTGACGATTTAGAGGATGGGGGCTGAAACTCCCTTGTCACACATTTGTAAGAGCTTGCCGGGATATGCTGAACGCATAAATAAATATCATGATCAATGGTTAACAGAATTGAAAGGGGAGGGGTTGCCCCAGATTTGGCCAGAAGGAGGGTCTTTTGACAAAAGCGTTCTCGATATGGTATGTACCTGTATTCGCCTCAAGTATAAGGGGAAAAAATGGCAGACTAGGAAGGAGATATTAGATCTCTGGAGATTGTTTGAGGAAGTACCCCCACCCAAAGCCCCAGCACCAAATATTGATTTACCCTCCACCACAGACAATCCACTAATGATCCCGCGAGAGGAAAAGGAACAGTTAAGTACAGAACAGCCTGCGGAAGTGGTTATGTTGTACCCAATATTACCTAAACCAGCCCCTGCAACAGGATATAGCGACCCGATTTATGTGCCTCCCCCTTCAACCAGCACGCCACAAAGACCAACTGCACCCCCACCATACGAAAACACTAGAGAGCACACCCAGGGAGGCACACAGAGAGTGGACATAGAGAAGTTAACGAGTGACTTAGAGTCGAGGCTTACAGTGGCACGAGATGAGCTCTCAAGAATAAAAGACATATGTGAACGCACAGCGTGCGCCCCCACACAATCTGGACGCACGTCTAGAGCGTCGAGCGAAAGTAGACAAATTGAGGAAGGATGGAAAAAGGGGGAAATACTGTTCAGAATTGAGGAAGAACCGACCAGGATAATAGAAGTAGGGACAGCAGAAGGAAGCATTGGTGATGTCTCGAGAGAGAGAGGGATCAGAGAGGATTTGTTATGTGATGTCAGAGGAGGGGGGGATGAGAGTGATAGATTGAGCATGGCAGTAGGAGGAGAAGGCGAGGAGCTAGATGGGGCATGTTCACTGGGGACTATAGAGGATGAATGGATAGGACGACTAAGAAATAGGGTGGGGAAGATGGCGTCATTAGAGTCAGCAGTGACCAAGGAAAAGGAAGCTGCAACGGCAAAAGGGAAATTACAACTACCATTACTCCACAGGGGAGGTGGGAGGCCGAACTATATACCGTGGGCTCAGATGGACAAGGCTAACTTAATGAAATTACTACCACAGCTGTCAGGAGGGGCAAGCAAGTGGATATATGCATTTGAAAAACATACCGCGGGTATACCGCTGGCAGTAGGCGATGTGAAAAGCCTACTAGTGTCCTCAGTAGGGGATCAGGCAGACAGAGTGTGGGCTAAAGCGGGTTTTCCAGCTGTAACTTTGGAGTGTGATCGCCATGATGGGGCTTCTTTTAACACCGTGCGAGCAAGGGTGTGGGACGCACTGCGGGAAACTTTCCCAGATACCCCTGATCTGCAGTCAGTAATGCAATGTACCATGAATGATGGGGAGGACGCTATGGATTACATTCTCCGGGTGCAGGAGATGTGGAGAGCGGAAACGGGTACGCCCTGGCACCAATCCACGTCTCTATTTTACTTCATCATTAAAAGAGGGCTCCCAAAGGAAGTGCAAAAGGCACTAGATAAAATAGCAGGTGTTGAGGCAAAAGGCTGGCCGGAGATCCAAAGCATAATAGTACACCATTGTAAAAGGATCAAAGAAAGAGAGAGGGAAGTAGCACAGAAAAGGTTGGCGGACGAGGCGAAGTTGGTGCAATCAAAATTGGTGAAGGTCGCAGCAGCGGTAGCGGGACTCCCACTCATACGGGAGGGAGAGGAAGGAGAGGAGGGGCAAATAGCAATACAAGGAAGAATAGCAGCGAATTGGGCAGGACAAGGGCAACGACAGTGGACAGAGCAGGAGCAGAACGGAGGTCCAACGTGGCAAGAGTGGGCCCCAAGAGGAGGAAGAGGTGGGTACAGGGGGCGAAGAGGAGGACAAGGGTATGGAGGAATGGGAGGAAATGGGTGGCAGGGTCCCAGAGGTCCACAGGGGAGCTGTTGGAATTGTGGGAGATGGGGGCATTACTCAAGGGAATGTAGGAGCAGACAAAACAACGGTTTCCAAGAGATAGAACAGTACGGACACCCCCATCCAGGAAGCCCCTACGGCCTCCCCATGGGACAATACCAGCAACCAGACAATGTAGTACAAAGGAGTAACGCACAACTACACGGACATCAATACCGAACACAAACCAGCCCACAGAATAATGACAATGTGCACTACACGCCTGGTAATACTTTCGCCACAGGAGCTAATGGGGCACCAGCCCCCGCACCTTACAGTGGAGTGTCAGTAGTTTCGGGGAATATTTTCGATCAAGGGGGGGCAATGAGACACCCCGCATAGGACAGCCCACAGAGAGCACTTGCGTGTCCAGTACTGTCTACGACCCACAATGCATCAGAGGAACCATTGATAGGAGCGCAGATAGGAGACAAGCAATTCATATTCATGGTGGATTCGGGAGCGGAGAAATCATGCATTAGAGAGGGCCGGTTCCCGTTATCTAATAGAACGTTAGAGACGCAGGGGTTCTCTGGGGCTGTAATTGAAGTTCCTTACACAGAGGTATTGGATGTGACAGTGGGGGGTAAAACAGTGAAAGCACCCTTGCTGTACTATGAAAACTCTCCCATCAACTTACTGGGGAGAGATCTCTTGAGCAAACTAAACATGACCATATCATTCACAGGGAGCGGCATCGTATGTTCAACGCCAGGCATATGCCCCCTCCGTATATTAGCAGTAATACACGGCCACACAACAATAAAAGAGATCAGAGGGGTACCAAGAAATGAGGAGATGTTTGTTGAAGGCATGAGAACATTGGCTCTCATAGTACCAGAACTAAAAAGGGTGGAGTGGAGAATACCAGCAGAATTCCTTTTTCGTCCCATAGCAAGCCCTGACACTGCTCTTGGGGAAGTACTATCATTGGATTTGCATGCAATACATGTATCAGCAAACAGAATATGCGTGATTGGTATTGACATGGAAGGGTGTGAGTGGCGGACAGTATTGTGTACAAATGCAAATATCCCCCTGAGAGAGCTCTCGGACGAGGAGCTATTTTCTGACACTGAGGGAGATGGTGAAGTAGTGATGGAACTGGCAATGCCCTGCGACATCGTAGTTACAGCCAGACAAACTAAAGTTGAACTAATGGCGGTAGTAGGAGCACCGCATACATTTTTTGATGAAGACATGAGTTCAGTACCCGCTAACTTATGGACTAATGGCCCCCACGATGTAGGGTTGCTACATGAAGTTCAGCCTGTGGTGATAAAAGTAAAACAAGGAGCAATACTACCCCGGGTGAAACAATATCCACTGTCGCGAGAAGCAGAAGAAGGGATCAGAGAGACAATAGAAGCACTGCTAGCACAGGGTATAATAGTGCCCTCAAACTCCCCATGCAACACATGCATTTACCCAATCAAAAAAGCGAAGGGGGGTTCATGGAGGATGATACAAGATTTACGCCCATTGAACGATGTGGTAATGAAGGAGTTCCCTTTAGTCCCGAACCCGGCGACAATACTGTGCAACATTCCAAAAATAGCATCACACTTCACAGTAATTGACTTAAAAAATGCATTCTTTTCGATTCCCTTGGCAGAAGAGAGCAGGTACTTGACAGCATTTACATTGGGAGGAAGGAGGTTCGAACACTGCAGACTACCACAAGGATATTGCGAGAGCCCAAGCATATTTAACAGGGTACTACATGAAGATCTGGGGAATTTGTCTGTAGAAAGCACAGTGATTCAGTACGTTGATGATTTATTGGTTTGTGCACAGGCTGAGGAAGAATGCAGACAGGACTCGATAACACTCTTGACATTATTGGCAAACAAGGGGTACAAGGTGGACAAGGGGAAGTTACAATACTGTCTGACGGAGGTCCTATACTTGGGTCAGTTGATATCAAAGGATGGCAAGCGAATTATACCAGACAGGGCACAGGCGATTAGAACAATTGGGGAGCCCAAAACAGTAAAAGAGATGCAGAAATTTCTGGGTATGTGTAACTATTGCCGAGCATGGATATTGGACTATGCGGCGTACACAAGGCCCTTGCTACAGGCACTGAAAGAAGCACAACAAGAACACAAACACATAGAATGGACAGAGGTGATGAACACAGCATTTAACTCACTAAAAGAGCTGATATCAAGCGCTCCAGTACTAGCAAACCCAGATTATGGGCGCGAATTCTTCTTATTTTCACACTGCAAAGGAACATTGATGACAGCAGTACTGACACAGAAGACATCTTTAGGGCACAAACCACTCGCTTACTATAGCGGCACCCTAGACGCAGTAATGCAAGGTCATTTCGCGTGCGAGCAATCCCTAGCTGCAGCCGCGTTCGCAATTGAAAAAAGTGCCACGATAGTAATGGGCTGCCCGGTGACACTGTTCGTGGAACACTCACTTTTTGCAATATTAGAGCGAACAAAGAGCACATTGACAACACAACGCGCCACAGCATATGAGATAATACTGTCCAGCGCTAACATCCATGTAGTAAGATGTAAAACAGTGAACCCAGCCACATTCATCACAGAGGCATGCACCATAGAGGACATGCAAAACCACAACTGCGCCACGTACACAGGTGACGAAAGTAAGGATCAAGTGATTTTTGAAAATGCCCTGACCGAGGGTGAGGTGTATTTTGTGGACGGGTCAGCATCAATAGACATGGAGACAGGAGAAAAGCATGTGGGTATGGCAGTGGTACGATTAGAGGAAGATGAATATGAGATACTAGTACAACACCGCCTCCCATCACACTATTCAGCGCAAGCAGCAGAACTAATAGCGCTAATAGAAGCATTGCATGCCGCCAAGGGGTGCGCAGTGACCATATATACAGACTCAGCATACATGACAACAACAGTTCACGGCGGGTTGGCCCGGTGGGGGCGGAGAGGGTTCCGACGAGCAGACGGAACGCCAGTCCAGCATGCAGAATTATTGAAAGAACTGATTGAGGCCCTGCAAGACCCCACGGCAGTGGCCATCGTAAAATGTCAAGCTCATACCACCAATACAGATTTTGTATCTTTGGGGAACGCGGCAGCAGACGCCGCTGCCAAAGCAGCTTCATATCTACAAAAAGGTGAAATAGGAGAGTACATGTTGCACCACACAGCAAGCCAAGAAGTCCCCACAGGATACAACATGATGTCCACACAGGAGATAATAGAGCTGCAAGAGGGAGCTAGTGCAGAGGAAAAATTGCTGTGGACTAAGAGAGGATGCAGCAAATCACCGACTGATTTATTGTGGCGACAAGAGAGTTCAGGAAAAGTGGTAATGCCAATCACGCTGTTAGAAATAGCATTTCAACAACTACACTTTCCTGCACACAACACAAAGAAACACATAATGGCAGAGATACAAGAAGATTGGTTTACACCTTGCCTCCAGGAACACGTCACAAGGTTAGCTCTAGAATGCACGACATGTCAAATTTACAACTCAGGTATGACATTGCGTACACTAAGGGGTACGATACCAAAACCAAGTGGCCCATTCAGAGAGCTCCACATTGATTATGTAGACATGGGAGAAAGGTGTAACGGGGCTCGATACATGATTGTGGTTGTATGTCCATTTTCGAGGTGGGTGGAGGCAGGCCCTTGTGCCCGCCCTGACGCGAAGGGCGCCGCGAAGTTCCTAGTGCGGGAAGTGTTTCCGCGCTGGGGAATTTGCGACGTTATTCGCTCAGATAACGGGACGCATTTTGTTAATGAACTCTTTAAAGAAGTGACTACATTATTGGGAATAAAGCACAAATTATGTTCGATTTATCATCCTCAAAGTAATGGCGTCGTAGAAAAGATAAACGGCCTGTTAAAAAGCAGATTATCAAAACTTTGTTTTTCCCTTAAAAAGACTTGGATGTACTGCCTGCCTTTGGCCTTGTTTGAGCTACGAAACCAGCCAAGTAAGGATCACCATTTGTCCCCGCACGAGATCGTCACGGGAAGAAGAATGCACACAGCGCATTCGCCTCTCCGTGAGCGTTCTGATGCACACAGAAGCGCAGCCATATTGGGGGAGGAGTTCACAGAATACCTGCGAAAATTGACACGGGCAGCGCGCGTAATTTCAAAGCAACTAGCCCCCCCCTCGACAAGAGAGGAGGGGAACGCGACTGAACCAAACGGTTTGCCTGAAAAACCACTACAGCTAATGCCTGGGGACCTTATATATGTTAGAAGTTTTGTGCGGAGGTGGAACGCACCACGCTTCCATGGCCCCTATGAGGTAGTGTTTTGCACGCCTACAGCAGTAAAGGTTAAGGGCCTGCGATATTGGGTGCATTTGACAGATGTACGTAAAGCTTACAGCGCTGCGGAGAGTGAGGTGCAGGATGAGGCACAGGCAACAGCGGACGATGAAGTTGTGCGGAATGAATGATTTGAATTTCGTGTGCTTCATGAGATGAACAGTGAACACAATTAGCGCGCAACAAATGTCCTGGACTAAAACATGTACACATGTATATGTAAATTTTCTTTTTACAATTTTTGAAAGTTTTGCGTGGGGTTCTTTTTTTCCCTTCCTGTACTATTTAAGATGTTTTTTATTATTGTTGTTTTTAGAAATGTCATGTTTTTTTTTATTATTTATATATATATATAGTAAGTTACAAATAATATTGACTGAAAGCTACCTTGTCTGTCAACAAACCCCCTTCCTCACCCAACCCTATATTTTATCACCGAAACGTTACAATGTGGAAATGCTTACATGTTTGTATTTAATGAACTTTTGTGTCTCAAACAGGATTTATCATGGCATCGAATGGGCAGCCTGCAACTAATAGATATGTTAGATTTAGAGAAATGTTAGTGGCTAGATTAACATATTAATTTGAATGTGGTTTATCAATGTGTGCTATCGTGTTCTTCATCTCAATGTTTTGTCTGGTGTTACACTGGATTATAGCGTTCATCTCTACCGAGATGAACGAGGGGGGAGGGGGGAACAACACCACCCTTGCTCCTGGAACGAAAACAATTCCGACTGTAGGTATCAAAGAAGGTGATTTCTTGATCTGGGATGGAGCACACTTTGTGTGGGGATACTATACTACACCACCCACTGCTGTCCTCTCACAATGGAGAACCAAAAATGTAGATAATGACACAATGTCCCAACCTGGAACATACAACAACCACACGATCCCTCCCGCCCCAATTTCAAACAACGATCTCTTGTTTATTAATGAGGATGGAAAAGTGATTATGATGGCAGAACACACGCCCCTATATGAAGAATTAGAAAAGGGGGGTGGGAGGGAGGAAGGGGGGCCTGGTTCTTCACCTCCTATAACGAGAAGGTACAGAAGAAGGGAGAAAAGTAGGCGGAGAAGAGAGACTGGTGGAAAAGGGTATGATGAGTATTATGGGCTAGGGTTAGACAAAATGGAAGACCCACGACACCCTCACCAAGCAAATAAATGGTATGCAGATATGAGCACAACAGCTAAACAAACAACCAATGAGAGCTGTTATGTCTGCTCACTTATCCCCCATGCATCAGGCACACCTAAAGTATTGTTGCCACGAGAATTGCCCATTGTGGATGCCCAATGTCTCCTTCATCTCACGCTGTGTAGAATAAAGAACACTTTCCAAGCACACGATGTCTCTTTCAGAATGGTACAGAACAACAAAACGTGCTATTCGCAAGCGTCTGGAGTGATCTGCCTTAAAGAACCTTTCTTTGCAATACAAGGGACACTGTTTTCCGAAAACAAATGGAAAGACGAAGAAGTGCTGTGCAAGGCAGAAGCGCTGAAAGGTGTCCAACCGGACAAGTTGCGGTGGATGGAAAGAACGTGCTTGCCAATATGGAAAGAACACATCCCTAAACTAACATGGGTAACAGCGATGGAGAAACCCTTCAAGCTACAAAGTGAAATACAAAACGAACTATGTTTCAAGGGAGAAGGAAAAATGGCAATGGGAACGAACACGAACTGTAACAAAACTCTCACCATCCCGGATATGAAAAAAGGGACAGCAGCATTAATGGACACCTACTGGGTATGCGGAAACCAGGCGTACCTGCACCTTCCCCAATCATGGAGTGGTAGCTGCTCAATGGCCACCTTGCACTCGACACTAATGGTGATTCCAGAAAGCCATATTGACAGAAGTAACATGATGAAAGGAGGCTTGAACCAGAATGCAGCTTCTCCAACTACACAAGCGCACCTTTATGTCCTGTCCTCCGGGGGGAGGGAAGAAGAGCTCTCAAGAAACAAGCGAGCCTCGAACTACATATCACAAGCATCATCTGATTTATTGGCACAGATCCCAGACAAGTATCGCCTGTTCAGCTCCGTGGAAACATTCTTTGCTTCACTAGTGTCCAGTGTCCAAGCAAGAGCAAATGCAAAATGGCTCCAGATCACACGGTGGGAACTGATCCAGTTGGCCAATGACACTGAAGAAGGGTTCAACATAATAAAGGTGGAACTACGAGCTCTGCGACTAATGACCATGCAGAACAGGTATGTTCTAGACCTGTTGACAGCTATCGATGGAGGTGTTTGCCGAAAAATAGGAAGTGCGTGCTGCACGTTCGTACCTTCTGAAGACGCAGAAAATGGGTCCCTGTCCCACGTCATTGAAGCAGTACATAACCTGGGCGAGAAGATGAAAATGGAAGGTGGAGCTGAGGATAGCTCGTGGTTCGACAATATCTTCTCCTGGGTTCCCTCATGGCTTGGAGTGACAATGAAGTTCCTGATACCAATAGTGGTGATCATCCTTGTGATGTTCTGCCTGTGCCAGGTGGGCCTCCGATGTTGTGCTAATGCAGTCCCTAACGGTGCAATGATGATGGTGACAATGGGCAACTCCGGTGGTACAATTAAAGCAACACAAGAAGTACATGTGCAGACAGGAACAGACAACACCCCCAGGTACCAGTTAGTGCCTATGTGCCGTGACAAGTACATAGTAGATAAGCTATGGCACACCACGATTAAAGAACCACGAGACGTAGAACTGGAATGGTATGAGGAGGTCTGGGTAGATCTGGAAGAGACCGGCGACTGTATATATTTGACATGTACACCAGACGAGTATGCTAGGAGAGGTGAGAGCTTAAGGGGGGTGTGCAGAGCATGGATGCCTATAAAAGGAACCCCTGCATGGGATGGTGCAGTGTTAGAAGAACAAGAATGTAGAAGATTAGAAGAGCTAAAGAAATTCGTTACTTTAAGTAACGAAAGGGGGGAAATGTAGGGGAGGAATGGCCACGAGGCCCTCCTCACCTACAGCTCCCTCCCCAGGTGAGGACCATGGCTCGGTGGGAGCACCCTCATGCCACCCGGGCCCAGGTGGAGGGGGGTTCACCCGCCGACGACATTGCCCACACGCACCCTGTCTTTGCATTTACCGAAACTTAAGTTAGGCCTAGACGCCATCGTGCACAGCAAACATGGTGTGAGTTCAGCACACTGTAACGAGGCCCCCACCTTTGGAGGGCCTTTCATGCATCTCTGCCGCCTCAGCAGCCCTGGCAGATCCGCTGCGAGCGCGTTCCCATGAGAAAGTCGGAGATGAGCTAAACCCGAGATGCCAACACGGCAACATTATATTAGTAACAATGTGATATTGCACCCCGTATGACCCAGACCGCAAGGCCGGGGCAACGGGGAAAAAAGCTGAAGCATCACTATCTGAAGAAGGTAGAAAATAGTTCAAGTATTGGTGTTAATGAACTACCTCTGTTTAAAATGTGAACGAACCATAAAAATGTAACGTTATATGATATCCCTCCAGGTCTGGACTAATGCTGCTATAACCACGGAGAAAGATGTTGACCAAACGTGCAACCTCTATTTGTAAAAGTGTTTTTCAATAGTATGTAGAAACTTGAACTCATATATGTTTTGAATCACCCAAAGCGGCGGGCATCAATCTCTGTAGGCCATAACCTAGATATCCCTCGTATAACGTCTAATGTACATACAATACGCACACAATGTAGTGAACATAATGTTAGGTAATGAAAAGGTACTGGAACCGACTGTATTAAAGAAATGTGTAACGAAAATGAAATATATATATATATATATGTGTGTCTGAATAACGTTAAAATGAGGCAGAACAGTATAAAACTTCTGCATTCACTGATCAGCAACGCACGAGGAAAATACCTTTGTGAGTATATGCAAGGTCATTCCCTCTCCCACCCCACCAAGCCTGCCAGATAAAAAAGCTAAGACTTGTGCTGCGCTCCCTCACCTCCCCCAACCAAGCTGGCGTTACTTCAGAGAGTCAGAGGCCCCGGCGCCGCAACCAAGGCCACAGCCCGCCACCTGTGTTATTTACAGCACGGTAATAAACCCACGGATGAACCCACTGATCTACCAGCACCCTCTCATAAATCCCCACGAACCCCCCCCCCAAGAATCCTGACCCCGTGTAAGGACGACCCCCATCATTGGGACAAGACACAGAGACCCATCTATATAATAACTTCTAACGCAGCAGACAGACATGTATCACTCGGCCCAGGTCCCAGAGCCCCGTCCCGTGACCTAAAATACCGGTCAATAAGACTCAGGTAAATCTCACCCCAACCAACAACCACCAGACCTCTCACGAGGTGCATTCCTCATGTGTTGCGTTTATTTTATAAGATAAGCTACGGAACAATTTATTAGTGAACGTAAATGTCATTTTCTGAATAACTGCAGTGTGCATGGCCTAGGGCAACTAAGACAGGAAAGGTATTCATCATTGTCACAGGCTGCCCCAGCGCACCAACACCGCACGGATGACCTCAAGCCGGCCTGCCAGGCCCAACCCAACCCACGAGGCTGACCAGTGACGTCGTCTTGCCAAGACCAACCATGCTGCAGCAACACCTATAGTTAGTCGACGATACCCAATCCCAATTAACTTGTGCCCCCTATAGTGTTTAGGTGTTGATGACGTTTTCTGTATTAGAAATACGCCTGTCTTTGCTATTGTCAGACAGAGCGCTCTCGTAGGTTGCAGAGTTCTTTGCATGCCTTATCCTTGGATAAACTCCCACTTACGCTCACCCGCACTCTGTCTTGGTCTTATTCCCACTACGGGAGAGTCCCTTATTGTCTCTCATTGCGGGGAGGATCGTGCTGAATTGGGGGCGCTTCCTTTCACACCTTATTGAAAACTTTCCAGAACTAGTGGGTAGACCCAGCAATGTTGACATATCTGCATTCCTCAGTAATCCAGCAAAAAACGCGCAACTGAACCGGCTCCTGAGGGCAATTGCAGCGCAACTAAGGACCAATTATGGACATCCACTCCTGAGGAGAGCCTTAGAAGGAGGAAATCCAAAATAGAACTTTGTCGTCATCATTTCACTGTGGAGCAGATAGAGAAGAGAGACACTGTTCCTCAACTTGTCGCCGAGAGACCGAACGAAAAGAGCAGACACAAGAACTTTGCCATCATATTTTTCCTGCTCTGCATCCTTCTCATTTTTTCTACTATATTTTCATATATTGACTTCTGCTTTTATTTTTGTTCCTGTTGGTACAACATCTTATTTTTGTGATTTTGACTCGTTTTCTATTTTTCCATATTTTTATTTTACTTTTGTTCCTATTTTTACAACTTTATTTTTGTACGGTTAGCTTATCCTTTCCTATTTTAGCCACACATTCAGTTTTTATTTTACTTTCATTTTTACTTTATTTTTCATGTTCGCTTTTGTTTTTATTTGTACATTTATTTTTGCAACATTTCATTTTGTGTGATTTTGTAGCAGTTCCATCGTTTTGTTTTTCACATTTGAACTGTTTCCAGCACGTCCTCAGGACCAAAGAAAATTCGAGGCGTGTACTGGGACCTCACCTAGTATCGATATGCTTAGATGGACGTGATGTACCAGGGTTGATAGCCTAACATTTTTCCAGTCTAGCAAACAGAACCGTGCTACATACCCAGAGACTGCCATCATCGCCCACAAGAGGGGGAACACTGAAAGCACTCAACACTTTAGTAGTAATAAACTTTCGAACTGTAAAACCAGAGCAAAAGAAGGAATAAACAACTGACTATGAACTCAGTTGAAATGGGGGCTCAGAACAGTAACTTGGTTTTACCCCAAACAGAAGGGCGCCCCTGCTTTCCTGGAAGAAAATGCTGCAAACGTTCACTCAGAACGATTATGTGCATATGTACAGTGATCATAATTGTTTTTCTATTATTAACAACCAGAACTGCTTTCTTTATTGATGAACGAAGTGTCCCCCTATCAGTGCACCCACCAGATAATGAACATCTGGGTCCTACAAAAGCACCCAGGCCCTACATAGTGATTCCAGTTCCAAGAAAAGCTAATGATGAAGCAAATGATTTAAAATTGAATATAATTAGCAGTGATACTTATACACACGAGGTGAGGAGTGAGATAAAAGGCTGGAGACAGGGTCAGCACGGTATGAATTATAATGTAGCACTGGCCACGGCACGCACCCACACTCAGAATGCACACAAAAAAGGGCAAGTGTCAATGGCTACAAGGCCTCCAACGAAGGCAGCAGAAAAGGAGAGACTGCCTGCCGAACTTTCAATTCCAGAGAATAGTGGCGATAACCAAGAAAAGCCAAGTGAAATGCCAAAGAAGGAGGGAATAGCAAGATCCCTCAAAAGAACAGAAGTGGCCACAAAAGAACTCACAGAGAAGACCCACAAGCTAATAGAGTATTTGTTCCCATTTATAGTCCAAGCAAAGAAACTACACGAGGAGCTGAAAAACAGAACTGTAGAAACTATAACTGCAAGCACACCTGCTCCAACTCAAGGAACAAGCTGCAAGCCTACAGCAGAGCCACAATTTGGGAGGTTGATGAACCAATGGTGGTTACGGGAAGTCTATGGCAGACTGCCAAAGGGAAGGAAAGGAAGCACAAATCCCCCTCCTACCACAGCGATGCAGTCAAGGCAGCCTGCTCCATCGAGATACCCGAAGTAGAAAAGCAGCACAGATGCATTCAGAGACGTAATCATAGCAAACTACAGAAGAACGCTGAGAATCAAGAGAAGCCCTCATGAAGATAACAATGAACATAATGACTACCTGGATAGCACAGCCCATCTCGGAAACAACATATGGTACAAACACATGAAGGAAGTAGGACGAAGGCAGTCAGAAGGAGAATGCTTCGTCTGTGCACTCCTACCATACAGCATGGGAAAGTCCATGATCTTCATAGCTGTAGAAATTGATGTCCGCACAGCACACTGTATGTCACATGTAGCTATGTGCAACACCAGAGGACAATTTATGGGAAGAGATGCCTCGTTGATATGGGCCAACAAAAATGATTACCCGGATGAAGATGGCTACATCCAGGACATTAAAACAAGAAACCGAGAGCACACTAGAAATCATGTGATCAGGTACGAGAACCCTGGCAGCAAAGGATCTGGGATAAGATGGGAAATAAACTCAAGACTGAGTAGAAGATAGAGGGGCACCCCTACAGATAGTGCCACTGGAGAGCCCGAAACTATGCTTCAGAAACAATGGCACAAGGAAGATGGGTGAGAACCAAAACTGTGGACGAATCTTTGAAGCTCCAGGAATGACACAAGGAACCGCAGTTATTATGGACCATTACTGGGCGTGTGGATCCAAGGCATACATAAGACTACCGAAAAACTGGGGCGGCATATGCACACTAGTGAACGTCCACGTTCCCGCACTAGTGATCCCTAAAAATGACCTGAAGTTGGACAGTTTCCCGAAAGCAGATGCTCATCTAAGAAGACGATGATCTGTAGAACTAATATCCAGGCTGAAGAGGGAAAATTACTTTTCTCCCAAATCAGAAGAGGCATTCCATGCAATCCCGTACAAACACAGGCTGTTCAGCCTTACCTCAACAGCATTCACAACACTGCTCCTGCCCCACGTCCATGTTGGAGTTAATGCTAAATGGTTGCAGATAACCATATGGGAGTTATTGCAGACCATCAATACCACTATAAAAGGATTCAACACGATCAAAGAAGAGCTGAGAGCAATCAGAGTGATGACCCTCCAGAACAGATATGTGCTTGACATGATCACAGCAATGGATGGAGGTGTTTGTGCAAAAATCGGAGAATCATGTTGCACATTCGTACCATCACACGATGAAGAAAACGGAACCCTAACAGAGGCTACAAGCATGCCGACAAGCCTGAAAAATCAGATGATCGATGAAAGTGACGAAGTAGACGATGACAGCTGGTTTGGAGACCTATTCTCGTAGGTCCCACAATGGATGGCAGATATATTCAAGTTTCTGGGAGCTCTACTAGCAATGGTATTGCTAGGATCCTGTGTTATCAAGATAATCATGTCACAGTGCCAAAAAACTGCGAAGAAAGTCATAGGGATGAAAATAATGGTTGATGCCGAACCAGGATGAAAGCCCAGAGACCTGACTGTTCCTTCTGGCGAAA
Source organism: Ambystoma mexicanum (assembly GCF_040938575.1). NCBI lineage: Eukaryota > Metazoa > Chordata > Amphibia > Caudata > Ambystomatidae > Ambystoma > Ambystoma mexicanum. Next base: position 1,148,621,470 of record NC_090932.1, read on the forward strand.
ATTTGCTGGCTTTCACAAAGTCTCTTATTTCTTCATCAAAGTTCACATACCCTAAGAAACGAAGAAGGTATGACGGGAAAATGGATCTACTGCAGCCCAAATGGACAATGTCAGCTAATGATGTGGATCCCTTCAAACTCCCTGCTGTCTTCGCAAGACGAACATGCGAAGACAGCAGGGAGTTTGAAGGGAGTGATAAAATATGGACTCACACATTCACACAAAGGCTCACACATTCACGCCATCATGTGCCAACGCAGAGGACGATGAGCAGGACACTGAAGAAACAAAAGAAATGATTGCAAAGGAGATTGCAGAAGTGGTCGATGAACTGACCAGAGGGGGGAGTGTAGAGGAGGTCCCAGACATGGCCTGCACCCCTCCCCCTCATTTTGATGCACCAGGAACGCGCTCGCCAAGGTATGTGAGGTATGAAGAGCAAATGAAACTACGAAGAGCTGCAGTGGGACTCTGCCCAGTATACATCAGAAGATCCATACCGGTTGAAGTACCCATAACCAGACAACCTTGGGCAGCACGGTACCCTATCAGACAGCCATACCAGCAGCTGATACGAAATGAGGAGTACCTACACACGGTCCATGAAGAGACCCCAAAAGCCTTAATGGAAGGCCAGTGGAAATGACAAGGGCCTAAACAGATTCGAGAATGAACAAGAGCAGCTATCTGAGATAACACGCCAGTGCGAGTAACTACAAAATTGAATGGAATAGGCACAGAGAGGAGACAAAGTTGCAATGCCAGGAAACAGTGTTACAAGACAAGATGGAAGCAACCGTCCTGTTAAACGTGTGTAAATAGGCTTGAAACGCAAGAAGCTAAGAGATCGATATTGCTTGCAATGCGTAGTAGAAGATCGCCAACCATATATCTACCTCAATAAGGCACATTATACAAGTGCGGCCCCATTTTGTAAAAGCAGAAAAGGTACCCAGGCGGCCAGAGGCCTGCCAAGCCAAGTTTCGAAACCCAGCCAAGCCAGTAGGAGCAGAATCGAAACTCAACAAAGAGCGGCTCATGCCTAGGAAATCAAGGTCAACCAGAGAAGGGGAGGAGAGAGTCAGCTCACAAGACTCCAACTTCAGAGCATTTCAGCCTGCCTCATGAAGGTCAAGATATGGGGGGCCAATGCAGGTGGCTAGGCCGACACAGAATTAAATACACTAAAAGCTGGAAACTGAAGCAGATTCATGGTGAATATGTGACCAGCCAGGTGCGAAGAAGTACCATCGCCTGATGTCATCCAGGACCGGAGGATGCCATAACTTTTCCCGATAAGAGACTACAGTTTCGAGGTCACCCTTAGCCAGCTAATTGACACGTCGCCCTAAACTACTGATTGATGGAAGAGAGGCAGGGTGAAACTTGGGACACCAGGCACAGGGTTGTCTATTCTGCATGCTGCTAATTAAAGTAGAGATTTATGTTTAGGGGTGTAACTTGCCCAATCACAATGGACCATGTAATCTAAGGTCCTATAGACACTGTAGCCAATGAGACGTCGTACTTGTAGTGACGTCAATCACGTGTGATAAAGAGGGATGGGCGTAGACGCCCACCCGATAAGAGTCATCCAATCCACATGCTCCATTATCATATACAGATATAACACCTATATTTAAGTTACCTTTCCTAACCAATTATATTGCATGATGATTTTTTTATAGAAATTAGACGTCAGTGATGACGATTTGTGCCTATAAAAATTGTTGTTCAACTGAAGTTTGTGGAAGTCGGAGCGAGACAGGTGATCGCACTATAGCTGATTCCCATTTGTTTCCCTGTTTGATGTATGTATCATTAAACAGACTTCCCTTTGCCAACTACTGAGTCCTCGTTATTGAGTCGTGTCGGAGTAAGTGAATCCTGTACCCCCTGTCCTCACATGGTGCAGCTATCTTGTCTTACAAGTTCTAGAGGGTGAGTGCTGACCAATGGGCCCGTCAGCGAATTCCTCTCCTCTTGAACACTCTCGCTCCTCTTTCTCCCCTATCACACCTGAAGAAGTCACCAGAGTTGTCCGCTCCATGAAGATCGCTTCCATATAGGTTTCCCCTTGCTCCTCCAGAACCAACAAGGACAACATTGGCCCTCTTGCCCCTGCACTCGCTGACCTCTGCAACCACTCTTTTGCCACTGGATCTTTCCCCTCCTCCCTCAAGCACTCCCTTGTGCGCCCCCTCCTGAAAAAACCTTCAGCAGACCCTACATGTCCAGCCAACTACAACCCCCTTCCTTGGGAAACTGCTGGAGAAGCTGGCCTTTCACTACTTACCTCGCACACTGAACTTGTTGGTGGTCTCCACGACCATCAATCTGGATTCCGAGGATCCAGGGGTATGGAAACGGCTCTTCTGAACACATGTGAAGAACTGCTAGCATCTCTGGACTCTAACTCTCCAGCTGTGCTCATCCCCAGCTGTGCTCATCCTACTCTATCTCTCCTCTGCCTTCGACACAGTCAGCCATTCCATCCTCATAAAACAGCTCCATAACACCCTTGCTATCTCGGAGTGGGCACTGAACTGGCTGACCTCCTTCCTAACTGACCGCTCGCCCAAGTCATTTTGGGCACCTTCTCCTCACCTACTTCCTTCTCCATCTGTGGTGTCCCCCAGGGCTCAAACCTCTTCCCCTGGAGTTTCAACACCTAACTTGCTCAGCTGGCACTAATTTCCTCCTTCTCTGCCAGTTTCCACTGCTATACAGATGACAACTCTTTTTCAAACTTCCTGCTGACCCTCTTGCATCTTCCATCATCCCAGACAGTCTATCTGCCATCCAATCCTGGTGGACTTCCAACGATCTCTGCCTCAATGCCAGCAAGACGGAGATCATTCCCATTGAGACCCCTGCTCCCTCTTTTTTCCCCTCACTCTGGCCATCCTCTATGGGCTCTCACCCTGCTCCTTCATCTGAAGCCACATACCTCCGTCATCTTCGACGCCTCGCTCTCCTTCCTCCCAAACATTCAGGACATTGCCAAGAAGTCCCACTTTAAACTGTTCAATCTCAAAGGAATTCTCCCTTTTCTCACTTTCCTCCAGAAGCTCAATGCTACCCGAGCCCTGGTCCTTTCTAGGCCTGACTAATACTTTATGCACCCTACGACCCCTCCATCTAACCAGAATAGGGCAGCCAGACATATCCTTGGCCTTAAACCCAGAGACTGCATCTCTCCTGCCCTAAAAACTCACTGGCTCCCAGTCGCTGCACAGATTAAATTAAAATCCCTCTGCATCATACACAAGGCTGTATGGGGCCTGGGACCACGCTATCTGCAACTTTCTTTTACTAAATACTCTCCCTCTAGATCTCTATGTTGCTCTGGAACAAACTCTGTGTGTAAAGCGTTTTGCTAAACAGAGGGCCGGAGGCCAATCACTTTCTTCAGCTGGCTGCCTCCTATTGAACAGCCTCCCCCTTCCTCTTTGTCTTGAGCAGGACTTCCTTAGATCCCAGAAGCTCCTCAAGACTTACCTCTTCCTTCCCTCTGCTAACCTTACAGTTGCTGGGATTGGTGACCAGGGCCCTTATGTATCCTTCGGGGTCCTGGCCCCCCCACACCCAATTGTCCCAGCTTCTGCCTACCTCGCAGCAATTGCCTCAGCACCCACCGGCCTCGGCACCCACCGGCCTTTATCCTGTAGGCTTGCACTATCTACCCAATGCGGGTCCAGGCCGCATAGCATTTAACATATTATGCACTTCATCTGCTGCTCACACGAGCATTGACATTCCAGCACCTACCCCACTTCCCCTCTTCTTTCTGCACTTGGACGTTCTGAATACTCACAAGGCATAGTATGTTTGTCTTTATCTTCCGCTGTATTTATTGTTTTCAATCCCATGTTCCCTCCCTGTTGCCCTGTGGGCGCTTTGAAACAGAATTGACTTACTCTATAAGCGCCTAATAAATGCACAATAAATAAATTAAATAAATATTCACACACAAGACACATTACCTCCCCAGACCTACCCTGCAGGCTTAGCAGACTTAAGTGTTTCCAAACGCAACCATATAAACTTGCCGACCAAGACTTCCAGCTACGTGGATGCTCTTGAATAGTCAGACAGCAATTCCCTTGAGCAGCACCAACTTCACTGATTACTTCTCCCTCCTGATCCACTTTGTTTCCTTTCTAGTCTGACCTTTTCAGTTCATTATCATAGCACGTTCCATCAACAAGATCCTCCTTTAGGGTAGGGCACGAGAGTACATACTGCAAGTGTTTAAGTATCCAGGTTGGGTTTCTGTTTATTTCTAGAGGTTTAGTGTCATATTGCTCTATTTAAATTGGACTGCCAGAAAGTGTATAGCTGAATTAATCGGGACAATCTTCTGTGCAGCTTTGCCCTTGGCATGCTACCGGACAGAGTTAGGTTAACCTTTTTTTAACCATTGCTTTGTGCCAGTTTCCTACACCCCAATTTGAGAAAGATATAGCTTGGTGCCTTCTGAGCCTATATAATCCTTGCATTTACTGAGAGCTGACAAAGGAATTTGCAAAAGTGCTCTATAATTAAACATAATACTATGCCCAGAGTAATATGGATTAGAGACCCTAGCATATAACCGTTACCTGTGCCTATTGATACATTCTTGTTTGCAATACTAGCCTGCATTAGCGTTCATGTGTCCCAGTAAAAAGTTGACAAGGATTGCATGAATTAATTAATGGGAAAGACTGCATTTTCCCACCAGTCGAAAATAAATTATCAAGCACTTGTTGCTCAGAGGTACAATGTAACTCTGACAAGGCGAAAGTACAAAAGTGTCACGTGCTAAGGAGAATTGAGGAACACACAGTGTTTGGACTTGGTGATTGGCAGACATACATCCAAAGAGCAGGGCACCTCGAACAGCTTGTTCCAGATTCCATGGTTTTCTTCAAGGAAACCTGCTCTCTGAACATAGGATTGAGAATAATAAGAAAATGAATCAAGGGGCTTGCTGAAGATGTAGAGAGCAAAGAACCTGTAGAGAGGCCACTGGTTGAATGGGCATGGTCAGGGAAATCAAGTTCACAAAATAATTCTCAGGTAGCAGCAAGGACAGAGAAAGCTTTATTGTCTTGTGAAACAGTTGCAGGACAGCATACTTCTTCTACCCAACCAAACGTGCAACAATCTGACCCGCCCATCAGCCCTCTACCTTTATAGGCCCTGCCCTCGAGTCACAAATGAGGATAGAGGCACAGGGGGGTTGTCCTGACGTCTGAAATCAAGGGTTTACCTTTTGGTTTCTGTAAACACAATATTATTATGTCATGATCAACACAATCCAACTTATTCTGTGTGTGATGGAGCTCAAATGACTAAGTAGACGGACACTAATATGTAGCAGAATCAGCCTTTAATTATTTAGCTGTTCATATGCTTGTTTTGATATACATACTTCTGTATCATTTTCTTGTTTTTTTATTTCCTAAATGTTTACCACATATTGTCTTTTGTGAAAGTATCATCAACAAAACATTTTGTCTTTTTACAAATATTTACACAATGGTGCAGTGAAAATTGTGCGCAATCACCACCTATAAGGACTTGTGATAAAACATATACAAATTTCATCGTAAAGAGCAACTAATAGTAACAATCTAGGTTGCGCTGCCAAGCAAGAGGGTGACCTAACACGTGGTCAAATAAAACTGTCCAGAAACATTCCAGGAAAGAAAGAGAAATATTGCAGTCAGGAAGGAGTCCTTCCCTCCAATGCCCAGTCCCCAAAGAATGGTAGGCTGTGTAAAATGTCCTCGGTTTATAAAGTCACCTGACCCGATCGCCACCCATCCCAGCTAGACGTGCCAGTGAATTTCCATTGTCTTATCCTTGAGTCCGCCTTCCAAGTTTCTCTGTACCATGTGAACCCAAAAGGCCACCACACTAGCTTTTTCATAGTTTCATGTCCCATTTCCTTAAGCTCAGAGAAACATTAGGCACTATGTAGTTCAGTGAATATAGCAAGATTTATCTCATTTAGAAATGTCTGTACATCAGTTGTAAAGAAGAAAGCTCAAGTTAAAGTGACAGAAATACTCAAAAAAACAGGGAAAAAAACAACAAATGGGAGAGTTGACCGAATGTCAGCCGTACGAAAATGACATACGGCCGAAAAGATTTCAAGCAAGTCTACCATTCGTTTGCATGACAGTAAAGGGCAGCGGGTGGTACAGGGGTGTACCCGGCACCCTTGTTCACTGTAATGTGAGCAGGGATAGTGGGGGAGGCCCGGGCTCCAGTCTCGAGGAAAAAAAATAAAATATGTAAAGCGGACCCTGCGGTGCCAGTTCCCATACACACAAGTGAAGAGAACCGGCGTCGCTGGGGCATGGGGGGAGACGGCAGCACGCAAAGAGTTGCGCCGGCCGCCTGGTAAGTAAGGGGTGGGGGGTAAGGGGATAGTCTGAAATGTTCGGGGGAGAGAAAACCGAAAGTTATAACTTTCAGTCTTTTCTTCTTCAAACATTTCGGCTTCGGTTTAATCAGTGTAAATCAAAGTGTTGATGTGCAGGAATAAATGGTATACACGCTGCGAGACGAAATGGTCATGTAACAAACGCATAATACATTTTTTTTTGCAGGTTACAGCAGGGAAAGCCAGTGGCCAGCCATCAACTAGCAACTTCTAGGCCCAGCACGGTAGGAGTGGCCTAGGTGGGGAGTAGAGCAATTACTCTACTGGAAGCCTAACCGCTTAGCAAACCCATCTAAAACACAGATTATTTTCCATTGCCTCCCTCGATCCCACACAGCCAAATCTAGCTGTGATTAGTATTGAGCTCAACTGTTCTGTTAGGCGTAGGCCTCTCTCCCACTATAGAGGACTCTCAAATCTAGCTGTGTTTGAGCTTGTACTCAACTGTTCAATTAAACCTCAAATCTAGCTGTGTTAGGTGTGGGCCTCTCTCCCACTGTGTGGGACCCATATCTGGCTGTGTTCAAGATTGTACTCAACTGTTCAATTAACCCTCAAAATCTAGCTGTTTTAGGTGTGGGCCTCTCTTCCACTATACCAGACTCTCAAATCTAGCTGTGTTTAGGATTGTACCCAATTGTTCTGTTAGGCGTAGGCTTCTCTCCCACTATACAGGACTCTCAAATCTAGCTGTGTTTAAGATTGTACTTGACTGTTCAATTAACTCCCAAATCTAGCTGTGTATTAGGATTGTACTCAATTGTTCTGTTAGGCGTGGGCCTCTCTCCCACTGCACAGGACCCTCATATCTAGGTGTGTTCAGTCACTAACTGAAGCCAGGCCTCTCATGCTGTACAGTCACCTTATATCTCTTGGCGCTGAATTATTACTCCCTAAATCCCAGACCCTCCTATAGCAACCAAGGGGTCCCAAAACCTAGTAACTCGAACTACAGCCTGAGACCGTTTGAAACAGGACACCCCCCACCCCCTCCCTGGTGCCAATTAAGCGCAAAGCACCACCTGCCATTATAGAACACCCACACCGGTGAAACCAAGCCCCATCTTCCTGCCTATACTCCGAGATCTATCAATATTCACCTTACCTGTGTCCTAATCCACGCAACAGCTAAACGCCCACCTCCTGTTAGGCAGAATCCTGTGCAGTTCCCTTGGGGAACACTGCAAAAAGATTAAGACTATAGGAGTAAGCGGTAAACCCAATTGGTAGCAGTCTGCACCACCCAGATTTACCTGGTAGCTGTGGCTGAGCAGTCAGACTTCTCTCAAGAAGAGTAGAGCAGTATATAGAGTATACACAATAGGGCAAAAAACACAGTAGAGCAAACAAACACTGACCAGAGCTTTGTATCAAAAGTATATAATTATTTATTTAAAACCACACTTTAGGCAATACACTAACACTATAAATCAAAAGCAAGTTAAAAACACAGTCAGGTAAAGTATAAACACCTCCCTTGATAACTATTAGACAAGTCAGAGTTAAAACACCACTATTTGTTAAAACAGATGTGAGCGTATAACCTAGATGGCACTCCAATAGTTAAGTTGAAGGGAGAGAAAAAAGGCAGGGCATAAAAATAAAACAGTTCCCAACACTTTTAGAAGTTCAAAACAAGGGAGTAAAGGCAGTATGCACTGTAGAGCCAAAGTCCATAGGCCAGGCCCACTTTAAATGGAGCAAGGCGAAATGTGCCCAAGATCCCACAGTTTAAAATGCACTAAAAGTCTTTGCAGAATGTTCAAAAGAGGTTGGGGTGAGTCAAGAGGTAAAGTTAGAAGGTCTGGGGCCAACCCAGCTGGAAAGCCAAGGATTTAAGGGTCACCTTTAGCAATCCGTGGAAAGGGAGGCCAGGCAGAACAGAGTACCTTAAAGGGAGAGGAATCTCCGGCGGTGGCAGTTGTTCCTGGCAGTGGTTGCAGTTCATTGTTTTGACCAGGGGAAGATAGGATCTCGTCGAGGAGGAAACTTGGAGTCAATGCACTGCACAGTGTTGAAACCAGCCGCGGAGTTCGTCGGTTAAAAGGTGCGTGCCTTTTATTCACGGTCAAAGTGGTGAAGCTTGGCTATCCGGCCGCCGGGGTGCTTGGCACGGGCGATTCGACCAAGAGATGTCTTTGGAAGGCGAAAGGGGCAAACTGGTTGATCCCACCAGCTCAAAGGAAGAAGACTCGTCCAGCAGAAGATCTTCTCTTGTCGTTGGGAAAGTGGTGAGTTCGTTGCAGCAGGGCTCCACCGGTGGTGTCGTCGTTGCAGATGGCTCAGCTTCTTCCCTCTTCGGATTCTTAGGTCCTGTGGCAACTTCTGAAGTTCCAGTCCCAAAAGACCTGCTTTTATGTAGAAAAACACCCATTCAACAGCCTAGCTGTCACTCAAACATGCTAAGTGGTGAGCCGGGCGGCTCCCCACTGGGCCAATCAGAATAGAGTGCGACTTGGGTTGCTAAGGCAATGCAGTCCAGGGTGCCAATTCCCCTCCCCACACATCCTGTGGAACTCAGACAGAGTGGCACCATTTGGAGGGCTTCTGTGGAGAAGCCCGCCAAAAAGTGGAACAAAGGGCCCAACCTTGGTTGGAGTTACAGAGATGGACATGAAACGCCATTTTAGAAGAGAGTTCTGGCAAAAAGACCCAACTGTTGATTTAATATTAAATAAATAAACCGGCGGTATCTTTAACATTGCACCAAAAAGTGGTGCGTTTAAAATCAATGGGAAAATCCCATAGGAAATATTCTGGTGGAATATTTTGCGTGGTAACCACTGCCACCAGCCAGAAACTCGACAAGGGGGGACTGCCCCCTTGGAAACAGACCCAGGGGAAATCGAATTAACCCCTTCCAGATCTTCCACAATATGATGGTTTGTACTAGTTCTGTTCACAATTTTGGACTAGTAAAGTCAATGGTGACTTTACATGCCCTGGGAGACAGTAGTCAGTCCCAGGGTATGGAGTCTATGTTTGGGGTCACTATGACACCCCTGTGTTACTGCACTGAGGGTGCTGTGTAACACACATGAAAAACAGATGATACCCTATGGAGTAAAAGACCCCATAGCCCATAAGCACATACAAAGTCAAAGACATACCTCAAATCATGCCTAAGAGTGGGAGGAAAAGAGTCGCAGGAGAAAAAAACAAACCTCCAAAAGTCCAGCAAAGCTGCTGGGGGACTCACTAGGTTTGGGAAATTAGCCTTATAAGAGAATTCTCCCTAACACCTCCTTAAACCCCTGACAGTCCACCCAGAGGAAACACACCGACTCTTCGACAGGAATGATAGACTGAACCTGAAAGCATCCAAGCACATCAAGAATAAAGAAACATCAATATTGTGCTTGCACAATACATCACAGAAGACCACCTCCCCTGCTACCTCTGCACCATCTACCAAAATGCCCCTACCCAGAAAGTGATGCCGAGAAAGAGCAAGATCGTGCAACCATGGCCACGGACACAGAAAGCCAACAGCACCCAGCAGAAGCAGCCTCAAACTCAGGAAACACCCCATCCAACACGATAACCACCAGAACAAACCATGTAAGAGAAAAGTCCTTATATCTCACACCTTACCTCACGGCAACCACGGAGCGTCGATACCTCAACATCACTGAAATCTCGACACATACAAAGAATCCCCTGATACACCCGTAAAAAAGAAGGGAACACCAAACAAGAGAGTGGGATGATTACAACTCCCTTACCCCATTCATCACAAGAACAGAGGGTCACCATCGAAACCTACAACACACCAGACAAGACGACGAAGCCCTGGTGACCAACAATCCTATCATTAACCTAACAGACCGATTCGATGAAGAAGAAGCTATCGCTGATCTTCAACCAATCGTCATAATTAGTGAAGCAGCACAACTGAACAGCCATGCTATCAACCGAGTGGACCGCTTCAATGAAGAAGCAGCTCTCGCTGTTCTTCACCCAAACATCAATACAGAACCACCACGATGGCACAACTACAAACCAGAACAAGGGACAACAAATAAACAAAACCACACCAAGAAAACCCACTGTAATTTAATAAACGCAAGGTCAATGTCCAAGCACTCAACTGAAATATACAACCTCCTTTCTGACGGAGGCATCGACATCCTATTTGTAACTGAAACTTGGCTAGACAACTACAAGATCACCCTCAAAACTGCCCGCCTGAAAACTTCAAATGCATCCAAGCAAATAGGAAAACTAAAAGAGGTGCAGGGTGGCTGGCAATCATCCATGGGGAGTACTTGGCTATCAAAATGGAAGATCCGCTAAACATCGATAAATGTGAATCCTTAATACTACGCCTATCAGTAAACCCCAAAACAAACCTGAAATTGATACTGATATACAGACCACCAACCTACGATGCAAACTTCTTAGACGCCTTCACGGAAGCAATCACCATCCTAGCCGTCAAGCACAATCATCAGATCATCCTCAGAGATTTCAACATCTGGTTCGATGAAGAAACCACAACGACACAAAAATCTTTACCCGCCCAACTACCAGCAATGAATCTACAACAACTAGTCAAAGGAGCAACACACTCGGCAGGGCACACACTTGATGCAATCTTTGCCAATAAAGACCTCATTACCACAGCCCCCCCAATTCAAATACTCTGGAGCGACCACCTCATCATTACATTCATAATCACAATGGCCTTTCCAATAAACAAGTAACAAGACAAACCACTGATCATCATGAAAAGAAACTGAAGAACCATCAAAAATTCCAACCTAACTGAACTCCTGGAAACCACAAGCAACAATTATGGAAGAAGATGACCTGGACAAAAAAGTAGCTTTACTCCACACCTGGATCACAACAATGCTAGATGACATTGCCAAAGAAAAACCTTACACCTCCGCATGTAAAAATAAAAAATGGCAAAATGGTTCACCCCACTACTCCGCACCATGAAAAGAAAAAACCGAACACTACAAGGAAAATGGAGGATCGACACCAGCACTGCAAACTAACTGAAATCTCGGCAACAGATCCACTCATACAAAAAGGAAATACAAAAAACAAAGAGGAAACACTACGATAACCACATCTTCAAAGCACCAAACACCCAAAAAAACTCTTCAAAATTCTAAATGAAATAAAAAATCCACCGCAGTGCAACAACACACTAACTCCATTGAGGAAACTATGCAACGACCTAGGAGGCCACCTCAAAAATAAATTCATCAACATCCAACAAACAATACAAAGCAGACCACGCGATCACACCACAGAACCCACCTATCCCCAACAAGTAACATCCAAACAAACTACAAAGGTTTCCCGAAATATCAGTGGAGACTTTAGTCAAACTGGTAAATCAAGGCAACAATTCAGGCTCTCCCAAAAACCCTTGCCCCCCCCGGACATATACAAATCTATCCTCAAACAAGAAACTCCCATGGATTACCATAGGAATGTCCTCAACCTTTCAATCGCAACAGGTAAAGTACCACAGGCCTTCAAATCGGCATACATCAGGCCCCTACTTAAAGACAGCAGGAAACAGAGGACTTATCCAACTACAGATCCAGCTCCAATATCCCGTACATAGCCAAGCTGCTGGAAACGTACGTCTACAAAACAACCCATGAATTTATAGTAGAGCACTTCCTACTAGACCAGGCACAAGTTGGCTTCAGACCAATGAGAGGAACTGAATCAGCTCTCCTTTCAATATGGGATGACCTAAAAGCAAATGCAGACTCGGACTAGAGTACCGCCTTCATACTTCTAGACCTATCCGCAGCATTCCATACAGTCAACCACAACATCCTCGTAACGAGATTAGAAGGACTGGGAATAACAGACACCGCCCTACTATGGATCAAATCCTTCCTAACAGACAGAATGGAAATCATATGGATGAAACCTTTCAAGTCCTACCCAATAGACTCCACATGCGGAGTACCACAAGGATCATCTTTCTCCCCACTTTTATTCATCAGCTACCTATATCTATTAATCAAAATCATTAGAAGGCATGACCTCACATGCTACAACTACGCCGATGACACACAAATCTTCAAAATACAAGACACCAGAGAAGAAAACACAACACTAGAGAACTGCCTTTGTGATATATTCAAATTGGATGAACCTGAACCACCTCAAAATTAACCCAGACAAAACGGAGATCATGATCGCACAATAAATGGAAGAGACGTCAACTACATCCCTTGGACAAGAGAACTCGGCACAACCCCAGCACCACTGCCGATTGTAAAAAACCTGGGGGTCCTGATGGACAACAATCTCACTCTAGAGCCACAAGGAAACTCTACTCAAGAAAGGCTTCTTTCTCCTGCAAGCGGCAAAAAGAATCCTACCGTTCCTGTCATTCGACAACAAAGCACTTACCATCATCGCTCCGGTCATGTCCAGAGTAGATTATGCCAATAGCCTATAACTGGGTATGCCTGAACGACTTCCCAAAAAAACTACAATGCCTACAAAACGCTGCAGCAAGACTCCTCCTCAAACTACCGCGAAGAGAACACATCACACCCGCACTAAGAACACTACATTGGCTACCAATAAAAGAACGAATAAAATTCAAATCAATATGCATCACACACAGAGCAATCCACAACCAACACAGAATTCCGGAGAGATAAATGATGCCTACACCAGCCGACAAGAACGCACAGATCAAGCAACAACATCTTCCTGGAACCAAAACCCTACAACAGAAGAAAATTCGGAGGATTCTCTTTCTCTCACCAGGCACCAAAAACTTGGAATGACATACCAAATAATATACGGAACACAAGAAACCACCTAGTATTCAGGAAGCTGCTCAAATCCTGGCTCTTCACTGCGTAACTTGAAGACAACCCACAAGAACGCCCACACTGTTAAAATAACGAGGAATAAAATTACCGTCCCCGGTTGTTAGGCAGAAACCTGTGCAGTTCCCTTAGGGACCACTGCAAAAGATTTAGGACTGCAGGTGGTTGGCAGTAAACCCAATTGGTAGCAGTCTGTACCGCCCAGATTTACCTGGTAGCTGTGGCTGAGCAGTCAGACTTCTCTCAAGATGAGTTAGGCAGTATATAGAGTATACACAATAGGTACAGAGACACAGTAGCACAAGCAAACACTGACCAGAGCTTTGGTGTAAAAGTATATAATTATTTATTTAAAGACACACTTGTGAATTACACTAGCACAAAGAGAGGTAAATTAATTCAACACACAGTCACTATTATATATATACAACCCTAATTACTTATTAGACAAGTCTTAATGAGAAACACCACTTATTTTGAGACCGAGGTGAGCGCTTGACATAAGATGGCACTCTAATAAGTTATTAAAAAGGGAGGGAAAAAGGCAGAGTTATGAAAGCACACAATATTCAATACTTTTCAAAGAACCACAGTGAGGCAGGTTAGGCAAAGTCTACTGGGGAGCAAGGAAGTTCAAATGCCAGGCCCACTCTTAGAGAGAGCAAGCAAAATGTATCCAGGATCACACAGTGGGGTTATGCCCAAAGAGTCTTTGTAGAAAGTTCACAAAAGATTGAGATAAAGTCAGGAAAAGTTAGTTAACAGGCCCCAGGCTAGCCCAGGTTAGAAAGTCGAGGATTTACTGTCACCCCAAACAATCTGTCGTAAGGGAAGCCAGGCGGGACACAGTACCTGAAAGTGGGAAGAACGCTCCAGCGGGGGCAGTTGTTCCTGGCAGCGGGCACAAGTCGGTGTTTCGTCCAGAGGAAGAGGAGATCTCGATGTGGAGGAAAGCTGAAGGTTGATGCGTTGCCAGGGAAGAAACCAGCCACAGAGTTTCCCGGTTACAAGGTACCACCCTGTTCTTTGCGGTAGTGGTGATCTGTGGTACTCCGGTTGCCGGGGTGCTTGGCACGGGCAAGGCGGCCACGAGATGGTCCAGGAAGACGAAAATACTGGTTATCCCCACCAGTCAAAGGAAGAAGACTCTCCGGGCTGGAGATCTCCTCTGTCGTCAGGAAAAGTGGTGAGACGGTTCCGCAAGGCTCCACCGGTGGTGCCGTCGTTGCAGGTCGGCTCGGCTTCTCCCTCCTCGGATTCTTTAGGTCCTGTGGCGACTTCTGAAGTTCCAGTCCCCAAAGCCCTGCTTTTATGCAGAAAACCCCTATTCATTCAGCCTAGCTGTCAATCAAACATGCTAAGTGGTGAGCCGGGCGGCTCACCACTTGGGCCAATCACACAAGAGTGCGACTTGAGTTGCCGAGGCAACTCAGTCCAGGGTGCCTAAACCCCTTCCCACACCCCCTTTGGTACCCAGACAGAGTGGCACCACTTTTGGAGGCTTCTGTGGAGAAGCCCGCCAAAAAGTGGAACAAAGGGCTCGACTTGGGTTGGAGTCACAAAAGCGAACACAAACGCCATTTTGGAACCAAGTTTTGGCATAAATTACCAACCGGTGAATTAATATTAATTTTATAAACCGGCGGTATGTTCGAGGCTATATTAAAAAGTGGTAGCCTCGAACAATGGGAAAATCCCACAGGAATATATTCGCGGTCGAATATAAAAAGTAGTATCCACTGCCACCAGCCAAAACTCAGTCGGGGGGAACTGGACAGTGCCCCCTCGAACAACATACCCCGGGGCAATCGAATTGCCCCGACCAGTACGTCCACAATATGATGGTTTGTACTGGTTCTGTTCACAATTTTAGACTAGTAAAGCCAATGGTAACTTTACATGCCCTGGGAGACAGTAGTCAGACCCAGGGTATGGAGTCTATGTTTGGGGGTCGCTACGACAACCCTGGGTTACGGCACGGAGGGTGCTGTGTAACCCACATACCAAAAACACATGAAGCACTATGGGGTAAAGGATCCCATAGCCCATAAAACACATACAAAGTCAAAGGAACACCTCAAATCATGTCTAAGAGTGGGAGGAAAAGAGTCTCACTCTTAGCAGGAGAAAAAAATAAACCCAAAAAATCCAGCAAAGCTGCTGGGGGACTCACTAGGTTTGGGAAATTAGCCTTTACAGAGAATTCTCCCTAACACCGGTTCCCACCAAACAAGCGACGACGAACAGAATCCAAGGAACGCACTCCACGACATAACATAACAGATAATGAGAGATAACCATAAAAGGAGGACACTAAAGACTGAACACAGACAGAACAAGACTGAAGCACTTAAGACGACTAACTCTTAGCATCCCGCCTGTACCATACCAGAAGCACCAACAGAAAATTCACTCGGATAATAGGGAAAGACGACACCACAACTCCAGCTCCGACATCCAAGGAGAAGAACAGACTCTCCAATCTCACTATACATAGTTCATTAGAATACTACTCTACACATAGGTCATTAGAAACAACAGGAAGTCGTCAATGCCAAAACCTTTATTAATCTTTTAGGTGTAGGCCTTCCTCCCACTGTACAGGACCCTCAGATCTAGCAGTGTTCTGGGATTGTACTGAATTGCTCAATTGTTTCTTAAATACAGTGGTGTATAGTACTACACACAATTGCTCTGCAGGGCATAGGCCTCTCTCCCACCATATAGGACTCTCAAATCTAGCTGCTTTCGCGCCATGCTGGATTCCTGAAGTCTAGGCATCCGGCCATACTGTGAGGACTAGCTGCAAAACTTGGCCCACTAACCAAGAAGCTCAAACATTCTGCATACTTAACACACTCAAAATACTCACACAAGCACATCTCGCACCACAAGCCGCATGCACGTCACCACACCAACACATAAGCCGCACCAACAGCACATGGGATCCGACATCACTCCGATACTTGCTACAAAGCTCAGCGCACGGTGTATACCGATATGAAGCTGCCAACAGAACACCACTCCTCTCACTATTCTACTCCCTCTTCACCCTACTAACCCATCCCGCCTTCTCATTTGCAGATCCGACAGAGCGCCTGGGGACCAACTGCGTTGGTGACGGTGCGTGGTACAAATACCTCTAACATTTAAGTAATCTCTTCTGCGAAGCCCACATGTCAGTGGGTCTGGATAATGGACATTTGTTCTAGGGAGGCAGCACCCTACACTGGATCTTGTTAGCTACTATGTTGCTCAGCTAACAGGTATTTCAGAAGCAGCTAGAAGCCCACCTTTACAAGACACTCATTATGGTCCTTTCCCCCAAGAAGTACAGAGAGAACAATTCAGCCAAGAGACCCAGTGGCTACCTTTATATAACTGTGCACCCTTCCTGCTCTTGGATCACCAGGAGTCTAACTAAAATGGATCAGCAGGTGTCGTTGCTACATCAGTCTCTATACTCTTCCGGCTCTAGGATAACATACAACCAGTGTTTTAAGATGAGCCAAAACGTGTCACGGCTGCATTTGTGAGTGTGTTTCTTCCCGCTCTGGGAGTGACGTGAGACTACTTCACACATATATTGTACACCCTACACTTTGTATTAGATCTGGCCCACCACACCTATTCACGTTAATCAGTAATGTTACAGTGTCACCCAGTGGCCCGTCTGTTTAGCAATCTCCTCGCTGAGCATTAAAAAGCAGTGGCTGTCGAAAGTCCCCCTCTCCAGAGCTTGCCTCTGCATGCAAACCCCACAGGAGAGGTTTGCAATAAAGTGAAGACTATGCCATCAAAGCATAACTCTGTCCCCCTATTCCTCCAGAAAGAAAGAACAAGATATCAAGACAACGGATGGGCATGTGACAAACTGCACCCATTTAATTGAATCTTGGGTCTTTATGTCGCACACATGTTCCCTTTCAGGAAGTTGTGCCAGAATGCAAACCCAATACCCAGAGTTATAGCAGACCACTGTCAATACAGGAAGCAGATTATTGTATGGGTGTAAATGGAAACTTTACATTGGAGTATAGTATTTCTGCAACTAAAATGACAAATGCATCATGCACAGAGGTGCATGATTGCATGCACATATGGGATTCATAAAGCACAAACCTACCTGGAAAGTAACAGTGGTGTACAAAGGGGACACACCTAGGGTCACAAAAGGACGCAGGGGCAGCAGAGGAGCGGGTATGGGTATAGTGAGGTGGCCAGGGCCGCGGGTGGAGACTCCACAGGGGGCGAACAAGGGGTGTGTAGTGCGATCAGCAATTGCCAAGATGTGCTTTGATGAGTAGGGTCTTCAGATCCTCCAAAGTGTAGGATGAATAACGGTTTTACCAATGATTTATTTCATTTGAGAACAAAAGTCAAACTATATCTCTGGTGAAAAACCCTGAACCTTTCGCTTTTTGCAGACCGGTTTACTGACACTTTTTTCCTGAAATTTCCTAATTGAAAGGCTCATCAGGGGTGCAACTCTGATGTACCCCTAAGAGACCCTAATTCACCAAGGGTTATGATGTCCAAAAGGCACCTTGAATCCCGTGCAAATAAACTTGCACAGCTAACTATTGACGCCACCGGTTGATAAAAAATGTACCTATTTGGGATTCAGTCTGTTGTATCTCAAGGGATGCCTTAAAGGGCAGACCTGTATTAGAAAGTCAGTGTGTGTCTACATCTAAACATAGTTCCTTTTGTGCGAAAGGAAAATGATTAAGCCATGTAACATCATGGCCACTGCCTGCCCACAGAGAAGGACATCGGCCTGCAAAGATCAGATCGGTCTCCTGTGTGAATACGATGCCTGAGATTATTGACTTGAATCCAAACCCTGTGGGATTGCCTGGGAATGTTGGAATGTGGCGACCGCCAGCCAGTGATTGGATAGTTCAAGGTAGAAAAGGATGGTTCGGAAGCAAAGTGTGGACCCAGCTCCCAATGTTCCCATTTAGGGAGCCTGCATCCTTCCCTTGTCTACACGGTTTTGGACAAAAAACCGGATCCAAATGACCTACCAATCTAAAAAGTTCGAAAATAGGTACCACCAAATGTTTTACCTACCACAAGTTTGACTTTTGGTAAGTAGAACATAAAAAGAGCTGCAGTGGTGTCCCCCGCAACTGTCCCGCAGTCTGGGGGGAAATAAAAAAGGCTGCTGGGCTGTCCCCCGCAACACCCGCTCACTATACTGTACAGTATAGTGAGAGGGCGTTGCTGTCCCAAAGAAAAAAAAAGATAATGGAAAGGACCCTTCGGTGTCGCTTCCCGATCAACAAATTGAAATTGAACAGGCGTCGCAGGGACACGGCGAGACGGAATGCAAGGTAAGTAGGGGGTGGAGGCATGGTGGGGGTGTGTGGGTAGGGGTTGGGCCACATTGGTAATGTTCAGGGGAGAAACAGTCTCCAAGCACACGAAGCTGACATCAACACAAAGAGGACCATAAGCAGTCAGTCTGATGCATCTTGACAAGCCCAGCCTGACTGCAAAGCTCTACCATGTTTTGTGGAGACTAGACCTCTCAACAGACCAGTGAAAATCAACAGATTTAGGTTTCCCTCCCCTTGCCAGGGTACAGCTAGGTTGCAAGCATCAAGGGTTTCCTGCTCCTAATAAAGCCTTAATTATTTGGGGTACTATATCACCCCACCCGCATTAAAAAGCCATTTCAGAGCACAAACAAAGGAACGTTATGAGATGACGCAGGGGAGGTTGGGGAAATACAATGTGGTTAGAGGGTAGGGGACACAACATTTACAGGAAGCAGAGTCTGCATTAATTTAGGACTGAGATGCAAGCGAACAAGGAGGGAACAGGTTGATGTTGGGATATGGCAAGGCATAAAATAAGCAGTGTCGCATAGCAATTTGCTAGACAATTCTGTAGGTTTGCTAATTAGACTGACACTTGTGTAGCACAGCTAGCTATTTAAATTACCTTGTTCAATGAAAGATTAGCTCACCCTATCCTCTCTTGCCCCCACGGCTCCCTCAAACTTCTTTTATCTGTTCACTTCAAGTTCAAATGGGCTAATGGAGAAGAGTGCAGCAGTAATCATCACCTCCACTCTTAAAAGCGCCAAAGGCTTCTGTAGGAGTGCTAGGCAAATCAGATAGCACAGCGAGTTGAACACCTGCTTTGATATCCGTGCAGCGCCTGTTGACGCAGGTTTGAATCCCGGCAGGGTCCACTCAGACTTTCATCCTTCAGAGATCGATAAATGAGCACCACACCCCGTGGGTAACAATAAGCAGCGCTCAGAAAACTGTTTGTAGCGCTATATCAATGCAAATTATTATTTGAAGTAATCGGGATGATATGGTTTAGTTTCTTCCTCTAGCACTTTCCACAATTCAAAGAATAATCCTTTAGGTTTCGAAACACCTCAACACAGTCAGGGTGGTTTCTTCTCCAAACAGTTTTATAGTAGCTCAAACCATAAGGGCATCATTGGGATAGCCTTTCTTCATAACAATTTCTGAGGGGCGTAAAAAACAAAAATCAGGATAGCTTCCCTCCTCACAGTAGTTTCGACATAATTAAAAAACAGCAATGTTCTCTTCTCTTCATATACAGTTAGTGTCACATTTTTGCAGAGTCCAATATTACTGTCGGATCCACTGAGCTGTCTGACCTGCACTAGATGTCCCTTGCCGTAGTCCACTTGCCTGCTAAGACTGATCTCCGATATCTGCTAACATGTCCTGCAAATTCCACTCTGCTTATCTCAAGTTTGCTCTTTTCATATAAACTTCAATGGAAGCAAGTTTCCCTTTCCCAACTGTGCTCGTTCCCCTTTGACTCTGCTTGGGCAAAGCTTACTTTGAGGATCCACTTAACGTGTAACCAGGGCAGTTTCTAGTCCATTTGGTGCCCAGGGCGAAACACTAAAAATGTGCTCCCTCGCCCCAACCCGCGCACCACATGCGCCACTCCTCAACTACACTCCATGGTTATGTAACTTCTACCCAACGTCAATTAATACATTGCTATACAAATGAAACAGGTGTCGATTACAGAAACCATCATGAAGGATTTTGGTGCAACACTACAACAAAATGGTGGCCTGGGTTCAGAGAGCCTCATGTAACGTTACGTGGGTCAGAGAGGCAGAGGCAGCACCTGCTGCCCTTTACTCACCCACGGACAATCGCCCCAACAGTGAAATTCCGGCCCCTGGGCAATTGCATCCCAGGCAGCTGCCCTCTTCGACCCGGGCCAAGAAACGGGCCTGATTGGAGGACAGCGTTCAGTAGCGAAACGTATGGCGGAGCATGGTGAAGAACGAATCTCATACATTGCTTGTGGCTTCTGTCCCCTGCTGCTGAATCCATCCAGTTTAGTGCATCCCATTCACAAGCACTTGCCTTTCATCACAGCAATACTTCATTTATCTTGAGCAATCGCGCTCGAAACCAGTTTAATTTGACTGTTTGGATTCTGCTATAAGCCTGCACGGTTCCTCTGCTCACCAAGAAGTTATTAGTGCCCAACCCCCAGGTTGAGGGCTTTAAGCGGGCCAGGGCTAGGTGCAGCAGAACTCCAGCAGCCTGAAAACTGCATGAGCGACCCGTGGTAGGGGTGACCAAGGACTACTGTGAAAGCAGGAAAGCCAGCACTTGACTCCCAAAAGCAGAAGGTGGCCAAATGGCTGTAGGTGACTTACTGTATTTTGATTGTTCGGATGCTACATTAAATAAACCAGAAGGTCTGTGTGCAATATATGCTCAGACGTGTTTCAAGCTTGGTCATAGATGTGTCATATGTGTTCTCATTCATTAGTTCCCAAAATGCCCTTTGATTTCATGCAAAGCAGCAAGTAGCTTACATTGGTGTTCTCATGGGTGATATCAAGGCCAGTTGAAGATGCATCAGGGCTCATGCTGCTCCCCCCCACTTTTGCAGCCAGGTGCCCAGGGCAATTACCCATACCCTCTTTCCAGATCCTACTACTGTAACGCTCACCTGGCTCCCACAGAGGCGCTGACCTGGTCTGGATTGCTGTGACCTCTTCAAGCGTGATGCGCAGGATTCGAAACACCGACTGAACTGGACCCCCAAATCTGGCTTGTCTGGCCCGTAGAAAAATCTTTCTGTAGGTGGAGAAAGGGGATTAACTGTCTGCAGAGTATTGTGATTGCTTCCCACCCCCCCTTTGCTCTTCTCTGACCACCTCCGAAATCCCCAATCAAGGCTCACCTTGATGTTTGAATGGATGAGCTCTCCATCCTGCGTCTGGTGCAGGGGCGCTTATTTGACCAGTTACTTCACTGGTTTCGGAAGGCGAAATGGCGTAAGTATGCAGTTTAAAAAGTTCCAGAGTAGAGTCTTCTCTTTGTTTGCTTTTCTTAACCTGCGATCTGTCTTTATTTTCAGGTGCAGAGTGGAAGTGATGCTTCGAGGTATATTGCCGGAGATAAACTCAGGTGAGTTTGTGATAAAATGATCCCTTTAAATGTCTTTGAATCCCTCTAGTAATGTCTTTCTTTTTTCCCCTTAGGGGCCGGGGTGCGGTACCAGGCCAAGAAGTGGCGCCGACCCGAAATGAGGAGTGCTTCTGTCAAATATGGCCAGGTAAGTCTTGTGACGGAAAATCAGGCTTTCCTCATTTGTTCCTCCTGCTCACCTTTTGTCTCTTCTTCTCCCCTGCAGGTGCAGAGATGTGGCGGAATGCCCAGAAGGTCGCGGTGGATAGTGAAGAGCCCACGAGGCAGGTGAGTGATGCGCGGTGAAAACCAAGAACTTAATCTAACGTCCTACCTGTGTCCGGAACCATCACGCCAGCGATCCTGAAGATAGACATTCTTTAAAAGCATCGCGCTACTTGTTGCAAAATAAAAAACGACATTCACCGAAATATTCCAAATTGCTCAAATGACAGCCCGCCCTATCAAGAACACAACTCTGTGTAGCGACACAAAACAAAGTGGTCCATAGCCATAGCCATGTGGCCCTTCCCAGATGTTGCCCATTGTGATCAAAACATAGGGGAGCGATTACTGGAATTAACAGGGACAGCTTTAAAATTAGCTTTAGCAAAGCCAACAGGTTTAGCTCCTTTGCCAGCACAGGGTGCCCAACCGAGGGTCCTGGAAAGTTCCATCATGGCGGAAGGACGGCCACTGGAGAGGAGGGCATCAGCCACGTACTCCAATATCCCCCTCCTTGGTCTGGCTTTGCATCGCAGAAAAGGGTGGACTGCGACCTTGGATCTTCTTCAGGTCTCGGATCTTTGGTTGCCTCAGGACAGGCTCTCTCTGCATCCGTCTACAGTAACCTCAAACAAGCATTGGCAATGCCAACCGTTTGGGCTTTTGTCCAGGCAGGGGAAAGGCACTTGCCAGGCACAGCCATAGTGGTATTAACTGCCCATTGATTGTAGCAGGTGCAAAATGGTGCAAGTACCAGGGCCTCTAATAGCAGTCCCTGACAAATGAGGTGTATGCTCGTTTCTTGGAAGGTAAGACGTTTTTAAGCTTAAGTGGGGTGTATTTTTGTTTACTGACTTTCATTTTTTGAATAAGCGGTGTTTCAAATGAATGTTGAAAACCAGGACAGTGGAAGTTTTTAAAACATGGAGACAGCCATGGCTACAACTTTTAGACATGAGTGCCTCCATCAGTCCCAAACATCACCTGGGTGCAGGGTGAGCCTGGGTAACTGCTTTTTAACATTGTACACAACTTTACCAGAATTTCTGGTAAACTACAATGTTAAAAGCAGTTAACACCCCCCAAACCCCCCCCCCACAAAGTCTGAAACCACACTTGATTGCATTATACTTCAGCCAGGATTGCATTATACTTCAGCAGCACATCTAACGTGTCCACTGAAAGGTTTAAGATTAAGCTACACTAACTCTATCTGGTTACCCAGAGATAACATTTTAGCAAATGTCACTTGTGGCTGGCCAATCTACAGCAGCACTCTTGTAAGTTTGAATTGTTGATGTTTTACTGAACTATGGCACCACATGACTTGCTTGGTAGTTTTTAATCGGGAAACGTCTTTACTTCTCGTTTCCCTTCAATTTGGAACTTTTTTTGGTGGTGTTGGTGGTACTCCACCTTGCAGCTGTACCTTCTGTTTAGCAAGCATTTCATTCTCCCATCCTAGTTGTGTTGCTGGGCGATTATAGAACGGAGTAGGGGCAGTGATGTCTTACTGGAATGCAACACGAAGGCTTAAATCTCCTTCTTTCTTACTTTAGTATATGCAGTGCCTGCTAGCCAATGTTTCCACTGTTCTATTCTGCGTGCGCCAACACCCCCCCCTCCGCGCGCCGTTGCACCAAGTTGGCGACTACATGCAAATTTGCGGTCATATAACTGCCAGTGATGTCACTTCCTGTATTTGCCCCCCACCCCCCCAACCCCCTGGGAAATTCATAAGTCGGCTCTCCTGCCTGCAGGCGCTACGTGTGGGGTCTGTCGGTTCGACCACTCTAACTTTTATGGGGAAGTAATGTGTTGACAACATTACAAGCTCCTTAACTTAAACCGTTCACTTCAAGGACCTTCTTGCAAAATGCCTATTATCATGTATGCTAATATTACATTACAATAACGATCCTCACTACTAGGGGAAAGAGCGATATATGTTGTTTACTTGCACCTTAATCACACTGCTGACAATTGCAACAACGTCTCTATGGTCCATCTAAAAAGAGGTCCGGCTGAAAGGAAGCCAGGGTCCATTTGAAAATGATGCGTGCCTCACCATTCCCCAGTCCCTGCAGCCCAGCCCCAGCCTCTACCGCAATCAAGTTTTCCCACCGAGTACACACACACACACACACACTTTCCTTGTGTCCGCCGCCAATGTAACTAAAAATATTAGTTGGATTTGGGCAATAGCTGTGTACTCGATATTCAAGCATACAAAAGAAACAGGTGTCGAATTACGGAAACACTACAACAAAATGGTGGCCTATGTTCAGAGAGCCTCACACAATGTTATGTAACACTACAACAAAATGGTGGCCTATGTTCAGAGAGCCTCACACAATTTTATGTGGGTCAGAGAGGCAGAGGCAGCAATTCCTGCCATCTACTCGTCCACAGGCAATCGCCACCAACAGTGACATTTTGCCTCCCAGGGCAAATGCACTGCCCGGGGCAATTGCGCCCCGGGCAGCTTCCCGCTTCGCCCGGGCAAAGAAACGGGCCCGAGAGTAACTTCCGTTTAACACAGTGGGCCTCATTATGAGTCTGGCGGTAACCGCGGCGGTAAAACCGCCTGGTTACCGCTGGACTCGTATTACCATTCCGCCTCCGTGATTCCTGGAATTACCGGGGCATTACAACCCCGGTTTTCCGGGAATCACGGAGGCGGAATGGTGTTAATCCCCATTCCCATTGTGTCCTATGGGACTCGATGGGAATGGGGATCATGGAAACACCGGCAGCATCTCATAATGCTGCCGGTGTTTCCTCGGCTGCGTGCAGGCTGGCGGTGTTAAACCCGTCATGTCAGACCTGGCGGGAACATCACCTCCCGCCTGCAGGAGTCGGGATCAGGCGGTCCGGAAACAACGGTGGCGGCGGGTTTACTGCCATCGTTATTTCCGGACCACCTGAGTTATAATGAGGCCAAGTGTGTTTCCAAGGCAAAGAAAAGCTTTCTGGAACTATGTGCGCCTCACATCCCGCTTTCTCTGCCTTCTCAGCTTGGACATTAACAGGATTGATTTCTGCAAGTCTCTTCAATTGATTTAACCAAGGCTTGCTATTTTCTAACCACTCGCGAGTCAATTTCATAACATTCAAATTCTATGGCAAGACAAGAGGCTCCTATTAGGCATTCAATCTTTACTCTGAAACCACAGCAGCAAAGAAAAAACTTTTACAAACAAAAAAGTTGTAAAGAACAGGACTAAATAGAGTTCAATGTCAATGTAAGGGAGCTCCCCAATCCATCATGGAGGACAGCTCATGCCCTGCAGGAGACCAATGAGCAGGGACCCTTCCTTATATAAGTCCATTACTCTAATCCCAACTCCTCTTTCTTTGCTGCTGATGCCACAGTAAAGTTATTCCTTACAGTCCTTTCTTTACTGTGCTGCTTGGCTATTTTGTTTTCAGTGTGTTTCCTCTTGTGAGGAAATGTACCAGTGTTTTTCATTTTAAACCAGAATGTATTTATTTGTTTAAGGCAGTTGCCTCAGACCTACTGTTCCTCTCGGCTGCCCACCGCGCGTGCCGTGCCTTTGAAGCACTCATTTCAGGCGGTCACGGGTGGGTGTTTATCTACCAAACCCCCCCACCCCAATTTAAGAGCACTGCGTCTCAGAGTGTTCTTGTCATTATGATGTAGGTTTTATTACACCTGGAATTAATTACACGCTGCTCGCGTGTTTGTGTTGCTTTGTTCCCCTTATCAGTGACGCGTGCTGCATCTCAAGAAGCTAGGCTTCAGGCTCGCAGCGTGTCACTATAATGTGGTAGTACAGAGGGAATTTATCACACGCTGCTCGCGTGTTTGTTTCTTTAGCTTGGATTCCTTATCAGTGACGTGCGCAGCCTGTCAAGCTAGGCTTCAGGCTTGCAGCGCATCACTGTGAATTTGTAATGAAGAAGGAATTTATTGCACGCTGCTCGCCTGTTTGTTTTCCCTTATCAAGAGCGTGCGCGGCCTGTCAAGAAGCTAGGATTCAGGCCCGCAGCTCGTCACTGTATTTTTTCTAATACAAAGTTGATTTATGGCGCGCTGCTCGCGTGTTTGTATATTTTAGCTTTCCCTCATTTTCAGTGATGAAGGTTGGAGAGGGGGCATTTCTTACACATATTTACAGATATATATATATTTTGAGGGTTTTAGGAAGTGGTAAGGAGCTGGGTCCAACAACATGAGGTCCTGAATTGAAATTTTCTGTGGAACTTAATAACTTAATGTTTTTAGTTTATTTTTCTTTTATTTTAATTTTATTTCAATGTATTAAAATGTTGACGGAGTGTAATGCCCGCCCCGCCCCTGGTGCAAACCTTTCAAAAGCTTGGCTTCAGGTTTTGCACAGGCGGCGGGAGGACGCCTTTTGTAAGGCAACTTCAGGTCTTGCTGGCAGGGGTGGACTGGGAACTAAAAAAGGTCTGGGAAATAATTTCTGGGGACCAAAAGAGGTCCTGGACATAATGTACAAAAGAGGCCCACGGTGCAGAGGCCCTCCGGGAAATCCCCAGAGTTCCCTATAGGCCAGTCCACCCCTGCTTCCTGGCAAGACCGCGCAGTACGCGGGGTGATTTCCACACCCGCACTTAGGAACACAAATGGTTTGGTTTTCAGCATGTTTTTAAGAAGATAAATGTATTTATATCTTTATGGGTTTTTTCTTCTGGAAGATTTTTGGCACAGCTGGTTTGTCTTGCGGTAGGCATATCATGACCTGCTCGGTTTCTGGCTTTGACTGCATTATTCGGCGAGGTTAACTCCTCGTATGCTGCTGAGTGCCACACCCTGCTAGGGTGAGCAGCTTGGAGGTGCGCTTGCACAATATCTTTTTCTCATGTTCCCCTCTATTTTCAACCAGAATAGGAGTTGTTGGATTGATTTTAACCCTTACCTGCGGGGTTTGTGGTTATATATTAAGAGCCATAATAGAATTTTCATGTTTTCTTCTAAAAAAAATGAGATTTTCTGGTTTCAGCTCTTTACGTACATTGGCTAACTAATATTTTCACAGGATAACTCAGTCCTTCCCTCATCATTGCCCCTCCGACCCCTTTCCCCACCTTTTTCCCTCCTAGGCTAAGCAGGGAAAGGAATAGGATTAATACCGACAGTTCCTTTTTGGACTTGGTAACTGTTACCCACAGTTCCTTTTTCTTTTCCTCTATTGATAACATAGTGGCCTGGGGGTTTTACCTCCAGAAAAAGGGCTAATTAAACTTAGATCTCCCATTTTTGGGTGGTCCTCTTCCTGGATTAGACTGCTTCAGGTTATCCTTTGGGTCCAAACAAAGGGCCAGGGCCCAGGAATGGGGGTAAATAAGACTTTGAGGATTGTCAAGGAAGGTTATAGAATGTGTTTGGTCAGATCACCCAGACTTTGGTTCTGGCTTGGCCTGTTGATGTGTGGGTACCTGCGGAGATAGACGTTAGGGATGGTTAGCCTGCTAGACATCATTAACACCTTTATTTCTACGGAACTGAATAAGTACTTTTCTAATGTGTCTTCATCCCATTTGAACATTAAGTAAGGTTGCTTTCTTTGGGATATTGCCCCTCAGGGGAATAGAGTCCGTTCCTTTCACTGTTTTTCTGGGCTTTTACCGTCCTCGACAAAGCGCATGAAGAGGTGCGCATTATTACTCTTCTGCTCGAGGGGTTTGAACACAAATGTATTGGCTACTTTGCCGGCAGGGGTCTTGCTTGAACTAGATTATCTCATTAATGCCTCATGTGATGGCCAGAGTTTTCTTGGAGTTTTGGGTATTTCCTCCCCTTTTTGTCTGTTTCCCGTGCCTCCTTCCCTAGAGCTTAGTAAGGCAAGCGGAATATGATAGTGTAGATGTAAGTGACCTCATAGGTTCTCAGTTGTGAACGCAATAACTATGCTCCCGCTACATGGGGGGGGGAGAGAAGGAGGGGGGATTTTCTGTCCAATTTAATGATCTTGCAAGCTCTAACATCTATTGGTATACATCTTTAAATGGAAGGGTTTATTATCTTATGGGCGCCCTTCTCACGGTGGATGGTATGATAAAGTGGGACCTCAGGGATGAGTGATAGGTGGTTCCTCTGTTTCCTCCTCATCACAAGTCTTATCTTGGTTCCACTGATGGGTTAAGCTTAGCATTGTCCTCCCTTCGCAATGGCCCTTTCCCCATCGGTCTGATGCTTCATCAGATTAATAAACTAGTGATATCTCTCCTCCGTTCCAAGGACGGTTTTCGGATAATTTTTTCTTTGTCGTCAGTTAGCGGTGTCCCTTCTGCAATTACGGGGTTGTTTTGTTATGAGTACTAGTGATTAGAAAGCTCTTCCGGATAGCAGTCTCTCTTTCGTAAGAAAGTAATCCATCTTCCTTTGATGGGAGTTTTTTCCCTCAGTTAACTAACATGGATAGGCAGATGGTCAGTTCCAGCTGAGTCATAGTTCCAATTTCCCTCATAAGATTCTGTTGTTTCACACTTTGGTTTCTGTTCCCTGAGGTCACATTTGTGCTCCTTCACTGGCTCAAGCTCATCAATGCCTAGAACGGCTCGGCCCCTTTCCTGTTCCGTCTCCGGGGGTCTTTCCTGGGTCAAATACCAACAGTTTGGGCTGAGGATTTAAGGATGGGACAGCTTTTCACAGGCAGAGGTTGTCCTCTTTAGGGAAGAATCTGCTTGCCAGCAGTCTGGAGTGGTTAGTGGACTCTCTTGTAGTCAGGAGTTTTTTCTCTAGGTCCTAGGTCAGACATCTCCAGGACAGGAACAACGTAATGTTAGACATGACTCCGTTGGCCAAGAGGTTGTATATTTGGGTTACAATTTAGTGGTTCTTTTCCTTGCCCCTTGCATGCTATGTTCCCCGGCTTGAGGTTAGAATGTGGATCCCAGTGTACTTCCTTCAGACTGTTTCCTACTGGGTTGGTCGTTTCCTGGTAGTATAGTTCCCTCCTTTGCCAGGATAGCAATAGTTTTTTGGTTCAGCTGCGCATGCAATTGACATAGCTGGTGTGAGCCTTCGCAGGGGGGTTGCTCCCAGCCTTATAGGAATCTATGGTGGGGTTTACTGGTATAGTTCCTCTCTACCCGTGGCCTATCTCTGTTCTGAAGTGGGTAAACAATGGATAGGCAGTGTCTGGTCTGCAGGGCCTTCAGGTCCTTTAGTTGGGACTCCAAATAAGCTAGGTGTTTTCTCTCCTAGGAGACGTTTACATCGTGTCCGACTAGTGCATTTTGTTTTATAAGGAAGGGTTGTCTGGGATACAACTGCTGCTTCCAAGTTATCCAGGTGGTATATTTCTTCCTGTTAAAATGTTTTTCCGATTTCAAGCCACTACATAGGGACAGTTTAATGTCTCCCTGAAGGGGAGGGTCATTTACTTTGTTAACAGTTTGGGTAGCGTAGGGTTTCCACCTCCTATTATCAGGGTTCTTTCCACAACATTTTGATGTATGAGTTAAGTGTTTTACAATGTTTCAGTGGGACTACAGGGGGTCTTAGTATCCTTATACCTCTCAGCTGCTTTACTGTGGGAACACTTTGCAGGGTCTCTTGTCCCCTTTGACCAAATGGAATAAGTAGGTTATTCGGAAAAAAGGGTAGTAATTCTCCTTTTGTTCTTCAGTTAAACATGCTTCGGTTTTTAGGATTTTTCCTGAGGGGAGGGAAAAAGTTATCAAGCAGCTGATTGGTCAAGTGAAGAATAATTGGAATAATTTATTATCACGAGTATAATAATACTGTTGGGATTGATGTGATGCAAGGGCTTTAAACTTGCACAATAGGAGCCTCTTGTCTTGCCAAAGAATGACTAATCCTCCTCACTAACGTTTTCTTCCTTTGTAACTGTTGCAACCTGCGTTCGTGTTCATGAGCAAAAACGGTTCAGTGTCTTTCCTTTAGTTGACACTCACTGTACTGCACCTGCTTCTGCAAACAGCGTTTGGTTCTGCACAGTGTTCCTGCCACAATCTCCTCTGCTCGCAGGGACTTCCACTCTGCCCCTGCCACACTCGGGGGCACTTCTACAACATGAGCTAATGAGCACCTTCTGTCTGGGATCGGGGAGCGGTACAGCACGTCATCGCTTTCATTTTTACGACCTCTGCGGGAGGGGATTTCAGCCCCCTTGCCATGCACGAGATAAGACCCCAGCCTCTCTGGTTGAATCTCGGCACCACCTGCAATCACTAACGGTCTGCTACTGCTCCAGCACTCGCTGCGCTCCTCCTGTTCCTCACACGTGCTTCTGCGGCCCTCACTGCTCCGCTTTCATCAGCAACTCTCAGCTGATATCTGAAAGGGCTTTTTAAAGCTCTCAGCTGCTCTCGGTTGTTGTTCATTAGGTTCAGTTGCTTGACCTTTGCCGCAGCACAATTTCTCAACCCTCCTCCTCGTCACAGTACCAATAGAATTCTGGGACTTGTATTGACAAGGAGCAAAGTGCGTTTGTTTCTTATGGCTAATATTGGAACTTTAGGGGGTTGTTCCCCACTGCCCCCCCCCCCATCTCCCTGTTTGTATTCTCCAGTCATGTGATTCACGTGCACAACACCATCCCTGGAAAAACTAGGAGGTGTGTGTCCTTCCATTGCAAAGGAGGGAAAGGAGTCTCATCTCAGGGTTTCTAGATGAATAGTGTCTTATTCGTCACAGCATGAAACACATATGTGGTGTGGCAGGAGTAAGAGTAACTGAGTGGGAAAATCTAGAGCAAGAGTGGGGGTAAAATGAAGACAAATGTCATTATTTGGAAAGTTAAGGGTCTGGTACACCCCTATTACCACAAAAGAAAACAAGTTACTTACCCCTGGTAATGTTCTTTCGACTGGATGTTCCTCCCACATATTCCTCATCTTATGATATCTTTGTTTCCAGCTTTAGCTGCTTTAGAAAACATTTTCACTCAGGAGAGGGCACTGTGCGTCGAGACGGTCAACTATGTCCCTCGATGGCCTTCATCTCGGCTGACTGTTATCGTTGAGTAAATACACCACGCGCAGCGCCGTAGGCTTCAGTTTTATTTTTCCGCCACCCATATGCAGAATTAACGGCCTTGATAAGTGTCTTTAAATTATCAGACCTTAAAAGGAGCGCAAGGTTCAAAGCCCGAAAGTTGTACAGTGGTGTAGGTTGGGAGGGCGATGAGGAATACGTGGGAGGAACATCCAGTCGAAAGAACGTTACCAGGGGTAAGTAACTTTTTTTTTCGAATGGATTGTGTCCTCCCACGTATTCCACATCTTATGACAGACTCCCAAAGCAGTATTAGGTTCTTTTGGAGGAGGTACAGTTAGTTTGTCCAAAATGGAGCATAGTACTTCCTTCCCAAATCTTCCTTCATTGTTAGAAGTGTCCAAATAATAATGCTTTGTGAACGTGCGGAAAGTAGAACAGGTAGCTGCCTCGCAGTTGTCCTTTATCAGACTCCCCTCTGAAGGGCAGAGGAAGTTGCCATGCCCCTAGTGGAATGAGTCCTTAAACCTTCTGGGGAATCTATCCCACTTAGCCTGTAGCAATCTGAAATAGCCAGTATGATCCATCGGGCTAGGAACCGTTTAGTGACTGGCAGACCTAGTTTTTGTCCTCTATATTCAATGAAAAGTTGGTTGTGCTGTCGCAACTTTGCCATCCTCGAAATATAAAAGCTTAGATCTTTCCTCGAATCGTGTGTACGGAATCTTTTCTCTTTCTTGCCACAAGGAGGTGGAGGATAGAAAGCCGGAAGCACAATGTTCTGTGCTAAATGGTAATCTGACACAATCTTCGGTAAAAATGGGGGTTTGACCTTAAGGACAACCTTATCCTTGCAAAAAGTGGTAAACTGAGGTTTACAGGATAATGGCTGCAACTCACTCACCCTGCGGGCTGATGTTATCGCTACTAGCAAGATGTTTTTGTCAGTTCTCAGGAATGGAGTGGCTCGAAGTGAGCGGACGTCGAAAACTTTAAAACCAGGTTAAGGTCCCAAGTTGGTACTTGGAATGGTGTAGTAGGAAACACATTTGTGAGTCCTGTAAGAAATGTAATTATTAAGGGTATTTTGAAATAAGACGCCTCTTCCGAGGTGCGCTTGAATATGGAAAGCGCTGCTAGATAACCGTTGATAGTTCCAAACTGGTGCCCCAGATTTGGCAAATGTAAAAAAGATAACACCCTAGGCATATCGAATTGCAAAGGGTCCACATCCTTTTCCCTACACCAGCTGCAGAACCTGTTCCAACGACAGCGGTTTAGGGATTCTGTTGCTGGCCTTCTGGCCAAAAGCAGAATCTCCATTACGTCATCTGCGAGGTCCCAATCCTTATGCCTCAGCCTCTCAGAAACCATGAGTGAAGGCTAAGTGTCTTGACCTCTGGATGGAGAACCCGGCCCTGCTCTTGCGAGCGAAGGTCCTCTCTTTGTGGAAGACTTATCGCAGAGCAGAGGGACATGTCCAGAAGGTCCAGTACCATGTCCTCCCGGCCTGCCCAATCTAGGGCAATTCGGATCATGGATTTCTCAAAATGTTTCAACCTCCTAATGTCCTGAGGAATGACGGGGACTGGAGGAAACACATACAGGAGTGGAAATTACCAGTCCACTGCGAATGCATCCACTAGAGCTCCTCTTGGAGGCAATTCTCTGGAGCAAAACAGTTTGCCCTTCCGGTTGACACTGGACGCAAACAGATCTACTTGAGGGGTCCACCAAAAGGGTGAAGATCTCATGAAGCACTTCCTGAGCTAGTTGCCACTCGTGGGAGACTGTGATTTGCCTGC
The DNA here is from genome assembly GCF_040938575.1 of Ambystoma mexicanum. Classification (NCBI taxonomy): domain Eukaryota; kingdom Metazoa; phylum Chordata; class Amphibia; order Caudata; family Ambystomatidae; genus Ambystoma; species Ambystoma mexicanum. Next base: position 1,148,654,157 of record NC_090932.1, read on the forward strand.
TAAGAGCGTCCACTGCCGTGTTCTCTTCTCCAGGTAGGTGAACTGCTGATAGAGACTCCTTCTTGAATTGCCCAGAACCAAAGCTGCATTGCTTCTCTGCACAGTGGAAGTGACCCTACGCCTCCTCTCTTGTTGAGGTAGTACATGGCGACTGTGTTGTCCATCATTATCAGAACATTCTTTCCCCGTACAGAGGGCAGAAAGGCCTTCAGTGCTAGTCTGATTGCCCTTAGCTCCAAAAGGTTGATGTGTAGTTTGGACTCCGATGGAGACCAACGACCACCGATTATCAGATCATTGGCACGGGCTCCCCACCCTGTTAGTGATGCCTCCGTCACTACTGTTATCTCTGGCCATGGTTGCCAAAAAGGTTCCCCTTTCAGAAGGTTGTCCTCGCAGGAGCACCACAGAAGGTCCTGTGAGACTCTGGTCGGAATTTGAAGAAGGTCTGACATCCTTCCAGACAATTGGGACCATTGAGTCCTGAGAGCCCATTGGAGGGATTTCATTCTCAGGCGAGCCTCTGGCACCATAAAAATGCAGGATGCCATGAGGCCGAGCAACCTCAACATGTCGAAGGCCGGAAGATGCTGGGCACTCTGAAACCTAGGGACCATCTCCCTCCCCTCAGGTGGCAAGGCTTTTCCCCAAGGATGCATACAGGACTGCTCCAATAACCTGGAGTCTCTGGTGATGGCATCATGTGAGACTGCTTGTAATTGAGGGAGAAGCCCAGTCTGTGGAGGGAGGACAGGTGATACTGAGAATTTCCTGGCCCAGTTCGGGAAACGTGCCCTGATGAGCCAATCAACCAGGTATGGGTAGATCTGAACCCCCCCTCCTGAGACTCACTGCCACCACCGCCATTTGTTTGTGAAAACCCTTGGGCGGGGGTCAGCCCGAATGGCAGATCTTGAAACTGATCACGAGAACCGCCAACGGCGAACCTCCGGTACTTCCAGTGATGGTTTGGCACATGAAAGTAAGCATCCTGAAAGTCCAACAATACCATCCAATTCTGGAGATGGAGGGCCGAAGGATCTGAGAAAGTGTGACCATCATTAACTTGTCCTTCCTGAGGAACTTGTTCAAGTATCTCACGTCCAAGATAGGTCTCAGTCCTCCGTCCTCCTTGCGGATTATGAAATAGGGAGAATGGCAACCTCTGTTCCTCTCCATCACATCACAGGTATTGGTTCTATAGCACCTTTCTCTAGCAGGGCTAAAATTTCCTGCAACAGGAATTGATGTGGAACATTTAGAGAATGGCTTCCTGGTGAATGATCCTGAGGTCTCTGTATGATAGGGAGGCAGTTGCCCTGAGCTACTGTAAGGAAGGCATGGTATCAAACAGTAAGACAGACACAAGTGACTGCAGTTCAAGGGTGTTTATTGAACTTCAATTGGGTTTGAAAAACGCCCATCTAATCCTAAATCTCAAGATGGGTGCAAGCTACGACCATTAAATAATAACGCAGTCCTAGTCGAGTCTGTCAAAATAAAAGGGCATATACTAATAAACCCACTACCAATCCTTACAAATACAAATAGTGTGGGAAATAATGTTATGCAAAAGAAAATTGTTCAAGAAATAACATGTTGGGATATTCAAGCCGTTTGCTTTCCTTCCCCACGTTTTTAGCACATGGCAAGGCGGCACACTCAAGCGTAGCACACACTCTGGCTTCTCTAGCACAGGAATGCAGTTCAAAACTATAACATCATGGCCTTCTGTGACAAAGTCTCTTTGCCATTCAAAGTCTCTTTTTTCAGAGGGCCGGATGCAACACGATAAACATCAAAGTTCCTTTCTTCTTCAGATTTCACATTTACAAATTCTCTGGTGATTTTCTGTTCACCCCGGGTCCCCCTTCGCTGGGCTCAGACCCACTGTAACACAAAGCTTTCAATTAATCTCCCTCTGTCGAGCTCGGACCAACTTTATCTACTTTGCCAAGCTTTCTTTATTTCAAAAATTGAAGACTTTCGACTATGTGCAGACTTTTGCTCAACCTGTCGCAGGAGCACTTCGATTCACAATTCTTTACAACTCGTTCATTTTCACTTCTCAGCTGGATACTTTACAGAGACCTTCAACTGAGCACACACACGCAGTGCCCGACAGCCCTGTCAAAGGTATTGTATCTTGGTCTCAAAGTACAATGGTTGGTCGAAGTGTACGAAAAGAAGTAGTGGAGCTATGTACTCTGCTGGTCTACCCCTCCCCACAAACCCCACCCCTGTGCCTGTGCCCCCTCACACACACAATCCAAACACCCAAACAAGCACACCTGCTATTTATGGGAATGTGCAGTGCGCTGAAGTGCAAGCTTCAACTTCTTCCTACACGTTTATTTTTAAACTAAACCATTCCGGAAGGGTTTCTTTTTAAAATAAAAGTATAGGAACTTTGAAACTTAAAAATATAAAGTATGGGAGCACCGCTCCCGCCCACTTCGACCTCTGAGTACAATCACTCATCAACAGTTCAAGTTTACTTGCGTCTTTTATCACAGGTTTTAACAATGTTCGCTCCAGTGCTCGCCACACAAAGTTGCTGCTTGCAACCTTGGATTCAACACAGACTGGTCTTGTATCGGTCTCCCCAACTCACCAACTGTGCCGATTTCACTGACGCAGCTTTGTTTTTGGAGCCAAGGCCGTTACCACGGCGGTTCGTGCTTCTCCGCACCTTGTTTATTGATGGCAGGAGGGCCCCGGGTATCTCCGAAAAACAATGCAGGATTCTTCGGCCTTGTTTACTGGCCTTATGCTTTTTAATCTTGAAGTCTCTTGAAAGTAACGGTTCCTTGTTGGAACGGTCAAGGGAAATTCCCTCCTTGCGATCGCCTCCTGTTTTGCCGTCTGTCTGCTCTGGTTTAGCTGCCGTCTCGAAACTGCCGTTTCCTCGTGTGCTTTGCCTCGCTCAGAGTGTGCTCTCGTGCCCCACCTTTTATCTGTGTGGGGACGCTTTATGGAAGTCAGGTGTGTGTGTGTGTGTGTGTTTGCGTGTTGGTCTTTAATTGCCTGACCATTGTATTGGGACACGTCAGGTATACGGCTCGGGACTTCGTCCGTTTTCTCTCATAGTGGGCTGTCCGTGAGTAAGTGTTTGCGTTGTAAAAGGAGGGGTTAGAGTTCCTAAATATCCTAAAGGTGCTATATGGAAGGGGATCCCGCGTCTCACCATCCAGTGTCCCACTCCCCGAAGATCCCTCACCCAGGTCCACCCCCCTGGAACTAGATCCAAAAGCGATGGCCTTTTCCTGCCCACCTGGATGGCAGATCCCCGGGGACTAGAGCGTGAGACACCTTCTGGTTTCTCACACTACTGTTTGCAGTGCCATGCATCGAAGTAATACTTCGCCATTCCTAAAGATGCTGTGACAGTCTGCCTCCCACCTGGGTATCGCAAGTCAAGACCTCAGAGGGGTTTGAGGCAGCTGAAGCAGCAGCTGATGGAAAAGACTCTGCTGCTTGGGCAGGCTTTGCATCTCTCCCTCGTCCACCACGAGGGAATCTTCTCTGTCCTCTTTGACCAGCCTATCCTCTCGTTCTTCCAACAGAGGAGTAGTAGCGAAAGGACCTACCCCTCCAAGATGATCCACTGTGGTGAAAAGGCTGTGGGGCTGCCGGAGTGCAGCACTTAAGGACTTGGCTGCTGCTTTTGAGGTCTGTATCTTTTCAAAGCTTTCATCCGCCTTATTTCCAATTAAATGGGAGCCGTCAAAGGGCATTAGATTGCTAATTAAATAAATGCAAGTGTGCATTCGGACTGTGGCTTACCCGGGACACTCTTTATAGATATTTTAGCAGGTGTGAAAAAGTAACTGTTCTTGAGCCACAGGAATCTTTAAATTGAACTTTAGAAAGTGCTTATGTGCTAAAAATGCCAGATCTTGATTTCATATATACGACTAATGGAAAAGGGAGCAGTTCCCCAATTCATTCCTTACTGAGTTTCTACTTGGTCAGATTCATGGTTGTATCTTATGTCAATGTCCATGCCATAGGCTCATTCTCGCGGTCTTCATTTTTATGCTCAGACCTTACCCTGCCTTGTTGGGTGTAGTACTGACATACATGCTTTTGTGCAGGATCCTAAGAATGGCTCTGCGATTAGAAGATTGCTTGCAGCAATAATCAAGCAGATCTTGCAGCTACCTGAGCATTTAACAATGCTGCCTGATTAAAACGTTTTTTTCCTCCCTTAAAAGTAGTACTTTCTCCAGATGGCTGGGAAGAAGGCATAGTCGTATGCAGAGCTGTGGCAGTACCTGGACATCACAAACCAGTTATAGATTGTGTGGAAAAGAGATGCAAACCTCTCTTGGCGAAGCTTACAAAGTTGTTGACATGGGTTGAAGACAAAGAAGGCCCGTTGCAGATAGTGCCTCTAGCTAGTGCAGAGCTGTGCTCCAGAAATAATGGCACGAGAAAAGTTGGAAAAAAACAGCTATGTGGTCGAATCTTCGATGTACCAGGAATGAAGGATGGGACAGTATTGATAATGTACCACTACTGGGCCTGTGGATCTAGAGCATACATGAAGCTGCCCAGGGACTGGGGAGGACTGTGTTCTATGGCGATTGTTGATGTTCCAGCATTGGTGATTCCGAAGAGTGACCTGAACATTGATGAATTTCCAAAAGCAGATGCTCACCTGAGGAAGAGATCAATTGGATTCCTCAATCGAAACAAGGAGGGAGAACTATTTCTCAGCCAAATCGATAGAAGCTTTCAACTCTATTCTGTATGAACACAGGTTGTTCAGCCAGATTTCAGTAGCGTATGTGACAATTTTCATGCCAGGGATCCAGACGATGGCAATCACAAATGGTTACAGATAACCAGATGAGAGCTCCTACAGACGATTAACACTACCATAAAGTGATTCAACATAATCAAGGAAGAGCTGAGAGCCATAAGACTGATGACTCTTCAGAACAGATATGTTTTGGATATGATTACAGCTATCGATGGAGGGGTTTGTGCCAAAAATATCAGAGAATCATGTTGCACATTCATACCTTCTCACGATGAAGAGAATGAGACCTTGACAGACGCCATAACGATGCTTGCACATCAAGATGGAAGATGAAATAGAAGACAATGCAGACGACAGCTGGTTTGCATTAATCTTTTCATGGGTTGCACAGTAGATGGTAAATATCTTTACGTTTCTTGAAGTCTTGTTGGTGATGATCATATTTGGGTTCGGTGTGGTCAGAATAATAATCATACAGTGCAAGAAGACTGCCAAGAAAGCAACGGGAATCAGGGTTTGGACCCAAAGAGGTGACAAATGAAGAAATCTGAGACGATGTAAAAGCCAGTATTCACGCACCTGAGGAAACAAAGTTCCCGTATCCCAGAAACCACAAGAAGTATATGAGAAGATGGATTTACTGCAGTCCAAATGGACATTACAGTCTAATGACCTGGAGTGTTGATGACATGTGAAATCAGCAGGATGTCTGAAAGGAGTAATAAAGATATGGACTCCAAAGAAACACTTCTTCAGAAGAGGATGTCTAGATGTGAAGACTGATGGGAGAGTGGTCGATAAATCAACCAGAGGAGGGAGTGTAGAGGATGAGCCAAGAACCTCTACCGCCGTAGGTCCCGCCCCCATGTTGCCTATATGTTGGGAACGGAAATTGCGACAGGAACAAAACCAGTGAGGGTACCCATACTGCGAAATGTTCTTGAAACAAGGTACCCATTGAGAAAACCCTTTATGATGCATCTGCGAAGAAATTATGGTCTTCTGAAGGAAGTTCTGGAAGAAGTATGAAAATGAATGAAAGAGAAGACTGATGTCACATGAAGCAGAAATGACGCACCTAGAAGAGATGGTGATGAAGAAGGTGAATAGACTGTATAGGATCTGATGGAGAAGAACAAGTTACTTACCAACTGTAACGTTCTTTCGACTAGATGTTCCTCCCACGTATTCCTCATCTTGTGATAATTCGTTATCTCCAGCTTCGCTGCTTCGTTAACAAATGTTCTCGGCAGAGGGCGCTGTGCTCGAGATCGTGGTGTTGATTGTCCCTCGACGGGCTCCGTACCATGTCGACGTCACTGATGGTATACATAGCATAAATAGCTCGAGCCTCGCCCGTTGCTTCAGTTCTGTTTTTTCCATTTAATATATTTAGGAGGAACACTCAGGCGTGTCCCATGATCGATCCATTCTTCGTGAGAGGAAAGTGTAAGAAAACGTAAACTGTACTGTGGGGTAGGATGGGAGGGTCGATGAGGAATACGTGGGAGGAACATCCAGTCGAAAGAACGTTATAGTTGGTAAGTAACTTGTTCTTCGAATGGATTGTGTCCTCCCACGTATTCCTCAACTTGTGATAGGCTCCCATAGCAGTATCAATTTTTGGAGGTGGGAGTACTAATTTCAGTTTTCGTGGACAGAATGCAGAACTGCCTTTGCAAATAAACCCTTGTTAGAGGAGGCAGTGTCCAAACAATAATGTTTAACAAAAGTATGCATTGTTTTCCAGGTTGCAGCTGCACAAATATCTGCTGCCGGGACTCCCCTCTTTAGAGCCGCAGAAGTAGCCATTCCCCTTGTAGAATGGGCACGAAGCCCATCTGGTGGTTATTTTCCAGCTAATCTGTAGCATTCAACTATGGCTAATATGATCCAGCGGGAAATGGTCTGTTTTGTTACTGATAAGCCTACTTTATGACCAGTATAACCCACAAACAGTTGGTCATCTTGTCTCAATTTAGCCATCCTTGAGATGTAAAAACTAAGAGCCCTCTTGGGATCTAATCTGTGTAATCTCTCCTCTTCTTTGCCCAGATGAGGAGGAGGATAAAAAGTTGGTAGTACTATTTTTTGTGACAAATGGAAGTCTGAGACTACTTTTGGCAAGAACGAAGGTTTAACTTTAAGGACTACCTTATCTTTATAAAAAATAGTATATGGTGGTTTGCATGAGAGAGCCTGAAGTTCGCTAACCCTGCGGGCTGATGATAGGGCCACAAGGAGGACAGTTTTTAAGAGTCAAAAGCCTCAATGGACATGAGTGCAGAGGCTCAAAAAGGTATGCAAGTCAAGAATTTTAATACTAAATTTAAGTCCCAAGTTGGTACATGAAAAGGTACTGGAGGGTATACATTAGTAAGCCCCTTTAAGAATTGAATTATTAACGGTATTTTGAAATATGAAACCTCTTCCGAGGAGCGCTTGAAAATGGACAGCGCAGCAAGGTATCCTTTCATTGTTCCTAACTGGAGCCCCAGATTAGCTAGATGTAGTAGAAAAGAGAGTACCATTGGGGTGCCACACTGAAAAGGGTCCACATCCTTGTCTTTGCACCAGTTACTAAACCTATTCCAGCGACATCGGTACAAAGTCTTTGTTCATGGTCTTCTGGCCGAAAGCAAGATTTCCATTACGTCATCCGCAAGATCCCAATCCTTGCATCTCAACCTCTCAGAAACTATGCGTGAAGGTTGAGTGTCTTGACCTCTGGATGGAGAACCCAACCTTCCTCTTGCGAGAGACGATCCTCTCTTTGCGGAAGACGTATTGGAGGGCAGATGGACATGTCTAGAAGGTCCGGGTACCACGTTCTCCTGGCCCAATCCGGGGCAATTAGGATCATGGTTTTCCTGAACTTTCTCAACCTCATGATTACTTGAGGAATCACGTGGACTGGGGGAAACGCGTACAGCAGTGGAAACTTCCACTCCACTACGAATGCGTCTCCCAGAGCTCCTCTTTGAGGAAATTCCCTTGAGCAGTACTGATCGCACTTCCGGTTGATCGCGGTGGCAAACAGATCCACTTGAGGGGTTCCCCAAAGGGCGAAGATCTCCAGAAGGACTTCCTGAGCCAGCTCACACTCGTGAGAGCCCGTGCTCTGCCTGCTCAGAGCGTCTGCCGCCGTGTTCTTCTCTCCGGCTAGGTGAATTGCTGACAGAGAGATTTCTTCTCGTATTGCCCAGAACCAGAGCTGCATTGCTTCTCTGCACAGTGGCAGTGACCCTACACCTCCTCTCTTGTTGAGATAGTACATGGCCACTGTATTGTCCGTCATTATCAGGACATTCTTTCCCTGTAAAGAGGGCAGAAAGGTCTTCAGAGCTAGTCTGATTGCCCTCAGCTCCAAAAGGTTGATGTGTAGTTTGGACTCCGATGGAGACCAACGACCGCTGATTGTCAGATCATTGGTGTGTGCTCCCCACTTCGTGAGTGAGGCGTCCGTCACTACCGTTATCTCCGGCCATGGTTGCCAAAAAGACTCTCCCTTGAGAATGTTGTTGTTGCAAGCCCACCATAGAAGATCCTGAGCAACTGCGCTAGGGACTTGCAGAAGATCCAACATATTCCCTGAGAACTGGGACCACTGAGTTCTGAGTGCTCATTGAAGGGATCTCATTCTCAACCTGGCCTCTTGTACTAGGAAAATGCAGGATGCCATGAGGCCGAGCAACCTGAGAAAATCGAAGGCCGGTAGATGTTGGGCATACAGAAACTTTGTTACCATCTGCTGGATGTGGAGAGCTCTCACTTCGGGAGGCGAGGCTTTTCCCGTTGAAGTGTCCAAGACTGCTCAGATAAACTGGAGTTTCTGGGATGGTATCATGTGGGACTTCTTGAAATTGAGGGAGAAGCCCAGTTTGTGGAGGAAGTGGCAGGTGATCGAAAGATGTTCCTGAGCTTGTTCTGGAGAACTTGCTCTGATCAACCAATCGTCCAGGTAGGGATATATGTGAATACCTCCTCTCCTGAGACTTGCTGCCACAACCGCCAACAGTTTGGTGAAAAGCCTCGGGCGGAGGTCAACCCGAATGGCAGAACTCGAAACTGATAATGAGAATTGCCAATCGCGAACTTCAGGTACTTTCTGTGCTTTGGATGGATTGGTACATGAAAGTAAGCATTCTGAAGGTCCAATGATACCAACCAATCTTGGAGTTGGAGAGCCTGAAGGATCTGAGAAAGAGTCACCATCTTGAACATGTCCTTCCCGAGGAACTTGTTCAAGTTTCTCAAGTCCAAGATGGGTCTCAGTCCTCCGTCCTTTTTTGGGATGAGAAAATATGGGGAGTACCAACCCCTGTTCCTCTCCACTTCAGATACCAGTTCTATGGCACCTTTCTCTAGCAGGGTTAAAATTTCCTGCAACAGGAGCGGATCTGGAATTTTGGCGGAGTTGGCTCCCGGTGGATGATTCTGAGGCCTTTTTAGAAAGGGGAGACAGTAACCTTGGGCTACTGTTTCCAGTGCCCAAGCATCTGAGGTAATGCCCCGCCATTCCTTCAGATGTTGAGAGATCCTGCCTCCCACTGGTGTTTTGTGTAACAAGGTCTCAGAGGGATTTGGAGGCGGCTGTAGGAGTGGCTGAGGGTACAGATGCCGCTCCTGAGGCCGATTTTGCACCTCTTCCTCGTGCTCCACGAGGGAAGTTTCTTTTGCCTCTTTGAGAAGCCTGTCCTCTTCCTCTACCAAAAGAGGAGTAGTATCGAAAAGAACGACCCCTCCAGGAAGATGAGCCGGAATAGGGTTTTAGAGGCTGGCGCAAAGAGGTGCTAAGTGATTTAGCTGCCGCTTTCGAGGTCTGAAGTTTTTCTAGGCTTTCATCAGCCTTCATGCCAAAGAGCCTCAAGCCATCAAAGGGCATGTTGAGGAGTCTAGCTTGCACGTCTGGTGCAAATCCCGACTTCCTCAACCATGCAAATCTGCGTAGCACAACGGTTGCAGCCATGGATCTGCTGATACTATCAGCAGTATCCAGTCCAGACTGGAGACATTCCCCCATTGCCTCCTTCCCGTCTTTGACTATATTCAGGAAGCCTTCCGTTTCCTCGCCTTCCGGAATTTGATCAGCCGCCGCCGAAATACAGTCCCACAGGGTATGGGTAAACCTGGCTAGGGTACAGGTGACATTTGCCAACTTAAGTGCCATACTGCCTGACGTGGAAACTTTACGTGCCCAGGCATCAATTTTTTTATCCTCTCTATCTGGAGGGATAGTTGGATAAGCAGTTTGTTTTGAAGTAGATGCTGCCTGAATGACTAAACTCTCTGGAGTCGGATGTTTATTCAAATATTCAGGATCCGTTCCAGCTGGTCTATATTTTCTTGGAAAAGTGCCATCTGCAGCAGCAATAGTTTCTGGTTTCTCCCAGTTTTTCTCCACAGTCCTTTGAAGGGTCTTGTGAAACGGGAGAACAGGATCTTTCCGAGGTCCCTTGACGATTATATCCATCATGTCATCTTGTTCAAAAATGGGTGAAGTATTACCCCAACCCATATATTCAACTACCCTGGTCATAAGACCCCTGTACCCAGCATCTGCATGCTCTGCAGGATCAGATTTGGCAAACTCTAATTCTGGGGATGTGTCAACTGCACTGGCAGAATGTAGAGTATCACTCAGATCTCTCATTCTAGATTCCTGGTCAATAAGTTCCTTGAGGAACTTGTCTTGTACCATAAGTAACTCCCAAAGGAGTAACCTCGTCTTCTTCTGAAGCAGACTCTTCATAGATTGGTGACATAGATTTGAAAAAGTCTGACCTGGGCAAAGGAGTGAATCTCCTTTCTTGCTCTTCCATCTGCTTCGAAGGAAATGGCAAATCTCTCGAAGTTTTCGAGGGTGTCTTCGAAGTCTTCGAAGATGACTTCGATAATGGCGTCGACGACGCATTTGGCTTTGGCGTCGAAATTATCGACGTCCAGGGCGTCGACGAAGTTGTCGAAGTGTTCGACGACATGTGTTTCTTGCATGGCACTGGAGAGGTGCTCGACTCTCGAAGAGTCTTCAACGGTTTTACGTCGACTCGAGGTTTTTTGGATTCCTCGACGCTACAGGTCTTGGCCATGGTAGCCTTGGACTTCCCTTTGTCGTCCAATGGAACGACTTTAGGGGTATGGCTTTTTCGAGGGTCTTTCGAGGGGGTCGGGCCGCATTCTCGAAAACCTCCATCCTCTTTTTGCGGAATTCTTCCCACTTACTGGGAGAATCCGATTTAGTTAGACAACGACTTTCTTCGGTCGACTCTGAAGGAGAAGATGATGAGGGAGATCTATGTCGCCTCTTCATTTTTTTCAATGACGACAAAGAGTGTCTCAATCTACTCCTAGATCGAGATCTCTTTGAGTGCATATGGTGATCCGATTCCTTAGAATCAGTCGCTTTCTTGTGTCTTTTTGACGAAACCTTTTTTGAGGCATCCCTCCCCACCGACAGTTCACCTCTCCTCTCACAAAGAGCTTTTTCGGTCATAGATTGGCAGGACCCGCAGTCGTCGGTTCGGTGACTGGAACCGAGACACCATAGACAAATCCGGTGGGGATCGGTGATCGACATCTTAGATCCACAATCTGCACACTTTTTAAACCCAGTTCTGGGTGTCGAAGGTGTCGAAGATGACGACATTTTCTTCACAGAAAATAGAAGCGTGCCGTTCTCGATAGCGAAGCGATCGGAAAAACTGAACTGAAGTAACGGGCGCGGCTCGAGCTATTTATACTATTTATACCATCAGTGACGTTGACACGGTACGGAGCCCATCGAGGGACAATCGACGCCACGACCTCGAGCACAGCGCCCTCTGCCGAGAACATTTTTTTCCGAAGCAGCGAAGATGTAGATAACGAATTATCAGAAGATGAGGAATACGTGGGAGGACACAATCCATTCGAAGTAGAGAATTGAGCAACATTCTGGGAGCAAAATGAAGATTGCGTGTGCGGAGAAGCACTTAAGAAAATGAAATTCAGTAATCATAAGGCTGGTTATACCTAGGGAATAGACTGCAGGCGATGCGCCAATATATATATGTGTTTATAGAATTTGGATATTCCACCACGCATTTTAGCAAATTGGACCCCGTGAATAGAAGGACTGAAAGTGTGGCGCTGTTGAATAAAATAGCTGATGGCGAATGAAGATTCGAGAAGGCTTGCCTGGCCCAGTGTCAAAAGTCAAGGCCACCGAGGGCCTGGTTATCTACTTGAGGAGATGCAATGAACGTGAGAAGCAAGATGTGCTTCTGTTTGAGGTGTAATGGGAAAACACCAGAGGTGCCAGATTTTACTCATTTAATAGTATTAAATACAACAAAGGAGCTCAAAACGTGGTCTCATGTCACATGATCAAGTTGGAAATAGACTTTGGGGCGACCTACACCGAGACCAGAAGATAAGGCCCTGATCTCACTCCCTTTTATTCCCAGAGACGAGAGGCTACGGCAAGGCCGAGTTCAAATGCTTAATTGACTGGCAGACTGCAGGAGTGATAATGGATGTTGGGCTAATTGGGTGGGGAGGCATGATCAAAGCCACCACATGCACCTGGGGTACCAGCTTGCGTGCTGCTAGCGAGTGGATTATTCCAGAAGGGTACAAGCGTGCCAACCAATTATAGAGGGCCACGTAGCAAGGAGCCCTATAGTTTGAGAAGCCAATAGAACGTTGTGTATTAGTAAGACACGGTGGATGATTTGCATTAGGGGTGGGCTTAGTTGTCCACCTGACCTTAGAGACCCAATCACAACCCCATAACCCATAGAAAGTATACTTAGATGTTCATTTTAAGCCTATCACATCCCTATGTTGGTTTTTGTAGTTTGCCATGTAGCAGGATGTCAGTGAGGACACATTTTTAGTCTAAAGCTGTGTTTTTTACGTGAAATGATTGAGATTGCTTGTGCGACGTTGGATGATGTCTGTTGTACTCCCTGTTTTAGACAATTGAAAATAAAACAGTTCTGTTTTACTAACTTCCTGAATCGGTCTGATTATTGATGTACGAGTACGATCTGCATCCCCATCCATCTCAGATACGGTTACCTCATCTTAAAGGACCCTTGTGGGTTCAATAAGATGAGGAATATGTGGGGGGACAAAATCCATCTGAAATGCATGGTTGGAATATGTCAATCTTGCGAGAGAGGCTTGACAAGTACTGGTCATGCAGGTTTAGAGAGAACATGAGGTGAGCACAAGTGCTTATTTCATCTCCTTTCTCAACGCATTCGATGATGGTGGCTATACTGGTGCACAAAACATTGAGGTTCAAATTATAGAGTGACCACTCAAAGAGGTCTGCCTATTCATTGTCTTAGGAGCCACACAATCCCACATCTATACATTTGGAAATGTAATTGGTCCATAACACTGATAGCATAGACTTTTTATAGAAGGTTTCAGACAAGCTTCCATATTGCTCCCAGGCAATTTTTGCACAGACCCTGATGAGACCTGTACAACCACTAACCTGGGGGATGATAGGGGGGTTGGGGAGCTATCCTAGCCAGAAAAAGATGGATGCATGCCCAACCAATCTTTAAAGAAAGTAGCACGACAGAGCAACACAGCTTAACTCTCAGGAAGGGGTAGGCCGACACAAAAGGTACAATGAGTTAATGCACCAATTCATAGAAACATTTTATTTTACATTCAGAGGAGTGCACTTAACCCAAGGGCGTCTAGGTGCTAGTTACAGGCAGAGAACAGGAGAGGACAGGTGGGGAAGAGAAGGCAAAATTGTCCGGGGGAGGCTAGGTAAACGGGTGCGTGTTTAGCTGTTTCCGGAATCGGGAGAAGGATGGTTCAGCACTCAGTCCAGGAGGGAGGGAGTTCCAGAGCGAAGGGGCAGAAACTGGGAAGCTAATGCCCCCTGCTCTGGCTCATTTGTATCTTGGGGTGAAAAGTCTGTTGTTGTAGGCAAGGCATGTAGGTCTGTTGGAGGAGGATCTGGATAGTCTGTGGGACAAGTAGCTTGGGCGGTGTTGGTGAGGCATCTTTGAGTGAGGGATAGGATTTTGAATTGTATTATTTCCCCAGACGAGGAGCCAGTGTGCCTTTCTTCTGGCAGCAGTGGTGCAATCACATTTCTGTAGGCCAAGGACAGACCTAGGGGCATTGTAGTAGTCTAACTTGGAGCCAACTAGGACACAAGCGATGTTAATGCAAATGTTGAAAGATAAGAAGGGTCTGCTGGTGTTGAGTTTTGTAGTGTATGCTGCTTATGAGCCAATAGCTTTTACAGGACGGAACATGTTGAGTCTTAGTGGATACCAAGCATTTTGACGTTTGAGGAGATTTGGATGTTATGGTTGTCAATAGTCAATGCTTGCTAGCCTAGACTGAGTTTGGAGAGAAGGGAGGGGTTGCCGATGAGAAAAAGCTCTGTTGTTTCATTGAGACATAGGAGAGGGTGTTGACTTTCCGAAAGTCAGTGCGGTGGTTGCCAGTGAGAGAGAGGAGAATCTGGGTGTCCTCAGCATAGTTAGTGGTTTTGATGTTAAGCGAGCTCAGCAGGTCAAAAAAAGGCTTAGTGTTATAGCGAGTGGGTGCAACACAGGATCCTTTGGGGACTCCACAGGTGGAGGCTGTAGGACTGGAAAGGTGGTTGTTAGAGAAGACTCAGGAGGGGCGATCAGCCAAAAAGGAAGCAATCCATTTAGCTGCATCTAGCAAGAAGGTGTCGAAAGCAGTGAGGTGGTGAAATAGGACTGAGTGGTCGACCAGGTCGAGGACCATAAGGAGGAACAGATTTCTGGCGTCTCTGGAGTCGTCAAGCTGGTTCATGAGGTCAAGGAAGGACATTTCAGTCCCATGTCTGGGGCAGAAGTCAGATTGTCGGGGGCTGAGGATGTTGTTTTGCTCAAGGTGTTGCTGGATGTGGATATGGGCAGCTGTGTCCAAGATTTTTAGAAAAAAAGGACGGTTGTGATAGGCCGATAGTTGGTTGGTATTGTTAGGTCGAGTGACTGCTTCTTAATGTTAGGAGAGATCCATGATTATTTCAGTGCTGCGTGGACAGAGCATTCAGCGGAGGAGGCGTTGATGATGGCAGTGATGTGAGGGAGCAGAAGGTCAGTTCATTTTTGATGAAGTGTAGGACTGATGTCACCTTGACAGCGGGAAGGCTTAATGCCTTTGAGAAGGCTGGAAACTTCTGATTCCGTGACAGAAAGGAAATGGAAAGGGGGCGTGGGTTGGAGGGGGAGTTGGATTGTGAAGAAGCGAGGTAGTAGTGGTGTTCGCTAGTTTCATCTGAATCTTGTTTTGTACTGATGTTATTTTGCCAGCAGTACAGGTTTGTTGTGTTAATATCCCCGTAAAAATATCACCATACAAAAATATCACCATATTTTCGCAGCGATATTATGGCATGGAACCTGCGGGGGACACTCCAGCAACCCCTGCATTATTTTTAAAGGAGCGGGGGACCCCCCCGCAACCCCTGCTTCCAAAAAACCCAAAATGATCCCCCCCCCAAAATATCGCCTATGGCCGTTCCAAACAACCATATATACGGCGATAATTTTGGTGGGGATAATATTACCAGATACCGCAGTACATTCTGGACATCGTTACACCAGTTGTCATTCATGATGACAGAAGGGTTTGGGGGCACTGGTGATTCAACCTCTCGTAGGATAGTGAAGAGTTCCCGGGTATTGGATTTGGCGTCCGCAGTACAGGAATTGTAGGTCACTGCACTAGCCGATTGAATCGTTTTTTAAAGTCTTGGAAATGGCAGTAAAGCGAGATTTGTTGTAGGGTGAGGGGTGTTTGCGCCAGGAGGATTCAATGGCACGTACTTGGCTGTCAAAGTTTGTAGTGTTGGGGTGAACCATACGTTGGAGTCTTTGGAGAGTTTAGGCACATATTCTTCGAGGGGGGCAAACGTTTTGATGGCATGAGAGAGAGCATTGTTTTATTGGTTAACCAAGAGATCCACTTGCATGGCATGGGGAGATGAGCAAGCACCGGCTGTAGGCGATCAGAGGGGAGGTTACGTGTGGATCTGGAGAGGACAGGGGAGTTTTGGTGAAGGCATGGTGTGGGTTTGGCTTGAGGGGGATGGAGAAGGGGATAAGATGATCATCTGACCAGGCTCAAGGGGTACATCCTAGGACTGTGGTGTTGCAGTTATGATCCAATAGACAATCCAACGTACACCCTAGGGTGTGAGTAGGCTCAAGGACTTTTGGGGAAAAGCCAAAGGCGGAGGTTGCGTGTGCAAGGGATATGGCTTTGTCATTAAGATCAGGTTGAAAACTCCCATAGCAAGGATTTTAGACTTGGATTTAAGGGTGCCCAAGAGGAGAGGAGTGTGGTATTTCTCAAATGCACTGCTAGGCCCAGGTGGCCTATAGAGGATTTGTAGGGTGATGGTGGAAGTGGGAGTCAAGGATAGTTTCGCTGGAAGGGACTGACCATTAGGGAGAGTGGCTGAAGTTAAGTTATGAATTGAGAGACTATCTTTACAGATTATTTCGATTATGCAACCCTTATTGATTAGAATGGCTTAATTGGGAGGAATGGCAATAGAGAGGGTAGGCCTGCTGCCTCATGAATCCAAGTGTCAGTGATGATTAGGATGTTAAATTTGTTAATTGTGAGGTCAAAAATGTCTGTGGCAAGAGCAACAAGTGAGCGAGCGTTAATGAAAGCACAGAGAATATTAGGTAGGGTTACAGAAGGTGGAGTGAGAAGGGAGCCAGACGTGGTGTCTGTGCCTGGGGCGCCAGGTGCTGTGGTCCTTGAACATATAGGTTGGTTGCGGGTGCAGGTGGGAAGATGGAGGGAGTAGGAAGGGGGCAGGGCAGCGAAGTGCAAATGGATAGATGGATGAAGCGGTCTGAGCCGTGCAAGACTGTACATACAATGGTATGTATCCATGTTGTTTGAGGGTGTATAACAGCGTAGGCGATGCAGCAGTTAAAGCACTATTCTTGATAAGAACAAAGGGGTATACTTCAACAGTGGTTGAGGTGTGTCTGCTGGGAGAGGTTTTGCAAGGTGGGGCAGAAGGGGAAAGCTTGGGTGGCGTTGGTGATATAGCTGGGGGCAGAAAGCAGGTGGGGAGTGGAGGCAGAATGTAGGGGGCGCAGCTGAGGTGAATGACTCGCCTCAAACAAGTGTGCGCATCATCAGACATGCGCTTACCTTCTGAGCTGGAACCGAGAGCGGTGTGTGGCATTGTCAAGTACTTTGGGCCATTGTAGGTAAATGCTCCCAACGCAGGTGTAGATCCAGGAAGATCAGCGGTCCGGTTCTCGCTGGGACTTTGCTGGAGCTCCGTTGAATCTGTACAAGCAGAGATGGTACATTGCAACTTGTGGGTAACTGTGGTATTGGTGAACTGTTCATAGGTCTGCGCTAGCAGTAGCAGAGGTTTAGCGAATTGCATAGTCTTAGGACTATGTAGTTGATCCATGATATTAGAGTCATATTGAAGTTCCAAGGTATGGCGAGGGAGTGTATGTTGCGCCCTGCACCCATCCATGCCTAGACAGGCAGGAGCCTTAAGTGAGGGCCGGCTCAGCCTGCCGGCCCATATCCAGCCTTTTGTATGGCTTTTGGTGTATCCAATCACTGCCTCAAGGCAACGCGACATTGGTGTGTTCCTCGCACACACCCTGTTGTTGGATCTGCAGAGGGCTCTAAAGAAGATGCTGTATGATGAGGCGCCCATTTTTGAGCGGAGATCGAGCTCTGTGTTCTCGTTACAAGCCTGCTTCTAAGGCTTGTGTGCAGGCTGTAAAGAAAGGTTTGTTGCCTGCCTCAGGGGTGATAATGGTGTGATCATCAGAGGCTGCAGAGATATGGGCCTGGACAGGCAGTAGCCTTAAGTGAGGGCCTTCCGATCCATACGGATAAAATGACAAATATATCAATTTATTATGTTACACATAATGATCTCTTAGTTTAAATAAGTACTTGAGCATATAATACACATTATATGTATAAAAACAGCTATGTCTTTGAAGACTCCTCATCCGTATACTTTAATGTGGGTCCAATATCACAGATCAGCACGCAGCATATAGTGACCAAGGAGGAATGGGGGTGGAACAGGGAAACAGACATTCTAAACAGAGTTAAATACTCTAGTGCATGTACAACAACAATACATGTCCAAACGACAACACACACTTGCTACATTTTGTAGGCCCTATACGTATATAGCTTTAGGCCCTATAGAAAAGGGGTGGAAAAAAGCAAACCAGACATTTTAGACAACACCAACAATCCACATTCATTCTGGCCCTCTGGGGTGTAGTATTTTAAGAATACAAATACCCACATCATAATCACAGACAGTGTTAGACTGTAGAAAACAATTCAGAAACGCAGCCGAAGGCCTCCAAAAAATCCAGATACATTTTTGAAACAATTAACACTGCAATTCACTCCTAGGAAAAATAGTCACCAAAATTTGATAGAGTGAAAGCAGTTTTCACTTTTGCAAGAGAGAAAAGCATAACTTTAAAAATACATTAAAAATCACTGTTCAGTACAAACATTCCACTTCTTGGCCTTGTAATCCATTAACTTCTTGTGGGTACAGGGTCAGGGGTAGGTAAGTACGGGCAAAATAATTTCTAGGGTGAGTTGAAAGTTCCATAGAAGTCATTCGGACAAAGTCAGTAGGTTATCCACTTGTATGGTGAAAGAAAAGGTAAATCCCTGTTTTACCCCACAGGTGTGGATGGAACAGCAAACAACTCCAGGTAGGATCAGAGGAGACACCAGTCAAGATGTTGTGATGAATCCTGCGGAGTCCTCACAGAGGCTCTGCCTAAAGTCTCCTCTAGGCAGACCAGGGAATGGCAAACACTTTCTGATCCTGATCTTGGGGTTGGGGAGGGGTTTCTGTGGGAGGATCATCTAGGAGGAGAAAGAGCCCAGAGAATACGAGGAGTCCGTCAGATTAGACGCAGTATTTGTCTTTCGCTAGGGAAGACATTCCCTCAATGCCAAATTATGTAATAGCTTGTTAGAACAATCTTTTTTCTACCCAAGTTGAACATCCTAAAATGGGTGAAAACATTCAAAAACCCTTGGGCATTGGGAGAAATTAAATCCCTTCCAAACCCATGCAGACGTATAGAGCTAGAAGCTCCCCTAATTCCCAAAGGTACAGTGAAAAGGAGTCTGTGACTCATAACTTAAACTCTAAAAATCTTTATTTCTCTATGAAATCAAGTCTTGTGATTGATCCTTATGATATTCCTGTAGAGAATAGTATTGAGGAGTTTGAGATCAAAAATCAAGCTATAAAACCTGATATTTGCATTAGGGACTTCAAGTCCCATAATTGCTGGAAGTACTGGGACTAAGAAGTGGGCTGAAGAGGAACAGAACTGCAAAGTGCAGCTTGTTAATGGGAGTGACCCACACCTGAGGGAGACTGGGCAGGTTTAAAAGGCCCCCTCAGGTGCAGGCCATTAGTGAGAAGAAGGAGCAGAGCAGTAGCTGTAGCAGGAATAGTTGGGAACTCTCCACGCTGCAGCAGAAACAGAGACTGGAGGAGGAAGACGACGACGCCAGGACCACGGTTGAGCAGCGGCCCTGAGAGGGTCTTTGCCTCCAGAAGCCTTAATTGCAGAGGTCACAGCGGGAAGTGTGAGAGAGGCTGCACAACCAGGAAGCAAAAGTTAGAAAAGCTTTCCTCCCCACAAGGCTATCCTCGGTGTCAGGCGAGCACCGGAGAGCCTCCAGAGCAAATGAAGCTCCATGAAAGAGTGGCGTGGGCGGTGGCAAACTGAAACCAGCAGATTGCCAGATCGCGAGGAGTTGCTGAAGCGAAGAACCTATGTGCAGCAAGGGAAACGGACGTGCAAGTCTTACCCAGCAAGTTCACCAAGTGATTGTGACACTAGAGCTCTCCGTGACCGCTTGCATGCTCGTTGCTGGTGAAAGCAATCGTGTATGTGTGAAAATAAGACAGAAGGCAATTTTGAGCACCAAATTACTGGCAGAAAACAGAGAAAACAGGATTATGTTAAGCCAAATGACTGACCTTAAGCATGCACGTTTATTTAAAACCCAGCAACAACTTAATGCAATCAACCATTACACAAGCTAAATAAAGGAAAAAAACTGCAATTTAAAACCAACCAACATTGCCAAAGTCAGGAGGGGGCAAATGAAAGTCCCAAAGTGTGTAAAGCTTATTGCCCATATTTGAAGAAGTACATAGCAAAAGCTGGTAAAAACCCACATCGTCAAAGCCAAGGAAGAATCACAATAAAACCATATAATTCTGGATGTTTGGTTGAGGTGGGGAAACAAAAGTCGCAAGAAGGATGCCCTTCTGGTAAAGGCTATTCAGAAATAAGAGCATAATTTACAGAGGTTTGGGAAATCACAAAAGTGTACTAAAGAGCACCAACACAAATCTTGCCTTCCCTGAAAATGTGCTAAAAGCCTGATGTTGTAAAGTGAGAAGCACTGCGGAGTTGTTGTAAGCTGATCTTAGCCACAGGGGGACTTGTTTGTAAAAGACTGTTCAGGCAGGGGAGTGTACCCGAACAGCGAACATTGAAGTAGCAGGCCTGGAATGGGAGTACAGCAGGAGTGATTTAAGTAGTAGGTCTGGCATGGAAGTAAAGCAGGAGGAAATTGATCAAGCGCTGTGAAGTGGTGTTAACAAATTATCCTGGCAAAGTGTTCATTGCTGAAGAAAGAACCGTATAAGATTGCTGTAGAAGTGCTCTAGATCTTTGGAACTAGAACTGTTACAGAAGCATGTGTCAGGATTGTCTTTCTGGAGAGGAGCGCCCGCTACCTTCTTTGAAATGTTTGCAAGGAACTTGGGGTTGGTCACCCTGAGTTATCTGGGGGCAACCAGACGTGGACTCCCTGCTCACTGTGCTCAGAGAGACAAAGCTTCACCTCACTGATGAGGCCCAACAAGGCTGAAACACGTGTATGGGGTTGCTTTTGGTACTCTTGTTCAGAGAGGAATTGCCATAGCATTTCGGTGTTGGACTGCCCATGTGGGCGGGACAAAGACTGATATGCAAATGGATATTTCCCAGATGTGAAAGGTACAGTGAGCAAAAAGCGTGTGCTGCAAACTCATCTCAGAACAGGTTATCATGCCATGTTCTTTCTGGAGACGAGCGCCTGCTACCTTCTTTGAATTGTCTTCTGGGAATGTTTATATATATTAAGGTAGGTCCTATGTGTGGGTTAATTAGTTTTGGAAATTAATTTAGGAGAAAATGTTGGTGTCATATTTTATTTGTGAAGGTTTCCTTAACTTCAATTTAGTGTACTGATAGGAACCCAAGCCAAGATGGAGGACAAAGTCAGTGAGCCGATTGGCTGGAAATTCCTTTTGTTTGGTGGAAGGGAATTCCAACTGCCTTTCATAGTTTTTCAACAGCTGAGCAGGTCTGGCATTTCAGGTTATCCAGTGTTTTGGGCCTAAATCTGTTTCTACAGGAGCAGGAGTTCGCAGAAGCAAGAATCATTCAAGTATAGTTAAGAACTGGTAGCTGGTTTAACAAGAAGAAGTGAATGAACCGTCCATTAAGATAAGTGACTAAAGACTGATATTTTTATTTGTGAAGTACAACTGTTTGAACCATTTGCTGAGCGTGTTGGTGAAAACTAGGTTTCAAGACATTCCCTCTTTAAAATAACTATTTGTGCAGCTTGTATATATTTAGGTTCATAGCGCTGGTTATATTGCGCATTTAATATGAACTGCGAGTGCACGAGCCCCGAATCTATTGAAGTCTGTTCAAGGCTGCCCACGCCTATGGAGAGTCACAGAAGGTTTATTGTAGAAGCTGTTTTTTTTTCCTTAATTGACTCTCTGCACATTGAAGCGTATTGGTAACGCTCGTGTGCTGAAAGACACGGCTATATTTGTTTATTCTGTTGACAGCTGTGATTAAGTGTCAGCCGTAAACGGCTAGCAGGCATGCACAGTTCCTGTTTTAATAATCAGGTTCTTGTTGCCGCCCGCACTGAATGCATTCGGAAACCCATTTGAGTGTCAGCTGTGTGTTGAACATTCTTATTTTCAATATACACAAAGTCAACAAGAAGAGATTCCATTCTCGTGATCAACTTTGTTATGGAGTTTTCCTTTTCTTATGCTTGTGAAAAGCAAATGTTTATTGGTTTTATATGTGAAAAGCAAAAAACCCAGTGAACTGAACTTATTTGCGTGGTGACGGATTCCTTTAATCCGTGGAGACAGGAGCGCGGTTAAACATTAGTACATCTGCAAGGAAAGCAATTCAAATTAACATTCACTTGTGTTATCTATGCCTCTTCCCAATATTTTTCTAGTTGTTGTAGAAATTTGCTGACAGTCTAAAGTATAGAACATTTTCTGGAACTGCTTTTAAAAACTATGTACATTCTAGCATCTGGCAAACAGGATAACACTGAACAAATTACTAAGTGAAGAAGCAAACTTTGTTTCAAGTTGGAGAGACTGTATTGTGTGTTACTTTAAACAAGGGCTTACATTCATCCTCTGAGCATTCTGCAGAGGATAAAGAGGTATGCAGTAAAAGTGGTCATATTCAGTGGGAAATGCATTAATTAACAATTTCCATGTTGTCATAACCTGTGCTTTCCTCCCATGCTGCAGATCATCCTGAGGGTCCGGAGGTCCGGAAGGTGTCTGTTTTTTGTTATTTTCTCCATTCCCCCTTTCCCCTAGGGGTGTGAGATACTTAGCTGTGGAAACAAGAGTTGAGTGTTTCACATCTTTGAGGGTCTGGTGGGGTTCAGCAGCTTCCGCGGATTAACGGCCAAGGCTCAGCGTGACAGCATGCTGACAAAGAACTATGTTGGAACTTTTTGTTATCAAGGAATTTATGGTTACAAATCAGTAATTGCTTATTTGTTTTGGAACTGCGGAGCGGGGACTATGAACTAAGAGTATGTTAGTCACTACGGTGAGTAACTTATAATTACTCTTACTTCCCATCCCCTTTCCTCCATATTGTATGGGCGATTACATCTGATTGTAGCCCCAGGGTGAAGAGGAGACCCTCCTTAAGCAAATAGGTCCCGAGAACCGCCTGTTTGAAAGCTGCATCAGATTTAGAGCCGGCATCCAAACAGTAATGCTTGCAGAAAGCCGAGGGAGGGACCCAAGTGGCCACCCTGCCTACGACTTGCTAAGGGACATGCCGTTGAAATGCGATGGCCGTTGCCTTGGCCCGACTGCGTGGGCATGCATGTTGGCCGGAAGCGGCTTGTGCTGGCCCTCATACACTTCCTTGATGGCAGAGACAAACCAGCGGCATATGGAAGACTTAGAGGCCTGATAGCCCGGTCTTGCGCCTCGCGCCTCTGAAAGTGACAAACAGGGTGTACAATTTGCGGAAGCCCTTGGTCCTGTCCAGGAATAATAATTTCAGGGCACGCCTGGCATACAGGCAGTGCAGATCTCTTTGTCCTTCGTCCTTGGGGGAAAAAACATAGGAAGTACTATTTCTTCGTTCAAGTGGAAAGCATGCGGGACCTTGGGCAGAAATGCCGGGTGTGTCCGCAGGACTACTTTGTCCTTGTGAAAGGTAGTATATGGTTCAGAGGTGACCAGCACCTGGATTTCACTGACTCTACAGGCCGAGGTGAGGCAGACTAATAAGGCCATCTTGATGGTGACCAGCCTGATGTCCACAGATGCCATAGGCTCGAACGGTTTGTGCGCCAGAGCGCCCAAGACTGTGTTAAGGTCCTACACAGAGGGCCTCATTCCGAGTGGGGCGGTAAGGGATACCGGGCACTGGTAAGGAGACCGGTCCCGGTAATCCCATACCACCCTACTATGAGTTCCCTTAGCGGGTCCCTCCTTTAACGCCTGGTATGACCAGGCGTTATGGACGGGACCCGTTAAGGGAATTCAGAGCCAATAACGGTACCGCAATTTGCGGTACCCTTATTAGCGCCTTCTCCATTCCCATTGAGCCCTATGGGGGCTCAAATGGGAATGGGGAATGGCTTTTTCAATGGGGACTTACCGGTCCTGCAAAGGTCGGACTACACCGGTAAGTCCCTATTGACCCATAACTGTGCCGGACCAGTTATTGGAGGCAGTCATGGCGCAAATAGCTCCATGACTACCTGCAATCTCGGAATGAGGCTCAGAGTGCTGTCTCTTGACGGGCAGGTACAGCCTTGCGAGTCCCGTCAGGTGTTTCTTGACGATAGGGTTGGAGGAGGAGAAAATGCCTTCCTCCGAGTTCCTGTAAACCCCAATGGCAGCGTGGTATGTGCGGCAGGTGTCCACCTGGACGCCTGAGTGGGCGAAGTGCGCTGAGAAAGAGAGCATGTCGTCCATGGTGCATGCCAGGGGGTCGATTCCTTTGGAGTCTGCCCAGTGGCAGAATTTGGTCCATTTGCTTTTGTACTGAGCCCTGGTAGCCTTGCTCCTGGCGCCCTTTATGATTTCCAGATTGGCCTGTGAGAGGCAGAAGTGCCACAGCGTTACCTGCTCAGGTACCACGCTGCGAGGGCTAGGTTCCCTGGCGCAGGGTGGATGACTCTGCCCCCTGCTGCGCCAGAAGATGTGCTGGGCATGTCGGGAGGTGAATCAGGGACACTTCTGAGAGACTGAGCAGCTCCGAAAACCATGGCCAGAGCCCTGACCTTGCCAGCATGCGAACCGGGGACACTTCTTGTTGTGCCAGGTGGCAAAGAGATCCACCTGGGGGTGACCCCAACTGTTGAAGATCTCCTGAATAACGAGGTTGTTTAGCTGCCACTCGTAATTATCCACTCCCAGTCTGCTGAGCCTGTCCGCCTCCCGGTTTGATTCCCCTGGGAGGTGGACTGTCGTGAGGAAAATGTCGTTTTCCGGGGCCCATTCCAACATGTTGATCGCCAGTCTGCACAGAGGAGGGGATCTGGTGCCTCCCTGCTTGTTGACGTAGTACATGCTGGTCGAGTTGTCCGTCTGGATGAGGACAACCTTGCCCCTGAGAAGTGGTAGGAATGCCTTGAGCGCTAGCCAGAATACCAATTGATGTGGTATTCCTGCTCCAGGCGAGTCCAGGTGCCGTGGACAGAGAGAACGTCCAGGGTGGCTCACCAGCCCTCGAGAGAGGAATCCATGGTGACAGTGGCCTGTGTAGTGGGCGTTCAAAAGGGCTTGCCCATCCGTAGGTTGCAGTCTCTGGACCACCAAGTTAGGTCAGGGTGGAAAGATGGAGGAACATTGATCATCTTGGATTGAGAGCCCTGCTCCTGGTTCCATGAGGCCGCAAAGTGCAGCTGAATCCTCCTCATCCTTAGTCTTGTGTGCAGGACGGCTAATAGGACCGCTGCCATTAGACCCAGGAAATGTTGGTATCACCATGCCAAGGTCACCTCTCTGTTGAGGAAGTGGGTGGTGGCTCTCCTGATAGCTGAGATTTTGTCCTCCGAAGGAAATACCTTCTGGGAGCACGTGTCCCAGATGCGGCCCAAAAATGTTAGTCTCCATGGGTTGCAGCTGCGACTTCTTGAGATTGAGCAAAAAGCCCAGATCGTGCAGTGATCATAAGGGCATGGGAAGAGTGGTGAACAGCTTCCGGAGATGAAGACCCGGCGAGCCAGTCGTCCAGGTATGGGTAGACATGAGCTCTGAGGAGGGCCGCCACTGCATTCATGAGCCTGGTGAAGACCCTGGGGGCCGAGTTGAGGCCAAACGGAAGGACCTTGTACTGAAAATGGTAGCCCATGATCCTGAACTGAAGGAAAGAACGATGGGGCTGCCAAATCGGGACGTGTACGCGTCCTTCACGTCCAGGGAGCACATCCAGTCTCCCTTGTCCCCTATAAAAGCTGGTGTAACCATCTTGAATCTTTGCAGGGGTAAGGAGAGGTTGAGGGTGGAAAGGTCCAGCACAACTCTCAGGCCCGCCTGGTTCTTCTTCTGAATGGCCAAAATCCTTGAGTAAAAACCAAAGCCTCGCTAGGAGGCTGGGACTTCCTCCACTGCCTGGCTCTTCACGAGCGACCGTATCTCCGCCAAAAGAGTTGCTGTCCCAACCTGTGGGACTGGAGGGGAGGAGTTAGGAGAGGCTGGGATAGAGAGGCGGTACCCCGTGGATACTACTGAAAAGATCCAGGGGTCTGCGATATTCCGGTGCCAGAAATGTGCATGGAGAGCAAGCCTTTTCCCCACTGCCCCCCGGAGACACATGGACCCGAAGGGGCATGTGATGCCTTCTTTCCCTCGGAGGCTGTTGCGGTGGAGGGGGACTGGAAAAAGCCCATACTCCCCCCACCCCTTTCTGTTGCTTGCGCCAACTCTGAGACAGCGAGCGGTCCGGCTGCCTGGATCTACGCTCCTGGAAGACTCTGAATCCTCCGCATGTACGACCCCTCTCGGAGCGCTGCTGAGATTGGGAGCACGATTTGGGTGTGGTCTTTGTCAAGATGGATAAAGACTTGGCTGTTTGTGAGCGATTATTCCTTTTTGTCCAGCTCTTCATCCGTGGATGAGTGGAAAAGGTCCCCGCCCCCTTGGATGGTAGATCTAATATGTGTTCCTGGACATCCAGGTTGAACTTTGTTGCCCGGAGCCAGGCTGTCCTTCTCATGACCGTGGCGATACAGATGGCACGGCCAGAGGTGTCAATATGGGCCACGGTGGATTCCATGAGATCATGCGCTACAAGCTTGGCCTTGGGTAGCCCCGCCTTAAAGCGTGATTGGCTCTGGGCGGGGAGTTCCGGAAGGAAGTCCGCAAATTCCCGCCATAATCTTTGGTTGGCAGCAGCCAGCATGGCATCTGCGTTGGTCTGACGAAGATGTACGGAAGCGTTGGAATAGAGTTTCCTGCCGTATGCCTCCAAGATCTTCTCCTCCTTGCCTAGTAGCGCCGCAGAGGAGGAGGCTGAGGACGACTGAGGCTTGGAGTATAGTGATGCCGCAGCGATCACCGAGGAGTGTGGCTGAGGATGGCCCGAGAGCAAGAGTGTATCCACCTCCATCTGCATGTACTTGGCGTCCAGGCGTCGAGTGACCGGCTGGGCTGAGTGGGGTTTGAGCCAGCCCTTCTTGGCCAGGGAGACTACATCGGTCTGCAAAGGAATCCCCAATTTTGCAGAGGGGCGTCATGTGAGGACTTCCGCCAGAACCCCCTCTGCCGGCTGCTCGACTTCGGGTTGGGGTAGGCCCAGATACTCAGCCAGCCCAGCAAGACATTCATGGAAGGCCCTGGCTGAGGATGGCGCGTCCGGATCCTCCTCCTTACCCGTATCCTGTGGATCTGTGGGATCCTGTGGTGGAGGAGTAGTAGTTGGTGCCGGAGGTTGGGGTACATGGACCGCGGCTGGAGGCTGAGGAGGTGGCGGAGGCTGGTACGGAGCTGCCTGAGGAGTAGGCTGGGGAACCGGAGGAGGCAGCTGCGCCAGGGCCTGGGGCACTGACGGAGGCATCTGTGGTGCTGCTAGCATTGCGGGAAGGACTTCCCTGATGGCGTCTTTGAGGATACCCCCTGTTAGGGAGAATTCTCTGTAAAGGCTAATTTCCCAAACCTAGTGAGTCCCCCCAGCAGCTTTGCTGGATTTTTGGGGTTTATTTTTTTCTCCTGCTAAGAGTGAGACTCTTTTCCTCCCACTCTTAGACATGATTTGAGGTGTTCCTTTGACTTTGTATGTGTTCTATGGGCGATAGGGCCCTTTACCCCATAGGGTTTCATGTGTTTTTGATATGTGGGTTACACAGCACCCTCCGTGCAGTAACCCAGGGGTGTCATAGCGACCCCCTAACATAGACTCCATACCCTGGGACTGACTACTGTCTCCCAGGACATGTAAAGTCACCATTGGCTTTACTAGTCTTAAATTGTGAACAGAACCAGTACAAACCATCATATTGTGGACGTACTGGTCGGGGCAATTCGATTGCCCCGGGGTCTGTTGTTCGAGGGGGCACTGTCCAGTCCCCCCCCGACCGAGTTTTGGCTGGTGGCAGTGGATACTACTTTTTATATTCGACCACGAATACATTCCTATGGGATTTTCACGTTGTTCGAGGCTACCACTTTTTAATATAGCCTCGAACATACCGCCGGTTTATTAAATTAATATAAATTCACCGGTTGGTATTTTTTGCCGAAACTTGGTTCCAAAATGGCGTTTGTGTTCGCTTCTGTGACTCCAACCCAAGTCGAGCCCTTTGTTCCACATTTTGGCGGGCTTCTCCACAGAAGCCCCCAAAAGTGGTGCCACTCTGTCTGGGTACCACAGGGGGTGTGGGAGGGGGTTTAGGCACCCTGGACTGAGTTGCCTTGGCAACTCAAGTCGCACTATTGTGTGATTGGCCCAAGTGGTGAGCCGCCCGGCTCACCACTTAGCATGTTTGAGTGACAGCTAGGCTGAATGAATGGGGGTTTTCTGCATAAAAGCAGGGCTTTGGGGACTGGGACTTCAGATGTCGCCACAGGACCTAAAGAATCCGAGGAGGGAGAAGCCGAGCCGACCTGCAACGGCGACACCACCGGTGGAGCCCTGCTGACTAGTCTCACCACTTTTCCCGACGACAGAGGAGATCTCCAGCCCGGAGAGTCTTCTTCCTTTGACTGGTGGGGATAACCAGTTTGCCCGTCTTTTCGCCTTCCTGGACCATCTCGTGGCCACCTTGCCGTGCCAAGCACCCCGGCAACCGGAATACCACGGTATACCACTACCGCGAAGAAAAGGGTGATACCTTGTAACCGGGAAACTCCGCGGCTGGTTTCTTCCCTGGCAGTACGACCTTCAGCTTTCCTCCACGTCCAGACCCCCTCTTCCTCTAGACGAAACACTGACTTGCACCCGCTGCCAGGAACAACTGCCCCCGCTGGAGCATTCTTCCCATTTTCAGGTACTGTGTCCCGCCTGGCTTCCCTTGCGACAGATCGTTCGGGGTGACAGTAAATCCTCGACTTTCTAACCTGGGTTGGCCTGGGGCCCGTTAACTAACTTTTCCTGACTTGATCTCAATCTTTTATGAACTATCTACAAAGACTCTTTGGGCATAACCCCACTGTGTGATCCTGGACACATTTCGCTTGCTCTCTCTAAGAGTGGGCCTGGCATTTGAACTTCCTTGCTCTCCAGTGGACTTTGCCTAACCTGCCTTACTGTGGTTCTTTGCAAAGTATTGAAATTGTGTGATTTCATAACTTTGCCTTTTCCCTCCCTGTTTCTATAACTTATTAGAGTGCCATCTTATGTTAAGCGGTCACCTCTGTCTGAAAATAAGTGGTGTTTCTCACTAAGACTTGTCTAATAAGTAATTAGGGTTGTATATATATAATAGTGACTGTGTGTTGAGTTTACTTACCTCTTTGTGTGCTAGTGTAATTTACAAGTGTGTCTTTAAATAAATAATTATATACTTTTACACCAAAGCTCTGGTCAGTGTTTGCTTGTGCTACTGTATCCCTGTACCTATTGTGTATACTCTATATACTGCCTAACTCATCTTGAGAGAAGTCTGACTGCTCAGCCACAGCTACCAGGTAAATCTGGGTGGTGCAGGATGCTAACAATTGGGTTTACTGCCAAACACCTGTAGTCCTAAATCTTTTGCAGTGGTCTCTAAGGGAACTGCACAGGTTTCTGCCTAACACTCCCCCATCCGAGGTGACCTCACGAGTCCGAGGAATCTCTCGAAGAAGACCTCTTCACTGACCGAGGAGGTGGCAGGGGGTGCTGACGGGGTAGCGGGGAGCTGCTGGAGCCACTGCGTACCCTGTCTATATGGACACAAAGGAAAGCTTCCCTGTGCAAAAGAGGGGTAGGTTGTAGGCCACCTACCTGGTTGAGGCCAGTCCCACCTTGACACTTGTTCTTCGCTGAATCCCTGGAATGGCGTTGGACGGGGGCCTCCGTCTGGCGTGGCGGCCATTTCTAGCTATCTATATGGGTTTTTGTATAGCGCAAAATTGCCCAAAGACCTCAGAGCGCTCACAGGAACAAACAAACAAAGAGAGAGTAGGCATGCGAGAAGTCAGGAAACCAAATGCAGAGTAAAGATTACTCAGTGCTGTCGTCACACAACCAAGTCTTAAGCTGCTTTTTAAAGGTGCTAATGGATCCACAATTTTTTAAGGACAGAGGTAGAGAATTCCAAGTCTTAGGGGCCCAGAAACTAAAGTTAACTGCCAACTGTTTTGAGGAGTTGGCGGGGTTGAAGTAAATCTTGATTACTGTTGGATCGCAAGTTTCTCCTAAGAGGTGCTTTCAGTATTTTATCCGAAAAATATTTAGGTGCCATAACAGATAGGCATTTAAAGACTATTACAGCACTTTTAAATTTGATTCTTTGACCGACTGGGAGCCAGTGAAGATTCCTCCTCTCAACCGAGATCTTCGAATGTTTGCTTAAGCCATTAACTGCTCTAACGGCTCCATTTTGGATGGTTTGCAACTTTCTTAAGTTCGATTTTGAAGTGCCAATCAGCAAGCTGTTACAATAATCGAGTTTAGAGTTAATGGCGCCAGCTATTATGGCCAAGTTGGGCTTGGATAGATAAGTGCGAATTTGCCAAAGAAGATTGGAGAAGAAGGCACATGTAGATTTAAGATAGGAGGTGTGCCTTTTGAAGTAAAGATGAGAATCCATAAAAACGCCAAGCGTTTTTACATGGTCAGTGACCCTAATATTGCGGTTATTAATTTTAAAGCTTCGATATTTGTCTTCTTGATTTTTTAATCCCTGGGGAGTGCCTATTATCATTAGTTGAAGAAAAAATGCTCCACACTCGAGGAACTGCACCACAGCATTTATTGTGAAAACTGAAATGTAGCAACTTGAGCAATGTGCTGGCCGTGCTTGGATCAGAGTAAGCGCATATTTTAGACACATAACCACGCCGTCTTTGGACTTAGCATTATTTGTTCCACGAGTATATTAGTTGAATTGTTTTGCCACGTTCCAGCCCAACACAGTTTAGCATATTAAGTATTCCACCATGCTAGGATATCATTCAGTATTTACATGAACACTTTCTTACAAATAATTACTAACTTGTATAATTGAGGTTATTTTAATTTCGGGTAATTCACTATTGTAGGATTCTCTACTTAGACATATAGTTTCAAATTTTACGCAATGTAGGAGACTTTGATAATATTGGACTTTTTAAATGATGAGTCACACGTATTTACTGTCTAAAATGTGATATTTTGGCATGAATTACAATAGGGGTATTTAACCCATGACTTTCTGTCCTACTGAATTGAAGATTTTTGATTTGGAATTTAGGTAAGGCCTCCATGGGCACAATTCTATATTTATTATCCTAAGTAAGATTGACGTTTTTGTCTAAACAATACTAGACACTGACCTATGAGTATGTACTAATGCGTTGTTTTTTACCTTTTTGCTTTCTTTTTACTTCCCTTGAACCTCCTGCCCCTTCACCCCTCCTTTTTTCTCTGTGTCTACTTTTAATGTAATTGAATTTAATCTTTTGCTTTTATGGTTTGTTTCTTTATGTGTTTGACTATGCATCATGATCTCTGATATATGTTTTTCACTGTGAATTCGGCTACACATTTACTAGTCTTATTACCAGCCCTGATTTGAAAAAGACACTGGTGTGTCGAAACACGTGTTATCCAAAAGGGCATTATAATTAATAAATTTCAGTTTTCACAATAAACGCTGTGGCGCAGTTCCTCGAGTGTGGAGCATTTTTTCTTCAACTGTTTTCTCAAGGGGTAGGGGTCATAAGCCCCTTTTTTGCCCCACATCAACTGCAACACCTTTTTGGATTGTAATACTTAACCAGGCGCATGGAAACGTTTTCGTAGTTGGTACAAAGCAAAACCCCACCAGTGTGGCATAACCTATTATCATTAGCTCGGTTTTGGCTTCGTTAAGAGCTAACAAATGTGATGCCATCCAGGTTTTTGTGGCTGGGAAAACCTCTCTTACTCTCTGTGAATCATGTTTGTAGTCTCCTGATAAAGTGAACACCAAATGGGTGTCATCCACGTAGTTTGTAAACCTGACACCCATGGTTCTTAACATATTGCATAGTAATTTTGAGAAGATATTGAATAAGAGTAGTGACAGGCATGAACCCTGTGGGACTCCACATAATAGTAGGATTATTTAGGAGGAGAAGTTCCCCTTTACGACTGCTGCAGATCTGGGGCCTAAAAAGCATTTAAACCAGTCTGCTGCAGACTGAGAGCATCTGCCTACAGTAATAAGTCGTTCGTCAAGAAGTTCATGATTGATCAAATCAAATGCTGAGGAGAGATCTAACAAGAGAAGTAATGCAGGATTTACTTTTTCTATGATGGACGCAATGTTATTCTAGAGATCCAGAAGAGCTGTCTCGGTGCCATGATTGGCACGAAAGCCAGATTGTTCCTCGGCAAGAATGTTATTGCTTTCTACAAATTTTTGTTATTGTTCATAAGCAATCTTATCTATGACCTTTAATAAAAACGGTATGTTGGTAATGGGTCTAAAATTACAGTGTATTGGGGGATCAAGATTGTCTTTCATTAAGAGAGGAGTTATCCAAGCCACTTTGATGTGGTTAGCTACATAAGAAGCATGAAAATATTGATTGACAATATGCATGACCCAGGGGGCCAAGGTAGCGGCAAAATCTTTAAAGAGTTTTGCTGGGAAGGCATCACCCTTACAGGAGGGCTTCAGTTTGTGAATAGTATCAAGAACCTCCAATTCTGTTACTCTTTCAAAAGAGAAGGCTTCCAGGGGGGCTTCAGCGCCTTGGTACGACCTCTCTGGTGTCAAGATGTGATTGGAGAGGTTTTGCAATGGTTCTTTGATAGCCTGTTGGTGTTTCTCAGTTTTGCTATTAAAGCTGTCGTGAATGGCTTGGCACCAGGCATTGCTTTCTAGTGTCTGATTAATAACTTAGGGGTTCTTTAGTTCTTGCAGAATGGAAAAGATTTCTTTGGTATGGGATTTTGCCAGGTGGATTCTATCATTAAAATGATTAGCTTTGGCATTAGAAATTTTTTCTTTATAAAATGTTACAGCCTGTTTATAGCACACCATGTTTTCGGTGGAAGGTGGAATTTGTTGAGCGGCCTGTCACGTGCCAGCAACGTGTTGCTCAGCCCGCTGGGCCCGGCCTCGTCCAAGACTCTTGCGTGAGGATCACAAGGCTTACCCTGCTCCTCAGGCCTAGGCCCGCTAGGTGTGGCACCCTCGACCTGGGGGTCAGTAGAGCTGCGTTTAGGCACCCCCTCAGACGTGTTGCCGGTATTAGGGCATAGCCCCTCGGCCATGGTACCGTTACAAGGGCAAAGCCCCTCGGGCAAAGACCCAGTAAACGAACCTTCTGGTCCCTCAACACTGTCACCGGGAGGATCAGAGGATCACTCGGCCTGGAGGCCGGTAGCTGCGGCAGCCTTGGTGCACGTGCTGGTAGAAGGACCTGACCGTTCCCACCCGCGCGGGAGAGTCCCTTGGAAGCAGTCTCCCTTGCGGGGTGTGATGAGAATAACGGCCCTACCTTGGGCTTGGTTCGATGTTTCACGAAGTTCTTGAGGTCCTCTAGAGGCGACTTCTGGAAGAGTTCCCTCCACCTGGCTAGCCCGTTCTTCAGTGCTTTCCAGGACAGGTAGCCACACGCTGAACAAGCTTGCCAACCGTGGTCTGGGCCAAGACAATGTAGGCAGAGGGAGCAGGGGTCTGAAGTTGGGAAGAGCCTGTTGCAGGCTGGAAACCTGCTGAACTCTGTAGAAGTCGACATGCGCCAGGGAGGAGCGTGACGCATGAGGACCGAGTACCTGAATGACAAAAAGACAAAAAAAGAAGACAAAGAAGTATCCGAGCGTGGAATTACATGGTCAAAGCCAAACCCAGGAGCACGGGTGAATTCAGCCTGTTCCAGTTGACGCAGAAAAGGGGACTGAGGTGTGGCGCCAGAGGGCGGAGTCAGGGTAGCGCATGCTTCCTGGGCCGCACCCCTGTGCGCCTCTAAAGTTAAAGGGGAAGAAGGTTTTTTTTCTGGTGAAAAAGGTTCTGTCTCTTGTCCCTTGCAAGGGACGCCCATACAGTATGGAGGAAAGGGGACGGGATGTAAGAGTATATTGATGAGGAAGACTTGAGGAAGGGAAATGAAACCTTGAAGACAGACTCCAGAGGCTCGGTGGACAAAAGAGGGTGGCGGCCCAGCAGAAAATGACCTCAGCACTGGGATAACCGATGAGGTCAGCACAGGACAGCCCAAGTGCAGATGAAAGGCAGCTTCTCACAGCCAGGCAGGAGACCTTGATGAAAAACAGCAGGCATCAGCGGTAAAAGAACCTGCAGAGGATCCCAGCATGGAAGGCTCTACTGAACACCGAAATAGCAGGAGGCCCGGCAGAGACTTCTTGAAGCCGGAAACCCCAAATGGGATGTGCTCATACCACAAAATCGAGCCGCTACAGCTAGGTGAGGGCCAAAAAAAGCACAAACAGCAGGAATCGGAGGAAAACTCCAGCAGATGATTCTTCTGAAAATCCAGCAACAAGCAGGAGCAGGGAAGACCCTTAAGTACCACTATTCAAAGAGGCTTGCTAAAACCGTCCCACTAGTTACAAAAGGCAGCTAGGGACAAAGGGATCAAGTGGCCAACAATTCTGGTTGTTCATCGGAATTGCCACTCAGCCCAGAGCACACAAGATGTGAAAGGCACAGCCAAGAGACTTCCACTGGTCTAAACCAGTTAAAACTAATATGAAGGCTGCCAAGTGGGCTCCTGCAGGTTATGTTAAATCTTGTGCATAGT
The DNA here is from genome assembly GCF_040938575.1 of Ambystoma mexicanum. Classification (NCBI taxonomy): domain Eukaryota; kingdom Metazoa; phylum Chordata; class Amphibia; order Caudata; family Ambystomatidae; genus Ambystoma; species Ambystoma mexicanum. The sequence continues at coordinate 1,148,688,659 of NC_090932.1, forward strand.
CGAAAGTCTTCGGTTGTTACTGAAACTACAAGTACCAAGAGGCCTTAGGGGAGGTTGGTGTAAGGTGTCAAAGTGGTCATACGAGTGTCAAGCCGAACCCCTTGTACAGTCAAAAGTCTTTGGAACGTTGTGAGGGCAAATGTGAACCCAAATGAGAGATGCCTCCAAATTAGGGTGAGAAATAATACATCCATGAACATTGTGACGACAAGTATGAACCCGACTGAGGGATGTCCACAGTGAGTGGTTGGTCTAAACCCGACTGAGCGAGGCTAACGTTGAGAGTGGTTGGTCTGAGCCCGACAGAGGGAGGCCAAAGTTGAGAGAAGGATCGGAGCCCGGCTGAGGGGGATCCAACAGTAATCTCCTGACGTGAAGATTAGCAGAAGGAACTTTTGTTGTGTTGTCAATGTCCTATCAGGTCCTCTGAAGCAAGAGACTTTGCATGAAAGAGACTTTGACACAGAAGGTCCTGATATTGAGAAAATGAACTGTAACCTTGTGCCAGAGAAGCCCAGGAGTGTACTTTGCTCAAGTGTCCCTGCCTTGTCCCACGCTAAAAACATGGGGAAGGGAGAACCCGGCCATAACATCCTGACTTTTCATTTTGTGAACACTTCATTCTTTTCTTGTGAACAGCATAGCAGTAAGGATTAGCAATAGTTTTCTTTGGTATAGGCCCCGTTTATTTAACTAGACTCCACTGGAACTGTATGATTATTATTTGATGGCCGTAGCTTGCTCCCATCTTAGATTTAGTTTTAGATTAAGTGTTTATCCCACCCATTTTTACAGTTTAAAAAACACCCTTGAACTGTGATCACTTGTGTCTCCTCTCACTTTGATACTATGCCTTCCTTTCACACACAACACTCAAACATATAGCCCGAGTGGTCACCTACAACCCTCCTAAGGACATTCAAAGCTAGCAGTTGTGGTTACTAGCTGTGTGATGTATGCGAGTGTGCTGCTATGACACGTTATGTGGAATGCTGGTGCAAGTTGAGTGTATGCCTTCTGAGGGAGACCGTTACCTACTGACTATAAGAGTATCAAGTCCAGCTTGGGTGGCGGTCCCGGTTTATCCACATTATATCTATAAAACGGCCTGTCTACCTGTGAACTGTGCACTACCGAAGGAGGTAATAAAGAAGACACGTGTGCAATTTACCAGATGACTCCAGCCTCTCCGTCAATCTTAACATTGGCAAAAAGTGGAAACAACCGCTTCTGGTTAGCCCATCGGTGCACCGGAGACTGCATTACTGAATGAGACCTGGCACAAGAGCCAGCAGGGCTGGGGAAAAGTAGGTAGTTGGCAAACTGCTGTGTGTAAGGAACAGAGTCTATTCATGAGCTCACCCCACAGCTCAGCTGCAACAAAGTCAGATCTGCCGGTGGGGCTGGGGCGAAACAGACCGGCAGGACTGGGCCAAGTTGTTGCCTAGTGAACACGCCGCCCAGTGTCCGCGTTTCCGGAGGGGCTTCAGAAAAATTGTCATCTGGAAACTCCTGAGTGTGCCGCAGCCCTGATGGCCAAAGGCGTAGGATCGAGGTGTTGCCAACTAACTGTCTGTGTGGCAGAGCTTTGTTATTGCTGCGCAAGCTCTGTGCTCCATGCATAGCTCCCTACCTTTTTGGTCACCAAGGTGGGTGAAAACACCAGATTTTCTTTTTTGGCGGGTGAGAGCCCATAGAAGTGAATGGGCGTATGAGGGACATTTGCAGGTGATTCAGCTACTTTCAAGGCGGGGACACCCGCCAAAAGCAGGAGAGTTGAGAGCTATGGATGGGAGCAACAAAAAAATGGGTGTTGGATAAACAGCACCCAATCGGCGAGGGTGAAGATCAACAGCCAATCCCCACAGGGCTATCGTTGTCACATGACAGAAGCCGTTTTTCCGAATGCTATGCGAATCGGAAGTGAAAGAGTGAAGCTTTCATCGGTGTAGAACCTCTTAGAAGCAGCGTTGTCAAAGGAGTAATGAATTATATCCGAGGGAAAGGCGGCCTGTCATACATCAAGGACGTTTGGTCCCAAGGTACTGTGTTGAGCAAAAGGGACTCTGCAGTGGTTGTCAGAACCTTCATCGAATTCCTCAGTGAGAAGAAAAGTGTGCTGTAAATCTTGGTTTTTGCTTAATGTGTAGGACACAATTATAGATGCGCCTGAACATTAATGATCCTTTTGTTCTGCAGGAAGTACACTTGCAGTTTACTGTGGTCCTTAAGGATGGATCCTATGTAGCTAAAGTGATGTTGAGCGAGAGTACTATAGGTTCATTTTGAAAGTGATGCGACCATTTTAATTTTACAATGTGCGTTTAAAATGGCAATATGGAGTGCATGCTTGAATGTATGGCACAGTAGCATCCTGAAGATTTTAACTTCATTTTTGAGTTACACGTAATGGACAATGAAAAAGAAATATCATTTACAATGTTCACATGCGGTTACGCATTTAATCCCATCGACAGTGATAGTGATTGTTTGATTTTGTGAGTGAGAATTGTTGAATCTGGGATGTTTTCCGTGATTGAGTTTCTGTATTTAAATCTGAGCACGTGTCCGCATAGCATACCTAACATGTAGATATCTGTTAAGTTTTAAGGCAGCATATCTTTATGTTATTTGTCTTTAAATTGGTTTTAGCTGTTGCTGTGTGGCACTTTTGTGTTTCTGTCAAAACCTTGTGTGTGTCAAGGAGATGCCTGTGTGGCTATAACTACCTTGCTTGACCGTGACCCGTGCCTGCATGGCCTCTTAATATTTTTGGCTTCTTGTGGTGAGGTACCATGGCCATATCATGTTGACTAACATATTATGTAGTTAGTTTTTAGGGTGCACATTTTGCATTAGGAAAAATTAGTAGTTGTAGGCTAGGCCTGGCTGTTCGCTTGGTATAGGCAAGGTCGGACTAGGCCATAAAATTGTCCCAGGCACCAATGAAAAAAGTGGCCCACAGGTGCAAATGGCTATTAATTCCTTTTGTGACACCGTTTGAATAGTACCCAAGGGGGAGTGCGATGCAAATGGTGCATTTTAAAGAATATTAATTCAGCAACATTGGTCAAAACTACTAGCCGCATAGTGAATCAACTCATCAAACTGGCCCAAATTGGCCACAAAAGTGGCCCACTTTGACCAAAGAAAATGGCCCACACTAGCATTTTCTGTTTTTGGTTCGGCCATGGGCCTAATGCCCTATCAGCCAGTTCGAGCCTGGGTTTAGGTGGCAGCTGGAGTGCTCTTTATGTGGGTTCGCTATGTCTCTGGAATGTATTCATTTTCGAGAGATTCAGCAGTCTAGCCAATGCATAGTCCATGCATTTGTGATAGGACGGTGACATTTAGGTTCTGTGTTTCGTTTGGATAAGGAAGAGGGTAGGAACTGGCTGTGCTAATAGGTATTAGTGGCAGTGCGATGTACAGGGTGTATGTCTGTTTTCTGGTGCCATAGTTGCTTGGGCGATCTAATAAGTTATCCATAGCTGGTTATATTGGGCAGGGATTGATATCTGCCTATAAGTATGTTGGTGGCTAGAATAAGAGGTTGTCGAATAATGGTTGCATCTGTTGGGTGATTGGGTGGGCGGCCATGTTAGAATTGTGTGGAAAACAGTTCTATGCATTGTTTAGAGAGTTGACATCTATGGGATCGGTGGTGGATGCCTTGTGGGGTAATGGGTGAGCATCCGTTATAAAGTGTTAAGTTTAGTTATTGTGCGTATCCGTGACAAAGTTTTATGTTTTGTTATTGTGCTTTTGGAAGGAGTGAGGTTCACTAGTTAGTGCCTGCACTCTTATGTCATCCATTACTGGACTCGGTTATGTTGAACCATAACAGTAGGGAACATTTGTATTGTTAATGGAGTATTAGCTGTAGGGTGCATGTGTACGGTGAATGTGACATCTGCAGCACTGCATTTTCTATTTTTTTTTATAGAGGTATGACTGGAAGTGCGCGTGGCTGTGAACATTAATTTCCAAACTGTCATGTATGTATGGTACTACGTAGTTTTCTTGTACAACAATTGTAACACCTCATTCATGCCATGTAATCCCTTCTTTCTTCCTCAGTTATTAGGGTTTTTCACAAAGGACATTTATCCCTTGTGCTATTATTTAGCTTCTTTATGTCATACAAGATGCATTCCGTTTACTCAAGTGATGTTCCTTTATGTTCAGCATGCGTTCTTCCAATTCCCTTTTGTTATGAATATTAAGGGGGGAGGGGTGTGTTGTGGTTACTTGGTGTGTGATCTGAAGGATGTGAGTGTTCTGCTATAACACGTTGTGTGGAATGCTGGTGAAAGTTGAGTGTATGCATTCTGAGGGGGACCGTTACCTACTGACTAGATGAGTATCAAGTCCAGCCTGGGTGGTGGTCTCGGTTTACCCACATTTATCTATAAAACAGACTGTCTATCTGTGAAATGTGCACTACTGAAGGAGGTTATAAAGAAGACTTGTGTGCAACCAGCCTCTCCATCAATCTTAACATTAGCCTTCAACTTATCGTGTGCAAAAATTATACAGGTGGGGGGAGGGGGGATTGCCGACTGGCTCACCTGTACATGTTGCCCTGGAATTAATGTGGGATTGCCTCACCACCACCGCCACTATTCCTCAGCATGCTTTCTGTACCCGATATACAGGTTTTCCCTTTACCTTTGCTGTGTGTAAACAGTTCTCGATAAGTCACCCCCTGATGCGATGTGATCAGCTGTGGAATCAGACATTGCAACTGTTTGGAGAAAATGAATACATGTTTTTGAATTTTTCTTTTATAAAAGGTTAATATGTGTATTCTCATGTTGCCGTGACTGCTAGGTAACAGCTTGCTTGATTTATAAAACGTAAATTCTGTCAAAACGGAGGGTATGCTTTTTTTTTTTTTTTTTACAAAAAGGTGAGTTGCCAGTAAAATATTAATGGGAGATAGTCTGGAATGGGGTGAAGGAACCCCCAGTATCCATAGAATGTTTATATTCTACAGGCTACTTTGGATTTCCAACAAAAATGTATCTTCAAATGAGAGATTAGGTCAACTCCCCTTTTAAAGAAGGCAGATTTGTATGGAAATTCCCAAAATCCCCCTTTGGAAAAAGGCAGCTTGTGGAGATTAAGAAAATTAACTTTAAGGAGACTGCACCTTAGAGACATTAGGAAGATACACTACTGTACATGTCACCACTACAGGGGGTTTAGCATATGAACGTAGCCTCAACACAGGATTATAAAAGTGACCCCTGTAAAGAAAGTGCCCATATGCAGGAAATAAGAGGAATTCTTCCAATAAAAGTAAGCCTTAGGGCCAGGAAAGTGGCAGTATTTTTCAGAGAAGAAAACAATCCCCCTTATAAAGACGGTAGATAGTTCAAGATTTAAGTGCTCACCTCTCAAATGGAGTAAGCCTACATTTTGAAAGTTCGAACACGGCAGGACAACCTTTACCCTTTTGAGATCGATAAACTGAGTGCCATTACATTGGGTAATAAAACCACTATTATTAAAGCGCATAGAAGTGGGAGGAATCCGGCATGAAGCACGATATGAATAAAACATATGTATTTTTTTTCAAAAGAAGGTGACGTCTAACCCTGGTTAATGAGGCACCCTCCCCCCTTCTCCGAGCAGAGCAGGACTGGAACAAGCAGAGCATTAAATGCAGGCCTCACTCCATGCACGATCATTGTTACCTGTAAACCTGGCAAACAAAGAACCTCTCTTTTGGGACTGGGAAGAGCCTCTCTTTAGGGACCGGCGCTTGTGTGAAGATGGAACTGCTGAGCAGATGAAACAAAATACAATGGAGAGATGAGAGAGGAAGAGTTTGCATGAAAACAGAGTTATAGGAAGATAGGCTGGAAATAAGGTGGGGTAATGAGACAGGCATGAATAAAATAAATTTGGAGGAGTAGACCAGACTGGAATACAGCAGGAAGGTCAAAGGAGGGAAGTAAATAAGGCTGGAAAAGGGGGAGGAGACACATACACAGGGGGAGGGAAGTGGCAGGTAACAGGCAGCAAATAGCGGGATGGACAGGAGCCTACAGGACGTTTCCTTGCTCTGCCCCGAAATCTGTTTGCAGGTTCTTGTACATCCCACCCACACTATGACACACGTTGACAAGTCAGGCTAACAGCAGTGCAAGACGGACATCAAACAGGGGGAGACGAGGCATGCTTCAAACATCAAGGCTCTATTAATGCAGATGCTAGAACTTGCATATATGATGAATGTAGAAAATATATTAAGAACGAAAGTCTAATTACGTGCAGGATGCTCACAGTGCAAACCTTTATTTCCCCCTAACAGCCTTACTAAATGATAGCAGCGCTTTCTGATCTACTGCCTTCTGGGAGTGGTGGCATGCTTAGTATGTAAGCTTATTGAAGCTGGTTTCTTGGTTGAAGTTAGACAACTCTACTGAACCACTATGTGCTTAGATGTGTGAAGTTATTTTAATATCGTATACATTTTGCCTACCTAACGGTTAAGGTTACAGCTAGAGTTTGTGTTTTTCTTTCAATATAATTCTATTAATATCATTAAGTCCTTTCAAAGTCTCATGACATAGCTTTGCATAACAACCACCTGTATGTGTAAGCAGGTTTTTGAGAAATCATACAATGTATGTGAGTGTACAGTAACATTTGATTGTTCACTCAACATACTTTTAAAAGAACAAGGACTAAAAGTCTTCTACATATGTATTAGCTTGAGAGGTGTGTTGGCAAAATACGTGGTCTTACTGCCTGACGAGTGCTTTGCCTCTGTTGGTGCTTTTGACATAGCCATCTGCTATACCTGTAAACCGGTCAGAAGCACTGATGAGATAGCCAATAGTCCTGTGAGTCAATTAAAAGCATCAATAACGTGAACCTTGAGCATTTCTAAATCATCTCCTGGAAATCTTTGTCTTCGATTGTGTTCTGAACAGTACAACTTGTGCAGACACAGTGACCAGAAACAGAAGCACTGCATTAGGGGCATGAGCTTGAGGGTACAAAAGCCATGAATTTCTAGCAGGAATAGAGAGCAAAAGCGGATGAAAACAGCAAGAGAACACTGGCGTTGCGGAAAAGAGGACAGGAGGCCTAGAAAGTGAGAGAAAATAGATGGCACGGAAAAGAGAAAATGGTTTTAGTTGAAGCCAGACAGATTAAGAAACGTATTAAATCAAGACAGATAGGAAACACATGAAACAGTATTGCAAAGGCAAAAACGATATTGCTTGGCAAATGGAACACGTTCAGCAGCTGGGAAAAGAGAAGTTTCTGAAGAGCCAGGGAGAAGGTCCCAATCAATGGATAAGTCAGAAGTGTGTTTGTGTGTGCAGGACCGTGGGAGAGAGGAATGTAAATGTGCCCACAGCAGAAGGGGAGCAACAGTGAGTGAGCTTAGAGAAAGAGAAATTGTCAGTGGAAGACAAAAGGCATCATGGGGAGAGGGAAAGCACAATAGAGTGAAATGAGAGTGAGAATCAATCTGAAAGCTTGTGAAAGCTTTTACAATGGATGATGGGTGTCAATGCCAGAATCCTTCAGAAACTGCTGGAACTTTGACGATAAGCATAACAAATTACTTACCTGTAACAAAGATTCGAAGCTTGACATCGGTTACAGATTCACATACACGGGATTTTCCCACTAATTACAGAAGTGTAGTTAACGTAAAAGAATTGTGGGTATTAACAACATAGTAACCAAAAAACCACAATATTTCACTCTTCAGTGTCATCTTCAATTTTTAAACCACATTTTTAGGATTGAGTCTTTATAATAGCCAAGCATGCAATAATTGCTCCCTTGGATCTAATGAAATGTGTATTTATTTATTTTTGCATTTATTTAGGTAGGTATCTAGGCGCTAGTTTCATATTTATAACGTGCTCGTTTTTCTTTTTTTTTTTTTTCTTTCCGCAAGCGTGGGTCCGGGATTCGAACCTCCGTTTGCTGAGCGTGGACTTGCTTCCAAGACCCGCATGCCACAGAGCTATCCTCCCTTGCCACAGAACTATCTTCATTCATTTACAAGATGCCTGTAAAATCCATCGAGCTAATTCACTCTTACTGGTGGCATTTCTTTCATGTTGATTAGTGAAACAAACAATGAATTGACTAATTTCCCAGAAGTCTTCTGTCTGATCTACGGTCGTCTAATGAATGTGAACATATTTCTGACGTGAACTAGTTCGTTAAATTATATAAGACGTGCAAGGGTTCAATATGTAAAGGTGAGACCACTTCGGTGCAAATCGTAGATGCATTCTTCAAACTAAATGTTCCTTGGATGTGGAATACATTCACAAGAATATCTAATAAACTTAGTAGCAATACAAAATGCAGCGTTAAGAGTAAAATGTATTAATAGTATATTTGCGGACTATCTAATAAGGGGTAGGACAGAGCATCATGAATCTGAGACTGATTTTGGTCTCCAAGCAGGTCGCGGCAGGTATTCAATTCTGAATGGTTTAGAAATGTGGAAATCCAGGGCGGTATACAGTGATGAATCCGAGGATGTCATCACTCCTTTCCCGGAGGTAGCCTCTTCTCATGTGGCCAGGGGATGGCAGTCGTTATCTGATACGAACTCTCAGGGTGGCTAAGCAAGGGAGGATCACAAGAGGAGAGACGACTCTCAGAGGAATGGACAGGCATCCTCATATGAGACATGGTATCCCCCCTTTCCTTTTGGGATTATTCCCTCCATTCCCCATGCCTTGATACCATATTGTGACAACCCCTTCAACATTCTGTAAAAGCTGCCGACCAAATTTATGAACATTTTCCATCCAGTAAAACAGCACATACTGAGCCGAAGAAGGACTGCAAGGGGAAAGAGTGTGAACCATAATGTGCAGTCTAGTGTTGTGAAGAATGTTATTGGTCCAAGACTTCTGTGAGGCTGGAGGCGGGAGTTCCAATCAGCTGCTGCGAGAAAATGGAGAGGCCTTCCTTTTCCAAGCATTGGCTTGGAGACTGACGAGAGACCCAGGTTGCAGTGCAGGGCAGACAGTGTCCCAATCCAGGAGCAAACCTCCAAGGCAAGCGAGTGGAGGCGGCGAAAGAGAGCTGACCCAAGCACTCCTGGGTGGTTTGGGCATACCAGGAAGCAGATGGAACCGAAGGTCATGGCCGTACAGCAGTGCGGGCGAGAGGAGAGGTGCAGAGGCGAGCTCCATACCAACCATTGTAAAGATATCATGAAGCATGACAGACAACATATTCACTTTCTTAACAAAAAATGACTTTAGTTCATATGTCAGGATGAATTAAGGCCTAACTTGCCCTATGCTAAGGTGGGGTTTCCCTACCTAAAGAAACTAAGGATAGTCTGTGTCAGTAAATCCAACGTAAAAGTCTGTCATTGAACAACCTATACTTGCCCTCACAACTAAAGATACACAATGTGTAGGGATGGCAGCACCAAAAGAAACAGTGTTCAAAATAAAGTTCTGCGCTTCTTCCAACTCGGGCTTGTTTCAGCTTCCGGTCCCCAAATTCTAAATAGTTCCACAAAAAGGACTCCGGGTTCCCTTGCCCAAGTGTAGCACAATTCCAGGATATCTCAGGGTTCCCTTCCCCAAGTTCAACACAGTGCAAGGATGCCTCAGGATTCCTCTCCCCAAGTTTAACACGTTTCCAGGATATCTCACAGTTCTCTTCTCCAAGGTTAACACAGATCCACACAGTTCAAGTCTCTTGACTTTCACCAATATTGTCAGCTTCACTTTATTCTCTTTTTGACTCATATTAATTCACACAGATGCTTTCTTTCACTTCAGCAGTTGCATCACACAGTCTCTGGGCTTCTCTTGGCTCTTTCCTAAGTCGGGCTTCTCTGTCTAGGCGCAGTTGTCTGGCTACTCGGTCCACCCATTGCAAGTCACGCAACCGATAACCCATGGCACTTTGTGATGCGCCTAGTTCTTGATTAACACCGGTTTTCGACATAGCACCAGTGTCAGTACTTAACATGTGCTGTGCTTTCACTTTGGCAGTCTTTTGGCTTTGCCACAACTTGCATTCACCTTATTATGTGGTGTATATCTTCTTCCACCACCTTGCGTTCACCTTGCCCCTCTTAGTTGCACCAACTTGTTTTTTTACATTAACTTTTCATTTAGTTGATAAATATTCATGACAGCTTTAACTTTGTTTCTCAATGCTTCTTTGCAAGTTTCACTACTTTTACAATACCACATCATTTGCTTTCCACTGGTGCTATAATTTCACATGACTTCCATATCTTATCTTTAGTTCGGTATCCAATATATACTGTTGCATTTCTCAAAATACTTGACAACTTTTTCATGATTTCTCCATTTGGGTTCCAAACCCCATTCTCATAAGATTTTTGCTCGTTCCCGAAGATTAAATGTCCAAGATCCGCCCCCAGAGCACCCTGGAATGAGCATTCCCTGTCCCACTCACTGGGGGCTGCTCTGCTTCGCCTAGCATCTTCTTGCCATTCGTAGTCCTTCTCTCCACTCCCAGGTATGCATCCTGAGCTCCAGCGAGCAGCGCACGCTGTCCGGAAACATTCGCACAGCGTGCTGCAGGAGTTAGGAGGTTTCTATGTTCCCCTGGGAAAACACGGCTCTGTTAACTGTTGGGGCCCTGGTTCTCTCACGGCCACCTTGGGTCGCGGCACCTCTCCCTTCTACTGGCAACACACAGCGTCCTCTCTGCCGGTCCTACTCTAGCCTGCTCCTCGCCAGACAGCTGCCACCTTCTCTCGAGCAAGGTTCTTCGTGCTTTGCTGCTTGGGCCTCCTTTAAAGCACATGTAGCCTTCCAATAGGTTGCAGGTGCAAGTAGTTTACCTGACCCTCATTACACCAATGAACTGGACATGCCTGATCCTCCATGGGCATCTTCCTCATCATAGTACCACCATGATGAAACTGACTAGAAGTGTGCATTACTCCTAGTCGCCTCTTCCTCATCCCAGTCTTAAAGGTATATGAGTGAGGGTTATAGTGTGTGTATGGAAGGGATAGGTACTGAGTGATTTGGAATATTCCTCCAAGTTGTTTTACGTTCTGGTTTGGTATAGGTTTGAGGTGTCTGGGAATCAACATAAGCGTTTTGATGGAGTTCTACCTGAACCATATAGAGAAAGCTCCTTTCTAGAACTCTTATAATAAGGGTGTCTCCACTGGTTACTCTAAAAGGAGGGAAAGGGGGTCTGTTGACAGGACCCTATAAAAGCTTCCAGGATGGAAGATTCATCATGAAACGTGAAAGGACAGTACTGCATCTCACTTCAGGTCTCCCACTCCCCAAGGTACCTCCAACCCAGGTTTTCTTTCCTCAGATATCCACCGCCAGGGTCGGGGTCCAAAGCGGTGGCCTTTGCTGGCTACCTGAGCAGAGGAAGTTGGGGAGAAAGAGGCAAGGGCGCCCTCAGGCTTCTCACACTGCGCAGTGAAGCAGTGCCAGTTGAGAGTTGAATCGCCAGACAAAGAATGAAATTGCGGCGGGACCAGGATTTGTTACGGTGCAAGGGGCTAGAGCGTTCCGTGCCGCTGACCGATGAAAGCCGCTCGAGTCCAGCAAATACAGAGAAGAGTTCCCAAATGTGTACAATTGGAGTGAGAACGCACATGTCGTTGGTGAACCCAGATGGCAGAATGGGATGCTGCCAATGAGGCAAAGAGTGAATTGGTTGCCAAGAGTGGGGAAGAGAGTAATCCTCATTGGAATCAGTGTCATCGTCATTATTGTTACAAGTTTCATCTGAAGCAGGGACTGGTTATAGAGTCACATTTGTTAACACATTACCATGTTAATTAGCTTCTCTCCTTATCACACTGAAGTGGTTGGGGGTTTTTAGGAGCTTTGAATGGAGGATAGCACAGGGCCAACATGCTGGTCTTGGAAGCAAGACTACACAAAGCAACAGAGGTGCGAATCTCGGATCTGCGTTTAGAAACCGAACTCGGGTACGGTGTTCGGCGCGTTATATAAAAACAATAACATTTCATACATTCTTGAAAACTGCTCGACCTACATGTAAATCTTGTCCAGCATCTGAATCAATGTAATATTTTATTTAGTGAATGTATGTATAGACATCAAAAGTGTGGATCAATGGTCTCTTGCACTGAGATTTCCACTATAGCTTCTTTCCCTGGTAGAAAATGCTCTCAGTTTACTTTGCAACGGTTATGTGGCTTGTTTATAACAAAGTGGAAGTTAATTAAGATTGTGATTTTTGCACTCATAGTTCTTGGCCTTCACCCACCCTCCAATAAACTCATGGGGCCTCCACTGGCACCAAGACATGGGCAAGAATTGTTTCCCAGCAAGAACCATTAAAAAGCAATCCGAGCCAGGCTCAGGAGTGGCGTTACGCACCAGGCCCATCAAGTCCCCAATGACAATGTACGTACCCTCTGCCTTTTTCTCTATATGTTGCCATAATTCAGAGGGAGCTAGTACAGGGCCGGAGATTGCCATTGTCTGGAGGAAGGGCAGGGGTCGGGGGCAAGGAGGGGTGTCAAAAGGAAAACAAAGTCACTAAGGTGAGTAACTTGTATTCACTAGGTACGTTTGGTACCCCTTCTTTCAGGCTCATGGAGTTTAAAGCAATGCAATTAGGAGAGGGCAGCCTGACCTAATGCGAATGTAGAACAATCCCTGCAAAACATGTGAAGAGTAGGCTGTGTGGGTGCTTGCAGTGGGTTCTAGAGGAGCATGGCACCAAAATGCAAGACACCCCTGTAGCTCTGAAGAATGTTTGCAGATTTCCACATAATGATATGATGAACCGAATGAACAAAGTTCTCACAAAGCAAATTTGTATGACCCTACACACATAGTAATGGACAGATCACTTTCGGAGAGAGTCTACTGCAACAAAAAGCAGCATAAACAAATATGCAGAAAGCACTAATGTGTCTGGCTAACGTCCTTAACTTTACGAGCAACACTGTGGTTCCTTCAACCAAGAAAACTAGCATGGTCCCTTCAACCAAGGAACTCTTCAACACATCAGTTTGAGGTCACTGGTAGCAAGGGGTGCAAAAGCCTTAGAAGACAGAACAAAAAGAACTAGGTTGAAATACCGGGTGAGCTTAAGCAGGAAATTACATATGAAAAACTACTAAAAAATGCTGAACTAGAGGATTAGGAAAGCCTTGCCCGATTCCATCTTCATTCCTGATGCAGCCAGGTTGGATGAATAGGAAATAGCATCTTTCAAGGGTGCTCTAAAGGATTCACCTTTTTCCTCAAAGGGCACGCGAGAGCCACTTCACTTGTAGTGTGTCCTTGCGTGGCAATTCTTTGCTACCTAGATGACTGCCAGATTCCCTTTGGAAATGTCAACATACCATATAATTGTTAGGCTGTTCTGTTGTGCAGGTCATAGTTTGCTTGAAAAAGTTGCATCTGAAAAAAAGCATAGCCAGGATGTCGGAGCACCAGACAATGCTCGTTCAAGAGGTATTCTGTAAACATTCTGAATTTCATCAGCCCCCAGGTTTCCTAGCCAATCCAGAGGAAAAGCATCTCCAAGAGATGGGTTTATGCCCCATGATCATGGCATACATTGGAAATATGATTTGTTTACCTCAAAACCACGGTTCCATGTAATGTCCCCTCAAAAATATCGCCATGCAAAAAAAACGTTGAAAAATTGCCGTTTTTTGCGGGGACATTACTGCATGCAACATGCAGGGGACACCCCTGCAACTCCCAAACCCTTTTCTTTCCCGGGGAAGCCGGGGACACTGCTGCCATGCCCGCTCCCCCTGTCCCTATATATATGGTCACCTACATAATGCTGCCACAACCTTTTCCGGCAACATATACGGCAACCATATATATAGGGATATTATTACCTGATACCAAAACCACAATCTCTGAAACAGAGAGAAAGAAAACATGAGTGACCTCCCTGAAAACATATGAAACTGCCTTGCAGAATTACTCAAGAATTTAGGTCTGTGGATACAGAAATCAAAACTTCTCACACAAGACACAGAGGAGCAGCACTGGGTTTTTTCAATACCAACAGGGCGGGGGGGGGGGTCTTCCCGTTGATTCAAACCATTGAAAAGCAAAAGGTGCTGTTGTCCATTCAAAGCACCCTTGGGTCACCGGATCCACATTCGCTGAGGCATAGAGTGAGCAGTTGGGTTTATCAATCTGCTCCTGTGGCCGTTTTACCCAATTGTTCATTATTTAACATCCAGTTTGGATACAGTGGACAACAGATGCTTCAACTCATGGGTAGGTATGGTGCGATAAAACTGACACCGCGAATGGGCCTTTACTAGCGCCTCCCAAACTAAAAAAGATAGGCAGACACTGTGGGGTTAGTGGGTGCATTTAGGGTTGTTCATTCCCGGGATGTCCGGTATTTCTTCCTTCTGGGACTCGGGCTCATTAACCAGTTTGGCCTTTTTTCTTCTCGCCTGGTCCAGACGCTCACAGCGTGAGGGAGGTCCACAACCTTCCAAGGGGAATTAAAGATCATTCTCCTTTAGTACTTCCTTTGGGATTGCAAAGACTGTGTCCAACAGGGATATGGAAATTCAACGCTTGACATCTAGAGGATACTTTGGCTATGGATGGGATAGAATATAAATAAGGGATCCATTGATAATGCATACTCTATGTGAGAAGAGGCAGTCATGCATTGGTCTGGTGGGGTGAGAGAGTGCCTTGGAGGGGTTGTAGGCACCATGGCACTAGATTTCCGAGAACGCTGTGGGATGGGTTACGTGTACAAAAAGGAGCCGTGCCCTGTGCTTGTGTTTAAAGTTACACACAGCATTGGTGCTCTTCAGCCTGCGTGTGAGCGAGGGAAAAACACTTCATGGAGCCGGCGGAAAGGAGCCCAGTTACCACTTCTTCATGCATTCCCAAGAATGGAGTGAGGAAGCAAACCGGCGCAGGGTGTCAAAAACACCTTGCGGCCGGAGACATGTTTCGCCAAAGAGTGAGACCATGTTTCACTGAGGGTGGAATTCTGGAGGCATTCTTAAGACAGCAGATGTCAAGAGTCATTCATGCACGCCAACTACAGCCTCTCAGCTGACGCCGGGGTCCAGAGGCATTGGATGGTTTGCTTTGTTTGTCACGTGTGATGCAACACGTGCAGCGGGACAGTATAAACTCACATATGTTTGTGTGTTTACTTCTAGATGAAAGGACTTGCTACACAAGGAGTGGACCAAAGATGGCCATTATCTGTTATCAAGATCTGTGGGGTTGGCATTGTGTTTGGACAGTTCATGTTTCAGTGTTTGTGGCTGCGTCTGTAGTCACCTACATGTTTTGGGGTACAATCCAGGTGCCCAGATGTGTTTTCATGTCCTAATTTCATGAGACCAGCTAATGAAGACAGATCATTCCAATGGAAGATTCAGTTTAAGGAAGTTTCAGACTTAAAGTGTGCATGTTTTCCCAAGAAACTCCCCTACCTATCCAGCTTCTGTACCCCAACCCCCTTTCCGGAGTGCCTACATTCCCATGCTTAGCCAGTACCACAAGAAGAATATGCACAAATCTATTGTCGAGTTGCTGTGGGTTTATTTGTAATAACAATTCAAAATGATGAATTGATCCATAATATATGTGGGTGCAGCGCATTAGGTCCCTTGGTCCTTTTTCTGTATTTTGATTATTTACAATATGCAAACAAAACTTGGATGCTTATACCTATCAAAATTTCTTCACAAACATATTCAGGTGGAAAACAAATATCTATTCAAAATAAAGGCAGATGTCAATTGGTCGATGCATTTCAGACCAGTGAAGGCCCTTCTTGAGGGCATGGGCTCTAAAACAAGATACAAAGAAACATATATGTGACCTCTCCAAGGAAATCAGATCTAAACTAAATTAATAACTTAAATAATTTTGACTGTACCTGGCCTGTGCGCAAAGAAAGGATAAAAAAACACCAATACAATCATGTGTAATCAGTATAAAGAATAATCTGCAAAATAATATAATAGGATAACAAATGTTAGCCTAATCATAAAACAATTGAACAGTTTGTGCGATCTTCAAGGTATGCTTTTGGATAATTATAATTTTTCTACAGTCTTGAGAATGTGAAGACTCTAGGTCCTCAGACTCTGCCAAATGCTGTTCCAGCTCAGATGAAGAGGCAAACATATGTCCAAGCCTAACAAGATTCATCATGCCTTCAAAAGTGGTCACTCTATGACCTTCAACCCAGCCACTGAAGTTTTTCAAAGAAACATTCACATAAGTCATCCAAGCAATATTCCCTCTAATTAATGTTAAGTGCGGAAATGGTTTGCTTTCGTGCAGACATTATCTTCCATGTGTGCAACGGACTAACAAGGAAAGCCACCTCAGAGCGTGCAAAGTTAGTGAGTTATCTGTGGGGAGTGTGAAATGCAATTTCCCCCATCCCAACCACTAAAATACATTACAAATTAGTGTAAAAGGTGCATCTTAGAACACTTATTCTCAATATATTGAGATAATAATCGAATGTTTTATACACAGGTCTAAGAGAAGTCATAAACCAATCCAAGTTCTGCCACAGTATCTAGCAAAAATGATCCCCTGCGTAGAGAAAAATACAGGTGCTAAAAGAAATCAATATATCCTCACTATAAACAGTGGGTTTAGATTTAGTTATTCATTTGTGGAGGGGCAAACACTGCTCAGGGCCAACTGAGAACATGTTATATGCTAATGAGAAAAAGACTCGTGGGTTACAAAGAACTTATGTTGCTGGAAACGAACACAGACAATGTTATTTGCCGGACAGCATAATCACAACCAAAAAACATGCTAATAAGAGTTGTGCCATTAGAATTAAGTAATCTAGGGGCAGGAGAACATGCCCCTGACACAAATCATGTAAGTCATCGGAATTTCTGCACCAAAGAGCATGATAATCAGAACTCTTATGCCAATGTTGTCATCAACACTACATGGCCCTCAGAACAGAGCATGGACAACCCAAACTCAGAACAAACCCTACTGTACATTTACTCCTATACAGAGGCAACTACTGCCAACAATAAAATGAATAAAAATGAGCTGAAAAAAATAGATGAAAATTGACACATAGGAGCGTAGCCCTCCCTCTGCATCCACCCAGAACGTTACACTGATATTTTCAGATCAGTGGTAACAGCAGAGCAGATTCACTGGAAGGATCTCCAACAATATCACTGTCTGATCCGAAGAGAAACTTTTAAGGAAAAAGATATTTTATTGGAAAGAATCTTCGATTAAAAAAAGAATCTGTTCTACAGTTAAAAATAGTTTCCATCCTATAAAGTATCCCCAATGGCCATGTAAATTAGTTTGTACAGCCTCAAAAATCATTAGACTTCAAACTAACAACACGCATTGGCAATGCCAACAGTTTTTGCTTTTGTGTAGGCACGGGAAAGGCATTTGCCAGGTGCTGCCGTAGTGGTATCAACTGGCCATCGAAGGTAGCAGCTGCAAATTGGTGCAAGTACTTGGGCCTATAATAGCAGTGCCTTGCATATTCCTACTACTACACAAGCCAAAATTATTGGCTTTGCCAATGCTTGTTTTAACAGTATGTCGGTGATGGACATGCATAGTGCCTATACATCGAGTGGCTGAAGTCAGACCTGATTAAGACATTTTATTACACCAGTAACACATTTAAAGCTTCAATTAAGTCATTAACTCTCAGAAGACTGCTTTGAAAAACACTGGCAGGCACCTTCAGCACAATGTTTGAAGGTAAGGCTTGATAAAGCTGGTGCACAGAGATCTCAGTAGTGTTTTAGGCAGCGAGGTGCAGGTAGTGGTTAGAAATGGCCATAGGGATTAGTGTAGGGCCATTGCCAGTCTATGGGTGGCTAAATATCCAAACACCTACAAGCTTTGTATCCCTCCTCATGTGCCATGTCTTTCTAGCTGTGCTCTAATGCAATAGTTTTGGCTTACATGTGGCGCTTCAGCACCACCGAATAGCCCCACCGAAAAACATGGAAGTAAACGCTTATCAAAGTCCTGTTTGTAATCCTGTCGTAAAACGTGAAATGTCTGGGTACAACGTTTTTGCCCCTGCCCTCCCCCCAGCCTAAACAAAATGAAACAAATGGAAGCCTCACTGAGGTTCCTTGAAGCGCACCATTAAACGATACCACATCGTTTTACTTTAAATATTAACAGCAGCCTTGCTAAGAGGTATAACAGGCACGTGCCTTCTCCTGCAATTAACTGTTATAGGTTAAACAAGATAGTGGGGATGTCAGACGCTCTAAGAACAGAATAACTGATTATGTTAAAAAGCCCTCAGCATTTAAAAAAAAAATAGAAGGTACAGTTTCCTAGACCGTGTGGTAGGTCAGAAGAAGGAGACAGGCTAGTTTTTGTCAGATGCACCAAATGGTTTATTGTAGCAATACGAAAGTGACTTATCTATCCTATTCTATGGATTTTCCCTACCTAACAAAACTAACTAGTGGGTTATGTTATGTTGATTTATACTGCATACCGCTACCAGCTAAGAGTAGTTTCTAACTACATACATGGCTCTGCAAGAGACAAAGGCTGGATGTGTTAGCGGGGATAGGATAGGTTCAAAAGAAACCAGGAGGAACTGGAGTCTGTGAGTGGTGTCTTGCATGTAGGAGTTGGTTCAGGAGGCCCTGTGTGTTGTAACTGTATGGGTAGGACTCAGTGCCTCGGATGTGTGCTGGTAGATGTGTTGGGTATGTGCGTGTCGTGTGATGTTACGGTGGGGTTTGTGGTCGTGCGCACTGGTTAGGTGCATCCATAAGGGGGCCCAGAGTCGCAGATGGCTTTAGGTGTTGCATATTTCATGTCTGTGTGTATCTGTGTACAGTAAAGTAAAGAACCCCTCATACTTCGCGCTTGGCCAATATAGTCATGTGTCTTTTTAGAAGGTGGTCCATAAAATTTGTATCCCAAAGTCTCGAGTTGGTTTGCTGGTGCAATTTATTTCCTGGTAGTAACTGGTGCAAAAACAGTCAACAAGTGTTTCGACTAGGTGTCTTTTTCAAGGCCAATCAGTTCTTATTTTTAAATTGTCAGAGATATTAGTTAGAGCCTTCTGTTAGGAATCAGCTCTAGTAAACTAAATTCAGGAAAATCCATTCGTCTCGCTCGTTGGAAATAAAGTATATGAATAGGTGTCCTGTAAGGATTCACCTGGACTCTGCTCTGCGTTTACTTCTCACACGGGAGCCAAGAACATATGCTCCCTTTGCAATGTACAGAATAATACAATTTTGGGAATCGATTATGCCAACTGGGTCAAAAACCATAAAGTGAATATTGAATTGAGAAAGTACTCAAGGCTTGAAATGTATTCTTGAGATTAGAAGCCTGAAACCCTGTTTCATGCACTCTTAAAAAAGCCTAAGTGTGGGTGATCAACCTTATGTTTTTGTTTTTTCCTATCATTTTTTTATTTATCTTTTGTAATACAATATAATGTAAAGTTTGAGACCAAACTAAATCATTTAATAAAAGAAATAGTTTACTATAGTACATACCCTTCCCAACCTCATTTCTCTTTTCTCCTGCTTCCCTCCTTCCTTTTCATCCACAACCTGTTCAGTCAGCTGGCTGGTCGCCCGGTGCACCACCAGAGCCTCACAGGTCCCAGGCTCCCCGCCAGTCCTGCATTTGCTTCCCGGCCTCTGCACTCTGCCTTGCATTACTGCACTCGGAATACACTCCATGACAATGCCACCCAATCTGCACTTAACCCTGGCCTCTGCTGGACTAGGCAGACTTTTCCCCCTCCCTTCTGTCTGCGCACTTGCACAACCTTGAATGTACTAGACTTAGCAGGTTTGTCTGTCCTGTCCTCCTCTATCTCCCCTTCCCTAGCTTGCTGTGCCTGCATGCATAGTTGCATTGATGACCAACCTTTTTTGTCCTGTATCCCCTCCCTTCTGCTCCCCCCCCACTTTTCACCTCAACCTTTGGCACGCACTTATAGTAGTAGAAATGCCCTGGCCTAGTATGCTAGTTATTGTTAGAACATTCAGAATCTTCAAGTCCTTGTGTATAAGCGCTTTACAAAAACAATTACTTGGTCCTCGTGGCTGCAGCACGGTAGTATAGCCCGAGAGCAGAGGCTCCCACAGCATTGCTCATTCAGAAAGAACATAACATTATGTTGGAAGAAAAACGATTGTTTGTGTGCCATATTCAGTACATGCATTATTGGCTAAAAATAATAATACTCTTAGATATGAAGGCATACTTGTACCTGATTGTACCCGACATGCTCTCTCTACCCTACTAACCTGCTAGACTCCCCTAGTACTGCGTTATTATTTGATGGTCATAGCTTGCTCCGATCCTTAGATTTAGGGTTACATAGGGGTTCAATCAACCCATTGAAGTTCAATAAACACCCTTGAACTCACTTGTCTGTGTTCACTGTTTGATATCATGCCTTCCTTACATGTGGTGTCAAGAGTGGGATATGATTCAATTGACAAGAATTGAGAACCCATGCTGGTAATCGTCATATCACCAGAAGAGGAAAATAGGATCATTGAACTCCTTGAGTCTGGTAGAATATCCGCTCTGAAAGAGGCCTTGTTTTCCCAGCTTCAAGTCCCAATTGGCTAACGAGATTTGTTTTTCAAAACCCAGGTATTGTTAGATACTCTTCTGATCTCCCACTATAACATCGAACAATGGGATTGAATAGTCTTAAAAATGAGACCCTCACACATCTTCATTAGATGAATATACACCTTTTCCGGAACCTTTCCTTTTTGGTACCAGGCTAGTTTTGATCCTAGCCCATCTGGTTTAGGGATAAACATACCCAGATCTTCCCCTCCGTCAGGATCAAGCTCACAAAGGAGGCAGATGAATTGGGAACCCTCTCAGAGGAAGTTGAGACCCATTATTTTTCGGACTCAGAAAGTATCATGGAGGGACCCCTTACTCCCCGGAGGACATGGCCAACCTCAAATCTATCATGGCCCAGCTGGCTACCCATCAGATTCAGGCCGAAGCCGGTCTTCAAGTAAAATTAACAAAATGAGTCGACCTACAGGCAAGACCTCTACTACCTCAAGGGATACTACAACCTTATCAGGAGGGCGAAGACCTAGGGGATTTCTTTTTACATTTTGAGTAACTAGCTGAGCAATTGGGATGGGAAGAAAATCTAGAAAAATATTTGGTGCCCCTATTGAAAGGCGAACTATAGACCACCTACCAGCTACTTAACCTTGCCCAGGGGGCTACCTTTATATCCATAAACAAGGGACTTCTTAAAAGGGTAAGACAAACCTGTAACTTCAATTGACAGAAATTAAGGGCCATTACATAAAACCCTGTTGAAACCCCCCTCGAGTTGGTGAAACAAATTAAGAACAGGGCCTCGCTTTGGATTAACCACAAGACAATGGAAGAATTGGTAGAAATTATCACTCTGGAACAATTCACCAACTCTTTACTTCCCTTTTAATAGAAAGCAGTATTGCAGCTAAACCGACCCACCCTAATCTTGGCTTTTGAGACTGCCCAAAACCACAGAGACGGAGTAAAACACTTTCACTCTACACAGAAGTGAGGAGCATAAAGATCACAAACTTACTTACCGCTCTCAATGGGATAGAAGGGGAGGGCTCTCTAAACCCAAAGAGTGGATTCTGAAAGAACCAACAGAAGTCAGAAGACCAGACCCGAGGGGTAGAGAGGAAAGCAGGAGAGAAGAACTTAGAGGAATTAAACCACCACCTCCTATTTGCTTTTCGTGTAAAGAAACTGGCCATCTGGCCAACACTGCCCTAAAAATCGAAAGCACCTATGGAAATAGGGTGCCTAAAAGGGGACAAGTGGGAGGAAACAGAGGCAGATTTATAAACCTTCAGCATATCTCTATGCCAGTTTTCAGCTGACTTTACGTATGAAAAAGCCCTGGTGAATGGAAGACCTGTAAAGGGGCTAATTGATTCAGGTAGAAAACAGACCGTCATAAGGGCCGATTTGGTTATCAAAACAGACCTAGAGAATGCGACTCTAGTTAGATTCACATGTGTACACAGAGATAACGAGATCTATCCAAAGATACCCGTGTACATTAACATCAGGGGGGGAGCACGGCTGATGTGAGCACACTCTGAGCAAGGCAAAGTATGCAAAGGAACAGTGTTTTCCAGACGGCAGCTGAACGAGTGGAGAAAGGCACCAAACCGAGAAGGGAGAGCAAGGAGGGAGATACCCTTGACCTTTCCGGTGAGAGACCGTTACTTTCCAGAAACCTTCAGAATAAAAGGCATAAAGCCAGGACACCATACTGAGGAATGCTGCAGTGTGTGTCAGAGATACCCAGGTCCCTCCTGCATGGCTGTCCGAGTCTGGGAAGAGCAGCAGCTGTGGTGCTATCGTCCTTGGCTCCAGGATCAAAGCAGCGCCAGAGAAATCAACACAGCCATTGAGTTGGGGAGACCAATGCAAGACAAGACCGGTCTGTGTTGAAGTCAAGGTTGCAAGCGACAACATTGTATGAAGAGCGAAAGAGCAGAGAATATTAACGCGTATGATGAAAGACGCGAGCAAAGCTCAATTGCCAATTAATGTTTGAACTTTAATATAAATCAGAGAAGGTACGAGACAAAGTAACAGAGTGGTCTCTGTGCGATGTACCCAGCCAAGAAGTGGCAGAAACAAAAGCAATAAAGTGATATTTATGGATTAAGTGAATCGAAGTGGTCCTGCAGTGGTTTACGAAAAATCCATCACAAAGTCATCGTATTTGTATAATGAAATGAAAGCAAAGAAAGTGAGATTATAAGGTTCAAGCCTGATCAAGGGAGACCAATTATGATCTTGTGTTTAAGGGGGTCCAAGCCCAACTGAGGGAGCCGCATGGTTAACAGTAAACAGTTAACAGTAAACCTGAGAACTTGTGAATGTGAAAATCCTGATGAGAAAGGAACTTTGTTACTTGTTTGTTACGCCAGGCACGCTGCAACAAGAGACTGTTATTTGGAAACAGACTTTGGTTGCAGAAGGCCCAGATGCTTTGAACTGCCTTCTCGTGGCAGAGAAGCCAGATTGTGTGCGTAGCTCGAATGTGCCACCTTGTCCCGTGATGAAAAAGTGGGGAAGGGAAGCCAACTGCTCAACTATTTTTTTATTTTTATTATTCTATTTGGTTTAACAAAACCTTTACATACAGTCTTTTATAGATATAATAAACATGACACATTTAACTACCAACATTAAAACGGTTAAAAACCAATCAAGATTAAAACCAACATGTTTGCATTTTAGTAAAACTCGAAATTGGGGTTGAGTCTCGTTACATAGTTAAAAATACGAGGCCTAAGACGGTCTTCAGAACTTTGTGCAACTATCCAATTCACCAAACCAATATAATATGCTGTGCAAATCATACAATTCCTGAGACAATCTTCAGATCACTGTGCAATTATGCAAATTTCACAGATCTAATAATAAGCTACACAAATTCTGCAAAAATTACTATAAAGTGCAAATCAAAATTGAGTTTTCACCAGAACACCAATCCGGTTAGGATTCTACCCTAAAGTTCCATAAATAATTAGGAGTGGAAACACAATCAGCAAACTTCTTGAGCGATAAAAGGGGTTATCACAAAATTCCATCATGAAGTGCAATAAGATAAGAGGAAAAAAAAGATCAGTTCAGTGCATTATAGAGAGCTGTGCAATTCAAAAGGAAGGTCTGATTGCCAATTCACAGAAATATGGATGTTTTCATCACACAACAATCAATTAGCATCGACGCAGAGAGTGAATTTTATGCAATATAAAAATATGCATGTCGAAAAATAATGTCAGATCGACAGTTCTCAGGTCGACAGTTCTCAGGAATAGAGATCAATTTACAGCCAGGATAGCAGTAACTCAATCAATTGTTACACTCATAGATAGCAATTCAAGAAGTGCAAATATTAGAGGTCTAAATTCTCCTATCATCATTCTACCCCAGAGAAACTCTCCCACATCCTCAAATTCAAAGTTCACAAATTTAGCTAGGAGATTTGTTCTTACCACTCTTAAAATGGGGACATTCAAGTACCAGATGTTTCAATGTTTCATTAGTTGCAACACAGTTAGAAAATCTACAACTTACATTGGGTTTAGGACCTTTTAAGCTTCCCAGCAATTCACCCTCTCTTTCCCCTGCTCAACTATAATGACACACTGTTTAACACATCTTTTGCATACATCGTTTTCCCACACCATTTGTATTTAGAAGTAAGGATTGGCAATAAGTTTATTAGTATAGGCCCTTTTATTTTGACTGAGACTCCACTAGGATGGCATTATTATTTGATGGTCGTAGCTTGCTCCCATCCTTAGATTTAGGGTTAGATAAGCGTTCAATCAACCCATTGAAGTTCAATAAACACCCATGAACTGTGATCACTTGTGTCGGTCTTCACTTTTTGATACCATGCCTTAGTTCCAACAGTCAATACATTAATCACAATCTCATATCTCTAATCACTTCAAAAGAACAATTTAATTAACACAGTTCATTTTAATCCTGAGCTGAGGCAGTGTTTATACATAGGTTCCATCTTGCCAATGCATTTCAGACCTTGTCCGTCCTCAGGGCGGAAACCTCCTGGTGTGGCAAATATAAACAAACACAAATAAAAGACAAAACATAAAAATATATAGATTAGTGCCACATTTCAGTGTGGAGTATCAGATAGTGATTCCACTAAATCACATTTTATTTTCATTTATTCATAAAACACAATAAAAGCGTGAAGGAAAATAAATGGAAGAGTTCCATTACCAGACATTTCTCCAGAGTGCAAACAATTTCTTTCCAGAGGAGGGTGACATTTATAATGCAGGCTTCATTATTTCCCTCCATAAAAGTATTCCAAAGGACCTCGGGGAGAGTTAATGGCTCAGCCCGGCCGCAGTGAGGGCCATATTCCTACCGTTCATCAGTAGGGCACAATAGGACAACAAATGCTGGACCGACTCAAGGACGCCACAGATTCGACACGTGCAGGCAAGTCTAGCGATGTTCGACCAAGTGCCCCGTGATTTCATACGTCTTGACAGTTGGTTTCGAATTTTAAGAAGGCCCAGACCAATACATTACGTACAAATTGGCCAATGTATTTAGGGACCCCTTCTCAAGCAAGAATGTACTTGGTGAATAGAGCACTGTTCGACATTGAGGCCAATTGCACAATATCCTGTTCACGGTGGCAACTGTAAACACTCTTTTTCAGAGTACTTGTAAATCTCGAGAAGGGCCAGTTCAAAACAACATCCAAAGCCAAGTACCGTCGCCATTTCCAACAGAAAGTAGACGAATAGTGCTACCGTGCATAAGGTGAGCTTTGGTCAAGACAGCACTAAGAATGAGGGAATTCAAGGTACCAACATTGGCTTTTGCAAGTTGCCAGTGAATGTTCAAAGAAGATAACTGGAGTCGCGCCATGCATGAAGGGATGCCAAATTCAAGAAAGATGGTCTAGACAGGAGTGTGAGTAGGGAGCCAAAAAAGCCTCTTAAGGAGGAGGGCTTCAAGTTTAGCCACTTCCTTGCATTAACCCGGGTGCCAGAGCACTCCTCCGTACATTAGGATCGGGCTGATCTTGGCCAGATAAAGTTTAACAAGGGCCCCGACAGAGTAGCCTCCTCCAATGCGAGACATTTACACAGGGCCCGATGGCTTGGGAGCACCCGAGGCTAATGTGATAAAGGTGGCAGCTACCGAGTAAGCCCTCATCAAAGTGAATGCCCAGGTATTTATACTCCTTGACTGCCTCTAGTTTTTCCTCTTCCAGATGCCATGCAATCACAATATTTTTTTGGCCCGTGGGATGAAAAACGAGGACATTTGTTTTCCGGATGTTAATCACGAGGTACAGGGAGTCAGAGTACCTATTTAGTGACTCCAGGGCAGCCTGTAATCCAAAGGGGGTCAAATCCAACAAGATATATTCTGCATACCCCACCAATTGAAGGGGAACTACATCCAGCTTGGGGGAGGGGGGGGGATCGAAATAGGACTAGGCAAGGCACCACCCATATCCGTAAGGTATAAATTAAATAGAAGGGGAGCCAGTCTGCACCCCTGCTTCAAGCCACGGGTCGTAGTGATCCATGCAGTAGTACTGCCCGATTGATCCAGTTTAACTTTGACCAGAGTACTAGAATGAAGGTGGATGATCACGGCTAGAAGGCCTATGGAATATTCCAGGCAGAAAGTTTAGCCCACAGTTTGTTCTGGTTCACAGAGTCAAACGCTGCGCTATTATTGATAAACGCAGCGTAGACCGGGCACGTACCTATAGACCAGGCCTGTTGGATTACAGTCTGAAGGGCGAGGCAGCTAGTCATAGTGCTGAAGCCGGTTTGGTTTAGAGTAATAAGCTTGGCTGCCTCCGCCCAGGACCACAGTTCGTCAAAAAGCATCCCAGCAAATATTTTTGACGAGACATTGAGCATCACCAAGAATCGATAATTACCCGGATTGATATGTTCCCCCTTCTTCCAGATTGGTGCGATGATACTATCACACCACAATAATGGAAGAGTCTGTGCTACAACAATCCAGCGAAAGAGACAATCCAATGCAATCGACCAGCCAACTGCATCTTTTTTGATTATCGTGCTACAGATGCCGTCGGGTCCTGGAGCGTGCAGGGGCTTACTTCCATTCATTATCTTAAGAATATCATGAGGGGTAGGGGTATACTGCCATCTACCAGGTGGAACACAAAGAGCAGGCAGACATACACCCCCTCCACCCAAAGTCCTCGCAATGTGCTCTGTCCAGGCTATCGCTGGGACACCAAGGAGCTCAAGAGGGGGGGGGAGGGGGTGGAAACCCTCAACCACCCTCAAAAATTCACGACAGTCGTTTGTAGTGGCTAAGTGCACCAAGTTCCGCCAACGGGCAGACTCAATGGTGTAACAATGTTGCCTTAACCGTTTACGGAAGAGGCACTTAGCTTTATTCAACAAATGGGCACATACCAAAGGTGCTAAGGCATTTCCGAAATGGGGCACAGTTCAAGTCGCAGGACTTTCCTCTTGGTCCCCAAAATTCCCTCATAAGAATGGTGGTGGGATGACAGCAGGGTGATGCGTCTCTGGAGCCTGTTTCTCCTATCGAAGATAGAGACCAAAGCGACAATCACCTCTCCATAGTCCTTGATCAAAGCGGAATCAACCCTAGAATAATCCACGGTGATCCCCCAACACTCAACAAATAGAGCAAGAGCAGTGCTCAGGTATACACAAACCTCGCCTTATCTCCTCTCGTTCCAAGAGATACGATTAAGTGTGGAATTGACCCTATGAACACCTGAAGTCTCAGGAGGGGTGAGGTGCTTGGTAAAAGAGAGGGACAACACAAGGGGCACATGGTCACTTTCTAGCAGAGGGTAAATACTCATGTCCATGATCAGAGTACGGTCAGATAACATAAATCCATAGTCCAAGATGCTACTGGATATAGGACGAAAATGGGTACATTTTGGAGGGGAATCTGATGGAAAGGCACCGTTAATCATGGAAAACCCAAAGGAGTAAAACAGGGGTGCCCACTAAAAACCCTGTTTACAAGAGCGGGTCAATGTGTTACCTTCCACTAAGGAGGTTAACGGGCCACCCTCAAGGTCTGCCATAGGCACAGAGGAAGGAATCCGTGAATTAAAATCCCCACAGACAATACAAGAAGAGCAGGGCAGATTACCAAACAATGTCTCAATCTCAAACAGGACAGAAGCGCAAGGTATTCTGTACGGAGGATCATAAAGGTTGATAAGGGCAACCTGTCTACTACACGTTCCAATGGCTAATGAAAACATGGCCATTAAGATGTTCGGCGAACACATCAGCATCTCCCTCAGCCTAAGGCAGTTCATAGCGCCCAAGAGCAGACGTCCCCGAGGGCGCCCAAGAGGGCCCTGAATGGCCGGCCTATGAATAAACTGCCACCCATCAACGGCGAGCGGATCAACCAACCAAGTCTCCTAGAGAGCAACCAAGGAGTACTCATCCAGAGCATTCATAATGCCACCATCTTCCAATAAAGTGAGTGACCATGGGTATTCCAGTTTATGAACTGGGCCAAAGGCTCATAGCCCCCCTCTGTGCCACCAATTTGATCAGCCATGCCCAGTGGCTCTCTTCACCCCTTCCCCCTATCAAGAAACCCCCAAGCCCTGCTCCATACGGCAAGATGGGGACTAGAGGGGGAGGATGGACTGTGGCGGGGGCAGTGAAGGATCCCCCACTGCTCTCCACCGGTCAGTATCTTCTACCATAGGAGGAGTCAATTAAAGTACATTTGTATCCAAGCCAGTTGAGATGCTCAAAGTGCTCAACAACATAGGCCATGGTCTCCCTAGAATGAAAATAAACCACTGAAGTGGCTTTCGAAGTGTTCTCACAGATGTCCACTATTTTGATATCATCACTACAGGTGAACCGGAGCGGAATGACACAATGGAGAAGATCGAGCACACAAGCACGGTTCAAAGGCTGACCATCTGCCTAACAAAAGAGGGACTGGATTACAAGTGCCTAAAGATCTTGCTTACCGGAAACAGGCAGGAACCCCCGAGTGCCCATCAACGTTGGAGTCACGGAAGAGCAGACCATAGGAATTAAAGGAGGGGCCAAAAGTCCAGAGCCACACTCTGTCTGGACCGAAGAATTGCCAACTACCCTTCCAGCCACACTTGGAAAAAGGGCCACAGGAGTGTTACGAGTACTAGTACTAGTAGTCATATCAGCCGGAGGCTTCACAATCAGAGGGAGATGCAATGGAACATCCCCACTCACGCGAGGCAATACCAGGAGGGGGGAGGGCCACTGATGATGAATCCGACGCAATCAACAATAGACCCTCACAGGCTGTTCGTGCAAATACAAAATTAGAGGGTGGGAAAACACCACCAGAAGTTACAGAAGAGACAGTTCCCAAAGACTGGTGAAAGATAGAAAAAAGGGCAGGTGATTGTTCCTCCCTGGGAGCAGCCACCACGGATTATTATTTTTATTTTGTTACAGGCTCATACATCAGTGCTTGGCCGACTACTTTCCTGGGCCACCGTTTTTGCTGTGTCTCAAGGGTCAGATGAGCACTAGTGAGGTTGGCGCCATTGCCCTTAGTCACACCCATTATAGGCTTGTGAGGAGCAGAAACGGGGCACCAATTAGAAAGAACTACAGCTGGAGTGGCCCTAGGGGCCTGTGCCTCGGACAAGTAAAGTTCATAGTGATTCAAAACCTCAATAAGTCCCTCAGTCAGACCCCAACGACCTAGTGAGCCACTGCTCCTGCACATTCAGTTTAGACATGATTAGATTACATTCCAAAACATTAAACTTTACTGCAGAAGCAGTGCTCGCATTAGATAAGTCAAATGACACACTGAACAGTCAGATGCAGGTGAAGAAAAACCATACTGCCTAGCACAGAGACCGGACGGAAATCACCAAAAGGGGCAGAAGGCATCTCCCGTAGGGGGAAATTCAGACAAGGGGACAGGAGGGTAATCCATAGTAGCGATCACTGCCAGAATCTCAATTTTGTATTACCTGTGTGTCAACACTCTACGTGTAGAACTAAAAATGCAAAACAAAGTAATTGAAAAGAAGCAGCTTGTGTTTTCATCTATCTCTGGTTAGTCACCAGTTTGTAGTCTGCAATCTCCTAAAATAAATATTTCGCCAAAGTGAAGAGAAACTTTAATAAAAATTGGGATCCTCACGCTATAGTTACACACAGGTACTACAAAAGTGAGATTTAGTGGAATCACTATCTGATACACAACACTGAAATGTGGCACTACTCTATATATTTCTATGTGTTGACTTTTATTTGTGTTTGTTTATATTTGAGACATCAGAAGGATTCAGCCCGGAGGACGGACAAGGTCCGAAATGCATTGGCAAGATGGAACCTATGTATAAACACTGCCTCAGCTCAGGATTAAAATAAACTGTGTTAATTAACTTGTTCTTTTGAAGTCATTAAAGATATATGGGATTGTGATGAATTTGTTGACTATATAATAAATGTTTTCTGCTCGTTTTAGTGCTAAGCGAGAGCACATGGTTTTTCTAAGTGCGACCCTGGAATATAGATATTAGAGAGATGACAAGCATTTAATATTTCTTCAATGGTCCCTCATACCTTAGATTCCTTCGATGATCACAACTGCTCCGATGTCATACATGCAGCCTCCAAACCCAGAACTGATCTCACTGAAAATGTTAGTCCGTCTTCACCTAGTGTTTTTCTTGAAGGGAGTGGTTTAAATGTTGGGTGAAAATGGTTAATTATCTGCAGCTTAGGCAAATGTAGTTCAGGATGCCTTTTCTTACACCACTGAAATGCTTTCCACTTAGGGGCAAAGAAGCATATCAGACCCCACAATCCTGCTCGACACAAGTGGCTAAACTAATTGCACTCACAAGAGCATGCATTATTTTTAAAGATGTTAATATTTACACTGACAATCAGTATGCCTTGGGTATGTTGCATGGTTTTGGCTCCCTGTGTAGAGAACGTGGATTTCTTACTTCAGCAAGGATTCCAATTCACAGTGCTATATATGTGGAAAGATTGTTACTAAGTGTAACGTTGCCTAGAAAAATTGCTGCGATCACATGCAAAACATACTTTCTGTGAGGTGTAGCTTTCAGAAGAAAATGACACGACTGATTAAACTGTCAAAAATTTAGCTGTTTCTGGCCCTGTTAGTTCAGCAAAATTAAATTAAGAGTTATTTGAACTATAGCAAAATCCAACTAAAAAAAATAAAAAAAATCAGGCGTTATGGAAAAACAGTGGTGTGTACTTGGCAAAGAAGTTGCGTGGTTACACCCAGATAGGCGAGAAGCAGCCCCCAGTTTATACATTCTTATGTTGCACGCTTAGTACTCTGCGACAGGGTCAGGTCTCTATCCCGGTCAGGTGGGAGTAGGAACCCCTCTCAGACTGGGTTGAGAAGCCTACCTAGGTTGACACCAGAGGCAGTCCCATCCCGGAGGCGGGGAGTGGGAGGGCCGCAGTCACCATCTCTTCCCCATGTGCTAGGTTGTATAACCAAAGTATCACTGTATGTCCCATGGATGCACTGTACCATTGTTGGAAGTGTCTTTGTCTCGTAGAATATGTTAACTCAACAACCAAAATGGAACAGTCAGCAAGTGCCCAAAAGGAGTCGACAAGTGGCAGAACAAACCATGCAGCAGCATGAACGAGGCCCGCCGATATGCGATCCGCTACCAGAGAATACAGCAAGCCCGAGCGTGGAGTGCTCCTTCTAAAATCCTCCCATCAGAAGATGGCAACCCACAATGATGGCACGCCAGCACAAGCCAGCCAGCCAACGCAAGCAAAGAGGCGGAATGCCCAGCAGTGCTTCTACCAGCTAAACACTATGCTTAATTGCAGGGGGCAGCAGAACGGCACCCTTAGTAAACTGACAGCTAGAGCGGTTGCAAGACTCTCACACAAACCTGGGCTTGCACTGTTGTGGCCTGTCATTGCTAAAGGCAGACGGTCACAGGGATCAAAAGGGGGAGGGGCTAGAGACAGTAGGGGTTACCAATCTCTCGCAACTATCCCGGGGTTGAGGGATACCAGGGTTAAGGAGTGAACACTCATTTCTAAATGAGAGGGACAGCCACTTTTCTACAAAAACAATTTTAAAAAAGGTGCACTGACTCAGAGTTGGTGTGTTCTTGAGGCCATCTGTGACAACATGGTGTTGCACACACTTACAAAGATGTAATACTATCATAAGTTACAAAAATGTCGTTGCTCTAATTATATCAACAATGGCCTACAGGTAATAATAGCTCAATGTGACATTTTTCAGAAGAAAAATGTGGGAAATAAAGTAACAGTGCAGCTAGCAGCACATACACGACCATTCAGACCCTTTGAAAATAAACAGATGGATTTTGTTTACATGCCAGCAGCAAACACAAGCACATGTTGGTAGTTGTGGGTGTATTTATTGGTTGAATAGAAGCACATCCCAGCGCTAAAGCGGACTCTCTCACCAGTGAAAAAAGTTGCTTAGTGATTTTACCCCCAGATGGGGCATTCTATTTCACACAGAAGCTTGAGCTAAGCACAGTTATTGCAGCTACTGTTGGAGCCTAGCTGGTGACCGTGAGCATTGGAGAGCGTACTGAGGAGCCCCCGCCTACCATCAAAAGCATTGGTGGCCTTCACGGAAGCGAAGCGTGAACCAAGCACAGTTATTGCAGTTGTTGCCGGAAGCAAGGGGCAAGACAGCGGGCATTCTGTGGTTTTTCTGTTTGGCGTGAAACCTGGGGACAAAGGCATATTGCATATGCAAACTTGGATCCAGAGACTCAAATGTCCCCAGTGTAACGTGAATCTTGACCCTACTCCCGTGGCCCCCACAGCTCCAATTTGTCCACGCACGTTTAAGCATAGGCACAGGCCCTTTTTGAGGGCTAAACAAGCCCCCATTCCCTAAAATACATTCAGCCAACAACCTGCAAAGTAAGAAGGGACGTAAGGTTGTAGGAATGAGATTCCAAACTTCACATGAGAAGACCCCAGTGGCAGACCTTACTAGGGGAGGGCCAATTTTGGTAGAAGACAGACAGCCCCACCCCCCAGCCCCCATTGTAGAGATAACCGACTTCTTTGACAAACAAAGTACAAAGTCCTATAGTCAGCCAGTACAAGTGGGCAGTGTTGGTGAAGAAGCTGGGCAATAAAAGCCACCAAACCTGATACTACAAGAAGAGTGGGAAGAGAATTTGGGGTTTAGTGGCTCAGGAAACTCAGTTAATTCATCATTAATGGATAGGGGCCTAAGCAGACACCGAATATCCCTCACTTTTCACACAACAGGCACATGGAAGAGAGTATGGTTCCCGTCTGAAATTGAGATGGATACCTTTGGATCTGCCTCAGTTGCTGCACCTAATTTGGTGCTAGAGGTAACATTGAGACTATATGATGTGAGAGTGGAAGTAACATCGAATTCGGCTAAGTTAAATGAAATACTGGTGTCCCTTGGGGTGTTAGGTGCCTATCAACATCAGGATTTAACGTGTGAGTAATAAAGCCAAAGAACTAGCAAACTCAAGAAAGTATACTACCTTAAGTATTTTGCAAGAAGGCCATTCAGTTGATGAGGGATGTGGTAAAGGGGTGCAGATGCAGATGCAGATTTTACATCAAAGCAAGGAGTTTCAATCCAAGAAGCCAAAAAATATTAAGACTATAAAAAAAGAGCAGACAGGGCAAGGAAAAGGTTCACGTAAATTCCTACTATCCCTGGCCCAAAGGGCTTCTTTATTGACAGCATCATTACCTGCAGTGAGGGGTCCGAAATGAGAGGCAGACACAACGTATTTTTCTCTACATTTGCCATGTTTATTAAAAATAACAGGGGGATGGAATAAGGCCTATCTGTCCCTATACTAACGATAATGTTCCTACCTAGCAAACTAAAACTAAAGAACATGTACCTTGTGTCCAAATATATCTGATCCTCACACTAACATAGACAACCAAGGTGTGCAAGGTAAATTCATCTGTTTTGAGTTCAACAAAATTGTGCGAATGTCCAACCTTTAACTCCAATAAGTAATCCTTGTGTCCAGGGTTTGATTCCCTTCCCCTGAATCAATTCAGGAAGACTTTTGAAAGAATTTGTCTCCACAATATTCTCTTCAGTTCAATAGAAAAAGTCTCTTGCATCCAACACGTCCCTTAAATTGACAAAGTAAATGTCTCTTCCACAGAACACTTGTTCAAAACCAAAGTAACTGTTTCCTTCAAAAAATATTCTTTCAAGATGTCAAAATGATTACTTAGAAAGATGTACCAAGAGTCTTTTCCATAGAATACTTTTGTCAGAATGGCAAAACAATTGTCTCTTGTTGTACATAGTGTTTCAGAATGATAAAGCGCATATTTTCTTTCCACAACACTCTTTATAACGACACACATGTCTCCTTTAAAGCAACTGGACCTTTCCTGGAATGATTTTAACCTAACACAACTTGTTCCTTCCCCGGTCTACTCGCCTGCCAGGAATGGTTTCAACGTCACACAACTGTTAATGTTTTGCTGCATGTGGCAATGTTTGTTCCAAGGTTCTCCACACCGACATCCCATGTGAGGAGAATTGCACAATGTTTGCCTCTTTCTTTGCTTATGGCAATGTGGGTTCCCCAGACTGACATCTAAGGAGAATTGCACCCTCCTTGCCGTTCTGTATCTTCTTTAAAGTCTTTTAGCTAATGGCACAGCAGGTTCCAGGTTTACCCAAACTGGCATTTCATGCAAGGAGAATTGGACCCTTGTTGAACTTCTGTTTTACTTGGTCGGGATTTAAATTGCCTTCCCAAGTGACCTTCTGCTTTACAACACGTCCCAGGGACTCTACTCCTTGTGGTTGACTCACCGGCTTAACGTGTGTCTGCAACAAAGAACTGTTACCAGGCCGATTGCACCAGGTATACAGAGTCTCTCTTGGCTCCCGTGCCAGTCTCTCAACCCTCTGCCAATGGAACATTGTCGTTTCGCAAGACCGCGTCTTGTCGGGTTCTGCAGCAGCTAACTTCTACCAGAGTCTCTGTCCTCCAGGCATGCAACGCCTCCAGGTGGGTGCCTGGCAGCGGTGTCCTCCTTCAGCACGGGTCGGCTCTGTGACTCTGCCTCAGACCTTGTTTCCCGCTCTGCATCCTCTGTGGCTTTCCGTTTTTTCTACCTTCAGACTGCAACCACCTCCTCCTCTCCTGCCACACTCACTTGCATAGTAAGACACCATTTTGAAATCTCCCACACAGCTGAAAGTCTTGAGAACTAGTCTGCATCTTTAACTGAAGGTTCTTATTCAACATAGCCTCTTCTCTCCTCTTCCTTGTCCCAGTACCATAGGTGTTATGGGAATTGAAGTCCATAATGTCATTGCACTTTCCAATGCTACATTTTGTCAATTGTGGGTTGGACTTCAGTTTATCAGTAACAGAGGAATGCCATGTGAATATTATGTGCAGTGGCATTGTGTTCAGGACTTTTACCGAAGACAGAACCTTTATAATCAGGGGGCGTCACATGTAACCCATGAATGTCTAAGGAGTAAAACATATTCTGTTCAGGTGGTTTCTCATATAATGTTCTTTGGGTTTGAACATGGGAGGGACTTGCGCAGTGACAGCTTGCCATTAGGTATTTGGGGATTAGAGATTCTTCATCCTTATAAGAAGAATACTGCATCTATTCTAAGGGAGCCACCGCTTCTCCCCGACAGCCATCTCCTCCCATGTGATGCTCCTTCATAATACCACCCCCAGGGTCAGGATCAGGTAGAGGCTGCCTTCCCCTGGCCACATGGGAGGAGACTTTAGGTTGGGGGATCAGGGATGACTCTGCAGGATTCATCACACCACAGACACGATGTTGGCACGGGATAGGCTAAATAAGCAAACAAAAATATTAAATTAAAATAAGGGCAAAAATACAGAGAAGACCTAGATATCGGATCATACTTTTCACAAGTTAAATCTCTCGTGTGATAATTCCCACACCAGAGGAACATAGAGAAGTTCTAGAAGTTCTAGGAACCCCAAGGAGCATAGAGAAATGACACACTATCATGGGAAAGGGGGAATGCCCTCTCACCAACAAAACAGCCCACTAAGGATGGTAATGAGATGTATAATCATGTAGCAAACAGACTCCAGTGCAAAGAGACATGAGGAGATCATTGTTGAAAACCCTGAAAGGTAAATCAGACCTCCCCGAGATCTACAAGTAGCCATGGAGGCCCTGTTCAATTCCTGGGTATCCTAGAGCTAAAAGGTATATCCTCAGGAGATATCAAGCAAATAGATTTTGGGTCAGGCCCAAGAATTAATAGGGTTAACGTACACTTCCACTCACAAATGGTCCTCTCATTAGCATGAGGGGAGGGGGGTAAGAAATCAGTTCTTGCAGAGGGGAATAGAGATATCATCTTCGGTTGTCACTACTCAAGAGAATATGCTGGTAAAAAAAGAGATGTAACCTAGTATGATACATTAGCCAGAAAAAGATAAATCTATCGCAAGCCAGCAGGATGTAACAATGAAGACCTCAAACTATTGTTTGCCAACAAGAAACATCATAGGGGTCCTTGATAAATATGAAGGGATCTGCAAAAGAAAGGACGACTGGGACACCAGGGCGTGGCTGCCCTCAATTCTCCAAGCAAATACAAGCAAACAAACTAGTTGCTGAATTACAGGCAGTGAAACCTATGTGATGGAACACCAGAGGTTCCAATAGCTTTCTGGCTCCCAGTACATCAGTACAGCTAAGTGCTATGGATATCTTAACGTTTCAAGAAGTGTGGTCATTGGAGAAACCAGTAAATTCACGGGTTTGTGGTCTTATTAAAGCAAGCCAAGAAGGGTAATTTGGGGCGACCTAGGGGAGGTTTGTTGATAACATTAAGAACAACCTTAAAGGTATCCTACGGGAATGCCCAGCAAAGGACTCAATTCTTGCAATTTTGTTAGCAGACAAAGGGGGCGAAAGAAAGAATGAAGTATTACTGATTAACCTTCACTGCACCCCAAAGACAGAACCTGATGAGTGTATGAGGGTAAAAATGGTAGGAATATTGCATTGGTTGGTTGATAAAAGGGAGGGGGCAAAAAATCCTATGTGGCGGGGTCTACAATTGCACATGCCCTGAAGTGTTAGCAGACAACCACATCGATTCTACTAGAGTAATGGAGTATAAATAACCATAAGGGCATAAGTAAAAGCAAGCTCCAAGCATGTAGGAGGAGTTGGGTGGAATTCTTTGATTGTTGGAACATGTTAAAAATGTATGGTAACCTAGCTGGAGATATACCGACCCAGCCTACCTGGTTCCGAGCAACTTCCTCGTCTACGTTGGATTTTTTGTTCACCTTGCCACATCTGTTTGATCGTTGTATAGTAATCTATATTGAAAAAATGACACTTAGTGATCATGCCAAATTAGTGCTGACCTTTCAGGATGACGCACTATTTATTTATTTGTAAAGTGCCTTAAGCCCTTGGGTGAACAGACACTAGTAGCAAGTTCACAAACAACAAGATAGACAAGTCTGGCAAAAACAAACACATAGTAAAATCCTTAACGACAACACTAGAGAGAAGCAAATGGCATAAAACCACATAAAAATGCGAGAACAGTGACAGATAAAACCATAATCAACAACAAGACAGCAAAACATAAAGCTATGTGAAGGTGAAGGTTTTCAATATTTCTTAAAACAGTAGCAGTCTCGAAACGAGAGCTAGTAGCAAGTACTCAAACATCTAGGTAGACAAGTACACAATAGAATCCGGAAAGGCTAAACCTCGAAAGAGGCAAACAAGCATAAAACCAGATAAAACATAATCAAAACAACAAAGCATATAAAAACTATGAAGAAGGTGGTATTCATTTTTTCTTAAAACCATCAATAGTGGTTGCAAAATGTAAAAAAGCAGGCATGTTTTTCCACAGTTTAGGGACAAGGAAATCAAAAGATCATTTACCTGCTCGCTCCAGATTGACCCGACTCGCCTGTTCTGATAAAAATAACATTTTTCTTTCAGATAAGCAGGGGACTTGCTAAAAAGGCATTTATAGGCTATTGAAAGCCACCTAAATTGTGTGGGCTCCTTAACCGGGCTACAGTGCAATGCTTTTCTTGCAGCAGTAACATGATCCCTCCTTTTTCTTTTTTTTTTATTGGGTTTTCTGATTTACAAAACTAGAACAAAAACAACAAAAAAATTCTACATTTCCCCCTCCTAAAACTTTTCTACCCCTCCCTATCCCATCTTCCCCTTTGCCCCTGACTGCCCCACCCAGCCTTGTACACAGGACGACAAATCTTTTATTAAGTTCAAGAATGTCCGGTATTCGTAGGTTCAGAGGGCAGTATTGTTACATATAATCTCCATGCAAAAGTTCAGAATTGAGGACCATTTAGATGAAAACTTGATCTGTTCCCCTTGAATCGAAAAGGTGACCCATTCCAAAAATACAAAATTCCAATACCAGTGTTTGATGTGTGGAGGGTGCACGGATTTCCAATTTTGAGCCAAGACCAGGAGGGCTGCCAAATGAAGAATTAAAAAAAGCCTTTCTCTTATGCTTTGGCCATAGTAAATTGTCCTGTTGTGTCTCTCCGTCTGCAAAGAAAACATTTCCTTCATATTCCTCTGCACCTCCCTCCAAAATTGGGACAGCTTAAGACATGACCACCAGACATGTAACCAATCCCCTCTCCCCCGCATCCCTGCCAACAAAAAGCGGAGACTGATGGAGAAATCTTCTGTAAAAGCTCTGGGGTGTAGTGCCATTGTAACATCAATTTAAACCAAAATTCTCTAATCTGTATAGATCTAGTCATTTTATCAGACCATAATCAGGACCATGCATCATTTGTTGGTGTACACGCCAGGGTCTTTACCCAGGACTGTTGATAAGTAGGTGCACTTGATGGGGGTTCTTCAATTAGAAACTTGTATAGTTTAGAAATCAGGCGTTTATCTCCTGTATTTGAAGTCAAAAATTGCTCAAAAGGTGCGAGTGATCTTAAGGCCGCTGATTTATTAGATGGAGCCATCAGCCAGTGGCAAACTTGAAAGTATTTAAAGTGCTGAATCTCCTGGAGGGTAAGTTCCTCTTTGCACAGAGCAAAGATCGCAAAGTCCTGTCCCAAGAACATATCTCGGAACTTAGTACAACTGGCTGTGTTCCATTCAGAGAAAGAGTTAGCATGCAGTCCTGGGGTAAATTGCGGGGGGCCTGCCTTGGTGTGCTCCGCCAGCCCCAGAGGTGAAGCGGGAGACCGGGTGACTACGCTCCAAGGTGGGAGATGCATCGGCTCCCTCGTGTGGGTGCTGGCGAGGCTGCTGCCGGAGGAGCCGGGTCGGTGACCCACGGGAAGATATTTCGGCCGGCGTCAGCGATCATCCATATAGTTGTGACCTGCTGTGGTGCTGGGCTCACTACAAGGAAACTGGCGCATGCACTGAGAAGGAGCAGTAAAGAGACCCGGTGCCGAGGACCTAATCACCCGGCAATTCAGTTGTATATGGCGACCGTCCAGGGCCTGGCATTGATGCAGGTGCGTGCTGGAGACTCCTATAAAAATCGGTGCAATACTGAAATACCTGACTTGGTGATATACATTGTGGGCGCCACTGCAGTCATTATACAATTGCAGCGCTGCAGTGAGTGGTGTGTGAATTACACTGGATCCAGTTGAGAATACGGGCTATTAAGGAGAGATCAAGTGCCCTCTACAGCAGGGGACGAATGGGACTGACTGGGGCGCCTGAGGGAGTACATCCCTTGGATATCCAGCAAATAGTAATTGAGCTGCGGTTCCTTCCTCTCAGTGCTAGCCTGATACAGACATGACCAGGTGTACAGGGGGAGATAAGACCAGCACAATGGAGACGTGGTGACCCACCCTGTGGTGCCACATGAATGGTCAGGGAGCAACCCCACACTGAACTACAACAAATGCTGGACACTATGACAAAAGGATTTGCGGCTGTGAATGAAAAACTGGACATCACATTAAATGTCACCACCATCCGTGCGCAGCCTGCGCAAGAGGTCCAGC
The DNA here is from genome assembly GCF_040938575.1 of Ambystoma mexicanum. Taxonomy (NCBI): domain Eukaryota; kingdom Metazoa; phylum Chordata; class Amphibia; order Caudata; family Ambystomatidae; genus Ambystoma; species Ambystoma mexicanum. The sequence continues at coordinate 1,148,728,304 of NC_090932.1, forward strand.
GGATCAATGAGGGCAAGGAGCAGATTTGGGCAACAGAGGACACAGTGCATGCTCTACAATGAACTGTTAATGTCCTAAAGAAAGATATCAAATATGTCAAAGCTAAATGTGATGACACTGAATCCCGCTCACGGAGGGGGGCATGGAGCAAGCAGTAGAGCGACTGCTCAGAAACGACTTGGGTGAGCCACGACTGTCGCTATTCTCGCGGTGGAAAGGTCTCATTGAGCACTGACCCACAAACCAAAACCTGGTGACTTTCGAAGGCCTATAATAGCTAAGAGCATGAGCTACCACAAAAGAGATTGGCTCCTAAAGCTGGCAAGAGAAAAGAAAGAACTCTGGCTTGGCTCCAAAACTATCCGGATCTTCCCTGATTTTTCAGTGGCGGTGCAGTAAGAGCGCTGGCTTTTTTGGGGGTCAAGAAGATGTTGCGCGCGCAAGGAACAAGTTAATTACCTGTAACTGTTGTTCTCCAGCATGGGTCTGGCATGGATTCACATGCTCATAAATATTCCCTGACGTCAGGCGGGGAATCCTCGGTAAGGAAAAAATCAGTATCAGTTTCGTTTCTGATCTGTCTTTCTTAGTAGTAACCAATCACTGGTCTCTGGGTCATACTACCCCCAGCCAATGACTGCCCTCTCCCTAAGCCCCGCCCCTGGCAGCCATCCTCAGATTTGGTAGCACGTAACGTGGCAGTATGACCAAGTGAAGAGCCGCAGAGGGGTAGGAGGGAGGGTTAGCATGTGAAGCTATGCCAGACCCATGCAGGAGAACAACAGTTACAGGTAAGTAACTTGTTCCTTCTCCAGCATGGGGTCTGGCATGGATTCACATGCTCATGAATATAAGAATACATGCACAACCACGGGAGGTGGCAAGGCTCAACATTAAGCATTACATAAAACTCAACATTAATCATCTCTTACCTCCTCACCAGGCTCACCTTAAGCGAACAGGTTGTGCAGCACTGCCTGGCCGACTCTGGACTCCTCCCTGGAATCCCGGTCGATGCAGTAGAATCTCGTGAAGGTGTGCATCGAACTCCACGTAGCAGCCCTGCAGATGTCCAGCAGGGGAACACCAGACAAGAACGCGGTGGTAGCAGCGATTGCTCTGGTCGAATGGGCTCTCGGACGACCGGGCAATGGTCGGTTTGCCAACCGATGACAGTGCAGGATGCAGCCGGAGAGCCATCTGGAAATGGAAGCCTTCGAGAGAGCCTTCCCTTGGTTCACATGTCCAAAGTTCACAAACAGCTGTGATGTCTTCCGAAAACTCTTTGTTCGGTCCACGTAGAACTTCAGCGCTCTAGCGACATCCAGTGAGTGCAAAGTCCTCTCAGCCGGCGACGAACAAAGACTGGTAACACCATGGGCTCGTTGAGATGGAAGTCCGACAGCACCTTGGGCATGAAGGAGGGGTGCATCCTCAGCACCACCCTCGTCTCGTGGAAAGTCAAGTATGGAGGCTTGCAGGAAAGGGCCTGAATCTCTCCCACGCGTCGTGCAGAGGTGATGGCCACAAGGAACACTGTCTTCCATGACATGAACTGCAACGGAGCCCAATGCACGGGCTGGAATGGCGGGCCCATGAGCCTGGTCAGCACCACGTTGAGCTCCCACGCCAGGGCTGGAGCCTTCACCGGCAGGAAAAAACAGAACAGTCCTTTCATAAACTCCTTCACCAGGCGATGAGACCACAGGGACGACCATCCTGCAGTTCTGGTGTATCGGGAAATCGCTGCCAGATGTATCTTGATAGAAGCGTGCGCTAGTCCAGCTTTGGCCAGCGACAGTAAGTACGGTAGCACTTGAGGGGCTGTAATCCATAGAGGGTTGATCTTCTGTGCACGGCACCAGACAGAGAACCTCTTCCACTTGTGCCCGTAGCACTTGAGAGTTGAGGACTCCCTGGCCTTTGCAAGAACCTCTCTGCAGTCAGCCGGGATAGCGTACCCTCCAAACTGTAGTGCTGCAGGAGCCAGGCCTGCAATTTCAGCGACTCTGGGTCGTGATGAAGAATGACGCCTCCACCTCTGGAGAGAAGATCTGCGTCCATCGACAGTTTGACTGGTGGGGACGCTGACAAGTCCAGAAGGTCCGGGAACCATATCTGTCTCGGCCACCTCACTGTGACGAGGATCATCCTGCCCCGGGACCTCTTGAGTTGGTTGATGAGCCTGAGCAGCAACGGCGGGAACACATACAGAACAGGCCGTCCCAGGGGGACGAGAAGGCATCGCCCATGCTCCTCGGCTGGGGGAACCTGCTGCCGAACCTCTGGCACTTGGAGTTTGTCCCCATCGCGAACAAGTCGATTTGTGGTTTGCCCCATCGCCGGAAGAGATGATCCATGTGATCCTGCCGTAGTTCCCACTCGTGGCACGAGCGCAGCTCTCTGCTGAGTGAGTCGGCGATGGTTTTTATCCCAGCCAGATGAAAAGGTACCAGAAACATCCCCTGGGCAACAGCCCAGTACAGCAGATCCTGGGATTCCTTGGACAGGGCTGGGGGATCTGGTTCCTCCCTGCTTCTGGATGTATAACATTGTGGTGGTGTTGTCGGTGAAGATCCTCACCACCTTGCCCTTGAGGGATGGGAGGAATGACTTGAGGGCCCAGAACACTGCTCGGAGCTCCGGTATGTTGATGTGGAGCGGCCTCTCCTCCGGGAGCCACAGGCCTCTCGCGTGAAGATCTCCGGTGTGCGCTCCCCACCCTTCCAGGGAGGCATCCGTCGTCACCTTGTATGCTGGAGTCTGAAAATCCGTGCCCGCGGCGAGATGCGCACGGGTGCCCCACCATCGAATTGCATGGTGGAATGTTTTGTTGAGCGAGATCTTGTCCTCGAAGCTGTCTGTCGCTTGCGTCCAACGGGCGTCGAGGAACTCCTGCAGAGGGCGCATCCGAAGCCTGCCCAGAAACAGCGTGACCTGCGACGGAACCAGGTGGGATTTGGGGAAGTTATTGCAGGGTCTCATCCGAAGCCTGCAAAGGCGCACCAGATAAATGCAGGAGGACATCATCCCGAGGAGGGACTTGATAGATCTTACCCTGGCCATGTCCGTGGCCAGCAGACGCTGCACCTTGCCCAGAATGGTCCTGGTCCTTTCCTCCAACGGCGAGGCCAGCCGCGCCACTGTGTCGACCTTGGCTCCCAGAAACAGGGCGACTTGCGACGGAACCAGGTGGGATTTTGGAACGTTGATGGAGAATCTCAGGTCCGTGAGCAGCTGGACGGTCTTCGCAGTGTGCTCCACGGCGAGTTCCCTTGTCCTTGCTCGGATGAGCCAGTCATCCAGGTAGGGGTAGACGTGGATCCCCTGCAGGCCAGCCGCGCCGCCACTGGTGCTAGGCACTAGGTGAACATCCTGGGCGCCGACTTCAATCCAAATGGGAGGGCCTTGAACTGGTAGTGCCGCCCTTGGACTACGAACCTGAGAAACTTTCGGTGTCCTTTACGAATGGGGATGTGAAAGTACGCATCCTCCAAATCCAACGACGATAGGAAGTCGCCCTCCTCCAGCTGGCCCAGCATGTGCTGGAGGGTGACCATCCGGAACTTCTGTGCCTTGATGTATTTGTTTAGCCGACAAGTCCAGGATGGGACGCCAACCTCCTGTCTTCTTTCTGACGAGGAAGTATCTTGAGTATACTCCGGAGCCCCGGAGCCTCTTTGGGACGAGCTTCATGGCTCCTTTCTTGAGCATCGCCCTTAACTCTTAACAGTAGTTGAGGGACGTGGTTTTCCTTCCTGGCCACTGGAGGAATTTGGGGGCACGTATTTAGAAATTCCAGAGTGTGCCCGTGGACCAGGGCATCCAGCACCCAACTGTCGGTGGAGATGGACTTCCACACGCTGATGAACCTCTTCAGCCGGCCCTCCCACAGGGGTGCTTCGGTGGGGGCCCGACGCGACGGCCGGTTCATTCTTGCTTGGAAGCAGCCTTGCCGCCCTGGCCTCCCTGTCGATGACGGCAAGATCCACCGGACTTGCCTCGTCCCCTGTAGGCTTCTTGTGACGAGGAGCGGGCCGCCTGACAGTAGGTCGAGGAGCCATCGCCGAATCCTTTGGAGGCACCTTGCTTGCCTCCAGAGTTCCGAAAGGGCGGCCGCCGCTGCTGCAGAACTCCCAAGGTCCGAGCCGTCTCTGTGTCAGTCTTGATGGCCTGCAGCGACTCATCCACAGTCTTTCCAAACAGATTGTTCCCGTCGAAGGGCATGTCCAAAACCTTGGCTTGCACGTCCTGGTGGAAATCCGTCGGCTTGAGCCACCCCCGCCGTCGAAAGCAAACGCTGTTGCCCAACTGGCGGAAACCGGTGTCGGCAATGTCTGTGGCCTCAGTTATGGCGTGGTCCGACGCCACCTCACCCTCCTGTAAGATCGCCAGGGCCTCTGCCCTCTTGTCGTTCGGGAGGAAATCCAACAGGGGGGGGGCGATCTTATACCACAATTCCCTGTCGTAGCAGGCCACAATCGCTAGGGCGTTGGCCGCCTTAATCGTCGTCGTCGCCGCCACCGACGGAGATGACTCGCCGTCCCATGGCATCCAGCTTCTTTCCCTCGCTGTCCGGTGGGGAAGTTGAAGATGACGCCAATGCCCCCCCCCCCCCGCTTTCTTCCTGGCTGCCGCTGAGACGACCGAATCCGGGGTCGGTTGCGCCCTAAGGCACAACGGGGCTGCGTCGGGGACCGGGTACTGCTTCTCGTACCGATCCCTCTTGGCAGGTGTCATGGACGGGTTCTTGAGGAGGGCAAGTCCCTCGTCCCAGATGTCATCCAGCAACGGCACCGTGTGGACCGTCTTCCTTATGGCCTCGCGCCCTTGGTAGAGGAAGCCTTCCTTCTCCTCAGGGCATAGTTGAAAAAGCTCGGATGCCCTAGCAATCATGGCGTGGAAGGAGCCAATCTCGTCGGGTGGGGACGCCCGAGGAATCGGAGATGGGAGGCCAGTCCCGTTGTCACCGCTGTCGTCATCCGTCCCCGTCATGGCCGTGTCCGTTCCGTGTCGTCCCTCGGGATCGGGGAAGGCGACAAAGGCTGAGAAGGCCGTGAGGGCTGAAGGGGCACTGGATGAATTCTCCTTTTGTTCGGAGGGCTTCCTGACGGACCCGGTACAGCTGGGTCGTCCGTCGGGGGCAGGGGCAGTCTCGTCCTCATCTCCGTGCATTAGGCTTGGATTGCTGTCAAAATGGCCACCGAGTTGTCCTGAGGCTTGGGTTGCGATGGGCGTGCCGGGAGCGACGGTTCTTCCTTCACGGGAACCTCGCCGTCGTTGCCACCCTCGCTCTCATCGCCCCCCTCCTCGGGATTCCTCCCGTGGGGCTGGGCCTCTTCCAAATTCTCTGCTAGTTCCTCCTCCTCGGATGTGTCCGTGTCCATGATGGCCACCCGCCCCCCCCCCCCTCTCTTTTTCCACCGGGGACTTCACAGGGGTCTTCTCGATGGGCCTAAAAGAGGATTCCCTCCGCAAAGGCAGGAAACACTGGGCCGCAAGGTCACCTCCACTGGGATAGCCTCCACAGGCTTCGCCAGGGCCGCAGCTACCCCCTCGATAGAGGCCTTAGCCGGGTGAAACAAGGCATTCACCACCTTGGGTGCGCTTGAGGCTTTCACCTTAGGGGGAGGGTCACCGCCTCGCTCCCCCTCAGCCGGTTCCTCTGAGATCAACCGGGGCCTCTCCAGAAGCTTAGCCGGGTTCTCGGATTTTCTCTTCCCCGAGCCAGAGCGTTGGCTCGCGGTTGATGGCTTCGGTGAAGGTGTGCCCTGCCTGGCAGCCGAGGAGCCCGACCATTCGGCGCTCCCAGTGCCTGCGGACTCGCAGTGCTTAGCCTTCTGTTGGGTTCCCGTCGCCGGAGCGCCCTCACAGGACTTAGAAGACCACTCAGACTTCTTCTTCTTCTTCTTCTTCTTCTCACCTGCTGGGCTCTTGCCTTACAGCCAGTTGGAGAGACGGGTCCGGCGATCCCTCATAGTCCAATCCAACATGTTAAAGCAAAACGCACAGTCCTTCTCCACATGCGTTTTGTCCTCATGGAGGCAGTAAAGGCATTTTGAATGCTCGTCCTCCTTGAACACATTTTGTAGGTTGCATCCTGGGCAGATCCTGAACAACTTGCCAGGAGTCGAGCTTCCCTTCTCCTGGGCCATGTTCTTCTCGTCCACGAGGTAGGCCTCAAAAACTTCTGGAATCCTCCATGAAGCGTAACTCGACGAAAACTTCACCCTTGAGGGGCGTAGATAAATCCGAAACGGGTCCCCGCTGATCGGAAGTAGAAACGGTGGAGCTTGAGGATCGATTAGACCGAAAAATGAGATAAATCTCTTTGAAAAAGCGCAAAACGCGGTAAAAGCTCGAGAGCTATAACACGAGGACTCCCAACACTTGAGCGTGCGGTAAAAATCTGAGGGCGGCTGCCAGGGGTGGGGCTTAGGGAGAGGGCAGTCATTGGCTGGGGGCAGTATGACCCAGAGACCAGTGATTGGTTACTACTAAGAAAGACAGATCAGAAACGAAACTGATACTGATTTTTTCCTTACCGAGGATTCCTAGCCCGATGACGGGGAATATTCAGGAGCATGTGAATCTATGCCAGACCCCATGCTGGAGAATATCCCATATGCGATGTTATTCCCAGCGCGACTCAACTTCCAGTTCCAGGGGAAACAATTTCATCATGGTCCCAGATGAGGCAGACCTTACAGCAGGACTACGGAGGACTCGTCAGTAACATGAGTGTGTTACCATCTGCAGTATTTAGTTAATATTAATCCCAACTATATGGGTTGATGGTACTGGGTTCACCCACTATTGCTACTGTACAATGTATATTGTATTAGAGACTTGACAGAAATGCCAGAGCGACGGAAGTACGCCCCCATTGCAATAGCTTGGAGTTTGTTTTAAATGGGAAGCCGCCCAGATGTTGAGGTGGTACAGTTGCGTGTTGAGGGGGGGTTGGGCGGATACATTTGACACTGCTGGTTGGGGTGAGGAAGTGAGGGTGGATCGGGAGGGGGTGAGGAAGTGAGGGTGGGTCGGGAGGGCCTGAGGACATTCAAGGAGAGGCGGGTGTTTTTGTGGAGGGGAGCAGTTGGGGAGGGATAAAATTGTTAAAACATGTCTTGGCATACAGAATCACACAATGTTTTGAAATGGATTCCAAGGCCACAGCAGTGTTTGCCCCCGTTAATTTAGTTTATAGGACACTATAGGGTATTTTCCGGCGAAACTACTGCGGCAGTAACTCCACCGGTGGTAATTCTGCTGAATGTAATTCTGCTGATGTTGCCAATTTTTCAGCGGAAAGTGTGAGGATTTACCTCCAGCATGATGCTGGAGGTGAATCCCCCACTCCAGGCCCAACCTCATAGCACAGCAGAGTGGGAAAAGTAGCGGTAATTTCATTACCAACATTTTTTTCCTGGATCACCATACTCGTAATGAGATACAAGATATCTTTCTGCAGTAATAAATCAAAATCCATTTTAATTCGCAAATTGGCTGCGCTGTTAGGGAGGTTAAGGAGATGCTTAAATATTTTGTTTCCCCTCAATGCCACAGAGCACGTATCCAAATACCCCAGAATTCAGCTTCAAAACACGGCAGCAGAGAGAGACGCCTGCATTCTGTAAATTTCCATAGTGGGAGCAATAGTACACTCACCATATTGATTATTAAAACTGAGCACCGCCACACCACTCCTAGCCAGAGTAAGCAAACTTTTCTCCACCCGACTACTCCAACTAGAGTTTTGACAGACCTGTAACCAAAGATAAACTTAACTCTCAACCTACTCCAATTTAAGAGCACCTAAAAAATGAGGCGGATTTACAATTTAGGGCAAAAATCATTACTTGACATTTATACATTTTTAGATCTTTAGTTCCGTGTCTGGTTGCAAAAGCAGTCCACTGTTTGAAGACCTGGGGGAGTCTTAGAAATCAGAACAGCATTGTTAGCAAAAAGAAGGATGCCACATTTTTTACCACCCAGCAGTGGGGTATTAGCTTCCAAATTAGTTATCCCCACTGTGATGTCATTTATAAATAGGGAGAATAAAAGAGGCGCCATAACGGACCCCTGTATTTTTTTAATTGGGAGCTGTGGGGTACACTCCTCAGCGAACCACAGCATAATTATCTTCATTTAAACAGCACATAGCCAAAATCAATGTTAAGGTGACCCCTAGAGATTCTAACAATGCCCATAGTTGTGGCCGTGATACAGAATCAAAAGCTGTATGGAGATAGATACAAGCAGCATATAAAGGGATCCCCTTAACCTGAACATACTTATCCCGCAACAAGGTCAGCCTAAAGGTTTTGTCAGTTGTCGACGTAGCTTTTCTAAACCCAGCCTGTGCGGAGATAAAATGCTATTGTCAGCACACCATGACTCTAGTCAATACTTTGGCATATAGTTTGGAGAGAGAATCCAAAAGGGAGATCAGCCTATAATTGGCAGGAATGGTAGGATCCCCATTCTTTTTATATTGGGTAAATAATCGTATTTGTATTTATTTTATTTATAAAGCGCACCAGGCCCGAGGGCATCCGGGCGCGTAGTTTAGTTACAACAAATGAACAGAAACAGTTATACTGAAGTTACAAATTGAAAAATGCAGACACAGTATATACATATATACATAAGGTAGTACCAGGGCGCAAGGACAAGACCTATGTGAGTACAGGCAACAAGCGCAGAGGCGGTGGTTGGCAGGATGGAGAAGTGTCTTGGGCAATAAGCCATGCTTTAGCCTTGCTTTTGAAGCTGTGGAAGGATGGTTCGGATCTCATCAAGTTGGGCAGCGATTTCCAACGTTTCGCCGCCATGACAGGGAAGCTGGTTCCGCCAGATCTTTGGAGGTTGAAGCGTGGAATAGATGGCAGTTAGTCTGAGCGGTTCTACGAGGTCTGTTGGTGTTATGTAGGTGCTTGGTTAGAGATGCATTTATGAGTTAGGGCAAGTGTTTTCAGTGAAATGCGTTGGGTGACAGAGAGCCAACGTAAGTTGTGTCTGGGATCAGAGATGTGTTGGTTCCTAGGGATGTTGAGGGTGGCTCTGATAGAGCTGTTTTGGATGATTTGTAGCTTGTTTAAATTGCATTTGTTGGTGCCTAAGTAAAGGGCATTACAATAGTCCATTTTTGATAACACAAGGGTCCGGGCTAGTGTGACGCAATTGGCTGGAGATAGGAAAGGGCGGCTAGCTGTAATAAGCTTACAGGTGTAAGCTGCTGCTGAGGAGACTGCGTTAGTTTGTCTGGCCAAGGAGAGGGTAGATGTAGATCCCTAGTGTTTTGGTGTCCTTGGAGGTTTTGATAGTATTGCCATCAATAGTGAAAGAATTGAACTCAGTGGTCAGCTTGGATAGTTTTTGGGGGGAGCCAAGAATGAGGAGCTCTGTCTTCTCGTCATTTAAACAGAGTCCATGTTGTGCCATCCAAGCTTGGATGACTAGGTAGATGGTATTGGCAGAGAGGGAGTCGGCTGTGTAGTCTCCTGAGATAGGGATGAGTATCTGGGTGTTGTCAGCATAATTAGTATATGTGACACCCAGATAGTCCAGGATATCGACTAGAGGTTTTGTGAACACGTTGTACAACGTGGGAGAGACACAAGAACCTTGCGGTACGCCGCAAGTGACAGGTGCCGGTGATGCAGCTGCTAGTGGAGAGAAGACATGCATCAATCTGTTATTCAAGAATGACGTGATCCAGGCTGTGGCTTTGTCGGAAAAGTGGGCAGCTAGTTCAAGATGGCGGCACAGAGTATGATGGTTGACGAGATCAAAAGCCGCAGAGAGATCAAGGAGGAGTAGTAGGGCAAGTTTACCGTTCTCTTAGATCTTCAATTTGCGTTTTGAGGTCTATGAGGGCGGTTTCAGTTCCGTGACATGGTCGGAATACAGATTGCCTTAGACCCAGGAGTTTATTAGTTTCAACATAGACTTGAATCTGTATGTATGCTGCTCGGTCAATGATTTTAAGTAGGAACGGCACCGTGGTCATGGGCCTGTAATTTGTGGGTATATTAGCATTGAGGGTGTTTTTTTTTTTAGGAGCGGGACAACCCATGCATCCTTCAAATTGTCAGGTACGGTCCCAGTGCTGAATGATGGGTTGATGAGAGTAGTGATGAAGGGAGCGCAGGACAGAGGTCCCCTTGACAGTTGGACGGTTTGAGGCTCTTAATGATCTTTTCTACTTCCGGGATAGTTAAAGGGGAGAAGCTGAACGGAGTCAGGGAGTCAGGGATATGGGTGTCAAAGGTGGGGAGATTAATGGGTTGCACGTTAGTTTGTAAGCTAGTCTGTTTGTCATTTATTTTAACTTGGAGAGTGGCTATCTTACCAATGAGAGCGTTCTGGATATTGGTGAACCAGGTGCTATCTTTGATGGATGTATCGGGTGCGGTGACAGGGGTTTCCAATTCTTTCAGGATTTTAAAGAGCTCTTTAGTATTAGATTTCGCTTGCTCAATGCGTTTATTGTAGGTGACTTTTTTGGCCTGGAGTATGGCTTCCTTATAGTTTAAGGTAGCTAGTGTGATACACTATTTATTAGCTTCTGTAGGGTTGCTTCTCCAATGTTATTCAGCTAAACGTTTTTCTTTGCGAAGAGATCTTAGTAAACCAAGAGTTGATATGAGCTCGTGGTTTGGGTTTTCTCAGTTTGGAAGGGGCAATGAGGTCGAGGGCTTTGAAAATGGTACGGTTGAAGGTGTCAACCAAAACAGTAGGGTCTGTACATGATAACGCGTATTCATTCAGGACTGGAAGGATAAGGGGGAGGAGTTTGTCACAGGTTATATCACGCTTATTGCGAGTGAGGATGGCAGGTGCAATATCTGATAAGGGGGCAAGTGGTCTTGGCGGGGATGTTGAAGGTGATTAAATGGTGGTCAGTCCAGACACAAGGTTGGTTAGATACTATGTTAAGTCCACAGTTGAGGTCAGCTATCCAATCAAGGATTCTACCTTTGGAATGGGTAGAAGAGTTGATATGCTGGGTGAAGCCTGCATTAGGAAGCAGGTTGTCGATCGACAAGGCGGCCATGTCACTGGAGTCAGTGAGTCCTAGGTTAAAGTCACGTAGTACAATAATTTGGGAGTTAGTTTTTGTATTGTCTGTCAAGATACATGACAAGTCTTCAGCGAAGGTAGATAATGGCCCTGGGGGCCTACAGAGGAGGTGTAGTGAGATAGTGCGGTTGGGAATAAGGGTCATTTGGCTGTTAGAGCTTCCATAGAGGCGAGTTGGTGAACTCTGGCAAGGCGGAAGTTGAGGGAGTTTTTAAAAATGAAGGCGATGCCGCCTCCTTTAGATTGGCTAGTGGAGCGGTCATGTCTGATAATGTTGTAGCTAGGTGGGATGGCTAACGACAATAAGGGTACAAAGGCTGCATGAAGCCAGGTTTCATTGACAGCCAGAAAGTCAAGGTCAAAATCGTACCATGCCAACTTCTTGGAATCCTGTTTGTGACACTCGCCTCACTAAAAAATGTAGTCAAGAGGGGTACCAACATTTGAGGCTCCTCCTTGAACAAATCAATTGGCAGCAAGTCCAAAACAATAGATTTATTTGATGTTTGTTGAACTAAGGCACGCTCTAATTCCCTTACAGAAAATACCAAGAGCTCAAAAACAGGGCTACTCAATCCAGGTAGTGAAGTGGAAAACGAGGATTTTACCTAATATTCATCTGATCAGCTACAGACAATTCAACCTGGAACAGAGAACTAAAATGAGCTAGCCATTCCTGATCCATTATTAAGATAGCCTGCTCCCTTGACGTTGAACCTTGTGCAACTAATCTCCAGGAATCTCTCTGATTATGCATTTGTACTGCCATTTTCAAGGCTCACCAGCGCTTCTCTTGCTGCTGGATTTTCTTCTTTGCCAACAATAGCTTATACTCGTAGCGCTTGATTTTTTATATAGTCCCAATTTCTACCCCTGGGATCTTTAAGTGCCCCAAATAAGTCTGCCTTTGCCACTCTGCACGCTATCATAACTGATTATAGGGAATAGTTTAACGAGTAACATACCCCCTAACTGTATGGACTAATTGGACATAGAACTCCAAATGATTACATTCCCAAGCATCACTCACATATGCACACATAGTAGGTAACAAATCAGCATATAAAGGAGGCAATCATCCCGGTGTCCAGGACACAGCCATCGCTTTTTGATCAAGTTCCTGGAGGTGGAGCCGTGCGCGAGGATCACCTGGATGAGGGGTCTTCGGGGAGTGGAAGTGGGACACCAGATGGCGAGACACGGTATCCCCTGCCCTGTAACACCTTTACCCCATCCGACCAGGTAGGATACTAGGAACTCATCCCCCCACCCCACCTTTCCAACACAAACATTCTCACAGACAGTTCAATGTGAGGGAAAACGGACTAACACCCAAGCCGTATACCCGACGTGTCCCAATACAATAGGGTCAGGCAATTACGGACTACACACACCTGACTTCCATCACACTTCCCCACATGGATAAAAGGCGAAGCACGAAAGCACAAACTGAGCGAGGCAAAGCAGACGAGGAAGCTGCAGTTCCAAGATGGCAGTTTAATACAAGGCGAAAGACGGCAAGACCGAAGAGGATTGCAAGGAGGAAAGTACCCTTGACCTTTTCACCGAAAGACCGCAACTTTCATGAACCTTCGAGAATAGGAAACGTAAGACCTGGAATCAAATCTGAAGAATCTTGCATTGGGTGTCGGAGGTACCCAATTCTCTCCCACATTGATAGTCAAGGCGGGGAGAATTGTTTGCCGCCGTGGTACTGTCCTTGGCTCCTACAACAAAGCAGCACCAGTGAAGTCAGCACAGCTGGTGAGTTGGGGGGAGACAGATACCAGACCGGTCTGTATGGAAACCAAGGTTGCAAGCAGCAACATTGTATAAAGGAAATTGAAGAGAACAGTGCATGAAGCGTATGTGGCAAGCAACAGGAATATAATTAAAACAGCAGATGAGTGACTGAACTTTGATGCTAAGATTCAATTCCATGAACAGAGTGGTCCGGCACCACATGGGTGCTCATTCGAAAGTCTCTGTTAGTTATCCAACCGAAAGGTGACAAATGTTAAAAGGAAAGTAATTGTAAAATCGAAGTGGTCCTGCAACGGGTCAACCCAAACCCTGTGCTCATTCGCAAGTCTTCGATACTTGATGTAAACTGAAATTGGTGAGAGTCCAGTTGAGGGAGACTAATTGTGTTAAAAAGGGCCTGAGCCCGGCTGAGGTGGGATCCTGGGTGGACCGTAAGTCACCCGAAAAAGAATATCCTACGAACATTGTGCTAAAGTCATCTGATCCCGGATGAGGGAGATACAAGGTGACGAGCATTGTGCTAAAGAGATGCCTGCTTTCGTGCCGCTTTACACTCTTTCTGCTTTATGCCTTTTCACAATTTGTCACTTGCATTTGGCTCCACGCCGCTTTACTTCGGTGCCTTCCTCCCGGCTTCGCTGCAGTCACACGCAGGCTGCTCCTCTGTTTCTCTCACATTGACTTTCACGAAACTCACCAGGCAGGGTCAGATACCGTATCTCGCCTGAGTCTCGCAGATATATTACCCAGGACTCCCCTACCCAGGTGATCCTCTCTCGCTTGTCCACCCCCAGGGTTGGGATCCAAAAGCGATGACCCTCTCCTGGCCACCTGAATAGGGGAATCTTGGGGCCTACCTTGGAGAATACCTTCAGGTTTCTCACAACACACTCTCCGGAGACCCTGTGAGATGGTTCTACTCAAATGCGGAAGAGAGGTCTTCCAGAGCAAGTTCCAAAACTTCACTAGGGCAATCCATAATGAGCTGCTTGTCTAGGGTCATTTGATGACAGTCCCCCACCATTAACCCAGCTATAGAAACTGGTGCAAGAAGCGTCCCTACAATGGGATCGTGCCAGGAGTCACGGAGGGGACATATCTTAAATGGTGCATCCAAATACACCACAATCCCCTTGGCTGCTAGAGCATCCTTGTAGTTCAACATGCATGTCCTAATGTATGGATTAACAAACCCAAATCTAATATTACATCCCCTGCAGAACATACTATCAGAAAGTATTCAAGTGGTGGTAAGAATACTACTTACAATGTCATTTACTTCTAGTATTTCTGACAGGGCTTTAACTAGGGCGCGCTTTTATGCATTCTTGTTACCATGCATCCTTCCCTTGAAAGTACATGTCAGATCTGTGGATTTCCATCCTTGCAGTGTATCCACTTACAAGCTCTTTTGTTGAAGCAGCGGAAACAGGAGGCAGTTTCCTCTCTGATGACTTCTCCAAATGGACTTCGTCAAACACATTTTGCGACGCAAGCCCCACATCCAAAACACTCCCGGACATACAAGTGCCACACTAACATGCTCCCATCACCATGAGGGAAAGAGCAGATGTAGAGGCAAAAAGGTCTTTAGCTACCATTACTGGGGCAAGTTGCAGCTGATTCACCCGAGATAAAACATTGTCTCTTTGTACTGTCGGAGGCACGTCTAATTTAGGCCAATCAACAGACATTTGCAATGCTTTACCCACCATTTTATGCCATAGCCACGCAACATCAGGATAGTTGGCCATTGAAGAACAATGTCCTTTTAAGCATATCTATAATACCCAAACATTCATCCAAACTACCATTGTCAAACCTCCTGGCTTCATACTGTGCACATATGGCCTTTTTAAGATCCTAGACTGTAAACAGTGCAACCGACCAGCAAGACTCACGTGAGCTTAACCAGGCTCCACTTCAACCATAACCTGTGTATCACCCACTTTATCTGTGTAAGGGGCCTTCCCGTTCCTCACCTTTGAATGCTTATCAGGCAGACCGAATCCATCTTGCCTTAAAAATTACCTCAAAAGGTCAAAACGCGTGTCAGCAATTCCATATAAACGCTGGCAATTTCCAATTAACACTGGTTCATGCACACCTATTTAGATTTTGCAGAATATTACTTAGAGAATGAGCTCTTGATATCAGTTCAGTGTCCAGCGCAACTGTGATGGGTCTCGAAACCACACCTCTAATCCAATTAAAAGGTATAGTGGGGCACTGTCCCTATGAGATCAGGTCACATGCAGCAGGTCGCACAACAAACTAAATCGGGAAGCGTGGCAATCCTGCAGTTCTAATGCTCCCATTCACCAGTTTTTAAGATCCTGCCAGCATTCAACTAAGTTCACTATGAACAGCGAGCAAGGAGATAACGAAGCTGCCACAGAACTCTGTTGAGCCTCACCAGAGCCACCTCTACCAGCAATAACAGAGGGGCGAGCTTACAGAACTCTCCGATTTTGAGGCTCCATCTCTGGATCAGAATCCTTAAGCAGAGAGATGCTGACCGAAGCTGGAGGCCCACCACCATAATGTGGACTATTAACACTGACTAGAAACCACAACCGCAGGGATACTAGTCCCCAGAGTATTGTGACCCTCCAGAATTACTTCATGGACTTCAGGAACGTCTGCGAACACATGGGAAAATTAACCACTTCTTGTAGCCGGTAAGGCAGCCACCAGGGACAATAATGGCCCATCAGAACCAATGCGGTCAACGACTCCTACCTCCTTCAGATCAGTTCCCTCTATCTGGGGTTCAGGGAGCGCCCTGTCCTGGCCTTGACAGTTTTCCATATATAGATGGTCAATTGAACGCTCTAAAAAGATTGAACCATCTGACAAATCCAAAGGAACTGAAGTCGGTGGATCTCTACCATGGATACCAATGGAGCTGCTAGCACATCCAGCCGTACTGCCTGTTGTGGACATACAAGCCTCTGTGGCCCCCTCAGCTCCACCTCCACTACTTATGGAGCTGCACTGGTTGTCTCCTGAAACCAGATATAAACTACAGGAGTTTGATGCACCAGACAGTCAGCAGATCCTGTGATGACAGGACCCCCAAATCACCATGAATAGATGCATTCCCGTTAGTGGAACATTGCAAAGTTGAGGGCTGATGAAATAACCAGGTTCTCACCGTAGTGACCACCTTACTCCTAGTCCATAGTCCCCTTTCCTCCATACTTATGGGACACCTCTCCGTCCTGTGGGACGGGACCAGAGCACTTTGTAAAAAGCATCCAAAAATGTTTCCCAAAATTTGTCCTTCCTCTCTTTCTTGCGCGGGGCCTGGCACGTGGCCGTAACTCCGCCCACCTTGGCTCCGCCCCAGGCATCGCCCATCAGTCGTTTTCTATCGCCAGGTCAGAGACCTATTAGCAATAACAGAGGTACCTTATTAGAGGGGACGGCGGGTGGGTGTATGGAGGAAAGGGTACTATGGACAAGGAGTAAGGTGGTCACTACAGTGAGTAACCTGGTTATACTCATACGTCCCGTCCCCTTTCATCCATACTTATGGGAGATTCCCAAGTACTCCTAACAGGAACTGCGGGTGGATGGAAATACCCCTTACTGAAAAAGGTTCTTCAGCACAGCCAAACCAAACTGAACAAATTATTGTCTCATGTCAAGACAATAATGCTTACAAAAAGCAGATGGGGAGGCCCAAGTAGCTGCCCTAGCGATGGACTCCCAGGGGACATATTTCTGAAAAGCAACCGCGGCTGCCTTGCCCCGCACCAGGTGTGCATGAATACCCTTAGGAGGTTTTCAGCCCTTGGACGGTGAAGGACTCCGTGAAGCAGGCGGCGATCCACAGAGAAATAGTCGCCTTAGACGCTTGCTTACCCTGAGGGTTACCGAAGGTCACAAAAAGTTGAGACGAACTCCTAAGCTCGGAAGTCCTGTCAAGGTAGAACTTAAGAGCCCTTCTGACATCAAGACAGTGCAGAACCCTTTCAGCCTCTGAGGCAGGGTTCGGAAAAAAGACCGGTAGGGAGATCGACTGATTCAGATGGAATTCAGTTACCACCTTCAGTAGGAAGGCCGGGTTTGTACGTAGGACTACCTTGTCCTTGTGTGAAAGACCAAGAATGGTTGCTCCACTGAAAAGGCCTGGAGCTCACTCACTCTCCTCGCTGACGTAACGGCGACCAGAAAGGACACTTTCCATGATGGGTACTTGAGGTCCACCGTGGCCATTGGTTCAAAAGGTTTATGGCACAGTGCCGTCAGGACTACATTTAGGTCCCACAGCGGGTGCGGACTATGAACCGGAGGGTAGAGGCATGTCAAGCCTGCAAAATGCCTCTTAACCACTGGGTTACTCAGAGAATAAGAGCATTGCTCAGTAGAAAGGAAACCGCTGAAAGGCAAGTTCTGCATGACAGAACGTGAACACCCGACTCTGCTAGGGAGGACACGAAGGACAGCACTGTGTCAATCGTAGCCACCCTTGGATCCAACTGCTTCTCTAAACACCAATGACAGAACTTGAGCCATTTACTCCTTTATTGGGATCTGGTCGAGGGTTTCCTGGCTGCCTGGATAATACGCATGTTATCCGAAGACAAGTTAAGATGCTCTAAAGACTTGAACTTCAGCACTATGCCGCCAAGCTGAGCGATTGTGGGGAAGGGTGCCACATCTGTTGTTCCCCTTGGTGGAGAAGATCGGGGGTCACTGGTAACCTGATCGACGGATACACCGACAGTTGTTGAAGTTCTGAGAACCAAAACCTGGCTGGCCACCACGGGGCTATGAGTAGAAGGGAACAGTTTACCGAGTTGTTCATCTTCCAAATTGTCCGATGAACTAGAGGCAGAGGCAGGAAGGCGTAAGCTCTCATGTTGTGCCATGGAATCTCGAGAGCGTCCCCCAGAGAGGAGGCTCCCAGACCCCCTCTGGAGGCATACTGAGGAAGCTTCTTGTTTATCGCCGTAGCAAAGAGGTCCACCTCCGGTGTGCCCCAACGCAGGAAAATCCATGAGAACACCTCTGCCTTCAACTCCCACTCGTAGCTGACCACTGTCCGCCGGCTGAGGGCATCCGCTGCGACATTCAGCTGGCCCGGGATGTGTACTGCAAGCAGCCAGACACCATGAAGCACGGCCCACTCCCCTATCTGGATGGACAGGCCCACGAGGGGGGGAGACTTTATTCCCCCTTGCTTGTTGATGTATTACATTGACACCACATTGTCCATGCGTATGCAGACCACCTTTTTGGCAATGAGCGGTCTGAATGCCCTGAGCGCTAGAAAGATCGCCAGAAGCTCCAAATGATTTATGTGCAGGAGCTTGTCCTGAGGCGACCAAAGGTCCGAGACCTGAAGAAGATCTAATGTCGCACCCCACCACAGAAGGGAGGAGTCAGTCGTGATCGTCACCATGGGGGCTGGGTCCCGAAACCCTGCACCCACCGACAGGTTGCTGAGAGAGGACCACCAATCCAGGTCCACTCTCATGGAATCCGGAATCATTATCAGCTTGGAATCCGGGTCCACAGCCTGATCCCAGGAACTCCAAAGAGCCATCTGGGTGCGTCTCATCTTGAGACGAGCAAGAGGACGAGCCAACACGCATGAGGCCATGAGGCCCAGAAGCCTCTGGAACCAC
The DNA here is from genome assembly GCF_040938575.1 of Ambystoma mexicanum. Lineage (NCBI taxonomy): Eukaryota > Metazoa > Chordata > Amphibia > Caudata > Ambystomatidae > Ambystoma > Ambystoma mexicanum. The sequence goes on from NC_090932.1 coordinate 1,148,746,798, forward strand.
AAGGCCGACATGCTCTCCGACTGCGCAAACATCTGACACGCGGCTAACAGATCCGCCATTCTGTCCCGGTCAGGTACACTCTGCAGCCGATCGTGTTCCAGCGAAAACCCAGGAAAATCAGGTTGTGCGAGACCGTCATGGAAGATTTCCGCCAGTTCACCGACAGCCCAAGATGGAACAGGAGCTGAAGGAGAGACTGGAGATTGCCCGCTGCTGTCAGCGGACAAGGGCTTGCTAAGAGCCAGTTGTCCAAATATGGATACCCGCCCAAAATGGAACAGGAGTTGAAGGAGAGACTGGAGATTGCTCGCTGCTGTCAGTGGACAAGGGCTTGCTAAGAGCCAGTCGTCCAAATATGGATAACCTGGAGACCACAATCACTGACATCTTCGTGAAGAGACACAGAGCCGAGCTGAGGCCAAAAGGAAGCACTCGAAACTGTAAGTGCTCCTCTCCCAAAGGAAAGCAGAGATATCTCCTGTGTGGGTTCCAAATCAGGATATGCATGTACGCATCCTGAAGATCCACGACGCTGAGCCAATCGCCCATCTGCAAGGAGGACCGTATTTGGCCGGGCGTGATCATCTTGAATTTCTCTTGGGGTAGGAAAAGATTGAACTGGGAAAGGTCTAGGATGGTGCGCAGGCCAGCCTGGTAAACAGCCGGGAGTAAAAGCCCTCCCATCGCTCCTCAAGGGGGAACGGGTTCCACAGCTCTGAGGTCCAGAAGTTTCTGAACCTCGGCTTTGAGGGAGGGCGAGCCCGACAGCTGAAAAGGAGGGTTGAGGGGTCGGGTAGGGAGTAGAAGTAAGCGGAAGCCTGCTCGAGCGACTGACAAGACCCATCTGTCTTCTGTGATGGCCTCCCACGCCTCCCAATGAGACGCGATGCGTCCACCCACCGGGGTCTCGTGCGAGCGCGGAAAACCCTCATTTAGCAGGTTTATCGGTGGCGGTGCCACCTGAACCTGAGGAGGAGGCTGAGGAACGGGAGAAAAACCGCGTCTGTTGCCTGCAGCGGTTATTCCCCACAGGGGTATCCATTCTGTGAGACTTGCGGTCGATGAAGCCCCTAAAGCCAGAGGAAGGTCGACTTTGCGACAACGGTCTCTGGGTTTTGAAAGGAGCCGTAACCAGGACAGACCAGGACTTAGCTGTCTGAGTGCTATCCTTCGTCTTGGTGAGCTCTACATCTGTTGTAGCATGAAAGAGCTCCTTCCCATCGAACGGAAGGTCCAGCACTTTTGAAAATTTAGTTGCATGCAGCTACACCTGCCGTGAGGTATCAACTCCCAGCATAAGGCCCCGAGCCGAGATGTCTACGTGATGAGCCGCAGCCTCCAGGAGATCCTGGGCCAAGACCCTGGCGTCGGAAAGGCCTCCTCTAAAGACTTCCAGCTTCTCGACCGGGATAAACTCCTCAAACTCTGACAGACCTTTCCACAGCCGCATGTTAGCTCCCGCTAATATCAATTCAGCGTTGGCCTGCCAGCAAGGCCGAGTTGGCGAAGATTTTCCTCCCGAGGAAGTCGAGGAGCTTGAATAAAAGGGCACTCTAAAAGACCTGAAAAAACAGATTGCAGCTTACATTTCCGCAAGGCTTTCTGTGGGCAGACTGGCAGAAGATTGGTGTCACACGTTCTGGGGGAAAAAAACGTTACCAGGTAAGAGAGTAACTTGTTCTTCGAGGGGATTGGGTCCTCCGACGTATTCCATATCTATGACAGACTCCCAAAGCAGTACCAACGTAAGGAGGTGGGAAAAGAATTTAGAATATACAAATTCAGAATGCCCAATCAAATTGCAGAATAAAGGACCGCCTTGCCAAAGGCCAGATCCTGCCCCCAGATAGAATCAAGGGAGTAGTGACATACAAAAGTATGGACCGAAACCTAGGTGGCTGCATCACAGATGTTACAAATAGGAACACCCCTCTGCAGGGCAGTAGAGGCAGCCATACCCCTGGTAGAATGGGCCCGTAAGCCTACCGGAGGGTCCTTACCCGCCAAGCGGTAACATTCGGCAATTGCCCAGATGATCCATCGAGGCAAAGTCTGCTTAGTAACAGCTTGCCCCAAACGCCTTCTAGCGTAACCAATAAAGAGTTGATCGTCCACTCTGACCCGGGACATGCGCGAAATGTAGAAGCTTAAAGCTCTCCTAGGATCCAGCCTATGGAGCCTCTCCTCTTCCTTACCAGGATGTGGAGGAGGATAAAAGGCCGGAAGAATAACCTTCTGGCTTAAATGGAATTCCGACACCACCTTCGGAAGAAAGGAAGGACGAACTCTAAGGACTACCCTGATGAAACACAGTGAAGGGTGGCTTAACTGAAAGTGCCTGTAACTCACTCACTCTGTGAGCAGAAGTGACCGCAACTAAAAACACAGTTTTAAGGGTTAACAGTCTCAAAGGACACGAATGCAAATGCTCAAAGGGAGCACCCATTAGAAACTTGAGAACAAGGTTCAGATCCCAATCGGGCACCTGGAAAGGTGACAGAGGGAACACATTAGTGAGCCCTTTCAGAAACTGAGAAATCAAAGGGATTTTAAAATAAGAACACTCCTCAGGCGAGTGCTTAAATATAGACAGCGCCGCCAGGTAACCCTTAACGGTACCCACTTGCAGGCCCTTGTGGGCCAAAGAAAGCACAAAAAAAACAAAACAACAGGAATGTCAAATGAAAGAGGATCCACATTCTTAACCCTGCACCAGTCTCAGAACTTTCTCCAACGGCAAAGGGACTTTGTTGCCGGCCGTCTGGCCGAAAGCAACACCTCCATCACGTCATCAGGGAGGTCCCAATCCTTATACCTCAACTTTTCAGAAGCCAAGCATGAAGGTTGAGGCATCTGACCTCTGGATGGAGAACCTGACCCCCTCCTGTGAGAGCAGATCGGCTCAGTTGGGAAGACAAGAAGGTCCGGGTACCACGTCCTCCTGGCCCATGCAGGACCAAGGAGGATCATCCAGGAACCAAACCTCTGTAACCTCCGCAGCACTTACGGAATGACGGGGACTGGAGGAAACGCGTACAGCAGTGGGAATGGCCTCTCCACCACAAACGCATCTCCTAAGGCTCCTCTTGGAGGAAATTCCCGCAAGCAGAACCTTACGCACTTCCGGTTGACACTGGAGGCGAAGAGATCCACTTGAGGGGTCCCCCCAAAGGGCGAAGATCTCCAGGAGAATCTCCTGAGCCAGCTCCCACTCGTGAGAGATCGTGCTCTGCCTGCTCAGAGTGCCCGCCGTCTCGTTCTTGTCTCCGGCCAGATGAACTGCCGAGATCGAAATTTCCTGCTGGATGGTCCAGAACCAGAGCTGCATCGCCTCCCTCCACAGAGGAAGTGACCCTGCCCCCCCCCCTTTTTGTTGAGCTAGTGCATGGCCACTGTGTTGTCCGTCAGAATCAGGACATTCTTTCCTCGCACAGTCGGCAGAAAAGCCTTCAGGGCAAGCCTGACGGCCCTCAGCTCCAACAGATTGATATGGAGTCTGGACTCCGTAGACCAACGACCGCTGACTGTCAACTCGTTGGCACGAGCTCCCCATCCCGTGAGGGATGCGTCCGTCACGATCGTCACCTCAATGCCAGGGTAGCCAAAATGGAGCCCCCTCATCAGATTGCCTTCGTCGGCCCACCACAGAAGATCCTGGGCGACCGACGGCGGCACCTGAACGGGGTACGACATCCTGCCGGAGGACTGAGACCACTGGAGCTTGAGAGCCCATTGCAGAGATCTCATCCGCAACCTGGCCTCTGGCACCAGAAGAATGCAGGATGCCATGAGGCCCAGCAACCTCAAGAACTCGAACGCTGGGACACTCTGGGCATCTCGAAACTTGTGCACCACCTGCTGAATGTGGTGAGCCCTCACGTGGGGAGGAAAACATTGCCCCAAGGACGTGTCGAGCACTGCTCCAGTGTACTGGAGCCGCTGAGTTGGCGTCAAGTGGGACTTCTTTAAGTTGAGGGAGAAGCCCAGCTTGTGAAGGGAGTGACAGGTGACGGACAGATGATCCAGGACTTGCTCGGGAGAGCACGTCCTGATCAACCAATCGTCCAGGTAGGGGTAGACGTGAATCCCCCCCCTTATCTGAGAAACGCTGCTACCACCATCATGAGCTTGGCGAAAACCCTCGGGCGGAGGTCAATCCGAACGGCAGGACCCGAAACTGAAAGTGCGAGATGCCAACCGCGAACCTCAGGTACTTCTTGTGCTTGGGATGGATCGGCACATGAAGAGTCCTTGAGGTCGAGAGACACCAACCAGTCCTGAAGTTGAAGGGCCTGGAGGACTTGAGAGAGAGTAACTATCTTGAACTTGTCCTTCCTGAGGAGTTTGTTCAAACCGCGCAAGTCCATGATGGGTCTCAATCCCCCGTCTTTCTTCAAAATCAAAAATATAAGGGGAATACCATCCCTTGTTCCTCTCCGCTACAGGCACCAACACATCTATGGCGCCTTTCTCCAGCAGGGATTGAATTTCCTGCGCAAGGAGCGGATCCGGACTCTTCAAAGAGATTCCCTGGTGGATTGTCGTGAGGCCTCTGCCGGAAAGGAAGACATTAGCCGTGGGCTATGATCTCCAGAACCCACACATCTGAAGTAACGGCACGCCATTCTACAAGATGCTGCGCCAGCCCTCCCCCAACCGGTGAAGCATGGGCCTCATCACTGAGCAGAAGCAGCTGCGGAGTTGCCTAAGGGCAAAGAGGCAACTGCACGCGCGGCCTTGGCACCTCGAGTACCTTGTTTTCCACCTCTGGCACTACTCTTAACGTTGCCCCTTTGACTTGCAGCTCCTCTCGCTTTACTAAAGGATGAGTAATAACGAAAGGAACCTCCCCTCCATTGCTGTCCCCTAGGTCGAAAAGGCAGAGGTTGGTGGACTGCAGCGCCCAACGACTTTGCTGCAGCTTTGGAGGACTGCAACCTCTCAAGGCTCTCGTCAGCCTTGCTGCCAAAAAGATGTTCACCATCAAAGGGCATGTTGAGGAGCCTGGCTTGCACATCAGGAGCAAACCCAGACTTCCTCAACCACGCAAACCTGCGTATTACGGTGCTCGCCGCCATGGACCGGCTGACAGAGTCTGCCATGTCCAAACCCGACTGAACGGACTCACACATGGCATCCTTGCCATCCTGAATAATAGCAAGAAAACCATCCCGTTTGTCCCCTTCGGGAATATGTTCAGCTGCTAAGGAAATAACAGTTCCACAGAGTGTGTGTGAAACGTGACAAGGTACACACGGAGTTGGCCGCTTGAAGAGCCATACCCCCTGAAGAAAACACTTTCTTCGCCCAGCCATCAAAACGCTTGTCGTCCCTATCAGGAGGGATGGTAGGATACGACGCCTGTTTAGCTGGAGCCGTAGCCACCTGCACCACCAAACTCTCCAGAGTGGGGTGCGTGGTCAAGTAGCAGGGGTCACTACTGGCTGGGCGGTATTTTCGTGGCAAAGACTAGCCCACTGCCGGGAAACTCTCTGGAGCAGTCCAAGCCGCTGCCACCCTTCTTTGCAGAGCCATATGATATGGCAGTACCGGGTCAGTGGGTGGACCTTGGTCGAGGATAACTGTCAGGTCATCCTGCACAAAATCAACTGTGGGAGCCGACCACCCCAAGTAGTCCGTGACCCTCGACATAAGGCGCCGGTACGATGACTTGGCATGGGTGCCAGGCTCAGGCCTACAGAACTCCACCTCCGGAGAGGTGTCCAGACCACTGGCATCATGCAGTGACTGACGCAGGTCCTCAATCTGGCTATGATCAGAAAGAAGCTCATCTGGTACCGTATCAGGAACCAACACCTCTTCAGAACCCTCTTCCACCTCTGAAATATAATCCATAGGCTGGAAAGTGGGCATTGAATAAGGGAGAAAGACACGTTTTGCCTTGGCCAGAGCCTTTCTAGGGGGTTCCCCCGTGCTACGGGGTACCTCCGACACCACAGCCTCGAAAGGCGTCAAGTGAAACGGCGTTGACGTCGAGTGAAACGGCATTGACGTCGAGTGAAACTGCGTTGACATCGAGTGAAACTGCGTTGACGTAGAGTGAAACTGCGTTGACGTCGAGTGAATCAGCGCCGACGTTGAGCGCGGCGCCGACAGCATCAACGGCTTCAACACAGGCATTAAGGGCAGAGCCCCGAGCGTGTCCTTCGACAGAGTACGTCGACGACCTCAGCGCCACCGGCGTCGACGTCTTCTTCGAAGACTTCACAGGTGCACACGGGCTCGAGCGTGTCGAGGACCGAGACCTGGAAGGGGCATGACCAGAACGATTCCCCTTGTTCGAGCGGGAACTTTCCTGCGAATCGTGCCGACCACCTGAGCCCGAAGGCGTACGAGCGGTGTCTCTTGTACGGTCACGGCCGTCCCCACTCGGAGGCGCGGACGGACCGGTGCCCTGCGATTCAAGAATAGCCAACATTTTCTTCCCGAAGGAAGCCCATTCCTCCGGAGAGGAACACTTGGTGGGATAAGAAACCCGCCGACGGGTGGAGTCCTTGGACGAGGACGGGGAAGGCAACCGATGACGGCGCTTCCGGGAGTGCCTCGAAGAGGCAGAGGAGTGGCGGGACCCACTCCAGGACCGAGACTCCCTAGACTTACGACTACGATGTGGAGAGTCGCCCCTCGAATCGTCCGTCAAAAGCCCAGTTGACCTCGCCTTCCGGGACTTGGACACCTTACTGACAGACAGCTTCTTCTTACGTTCCCGCAAGGCCTTGGACATAAGCGACTGGCAGTCGACACAATCAACCGTGTTGTGGGCCTCCCCGAGGCACCAGAGGCAGGCGTCGCGCGAGTCCGTCACCGACATCTTGGACCCGCAGTCCCCACACTTCTTGAAGCCCGGACCCGGGGTGGAAGAAGAGGAAGACATCCCGATAGGGAAAAAACAGAACTGAGGCTACGGGCGTCCTACTTATAACATCCGGTGATGTCAGCCGAGGAGGTCTTCGAGGACGGCGCATCAACGTCATCGACGCAGATGCCGAAAGATTTTCCGAAGCAGCACAGCTGTGGTGATTACTGTCATAGATATGGAATACGTCGGAGGACCCAATCCCCTCGAAACATGGATATGGGACATCTCCTTGGGAAATGCATATAACAATGACTAGATCAGACACTTGTATGGAAATTAAGAAAAAAAGTAGAGATGGTTCTTGATTTAATTACTGCTTAGAAAGATGATCGAATTAGGAAATTGTATCAATTTCTACAAGAGCCAGAAAACGTTCCCCCCCTTCCTGTACAGTTTATCAGGGAAAGGAAGATCTTGAAGTTTAAATGAAGTTTCAGAAAATGTTTAAGATCCAAGATGGATTATTGGTTACGATCATTGGGTCCAACTACCCCATACCGAAGCATACCGCTGAACCATGGCCACGATGCAGCAACAGATGGTCATTGGGGATTTTAAAATAAATTGGGGTTTCTTGAGGTGGCTTACTGGCCTAAACTTTATATGAAAGGGTGACCGGTATGTGCTCAGTTCCAACCACCGAGCATCTAGCAAGGTTAGAGCGATCTAACAAGACAAGGGTGGGAATAATAAAGAGGTTTCTGGCAGGTTTTACACCCATATGGGACTTGCAGGTACCCTTGATTCTGATGGCTCTGAGATGTACCACTACTTAGGCTACCCGAATGTCCCCTTTTGAACTCAACTGGTAGAAAAATGCTATTGCCTCAAGGTCTGTTATACTGAGAACAGAAACAGATGCTGGTCAGTGCCAATGTAGAACATCTTCGCAAACACATTTGCCTATGATCAACAGATCCTGGAAAATCCTGAAATAACTATGCGTACCAACCATGTTCTGAAGACCTCAAAAAAGGAATATGAAATAGTGACCAGGTTCATCTCTATAACTTGAAAGGAACCAACCTAAGGAGCGGAAGGATATGCCTTTTTAGAGAATAGCTTTTGAAATTATAGATAAGATATCTCCAGAGGGAATCAGACGGAAGAATGCTGGATGCACGTGAACCAGCTGAAAACCTGTAATACTCCTACGTCCCGTCCCCTTTCCTCCATACTTGTGGGACATTCCGTCCTTTGGGACAGGACCGGAGCACTTTAAAGCATCACAAATTTACTTTTTGTCCTTTTATTTTTATGCGGGGCCATCGCACTTGACCGAAGACCCGCCTTCCTGAGCTCTTCCCCGCGCATCGCCCTTCAGTCCTTTTCTTCGCGTGTTCAGGGTCAGACGCACTTGCATCACAGGGAATATTGTTCTTTTTGTTCCTTTGTCCTTCATTCCTGCTCCAGTTCCGGGATCATCTTTTCCTTAGTTAATGCGGGAGCTTCTGGGATTTGTGCTCTGTTCATCCTGCGAACATCGCTTCGCAAGGGCGGATCCACACTCTTTGCCTGGAGTGCTTAGGCCCGGAACACCGTTGGGACTTGTGCTTCTACTGCGACTCCCTCTCCGTCTGGGCACTCCAGCGTCGCCCTGTCAGGTGGTAGGAGGCGTTTCAACGTGTTCCTCCACCACATTTACAGAAGTTAATTGAAGAAAAAAGGAAACGGCTGGTGAATTAGTTCTTTTTCAGGGAACCCCTGCCAGGGGACTCCTTCCTCAGGGTCTTCTGGGTCCAGGAGGGGCTCAAGCGGCCCTATTACCATGGATCTCTCTGAGGTGTCCCGAAAGGGATCTAACCAGTGCTCCGAAAATCGTATCTTCTTCTGAGGTTCCCCTTTTAGGGGCTAAAGCTAGGCCCAGTACTTCTGGGGCTGTTGTCACCGGGGTCCGCCCTGAGGTTTCAACATCTGGAACTAAGTGTACCGAATCTCGGCTTGATGTCCCTGTCAAGGTGACTTATTGTACTGGGGTTATCCCAGAGGTTCCTCTTCTTGCGCTACATGTAAGACCAGCAAGATTGAGGGGCCTCCCACACTCAGACCTGTGGAGTAACCAATCCTGCTGAGGGGGCAAACAAGCTGGTCATAAGTCTTTTAGTACCGGCTCCGCTGAAGTTCCCTCGCTTAGGGCTAATTCATCAGCAGTCCTTAAGGTGTCTCAGAAACACTCTAGATCTGCTAGCACCGGCTCTGCAGAGGTTCCTTCTCACAAGGCTAAAATGGAACATAAGACCACTGACTGCCCCCTGTGGTGACCACGTCCTCACACCTGTGACGCGGTTCGCCACAGGCATTGACAAAATGGCGGTCCAACACCCGCGGTCCACGGCAGCCATTTTGACTACCTCTTTTAGACCAACTTTCACCACGGCTGGTGCTGAGGGGCCTGTTTTGGGGGCAGAGCAGCCTTTTCTACATTTTGTGGATCCTAAGAACTCTTTCTGCCGTCCAATGGATTGGTGTGCTCGGATTCCGCTGCCGCATACAATCTCACTCCCTCCTGCATCTGCGCCGCTGATCTATGTGGATCCACTTGGTGGGGACCATCCTGGCAACCATCCTCTTTGCGGGGTCTGTCCCTTCCTGCGGGGTCTGCCCCTTCCAAGCAGCCTCTGCCCATTCCAGCGCCTAGACCTTCGTCTGAAGATGCGTTTTTCTGGCAAGTTGCAGACGCTTCTGCATTCTGATCCCATGAAGGCGAACTTTAAGGATTTATTTTAGGAAATGTATCCAAAGCCTCCTGAACTGACCCCTACTCTGACAATCCCTATGCAGGTTCCGATAGTGCCACCTCCTCCACCTCTCCCTGTGGAGCCCCCTGGATCAGACTTCAGCTCCCGCCTCACTGGATGAGGACCAAGCGGACCAGGACGGTGATGACCCGTCCCGCTCTACTAGAGATGTTCACGACCGGGTGCTGGATATGATGGGTTTTTAGACATCCCAATACCCGAGCCCCCAGCACCACAAGAGGGGGTACTTTCTAGAGCCTTCACTCTGTTGACACAGGAGCGCACCGGCCTGTTCCTTCAGAAGTACGTCCTGGCCGAGGCCCGTAAGGTCTGGGACAAACCTTATTGCAGGCAACAGCTAAATAAGAAAATTGGCGCTCGCTACAAGCTTCACGCGTCTAAGGACCTATCCTTGTCGGCAGTGGTGGCAGCAGCTACAATCCATTCGAAGCTGGCCTCTACATCCTCTACTGCAGAGTCTCAGATCCTTTCCAAGGAGGACAAGCTTCTCGACGCCATTGGGAAAAAGGGGTTTTCCAATTCAGCTCTTCAGATGTGTCAAGCTAATACTGAGCATATCCTGGCGGCTGCCAATGTCAAGCTGTGGGAGCTAGCCGAGAAATGTATTCCTCCTGATAGGCTCGAAGACTTTAAGGGCGGCTTATCTGACACCAGGGTTCTGGCGCAGGATCTACTTGAGGCTGCGGTCCATCACGTAGACACTTCTGCTTGAGGCCTTATGGTCGGAGTAGACATCTCCCGCCGAGCGTAGCTACACGCTACAAAGTTTCCGAAGGAAGTTGAGGACAAGGTGCTTGATCTCCCCTTCGAGGGTAAAGAACTGTTCCGCTCCTCCGCGGATGAGGAACTCGCGAAGAGCAAGGCAAGCACTCAAACTGGCAAGTCATTGTCTGTCCTTGCGAAAACACCAATAACGGCACCTTATACTCGGAGGTTGGGGTGTCAAACGAGGGCCTTCTCTGGTTTCAGAGGCTTTCAGGACTGCCGTGCGCGCCACGCTGAAGCTCCAGCTGGAGCCCCCTACCATAAACGATAAGGTGGCTGGTTTTTCTCTTGGCCAACAGCCTCCTCTTCAGCAATGGGTGGTCTCTCTGCCGATAAAACATCTAAATTATATTTTCCATCGGTCGCGTGAGACTCCGGTGGGAGGACACATTTTGTCTCATCTGGAGGCATGGCAGACCATCACAGAAGACCGATGAGTTTTGTTTGTCGCTCGGGTGGGCTTCTGCTTGCCCCTCCGCCTTGCCCCACCCAATCACCCTCCTCTCCAGCAGACTGGGTCACCCTCCCTCAGAGCCGAGGTACAGAAACCTCTAGACCTTAGACCAGTGTAACCTGTTCCTTTGGGAGCAAGGGGATGGCTATTACTCCCGTCTGTTTACAGTGCCCACACCCTACCAGGCTGGCCTGCCCACCATCCTCAACCTCTCCAAGTTCAATCTCTTTCTACCTCAAGAGAAATTCAAGTTGATTACGCCCTGCCAGATAAAGTCCTCTCTCCGGAAGGACAATTGGCTCAGCGTGGTAGACCTTCAGGATGTATACATGCATATTGTCATGATGCCTACCCCCGGAGCACCAGGCCAGGCCCAGCACCCCTGGGAGCAGGCATCATGCCCCCGGGTAAAAGCCCAGCGGCCCCTTATAGGGGCTCTTTGGACTCTGTCCTGGCGCCGTTGGCACCAGGCTCATGTTGGACATCAGTCCTGGCGCCATAGGCGCCAGGCTCATAAAGGAAGGTGTTTTGTGCACTTACCTGATGCAGACCATGCTGCAAGATTCAGGCCTCCCTGAGACCTGAAAGGGACTATTTTTTCATTGGGACTATTTTGCCACTCTGGCGTGGCCAGGGAAGGATAGTTACCTGGAACTACTTTGGGGGCTATTTAAGCCACGCCCAGACAGTAGCTCATGCTTCGCGTTGTTAAGCATCCAAGCAGCTGAACGCTCACCGTGTCTGCTCCTGCATCTGGTCTCCAGCCACGCCCGCCTCGATCCTGGAACACCTGTAAGGAAAGAAGAGAAGAGAAAGGTGAAAACCAAGAATTTTACCAAACTTCTTACCTGCATCCGGAAATTCCACGCCAGCGTTCCTGATAAAAGACTTTCATTTAAAAGCACTGCGTTGTTCGCTGCAGCGCCGCGCTTCACTCACCTGTCCTCGGGAGTTCTTCTGGCTCCACCGCGACTGTCTGCACCGGTCGCCACATCTCTGCGCCTAGGGGAGAGAAGAAGAGACAAAAGGTGAGCAGAAGGAACATATGAGGAAAGCCTAATTTTCCGCCATAACACTTACCGGTCTTCTGTTGGTGGACCATTCCTCACTTCGGGTCGGCGCCGCTTCGTTGGCAGGTAACGCACACCCCAGCCCCTATGGGGAAAGGACAAAAGACATTACTGGAGGAATATAAAGACATTAAGAGGGATCACCCCCATCGCTAACTCACCTGAGTTTACCATCGGCAATTCAATCCCTCAACGCATCGCCTTCATTCTGCACCTGAAATAAAGGACAGACCATAGGTTAGGAAGGCAACAGAAAAGGAGGCTCAACACTTGAACTTTTGTAATCTTCATACTTACGGCGTTCCGCTCGGAAAAGTCAAGTGGATTTTGCCAGCGCCATTCTGAAAACCAGTGAAGTAACTGGGCTAACACGCGCCCCTGCACCAGAAGCAGGATGGAGAGTTCATCCTTTCAAACCATAAGGTGAGCTTCAACCGGGGATTTCGGAGGAAGTTCGAGAAGAACGAAGGGGGAAAGGGGGGAGCAAGCACACTATTCTGCAGACTGTTAATCCCCTTTCTCATATGCAGAAGGATATTCCTACGGGCCAGACAAGCAAGATTTGAGGGTCCTGTTCAGTCGGTGTTCACGCTCGAAGAGGCCACAGCAACCCAGACTAGACCAGCGCGTCCGTGGGAGTCAGGTGAGCGTTACACATATTCTGATCTGGAGTCCACGTCAGAAATATCGGAGGGTCTCCCTGGGAATGAAGCACTTCTAATATCTTGTACTTCCGTTTGGTGTTAGCTCGGCACTGCATGTCTTTACACAGATGATGTCGGTTGTCGCAGCATTCCTCAGAATGCAGGGGGTTCATGTATATCCATACTTGGACAATTGGCTCCTGCGCAGTCCTTGCCCACAGGCCGCTTCAGCCAATCTTCAGTCACTCCTTCAGATCCTGTTCCATCTTGGGCTGTCGGTGAACTGGCGGAAAACGTCTATGAAGGTCTCTCAAGACCTAATCTTTCTAGGTTTCTGTTGGAATATCGTCAGTACCAAAGTGTTCCTGACTGAGGGCAGGATTGCAGACCTTTCGACCACGTGCCAGCTCTTCCTGCAGTCCTCCTGCATGTCTGCCTGGTGGTTCCAGAGACTCTTGGGCCTCATGGCCTTTTGCGTGTTGGCTCTACCTCTTGCACACCTGAAAATGAGGCACACTCTGCTTGCTCTTCGGAGCTGCTGGTCCCAGGCTACGGAACCGGATTCCAAGATGATTCCAGTCCCATTCTGCATGACGGCGGATCTTCAATGGTGGTCATTCGCCAGCAACCTTTCATTGGGGACCTCCTTCCAGGAGCCCTGCCCACAAGTAACGGTTACTACAGACTCCTCCCTTCTGGGGTGAGGTGTGACACTGTGTCACCTCGAGGTGTATGATTTGTGGATGCCGCAAGACAGGCGGTTCTATATCAATTACCTGGAGCTCTTGGCAGTTTTCAACCCTCTATCACCAACAGTGTGGTTTGAATTTGCACTGACAATTCCGTAGCGATGTTCTACATCAACAAACATGGGGGCACCACGTCTCCCCTCCTGGTGGACCTTGTTATCCAAATTTGGAATTGGGCTATCCAACACAATGTCTGGCTCCAAGCTGTGCACATTCCGGGTCATGTCAATGTGACTGCAGACTCCCTCAGCCGCCAATCTGCGGTGAGTTATGGGAGATGAACACCGATGTTCTCACCAAGATCTTCCAGCAATGGGTTACTCCAGAGGTGGACCTCTTTGCAACATCATTGAACAGACAACTTCCTCTTTATGTTTCCAGGGACAGGCTTGGGGTGTCTTCCTTGGGGGACGCCCTCGAGATTCCGTGGCACAACATGAAAGCTTACACTTTCCCACATTTGCCACTGATTCTTCGGTCACTTTGGAAACTCAGGAGTGCGTCAAACTGCACTCTCCTCTTCATAGCTCCTTGGTGGCTAGACAGGTTCTGGTTTTCGGAACTGCGGCACCTGTCAGTGTCCTCCCCTATCAGCTTGCCGCAGATTCCCGACCTTCACCAGAGCAATCACCAGTTGTCCCACCCCTCCCCAAATCGTTCAGCTTGGCGGCCTGGTGCCCGAGTTCCGATCGTTAGCGCAGTTCAACCTCTCTGAGAACAACATGTGCATAATTCAAGCGCCACTGAAGCCCTCTACACAAGCTCATACAGGAGCAAGTGGCGCTGTTTCTGTCATTAGTGTCTAGCCAAAGAGCTTGATCCTAGGCATGCTTCTATTGACACAGTTTTGTCTTTTGTATCTGATCTTGCAGCCTCTGACATGCATGTCTCATCATGCAGGACTTATTTGCCTGCCATTGCGGCCTACCTGTCTACAGACAGTTGCTCTTGTTCACTGGCTAATCCAGTCATCAAGAGACACTTTGCAGGTCTTCTCCATATTTTCCCGCCAGTTCGGGCCCCTCACCCCAAATGGGATCTGAACGTGGGCCTCACTGCTTGGCGTCATGAGCCTTTTGAAACCATGGCCACTACCAAACTCAGGGACCTTTCTTGGAAGGTGGCCTTTTTGATTGCGATAACATCTGCAAGGCGGATAAGTGAGCTTCAAGCTCTCTATGTGGAACATCCGTTCCTAACTTTCCATAAGGATAAGGTTGTGCTTCACACTCACCCTTCCTTCTTTTCTTCCTTGCTAAAGTGGTTTCTGAATTCCATTTGAAACAGTCAATATCTTTACCGCTCTTCACCCCGATCCCGGTCTCTAATGCCGAGAGGGTTCTACACAATCTAGACGTCAGACGAGCTCTGAAGTTCTACCTCGACAGAACAAGTGAACTCGGAAGCTCTTCACAACTCTGTTACGTTCAGTGACCCAAATGGGAAACCAGCCTCAATAGCATCCCTCTCCCGTTGGATAGCTTCATGCATTTCCGAGGCCTACAAGGTCAACCACCAAAGGGCATTCATGTACATCTGGTCCGTGGCAAAGCGGCTGCTGTTGCCTTCCAAAAATACATCCCTTGGGAGTCCACTGCCAAGGCGGCTACGTGGGCTTCCCCCTCTGCTTTTTGCAGACATTACTGTCTTGACCTGAGCCCCTGGGCTGATGCCCAATTTGGCCAGGCAGTTGTTAAAAATGTGTTCCAATAAAGGGTGTTTTCCATCCACCCGCAATACCTATGGTCAGTGCTTGGGAATCTCCCACAAGTATGGAGGAAAGGGGACGGGATGTAGGAGTATGACAAAGTTACTCACCGTAGTGACTACCTTACTCCTAGTCCATAGTCCCCCCTTTCCATCATACGCCTGCCCACCGTCCCCTCTAATAAGTATCCTCTATTGTTGCTAAATGTTCCTAGACCTGTCGATAGAAAAGGACTGAAGGGCGATGCGCGAGGCGTAGCTCAGGAAGTAGGGGTTTTGGTCACGTGCTGTGGCCCAGCGTAAAAATAAGTGCTTGATGCTTTTAAGTGCCTTGGTCCCGTCCCGAAGGACGGAATGTCCCACAAGTATGAAGGAAAGGGCACTATGGACTATGAGTAAGGTAGTCACTACGATGAGTAACTTTGTCATCCTGTTAAATTCTTAGCGGGATAGAGCAACCATCGGACCCCATGGATGAGGAACTCTGAGTAAAAATGGAATCACATTAGATGGATAATATAGATAGATTAGGGATGTATAGATGAAAGGATGAATGCTTGTATATTACTGTTAAATAATAGATTGTTACAGGAAGAAAGAACAATGTAGAATGCTTAAACATCCTCTGTATCCGTGCTATATACTAAACCAGCCTTTCTACTCCTCTTTCTAAGTAAATTAACTTATTTTCAGCCTGGATACGAAACGGAGCGAAGATGGATGAAGAAGAAAACCCATTCCCTAAGGAAGTGTTTGATGTGGGACAATAAGAAGGGCCCAGAGACGTGAAGAACAAGTTACTTCTTACCTTGTAACGTTCTTTCGATGGTATAATCCTCCGACGTATTCCTTATCTTTGATAATTCGTCTCCAGCTTGCTGGCCTCAGAAATTTTTTCTCTGTAGAGGGCGCTGCACGTCGACGTCCGCCGAGTCAATGTCCCGCGACAGCCACCGTATCGGCGCCAACGTCACCATGCCCATAAATAGCCATGCGCGGCATCCGTTGCTCAGTTCCGTTTTGTAGCATAAGATAAGTCATGCCTGAATTGGTTATTGACCTTGAAGGAGCGTAAGCTGCAACCACAAGGGAAGTATTACTGCAGGGATGGATGGGAGGGGCGATAAGGAATACGTCGGAGGATCATCCCATCGAAAGAATGTTACAAGGTAAGAAGTAACTTGTTCTTCGAAGGGATTGTGTCTTCCGACGTATTCCTTATCTTTGATAGACTCCGAAGCAGTGGCATGTAATTGGAGGTGGGAATAATAATGTCATGTATCCCTTTTAGAAATGGACCGAATGTAATACGGCTTTGCCAAATCTGGTCTCTTGACTAGTGGAGGAATCCAGGTTCTAAAATTTTGTGAATGTACGTGCGGACGACCATGTGGCAGCCGCACATATGTCTCGGACCGGTACCCCTCTTTGGAGGGCCGAAGAGGCTGCGATACCCCTGGTTGAATGAGCCCTAAGATTTTGGGGTGGCTCTTTCCCTGCCAGTTTGTAACATTCCAGAATGGTCAAAATAATCCACCTGGAAATGGTCTGTTTTGTTATGGGTAGTCCCAACTTGTGACCTGAGTATCCTACAAACAGTTGGTTTGCTTGCCTAATCCTAGCCAGTCTGCTGATGTAAAAGCTCAGCGCTCGCTTTGGGTCCAGCCTATGTAGCCTTTTTTCCTCTTTCCCCGGATGGGGAGGAGGGTAGAACGAAGGTAAGGTAATTTTCTGAGTGATATGAAATTCAGAAAGCACCTTTGGGGGGAAATTAGGCTTCACCTGTAGGACAACTTTGTCCTTATGGAAAATTGTATGGGGGGTTTACAAGAGAGAGCTTGTAATTCGCTCACCCTCCTAGCAGATGTTAGTGCTACCAATAGGACAGTTTTAAGAGTGAGAAATCATTCGAACCACTCCACTATTGTTCGCTGAGGAGTACCCATTAGGAAATTTAAGACTAAATTTAAGTCCCATAAGGGAACTTGGAATGGTCTTGGACGATAAACATTAGTTAATCCCTTGAGAAATTGTATTACTAGAGGTAGTTTGAAATACGATGGTTCCTCCGCAGTGCGCTTGAAGATTGAAAGCGCTGCGAGATAGCCTTTTACAGTGCCAACTTGAAGGCCTGAGTTTGCCAAGTAGAGTAGAAACGATAACACCGTTGGTCTACCACATGAAAAAGGGTCGATATTCCCTTCTCTACACCAGCTGCAAAATTTGTTCCAACAGCAGCGGTATAAAGACTTTGTTGCTGGCTTCTGGCCAAAAGCAACACCTCCATGACGTCATCAGGGAGGTCCCAATTCTTGTACCTCACCCTTTCAGAAGCCAAGCGTGAAGGTTGAGGGTTCTGATGTCTGGATGGAGAACCTGACCTCCCTTCTGTGAGAGAAGATTCTCTTTGAGTGGAAGACGGATTGGAGGACAGATGGACATATCTAGAAGGTCCGGGTACCACGTTCTCCTGGCCCAGTCCGGGGCAATTAGGATCATGGTTTTCCGGGATCTTCTCAACCTCCTGATCATTTGAGGAATAACAGGGACTGGTGGAAACACGTAAAGGAGTGGGAACTCCCGGTCCACTACGAACGCGTCCCCTAGAGCTCCTCTCGGGGGAAATTCCCTTGAACAGAACAGATTGCACTTCCTGTTGTTGCTGGTGGCTAACAGATCCACCTGAGGGGTTCCCCAAAGGGCGAAGATCTCTTGAAGGACTTCCTGAGCTAGCTCCCACTCGTGGGAGACTCTGCTCTGCCTGCTCAGAGCGTCCGCTGTCAAGTTCTTCTCTCCGGCTAGGTGGACAGCCGATAGAGAGAGATTCCTTCCTGAATTGCCCAAAACCAGAGCTGCATTGCCTCTCTGCACAGTGGCAGTGACCCTACGCCTCCTCTTTTTTTGAGGTAGTGCATGGCCACCGTGTTGTCCATCATTATCAGGACATTTCTCCACTGTACTGATGGCAGGAAAGCTTTCAGCCCTAGTCTGATCGCTCTCAGCTCTAGTAGGTTGATGTGTAGTCTGGACTCCGATGGAGATCAACGACCGCTTATGGTCAAGTCGTTGGCATGGGCTCCCCACCCTGTGAGTGAGGCGTCTGTGACTACTGTTATTTCCGGCCATGGTTGCCAAAACAGTTCTCCTTTCAAGATGTTCTCTGGATAGGCCCACCATTGAAGGTCGTGGGCTACCTTGTCCGGAATCCGGAGGAGATCTGTCATTCTCCCTGAGAATTGCGACCACGGAGTTCTCAGTGCCCACTGAAGAGATCTCATTCTCACGCGAGCCTCTGGCACAAAGAAGATGCAGGATGCCATGAGGCCTAGCAACCTCAAAAAGTTGAAGGCTGGGAGACGTTGGGCATTTTGAAACTTGTTGACCATCTGCAGAATATCTTGAACCCTCAGCTCTGGTGGCGAGGCTTTTCCCAGGGAGGTGTCCAGGACCGCTCCAATGAACTGGAGTCTCTGTGATGGTATCATCTGTGACTTCTTTAAATTGAGGGAGAAGCCCAGTTTGTGAAGGAAGTGGCAGACATAATCTAGCTGGATCTGAGCTTGTTCCGAAGATACAGCTCTGATCAGCCAATCGTCCAGGTAGGGGTAGACGTGGATCCCTTCCCTCCTTAGACTCGCAGCCACTACCGACATTAGCTTGGTGAAGACCCTCGGGTGGAGGTCAGCCCAAATGGCAGAACTCGAAATTGATAATGAGAGTCGCCAATTGCGAACCTCAGGTATTTCCTGTATTTGAGATGGATTGGCACATGGAAATAAGCATCCTGAAGGTCCAGAGATACCAGCCAGTCCTGGAGCTGGAGGGCCTGAAGGATCTGAGAGAGAGTTACAATCTTGAACTTGTCCTTCCTGATGAACTGGTTCAATTCTCCTAAGTCCAGGATGGGTCTCAGTCCTCCGTCCTTCTTTGGTATGAGAAAGTAGGGGGGAGTACCAGCCCTTGTTCCTGTCCGCTACAGGTACCGGTTTTATGGCACCTTTCTCTAGGTCTATAATTTCCTGCAAGAGGAGCGGATCTGGAACTTTTAGAGAGCTGTGCCCCGGTGGATGACTCGGAGGGATGTGTAGAAATGGTAGGCAGTAACCCTGGGCAACTGTCTCCAATGCCCAAGCATCTGACGTAATAGCCTGCCATTCCGTCAGATGGTGAGTTAACCTGCCCCCTACAGGTGTTTTGTGTGGAAAGACCTCAGAGTGGTTTGGGGGCGGCTGATGCAGATGCCGAGGGCAAAGAGGCACCTGCTGCTGCTGCGGCGGCTTTAGTACTTTTGAACCGTCCACCTCGGGTGGATCTCCTTTGGCCTCTTTGAGCCGGCTCTTCTCTGCCTTTCCCGAATGCGGAATAATAGCGAAATGACTTTCCTCTCCCAGAGGTTCCTGAGGGGCGAAAAGGAGTTTGGCGGATTGCAGCTCCTAAAGATTTTGCTGCTGCTTTAGATGTCTGCAACTTTTCCAGACTGTCATCAGCCTTTTTACCGAATAAAGAAGAGCCGTCAAAGGGCATATTCAAAAGTCTGGCCTGTACATCTGGAGCAAAGCCAGACTTTCACAACCACGCATGCCTGCGGATTGTCGTACTGCCGCCATGGCCCTGCTGATACTGTCAGCGGAATCAATGCCAGTTTGAAGTGACTCGCACATGGCATCTTTGCCATCTTTGATGATGTTAATGAAGGCTTCCTTTCCTCTCCTTCCAGTATGCAGTCAGCCGCTGATGAAGCACACTCCCACAGTGTGTGACTGAACCTCGCGAGTGTACAGGTGGCGTTGATGGAATTCAACGCCATACTACAAGCAGAAAATACTTTTTTTGCCATAGAATCGTACCTTTTGTCATCTCTATCCTGTGGGACAGTAGGGTAAGCGGATCTGCTGCTTGATGAAGTTGCCGCTTGAACCACCAGGCTCTCTGGAGTCAGGTGTTTTGATAAGTATTCAGGGTCAGCCGAAGCTACCCTATACTTGGCTGACAATCTTTTATTGACTGCAGGGATAACCTCAGGAGTTTCCCAATTAGATGAAATTTTCCTTTGCAAGGCTGCATGGAAGGGGACCACAGGATCCTCCTGTGGACCTTTGTCTAGTATGTCTGTCAGGTCAACCTGTTGAAAAACAGGTGAAGGCGCAGACCAACCCATAAATTCAATAATCCTTGCCATCAGGGTTCTATAGGGTGTTTCATCATGTTCCCCTGGGTCTGGTTTGACAAATTCCACTTCTGGGGAAGTGTCCAGCCCACTGGCCTCATGTAATGATTCCTGTAGGTCTTTCAACCTTCTTTCCTCAGAGGTAAAATCCTCTGAAACAGGTAGTGTGGTCCTCTGCAACCCGAAGGTTTCCTGGTCAGAATCCTCCCCTTCTTCATAGATTGAAGATAATCTGTGGTACTCTGACCTCGGAAATGGTGTAAAACCCATTTCTAAGGCAGAAGGAGCCAAACTCGTCATTATTGGGCAAGAAAACGTTGATGTCGTTGACGCCGATGTGACAGGCTTCGAAGGCGCAGAGAAAGGCGTCGAGAAAACTGGAAGAGGCCTCGAAGAACTCGAGAGGATCGGGATCCTACTCGAGGATGTCGACGACGGTCTCGGCGTCGTGCCGGAGGCTCTTGGTATCACCGTTGGCTGTGAAGTAGCTGTGGTTTTCTCTTTCATCGGCGTCGATGTCGGTGTCGACGATGGCGTCGATTCTATCGACCGATGCATCGAAGATCCCTTCGACAACGGCGTCGATGGCGCCGATCCATGCGTCAAAGGGATCTTTGACGATGGCGTCGAAGATGGTGCCTTCTTACCCGATGGCCCGTGGCACTCTCAGGAGGAACCTTTCGCCGGGTGCAGCGACTCGCAGCGTTTTCAATTTCTTTTGATTTTTCACCCGGGGTATCACCCTCAGCTGTCTTCGAGGGGGGTCGAGGCCGCTTTCTCAAAGACGCTTAGCATTTTCTTCCTGAATTCCTCCCACTCAACCTGAAAGATGTGTTTTGTGGGGCAGGAGACCCTTTCTGGGGAAACAGAAGATGACGAGGAAGGGGATCTTCGACGGCTCTTCTTTGAGTGTCTAGATCTTGACGAACGGTGGGAGCTACCTCGAGACCTAGAATGGGAATGCTTTCGACGGCGAGGAGACGAATGCCTCGACTCGGCCGAAGAAACTTTCGAAGGAGGTTTTGACTGAATTACCTCTCTCGAGCTTCCCCTAGCGCTCCTTCAAGGCTTTTGCTGTCATGGACATGCAGTCCTCACACTCCGAACAATGGTGCTCGACTCCCAAGCACCACAAGCAGATCCTGTGTGGATCTGTTATCGACATTTTCTTACCGCAGTCTCGACATTTTTTGAAGCCGGACCGCGGAGGAGTCGGTTCCGATGAAGAAGCCATCGAGAACCAGTTGGTATTTCGAGTAAATATAAGATGGTTTTATCTGACTGAACAACCATATTCCGAAGCCCCACGAAGCGCGGAAAAACGGAACTGAGCAACGGACGCCGCGCTTGGCTATTTATGGGCATGGTGACATTGGCGCTGATACGGTGGCTGTCGAGGGACACCGACTCAGCGGACGTCGACGTGCAGCGCCCTCTACAGAGAAAAAATTTCCATGGCCAGCAAGCTGGAGACGAATTATCAAAGATAAGGAATACGTCGGAGGACACAATCCCTTCGAAAAAATGTTTTGGATTATTTGTCTGAAAAACATATATACATTTAATTTACTTAATTAACATTGCAACGCCTGCCCATGACTTTTTTCCTATGGGAACATAAGACTGGGGGCGTGGATTTGTATGATTTAATGCAACTGAAACACGTATTATTGAAGGAAATGCATGGTGCCTCTATAATGTACACCTCACATGAACTGTCCTGAGGCAAAAAGTTCAAATCAAACGATTTCCTTTGTGCACCCATGTTACTCCAAAATAATGTAATAAGTATGTATTTAAATGTGCAAGAAATTTAAAATGCGTTTTAAATGCAATAGACTATCAATATTGCATTATCAACTGCTGAATGATGGAAGAAACGCCTTGAGTATTTGGACCATTATGGCGTTTTTGAAAATCTAGAGCAGTTCAACCCGAGTAGGCAACATGATCAGCCAGGCACTTAAACTGGGAGTCAGCTCTTGCAGAACAAAAGCTATCAATTTGGAAATAATCTATTAGCCTAGCCGAACAGACACAGATGATTATTCAGAAGATGTATTGAACTTCAATACATAGAAGAAAGCCCAGTTTGCATTAAAAAATCCCCCCCCCCCCTTTTGTGATCTCTGAAAAGTTTCGACGGGAGGGTAGAACAGGGTTCTTAAGTAACACATCAAATAAGCAGGTTTCCAGCAGACTGACCATTTTAACCTCAGGCAGACTCATTAATTACCCTCTTTGCATGTCTGTTTCATGGCTTGTAGCCTTACACAGCCTTTTAAGTTAATAATGAGTTTAAGATAGGAACCTCCAATGCAAAAATGAAAAGAAACCACAAAATTGCAATGTTTGATTTAACATTGCACAGAAAAGAAATCACCTTTTTTGTCGTAACTTCTCAACGTTTTGTTTAAAAAAAAACTAAAACTGATTTTAGTTCAGGAAGCACTCCCCATAATATAGATCCAGATACAACATATTTATATATGGGAATTATTGATAAATGAGCATATTTCCACAAGCTATTAATATGGTGACTTAGTGAAACATGTAGAATATCTGCAGATTCATAATGCACTTGTGATTTTGAATATGCTGCCCCCATTAATGTGAGAGCTTCATAACAGACGTTACAAGGGAAAATGGATTTGAGACCAAACTGACCTATACCTCCGAATGGGAAGAGAGAAACACCCCATTGTCACATGATAAAATACATTGGACTACTCAAAACAAAGGTGAGGGTAATTGGAAGTGTCAGCATCTGAAGAGAATCAATGATGAGGCTCATCCTAAGAGAAACTGTTACATTCTACTAATGCAGAGTCATATGCATTAGTTACTATCAAAATGTATGCGTTCTTCGAACGGGTTCGGTAGACAGACATGACAACACTCTCCAATTGTTGAAAATCAATGATCCTGTAGGTCGCTGTTCCATTTCAATTATAGCTTGATCTGCTTTACACACTGAAGTAAACTGTACTGAGAATAGGTACGTGAGGCTGGCTGACATACCCCGGAGCAGACGCTGGGGGGAGGTGAGTTGGTATAGAATTTTGTTCAATAATGATATATGATATGGCATTTATAACGCTACATAAGGGCCGCCCATTCTTCCGGGGCTTCCTTTAGGATCATATTGGTAAGGCAGTCCGGGCCATGATCCCTACACCTACTAGCCTTCTTGATGAGCGTCAGCAAGCACCCTCAACAAAACGGAGGTTTTGTGACCCCCAAACATTTCCTTAAAAGTGATAACTGTTTCACAGCTATCCATGGTTTTTGGCCGTCAGTTTTACAGGGATGGGGTAAAGTATTCAGGGTTTTAAGTCATAAGAGGGGGAACCCAGTGCAGAAGAGACTCAATAGTAGAATCGGGCCACATTAGCACAGCATTCGAATATCGCAGGGGAGCGTGCAAACCTGCACGCTCATAGAAAGACAGGCTTAAAGTAGGATGTATTTCCCAGTGATCCATGGTTTGTGGGACATTCTGTTTGGCTGAACTATTTGAAATGCTCGAGTACAGGTAGGAGAACTTTGGCAAAGGAAAAGGAAGGGGAGAATACCACAATAACAAGTGGAGAGAAGGATTCAGTCAGACGCTGAGAAGAGTCATCCAGCTTTTTGAACTGGAAAGGAAGAGCCTTGTGCACAATTCCTTGTTGGTTCTAGCCCAACTCCTGACCCAGGTCGAAGGCCAGAAGAGTAAGACAAGGGCAGACTAAGCACTACTGGGGGCTAGGAGCCTGGACTCACAGGAAATACTTAAGAACCCTGAGAACTTTAGGTGGTTGAGAAGATAGTAGAGAATGGAAAATAATATCTGCTGCTTACAATTACACTTGGGATTCGAGAGGGGAGAAACCCTGCCTTGCTCTACTGAAAGCCATAGCCCAAGTATGAGCCTGGGACAGCCAAGAAACCAGAGCATGTTGTGGGCTCTAAGAAAACCCGGAGACTATGGATGGCTCATGAGAAACCTTAGCCTGTTGTGGATTGAAAAGGAAGCAATACTTTCTTTGGCTGATGGGATGCTTAATCTTACAAGATTTATGAGATTTGGGGCCCTGTACATCATGCTGTGTAATACCAAAATCTTGTGCAGCAGAGTCATTCATCAGGTGCTCGATTGAACCTCTAAGAATTAAATAGTAGTCTGCTGTCCTGGGGTGTAGAAGAATAGTGGACAGTATCTACCGGGCCCCCATTTCTTCCTCGTATTGTTCAGGGGTGCAGTTTTGGGTGGCGTTCTGGTCTTGGAGCTGCAGCAGAGGGATCAGTAAACTATCTTGGTAACCTGTGCCTGTAAAGGGGGCACTTTGCTGTCTAAGACCAGTGTTTGCAGGAACTGAACAGAGGAGCACTACAAAGAGGGACTGCACCGGAGGTTGAGAGTTTGGATCAGACAGTTTGGTTGAGGCCAGGTTTGCAACAACCCTTCTCGACGTGGTTAGACCCACCTCCCACATCGAAGTCCCCCAACAAAGAGTGTAAATACTCACAAAATGCTTGCATGACTTCAAAATCCTGGTAAAGTGCTGTTTTAGGATCATGCCAGGAAGGACCTTCAGATTTTGCAGAGAGATACTACAAGCAAGTAAGCAGACATAGATGCAAACAGCAACTCTTAAGATTCCAAATGCTGAAGGACCACCTTGCCTTCAAACTTTCCTTCATTCTCGTTTTAGAGTGGACAGCTTGCATTGTTGACTCTGCTCCTGCAGACATTGCCAAATTCAACTGTGCTAGCAGTGATGTGCCATTCCTGAAGGCACAGCCATTATCTTTGGCAGGGCGATCGTTGATGGCGTCACCAAGGATGTAGTTGACGTAGAAATCCAACTGGCTATGAGGGGACATTTGGTGACTATGCTGTAGCCCCCATTTCCCAGCCATAACCCAAGCCAGGGAAAGTTCCCATGGGAACCAGCATCCCATCCCCCACGACCACTAGGTAGGGAGGGGCGCTGCACCTTCTAAATAAAATTGGTGGTAACAGGATATGGGCTACACCCAGAGTTCTTAGCTCACTAAGGGACACAGACACCATTCTATTTATGAAGCACATGTATTCTTTAAACCGTTTACTGCCCTAGGATTCACCCTGCGATGAGCACCAACTGACTCGGGATCGGCTGCGTCAGCTAACCCTTGCTTGGAGGGGTCTCGGGGACACTTAGAGTGAGTGTGGTGCAACATATCCCCTACCTAACCTCAGGAACCACCAGTACCACTCAGAGTGTGAGGCCAGAGGACGCCTCTGTGGGTGGTCCAATCTCACTAGGTGGCCTCAGGCAGGCGTCACACTATCCCACAACATCACGCCAGGGTACCTGACTTCTGCCCCCATCTTTAATTAGTGGATATGATACATTATTCACCGTAATCTTATTTCTGATGCTTGTATCTGCTTACATTGAATTGATTATTTATATAGCGCCTATACACAATGTGTTTCAAAGTGCTTCAAGGAGGGAGGGAGCATGCGAAAAATACAGTTACATTCTTACAAGTCCTTGAAACAATTCAGAATGTGAAAAATAACTATCATAATCAGACTGGCACATTTCCGATAGTGCAAGTGCAAGGAACAATTAAGGTGAAGAGGGGAAGGAAAAAATTTGACAAAACAAGCAGTAACATAACTATGCCTGACGACAATTGATGTAGTGCATGAGTATACACGGGGCGGGGGAGTTGGGGTTTGGAGTGAGGGAGAAGGAGAGGAACAAAACAAGCAACTATCACAATAGGTCAAGACGAATAAGAATAGTAATGGGGGAGTGGGAGGAGGAGACAAGGAGGGGAGGGTGAGATAGACAAGCTGCTATCAAAGGTCATGGGTTAAATGATAACAGTAAGTGCTAACGGACATAAACAAAAAAAAAAAAAAAGAGGGGCGGGCAGGGCAGGGTGGCTGTGAAAGAAGGGTGGCTACGATTACTATGCCTGACAGCAATTGACATGCTTTAACAAGAAAAAAAAGGTGGGTGTGAGGGGCAAGTTGGCAGCAAAATACAGGCGGCTACGAATTACTATGCCCGACGTCAATTGGGGTAGAGCCGGAATTTAGCGGGAGGAGAGAAAAAGTAGGAAAGGAGGGAAGATAGAGGGGCGAGTGGGGGGAAGAGGAAGGTGGCACAAAAATAGTGGAGGGAG
This sequence comes from Ambystoma mexicanum, assembly GCF_040938575.1. Lineage (NCBI taxonomy): Eukaryota > Metazoa > Chordata > Amphibia > Caudata > Ambystomatidae > Ambystoma > Ambystoma mexicanum. The sequence goes on from NC_090932.1 coordinate 1,148,773,161, forward strand.
GGATGGGGTGAGGCAGAGGGGACACACACACCTTAACGGGGGGCAGAGGGCACACACACACACACCTTAACGGGGGGCAGAGGGACACACACACACACACACACACACTAGTGGGGGGCAGAGGGGACACACACACACACACCTTAGTGGGATGCAGGGAGGACACATACCATGGCGGGGAACAGAGGGGACACACATGCTATGCATAGGCCGACATCTAGTGGTAGTCGCAGAGTATTACATTTTTTGTTTTCGAAACTCGAAAAGGGACATCGACTGGGTGTGTCATTAAAACTATCCCTAGTGTGAAGTCCACTGTACCCATGGTCCTTCACACATCGAGGTTCCTCAGATTTTTTACTTGCGACATGAGGTAGCATGAAGTGTTGCGAGTAGAGATGTAATAAAGCAGAGAAGAAACAAAGCCAGAAACATCTATGCACCTTCTACTCCAAGAGGGGAGGAAGGGTGGGAGCATGTGAATCTAAGCAGATACAAGACAGAAACATCAGAAGGGATACATTACTCATCGTAATCGTATTTCGGATGCTTGTATCTGCTTATATCACATGCTATGCATAGGCCAACATCTAGTGGAAGCTGCAGAATATTACAGTTGCTGTTTATGAAACTCAAAAAGGGACGTCGACAGGGCGTGGCAGTAATACTATCCCTACTGTGACGTCCACTGTACTCGTGGTCCTTCACACGTCGAAGTCCCTCACATAATGTATCCCTTCTGAGGCTTGTGGACCTGATTAGATCACATGCTGTGCATAGACTAGCGAACAGTATCTGTAGAAGGAGGTGGGTTGTGAGAAGAAACAGCAGCAAATAGAGGTTTTAGCACTGCTTGTCCCACCTGTGAATCTGCTTTAGTAATGCTGAGTAAAGGTATGTATGGAACTCCAAAGTAGCTGCTTTGCAAATGGCGTCTAGAGAGACAGTTGCAATGAATGCCAAAGTAGCTCCTGTACCTCTCGTACAGTGACCTATTGGTGTAAAAGGCAGGGTTTTCTTAGAGAATAGCAGAGCTGTATGCACTTAACTATCCATTTGTAGATGGCGTTCTTTGAAATGTGTTCACCCTCCCTGCCAGGTGGTATGGAGACAGAGTTGATCTGTCTTCCTTAGCGGTTTTGTTTTGTTTACATAGTACAAAACGGATCTCCTTACATCCAGTGTATGGAGGCTTCTCTCAGCTGAGTTTGTTGGATTTTGGAAAAACGTGGCTAGTTCAATGGACTGGTTAACATGGAACTTGGATATGAATTAAGGTGAAAACCTAGGGTGTTTTTTCGAAGTACCTGTGGATAACAAAGAAAAAGGCTTGCATTGACAATGCTTGTAGTTCACTGACCTGTTTTATAGTGGTGATGGCTATGAAGAAAGGGGTCTTGTAAGTTAGGTGTTTGAGGCTGGATTTTGCATAGTCTCACAGGAGGGACGCATGAGCTTGGAGAGTATGACAATAAGATCCCAACCTGGAGGAGGGTTGGAAATTGGGAGGTAAAGTCACTTTACTCCTTCCATGAAAGCTTTAATAATTGGAACCTTCCACAAGGACAATGAGAAACCAGAAGGTGTCTCACCAGCTAGTCCCTCGGGATGTGTCATCCAGGTGGCCAGGACACGGCCATCGCTTTTGGATCCCGTACCTGGGGGTGCACCAGTGCTTGAGGATCACCTGGGTGAGGGGCCTTCGGGGAGTGGGTCACCGAATGGTGAGACGCAGTATGCCCTTCCCCATTTTACCAGGTAGGATACTGAATAACTCTACCCCCCACCTTTGCAACACAAACACTTCGCACAGACAGCCCACTATGGGAGAAAACAGATGAACACCCAAGCAGTATACCGGATGTGTCACAATAGAATGGTCAGGCGAGGTCAGTCAATTACTGACCATCACACACACCTGACTTCCATTAATTTTCCCCACACGGATAAAAGGCAGAGCACAAGAGCACACTCTGAGCGAGGCAAAGCACACGAGGAAACAGCAGTTTAGAGACGGCAGCTGAACGAGAGAAGAAAGACAGCAAAACAGGAGGGGATCGCAAGGAGGGAAATTCCCTTGCCTTTTCCGACAAGAAACCATTACTTTCAAGAGCCCTCGAGATTAGAAAGCGTAAGACCAGGAAAATGGGTTGGATAATCCTGCATTGTGTGTCGGAAATACCCGGGGCCCTCCCACGTCAAATATCAAGGCGGGGAGAAGCAGCAGCTGCCATGGTACCGTCCTTGACGCCAAAAACAAAGCAGCGTCAGTGAAATCAACAAAGCCGGTGAGTTGGGGAGACCGATACAAGACCGGTCTGTGTTGAAGCCAGGGTTGCAAGCAGCAACATTGTATGGCGAGCACTGCAACAAACATTGTCATAACGTGTGTGATAAAAGACGCAAGTAAACTTCAACTGCTGATGAGTGATTGAACTTTAAAAGCAAGATGCAATACCTTTGACAGAGTGGTCCGGCACAGCGTGGGTGCTCAATCAAAGGTCTCTAATCAAGCTTAGTAGTGGCAGAACTGAAGGTTAAAAGGGTTCCATTAAGAAGAGAACAATTGTGAATCGTAGTGGTCCTGTGACGGGTCGAGCAAAAGTCTGTGCACCATCGAAAGTCTTTGATTTTGATGAAGTAAAGAAGGTTTGGGAAAGTAGATAAATTTGGTCCGAGCCCGGCAAAGGGAGACCAATTGAAGGTGTTGTGTTAAAGTGGGTCCAAGCCAGGCGGAGGGGGACACGGGGTGAACAGTAAATCACCCGAGAAGTTGTACATGCGAAATCCTGAGATGAAATGAACTTTAATGTTTGTTGTGTTGCATCAGGCCCTCTTAAATAAGGTAAGATAATTTGTGTTTTTTATGATTTCAGAACTTGAAAGTGGGTTTCCTTTATACGCGGATCCTGGCGAGCATGTTCTACGCAATCGGACCTGGCGAATATAAAGCAGATTAGATTTATCAAATTTGGTATAAAGGAAACCCACTTTCAAGTTCTGAAATCATAAAAAACCACAAATTATCTTTCAAAAAGCGAACACCACAATATGAATCTCTCCTGAGAAACCACGGCTAAAAGCTGTGGAGAAACACGTGTTGGGAGAAAAAGTGCTTGCATGTAAACTTAGATGATTGGAATGTATGAAAGTAATACATGAAGAATAAAATCACCTATGAATCAAAAAACTAAGAATCTATTGTATTATATTTGGTGCAGGAGTCGCACAAACTGCAAGTGACAACATATGAGAAAAAATCTAAAGGAGGATAACCCCACAGGGAGTTTTTTTAGGGATAGCCTGGGCAGACTTGGAGAGTGTGCCTCCCTGCTTTTGTATGTAAAACATGGCAGTGGGGCTGTCTGTGAGGACTTGCACTGTCTGACCTGCTAGATGCAGCTGAAAGGCTTGCAGGGCTTTGAGTACATCCAGTAGCACCAACAGGTTGATGTGATTTTGGGTCGGGCTCTGTATCCACAGGCCATTCGATGTGTGGTGAAGGTAATGGGCTCCACATCCAGAATGTGAGGCCTCTGATGTGCGTATCGCTTGACTTGGTGGATTGTGAAAGGGTTTCTCCTTTAGCAGATTTTCCTTGGACCACCAATGTAGTGCGTGTACTACAGTTGTCGAAACAACCACTAGATCGTCCCACTGACCGCTTGCCTGAGGCCATTGTTTCGCCAACCATGCTTGCATTGGCTGCATGCGCAGCCGCATGTGTGGGGCAAGATAAATGCATGAAGCCATCATCCCCAGCAGGTGCATTGCCTTGCTTATGGTTATTTGGTGACCAGCGAGATAATGAGGTATTTGCAGTAGCATGTTCTGAACTCTTTAGTTTGAGGGGAGGACTACCCCCTCTTATCTTTATGATAGCTCCTATGAATTGTTTGGTTTGGCTTGGAACAAGCCTTGATTTCTTCTCGTTGATTGAAAACCCTAATTGGAAAAGAAGGTTGATTGTGTATTTTGCTTGCAAATCCCAATCGTCCAGATCTGGGATAGATTGTCTGTGTAAGTTCGCCGCCACTACTGCTAATACCTTGGTGAATACCCTTGGAGCCGAGGATATGTCGAAGCGGAGCACCTTGAACTGGTAGTGTTGATTTGCTATTTTGAAGCGCAGGAATTTTCTGAATGCGTTGTTCGTCCTGCATCGTTTGTCTGTGTTTTGTCAGTCAACTGCTTTCTCTGGGAGTTCGTGCTGGTGCTCCTGTTACCAGTTTTTGAACTTTCCTGGAAATCCTCTTTTGGCCTTTTGATTCCGGTTGCTGTTGCTATTAATGCTTGCAGATCCCTCTCCATTCTGCTGCAGCCTTTTGCCCTGTTCCTCTGGGCTCCCACCTGGTGTCTCTGCCACACTCCGCTGCCTTTGGCCCTGCTCCTCTGGGCTCCTACCTGGTGGCTCTGCCGCACTCCGCTACCTTCCGCCCTACTCCTCTGGGCTCCCACCTGACGGCTCTGCCGCACTCCGCTGTCTTCCGCCCTGCTCCTCTGGGCTCCTACCTGACGGCTCTGCTGCACTCCGCTGTCTTCCGCCCTGCTCCTCTGGGCTCCTACCTGACGGCACTGCCGCACTCCGCTGCCTTCCGCCCTGCTCCTTTGGGCTCCCACCTGACGGCTCTGCCGCACTCCGCTGCCTTCCGCCCTTCTCCTCTGGGCTTCCCTGCCTGACAGCCTTGCCACACTCCTCTGCCTTCTGCCCCGTTTCTCTGGGCTCCTTGCCTTGCTTCCTGCCTGTTCCAACTTCTGATATACTATACTATACGGAGTGCCAGCAGGCTTGCTTAAAAGGACCGCTGACCGGGACCCCTCTGTGATCGGCCGAAGCGACACACGACTTGCGCCTCTACGTGCGAGGCACGGGGCTGAGTTGGAGCCCCCGGTGCTCGCTCTGCGATCTGAGCGGGAAGGGAGACCCCGGCTGGCGGACGAACATAAGAGGAAGCGGGAATACCGTCACTGAATTAGAACGAAGGCAGGGTGAGCCGCTTAATACCCACCTCTCCAGCACAGCGGGCGGGTGAGCCGGCGCCAGATAAAGGGACAGCCGTGCATCGGAACAATGGAGCCACGTCTGCTGGTCGGGAGACCTAGAACGTGGACAGTGGAAGTCTCCTCATAGCACGAACCATACAACCGTCGGGTGGGGACAGGAGGTGAACCCGAACGGGTGAAACAACTGAGGCACAGCAGGAACAGTTCCGTACACGATGCAACTGAGCTATTTCAACCGGAAGAAGGAATTGTTGCACTGCAAAGCGCCTACAATACGTGGGACTCACAGGACATAATCCCATGTCTGAGACTTGGCAAATAGCATGATACACTATGCGAATCTCTAAGCTTGGCGGCTGAGACCGTAGTGGCCTATCTCAGCCCACAGCTGCACCCAGACACCAGCAGCAGTAACACAGTGAGTGACTGCTCCTTTTTTAACTAAACACTGCCCTTCAGTGCCGACCACCACAGTCCTCATCAGGGCGGAAAACACCACTAGCCAGACGGGACTACCAGAAGTGTGTAAAGGTTGGGGAGAGCTGGATGTTCACATGTATGCCTAGAGCTAGAACTCCTGCCCCACCTGCCTGAATCAGATTGTGCCACATAGGAATATCACGTCTGAAAGCTGGAGACCAAGGACGGACTATGAGGACTGGTGAGTACAACCTGGATAGACACTGGATTCTAGTTTGTAACCACGTAACACCTGAACTGGGGCCTTCCATAGCGGACCTCTAGACTCTGATTACAAAGCCCACTGCATAAGATCCTGGCCTCCAACAAAGGGCCCCACAACAGCCACTGCGTCCCTAAAAATCATGACTGATGGACTAGACCTGGCAGATGTCTGGCGGGAACTTCACCCAATGCAAAGAAGTTATTCTTATTTCTCGTCTCCACATGCCCTCCACACTAGGCTAGATTATTTATTTGTGGGTAGGGAGCACTTACCTCAGATAGGAGATGCGCAATACCTGGGAAGAACCATTTCGGACCATTCTCCACTTCTAATAGAATGGAATCATATTGGCCCAAAAAAACCCATCCCCATGTGGAGAATGCCTGTGGAGGCCTTGAAAGACCCAGCATGTAAGGAAGAGCTGCCTGAGTCCATAGGCAATTTCCTAACTGAAAATACTGGGAGTGTAGAACATGTCAGTGTACTATGGGATGCCCTAAAAGTAGTAATGTGGGGAGAAGTCATTGCTAAGGCGGGTGGAATCAGGAAACTTTTGCGCAGCGAATTAGATAGGGGAGAACAGGAAATTATGAGACTGGAAGCAGCCCCCATAGACACCCCGAAGAGAGAAGAAGAACTTAGAACTCTTGGAGAGAATTGCGCTGAAGCATGGAGCAGATGATCTAAATTCAACTTTGTCACCAGAACAAGCAGAACACACGCAGAGGCAGATAAACCTGGCCAGTTTTTAGCCTGGCTCTACAAAAAAAGAACACCCCAAGCATATAACCACTAAATTGCAAGATGAGTTTGACGAAACTCACAGCACTCAACAGGGCGTCAATGATACTTTAAAGAGTTTCTACGCACAATTATATTTCCATACAGACCAGGTTCCCCAAGACCAAATATTGGATACTCTAGATGAGATTGGCCTGCCCAAATTAACTTCTACACAATCCGAAACTTTAGACATGGACATCACACCCGAAGACATAACTAATGCATTTAGATCCTTGGCCACATGCAAGGCTCCGGGCAATGATGGGCTGTCTCCGGAATTTTACAAGGCATATGAATCCTCCTTGACACTGCTATTACACAAAGTCTTCTCGGAATCCTATGAAAGAGGGACCATACCTGATAGCATAAGGGAAACACTGGTGGTCCCAATGCTCAAGCCTAACAAACCCGCAGATAGGTGCGACTCTTACCGCCGCTTGCTATGCTTAATTATGACGTTAAAATACTCATGACAATCCTAGCCAAGAGGCTATCTAGAATAATTGGAGACATGGTACATGCGGACCAAAATGGCTTCGTACCTGGTCGTAACACGACCATGAATCTGCGCAGGCTCCAACACATAATAGCTCAAACCGATACAAGAAATGAATGCTATGCACTATTGTCCTTAGACACCATTAAGGCATTTGACTCATTATATTGGGAGTGGCTGGTGGCTGTTCTGGAGGGATTCGGTTTTGGCCAAGGGTTCATTAGGTTGATCAAAATCCTTTATAACAGACCGAGAGCCCGGCTGAAATCTGGGAAATATGTGTCAGGGTCATGGGACATTTGCAGGGGAACCAGGCAGGGTTGCCCACCTTCACCTATGCTTTATATATTGGGTCTGGAGCCCATTGCTATTTACTTTAGGCAGCAATTTTTCGACGCAGGCATAAGGATAGGTGGGGTGGATCACATCATCTCATTATATGCCGATGACGTGCCGATATATGTCAACAATCCTTACCTCAATGTGCCAACAATGCTGTAAGTCCTTGATAATTACGCTAAGGTCTCGGGCATACAATTCAGCAAAACCAAGTCCTGCTTGTTTCCACTAGTGGGACTAAAAGGTAGGAGTGCTGAGGAACTCCCAACGTTGGGCATAAATTGGCAAACCACTTCATTCCGATATCTTGGGATTCAGATAATGCACACCCCAGAACTAATGCATGAACGTAATACGAAGGCGGCACTACCAGCACTGTGTAAATCCATGGGATTCTGGGCTAAACTGCCTCTATCTATGATGGGCAGGGCACCCATAGTTAAAATGATTGTTCTCCCTAGATTCCTATACGGGTTCCAAAATGTGCACTTCTATATTACTAAACCCTTCTTCCGATTACTCGATTCAATAATCCGGGACTTCCTATGGGGAGGTGGCAGACATCGGGTGGCTCTGTCCACATTGGTCTTACCATACAAACTGGGTGGAATCCAACTACCGAATTTAGAGAAATATTACCTCTCTGCTCAGATGGGCTTTGTAACCAAATGGTTAGCAGACAAGACCACTTCAGAAACTCCCTTGTTACAGTCCATGATCTTTCCGATATGATTGAAAGAACTGATCTGGGCCCCTCAGAGCCTATTAAGAAATGCACCCTTTCTAGTGACCCTAGGTAGGAAAATATGGCACAGGACCAGTATGGTTAAGCAACTAAAGCAACCATACTCCCCGGAAATGCCACTGCTCTCAGGGCTGGATAAGGCGGATACCGATCTTGATAATGTCAGGCTCTGGGAAAGAAAAGGGGTATACACTTGGGGGGACCTATACGCTGAGGGAACCTTCCGGGAGTTCTCTGTGTTACAGACAGAGGATAGTATTCCCTCTATCCAATACCTTTGGTACCAGAAGATTCAGAAAATAGCTCAAACAAAATGGTTAAACTGGCCTGAGGAACCGGAAATTGACCCCTTTATAACACTTCTATATAATCTAGGAGAGGGTGGGAGAGCGGTGTCCCAAATATACAGCCATCTAAGTGACACTCCTAATCCCTGAAGCATGGAATGAAAGTCCAAATGGGAAACAGACATAGGACGGGAGATGTCGGATAAAGAATGGGACAGGGCACCGTCGTTCCCCAGGGAGGTCTCTAGAAACCACAGATTGCGATTGATCCAGATAAATGTATTATACCGCACTTACCTAACTCCGAATAAATTGGCTATATTCAACAATTCTATGCAACCGAACTGCACCTGATGCGGGGCTTATAATGCAGACCTGATCCACATGCTATGGAACTGTTCCAAGACTCAGACCCTCTGGTCAAAAATAAAGCAGACGTGCGAGGGGGCGGGCTTGACCAGATATGAATGCACCCCGCCTGAATGCCTTTTGGGAACCTATCCCAGACTAGCTAAATTCAAGCACTCAGTTAAACTGATGGACTTAGTGTGCATAATAGCTAAAAGGACTATGGCGATGTCATGGAAAAAACCGACAGGTCCGATCTTCACAGTGTGGTGTAAAGAACTTGAGAAATGGGCGAACGCCGAAACAAAAGCCTGGGAAGATAGTGTAGCTAGATCCACCGAAGACTCGAGCATGGCACTCGCTGCATGGAAAGACACCATGGCAAAATTATTCCACTCTTCAGATGATAAACCCCCTTGAATAATCCACTGAGACGATTCTCTGATCCACGTAACCAACTATGCCATCTGAAACAGGACCATCACGGGCCACAAAGACTCATGAATGGGTTCTTGCCCTCCCCCCCACAGCCCTGACATCCAACTTGTCGGTAACCTGTCGAACACTGCACAGGACAATTCCGGAGACAGTTAATGTTAATTTGTTGTTTGTAGTTACTGTTTGATTTGTTGCAACATGATTACGGAAAATCTGTTTTTGATACTGATGTTGACACCCACTTGGAGGTGTTGTTCTTGTAACCCTAACTAAATGCCAATAAATACATTTTTAAAATAAAAAAATCAGGGGGGCCCTCAGCAGAGGCTAAGGGCATGCCCATCCTCTTTCTTGTGCTAGTTACGACGAGAGAGTCTGGCTTTAATTGTCCCCTGCTGTACAAGGGGTCTGAGAGGGCTGGAGTGAAAATGTTCTCAATACGGGGGTTTACTGCCCTTGTAAGGTTGGGGGTGTGTAGAGAAGGCTGAATGCGCATCTGAATGGACTGCAGGAGTCGTATAAACTGTGCTGCAGACTTTTTATCCCCAAGCATGTCCTCTACAACATATTTATCCACCTGTGCCTCTTGTGTATCGATGTTGAAATTTTCGGCAGCCTTTTGGAGGAGCTGATTATCCACAGGGGAGTCGGCCATGGGTTGGTCATGGTGGTCCGGTGATTGTATGATGTAGACATTATCATCATCATCATAATAATACTGGGCCGTGTCATATAGGTCTCCTTAATCTCCTAATGAACCGGGATCTTGAGGGCCTGAAGTGTCAATGTAATAGAGATCCTGGGAAGTGTCTTGCGCGGTGCTGGGCTGGGCTGGGTGGTGTCTAGTTGTCATCTTTAGCAGCAGGTTGGTCTTTAGCTGCGTCCCCTTGTGAGGGCCCTGTGTTGGACCTTTGATAAGGATGACTATCAAAGAAGGACATTCTATGCATAATTTTGTCAAATTTTTCATGGGTCCACTGGTTAGAGATTGGAAAACCTGAGGGGACAGGGGTAGAAATACTCTGATGTAGAGGCTTGTTTATGCTGCATAACCCTGAAAAGGTTTCCCCTAGGGGGAGAGGGCTCCTTAGATTTTAAAATAGAGAATTCAGAGAGTAGTGGCATCGAGGATTTTGAACTTTGACGCCATGGACTTAACAAGAGTGTCTGTGACATGTTTTTCAATAATCTCCCTCATTTTGGAACTAAAAGGAAAGGGCTGTCGAAGCGTCTTTCTGTGCACGTTCTCCGGTACCCAAGGTTTTGTCAGGTTGATTTGCAGTGTTGGGAACTGACTTCGATGTCTGTTTTGGGGACCTGTCATGTTGCGATTGCGATGGCCCAAAGGACCCTGTCCCTCCAAAACCATCAAGGACACATTGACACCTTAGCTCCTGCTCTGGCTGACTTCTGCAACCACTCCTTTGCCACTGGAGTCTTGCCTTCTTCCCTGAAGCACTCCCTTGTGCACACTCTTCTTAAGAAACCCACAGCCGACCCGTCCTGCCCGGCTTACTATCCAAACTCCATCACTCCTTTTCTGGGCAAACTCCTGGAAAAACCGGCCATGTCCAAGCTTAATCTTCACACTGAATCTGTTGGTTGTCTACGTGACCATCAGTCTGTCTTCAGAGCTGCCAGAAGCACAGAAACTGCTCTCCTGAACATCCATGAAGACCTGCTCTCCAACCTTGATTCCAATACCCCATGTGTCCTCAACTTACTTGATCTCTCTTCTGCCTTTGACACAGTCAACCATGCTATCCTGCTCAAGCGTCTCTGTGATAACCTGGGTATCACGATCAGGCCCTGGCTTGGCTGACCTCTTTCCTCTCTGATCGACCCTCCCATGTCCAACTTGGTTGCTTCATCTCCTCTATCTCAATCTCTACCTGTGGTGTTCCACAGGGGTCTAACCTCTCTCCCTGGCTGTTCAACCAATACCTGGCACTTCTTGCCCACCGCACTGTCGCTCTCTGCCCCAACTTTCAGTGCTATGCAGATGACAACTCATTTTCAGGCTCCCTTCTGCCACTTCTACTCCTTCTCTCATCTCGGACTGTCTGTCTGCTATTCAGGAGTGGTGTACCGCCAATGGTATCTGCCTTAATGCCAGTAAGATAGAGATTCTCATCATCAGCACCCCTGCTCCCTCTTTTCCTGTCATTTTCTGGCCGCCTCCCTTGGCCCTCTTCCTGCTCCCACCTGTGAGGCTAAAACCCTCAGGGTCATCTTCGACTCCACACTCTCCTTCTCTCCTCATATTTCCGACGTCTCTAAGTCACACTACCAGCTGCACCTCCTCAGGTGTATTCTTCCTTTCCTCTCCTTCCCCCAGAAGCTGGTCTCCAGAGCACTGGTTCTCTCTAGGCTGGACTATTGCAACAGCCTCTTTCTAAATCTGCTGCTTCTACTCTCCGCCCTCTGCAACACTTCTCCTTGGCCTCAAGCCCAGGGATCGTATCTCTCCAGGACTGAAGTCTCTAAACTGGCTCCCATTGGCTACGAGGATTAAGTTCAAAGCCCTCTGCATTACCCACAAGGCCTTCTGGGGGCTGGGGTCTCAATACCTTCAACTCTCTCTTCCCAAATATCTTCCTTCTCGAGCTCTTCGCTCATCCGCCTCCAACTCTCTCAGGGTCAGACGCTTCTCCATGCATCGAGTTGGTGGTAGATCTCTTGCTTCGGCTGGGGCCTCCCTCTGGAACAGCCTCCCTGAAACTTGAGGAGAACCATCTCCGGTTCCGGAAGCAACTCAAAACCTTCCTCTTTGCTTCTGCTTTCTCTCCTCCTCTCCCGTGCTGAACTACTGGCTGAAACTGCACTGGTCACCCTACAATCTCAGGTCCAGGTCCCCACCATCGCCAGTTGCACCCCATAACTGCTACCCTGGCATCCCCTGCACTTGGGGACTATTTTTCAGTATCCCTACAGCCCTCTACCAGTAATGTCTGCACTTACCCTTGCACTGCCACCAGCTGGCCGCACTTTTACTTCTTCCTTTTATTTATTCTATTTATTTTTACTGTCGTTCCCATGTACAGCACTGCCCCCTCCTGCACTTTTCCCTTTCCCCCTCCCCCTGCACTTGCATGATCTCGATGTCACCTGGCCTAGTAAGATCGTTGTCTCGGTCTTCCCTCTGTTCCGCCCTCCCTTGCCTCGTCGCGCCTTGAAACACTTGTGTATAAATGCCATATCATATCAGTGAGTGCCTGAGTTGCCGGATGTTGTTTCCGTAGCAGAACCGACAGCCTACCTGATGGAGTCGGGGGTTCGCACGCGGGCCACTGTAAAGTCCTGATCGCCCTTAGCATCACTTTGGACATGGACGCTGCCATCGCTGGACGCTCCTTCCACGTCCATAGCGACTTCGACCTGCATGGCGTGATGGGCCCAGTGCTTTGTCTTACGGTCCTTAAGTGTTTTGGGCCGAAAAAGTTTGCAAAACTTGCAATGCTTTTTTGGGGTGGTCCCTGTGGAGAGAGGTTACACACCTTGTGCAAGTCCTTCCAGGGAAACTTCCCGTTAGAGGAAGGGCAAAATTTAAAGGGTGTGTTTTCCATCCTACAGAAAGGTGGCAGCCTGGCGATGGAAAAGGAAGACTAGGGAAATAGGCATTCTGTAAGGAAGAAAGTTATGACCTCCCCCCACACTCCCTACTGTGAAAGACCGAGCCCCGTTGAGGCCAAGATAGGGCGCAGTAAAAGTTCGCTCAGACGGTACAATTAGTCCTCGGCGATGAATCCGTCCTTGAAAGCGATCGCCGAAGATCTTACAGTGGTATTGCCGTCAAAAGGATGGAACGAAATCTAATTTTAAACTTCTATAATAAAGGCGTTCGCCGGAAAGAAGGAACTTGCATTTTGACTATGATGGCGGGTGCGTGAAGGACCATGGGTACAGTGGACGTCACACTATGGATAGAATTCCTGACACACCCAGTCGACCTCCCTGTTCAAGTTTGAAAACAAAAAAAGTAATAATCTGCGACTACCACTAGATGTCGAACCTTGACTCTGTTGTGGATAATTTGTTGGCATAGACTGTTATTGATAACCACAGAAGAAAAATAAAAACCTATCTTGCCCTACTTACTATGAGGAATTGCCCTACCTCAACAAAAATACTATGGACTCGGTCAGTTTGTCTGAAAAGTAAAGTCCACCGCCCTGTGTCTAAACCTATTTCCGTCCCTTAAAATTTCAAACTGTCTAAGGAAAGCTGGATGTCTCATTAATCCTGAAGGAGGCCCCTGTGATGTATCCTATGGATCCTTCCCTAAACCCCTGCCTAAAGTCTCCTCCCAGGTAGCGAGGGAAAGACAGATGCTTCCTGATCCTGGCCCTGGGGGCGGTAATCTGCTGGGGCATCACCAGGGTGTAGAGTAGAAAAGGCCCAAGGGAGTGAGCAGAATCTGTGGGGCGAGGCGCAGTATTTGTATTCCTGTAGGGAAGACATATCACAAATGCCAAAATATATAATGGCTTGTTGTCATAATAATTTGTATATGCCACAAGTCGAAAGCCCTACTGTGGGTAAAAATACTCTACAACCCTTTGGCATAAAAAGAAATAAACCCCCTTCCAAAACCACTCCTACACCTAAAGTCTCCACTAACGAAAATTTAGTGAAAGGAAGCATGGGAATAAGAACAGTCTGAATCCTAAAGACATGTATTCCTCCTATAAATCAAGCCCCCTCACTAACCCTTACGACATGTCTTTAGAAAATGTTGTGAATAGCAGAAAAAACAAATGTGTTACTAGGGACTTCAAGTCCCATAATTCCCCAAGTACAGGGACAAGGAAGAGGGCTTAAGAGGAACAACGCAGGAGTGGTCAGCCAATTGATGTAAATGACCCACACCTGAGGGTGTCTGTGAGGCTTAAAAAGGCCCCTCAGGTGCAGCCAATAGATCTAAGAGAGGAAGGCGAGAAGAGAAACTGAGGCGGACACCACGGCAGAGAAAGCTGAAGGAGAGCAGGGAGAGCAGTGCAGACCGTGTATGCAGCAGAGGTTGAGACTGGAGAAGGAAGATGCAGAGACCGTTGGAAAGCCAAAGATTGTGGCTATTCCGGGTAGGGTCTGCGTCTCCAAATGCCCCAGGTGCAGAGGTCGTGCAGCGGGAAGTTTACGGAGGGAATGATGTCCATTTGTAGGCTCATTCTGCAGAGGCTGCGCAACGGAAGGTGAAAGCAGCGAGGAAAGTTTTCCCTCTACAGTTCTCCAGTGGCTAGTGTGCTCCGGAAACTCTCAGGAGCCAGGAAGTCCACAGCAACAAGTGTTGTGGGTGGAGGCAGAGCAGAATAGGTTGTTAACCGGGTCGCATAGAGCCACAGCAACGAAAGACCTACAGCTGCAGAGCCGGTCGGAAGCGTGCAACCTACCGGGTGAGTTTACAGCGTGAAAGTGACTCTGGGACACTCCAATACTACTCGCGTGGTGCAGGCAGGCAGTTTCACTCACCTATGAGTGAAAGAAGTATTAACACTAATTTTGAATACCAAACTATTAAAAAGTAGCAAAAGTGGCATATATTTAGAAAGCAAATCACTATGAAATTGGGCATGCGAGTTTATGGAAGGTCCTACAACCCGGGGAGGCAACATTGATAAAAGCTAATGCCTACAACTATTACTCCAGCCAAGAAAGTTTAAAACCCCAACAATATAAGTACAACAGATATTGCCAAAGACAAAACGAGAGTAATAGAAGACCCCAGGGTTGTAAAGTCTGTTATTCATGCTTGCTGTACTGTATAACAACATCTAAACTAAACACACATTGCTAGAGCCAAGAAAGACACAGAACAACTCAGTATCCTTGTCAGGATTTGCTTACTGATGCTGTTGGGAAACAACAATGGAAAATAGTCTACCCTTCTGATGAAAGTTATTCAGAGGGAGAGAAGAACAAGTTACTTACCATATCTGGTAATGTTCTTTTGATAGGATGTTCCTCCGACGTATTCCACATCTATGACAGACTCCCAAAGCAATACCAACTTATGGCGGTGGGAAAAGAATTTACAATTTTAGAATTTTAGAATGCCCACTCAAATGGCTGAATAGAGGACTGCTTTACCAAAGGCCAAATCCTGGCCATGGATGGAGCCCAAGGAATAGTGTCTCACAAAAGTATGGACAGAGGCCCATGTGGCTGCTTCGCAAATATTGCGAATAGGAACGCCCCTGTGTAGAGCAGTGGAGGCAGCCACACCCCTAGTAGAGTGAGCCCATAAACCTACCGGAGGGTCCTTTCCCGCCAAATAGTAACACTCACAGATTGTCAAAATGATCAATCTTGACAAGGTCTGCTTGGAAACAGCCTGACCCAAGCGCCTTCCAGCATAACCAACAAAGAGCTGATCGTCCACTCTGACCCTGGACATCCGTGAGAGATAGAAACTCAAAGCTCTTCAAGGATCCAACCTATGGAGCCTCTTCTCTTCCTTACCAGGATGTGGAGGAGGATAAAACGCCGGAAGAATCACCTTTTGGCTCAAATGGAATTTCGACACAACCTTCGGAAGAAAAGAAGGCCGCACCTGCAGGACAACCCTGTCCTTATGGAAAACAGTAAAGGGTGGCTTGGCGGAAAGTGCCTGCAACTCACTCACTCTGCATGCGGAAGTAACCGCAACTAAAAACAGTTTTAAAGGACAACAGTGGCAACGGACAAGAATGTAAGGGCTCAAACGTAGCTCCAATTAGGAACTTTAAAACCAAATTCAAATCCCATCCCGGCACCTGTAAAGGCGACGGTGGAAACACATTAGTTAGCCCTTTTAGAAACTGGGAAATCAAAGGAATCTTAAAATAAGAACATTCCTCAGACGAGCGCTTAAATATGGACAGCGCCGCCAGGTAACCCTTAATGGTACCCACTTGCAGGCCCTTGTGGGCTAAAGAAAGCAGAAAAGACAAAACCAAAGGAATGGAACATTGGAAAGGATCGACATTCTGTACCCTGCACCAGTCACAGAACTTTCTCCAATGGCACCGGTACAGGGATTTTGTTGTGGGCCTTCTGGCCGAAAGCAACACCTCCATCACGTCTTCGGGGAAGCCCCAATCCTTATACCTCAACATTTCAGATACCAAGCATGAAGGCTGACAGACTTGACCGCTGGATGGAGAACCCGACCCCCCCTCCCGTGAGAGCAGACTGTCTCGGTAGGGAAGACGGCGTGGAGGGCAGATGGACATGTCTAGAAGGTCCGGGTACCACGCTCTCCTGATCCATGCCGGAGCAATGATGATCATTCGGAAACCGAACCTCCGCAACACTTGTGGAATGACGGGGACTGGAGGAAACGCATACAGCAGTGGGAAGGACCACTCCACTACGAACGCGTCCCCTAAGGCTCCTCTTGGGGGAAATTCCCGCGAGCAGAATCTCTCGCACTTCCGGTTGACACTGGTGGCGAAGAGATTCACTTGTGGGGTTCCCCAAAGGGCAAAGATCTCCAAACGAACTTCCCGAGCCAGCTCCCACTCGTGAGACCGTGCTCTGCCTGCTCAGAGCTTCCGCTGCCGCGTTTCCGTCTCCGGCCAGATGAACTGCCGAGATCGACATTTCCTGCTGGATGGCTCAGAACCAGAGCTGCATCGCCTCCCTGCACAACGGGATTGACCCTGCCCTCCACCCCTTTTTTGTTGAGGTAGTACATGGCCACTGTATTTTCCGTCATAATGAGGACATTCTTCCCCCGCACAGACGGCAGAAAAGCTTTCAGGGCTAGCTTGATGGCCCTCAGCTCTAACAGATTGATGTGGAGTCTGGACTCCGACGGAGACCAAAGTCCGCTGGCTGTCAACTCGTTGGCATGGGTGCCCCAACCTGTGAGGGATGCGTCCGACACGATCGTCACCTGCGGCCATGGTTGCCAAAATGGTGCTCCCTTCATCAGATCAGACCGAGGTCGGAATCTGAACGGGATCCGACATCCTGCTGGAGAACTGCAACCACTGCATCTTGAGAGCCCATTGCAGGGATCTCATCTGCAGCCTGGCCTCTGGCACCAGGAAAATGCAGGATGCCATGAGGCCGAGCAACCTCAAGAATTCGAACGGCGGGAGACTCTGGGCACGTTGAAACTTGTCCACCATCTGCAGAATGTGATGAGCCCTCACCTGGGAGGCGAACACTGCCCCAGGGATGTGTCGAGCACTGCTCCAATGTATTGGAGCCGCTGGGTAGGTGTCAAATGCCCATCCTCGTCGCCATTTGAAGTGTGAGGATATGTATGTTAATGAAGCCAAGAGATCATTACTGATTAAAAGGGTGTTTAATGACAAGGATTAGAAATATATGTATATATATATATATATATATATATGTATATATATGACATGCATTACTTACCGTAAAAGCATTTCTGATGATTGCATCTGCTTAGATTCACATGCTGTGCATATGGTCCGACATCCAGTGGTAACCGCGGAGTATTGCATCTTGTCTTTCGGGGACCGAAAGGGGACGTCGGCATAGGCGTGTCTGAAACACTATCCCTATCGTGATGTGTGTAGTACCCAAAATCCCTCACGCGCCGACGTCCCTCCGATTGTATTTTTTCTGCCATGAGGGAGCCCAAGGCTATAGTGAGTGAGTACATGAAGAGAGAAAGTAGTAAGAAGTCTTTGTTCCTTCCACCCCGAGCGGGGAGGCAGGGAGGGCGCATGTGAATCTAAGCAGATGCAATCATCAGAAATGCTTTTACGGTAAGTAATGCATGTCTTCTGATGCTTGTTAATCTGCTTAGAATCACATTCTGTGCATAGACTAGCGAGCTGTACCCGGAGTTGGAGGTGGGTTATGAGAAGGAACAGTATAAAAAAAAGAGGTCTTGTCCCACCTGAAAATCAGCCCTAGAATGAGTGTCTAGGCAATAGTGTTTTGTAAAGGTGTGTACAGAACTCCAGGTTGCCGCTTTGCAAATGGACTCTAGGGGAACATTTGCAATGAATGCTATGGATGCCCCAGTGCCTCGAGTAGAATGTGCTCTAGGCTTGAAGGGCAGTTCTCTCTTTGCAAGAGTGTAACATAGTGTGATGCATTTGATAATCCACCTTGATATTGCTGATTTAGAGACAGGATCCCCTTCTCTACCAGCTGCCACTGAAACAAAGAATTGTTTAGTCTTCCTCAGTGGTTTAGTTCTATCCATGTAGAACATGACTGCCCTGCGCACATCTAGTGTGTGAAGGCTTCTTTCGGCCATGTTAGTAGGTCTCTGGAAGAACGTAGGTAGTTAGATTGACTGGTTCACATGGAACTTCGAAATAAATTTCAGCGCAAATCTGAGGTGTGCGCGCAGAACTACCTTATCTTTTTGGACTGTAACAAAGGGGTCCAAAACTGAGAGGGCCTGTAGTTCGCTAACTCTTCTGATAGAAGTGATAGCTACTAGAAAGGCTGTCTTGTAAGTCAGGTCTTTCAGAATAGCTTTATGCATGGGCTCAGAAGGGGGTCCCCATGAGCCTAGTTAAAACAGATCCCACCCAGGGGCTGGGTGAGTGATGGAGAGATACATTCTTTTAACCCCTTCCATAAAGGCTTTAATCACAGGTATTTTCCACCACGACACCTTCTGCTGTGACGTGGTGTAGGCTGACAACGCCGCTAGGTGAACCTTTAAGGAATTGAAGACTAACCCAGAGTCCAACAGATGGGTTAGATATAACACAATGTGTGAAGGCAAGCAACCGGGGGGTTTGACGCCTTTGGAACTGCACCAGATGACAAAAAGTTTCCATTTGCTGGCATAGCAATAACGTGCGTTAGGCTTTCTTGCCTCATTCAGTATATCCATGCATCTTTGAGGGAGTTGCAGATGTCCAAACTCTAAGACCTCAGGAGCCAGGCTGCTAAATTCAGAGTTTGTGGGCATGGGTGCAGAGTCTCCCCCCTGTCCTGAGACAACATGTTGTAGGGGCAGGGCAGCTTGACTGGTGGGGAGAGGGACATTTCCATCAGGTGCGCGAACCAAGGTTGGCGGGCCCACATGGGAGCCACCATAATCATGCTGACTGGTTCCTGGTGCATCTTGTGTACTATCTTGTTCAGAAGGGGAGTCGGGGGGGGGGGGGGGAAGCGTAGACAAAAATTCCCAGACCAAGTTATCCAGAGACCGTTTCCCTTGGATCGGTTCTTGGGGCACCTGGAGGCGTAATCTTGGCATTGGGCGTTCTCCTGAGTAGCGAACAGGTCGATCTCTGGAAACCCCCATTCTGTGAAGACGTTGGATACAATGGGCCTCATTATAAATCAGGCGGTCCGGAAATAACAGTGGCGTTAAACCCGCCGCCGCCGTTGTTTTCGGACCACCTGATCCCGACTCCTGCAGGCGGGAGGTGATGCTCCCGCCAGGTTTGACCTGGCGGGTTTAACACCGTCCGCCTGCAGGCGGACGAGGAAACACCGGCAGCATTACGAGATGCTCAATGGGAATGGGGATTAACACCATTCCGCCTCCGCAATTCCCGGAAAACCAGGGTTGTAATGCCCCGGTAATTCCAGGAATCACAGAGGCGGAATGGTAATACGAGTCCGGCGGTAACCAGGCGGTTTTACCGCCTCGGTTACCGCCAGACTCGTAATGAGGCCCAATGTCTTTGTGCAGTCGCCATTCGTACTCTTCTGGCAGAGGAAAATCTCTGCTGAGTACGTCTGCCAGCAGATTGAGTTCCCCTGGAACATGTTGGGATATCAGGAACATCTTGTGTTTGAGAGCCCATATCCAGATGTTTTGGCACAGCTTGGATAGCCCTGGAGAGTAAGTGCCTCCTGTTTGTTCAGGTAATACATTGCTGTTGTGCTGTCGGTTAGGACCAGCACTGTCTTCCCTTGCAGTTGCTCCTGAAAGGCTTTCAATGCTTTGAACACTGCTAGTAGCTCCATTAAGTTTATATGGTTGGACACTACCTGAAGGGACCACACTCCGTGCGCTGTCTGTTGAAGCAGGTGAGCCCCACACCCCGCGAGAGATGCATCTGTCGTGAGAGTGGCTTCCACTGCAGGGGTGGTAAAGGTTTTCCCCTTCAAGAGGTTCTCCCTCGACCACCACTGCAGAGAGAGAAGGAGAACTGGCGAGACAACTAACAGATCTTCCCATTGTCCGCTGGCCAGTCACCACTGGCTGTTGAGCCACTCTTGCATGGGACACGTGCGCAGCCGCGCGTGGGGAACCAAGTATATGCATGACGCCATCATCCCTAGCAAACGCATAGCTTTCTGTACCGTCACCTCTCGACTGGCTACATACTGAGGAACCTGAAAGAGCATGTTCTGAACCCTCTCGCTGATAGGGAAGACTAGACCGTCTTCCGGACGAATTAGAGCCCCCAGGAACTGTTTTACTTGGCTGGGGACTAAGCTGGATTTCTTTTCGTTGATAGAAAATCCCAGGCTGAACAGTAGGTCCACTGTTTTTTGGGTGTTCGAAAAACAAACATCGAACGAGTCCCCCGTGATGGCCAATCGTCGAGGTAAGGGTAAACTGGAACTGAAAGTCTGCGCAGGTGTGCCGGTGCCACTGCCAGGACCTTGGTAAACAACCTTGGCGCCGAGGCTATGCCGAAGGGGAGTACCTTGAACCGGTAGTGTTTGTCCTGAATCACGAACCTTAGGAATTTTCTGTGTGCTGGCAGCATTGAAATATGAAAGTATGCATCTTTCATATCCAATGTTGTCATGAAGTCCCCCTGTTTTAGCAATGGGATCACCTCTTGCAGTGTTACCATGCGAAACTTCTGGGGCTTTATGAACTTGTTCGCTGGGCGCAAGTCTAGAACAGGACGCATGTTGAGATCCTTTTTGGGTACAAGGAAGTACACTGAATAGATACCCTTGTTTACCTGAAGAATCGGGACGGCTTCTATGGCGTCCTTTCTCAGCAGCGCTTCCACCTCTTGGATTAGGATCTGCAGATGTTCCGGTGAAAGGCGTCGATGTTTCGGCGGTCTGAACTGTGGAGGTCGGGCGAATTCCACGCAGTAACCGTGGGCGTCCGTCTTTAAGACCCACTGGTCTGAAGTTATCCCCTCCCATGCCTTGAGGAAAGATGTTAATCGCTCCCCGGCCGGGGAGACATGGGAGGGGACCTGGACTTGGTGGTCATTTCTGACCCGAAGATGACGCTCCTCTGGAATTGGAGCCTCTGCCTCTATTCTTTCCGTGCTTCTGACCCCTCTGGGGGTACTAAGTGGGGCTTGCAGCAGGTTGACTTGAAGTTGCCCGTGCCGAAATTGTTTTGAGCGGCGCGGGCTTGTCCTCGAAAGGGCTGCTGAGAATTACTGACCCTCTGTATAGAGGGTTTTTGGGAAATTTAGTGCAGCGACTTAATAGTCTCGTGCTCCTTCTTGGCTGTCTCCAACGCATCGTCTACCGCCTTCCTGAAGAGGTTGGCCTCTTTGATGGGTTTGTTGATAATGGATGCCTGGGTCTCAGGCCTGAACCCCGACGTGCGCAGCCACGCGTGCCTCTTTAGGAGAGTATCCTGTGCAAGAGACCTGCCTGCTGTCTCTGCGGTGTCCAGGGTATTCTTTACAACATTCTGATTGGCAAGTTTTCCCTCCGAGACAATGGTGAGAAGCTTGGCTCTGGTTGGTTCTGGAACCTCCTGAAGGCCTTCCTGGAGTAGGTTCCATTGGGCGTCGACGTAGCTTGCCAGTAACGTCGTGTTATTGGCAATCTGGACGGTATAAGCCGCCGCCGATGTAACCCGTTTGTCCGGGGGTGACTCTCCCGTGGCAAGGGGAACCCCTGCTCTCTTGCGAGTGTTGATCACCACCAGCGAGTCTGGGATTGCGTGTCCTTTGATATAAAGCGGGTCGGTGGGGGAGGGGTGGAAAAGTTTTTCGACCCTTAGGTTCACACCCTAGTCTGAGCGGGTGTGAGTAAGGAAGGGGCCAGCCGTCTCTTTACAGAGCTCAAGAGAGAGAGAGAGATAGACTGGCTTGCCAGAGGCTTTTCATTAATAATGTCCTCCGCGAAATCTTGTTCGGGCAAGGCTTCAAGCGTGGCAATTTTAAAGAATTCCACTGCTTTTTTCAAAATGTTGTTGAAAGCCATTTGATCATCCACCGGGGAAGCTTGTCGAATCGGGGTGGATGGGGGAGAGTCGAGGCAAACGATATCAGGATTGTGATCGTCCTGCTGGGTGTCCTCCCAGTTCAGTTGTCGGTTGCCCCTTGATCTTCCCCATAGTTGTCCAGAAAAGAAGCCTCCTCTTCTTCTGTATAGATGTCTCTATATGTGTCCATCTGGACATCTTCTTGATAGTCAACTTGGTGTTGGACATCTAGGTGTTGGGCATCTTGTGTTCGAGGGTTAGGGTCTACCCGAGCTTCTTTCGGCAGAGGTTGATCAGAAGCCCTGAAAAACTGCTCCAGCCGATCCATACACCCCTCGAATTGCTCCATGGTCCACTTGGATGACCCAAATGGACCTAGGTGAGTAGGAACCGTGTTCTCCGCCCTAGGGCGTTGAGAGGATCTCCTCAGGGTGCTTGAGAGGGGTACCTGGCTTTCTTTGTAAGAGTCTCTGGGATCGTCTTCTAAATCAGTGGAAAACTTTTCGGCGGATTAGCCCATAACTGTGGGCGGAACCGGTGCTAGGCCCACCGCCGTAGCAATCCTATTGATGCTCCTACGGATGGTCACCGAATCTTCGGGAGACAATGCCTCCGATGATGTGTCGGCAGTGAAAATGTCTTCCGCGGCTCCAGAAGGGCCAGCGGATGGCTTCTCGGGTAGAGGCCTACTCTTAGTTTTCGGGTCTGTACGGGCCTTGGAAACCTTGGAACCCGTCGAAGTTTCTTGTTCAGAAACTTCGGCGTGTGTAGTTTGGGGGGGAGGCGCCCTTGTTATGTTTGTTATGCCCAGTCGTCTGGCGCTGCTGCGGATGCGGGGAAGGCTTTGGATCAGACCGATCGGATGGCGCTTTCGCCTTCTTCAACGAAGTCGTCGAGGAGGGCGGTTCGGTTGTGTGCTTTGTGCGGTGCGATTGTACGCACCTGTCACCAGGTGTGGTCCCTGTAGCAAGACCGGAGTCGAGCCTGGAAGGGTCGGGGACGGGCGTGGCGGCTCTAGAATAGTCCGCCTCAAGGTCTATAACGTCCGCGTTGGACGTTTGGTCATCCGATGTACCCCCGTCACTTTCGGCTGGTGTCGCAGCAGGGGAGGGACGCTCCATGCGTGACATTCCGTACGTGGCCCACCGCTTCAACCGGCGCTCCTTAAGGGTTTTAGGTTTAAGGAGTTTACACGCCGAACACCGCTTTTCGTCGTGCTCTAGGGGGGAGACAAGCGTTACACGAAGTGTGCTCGTCTTTCCACGGATATCTGACCCTACACACAGGGCAGAATCTAAATGGAGTCCTTTGCATAGCAGAAGGGAATGTGACCAGACCGAAAAAGAAAAGCAGTGGTAAAGAGGAAAGACATCATAGCAGTATGGCAAACCCCGAGCCCACTCTCCCTACTGTGTAGGCCGGCCAGAAGGCCCGACCACGTGGAAGTCAGAACGCCGGAACCCACATAGACGATTCCCCCATAGTCTTCGTCGAAGATGTTCTTGATGGGCGAAGTGACTTAACGGAAATTAAACCGACAATTCGGTAAGATAAACAATGTCTCATGAAGAGCTCCGCTATAGGGCGACCAGTTATCTGGTCGGAAAAAAACAATCTGAGGGACCTCAGCGCGTGAGGGATTTTGGGTACTACACACGTCACGATAGGTATAGTGTTTCAGACATGCCTATGCCGACGTCCCCTTTTCGGTCCCCGAAAGACAAGATGCAATACTCTGCAGTTACCACTGGATGTCGGACCATATGCACAGCATGTGATTCTAAGCAGATTAACAAGCATCAGAAATATATATTACAGTTTGTGAGGCAAGTTCCAATAGATGTGAGGCTTTTCAATTCCTTCACCTCCATCAGTACCCCATTAACCAGTCCAATCCTTTACCTACCTTTGGGAAGTCTTTAGGCGGTCTCCGGCCTCTTTTGGAGGAGGAGTGGCGCTTCTGTGTTAAGGTTGCATGTGATTATAATGAATGAAAAACAAAGGATGCATTTTTAACTAACTCAAAACAACAATTAAAAAATTATGAATTTTGATTTGTTGTTTGGGGGCAGGGCGTGTCCCTCCCAAACCCCCTTTTTTATGAATACGTTTTCCCCACCCCAAAAATTACTATTCCCATTCCCAACCAAATATATACATTTTTGACCAATTGGTTATTTTTTTCCCCAGTTGTTTTGGGTTTGTTGAAAATTCCATTCGTTCTTATTCATTCATCAAAATCAATGCATACCCTGTTACTGCCATGCTCGGTGTTCTGTCTTTCGAGGCTCCGCAGCTCCAGACTTTCCCTCATATCTCTGGCTGCATGCATCCCCAGTCCGCTTTCCCCGGGTGGGCTTCTTTTCTCTCTGCCACCGGCCAGGTCAACCTCGCTTGGATCTCTTGGAAAGTCAAGTCTCTCTACGTCCCGGCTTCCAGTCTTCGGGTCTCCTGCCACAGAACAGGAGTCTCGTTCCATGCTAATCCAGGGCTGGTTTGACAATTATTACTGTCCTCCTTCCCTTATTATGATTGGGGCTCCCTCCTGAAACGGTACCGTGTGTGATGGTTCCGCGGTGGGCTTTTGTCTCCTTGTTCTATCTTCTTTGTCTCAGTGGTATGTTGCATTAAGCTTGGGTAAGGTTCCCTCTTCCTCACCCCTATATTATTAATGAGACCCTCTACTCTTTTATAACACAGAGGTATGATGAACCAGACAGGCCTGAGTGGGGAATGAGGAGAGTTGAGATATCAAAGGGTTATGTGAATATGGCGTTCTCCCAGGGCCATTGCCACTGGTCCTATGAAGGGTTTCCTTCCCAATGAGATCCACCCACGGGGTGCCACCATCAGGGTAACTATCGGTTAGTGGCCTCACCTCCCTGGCGCCATGGCAAGGGACTTCCCCCATAGAAGCAGCGACAATACCTTGGGATTCATCACAATCGATATTTAACTTCCTACCCCTACTTTACTTTTAAATCTACTTAACACCCTAATACATACTGCAAATGCTACACTTCCCCCTACTTAACAGTTACGCTATATAACAGTAAATACACATTACTACACATACAAATATACATTGACATACAAATAATATCCTACATATAAACATTATGTCCCAATGGGATGACTGCTTCAGTCAGTCACCCCCCCCTTCACAGTATCTTCGTGGGTCTGTCCTTGGCGGCGCTGGCCCACTGATGAGCGACTGCAAAGCTGGTTAAAGAAAGCTGCTGCAGGACTGGAAGGTGGCTGGCTGGTGGCTTTGATGGCTGAGGTTGTGTCCCCTGCAGATGAATGTGGCCTGTCTCCTCTTCATTCTTCAGGGTGACCCAGTCTACCACATGGGACCACCTGCACTCAACATGCAGCCTGTGCTCTTTTTTTATTGTCCCGAGTGGCACCCTGCGCGAGTGGTGGTCCACCCATTCTCACTGTTGTGCCCGCTTCATTTTCAACTCTTTGGACAACACTTAGTGTGCAGGCCACCACATGGCACACTGCCATTTTCTTCAGGCAGCGTCCCCGACGCCAGCACGATGACTACCGCGCACCCGTGGCCTTGTTGGGGTTCTGACCAGCCCCATATGTACTGCATCGTGAGACGCATGGGGTGGGCAGCTGGCCTTCAATATCAGGACTTTCCTTCACCTGGCCTGCTCAACAGAGCCACCTGGAACTTCCGGATGAAGATGAGGAAGAAGGTCTGCCGGCGTGGCCAACCCGGGACTTGTTCTCCACAGCTCCACCCTCGTGGGTAGAGCGAGGTTCTCCGCTCTTAACTTCCTGGCCTGCGCAACCAAAAAGGACTTTATATAAGGGCCTGCCTCATTGGCCATGAAGCTGGCGGTCAGGGGTTTGGCTGGGTAGCCTGGACTGGCTGCCCTCCACACGTGCCCTGGGCTGGGCAGTTTATTGGCCCAGGCAGCACTGGCACACTCCCTGGACCCCGGATGCTGTAGGGCCTGTGCAGTCAAGCCCCCTAGCGGGCCAACAGCTGCCACAGGCCCTGCGTGGGCGAGCTGCCCTTGAAATCAGCAGCTTGTTCCCCCCCCCCCGTTCACCTTCTGGGGGAGGCACCGTTTCTGGGTTACGGCCCTGGGGGTGCCACTTTAAGCAGTATCCCTCCCACCCCCAAGTAAGTCTCTCCCCTACTCTCGTTTCTGTCTCTCCTTTCCAACTGTCATTTCTCAACGGTCTTGTTTTAAATCCTCTTTGGATTCTTTTTCCTCCTGCCCAGCCCAATATTGGGCAGGGGAATTCTGTCCTATTAGTCTTCATTTTTTTCTTTCTTTCTTGAGCATTCCATCCAGCCTCATGGTGGGCTGAATAGTTCAATCCAGACACACACACAAACAAATAAAACGCACACTAAACATTTATTCAAATACTTTATTTACCCTAGTGTCTTCATCTTTATTTCTAGGCGCTCCCTTAGAGGGCAAGCATGTAGCCCCTACATCCTAGGCTCTGTGGGGCCACAGGCTACATTGTTTCCAATGACAGGTGCTCAGATGACACGGCTGCCTCTTAGTGTCATGTGTCGACAAAGGTCGAGGAGTGAGACATAGGTGAGGCACTGATGGGCTGCCTCTTGGATAATAAATATTCCTCATGTGTACACTATACGGTAGTGATACCAATGCAGGGGAAACAACAGACTACTTGCTTCCCAACCCTGGACTCTAATGGTCACAATCTCAAAGACAGGTTGTCCAAAATCAATGGCCTGAGATGGGGGAGCTTTGATGTATTCCTCGATGAGTGGAGTTTTTGGTATATTCGCTTAGAACTCTGAAAACCCCACATCATTCACAGGAGAAGGCTGTGCTGATCTCTCAGGGTCCCGACATTGAAGGTGCCACATATTTTATAGTCGTCCACAGAGTATAGTGGGAGGAGGCAGTAGATGCATTCTATATGCTTGGCCGCCATCTGAATGTTCTTCAGACCATATTTCTGACAACATGTATACAGATTATTTATGATTCCCTGGTCCTGGAGGCTTAGACATAGTGAAGCACAAGGAGAGGTTTTAATTAGGCCACCACCTACAAGGGCCCCTAATGAAGGTAAGGAACCCTGATGGTGCTTTTCCATCCGCTAAGAGGCCAGCCCTGAGAGCTAATATCCAAAAACGATCCTCAAAATGAATAGCTTGTCTGCATTTCTTTCTAAACTAAGTACGAAAGTTCCCGAAGTCATAGAAACCGATGCTAAAATGCCTACTGAAGTAGGACAGTGTTCAAAGGACTGCATTTACACGGCTTGCGGTAAAGAATCCAAACAAGCCCTCATTGTGCGAAGCTGAAGCATGCCCCCTCCCCTCACTGTCTGTGGGGCAAATCACATGGTGACGAGGCTGCATATAATGCTGCAGTTTTCTTTTAAATGGTGTGTTAAATCTATATTGATGATCCCCTGCTTGTATGAAAGGTCATAAAATAGGGATTGCACATGTAGCGGAAAGGATATGGAATGCAGGATACCATTCAGAAGAGGATGGCTCTTCATCTGGGCTGGTGTCCTCACCTTGACATGGGGATGAAGATGGTCTAGGTCAAGGGTCTGCATCCTTCGGTTCTCCAGATGTTTGGAATTGACACCCATGATCCCTCAATTGACAATTCTGGCTAGGGGTGATGGGATATGTAGTCCAAAGCATCTGTAGAGCCAAACGTTGCAGAGCCCTGGTCTGGGGTGCTGGATCGAACCATTGATGGATCCTGCATAGGATCTTGTGAAGGTACAGAAGTGAAATTGGCCCTTGCAGAATAATTATAGGTCCTGCAGAACTAACAGGCATTTTTATAGCAGTTGGTTGCTTGTTAGCTACAGGTGAAAAAAGTAGGAGGGACTCTCCTTCTCTATTTTAGGCTGATCAAATACCCAGACATGCTGTCTGGTTTTAGTGAAATTTGTCCAACATTTATATTAGGGTATAAAGATGCTTGTCTTAAGCACGATGCTCAAAAGCAGAATGTGTAGATGAAGACTTGGGCTGTGCATTAAAACCCTACAGATCCTTGGTCTCAAAAATAAAAATGATGAATAATAAATCCCCACTCACAGTAATATGCCACCTTTAGGAGGGAATGCAAACAGTATGCAAACCTCTGTCACCGCAAGTTGTCCCGGTACCAGCTGTGTCAGTATGCAAACATATGCCAACAGCTTATGAGATACTTAAATCTGTGAAAAGTAAATATCTCTGCATGGCATCGAAGATTCCCAGTTCGGTTTTCTTAGAAGCTTCTTCCTCTGTGCAAAGTCATAGAAGGTCTGCAGTGTTTATCGTAAAATAAACTGCTAGTACCTTAAAATGCGAACCCCCCACTTCTCCCTATTTGCTAGTCCTCACATGCTGGGTTATCTTCACAGAGGACCAAATGAATGAATGTGCATAAAAATTCCACTTCCGGAACTACTCATATAAAATAAGAAGTAAAAGAGGGGGAATAGGAATGGAGGAAATCCAAAAGAGTTAAGTGCGTCACAAGCAAGGTCCAGCTCAGTCAATAGGTGTTAAGTCTCAACAGTCCAAAGAGAACTTAAGAAGGAAGCCAACAGTCGCCAGAAGTGGTTGCGGGCAGTCACAAATGCCACTACACACACACTGGCATCCCCCCCTTTTGGAATTTTGATTTGCTCAACTGAAGGATTCTCCGGCCCCGGGGCCACAAATGTCAACATCCCAAATTGTTGAGAATGTGAGATAAGGACATGAAGAACTGGTTAAGTGTGGCAGTATGATTTACAAGTTGGGGGAAGTGGCGTACTCTTGCAAAATTTCCCATTCAAGAATATTTGTGGAGTATTCCCTTCCTTGGTGATCAGATGTGCCCAAACGCAGTTATGAGCAGTGAAATTACATTTTGGAGAGTTTCAGCAGGTGGTTCCAACTACCATCAAAGAACAAGTTACTTACCAACTGGTAAAGTTCTTTCGATTGGATGTTCGTCCAACGTATTCCTCATCTTAGATGTATTCCATCCAGCTTTGCTACTCTTCGGAAATTTTTTCAGCAGAGGGTGCTGTACGTCGATGGTCCCTCGAAGGCCTCCTTCGAGGGTGACGTCATCGGTAGTATAAGTAGCACGTGCGGCGCCCATTGGCCTCGGTTCTGTTTTTCCCCCTTTTTTTGCCTGTGATCTTGTACTGTGTAGATTGTCCCGGCAGACAGGTATCAGCTTTGCGAGATTTGAGATGGCAATAACCCAGAAAAAATATACAGAGGGGTAGGTTGGGAGGGCGATGAGGAATACGTTGGAGGAACATCCAATCGAAAGAACGTTACCAGTTGGTAAGTAACTTGTTCTTCGAGTGGATTGTGTCCTCCAACATATTCCTCATCTTAGATAGACTCCCAAAGCAGTATTTTGTTACTTTCTCTGGAGGAGGGGTCAGATTTATTTTTCCCCCCCATCAATGCCTTTAGATGGCGGAATAAAGCACTGCTTTTCCAAAATTCAGCTCCCTAGACTGGGAATCATCCAGGCTATAGAATTTTGAGAAGGTGTGAAGTGAAGACCAAGTTGCTGCTTCGCAAATGGACCTTATTGGGACACCTCTTTGAAGGGCCGTGGAAGAGGCGATGCATCTGGTGGAATTAGCCCTCAACCCTTCTGGTGGGTCTTTTTGTGGTAGTCTGTAGCATTCCTAAATGCAAAGTACGATCCAGAGTGAAATTGTCTGTTTTGTTACTGACTGACCCAGTTTCCTTCCTGTGTAGCCTATAAACAACTGGTTGTCCACTCTAAGCCTAGAAAGTCTAGAGATGTAAAAGCTTAAAGCTCTTTTTGGATCCAGTCTGTTTAATCTTTCTTCCTCCTTAGAAGGATGAGGTGGAGGATAGAATAAAGGTAAAACAATTTTCTGACTTAAATGAAAATCAGATATTACTTTTGGTAAAAATGATGGTTTAACCCTCAATAAAATCCTGTCCTTTTGGAAAACAGTACAGGGTGGCCGAGAAGACAGTGCCTGCAATTCGCTCACTCTTCTTGCCGATGTTAGAGCAACTAAAAAGGCCGTTTTCCATGTTAGTAATCTTAATGGACACATGTGCATAGGCTCAAAAGGGGCACACATTAAGAATTTTAGGACTAAATTTAGATCCCAAATCGGTACTTGAAATGGGTGAGGAGGAAACACATTAGTGAGACCTTTTAAGAATTGTGTTATCAAAGGAATTTTGAAGTTGGAGCATTCTTCTGATGAGCGCTTGAAAATGGAAAGCGCTGCAAGGTAACCTTTTATTGTTCCGATATTCAGACCTCTATGTGCTAGGGTAGGAAAGATAGTACTTCCGGAATAGAACATAGAAAAGGATTATTTTCCCTGCACCAGTTGCAAAACTTTCTCCAACGGCAACGGTATAGAGACTTTGTTGCTGGCCTTCTTGCCGAAAGCAACACTTCCATATCATCATCTGGAAGGTTCCAATCCCTGTATCTCAGCCTTTCAGATACCAAGCATGAAGGTTAAGTGTTCTGACCTCTGGGTGGAGAACCTGACCTTCCATTTGAGAGAGAAGGTTCTCTCTCTGAGGAAGACGTACTGGAGGACAGATGGACATATCTAGAAGGTCCGGATACCACGTTCTCCTGGCTTAACCCGGGGCAATAAGGATTATGCGGTTCCCAAAGCATCTCAGCCTCCTGATGACCTGAGGAATGACAGGAATCGGAGGGAACGCGTACAATAGTGGGAAATTCCAATCCACCACGAACACGTCCCCAAGGGCTCCTCTCGGGGGAAATTCCCTTGAGCAATACCTTCGCATTTTCGGTTGGTACTGGCTGCGAATAGGTCTACCTGAGGGGTTCACCAAAGGGCGAAGATCTCTTGAATGACTTCCTGAGCCAGTTCCCATTCGTGGGACACCGTGCTCTGCCTGCTCAGAGCATCTGTCGTCATTTTCTCTTCCCCGGCTAGATGAATTGCTGTTAAAGAGATTCCCTCCTGAATCGCCCAATACCAGAGCTGCATTGCCTTCTGCACAGGGGTAGTGACCCCACACCTCCTCTTTTGTTTAGGTAGTGCATGGCCACTGTGTTGTCCGTCATTATCAGGACATTCTTTCCCCCGACAGATGGGAAGAAGGCCTTCAGCGCTAGTCTGATTGCCCTCAGCTCTAAAAGGTTGATATGTAGTTTGGACTTCGATCGAGACCAACGACCGTTGATTGTCAAATCGTTGGCATGAGCTCCCCACCCCAGGAGTGAGGCGTCCGTTACTACTGTGATCTCTGGCCATGGTTGCCAAAAAGGTTCTCCTTTTAGGATGTTCTCTGTACAGGTCCACCATACAAGGTCTTGTCTGACCTTGTTCGGTATCTGAAGAAGATCCGTCATTTGACCCGAGAACTGGGACCACTGAGTCTTTAGGGCCCATTCAAGGGATCTCATCCTCAAGCGTGCCTCTGGCACCAGAAAGATGCAGGATGCCATGAGGTCGAGCAACCTTAAAAAGTCATAAGCCTGGAGATTTTGGGAATTTTGGAATTTGGAAACCATCTGAAGAATGTCTTGCGCCCTCGTCTTGCGAGGCAAGCTCTTTCCCAAGGATGTGTCTAGTACAGCTCCTATGTACTGAAGCTGTTGGGAAGGTGTCATTTGAGACTTCTTGAAATTGAGGGAGAAGCCCAGTTTGTGGAGGAAGTGGCAGGTGACTTTCAGATGATCCAGTGCTTACTCGGCAGAGCGCGCTCTGATCAACCAATCATCCAGGTAGGGGTAGACATGAATCCCCCCTCTCCCCTCCCCCCTCCTGAGGTGCGCTGAGGTCAACCCGAATGGCAGGACTCGAAACTGATAATGTGAGTCGTCAACTACGAACCTCAGGTACTTTCTGTGTTTGAGATGAATTGGCACATGAAAATAAGCATCCTGGAGGTCCAATGACACCAACCAGTCCTGGAGTTGAAGGATCTGAGAAAAGGTAACCATCTTGAATTTGTCTTTCCTGAAGAACTTGTTCAAGTTTCTTAAGTCCAAGATGGGTCTCAGTCCTCCCTCCTTTTTGGGAATCAAAAAATACGGGGAGTACCCTCCCTTGTTCCTCTCCGCTTCAGGTACTGGTTCTATAGCACCTTTCTCCAGCAGGGTTAGAACTTCCTGCTGTAGGAGCGGGTTTGAAGACTTCAACGGGTGTCTCCCTGGTGGATTGCTTTGAGGTTGCTTTAGAAAAGGAAGGCAGTAGCCTTGGGCTATTATTTCTAGAGGCCAAACATCTGAAGTAATGGCTCGCCATTCTTGCAGATGCTACGACAGCCTGCCTCCTACAGGTGTTTTGTGGTGCAAGTCCTCAAAGTGGTTTTGTGGCGGATGTTGCAGCCGCTGATGGCAAAGAGGCTGAAGCTGGAGCTGGCTTAGCACGTTTTCCTCGTCCACCACGAGTGGCCTTTCTTTGGCCCCTTTGACTGGCCATTCCTCTCGTCTTTCCTTATGAGGTGTAATAACGATAGGATCGTCCCCTCCATGATTGCCCTTGCGCACGAAAAGGCTGAGGTTACCTAATAGCAGCTCCTAAAGATTTGGCCACTGCTTTTGAGGTCTGCAACCTCTCGAGGCTCTCGTCAGCCTTGTTGCCAAAAAGGTGACCCGTCAAAAGGCATGTTCAGAAGGTGGTTCTGTGCATCCGGTGCAAAACCAGACTTCCGTAACCACGCAAACCTGAGCATTACTGTGCTAGTGCCCATGGACCTGCTTACACTATCCGCAGTGTCCAATCCAAATTGAAGGGATTCCTGCATGGCTTCCTTTCCATCTCTAACGATGGCTAGGAAACCTTCCCTTTCTTCCCCTTCTGGTATGTGCACCGCCGCCATTGCGATGCACTCCCACAGAGTGTACGAAAATTTTGCCAAGGCACATGTGGAGTTGGCAGATTTTAATGCCATGCTCCCGGCTGAAAATACCTTCCGTGCCCAACCATCCACATGCTTATCGTCCCTGTCTGGAGGGATAGACGGGTACGCAAGTTTGTTGGAAGCTGTGGCTGCCTGTATGACCAGACTCTCGGGAGTTGGATGTTTTGACAGATAGCCGGGGTCGCTACTGGCTGGGCGGTATTTTGATGCGAGGGACTCATTTACCGGAGGAATAGAATCCAGAGTTTCCCAATTCTTGGCCACCCTGTTTTGTAAGGCTACATGAAAAGGTAGTACTGGGTCTTCAGTGGGACAATGGTCCAATATGTCTGTTAAATCGTCTTGGACGAATTGGGCTGGTGGTCTAGCCCATCCCAAGTAATCTACCACCTTGATCATTAACTGACGGTAAGATGGACTGGCATGCTCTCCTGGATCTGGTCTACCAAAGTCATTCTCAGGAGAAGTGTCAATGCCACTTGCATTATGTAAAGACTCCACCAAATCCCTCATCCTGCTTTCCTCTGAGATCAAGCATTCTGGGACATTTGGGGTGCCATATTCCAATCCAAAAGGTACATTTTCCTCCTCGGATCTCTCCTGTTCCTCAAAAATTGAGGTCAAGGATTTGAAAAACTCCTTCCTAGGGAGAGGCTTGAAAACCTTCTCTGGGAGAGGAGGAGGAAGAGGTGCAGTACCAGGCTCTGAAGAAATTGCATGTTTTGTAACTTTCTCCTTCTCTTTTTCTGGTTGCCCTGGCTTGGTTGGAGCCTTTGGCGCCAAGGGTTTCGGCGTCGACGTTGATAAAGGCGTCAACGACATAGTGGTCGTCGACCGGATCTACTTCGAGGGCGTCGAGGCAGTCTTCGACGATTTTCCCTTCGAGGTGCGACAGGTCTCGGACGGCGTCAGTGACCTCGAGCGGTCGACTCGAGCGTTTATCGCTCGGCGTCCTGGAAGGTTCCCTATCCTTCCTTTTACGATCACCTGGGCTCGAGGGCGCGCGAGTGTCGGAGCGATGACGCTCCCGGCCGGCTTCCGAAGAAGGCGCGGACCGAGGCTTCGCCTTTCCAAACACCTCCATCATTTTGACCCTGAATGCTTCCCACTCTTCGGAAGACGAATGTTCCGTAGGGCATTTCATCCTTTTCGTAGACTCGTCTGACGACGAGGTGGAGGGAGACCTGTGGCGTCGTTTCGTCGATTTTTTTGACGAAGACGACGAGCGATGAGAATCGCTTCGGGATCTAGATCGATGCCTTTCGCGTCAAGGACATTTCTCCTCATGGGGTCTCAACTCGACGCTAGAGGCTTTTCGATCCTTCCAACCTACCTGTAGCTTTCCTCTCCTTTCTCGCAAGTCCTTCCCCGTCATCGCCTGACACTTCGAACAGGCCTCCATGTCGTGTCCTTCTCCGAGGCACCACAAACACTTGCTGTGCGGGTCCGTGATCGACATTTTTGAGCCGCACGACTTGCATTTCTTGAAACCCGATCTCGGGGTCGTGGTTGGTGTCGATGACAAGGACATATTTCTTCTTGTTTATATATATTTTCTTCACAGAACTCGAGGCGCGCCGAATGTCCGAAGCAACGTAACTGCGGAAAAACAGAACTGAGGCCAACGGGCGCCACGCGTGCTACTTATACACCCGATGACATCACCCTCGACGGAGGCCTTCGAGGGACCATCGACTCGACGACATTGACGTCCTCTGCCAAAAAATTTTCCAAAGAGCAGCAAAGCTGGATGGAATACATCTAAGATGAGGAATACATTGGAGGACACAATCCACTTGAAAGTAGATTACCACTGATAGGATGACAGTGCAGATTATTAACCCGCCTGAACGATGGACCACAAATATGCACATTGATCGTTGTTGCATGTGAAAAGGCCTTCTTGAAAGCCATCTTTGGCAATAAGATAGGCAATCTTTGCCTTTTTGCAATATTGTTTTATTTTATTTTTCCCCTGGATGGGGTAGGGGAGAGGTACCCCATCACCATTGTACTTTACCGCCACCCTTCCTTTATATTTTTGTTCATAATCCTCGATTTTTCCCTTTGTGCTTTATGATTTTTACATCAACCTATTTTCAGTTTATCTTCTTGCAAAACATCTTCAAATGATATTGTAACATGTTGGAGGCCAGTGCAGTTAAAACAAGCCCAAACCAGTTTGGAAACCCAATATAACTGCCATACATTATTCATCCAAGACGCCCGAAGAACCCACCCAACCCGCAAACCAACCAAACCACTCTTAACTGAAAATCAACCAACCATCCACTAATCTACCATGGTATTCAATTAAACCCAGCAACCAACCAACCAACCACCTGCCACTAACTAACCATCCCACCAATGCTGTGCACTAACCAACAGACCACTGCCTCTACCAATCAACCCACAAACGAAATAAAAACCAGACCATCCACCCACGCCCACACCGTG
The DNA here is from genome assembly GCF_040938575.1 of Ambystoma mexicanum. Classification (NCBI taxonomy): domain Eukaryota; kingdom Metazoa; phylum Chordata; class Amphibia; order Caudata; family Ambystomatidae; genus Ambystoma; species Ambystoma mexicanum. Next base: position 1,148,808,700 of record NC_090932.1, read on the forward strand.
CCAAACCATCCACCAAAGGCATTGCAGCTAGAAGAAAGAGTTACTTACCCCTGGTAACCTTCTTTCGACTGGATGTTCCTCCCACGTATTCCTCATCTTTTGATATCTCCAATATCCATCTTAAGCTGCTTCGGAAAATATTTTTGGCAGAGGGTGCTGTACGTCGATGCAGTCAGTTCGATGTCCCTCGAGGGTTGCCGTCTCGAGGATTGTCATTGAATGTATATATAGCACATGCAGCGCCCGTTGGCTTCAGTTCTGGTTTTTCGTGTCATTCTTAAATAAAACTACCCACATTAAAGCAGATTAGACCATAATAGACTCTGAAGAAGCGTAAGCTGCAATAACAGGGACATTCTACTGCAGGTAATGCTGGGAGGGGCGATGAGGAATACGTGGGAGGACCATCCAGTCGAAAGAACGTTACCAGGGGTAAGTAACTTGTTTTCTGAACGGATTGTGATCTCCCACGTATTCCTCATCTTTTGATAGACTCCCAAAGCAGTGTTAGTTTTGGCAGAGGGAGTAAGAATTTTTAAATCAAGGGTTTTCATGAACCAAATGAAGGACTGCTTTCTCAAAGCTTCCATCCTGATTTAAGGTGAAATCAAGGCAGTAATGCTTTGTAAAGTGTGAATTATAGACCAAGTGGCTGCCACACACTGTTTTTTTATAGGAACACCTCTTTGCAGAGCAGAAGAAGTAGCCATGCCCTTAGTGGAATGGGCTCTCAAGCATTCTGAGGGGTTGGGGGTGGGGGTCACTCACACCCATCCGATAGCATTCAGTAATAGTTAAAATAATCAATCTGGACATGGTCTGATTGGTTACAGCCTGTCCCAGCCTATGACCAGTGCATCCTATAAAACAGTGGGTAACCCAGACAAAATGTTGACATCCTTGAAATGTAGTAACTCAAAGCCCTTTGTGGGTTGAGTCTGTGTAGCATCTCCTATTCCTTGCCAGAATGAGGTGGAGGGTAGAAAGTAGGTAATACTATCTTTTGTCCCAAGTGAAAATCTGATATGACCTTAGCTTGGAATGAAGGTTTGACCCAAAGGACAACCTTGTCCTTGTGAAAGACCGTAAAAGGTGGCTTAGAAGATCGTGCCTGCAACTCACTCACCCTACGGGCTGATGTTAGCGCTACCAAGAGGATGGTTTTGAATGTTAGTAGTCTTAAGGGACACAAATGGAGCTGTTCAAATGGTGTACACATGAGATTATGGTGCCAAAGTGGATTCTGAAAAGGAGATGGAGGGAACACATTAGTGATTCCCTTTAGAAATTGTATCACCAAAAGGCATTTTAAAAAGTTATGTTTCCTCAGACGAGCACTTGAAGATGGAAAGCGCTGCCAAATCTTTAATGGTCCTAACCTGGAGCCCCAGATTGGCCAAGTAGAGCAGAAAAGATACCAAAGGATCCCCATTCTTATCCCTGCACCAGCTGCAGAATTTGTTCCAACTGCAGCATTACAAAGACTTTGTTGCTGGCCTTCTGGCCGAAAGCAAAATCTCCATTACGTCATCCCGGAGGTGCCAATCCTTATATCTCAGCCTCTCAGAAACCATGCGTGAAGGCTGAGTGTCTTAACCTCTGGATGGAGAACCTGACCCTCCCCACGCAAGAGAAGGTCCTCTCTTTGTGCAAGACGTATTGGAGGGCAGATGGACATGTCCAGAACGTCCGGGTACCACATCCTCCTGGCCCAATCCGGGGCAATTAGGATCATGCATTTCCCGACTTTCTCAAACTCCTGATCACGTGAGGAATGACGGAGACTGGAGAAAACACGTACAGAAGTGGAAATTACCAGTCCACCACGAACGCCCTCTAGAGCTCCTCTTGGGGGAAATTCCCTGGAGCAGTACAGTTCGCACTTCTGGTTGACACTGGTCGCGAACAGATCCACCTGAGGGGTTGCCCAAAGGGCAAAAATCTCTTGAAGGACTTCCTGAACTAGTTTTCACTGGTGGGAAACTGCTCTGCCTGCTCAGAGCGTCCGCCGCTGTGTTCTCCTCTCAAGGCTTGAACACCTTCTCTGGGAGAGGAGGAGGAAGAGGTGCAGTACCAGGCTCTGAAGAAATTACATGTTTTGTAACTTTCTCCTTCTCTTTTTCTGGCTGCCCTGGCTTGGTTGGAGCCTTTGGCGCCGAGGGTTTCGGCATCGACGTTGATAAAGGCGTCGACGACATATTGGTCGTCGACAGGATCTGCAGATGGGGAGATTGCTTCTTGAATTGCACAGAACCATAGCTGCATTGCCTCTCTGCACAGTGGTAGTGACCCTACAGCCCCTCTCGTGTTGAGGTAATACATGGCCACTGTGTTGTCAGTCATTATCAGGACATTCTTTACCCGTACAGAGGGCAGAAAAGCTGACAACGCAAGTATGATTTCTCTCAGCTCCAAAGGATTGATGTGTAGTTTGGACTCTGATGGAGACCAACGACTGCTAATTGTCAGATCGTTGGCGTGGGCTCCCCACCCCGTGAGGCGTCCGTAACTACTTTTATCTCCGACGATGGTTGCTAAAAAGGTTCTCCCTTCAGAATGTTGTCCTTGCAGGCCCACCACAGGAGATCCTGTGCGACCCCCGTTTGGAAACTGAAGTAGGTCTGACATATTGCCCAAGAATTGAGGCCATTGTGTCCTGAGAGCCCATTGAAGGGTCATCATTCTCAGAAGAGCCTCTGACACCAGGAAAATGCAGGATACCATGAAGCAGAGCCACCTTAAGATGTTAAAGGCCGGGAGACGTTGGGCACTCTGAATTGTGATGACCAACCGCAGAATGTCTTGAGCCCTCACCTCGATTGGCGAGGTCTTTCCCAAGGATGTATCCAGTAACGCCACAATGAACTGGAGCTTTTGAGATGGTATTATATGGGACTTCTTGAAATTGAGGGAGAAGGCCAGTCTGTGGATAGAGTGGCAGGCCACGCTGAGATGATCCAGGACTTGTTCAGGAGAATCCGCCATGATCAGCCAATCGTCCAGGTATGGGTAAACGTGAATCACCCCTCTCCCGAGACTCGCTGCCACCACCTCCATCAGTTTGGTGAAAACCCTCTGGCGGAGGTATAGCCCAAACAGCACAACTCAAAACTGATGATGAGAACCGCCAACGGGGAACCTCAGGTACTTTCTGTGCTTGAGATGAATTGGCACATGAAAAAATTAGCATCCTGAAGGTCCAATGACACGATCCAATCCTGGAGCTGGAGGGCCTGAAGGATCTCAGAAAGTGTGACCATCTTGAACTTGTCCTTCCCGAGGAACTTGTTCAAGTATCGAAGTCCAAGATGGGTCTCAGTCCTAAGTCGTTCTTGTGGATCAGGAAATATGGAGAATACCATCCTTTGTTCCTCTCTGTTACAGGTACTGGCTCTATAGCACCTTTCTCTAGCAGGGTCACAATTTCCTGCGCAAGGAACGGATCTGGAACCTTAAACGAATGGCTCCCCAGTGGATGCTTCCGAGGTCTCTCAATGAAGGGGATGCAGTAACCTTGGGCCATGGTTTCTAGTGCCCAAGCATCTGAAGTAATATCCCCCCCCATTCTTTCAGATGCTGAGACAGTCTGCCTTCCACTGGGGTTTCGTGAGTCAAGATCTCAGGAGGTTTTGAGGCGGCTGAAGCAGTGGCTGATGGTAAAGATGCTGCTTCTTGGGCGGGCTTTCCACCACTCCCCAGTCCACCACGAGGGAATCTTCTTTGGCTTCTTTGACCAGCCATTAATCTCCCTCTTCGAAGGGATTGTGTCCTCCGACGTATTCCTCATCTTAGATATATATATCCTTCCAGCTCTGCTGGCCTCGGAAAAATTTTTCTCCAGAGGGCGCTGCGCGTCGACGTCCCTCGAGTCGATGTCCCTCGACAGCCGCCGTATCGACGCTCAACGTCATCCTGCCTATAAAGGCTGCGCGCAGCGTCCGTTGTTCAGTTCCGTTTTTCCGCGCTTACTCGGTGCCTCGGAAAACCGTTGCTCAGTTCTTAGTCAGATTAATCCTATTTACCTCGAGTTATTCGATCCATACTCGATGGCTTCCTCGTCGGAACCAACAACTCCTCGATCCGGCTTCAAAAAATGTCGAGATTGTGGGAAAAAGATGTCGTTGACCGATCCTCACAGAAATTGTCTGTGGTGCTTGGGAGCTGAACACCATTCTTCGGAATGCGAGGACTGTATGTCCATGACAGCTAAGGCCCTGAAGGAGCGTAGGGGGAAGCTGGAGAAAGGTAAGACTTTTAAAGCTTCTTCTTCGTCGACGAAGTCGAGACATTCGTCTCCTCGTCACCATTCGCGCTCCAGGTCTCGGAGTGGGTCTCATCACTCCTCGAGATCGAAGCACTCGAAGAGGAGGCGTCGAAGATCCCCTTCTCCGTCTTCCTCTTCCCCTGTTTCGCCAAAAAGAATCCCTTGCCCCACGAAACATAGTTCCCGGGCTGAATGGGAGGAATTCCGAAAGAATATGATGAGCGTCTTCGAGAAAGCGGCCTCGACCCCCTCGAAGACTGCCGAGAGCGATGCTCTGGTCGAAAGATCCGAAGGTCAAAAACGCCGCGAGTCGCAGTACCCGGCGAAAGAAACCTCTCGAGCGCGTTTCGAACCCTCGAGCAGGACTATGACCTCCAAACCTTCCTCGAAGGTTCCGTCGACGCCGTCGACGAAGTTCCCGTCGACGAAGTTCCCGTCGACGTCGATGTCTTTGGCGCCGTTGTCGAGGAGATCTTCGACACACGGGTCTGTCGACTCGACGCCGGTCTCGACACCGGCGTCGACGCCAAGAAAAGTCACGGTGACCACACATCCAGTGACTATCCCCAGGCCCTCGACGTTGATGGCGTCGATATTGTCGAGTAGAATTCCAATTCTGTCGAGGTCCTCGAGGCCTCCACCTCTGTTTTCGAGGCCACCCTCGAAGCCTTCGACGTCGGCGTCGACGACATCGACGTTTTCGAGGCCAATAACGACAAGTTCGGCACCCTCTGCCTTGGAAATGGGATTTACTCCCTTTATGAGTTCAGAACAATTGAGAACTATATCCTCAATTTTAGAAGAGGGTGATTTGTCTGAACAAGACACATTTGAGTTACAGGGACCTGTAACCCCAGTTAGAGAGGAATTTTCCTCTGAAGAGCGCAGATTAAAGGATCTTCATGATTCTTTACATGAGGCAAGTGGGTTAGACACTTCCCCTGAGGTGGATTTTGCTAAGCCAGACCCGGGGGAACATGCTGAAACCCCCTACAGAGCCATAATGGCCAGGATTACAGAGTTCATGGAGTGGTTTGCACCTTCACAATCTTTCCAGCAAGATGACCTCACGGATATTCTGGACAAAGGCCCACAAGAGGATCCTGTGGTACCCTTTCATAAAGCTCTTCAGAGAAAGATCATGACAAACTGGGAAACCCCAGATGTAATACCAGCAGTAAATAAAAAACTGTCTGCAAAGTACAGAGTATCTTCCACAGACCCAGAGTTTTTGTCTAAGCATCCATCCCCAGAAAGTCTGGTGGTACAAGCAGCATCCTCTACCGATGTCAAGACGGCTTATCCTACAGTCCCACAGGACAGAGACGATAAAAAATATGATGCTATGGCAAAGAAAGTCTTTTCAGCATGTAGCATGGCGTTAAAGTCTGTTAATGCTACTTGCACCCTTGCTAGGTTCAGCCATACACTTTGGGAGTGTGCTTCTACAGCGGCTGACTGCATCCCGGAGGGAGAAGAAAGGGATGCGTTCCTGAATATTATACAGGACGGTAAAGACGCTATGTGCGAATCCCTCCAGACGGGCATTGATTCGGCTGACAGTATCAGCAGAGCAATGGCGGCAAGTACATCAACCAGGAGATTCGCTTGGTTGAGAAAGTCGGGTTTTGCCCCAGATGTGCAAGCCAGGCTCTTGAACATGCCATTCGATGGCTCTTCTTTGTTCGGGAAAAAGGCGGATGACAGTTTAGAGAAACTGCAAACTTCAAAAGCTGCAGCAAAATCCCTAGGAGCTGCAATCCGTCAGACTCCTTTTCGTCCCACAGGAACCTCTGCGAGGGGCAAGTCCTTTCGCTTCTACTCCGCATTCGGAAGAGGTAGAGGACGACCGGCTCAAAGGGGTCAAAGAAGAACTACCCGAGGTGGACGGGGTAGATATTCTAAAGCCGCAGCAACAACAGGTGCCTCTTTACCATCGGCATCAGCCGCCCCAAAACCACTCTGAGGACTCCCCTCACAGGACACCTGTAGGAGGCAGGTTGACTCAACATCTGACGGTATGGCAGGCTATCACGTCAGATGCTTGGGCATTGGAAACAGTCGCCCAAGGTTACTGCCTGCCTTTCCTACGTATACCTCAGAGTCATCCACCGGGGATCAGCTCTCAGAAAGCTCCAGATCCACTCCTCTTGCAGGAAATTTTGGACCTGCTAGAGAAAGGTGCCATAGAACCGGTACCTGTAGCGGAGAGGGACAAGGGCTGGTACTCCCCTTACTTTCTCATTCCGAAGAAAGACGGAGGACTGAGACCCATCTTGGACTTGCGAGAATTGAACGAATTCCTCAGAAAAGACAAATTCAAGATGGTCACTCTTTCTCAGATCCTCCAGGCCCTTCAGTTTCAGGACTGGTTGGTATCTCTGGACCTTCAGGACGCTTATTTCCATGTGCCTATCCATCTCAAACACAGGAAATACCTGAGGTTCGCAATTGGCAACTCTCACTATCAATTTCGAGTACTGCCATCTGGGCTGACCTCCGCCCCGAGGGTCTTCACCAAGTTAATGTCGGTAGTGGCTGCAAGTCTAAGGAGGGAAGGGATTCACGTCTACCCCTACCTGGACGATTGGCTGATCAGGGCTGTTTCTCCGGAGCAAGCTCAGATCCAGCTAAATCACGTGTGCCATTTCCTTCACAGACTGGGCTTCTCCCTCAATTTAAAGAAGTCACAAATGATACCATTGCAGAGACTCCAGTTCATAGGAGCGATCCTGGATACTTCCCTGGGAAAAGCCTCGCCACCAGAGGTGAGGGCTCAAGATATTCTACAGATGGTTACCAAGTTCCAGCATGCCCAACGTCTCCCAGCCTTCGACTTTTTTAGGTTGCTAGGCCTCATGGCATCCTGCATTTTCCTTGTGCCAGAGGCTCGCCTGAGAATGAGATCCCTCCAGTGGGCACTGAGGACTCAGTGGTCACAATTCTCAGGGAGAATGACAGATCTTCTTCGGGTTCCCGGCAGGGTGGCTCGAGACCTTCAGTGGTGGGCCTGTCAGGAGAACATTTTGAAAGGAGAACAGTTTTGTCAACCCTGGCCGGAGATAACAGTAGTCACGGATGCCTCACTCACGGGGTGGGGAGCCCACGCCAACGACTTGACCATCAGCGGTCGTTGGTCTCCATCGGAGTCCAGACTACACATCAACCTGTTAGAGCTGAGAGCCATCAGACTTGCGTTGAAGGCTTTCCTGCCAGCTGTACAAGGGAAGAACGTCCTGATAATGACGGACAACACGGTGGCCATGCATTACCTCAACAAAAGAGGAGGCGTAGGATCACTACCCCTGTGCAGAGCGGCGATGCAGCTCTGGTTTTGGGCAATTCAAGAAGGAATCTCTCTATCGGCAGTTCACCTAGCCGGAGAGAAGATCTTGACAGCGGACGCTCTGAGCAGGCAGAATACAGTCTCCCACGAGTGGGAGCTAGCTCAGGAAGTCCTTCAAGAGATCTTCGCCCTTTGGGGAACCCCTCAGGTAGATCTGTTCGCCACCAGCCTAAACAGGAAATGCGACCTGTTCTGCTGAAGGGAATTTCCTCCGAGAGGAGCTCTGGGAGACACGTTCATAGTGGACTGGGAGTTTCCGCTTCTGTACACGTTCCCACCGGTCCCTGTCATTCCTCAAATGATCAGGAGGTTGAGAAGATTCCGGCGAACCATGATCCTAATTGCCCCGGATTGGGCCAGGAGAACGTGGTACCCGGACCTTCTAGACTTGTCCATCTGCCCTCCAATTCGACTTCCTCTCAGAGAAAACCTTCTCACAGAAGGGAGGTCAGGTTCTCCATCCAGACATCAAAACCCTCAACCTTCACGCTTGGCTTCTGAACGGCTGAGGTACAAGGATTGGGACCTCCCTGATGATGTTATGGAGGTGTTGCTTTCGGCAAGGAGGCCAGCAACAAAGTCTTTATACCGCTGCCGTTGGAACAGATTTTGCAGCTGGTGTAGAGAACAGAATATCGACCCATTTTCATGTGGTACACCAATGGTTTTGTCCTTCCTACTATATTTGGCAAATTCAGGCCTTCAAGTTGGCACCATTAAGGGCTATCTCGCAGCGCTATCTTTAAGCGTACTGCGGAAGAACCATCCTATTTCAAATTACCCTTGGTAATACAGTTTCTAAAGGGGTTAACCAATGTTTATCCCCCAAGACCATTCCAAGTTCCCCTATGGGATTTAAACTTAGTACTAACTTTCCTGATGGGTACACCTTTCGAACCTCTCCATTCTTGTTCGTTAAGATTCCTTACCCTTAAAACTGTTTTATTAATAGCACTTACATCTGCTAGAAGGGTGAGCGAATTACAAGCTCTTTCTTGTAAACCCCCTCATACAATCTTTCACAAAGACAAAGTTGTCCTGCAAGTGAAGCCTAATTTCCTCCCAAAGGTGGTTTTCTGAATTCCATATCACTCAGAAGATTACCCTACCATCTTTCTATCCTCCTCCTCACCCGGGGAAAGAGGAAGAGAGGTTACACAGACTAGACCCTACGAGGGCTTTAAGTTTTTACATTAGTAGACTAGCCAGGATAAGACAGTAGGTTACGCAGGTCACAAGCTGGGGTTACCAATAACTAAGCAGACCATTTCCAGATGGATCATTCTAGCCATTCTGGAATGTTATAAACTGGCAGGGAAAGAGCCCCCTCAAAACCTTAGAGCTCTTGCGCTCCACACCAAAACACCACAAGCATACTGGATGTGGGTCCGTCAGCGACATCTTGGCGTCGCAGTCTTGGCATTTTTAAAAGCCAGTCTTTGGGGTTGTCGTAGCCAAAGACAGACATTTTTTGATAATTCGCGAATAAATATCTGAAGCACGCCGTAGTTCACGAAGCGAAAGCTTACTCGGAAAAATTGAACTGAAGCCAATGAGCGCTGTGCGTGCCATATATACCGTCGATCACATCATCCTCGGGACGGAGGCCCTCGACGGACATCGAGTAGACCACATCAACGCAAAGCGCTGTATGCTGAAAAAAAATCCAAAGCAGCTGAAGCTGGATATAGGCAATATCAATAGATGAGGAATACGTGGGAGGACACAATCTATTTGAATAAACAATTTACTATACCATGCTGAAATGGCCTAATCTATATAATGCATGACATTGCTGGGTGGCAGATTCAGAAGCCATTGGATTAAGAACCATTAACTGAACATTTAAATGTCTCCTATATAGCGCTTAACATCACAGAAGCAGTTGGCATAACCTGTGCATAATCACCACCAGTTTTGGCAGATTAGGAGAATGTAGGTAAAGGGAAGAAGAGTGAATTTCCTAAGATCACAATTTGATCAACTGGAAAAGCAGTGACTAGAACTCAGGCACTCTAGTTCAACGCCATACAAGCTGCTAGACCAGGTTTTATATAAAATCAATAAAATTAGGGGTCAAATTTTTGTGGGGGTAATACGTTTGCACCAGAGTAATGACATTAGCTAGACCATGCACATTTCAATGCAAAAGAGATACTCCCCGGAACAACTTTCTGAAAATATTAGTCTTGGCTTCAAGGAACATCAATGTGTGAAGACTCCTCCAGGTCCTTGGGTCACATGAGCATTATAAGATTAGACAAGTTTGTGAGCTATCTGTGTTACAACTGACGCCTATGTTTATGACAACCTAATACAGGTGGCTTAAAGATTCAGCCCCAATGTCATATTTGCACACGCCAAGGACTTAATGTGCATGGAGTCCTCTGCCTCACAGTTGGCATGGTGCATGGTAGGAGGGGTGAATGTTGAACATCAGACAGCCTGATTGTAATTACACAAAGCATGTGAGCCAGTACATTTGAGAGAGTGTATACAGCATAGCCGCCCCAACCACCCTGGGTGCAGTCATGCGTTTATACGACACCCGAGCCTACCTGTGCAGGGTTGCGCTGGATTCAGAGCCATCACGCCATAGAAGGAGAATGGTCCAGTCTCAAACTTCATGTTCTCCTTCCCCGCCTCGACCTCTACCTTGCCCTAGGAATCATTAAAACACACGATTAGAAGAGACCACTGGACAGAGCAAACAAAATAAGACAGAATAATGAGGATGGGCACAAAAGAATTCCTAGCAGCCTGTGCCCATTTCAGGCATGGGGCAAACTGACACCACTGTGGTCTATGTGCAGTAAATGCAGCTTGTGCTCTCCTTTGGTGCATGATGGAAGGTTGCCCTGCTGCTACCTGTAGCCAAAAGAAGATTTCAATACTTATACATGGGTTAAGAAGGTGTCCACTGTTGTGGTCTGCGTACCTGTTCAGTGTGTGAGATCACAGGGGCAACTGCTGGTCTTGGAAGCAAGACCATGCAGAGCAACAGAGGTTTGAATTCCGGATCTGCGCTGAAACCGAACTCTGCTATTAAGCGTGTTATAAAAAAACCTATATAATAAAAGAAATAAAAACCATGCATTAGGGCTGCCAGTGCAGTGCCTTTTCTGCATTTCAATAGAGCTTGCAGTTACTGCTAATGCAGTTCCTGATCTATATTAAAAGAAAGCTTTGCAGATGCTACCTGCGTCCAAGGGAAGCATGCAGAACTGCAATCGATCTTGTCTCTACGTGTGTGAGGAATGCTACCACAGCTATTTGCGTGTGAGGGAAGTTTGTACTGCTACTGTGTGTATCGCATCTGTTGAGTGCAAGGGAAGATTGCAATGCTCCCTGTAATGTGTGTGATATAAGGAGAGAGGGAGAGGGAGGGCTTGCTTTGCAAAAAAACGGTTTCCTACGAAGGAAATATCTACACTGCTGCAGCCTCTGTGTTTCAATCACAAGCTCTTCTTCTTACTGCACCTGTGCTTTCAACCAGGATACAATTTCTGGAGATGTATGTGACCACGGATGCTAGTGGTGGTGGTTCAAATGGAAATCGTAGCTCCATATCACCTTCCCAGGGCTCCACTAACGCAGTCATTGGAAGGGCTTTTATGCCACCCAAACAGCACAATGCTGATGGCAGCGAAGGATTAGGCTCTGCTAATTACAGTGGATCGCCATTAACTACTGTGCTTACAAAACACAATGCCTTTGCTTCAGCAAGACCGGCTCACCAACTTCACAGATCCCCAGGCGTTCCCTGCCCACAGAATGTGAGCTACATCAGTGCATACCGAGGGCCAGGGGGTGGGGGGAGCGGTTTCATAGTGCCCACCAGCCAGACTCCAAAAAGAACTGGACGTTCAAATTGGTGTTTGGAAAGTGAACTGTAAATTCTACTAGTCGCGAAACCACCCCATTTCTGACGTTTGAGTGCAGCACAAAATGTCTCCCGAAGAGAGGAAAGTCCGTTGTGATGAACACAATACAATTTAACACAGTATGATAAATAAAAAGGAGAAATCAATGAATTAGCGGAAAGTACCAATACAAAGGGTAGAAATTACTTAAATTAATAACGTCAGGAAAAAAATGAGAGTATTAAAATACATGAATGAGGAAAACTGTCAAAGCAGACATCATAGAAAACCTGTGCTCTAAAGCTCTGAAGCAAAAGTCATGGTCTCAAACGGATGAGTATGACTCAAAGGTGTGCAGTGGAGGATTGCACAGGATATCAGCTTTTGCTACCAGTTCTGCCACGTGGTGATTTGGTACGGTTTCACTGTACAGCCTGATCTTCACTACTCAGCCTGATCTTCACTGCTCCAGCCACAGTGTGCTCTGGAGGGAGTTCATGACCCAATCAAGGGGAGTCGTCCTCTATCCTGGATTGTGAATAATCTCTTCACCTGGTCATCCCATTGCTAGAGAAACAGATTCAAGGCGCAACTAACATTACTGCAGCAGACAGACATATACAACTTCATAGACCAAAGTTTTAGAAGCAACTCAAGTTTCACTCCTACTGCTGCTTGGCACAGCCATGTCTGGAACCTTTAGAAAGTTTCACACTGCATTGTTTCACATTGTTGAATAGACCCATGCTAGGCAATTCCACCATAATCGCTTTAGATTTTCTGGAGGACCTTCCGCTGCAGAAATATCTGCTCAGGAACTCCATAATGTCTGCAAGAAGGGGATCTGGTTACCAGGGAGGGAACAAGTCTTATTTGCGTATGGTCTTTCCCCTTCTGTAATGGCTACGCAGGCTGAAGAACGATGGTTTGGAGGGTTGCCCAGAGCAATGTCAGAGTTTAGGATTAATTCCAAACCTTCCAGCCATCACCTCTTTTGTTTTGCATAAATTACCCCGAGTAGGATGGGAATGCCAGACGTGGGTCCCGAGGCTGCTGGGCCTATAGACCAAAGCTACTCCTCGCTGATGACACCCAATGAGGGTGAAAAATGTCTGTTTATGTTTGTGGTCTCGTACAGAAGGGATGGGACCCATCAGTTCGAGCTGGACTGACCCTTTCGGGGTGGGACCAGGCCTGATTTGCATATGATCTTTCCCCCTTCTGTAATGGCTACGCAGGCTGAAGAACGATGGTTTGGAGGGTTGCCCAGAACAATGCCAGAGGTTAGGATTAATTCCAAACCTTCCAGCCATCACCTCTTTTGGTTTGCATACCCGGTCACACATCAGCTTTCGGCAAGTCTGAAATGAGGCTCCTAATATGGGCACTGGTGTATTTACAATTAGGCCGACTAAGCCCTGGCTTACAGCGCAAATGCCACTGGAGCGGCATATTTTATTTACTAGTTATCTTTTAAATGAAAGGTCATTTTATTTCTTTGAGCAGGCAGATCTACAAGAAACTGATACTCGCACTGATAACCTTTCTGCTCACAGCACGAGCAGAGCAGAGGCAGCGGCCCACCCAGAGGGCCTCAGCTGTTTTTCAGGCTACTTGTGGAGAAGAGAACAGACGGATACTCGGAAAGCAACAGGCCCAACTTAATGTGGTTAAATAATTTGAATTCATACCTTCTCAGATACAAAACATTTGATTTTGAAACATATATTCATCTTTATAAAAACCTTCTTTTTGGGTACACTTATTTAAAATAAAAAAAGGAAATTAGCACAAAACCCAGTGTGCATTAGCTGTTCAGTGATGTATTCAGTCGTGCAACCCATTATCACAGACATATTTCTGAACAATAAAGATTTGTTGTAATTCTTGTGTTCCCTAAATGCTCTCGGTTATGCCAAGCAGCCAAAACGCTCACTGGTTTCATTTCTGACGCTACCCATGCTCACTGTTTTTTTTATTCAATGTGCACATCTCTCTTTGCCAATTGCTTTTCACATAATAATGTTCATGTTCAAACACACAACATAGCATGCATTTTCTAAACCATTATAAAAATCTGGCATTTTCCCTCCAAAAAGTAAAGGTTACAAATGATGCACCATTTAACAATATGAAATTAAGCTGCTGAGTTCCCACAGGTGTGCAGCAACATGGTGTTTAGAAACGAGCACCATTTCCCTTCGCTGGCCCACATTTCGGAAGTCTGTGGCCGTCCAAAAGGACATATCAGAGAAACCTTTGAAATTATATGCAATGCTAACACAACAGCAGTAACATCTCATTAGAATCAGGAGGAGGTTTATTTTTAAATCAATATTTTGTTCAAATGTGCTTGTATATATTTCATATGTAAACATTACATTTCCCAAGAGCACATGTACAAGTTACAGACCAGTCTAGGAGCTGCCTATGTGGTGGCAGCAGGTGACTCGTGGGAAATCAGGTATTAGCACTGACATAGAAAAGCTATGTTGCAAGCTTCCCTTACTTGTGTCCAGTTGGCTTACAACTCATGTTCCAATGTCTTTCTCTAAAAGATGATTTTCTGATCGAACAAATCGGTAATTGGGTTCTACATCTTGCTCTGGTGTACTCAACTGTAGAACACAGTGCCGTCCTGGGCATCAGAGATCTAGAAACACACTTTCAGCTAACAGAACATAGATGACAACATGGTTGAATTACTAGTCGGAACAATTACTTTCTAATCCCCAGAGCCTTAAAAATGTCCTTCAGGTATGGGGCCACCTTGTTGCAAGATGCGGGTGAAGGGGCGTTTTTGACCGGGGGTGGGGGAAATCTAACAAAGGGACGGAATCTAGTGAAGGTTCAGATTCTGGCAAGGAGATGGAGTAAAGTTGGGTGGGGGTGCATGCATTTAGTTGGGCATAGGTCAACATAAGTCCTAAATACCCCACTGATCATGGGTTTGGGATGTAGGAACTTAGCTGGTCATTTGGCCTCCAGTATTCCAGGAAGACCAGTCCAGATGAAATATATTCCCTTACAGGAATCTAAATGTCCAAGCACTGAATATTCTTGAAATTACAGCATCGACCCATTTAATCCAGGCACAATTTTTAAGGAAGAAAAGGGCAGCTTTGGTTGCCTAAGTGCACTCATACATAAGTGAACAGACTCGATTGAAAGCCCAATGTGCTTAAGTGGTCTGCTTCACATGTTGGTTTGTGAAGGGCACCAAGTAAATTTACTAGTGTTTAAAGCACTTGCATGTCTTTATATGGTAACATCTCGCTGCCAAATAAGTGCCCGCCATGCCCAACTAGATATTTGGCTCACCAGTCTTCCATCACCATTTGCATTGGGTAAGGCTCCCGCTGGAGTCAACTAGCATTTGGCAGCACCGCTAGCCCGAGAGCTCTATACCACAGAGTATCTATTTGGCTTGCAGATGATCCAGAGGGTCAGGTAAAGATTCGGGGTGGCAGGGTGTAGGTCAGCGGGAACAAAGGGCCCACAACGCACTCTAGCCACTAGACAGAGCCTGGGGGATGCCCTACGGGAGGCTCTGGGACTCTCGGACCGCAGCTGAATATGGAGAGCAGGATTCAGCCCTACCAAACCCCAATGCACAGCTGGTGAGCCATAACAAAGGCCGTTTATGCAAAGGCCAGCTTAGGGCAGATCGGCAGACTACGGTGACCAAACTATTTAGGCATTTGTACTCCTCAGCCACCTTTCATGACTTTGGAGGCCATTAAGGACAACCCTTGGTCTACAGCAGGTAGAGAGAGGGGGCGGAGTAGGGTCTGGAGAAGAGGCATTCCTTACTACCAGTGCCGCCAGTACAGACACTCATCTAAAACCACAGGAAAGACTATGGGGGTCATTACAAGGTTGGAGGTAGCCAATGCCGCTATTTGCGGCATGGCTACCCCATACCGCATACCGGGTCCGGGTTCGATGAATGGGGAAATACCGGGCCATTCCAACCTTGGGGGACCCGGTATTTCCCCATTCAGGGAACACATCCCCATTCCCATTCGAGCCCGCAATGGGGACCATGCTAACAACGGGCCCGTTGATAACAGGCCCGTTGTTAGCATGCTGGTCCTTTAGCTGGTCCCGCTAAGGGCGCCTCGTAATGCGGCGGTGAGGGGTTAACGGCTCCGGCACCTTTACCGGCGCCGTTAACCCCTTACCGCCAACCTTGTAATGACCCCCTATGAGTAGAACAAAGTTGTCCCATGAGGTATGCAACCCCCACTGCGTGGGATGCTTAATACATTTATGTCATAGCTAGTTCTGCTTATACTTCCACAAATTGCACTACAGTGAGGTGCTGAGAATAGCAAAGACGACTGGGCATTGGCCCCATGTTTGGTTTAAGCCATCACTTGGCTTGGTGACATCAGGATAACAAAGAAAAAAGCTCCTGAGGGGAACTCAACACTCAGCTGAGGATGCGCTTTGCGACCTTCCATAATCGGGAAGCCAAGTAAGGGGAAATCCAGTGCAGGAGAGAAAACGCAGGGAGCCCGACACGAGCGCGCTTGCCCTTCAAGAGAGAAGCAATGCTCATAGGAGAACAGCCTGACTGTGCTCCAATGGGATTTTAGGCCCCGAGGGATCTCTAGCAGAGAAGCATTGACTGAGTGCTACTAGAGAAAGAAAGTTCCTCCCTCCTGCTAAAATGTGCTGTTGTGCTGTGTGCCTGCCGCCAACCAGTCGGAAACCAGTGTGATTGCAGCATCACCCCTGCCTCTGCTGGTCAAGCCTGCTGTAAACTACTTGAGTATGCAGAGGCGACATGTACAGAGATTTGGAATCCTGTATTCATTCACAGCAGCAGGAAGAGGAGAGAGGTAAGTGGACACTTGGCAAAGTACCTCAGCAGAAGGTGACGGGACAAAGATTATGCTAAACAAGAAATCCAGGCTTTTGCATCAAAACCCACTCATTTTATGGCAAGACGGAAGCGAGCATTATGCTTTACTCTTAATTGCTACCAATACAGCTATTCCATTTCTTAAACTTTAAAACAAATGTTTTTCTGTTTGAGTCAGCAAAGGAAAAATGTTCTAATTTAAAGTTTATCAACCTTTATGGAGGTTCCAAACTGCAAGCCTCTCCCTTTTAGGTAGTCCAGAGGCTGTCCTCTCTCTACCAATCCGGTGCCTGTCTACCATATAAGTACCCCCAACACAAGGTTCATTACTTTTTCTTTTTGCTGCCATATACGAGCCAAGTTACTTTCTTTTCCGCTTGGAAAGCGTCATTACGTCTTTGTTTTACTTCATATTACAATATAAGTGCTCTAATAGCGCAGCGATTACCATATTTAAAATAATAATATATATATTTACATGCGCGTATATTTCTACCTTATATCCTGTATTTCTCTGACTAGTAAACAGTAGCCGCGGCGCCCGCCGCGCTCACGTTCTTATATTTTACAAGCAGCTCGCAGGAACCGCAGAGCAAACACTTCTAACTCAGAGTTCCGAATGTGTGGAGGCGGGGCCGGAGTCGTGGGCGCACACGTCTGTGAAAGGCAGCGAGCCTTCCCGTCACTCCCCGGGCCCTTCCGCCATTTGAGACAGAGTCTCTTCAATGAGAAAGATACGGAGCAGCTGCATGCAAGTGTGTGCCCAGATACAATTTTTTATATATATATATATATATATATATATATATATATCGGATCACGTTCCTAACCAACTACTTCCAGCGTTCAGCAGTAACAACAGTGTCTCCAGAAGGCCTGCAGCCCCTAGTGGTGCTGCTGCATATGTGGGCCTATTTTCAGTCGACACAGATAGTTAGCCCTGCTAACGCAAGGATACCATGGCCCAATATGGAGGGGATCACTCCACAACACCAGACTACAGTGAGGAGGAGTGGGAAGAGGAGCCCTCCCATCAAGAATCAGAGCTTTCGCTCAGTTTCAAGAAGGTTTTGGGAGAGTTACTGTCCCTAGCAGTTTCGGAGGCGTGTGTTAGAAAATGGTTCCAGATTCACAGCGTCCCTCCCGTTACCCCATCCTCTCGCAGGCAGCAGCAGGTACGCTTACCCGGTAAAACGCAGAGGGGAGCAGTGTTTTGTCCGCGAGCCAACTTGTGCAGACGCGCTCGTCAGAAACCACCTTGCGGACGCTTTGTTTGGAAGTTGCCATGGCGATTACGGCAATGGGCGCATCGTGTCCCACGTGATTCCGTACGTAGCGGATCACGTGATCGGGGTATTGCCGGAAGTCCGGTATTTAACTCCTCTTCGCCCTCCAGTCAGTGCTTCTGATCGTGTTTTGACAGCAGCGTTTGTTTTTCTCTTGGATTTGCCGGTACTTTGATCTCGGATTGCTTCTCTTGGATTTTGCGCCTGGATAGCCCTTCTATTGTTGTTTTCTTGGATATTTGACCTCAGATCGTTCTTGGATTGCCTTGCTTTGTGATTTTGTGGGTTTTTTGATTCTGGACTTGGGTGGGTTCGAGACCGCTCCCTACCTGATACTTCTGCCTGTTTCTCCATCATTCCTGGGGCTCTACTCTACTGTTTGTCCTATTCCTCTTCTATATTGTTTTTCTGCTCCTCTTCTACTAACCTCTGTCTGGCTCAACTTAGGTCTTAGGCGTCCTCGTGCCGGCGGGCACAGGTTTAGGTGCTGGACTAGAGACTGCCTTGGCACCTTAGGTGTCCTCGTGCCGGCGGGCACAGGTTTAGGTGCTGGACTAGAGACTGCCTTGGCACCTTAGACGTCCTTGTGCCGTCGGGGTAGGTGCATGGTGCATTGGAGCCCGCTTATCACCAAACTGGACTCAGTTTACAAGAGGCGAAAAGGACAAGTACTCACCTGGGGGTCTATCATATCCCGAGCACACTGGTAAGAACTTTTCCCTTCCTTTGCCATTTTTCCTGTACCTTTTGTTATCTGCTATGCTAAATACCTTTCTTGTGGTCTACAGAACCCATCATTCCTCAGGATCAAATTATACTGAACTTCTGTGGTTAATGTTACGTTCTTCTGCAGGTTAGTGTTCGGAATTATGTGAGGTATCACTAGAGGTTCCTATAATAGTTGGTAATTAATTGTATTTCTCTTTAAGTCATCAGGAGTTGCCCGGATCTCCTCGTTTTCGTGCAGCTGTCGCGGTTCCAGCGAGGTCACAGCATCTTTTGACCAATTGGTTTCTCAGTCTGTCCTTTCATATCCCTGAGAATCACATTGGTAGAAAGAATTCTTTACTTCACGACGCGTTCAACAAGAGGCAATCTATTAAAGGATTCTGACAGAATCAGAAGGCGCCCTTATGGATGCAACTAGTGACCCGTTGACCGCTCTGGTCCAATTAGTGGCTGAATTACGTGCTGATGTGACAGCCGCCCACACTGATACCCATCGACGCATTGATGAAATGCAGGCTGGGATCAGGGAGCTGACCGGTGGGTCCCTGTCCTTGGCATCTGCTGGTGCTTCAGGTCAGGCGGGGTCCTCAGCTAGGCCAGACCCTGCGGCTGTTTACAGGGCCGCCCAGTCCCCGCTTGCTCCCCCCGAAAGGTTTTCCGGAGACCCCAAGACCTTCCGAACCTTCATTAATCAATGTAGGTTACATTTTTTGTGCCGGCCTACCTCATTCCCTGACGCAACTACTAAAGCAGCTTTTGTTCTATCGAACCTCGGGGGTATGGCCGCAGTTTGGGCTAACCCCTTGTTGGAACAGGGCAGTCCGCTATTGTTTGATTGTGATGCTTTAATCAATGCTACGACTCGGGTTTTTGATACTCGATATAAGACACAGGCCACCGATTTAGAACTATTAAATCTACGCCAGGGAGACGCTCTTCTGTTATCCTATCTAGCCAAATTTAATCAGCTGACTGCTGAAACCGGTTGGCCAGAAAAAAAAGGCAGCATTGTTCTACAAGGGGTTATCAGACTCTCTAAAGGATACTATAGCTACGGTCCCGGTGGTTCCTACATCATACCCTGAATTCCTAGATTTAGTACTTCACATAGACGCCCGACGGGCCGAGAGAAAAGGGGAAAAGAGGTCAACTCCATCCAACCCTGCTGGTCTCACTGTCCCCGTGACTGGGTCTGAAGAGCCTATGCAAATAGGTGCAGTCAGAGGCCCATTAACGATGGAAGAAAGAGAAAACCGTAGACGAAACAATCTGTGCTTCTACTGCGGTTCTGCTAATCATTTGCTTTGTGCCGTCCAAGGAAGCCCCACAAATCGGGAAAAGCCAAAGTCCGGCAGTAGAAGGAACCCCTACGCCGAGCTGTCCTATCCAGGGTTCCTGTTTATCTATGCCTTTTTATGTCAACATTACTTTGAGTTATCCACAGGGAGTGCCTTGGAGTTCCGAAGCTGTCTTGGATTCTGGGGCCACCGCAAATTATATTGATTCTCAGTACGTCCAGACGTGGGGAATACCTCTTCTGCCTAAGGAAGTTCCAGAGGTGGTGAATGCTGTTGATGGTTCTACTCTTCTTTCTGGATTAGTTACGGAGCATACCTTACCTTTGCAATTAACCATAGGTATCGAGCATTCAGAAACCATCACTTTCGATGTCATTACGGCACCTCAATTTAAACTTATTTTGGGGTTACCATGGCTTAAGCTCCACAATCCAGGAATTGATTGGGTTACTGGGGCTATTACCTTTAATTCCAAGCAATGTCTTGCGAATTGTAACTCGGCTGATTCCGTACTTACAGCTCCCAGTCGGGCTTTACTGGATTCCGCAGCCACTATTGGTGCGGTTGTTAACACCACCCACCCTGCCTGCAGAATATACCCAATATATAGATGTTTTTGATAAAGGAAAAGCTGAGAAATTGCCTCCTCATCGGCCATACGATTGCCCGATTGATCTGAAACCAGATGCTAAGGTACCATCGGGAAGCATTTACTCTCTTACCCAAAAGGAGGATGCTGTCCTAAAGGAATATCTGGATAAGGCTCTAGAGTTAGGTTTTATCCGTCCTTCTCATTCTCCGTTTGCTTGCCCTTTGTTTTTTGTACCTAAGAAGGAGGGTGAATTAAGACCCTGCATTGATTATCGCGAGCTAAATGCAAGTACTATACGGAACCAATATCCTATCCCTTTAATTTCTGTTTTACTGGATCAGTTGGGTTCTTCAGTGGTCTTTACTAAATTGGATCTTAGGGGGGCCTACAACTTGGTGAGGATTCGTCGTGGCGATGAATGGAAGACGGCATTCAAGACCAGATATGGGTTGTTTGAGTATTTGGTAATGCCATTTGGACTCTGTAACGTCCCGGCCACTTTTCAGAACTTTATTAATGACGTCCTTCGTGATATGATAGACAGGTTTGTCATCGTTTATCTCGACGATATACTCATTTATTCCCCATCTATGGAATTGCATGTGCGCCATGTCACGGAAGTGTTCCGCTTGCGAGACCACCACCTTTTTGTGAAATTGGAGAAGTGTGTCTTTCATGCTACCCATGTAGAATTCCTTGGATATGACATTACTAATGAAGGAGTTCAGATGAGTAGAAATAAGGTCAAAGCAGTTTTAGATTGGCCTATACCATCTACCAGGAAGGAATTACAGTCTTTCTTAGGCTTCTCCAACTTTTATCGCTGTATCATTAGACGCTTCTCGTACATCACTTCACCACTCACTGAACTAACCAGTAACAAGAAACCGTTTGTTTGGAACGATAACGCTCAACGAGCATTTGAGGCTTTGAAATCAGCCTTCACCTCTGCTCCTGTTTTGTTACATCCCAACGTCAAACAACCTTTTTATGTCGAAGCAGATGCTTCTGACTTAGATGTAGGAGCGGTTCTGTCCCATCCTTGTTCCGATTCAGGCGATCTTCATCCAGTCGCCCATCATTCACGAAAGTTAACGCCTTATGAGCAAAATTATACTATCACAGAACGAAAATTGCTGGTGATTCGAGAAGCATTTACGGTGTGACAGCATCACCTTCTGGGCACTGACATTCCAGTTCAAGTATTTACAGACCACAGAAACCTGTTGTCCTTACAATCACTGACTTGTACTACTGCCAGGCACGCCCTTTGGCATGAGTTCTTTTCTATGTATAACTTTACCTTGACTTACCGCCCCGGGGCTTTGCATTCCAAGGCCAACGCCTTATCCGGAATCCATGGAGGTTCTGTTTCTCGTATACAGGATGGGTCTCTGATGCTGCCTACACAAGTGGTTTGTGGTTGCGTATTACAGCCCACTTTGAAGACGACTCTCCAAGCCTGGGTAGCAAAGGAACCAGTGGAAATAGCAGAATACAACATGGACATGGTGCACGGCCTGCCTTACGTCCAAGGTCGTGTTTATATGCCCAATCACGACACTCGTTATGCAGCTATTCCGTTATGTCATGACGCTGCTATCGCAGCTCACCCTGGTTCGCAGAAAACTCTAGAGCTCCTCAAACGTTGGTGCTGGTGGCCATCAATGCGGCGAGACGTCTCGCAATATATATCGACCTGCGCAATTTGTGCCCAGTGCAAATCCTCCTCGGCTAAACCAATGGGGCTACTACAGCCATCACCGGTGCCAGTTAGACCATGGGCGATGATTTCAATGGATTTCGTAGTAGAGCTACCATTGGTCGAAGGATATGATGCCGTCTGGGTGGTGGTGGACAGTTTTTCCAAAATGTCCTTGTTTGTTCCTTGCCAGGGTCTGCCCTCTGCTTCTAAGCTTGGCGAAATGTTCTTGCAACACGTATTTAGTTTTTTGGGCTACCTGAAATTGTGATTTCTGACAGAGGGTCCCAATTTACGTCACGTTTCTGGAGGCACCTCATGTCCTCGTTGGGGGTGGATGATCGATGTTCCACGGCCTTCCATCCACAAACAGATGGCCAAAATGAGCGTGTTAACGCTACTATGGAACAATACCTCAAATGCCTCATTCTCCAGCATCAAGAGTCTTGGTTAACAGTTCTCCCTATGGCGGAATTTGCATATAACAATTCAAGCCACTCTTCTACAGGAACGTCTCCTTTTTTTGCTTTATATGGTCAACACCCTCGCACTCTGCCTTTGGACTTGGTGCTTCCCGCAGATTGCCCAGCTGTGCATTCATGTATCAAGGAGCTGTCTGCGGTTCATGCTAGCGTTTTGGAACATCTAATACAAGCTCAGAAGCAAGCCAAACTATACGCAGATCGTAACCGCCGACACTCACCTGATTACGTTCCGGACATGCGGGTCTGGCTTTCTACGAAGAATCTACGCATCCGGGGGCGTCGGTGTCTGCTACCACGTTTTGTTGGCCCTTATGTTATCAATGAAGTCTTGAATCCTTTGGTGGTCAAGTTGGAATTACCCCGCTCTTTGAGGATACATCATGTGTTCCACGTATCCATGGTTAAACCTTGTGTCGACCACACTAGAATTACTGCTCCACCTTCCCCGGTGCTTGTCCAGGGTGTGGAGGAATATGAAGTCAACGCAATACTTGATTCTAAAGTCTCTCGTGGGGTGAGATATTTTTTGGTGGATTTGAAGGGTTACGGGCCCGAAGAACGTACTTGGGAACCTGAGCGTAATATACATGCCCCCTTGTTGGTTTCCCAGTTTTTGGCCTCTAGGAGCTTAGGGGGACCTTTGGGGGAGGATACCGTTAGAAAACGGTTCCAGATTCACAGCGTCCCTCCCGTTACCCCATCCTCTCGCAGGCAGCAGCAGGTACGCTTACCCGGTAGAACGCGGAGGGGAGCGGGGTTTTGTCCGTGAGCCAACTTGTGCAGACGCGCTCGTCAGAAACCACCTTGCCGACGCTTTGTTTGGAAGTTGCCATGGCGATTACGGCAATGGGCGCATCGTGTCCCACGTGATTCCTTACGTAGCGGATCACGTGATGGGGGTATTGCCGGAAGTCCGGTATTTAACTCTTCCTCGCCCTCCAGTCAGCGCTTCTGATCGTGTTTTGACAGCAGCATTTGTTTTTCCTCTTGGATTTGCCGGTACTTTGATCTCAGATTGCTTCTCTTGGATTTTGCGCCTGGATAGCCCTTGTATTGTTGTTTTCTTGGATTGCCTTGCTTTGTGATTTTGGGGGTTTTTTGATTCTGGACTTGGGTGGGTTCGAGACCACTCCCTACCTGATACTTCTGCCTGTTTCTCCATCATTCCTGGGGCTCGACTCTACTGTTTGTCCTATTCCTCTTCTATATTATTTTTCTGCTCCTCTTCTACTAACCTCTGTCTGGCTCAACTTAGGTCTTAGGCGTCCTCGTGCCGGCGGGCACTGGTTTAGGTGCTGGACTAGAGACTGCCTTGGCACCTTAGGCGTCCTCGTGCCGGCGGGCACAGGTTTAGGTGCTGGACTAGAGACTGCCTTGCCACCTTAGGCGTCCTCGTACCGTTGGGGTAGGTACATGGTGCATTGGAGCCCGCTTATCACCAAACTGGACTCCGTTTACAAGAGGCGACAAGGACAAGTACTCACCTGGGGGTCTATCATATCCCGAGCACACTGGTAAGAACTCTTCCCTTCCTTTGCCATTTTTCCTGTACCTTTTGTTATCTGCTATGCTAAATACCTTTCTTGTGGTCTAGAGAACCCATCATTCGTGAGGATCAAATTATACGGAACTTCTGTGGTTAATGTTACGTTCTTCT
The DNA here is from genome assembly GCF_040938575.1 of Ambystoma mexicanum. Taxonomy (NCBI): domain Eukaryota; kingdom Metazoa; phylum Chordata; class Amphibia; order Caudata; family Ambystomatidae; genus Ambystoma; species Ambystoma mexicanum. The sequence continues at coordinate 1,148,832,792 of NC_090932.1, forward strand.
GCAGGTTAGTGTTCTGAATTATGTGAGGTATCACTAGAGGTTCCTATAATAGTTGGTAATTAGTTGTATTTCTTTTCAAGTCATTAGGAGTTGCCCGGATCTCCTCGCTTTCGTGCAGCTGTCGCGGTTCCAGCGAGGTCACAACATCTTTCGACCAATTGGTTTCTCAGTCTGTCATTTCATACCCCTGAGAATCACATTGGTAGAAAGAATTCTTTACTTCACGACGCGTTCAACAAGAGGCAATCTATTAAAGGATTCTGACAGCGTGCAGCCAATCGCCCAGAGATTGGACATGCTAGAAGCATGCATGTTAGAAAGGGACCAGAAATCCCCCAGAAAGAAGAGGGCTCTTAGCCCAGGCGAAGGCCCGTCGACTGGACAACCCCAAGGAGGGGTTGAACAGGGGTATATGGCTCGGAAGAGCAGAGACTCTTTGACCCACCTGAGCAAGGAGAGAAAGGTCGACCCCGGCCCCCAGAAAGCAGACGACCCAGTCACAAGACTTAAAAAGGCCTCCCTGGCGAAGTCCGCAGAACGCCAGATCAGACCCCCTGCCCCACGGGTGAACAATTTAGGGGACATAGACGAGGGCTACTCGCCCAATGATGAAAGAGAGGAGGAAGAAGACCTCCCAGGGCACCCCAGAGCAGAGACACCGACGGTAGAGGAAGAAAAGGACACGAATGACATGTTCGATCCAGAAGCCATCAGGCATCCAAAGTCCTCAGAGTGGGTGCCTTCACCCAGAGTAGCGCGCTACATGGCTCAGCACATACGTAAACCTTTGGACAAGGAAGTACGATCTCGCATGAGAGCTGAATGCCCTCGCCCAGACCTCCCAGATAAACTGTCGAAGACCCCCAATCTCGACCCAAAAATGGTTACTTTTGTATCGAAAGCCTCCAGTGACATCAGGAAGGGTGTGGATAGAGCATGGAGAGGGTGCCAAGACAAGGTCCTCGACCTAGCCGGGCCACTGGCGAAGATCATGGATCTTGTTGAAAAAGCCTAAGTCACCGGAACCGCTATAAACCCCCTCGTCCTAGCCAATCGGGCGCAACACGCAGTGTGCTTGTTGGCTAACGCCAACTGTGCCCTCTCATCAGAGAGGAGAAGAGGAGTGCTCCTGAAGATCGATTCGAAATTGAGCGACCTATCTTCATACGAGGTGGGGCAAGGGGCGAAAGGACTCTTTTTCGGTGAAGCTTTTGCCAAGGAAATGTCCCAATTTATTGGACCTTACTCAGCCCTCGAGAAAGCTCAAAGCTCAATAAGAAGGATCTTCCCCGGGCGAGTGTTTGCTGGGACCGGACGCCAAAGGGGCCGAGTGCCCAGTCGATATTCCTTTGATCGCAGGCCCCAAGGCCATAGAGGCCAGTACTGGGAAGGAAGGCAGCAGGACGCCTTCTTCCCTTCCAGGGCAAGATTCCCGAGAGGTTGCAGGCAGAGAGGAGCCTACAGGCAACCAGGAACTGCTGGCGGTGAGTGTCATGATCTCTGCTTCCAAAAGGTCAGGGTTTTCCCAACTCCCTTGGAAGCAGATCCATAACCCAGGTTCCGAGTGCCAACCAGTCCCAATGGGGACCTTTTGGACCCAGTCCTGGCGCCAGTGGCACCAGGCTCATAAATATGCCCAGTCCCAGCGCTGGAAGCGCCGGGCTCATAATGCTTGGGTGGACTTACCTGCAGCAGACCATGCTGCTTACTTGCCTGCCAGTTGAGCCTCTCATCCTCTTCTGTTTGGAACTACTTTTCCTGTTGGGTGGGGCTGGAGCCACTCCCTAGATTCTGAACACTGGAACTCTTCTGGAAGGCAGGAACTCTTTTCTTACCAGGAACTCTTTTCTTACTTAGGCGTGGCTGTGGAAGGAGACATCTAAGCACTACAGGAGGCTATTTAAACCACACCCGGTGGATGAATCTTGCTTTGCGTTATTCTGCATCCTCTGCAGCAGAACGCTCATCGTGTCTTCTGCATCTGATCCTGGGCCTAAGGAAAAAGGCTTACCATCCTGAATCCAGTCTTCAGCAACACCTATAAAGACAAGAAAGAACAGGTTAGCATTCCGGCATCTGAAAGGCAAAGGCTTACCTACTCTTCGTGCGCTCCGGAGGTCTTCACACTGCATTCCGGCATTTGAAAGACAAAAGCTTACCAACTCTTCGCACGCTCCGGAGGCCGTCGGCGCTGCATCCCGCATCTGAAAGACAAACCAAGGTGCGTTTAAAGACATTGGGGAACTTTAATACTCACGTGCCATTACTCCTTTCCACATCTAACCCAGTGGGTATCCCGGCACCCTGCAGCCGCTCCGAACTTGTACCTGCAAAATAAAAAGACAGTTAGAGCGCATTGTGAAGCTGGCAACAAGCGCTTACTTACGTGCTTCCAGGCGCTTCTATTCATCACACGGGCTCCATCTTCAAGGCACTTCAGCCCGTCATCCGCCATCGCCGGAACCCTGCAAAACAAGAGACATCATTATTAAAGACTTTAAAGACATTTGAGTTACTCGGCACTTACCGTTCGTGCAGTAAACGACGGACAGCAGTCCTCTGAAGTCAAGAGGCCTGCGCTACCTATCCGGTGAAGAAACTGGTTACAGCACCCTGCCCCGAGGCAGATGGAGAGCTCGGCATTCACTTACCTAAGGTGAGAGCGTTAACCTGTGGGGGTCTACAGGAGAGGAGAAGAGGAAAGAGATAGGGACACCCCAATAACCCCAGTTCATTAACCCCGTATTTTCTATCTGCAGACATCTTACTCTGCACGTCAGGCATACAGGGCACAGAGGTCCAGCCCAAAGAGCCAACCGGGTGCTGCACATCACCTTTGAAGATACGGTAGTCGCCCAGTCAAGACCGGCGCCTCTGCGAGAATCAGGTGAGCGTTACAGTGAGTACCTCGGGCACGCAAGTGGGGGGCAGAACTTTTCCATTTCTAAGCGTATGGCATACATTATCCTGCGATGCTTGGGTGCTACAAGCTGTAGCAGACTTGCGCATAGATTTCCTAGGCGACCCCATCCAATGGTGGGAACCGCAAGCGATCCATTTGTCAGAGCAGGAAGCAGCACTCCTCCAGAGCGAGTTATTGAAGCTTCATCAGAAGAAAGCGATGGAGCGCGTGACACAATCCATGCCGGGGTTTATAAGCAATATGTTCCTCGTACACAGAAAGGAAAAAGTCAGGCCGGTTATCAATCTGAAAAACCTAAACGAATGGTTGAGGTACAACCACTTCAAGATGAAATGAATCCAGGGACCTGCTGCGCTCAGGAGATTGGATAGCACGGCTAGACCTGAAAGACTCTTATCTGACGGTGCCAAATGCAGAAGCCCACCGCAGATACCTGCGCTTTCGCTGGAACAAGCAGGTGTGGCGCTTCAAATGCCTGCCTTTCGGCCTCGCTTCTGACCCATGGGCTTTTATCAAATTGATTAGACCAGTGGCGGCAGCCATAAGGGAAAGGGGCATCTGGATCATAACATATCTAGACGATATTCTGATCCTAGGACCAGACAAGGTCTCCCTAGCCAACGTGGTACGTTGGGTCTTCACCTTCCTATCCTCTCTAGGATTTCTAGTGAACCTCAACAAGTCGCAACTGTAGCCTGTCCACAGAATAGAATTTCTAGGATTTACGATAGATACAGCGAATGCGACTCTGGAGCTTCTGAGCCAGACACAGTGAGAGCGATAAAGAAAGAAATCAGAACAGCCCTAGCTAAAAAGATCATCTCGCTACGGTATCGAGCCAGGATAGTAGGGTTGCTTGCAGCTGTAACGCTCACCTGATTCTCGCAGAGGCGCCGGTCTTGACTGGGTGAATGCCGTATCTTCAAAGGTGATGTGTAGCACCCGGTTGGCTCTTTGGGCTGGACCTCTGTGCACTGTATGCCTGACGTGTAGAGTAAGATGTCTGCAGATAGAAAATATGGGGTTAATGAACTGGGGTTATTGGGGTGTCCCTATCTCTTTCCTCTTCTCCTCTCCTGTAGACCCCCAAAGGTTAACGCTCTCACCTTAGGTAAGTGAATGCCGAGCTCTCCATCTGCCTCGGGGCAGGGTGCTGTAACCAGTTTCTTCACTGGATAGGTAGCGCAGGCCTCTTGACTTCAGAGGACTGCTGTCCGTCGTTTACTGCACGAACGGTAAGTTTCGAGTCATTCAAATGTCTTTAAAGTCTTTAGTAATGATGTCTCTTGTTTTGCAGGGTGCCGGCAATGGCGGATGACGGGCTGAAGTGAGTTGAAGATGGAGCCCGTGTGATGAATAGAAGCGCCTGGAAGCACGTAAGTAAGCGCTTGTTGCCTGCTTCACTATGCGCTCTAACTGTCTTTTTATTTTGCAGGTACGAGTTCGGAGCGGCTGCAGGGTGCCGGAATACCCACTGGATTAGATGTGGAAAGGAGTCATGGCACGTGAGTATTAAAGTTCCCCAATGTCTTTAAACGCACCTTGTTTTGTCTTTCAGATGCGGGATGCAGCGCCGAAGAGTAGGTAAGCCTTTGCCTTTCAGATGCCGGAATGCTAACCTGTTCTTTCTTGTCTTTATAGGTGTTGCTGAAGACTGGATTCAGGATGGTAAGCCTTTGCCTTTCAGATGCTGGAATGCTAACCTGTTCTTTCTTGTCTTTATAGGTGTTGCTGAAGACTGGATTCAGGATGGTAAGCCTTTTTCCTTAGGCCCAGGACCGGATGCAGAAGACACGATGAGCTTTCTGCTGCAGAGGTTGCAGAATAACGCAAAGCAAGATTCATCCACCGGGTGTGGTTTAAATAGCCTCCTGTAGTGCTTAGATGTCTCCTTCCACAGCCACGCCTAAGTAAGAAAAGAGTTCCTGGTAAGAAAAGAGTTCCTGCCTTCCAGAAGAGTTCCAGTGTTCTGAATCTAGGGAGTGGCTCCAGCCCCACCCAACAGGAAAAGTAGTTCCAAACAGAAGAGGATCAGAGGCTCAACTGGCAGGCAAGTAAGCAGCATGGTCTGCTGAAGGTAAGTCCACCCAAGCATTATGAGCCCGGCGCTTCCAGCGCTGGGACTGGGCATATTTATGAGCCTGGTGCCACTGGCGCCAGGACTGGGTCCAAAAGGTCCCAATTGGGACTGGTTGGCACTCGGAACCTGGGTTATGGATCTGCTTCCAAGGGAGTTGGGAAAACCCTGACCTTTTGGAAGCAGAGATCATGACAGCAGCTTCCATCCAAGCCATCTCCCCAGACCCACTGCATTACAGAGCCCTTCAGAGACTCAAAACCAGACACTTGCAAGGGGGGTCTAGAGTACCACCAGCTGATAACTTTAGACAGCGAAGCAACTACTGAGCTGCACTGGTGGCTGCAGGGGTATTGCCGGAAGTCCGGTATTTAACTCCTCCTCGCCCTCCAGTCAGCGCTTCTGATCGTGTTTTGACAGCAGCATTTGTTTTTCCTCTTGGATTTGCCAGTACTTTGATCTCAGATTGCTTCTCTTGGATTTTGCGCCTGGATAGCCCTTGTATTGTTGTTTTCTTGGATTGCCTTGCTTTGTGATTTTGGGGGTTTTTTGATTCTGGACTTGGGTGGGTTCGAGACCGCTCCCTACCTGATACTTCTGCCTGTTTCTCCATCATTCCTGGGGCTCTACTCTACTGTTTGTCCTATTCCTCTTCTATATTGTTTTTGTGCTCCTCTTCTACTAACCTCTGTCTGGCTCAACTTAGGTCTTAGGCGTCCTCGTGCCGGCGGGCACTGGTTTAGGTGCTGGACTAGAGACTGCCTTGGCACCTTAGGCGTCCTCGTGCCGGCGGGCACAGGTTTAAGTGCTGGACTAGAGACTGCCTTGACACCTTAGGCGTCCTCGTACCGTTGGGGTAGGTGCATGGTGCATTGGAGCCCGCTTATCACCAAACTGGACTCCGTTTACAAGAGGCGACAAGGACTCACCTGGGGGTCTATCATATCCCGAGCACACTGGTAAGAACTTTTCCCTTCCTTTGCCATTTTTCCTGTACCTTTTGTTATCTGCTATGCTAAATACCTTTCTTGTGGTCTAGAGAACCCATCATTCCTGAGGATCAAATTATACGGAACTTCTGTGGTTAATGTTACGTTCTTCTGCAGGTTAGTGTTCTGAATTATGTGAGGTATCACTAGAGGTTCCTATAATGGAGGCGTAGAACGGACGTGCCATCTTTGGCGACGTGCCAGAACTGATAATAGGATCCGATGCAGGCAGAGCAGGATGGGGAGCAAGATGCGGCCAGTCAGAGACAGGGGGCAAATGGTCAGAAGACAAAATTACAACTTCACACAAACTGCCTCGAATTACTAGCATGCTCCTTTGCGGTGCTGACCTTCACCAAAGGCAGGGCCAAGCGCTGCGTACTGCTGAAGATGGACAACATCTCAGCAGTACACTACATAAACAAACCCGGAGGTACCAGATCGAGAATGCTAGCAGAGCTAGCAAAAGATTTCTGCCACTATTGCCTTCAGCATCAGATAGCAGTAGCGGCAGAGTATCTTCCAGGAGCACAGAATGACGTTGCAGACTGGAACTCGCAGTATCTAACAGATTCCAGCGATTGGAAACTGCTTCCCCAGGTGTTTCGCAGATTACTGGAAGTGAGGGGTCCCCTAGATACAGATCTATTTGCATCCAGACTGAATGCACAGACAAGCAAATACTTCAGCTGGAGGATGGACCCAGGGGCAGCGGGGACAGACGCGTTCCTACAGTCATGAGCAGGTGCAGTACACTACGCGTTTCTGCCTTTCATAATGATCACGAGAGTTCTAGCGAAAGTTCGCAGGGACCAGGCAGAGCTGGTGTTAGTGGTCCCCCTCTGGTGGAAGCGGGCACTCTGCACCTAATAGCTTGCAGAATTTCAGGAAGAGATGGGAACTGCCGGGAATTTAGCAGATCGCTGCAGACTGTATCAGAGATTCCTGGGCGCCTTCCACCTTTAGGAGCTATAGTTCAGCATGGGACGCTTGGGCGCGATGGTGCGCAAATCTGCAGCTGGATCCCGTTTCAGCACCTATAGCTCATGTCCTTAACTTTCTTGCAGACAGATTCCACGAAGGCTGCGCGTATAGGACCTTAGGAGTATATAGGTCCGCCCTTTCAGCAGGCCATGACAAGGTGGAAGGAGCTCCGGTAGGAGAGCACCCAGCCGTGCATAGGCTACTAAATTGAGGAGGCCGCAGGAACCCAAATATTCTTCCTTGTGGGACGTTCGCAACCCTTCTTCAATTGTTTATGAGATGGCCAGAGAATGAGGATCTCTCTAGATCACAGCTTTCGGGTAAGCTAGCGATGTTGCTCTGTTTGACAGCATGTCGGAGAGTTTCAGATGTGAAATCCCTGGAGCTAGATAGAAAGATATTCTATTCAGAAGGAGTAGCATTCACCATAGTGCAGAGAACTAAAACTGATTCGAGAGTAATTTCTTATCCCTACTTCCCTGACAACAAGAAGCTGTGCGTGGCGCAATGCATTAAAGACTATGAGGCTGCGACAGCCGTCATCAGGCCACAAGGCGTTACACAGCTATTAATTGCACGTAGGAAGCCCCATCATGCGATAGCCATGGCGACAATAGCTAGGTGGGTGAGAGAAGTCATGCAATGGGCAGGCATAGATTTGGCCTTATTTGGCGCGCATGCTGTAAGGGGCGCAATGGCTTCTAGAGCATTCTCAGTAGGAGTATCATTGCAGGACATCATGAAAGCAGCCAATTGGTCCTCAGAATCCACGTTTAAAACGTTCTATTTTAAACCAGTTTCAGACGTGGCTGATAGGGTGGTGGCAAGCTTCGAACAACCATAATGCTCGCCTCTGTCTTGCCATAGAATAAAGATCGCCCATGCTAGCTGCACTGGTCAGTCTTGTTTCTATTAAAGACAAGGCGGCGAGCATTATATCCCACCCAACTGAATGCAATTAAGTGGGATTACAACATTGTGTGTAGATGGTGCCTTCTGCTTTGCAACAAGGCGTTGCATTCCCACCCTCATGATATGTTTGTCTCTCTCACAGGGGAGAAGCAGAAACCCGCGTGAAGTCGCAGCAACTTAATGTCATGATGGAACCAGTTGTCTCGTTGGACTTAAAGGATCGCAGTTCGTGATCAGAGTTGCCTCGCTGAGGAGTTCAAGGGTTTAGGAGTTTACATTGACTTTGGACTATGTTCAGACAAAGAAAGAGTAATGAACCTTGTGTTGGGGGTACTTCTATGGTAGACAGGCACCAGATTGGTGGAGAGAGGACCGTCTCTGGACTACCTAAAAGGGAGAGGCTCATGGGACTTGCAGTTTGAGGTAGTTTGGAGCCTCTATAAAGGTTGATAAACTTTAAACTAGAAAATGTTTCCTTTGCTAACTCAAACAGAAAAACATTAGTTTTAAAGTTTAAGAAATGTGTTGAATAGCTGTATTGGTAGCAATTGAAAGAGTAAAGCATAAGGCTTGCCTCCTTGTCTTTAAAAGAATCAAGACTGACCAGTGCAGCTAGCATGGGCAATCTTCATTGTCTCACATTGTGCCGGCATCACAGTATTGCTACCTCTCTGAAGGCAATATTTTCTGCCTCGGCTTTCAGTAGAATCCTTCCTTGTGATGGGACAGTTTTTTGCAAGTGCTTGCCTAGCTCTACTCGTCTGTGCTCCTATGGCAACTCACAAGAGAAAAGGGCTGCCAGCCATGGCTGGAATGGATAATGCACAGGTTTGGGGGTGCACTTAACATACACAGTCCTCTTCCGTTTCTCTACCACTGCTACCCTCCCCTTCACCTTTCTCATATGCCCTTCAGTTGTCTGTGGGCCATTGCCATCTTCTCTTTACAGCTCCTGTCCACACAAACACAGTGGTGCCTGAATAAAGTCATCTCACTGGCGGAACGGGTTGCTCGCTTAATCTTACACACGCTCCAGCTGCAATGCCACTCACAGCAATATTTTTCCCCAGACGATCCAAAGCTTTGGGACAGAAGTGACTGGGCCAGGGGAATCTACACTTTCTCACCAAGTAGATACTCCAAATAAGTATGTGGCATCGCAAGCCCCGCACTGGTAGAAAAAGCGCTACACACTTCTTTACCGTTTTCAGAATGGTCACCTCGGTGTAAGCCCAGGGCTGCAAATGAGGGGAGAGAGCCGACTTAGAATAACTTGGCTGGTGCGCTTCTAAACCTGGGGGTTCTCTGTTGCAGTACAGGCAGTGTACGCTCCGGAATCTACATCTCTGAATGCTAATTGCTAGGGTACTCGCACTACTCCAGAAATAAAACTCGGCTTTCCTCCATTACCTTCAGAGCAGCGTGTAAAGAATGGCCAAGCAGCTTAGTTGTCACAAAGCTCTGAAAGAAAACCTGAAACGTTCTGATCTCCCCCATATCTGGGTGACGCACATGGCTAGGCAAAAGGTTGCAGCTCAGCGATCCTAACCACATTCTCCACTTGCCTATTCGTTTTTAGGTTCTGTTATAAAATGGGACCAAGTATTCTCAGAACTCTGCCTTCTTTTTAGTCTTTGCTGATCTTCTGGGGCATACAATCAGCCTCCATCACTCTGAGCCCTGCAGTCTTTGTTCGTCATTCGCGTCCTTTCTTTACTTTGCTGCCAAGTTATCAGATACATTGTTGCTTCTCCCCTGACACCATCTTGCTTTCAGGCCCTTAATAGAACAGTGGAAGTCTCACAAGGCTTCTGCCTCTCACCATCATCATGGTCTTCAAACTACAGATTGCACTTAACATGTCCAACGCAATGGCTCTCATCCCAGTGCCCCCATAGCCCTCGGCAACCACACTATTGTCCTAATTGTAATTGTTTATTTGTAAAGCGCTTATACACAAGTGTACTGCTTCAAAGCGCTTCAAGGCGGGAAGGGAAAAAGGGAATACAGTCGTCATTCTTAGGCCTTGAAGATTCCGAATTATCTTAACAAAAAACTTCATTTGCATTTCAACTAGTGCAAGTGCATGACAGGAAGGAATGAGGGAAAGGGGTCAGGGAGGAGGAGAAGAAAATACGATCAACAAACTACTGTACTATGCCTAACGACTAGTCAGGTAGTGCAGGTGCATTACAAGGAGTCGGGAGAGAAGGGGAAGTCGGGGGTGGGGGAAACAAGAAGGAAAAGGGACATATAGAACAATAAACTAGCGCCTGCCGACATTTCAGATTGATTGTTCGTCACTAATACGCCTATGTTTGAGTAGTTCAGGTACAACCAAGCAAGGTAGGAGAGACAGAGGGAGGACAGGGCAGACAAACCTGCTAGGCCTAGTGCGTTCATGGCTGTTGAAGTGCGCAGACAGGAAGTGCGAGGGGTTAGTGCGCCCAGTCCAGCAAGGGCCTAAGTTAAGTGCAGAGTGGTTTCCCCTCTTGAGGAGCGTATTACGAGTGCAGTGGTGCTAGCAGAGGCCCAAAGGCATGTGAAGGGGGGAGCCTGGGACCTGTGAGGTTCTGGAGGTACAGCAGGCGACCAGCCAATGAAGTCAGCAGGTTGGGAAGAGAAAGAAGGAGGGGGCAGGAGAGAATGAAAGAGGTTAGCAGGGGAGAGCGAAAGAAAAAGTGGAAGAAAAGAGGAAGGTCTAGAGGGGTTTCCGGAACTTCAGGTGGTCCGGTTCAAGACAGAGAGAGGCAAGGAGGCTGTTCCAGAGGGAGGCACCTGCAGAGGATAGGGCTCTACCCCCAAATCTGTGTTTGGAAAAATGGCTCACCCGCAGAGAGTTGGTGGAGGCTGAGCGGAGGGCTCTAGAAGGAGAGTATTTAGGAAAAGTGCGTTGTAGATAGTATGGGCCCCAGGCCCAGAAAGCCTTGTGGATTATGCAGAGGGACATGGACTTGATCCTTCAACCTCGGGGAGCCAGTGGAGAGATTTCAGCGCCAGAGAGATGGAGTTTTTTTGGGTGGCCTGCCATAACAATAACAGTCCCATCCCCAAACTGGTACAAGACTTCCCCCAGACCTACTCCCAAGGCAGGGAACATTTTACCCCCCACATGCTCAAATCTTACCTGGACCACTGCTCCCATTCCTGGGCTAACATATGTCTCTTGAAGGTCATTCTCTGGCAAGAAAAACATCTCTCCCAGGGACCCCTTCTTAGGCTGGCATACTATCTCCCTATGGCTCTTCTCTACAGGCTGGTACCAATAACTCATCTACAACACTCCTCCTTGGGCTGACACCCAATTGCCTCAGTTACTACCCTTCTTTTGGCTGGTGTACCTGGAGGATCAGAATGAAGTAGTCGGCTGGCTTGTTCCGTTGGTACAGGAAGTGTTGAGGGGCCTTCTTGTTTTCTTCGTCGAACTTGATGTCTTGGATGACATCTGGGTGCTTGAGAAGCCGCAGGAGTATTTTCTCGGAGATCAGTGTGGGTGTGAAGAGATGAACCTCTGAGGGGAAGGAAGAACAGCCATGTCAGACATAGCAGTGCTTTACTAGTGACAGCTACCCACAGATGAAGCACACATTTTATAGCCGGAGTCTGCAACACATTGCTCTGCAAATATTTTGGACTAAAACACCCATGATACGTCATCATCGACTATACTTTCTAGGGCTGATTGGAGTTGTTGTCCAAAATACCTGGACCACGCAGACCCCCATTTTAAAGAAAAAGAACAACTCTTCCTCGACTGCTCCAGTACTTTGTGAGAAGACACTAGGACCCAAACATGCTGGTACTGAAGACATGCAACAAATAATAAAGGACAATAAATCAATGAATCCATTCCTTCCTCTCTCCTAGCTCCAGATTTAAAAAAAGCACTGTACCCGAGGCCATTTCAATGGACACTAACCCAAAATGGCCACGCTGCAGGGTACGAGTTCTCCTCGGAGGAGCAGAGGAACAGGCACAAAAGACTTTGCTCCCTGAACTCACATTACCGCTTCGCTATTGTTCGAGACAGCTCCTTCCTTTGCTAATTTTACTTAAGCTTGCAATTTACTTTACAAAGGATGCGTATAGCGTAATCTTAGAACGTTGCAAGCTTTACAGCAAGGAGGAGGACCGAACAAGCATGGGACACTCTAGAAACGCCTGTCACACTTCAGTGGCTGTCAGCTAGACAAAGTATCCAGTTCAAGATGGCCTGTCCAGCACATAAGGCTGAGCACCTCATGACATGAAGTTATCCACCGTCCCAGGTGAGTATTTAGGGAGTATCTATCGGGTCTCTAAAGCAGAGGGAATTTCAGTATCAAAGTTCAGTAAGCCATCTCTACAAGAACAGTCTTTAAAGGAGCTGCTATTAAGTGCTGAAATGCTTCTCCATTTCAGTTCAGACAGAGTAGTAACTTGTCCTGCTGTAAATCTCTACAGCACTTGGATTGGTCCCATGCTCTCTCAAGCCGTTGTGAAGAGGGGTCCTTTTTATTTTTGATGCTCAGTTTGATATGTTTGTCAATATAATTGTGTTCATATTTATTGTGCATGTTTATTGCATAGTGTTTAGACAGGATGTTTAGTTTGTACTACAAAATAATTTCTATTAAATTAAGGTTTTAGTACCCTAGATCATCCTCTCCCATCCCAAACAGTACACGTTTGGATTTCACAAGCGTCCTGTTGTCTGAGTCTTACACCATTTTGGTTGTCAATTCCTGAATGGTCTCCAGTCTCTCTTTCACCTTCTAGGATTGTAGGCTTCAAAATTGGATACATTATTCCAGATGCAGCCTACTGAAATAGGAGTACCGCAGAGGAGCCAATAATAACTGGTCATAATACCACAGATGGATCCTCCAGTACTTGCCGCTATGCTCCAGATGATATGCCATCAGTGATATTGGTTAACACATCCCTCCTTTCCCCACTAATTGGTATCATGCTCAATAATAACCAACATTTCAGAGTCCCACATGCACTTTCTATATAGTTTGAACACTTCATCTATGGTTACTGTATCAGACAAATCTGAAGAGTGCAAAACGCTTTGCTCTGAACGTCAACATTTATACTCGGTAGAAGCCATAAAGCCACAATACTGGGTGGCAATGTTTTTTTTCTTCCAATCTTCTACAGTGATCAAAACTTCTGTTTCATCAACAACTCGCACTTGAAAGTAAAAACTAATCGGCAAGAAAAGCTTCAAAATCAGGTTCCATCAGGCAGAGATGAGGTAATCCCCATTGCAAGGGATTAAACACAGCCTACTCATTATAAACAGAAAAATCCAGAAGATGAATAGGGCGGAATGAGAGGGAACCATACTATACCACAGCCCTCCTAACTGTGCTACCTTTAAATCATGGGCTTCAGGGAAGAGAAGTGTTCTATAATAAAAAAACATGTTTGCAAAAATCAGCGTTGTTCTTCTGCCCGATGTTTCACCTTTATTCATATGCCGGTTATGTTTTCTAAAGCACCAACCCCACCGAGCGAGGGCTGGTGCATTTCACAATGGTTTGCTCGCCACAAAGCTAACACTGGAGGAGGGCAGACTCTTACATAGGAACAGTGAAGGTGTATCACATTTGGAAGACCCTTATTCAAAAAAGCATTTGGCAGTCACCAATACCACTGTACTGGTCACTCCCCATCCTGACTTGTATATACTGTGAGAAACCTGAATGTGTCTCATGCGCTAGTCCCATGGGGATCTGTCATTCAGGTGGCCAGGACACGGCCATTGCTATTGGATCCAGTTCCTGGGGGTGGACCAGTGCGGGAGGATCACCTGGAAGAGGTGTCATCGGGGAGAGGAAGTGGGACACCGAAGGGTGAGACGCAGTAATGCCTTCCCTATAACACCGTTCCCCATCCTAGTTCAAATGGAGGAGAAAGGAAGCAAGACGTGGAGGGACGGCGAAGGGGGAACTGCCCTTTCCCTTTTCAACTCAAACCTGCAAAGCCTCTCAAAGGGACATCTTAAGAACGGGAAGTCCAGCTGGCGTGTGGTGTGACAGGTGTCAATGGCACACAGGGCTCTGTCATGACCCTTGCCCCTGGCCCTCACTAGCAAGTCAGCCTTCCAGTTAGGGCCAGGTCAAAGGCCTTAAAACCTCATCCAAGACTCTCTTGGAGTAAGTGCTGACGCCTTTGGCACCAGGCTCATAACCATCATGAAGACCAACATTAGAATGGGACTATTTACTTGGGACTATCGAACTTGGGGGGGGGTTCAGCCAACATGGAGGCACACACATAGCTTAGTTACAAGCAACTGAGCTATGCGGTCTAGTCTTTTGGGTGTGGCAGGCCTGGGACTACTTTACCTGGACTACTTTGGGTGTGGAAGGCCTGGGACTATTTTACCTGGACTACTTTACCGGAGACTATTTAAACAGCACCCAAACAGCAGAACATTCTTTGCGTTATTCTGCTGTGGGCAGCGTAACACTCACCGTGTCCAGTTCTTTGATGCTAGCTTACTTGAAACCAAGGACCTGCAGAGAGAGAAACACTACGAAACGTACCTGGAACAGTATCCTGTCTTCAATCCATCGCCGACTTCAGTTCCACTCACCTGAAGGTACGAACTCCATCATCCGGCACAGCATAATAATAAAAAAAATAATTTGGCACTTATATAGCGCTACAAACCCTCAGGTATCTTGAGAGCTGCTTATTATTACCCACGGTGTGTGGTGCTCATTTATCGACCTCAGAAGGATGAAAGGCTGAGTTTGGCCCCGCCGGGATTCGAACCTGCGTTAGCAGGCTCTGCACGGATGTCAAAGCAAGCGCTTTACTCGCTGTGACACTCCATGCATACTGGAATACCATAACCTGGAAAGTGGAGAAAGAAAGACAGCATTAGTAAGCGTTTACTCACGTTTCCTCCCAAATGAAGAAAGCCGCACAATTCTTACCAGGGTAGTCATCTCCTGGTCAGTATCATGATGGAACGTTACGGCACTCGGCGAGGAACATCGCAACCTGCAAGGAGAGAAAAGACACAGGTTAGCAATATAAAAGGTGAAACAGTGCAGCGCATCGCGCATTATCCACCGGACAGCATCACGCACACCGCGCTTTCATCTACCGGCCCATGCTCATCTTCAAACTGCGTGACAACACCAAAATACCTTTCCATACCTAAAATTGAAAGAAGAAAGACATTATTCGAACTTCATCTACCGGCCCATGCTCATCTTCAAACTGCGTGACAACACCAAAATACCTTTCCATACCTAAAATTGAAAGAAGAAAGACATTATTCGAACTAAGAGGAACATAAGAACTGCATATAAAGACTGTAAAGCAGCAAACCTACGGAGTTGCAGCAGGCCCGGATTCCCACAGGGGGGGCTTGCACCAGTGAAGTAACTTGGTCGCTGCTCGCCCCCCACATCTACTTGCCCCTGCCACGAGGAGCAGGACGTAGAATCCACCCTTCACAATATTAATGTGAGGAGTGGGCCCAAGGGGGAGGAAGGAGTTGAGGCCAAGGGAGGTGTGAAAACAAAGACAATCTGGTATTGAATCCAGCTCTCCTATATTGCAGACCCATCTTTAACCAGAGGCCTTACCAAGGGGCCGGGAGAGGGTTCGAGAGTGCAAATCATCCAACCAGGGCTGGGTGGCGTCCCCGTGGATACCAGGTGAGCGTAACAGCTCCCTGCACTGATAGCCAAAGCAGGAGGAAGCGCATGCTGCAGTGGTGCCGTCCTTGACTCCCAAGACAGGAAAACTGACAGTTCAGCACAGCCGGTGAGTCGAGTAAGACAGATAGTAAAACCGAACAGTGCTGGGCCCAAGGTTGCAGGCAACGACCTTGTTGAACAAAGAACTTGTATAAATGAACTTTAAGCAACCCAGTGAAAGGTTCAGAAGCAGAGTGGGCAGGCGTCGTGGGGTGCTCATTCAAAGAACTCCAACGGAAGCCCTTTTGGGTTGTATTTTTGTTGTTGTTGAGACTACGAAAGCAAAGAGGCATTAAGAGAGGCCGGTGGGAAGAGGTGGTCATACGAGGGTCAAGCAAAACCCCTCGTACTCTCGAAAGTCTGACACATTGCAGAAAACTGATCGAACTGTGAATGTGTGTGAAGCCTGACTGGGGGCTAAGAGAAAGCCTAACTGGAGGCTGGAAAACCAAAGGAAATTAATTCCACATAGTGTTAGAAACACCTATGAACATTGTGGTGACGAGTGTGAACCCGACAGAGGGATGCCCACAGTGAATAGTTGTTAACTGGCAAATGTTAACCCAGCTGAGGGATGTCCACAATGGTGATTTGTTCAAAAGGATATTGAGATTGTTTGAATGCTACGATTTTGAGTGAAAGGCCATAGTGAACCCGATTGAGGGAGGCTAACTTTACAAGAAGGATCCGAGCCCGGCTCAGGGGGATCCAAGGGGTGTAGAGCAAATGGCCAACGTGAAAGATCAGCAAAGGAACTTATTGGTAGCTTATTGTTTATGGTACAGCAGGCCTTCTAAGGCAAGAAACTTGTCAGGAAAGAGACTTGGCCCCAGAAGGTTCTGGCATCGTTGAAAGGAACTTAAACCTTGTGTTGGCAAGGCCCAGGAGTGTGCTGTGCTCAAAGGTCCTGCCTTGTCCTGTGCTTAAAAACGTGGGGAAGGGAGACTCCAGCCCTATCATCCTGATTTATCATTTGGTGAACACTTTTCTTTTCTTGTGAACATTATTACACACTACTTTGTAATTTAGTTGTAAGGATTGGCAATAGTTTTTTTTAGTATTGGCCCGTTTTATTTATAAGGCGCCACTAGGACTGCTTTATTAATATTTGATGGTCGTAGCTTGCCCCCATCTTACATTTAGGTTTAGATTAGGCGTTTTTCTCACCCATTAGACAGTTTAAAAAACACCCTCGAACTGCGATCGCTTGTGTCTGTCTTTACTGTTGCCACCATGAGTTCCTTACATTACGTAATCCCACATTCATCCAGATTAGCTGTATGTCCGGACTGCAGCTTTCAATTAGATAGATACAATACCCTTACCCTAAACAGCACACACCAAGGCCAACATTAAATAGTCTTACTAATATATATTTCTCAATGCTTACTGTTCTTTCATGTTCTATGGCTCATGGAAGCGAAGTCATACATATTAAACTCTAATTAAGAACAAAGTTGGTACTCACCCACTACCCAGCTCAGCACCCAGACCTAATCACTTCCTGTGACCACAATGTCATTTTTATTAGAGACTGTGTTCACCCCCTCCTCTTCTTAAGGATACGGCCTCCAGCATGTGGCTATTGCAGGAGGGGTTGGTTGTGGCCCGATGATCATTCACAAATCGACATGGGCCTGCAGCGTGCAGGCAACAACTCTTTCTTCTATGGAGCTCCTCACATGCCCCTTTACCAAAAATGTAATTGCAACATGTCACCTAATCTACCATTCTTTGGGAGCAACCACTGTTTTTTGGGAGAACTGCCAGGATATCATACCATCAACAACATCAAGAATATCTTTCTCTGCAATTGTAACATTTCGGGCACCACAGCCACTAATTAGGTCAGGCAAGGATTCCTGGACTTGACACCTTCAACATAATTCAACATGTTACAGGGCACATTCATGCCAAGGGCAATCTGCTAGCCCTAGACACATCCTCATCTCTGCAAACAATAGGTGAAGCACCCATTGATCTGGACAGCTTGGATAAGGCTGCCATCCCTGTCCAAGCTAGCAACAAACAACAACAAGACGAGCATTCATTGCATTCTGCTCCTCCGAGGGATTCTCCCACAGAAGCCAGTCTGCACTCGCCCACAGAGGCCAGCCTGCAAACCACTACATGGCCAACAATAGGAGTTGGCTCAATCCTTGCTGCCTTTAACAGCATGAGCGCTCTCACTAATATCGGTGTGCCACTAAAACACCACCATGTTAGAACAACACTACTTACCCCCATGTATTACCTGGAGGTCGTAGAGAACAGAGCAAGCAAAACATTCAACGGAACGAAAACTAGTGCAGAGACAAACAATTCACAACCTAATTTTGAAAAGTTCAAACAATTGTACAGTGCCAAGCACATCCTCATCAGAATTGGCAATACACATAATACATAACAATATGTCACAGATGGCTCCAAGACACTCCAACTCCCAGAGAAAGTTAAAGGGTTTTTATTTATTTCTTAGACAGAGCGGTGAGGTCATACCTCACCCTCATCTAAAATGCACCAAACCCTCCCTAATGCAGGCGTCTCTATTCCCCAAATTAGTATATATCGACTGTTTCTCCCTACTGCCTACTTCTAGCTTGCTGATGGCCTTAAGGTGAATGCCTTAACTAAGCTCACTCTGGGACTTTCTAGAATGGCCCTATACTATCAATGTTGTTAATGGGTAAAATGATTATGGTGTTGTTCCCCTCAGAGACTCTGTCCAACTCTGTTGCCTTCCCACTAACAATTTCACCCCTCTGCATACACCTCTCAAATTCTAACCAAACACAACCACAACCCTAAAGCACAGCAAACCGCACAAACTTCACTACACCGCAACAAAACAAATCACACATCGCTTTGCACAACAGAACACAATGGCTCCAGATCAAAAAGCACACCTAAGCTCAGCAAACAGTAATAACCGAACTGAAGGTGCCAGCAGCACATCAGTGCTCTCTTGCACTTTTCCCGCTCGGTCCCACTAACTCCCCCCCCACCTCATTTCCTTTTCAGATCCGCCAGAGGACCATTGTGGTGGTGATAGTGTGCGGTACAAATATCCTTTAACATTTAAATTCCTCTCTGGTCTCCAACTGCTGTTCTCCTTTAGCCACGCTCCTGCTTCAAACTCCACCCACCTTCTCCTGTTCGCCCTCTTTTGTCCATCGGATGCGTCTCTCCTCTTACTACCTGCCTTCACCCTTCGATGTTACTACTACCACTCCACACTACTATTCCACGATATCTCTGCCACTCCACACTACTACCACCACCAGCAAACCACACTGCTACCACAACCACGTCTCCACACTACCATTACCACTCCACACTAGTACCGCTATCACTCCACACTACCACTTCTCCACAAACCCTTCCCAAGCACTCTGCATTCACTCCCTCAGTCACCTTTCAGTCACTCCCTGAACCTCTAACATGCTCACTCAACTTGAACACACACTGACAACATAGTACCACTCGCTCACACCAAGCAATACCTCTCCAATCCCCTATCCTCCTTCCTGCTGGTCTCTTGGTCTGCCACCTCTTCCTCCTCGAACCTCACCTGAACAACCCACGCATTCCTGTTTCTTTTTGCTGCTCTTACATCCCTTCCCCCTTCTTCTCCCATTCAATTACTGGCCCTGAGCAATCTGACCCTGTATTCCCTGCCTGGGAGGTGTTCTAATCAAGTGAAGTTACAAATAGCAGGTTAAGGCCTGCCCCTTTTCTCCATGCATCAACAATGGCAGCCCACATTGCAAAGTGTCCAAGTTCATGTTAGGGGGCCTCTGGTAAGTAAAGTCCCGTTAGTTAACTGTTGCTCCGTGAACAGTCTGTGTTGAAGTGACTTTGGTGCACAGAATCAGTAACTGTGTCTGCTGGCACCAAGGACTGTTGTGTGGAGTCCCCTGTAGCCGTGTAAGTTCCCAGGGTTCTCTTTCGCTGGCTCTCGTTCTGCAGCTCATTTGACTGTAGACCATTGGCGGGTGGCGCTAATAGGTTGTAGTCCTGCGGGTGGTCTCTGGAAACTGCTGTGGTCTCACTTGTAGTTCTAGGAAAGAAAGAAAACTTGGCCCACATTTTCTTTAAGATACATGGGGTGACGCAAGATGGTACTGCACATATATAAACAGGCAAACTTGAGGGGACAGGAATTGTGTCCCTTTCAACTGCCTCATCCTTCTCTGAGGTAGGACTGGTTCTAGCTTCTAGCCTGGTACGCATCCAACACCAGGCTGAGATGAGTCCCTAGTTCCCTTCTGAAAAGGTCTCATTACCGACCCTGTCACAAATAACAGACAGCCAAGAAAAGCAAAGCCCTCTTTCGGACAACAAAACACAGCTACAATCCTCTCCTTGAACTACCAAATTCACTATCAATGGCGAGAAAGAAAATAACTCAAACTCATAATAAGCTTCGAACTCACATGCTTCATCAACAAAATCTCTAAAATCAGTACTTCGAGCCAAAAATAACCTATCAACCTCCTTCAGACTGACCGCATGAAGATGATGTTCTACCATCGTCAAAGTTATTCAATGGCCAAGCGTTCCCTGTCCCCCATCCCTACAATCAATGCATCTCCTCCACAAGAACCTTATTCCAGTCTCTCAACATATGCTTAATACACTGCATCTCTAAAAAGGCAAGATCCAGACAACCTGTTAATCTACCACCCAGTTACTAACATTACATGTCTGGAAAAGGTTTTTGAAGGAAACATAAAAACTGCAGTAACAAATTGAGCAAAATGGCATAGTGCAGGGCCATCAGGCTGGGTTCAGGCCCAGATGTAGTACCTACAGGCAACCATGCAGGTCGTTGATGCCCTGCACATCATAGCCAAAGGGAACCCCACGCTGCCAAGTCCTGATCCAGCGAGGTAAGACGAAGGTGATCATACTCTTCTTGCACTCCTGGCTACATGGATGAGGTTCACTGGCTGGGTACACGACTGGTTTGAAAGCTAAATGGTGAAAAATCAAGCAGTGCATCTATCCTCTAGACTAATTACAAAACATTATTTCACTCACTTTAATAATGGTAACCCTGCTGCATGTCAAGGTATGCTGCAATTCATAAAACAGCAAATAGCATGGAACATCAAACACTTCTTTTGGTATTTACAGAGAGGTCATAGAGTAAATACTGAAGCCATACAGTTTGATGGTGTAAATGGGGAGAATCGATGACCAGTATTGGCTGGAATGCAGAAATTGATATTTACACTATTTAAAATACAATGGTTTACGTTTTAGGGCTTGAAGCGTCAGGATGCAAGTGTACAGTGTCAAACTCTTCAGACCAGGGGATTCACCCATAAACACTTTTTTGAGTTATGCAGGTACATTTTAGTTTCTAACAGTTTAGAAGCTAGGGTTTATAGTTAATAAGGCATGACTTGCTTGTTGCCATTGAATGAGACGAAGCAGTTTGTCGATTGTGGCATTTGCAAAGAATGATTAGTAATGAACAGGAACAGTTTCATGATCATATACAGCAGGGTTGCTCAATACTGGTAAATTCAATGCAATGATATATCGAACGTATGTAGCATTTTTAAACTTGTATTTGGAAAATGTTACCAATACAAATTTTCTTTTGCTGGTTTTCTCATTCCCTGTTCTTCTCTTGGTTTTCCCTCTGATTTTAGGTGATTCCATCACAAATAACTTAAGGGTGATTAACGTATCCAATGACCATTGGATTATATATTTTCTATGTTCTAGACAATAATTGTCTTTGTTGCCCAATTTAGGTTTTCGATGTGAAGAGAAATTAATCTAATGTCTATGCCTTCATGAAACCCTTAGTGGGTGAAACACAATGCACGTGCACACCAATAGGCTTGTGTTGGCAATATTTCATCCTCATTATCCTTTGTAAGCATTATCTTAGGTTTATCAATGTATGTTAATACTGAATTCTATGTAAAAGTGAGTGTAATATTGTATATTTAGGATAATTGCTAAACAAGTAATCATGACAACAATAAAATATTTGGGAAAACCATTCTTTTGATTTAGATGTGTATTACTAACTAGACGTTTTCTTTGCAATTGTGAACACATAAATCCCCAAAGAACCCAGCGCAGAAACTGAGGAGTTGCTATTTATTATGCACCTATACACAAGTGTTTCAAGGTGCAACCAGACAAGGGATGGGAACAAAAAGGAAGACAAACGATCTTACTAGGCCCAGTGTCATTTAGATCGTGCAAGGGCGCAACAAGAAGTGCAGGGCAGTGGGTACAGGGGGAAGTGCAACCAGAGCAGCATGGCTCTGAGTTAAGTGCAAGGAAGGCTGGGACTACAGGGAGCAACCCAGCTGGGAAGTGCAAGGTAAGCCAGACGGCAGTGCAAGCTCGGTCAAGTGGCAAGTGCAAGGGGACTGGTAAAGAGGTGTGGGGGAGGGCTGGTGCCCTGTAAGACTCAAGACACCAAGCAACCAGTCAGCGGACCGGATGAAGGAACAAGGGTAGGTTATCAGGGGAGAGGGAGCGAGAAAGAGGAGGAGAAAAGGAAGGTCTTGAGGAGCTTCCAGAACTTAGAGATCCAGCTCAAGGCAGAGAGAGGCCGGGAGGCCATTCCACAGGGGGGCACCTGCAGAGGAGAACTATCTACCACCCATTCACTGCTTAGAGAAGCGGCTGACCCGCAGAGAATTAGAAGTAAACAAGCAGAGGGCTCTAGAAGGAAAGTACTTAGGATGAGATAGTTGAATATAGTGAGGGCCACAGCCCCAGAAAGCCTTGTGGACAATGCAGAAGGTCCTCAACTTGATGCTTGTAGACAGTGGAGGGATTTCAGGGCCGGAGCGATGCGTCCCTGGACTTGAGACCAAGGATAAGTCTGGCGGTCCTGTTGTGGTTGAGTTGAAGAGGGCGAACGGTTGAGTTAGGCAGATTGAAAAAGAGGCTGTTGCAGTAATCCAGCCTAGAAAGAACCAGAGCTCTGGGGACAGTGAGCTTCTGGGGGAAGGTGAGAAAATGGAGAATACCTCTGAGGAGGTGCAGCTGAAAATGGGCCTTCTTGGCGTGGTCCGTGACGTGGGGAGAGAAGGAGAGAGTGGAGTCAAAGATGACCCCAAGGTTTATTTCCTCACAAGAGAGTGAGGGGAGAGGGACAAAGGAGGGCAGCCAGAGTGAGAGGAAAAGGTGCAGCAGGGGTCCCAAAGAGAAGGATTTCAGTCTTACTGGCATTAAGGAAGAGATTGTTAGAGGCGCACAATGCCTGAATAGCGGATAGACAGTCAGGGAACAGCGAGGAGGAGGAGGAGGCCAAGGGTCACATGAAGGAGAGCTGTGCGTCATCCGCATAACACTGAAAGCTACAGGAAAGGGTAGAGATCAGGAGGGCCAAAGAGGCCAGATAGACATTTAAGAGCTAAGGTGAGAGGATAGAGCCCTGTGGAACACCACATGTGGAGACAGAGGTGCTGGAGACACCCAAGCTGAACCTGGGAGGGTTGGTCCAAGACGAAGGCTGTCAGTCACACCAGGGCCTGATCCGTGATGCCCAGGTTCTCATGGAGATGATTAATCAGGATGCCGTGGTTGGCCGTGTCAAATGCAGAGGAAAGGTCCAGGAAAACGAGGACGGCGGGAAAGCTGCAGTCAAGGTTCGAGAGCAGATCTTCACTCGTGTTCAGGAGAGCAGCGTCTGTGCCTCTGGCTGTGCCGAAGCCAGACCAATGGTAATGGTGACAACCAACAGATTCAGTGTGGAGGGTTAGCAGGGAGATAGCCAACTTCTCCAGTAGTTTGAGTTTGCCCAGGAAAGGGGTGATTGAGATGGTGCGATAGTTTGCCGGAATGGATGGGTCGGCAGAAGGCTTTTTAGTAGAGGGTGTACACAGGAGTGCTTGAGAACAGAGGGGAAAGAACCAGTGGCGAAAGAGTGATTACAGAAATCAGCCAAGGCTGACGCGAGAGAAACAATGTTGTCCTTAATGGTTGTGAAGGAACAGGGGGGACAGGATGTCCTGGATTTTAGTGGTGAAATGAGAGGCCAGAGCCATGCAGAGAGCCTTGGCCAGCTTCTTGCAGCTTTTGATAAGTTTGGCTGTGCTGTAACATGCGACAGAGATGCAGGCTTCAATATGGACCCTCTTCTTAGAGAAGATGGAGTCTGAATTGCCTTTGGAGCAGGCAGCATGCCAGTCTCAGAAAAACCAAGAAGAGTAAAAGGCACATACCACTATATTAGAACACCTAAAGGTAAAGTGGTTCACCTAAAGCCATATCGACTCCCAGAAGCCCGTAAGCAGATAGTGATTGAGGAAGGTAACAAAATGTTAAAGGCCAATACTATTGAATTATCTTTATGTCCACGGTCCTCTCCTATCGTTTCAGTCACTAAACCTGACCGTTCCTGGAGATTCTGCATAGACTCATCAAGTTAATGCCATCTCGGACTTTGATGCATATCCCATGCCCACCAACGATGACCTAATTGATAAACTCGGAGCAGCCACCTTTCTATCCACCCTAGATTTAACAAAAGGATACTGGCAAGTCCCAGTATACGGGCCAGATAAGGAAAAATAATAACACGTTTTCAACGCCCCTAAGACTATTTCAATTTAAAGTCCTTCCTTTCATCTTACACGATGCGCCAGCCACCTTCCAACACCTCACAGATCAAATTTTACAACCCTACTCTGATTTCTGTGGAACTTACATTGATGATATCATCATTTATAGTAAGACCTGGGAGGACAACTTCTTACATCTTTATACCATCAATAAAGTACTCAGAAAAGCTGGCCTAATTGCAAACCCAGCTAAGTGTCGATTGGCCCCATCAGCCACGAAATACCTAGGCTTCTTCGTAGTGAATGGGAATTTACAATCCCAACATGAGACGGTAAAAGCGGTCTGGGATACGCCAACCCCTAAGACCAAATGAGATCTTATACCTTTTCTCTGTTAATAGGATATTACCGTAGGTTTAACCACAACTTTTTGGATAAAACAGCCCGGTTAACAGATAAACTTAAAAATGCCGAACCCCAGAAACTTCAGTAGAACAAAGAGGATGAGATATGCTACAATACCCCGAGACAAACTCTGTGCCAAAACCTGATCCTAAAGGTAGTGGACTTTTCTAAAGAGTTAAATCTTGCAAACGGATGCCTCCCTTAAAGGATTAGGAGCAGTCATATCCCAGGTTTTAAATGGATACGAACATCCCATACTATTCACCAGCTGCAAACTGTTACCACAGGAAAGTAATTATTCTGTGTAAGAGCTAGATGCCCTGGCCATCAAATGGGCCATAATTCATCTTAGATAATACCTCTTAGGACATACATTTACACTTGTTACAGATCACTCACCCCTAGTTTGGATTAGCCAATGTAAAGAGTCTAACCCTCGGGTCACACAATGGTTACTAGACCTACAAACATATTTTTTCACAGTGGAACATCGAAATGGAAAAGACCAGGGAAATTTAGATTTTCTTTCCCGTTTCCCCTATGAAAGAAATGTGGCTACATCGCATGGAGGAAGGGTATGTGAGAAACCTGAAGTTGTCTCCCTGACTAGTCCCCGGGGATCTGTCATCCAGGTGGCCAGGAGAATAGCATCGCTATTGGATCTAGTTGCTGGCGGCGGACCAGTGAGGGAGGATCATCTGGATGGGGGAGTCCTTAGGGAGTTGAAGTGGGACACCGACCGGTGAAACGCGGTATCCCCCTTCTTCCGACAACTTTTCCCCAACCTACCACGTAGGATACACGCTTTTCCGACGTGAACACTTACGCATATTACGAAGGAAAACAGACACTCAAGCTATTTACCTGACATGTTCCAACACCAGGGTCAGGCAAAGTCAGGCAATTGACCAGAACCAGACACACACCTGACTGCCCTTTCCCTTCCACACACAAATAAAAGGTGGAGCACAATACGAGAAAGGAAGCCCACATGTCCAGGGAGCTAACTCAGCACAGCAGTTCCACAGGAGAAGAAAGACGGTGCATACCAAGAGGTGTGATAAGGAGAGAAGCGACATTGCCCTTTCCGACCAAGGCCTGTGAAGCCTCCGCAGAAGGAAATGAAAGACTGAACAATAGCCAGAGTGTGTTGCAGGAGATGTCAGCGGTACACAAGACCCTCCTCCGCTGATAACCAAGCCAGGGAGAGACTCATCTCTGTGGTACCAACCTTGACTCCAACAAGAAAGAAAGGCAAGTAGTTCCTCACAGCCGGTGAGTCAAGGAGAGAATCGATAAGAAACCAAATTGTGTTGAACGAAAAGTAGCAAAAGGCTAATTGAACTTTGAAAGCATAATTTGGGATTGATGTGAAAGGGGGAAAACCAGCACCAGAGGAGTCCAGCACCACGTGGGTGCTTACTCAGGAAACTCTGGGCGATTACCAGATTATTGAAACTACCAGAACCAGAAAGCCTTGGAAAGGCGAGAAGAAGCGTCAAAGTGGTCCTATAGGAGTCTTGTAAAATGCTCTGTACTGTCGAAAGTCTTTGACTGACAGATTATTGTGAAGCTAAGGGAAGTGAATTAAACCCTGCATCGTAAGAGTTGAATGAGAAAAGGTACGATTGACAGATTGGCAAACATGAATCGGAACGAGGGATGCAGATAAAGAGGGGACAAAGTCGAAAGTCCTGAAATACAGTGTGTTGACAAGAGTGAACCCGACCGAGGGATGTTCACAGTGAACTATTGAAAAAGACATTAAGATTTGTGAAGGTCACAAGGAAAATTGTGTTGAAAGCCATAGTGAACCCGGCTGAGGGAGGCTGAAAATTGAAGGGTCTGAGCCCAGAAGAGGGTGACTCAGGGAGGTGGGAAGGGGGGAGGAGGGGGAGGAGGGGACACATCACCCAATGTATATGTGAAAAGGAACTATTTTGTTCATTAGTCGAATACATCAGGCCCACGGCGGCAAGAGACATTTTGATAGAAAAGAAACCCAACCACTGTATGTCCTGAATTGTTCGCTCGTGCTGGGAAAGCTCAAGCGTGTGCTGTGCTCCAAAGTCCCACCTTGTCCCGTGCTGAAAACGTGGGGAAGGAAGACCTCAGGTGCTGCATCCTGACTTATCATTTGGGAACATTTCCTTCTTTCTTAAGAACATTATCCAACACTTTTTAGTATTTAGCTTAAGGATTGGCAATAGGTTTTTCTTACAATAGGCCCTTTTATTTGACACAACGCCACTGGGATTGCCTTATTATTTGATGGTCGAAGCTTGCTTCCATCTTAGATTGAGGTTTAGATCAGGCGTTTTTCCAACCTACATTTGCAGTTTAATAAACACCCTTGAACTGTGATCACTTGTGTCTAACTGGTGCCACCATGAGTTCCTTACACTAATCAGCATCAAATAATATAAACACATCTCTGCATCCTAAGGGAGTTGTATTGGCTTCCAAAACCATCCTGGATAGCCTTTAAAACAGCTTGTATTAACATACAAAGAAACCCAAGCACTAGCCAAAACACTGACCATCAACCTTGCCAAGAGTTCAGTTTTTTCCTAGTGAGACTTGCACTATTTAAGTGTCTCATACTACACCAAGCTTCCAAAATTAAACTGATCCCGTCCACGTCTATCGACATGCACTGTATTTCAGCAGACACAATCACCATCATTCTTGAGGCACAAGCTTAGGACTATTCACAATATAAAAAAATACTTTATGGAAAGCAGTATTACCCCATTATTAAGGCAACACTAGCCCTTCCAATTGCAGCCTCACCCACATATTTTCCAGTCGTGTGTTACGACAGAGCCAACTATGCTGTTTCAACAAGAAAATGTATATATTCTTTGTGCCTCCCACCTGGGATTCAAACTGGAGTCTGTTAAGTACAGTGACAGGTAAGGGTGAAGCAGGATGGCACACTGGGAGCAACAACAGCAAACTGAACATCATTCATTCATGAGACATAAAATACGCATGAATATGGGGGGCGATGGCTTAGGGTTTGATGCATATTCACTCAAACCTGATGACTGGCAAAGTGGGACGAGGAGGAGTAAGCTAACAGG
The DNA here is from genome assembly GCF_040938575.1 of Ambystoma mexicanum. NCBI lineage: Eukaryota > Metazoa > Chordata > Amphibia > Caudata > Ambystomatidae > Ambystoma > Ambystoma mexicanum. Next base: position 1,148,860,423 of record NC_090932.1, read on the forward strand.
AAGATGCAAAATGCTAGCAGCAACTGAAGCTGGTTAGCGAAATACTGATACTCTAATAACAAATACTGTTAGCATAGGTGTGATGAAGTGATGTTCTCAAGTCTTTCCATTGAAGCTGGTCTGGATTTGGGATCAGATATCGCCCAGAAATAAAACCCCAGGAAGTTGACTCCTATGACACAGCTGTTAGTAACGACAGTGTCAGGAAATAACAGTGTAGGAAGGCACAGAAGGGAAGGTTAGAGAGGAAGACGGAAGGAAAAGCATGAGGAGGTTGATAGAGCCAGAAGTCCATGCACCAAACCTAATTGGCCACAGTCAAAAAAATAGGTTGATCCTGGGAGTGGACCTGTATATGGCACAGAATCACTAGGACATGAAAAATGTGCTGCATGATTTTGAGATATGCTGCAAACGGAAAGGAATGACTCACATTTGATGTAATTGGACTCCATGTGATCGAGAATTTAATGGTTGATGTAACTTCAGGAACTTTGGTGCAAGCAGAGGATATAAGGCAGTGGCTTGTTGGGTCTCCAGAGTTTGCAGTGGTTATCCTCAATAAAGGAATGACATACAGAGCTTTGAAGGATTTAGGAACAGTACCCAGTTATTGAATGAAGAGTGAATGAAAGAGGAGGGCAAGCGAAGGTTTTGATACAGCATTGTAAAGCTTGACTATGCTTGTGAATTCTTTGTTTGGAAGTAGCAGACGGCTTCCAGGGACCCTGGGGGTACTTTGTAGGGTGATGGTTCAGTTGTGTGTTAGGATGTTGGTGTTTCCTGGTTTTCTTTATGGTAGTGAAGCAGTGAAATGTTATGGTTGAAATGGGCAGAGATGGAGTCAGAGTTATTGTAGTGTAGTGTTACAGGAGGAATTGTGAAAATGTCCTTCCAAAGTGCATACGCAGAAAGTATGCAATGCAAGTCGTTTTTTGTGTGTGGTCTTTGCATTCTCTACACTTGAGACAGCTGTCAGTCAATAGTAAGCAGCTTTGTCCAATGTGTGGTCATTTTCCCTCCAGATTTGCTCCATCCTTGTATTCCCTTTCTTGAGGTTAAGAGTATGCCATGTAGTGGCATTTATTTTGAAGTGATGGAATGGCTTATTTGGGGCTATCTTATATGGATATTGCAAACCCTCTGTATGGGGTAATCTGTCAGGGTTTCCCAGGTAGCTTGGTGAGGTGAAGGGACATTAGGAGATCGTCCAGCTTGATGTGCTTGCATGGTCAAGCTGCCAGTGCGGCCTTGGTGTTTTTGGAAATAAATGCAGTCTGGATGAGTATGGTGCATGGAATAGTACAGTGGACAAACAAGGGTAGAGCAAGAGGCTGCCACTGTTAGATTCTTGCTTGAGAGAAGTCCATCCAATGTGTGACTGCACAAGTCGTTCCACTCACTAGTTGCTTCAGGTAGAGGGCATCCACGCTTCCTAAGAGAGCGTGTTGGAAATATTCCTTTTTTACCATGAGTGCTGGGAATTGATTTATCAAGAGAGTTAGCCTCCATGCTCAAAAGAATTGCAGACTTCAATTTATGTAGAACAGGAGCAGCATGAGACACTCATATTTCCCTTCTACAGTGGTCTGGTGCTGGGTAATCCATTTAAAGGTCAAGTGTGGCATTTTGCTTGGATATGGGACTAGTCAACTGAACACTACCACGTCAAGTGTTCTGCAAGTGCAATGTAACAGTGCTCGGTGCTGATCACCCTGGTGACCATGCAACTTACTCCTCATAGTGACTCTTATACATAGTCCACTTTTGTGTTAGAAATGTGAAATGTTTGGATCATGGTGAGAACACTGAAGAATTCTGCAAGCACGGCCTCAGCAGGGCCTTGCAACTCCTTCAATTCCAGCCACTTCCCCTTCCCACCAACGCAGAGATTAATCATTTTATAACTTGGATACAACTCTTGCCCATTGCAGAAGGGGATGAGGAGCCTTTGGGTCTAGGGAGGGATACGTTTTGAATAGGGTTCTGGAAAACAGCAAATGAAATGTTCTTGAGTACATACCCTCCAACGCATTGGCTCTCACAGAGAAGCACAAAGCACTGCTGGGGATATGGTGTGTCAAAATTGAATGTGGCATTGTACTGGGAAAATGAGCAGTGACCCTACGGTCATTCACAGTGACATCAGCAGTAGTTTGTCTCAATAACGCGGTCTACATAAAGTATTATTGATCAAGGGACTTTCATTATCAACTCTGAGCCGTGTACCACCGATCAAATGCAAGTGTGCCTTGCAGATCCAGTGTGTGAAGAACATGCTCTACAACAGAATTTGGGGATGTGAAATAAATTGAAAACAAAAGGTCCTTAACGAAATGGAACGGAAATGCCACCTTTAGAATAAAAAGGATGAGCAGTCAGTGAGCATTAGCAGGGCTGAGCAGGACAATGTTGGATTCTACAGTTGAATGGGATTGTCACTCACTAACATGGCACACTGAAGTAACTACTACCAAGCATGCTGCTTTTCCAAGTCATGCTCATAATATGTGTAGAAAAGTAAGCTCCTTGGACACAACTGTCAGGTTCCATAAGTTAGCTTTATTCCAGTTACATTAAGATCCATTAAGATGACAAGTTATGAACCACTGGCTCCCATCACCCAGGCAGGAGCTCTCTAACTGACATACTATGGAACCTTCACTACAAGCATTCCTGCACTCACAGGTAAACATTCTCTTAGGCACATCAACATTCTCTCATACATTCCCAAGCACCTGCTTTCACACCAAGCACAATACAACAATATCCAATGTAACAAACCTGCTCTAAAGCCAACACTGAAAGCACAATATTACTGTCCAAACTAAGCTGGCACCTCAAAACCAAAGCGGTGAAACAATTCTCCGTTTGATTCCAACGGTAACATCTTTATCAAGGTTATTGTAAGCATCAATAGATGAAAGATGGACTTTCAGGAATCCAACTGAATGCCAGATCTGCTGACACGTGACACACATTAGGACTGTGGCAACCTTCAAAGGGACAATTGGACACAATAGGTACATTTTAAACTAAGCTCTCAAGGTTGACGGGATGAGCTTTATTCAGCTCTTATAAGTCACTGTTCTCAATGAATAGTTTCTTAGGCATTTATTTAGACTAATTGGTCCTCTAGTTTCTTGTACAAAAGTTACCTTCTTCGGACCTTTCATGCAGTTTCACTACTCCTTCCCATCTTCAGCACATCTTTTCTAGACTTTAGGTACTTTTCCTTCAAGCCCCTGTATTGCAGTCACTCAATGTAATCATTGCAATGTACAGTATGCACATTCCTCTATAGGCCTATTCACTGGTTCATTACGTCTTCCTACAAGTCCCAGCCTGACTGTTCTCAATATCACAGTTCACTGGTTGATGATCACTACCAGTCCCAGCATTTTATATTATCACATTTTACTGGTTTATTGTGTTCATTCTAAGTCCCAGCATGCCTTATTCTTAGTAGCAGTCTCCTCAGATAAGGACGCCATTTCAACTTGCAATCGTTTTATAGTGGGCAAAGTTCCTTATTTCCCTTTCCATCTAGTTACCACAACATCATTCTTGTTAAGATGACTTGCAAACTTTCTCAAGAGTAAAAGCTTGCATCTTTCCTGTACAAATGGTATTACACTCTCTTTCTTCGTAATAAGATATTCCAACTAGGAACAATGTCTCTGTCGCTGCAGCGTTCCTGCTCCCAGCATTTCCTGTTACTCTCGTTCTCTGTATCGCCTCTCTGTGCCAGAGTTCTTTTTTGTTTCCTGCAGCGTTGCAAATGACTGGGGTTTTCTCCTCCTCCCAGTTTAGGCCTCTTAGGCCAGTTCCTTTGCTGTTGTTCATGTGAGCGCTCTCATTCAACCTCTGGGTCATACGTCTCTGCTCTTGCTCGCAGACTCTGCTCATGTCGGATTAGTATGCATTTGCTGTACAGCTACCTTGACTGCCCCCAGTGTCTGTGGTTTCTTGCAGACAGCCTTAGTTTAGCACACATCATGGCCCACCCATTCTCAATGCGCACTGAGGGGTTTGTTATCCAACATCAGCTATTTGCCCCCTAACCCCGCCAACTAGTACCCACCAGCTGCGTTCCACCTCCTTGTCTGGTAGGTGGTTCTATCAGACTCTGCCAACTGTACACAGGAAACTCCCTTTTCCTTCTCTTTTCACATTCCGTAGTGTCTATGGATCGATCACCCAATAAGAGGGTGGGGGCGCAGACCTATATGGTGGAGGGGCAGACCGATACTTCATGTCTTGTAGAAACTTTCCTTGCCACCTGAATAATAACTAGGTTATTTTATGACAAGCCAAGAGGACCAAATGTTAGCTTTACATGAACAAGGCAGCCAAGTTCAACAATTAAGGTGACTGGTGAACCACCCCTCCACCTCCCCATTCCCTGCTGTCGAAGAAGATGCCTGCAGTCCGACAGACCAATTGGCATAGACTTCAAAAATTCCAAGTGATACAAGAACCAGAAGCAGATGGTGGCACATCAGCGTAATCAGACAAAACAACTAGGACTACTCACTGGTCTGTGCAATACCTGGGAAATTAGGGTTAAAGAAGGTGGCGAAGCCTAGCAAAACCTACTGTCGGAGTAGGAGAAAAGCACCATTGAGTAACAGGGGGCCTTGGCCCATCCACAAGGCAAACATACAACCCCTTGGCTTTAGTCGTTGAAGGTGGAAAGATCCACGGTGGGAGGGACCCACCCTTGAAAAGGAAGCAGATCTGATCGCAGAGAGATTGTGAACTTGGACCAATGGACTGCTCAGGGACTTTTTTCATGATAGGTTTTCCTGCCAGATTAATTGTAACCAGGAAAATCTCATGGGAGAGACTAGCATAAATATGGGGAGCGGTGAGAGAAAGAAGGAACCCCAGGGACGGGATAAAGGAAAAGGCAAACCCTAGAGTGGGGAAAGAAAAAAGAAACCCCAGAGTGTGGAATAAGGAAGAATGCATCAGAGTGGAGAAAAGTGGAAAGGACCCCAGCGTGAGAAGGAACAGAGGCCCAGAGGGGGGGGGGAGGCTGAGAAGACCCCAAACTGTGGAGCAAGAAAGATAAGTCTCACCAAAGAAGGAAAGAGTAACCTAGGTTTGGAAGAGAAGCAAAAAGGCCTGAATGGAGTCCCAGGATGGCACTGAAGCACAAGACGAACTGTATCCCTGGAACTGTAGACTTAGTCAAGGGCATATATTAAAGATAAACAGGGTTGGGGCTCAGAAGCCAGCAATGCCACCCTTCCAATGGGCAATTCCCAAAAGTATGCCTTGGTTGTTTTGTAATTTCCTTTTGAGCAGTAGGGAAAGAAGCTAGGTTAGAATAACATTCTTGCCCGAGGACTACATTTATGTTTAGACATCCTGACTAGCACTGTTTTACTTTACTTGTTTCTGTTATAGAGTAGGGCTAGCACATTTAGGTTTAGGGAAAGAGGAGTCTTTTATTTGTGGTAGTATAACAAAGAAATAGAAGAAAGAAAAAAAAAATAGGATTCACAGAAATCGTGCTTTTTTGCCATCCCCTGATTCGACCATACCAGAGGCAATGGTGTGATCTGCAGCTATCTGAATCTGTCTGCCCCATATATGAGAGAGTAAAGATTTTAACACCAAGGGGATAAAGTTCAGCTCAAACAGATTGATGTGGAACACAAGTCATTGATCTTATCAGAGACTAGGGTAGCAATTCAGAAGTAATACACAAATCTGTCTCACAACTCTGATTCAAGGCACAGAGAGGTAACCCTTACTAGGTAATTGCCATGGTGGGTCTACTATTCCAGATCCTCAAAGATAACCCATTATATCTAAATAATGGCCATCCCTCTACTGGCACCGAAAAGAAGCCAAATCAGTGACAAGAGTTGCATTCAGAGGCTGGCATTTTAAATCAACAGGATGCAAGATGCCTAGAGACGCAGAACAGTCCTGACCGTGATCATATGGTGTGAGTTGAAGTTTTGAACAGCTTGACAATTTTCCAGCCCCCTTTCCCTCTGGGGTTAAAGTCAAAGAATGGAAATGGGGCAGGGGTGCCCAACTGTGTGCGTTATCCCATGCTTCCCCAATAAGTGATATTTTGAGTCAGGAACGAGGGGAACTTGAGCATGATGACTAGGCAGAACAAAAGGCCAGTCATTGGATGGATGGATGGATTCCTTGGCCATCTGAGGGCCCTAAGCAAACCGTTAAAAGTATGGGTAAATGTTCACATCTTGCGTTAAAAAGAATGCATTAGAAATGAATGCCATGACCTTCATAAATACTCAGGGTGCCTTGCAGAACCCACATCGCAGCACCCTGAAAGTACTGGAATTCAAATCTGTTGGCAATAAACCACAGATGCATTTTGTGGGAAGGACACTTGCTTTGTGGCGATAAGCAATGTGATGAATCCTGTGGAGTCGTCGTGAATTCCCCAGTGGCGACCCTCTCGCATGTGGCCAGGAGACAGCAGCTGCTACCTGATCCTGACCCTGGGTGTGGATATATGAGGGAAGATAACTTGGAAGAGGACAACTACCGGGGGGACGCTTTGACTATCAGAGAAGAAGCAGTATTCCCTCCCCTTCCCCAGGAAAAAGACCAGCTGACACCAAAGACCTTAATGACATATTGTCAGCTAACAGTGCCCACTTGTAGAGGAAGTGAAGAAACCTTTCTCCAAACTTCTCTGCCCAGAACTACACCTTTGACTCAAACACCCACAACCCACATATGGCCTCCTTTGTTTCAGATATCCCCTTATCTAAGATCCCTAAGAAAAACACTGTTAAGAGTCAACAAATACACAACAGCCTTTTCTGATATGCCCTTATGTGAAAACTCGATAGAGAATCCGATAAGAGTTGAGAATCCAATGTCATCCATGGACACCAACTTCCATAACCAATCAGGTACTGGGACAAGGAAGAGGAGGAGTAAGGGCTTTGAGCTAAGGAACAGGAAGTATCACAAGCAGACCAGTAGTTTTGCCATACCTTCAGTGCGCGGGACATTTAAAGCTGGAAAACACATTATGGAAGGGAGATGTGCAGGAGAGGATGTTAAGCTGCAGATCATGACTCGTGAACACGGAAGAGGCCACCGGAACAGAGGAAGAACAAGTACATGCAAGCCAAGAAGGTCGTGGAGCTCCTAGAGGTCAGACAGCTCGCTAAAGAAGCACTCTTCATTCCCAAACTAAAAGGGAAGCCGGCGAGTCACCACAGAGCCACGTAAGCAGCTGGGAGAACGTCCGCAAAACTCCCAATGGAAAGTGGATGAAGGAGCCATGGCGCAACTGCGTGAAGGCATCGGAAACAGACCGCTCAAAGCAGTAGGGGACCCCAGGCCATTCCGAGAAGAGCAAGAACACAGATTGTTTGAATGTTACGAAATTGCTAATGTGGGCAAATCCCAAAGATTACAAAGTCAATATCCAGTAAGAAGAATGTTTGAATGCCGTCAAGACAAAGTCCAAAGGCAAACCCAATACATGTATTTATTCTTTCATTTATAAAGCAGACAAAAAACACAAAGGCATCCAGGCGCTGTTACGGGTACCAGTCACTTATGCAGGGCAGAACAAAGACAGTTCAATGAGCAGCAAGTCGGTTACAAGACCCGATCTGTAGACAATCACAAGCTATGCAAACAGGTTCATGAGATGCCAATGTGGGGGAGAGGTTTGAACAAGCATTGTCAAAAGATAGATATACCAAGCACCTCACGGTATATGCTGTTTTTAAATAACTAAAATACTGAGTAATACAAACGAAGCCCTGGCAGGCGTGTATAGCAGGCATTCTACAAAGCTACAAGAAGTTTCACAGAAAGACTTACACAGAACTTTATTGCTTAGACAAGAACTTTGTGAGTCTAAAGGAACTGTTTCTTCAATCCTATTTGAAGAATCGAAGGGAAGGGAAGCATCCTTTGGGTCCAAGGGCCTTTTACACCTTGGATAACATTTTCGTTGGATTTATTACTTTTGAATTTTGAACACTTTTGCCATCATCAAACAAAGACATTTCCTTGCACCCTTTGTTATTTTGTTTATAGTGCGAGGTCCAGGATAGGACAGATTACTAGTTGTGGACTTTCTGACACAGACAGGTCCTTAGTTTTGCTTTCTAGGTATGGACATTCTTCTTTATAATAGGGATAGAAAGGTATTTCCCCAACCTCTTTTCATTTAATAAAAGTCTGTTTGAAAACATGAACACCCTGTGTCCACCTCTCATTGCTGACCCCTCACAGCATTCTCAGATCGATCCTGGGTACAGAGACACAAGCCCAGCCAGCAAGACCAAACTTGGTCTCAAAATTCAGTAGTGGCTTTTTGGTGTCAACATCTTTTGAGCGGGCAAGTAAACCTGCTGGCACCCAAGATAAATCTAGCAGAACCAGAATCTCCCCTTGATAAATTTACACAAATGTGCTGCCCTAAGTCATCTATCCAATCATAAACCAGGAATCCTAAGGTTTTGGATGCCAGCCAGTCAGGTTTGCCCCAAATACCAACCAACCAACCAACCTTTCAGGTACTCACCCCAGGATGCGTAATGTCCAACCTAGGGCTGGGAACAGTCTAAACCACTCCAATCCACTATGGAGGATGCAGGGATGGGCTCGGTGAGCCACTGGGCTGTCATTTTAGGCTTCCAACAGGATTGCCCATGTCAAATGGAGGACCAAAACCAAAATGGCAGATAGCAGGATTTAAAAAAAACATGAGAGCCCCAATGGTTAAGATGATGGTATATTTGGCTACCGATGCAGTAATTCGGCTTGCATCTCTGGTGAAGGCAAAACCCCTGAACCAGGAGCAGTATAGTGTACCATTGGACAATATACTAAAAAAGGCTTGTGGTGGCAAAGGGAGTTCACTAGAAGTCCCCGTAACCACAACACAAATTCAGAGATCCAAAATAACCCCTGGGGAAAAAGCAGAAATTATAGGTGTCCCCTAACAATAGGGATAGCAGAGCCCCCAAAAGTGGAATTCTGCCATAGGAAAGAGGTTAAGCATGAGACAGCAAAGTGCATCAAGTGGCGATTGATTGAGAGGACATCAGAGATGTGTGCAGAGGGATCAGGAGTGAAAGAGGGGAAGGAGATGATGATTTGAGTGTCATCCACAAAGAAGTGACGGGAGAACCCAAAAAAGGAGAATTGTTGTTTGATGGAGGAGGTATAGATGATGATGTTTACCATGGTGAACAGAGGTTAGACAACTTGAGAAATAGGTATGACTTTTTCCATAGTATCTGCTATGGAATCCAGACTGGAGACTGTCACAGAGTTCACCAAGATGAAGGTGAGTGAACAGAACACTGGGGTCTCAGGTGCCGCAGGACCCGAAGTTAACACTGCTGGGGATTTTGGAAGAGGACAAGTTCACAAAATACAAGAAGGTGTTTTTATCTGTGACAATTGGAGTGATCGAAAAGATCATTGTAGCAATGTGGGGTTCGTCAAAGCGCCCTCAGCATAACCATTGGACTGCAGAGGTGGATAGGTGCATTCCTTTGGAGAAAAGAGTTTAACAGTGCAGGGAGCTGCCCCCAAAAACTTCAGTAAGTATGAAGAAAATGGGAGAGGGAGGGTTAAGGATGTCCCTGCACTCTGGGGAGAGGTTGGATGGGTATTACCAGGGTATTTCGTTGCTGCTTTGTTATTGGCTTTTTGCAACACTACTCCGATGATGTCTAATCAAGCAATGATGCATGTATTTTGTCCTGTTATCTTTTGCAAAACAATAACAAGTTATATATAAAAAAAGATGAAGGTAAGTGGAGAGCCTGTGAAAGCCTCTCAAGGTTTTTTTTTTATAGTGAGGGAGGTGAGGAAAAAGGTTCACAGTTAGCAGGTTTGTTGAGGTTTACCGAAGGCTGCTTGAGGATCATTAAGATAGTAGCAGTCTTGAAGCAGGAAGGAAAGACCACAAAGATAAGGGACACATTAAAAAGATGGGAGAGAGATGTAAAAGATTCAAGCTCCTTGACTGCCTGTGGGGCAAACTAGTCAACTGGGGCTCAACATGGTTTGGGTGCTGTGACGAAGTTAAGGAATTCGCCCCTTGCCCCAAAGGGGAGCAGCCCCCTGTGAGGCTAGGGCGGTGAGCCCACTTCGCAAAACAAACTCCCTAGGGGTTGAGGCAAGTGGAAACTCAGGAGAGTCTCACCCTTTGGGCACAAGGACTCCTGTTCCTATGAGGAACTCCCTAATACATCCCCTGGGGTGGCATATAAGGGATCACCCAATATGAAGAACTGTATAAAACTCAGACTTGACTAAGGGTCATACACATTGGTACGGACAAGAAAGAGGAGTGGTCTTTTTAAAATTAGAGTTTTCGCTGATGTAAAAAATACTGTGCCGACCGGTGAAATGTCAGAAAACCAGGGCAACCCCAGTTCTGATAGCCTCCTTACAACCACTACCCATCATCGAAATTCCATTCTTGCAGATAGCGATGGACAAAATAGGCCCCTAGAAATGTCTAGATTGAGAAACCGCTTTATCCTGGATTACATTCGTTATCCAAAAACATTTCTCCTGCGCAACATCATGCAGGAAATATTAAAACATTTATTACACTTTCTATCAAGAGTAGGATTTCCAAAGGAGATCCTCACAGATCAAGGCACAACCTTCATTTCTCGATTAATGCAAAGGGTAAAAGAATTGCTTAATATCAAAACCCTGAGAATGTTGGTTTACCATCCCCAGAATATTTGTCAGAACGTATCAACCAGATGTTAAAAGGAATAGTGCGCTCAGAAATATTTTTGTCCCGAGGGTTCGGGCATGTGCTTTTCAGCATACATTGATCAATCGCACAAACATTTCCAATGTACCTTACCGTAGTTTTCCTCTTTTGTACACATGCAAAATCAGGCAGCAGGGCGCGGCCTTCTTGTGATAATCCGATCAGTTGCTGCATCGCCTACGGTGGACTGCCCTGGCGGCACTAAATCATATCCCGCACCCCTGAGCCTGACATCACTAGACGCGTACCGGCCATTTCACAATGCCAAAGCACGTCTTGGGTCAACATTCTCTGCGCCTCAGCTAATGACGGGTCGCCATGGAAATGGCAGGACGCCCCTTTCCTCAATAAGTATAAACAGATCGCTTCACAACAGACATCATCAGATTTTCTTTTCCATTCCTCTCACTGTATTTCTTTGAGTATTCTGTGCCTCGTTTCTGTGCTTTGGTCAGCTACCTTTGTTGCTTGTAGCCCGTGCAAACAGATACCAGTACCATTACTATAAATTATTTTCGTTTGTTTCCCCCACAATGGCAACAATACAGCCCTACCAGTACTAGCCGGAGTATTCCGAGGCAGAATTACTCGAAAGAGAAAGATATGGAAACGATGGGGCTTCAGAGGACAGTTGGGAGGACGATTCAACAGATGAAGAGCCTGGTCCTAGTCGCATGGACAGCGTTTCCACCTGGTGTACCTGCAATCGGTGCACACTAATGCCAACCGAGGAGGAGAACTGCTGCTGCCGAGAAAACTCTGGATGCTTGTCCTGCATATCGCAAGGCGAGCCACGGCTGCAATGCGTTACCGAGCTGCCAGACTTCAGGGCAGCCTGCCTCATGCGTTCCGTGCGGAGAATTTTGATGGTGCTTATGCACGAACTTCGCGCAACAGTTCGCCCTCGGAATCCAAGTAACGAGTAAGTATACTCTAGTTGTGATGTCACTTAGGCCACTACTATTTCAAGGTTGTCTCCTATATTGTCGTAACTTCAATATATCATTGTCAAACCAATTTAGTCTTGCAATTCTCTAGTAATATTTGTATAATAGTTGTTCAATATTGTACAGTGTTTAGGTAGCATTTGCACTGGCAACAATGCCATTGGATACAAGAATGGTCATTGGCAACTAAGGTTTAATACACTTATCTTGGTCATTTAAAAACAGTTTGTATCTTTCTCTTTCACAGGTGGTACAGGCTGGTGGCCTATCATTCATACACATGGTGGCTTCATGGGAGGCTTGGACACCGCGTTAGACGGGTAATACCAACCTGTGCCGTTGGTGCCATTAGAGACACATTCCCCAGTGACAGCGGTCAATACAGGGGATTTTCCCCTCACTGTGCAGCAACCTGAACTTTATAATGTGTAGTACATTTGTGCCATAAAATTAAGAAACAAAATAAAGCACTACAGAATCATCAGTGGTCGTTTCAGTTTTTCAGTGAATCAAGTGTGTCTCTATTCAGCAGTGTTCTGGCCCTTGTCTGCACGCCTCAGGCCCATCCATCCCCCTCTCCATTATCAAAGGCAGTTGGCACCAGTGGATGTGCGCTGCCAAAGGGGGGCTGGCAGGGGCGGGAACGGCCAAGGTGCCAAACACCATGTACACTTCAAAGGTATCTCCCGCACAGGGGCCATTCTACACATGGCCTATACAGACCCTGTGTCTCCATGCAGGATCCCCTGAAGCAGGCCGCGCCCCTGCAATCCACATAAAACCACGACATATACACGTCATTCATTCACATACACACCCTCTTCTCTAATTCTTTATAAACCACTTGATATTTATCATGAGAGCATCTTTCAGCACTGCAAGTCAACTTGTGAATGTGCTACCTGAGAACCTCCGTGACCACTGCGAATCTGCTCGTCGTCGTGCTACCTGAGAACGTCTGTGACCACTGCGACTCTATTCGTCGTCGTGCAATCTGTGAATATCTCCCTGTTCTCCTGCCACTAATTACCCTGCTTGCTGAATCTAACTGTTTGTTGGTCAAGGTAAGGGCATGTTTCCTAATCAGATCTCCTTGATCTCTAAATTTCTATCTATTTCGAGCAAACATACCCAGTAGTGTTATGTTCCATTCGTCTCACTGCCATTGACTCGAGTTTAATTTGTTATGTTATCGATATATCAATTGGCATTGAATTGCATCCTTAGCGGACTGTGTCAATATTATAAGCATGTTTCCTTTTGATGCACGATAGTACATTCAAGGGACGAGTATGGTGACCAAAACATAACTTGCATAGAAGAATGTATGGTATTATCCTTCTTTCTCACGTTTTTATGCAAAGTAATTTTCGAATAATGTTTTATTTGCGGAATTTACAATGCCTCCATGTGCGATTTTCGGTTGCCCTTCTAAAACCCATGAGAAATCAGAAGGCACTACAATGCATGTATTCCCAAAGACTGTAGATCGAATAAGAGAATGGGTTAGATATTGCGGATATGCGCTGGAAGAGCTTGAAAGTAGAGTCAAAGACGTCTTGGAGGACAAGAGGGGTGACCGATTCCGCATCTGCAGCCTGCACTCTACCCAGAATATGTACGACCCATCCATGTACACAAAGAAGAATCAACTCAGAACGACTCGAAAATTGCTCCCAAACGCAATACCGACTATTCGTTCACATGCCGCCCCAGGCGAGTCACGGTTCCGGATTTAGCTGTAGCCCTTGGGGTCATGAACAGGTAACTAAATGGACGGATTGGTGTTTTAGGTGTTTTTGTCCCTTATAATACTTACATGCCAATTATTAAGATTAGCATTTCTAAATCAAATAATATTTTCCCTTTACAACTCCATGACTATGCACTGAATATGAAGGAGCAAGATTCTGCATCCATGTCTTCCCTGGAGTCAACAACCACTTTCAGCACGTATCAGGTAGTCTTAATTAGCTATTCAGTTCCGGAATTGTTTTATGCATGGAATTTGAGATAATCTGATCATATTTACATACTGTGTCATTCGTTTACACAATGTTTCATTCGTGGATTGCTATTGATATGCACCAATGTCTGTGTCACAATGTGTGTGTTCAATTTCAATTGTTTCATCCATACTAATACAAGTACTGTGTACTGTGCTACAAGTAGATGATGAAGCTTCGACTACAATTACATCATCCATTGTTGTTGATCCAGAGCCAGAGGTATGCGTACTGACATTTCCCTCGGATAGAAAGTCGGTCCTAGATCTGATACGATTAGGCTCTGACAGTATTAGTATTATTTTGCAAATTGCTTGAGTGCAACATTTCGAAGAGTGTGCTTCGGACAGTCAACTTTGATTGAGTAAACTAGCCATCATGCAGGTGAAATCCCAAATGTATATTTTGACTATATTGACTATTTTGACTAATGACGTACACAATGTAGGGGTTTATCTGTGTAAGCCATGTGTGCGAAGGAATAATTTGATTTCGAATACAAATGACTTAAATCACTTATTTTAAATGGATACTCTTTTCTAGGGATGTATACAAGATCCAGACATAGAAGAGGAAGCATGTGGATCCGAGTCGTTGGACCAGCTTGTTGTTGCGGACGTTAAATAAAGAAGGTTTCAAAGAAAAGCAAGAAAAATAAGGTAATCTGTAAACAATTTCAATTTTTAACCAGTGTTTTGTGCTGGAGCCTTCAAAATATGCTTTTTTCTAATGTAAACTGTCCAATACTGTATATTGGATTTACATTGAACATCTTTTTCCAACCTGTCTTCTAGTTGCCCAATGGTGTACGGCCTATGCAGACACAGACAGCGACACAAATGAGAGATGCTGCTTGCCAAACTGATTTCACCATGGAGCAACTATTAATTGAGGTGCAGCATGTTCAGACTCGAGATGCATTTGCCCAATGGCCAGAAAAGGAATTTAATGTGTCCGGCAAAGCCAGCAAAATGTTTTTGGACCATTGCTACAATGCGTCTGCTCCACCAGATGAAGATGAAACTGAATGTATTGAAGATGCTTTTGAATTAGTCACAGACTACTTGACACAATCCACACCCGCCAAAAAAGGGCCACCCAAAAACCAGTCGACATTGATGTTTTCTCCGATTCAGGTTCAAGCAACAGACGCTGAAATGACAGAAGCATCAATACAATTCACCGAGGAATTAGACAAAGATCTTGACTACAGTAGGTCCAGTTTGGCTGATCTGTCAATCACAGTTCAGTCAGAAACAACATTAATGCCGGATGACAGTCTAATAAAGCAGGCCAAATACATAGTATTCGACAGCATCTTGATGGAGATTATAAAGATGCTGAAATGTGTACATTCAGTGAGAGGGGAAATATGTGGGAAGCCATTGGTGACTGACTCGTGTATCACAAGGCAGTAACCTCAAAATACATGCCACCTGTGAAATGTTCCATGAACAATTTTCAGGGTCCGCTCAACCAATACTGGGGAAACTGCCAGCTGGCAATCTACTGTGTGCAGCAGCTATACTTTTCAGTGGCTCTAGTTTCATTAAGTTGTCCAGTTTCTGTCAATTTGTGGGGCTCCATTTCATTTCTAAAACGCAGTACTACAAATATCAACGTCAATATCTATTCCCTGCTGTTAGTGAAGCTTTGAAAAGCTTCACTAACAGCAGGGAAAATTGAACAATTGTCTATTCAAAGTACATTCTCCGTAAAACGGTTCAGGCTAGCTGGCAATGGACAGTGTGACAGCCCCGCATTTTCAGAAAAGTACTGCACATACTACTTTCACATGGAAAGTAAAAGAATTGCGAGTTCGGTGGTCGTGCAGGTGTCTGAATATAAATCCTCAGTGGCCATGGAGAAACTTGGTTTTCAGAAATCACTGGAAGATGTACAATCGAGGTGAATGCAAATCGACCTCAGCCATGGATAGACACGTTTCAATAGCTAAGACAATGAGAGCGCAGTTTCCAAATATTCGCAATCAATTTGATGTATGGCACGTTGCCAAATCCATCAATAAAAAAATCTCAGCTGCAGAGAAAAAAAAAGTTCTGAAAGTATTTCACAGTGGTCCCAGTCTTTCAGGAACCATCTTTGGTGGAGCTCCAAAATTTGTGATGGGCCTGTGGAAATTCTACTAGAAAAATGGCGGTCACTGATGCACCACTGTTCCAACGTTCACTCTTGGACAGAAAACCAACATTTCCACTAATGTGAACATGGCCCTTTGTCGCCGGAGCAGGAACGGAAGAAGTGGTTGATTCCATCTTCGCCTCCACACAAAGCCCGTAAGAAGATTGTGTTTGATAAAACTATCAAGAGATCTGAAGGGACTCACAGCATTCTGTCACACGGGAGATTTGGAGATGTTCCACAATATGTGCCTAAAGTACAGGCCAAAGAGATTGCATTTCGGCATTCAAGGGATGAAATATAGGGCCTTACTAGAGGTATTAGCACATAACGAGAATGTAGGCTGTGAACAATAGAGGACTGCGGGAATCCTTTGGATGCTTCGCTACACTATGGCCTTTACAAAAGGAAGCAAAAAATGGGTGGTCAAGCCAGTATACAAGAAAATGGAATTTAATTTTGTGAAAGATCTTATTATTAATGTTTTGCAGATGCATAATCATGCAATTGCGTGCAATTTTGTTCCGAGTACACATACATTGCCACAAAACATTGCCAAAGTGCCCTGTCCACCTAAAGCAGAGCTCGTGGAACAGTTCAAATCAAGGTACAAATGATTACCATCTGTTTCTTTGATCAACAATGTTTTTATGAAGTGTCCAAATAAAGCATCCAATTTGTCTGTTAAAATGTATCCTTTTTGTTACTTTTTTTTTCCAACTAGTGCAGTTTTTACAATTACCTTACAATGCAACGCTGTGCTTTCACAGTTCACAGTTTCGTTGAGCTACTGTGGGACCGTCACTGATCGTGGGAGGGCCACATGGATAATAGTTTGAAAGAAACTTTGCGGTTCGGAAGTTGCATTACCATACAGTTGCCCAAACAGCTGAATAACTGCTCGTCCCACAAAAGGGATGAGACCTAGGCTACATAAGGGAAGGAGGCCATGACATAAGTAGAGGTGGGGCTATTGCTAGACACTTTGGCTCCTTTTTGTGTACCCTCTACTCCAATTTTGGAGTAGGGCACATTCTGTCAATGCCAAGTTTCACCTACCCCTCAGCAGCGCCACGATCATCGAGCAAGGACAGCCCCCACATTTTTCCTCCTGTGCCCGTGCATCACAATTCCAGTTATCATGGATGCAGTGAGCCAAGATGTTGCAAACTAAGAATGTATCTACATTCTGAGTGAAGGTCACCAGCTTTGAATGTTTGCTTGCGAGCTGAGGAAGCCCACGCATCGCGCGCACACACAGTATAAGGTTCAATTGAATTTTGACCTTGAGAGAAAGGGACCATTCCGAAAGGAATTGAATCAAAGGAGGGGTGTAATAATGTACGATATGATAAGGTTCTCCATTCCAAAACTGGATTAAGGAACATGTAAGTTCAGTTTATGAAAAATCGTTGATGCGAACAGAGTCTGCGTTACGGTCTGAGTTACGCCAAGAGAATGGAAATGCCGAATATAACGTAAGTTTGACTTTCGACGATTTTATACAAGAACGAGCATCAATTTATCATTAGCTGACTGTTATTGCTTGGTTACATTGTACTCGTTTGTTCTCTGTGGCATATTGCAATGAAACGCAAGTACAAACTTTGTGTGTACTGGTCTTTCTACCGGGCACATGGGCAGTCAAGCATCGAGATGCAAGTAGACCACCACTCGGTTCCCCCAGGTTCAACGCTAATATTTCATTAAAATGCCATCTATGTGCACCTCGAATTGTAACGTCAGCTTCCCTATCCAGTTTAGAGCTGAATATACTCCATAGCACTATCCTCGGAAGCAAATTGTGCAGTACTTTCCACATTGTTTTCTCTCTGTTCACATTGTTTTACGCCTGTGCTAATCGTTCGTTTTAACTCGATGAAGAATTAGTAAAATGATAAATTGTAATAAAGATCGGCTACTGAGACACATTTCTATTAAGTTTTCCAAACAGGTACATCCTGCCATTCTGTGATTGTCATCGATTCCAGATAGCAACTGATGGTTTCTTCTACCGGCAGCTGCAGTTACATGTCAATAACTGGATATATATGACTCTTTTTTGGGACGATCGCCAAGTGCTGATATGCGCTTACGCGGTACCAGCCATTAGGAGCGACACAACATCCTTTACGGTGGTCTAGCCCCAAGTTGATGCACAAGACCTGCAATTCACTGTGCAACCAAAGCGCTTCTTTTACCCAAAACGAACACCTTGTGTACCCAAAAGGAACACCACGTGACTCACGTTAAACATTTTCGGATCGAGAGCAAAGAAAAAAAATTCAAATTTCATTGAATATGGCAATAGCTGGATGTTCTCGGAGCTTTTATTGTGAAATTAAAGTACTTTACAAATTGTACAGTCTTGCTGTTTCCTTTGAAAGTACAGTTTTATATTCCGAATTGTGACTCGCTGTGTTGTGAGATGATGTGTGTTGATTTCCGGGTTCTGCGTCACGTCACGTAGGTGATGACTGGGCGCGTTTGGCTACTCTGCCCAGTAACGTCACGGAGAAAGGCGGAGAATATCACTAGGTTTGGTGATGTCAGACTCCGGGGCGGGGGATATGATTTAGTGCCGCAAGGGCAGTCCTGCTTGGGCGATGCGGCAACGGATAAGATTATCACAAGATGGCTGCGCCCTGCTGCCTGATTTTGCATGCGTACAAAAGAGGAAAACTAAGGTAAGATGCATTGGAAATGTTTGTACAATCGATCAACGTATGCTTAAAAACGCATGCCCAAACCCTCGGGACAATAATATTTCTGAGCGCATTATTTCTTTAAAGAGAATATTGAAGAGACGGGTGGAAGCAGATGGGAAAACTGGAATGTCATGATACCCTGGGCAATTTATTTGGTCCAGAAAACCGCACAAGCTTCACTGGGATATTCACCATTCAAACTACTATATGGGAGGGAACCCCCTGAGATGTGTTAGACATGCTAAAGGAAACTTGGGAAGAGAGGAGTCTCTTCTACCAATTCCCCAAAACGCCCAGAAACTAAAACCCCATAGGGCCACGGAGAGAGAAATTGTAAAGAAAAACCAGAGACAATCTCAAGAACATCGAGCTGTCTACAATAAACACGTAGTAACTCAGTCCTTCTCAGTTGGACAATCAGTCTTAGTTCTCCTTCACACTTCAGAGAATAAGATGTATTTCTAAGTGGTATGGTCCATATGAAGTCTTGGGGAAAAAATGTCCCTTAAACGCATGGTCTAGTAAAAAATGTTATTGTCCCTATGGGTCGGCCACATTTTTTTAAGCCTAAGTGGCTCGATTTTAGAAAACTTTCCTATGGACCTTACCCGAGTTTTCGTCCATTAAACGCACGTGAAAACAAGCACCAGGGAGCCGCCATTTTCTGATAATCCTATCTTTTCCCCGATCGCCCTGGCTGACCTGCTTTTGCGGCACTAAATCAATTCCCCCGCCCCTGAGCCTGTCATCAGCAGACTCGTACCACCCATTTCCCAATGCCAAAGCATGTCTTGTGTCAACATTCGCTGCTCTTCAGCTAATGACGTGTCGCCATGGAAATAGCAGGACGCCTCTTTCCTCAATAAGTATAAACAGACCGTTTCACAACACACAGCAGCAGATTTTCAATTCCATTCCTCTCTCGGTGTTACTTTGAGTATTCTGTGACTCGTTTCAGTGCTCTGGTGAGCTACCTTCGCCGCTTGTAGCCCGTGTGAACAGATACCAGTACCACCGCTATAAATTATTTTAGTTTGTTTAACACACAATGGCTACAATAATGCCCTACATGTACGAGCCCGAGTATACCGAGGAGGAACTACTGGAAAGGGAAGCACGCGAAAACGATGGGGATTCGGACGGCAGGTGGCAGGACGAATCAACAGATGAAGAGCCTGGGCCTAGTCGAATGGACGGCGTCTCCACCTGGTGCACATGCAATCGGTGCGAGCTAATGCCAACTGAGGACTAGAACTGCTGCTGCCGAGAAAACTCGGGATGCCTGGCCTACATTTCGGAAGGCGAGCCATGACCGCAATGCATCACCGAGCTGCCAGACTTCAGGGCAGCCTGCCTCACACGGGCCGTGTTGAGAATAATGATGGTGCTTATGCACGAACTTCGCGCAACTGTTCGTCCTCGTAATCCGAGTAACGAGTAAGTATACTCTGCTTGTCATGCCACTCCTATTTCATGTTCTTCTACTATATCCAAAATTACATCTACATATCATTGTAACGCATGTAAGTCGTTCAATAGTGTGCATTGTCTCGATAGCATTTGTCAGTGCAGAATGCCATTAGTTATAAGAATTGTCATTGACAACAAACGTTTATTAAACTTATCTTGGTCATTTAAAAACAGTTTGTTTCATTCCTTTTCACAGGTGGTACAGGCTGGTGGCCTATCGTTTCTTTACATGGTGGCTCCACGGGAGGCTTGGACACCGCGTTCGAAGAGTGATACCCGCCTGTGCCGTTCGTGCCATTAGAGAAACGTTCCCGAGTGACAGCGGTCAGTACAGGGGATTTTCTCTCGCTGTGCTGCAACCTGACCTGTATAATCTTTAAAGTCTTGTATTTTTGTGTCATGAAAGATACAAAATAAAACACCACATATATTTTAACAACGGTTGTTTCGATTTTTTAAATGAATCAAGTGTGTCTCCATTCAAGGATGGACGTCAGACATCTGTGCTCCAAATGGGTGAAGGTCTGGTCGCTGTGAAGCAGGGTGGTCACTATCTATCTAAGCTAACATAACATTCTCGATAATGCATGCACTAAATAACACTTGTTCAAAGTCTTTCAGTGGGTTATGTCTCTATAAAAGTCACACATATGTCTATACTAACAATTACCATTGGATTATACAGGCCTTAGGGTCTTGACCACTATAATACACCGGTTGAAGTGTGGGTCTGTGCTCACAAGAATCTCCGGTATGTGGCATTTGTTATTTATAAGCAACGATATACTGATATAAAGGTGGTTCGCGCCAGTGGATGCACGCTGGCATGGGGGGCTGTCAGGGGCGCGAAAGGCCAAGGTGCCAAACTACATGTGCACTTCAAAAGGTGTCCCACGCCAAGGGGCCATCAGTCACATGGCCTCCTCAGACCCCGTGTCTCCAGCCAGGCCTCCCCTTGAAGCAGGCCGCCCCCCTGCAATCCACATAAGTGTGTCTCCATTCAGCAGTCTTCCTGTGCCTTATCTGCACACCCCAGGACCATCCATCCCACCCCCCTGTATCAAAGGCGGTTCGCGCCGGTGGATGCGCGCTGGCATGGGGGGCTGTGAGGGGCGCGAAAGGCCAAGGTGCCAAACTACATGTGCACTTCAAAAGGTGTCCCACGCCAAGGGGCCATCGGTCACATGGCCTCCTCAGACCCCGTGTCTCCAGCCAGGCCTCCCCTTGAAGCAGGCCGCCTCCCTGCAATCCACATAAGTGTGTCTCCATTCAGCAGTCTTCCTGTGCCTTATCTGCACGCCCCAGGCCCATCCATCCCACCCCCCTCTATCAAAGGCGGTTCGCGCCGGTGGATGCGTGCTGGCATGGGGGGCTGTCAGGGGCGCGAAAGGCCAAGGTGCCAAACTACATGTACACTTCAAAAGGTGTCCCACGCCAAGGGGCCATCGGTCACATGGCGTCCTCAGACCCCATGTCTCCAGCCAGGCCTCCCCTTGAAGCAGGCCGCCCCCCTAAGACCACGACATACATACGTCATTCATTCACAAACACACCCGTTTCTAATACTTTATAAACCACTTGATATGTCTCATGAGAACATCTTTGTGCTTTGCAAGTCAACTCCTGAACGTGTTACCTGGCAACCACTGAGATCTACGCTAATCTGCTCGTCGTCGTGCTATCCGTGAACTTCTGTGACCGCTTTGAGCAAACCCATCAGTGTGCTACCTGTGGCCACCCACCTCTCCTGCAACATAATGCTCTGCTTGCTGAATCCAACTGTTTGTTGGTCAAGGTAAGGCCATGTATCCTAGTCACATTTCGCAGATTTTTAAATTTCTATCTATTTGCGAGTTGAATACACAATAGTGCTAGGTTCATTGGTCTCATTGCTATTGACTTGAGTTTCCATTGCTATGCTATCAATAGATCTATTTATTTTCATCTGTGTCTATTGTCATCGAATTGCACCCTTCGGGGGTCCAGTCTATAATGTAAGCATGTTTCCTTCTCGTGCAATACAGAACATCCAAGGGATGAGTCACATGTTCAGTTTTTAGTCACACCATTTATACATTTCTGCAACTTATGCAAATACTAAGCCGCACATAATGAACTGGTCTAGTTCCTGCGACCAAAACAAACCTTGCATTGATCATTGTATGATTCATTTACTTTTGTATCAAATCTTTATTCTTGAATATTGTATAATAATGTCGATATTTACTTTTCAGATTTATCAACAATGCCTGCCTGTTCGATTAGCGGTTGCCCTTCGAAGACCGATGCTAAATCTGAAGGCACTACAATGCATGTATTCACGAAAACTGTTGATCGAATAAGAGAATGGGTCAGACATTGCGGATATCCACTGGATGAGCTGGAAAGTAGAGTCCAACAAGTCTTACAGGACAAGAGGGGTGATCGATAGCGCATCTGCAGCCGGCACTTTTCCTTGGACATGTACACAACATCTTGGGTAACAAAGGAGAATAAACGGCGAACGACACGGAAATTGCTCGAAAACGCTATTCCAACTCTATTCGTCCACATTCCGCCACCGGTGAGTCAAGTGTACGGATTTAGCTTTAGGCCTTGCGGTAGTGTGTAGGTATCCGAACAGATTAATTGATATTGTAGGTGTTCTATCCCTTGTAATAATTTCGATATTGATATGAGTGTATAGTTTTTTGAATAATGACATTTACCAATATATTCTTTTTCGATTTCATAACCCACAAACGCAATGTATATATATGGGAACAGGGAACTGTGCTGTATTGAGCATTTTACAAGTATTCTGTCGCCTTACATGGCTATTTTTAATATTGGCATTTCATTATCAATCATTAATTTACCTTTACAACTTCTTGACTATCCCATGAATCTGAAGCAAGAACATTCTACATCCTTGACGTGGTCGCAGTTATCAACCACTTTTAGCGCGTATCGGGTAATCTTACTAGGCTAATCCGCTACAGACCTGTTTTATGCATGTCAAGTAATATTTTTATTTTATCGTGTAATCATTTTACCGAATGTTTGGTTAGTGCTTTCCAATTGATATACACCTTAGTTATCGTCCAATGGTGTTTGTTTTCAGTTATAATTAGTGTTATCCATACTAATGCAAGTACTGTCTTTCAGGCAGATGCTGAAGCGTCCGCCACATCTACAACATTTCTAGATGTTCAACAGCTGGAGGTATGGATACTGACAGCTCCATTGAGCGTCATCATCAGAGCTGGAATTCTTGTTGTTTGATTGTTCTACACAATGTTTCATTCGTGGTTAGCCGTTGATATGTACCTGTGCTGTCGACCCCAGGTGTGTGTTATGTTTTCACTATTGTAATCCTCACTAACGCAAGTACTATGTTTCAGGCAGTTGATGGAGCGTCAACCCCTGCACTTGATGCAGAGCCTGACATTCAAGTTGCAAAGAAAAAAAAACAAAAAAAGGTTAGTTACAAACAGTTCATAACTTTAAAAAAATGTTTGTGCTGGGGACTATTTTATGTTTTTTTCCAGTCAATTCTACTACACTCCATCTTGTGTTTAAACTGAACATCCCTTTTCCAATCTCTCCTCCAGTTACCCGTGGGTGTCAGAACTATACACACAAAGACAGTGAAGCGAATGAGAGATGTGGCTTGCCAGACCGTGTACACTATGGAGGAACTATTAATTGAGGCGAGGCGTGTTCAGGCTCGAGATGCTCATGTCCAATGGGCAGAACATGAATTAACTGGGTTTGGAGACTACAGCAAAGTTGCATTGGACCATAGCTACAGTGCGACCGCACCACCACAAGAAGATGTTATTGAATGTATTGAAGATAGCTCTGAAGTAGTTGCAGATCAATTTACACAATCTACACCCGCCAAAAATTTGCCACCAAAAAACCTGTCGACATTGTTGTGTTCTCCCATCAATGGTGAAGTAATAGATGTCGAAATGACAGAGAATGAACCAGCCGCAGCATCCATAGACGCATCAGAACTTGATATCAGCGATATTACTTTCCAATGTGTTGAAATCTCCACAACGTCACAGGCCGAAACAACGTTGACGCAGGTTGACAGTCTAATGAAAGAGAGCAAATACATTGTATTCGACAGTTGTTTGATGGAAATTATAAGTATGCTGAAATGTGTGCATTCCATTAGAGGGAAAGTATGTGGGAAGCCATTGATTAATGTGACTCGTCAAATAAAAGGCAGTAACGTCAAAATAAATGCTGCCTGTAGATTAAATCATAGGTTCTCATGGTCTGCACAACCGATGCTGGGGAAACTGCCAGCAGGCAATCTACTGTGTGCAGCTGCATCACTTTTTAGTGGCTCCTGTTTTAGAAAGTTAGCGGCTTTCTTTCAGTTTGTGGGACTCCATTTCATTTCTAAAGCGCTGTACTACATATACCAACGTGATTATCTGTTTCCGGCCATTAGTGATGCTTGGAAAATTGAACAATTGTCTCTAGCAAGTACATTCGAAGGCAAACGATTCAGGCTAGCCGGCGATGGACAGTGCGACAGCCCTGGATTTTCTGCCAAGTACTGCACCTACCACTTTAAGGACATGAATAGTAAGAAAATTGTGAGTTCGGTGGTCGTGCAGGTAACACAATGTACATCGTCAGTGGCCATGGAGTAACTAGGATTTATAAAATCAGTGGAATATCTACAATCAAGGGGAATGCACATCGACCTCATACCCACGGATAGACACGTTTCAATTGCCAAGACAATGAGAGAGCAGTTCCCACATATTAAACATCAATTTGACGTATGGAATCTTGCTAAATCAATCAATAAGAAAATCTCGGCTGCAGGGAAAAAAAAAGGTTTTGAAAGTATTTTTCAGTGGTCACATTCTATCACCAACCATCTTTGGTGGAGCTCAAAAACTTGTGAGGGGTCAGTGGAAATACTACTTGAAAAATGGCGGTCACTGATGCACCACTGTACCAACGTTCACCGCTGGACAGCAAATGAACATTTCCACCAATGTGAACATGGCCCTTTGTCCCCAGAGGAGGCACGGAAGAAGTGGTTGATTCCATCTTCACCGACACACAAAGCCATTGAGAAGATTGTTTTCAACAAAACTCTATCAAGAGATTTGAGAGGACTGACAGAATTCTGTGACACAGGAGATTTGGAGCTGTTCAACAATATGTGCCTAAAGTAAAGGCCAAAGCGCTTGCATTTTAGCTTTCGGGGCATGAAACATCGCACTCTACTAGCGGTCTTGGCCCATAACAGCAATGTCGGACGTGAACAATCTAGGACTAGGGGTAAAGTAAGGATGCCTCGCTACACTAAGGTGTTTTCAAACCGAAGTAAGCAATGGGTGATCAAACCAGTCTATGATGAAATGCAGTTCGACTTTGTGAAAGGCCTTATTGTTGCTGAGTTAGAGAAGCACAGATATGGAATTTTGGACGTTTCTGTGCAGAGCAGTGATCCATTGCCACCGAACATTGCGACTGTGCCATGCCCACCCGAAGCACAGCTGATTGTGAAGTACAAATCCCGGTTTAAATAATTGCAATACGATTGTCTTTTTGTAAATAAATGTTATTTTACAGTGTACCTGTAAACCTAACCCCTACCTTCACCATCATGGGTGGCGAACAAGCTGGGTGTCATCTTTGAATTCTCCCTATTCACCTCACATGTGTATGTATATATTTTTCTCATGTCTCATCTCATGTAAATGTAAATGCTGCACACTGTTAACGGAGGGGAGGCTTGCGTATTGCAAATAATAAAACAAACAAACAATAAATCTCACTTTTAACTCAACTCCTGTGGTATTTTATACTTTCCCTGACCTTCCGCCAAAAATTAAATGTCTCAATTTCGGCTGCAAAGCTTGCAGACAACGGGGACAAAATTGGGGAACTTAGAACGCGCCAGCCAAGCGGGCCGTTCCATTTGGGAGAGAAGCCAGTTCGCATTTGCACATTGAGGCGCACTACATAGACGGATTCTAAACTTCAAGTTCTCACAGATGCCAATACTACGTGATGTTGCAAATAAAGAATGCGAAGGACAGCGCCCAGATGAGGCCCACAAGTCGCACTGGAAGTATAAGGATCTATTGTTTTTTGACCTTGAGACAGGGACCATGCCGAAAGAACTACATTTGAAGGGAGTGCGCAATAACGTAAGAGACGATAAGGCAGAAAATTCAGAAACTAGACCGAGTTTCATTTTAGTTCAGTATACGAAAAATCGCTGTCAAGAGCACGGTCTGTTTTACAGACTGCATTACGAAGAGACACAATGGAAATTTCAAATATAATGTAAGTAAATCTTTACACGCTTTTATATCAGAATGAAGATTTAATGAATGGATGCATGAATAAATGAATGAAAGAAGAGCTAGGAAAAGCAAGTAAAACGTGTTCGTAGTGGGCACATGGGCATGCAGGTCCACTGGTCTCACCGATCTCGGTCCTTGGCCCAGCCACTTTTCCCTGCACTGCCTACCTGCACTACGGGACGGTCTCTATATCCTTCAGCCCCTTCTCCCAGCATTTACCTTGCACTTGCCACCAGCAGGCCCTATTATTTAATTTGTATTCAACTAACCATGTACAGCCCTTCCCCATGCGCGATCAGAAAGACACCTGGCCTAGTAGGATCGTTGTCTGTCTGCCCTTGTTCCCCACCTGCCTCGTCACGCCTAGAAACACTTGAGTATAGGCGCATTACAAATGCCATATCATATATCATATCATTCCTCACTAACTGTCGTTTATCATTGTGTGTTGGCCTCGATTTATCTCGTTACTTTTCGCATTGATTTTAGAGACGAACATACTCCATTGAACTATCCTTGCAAGCAAATAGTTTCTGATCGGCCGTAATAAATAAAATGAGTAATATTAATGAAGTTCGGCTAGCGAGACTAATTATAATTTTTTTGTTTTCATAACAGGTATTTGATCCCATTCTGCCACTGCCATCT
The DNA here is from genome assembly GCF_040938575.1 of Ambystoma mexicanum. Classification (NCBI taxonomy): domain Eukaryota; kingdom Metazoa; phylum Chordata; class Amphibia; order Caudata; family Ambystomatidae; genus Ambystoma; species Ambystoma mexicanum. Next base: position 1,148,887,447 of record NC_090932.1, read on the forward strand.
GTTTGAGACACCGGCGGATGGATTCTTCAGCAGACACCTGCAGCTTTGTGTTAACAACTGGAGCACGATCACCATATTATGGGACGATCGCCAAGGGCCCACATGCCCTTACGCTGTACTAGTGGCTAGAAACAACATATCAACCTTTAGGCTGGACTAGTGCCTAGTTGATGGAACAGCCTTGCGGTTCACCGTGCTTCCAAAGTGATTCTTTTTACGAAAATGAACACCCTGTGTACCATAAAGGAACAGCGCGTGACTCAAGATGAAATGGAACAGTTATTGCGGATACAGATAAAAGAAAATAAATGGCTTTCGGAGTTCATATGGCAATTGCTGAATATTCTCTAAACATTTAACGTCAAATAAATGTACTTTACCAAATGTACCGTGTTGCAGTTTCATTTTAAAGTACAGTTTCGTATTCCGAATTGTGGCGCCCTGTGTTGTGAGTGGATCTGTGCTGGTTTCCGGGTTCTGTGTGGAGTCGCGCAGAAGACGACTGGGCGCGTTTGCCTACGCAGCACAGTAACGTCACAGAGAGAGGCGGGGAATATGAATGTTTTGATAATGTCAGGCTCAGGGGCGGGGGAATTGATTTAGTGCTGCAAAAGCAGGTCAGCCAGGGCGATCGTGGAAAAGATAGGATTATCAGAAAATGGCGGCTCCCTGGTGCTTGTTTTCGCGTGCGTTTAATGGACGAAAACTCTGGTAAGGTCCATAGGAAAGTTTTCTAAAATCGAGCCACTTGGGCTTAAAAAAACATGGCCGACCCGTAGGGACAATAAAAATGTTTACTAGAGCATGCCTTTAAATGACCTGATCTCCCAACCCAATAGACGCCAGAAAACACAAGTCTATCCTATCAACCTGCTCAAAGTGTGGAAGGTAGACCCCAGTATAGATACCACTGTTACCATGGCTGCACTCCTCATGGACTCGGATCATAAACACATATTAGTTTCCCTAGAGCTGTCACCCTCCAACAGAGCAAGATGGTAGCTCAGTTCCCAGAGGTATTTTCAGAAGAACCAGGTAGAGTTGCTGTTTTTTTTTTCAGTATATTCCTACACCAGCAGGGAAGACCACTGATTTAAAACCATACCGAATCCCCAAAGCTTGAAAATATTATGCTCAAGGCGGATATCATCAAGTCCTATCTTGGTCCACCCCTATTGTTTTAGTCGCAAAGCCTGCCCAGTCCTGGCTTTTCTGCATAGACTTCCGAAAACTAAACTCAATCTCGATATTTGACAATTACCCAATGTCGAGGATTGCCGATCTGATTGAGAAATTAGGTTTGGCTAAGTTTACATCAACGCTAGACTAAACAAAGGGCTAATTTAAGTCCTCTTAAATCCAGGAAGAAAACGGCCTTCGCAAACACCCCAAGCCCTGCTCCAATTCAAGGTATTACCCTTTGGTCTGCTCACTTTTCAGCGACTAATGGACAAGGTGCTATCACGCTATTCAGCATTTTCTGGGGCTTACTTGGATGTCATAGTGGTTCACAACGCCACTTGCCTGAGCATGTTCATCACCTATACTCCATTGCCTGCGCCCTTGCCCTCCCGAGAGCCAGGTTGGCAAAGTCAACCGTGAATTACCTGGGATTTTGTTTTTGTCAGAAATGGCTTACTATAACCGCAGGCAGAAAAAGTAAAAGCCGTCCAACAAACTCCTACCCAAAAACCAAAAGGGATCTTCGGGACTTCCTTGGGTTAACCTACTATAGGAGGTTTATCCTAAACTATTCCACCCGTGCCGCTAACCTAACGGATAAATTAAAGACCTCTCAGCCCTCGAAATTACTCTGGGATAACAACGACCAAGCGAGTTTTGATGGACTTTAAAATATACTCCGTCACAAACCCATCCGTAAAATGCTGGACTTCAATAAGGTGTTAATTTACAAACCTATGCATAATAGGTCGGTTTGGAAGCAGAGCTTTCTCAAGAATATGATGAAGTCGAACATCCAGTGTTATACACCAGCAGAAATGTATTTCCCAGGGAACAATACCCCTACAGTGGAACTTGAAACCTCAGCCAGAAAATGGGCCATTACCCATTTGTCCCTTCTACCCAGGGCAGGGGGGGGGGTACTCCTCTGTGAGGCTCGGGAGAAGTGCCCGCTTAGCAACACCCTCCCTTCGGGTCAAGGCAAGTGGGACCTCACCAGGAGAGACTCCCCCTTTGGGGACAAGGACTCCCATTCTTCCGAGGAACTCCCTAAGCCATCCGCCGTGGTGGCATATATAGAATCACCCAATATGAAGAACTGCATGTGAGGAATCAGGAGTAAGAGGTGGACACAAGGTTGTCATTTTGGTGGTTATAAACTTTCATTAAAATAAAGGGGGGGATTTCCTGCTATCCCATTGACTAAGAGGGGTTTCCCTGCCTCTTCCAAACTAACTAAAGAACAAGTTACTTCTTACCTGGTAACGTTCTTTCGATGGGATGTTCCGACGACGTATTCCACATCTCTGACAATTAATGTCCACAGCTGTGCTGCTTTGGAAACATTTTCGGCATCTGTGTCCTATGTCGATGTCGATACGCTGTCCCTCGAGGGCCTCTGTCGAGCCGACGTCACTGGATGTTATAAGTAGGACGCACGACGCCCATAGACTCAGTTGTAGTTTTTTCCCAGAACGTGTGGCACCAATCTTCTGCCAGAATGACTACAGAAAGCCTTGCGGCAACGTAAGCAGCAATCACATAAGAAATTCTGTAGAGGGGCAGGCTGGGAGGGTTCGATGTGGAATACGTTGTAGGAACATCCCATCGAAAGAACGCTACCAGGTAAGAAGTAACTTGTTCTTCGAGGGGATTGGTTCCTCTGACGTATTCCACATCTCTGACAGACTCCCAAAGCAGTACCAACACCTGGAGGTGGGAAAAGAATTTAGAATTTTAGAATTTTAGAATGCTGAATAGAGGACCACCTTACCAAAGGCCAAATCTTGCCCATGGATGGAATCCAGGGAATATTGTCTCACAAAAGTATGCACAGAGGCCCATGTGGCTGCTTCACAGATATTACGAATGGGAAGACCCCTCTGCAAAGCAGTGAGGCAGTCAAAACCCTAGTAGAATGAGCCCGTAAGCCTTCCTGAGGGTCCTTAACCGCCAAACTGTAACATTCAGAGATCGTCAAAATGATCCATCTGGACAAGGTCTGCTTGGAAACAGCTTGACCTACACGCCTTCCAGCGTATCCAACAAAGAGAGAGCTGATCGTCCACTCTGACCCGGGACATCCGCGAGAGATAGAAACTCAAAGCTCTCCCAGGATCCAACCTATGGAGCCTCTCCTCTTCCTTACCAGGATGCGGAGGAGGATAAAACGCCTGAAGAATTACCTCATGGCTCAAATGAAATTCTGACACAACCTTTGGAAGAAAAGAAGGACGAACCGTAAGGACAACCCTGTCCTTATGGAACACCGTGAAAGTTGGCTTGGCCAAAGTGGCTGCAACTCACACTCACTGCGAGTGGAAGTAACCGCAACTAAAAATACAGTCTTAAAAGGACAAAATTCTCAATGGACAAGAATGTAAAGGCTCAAAAGGAGCTCCCATTAGGAACTTTAGAACTAAATTCAAATCCCATCCCGGCACCTGGAAAGGTGACGGTGGAAATACATTAGTTAGCCCTTTAAGAAACTGCAAATTCAAAAGGAATCTTAAAATAAGGACATTCCTCAGACGAGCACTTAAATATGGACAGCGCCGCCAGGTAACCCTTAATGGTACCGACTTGCAGGCCCATGTGGGCAAATGAAAGCAAAAAAGACAAAACCAAAGGAATTAAACATAGAAAAGGATCCACATTCTGTACCCTGCACCAGTCACAGAACTTTCTCCAACGGCAACGGTACAGAGGCTTATTTGTGGGCCTTCTGGCCGAAAGCAACACCTCCAACACGTCTTCAGGGAGGTCCCAATCCCTATACCTCAACCTTTCAGATACCAAGCATGAAGGCTGAGGGACTTGACCTCAGGATGGAGAAACTGACCCCCCTCCAATGAAAGCAGATCGTCTCGGTAGGGAAGACGGCGTGGAGGGCAGCTGGACATGTCCAGAAGGTCCGGGTACCACACTCTCCTGGCCCATGCCGGAGCAATGAGGGTCATTCGGGAACCGAACCTCCGTGACCTCCGCAACACTTGCAGAATGACGGGGACTGCAGGAAACACGTACAGCAGTGGGAAGGACCACTCCACTACGAACGCGTCCCCTAAGGATCCTCTTGGAGGAAATTCCCGCAAACAGAATCTTTTGCACTTCCGGTTGACACTGGTGGCAAAGAGATCCACTTGTGGGGTCCCCCAAAGGGCGAAGATCTCCAACAGAACTTCCGGAGCCAGCTCTCACTCGTAAGAGACCGTGCTCTGCCTGCTCAGAGCGTCCACCGCCGTGTTTTCGTCTCCAGCCAGATGAACCGCCGAGATCGAAATGTCCTGCTGGATGGCCCAGAAACAGAGCTGTATCGCTTCTCTGCACAGTGGGAGTGACCCTGCCCCCCCCTTTTTGTTGAGGTAGTGCATTGTCAACGTAGTGTCCGTCATAATCAGGACACTTTTCCCCCGCACAGATGGCAGAAAATCTTTCAGGGCTAGCCTGACAGCCCGCAGCTCTAACAGATTGATCTTGTCCACCATCTTCAGAATGTGATGAGCCCTCACTTGGGAAGGCGAACACTGCCCCAGGGATGTGTCAAGCACTGCTCCGATGTACTGGAGCCGCTGGGTAGGTGAGGGAAAAGCCCAGCATGTGAAGGGAGTGGCAGGTGACGGACAGATGGTCCAGGGCTTGCTCGGGAGAATGTGCCCTGATCAACCAATCGTCCAGGTAGGGGTAGACATGAATCCCCTCTTTCCTGAGATACGCTGCCACCACCACCACCACCATTAGCTTGGTGAAGACCCTCGGGCGGAGGTCAATCCGAAGGGCAGGACCCGAAACTGAAAATGCGAGTCGCCAACCGCGAATCTCAGGAACTTCCTCTGCTTGGGATGAATCGGCACATGAAAGTAAGCATCCTTGAGGTCGAGAGATACCAACCAATCCTGAAGTTGAAGGGCCTGGAGGACTTGAGAAAGAGTAACTATCTTGAACTTTCCTTCCTGAGGAGCTTGTTCAAACCACGCAAGTCCATGATGGGTCTCAATCCCCAGTCTTTTTTCAGGATCAAAAAATATGGGGAACACCATCCCTTGTTCCTTTCTGCTACAGGCACCAGTTCTATGGCGTCCTTCTCCAGCAGGGATATGATTTCCTGCGCAAGGAGCGGATCCGGACGCTTCAAAGAGAGCTTCCCCGTTGGATTGTCGTGAGGCCTCTGTCGAAAGGGAAGACAGTAGCCGTGGGCTATGATCTCCAGAACCCACACATCTGAAGTAATGGCACGCCATTCTACCAGATGCTGCGCCAGCCTTCCCCCAACCGGCGAATCATCGGCTTTGGCACCTCAAGTACCTTATTTTCCACCTCTGGTACTCCTACGTTGGCCCCTTTGACTGGCAGTTCCCCCTCGACCTACGAAAGGAAGAGTAGTATTGAAAGGAACCTCCCCTCCATTGCTGTCCCCTAGGACGAAAAGGCAGAGGATGGTGTACTGCAGCGCTCAAGGACTTCGCTGCAGTTTTGGAGGTCTGCAACCACTCAAGGCTCAGCCAAGTTCTAAGCATTCTTGTTATTCTGTGCGCCCAGCTACCCAAGGGTTTTCTGGACACCATCAAAGGGCATGTTGAGAAGCCGGGACTGTATATCAGGAGCAAACCCCGTCTTCCGCAACCACGCAAGCCTGCGCATTACGGTGCTCACCGCCATGGACTGGCTGACATAGTCTGCCACGTCCAGACCCGACTGAACGGATTCACACATGGCATCCTTGCCATCTTTAATGAGGGCAAGAAAACCATCCCATTCCTCCACTTCGGGAATATGTTCAGCCGCTAAAGATACACAATTCCACAGAGTGTATCTTGCCAAGGCACAAACCACAAACGGAGTTGGCTGCCTGTAAAGCCATACATCCAGATGAAAATACTTTCTTTGCCCAACCATCAAAGCGCTTGTCGTCCCTATCCGGAGGGATGCTAGGGTACGCCTGCACCACCAAACTCTCCGGAGTGGGGTGCGTAGTCAAGTAGCAGGGGTCGCCACTGGCTGGACGGTATTTTTTTGGTAACGACTTACTCACTGCCGGGAGACTCTCCGGAGCAGTCCAAGCCGCTGCCACCCTTCTCTGTAAGGCCATATGAAATGGCAGCACCGGGTCAGTGGGTGGACCTTGGTCCAATATGTCTGTCAGGTCATCATGCAGAAAATCCACAGGTGGGGCAGACCACCCCAAATACTCAGTCACCCTCCACATGAGACGCCTGTACGATGACTCAGCATCCGTACCAGGCTCAGGCCTGCCAAACTCAACCTCCGGAGAGGTGTCCAGACCACTGGCGTCATGTAAGGACTGACGCAGGTCTTCCAACTGGCTGTGACCAGACAACAGTTCATCAGGAACCTCAGGAGGCACCAACCCCTCCTCATCCGACCCTTCTTCCACCCTTCTTCCACCTCAGAAATATATTCCAAAGGCTGGAATAAATCCACCCTGGAAGAGGGCACAGAAAAAGGCTCAAATACAGGCCTGACTGATTTACTGAGGGCCTTCCTCGAAGTTGCCAACCTCCGGGGCACCTCCGGCAAATCCTCTTCAAATGGTGTTGAGGGCGCTGATAGACTAGGCATCGACATCGACCGAGGCACGGAAACTTCGACAGCTGCTTCGAGGCCGGAGCCCCGAGCACATCCTTTGACGGCCTCGGCGCCGACGACTTCTTCGGAGCCAGAGCCTCGAGAGAGTCCCTCGACGGACATGGCGCCAACGGCGTCGTTACCTTCTTAGAAGGCCTCACAGGCTCCAACGGTCTCGAGGGCGTCGAGGACCGGGACCTGGACCGTTTGCCACCTTGTCCAATCGGGACCTCGATGGCTCCAGATGATCACGCCGACCGCCCGAGCACAAAGGCTTGCGAGCGATGGGCCTAGCTCGCTCGCTACCGGCTTCTCTCGAAGGCGCGGTCGGAACGGTGCCCTGCGACTCGAAGAACGCTAACATCTTTTTGCGGAAGACGTCCCATTCTGCCAGAGAAGAGTGCTTGGTTGGACAAGCAACCCGTCGTCGGGCCGAGTCCTCTGACGAGGACGGGGAAGGCGACCGATGACGGCGCTTCCGCGAGTGCCTAGAAGAGGCAGAGGAATGGTGGGAACCACTCCAAGACCGAGATCCCCTGGACTTACGCTGATGCGGAGAGTCGCCCCTCGAATCGTCGGTCGAAAGTCCAGCGGATTTCGACTTAGAGGGTTTTTCTTTGGAAACCATACCTACGGACAACTTCTTCTTCCGCTCCTTCGGCATTCGTCGCAGTCATCAGTGGCGTGGCTCTCGTTGAGGCACCGAAGGCAGACGTTGTGCGGGTCCGTAAGCGACATCTTGGAACCGCAGTCCCGACACTTCTTGAAGCCGACTTTGGCGTGGAAGAAGACGAAGACATATTCAAACACAAGTAGAAGAACCGATTCAACAGGAGAAGAACAGAGGCGTGCCGAGATTCTGAAGCAAACACGTCAGCGGAAAAAACGGAACTGAGGCTACGGGCGTCGTGCGTCCTACTTATAACATCCGGTGACGTCGGCTCAACGGAGGCCCTGGAGGGACAGCGTATCGATGTCATTGACGCAGGACACCAACGTCGATAAATTTTCCGAAGCAGCACAGCTATGGACATTAATTGTCAGAGATGTGGAATACGTCGGAGACACCAATCCCCTCGAAATGTCATTTTTCAGGATGTGCAAAATGAAAGTTCTCCATCATGTCCAATTCCTAACTCGACTCTCACTTCTTAGAACTAAATATAAGGTGCAAAGAGAAAGTATCTTGAAGCCGCTGGCTCGTAGGTCCTAAAGTACGAGCCCCAGTCTTGGAGTCAAAAAAGTGCAAATACAAAACAAAGTTCGACAAACTCAACAAAGGATAGAGGGTCTCCCTTGCGCAATGATTTCTTCAATTTTCTTACAAGTTCACAGCTTCAAGGAGTATGGGTATTCCCTTGAATCTTCTCAGTTCTTATAGTTCAGACTCTCGGGGGGCGAGGGGTCCCTGTTCTAGCCCGCTGTGTTCCATTATGTTTTCAGAACGATCAACAATATACACTTTCCTTAACGTGTCACCAAAGTTCAGCACAATTGGGTGCATGTCTCAGACTTGCAGGTGACCTGGTATACTCTCCTGCCAGGCCTCTCACAATGCTAATCAATATCAAGAACAAAAGAGGGTATGGTTCTTTCCCAAATTCCTCTTTATACCTGGTATACGCTCCTGCCAGGTCTCTTCATATACACAGCTCCAAGGGGCATGGACCTTCCCTTGAGACTTCGTACTTTCACTGTGCCTAGTATACTCTCCTGCCAGGACTTTCTTTTTTTAGGTCAACTTGTGTTTTGTGGGCGAGTCCCCGACTAACAGGTGGCCTAGTATACTCTCCTGCCAGGCCTCTCATGATGTTCATCAATATCAAAAGTAAAAGGGTGTGTGATACTTACACAAGTTCCTCTTTCTTGCTATCTTTCAATGTTATTAAACTTGTGAAAAAAAAAAGAATAGTCCATAGGCGCCCCTCTGCTAGAACAAACGCAGCTAAATGACCTGTTCTTTGGGAAGGTACCGACTCGAGAGTCCACAGCCACACTTTAGCTCACTGTACCTTTCACAGATGGGAAATTATCACATATGGGAAATTATCATTTGCATATCAGTCTTTATCCCGCCCACATGGGCAGTCCAGCACCGAAATGCTATGGCAATTCCCTTCTGAACAAGAGTACCAACAGCAACCCCATACACGTGCATCAGCCTTGTTGGGCCACATCAGTGAGGTGGAGCTGTGCCTCTCTGAGCACAGTGAGCAGGGGGTCCACGTCTGGATGATCCTAGGAAACTTAGGGTGACTAAACCCAAGTTCCATAAACAATCAAAAAATAGTCGATAGGCGCCCCTCTGCGAGAACGAACACGGCTAAATGACCTGTTCTTTGGGAAGGTACCGACTCGAGAGTCCACAGCCACACTTTAGCTCACTGTACCTTTCACAGATGGGAAATTATCACATATGGGAAATTATCATTTGCATATCAGTCTTTATCCCGCCCACATGGGCAGTCCAGCACCGAAATGCTATGGCAATTCCCTTCTGAACAAGAGTACCAACAGCAACCCCATACACGTGCATCAGCCTTGTTGGGCCACATCAGTGAGGTGGAGCTGTGCCTCTCTGAGCACAGTGAGCAGGGGGTCCACGTCTGGATGATCCTAGGAAACTTAGGGTGACTAAACCCAAGTTCCATAAACAATCAAAAAATAGTCGATAGGCGCCCCTCTGCGAGAACGAACACGGCTAAATGACCCGTTCTTTGGGAAGGTACCCACTCGAGAGTCCGCAGCCACACTTTAGCTTACTGTACCTTTCACAGATGGAAAATATCCATTTGCATATCAGTCTTTGATTATTACACGTGTGTGATTGTATTTTGAACTCCAAGTACTGGGACTATGAAGAACACTTAGGATGTAAACCATGGGACTTTGCTTCCCACTTTAGGTAGGGAATACGTTTCCAGACCACACCCTGGCATTCCAAACCTCCACCATGGACTCACCAGCGCCGTAACGGCTTCCTTGGTTTATCCGATCTCTCTCGGGTCCTTCTTCGCATACAGCTTCTCTTCGTGGTCGGGCAGCTCTGCCTTCTGGCAGAAGAGGGTCTACCTGACACTCTGGCTTCCCTCATCGGTACAAAGCTTCTCCACTGCCTCGAGTCCCAATTTGGCATTTCTGTTGTCTTCAGGGATGTCTCCGGTCCAGCCTCTACCTTCTCTTCTCTTTGTGCCTCTGCCTCGCCTCGTTCTCCACTCTTTGGGATCCCAGCCTGAGCTGGGGAGAACTCTCTGCTTTCATCTGGCGTCTCAGTGCTCAACTGTCCAGCTGACAAATTAGCTTCCCCAGTTGCAGCTACTCGGTGGAACTCTCTGTTGTCTGTCAGTTGTATTGCATTTGAACTTCCACGTTGGAAAAGGGAGTTGGTTCGGACCAATCAGATTTGTCAAAACATTAGACTGCTCACTTCGGTTCACCCGAGTGATCTTCCATTCAGCAGTCCTCATCTTCGTCTCAGTGTTTTCTGTTTTACTCAATTGTAAATTCTTAAAGGTGTTCTCATTAGCCTTCGTGGGATATTGCAAGATGTTATTACAGTATTCCATAAAGGTGTGAGGGATTGAGGGAAGGTCTTTAAAAGGAAAGGGGGGAGACCATGTCTCATGTGATGTCTTTCCAGCCCATTGAGGGTCACCTCTCCCATGTGGTGCACCCTCATATAGCCACCCTCGGGGTCAGGATCAGCCTTTCCCTGGCCACATGGGGAGAGGCTATCTCCGGGAAAAGAGCGATGACCTCATCAGATTTATCACATGTATAAGAGACTTCACTAAGGATCATACACATTGGTACAGACGACTTCTTACCTGGTAACGTTCTTTCGACGGGATGTTCCTCTGACGTATTCCTCATCTTTGATAATACGTTTCCAGCTTGTTGGCCTCGGAACATTTTTTTTCTGTAGAGGGCGCTGCGCGTCGACGTCCGCCGAGTCGATGTCCCGCGACGGCCACCGTATCAGCGCCAACGTCAGCATGCCCATAAATAGCCACGCGCTGCGTCCGTTGCTCAGTTCCGTTTTGTAATATAAGAAAAGTCATGCCTGAATTGGTTAGTGACCTTGAAGGGGCGTAAGCTGCAACCACAAGGGAAGTTATCACTGCGGGGATGGTTGGGAGGGGCGATAAGGAATACGTCAGAGGAACATCCCGTCGAAAGAACGTTACCAGGTAAGAAGTAACTTGTTCTTCGAAGGGATTGTGTCCTCCGACGTATTCCTTATCTTTGATAGACTCCCATAGCAGTGGCATGTAATTGGAGGTGGGAGTGATAGTGTTATGTGTCCCTTTAGGGATGGACCGAATGTAATACGGCCTTGCCAAATCTGGTCTCTTGAGCAGTGGAGGAATCCAGATTGTTAAATGTTGTGAATGTATGTACGGACGACCATGTGGCAGCCGCACATATGTCCCGGACCGGTACCCCTCTTCGGAGAGCCGAAGAGGCTGCGATATCCTGGTTGAATGAGCCCTGAGATTTTGGGGTGGCTCTTTCCCTGCTAGTCTATAACATTCCAGGATGGCCAAAATAATCCACCTGGAGATGGTTTGTTTTGTTATGGGTAGTCCCAACTTGTGACCCGAGTATCCTACAAACAGTTGGTCTGCTTGCCTGATCCTAGCCATTCTAGTGATGTAAAAGCTGAGAGCTCGCCTAGGGTCCAGCCTATGCAGCCTTTCCTCCTCTTTCCCCGGATGGGGAGGAGGGTAGAACGAAGGCAAGGTAATTTTCTGAGTAATATGAAATTCAGAAACCACCTTTGGGAGGAAATTAGGCTTCACCTGTAGGACAACCTTGCTCTTGTGGAAGATTGTATGTGGGGGGTTACAGGAGAGGGCTTGTAGCTTGCTCACCCTCCTAGCAGATGTTAGTGCTACCAATAGGACAGTTTTAAGCGTAAGTGAAGTGGTTCGAATGGAGTGCCCATTAAGAAGTTTAAGACTATATTTAAGTCCCATAAGGGAACCTGGAATGGTTTTGGAGGGTAAACATTTGTTAGTCCCTTGAGAAATTGTACCACTAGAGGAATTTTGAAATACGATGGTTCCTCCGCAGTGCGCTTGAAGATAGAAAGCACTGCAAGATAGCCTTTTACAGTGCCCACTTGAAGGCCTGAGTTTGCCAAGTAGAGTAGAAACGATAACACCGTTGGTGTACCACATGAAAAAGGGTCGATATTCTGTTCCCTACACTAGCTGCAAAATTTGTTCCAACGGCAGCGGTATAAAGACTTTGTTGCTGGTCTTCTGGCCGAAAGCAACACCTCCATGACGTCATCAGGAAGATCCCAATCCTTGTACCTCAACCTTTCAGAAGCCAAGCGTGAAGGTTGAGGGTTCTGGTGTCTGGATGGAGAACCTGATCTCCCTTCTGCGAGAGAAGATTCTCTTTGAGTGGAAGACAGATTGGAGGACAGATGGACATATCTAGAAGGTCCGGGTACCACGTTCTCCTGGCCCAATCCGAGGCAATTAGGATCATGGTTTTCCGGAATCTTCTCAACCTCCTGATCATTTGAGGAATAACAGGGACTGGTGGGAACGCGTAAAGGAGTGGAAACTCCCAGTCCACTACGAACGCATCTCCTAGAGCTCCTCTCGGGGGAAATTCCCTTGAACAAAACAGATCGCACTTCTTGTTGTTGCTTGTGGTGAACAGATCCACCTGAGGGGTTCCCCAAATGTGAAGGTCTCTTGAAGGACTTCTTGAGCTAGCTCCCACTCGTGGGACTGTGCTCTGCCTGCTCAGAGCGTCCGCTGTCAAGTTCTTCTCTCCGGCGAGGTGGACAGCCAATAGAGAGATTCCTTCTTGGATTGCCCAAAACCAGAGCTGCATCGCCTCTCTGCACAGTGGCAGTGATCCTATGCCTCCTCTTTTGTTGAGGTAGTGCATGGCCACCATGTTGTCCGTCATTATCAGGACATTTCTCCCTTGTACTGATGGCAGGAAAGCTTTCAGCGCTAATCTGATTGCTCTCAGCTCTAATATGTTGATGTGTAGTCTGGACTCCGATGGAGACCAACGACCGCTGATGGTCAAGTCGTTGGCATGGGCTCCCCACCCCGTGAGTGAGGCGTCTGTGACTACTGTTATCTCCGGCCATGGTTGCCAAAACAGTTCTCCTTTCAAGATGTTCTCTGGATAGGCCCACCATTGAAGGTCGCGGGCTACCTTGTCTGGAATCCGGAGGAGATCTGTCATTCTCCCTGAGAATTGCGACCACTGACTTCTCAGTGCCCACTGAAGAGATCTCATTCTCAGGCGAGCCTCTGGCACAAGGAAGATGCAGGATGCCATGAGGCCTAGCAACCTCAGAAAGTCGAAGGCTGGGAGACGTTGGGCATTTTGAAACTTGGTGACCATCTGTAGAATATCTTGAGCCCTAACCTCTGGTGGCGAGGCTTTTCCCAGGGAAGTGTCCAGGACCGCTCCAATGAACTGGAGTCTCTGTGATGGTATCATCTGTGACTTCTTTAAATTGAGGGAGAAGCCCAGTCTGTGAAGGAAGTGGCAGACATAATCTAGCTGGGCCTGGGCCTGTTCCGAAGATACGGCCCTGATCAGCCAATCGTCCAGGTAGGGGTAGACGTGGATCCCTTCCCTCCTTAGACTCGCCGCCACTACGGACATCAGCTTGGTGAAGACCCTCGGGGCGGAGGTCAGCCCAAATGGCAGAACTCGAAATTGATAATTAGAGTCGCCAATTGCGAACCTCAGGTATTTCCTGTGTTTGAGATGGATTGGCACATGGAAATAAGCAACCCGAAGGTCCAGAGATACCAGCCAATCCTGAAGCTGGAGGGCCTGAAGGATCTGAGAGAGAGTTACCATCTTGAACTTGTCCTTCCTGAGGAACTTGTTCAATTCTCCTAAGTCCAGGATGGGTCTCAGTCCTCCGTCCTTCTTTGGTATGAGAAAGTAGGGGGGGGAGTACCAGCCCTTGTTCCTGTCCGCTACAGGTACCGGTTCTATGGCACCCTTCTCTAGCAGGTCTATAATTTCCTGCAAGAGGAGCTGATCTGGAACTTTGAGAGCTGTTCCCCGGTGGATGACTGAGGAATATGTAGAAAGGGTAGGCAGTAACCTTGGGCAACTGTCTCCAATGCCCAAGCATCTGACGTTATAGCCTGCCATTCCGTCAGATGGTGAGTTAACCTGCCCCCTACAGGTGTATTGTGTGGGAAGGCCTCAGGGTGGTTTGGGGGCGGCTGATGCAGATGCCGAGGGTAAAGAGGCACCTGCTGCTGCTGCGGTCTTAGTACTTTTGACCCGTCCAGACTGTGATCAGCCTTTTTCCCGAATAATAAAGAGCCGTCAAAGGGCATATTCAAAAGTCTGGCCTGTACGTCAGGGGCAAAGCCCGACTTTCGCAACCACGCATGCCTGCGGATTGTTATATTGCTGCCATGGCCCTGCTGATACTGTCAGCGGAATCGATGCCAGTTTGAAGTGATTCGCAACATGGCATCTTTGCCATCTTTAATGATGTTAAGGAAGGCTTTCTTTTCCTCTCCTTCGGGTATGCAGTCAGCCGCTGATGAAGCACACTCCCATAGTGTGTGACTAAACCTGGCGAACGTACAGGTGGCGTTGATGGGCTTCAACACCATACTACAGGCAGAGAAAACTTTCTTTGCCATAGAGTCGTACCTCTTGTCATCTCTATCCTGTGGGACAGTAGGGTAAGCGGTCCTACTGCTAGATGAAGTTGCCGCTTGAACCACCAGGCTCTCTGGGGTCGGGTGTTTTGACAGGTATTCAGGGGTCAGCAGCCGCTACCCTATACTTGGTTGACAATCTTTTATTGACTGCAGGGATAACTTCGGGAGTTTCCCCAATTAGATGCAATTTTCCTTTGTAAGGCTGCATGGAAGGGGACCACCGGGTCCTCCTGTGGGCCTTTGTCCAATATATCGGTTAGGTCATCCTGTTGGAAAACAGGTGAAGGCGCAGACCAACCCATAAACTCAATTATTCTTGCCATCAGGGTTCTATAGGGTGTTTCGGCTTGTTCCCCTGGGTCTGGCTTAACAAATTCCACTTCTGGGGAAGTGTCCAGCCCACTTGCCTCATGTAGTGACTCCTGTAGTTCCTTCACCCTTCTTTCCTCAGAGGTGAAATCCTCTGCAGTAGGCAGTGTGATTCTCTGTAACCCAAATGTTTCCTGGTCAGAATCTTCCCCTTCTTCATAAATTGAAGAAAGTCCAGGGTACTCTGACCTCTGAAATGGAGTAAAACTCATCTCTAAGGTAGAAGGAGCCAAACTCGTTATTGGACGAGAAAACATCGATGTCGTTGACGCCGATGTAACAGTCTTCGAAGGCGTCGAAAACGTTGTCGAAAAACTGGAAGGGGTCTCGAAGAACTCGAGAGGATCGGGATCCTACTCGAGGGCATCGACAACGGTCTCAGCGTCGTGCCAGAGGCTCTTGAAATCACCGTTGGCTGTGGAGTGGCCTTGGTCCTCTCTTTCATCGACGTCGACGTTGAGTCGATCGACCGATGCGTCGAGGAACCCTTCAACAACGGCGTTGATGGCGCTGAACTGTGCGTCGAAGGAATCTTCGACGACGAAGACGGTGCCTTCTTACCCGATGGCTCATGGTGCTCTCGGGTGGAATGTTTCACCGGGTGCTGCGACTCGTGGCGTTTTGATTTTTTGGGTTTTTCACCCGGGGTATCACCCTCAGCTGTCTTCGAGGGGGTCGAGGCCGCGTTCGCGAAGACGCTTAACATTTTCTTTCTGAATTCCTCCCACTCAGCTTGAGAACTGTTTAGTGGGACAGGAGACCCTTTCTGGGGACACAGAAGACGACGAGGAATGGGACTTTCGACCTCTCTTTTATGAGTGTCTTGATCTCGACGAATGGTGGGAGCTGCTTCGAGATCTAGAATGGGAATGTTTTCGACGGCGAGGAGACGAATGCCTCGACTCAGCCAACAAAACTTTTGAGGAGGTTTTGGTTGACTTACCTCTCTCGAGTTTCTCCTTGCGCTCCTTCAAGGCTTTCGCCGTCATGGACATGCAGTCCTCACACTCCGAACAATGGTGCTCGGATCCCAAGCACCATAAGCAGATCCTGTGTGGATCCGTTATTGACATTTTTTTACCACAGTCTCCACATTTCTTGAAGCCGGATCGCGGCGTCGTCGGTTCTGATGAAGAAGCCATCGAGAACGATAAGGTATATTCGAGTAGAAATAGATAGTTAACCTGACTGAACTGAGCAACGACGTTCTGAGGCCCCACGAAGCGTGGAAAAACGGAACTGAGCAACGGACGCAGCACATGGCTATTTATGGGCATGGTGACGTCGGCGCCGATACGGTGGCCGTCGAGGGACATCGACTCGGCGGATGTCGACACGCAGCGCCCTCTACAGAAAAAAAACTTTCTGAGGCCAGCAAGCTGGAAACGTATTATCAAAGATAAGGAATACGTCGGAGGACACAATCCCTTCGAATGAAGAAACTAGAAGAGGAAGGTACGCTGAGCCGTGGTGAAGCAGAGAGAGTCATACATATGCAGGGGAAGTCCCCGAACAGCATTACACCTGAGAGAGGTGGAGCCAAAGAACTGTGAAGTGCGCGACTTTCCAAAGTGCTCTGGATGTAAGAGCTAGACGGCTAGAATCAGAAGGCCGCCAGGGAATCGTTACAAATCAGGAGAAACTAGTCCCAGTGAAACGAACGAGAATTGGAAAGTGAAGTTAATGAATTGGAACTGTATTATTTGAATTAAGAGCATATTCTTCAAGCTTGAAAGAGAAATTAACAGAGGGAGAAAACACTCCAATAAGAGAAAGAATTAGAATTCTATGCACTAAAGGCAAGCAAAGCCTACAAGAGAAAATAGCCACAAACCAAATCAACCCAGGAAAGGGAGAACATTAATGGTCAAGAAAGCATAGACCCCATCAAGAAAGTGTCTGTTAAAGAAATACAAAAGGCAGATCAGCTTAGGACAAAGGATACAGAAAGCCATGAGGGATTCCTGGAAGTCAATCCCGAGGGAAGAAGGAAAACCTAAAGAGGTTATGAAAGTGTTCCAAGAAATTGTACAGAAGGTTACAAAAGACTATTTAAAAATAGCCTACTAGCAATATCCTTAAAGCAAAAGATAACTCTACGAAAGAGACAACCAGGAGCAGGGAGACAGTCTCCTGACCTTATCTGTGTTTAGAATATTGGTAGGGTATGTTAGTATTCGTTTTTGGCCAGCGGACGTATTTTCCTTTTTATTTGGTAACCTACTGATGACCGACCAGCACCTTCGTCATCTATATAGGCAGGAAATACCATGTAGAAATACAGAAAGATTGGTCTTTTGATTATGGTTTGATAAAATGAGCTGAAATGTCATCACAGTGCCTGTGTCCTCCTCCTGACCCGCCACAGTGCCCACAAGATCATAGCCAGTTAGTTGTAAAAGTTGGAGAGAAGAAATGTTGAGAGAAATGAGATAGAGGAGGGAGAGAGACAAGAGAAGGCTGGCGAGTGTCCTAGGTTTTAGGGTTCTTGAATGAAGTACTGGGAAAGGTCATCAGCAAACAGTGTAGACAATTGCTCCCGGGTGTGGGGAGCCAACATGGCTTGAAGGGTGGAGGAGAGTTTGCAGAGTGAAAGTAGTGACAAAGTAGGGCTAGTGCAAGGCCGTAAAATAGTTGAGGGGGGATTCCTTTCAAGCGAGATGCATGGGGAACAGCTTGTGCACCACTTGCAAAGGTCGCACTGCATATCTGAATCTAGGAGATGGATCAGTGGGTTAATCCAGGATTGGGAATGAAAAGCGGCGGGAGTGAATATTCGAGATGGATAGTGGTTCCCAAAGGGCAAGCTGAAAGCCTGATAAAGTGAAAGAAGGCCTGTCACTGGTGGAGGCCTGTCCAGGAACTGGAGATACTTGGAGGAAATGACTTTGGCCAAGTAGAGGGCTAAGAGTTTTGTTAAAAGAGTGAAGCGTTGGGACAGAGGGGGTGAGAGTAGGGGAGGCACAGTATTACTGACAAAATTGAGGGATTGGTTAGATGCGGAGGGGTTGATGAGATTAGATTAGGCAAGTGAGTAAGACAAGTATGTGAGAGAGGCTTTCAGTATGGGAAGGTAGGTTTAGGAGGGAGGTCAGGAAGTAGTCAAAAGAGGATAGAGTGTTGGTGGTTGGATGACACTTTTGAAAAGTTAATGTCACCTCTGCATGCATCAGTCAATGAGAAGTTCAAGATCAGCGTGGAGAGGGACCAGGGGCTTTTAGATCAAGAGAAGAGCAAGAGGGGCATGTTGGACAAGCAGGAGAGGTAGAGAACTCAATGGAAGGTGGAAAGTTTGATGATGTAAGGGGGCAGAGGGATTTGACTTGTTGGTCATTAGGCCAACCTCACTGCTTCTTTTGGATGTACAGGAGCGCACACAGGTGGCGAAGTCAGTCTGAAGATCAGTACGGGTAGCAGTGACATGGGGGTGGCTGATCCAAGTTTCAGTTAAACCCACGACCATGAGTGGGGCATTGAGAGTGTCAATATGAGGATGTTTATCTTGAGTATTCCACAGCCCACGCATGAGGCCAATGTCGGAGAGCTAGAGGTAAGAGTATTGGGGTGGTTGCAGGGGAAGGAGTGTGGAAGAGGTGAGCAGGATGGGCAAGAGGGAAAGGAATCTGGCTAGGAGAAAGACAGGAGAAAATACAATAGAGGGCAGGATAGGGGAATGAGGCAAGACTGCCCTATGTGCCCCTTACATTCACCCTAGTGATTGTGCAATTAGCAGATAACCTTAGGGCAGAACTTACAGGCAAAGCGATCATGACAAGGAACATGTATGAAGACAATAGGTTTCTCTCTTTTGAAAGACATGACATGCACACTAACCCAGAACAAATGGAGTTGATCGAGGTCTATGGGCCCAGCTGGAGCTTTCAGAGAAACTGGAAAACTATTAATTACACTGATATAAAATGGGAATAGATGCAGTTTGCCCCGCAAGGTACTATTGGAAACATTAGGAGTTGCGGTCCCTGACTTACAAGCATATATTATTGCTGCTCACTTACAATTCGTGGGACATTGCTATGACCCATAGTCCCAAGATAGAGACAAGTTTACTGAGAGACACTGTTGCACCAGGAACATGTTGGAGTTACTTATGTGCAATGACAACAACGGGTATCTATTTTCTTGCAATGCCCTTATGAAAATAATCTCAATGTCGCCAAACTGGCAGTGGGGGTGAATATGGCACCCTGGACCAGAGGATGATGTACTGAACATGGGGAGGGGAGAATTCCTCAACTTTTATAAAATAGGTGAGCACCTTTGTATCCTAAAGGGGTCTAAGGGGTGTTTTACTGTTGAAAAACTCACCAAGGCAGTCCAAGAGTTTGCCTGAATTTCTACTATAAATTAATAAGGTATTGCAAGCAAGATGGGAAGGGATGCAGGTTGAGAATTCCAAGATTGAGAGTGTGAGAAAATCTGCTGGCATGTCAAGAAGGTGCCCAGTAACGAGAAATGTAAGCAACTGCAATACAATATACTCAATAAAACCTACATTGCACACTTGACAAAACAGGTATCGTATCCAACACAGACCCTACTCTAGATACCAATATAATGTTGCAGGGTTATATACCCTTTGGTCCCCGATTACAATAATAGAGTGGGTGACTGAAAAGTTTGGTTTAGAATGCCCTACAAATCAGGCTCTAGGGAATGACCCCTGGTACTGGGAAAGATGAATATGCTTATTCAGTTGAGGTATTTACTGGCTAAATGACTTCTCACTATGGGGTGGATGACAACTACTCTTCCCGATATATATAGCTTGGGTGAAGGACAGGACAGGTTGGTTTTGCGATCTTAAGGCAATCTCGAGGGGATACAATCTGTTTAAGCAGCTCACTTGAAGGGGGCTTGCTACTTAATGGTGAACATCAGACAATTATCCTTCTGAATAATACACTGAACATACTTTAAATAATTGAGTAACCATGCCTTGATGCTGTTTCCATTACAACTAAAACTACAATGTTGCATGACAATGTTTTGTGTGATAGTGCTGTTGGAACTGCAATCTATGCAGCCTTGTTATTTGTTTCACTCTTATTGTGATTATAAATGCTGCTACCAGACCATTTTTTTTTTAAAGATGACCCCATGAATTTGGTGTGGACACTAAAAGTGGCATCTCTCCACTCACTAGCTATGCATCCAGCGTGCCTCCTTCCGCACAGGGTTCAAGATGGAGGGGAGCTGGGAGCTAGTTCGCTCCTGCTTGTAGCCTAGAAGAGCCTGGTTAGCTAGACAACAACAGCTGCCAGGAACTACGTTTGGCTCCCAAGACCAACTGATAACAAACAAACACACGTTGTGAATTTAACATTGTGTGTTTGCGACAATTTATAAACAAACATTAGGATACATCATTGTGCAATTTAAATCATGGGGGTCATAAATAATGGACAAAATGATATGTTTCCATTTTATATAGAAGTTAGATTGCGTAACGCTATGCACTAGCTCCTCGTTCCCGAGTGGTAGCTCCTGGTCACTTGCTAATGCTGGATACCCAGGAGCTGCTTTTCGCTCCTGTTTATCCAACCTTAATTTACAGCCCTGCCGTACCTGTTCTGGCACTTTTGCTTCTTCCCTGCACGCCTACAATTGACGCCACTTTTTCGGATCCATTCGCCTTAGCTAACAGACCTCATATTCTTGGCTTCCTTGTTCCACTTTCCCATCGCTGGTATCACGTCCTTTAATGCAATAATTTCCAAAGAGTTCCAAGAGGACTCATTCTCCAAGGATCTACCCCACTGGAAAATAGCTTTCAATCATTTCTGGGTGACTGGGTATCCAGGTTTATAAAAAGGCAGCCTGCACGGTCAAAGCTTTTGTCTCAATGTTGCTGGTTCTCTGGGTCCCATAGTAGGCCCTCTACATGGTTTCAGATTCTGTTAGCTACTTCCTGGTCATTACCTGCATTTATTTGCCCAAACCCCTTATTCCTCCAGTCTTGTGAAATTGAGACATCTATATAGAAAATGTCCTGCCTAGAGCCACATAAGGATCTTTTTTTCCTGGCTATCATCTGGTCTCCTTTTTCCTCAGCCAAAATTATATATCCAGCATCTCCCATTTTACATCCCACTATTACACATACCTTAGATTCCGTTCATACTATGCATCAGTGTGCAGGAAGAAAAGAGTTGCCCTACCTTACGACACAAGAAACAGCGAGACACCCAGTCTCAAGTCCCGATCTGTCCTGAGTTGTTGGCAGCACTCACTCCACTGCTTTCAAGGCTGCCCTTCAAAATCCCCTAGAACAGGTGATCTCATGGCACAGGGATTTCTGACTCTCTTAGATATGTCACAGATTGCATAAAATACTCTGTGATGCCTCATCAGTTCAAGGGCTGTATTCAATATTTGTGGACATTCAATCACTCTCCCTCTCATCTCCTTCAGTATTTTCTCCCTAGCCCAGGCCTCTAACTCCCGTTGATTCCAACAAACAGTAACCTCCTACTGTCTAATTACCAGGTTACTCACCGTAGTGACCACCTTACTCCTAGTCCATAGTCCCCTTTCCTCCATACTTATGGCACATCTCTCCGTCCTGTGGGACGGGACCGGAGCACTTTGTAAAAAGCATCCAAATCTTTTTCAAAAATGTGTCCATCCTCGCTTTCCTGCGCGGGGCCCGGCATGCGGCCGTAACCCCGCCCACCTTGGCTCTGCCCCGCGCATCGCCCATCAGTCCTTTTCTATCGCAGGGTCCAAGACCCATTAGCAATAACAGAGGAACCTTATTAGAGGGGACGGCGGGCGGGCGTATGGAGGAAAGGGGACTAGGAGTAAGGTGGTCACTACGGTGAATAACCTGGTAATACTCCTACGTCCTGTCCCATTTCCTCCATACTTATGGGAGATTCCCAACCACTCCTACACGAACTATGGGTGGATGGAAATACCCCTTACTGAAACAGGTTCTTCAGCACAGCCTGGCCGAACTGAGCGTCAGCTCTAGAGCTCACATCGAGGCAGTAATGCTTACAGAAAGCAGATGGGGAGGCCCAAGTAGCTGCTCTAGCGATTGACTCCCAGGAACATATTTCTGAAAAGCAACCGCGACTGCCTTGCCTCGCACCTGATGTGCATGGATACCTTTAGAAGGTTTCAGCTTTTGGATGGTGAAAGATTCCGTGATACAGGCAGCAATCCATCTGGAAATGGATGCCTTAGACGCCGGCATGCCCTGGGGTTTACCGAAAGTCACAAACAGTTGGGAAGAGCTCCGAAGCTCGGCAGTCCTGTCCAGGTAGAATTTAAGAGCTCTTCGGACATCCAGGCAGTGTAGAACCCTTTCCGCCCCCGAGGCAGGGTTCGGAAAAAAGACCGGAAGGGAAACCGACTGTTTCAGATGGAATTCGGTCACTACCTTTGGTAGGAAAGCTGGGTTCGTCCGAAGGACTACCTTGTCCTTGTGAAAGACCAAGAAAGGATGCTCCACCGACAATGCCTGGAGCTCACTCACTCTCCTCGCTGACGTAAAGGCTACCAGAAAGGACACTTTCCAGGACACGTACTTGAGGTCAACCGTAGCCATTGGCTCAAAAGGTTTATGGCACAGCGCAGTCAGGACTACATTTAGGTCCCAAGGCGGATGCAGACTACCAACCGGAGGGTAGAGGCGTGTCAAACCAGCAAAATGTCTCTTCACCACCGGGTTAGTTAACGAATAAGAACACCGATGTGTAGAGAGGTAGGCGGAAATCGCTGAGAGTTAAGTCCTGCAGGACAACACATGAAGCCCTGACTCTGCTAGGGAGGAGACAAAGGACAGCACCGTGTCAATCGTCGCCACCCTCGGGTCCAATTCTTTCTCCAAACACCAATGACAGAACCTGAGCCATTTACTCTTGTATTGGGATCTGGTCGAGGGTTTCCTGGCTGCCTGGATAATGCGCATGTTATCCGCAAACAAACCCAAAGGCTCTAGAGCCGTGAACTCAGGCACCATGCCGCCAAGTTGAGCGATTGTGGGGAGGGGTGCCACATCTGCTGTTCCCCTTGGTGAAGAAGATCGGGAGTTACTGGTAACCCGATCGGCGGACACACCGACAGGTTTTGAAGTTCTGAGAACCAAAACCTGGCCGGCCACCACTGAGCTATCAGTAGAAGAGAACAGTTGACAGAACTCTTCAACTTCCAAATTGCTCGATGAACCAGAGGAAGAGTCGGGAAGGCGTAAGCTCTCATGTTGTGCCATGGGATCTCGAGTGCGTCCCCCAGAGAGGAGGCTCCCAGCCCCCCTCGGGAGGCGTACTGAGGAAGCTTCTTGTTCATCGCCGTGGCGAAGAGGTCCACCTCCGGTGTGCCCCAACGCAAGAAAATCCATGATAGGATCTCTGCCTTCAACTCCCACTCGTAGCTGACCACTGTCCGCCGGCTGAGGGCATCCGCGGTGACATTCAGCCAGCCCGGGATGTGCACTGCAAGCAGCCAGACCCCATGAAGAACGGCCCACTCCCAAATCTGAATGGCCAGATCCACGAGAGGGGGAGACTTCGTTCCCCCCTGTTTGTTTATGTAATACATTGACACCACATTGTCCGTTCTTATGCAGACCACCTTGGTGACAATGAGAGATCTGAACGCCTTGAGCGCCAGAAAAATCGCCAGAAGCTCCAATTGATTTATGTGCAGGAGCTTGTCCTGAGGTGACCAGAGGTCCGAGACCTGAAGAAGATCTAACATCGCACCCCACCCGAAAAGAGAGGAGTCTGTCGTGATTGTCACCATGGGGCTTGGGTCCTGGAACCCGACGCCCACTCACAGGTTGCTGAGAGAAGACCACCAGTCAGGTCCACTCTCATGGAATCCGGAATCATTATCCGTTTGGAATCTGGGTCCACAGCCTGACACCAGGAACTCCTAAGAACCATCTGGGTCCGCCCCATTTTGAGACGAGCAAGAGGAAGAGCCAGCACACACGAGGCCATGAGGCCCAGAAGCCTCTGGAACCACCAGGCCGACATGATCTCCTACTGCGTAAACATCTGACACGTGGCCAACAGATCCGCCATTCTGTCCCCGGTCAGATACACACGGCAGTCTATCATGTTCCAACGAAAACCCAGGAAAGTCAGGTCCTGCGAGACCGTCATGGAGGATTTCCGCCAATTCACCGACAGCCCAAGATGGAACAGGAGCTGAAGGAGAGACTTGAGGTTACCCGCTGCTGACAACGGGCAAGGCCTGCGTAGAAGCCAGTCGTCCAAATGGGGATACACATGGATACCCTGGAGACGAAGATGGGTCACGATCACCGACATCATCTTCGTGAAGACACGCGGCGCCGAACTGAGGCCAAAAGGAAGCACCCGAAACTGGAAGTGCTCCTCTCCCAGAGAGAAACGGAGGTATCTCCTGTGTGGTTTCCAAATCAGGATATGCATGTACGCATCCTGAAGGTCTACCACGCTGAGCCAATCGCCCACCTGCAACGAGGAGCGAATCTGGCCGGGCGTGATCATCTTGAATTTCTCTTGGGGTAAGGAAAGATTGAACTGGGAAAGGTCTAGGACGGTGCGCAGGCCAGCCTGGTTGGGTTTGGGCACCGTAAACAGCCGGGAGTAGAAGCCCTCCCCTCGCTCCCCAAGGGGAACGGGTTCCACAGCTCTGAGGAGCAGAAGTTTCTGAACCTCGGCCTTGAGGGAGGGTGAGCCCGACAGCTGAAAAGGAGGGTTGAGGGGTGGGGTAGGGGTAAAGGTAAGCGGAAGCCCGCCCGAGCGACTGACAAGACCCATCTGTCTTCTGTGATGGTCTATCACGCCTCCCAATGAGACGCAACGTGTCCTCCCACCGGGGTCTAGTGTGAGCACGGAAAACCCTCATTTGGGAGGTTTATCGGTGGCGGTGCCACCTGAACCTGATGAGGAGGCTGAGGAGCGGGAGAAATACCCCATATGCTGTTGTCTACAGCGGTTATTCCCCGCAGGAGTATCCACTCTGCGATTTTTGCGGTCGAGGAAGCCCCTAAAACCAGAGGAAGGTCGACCTTGCGACAATGGCGTTTGAGTGTTGAAGGGAGGTTTAACCAGAACCGACAAACATTTAGCCGTCTGAGTGCTGTCTTTGGTTTTGGTGAGCTCTACGTCAGTAGAAAAGTGAAAAAAGCTCCTTACCATCAAATGGAAGGTCCAGGACCTTGTCTTGCACCTCCTTCGAGAACTTCGTGGCATGCAGCCATGCTTGCCGCGAGGTATCAACCCCTAACATCAGACCCCGAGCCGAGGTGTCTACGTGATGAGCCGCAGCCTCCAGGAGATCCTGGGCCAAGACCCTGGCATCGGAAAGGCCTCCTCTGAAATCCTCCAGCTTCTCGACCGGGATATGCTCCTCAAACTCGACATACCTCTCCACATCCGCATGTTAGCTCCCGCCAAAATCAATTCTGCATTGGCCTGTCTGAGCTGCAAAGCCGAATTGGCAAAGATTTTCCTCCCTAGGGAGTCCAGGAGCTTGTCCTCCTTCCCCAAGACCTGAGTCGCCGTCGCGGAGGAGGAAGCTGCAGGTCTGGATTGCAACGTGGCCGCAGCCACCACTGTGGAGGAGGGAGGCGGACAAGACGACAAAGCCACTTCTTCCGAGGAATGTAGCCTGTTCCTCGCGTCAATCTTTTTATTGACAAAAAGTCCCAAGTGTGGCTTGTCCCAAAACTCCTCGGACCTCGGCCAGAACGTCCTTCTGCAAGATCAGGCCGGTACGCTCCAAAGGAGACAAGGTGAACGCCCCAGAAAGCACGCCCTGCTGCGGAGCAGGTGCCTCGAGCACCGGAACATCCAAGAAGCTCATCATGTCCAGTACCCGGTCATGGAAAGCTCTGGTAGAGCGGGGCAGGTCCTCGTTGTCCTGATCGCCTTGAGGGTCATCTGACAAGTCCGGCTCTGGCTGAGCCGAGTCAGGCACTGCCTTGTCCACTGGGGACAATGGCGGCACAGGCGGAAGCGCACGGGGAGGCACCACGGGCAAGGGAGGCGACGGCGGAACCACCGACGGGACGGTTGGAGCCGGAGGCGCAGGTGGACAGATCTCCTTGAAAAGCCTCATGGGGTCGGTGCGCATAAGCACTTGAAATTTACCGAAAAAGGCGTCCTCAGGAGATTGTTTCGGAATCTGAGGCAGCCTCTCATGAGGTGGACAAATCCAGGGACGCAACGGGGACGGGTGCCACATCGGCCCCTCTGCCGACGTATCCACATAAATCAAGGGAGCCGCCCCCGCGAGGCAACGAAAAATTGTGCTGAAGAGGTATCCGGGCGTTCCAATCAAAAACTGGCCGATAAGGATGCGCACAAGGGACCTTAGGTTCACCCGAAGATCCGAACCCTACACCAGGGGCCGATGGCGTAGTTGTAAGGGTAGTACCTAAAATGGCAGTCGTGG
Source organism: Ambystoma mexicanum (assembly GCF_040938575.1). Classification (NCBI taxonomy): domain Eukaryota; kingdom Metazoa; phylum Chordata; class Amphibia; order Caudata; family Ambystomatidae; genus Ambystoma; species Ambystoma mexicanum. The sequence continues at coordinate 1,148,913,681 of NC_090932.1, forward strand.
CGGGAAAGGGCGCCATTTTGTCCTCATCTGAGGGGAACTGCGGCACGTGAGGAAGTGAGGCAGGGGTCCCCGTCGATGGATCAGGGGTCTTAATTTTAGCCTTAACGTAAGGAACCTCGGCAGAGCCGGTACTATGAGGCCTGGAATGTTTCTGCGACATACCAACCGCCAACTGAGCCTTCGAAGGAAGAGCCTCGGCACTGCCGGTAAAAGAAGAAACCTTCTTCTTTGACCCCTCAACAGATCTGGTGTCACCATAAGAGCGGGAACAGTGCGCTGTCACCGACAGGGCCTTGCCCGGCCCCTCAGAACTGTTGGTAGCCTTAGCCTCTGTACGAGGAACCTCGAACCTGGGCCGGTAGAAGTCTTATCGGCACGGGCCTCGAACATGCGTTCGGTAACCTCAAGCCCAGCCAAGACCTCGGGGCCGGCCTCGGAGCAAGCTCCAGTACCCCACGACTCAGTAGAACTGGGTCTACACACAGCCCCCACAGGAGGGTCCTCGGAGTGTACTCCGGTAAACACAGGCCCCTTACGGAGACCCTCGGAAAAAACTCAGGTAGAATTATTAGGCCTGACAGGCACCTCAGGGCGAACCCCAGTAACAGAGCGATCAACGCCCCTCCCGGCTCGAGCGGAACCCGGGAAGGTATCCCCCGGCCGGGGTGCTCTGAAAATCAAAGAACTTACCGGGCGTTTTTTCTTCTCGTCGATGAACGCCTGAAAATGCAAAGGAGGAGTCCGATCGAACACCTCTTCCCACCGCTCCAACCGACATTGAAGAGCCCAGACCGAAAGGGAGTCACAGTAAAAACAGGAGTCCCAACGGTGTTCCGGACCCAAACACTCTAAACTAAGAGGATGGGTATCTGCCCTCGCTAAGCGACGGTGACACAATGAACAGTCTGGAAAATCTAGTTTAAAAGACAGACTAGTAAACGAACGCTAGCGAGAGCCAGAGAGGGGAAAAACGGAAGAAAAACTTCAGAGGATGCAAGTGCATCCGGCCCGATCGTGCGGAGAAAAGGACTGATGGACGATGCGCGGGGAGGAGCCAAGGTGGGCGGGGTTACGGCCGCGTGCCGGGCCCCGCGCAGGAAAGAGAGGAGGGACACATTTTTGAAAAAAATGTGGATGCTTTTTACAAAGTGCTCCGGTCCCGTACCACAGGACGGAGAAATGTCCCATAAGTATGGAGGAAAGGGGACGGGACGTAGGAGTATAGCTGGCTTCAGCCAAGGATGTTTTCTTGAAGTGATGGCTATCAAATTCCTGCAGGTGCTTCCTAACTTTCCATACACTCGCCAGATGTTAGTATCCGAATGGAAAAATTAAGGATGGTGCCTTTATTTTTTATTTACTTATGTAGTGCCACCACAGCAAGCCTGGAGGCATCAAGATATCCAAAAGACAAACAACAAGTAAGAAACACCAGCCACCTGGTAAGATTCAACTTGTTCCACTCTAGCAGAGCACTACTGATATTCCCTTGGGACACCTTATGTTCCTCGAATATTCGGCACGGGGGTTGGGAGGCCCATTACTGGAAACTACAAATGCTCCTAAGGGTACTGGGATCAGGCCTTGCGTGTTAAGAAGCCGAAGCCGGGTCTAGGTCCATACACTCTGGTGGGGCATTACCCCAATTTTGGGCTGGGCAGGGCTTCTAACTTTTGGGCAAACTGGACTGGCCAAACCGAAACTAACCCTAGCAGACTTTTACCAAGAGGGGGGGCCGTTGCAATTCGAAGACTGTAAAACAAAACTCCATGTGACAGAACAGGAACGGTTCAGATACATACAGGTCAGACACCGGATTGCGCAAAGGGAGTTCAGAGAGGCGGGCACGAGATCCCCAACGGGCTTTGTAACCACAGTCGGAGAGAGGATATCACAGAAGGGTGTTGCAAGGCTCTATCGTCTCCTAGATAAGGCTGTGCCTAAGGACACCCTGCCATATATGGCCAAATGGGAGCAAGAATTGGGGACCACCATAACGGAGGAGGAATGGGCCCAGATCTGGATTAGAGCCCATAAATGTGTCCAAATGTACGGCCATTAAAGAGTCGGCACACAAAATAGGTTTCCACTGATACATGACCCCACAGCAATTACACAACATCTACTCCCAGGTGTCCCCTCTGTGTTGGCAGAACTGTGGGCTGGTGGGTGACCTAGGACATAGGTGGTTGTCTTGTCCAAAGGCACATATCTTCTGCAAGGAAATCCGAAGCCACTAAGGACATACTGGGCATACAGCTTTCCCACTGTAGTGATCTTGGGGGCAGTGGCCAAGGGATTGAATGATGCTAGCAGGGCACAGAAAACCCTTATCACACACTTGCTGACGGCGGCAAGGATCACACTAGCCCATGGCTGTAAATCAGAACCGGGACCAGTAGTGGCCATGTGGTGGGTCTGGCAATACTGGCAATGGAGAAGGTATATGCATTCGGGAAATGAACATGTCTCTGGCAGAGAACAGAATTACTTTCGGCCTAGCCTACTAAGCAATTTTTCTGTCCTTTAGTAGTCATACCATCGACCCGGCTCATGAGGCGGGATCGATTGTAAAGCTCGCAGAACACTATTATGACACCACTGTCAGGTTATGTTGTTGCGGGTGAGAGGAGGGGGTAAGAGTGATCACCATTGAATACTGTTGTGATCTATGAAAATGATCTGCTTCTTCCATGTGCTTACTATGGAAGTAATAGCAGCTATGTCCTTCCCCTTTTGTATATGTTGCAGACCATCTCTTCGGAGATTGCAACAAAATAAAGCCTATAATAAAAATAAAAAAAAGATTCAACTTGTTCCACTCACACCCACGGTTACCTTGCCCTTCTACTCTACCTACCTCCTCCATCAAACTCCTCCCAACCAAGCTTCTGACCCTCCAATGTATCACTCCACCTTCCTCCGGTGCCCACCATTGAGGTTCACTCCTTTTCTTCTCCTCCCGCTCTGCTACTACTACTCCCCCCCCACTTTTACCATTCCTCTCTTCCCACTAGTACCACAACTCTCCTCCCCTCCACTACTGCCACTCCTCTCCCACCTACACAAACACACTCCCATCCACCCAGTATCATTCACTTAACATTAACTCCTTACAGTAACTACTACTCGCATGCCACACAAACACGCACATTTAAGCTGCAGAAACCCTGGCGCTCCCAAGCCAACGCCTTCTCTGCTGTACAACTCTACTCCACACTCTCCTTCCTCCTGCTGGCCTCTTGGTCTTCCACTTCCAACTCTTCCAGTGACCTCATCATACAACCTACCCTCAGGTTTCTTGTTGGATCCTCCTCCTCCTCCTCCTCCTCCTCCGTTTCTGTCGCTAGCCAATCCTTATCTGAAAACTTAAAGGGCTTAAGCCTGCACCCTCTTCCCACATTGCATGGCAGTGGAGCGACAACAGTCATGGTGCTAGATGGGCAATGTCATCCTCTGTGCTCCCGGCTTCATCTTGCATAAAGGTTTGGGCGCGTACGTACGGGAAGGTTAGATCCTTCTACTCATCCTACTGATGGTCTGCAGGTTTGAGTATTGGCAGGCACACGGACGTGCTTTTTTTTCACCTCTCCCTGGGTAAGGACGCAGTGATGCGGCTCCCCTGCGTTGCCACGTGTGCACTCTGTTGATGGCGTTGCGGCCCACTTCGCTCTCCCTACTCGCAGCAGGGTACCAGTTGGGTTGGGTACCCCGCAGGGCTGTGTTCTTCCTTTGCACCCTCTGCTCCCGGTCAAGCAGCAAAGTCTCCTCCTCTCTCCACTGCATGCAGCCTATGCAGCTGGTTTCCTTCCCTGCACTAACAGTCCCCACCAGGGAAAAAGATACCAGGCAGAACTCATGACCCAAGGTAAGACTGGAGACAAGGGACTATAAAAATAAATACGGGCATCGGGAGAGGGAACGATTTCCCCCCCTCCTTCTGACAAGGCCAGGCGACTGGCCTTCTCACACACATCTAAGATTGGATGAGAGACAGCTATTTGCACTGTAATTGATCGCAACAGGTATTAGATAGAAGCACAAACTTCCAAAAGATGTACGTTTTTTGTATGGTGCAAACATGTAAACCATGGTGCTTTGCAAATGGCAAGGGTATACAGAAGTAAATTAAAAATGCATATAAAAACAAATGAGTTGAGGAGTTTTCTGAAGGACAGGTGGTTCAAAGTATAGATGGGCAAAAGTCTGTGGTGAAAGAGGTTTATTTCACCTCAAACATATGAAGCAAACTTTGTGAAGAGACCAGCTTTCCGCCCCCAAAATCCACAACAGCAGAAGCAGACCCCGGCAACATTTCCAGACAGCAAGGAGACCCGAATGTAGAGTGCACTCTGATTGGCTACCGTTAGAACACTGTGGGTCCCTAAATGGCTTCAAATTTTGCAAGAAGGACATCCCCACTCCAGCTCCTACAGTTGGGCAGATTATATCGAATAAGAAAAGGGCATTGATTTCAGCCATATGTGAATTGACCAACTATTGCATTATCCAATTTTGTGATCCTACGGGATGACAAGCCACCCATGCCCAGTTCAAAGTAGGTTTGATGTCAGCCAAACTTGAGTGCTTGGGAGAGAATGCAACATGATCATTTGCTTTTAATGTAGCAAGTGCACTTGCAGTAGAAAAACACTTGTGAACTAGGCAAATCAGGTCAAACTCTGACCTTTGCCAAAAAACAATTTTAGGCATGGATTGATGTGGTGCTGTCTTGGTCAGTTGAAGATGGAGATGGAACAAACAAGATGATTTAAGACAAGGCACATTTAGACAGAAGGCTTATACAGCATATCAGTAATCAGGGCCAAATGACATGGCGGTAACGCCACTGGCAACCTTTTGGAGGAGTGAAAGCAGTAGGGGTACTGTTTCGAGGTCTTTCAGTTTAAAGATGTCAGTTGATGCCCTTTTGGTCACTTGGAAAGCAGGCTTCAGGTTGCTGTAAAAGTAACTGCCAGATTGAAAACTTCCATAGTTCTGATGCCAAGGTGGTAGATGATAGCCAGATGCAGAAAGAGGATTTCAGATCTAGTTCTGCTGAGACAGTTGATTCTCATTCAGGCGGTGATGGCAACCAGGCAATCTGTCATTAAGTGTGTTAGGGAGAATTCTCCAGAGTGGCTAATTTCCCTCACCTACTGAGTCCCTCAGCAGCTTTGCTGGATTTCTAGGATTTTTTTCACCTTGTAAGAGTGTGAGCCTTTTTTCACCACTCTTACATGTGTTTTGCTTTGTGTGTTTAACATTTTGTGTTCATAGACTGTGGAGCCTCACATACTCCATAGGCATCATCTTTTTACTGTGTGTTACGCAGCACCTTCAGTGCAATGACACAGGGTTGTCTTTTAGACTTCCCAACTCAGACTCCATTTTCTGGGACCGACTACTGTCTCCCAGAACATGTAAAGTTGCCATTAACTTTATTAGTCTTTTAAATCCACAGTCCCAGTACAAACTATCTTACATAGAGTACTGGAAAGGGTTAATACTTATCCCTTTTTGTCTGTTTCTCTTGCAGCATTGTTTCGCTCCCTTTTCATCAAGACTTGGCTGGTGGCAGTGGTAACTACCCTATTTTTCCTACCGCGGTTATCTTAAATAACCTTGGTAGTGTTTTAGGCCATCTTGGTAGCCTCGAACTTAAACCCGCTAGACCATATACGTTTTTATACGGTTCCGGCTTCATTAATTCGCCATTTCTTTTTGAAAATGTCTTTCTCGTGTTTTACTCCACGTGCCAAACCAGGTCTAGTTCCTTTGTTCACAGTCTTTTCGAGGGCATCTACACAGAAGCCCTCCTTAGGCGCCAGAAAATCTAGGTAGGCAGGATGTGAAGGAGGGGTTTTAGGACCCCTGCCATGGGTTGCCTTGCTAACCCAAGTCACACTCCTATTTTATTGGCTAGGTGACTGTCCCGCCAGGACAGCCACCCTGCTGTGTGATTGATAGCCAGGCTGTGTGAATGGTGGAAAACTGCATAAAAAACAGGTCTAGAAAAGGAGAGTCGCTACTGGAATGAAAGAACGAAAGAACTGACCAGGAGCTTACAGAAGAGGACCCCTACGACGACTGAACCGCCCGGTGAAGCCCTGCTGCAGGTCCGAATCTTCAGACTTCAACGACAGAGGAGATCTACCAGGAATCTTCTTCCCCTGAGCTGGTGGGACCAACAAGTTCACCCAAACTGCAAGCCAGGACTCCCTCCTCTGGTCGAATTTGCTGTACAGAGCTACAGTGAACCAGATAGCCAGGAAGGTCGGACCCTGCTTGGGTTTTAAGGAGCACACCTTTTATTTGTTGCTTTGCTCTGCTGCTGGTTTCTTCCCTGGGCAGTGCAGGACCCTCCAATCTTCCTACTTCATGTCAGTCTGACAGTTGCTTCAGGAACCGTGAGCCTGTAGGAACTGCCAGGAACATCCGCCTCAGCTACAGCTTCGTCTCCATTTAAAGGTACTGTGCAAATCCGGTTGTTCGTTTTGTCCAGCCGCAGTGAAGGTGTATGAAACCTTTCGCCAATCCGAGGACTTGTCCTTCTCTACTTTTCTGCCGACCAACTTCGTCCGGAATTCTTGGCAAAGACTTAACCGCAAACTACCCTGAACTGTGAGATCTTGAGCAAAAGACTTTTGTCCTATTGACTTTGGCCCTAAGCCTTTTTTCGATTTGATTCCATCACTGTAGGCCCTCTTTCTAGATTGCTCTGCTTACTTACTTGTTGGTGCTGCTCAATTTTTACCTAACTTTGTCTTTCCCTCCCTTCTGAAATTACTGGAGGGCCATTTTTCTCATATTTCTTTTCGAGTTTAACTTGTCCAGAATCTATTGGGAGTGGTGTGGTGTATTAAGAGTGTGATTTTTCAACTGCTTTACTTTAGTGAAATGTTTTACAACTGATGTGTAAATAAATGTATATTCTTTTACTCAGAAACCTTGAGTCAGTGTTTGTTTGAATCATAGTAATTGCTGTCCTTTGTGTAACTATTGATACTGCTCACTTACGCTTGAGATAAGTCTGGCTGTACAGCCATCCCTACCACTTTTCTGTGTAGTACAGGCTTGTACCAAAGGTGAATTTGTACTGTCACTTGTAGTCTTAATTGTGTGTGATGTTCCCAAAGGGTACTGCATATAATTCTGCCTAACAAAGTGTAATCTAGCAGAATCTTGTTTAAAATAAAAGATACAGGTATCGCTGGTATACAAATGGAATAATAGGTTAACGTTTTTGCTTCGCTCTGCCAGTTGTTTGACGTATATGTATTAAAGAATAAAGGGGGAGATGTATGAACCTCGGAGATGTCACAAGGCAATGAGGAGAGCAACTGACCCTGGTGGTATATGAGTAGTCAGAGATTAAGTATTTGAATAACCTTGGAGGTTTTATTACCAGGAGTTTAGAGTATTCCAGAAGACCCTTTGCTTTAAAATTATTATAAATGCAAATTGGGGTAGTTTCCATACCAAAGATTAAAGCAAGATTGGTGGTCAACCAACTGTGTGTTTGCTAGTGGTTTTTAAGTTGGTTGGGGACATGTTTTCATGATCATAGTCAAGGCAGGATTATTAGCAGTGGCAAGAGTAGCGTTCGGGTTCCAGTCAAAAAGGAGGAATGTAACAAGAAGGGTAGTGACATGTTTCTTAAAGAAATGAGGAACAGATAAATTACATTTGACTTGCTGTGGCAGCTGATAAATGCCAACAAGAAAATACCTTGATGTAAGATTTGAGGCCAATCTCTTATATGCACTGTGATGCATCTGGGGATATCATCACTCCTTCTCTGGGGAAAACGTCTCCCCATGTGGCCAGAAAAAGGCAGAAGCTACCCGACTGACCCTGGGTGTGGCTCTCTGAGGGAAGACCCCATGGAGGGAGATGGCCCGTTGAAGAGGAGTGAAGAATCACCAGATGAGACAAGGAATATTCCTCATACCCCACTGCACAATAGTCCCCCTGTCATACCCCAAGCCTTCATGGCAAACTGTCATACTGGAGTAGAAACTGACAGGGGAATTGTAAACCGTATGCTCATAGCTCCTTCTGTAATACTGGAACAAAGGAGGGCCGGAGTAACAAAGATCCATAAAGCCAGGAAACTAACGCTGCACTCTAGTTTTTGGAGGGAGTTAATTGGTGCTGTTACATGGTGAGAAGGAGGCTCGGAGACTGCTTCTTTCGATCCAACGCAAGTCGGAGTGCAGGAAAGAGGCAAACTGGCACCCGGAGCCGGAGAACTGCTGGAGACGTCACAGCAGGAATCCAAAGAATCGGAGGTCTGCCACATTGAGAATGCGGACAGCAGGAGGCTATCAGAAGACTGAGACCAGACAGGAAGCAGAGGCGAGACAGTATGCTCCTCCAGGCAGCCGACAAGCTGCCACAGCCACGGGTCGACTCGATGGACGACGAAGCAGCCAAACCAGACCTTTGTACCCAGAAGGGAAATGGACGCCGGGGCGCTTCACAGCGAATACCACACACCATGGGAAAAGCTAAAAGATGTAATTGAAAGAGCGGGAAGCCCAAACAATTTAAAAGGAACTAACGAACTGCAAAGAAACGGGTTTCTGACCCAATTTATGAAAAAGGCATTATTAACAAGGAAAAGGCTGATGCCTGATAAAGAATGCAAGTCTGGGACCTGCACCTAATTTGTGAAACCTTGAGACGGGGGTGGGGTAGTGGGGGGAAAGGAAGATACATACCTCTGTAGCTCTCTAACAGAAAGGTCCTGCCAGGAGAGTAAATCGGGAATTGTGCACATCTGGTTACCACACCCAAATGCATTGAGAGACATTGTGAAAAGTCCTGGCAGGAGAGTAAACCAGGCACTGTGCAAGTCTAAGACCTGCACCCAAATACCTTGTTAAAGTCCTTTGATGAAGTGAATACAAGATCCAGGGGAAGGGAGTCATTCCCCCTGGAAGTGTGAGAATAGTACTGAGCCAAGAGGAGGGAGGCATCCTCTTGGCAAACTTGTTAATTTTTGATTTGGATCAAGAACCAGGGGGAAGGGAGTCATTCCCCCTTGAGTTGCGAACACTGAACTCTGATTTTAAATCAACACCTTCTTGTTCTTTTTGGATCATTCAAGACCCTATTGAGTTAAGAGACATTCCCCTGTGTCACCTTAGGACAGTGGTCTTCAAAATTTGTGGCCTCGGCCCCCCCTGAGCAAAGTTTGGGCAGGCCGGGCCCCCCCAAAAGTGCCAGATGGACAGTATCTAGAAATTGCTATTAACTTTTGCGTGCCGTCACCGCACCCTACACCCAGTACAGACTCGGGGCTCTCCCCACCCAAATCCGACCACTATCCCAGTGCTGCCACCCTTCCTGCTCCCACCACAGTCCCATAACACAAGCATTCACACATCCATACACATTTAAATAAAAAATAAAATCGCCATAAACATACCTTGCGTGGTTGCTAAAATGCCCCGCTCCAGGTTGCTCTGCCCGTATGTGCGAGGATGCGCAGGAGAACCCCCTTGCACATACATACATGCAGTGCCCCAGCCAGCATTTCCAATGAGCTATGCAAGGCTGGCGAAGCAAAATACCCCCAGCGTTGCATGGCTCAGTGATCATGTGCGGCTGGGGAAATGAACTGTCAAAGGCAAACAGAGTTTCCCTTTGACAGTTCAGCCAGCCCAGGAGCACACCCTCAGCTGGAAAAAGCAGCTGAGGGAGTGCTCAGTGTTTCACTGGGCTGGCTCCTCGGCTCCTCCATAATGGGTGAGGTGGCCAGTGGTTGGACGCCCCCTCACCCATTATGGATGAGCCGGCAGGCTTGGACTGGGCTATACCAAAAATGCAAAATGCTAGTGTAGGCCAATAAAAATGGGCCACTTTTTTGGCTAATGTGGGCCAGTTTGAGGAGTTACTTCACTATGCAGCTAGTAGTTTTGACCATTGTTGCTGAATAAGTATTCTTTAAATATCACCATTTGTTTACATTTGAACAAAAAACAACCCCTTGGGTACTATTCAAACAGTCTGTGACTAAACACTGAATATCCATTTGCAACTGCTGGCCATGTTTTCATTGGTGCCCAAGACCGTTTTATGCTGACTATGTGAGCTGCCCCTTCCCGTTTCCTCCAATCTAAAAAAAAAAAGAAATGTTTTATTTTTTTATTTTATGCTGGGCTCTGCACCCCCCCCCCAGGATGCGGCTGCGCCCCACAGTTTGAAGACCTCTGCCTTAGGATTAGATGCAGCATGTGAGGGTCAGATAGAATTTTGGACACAGGACGGAGGACCTTTTGCTTCGGACATTCTGACGACAGAGCCCTTAGTATTTTGCGTTGAGGAAGGGAAATCCCTCCTAGTGTTAGGGATAGCGAGACATTTTCCAAACCCAATTGGTTTTCAATGAAGGTTTATAGCAACTACTATGTCCTCCATGTGTCTGTATCTTACTTCTGACCCCTTACACCACCAAAAGGTGGCAGTTGGGAAGATTACCATATTGCCACTTATGATATGTATATGGATGTGCCACTAGTAAAGTCATACATCAGATGGAACTCTGGTGCTCCCCTGGATCAAATATCTCAGTATAGCCTTGTTAGGAAAGATTTCTTAATTGGGGGTAATTTTCCTTCCATGTGGCAACCCCTAAACTTTTTGCTGTTGTTTTCACCATGATCTAGACTTTGCCAGAGAAGTGCAGCCTTCTGCCGCACTCCTCTGGGCTTTCGCTCCATTCTTACATGGGAAACTGACATGCCCTTAAAACAGTCAGTACCGGGAAACGTTGTTTTCCGTAGTTTCTTTATCATGTTGCAGCTTTCACGCAACATGGCACAAGAGGGCACTGTAAGCTAAGTTACTGCTCTCTTCGGGTCTCTAGTCTACTACAGGCCCTAGATACTCTCTTGGGATTGTTATCGAACGGTGCAAGTGAATCAGGGACGGGACTGGTGGCAGCGATCGTTTCTTTGCATTTTTGAGCTCCTTTTGGCGTTTAAGCACGTTTCTCGCACTTAGCCCAAAATGGTGGCCTGGCCCCCAAAATGGCCAGACCACGAGGCTCGTTGTCCTGTCCGCTGACCGTCTTGCCCCCTTCACCTTGCCCAGGTCGAGCCGACCCGGGGTCTTCCTTATTTGGGCATGTACTTTCCCGCAAAACACAGATGCTTTCGCTGGCTTCTACAGGCCTTGTGTGTGCCTCCAGGATGTGGGCTGGGATGTCTGGTCCCAATACACATCCTGGGTGCCAGAGAGTCTAGGGTGGTGTGAATGCCTGGGACCACCGTGGTCCGTGATAGGTCCACGTATGGTGTGAGTGTTTTGTGAGCAGATCTCCCATTGGGTCCCCTCTGTTTTGGCGCGAAGGGAACCGTGTATAAGAGGGGGCTGGAAACACCACTACCAGGTCGATCTCCTGAGTTCTCACGAACAAAGGAATATAGGAGCCAAGTATCCTGCAACCACGAGACTGAACCAAGGAATCGCTGGTGACCCGATGAAGGACTGGCCCTCTGCACTGCTGTCGCTTTGTGAAACCCTTTCTACCTCGGATCGAACGAGAAGGCCTGTACTGGTACTTCGACCCTTGGAATAGTGGGAACAACTATTCTCGGCATCTTCACCATCTCCTACACGTAAGCCTTCGGAAGCGTCTCTGGGCCATCCAGCAGACTGACCAGCCTACCCAGGAGTCTTGCTCTGTAACCGCCGTCAGGTTGTGTTGTATTACGAGTCCATGTCACTCTCACACGATTCGTACATTTGGCATTCCCAGGTCTGAAGTGAGTAGTGTACATTTGGCTGAAATACACACGGCCGCTCCGTTGTCCTGCTGTGGTAACACACTGTGCGGGTTCACTGCGTTTGGGACGCCATCAACTCAACTTCTGCTGCTGCGGAATCTACAAGACGACGAGACGTCCCCTGCTCGTATCTGAACCTGCCAGCACTGAAACTGACGCGGAGAAGCCTGGGTCTGCTTGCATCGGGGACCGGTGAGTAGCATCGCTAGGAACTGGTCGCCCTCCTGCAGGAGCCCATAGCTTTTCCCCGCTGTGTCCAACAGCACGCCTTTCCGTACTCGCGCTCTGCTTCTGCCCACAGTGGAGGCTGCGCTTGAGTCGCGGAGCTCTGTTCATCTTCATTTGTTCACCAAACTAAACTGCCTGCTTCCTTCGAAGAGACTCCCCTTTTTGCCCGTTGGCACCAGCGTGTGCAGGTACTTTTGAGCACAAGGCTCCACTCTTCGTAGGGCTTGGACTTCCTTTTAGTTAGGTGCCTCTGAAGGCGGACTGGGTCTAATTAATATTCGCACTGCCTGTTTTCCTCCCCATCTAGGTGGTCTACACATTTCGTGCGTCTAACTCGTTAGACTCGTTTGTATTTGTATATATATTGTATTGGTTTAGTATGTGTTGGTTTACTGGAGTTTTATTGTGATTTCTCACTACGGTCAATGTTACAAAGGCCTTGTAATAAATGTGTATATATTTTTAATATAACACCTGCTTGGAGTAATTTGTAAGTGTCCTTGCTTTGTGTGCTCATTGCGGGCTTTCAGTCACCCTCACCCCTCTTGAGACCTAGTCTTGACCGCTGCAATCGCTACCCTGATTGGTCTGGCTTGTCCAGAGGTTACCCTGTTCCAAGCTACTAGGCTGGCCTTCTGAACCTCTGCCCCTCCAGGACAGAGTTCAGAAATCTGTCTTAACAAGCCTACACTAGGTGCTCTACGAAAGAAGATTCAAAAACTACAGTGGATCGGTGAGGGGGGATAGCTCAGGGGCAACACGTTTGTCTTGGAAGCAAGACAAAGCAGTGCAACACAGGTTTGAATACCGATCCTGTGCTTAGAAACCAATCTCTGGTATTAAGCGTGTTATAAAAGAACAATTATTATCCACAGCCAGCCTACGTCTCCATTGGGTCCTGTTGGAGGAATGAATGACAGGCCAAGGAAAACTGAGCAGGAAAACTAAAGTCAGGAGAAATAAAATATGAAGACAAAACCATCAGTGCAGTTTGAGCTCTGCTCTGGAACCATGCCATAAAGCTCTGAAGAGAAACTTGCAAAAAAGGCAGCTGGAGAAAAATGATTTCCCCAACTGCACTCCAGCCTCCAATGTGGGATATGTTGGGAAGTCTAAATAGAAGGAAAGGATGCAAAAAACACTACATTAAAAAAAATCAGTATGTGAACTGCATCCTGCACAAAGAATTTGAAACAAAGAAAAAAAAGGTATGTGCCAGGAAATGTGCAATGTCAGTAGCCAATCTACAACAAGAGTAACGACCGAAGTAAACGACAAGGCACAAAAATACATCTTTTCAGCTACTTGAAATTAACCAGCAACCCTTATTAAAGGGAGAACAGCCAATTTTGTTTTCTAAAAGCACAGCATTTTATAAGAAGGTAAAAAAAAAACGAATTCAGGCCTACATTGTGTCGATTTTCTTCTTTATAGTACTGGGAATCAGTTTTGTATAAAAAAAACACACAGTCCCTCAAAAATGTTAAATGTGGGTAGAAGTTTGATTGCAAAGGCATTTTTAGATTTTGCCATTTTGCTTTTGTTCTGGGAAGAGGCATTGCAGAGGAAGACAAAGGCTTATAAAAACAAGGCATAAAATAAGCAGTTTCACACAGCAATTTGCTATGCAATTCTGTAGGTTTGCTAATCAAATATGTACTTGTGTATCAAAGCCAGCTATTTAGGTTACCATGTACAATGAAAGCACAGCTCACCCTGCAATCCTCTTTTGCCCATGGGGCTCTCTGCATCCTCTTTTCTCTGTACACTGCCAGTCCAGTTCAAAGGGCTTAATGGACAGAGTGTGCAGCAGTAGTCCTCTCATCCACTCTTAAGTAGGCCTGTATAGGAGTGCTACGCAAGAATTTCCTTGTAAAAAAAATTACAAACTAGAAGTAATTGGGATTATACTTTTATTAAGCTAACTATATCCTGTCCGGCAAGGACTAGTATGTGTTATCTTTATTTTTCTTAAAACGACAGTCATTCCATTCCTAAAAATGTCAGTTGTTGTATAATGCATAATAGCATTTAAACTGTGAGACACTTCATCATCCCCATGCTTACAGTACAGTTCAGGTTAGTGTATCTAAATCTCAGTGTCAAACTATATCTCATTTTGTTGGGGAAGATGCATCATATTGATAAGTGAACACTTTTGAAAATGTCCAGGATCACACATGCTTTTGATGGCAAACCTAGTTATGTAACTTGCTGGTTGAATACATCTGTGCAACTGGTGTTCACCCCATTACCTGATCCCATACTCCTTGACGTTCTATCTCATCACCCTGTTGCTTTATACCAGCGACCCCCCCTAGTTTGCTCAGTTCTCTGCCTGCTATGCCACCCACTCTGCTTAGTGTCTTGCTTTCTTTCCACTTACATCATGAACACACAAAGTGAACAAGGTGTTTTTACAAACTAGTGATCAACAGTTCCATCCACTCTGTGCATTGACAGATCTACTACACTACCATACACTATAGTTCGATTCCCAAGCTCACTTTTCTCTATGATTACATTATATATTAGCACCTGCAGGAGAGAGCTGGCCAAACTGTTTTTAGAGCCTTTTTACCATATCTGTTTATTTAGGTCCATTCATGCAGCTAACCTTTTACATTTTACAGATTCTCATTCACGACTCACAGTCTTTTCGCCCCCTCGCATAGATTTTATGATGGGTAAGTACCATTTGCAGGGTATATTTCAAATGTTTATTTAACATTTACTTTGTTTGCAGTAAATGTCAAATAAAGGTTTCACTGTGCATGGCTGGCCTCTGGGTGGCAGCAGTGAGCCAAACAAAGTGGGTTTGTGGTCACCATTTTACAGAAAGCACATTTAAAATGTGTGGTCACCCATTGCCAGGAGTCAAGTGCATGTCTCTTAGGGCGAGTAGGTAAACCAAGTGAATCGACCTGCAGGTCTAGCAGAATTTTAAAGAATTTGCAAGGCCTGACTCCACTCACTAATGACTTACTTCAGCGGTACACAGAACTGCTGTATTGCTCATTTTATATCTTGGGTACAAATAACATCTTGGTGACACTAAAAGTATTAGTACAACATTGTTAATCAAATGGATTTGTTTGCTCAACAAGAACATTTTAATTAGCAAACTCTACTAATCATTTATTGAAAACTAATGTATGCTTTGAAAAAAAAATAGTCTCTGAGAGGAGACCAGCAGTGGTGTACCCTCAGAGTAATCAGATCTTCTAATCAACCATGTCCTTCCTGAAGTAAACAGTTCACAACTTTGGGGAGCAGGGACATACAAGGCTGGCAGATGGTTAAATCACTCAAGGGAGCAGAGCTATATCAACATGTTGCCCTGAGAAAATGAACTTCAAAGAGCTTTCTGACTCTAGTTCCTTGACAACCACATTCTTAAGAGTCATAAATGGCCCAGCTCTTAGCTTCAAAGGAACCAGCATTATATTACAGCAAACGTTCTGTTAGACAGGAACTGAAGATCCCATTTCATATTGTGATTCTAGGTCAAGACCGAAGGCTCCCATTATGCTTCTCTTTTTTTAATTTGAAATTAACTATAGAAGCTCAGCAGCAAGATTTTAGCATGCAAAGTTTCATAACAAACAACTTGCTTAGCTTCTCAAATCCCAAAATCAAAAGTTCTGAAAAAATAGTCCAAACAACAGCTCAAAGTCCTTACTAAAAACACTCAGTTTCCCATAGGTCTTTGAGACCGTGAACAACTAGTCATGAAAACAAGTGATCCCCTTAACAGCAATGTAGCGCAGCTAGCCATAGCCGTAATCCTTCAACCACTTCCTCTTTCTTTGCTGCTCACAGCAAGAGAAGTGGATTTGATTTACTAATTCTCACTAACGTTCTAAACTTATATTGCTCGTAAGAGCAGGAGCATTAACGCTCCTCTAACAGTTTGTTTCCTTACTGAGAGGGGTGTTTCACTAGACAGCCTCAGGAGAGTTCTGTCGTCGATTGAATTTTATTAAGCTCTGTACTCAGGGATTGTAGCATTCCACTGTGTAGGTTACCTGGCAACAGTGACTGTTGTCGAAGCGGCCTTGCAGACGCAGTCTTTCCCCCCCCCCCTGCGGCACACACTTACTCCATCAGGGTGCCGGAGTCAGCGGGGTTCGCAACGTTGTGGCACGCCGGTTACCCGGCAGCAGTCACGCGCTCACAAGCACGTCTCCACTTCACAGCCCTGCGGGCTTACCGCCCCCTCCGGCAACAACTTGCCAGAGGAGGCTGGGGCATTTACTCATTTGTTCATTCATTTATACAAACTTGCCTTTATGACCGCAGGGGGAGTCTCTCCTTCCGCACAGTCCTTTCCTCTGTTCCTCCTTGCCTCCGGCACTCGCTGACGGGTTTCCTACTAATCAAAGGAAACTAACATTCGCCGAAGGCACTGCAGAGAAGGAGATTACACCTTTTTCGAATAACATTTTTTCAAAAAAAGCGAAAAGAGGCGGCTTGCTGGCAATACACACACTGCCTCTACTGGTAGGCAGAAATATACTGCTCCATACATCATTGCCCATAGAAATAATTACAGTTTAGATACTGAAGGGCAAAAAGGCTATAATGGAGGAATACACCCCTCAGATGGACCAGGAATGGTCAGAGGACGAGGAGGACTCTCAGGTGCAGGATGTGGCTCTAGCAGCCAGTTTCAAGAGAGTACTTGGCTCATCTGTTGGAACTACTATAAAGAAACTGTAGCAGACATGCTAGTCCCGATCCAACTATGTCTTAATGATATGGAGGTGTATCTCAGGGGAACCTCCACTAAAGCTCAGAAAAGGAAGAGCGTTCCGGAATGGGGAAGTACAACGGCTCGAAAGAGGACTCTTTGACTTCCGCCCCACCTCCCCCCCACCCCCGGGCCTGTCAGAACCAGCCACAGCTTCTCAAGGCTCAAAAAAGGGTACAACCCCCCCAAATAATAAAATGTAAAAAAAACATTTTAAAAAAAAAAAATCAATGAGTTTATTTTGTTAAAAAATCTCCGGTAAAAACCCACGCGAAAAAACATCCCACGATGAAATGACATGAACCCAAAAAAGCCTTTCTGGATAGGATGGAGACCCCTTCCATCTCAAGACCCTCTGACGCGGAGGAGAATAAAATGGGTGACAGACCCTCGATCCCAGATGAACGTCAACAGGGCACAGATGATGACGATCATGATCAAACTCCTCAAACAACTGACGAGGAAAACCAAGATAAAGGGTCAAGGCCCAGCACATCCCGGAATGCGGCAGTCCCCATTCCCAAACGACTAATGAGCAACCTGCTTTAGAAGGAATGTTTATCCCAGAGGACTTAATTCACCCCAAATCTTCAGACTGGGTCTGTCATCCAGAGCTATGGATTACATTATGGACAGACTCTGCCAGCCCTTAGATAAAGAGGTCCAAGCCAAGCTAAGAGCGGAATGTCCCTTTACAGATATCTCTGGGAAAGTAGCGCTCACCCCAGAGCTTGACGCTAAAATGATCACCTTCCTTGGCAAGTATAGTAAGGATCCTAAGAAAGGGATCGATAGGGTCTGGAAATCCTGACAAAACAGGGTCCCCGATATTACCGGTCCTTTAGCAAAGATTATGGACCTCTCCGAAAAAGCCTTAGACACAGGGAAACCCATTAATCCAGTCACCCTTTCAGGGTGGTCGCAACAAGCCCTCTGCCTGCTCTGTAACACAAATTGTGCTATCTCAACCGAGCGCAGGAAGGGCAGTCTTATGAAAATAGATCCTAAACTAGGGGAGCTTGCCACCACTGAATCAGGAGCCGCCGCCCAGGGGTTGCTATTTGGCGATCCCTTCTTCAAGGAAATGGCGAAATTTGTGGGGACATTTACTGCTCTAGAGAAAGCACAAAGACTCAATAAAGAGGGTTTTTGTCAAAAGGTTTTTTCACGGGCCCGACAAGGCAGGGGCCGCTCCTCTGGCCGTCATTACCTTGACAGACGGTCCCATCAATCACGAGACCATCACTCCTACTGGCAAGACAGAGCAGACATCTTCTTCCCATCCAGAGGAAGAGGCAGGGGCCATGGCTGCAGAAGAGGAGCAAGGCACACAGCACAGCAAACTGCAGGTGAGTGTCAAGCGCAGAGTGCCAGCGCCTCAGGTGGCCATAGGAGGCAGGATAGCGCTATTCGCGCAAGTGTGGGACTCCTTATCAGGAGATGCCTGGGTCAGAGACACCGCAAGGCGTTTTCACATGTATTTTTTCTCTAAACCCATCCAAGCGCGTCACCAGGTGCAGATAATGTCACACGCAGACGCACTAGCCATAGACTACGAGGTCCGCAGCCTACACCTCAAAAACGCTAAACGGCCATGTACAGACCAAGGCGGATTCTTCAGCCCAATTTTCCTGGTACGCAGGAAACAAAAGTTCTGTCCTTTGATAAATCTCAGATCCTTAAACGACTTTATTCTCCAACGCCACTTCAAAATGGAGGGACTACATATGCTCAGGGACATTTTGAGACCGGGCGACGGGCTGATTCGCCTGGACCTAAACGACGCCTACCTAGCAGTAAAAGTAAAGTACCTGAGGTTCACATGGAGGGGTCAGGACTGGGAATGCAATAGTCTGCCCTTCGAGCTCTCATCAGCACCCTGGACTTTCACCAAGCTCATGCGGCCCGTAGTAGCTCATCTCAGGGAAAGGGGAGTAAGGCTCATCGTATACCTCAACATCATCCTCATGACACAGACCGAGGACCTGGCAAAGCATCAGGTCCAAATTGCCACAGACTTGTTCCACGACCTAAGATTTCTCATCAACTGGGAAAAGTCAGTCCTAGGGCCCTCAAAGAGCCTGGCATTCCTGGGGTTCATAGAAGACACCTGGAACTGTCAGCTCTGTCTACCGATAGCCAAGGTAGACCCTACTCGCTGCGAGAGTCGCAGGCTATTGAAGAAAGAACCTCCCTTCAGGAGTTGGCAAAAGCGATCGGTCTGCTGTCATCCATTCAGGCCATCTTTCCCAGGCCAATACATTAGTGTGAGCTGCAGAGGCTAAAAGGGCAGCATCTGCGTCGGAACCTCTCTTACTCGCAGCAGCTCGCCTTCTCCTTCGAGGCAAGAACAGAGCTCAATTGGTGGCTCACGCACATGGGGGCCTGGAATGGCAGAGCGATCTTCGGATCAACACCCGACTTAGTAATAGAATCAGACGCAAGCTGCTCAGGATGGGGAGCAAGATGAAGTCTGGTAGCCACGGGAGGGAAAGTGGACCCCCCAGGAGCTGGAGATGCACATCAATTGCCTGGAGCTTCTCGCTGGCTCCTTCACAGTGCAATCCTTCGCCAGAGGTAAAGTAAGTTGCTGTATATTACTCAAAATGGACAACATCTCTGCCGTGAGATACATCAATCATCTGGGTGGCACTAGATCGAAGCCTCTGGCAGAATTAGCCAAGGACTTCTGGCACTTCTATCTAAAGCACCAGATATCCGTGACAGCGGAATATCTTCCCGGGCTGAGGAACCAAGTGGCGGATTGGTATTCACGCCATTCATCAGACTACAGGGAATGGAGACTCGCCAGAGATCTTCCTTCGCTTACAGCAAATATGGAGCCCTCTATCCAGGGACCTACTTGTTTCTCGCATCAACGCTGATGTGCCACTATTCTTCGGCTGGAGGCCGAACCCAGCAGCCACAGCGACAGACTCCTTTCTTCAGAAATGGACCTGTGGGCTCTCTTGCGCCTTTCCTCCCGTCACAATGATAGCGAGGACCCTAGCAAAGGCCCGTCAGGAGAAAACAGAGCTAGTTCTCATAGCCCCAGTTTGGACCTCTCACACTTGGTACGCAGTTATTCTGGAACTTTGTTCTGATTTTCCAATCTCAGGATCTGCTGTCGGGTCCGAGAGGTGAACGCCATCCCTTCCTCCTTTGCGAGTCCTTAACCCAAGCAGCATGGAGAATTTCAGAGAACGGTGCAGGGTCCCTGACATTTCACGCAAAGGCTGTCAGCCTTATTGAGGAGAGCTGGACTCCCGCGACCTCCAAAAGATATGCAAACTCTTAGGACGCACGGGCATGCCAGTGCTTGGAGCAGGGCTTCCATCCAGTGTCAGAACCTGTAGCAGAGATTTTACATTTTCTTGCTACACTTGTAGAACGCGGTCTAGTTTACAGAACAGTGAGCGCTTACCGCTCATCGATTTCGGCCGTGCACGACCTCATGGAGGGTTTCCCAGCCGGCAAGCATCATCTGATATGCATGATGCTTAAAAAGGAGTCCGTTTAACTGTACAACCTTCAGCCCACTACAACAAGCTTTGGGGCGTAAATACAGTGCTCAACCTTTTTCTTTTCTGGCCACATAATGAGGAATTATCCCCCGAAGCGCTCTCAGGCAAGCTGACTACTCTGCTATGCCTAGTACCTTGCAGAAGAGTTTCTGACATCACAGCTTTCAACTTAGCAGGCAGGACCTTTTCCCCGGGTGGAATAGTTTTCCACGTGTCCAGAAGGACTAAATGCCACTCACGAGTGATTTCATATCCAGCCTTTAGCGAGCAACCGAAACCATGTCTAGTGAAATGCCTAAATGCTTACGAGGGGGTAACTTCCTCCCTCAGGGTCAACAATAGACGTTAGCTACTGATAGCACTCCGCAAACTACACAAATCGGTCTCAGCTCCTACCCTAGCTCGCTGAGTACGCTGGCCCCTTGCACAGACGGGGATCGATGCCACCCAGTTTGGCGCCAAACCAGTGAGGGGCGCTATGGTGTCCAAAGCCTTTCAGGTAGGAGTTTGGCTAGAGGACATCATGAGAATGGCCGACTGGGCAGGAGAGTCGTTTAAGCAGTTTTACCTGAAACCGGTGAAGCAACCTGCCACCATAGTGGTAAGTAAGCTTTAAACTAGCATAATGGGAGCCACTGGTCTTGACATAGAATACAGATTTTCCAGAATAACGTTAAGAAAAGTCTTCATTATATTAAAGACACAGAGGCAAGCATTGTCCCACCTGACTAAAGAAATTAAACAGCATGGAAAAAAAGGGAGGACGTATGGATAACTAACCTAATACTCAATAATGTTATTGTTATTTATTTGTAAAGAATGTAAAGTTATTGATTACCTTTGCTAATTTATTTTCCTCCCGCACTGATATAGGGTTATTATTCACACCCAGTAAGCCTTTCATGTTTTCCTAGTTCAAGGCAGGAAAGTCGGACAAGCATGCTTGAAGGGAGAAGAGTTTCCACACAGCGGCGACAGCTGCCGAGCAGTCCTGCATCACGCGTTTGGTTACATATAGTTATCATAGTTCACAGCGCCGAAAGAGGAAGTGGTTCAAGGATTACTGCTATTTGAAAGGGCTAACTGCCCTACATTGGCTGTTAAAGGTCACATGTTTTTGTGACTGGTTGTTCACTGTCTCAAGGACCTATGGGAAACTGAGTTTCTTGGACTTTTTTTCAGAACTTTTGATTTCGGGATGTTAGCACCTTTGCAAGTTGTTTTTGTTATGAAACTTTTTTATTTATTTTTTTATTTGTTTTGGTCAGACCTGACCTTTACAAAATGATGTAAAATAACAGTTAAAATTATGCATTCTGCGTACCTGTTTCAAACGTGCCTCATCATTGAATATAATTTATAGTTAAAAGGAGAAGCAAGAAAAGGAAAACATTATTTCATTTATCAGAGGAGGCAAGAGGTGGACAGAATAGTTAATCAAGATGGAAAAGAAAAGAACATTGTCCAACCAGGCCCGATTATTATGCCTTAAAATAAACAACCTCTAGATTGTTTCAGTATTCGAGCAGAGTATTTTCCAAAAGTATCCATACCCAGCCAGAGACCATTGTCACTTCCTTGTTGTGTCTATTTATGTTTCAGGGCAACGTCTGTACTCTGTGGATCGATGTTTTGAATTAGTCCAGCCCTCGACAGAACCTGACCGACTGCTATTGTTAGGGCTGTATTGTGCCCCAAGATCAGTAGGTTCCAAAATTTTCCGAAAGCAGCCAGTCCTCTTCATCCACAAATTTGGAGAAGAACAAGTTACTCTTACCTGGTAACGTTCTTTCGATGGGATTGTCCGACGATGTATTCCATATCTATGACAGTAATCACCACAGCTGTGCTGCTTCGGAAAATCTTTCGGCGTCTGCGTCCTGCGTCGATACGCTGTCCTCGAGGGCCTCCGTCGATCCGATGTTATAAGTAGGACGCACGACGCCCGTAGCCTCAGTTGTAGTTTTTTCACAGAACATGTGGCACCCATCTTCTGCCAGTATGACCACAGAAAGCCTTGCGGAAACGTAAGCTGCAATTGCATAAGAAATTCTGTAGCGGGGTAGGCATGGAGGGAGCGATATAGAATGCGTCGTCGGACCAACCCTATCGACAGAACGTTACCAGGTAAGAGAGTAACTTGCTCTTCAAGGGGATTGGGTCCTTCGACGTATTCCATATCTATGACAGACTCCCAAAGCAGTACCAACGTAAGGAGGTGGAAAAATAATTTAGAATACAGAAATTTAGAATGCCCAATCAAACTGCAGAATAAAGGACCGCCTTGCCAAAGGCCAGATCCTGCCCATGGATAGAATCTAGGGAGTGGTGTCGTTCAAAAGTATGGACCGAAGCCCATGTGGCTGCTTCACAGATGTTACGAATAGGAACATCCCTCTGCAGGGCAGTAGAGGCAGCCATACCCCTAGTAGAATGGGCCCGCAAGCCTACCGGAGGGTCCTTACCCACCAAGCGGTAACATTCAAAAATTGCCAAGATAATCCATCTAGGCAAAGTCTGCTTAGTAACAGCTTGTCCCAAAAGCCTTCCAGCGTAACCAATAAAGAGCTGATCGTCCACTCTGACCCGGGACATGCGTGAAATGTAGAAGCTTATAGCTCTCCTAGGATCCAACCTATGGAGCCTCTCCTCTTCCTTACCAGGATGTGGAGGAGGATAAAATGCCAGAAGAATAACCTTCTGGCTTAAATGAAATTCCGACACCACCTTCGGAAGGAAGGAAGGACGAACTCGAGGGACAACCCTGTCCTTATGAAACACAGTGAAGGGTGGCTTAACTGAAAGTGCCTGACACTCACTCACTCTGCGAGCGGGAGTGACCGCAACTAAACACAGTTTTAAGTGTTAACAGTCTCAAAGGACAAGAATGTAAAGGCTCAAACGGAGCACCCATTAGGAATTTTAGAACAAGGTTCAAATCCCAACCCGGCACCTGGAAAGGTGACGGTGAGAACACGTTAGTGAGCCCTTTGAGAAACGGAGAAATTAAAGGAATTTTGAAATAAGAACATTCCTCAGACGAGCGCTAAAAGATGGACAGTGCCTCCTGGTAACCTTTCATGGTACCCACTTGTAAGCCCTTGTGGGATAACGAAAGCAAAAAAGACAGAACCACAGGAATGTCACATGAAAAAGGATCCACATTCTTAACCCTGCACCAGTCGCAGAACTTTCTCCAACAGCAACGGTACAGGGACTTTGTTGCCAGCCGTCTGGCCGAAAGCAACACCTCCATCACGTCTTGGTGCCAATCCTTGTACCTCAACCTTTCGGAAGCCAAGCGTGAAGGTTAAGGGATCTGACCTCTGGATGGAGAACCTGAACCCTCTCCTGTGATAGCACATCGTCTCGGTAGGGAAGACGATGTGGAGGGCAGATGGACAAGTCGAGAAGGTCCGGGGCAATGAGGATCATCCGGGAACTGAACCTCCGTAACCTCTGCAGCACTTGCGGGATGAAGGGGACTGGAGGAAATGCGTACAGCAGTGGGAAGGACCACTCCACCACGAACGCGTCTCCTAAGGCTCCTTTTGGAGGCAATTCCCGCAAGCAGAACCTTTCACACTTCCGGTTGACACTGGAGGCGCAGAGATCCACTTGAGGGGTCCCCCAAAGGACTCTATTTACTAAAGGATGAGTAATAGCGAAAGGAACCTCCCCTCCATTGCTGTCCCCTAGGACGAAAAGGCAGAGGTTGGCAAACTGCAGCGCTCAAGGACTTTGCTGCAGCTTTGGAGGTCTGCAACCTCTCAAGGCTCTCATCAGCCTTGCTGCCAAAAAGATGTTCACCATCAAAGGGCATGTTGAGGAGCCGGGCTTGCACATCAGGAGCAAACCCCGACTTCCGCAACCAGCCAAACCTGCGTATTACGGTGCTCGCCGCCATGGACCGTGTGGCGCAATCTACCATGTCCAGACCCGACTGAACGGACTCACACATGGCATCCTGCACGATAGCAAGAAAACTATCCCGTTCCTCCCCTTCGGGAATATGTTCAGCCGCTAAGGAAATACAGTTCCACAGAGTGTGCGTGAAACGTGACAAGGCACATACGGAGTTGGCTGCCTGAAGAGCCATACCCCCTGAAGAAAACACTTTCTTCGCCCAGCCGTCAAAACATTTGTCGTCCCCATCAGGAGGGATGGTAGGGTATGACGCCTGCTTTGCTAGGGCCGTAGCTGCCTGCACGGCCAAACTCTCCGGAGTGGGGTGCGTGGTGAAGTAGCAGGGGTCACCACTCGCTGGTCGGTATTTCTTTGGCAAGGACTTCCTCACTGCCAGGAGACTCTCCGAAGAAGTCCAACCTGCAGCCACCCTTCTCTGCAAGGCCATATGGAATGGCTACACCCGGTCAGTTGGTGGACCTTGGTCGAGGATATCAGTCAGGTCATCCTGCTGAAAATCCCCAGGTGGCGCAGACCACCCCAAGTAATCCGTCACCCTCGACATAAGGCCCCAGTACGATGACTCGGCGTGCGTGCCAGGCTCAGGCCTACCGAACTCCACCTCCAGAGAGGTGTCCAGACCACTGGCGTTGTGCAAAGACTGACACAATGACCAGAAAGGAGGTCATCAGGAACCTCTGCAACAACCTCACCTTCCTCAGACCCTTCATCTACCTCAGAAATATAAACCAGAGGCTGGAAAGAGGGCACAGAAAAAGGGACAGACATTTTTTGCCTTGGCCAGAGCCTTTCTGGGGGGTTCCACCGTGCCACTGGGTACCTCCGACAAAGCAGCCTCGAAAGGCTTCGACAGAATCGGCATCGAGCATGGCGCCGACAGCTTCGACGGCGTTAAAACAGGCCTCGAGGGCGGAGCCCAGAGCGTGTCCTTCGACAGCCTGGGCACCGATGGCGTCAATGGCTTCCTCGGAGGCAGAGCCTCGAGAGAGTCCCTCGACGACCTCGGCACCGAAAGTTTCGACGTCTTCTTCCAAGACTTCACAGGCTCTCGCGGTCTCGAGGGCGTCGAGGACCGGGACCTGGAACGGGCATGTCTAGAGCGACCATCCTTGTCCGACTGAGACCTCGAAGGCGCCTGGTGGTCGCAACGACCGCTCGAGCCCGAAGGCGTACGGAGCACTTAGACAAGGAGATGATGGTGATTTTTTTTCAGTCAGAGGACCAGCGGAGTCCTCAGACGAGGACGGGGAAGGCGACCGGTGCCAGCGCTTCCGTAAATGCCTCGAAGAGGCAGAAGAATGGCAGGACCGACTCCTGGACCGAGACCCCCCCCCGGACTTACACTGACGATGCGGAGAGTCGCCCCTCGAATTGTCAGTTGAAAGGCCGGCGGATCTCGACTGTAGGTAAAGTGGCTTGGCCACCTTATCTACAGAAAGCTTCTTCTTACGCTCCCGCAAGGCCTTCGAAGTAAGCGACTGGCAGTCCACACAGTCATCCGTGTCGTGGTCCTCCCCGAGGCACCAGAGGCAAGCATCGTGCGTGTCCGTCAGCGACATCTTGGACCCGCAGTCCTGACACTTCTTAAAACCTGGCCACGGGGTAGAAGAAGATGAAGATATGATGAGATATACTTCACAAACTAACAGGCTGAGGAATTGAAAGAACAGAACTCAGAAGAGTCTAGGCGCGCCGAGATCTCCGAAGCGAAGACGTTCGCAGAAAAAACGGCTACAGGCGTTGTGCGTCCTACTTATAACATCCGGTGACGTCGGCTCGAAGGGAGGCCCTCGAGGACAGCGTATCGACGTCATCGACGCAGGACGCCGAAAGATTTTCCGAAGCAGCACAGCTCAATTTTATTGTATTTTGATTTTGTCCTCTAATGTTTAGTTTTTCCCCTGTAAGGATTATTTTTAGACGCGCCCTGAGGAATGTGTTTCTCGATTCCCAATTTGGATGTTTTATTAGGTCCTTTAGCAGCTGCCCCAAATTTTTATCCACTATTAAACTGTTCCTGGGTTTAATTTGCCGCATTTTTTCGCCAGTTTTAATCCAATCTCTCATTTTTGCTTTCAGGGGATTGGTAATCAGGGTTTCAAAGGATGAATCAACCTCAGTCAGAGTTCTTAAGACTTTTTGTTCCAGGTATTTTAGTACCTTCGATGTGCGAGTTTGTAGATGTAGTTTAATGTCCTCGTACAGAGAATTTATTTGCGTCTCTGCTATCAACCTGAAGAGTAAAAGAAGTCTCCATTCTACTAGCGATTCTAAAGATTATAGGCCCAGTTCGAACCTGAGGGCTGGCATGGGGAGGCACCTTGGCAAACCTAGGGATCTCTTCCAGATCTGGGCTTCCACTTTTTGCCAATTCAGGTCTCAGAGTGTTGGTTTGGATTCCAAGCCATATAAAATTATTGGAACTATTTTTGGGACATAGAATTTCAGTAATGGTATTATGGAGAATTTAGAGAGTTTACGAAGGACCTTCTTTATCTGCGGCACAGCTCTCTCCACTTTCACTCTTATCTCCTGCTCCATTTTGCAAATTGATGGAGAAGCATGAACTACGTAAGACAGATATACTGTCACATCTGTTCTTCGAATGGCTTCGCCTTCGAAGAACCAACCTGCAAAATGAATGTGTTTGTTTGGATATTTGAACACTAGAATTTTTGACTTTTAGGATTGACTTGAAGTCCATTTATTATGGCGTATTCGCTCAGTCCATTCAGCAGGTGTTGCAGACCCACTGCAGTCCTCTCAATCAGGACGATATCGTCAGCGTAGGCGAGCCAATGCACCTTGGTTGTGTTAAGCTTTGGACTCCCCATTGTCCAGGACTGCAGAAAAGGTCCTCGTTCTGCCACATATAAATGAAAGAAAAAGGGCGCACCCAGGCAGCCTTGTCTAACCCCTTTCTCGACCTTGATCGAATCAGTGAGATGGCCGGCCTCATCGAGCTGAACCATCAGCGAGGTATCTTTGTGTAGTTCAATTAATATTGATAACAGACCACTTGGTGCGCCCCATTCCCTCATCTGAGCCCATAGGCGTTCCCTGATCACCAGGTCAAAATCTCTGGAGAAGTCTATCCAGGCTCCATAGATGGGACCCTCTCCGGACTCTTGAGTGTTCTGCAAGTATGTTCAATGTTAGGCCATTTAGTGCTGTAGACATCCCACTTCTAAAGCCTGTTTGAAATGTTGACAGTATATTTGCGTTTTTTGCCCAGTCTTCCAAGTTCATCAGCAGAATCCTCATGAAAATGTTGCTTTCGATATCAGGGAGGGCGATTGGTCTGTAGTTCGCTGGTTGTGACCGATCCACCCCCCCTCCCCCTTGTAGAATGGTATTATGATTGCTTGTTTCCTTCCTCATGGCTTTCTAAGATTTTGTTATATAGATGACATAATAGGGTCGCCCAGATCTTGGGGTTATATTTTAAGACCTGGTAAATTAAGCCATTTGAGCCAGCCACCTTTGAGGATGGTGCTTTTAAAATTAAGCCTGTGTCGAAGGTAAGTTCCAAGTTTGTAGTTTCTGTCTCGCTTCCCTGAGCCTCTAATTTATTTTTTGTTAAGATGATCTATCCAGCTTTTTCAGAAACCAGGTTACAATGGATATTATTGCTGGTTGGGTTTAAACCCAAGTTATTTATGATGGACCAAAAATTGTGACCGTTATCTTAACAGAGAGCTGCAAGCATCTGTTCATTGTCTTGTTGGTGACGTATGATTCTTCTTGAGTGCGACCAGTACTTATAAGCCTTTGCAAACTTTTGTAGCTTTTCTCGTAGTATGATCTGATTAATAATGAGTTTTCTCAGCCGTCTACTTTCCCTCGTAAAAAAAAAAAATAAATGTTCGCCCCAAGTTTCTTCATCAAATTAGTGCTGAAGATGAGTGATTCTCTCTAGTCCACCTGAACTTGGAGGGTGCACAGCCCAAATGAATTTCTTAAAGTTTTCAGGGTTGCAGTTTTCCTTTTGTTCTCTTGAGGAAATAGTGGCGAGATTGTCATTTAATTTCTTCCCCTCTCTTTTGTACTTTACCAATATTGCTTTACCTTTTCTCAGAACCAGGTCATGAGCATACATTTCAGGCATGATCACTCCCTTCCCCCCCAGATGGTTTCCATGTGTATTTTCTTTGCCAAAATGCCTTCGGAAACAAAAATATAGTCCAGGGTAGAAAAGGAGTTGGCTCGTGACCAAGTTGGTACTGGAGGGCTGTCACCTGGCACAGCACCATTCAACATATAGAGTCCCCATGGGTTCAAGTAATTTACCCATTGTGCCCCAATCTGGCACCGGTCATCTAGGTGTGAAGACCAAGATCGGATGGCGACTGAGATATAGGGCTCGAGTGGGGAGGGGCCCAGCGTGACACCACAAGCCAGCAATCTCTAGAACGCCGGGGGCGATCCAAGCTCCCGCCTTGCTTGAGGGCGCAGAGCCCTCCAAGCTACACAAAGTCAGCACGGACGCCGGAAGAATCGGCTCCGGTGCCCCCGGCAGGCTCAAGAAACACACAGTGAGCACACACAGTTCCGAGACACGCTGCCCGGGTGAGAATGGAAGAGGAGGGACGGCAATCCTTTTGGCAGCGCAGGGCCCCTATGACTCCTTGGCTCGATCACTGTACCAGGCTATCAGTCGCCTAACAGACGTGCCCGCTCCCCGGAGCTGCACACCCCCCCTCATCCAACCCCCCTCAGGCGGTTAACCCTCGGCACTGGGGTAGAGGCAATGTGCCAAGCATAAAGTGGTCTCCACGTTGCTGCAACGTCTTCTCCCTGCCCAAATTCCAGGCTGGCACATTAACAGTGATATTGCGCCATTAACAGAAAAACAGGCGATCATCACACAATCCACAAAACAACGCACATCCTGGCTGAAGGGGACCAGAAGGAAGAGTCAGTGAGTGGGGCTGACGAGGGACACAGTGGCAACAGTAATCCCACAAGTGCTTTACAAGAGCTTACAATAACGACCAATGAGCAGCAACGCCTCATACATTGGCAAACACCGGGGGTGGAAGTGACTGGAAGAGACAGCCAGATCAGGTGAAAGCGGCAGTACTTGGTAATGCTCTATAGTGAACAAGCCCTAAAGAAGGAAGAGCACTGCTAGCATAGTGGGGAGAGACCACAAACAGCAGGTGGGGGCTCTATATTTTAGAACAACCACAGCTAATGTACTTTTGCCCAATTCACTGTGGGGGAAAACCACCCCAAGAAGAATAACTTGTTGCAAGTCCCTTTATGAAGAACATGTCGACGGAGGGGGCAAAAGCTAAGGCGGGAGATATTAAATCATTAATGGGCATGCAGGAAAAAGAGAAAGAAAGGGAAAAGGAAAGGCACACCAAAGGGACTCAGGTAGAGATCCATTTGCCAGTGGCAGCTTGAACATCTCCTCATCTTTCCCTAAAGAAGATCTTATGGAAATGCTCTCCATGCTAAAGAAGGGAGATCAAGGCTACTAAAGAGGCGATGGTCAAAACTGTTGCAGAGCTTAATTCGCAAGAGGAAACGAGGTCGAAAATACGCTATGCGAAGAAGCCCATGATCAAGTGGATATCAGCAAGAAGGTGTTGGGCGTAGAAGAAAAGTTGGAGGTGATATGGGCGAAACAAAAAGGACCTAGAAAATAGGTCGTGCAGAAACAATATCAGGATACGGGCCATTCCACGTGATATCCTGGATCAATACCTTGCCGTTTATGTGAGGGATTTATTCCGGAATCTTTTAGACCTCCCAGAGGCGGCTGCACTGGAACTTGACCGGGCACACCGAAACTACTCAGCGATGCAGCAGCGCCGTAACCTTCTGCCAGACGTGCTATCCAGAGTGCACTACTTTCAGCGTAAAGAGAAAATCATGGAAGAAACCTGACAAAAAGAGCCGGTGCAATTCCAAGGTACACAGCTTTCCCTATATCAAGACCTGGTGCCTCACACCCTATCGAACAGACGGAAACTACACGTTCTAACAGCTTGGCTACAGTCGCATACAATCAGATATGGCTGGGGCTTCCCCAGCACAGTCCTAATCGAATACCAAAACCAGCAACATGGGATTGGGTCAGAAGAGGAAGCAGCGGAACTAATGAGCGGGACCCTAGGCAATATCCGGTATGACCCGAGAGGAAAGACCGCAAGCAAACTCGAGCTGGAGTAGTAAGATTAGCACGAGGAAACCTAGAAGGAAGCAAATCTAAGACAACACCGCCTGGAGAGGGGGGGTCTGACCTAGGCCGGAGCGCCACTAACCGAGATGCTGACAAATGGACTTTCTGGCCTTGGAACATTTGCGGCCTAGGTTTGCCAGGGCCTCAAAACCGGCATCAGAGGACCATAAGCTCCTACTAGGCTTAAGACGACGTAAACATGAATGCAGGGAAGACATGATTAGGGGGTGAGGGTTGCCATGAGGGAATGGCACCCTAGAGAAAGTCATTACAAATGACAAAGTAGGTTTTTTAAAGTTGGTAACAATTGTTTGTTTTGAGAGATTACACATTTTTGGGGTTTTGGTTTTTCCTTTTCTTTTCTCTGGGTCTGGACACGCATGGATTCCCAAACATCATGACTTAAGGCTGTTGCTCTGAGAGGACCTTCCCCTACTCCCAATTCCTCTTGTTAATGGGATCTTGGCTTAATGTGATCCAGGATGACGTCCTCTGACATCACATGTCTGACCCTAAATGCTTGGGGTCTAAACTCGCCAATATAACGGAATGCTGTACTGCAAAGGCTCTCCACAGAGGTGGATCTGGTATTCTTACAGTAGACCCATCTGTTAAAAGAAGACGAAAAGTGTCTCATAACTAAAATGGTACCCACGATCATACTTCGCGACTAATGGCCTCAAAAAGAGGGGAGTAGCCATCATGGTTCGTAAAGGCCTATCATTGCGGACATTGAAAGTCTTGCGAGATGCAGAAGCAGGCTCGGACTAGCTTATACGGCAATATGCCAATGGACGAACCAAAAACGCAAAATGCTTGTGTGGACCCGTTTTTTGCATCAAAGCGGGGCCAGTTTGATGAGTTACTTCACTATGTGGCTAATAGTTTTGACCAGTGCTGCTGAATAAATATTCTTTAAAGTTTTCAATTTTCATCACATTTTATCAAAAACCTCCGCCTTGGGTACTATTCAAACAGCGTCACAAAAGGAATGAATTCTCATTTGCAACTGTGGGCCACCTTTTCATTGGTGGCCGACACAATTTTATGCCCCAGTCCGACCCTGCGCAGAAGGCAGATAAATGCTACTTAAAGGCAATTTGGTTAATCGCAAACTCACACTCGGGGTAATATAGGGTCCCAATGAAAAGCTGGCAGAGTGTTTGGGGACGTTCTTGGAGACATTGGTGAATTTCATGGAAGGCGAAATTATATCCGGGGGGGGGGGGGTTTAATTGTGTAGTAGATCCGTGGACAAAACGCTGGATCCCACTATTATTGACAGAAGCAATTACTATGCCATGACGACACTTCTGAGAGAGTTCTCACTAATGGAGGCATGGCGTTTCTTTCACTCTGGAGAGAGGGGATATACATTTTATTCTGCGTTACATGGGGGCTTCTCAAGATTAGACATGTTCCTGGTCTTAACCACTCTTATCCCAACGGTTAAGGAAATGGAGATCTTACCGAAAGCCCTCACAGACCACTCCCCCGTAGAACTGGAGTTGGACCTGGGTCAGGGCATGGCCTGACAGAAACCCCCAGATTTAATGAAGCTATATCAACAGATGCGGCCATAGGGTTCAAATAGAAGAGTCTATAATCCACTACTTTCAAGAAAAAATGACAGAGGATATGGACATACGTACTGTATGGGAAGCAGGGAAGGCTGTTTTTCGGGAGTTATTAGGCAATCAATGGCCTGGGGTAAAACTCAGCATATGCATCAAGCTATGCAGGAGGGGACAGTTCTAGACAGGCCCTGGAAACTCACATAATAGTGCAGGCGGCACAGTCCCTACTCAGAACAAAACAATACTTCTATTCTAGGGGCAACACGTCAAATAAGCTATTGGCAGCCAAACTCAGGAAAGAGTCAACTCGCAATTATATTGGGGCATTGAAGGGGGGGACGGGGGAGGACGGGAAGCAAGAGACCACGTTATCAGGAAAACTGAAGGTTGTGGAAGACTTCCTTTAGAAGGTCTTCACCCCACATCAGGGGAACCCCACCCATTTTCGAGAATTTATTGAATAGGCACAACTCCCCCGAATCGCTGACATTATTAGGGAATCATTAGAGAACCCAATATCTAGCTCAAGCTATACTTTCCCTCTAGCTCAAGCCATACTTTCCCTCCCAGCAGGAAAGGCTCCCGGTCCAGATGGGTTTACCAATGGATTTTACAAGGCGTTGCAGGGCCCCTAATCCCCCAACTCACCATTCTATTTAATTTGTTCCCCAAATCGGGGGAAGTCCCGGTATCTATGGCAGAATCTAGAACCACTCTACTGTTGAAATCTGAAAAAGACCCAGAGTCCTGCACTTCTTATCGCCCCATAGCCCTCTTGAATACCGACGCTAAACTCTATAGTAAAATCCTAGCCACACAACTGGGAGAGTTCCTTCCTAACAAACACCAAACAGGTTTCATTAAAAATAGAGGGGCTCAAGACAACATTCGATGGGTAGTTGATTTAATAGAGATGGCTCCAAAACTCCTGGGGGGATTGTCACTCTGTGAAGGGTGGAATTATAGTCGGAGACAGACACGTGCTAAAACAATATTTATTCTGGGTTTAAGGCAGCAGATGCTGTAAGAAAAATCATATGTCCTCCCGGTTAACTTCACCGGTATCTTGTCCTCCTATAATACCACGGTACTGGGCCTGGCTTGGTCCTATCTCGAGCCGCTGTCCGGATAGGCCCACCACTCTGGTTCGCTCTCCTCTCTCCTCCCCGTCTCCTGTGTAATGAGAACAACCCGTTAGTCTCCCTGGGTGCTCTTTTATCACAGGTGGAGGTATCAAGCCCCCACCAATCCCTGAGGGTTTGAGTTAACCCCCTTCTTATTGGTCCCTGGGACATGGTCCCTCCTCTCTTAAGGGTTGCTGTCCCAGCGTGTCGTTCTTCCCGATCCCCTGGTGGTGGAGGGCGGTGGTGTTGGCCCCGTTCCCCTGGTGGTGGAGGGCGGTGGTATTGGCCATGCGGTTGTGGCCGCGACGCGTATGGACGCGTCCTGAGGCAGGGCCCTCCCCCCCCCCCCAGCAACGTGCAGCTCTGGCAGCGTCATGAGCAGCACGGGGCCAGCGAGCCGGGCGCTGCTTCCCCGTATCCCGTCGTCGCCGTGAACAATGCTCCCCACCCCCCGGACCGGGGCGAACAGGTGAGAGATGAGCGGCCCCGCCGCGGCTGCACATAGCGGCTTCCTGCGTGGCCCCGCCGTGTCCCCCCGTAGCGGCTTTAGCCGCGCGGCTAGTCTCCGCGGGTTTCCCTTTCCCCTCTCTGGCCTCTCTGGCCGCGGACGCGACAGCGCCTCCCGACTCGTGCGGGTCGGCTTCGCGCCGCGGCCGCCGCGGCACCAGCCGAGGCGCTGCTGCTTCACACATCCCCACCCCAATCCCAGGCCGTTCGGGCCAGGGTGAACACCTAGACAGATAGTCAGCCACCAGCTGAAACTTGGCAGGCCTGTGCAATGTGACGAAATCAAAAGGCTGAAGGGAGAGAAACCAGCGTAGGACCCTCTGGTTCGTGTCCTTGTGTTGGGCTAGCCACTGGAGGGGTGCATGGTCGGTGTACAGAGTGAACCGGCGACCCAACAGATAGTACGGAAGCGAGTCAACAGCCCACTTGATGGCCAGACACTCCTTCTCAATGGTAGAGTAAGCCGCTTCATGGGGCAATAGTTTCCGACTGATGAAGCACACCGGTTGCAGGTCTTCTCCATTCCTCTGCGATAACACAGCTCCCAGGCCCTGGTTTGAGGCGTCCGTTTGTAAAAAGAAATGTTTCTGGAAGTTCGGGCAACAGAGGACCGGGTTGGACGTGATCCTTTGTTTTAGGTGTGCTATGGCGTTCAAGGCCTTCGGGTCGTTGGTCAGGTTGGGATTCCCCTTAAGTCTCAATGCGTCCGTCAAGGGAGCGGCTATCGAGGAGAAGTCAGGGATAAATCTTCTGTAATACCCGATCAATCCCAGGAAAGCTCGTATTTGTTTCCTGTTGGTAGGAGTCGGTATATCTTGGATAGCCTGTGTTTTGGATAACTGTGGTTTCAGCACTCCCCCACCTACTATGTGGCCCAGATATTTGGTTTCATTGGTTCCCATCGTGGTCTTCCTGGGGTTGATATGTAGGCCTGCCTTCTGTAAATCAGCCACTACTTGTTCCAGATGGTTCAGATGCGATTCCCAGGATTGGCTGTATACCACAATATCGTCCAGGTAGGCAGCGGCGTATCCAGTATGCGGTCTCAGTATGATGTCCATCAATCTCTGGAATGTGGCGGGAGCCCCGTGAAGACCAAAGGGTAGGACTTTATACTGATATAATCCTCGTGGGGTGGAAAAGGCAGTTTTCTCCCTGTCCTGGGAGCGAAGGGGTATTTGCCAATATCCCTTGGTTAAATCGAGAGTGCTTAAGAAACAGGCTGCTCCCAGGCCCTCCAGGAGTTCGTCCATCCGAGGCATCGGATAGGCTTCGTATCGGGACACCGCGTTCAATTGTCTGTAGTCCATACAGAAACGAACCGAGCCATCCGGTTTAGGGACAAGCACTATGGGTGATGACCAAACGCTGACCGAAGGCTCGATGATGTCCATCCTTAGCATCTCGTCCACTTCGGAATTGATGATGGTTCGCCTGGCTTCGGGTATCCGGTAGGGTCTAAGCCTCACAGGTGGTCCGGGATCTGTTTTGATAACATGTTCAAGTACATCGGTTCTTCCAGGTAAGGCGGAGAAGGCATCAGCAAAAGGGGACAACCGGTTCCTGATGTCCGTCTTCATTTCGAGGGTTAGGGTGTCTCCCCAATTGACTGAATTTAGGGTATCAGGAACGGTGTTCGGGATCTCGTCCGGTTTGGCTTCCTCGATACATACAAAGGCGCTCAGAAGAGGCTCATTCCATTTTTTTAGAAGGTTGATATGATAGACCTTTTCAGGGGTGGTGCGATCGGGCTGGTGTACCCGGTAGGTTACTGGGCTTAGCACTTCAGTGACCTTGTACGGCCCTCTCCATCTAGCCAACAGTTTATTGGTGCTGGTGGGCAGGAGTACCAATACCTGGTCCCCTGGGTTAAAGGTTCTCATACGACTCCCCTTGTTATAGTTTCTTTCTTGAATTGTTTGGGCACGTCCAAGGTTATCTTGGGCCAGGGTACGTAGGGCGGTTAGGTGTTCCTTTAATTCCTCTGTATACTCGGTTAAAGATACTTCTTCTGTGGTTTCCCATTCCTCTTTAACCAGGTCTAGTATTGTTCGAGGTTGTCTCCCAAACAAGAGCTCGAAGGGAGAGAAACCGGTGGATGACTGGGGGGTGTCTCTTAACACCATTAACACTAGGGGAATCACCCGATCCCAGTTTTTTCCATCTGGTCCCGTCACCCTTCTTAGCATCTTCTTGATCGTTTGATTATAACGTTCTACCAGTCCATCAGTCTGGGGATGATATACTGAGGTTCTCAACTGGTTGATCTGGAACTGTCCACATACTTGTTTTAAGAGGGTCGACATAAAATTGGTCCCCTGGTCGGTGATTATCTCGGAGGGAATCCCTACTCGGGCAAAGAATGGAATCAGCTGGTCGCATAACAACCGGGCCGATGTTCCCTTTAGGGGAAAGGCCTCGGGGTATCGAGTAGCGTAGTCGACTACGACCAGTAAGTATCTATAACCCCGGCTGGCTGGTTCCAGGGGTCCCACTATGTCCATGCCGATCCTCTGGAATGGAATCGCAATGAGGGGCATTTTCTGTAGTGGTGCCTTTGCGGGTAGAACCCCGCTAGTCAATTGGCAGGTGGGGCAGTTCTTGCAGTGTTGGGCAACTTCTCCATAAATGCCGGGCCAGTAAAACCTCTTTAGTAGGTTTTGTTGGGTTTTAAGAGAGGCCATGTGACCTCCACAGGGATGGTTGTGGGCCAGTTGTAGCACTATAAGTCGGTGGCTCTTTGGTAGCACCAGTTGTTCCTTCATGGTGTCATCGTCACCCTTATACCTTCGGTATAGGAGACCTTGTCGCAGTAGAAACCCTGGGCCTCTGGCGATGTTGGGTTCCCCTTCCCGGGCGGCTCTTTCTCTGGCCACTCGTAGGGTGGGGTCAGTCAGGGTCTCGCCCCTTATGGTGTCTTCGTTGTCTTCTAGCTTCCAGTCAATAGGTCGGGTCATGTAACTGGCCTGACACCATGCCATCCGGGTCCTCCTCTTTCGCCCGGGTGGGGGTTCCTGGGAGACGGGGTCGGTTCCCGCCGGATCGGTTTTGGACGGGGACTGCCCCTCCCTGGTGTCCCTTAATGTCCGACCGAAACCGGGGAGGTCGGTCCCAATTACCACCGGGGTTGGGAGACAAGGTAGGACGGCAACCCTCAAGGGAGAAGAGGTTTCATTCAAGTCAATCACTACATCCTTCATCGGATAACATTTGGTGTCCCCATGAATGCATCGGATAGGTACAGTTACGTTAGGTAAGCAGGGAGCGTTACTCACGGTTGGTGAAATGGCGGTCTGCCTGCTGCCGCTGTCCAAAAGGGCACGTGATGGTCTGCCGTCGACTCGAACGTCCACCACATATGGTCCTGGGACACCGTTCTCGTCCATCGGGGTCAGATAGCCGATGTCCATGGGTTCGACTGTTCTTCTCCTGGGACAAAACCGGGCTATGTGGCCCCACTCGTTGCACTCATAGCACTGCGGTTGCTTGTAGCTAGGAGTCGGTGCTGGGGCCTTCTCCTCGTTTCCTGGTCTCTTGTCTTCGGGTCTCCTGTTGTTCTCATCGGGAGGTCTCCATCTTATGGGTAAGGCTCGGTTACCCCTAATCATGTGGGGGTCGGATATCGGGATGGCGAAGCGGGCCGATACCCCTGTAGCTGGTAGTCGGAAGTGGCCTGCCTTCTGGTATGCCGATGCAATATCCACGGCCTCGGTCAGGGTGGGTTGATGGTGCTGCCTAACCCATTTTTGCATCTGGCCGGGCAGGGCTTCTACGAATTGTTCCAGAATTATTTTATCGATTAGGGATTGGTTAGCGGGGTTTGGAGCCAACAACCACTTCTCTGCCAGGTCCTTTATCCTATAGTACAGCTGGCGTGGATTCTCCCCGGTCCTGAGCCTGGTTTCCCTCAGTCGGATCCGGTATGCCTCGTCGTCCAAGCCCAAGCGGTCTAGTACGGCAGCCTTGATCTCTCCGTACGGCGTGTTGCCGTTGGGATTTACCGCCTGATAGGCGCCCTGCATCACCCCGGACAGTAGGGGGGCGACGTACTGACCCCACCGGTCAGGAGGCCACTGTGCGTTTCTGGCTATACGTTCGAAACTAGTAAAGAAGAAGGCGGGATCCTCTCCGTCCTTATATTTTTGTAGGAGGGCCGAGGGCACCAGTGGTTGGTTTCTAGTGCTGGCCACTGCATCGGTGAGACGGGACATGGCCTCATGCTGGTTGTCCTGTGCGGTGGTCAATATAGAGCCCTGCAGCTGTATGGCTTGTTGAAAGGCTTGCCGATCCGTAGCTGCTTGTTGGGAATGCAGTTGTAGCATCTGTTGCAATTGTTGTTGGCCCTCAGACAAGGTCTTTATTAACGATTCCATCGCGCTGTCAAAAATCCCACCTTCGTCGCCAGTGTGAAGGGTGGAATTATAGTCGGAGACAGACACGTGCTAAAACAATATTTATTCTGGGTTTAAGGCAGCAGATGCTGTAAGAAAAATCATATGTCCTCCCGGTTAACTTCACCGGTATCTTGTCCTCCTATAATACCACGGTACTGGGCCTGGCTTGGTCCTATCTCGAGCCGCTGTCCGGATAGGCCCACCACTCTGGTTCGCTCTCCTCTCTCCTCCCCGTCTCCTGTGTAATGAGAACAACCCGTTAGTCTCCCTGGGTGCTCTTTTATCACAGGTGGAGGTATCAAGCCCCCACCAATCCCTGAGGGTTTGAGTTAACCCCCTTCTTATTGGTCCCTGGGACATGGTCCCTCCTCTCTTAAGGGTTGCTGTCCCAGCGTGTCGTTCTTCCCGATCCCCTGGTGGTGGAGGGCGGTGGTGTTGGCCCCGTTCCCCTGGTGGTGGAGGGCGGTGGTATTGGCCATGCGGTTGTGGCCGCGACGCGTATGGACGCGTCCTGAGGCAGGGCCCTCCCCCCCCCCAGCAACGTGCAGCTCTGGCAGCGTCATGAGCAGCACGGGGCCAGCGAGCCGGGCGCTGCTTCCCCGTATCCCGTCGTCGCCGTGAACAATGCTCCCCACCCCCCGGACCGGGGCGAACAGGTGAGAGATGAGCGGCCCCGCCGCGGCTGCACATAGCGGCTTCCTGCGTGGCCCCGCCGTGTCCCCCCGTAGCGGCTTTAGCCGCGCGGCTAGTCTCCGCGGGTTTCCCTTTCCCCTCTCTGGCCTCTCTGGCCGCGGACGCGACAGCGCCTCCCGACTCGTGCGGGTCGGCTTCGCGCCGCGGCCGCCGCGGCACCAGCCGAGGCGCTGCTGCTTCACACACTCCTTTCCCTGGTTGCTCATCGATCATTTGATAGCATGTCGTGGGACTTCTTGCCAGACATATTGCCAGCCTATGGTTCGGATCTGTCTTTTGCAAACTAGCAAACTAATACGGGCTAACTTCCAAATGCCAGCCACCATAATTTAAAGTTAATGATAACAGGACAGCTCTGCTACCTTTACGTAAGGGAACGAGGCAAGGATGCCGGTGTCTCCCCTAATCTTTACCTTGGCTAAAGAACCCCTAGCATAAATGATAGGGAGTAACCCGCACATATTAGGTCCGATGCACGTAGGTAACACACAAAGTGGCGCTATGTGCGGACGAAATCTTCTGCTTCCTTCAGAAAACTCTACAGTCGATCCCGCCTTTATTAGATCTTCTCGAAAGATTCTTCATAGTATCAGGCTTCCGCATTAACCATCAAAAGCGGGTGCGTTTGACAATCAGAGAATCACCCGAAACCCAACAGGCAATGCAATCAGCCTTTCATTTCAAGTGGGTAGACAACGACTTTGTATACCTAGGAGCACATATTACTAAATCATATAAAACGCTTATAGGAGCTAACATCCCAGGCCTGTGGAAGGAGACAAAAATGTTGGGAACTCCAAGAAATATCATGGCTGGGTAGGATCATCACAATTAAAATGGCAATCTTACTGAGGTTCCTCTTTGCCTTCCAGGCATTGCCAATCCTCGTACCTGAAAGAGACCTCTTAGACCCTCAGAATGCTGCAATAGACCAATTCATTTGGAAAAAGAAACCACCAAGAATTTCACGCCACATACTATTGAGGTCAAAGGGGATGGGTGGAATGGGGGTCCCGTCAATACAACGTTACTTCTGTGCAGCACAGATTGCACCAATGTTAGACTGCGTATTAAAGGACAGGAGCCCGAAACAGAAGATAATAGGGCAAGGCTGGACACGCACCCCTTTAGCCCATCTGCTGTTCCTACCAAATTCTGTCAGAGCCCCCCTACTAGAATCTACCCATTCTACCCTTATTGCCTGGGCCAAAGCTTGTGTGCAATTGGGGGTTAAAAACAGGTCTTGAACCCCAATCACTGGTGCTACAGAATCCAGAATTCTCCCCAGGAATCATGAAGGGAATCTTTGCACAATGGGAATCACTTGGAATCCTAAGACTAAGGGACATATATAAAGACGGGAAGCCCCTCATATTTATAGAATGTAAAGAAAAGTTTACTTTACCTGGAATATAATGGTTTAGATCCTTCCAAATCAGACACTAGGGTTCCAATGACTGAGTTACTCGGGCGGGTACATGCCTCACCATAGGAATTGAACTCTGGGGGTCTTCTGAAAATATCCAATTGTTATCGCCTGTTAGATAAGGCCTCTGCTGAGGACAAACCTACATACATGACACAATGGGAAAAAGATTTAGGGTCAGAGATCCCAGCAGATTCAAGCAGAAAAAATGGACTTGAGCCCAAAAAAAGCTCTAGGTGCACTGTATTTAGGGAATGTGCAATATAAATATGCTATTAATGGTACATGACCCCCGCAGAGACTACATGCGATCTCACCTGAATATTCTGACAGCTGTTGGCATGGGTGTGGGCAGCTGTGGATCTCATACACATGTGGTGGCTTTGTCCTACAATTCAGACATATTGGCAAGAAATCAGGTCAAGGATAAAAGATATCACCAGGACATTACTTCCTATGAGCCCTTGTATCCTATTGCCGGGGCACGTGTCTGATGATGGTGCTTTTCCTGCATCTGGTCCCAGGGCGGAACTCATAACAGTTACTGTTGGCAGCTAAACTAAATCGAGCACATTTTTGGAAAACAACTGAGGGGCCAATCCCGTCGTACTGGTGGGTCAATATATGGGGAATCGTGGCCATGGAAAACCTGACTGCACACATCATGGGAAACATGACATGATCCTCTCGAACCTGGGCACCATTCTTAGAGTTTATGCAAGACAAGGAACACATGTTTCTCAGGCCACAGACCCTGAAGAATTTATTTCAAAATTGAAGTAAGACCCTTGAGGCCCAAAGGGGGAGGGGAATGTTCAATGAAGAATATGAACTTGAGACACTGAGATACGTAAAGTACCTAAGGACAGCGGAACCGGAACCAATTATTTGTTAACCTTATTATTTGTGGGGGGGGGGGCAGGTTTAAAAATGAAAATGGGAAAAGAAGTTTCGATGACCCTACTATAAATGCTATATTGCGTTTGACTTTGGGCTATGTACATCAAGATAAAAAAAAAAGACATCAATTCCAAGAAAAAAAGGATAGTTGCCAAAATAATAAGATCAAGGACAAAGCACACCACACTGAGCAAAATACAATGCAGGAGGCCAGGGAAAAAAGAGAAATTCCCAAAAGAACGGTGAATTAAGAGAAAGGGGTGGGGTATGTACATAGTGGGATCAGAAGCAGCAAGTCAGAATGGAATCAAGGGCAGCGCAAAATGAGGGCAAAGCAGTTGCAGGGCGGAACTGCACACTCACCGGTAGACAGGAAGCGATGTGCTGCCAGCAGTAACTGTGGCGAGATCTTCACCTTCAGCTCATTGTCCGGGTCCTTGAAGGCAGAGAAATCACGCTTGTTCTTCTGGTGAACAACGCGCTTCTTGTTGCGATTGTCAGCTTTAAAGGAAAAAAGAGGTGGTTAATGGAAGGAAGAACAGTGAGCATACATTCAGTAGACACTTTGGAGGGCTGGGTACAATTCCCATCAACCATGTTGCAACACAAACAACCAAGAGATCCATTACATGGGAACAGGAAAGCATAAAAGTGACAACCCCACCTTTACTTGTTTATCTTATATGATACATTTATTGTTCGTCCCTTGCCAGCTAGTCACCCTCACCTTTTACCCCAGGAAAGAGACTACTTGCATCTGCAGTAAGTTTGCATGAAAGCCCATAAACACTGCTTGTGAAGGAAGCGCTAATGCCTGGATAAATGAAAGCCTTCACCCGTATGCGTAGCCGCAACCAATCAATTTTTGCCCAATTCTAATGGGTGATTTTGGAGATCCAATACATAGCAAGACAACACATCATGAATAGCGTACGTGAATGACAGAAGGAGAAGCAAACTGAGAAGACAGCACTCCTGTCAAGCCCTCCTTCACAGCCCAGGAAATGAGTCATGAATATTCTGTGAATAACCCTGCACGAGCCCCTGTCATACACAGTTGCAAGTCTGCATTTTTCTTCATTTTTATGTACACTTCCATGTACCATTTTGCTGTGAATTGAAAGTATTTTTATAAGATTGGTTTACACATTTACACTTGAGATTAACATGCACGCTTTCATGTTATATACTAAACACTTATTTTGTAAACCATTACTCAGCATCTGGACGTTTTGAGAGTTTTGGTTGCGTGGTGTGTAAGGAACTCATGGTGGCAAAAGTAAAGAAAGACCCAAGTGATCACAGTTCAAGGGTGTTTAGTAAACTGTATAACGGGTGAGGAAAACACCTAATCTAAACCTAAATCTAAGATGGGAGCAAGCTACGAGGATCAAATAATAATGAGGCAGTTCTAGCGGCGTCTTGTCAAATAAAAAGGGCCTAAACTAAAAATAAAATATAGCCAATTCTCACAACTAAATTACAAGTAGTGTGGGATAATGTTCACAAGAAAAGAAAGAGGTGTAAACCAAATGATAAGACAGGATGGTAGTGATGGGGTCTCCCTTCCCCACGTTTTTAGAACATGGGACAAGGCAGGACCTTTGAGCACAAGGTTACAGTTACGCTTCAACGATGCCAGGACCTTCTGGGGCCAAGTCTCTTTCTTGCAAAGTCTCTTGCCTTAGAAGGCCTGCAGTACGATAGACAATAAACAAAACAAAAGAACCTTTGGTAATCCTTCACGTTGGGCGATTGCTCTTCACCCCTTGCATCCCCCTCAGCCGGGCTCTGATCCTTCTTGTAAAGTTAGCCTCCCTCAATCGGGTTCACTATAGCCTTTCACTCAAAATCGTAGCATTCAAACACTCTCAATGTCCTTTTGAACAACTATCCATTGTGGACATCCCTCAGCCGTCACAATGTTCATTGGTATATCCCAGTTTAACCTCTATTCGTAGGCATCTCTCTGTCGGGTTCACATTTGCCAGTTTTACAGTTCAATCAGTTTTTTCCAATGTGCCAAAGACTTTAGAGTGTACAAGGAATTTTGCTCGACCCCTGTAGGACTACTTTATCACTCCACACAGGCCTCTCCCTAAAGCCTCTTGGTTCGAGTAGTTTCAACAAACACAACCCACAAAGGCTTCAGTCAGAGTCCTTCGAATGAGCGCACCGCGATGTCTGACCACTCTGCTTCTGAACCTTCTGCTAGGGTGTCTTTAAAGTTCAGTTGGAACAAGTTACTTACCTGTAACTGTTGTTCTCCAGCATGGGTCTGGCATGGATTCACATGCTCATGAATATTTCCCATCGTCAGGCT
The DNA here is from genome assembly GCF_040938575.1 of Ambystoma mexicanum. NCBI lineage: Eukaryota > Metazoa > Chordata > Amphibia > Caudata > Ambystomatidae > Ambystoma > Ambystoma mexicanum. Next base: position 1,148,957,048 of record NC_090932.1, read on the forward strand.
GGTAATCCTCAGTAAAGAAAAAATCAGTTTGTTTCGTTTCGGGACTGTCTTTCTACTAATAACCAATCACTGGTCTCTGGGTCATACTGCCCCATCCAATGACTGTCCTCTACCTAAGCCCCTCCTCTGGCAGCCATTTGGTAGCACGTAAAGTGGCAGTAGGACCAAGAGAAGGGCCGCAGAGGATTTGGAGGGAGGGTTCGCATGTGAATCCATGCCAGACCCATGCTGGAGAACAACATTTACAGGTAAGTAACTTGTTCCTTCTCCAGCATGGGGTCTGACATGGATTCACATGCTCATGAATACAAGAATACATAGCAGTACACACATGCACAACCACGGGAGGTGGCAAGGCTCAAGATTAAGCATCTCTTACCTCATCAGGCTCACCTTGAAGCGAACAATTCGCTGAGGCCTTGCCACCTTTGCCTCCTTGGCGACGACGACGTCCTCCGGCCTTGCTGCAGCCTCTGTAGGCCTCTTGCAACGATGAGCGGGCCGCTTGGCGGTACGACAAGGAACCGCCACCAAATCCTTTGGAGGCACCTTGAGACTTGCCTCCGGGGGTCCAAAAGGACAGCCGTCGTTGATGGAGAGAACCCAAGGCCCGGGCCGTCTCAGTGTCCACCTTGATGGCCTGCAGTGACTCGTCCACTGCCTTGCCGAAAAATGTTGTTCTCGTCGAAGGGCATGTCTAGTACCCTGGTCTGAACGTACTGACGGAAGTCGGTGGCCTTGAGCCAACCGCCTGGGTGAAGACAACTGCCATTGCCCATCTGTCGAACCCCAGTGTCGCCGATGTCCGTAGCCACCGTGATGGCGTGGTCCAGCGCCACGTCGCCTTCCTGTAGGATTTCAAGGGCCTCCGCCCTCTTGTCGCCAGGCAGGAACTCCAGGAGGGGAGCGATCTTAAACCACAGCTCCCTGTCGCAGCGCGCCACGATCACGAGGGCCGCTTTGATGGTCGTCGCCGCCAACGAGATGACTCGTCGTCCCATGGCGTCCAGCTTCTTCCCCTCGCCGTCCGGTGGGGAAGTGGAAGTTGATCCCGTCGCACCTGCCGATTTCTTCTAGGCTGCTGCGGAGACCACTGAATCCGGGGACGGCTGAGTTCTAAGGCACATCGGGGAGGAGTCTGGGATCTGGTACTACTTCTTATACCGGTCCCTCTTCGCAGGAGCCGTGGACGGGTTCTTGAGCCGCAACAGTCCTTCGTCCCAGATGTCGTCCAGTAACGGTACTGAGAGGACGGTCTTCCTCTTGGCCTCCTGCCGTTGGTAGAGGAAACCCTCCTTCTGCTCTTCGGGACTGAGCTGGAAAAGATGCCCTGGCGATCATAGCGTGAAAGGAGACAATTTTGTCGGGAGGGGAGGCACGGGCAGGGGGGTGATTGGAGATCCGTAGCGTTGTTGTCCGCACCCGTCGTCTCCGTTCCCGTCTCATCCCTCAGTGGAGGGGAAGCTGGAAAGGAGGGGGAGGATGGATTCACCTCCTCTCGTTCGGAGGACTTCCCGAAGGTCCAGGCGCCACTGGATCATCTGCTAGGGGTAAGGGCAACCTTGTCCTTATCTCCGTACACAGGGTCTGGATAGCCATCAAGATTGCTCCTGAGTTGTCCTGTGGCATTGGCTGCGACATGAGCGACGGCTGGGGAGTGGGGTCCCCAGTTTCCTCGTCGGCTCCACCGTTGCTCTCTAAATCCGCCACGTCGGGATCCCTCCCTTAGGACCGGACTTCCTCGAACCTCTTGTCCAGGATCTTTGCCAGCCAGCTCATCTTCGGAGGTGGTATCTGTGTCCGTTATGGCAACTGTGCCCCCCCTCTTTCTCCTCCTGGGGTTTCACAGGGGTCTTCTCGATAGGCTGAAAAGATGATTCCCTCCGGGGTGGCAGGCGAACTCTAGGCCTGGCAGTCGTCTCCACTGGGGTAGCCTCCACAGGCTTCACCAGGGCTGCCACGACTCCTTCGATCAAGGCCTTAGCCGGGTGAATCAGGGCCTTCGCGACCTTGGGCGTGCCTGAGGCCTTCACCTTGGGGGAGGGTCGCTGCCTCGATCCCCCTCGGCTGTCGCCGTCAGGATCGACCGGGGGTTATCCCGAAGCTTACCCGGGTTCTCCGACTTCCTCTTTACCGAGCCAAAGCGTTGGCTCATGGTTGATGGTGTCAGTGACATCGCGCCCTGCCTGGAAGCCAAGGAGCCCGAACCATTGGCGCTCCCAGTGCCCACGGACTCGCAGTGCATTGCCTTTTGTTGGGCCCCCGTCGCTGGAGCGCCCTCAAAGGTCTTAGAAGAACGCTCAGACTTCTTCCTCTTCTCACCTGCTGCTGAGCTCTTCACCTCCAGCCAGTTGGTGAGTCGAACGGGACGCTCCTTCATTGTCTGTTCGGACATGTTCTTACAAAATGTACAGTCCTTCTCCACGTGCGATTTGTCGTCGTAAAGGCAGTAGAGGCACCGGGAGTGCTCATCTTCCTTGAAGACATTCTGCAATCCGCATCCCAGGCAGCTCCTGAACAGCTTGGATCCAACAGGCGTCGTGTTTCCTTTGTCCTGGGCCATGACCACGCGGGGTAGGCCTCAAAGATCTTCCAGAATCCTCCAAGAAGTGAAAACTTGATGAAAAATTCGCCCTTGAGGGGCGTAGAAAAATTCTGAAACAGGTCCCTGTTGGGCGGAAGTAGAATCAGTGGAGCTTGAGGCTCAATTGACCAAAAATATGAGAGTAAACTCTTTGAAAAAACGCAAAATTCAGTAAAAGCTCGAGAGCTATAGCACAAGGACTCCCAACCCTTGAACGTGCTGTAAAAATCTGAAGATGGCTGCCAGAGAAGGGGCTTAGGTAGAGGGCAGTCATTGTCTGGGGGCAGTATGACCCAGAGACCAGTGATTGGTTATTAGTAGAAAGACAGTTCAGAAACGAAACAAACTGATTTTTTCTTTACCGAGGATTCCCAGCCTGACGACAGGGAATATTCATGAGCATGTGAATCCATGCCAGACCGCATGCTGGAGAAACACAATTTCTTTGTTCATCAGGGTTGCCGCCTACAACCTTGGGCCCAACACAGTTCGGTTTTACTATCTGTCTTCTTCAACTCACTGGCTGTGCTGTTGCAGTTTCTTATCTCTGGAGGCAAGGACAGCCAGCGCTTCCTCCCGCTTTGGCTATCAGTGCAGGGGAGCCCCGTGGACCGTTGGCACCTGTCACACCACACTCCAGCTGAACTTTTTCCTTTTCGGAGGCTTTGCAGGTCTGATTTGGCAAGGGCAGTTCCCCATTCGTCGTCCCTCCAGGTCTCGCCACCTTTCTCCTCCATTTGAACTGCTGGTCCGGTGTAGCCGTTTCCTCGTGCGTTCGGCCTTGCTCAAAGTGTGCGCTCGTGCTCTGCCTTTTATCACTGTGGGGAAGGGAAAGGGCCGTCAGGTGTGCATAGTTATGGTCAATTGCCTGACCCTTGTGTTGGGAAATGTCAGGTAAACTGCTATGGTTTTAGTCTGCTGTCTTTCACGTTGTAGGAAAGTGTTTGTGTCGGAAAAGGGGGTTAGAGCTTCTAAATATCTCACGGGGTAGGATGGGGGAAAAGGGGCTATAAGAAAGGAGGTACCACATCTCGCGCGGAGTCCCGCTGTCACTCCCTGAAGACCCCGCCCCTCTACCCCCATCCAGGTGATCCTCCCCCACTGATGCACCCCCAGGAACTGGATCCAATAGCGATGGTCGTGTCCTGGCCACCTGGATGACAGATCTCCAGGGACTAGTGGGTGAGACACCTTCAGGATTCTCACAGGTGTTACTGAGAGATATGGCAGATGCCTAGGGTCAGCTGATGACGAGGTGCCAGACTACCATCCCAACAAAGAATACAGTGCCTTTTCCATTGCCAAAGGATTATTCCAATCCAAAGCTTTGCCATTTGGACTGCATGGGGCACCTACACAGTTCCAGTTCCACAGGGAATATACAAGTTCATATATGAATGTAAACATTCATACCATGCCCGGGAAGAACATCTGCACCACCTTAAACTGCTCTCCTGTCCAACAAGCAGTGATAACAGCTAATCCAGTGGATTGCTCACTTAAATATTTGATCGCTTTTAGTCCCAATTGACCATTCCAGGAGGCGTATCCTGTAGTTTTTGACCCAGGTTTGCTTACTAACAGATGCTGTCTAAGAACCTAAACTCCCTAAACTAACAGATGCTGTCTAAGAACCTAAACTCCCTAAAATGGAATGAACCAGTATTCCAGGACCCCACAACTGCAAACTGCCCTCCTCCAATATCTAGAATGCTGGACCTGAACCAAATCTTTGCGTTACAAACTGATGAGTCAAAGGTAGGGTTGAGAGGTGTTCTGTTGCAGGTTTAAGATGGAAAATATAAGCATGTTGCATTCATTAGCTGGACGTTATTCACTCGAGAAGCACTCAATGTTACCATTGAAAAGGAATGCATAACTCTCTAATGGGCCGTCAAAGGAATATACTATTGCATTATTATCCATCTGCAAGGTAATTCACTCTTGTTGCAGACCATGCTCCTTTAGGGGTAGTTTGCTCTTCAAACCCTTTGCTTCATCCACCATCCAATGTAGTGGGAGTAACCCCCTGAACGGAGAATTTTGCCTCACTACACCAACCCCCTTTGGGTGCATGATGTCCTGCCTTCCGAGAGGACAAGAAATTAGTCTTTCCTCTCGCCTATTCATCACCTAACAGCAGCTCAGCAGAAGTTGAAAAGAGGAGCACTAGCAAAAAGAGAGGCAGGAGTCCTGCACAAGAGATGCGTCCAAGTCACCACCCCAAATGCTCTCCTGGATAGAGAGATACAGTTAATGTCGGGCACCAACTTTCTGGATGTAAGCAGCATAACTCATGGGGTGAAAAGCAAGTTAAGCATGCCAGATTCCTTGCTGTTGCTGAGCCACCAGAGGATTGAAGAGCCCCACGAGAAGTAAAAGGGAGACCACAGAGGACATGCCAGAAATGCATGTTTGAGAACACTCAACACAGCAAAGGCATGAACAACTGTGTACAGTAAAAAAGCAAAAAACTGACAGACATTCGGTTGCCCAGGCCACCAGGACAAGAGTGAAGTGACCATACAAACTACTAGAGTTCAAACATGAGATGAACTTGATCCAGGAACCAGAGATAAAAGCTCCTAAAACATGATAGCCTTTCTAATACAAATATGTTAAGAAACCAAAGGTGAGAAATGCTGCATTCAGGAAGCTTGAGAGAATGTTTCTAAAGCAGATTAATATTTGTGACAATGAACTGAAGAAGGCTGTATGCAGAGACCACAAAAGAATGATCCTCAAAGAGTTTTTTTTGTAGAATCAAGTGGACATGTACTATATACAGAAACTGGGAGATAAAGGTACCAAAGCATGCAAAGTCTTACGTACAGTTCTTCAAGCATGTGACAAAATAGAACCAGGTGTAACCGTTCCTAGAACATGTAGGAATACAAGTTCCAATTGGAAGACTACTAAACAAAAACTACTACATCCAAGAACTCCAAGATAGGATTTGAACCTAGGTCATTATGGCAGTCCAGGAAAAACTACTGGGAATTCTGACCACATTTGGTTTATAATTTGAAGCTTGAAACCCCTAGATTTCTGCTGACATTTTTTGCCAAACACGGTGTGATGTGCAGAAGTCTCAATGTATTGAAAATGTGCAGACATCTCAGCAACAAACCGGTCTGGCTACTTAAAAACTTGTGTGCCCACTTTTGTCCCTCCAAAGCCACAGGTTCTGACATGTTGACCCAAGGTCTGGCCTGAGAACTTAAGGCCAATGCCCAGAACCTAAGCAAGAGGTTAGGAACTTAGACATAATTGACAGGGAGCGTACCCAAAATAAACAAATGGGATCTGTTTCTAAATCATGCTTGTTCCTTATTAGGAAGATCAAGCACATGCTTCCCTATCTTACCTTCCCCCACCAGGTCATGGTGGCGAATGCACTCGTCTCCTCAACACTTGATTTTGATAATATCTACCTGGGGAGGGAGGGGCTTGTGGCTACATGGCCACAGAATAGGACGTGATTCCTATGTGCTCCTGCTGATCCTTCAATGATCCTGAAGAGAAAATGCGCTTTGAGCCTGCTGTGAAATGCCAATCTGTAACTAAAGAAGTATGAACATAAGGAGTATGCAGTGGTCGAATGCTGGGTGCAATTTGCAGCGCTTGAAGTAAACCGCGAGCTGGAGAAGTTTGCAGAGTCCAGTCGGCGGACAAAAGCAAAATGGCGCCTAGCAGAGAACAAAGGAATGAGTCGTAGGAGAGCCGCACCACAGGGAGAGGAGCCAAGCTCAAGTCTAATAAAAAGCAAACTCTGCTCATTGAAAGAGGGATCGGAAAGAGGGAAAAAGACACGGCGGCAGCGAGTAAGGCTGTTGAGCGTGGGAGTGGCTGCAGTTGCGTGGGGTAGAGCCGGCTGGAAACCACAAAGGGCCGACGAGTATTCAAGAGGTCCTGGAGGTCCAAACTCATGCGCCGGAGGGGCGAACACGATATAAATAACATCGTAGGAAGCGGCAGAGGGATAGAATGAGCCCAGAGCTCTGTGGAATCACCCGGGTGAAAACAGGATTACAGCCTCCAAGATACCAATAACTCTTGAAAAGTTGGAGATCAGGACAGTAATGGACGTGATCGGGAACATCTCTTCGAAGCAGCTGGTGTGCGGTGCAGTCAGACGACTCAGAGGCGGAACCCCTCAAACAACGGCGAACACATTGTATCAGACATTGCACGTGGCGACATATTAGCAAGTGCAGAACTGCAGAGAGCAGGGCTAGTAAAAGAGTGAAATTGACACCTGAACAAAGACGTGAACTCTCTTATATTGTACAAGTAGAGCGGATCCATAACACGGGCAGGCTGACCACAGCAGTGACATTCCAGGCATGCAGCGACACTGTATGGGGGCACAGGCACGGAATTGATACGTACAGCAAAAACCAGAACCCGAATAGGGGTATGTAGCAGAGGAAAATAAACAATACAACAGCTTAACCCACGTGCAGATAGGATCATACATTATAGATAATAATTTGAAGTGCGGAATACAGCGACCGAAGACACCCCATCAGTATACAAATAGTGAAATGTGCCTAAAGTGGAACGACCGACTGATGCTGCCACAGGCTATCGGAGTCGTGTCAGGTTAGCTACTAAAGATCACCATAAGACTTAAACAACCCAAAGGCTGAAAGTAGGCCCACCAGAATTGCGGCTGCCACCAAACAGGCAGGGAAGTACACACGCCTGCAGGTACGCAGCAACGTGAGTGAAACCAATACCAATACAGCCCCCAGCTGATGGAGTCATACGGCACCCACTAGAGCACGTGGGCAATAACAATGGGGCTGACAACTCCCCGGGGTGCTGGTTGACAGAGACACCGGTGAGGAGGAGTGTGCATAAAAGAAAAGACGTATGAACCTAGCACAATGGGTTTAACACTGACCCTCCCAGAAAAAGGCTAGTCCAGGTTGGGTGGGAGCACAAACCAAGTAGTGTCAAGCACAGAGGCCGACTGGATGCAAGCCAATTGCGAATAGAGGTAACGGTCTGAACAACCCGGAAACGCACAGTGATCGCAAAGGCAATACGAATGGGTGCTCAGAGATGGTGCAAAGGCTGATGAACATCTCCAGACCTTGAAGCATTCGCCGTTAAGCACAAGGACAAAAGGAGGAGATGAGGAATATGCGAAGCATGAAGCAATATAAAAGCTCCCTACTATATGGGAAGTTGGAGTGAGACACTGAATAAAGAGTGCAGAGCGAGGGCAAAGGGAAAGAGCCACAAAAGAGTCAATACCGAACGTGTTGCTATACTTACAGCAGAAACACTCCCCCAACACGGCACAGTGATAGCCAAGTGGCTGCACCACGTGAACTTGAGCAGAAAGGAGCACTGAAGAACTAGGAGGCGCTACAATGGCATCTAAAGCAAAGGGAAACAGCCGTCGATCGATGCATTCGCCAAACCTACTCAGACGACGGACGGCGTGAAAACATCGCAGGATGCTCATGAAGGTGAAACACCCGGGTGAATGGACCAGCAAATACTAGAGGCTATAGCAGAGCTGAAGTCGACACTGGAATTCAAAATCAACGCAATGAGTATAGATGTGAACCTCTTTAGACAAGATGTCAGAGCACTGACAGAACACACTGTGGTGATAGAGAAGGAGGTGAAGGCTAAAACAAGCAGTTGCAATAAAACTCAGGAAGTTTCCGTGCTGAAGCAACAGGTGCGGAATCTTGAAAACAGAGCCCAAGAAGCTGAGGGTCGGGCACGGAGGAATAACGTGCAGATAAATGGCCTCCCAGAAGGCGAGGGAGGTCCGAACCTTGACCAACTATATAGAAGACATGCTTTTGCAGGAAATAGGAGCCGGATCACTCACCCAAGGGTTTACTGTGGAAAGAGCGCACAGGGTTCTAACAAGGAGACCGCCGCCTGGAACCCTGCCCCAGTTGATAATTGGCAAGATATTAAATTACAAAGACAGGGAGAGAATACTGGAACACTTCCGGAAAGGAGGAGAATGATTAGCCGGGCATCGGCATCCATCACAGCATACTCTGACTATACCTTTTTGGTGCAAAAACAAAGGATGAGCTACTTGGGCCGTTTAAAGGAGGTTACGGGCCGCCAACCTGAAATATATGTTGCTGTATCCAGCGAAGATGAAGGTCCTGCATAAGGACCGTGCTGTTTTTTTTTTACCCCGGATGATGTGAGCAAATGGATGGACTTGCAAAATATGCCAATGGAGAAAGAAGACCAGATGGGAGATGGAAGTGATAAGTGAAGCTGCAATTTGTGATTAATGTACTCTTGTGTGACATGGGGGCCGACACATAATGATTGGACAGAGACACTTGAGCTGGTAAATATATGCGTTTCTCACTGTTGCTAAATGCAGGAGGCACGGGTGCTGTTTAGCCATAAGCGGCGCTAGGAATCACACTATTACCCCACATTAGGTTAGTTTAGTTAGGATACTAGTAGTTCAATATCCTCCTGCTGCACTCTCGAGTACCGGCAATGGGCCGAGAAAAGAGCGAGATGCAGGGATGGCCGAGATTCAGTTTTGGAGCTAGGCAAATGTTGGGAACAGTTGGGGAAGGGGGGGTGGGAGGAGAGTTGGGATAGTTAAAGGGAACTTGGCCAACGGAGACACACAGGGAAATAAGGGAGAGACGAGAGTGGAAGAGACTGGAGAATATGGGTGAACTCAAAATAGCTACCTGGAATGTGAGAGGCATGAACAGCTATATTAAAAGGAACCAGGTTATGTCACATTTGAGACACCAGAAAATAGATACAGCGCTTCTGCCTGAGATTCAGTTTTGAAGCTGGGCAAATGTTGGGAACAGTTGGGGAGGGCAGAGGGTGGGTAGTTAAAGGGAAGTTGGCCTACGGAGACGCACAGGGAAATAAGGGTGGAGATGTCAAGGGAGAGACGAGAGTGGAAGAGACTGGAGAATATGGGTGAAACCATAATGCGGGCAGGAAATAGATCCCTAGAAGAAGCCAAGGAAGTGTCCCGCCTACAGCAGGAGTGTAGGGAACACTGGGAAAGGTTAGGCAAACTAAAAGTTACAAGAAATACACTGAGAGACAACATGCAGAGGGGGACAAGCCAGGCAGATTATTAGCATGACTATATAAGAGTGAGACCACACGGCAGACAATTATAGCCGTGAAGGAGATGGACGGGAAGTTGCGGAGACCCAAGAAGAAGTGAATAAATGTTTTAATTACTATTATAGGCACCTGTATAATGAATCCGTGGGAGAGGAAGAGGTGAATATACAAGATGAATTGACTGAGACTCATCTTCCCAAACTAAATACGGAGGAGTGCGATAGCCTAGAGGTACCTATCATGTAAGAAGAACTAGAGAGTGTGATAAAGGAACTACCAACCAGTAAAGCCCCAGGATGGGATGTGCTCCCTGGAGAATTTTATAAATATATGGCAATGCTAAATGGGGCACTAGACACTGGTAAATTGCCTGGGTCCCTGCGGGAGTCAATAATTATCCCACTCCTCAAACCAAATAAGCCGGATACGGAACGTGGCTCATACAGGCCCCTTTTGTTGCTGAACCAAGACGGGAAGATTCTTATAGCAGTCAAGGCAAAGAGGCGTAGACCGGTCATAGGTAAACACATAGACTCAGATCAGACAGGATACGTCCCACACAGAAATATTACTAATAACTTGCAGAGATTACATCACATAATAGATTACACCCAGGGGGATACACAGGAAGTGGCAGTAGTGTCACTTGATTCAGTGAAGGCATTTGACTCAGTCAGATGGCTGTGGCTGCTAGCGGTCCTGAACGAATTTGGTATTAAGCCCACATACATTGAATGGGTGAGGCTGCTGTACAATGAGCCGATAGCAAGAGTGAAAACGGGCTCTACGGTTTCTGAGCAATGGCAGCTAAGTAAGGGCACAAGACAGAGATGCACGATTTCCATTGCTATTCATTGTAGCACTGGAACCATTAGTGGTTTATTTACGGGAGGAATATGGAGAGGTGGTTATAAGCACTTCGGGGGGAGGCACCTGATCTCGTATGCAGACGATATGCACCTATACCTGCAGTACCCAGAAGAGAATTTACAATATGTCCTAGACATGTTGGCATGGTATGCAGCACTGTGTGGTATAACCGTTAACCCCCAGAAGTTGAGTCTGTACCCCCTGGGAGGGTACGTGGGGAAGCTTATACACAAACTGCCGGTGATACCGATTAAGTGGGAAATAGTGACATTCAGATACTTGGGTAAGGATATATATACCACGACCCTCAGTTAGAACATATACATAACACAGAGAAGGCGGTGACCAAGATTGAGAACAGCATGGCATTTTGGACTAGGCTACCATTGTCCATGATGGGGCGTGCAGCTTTACTGAAGATGGTGGTGCTGCAGAGACTCCTACATTACTTCGAAATGTCCCGTTTGCGATACCCAAGAAGTTCTTTAGGAAATGACATAGCATATGGTGGAGCTTCATATGGCAACATTCAAAGGTGTAGAGTGGCACTATGGAAGCTCCAGAATCCATACTAGCAAAGAGGTATATGACTGCCCAATTTTGAGGTATATTCTATGGTCAGCCAGCTGCAATTTGTGGCCAAATGGCTGTCAAACGGACAGACACCTGAATCAAGATTGCTCCGTGCAGAAAGCGCTCAGTTCTTTTTCAAGGAAGTGATATGGTTACCAGATGCGCGCACAACCAGCGAGAATCTACTGTTGCGCCTGAGGAGCACGATATGTCATAGGGCATGTTGAGTGAAGGGTAATGCAACACTGTATAACCTACAGATACCACTAGTGGCGCTGGAAGGGGTAGACTAACAAGCCAGCCTAAATGCGAGGAGGTGGTGGGAACCCGTGGGGGTAGCAACAGTGGGAGATATATTAAAAGAGGGGAGGCCCAAGGAGTTTGAGGAGCTGATGTGAGACACAGGAGTGCACCGGGGGCAACACATCACGTATTCCCGGCCAGAGACTGAGTTGTCCCTAGAGCCGGACGAGGTTATAGAGACATTTTATGATGTGTCAGAAGGGGGACACGAAGTCTCACGTATATATGAGCTATTGATGTATTGATGTCTAAGGTTGGAAGTGAAATAGGACAGACGAGGCAGAATTGGGAGGCAGAATTAAGGGGGCCAGTGTCGGATGTGATGTGGAGCAGAGTTATGGGGTATCACAAAAAGGTGCCGAGGAATTCACAAGGGGTGAGAAAACAGCCACATAATTGAATGTGTAATGTTTGTAATGATCCATAGTTTGTAAGTTGGTATGGTTATGTGTAAAAAAAAAAACATTAAAAAAATGTTTACCAAAAAATTAAAAAAAACAAAAAAACATCTACCCTGGTCTTCATCCTTTCTCCTTGAACAGAGTCCAGAGAATTCCAAATATTGCAGCCTGAACTTTGCTGAAACTCGAGCGATCAGATCATATTACCCCTGCTCTCTAAGCATTACACTGGCTTCCGATAAAAAAATAATAATAAAGTCTTTCAAGAGCCTCCGCCTTGTCTTTAAATGTCTAAACTCTTCCTTTGACTCATCACTGTCATCTAGGATTGAACGGTACATCGTGAGGCATGCCCTAAGATCAGAAAAAGATTGGCTCACCTCACTCATTATATAAAACAAGCCAGGGAGGGCAAGCTTTCGCGACACAGGCTGCTAAACTTTGAAAAATGATTCCCTTTAACTTTTGGAAAGAAACTAATATTTCATTTAGAAAGAAGCTGAAAACCTTTCTGTTGAGCCGCTGCAGATATGCAGTTTTGATCCAACCATTATCACCTCACCCATCGTTAAATCTGCAGTTTTCTTTTTGTTGTTATGTTCCATAGCACCAAGATGCCTTCAGGTGAATGTTTGCGCTTTAAAAAAAACCACAATAAAATTTGCCATCATCTCTCTGAAACTTCATGCCCATTGTGGAACTTGTCCCCTCGGACGACTCTCAGACAGAAAAGGAAAAAGAGCAAGGGAAAAGGATGACGACTACGAGGGTGTGGTGTGATGAATCAAGAGATGATTCCCCCAGAAAACCTGGCCTGCGACCCTTCTCATGTGGCCAGGGAAAGGCAGACGCTTCCTGATCCAGACCCTGGGAGTGGTGTTCTGTGGGAGGATCACATGAGGGGGGTTGCGGGGTAGTTCAGGATGAATGGGGAAACCGCTTAAATTACTTTCCCAGAGACCCGACAATCCTAATGGCGTATTGTAAAATTGCAACTGTGGAAAAGGGTGATTTGAACATTGAGGACTCAAGTCCCACAATGTCTAAAGTACTGGGATGGGGAAGAGGGACGCAGATGCACTAATCTGCAACTTGCAGATTAATGGGGTTAACGACCCACACCCGAGGGAGAATGTGAGGCATAAAATGCCCCCTCTGGTGCAGGTCATAGACAGTAGCAGAGAGAGAAGTAGTGGGAGGTGGAGTGGTTGCTGTGACTCCACATTGCAGTTGAAGCTGAAAGAGAAGAGACTCCGGAAGTATCGTTTGCCAGTCGGATGCTGGCTCTGAGAGGGTCTCTTCCTTCAGAGTTCTTGGTAGCAGGGAGCGGGAAGTTAAAAGGCTTTCCCCCTGAAGACCATGGTTACAGAGGTCATGGCAGGAAGTGTGAAGTTGAGAAGCTTTCCCTGCGTTAAGGCAGGCTCTGGTGGCAGGTTAACACCAGAAAGCCCTAGGAGCAAGGAATGTTCCTTTTCCACCGCCCAGAGCCGGGGAAATTACAGAAAAGCAGCTTGCTGTGTCGAGCGGGTAAAAAGATACAGAAGACCCCGAAAGCAGCAGAGCGAGCCAACGCCAAACCTGGTTCACCAACCTACAGTGATCCTTGAGCACTCCGTGATCGATCGCTGGCCAGGTTCGGGTACTGTAAATGCAGATTGCATGTAAACAGAGTAACGTGGCAGAAACAAAAGTATTTTGAATATCGAACTGATGTAAAGCAGAATGCTAATTACTTTGAATGCCACACTGATACGAAGTGGAGAAAGAGGAAACATAAGAAGTTGGCGAATAGGTCAGAAAAGTACCATGGTATTTTGGAAGGTCAGACTTATTGCCAAAGCCAAAAACGAGGGAAAACTCAAAGTAAAGAGAACCAGCATTACCAAAAGCAAGAGAAGGCCATTGAGAACTAAGGTATGTACACACCCTATCAGAGGGAGACGGAAGCAATAGGGGGAACTGGCCTAAACAAGTATTGCCCCACAGAAGACCATGGGTGAGAGGAAGCCATTATCAGCATTTGGTTAATTCAAAACTAGGAAAACAAGAGTAGCATTGGCAATCAAAAGTGTGAGACAAACGGGACCAATGTGTCTCATGTTATCCCAGATGAAGTAGTCAAAATTGAGGTTGTGAAAAGTCAGAAGACTATATAAGTTGTGTGAAGTAAAACTAGTACTTGTAGAGGTAGTAGTAGTTTCACTAGTTCTGGCAGGAGAGTACACCGGTTCAAGGGACCTTGTACTTGTAGACCTGGCAGACGAGTAGAGCAGGCAGAAGTCATTGAAGTACTGTGGTGTTGAAGAAGTGACAAGACCACTAAAGCACATTGCAAATAGTTATTGAATCATCCTGACAAATCAATATTGCTGATGCAAGTATTTTGTGAACTGCTACAGAATTATCCTCACAGGAGCCTTTTTGTTGATATTGATGAATTGTGAAAGTATATTTATTTTCTGGGGAGATCTTTCCGCATCAAGTGCAGAGATCAAAGATTTGTTGAACATTTTGAACTGTTGGTCAAGTCCAAGAGAGACTTATTGGAGGAAGATAAACTTTATTGGAACTTTGTTACAAGACAGGATTTCCTTATTCTTTTGAACGGTCGATTGAAATCATGTTTGAACGTGGAGAAGGGGAACTCAACCATGTTATGAGGATTAACAGTGACCTGATTTTGAACATAACTTATTTCTGTTATATCTGAATTGCCATATATTACCTTGTTGAGTTTGTATTGTGTACAAGTGTGAGGACAGCATTTCTTTTTTTAAATATTTTTCTTTTAGAGTGTTTCCTTTAGTTTATTTTAATAGGCAGGGAAGTCCTCATCAGGGTAGGGATAGTGAGGTGTTTATCAAATCCTTTTCAGCTAATAAAATGGCATCTTATGAAAAACCTTCACAAAGTTGTCCGCCTCCCATTTCTGGCCCCTAACAGTGGTGATGTGGATTGGTGTGATCTAGGACATGGCATGTTTTGGGCAAGAAGGGCATGTGTGTTACCAAATTCTCTCCCTTTCCTTTACCTAAAGTCAGAAGGCAGATGCCCTGCAAGCTGTATGCATCACAGTGTATTTTTACTTGCACACAAAGACCTTTTAAATAAAGCTCAGCAGCTCCCTGCTGCTACCGCCATCTGTTGGTGGCCAAGAGTGGCTAGCCCCAAGTCAACATGCATTGGGACTGGTTCTGCCCCAATCACCTACCAGATAACTGGCAAATTATATTCCTTGCCTGATGGCCATCATGGTGATGAGCAGAAGATGGAGGTGGCCAATAAGAGCACAGCAACTGCAAAAGTCTGTGTGAGACTGCTGTAAGCGTCCTCCCTCCATCCCAATAAAGGACTGGTCGGGACACTTTTTTAGGCTAGCATCCCAGGCAGCAAATATCTTGAAATCCTAGGGAATATGAAAGCGAGGCAGTCTCAATCAGGACTCGTACTGTTACTACAGTCAACTTGCATTACCTAGGTCTAGCGAACATTTACATCTACTGGAGGAACGGAGAGAGAGATGGATGGGGAGAGGGCTGGAAGAAGAGGGTAGAGGGACAGGGGGAGCTGCAAAAACAGGGGCTACCTTGGTTGAAGGTGCTTTGTGAGAGCACAGGATGAGCTGTTTCCATCCAGTGATCAGAGACAAGCTTCTAAACTCAGACTGAAAGAGCTCTGTTCCTGTCTATCACTTCAGATTTCAAGGACCAAGGAAGAAAGTGTGGATCACAGGGTATGTCAAATAAGAGTGGGGGTGGGGGGTAACTTGGACTGGGGAATTTAACGCACCTTCTGCTGCGGGCCATTACAAAAGCGTTAGAT
This sequence comes from Ambystoma mexicanum, assembly GCF_040938575.1. Taxonomy (NCBI): domain Eukaryota; kingdom Metazoa; phylum Chordata; class Amphibia; order Caudata; family Ambystomatidae; genus Ambystoma; species Ambystoma mexicanum. The sequence goes on from NC_090932.1 coordinate 1,148,972,705, forward strand.
GCGCACAAAGTGCAGCTGTAAAGTATGGCTGCAATCAGCAGTCCACAGAGATCCGGCAAAGTTAGGAGGGTGCTTATTTGTTACTTTTGTTGCTTTTTATAAGACTATACAATTCCAATATATGGTATACAATTTGTGCAGCACAAGTAATGTTTTGATTGAGGAGTCCATCTAAGAGAAGAGTCATGATAGAACAGAGGAGTAAGGAAAGGCAGTCTCCATCAACGACACAAAGAAAAGGGAAGCGACTACTATGTGTTTTCACGAACCATCAATGAAGGTGGCAAAGCAGTGGATACTAACACAGTTTTCAGAATCTGTTGGCACAGAGAAAATTTCTCTCTGCATCATTTATACAGAAAGAAGCCAGTGCTACAAAAGGCCAAAGGGTGTATCATTGCTACCAGAGCCTAATAGGAGTACTGCAAGTATGTGTGGCCAGATAGGTGCTCCAAACACCTCCACACCATCGAACTTGGCTTCATCAAATTACTCCATCGCTGTGAATCCACAAATTATCTTTAGAGCATTATTGGAAACCTGCCATGACATCTGTGGTATTCAAAAAGAGCAAAACACTACTTCTCTAAAGGTAGATGGAAGGATGAAGGGCGTACCTCATTTTGACAAACTTTTATTTAAGTCCTATAAACCCGAGATAGGGTTGGAACAGAAATGGCAGTGGGTGAGCTCATTCTAGATACCACACTGAGGGTTGAAATGGTACAGGAAGATGTTTTACAAGCAGATGGCACACTATCAGAACTTTACCTTTATCGACCGAGGCATAAGACAAACAAAATGCAGCAGCTGGTGACCTGCTGCTGACCCACCAATCCTCTGCACAAAGATTTCTATATCCAGCACTAGTATCCATAAGGCTCCCATTAAACGGAAATCAAAAACAAACAAAAGGACATTTTTTACAAATAAAGCAAAGGAAAACAATTGCATGTAGTAGATGGTAACAAACTTAAACCTTAAGGAGATAACAGACAGATATACCCTTACAGAAACTATGAATAAATGTAAGCACGATAGAGGAAAAACAGAAACAAGAACAAGAGGGGAGATAAAATCTCAACACATAATTTGGATGGTTGGGTGGTGAAAGATAAGCACAGATGAAGTCAATTATGAGGTAGCAGATGTACAATCTAAGCGATCTAGTTTTGAGGCTGACCATCAAGGGGATAATAGTGTGTGTATGTAGGTGAGAAGAACACCATGATAACTAAGAACATTGAAAGGACAAGCGCCTCTGACCGACAAGACCATGGGACAGGTTGCCTGGAAAGGTTCTCAGCAGAAAATGCATTAGAACATATAACAAAGATATTCCCTGTTTGAGGTTAAGGAACTATTTGCATCCAGACTCGATCACACATAATGTCATTACTTAGTAAACATTTTGTCTGCGAGTTTTTACATAGAATGGTATGTACTGGGTTGAAATATAGAGAAGGGCCAGCTCCATAGGTCACATTCACATTGCAAATCTATGGTGAATTTGTGCAATTTGTACCAGATTTTATAACAATGTGTTTCGACTAGGAGATCAATGTGCAATCATATAGGAGACTTTATAGAAGGGGACAATGTAAAAAAGTATCTGTACTGATAAGGGTAGAACAGCAATTTTTATCAACAAAGAGAACATTCTTGAGAAAAGGAAAGCATGGCTTCTTGAGCCTGACTGCCCGAGGCGCTGCAACACACATTACCGAAGGGACCCCGACAGGATCTAATGTTATAAAGATTAAAACCTGCAAAATGCGCGTCCACAGAGATTATCAGCAACAAGAAGGGCTTCGAATGGATAGAGGGAAACAATGTTTTCTTATACAAAAAAGTCTTTTGACATACAACCATTTTTACATGAATAGCAGAAAAGTCACAATTGGGGCAACCATTGGGGGGTCTTACTGTTGGGGCTGCTAGTAAAGATGAAGCCACTGAGGTAACAAGTTGTTGTAAATCATCTAAGGTAATTGCAATTTGAGTCTCTCACTGAACGTGGAAAGCTGCTGCTGATCAATGTATAGGACCCACCTGGTGGGGGGTATACTTAAGAGAATATGAACCTCATCAATTATATGTGTTACTTAGGTGAACATGGGGAGAATGATGCGTTTGCATATTTGCTGGTGACCTCAAAGCTCACTGTGTTGTGAAAGGGCTTAAATATATAATGTACCATATGGGGACAATCCGCATTTAACCACAGTTGAGGCCTCATGTTCAGATACTAATCGGCAGGGTGATAGGTGGCTGAGTTTTATGTCAAGCAATACTTTATGTATGCTAACTGGAGAAAGGGCGATATCCCAGGTAAAGCAACCATGCTATGGGCACTAAAGCAGCCATTTTAGATTACGTTTTGATGGGAATAAAATTATTTTGAAAAGGCACAAAACCTAGACATTAAAAATATAGGTGCTAGTGACCATGCAGTGGGGACCCTTATTTTGGGGTTTGATAAATATAGACCACCAAACAGATGCACTGGTGCGCTTACGGCAAATGCTCAGGGAAAACTGAATATGAGGGGCTAGGGCCAACATTAATAAAAATGAATAATTACATTGGTGAGATCAGTGGAGACATATGAAGCCAATTATGAAAACGCTATTGAAGAAACATCACGTAGCATCTGAGCTAGAAATAAAGATCCCCGCCTAACTAGTAAAGATAGATCTCAGATGATCAGAATTCTGAAGAGGAATGATACAAACTAGGTAAAAAGGCATAGAGAGTATATATAACATTTGAAATGACAGTTATTGCTGGGGACACTGACCAGCAATGACACAAACTTATTTTGGGATCTGGTGAATAGAATAAAAAAAATAATAACTAAAATAATAACAACTAAAAAGAAATCAGACGACACAAAGAAAGCTATTTTCCAATTGTGTCTGGGGGAAATGGGAACCAAAAGAGGTCCTGGAAATAATCAAAGTGGCTCCATATTACACATTTTCAGTGATCCCAACCCTTTCGCTAGGAGAACATTTTGAGATGAAATAGTTTATTACACAAAAGAGGCCCACTGTGAAAAGGCCTACTGTGAAATCTTTAGAGTTCCCTGTAGACCAGTCCACCCCCGATTGTGTCCAAGAGAACACTTGGTGCACTTTTATTTAAAGAAGTCTTATCTAGGGATATACAAAAGCCCAGTAAGGCCTGCCTGATGTATGTACCAATTAATTAAGTGAAAATATAGAGTACAACATTTGTATTATCATTCTAAAGTCTGAAAAAAATCAAGGGCTCTGAGCCCAGATGGCTTGGTTAATGTGGTGATGAAAGACAGCCCTGAGCTCAGAGCTAAAATACGTTATAGAAACTATGTGAAAATCAGCATTGCTAATCAAATTCCAGATTCATGGAAAGAATCATTTGTGCCTTTGTTCAAAAATGGGGGGAAGGTAGATACCTATAATTATCGTCTATTAAGATATTTTCTAAATTACTTTTCAATGACCTATATACCTGGCGTGAGAATAACTTATTGCATATTTTTTTCAAACTAGCTTTAAAAAAAACAGGAACATCTCAAAACATCTTTATACTGAACCTATTTGCCAAACAAGCTACGCAGAGCAAAGAGAACACATTATATGTAGTGTTTATTGACTTCAGTCCCACTTTCGATAGCGTGGATAGAGAGCTCCTGTGGGTCAAATAAAAAGATTGGGGTTTCCCCACAGGGTCTGCTTAACATGCTGCCACAACTAGGCACATAGCCGTCAGGCCGGACAATTTGGGTAATATCTCTAATTGCATTCTATAAGGCAGGCATGGTATCACAAGTATAACACTGACAAAAGGTACAAGTTTAATACCTTTATTAAATTTGCGGGATTTGGAAAAACTCCTTTGCCGTATAGCTACGATGGGAGTAGTCTCTACAATTAAATAATAAAGAACACACAGTCCTAGTCAGTCTGTCAAATTAAAATGGCCTATACTAACAAAACCTAATGCCAGCCCTATCTCTTATACAAGTAGTGTGTAAAGGGGAATATGTATGCAAAGGAAAATCAGTGTTATAACAAAGGATCAAGACTGCTGAATCAGCTATCCTCCCGACGTTGGACAGAACGGAGTAAGGAGGTCCCCCGTAGACAGGATGACACACTAGCTCAAGTTCTCAAAACAAAGGTGCCTGACTGGTCTTCCACATGAAAGTCACTAATTACAGCTTTCAAAAGTTCTTTTACAGTTCAACAAGAGTTCACTCAGGTCTCACTCAGTTGGGCTCGGACCTCTCAAAGCAAAAGGTTCACATAGCTCTCCCTCAGTCAGGCTCAGACCTGGCAATCGCAGAACTTGCAGGAGTTCCCTTCCCCAGGCTTAATTCACATTCTTGAGGGGTTCCCTTCCCTTAACTTATCACACTTCCGGTCTCCCTCAGTCAGGCTCAGGCCTTTTTCCTGATGTCGAAAGACTTTGGAATGTGCAAGGCTTTTACTATAGACCTCCGCAGGACCACTCTTCAGCTCACACTCTATGTTATCTGCCCCAGTGTTTCTTGGTAGTTCAGTACCGTTAGCTCAAAAGTTCAAAAGAAATCTTTCTCTTCAAGCATTCATCTTTTCACTTCCAATTTTGCCACGGTTAATCTTGATCATTTCGTCTTTCAGAATTTGTTCATTTTGCCGCTTTATAACCAAAGAGTTCACATTTCGCAGAGACTTTCAAGTGGGCTACTTCCTTTCACCGGACCACTCTGCTACTTTGTATCAGCTACTTAAAAGTTCATCACTGGTAAGCTTTCTTTCACGTATCAGCATGTGTGCAACCTTCACTTGTGAGATACACTGTTGCAGCTTCAATCTTTCCTTAACACAAACCGGCCTCTCTCTTTCACTAACTCACTGGTTTTGCACTTTCTAGTCTTTGCGGTTTTGATTCACGAGTCAAGGTTAATACCAGTGGCTTGGCCTTGCCTCCCCAACTCTGTCGTTCACCGAGTAGGGTCGCTGGCGTCCTTGAAATACAATGCAGGTTTCTTCTGGTTAGCGATTGGGCTTTCTCTGCATCTCCTTCACAGCTTCCCGGAGACAAAGACTTCCTGCAGGGAACTTCAGGTTTTCTTTACCCTTTCCTTTAGTCCCTCGATCGGTTGCTCTGCTCCAGTAGATTCGCCTTTTTTCCGGAAGTTCTGCTCCTTCTCATGTCCCACCTTGCTCAGAGTGTCTCTCTATGTTCTGCCTATTATCTGTGTGGGGACAGCTAATGGGTATATGATTAAAGTCAAATGCCTGACTTTACCTGACCTGATTAGCGGGACATGTCCAATGAGATATGCAGGGGTTACCCTCTTTACTATCAGTGGCCCTCTTTCTCGGCACAGTGTTTGTGTAGAAGGGGTGGTGGGTGTGTTGGAACATTGTAGAATCCTATGAAATAGGATGGGTCATGGGTACGGGAAAGGGGGGGAATACTGTGTCTCACCATTGGTTGCCTCATCCCCACTCCCCAAAGGCCCCTCACCCAGGTGATCCTCCCGGACTGGTCCACCCCCAGGGTCTGGACCCAAAGGCGATGGCTGTGCCCTGGCCACCTGAGAGAGAGAGAGTTCCCCAGGGACTAGTAGGTGAGACACCCTTTGGTTTCTCAATTTCCACAAATTCAGGTCTTCAACAAGGGTGTGTCTTTGCACCCTTGCCTTTTAATTTATGCATGGCGGATGTGCCAGTAGCGTTACATGCCATTAAAAACATTCCCTGCCAAAATAGGAAAGATACAGGTGGTCTGGATGGGATACGCAGACCACATGGTATTGATATATACAACTCATATAGGACTGAAAAGATCACTCCAAGCTATTGAAATGTTTTGAAACAACATAGCATAAACATAAATGCAGCGAAAACTAAAAGTATGTGTTTTGGTCATGAAAGGAAATGTCCCTGTACTAGATGGAGGATTAATAGCATGGAGCTGGAACAGGTTGATACATATGTATATCTTTGAGTCGTAGTTGCGAACTCTGCTGGCAAACAAAGGATGCACGAGAGAAGAGAGAACAAGGCTTTGGTGAAGTTAGCAAAGGCATGTAATTTTACGCAAGCCTATGGAGGATACAGCCTGAAAAGCACTTGGTTAGTATATAAGCAGAATTGAACCCCTACTATCACATATGGTGACGACTAAGCTGGAGTGGGTGGACCAGAATGAAGGGAGAGTCTGGAGGCTAAAGTTGGGCCTAACGCTGTACCAATCCAATTCATTTGGATGGAATTGCGGTTAACATCTATATACAGCTGCCAATTAATTGCCAAATGTACATTTTATTTGAAGATTCTTAGGTAGACTGATAATGGTATATTTACACTTATGCACAATACGCTGAATCAAGGATGTTTTAAGTTACTTAATATGCATAATAAGTCTACTAAAGACTTTAAAAACAGATTGATTTTACAATTCATCTGCAGCTAGAACCTTTTACATTAATAACTATGCTGTTAAAAAGTCAAAACATGGGTGGCCATACAAAATGTACAGATTATAACAGGAAAAAGAAGTGTACAGGAATAGACTGTCTGGTCTTATGTTCCTATATGCACTCCAGTCTTATCTGACAAACTGTGCCTCCCAATATTTATAGGAGGATGGTTTTTGTTTTTGAGATGTCAACAACTTCCATATTCAACGGTGGCTGAAGTGAGGACAGATATTCTACGCAACATCAGAAAATTGAGACAATTTAGACAAAATAATCAATTCAAATCTATGAGACATTTATTAACCCAATGTGAGGCCACTGCAAATGTTAGGACTATATTTTGAATATATCTGCAAAGGACACAGATAGAATGGGTACTAAAGAATTGTGGATTCAGTGTCTGGTGGGAAAAGCAATCCATAATTTTAGCATTAATGACATTATTGATAAAAGACGTAATGGACTGCGAGATAAAGTATGCATATTTTATGGATTGATATACTTGCTATGCACATTAAGCTTTGAAGTATTGATTGATGTAATTTGCAACGTGGAAAGTTAATTTGAATTGATTTAAGTCTGTTTGTGTACCACTAACACATGTTTTGAATAAAGGTCAGTAGAGAATTTTAACTGGGAAGGGATTTGTTTCTGCTGCAGTGCAGCAGTATGTGGGTAATTGGGAGAGACTTGTTAATAAGTGCAAATATTGGTCGATTAGCCCCCTACTGTGCGAAATAATGACTACAAGCAAGTTACTTAGTAATGTACTTTCTTTCTGGTCTTTCATCCTCCACGGTACAGTTCTAAAACACAAGAAATTATTTTTAGGCACCAATTAATACATAAATGTGCCAGACAATGTGCTCAAGCGCCTAAATTGCAGCTCAAATCCTGGCTTCACCGCTGTGAGGAGTCAGACATGGGAGACAGACACATAGATGGAGTTCTCACAGTTCGCCATTTACTTAAATAATAAAAGGGTGAGACAAACACATATCTTTCCCTAACCTAACAAAACCAAGACTAAAGGACAAATAACCTACTGTCCAAAAATGTCTGTCCCTCACACAATTACATACAACAAAATTATACAGGAACCATTTGATGGTTTCAACTTTGCAACTAAACATATATTCAAGTATATGAAAAACAAAAACTCTTATGATCAGGGTTTGATCCCCTTACCCTCGACCAATTCAGGATAATTTAAACCAAAGTTATATTCAGGAAAGTTATTTTCTTTTGCCCAGTTCCACTCCAGGTGGAATACGCAGTTCTTGATCTCCAACACACTTAGCAGAGAAACTTCCCAGTTCAAAAGGGGTTCTCCTTCCAAGTTAAAAAGATTTCTCTCTTGGAACAATGGCTAAAGCTTCCATTTGGCAGTTCAAAACGTCGTTCTATTCATACATCCATTTGAAAGGTTAATGACAAAGATATTCTTTTCTCATGATACCAATCACTTTTCATCACATCATGTTTCTTCACAAATAACACCTTGATCAGAACAGATCATTCAGATGGTCTACTTCAGTCAGGATGGCCGTGCAACAGTTAATGAAACACAGCAGTAGGATTGTCAATACGTTTCCACTTAAATCAATTACAACCATTTACTGCATTTAACATACTTCCACTCTTCATTCTTGTCCACTCGCCTGACAGGACTAACCACTATTTGTCCCTTTCCTGGTATACTTGTCTGCCGGGATAAAGCTCCTACTACTATCCATACTTCGTGACAAGGTTTGTTTCCAACTTTCCACACTTCACTCTAAAATGGGAGAGTTAAACCAACAACAGCTTCTGGGATAAGTCTTTGGACTTATAACATCATTGGCTTATAACTTCTTTCATAAACATACTGCACAGGAGGACAATGATTCTTACATGCATTTAATTGCCATTGGCAATGCAGGTTACAATTCTCTCCCCCTTGAACCCTTCCATAAGGAGAGCCTTTCCCCTGCTGTCTTGTATCTCTTTCCACACAACCTATTGGCTGTTGGCAATGTGATTCCCAACTCCGGTGACTGACATTCAACGTGCCTGGATATCTTTTGGCTTTGGCAATGCAGGTAATGTCCCTTATTTGAATATTCTTCTTTGGGAAACTGTATCCCCTTTGTTTTACATGCGCCCTTCTTTGGCTTGGGCAATGTGGATTACAACATTTTGTTTTTGGGTCTCTGACCTCACGCAAGTCGCCTTCACTTTGTGTAACAATTGGCACCTTTTGGTTCAGGAAATGTGGGTTACAATATCCTTCTGTTCACCCTCTCTCTTTTGGGCGAGTAAGTAGTCGGTATTCAAAATTCAATTTCTTTTGAAGCAGTCTATGTTGGAGCCCCCCTGGGGTTACCTCGTTCAAGATAACTCACCAGTTTCTCTTTGCGTCTCATCCCAGCCCGCTTGTTATACTTTGCTGCTCGTTGGGTATTCTCTTGCAGTGAACAGCTACCATCAGCCTCTTGCTGCATGCGCTGTCTCCAGCTGGAGCTCACACAGCTCCATACACACTCCGATGTAGTCCTCACACCGGAATGCGTAGTCTAATACAGAGAGCTAGTCTCTTTCAGGACAGCTGGTCTCGCCACTGCTTCCCGCTGTGCGTCCTCTGCATCTCCAGGGCACTACAACCTCCGACAAGCTCTCAGTATGGTATCCCACCATCTGCAGAGCGGCGGCGCCGACTTCTACTTTCTCCTGCTATTTCTAAGAATCCTGCTGTTCCTGCTGCCACGTCTTTCTACTGACTTGCACCTGACAGGCCTTCAAATAATGAAAGGTCCCGCTCAGGTGTGGATCACTAGAACTAGATTGCTCACTATGGTCTAGTGCCTCCTTGTCCCTCTTCCTCATCTCAGTACCAAGACAAGAGCTTTGAAGCACTTGAAGTCCACAATGTTCTTAGTTGCATCAATGTCTCTTTTCCACTTTATTTAGGGTTTATATGTGACACATATCTAAAGTAAGATTTTAAATGGCATTTTAGGTACTCTTTAGGTTTATTATTTCAGCATTTGGGGAGATCAGTACAATTAAAAAGGTAGTAATATTAACTTCTTGACTCCGAGATATATCATATTCATGTTTACAAAGAATGTTTTTACACTTGGTACCTTGTGTAAGTCTGGGAGGGGAGGTCCAAAGGTGACAATATGCCATTAAATATTCAGGCATTAATAAACCTTCCATCTCACAAGAGGAAGGATACCGCGTCTCTCCTGACAGTCACCACATTCCCTTGATAGCCTTCTCCTCCCATGTGATCCTCCCACCTGATGCCACTCCCAGGGTTAGGATCAGTTAATGTCTGCCTTCCCCTGGCCACATGGGAGAAAGCTCTAGGCTGGGATTCTGGGATAATTCTGCAGCCTCTTAATAGCATTAATCACACTGCTTAATCAAAGTGTGTGATTCTGACAAAATCAGGTTACCTCCCTGTGATGCATTTTCCAAAACAGGGAGTCCCCAGAATTGAATCAATTTGCAGTATACACAATTTAAAAACAAACCTAATTTGTAGTTTATTAGACTTTAGTATTGACAAAGCAAACAATTACGGCTTGTGGATAATGATAAATGGCTTCAGCCTTGCCATCTATTCACCATACAAAGAATATTTGTTGTTTCCAAATGTGTGGGTCCCCTTGAAGATCTTCATTACAGTGGCTGTTGCTGATAGTTGAAATGAGTTTCAGTTAACTAAAACGGATAAAAACAAATGTAAAGTTTAAATGGATGAAGAGAGGATATTGGCTCTAGTTACACTTGCAATTGCGAGCATAATGATTGGAAAAGGGATTATGCATCTGCAATTAAGGCTTTTATGGCAGCAAAATCTTGGCGAGTGTGTTTTAGAAAATTAATAGATACAGGATATAATTAAGGTGAATTATTTGTTGCAATATTGTTACTCTACAGATTACGTTGAATTACCTTAATTACAAATTCACAAAACCAAGTTTTCCTTACATTGCAAGGATTTTATAATATTGGGGAGGGGTTGGAGTGCATACTTGCAACATGGAGGAACATTCTAGGCATTCACCCAGTTTACAATATTGACTAGGCAAAGGCAGCATGCATGAAATAAGGGTTGTCTGCAGAAGCTGCACGGAATGGGTGGTGGGAATAAGAGTAGCAGAAGAGTTGGAGGAAAGGAGTACGCCTTGTGTTCCTCTGGAAACAGTGGCTATTGTTCCCTTTTTGTATGCTCCTTGGAAGACTAAGGTGCAATGCAAGAGAGTGGCAAGGGAATACTGCTTTACCCCATTCCCTCTTGCCCCCGCTTTCTCATGCCTTCTTTTCCCTTTTGTGCCCTTTCAGGCAACAGAGGGAGCTGGATGGCAGTATATGGACGACGCACTAAATCATGTATCCAAAGTAATTATGCAATCTGCTGTATTCATCTATGGCACTGTAGACTAAGACAATTTGTGGGAGTTATTAACTTTAATACCTTTGTAAATAAATCTACCACCCATTATAAAAGTTGTCAATGTTTGTACATTACTGATTAACAAAGCTCTCAGTAGACCCTATTTTTTTGGGGACAAGTGTATGGTGAAAAACGTCTGGCTAAGGACCATTATGGTCCCTAGCAAGATAAAGTGAAGGCGAATAAAGGATAGTCAACTGTTCAGTAACTTTCGAAAGTGAAGATGTCTGATGAGAGCAGGCTAGACTGTGAATAAAAAAATTGGTTGGCCAATTCTGTGAGAAATATTTTGATCTTTTTCCAGGGAGTGTTACCTGCAACAATAGAAAGAGTCGGAATAAAGGAGCAGGGGTAAGATACCCCAAAAGGTAAGTAATGCAACAGTCAGTTATAATACGTCAGCTACAACCCTAATGCTTTCCCAGCAATAAGGCGTGTCCAAGTGGATATTACCCAAGTGGGGTACCAGACCCCGGTCTATAGTGGGAAAACGAAGGGGTAAGGTTGAGAGGGAGTTGGAGAAAACAGAGTCAGGAAGCACACACTAGGCAGTAGCCAAGTAAAGGCAGAGAGAGAGATGGGGTGAGATTGTGTTTAAGGCTGGGTGCAGAAAATGAGTGGTGTAGTGCTTGGTGTCACATCTTATAGAAAAGCATACTCCCCAGTCCCCGGATGTGGTCTTGAAAGAGGGAGCGGGTCATGTGAGTTAGAGTTTTGATGATTTGTGGTAGATTAGTTGTGAATTTCCATACAGTAGTAGTACTTGCCTCTTATTTCAGACTGGACTAGCTAAATGTAAGGGTGGCATTAATGTGGGTTTTGAAAGCAAACGGGGTGGATAGTGACGGACAGGCTTTTAGCTTGTTTGCGCAAAACAATGCCATGGAATAGTATTACCAGGAAAGACGTGTTATGCAAGTTTAGAAAGGCTTCAGGGACACACGGGTGAGGGGCTCACGAATTAATAAATTTAAGGAGAACATACAGTCATTCAAGGGAGAATGGATCAGTTTGGGGGGAGGAAGAACCAATGGCCACAGTTGTTAAATATCCAGTTTCAGTTAAAAGTGGCACATAGGAGGAAATTGGCAACTGAAAATCTAAATATTCACTAAACGTTGCTTTTTAAATGCTTTTAAACAGTAGAGGGAGAGCACTGAAGATTTCTGTGGACAGCAAGAAAAGGTGGAGGCAGTGCAAGTTCTTTGTTTTCGGAATTTATTTTTAACTTTTTTGCTGCTTTACCTCCATAGAGATCTATGCAACCCCCAACTTTTTGCTAGTGTTTGATTCCTGACCTGAGCTTTTGAAGGTAAGTACATTATTTTTGCTTTATTCATCTTGCTTAGCTCCTTTATTTGGGGGGGCACTGATCAGTCCCTATGGCTATCAGTGCATGGGAACCCTATCTCCTATTATGAAATTGTTTGTAGACCTTTTTCTTTCCATTTTAGTAACATTTCTGTTACTTTCCCAATGTGCCCAAGACAGGCTGGTGGCTGCAGACATTTCTATACCTTGGTTTTTATTTTTCTCACATGACCATTTGCATTATACCATATAATATAATTTCACTGAAGCAATTAAATTTATGGTTATTTGGTCCAGACTAAGGCGTAGCAATCTTCAACACTAAAACGTTAATATTGTAAAAGGGTCGGCCTCATTTTTTTTTTAATAATACCAGGATGTGTTTCTCCATATTGAATTGTCAACCTAATCTTGATTTCAGTTTCATCATTGAGGTGTTGTCATACTCTGGTGTCAAGAACACACTTTTCAAACTTATAAGTAGAGTGTTTTTCAAACTGACAGTTCAATTTCATTTGGGCTCCATCACATTCCACCAAGTGCCTTCACACTAAAGTATAAACTAACACCACTTTTTTCTGATTTCACCACTGAAGTGCTTTCACATTGACTTGTTTACTAGATTTTGATTTAATTTCTTGATTCCACTATTGAAGTGTCTTGATACAGAAGAGTCTAATTGGATTTGTATGAATAGGTCCGGATGCATAAAAGATTATTCCAAGTGAGGATTCTCATATCCATTTATTCTAGATGTTTCGAAATATCAATTCACCATTAGCATTATGGAGGCATTCCTCATTCGCATATTCGTAACTCCCCGATTCATTTCAATCGTAACCTTTATTTATACACACACACACACACAATCGTTGGTTGTGATTTGTAGAACAATTATTTGCATTGCTTTTCCCAAGGTTCATTTATGCAAACCTATTGTTACTTATTGTGCTGAAGTGTTCAATATGTAGTTTAAAAGTTCCTAAATGTTTTTCCTTATGAAGTCCTCAGTTTTTGACTGTTCTTTCACATGGTTAAAAGCTGCTTTACTATTAACAAAGTAGACCTTGTTCTGAATTTACTTAGTGTTTGATTAATTTGAAGATATGTAATGTTTATCTGGTAATTATCCTGTGAGAAAATTTGATCATTAATTGCTTTTTACCTGATAATGAACTTAGAACTAGCATTGTCCAATGCGAACACTCCAGTTTACAATGAAAAAATGACTTACCCCGGGTAATGCCGATCTACTGGATGTTCCTCCCACTGTTTCCTCATCCTTGATATACCCATATCCTTTAAGATTCAGAAACATTTTTGACAGCAGAGGGTGCTGTGCAGCGTCAGGTCGATGTCCCTCACCAGCTTACATCCCTGCGCTCAGATGCAACGTCGACGGTGGTATGGGTAGCACACACTGCCCCACTGTCTCGGTTCTAGTTTTTACCCTCTTTCCCACAGCCGACTTGAAGATACGCAACCTGCATGAGCGTTGAAATAGAGAGAACTGCAACAAACAAAAAAAATCCCCCAGTCAGAGGGGTCGGCTGGGAGGGCGATGAGGAATCCGTGGGAGGAACATCGAGTAGAAAGAAAATTACCAGAGGTAAGTCAATTGGTTCTTCTAATGGATTGTGTCCTTCCACAGATTCCTCATCTTTGATAGACCACCCAAAGCAGTTCGATAGACGGAGGTGGGACCAGTGAATTATTGGTACTGGTTCATATTGTGCAAAACAGCTTTCCCCAAACCTAGTGTCCTGACCAGACAAAGTGTTCAGACAGTAATGGTTTCGAAAAGATGTGTATCGAAGGCCAAGTTGTGGCATTACAAATGTCCTGCAATGGTACACGTCTTTGCAGGGCCAAAGTGGTTGCCACTACTCTGATGCAATATGCCCAGAGATGTTCAGGGACATCTTTCCCAGGCAAATAATATCACTGTGAAATATACAGAATGATCCAGTGTGAAGAGGTCGGTTTAGTCACGGCTTGGCCCAGGTTGTGTCCAGCGTAACCCAGAAAGAGTTGATCGTCTTGCCTGACATTTGCCAATCTGACAATCTAAAAACTCAGAGCTCTTTTAGGGTCAAGTCTGTGTATGTTCTCTTCCTCCTTGGAAGGATGACTAGGTGTGTAACATGCCGGCAAGGTCATCTTTTGTGCCAGGTGAAATTCGGACACCACCTCGGGAAGGAAAACGGGACAAACCCTCAAGACTACTTTCTATGTAGTAAAAGGAGGTTCACATGAAAAAGCCTATAGCTCGCTCACTCACTCACTCACTCTGCGAGCAGAAGTCATGACAATGAGCGGACAGGAATGGAGCTCCCACCAAAAATGGGAATACCAAATTTAGATTCCAGTATGGTACAATTTAGAGGAGTGGTGGAAGATATGTCAATCTCTTGAGGAACTGTACAACAAAGGGTATTTTAAAATAAGAGCCTTGCTCTGGCGTGCTTTTACAGATGGTTAACGTCGCCAGGTAGCCCTTGGCAGTAACCACCTGCGCCCCTGATGGGCTAGGTGTAACAAAAAGGAAAGCAATGCAGGTGTATCACAAGTAAAAGGATCAATATCTTTAGCTCCATAGCAGCCGCAAAACATGTTCCAATGGCAGCAGTATAGTGCTTTTGTTGGTGGTCTTCTGGCTGAAAGCAACACCTCCATAACATCTTCCGGGAGGGTCCCAATCTTTGGATCTTAACCTCTGAGAAACCAGGCATGAAGTTCAGAGATCTGATTTCTGGGTGAAGAAAGGTCTCTTGTGAGAGTAGGTCCACTCTCTGGGGAAGAAGGAATGGAGGGCAAATGGCCAGGTCTAGAAAATCCAGGGACTACGTCCTCCTGGCCTAATCCGGAGCCATCAGGATATGGACTTCCCAAACCTCCTCAACCTTCTGATTAAATGACAGACTGGCGGAAACGTGTGCAGTATTGGACATTTCGAGTCCACTATGAATGCGTCCCCCAGAGCTCCCCTCTGACAAAATTCCCTGCATTAAACAGGTCACAATTCATGTTGATACTGGACGCGAACAGATCTAGTTGAGGGGTTTCCCAAAGAGTAAAGAACTCTAAAAGGATTTCCTGAGCCAACTCCCATTTGTGGGAGACTGTGCTCTGCCTGCTCAGAGGGTCCTCCACTGTGTTCTGGTCTCCGGCTAGATGAACGGCTGATACAGAGGTTCTGTTTTGCAGTGCCCAAAACCAGAGCTGCACAGTGGTAGTGACCTTACACCACCTCTCTTTTTGAGGTGTTGCATGGCCACTTTGTTGTTAGTCATTATAAGGACATACTACCCCTGTATGGAAGGCTAAAAGGCCATCAGCGCCAGTCTGACCACCCTCAGTTCTAAAAGATGTATGTGTAGTATTGATTCCGATGGGGACGAAAGACTGCTGATCGTCAGAACACTCATGTAAGCTCATCGGCGATGAGGGTTGACAAAAAGGTCCCGCCCTCCCCTCACCGCATCACATTCTCCTTTCAGGCTCACCAAAGGAGATCCTGTACGACCTTGCTCGGGACCTGAAGAAGGTCCGTCATCCATTGGAATCTGAGGGTCCACTGGAGGGACCTTATCCTTAGGCGGGATTCTGGCAGTGGAAAAATACAGGGTGCCGTGAGGGTCCGAAATCTCAGAAATTCGAAAGCGAGTAGATGTCGGGCGTTTGGAAATCTTGTCACAATCTGCAAGATAGGCTGAGCCATTAACTTGGGTGGCAAAGCATTGCCTGAGGAAGAGTCCAGGACTGCTCCATTGAATTACAGCTTTTCAGAAGTTCTCACATGAGTCTTCTTGAAGCTGAGGGAGAGGTCCAGTTTGTGGAGAGAGTGGCAGGTGCTGTTTAGAGTTTGCAGAGCCTGTTCGAGGGAACGAGATCTGATCAGCCAGTCTAGGTAGGGAAATCTGTGAATCTCTCCTCTCCTTAGATTCGCTACCACCGCTGCCGTCAGCTGGGTGAAGACCCTCAGGCGGGTCAGCCAGAGAGGCTGTACTGGAAACCTGTCATGATGCCTTCCCCCGGGCATCAGGACCAAGGCCCTCAGCTCCGGGAGCAGGCATCCAGACATTTGTTTAAACCTCAGCAGCCCCAAGGGGGCGTGGCTTGGAGCGCCATCGAAGTGGTTGCTCCCTTGAGGCCGCCCGTAGGATGCCCGCCGCTGCCGTCAAATTCTGGCGGTTCTGATCGGGCTTCCGAGTCGCCAATGCCATCTACGGCGATCGGAACCGATACGGCACAACCTGGCCCAAGATGACCTCCGAACGCGGGAGCATTCTCCTAGAACTTAGCGGCCGAATCTCTCCTCCGTCACCAACCGAAGAAATCAAGATGGCGGCCACACTGGAACTCAGCAACATACTACGCACCTGCTGGTGACAGGGCTCTGGAGCGCCGGAGAAGAGGAGCGGACGGACCCGCCAACGCGGAGCCGTCCGGATCATATCAGGGTTGCCCGGAGTGCACGTGAGAGCTTCCTCGGGGGCTGCTGCATGAGATGCAGAGCGCTGGAGCCTCCTCCCTCCTCTCTGCCTTGCTAGGCCCGGGGCCCAGACGCACACAACAAGGGAGTGATGGGGTCTTCCCCACCCCCCCTCTGAAGCTTGATTCCGGCCCCCCGCACAGCACCAGCCGGCAGCACTACGGAGTCACATGCGGGTGGCGCACAGAGGGATTACAGACCCCCCCCCCCCAGCGATCGACATACGGTGAGGACAGGGGGGAAAATACGGAGACAGCAAGATAATCCCTGCTACCCAGAGAAGCCTCGACCTCGCGGGCCATACCGCAGCGACACACCCCCTCCCTCCACGCAACAGTGGGTCGTCCTGCACCGGTCCTGTCCCACTGAGATCTTCCCTGCACTCATACTTCCTGGGGCGCCCCGGCCCATTCACCCAGCCAGCGACCTAGACCACTGCAGGGTCACGGCTACTCCCACCAGCTTCTCTCTCACACTTCTACGCTTGGACACTCCTGGGCAGCTAGCGGCGAAAGCACACGACTTGCCGCCCCAATAACTCGCTAAACTCTGCGGGCCTGGAGTGGGGAAGGGGGTGAGTGCCGTCTCCCACAGCTTTGGTCCCCGCTGCAACTCTTCCAGCCAAGACCGCCCAACACGATCATCATGTCCAGGCAAACAAAGGTTAGCAAGGGCGCAGATATTTTCACCATGTTTACTGCACTAGATAAAAGCAAGAAGCAAGATCCCCCTAAACTTACCCCACAGAAACCGCAGGAGGACAGGGGAGCCCTCGCTACCAAAGGGGACCTTATAGCCTTCATGGCGGACATTAAGTCGGAGTTTGCCTCATGCCTCTCAGAACTCACCACCAAAGTTGAACAGACGGACCAAAGAGTTACGGAGGTTGAACAGAGGCTCGGAGAAATCGAAGACCACTCTCAGCATCACACTACCACTCTAGGGGAAATGCAAAGAGCCATTGACACCCTGCATCACAAATGCGAGATCCTGGAGTTTAAACACGAGGACCTTGAAAATAGGGCACGTCGCAACAAACCTCTGCATTCGGGGCGTCCCAACCTCTGTTCCTGACAACAAGCTAGCGGACTACGTGGGACGCTTCTTCGAGGCCCTCCTCCCGGACCTAGATAAATCTCAGCTCTTGCTAGACCGGACCTACAGACTCCGCCCGCGTCGAGGGGTAGACTCGGACCCCCCCCAGATTTCATCAACAGGGTCCACTTTTTCACAATCAAAGAGGCGATTTCGGCGATTAGCTGCCAAGGGGAGGAGATCACCTTCCAGAGCACTCCACTTCAAATTTATCAGGATCTCTCACCACTCACCCTTCAGAAAAGAAGAGCATTCCGACCCCTGGCATTGTTCCTCCAGGAGCAGCAGGTCCGCTACAGATGGCTGTTTCCAACGGCTCTACAATTCACATATAAAGGCACCCTACGCCGGATTAGTCACTTGGAGGATGCAGAGAGAATCATGCATCCAACCTCACCCCAAGAACTTTCCACGCCAAACCCGGAGGGAACTGAGGACTCTGGGCCGCTTCCCTCCCCAAAACCTAAACGTTCGCCATGGTCGTCAACTCAGCGGAGCAACAGAAAGAGATGAACAATGGCACTCCCGCGCCCCCAGGTTCCAACAGCATCTTTGCCTGGTCTCTTTTGACCTTACCTAAATACAGATCCGCCACCTTACGCTTGGACTGATGAGCTTTGAAGGCGGAGATGGCGGGCCATACCCACGGTTCATACCAACTCCAAGGATACTTTCCAACTCTCGTTCCTTGGAAACCCACAGTACTCAATATGCGATGGGGCAGTTGGCCCTGTTGGCCAAGGGTACGCCCGTACTTACAATGTTGGTCTACCCGCCAGTTAAAGTTGCGGCCCCCCGTTGGGTATGCGCGTTAAAACCTCAAGTGCAGGATGGTATCATGAGATCTCACGACAAACATGGCAGCTGAATCACCGGCTCACGACCTTCCCCCCCAACCCGAGAGATGGAGAATGGGACACCATTGGACCACCAGGTTCTGCGGATCCTCTCCCTAAATGTTAATGGACTGAACTCCCCTAACAAGCGAAAGGCAATTCTATTAAAACTCCAGGACGAAGACGCAGCGATAGCCATGCTCCAAGAGACTCACTTGCTGCCGGCGGACGTGATCCGGCTTTGCTCTCGGCTATTCCCGCTTCAATTTTTTGCCTCCGGAACAAGCAAAAAGGGAGGCAGTGCGATCCTCTTTAGGAAAGACTTGAACCCGCAAATTCTGGAAACGAAAATATGCCCGGAAGACCGATATACAGCAGTCAAATGCCTCCTAATGGGAGATCTATACACCCTCATCTCGGCGTATGCCCCTAACACTGGACAATCACACTTCTATGACTTCTTGGGCACGACGCTCGCTAGTTTTGTGGAGGGCCAAACGATAGTCAGAGGGGATTTCAATGGGGTTCCCGACCCTACTAAAGACAGGTCACACCCCCCGACTCCAAGCGATTTCGCCCAGGCACTCAGCCTCCTCCGGCTGTTCAGGTCCTTGGAGATAATAGACTCATGGCGGGTGTTTCACCCCGACGAAATAGACTACTCCTTCTACTCGTTCGTCCACCGCACCTTCTCAAGGATCGACCTGTTCCTGATCTCCCCGCAAACCTTCCCCTCTGTCAAAGAGGTTTCCATCGGCACGAGAGCCATATCCGACCACGCTCCAGTGATCCTGGAACTCCGGGTTCAGAACCCCAACCTCAATAACCCACGTAAATGGTCTTTTTACGACCCGATCCTCAATGACATGGCTACTAGAGACAAGATTGCAACGGGGATAAGAAATTTCTTTGACGAAAACCCAGCCTCGGACACTTCGCTAGCGAATAATTGGGATGCCATGAAGGCAGTAATCAGGGGTTCCCCGATTGCTCAAGGAGCGACCTACAACCGGGACAGACGCCAGACCCGTATAGCTCTAGAGGATGAGCTAAGAGAGGCCGAGGCAATCCACAAGGAAAAAGGCTGGTCCCCTAAGACGCAACGGATTATACGCACAGCGAGGAAAAAACTAGAAGCCCACTATGCGGAACAAACCGCTCTACTGATGGCGAAGGCCAAACAATCATACTACGCGAAGGGCAACAAGGCGACGGGTTCCTGGTGGCCAAACTAGCCAAGCGAAGATGCGCCAACACGATCGTGGGTCTGCGTGATTCCAAGGGGGTCACATGGTACTCAGAGCCTGAAAAGCAATGGCTCGCAACAGACTACCTGACCCAAATCATGAAGGCAACCCCACGGAACCTACCGCAACAGATGGAATATCTGCAGAAGGCACAGTGCCCAGTCTCTCCAATACAGCGAGAGACGAATTGGAGGAGCCCATTAAACGGGAGGAGGTTGAGGAGGCCATTAAATCGCTTAAAACACGAGCCCCAGGCCCAGACGGCTTTTCAACCAGGTTCTATAAACTATTCAGGCCACAACTGACCCCCCACCTGGTGACCCTGTTCAACTCCTTCAGGGAAACAGGATCAGTGACCCCATTGATGCAGGAATCAACCACCATCCTCCTGCCCAAACCAGGAAAGGATCCAAGGAGTCTGACCTCCTATAGACTGATTGCACTTTTAAACATCAATGCAAACATATTTTCAAAAATTCTGGCAAACCGCTTGAATCGCGTCCTCCCGAAGATCATCCACCCCGATCAAGCAGGCTTCATCCTTCACCGGACAGCAGGTGACAACATACGGAGAACCTTGAACCTGGTGGACCTTGCCTCCCGGAACTCCCAGAAACTAGTCTTAGTGGCTCTGGACGCAGCCAAGGCATTTGATCTGGTAGATTGGACATTTATGAAACACACCCTAGAGGCCTTCGGCTTCGAGTCAACTTTCCAAACAATGGTTCTAGCCAACTATAATAGCCCAAGAACTAGCCTGAGAATCAACGGACACAGCTCAGCTCCGATCCCCCTGTTATGCGGTGTCACCCTTGCTCTTCGCATTCACCATGGAGCCTTTTGCCCAAAGAATTAGGGGAAACGACCAAATCAAAAGGTCTACAGAGTGGCCCCATGCAACACAAAATCGCCCTATATGCGGACGATATTCTGCTCACGATCTCAGAGGCCCACTCATCCCTGAAACAAGCGAAACGGGAACTCACCATCTATGGTGAGGTCGCAGGCTTTACTATAAACTTCGACAAATCCTCGGCTTTGGGCATCGGCCTCACCCCAGCAGAACGGGAGCCACTGACTGCGATGTGCCCGATGACATGGGAAAAGAGGGCCATCCCCTACTTAGGGGTCCACATCCCGGCTAACCCAAGAGACACATACAAAGCCAATTTCCCCCGGCTATTGAAAGAACTGGAAGGCGACCTGAAACGATGGGAGACCCAAGAGATCTCACTGCTGGGGCGCATCACAGCATGTAAGATGAACCTCCTTCCGAGGTTCCTAGACACCTGCGCCTCCCTTCCAGTAGCGATTCCCACACCAACTCTCAGGGATATCCAAAGGAAAATGCTGAAATTCATCTGGAAAGGTAAGAGAGCGAGAATCCCTCTCAGAACTATGCTAGGGGGCACCAAACTAGTAGGACTGGGGGTCCCAGACTTGCAGGCCAACAGAGTGGCAGCTCAACTGGCACAGGTTCAGGCATGGCAAAATATAACAAACCGCCCTAGATGGGTAGAGCTGGAACAATCACAAGTGCCCCTACCCTTGCGATTTCTGCCACACATCCCGCCCCCCCTCAGAACACACTGGGGAGACCTCCTTCTATCAACCAAACATACCCTTAGCTCCTGGGACTGGGCGCTAAAGCGAAAGGGAGTGCCAAGAGGACTGAGCCCACGATCGCCAGTCTTCCATAACCCAACTTTTTCACCCAGAGCGAATCCTCGCAACTTTCGGAACTGGATAAAGGGCGGGCTGGAGACTATAGACCAGCTATATATGGGAGGGATACCCCTCACTTTTGACCAATGTAAGGAGAAGTTCCAACTCGAGGAAAGGGACAGATTCACCTATATCCAACTACGCCACTGGTGCTCGCACCCCCAAACTCTGCAAGCAGCAACACGCCCTCCCACCGCCTTGGAACTCACACTTGGAGACCTTCCGACCCGGGGCAGAGTATCCACCCTATATAGGCGCTTCTTAAGCGACTTCTTGACCACAAAGACCCGCTGCATGGCCCAGTGGGAAGCGGACCTAGGTCATCCAAAGAGGACCAAACCTGGGTAGACATATGGATCAGAACACACACCTCATCCACCTGCATTACCAACAGGGAATGTGCGTACAAGGTGCTGCTGCGGTGGTATTATCCGCCCCTTCGACTTCACCATATGAACCCACAAGTGGATCATTCCTGTTGGAGAGGATGTGGCCACCCAGGCTTCTTTTTCCATATGTAGTGGGCTTGCCCAAAGATCCAACAGTTCTGGAGGATATGCCTGGAGACCATCACACAAATTACCGGAACGGCGATTCCTCTGGAACCAGAACCAGTTTTGCTGGGAGCTCCGATCCCCGCGATCTACCCGCGCTCCGGGACCAGATCGAAATTACGGACACACTGCCTACTAGCGGGGAAAACGGTGTTGGCCCGTGCCTGGAAATCCCCAGAAGGCCCTCACATAGCCCAATGGTGGACTAAACTCTGGGACATTTTGATTGCGGAGAAGTTAACGGCAGCACAGGCGGGAACTCTCCATCGATTCCAGAATATTTGGGCCCCAGTGCTTGAATACAACAAGCGCTTCCCCGCCCGGATTTATAAACCTATCAGGGCCCGCTGTATCCTGAAAATCCAAGAGAGCCCTGAGGAAGACACAGACGCTAAGGTGCAAACTGGGTAGCCCAGGAGGGAAAATTCTGCCTCCAAAAACTAAGGGGTGGAGGGGCCACAGGGAGGTGAGAGGGAGGAAGCCTGGTGGGGGGGAAAAAAGGACTGGGGATCAACATGCCTGAAAAAGCATTGCTTGTAATGTTTGTTTATTTTAAATCAAGGCAGGATGATAATTACAAAGTTAAAAAAAAAAAAAAAAAAAAAAAAAAAACCTTAGCAGCCCCGGCTAGGGGCTGTCTGGGTTCAGTCCTGGCGCCTTAGGCGCCAGGCTCCTCATAGAAATCAGTCCTGGCGCCATAGACGCCAGGCTCATAGACTTTACTTACTTGATGCAGACCATGCTGCAAAAGAGCCCAAGCCTACATGAGGCCTGGAGGGGACTATTTTGTTACAGGGACTATTTTTTACTCGGGCGTGGCTCTAGGGAACTTCTTACCTGGAACTACTTTGGAGGCTATTTAAACCACCCCCGAACAGCAGCACATGCTTCGCGTTATTCTGCATCCCGCAGCGTGACGTTCACCATGCCTGCAGCCAGCATCCAGTCTTCTGCCACGCCCGCGTGCCTGCAGCCAGCATCCAGTCTTCTGCCACGCCCGCCTCGAATCCGGAGCTCCTAGAATAAAGAAGAAGAAGAAAAGGACAAGGTTAGAAAACAAACTTATTTCAAATTCCTCACCTAATTCCGGAACCATTTCATCTCCGGACCTGGAAAGTATATCAGTCGTGCACACGTCGCTTCGCCAGCTCCAGCACAGCACCATACTCACCAGTTCTCACAGCATCTTTCAATCCGGCACTGTCTCCATCATTTCTTCGCCGCAATCCGGCACCTAGGGGACACAGGAAAAAACAAGGTGAGCCAAGGGAATCAACAAATACAACCTCTTACCACCATAGACTTACCTGATTTACCACCGGCGGTAATTATTCCATAACTCTCCACATTTTCATATGCCGCATCTGTAAAGAGGGAGAAAAACAACACGTTAACGCATGCAATAGTTACCGGACAGCGTTGGGTAACACAGACTCTTACCTGAACGCCAGCAGCAGCTACGAGACCTTCTCACGAACTCAGTTGCAACTTAAGGAAGGAAGGGGACAAGAGTGAACATCGGGCACATTGAACTCTTTGAACTTGATACTTACCAATCCCGCCAGGGACTTCAGAGACAATACTTACCGGAACTCTCCCAACGCCTTCAAACCAGTGAAGTAACTGGTATCTACGCGCCCCTGCAAGACACGCAGGATGGAGAGCTCATCTTTTACGAACATAAGGTGAGGTTACTAAAGGGATATCGGAGGTGATTAGTGGGGGAGAGCGAGAACAGTTGGGAGGCCATCACTAAAACCCACAGGTGGTTAATCCCCATCTCCACTTGCAGGAAAATACTTCTTCGGGTCCAGCAGACAAGACTAGGCGGGCCAGTCCAGACAGTCATCTCTGCACTACACATCACGTTGAAGGAGACCGCAGCTGTCCGGGTCCGATCGACACCCCTGTGGGGTCCAGGTGAGTGTAACAAAACCGATAGTAAGACCTGCCAATGGCGAACCTCAGGTACTTCCTGTGCGTGTGATGAATAGGCAAATGAAAGTAAGCATCCTGAAGATCAGGCAACACCATTCAATCCTGGAGCTGAAGGATCTGCGAAACAGTGACCATCTTGAATCTGTCCTTCCTGAGGAACTTGTTCAAGTGTCTCCAGTCCAAGGTGGGTCCCAGTCCTCAGTCTTTCTTGGGAACCAGAAAATAAGTGCCAACACTGATATTACTCCGCTACAAGTGCCCTTTCCACAGCACCTTTCTCCAGCTGAGAGAATCTCCAGCAGAAGAAGCTGGTCTGGTTCCTTCAAGAGATTGCTTGCTTGGGGAACAATCTGGGACCCTTTTCAAAAATGGGAGACGGTACCCTTGAGCTACCGTCTGCAGTGCCCCAGCATCCGAAGTAATGTACTGCTTTTCTTTGAGATGCTGAGTTAACCTGCCTCCCACCAGAGTCTTGCGAGTTATGTTATTTTTATTTATACCGCGCGCCGCTACCACCCGAGGGCAGTATCCAGATTCTCACATGGCTCTGCAAGAAAAGAGCCTGGGGTGTGTTAGTGAAGATAGGATAAGTTCAGAACCAGGAGGAACTGGCATCTGTGTGTGGGAGTTGGTTCGAGAGGCCCCGCTTGTTGTAACCGTATGGGTAGGACTCAGTGCCTCGGATGTGGGCTAGTGTGTGTTGGGTGTGCGGGTCATATGAGGTTAGAGTGGAGTTGCAGTCAGGCACACTGGTTGTTTCCATAAGGAGGGCCAAGGTTGCGGATGACTATTAGGCGTTTTATTGTATTGTACTGGCGTGCATTTGTGTAGTGTCGATGGATTTATGGACTACATGCAAGGGTATGTTCCCTCTAAGGTTACTTCCAGGGTCTCATTGAGTTGGTTGAGTGCGAAGATTAGATGAGTCCTTCATGTGTATGTGTAGTGCGGCTAGCCCCTTATTGTGTATAGGGGCGTTGGTTATGTTGGATGAGCAGGAAGAGGGAATTGGCTAGTGCATCAGTTAGTTTGACAGTGCCTCTGAAGTTCTTCTTTGGTTACCGCTCAATGGTACCTTCCCACGTTCCTGTTTGTGGTCTGTCAGCCAGCCCTGCCTCTTCTCCAAGCATGGAGGCCGACTTCCCCTACGGATTTGAGGGCAGGGGTGAAGCACTCAGAGTGGTTTTGGGGCTGCCGCTGTGGCAGTGGGTGGCCTCTACCACCATGTGCAAATCTCCTTTCCCCTCTTTGGGAAGGCTGGCCTCTAACGCTCTGTCCAAAGAAAGAGTAGAAGCGGAAAGAACAACCCTTGGATGGCAGGTGCTGATTTTTAGG
This sequence comes from Ambystoma mexicanum, assembly GCF_040938575.1. Classification (NCBI taxonomy): domain Eukaryota; kingdom Metazoa; phylum Chordata; class Amphibia; order Caudata; family Ambystomatidae; genus Ambystoma; species Ambystoma mexicanum. Next base: position 1,148,998,148 of record NC_090932.1, read on the forward strand.
TTGACGGATGGCTGCACCCAAGGATTATGCAGCTGTCTTAGAAGCTTGAAGTGTCTCTAAGCAGTCGCCAGCCTTTGCCCCAAACTGTTCTGACCCATCGAAGGGCATGTCCAGAAGCCTTGACTGGACATCCGGAGGAAACCTAGATCTACTTGCTCCCATAGAGCGACCAACGCCGTCTGATGCATCAAATGCTGATTGGAGAGATTGGCATGCAGCTTCCTTATCATTGATGATGTTGATAAAATCATCCCACATTTCACACCCAGGAATATTTTCAGCCACTTGGGAGATTATATTCCACAAAGTTGATGCATATTTGGCTAATGCGCAGACACATTAATGGCCTTAAGTGCCATACTCCCAGCAGAGAACACCCTTGTCATATGTGTTGTCATCCCTATCAGGTGGGATGGATGAATAAGCAGCTGCTTTAGATGTGAAGGTAGCCGGTTGTACCACCAAGGGCTTAGGAGTAGGGCGCCTGGAGAGAAAATCAGGATCAATAGTTGATGGTTTATATTTTCTTACCAAGTCCTTGTTGAAAGCAGAAGTGGTATAGGGTTTCTGCCAATTTTCCAAGATGGCATTTTCTAGGGTCAGAATGAAAGGCAATAGCGGTTCTTTGGGAGTGACCTTTGTCCAGGATATTTGTAAGGTCATCCTGTACTACATCCTTTGCAGGATCTCCCCAACCCAAATACTCAGTGATCCTGATCATCACTTTCCTGTTTACAGCACTTGGATGTGCGGCTGAGTCTCTTAAAGCAAATACCACTTTCAGTAGAAGTGTCTATACCAGTGGCTTATTTCAAGGCAAGTAGCCAAGTCCTCTAAACAATATTCCTTAGGGACACTGGGTGTGCCAAAGCGTTTGTACCCATAGGGTACAAACTCTTCATCCTCTTCTTTTTCCTCAAACACTGATGCAAAGGACTTGAAAAGGTATTTCTTCAACAATGGTTTAAAACTCGAAGATGGATCAGTGGATGATGTTGATGGCATTGATATCACAGACCTCGGTGTGGAGTCCTTCGACAGTGAAGATGTGGAAGACTTTGGCGTTGATGCTTCCTTAGCAGTTGACACAGTCAATGCCACCCAAGTAGTCATCTGAGAGAGCTTCTGACGTGGGTTCTTGGGCATGCGAGTCGGAGGCATTGACAGTTCCCTGCCGGCTTTATGAGGCGCAATGGGATCGTTAGCCTTCTTCTGCTCTTTTGAGGGACCAGGCGGGGCTGCCTGTGAAAAAACATACATCATCTTTTGATGGAACTCTTCCCAATCTGCTGCTGAGGCAGACATGCCTCAGAAATGTACCTGTCTCTTATTGGGCGAGGAGTCAGATGATGAAGAACAATGGGGTCCCTTTTGAGATCTTCTTTGAGAAGACAAAGATGAAGAGTGACGCGATTCGCTCCTTGACCTCGTCCGCTTGTAGTGTTTGGCACGTTTCTTAGGCCTTTGAGGTGACATATCTCTTAAAATCCTATCATCAGAGGATTTCCTCTTCTAGGGTATAGAGGAAGGGAATTTTGATACCGATCTAGGGCGAGTTAAGACTTCCTCTCCTTCAAGGTCTTGCTAGTCATGAACTGACAGGAACCACAGATGTCAACTCTGTGCTCATTATCGAGGCACCAGAGGCATATTCTATGCAGATCTGTGATCGACGTCTGCAAGTCACTTTCCGCACACCTCCTGAAACCTTTCTTCAGAGTAGAAATTGCGAGGAACCAGAGGTTGTCTAACCAGCTAGTCCCCGGGGATCCCTCAGGTGGATCCAGACCCTGGTGGTGGACCAGTGAGGGAGGATCACCTGGGTGAGGGGTCTTCAGGGAGCGGGGTGAGGCCGCTGATTGTGAGATGCAGTATTCCCCCTCATTTTGTTTATCCAACCCATCCTATGTTTTAGGATGCTCCGAGGTCCCAAGCTCCCCCCCCCTGTTTTACACAAACAATGGGCAGAGGAAGAGGGTGAAAGAGTAACAACATCCACTTACACAGATCATACTGGACATGTCCTGCTCATCGGGTCAGGCAAAGTCAGGCACTTGATACTAAGTGCATAAACCTGATACCAATTAGCTCTCCTCACACAAATAAAAAGGTTCACAAATAAAAGGCAGCACCCAAAGACACACTCTGAGCAAGGGGGAACACGAGCATGAGCAGGGCTTCCGGGATGAAGGCAAACCTACTGGAGCAGAAATACAGACCAAGGGACGGGAGCAGCGGGTCGGAAACCCCAGGAGTTCCTTACTGGAGGCTGTTGCCTCCGACGAGCCACCAAAGACACATGAAGAAAATCAGATCCCACAAGTGAAGCTTGCATTGTGTTCCAAGGATGCCAGCGACCCTCCCGGGTGAACGGCAGAGTTAGGGTAGCGAGGTCAAGCCTGTGGTACTAGCCTTGACTAGTGAACTGTGAATTGTAAAAACCAAGAAGAGATGCACAAAGCCGGTGTGTTGGCAAAGCAACCTGAAAGACCAGTTTGTGTTACGTTTAAAGTAGCAAAAGTATCCCGCAAGTGGAGGCTGCGCGCGTGTGAGTAAAACGCAAGGAAAAGCAGACCTATGAATGACCTTTGAAGTAAAAGACAGCTGCGAAGACAGCAATACTATGTAACAGAGTGGTCCGGTGAAAGGAAGTAGCCCACTCGAAAGTCTCAGTGAAAAGTGAATTGTTTAATATGATAAGGCATACGGACAGCAAAAGTGAAATAAAGAAGTTAACTCCCAGAGAAGGGGGGAGGGTGAAAGTTGAATTGTGACATTTAGTCGAAGTGGTCCTGCTGTGATCTATGAAGGAAATCACGCACATTCGAAAGTCTTAGACATCTGAAAGGGGTCTCAGCCCGGCAGAGGGAGACCCAAAGTGAGATAAGCTTACTGAAGGGAGCCCCCGATCTGTTTGTGTTGAACTTTATTTTGAAAGGTCTGAGTCGGACAGAGGGGGACATTTGTGAACTGTTTTGATGAAACATTAATTTTGAAGTTCAAGAAAAGAGACTTAAACTTGGAAGTCCAGACGGGCCTTGATACACGTGTTGGAACTGCTTATTGTGTTTGAAGCTGAGCCAGAGTGTGTCATCCTGCCTACGGGGACAGCTTTACTCTGAGGTAATTTGTGGGGAGGAGAGCTAGTTTCACCACATTTATTCATTTGAACACTGTTTTGTCCTTTTGCTCCCATTTCTCCTTTTAAAAAAAAATATTTTTACTTGGTTTAACTGTATTTTACCAGTTTTTACAAGTCGAGTAACCCCTTGTATCAGGATTATTTCTTCTTACATTAATTCTAATCAGTGGTCGAATTGAGCGGGAGCGGTGCTCCTCTACTTTTTTAAATTACGTTTTACAGCTCCTATACTTTTATTTTTAAAAGAAACCGTTCCTGAATGGTTTCATTTTAAAATAAAAGTGTGGGAAGACGTTGCAGCTTGCACTTTCAGTGCACTACACTGAACGTTCCCTTAAACAGCAGGTGCAAGTGTTTGGGGGTTTGTATTGTGTGTGGGAGAGGGTGTGGCGATGGGGTCTGTCGGGAGTGGGTGCAGGCCAGCAGGGAACATAGTTCCACTACTTCTTTTCGTACACTTCGACCGCTGATTCTAATGAGGGCAGAGACGTTTAGTTCATTTTTTGTGGTCGAGATGAAGACGCTCTACAAAGTTCCCTACTGCTATTACTGGTTTCCTATTAACTCCATTCATTAGGACCACCAGTATTCCTCGTCCATACTACAGTAGTCTGAACAGGTGGCCAAAATAAGTATTTCTGTTTGATGAGAGGCCCTTACATTTAAGGATCAGATGTTTGTGTTTCAGTTACGTTCGACTGCTTGCAGAATTTGTACCAATTTACCCTAGCTTTGTCTCTGATATCTAGGATTTCATTTGTTCTCAAGATGTTTAGCCTGGCTCTCAAAGTTGAACGAAACCTCTATTTGGAAATTTCAACAGGTTCGTTTAGTTTTTGAACGTTGACTGGGAGGGGACTTACTGATTTGTATCTTGCAGCCAACTCCTGTGTGTGACACCAGTCTAGTTCTTTTAGTCTTTCGCCGTTTTCATTGGGTTGTTAAACAATTCCTCTTTTGAGCTTCCAATTTCTTCCAGGCAAGTCAAATGTTTAGATGACCATTTAGCTAACATTTGGTTAGAACCCTTGGTCAGCTCTTCATGAATAATCCCGTAGATTTTTTCTTTTGATATAAGGATTTTCCTAAAGAGCATTAGTCCGTTTAGATCAACTGTGGTTTCTAGGGATGTTAAGCCTAATTCTCTCCGAATTAGTACAACTGGTGTGGAGGGCAGGAGACGTAGAATAGACCTCCAAAAAGTGCCTTTAAGTTTTTTCCAGATGTCTGTTGGATTCTCTGGCATGGCCTCTGCTCCATAAACGATTGCAGGCACTACTTTAGCTTTATAGAAAGTCAGGGCAGCTTGAAGAGAAAAACGACCAAATTTCTTATCAAGCTTTTTCGTCAGACTAATCAAACTTTTGGTTTTCATACAGAGAGTTTCTTGCATTGGTGTTTTAAGGTTGTTATTGATGAAGGTAACACCCAGGTAACGGAAGGATTGAACCTTTTCAAGAGGGACACCTGTTAAATACCACGATGTTAAGTTCTTTTTTTTGCTGATTTTTCCAGGATCATCACTTTCGTTTTGTTTATGCTGATCTCAAGGTCGTTGGATTCTAAGTAGGTTTGAAGGTTGTCCAATTTCCTTTGAAGGCCCACCGCCGTTTGGTCTATAAGGATGATATCATCGGTGTATAGCAATCTACTTATTTTTTTCCTTACCAACTGTTGGCGGGAAGACTGATGGATTTTTCCAAATGTTGGATATCACCAGTATATGCATTGTAAAGCGCCAGGGCCAACGGACAATCTTGTTGGACTCCTCTATACGCGAGGATGTTCTTAGAGAGAAGACCTGCTCCACAAAGACATGCCAAAGATTTTCCCAATGCTATCCAGCAAAGCGATGGGTCGATAGTTGCCGGAGTCCCCTTTATCCTCTTTTTTGTAAATTGGAACAACATTAGCTGTCTTCAATGAGGGTGGTATTGTACTCGAGATGGAACAAGATTTGAAGATTTCTGATATCAGGAGAGCCCAGGCATCGATGTTGGCGTTGAGATCCACATTGGAGAGACCATCCAGGCCAGAGGCTTGCGAAGATTTCAACTTGCCAATTTTGAGTGCAATGATGGTTTTGTCTTGTTCGATATCCCAACTAACAGTCGTAGGTTTCCTTCTCTTTGTGGTTGGCGGTGCTTGGCCAAGCAAGCTTGAAAAATGCGATATGCAAGTTTTCTCATTCACACTACTAAGAAGAGAATCTTGTGTTACTTGACCCCCCCTGTCATTATTAATGACCAAAATGCTTTAGAATTCTTCCCACTGAGTGTTCTTAGCATATTTTCAGAGTCTTCTTGGTACAAATTAATGTTGTAACCCTTTAGCCAGTTTTTGTATGTTTTTTAGCAACCATTGCTTCTTCGATGTTAAACTTCGTGGGCGAGCTTTTGGCCTTACGGATGTACTTGCGAAGGTCTCTTCTTTTCTCTTTCAAAGTGCGATTGTATGCGTGGTGATGTTTCTTCTTTTCAGCACCCCTCACCGGAAACTTGTATGGCACTAAAAGAGGGCAGTAGTCTATGTTCACCCAGCCTGAGGCCTTTGCCTGGAGATATTTCTTTTAGTAATGTCACTGATTGCTGATCATTTTAGTCTTAACCGAGTTCCCCCTTATATTAGTGTCCAACCTGGCAAGCAGATGCATATTCTCAGCGGTGTCTTGATCCCAAGTTGTCTTCAAGAGATTATGATCGCTGTTCATAGTACGTATTATTTCGAAACCCAAGACCCGTGCTAATAAATTTCTGGAAACGTATATGTGATTGAGCATGGCTTTTTGGCCTACCTGTTCCCATGTATCAATTAAAGGGGTTCCAGGCTTCAAGAGGAAATTTAGGTTGTGCATATCATTGGCGTCCATGATAGTAGCCCAAAATGTCCCTCTTGTCGCTGAAGTCCTCTGAGGTAGTCCATTTCTCCTTTTTACACTTTTTTGTACAAGTGATAGGGCAGGCATTAGATTTTGTTAGCATAGGCCATTCTGATTTGACAGACTCCACTAGGACTGCATTATTTACTATTTTATCGTCGAGACTACTCCCATCTTAGTTATAGGGTAAAGTAGGAGTTTCTACACCCTCAACAATTTCAATAAAGGTTTTACAAACTGTACCCATTGTGTCAGTGTCATACTTGCGATACCATGCCTCCTCTACAACATACTCAAAGAAATAGTACTTGGCAGTAGAAAAGAATCACTAAGGCGCGAACCGTTTCTGAAATGTGCTTTTCATGTGGAAAAATGGAACCGAGGGAACGGGCGCAGTGCGCGCTACTTATACCCCCATCAACATCACGTCTGAGGGCTGGGAAGGAAGCCACAGAGGGACATCGACTCGACAACACACTGCGCCCTCTGCTGTCAAAATGTGTTTCAAAACTGCACGCATGATATCGGTATATCAAAGATGAGAAATCCATGGAAGGACACAATCCATTAGAAATGTAGTTTCTAGACTTCCACATTGATGTATATGTTTGCCCCTTCAGTGTTGCGCAAATGATTTTCACCCTAATTGGTCATCTTGTCCTTTTTCCTTCTTCATGTATAAGGAAAGCCCTTTCCTTGCAAAGCCTGGGCTATCCCAAACAATGCAGCAGTGTGTGTTTTGGGCTGATGTGGGAGCTGGGCCTGTCTGGTCCCAGTCCACATCTTGCCAAAAGTGAATCTGTTGCTGGGCATATATGAAGGCAAGTGTCTGTCCAGGATTGGACAGCCCTGCACAATTTGAATGATCCAGATCAGTTTCCATTGGAGAGCACTGGAGCAACACATGCTTAAATTTAGGATAAAAGGAGGACTCCTCTAGTCTTCAGCAGGCTGCACCTCTGCAAAAGGGTTTTGGCTCCAATGACAATCTGAAGAATGGCTGCAGGATGACTGTTGCAGCCAACCAGCATTGACTCTAGCAGAGTCCCGGCAGAGTCCATCTGATCTCCTGAAGACTCTTGCTGGCGCTTCAACAACTAGAGAGGTAGAAACAGCCAATCCCAAATCCTCATCTAGGATCCTGCCCTTAGAAGCCTTCTTAAGTGTCCCAGGAATACCTTGTGAACTGACCAGCTTCCTCCTGGGTCACTTTGCTGCACCGGTCGCTGTCCCGAGCTCAGACATGAGATTCCACAGACCCACAAATTCTGAACAAATAACAGATCTCCTGCAGCTGCTGCTCTCCAGAACGAAGAAGGGCCTTGCAGGAACAGCTTTTGTGCGTCTGCCACAAGGGTTGCCTTCCACCGCCTGAGCACTGTGAACTTCACTGCTGCCCACCTTCAACATATCCTTGGGGTCTCCTGATATTGTGAGAATCATGGTGGTCTTCATTTCAGCATGCCTGGGTCATCCAGCTACTAAGTCACAGAAACGTTATCCTCAGATTGCAGAACTACTGACTAGTTAGACCCAATAACGAACCCGCAATCTACTGCTGCTATGCCAGCAATCCCAGGATTCCCTGCAAAAAACAACTCTTGAAATAAGTGGGCCTGGCAGATTCAGAAACACCAGGGGTGGCTTCTGAAGAAATCACATTAAGGAGAGCAAACTTGCATATCTGTTTCCACCCCCCACCCCTTCAGCCACAGGGATCTACAGGTGTAAAGTCCTCACCCTACCCCTCCCTTGTCTGGTTGTGATCGGTGAAGTTTTGACCAAGGATCCACCTGGGCTTCCCCCTAGATTGGTGGGATTGGGAGAGGACCCCTAAAGGACTTAACCTTGTTCTTGCATCTTTGGAACACCAATTGGCTTTGCTAAAACTATTTCTTTTACTATTTCTAAAGACTCCTCACTCCCAACAAACGGTTAACACAGGGACTGGTGGCTTTTAGACCACTAGACCCCAAGCTCTTTAACAGGGAAGTACGAAGTGCTAGGGGCCTTATTTTATAAGGCAGTGTAAAAGTGTTTCTACGGCTTCTTTCAATACTTAACTCAATTTCTAACTGATCTGTTTCACTTACTTTACTGCATAAAGTTTACTTGTGTTTCCTATTTGAACCATTCTTGACTGGCTTATGAGCAATGTGTTGGTGTTCTTTAGTAAGATCACCCATGGTAAAAGCATATATGTGCATAGTGTGGCTTTCCTGATAGCACATATCTACTATTTGCAATGCAAAGAGCATGTTCAGGTCTAATAATTATTGTATTGCTTATACTTCACTAACTTGAATTATTGGAGTGCTGTGTGTGCATGCGTGCGTGTGTATCGCATTGAATCAATACACCACCCTCACATCTTCCAAAGTCTAGGCCTCAGTGTCTTACCTGTTAATAGGGTGGCCTCTCAGAATCAACGCCCAGGGTCGATTTTAAAATCCATCTCAACAGTTAGGAAGCAATGAAATCAGAGTGAAGAAAAAGGTTTGCCACGGATCTGTGTCAGTTTAGGAGAATTTGGTGGCCCAGATATCCAATGCAGTGAACAAAATGGAGGACCAACAGGAGGCTGAAGGGAGAATAGTCGTATTTATTTATTGTAGATATAGGGTGCTTTGCCCAGAAATAGATCAAAAAGAAAACAGTAAAGGAGGCAATCCGGGAGAAGGTGTCTTAAATCAGTGGGAAAGTCAGGGAGCAACGGACAAGTGAACTTTGTGGAACACATTGTTCAGGAACTAGGGTCATGACAGACATTATAGACACTAGTCAGAGAGGAGTGATTGTATACAGGGTAGAATATGCAATGAAGTTAAGTGTGGGGCATTCAGGGGGGTATTGTGGGGAAAAATTACAAGGTGCTCCCTTTTGGCTAAGGAGGTGGAGGATTAGGACTGATTTGACATGGAAGGCAAGATGTTTCAGTGGTATGGGGCAAGGCAGTAAGAGGCACGAAATCGAGAATGCACAGGATGGTCCAGGGAAAGACACGGGGGAGTGCGCAAGAGTGGAAGATGCATGAAGGAATGTTGCAGGAGGCTATTAGCTGGATGGGGGAGGATCCAAGCTTGTGCAGGAATTTCAAAACGATTGGTAGAAATTTGAAGGGCTGTTCTTTCTAGGAAACCGATTTACACAAATGTATAACAAGTTTATTATTCAAATAATTTAAACTGAATTTAAACAAAAAACACTACCCTCACCTAACACAGTGTACCAAACATTAAAAAACAAATATAAAACAAATGTAAAACATCAAATAACTTATTTATACGACACAAAAGATATCACATAACACACAAAAAAATCTCAATGTGTCACTAAAACAACAAGCATCCCAACATGTTTCTGTTCTTAACTGCCCAGTTCAGGCGAACATTCTTCAGGGGATAAATTTAAAAGCATCCACTAATCTCTTCCACACTGTTTTTTGTTTATTCGTTGGCACTACCAAAGCAGGAGCAAGACAAGACTTTTTCTTTGCTGGGGGTCAGAACACCAACCACCACTGAGTAAACCCAGGGGGAGGACAACCCTAATCTAAATACAAGTTAAATTGTATATCATAGTGGCAGGACAGATAGATGTTGGGTTAGTTTAGATTTTGGACAGAGGAACCAGTTTATTTGTTCGACATCTTGATGAGCACCAGTTTGCTGTTTTTTAGAGCAGAGAACTCATAATAGTGATGGACTTAGAGAAGGTTTAGAAATGTCTTTTTGCTGACCTACCTCACATTTCACTTAAAACTTCACTGTTCTGATTCTATTGTCTGTCCCTTCTTTCTCTCCTTTAAGCTTTTTTTCTTAGTGCCTGAGGTGGCTGGTACAACTCACAAACGTCCTGGTTTTCAGCTGTCCACAGCTAATCTGTGCTCATGCTATAGAGGAGCAGAAAGCACGCATATTTGCAAAACAGAAGTAGTATTTACAGTATCCTTTGGTGTTTTGGGACGCTTGCAATCTAAACAATGTAGCAGCATGTGCAGTAATCACATCAGACAATGGATACAATAGACACAAAAAGAATGGATGCAATGGAAATGCAGCACAATGTGATTATGTGCTACTTCAAAACACCACCCTTACCCACCCCATCTGGGAAAAGGTGCCTGTTGCGAACAGGAGTTGAACGAACCAAGCCAGAACCAAAAGGCATCAACCCTGCCAGTTGATGAGGATGAGTCTGCAAGTTAGAGCGGTAGCAGTGCGCATATTAATTAAGCATGAAGTGGATTGAAGGGCAAAGATCAGAGGAAGGGCTTGGAAAGCTACTCAATTGCTGTGAGAATGCTGCTAAAGAATCAGCGCAGCAAGTTGCGCCACAGAGGGCGGGTAGGGCAAACTTGCATGTTAAATAGGACCGCAAGAGAGAATGTCAACGACCTCTCTACGGTCTTCCTCCCTGGGTGTATTTCCTTAATATAGGGAGCAAAACAGAAGTATGTTGCTTATCTTGAGGGCTGGTTGGCGGCATCTTCTGGCCTTTGGTTAACACATGACCGAAGATTCCCCAGCTTGCTCCCTTTGTATTCATATGATTAGATCCTTCAGTGTGACAATGCTTTCCTCACCGGTTATAATATAGTGGAGGCGCACTAGATGTGCAAAAACCCTTTGGTCACCCTTTCTTTCTTCACCACTTCTTTTACTCTTCCTTCTGAGATGACAAATACTACCAGCATCTCCCAACTTGCTACTGCCCTACCCGTTTTTCTGTCCATACTTTTAGCCTAGCCCTACTCTGACCACTTCCCCATATTGCCTAAAAACGCTCCATCTATCTGGTCCATTTTCCAACCACTATCCTCTCTTGTGACATGGCTTCTACGCCACCATTTTTACTAATTTGCCGTAAAGTTTACATCAACTAACAGGCATTTGACAAAGCATTCACTGCATTCTTTGCAGCTACTCTATGCAGATTATTATACTTGACTTCACTGCTCCTCTGAAAATAGCTCTGCGTTTGACACAAACAAGCAGCGTCTGGTTCTCGATCAATATTCTTATAAAACAGGAACTTTGTAGGAAAGATAATGATTGTAGGAAATCCAAGTACCCGGCCATAAACCTAGACTTTAAGAATGTTCATGCCTGGTTATATCACAAAATGAAGCTAGACAAACAGGGCCACTTTTTTAAACTAATCTAGAATGTTTTCAACAATTCCAAAGGAGTGTTAAAAATTGAGAACTTTATAGCCCCAGTGCTTCCAGGTTTGCTATTAAAAAGAAATACTGTACTTTCTTATATTCAAAATCGACGTACCAATCATCACAATGTGCCTTCCTTTAGTCCCAATACCAACCCATATCCCCCTCAGACTTTCAGCATCCAATCCTCTACTTCTTTCAAGGTCTCCATCACTATTCTTCCAATCCAAGTCATCTGGAAGCAGCACCACCTTCACTTAGTCAGATCGCCTGTATCCCTTTGTGTCTCCCAAAGCATTTTCCCAAACCCTGCAAATCATGTCTGTATCAAAGACAGACCAGAAAAACTATTGACTTTAACATGCCTGCTGACTTTAGACCAGTGGCCATACTCCCTTTGCCAATCAATGTACCTACATCCTTAGTCAGTACACAAGATTCTCTGCAATCCAAATTTAGTGCAAAAATCAGTATCAATATTAATTTGGTAGTAGCCAGTGACCGTTAGGGCCTAGGGCCCGTCTTTCGGTCCACTGAAGTGTAACCCAACATTATATTTCTCCAACGTATCTGCACTACGATTTAAGATGTAACCTTTTGGAACCCTTCTGTTTGCCACTAAGTTCGTATCACTGTACTCCACTGTTTTGTTGCCTAAGTCACTGTGCTTGTAAATTGTATTAACAAACGTCCCTTTTGGCATTTGGGTTGCTATGCCCCTGTGCTTTTAAAGTCGATCTAACAAACTTGCATTTTTGTTGTTACCATCCATATGATGCACTGCATCCATACCCTACTACTGTGCTGCCTTGGGTCTACGCTCTGAACTCTCTCCCCTCAACCACTGCTTACCACACCGTGCCACTTCAGTCCTCCTTCCTCACCCACACGCTCCTATGTGCAGCCTTTCTACTTTTAGCCATCTCGTTACTCCTCTTCTTATAATGCATTCCTCAATCTCGTACTGTTACTACTTTCTCTCCTTTCATACACTCTCTATGGACCTTATGCCCCCGACCTATTCTTCACAATTTGCTGCCTCTTCCTATCAAGTCCCTGACTTTTGCGCCACCCACAACATGCCTCCTGGCTGAGTTTCTCTGAGGTCATCTCTTCGACTCTGCTCTCCTCCAGTTACCGCTCTCACTACTCTTTCACTCAGGCACTGGAATACCCAATCTATCTGTAGTAGAACCTCACCTATCATGTTGATTCTCACAACCCCCTCTGGCAGCCATGGTTATCACTGATAATTGAATCACTCCTTTTGACTCTAACTCTTGTTGGCTTACGCACAGATTCTTCTACTATTTTACACTCCTCTCGCTCATGCAAAAGATTTTGTGGGGTTTGCCTAATGATTTAACAAGACCCACCCCTCGGCTTCCATTCCTCGCATTGAACTATCTGCCACCCAACACCTCCTACCCAACCCATCTCATCCTTCACCTAATTCATCAGCTCACAGTCTCTCTCAACGTCTTCTCTGATCTGAGCCACCTCCTTGAATCCATTCCCACTGTAGCCCCAATAACACGGATGAGACTTCAACCTCCCTAAAACCTCTCATAGACACCAACTTGAACTTTATTCCCTCCTCTCGGCCTGACCATTCCCTTACCTCATTTCATTATACCCACTCACTCACTTGCAGTTTCTCTTACCCCCTCCTGTGGTATTCTGGTTGGGCTACGGACCTGCTTGACCGCCACCTGCTCTTTGTGCAATGCTGCGTAACCTTTGCTCCAGCAACGGTGCTTGGTCGTGGGGGAAATGTCCCTGTTGTGCGTGGGCCCGTGTTCACATCCTCACACCTGACTGTGCTTTCGGCTGCTTCTCCTTGGTTCTTTCCTCCTGGGTTAGTGGGCAAAGACGCTGGCATGTCTTGTTTCCTGGGTAGCGGCTTCGTCTCCTAGGTTTGGCAGTGTCTCTGGTGAACAGGCAGCACTCCACAGGCTGCTTCTGGTCCCTGCTAGATCGTCACTCTACCCTTCAGCTCCTCCTGAGGGGGGCGTCAGCGCAAGCAGACGTCTCTCGTATCTCGGCGTATCTCGCTTGCTATGTAGATGCATTTTAGGTCCTCCTTGGAGCGGAGGAAGAAATCCCATTGGTACTCAGCTTTACAATGAGGATGCAACAGATCTCGGTCAGCAACAAAGCCATCCACCTTAAAGGGGCCCGGCACATGTCTAGCTTGCTCAGTTCTCATTTACCCAATGAATGCTTGGGGCTTTGCAGTGAGGGGAGGTGAAAGGGACTTGCTGTCTTGTTCCCGGGGGTATGGGTGTCACCGCCTATGGGATCCTGCTTGCCCTGTCTCTTAGGGAGGGTATTGTGTAGCGGGCGCCCCACCCTTGGGCCAAAGGTGGTGGCTCCGCTTTGGGGAGAAGGGACGCATTCCCTTGAGTTGTCACAAATGCCACATTCAAGAGCCCAATTCAGTGTCATTGAGATAGGAGCATCTAAAAAGATTTGAAAATGGACAAACAAGGGCAAATTATAAGGCCAGTGATCAGAGGGAGCCCAAACTCTTATCTCAACAGGCAAATGGACTATGCTGGTTTATGGCAGATAAAGCACCCAGACAGAAATACAAGCGCACATCTTTACTCAGGAAATACAAATTCCAAAAATGGACAATTACACAGAACCAAAGACTACCTAACTGAGGTACCAAACAGGGACCCACACTAGTTCAACGTATACTAGTTGTCCACAAGTGGTTCACAAGTGGTTCACAAGAGGAGTGCACGATATAGGAGGTGGCTGTCAAAGATCAGAAGTAAAAAAAAAAAGCAAACCTCAGTGGATCTTAGGGGCACTCAGACCTCCAAGTGAAATCCACATGTAAATACACCCAAGGGCAAAATATTAAAAAGAACATTATTCCAATGAGGTGGTCACCCCGTGTGCTGAAAAGAAAAGGTTCAACAAGGGTGAGTACCTGCAAAAAGACATCTGCAAATACTCAAGTATATCAAAAAGGCTCACAAATCTATTTTTTACCATCAGTCTGTTACAACAAAGCCACACTATCAGAAGGTGTCAGGATCCAAAGTAAAAGAGAAAGGCAAGAGTGGAGGTCAACAAGAAGGGGCGTGCTGGGAGGTTGGAAGATCTGGCCCAGGGGAAGACTGGGTGGAAAATCATGGAAGGGACCAAGGGCAAAGGGGCTCCTTGGGTGTTAAGGTATTCTAGTAAAGTAAAGTAGACACCAGTGCAAGATGGCCTCCACATTAGAAATAAAATATGCAAATGACTAGCATACCAGGGGGGAAACTATCACTAGAACAGGGCAAAGGCCAGAGGGTTATGGATCCTCTTCCCGTTGTTCAGTTCCACTACCCCTGAAGTCACCCGGTCCAGGTTCTCTCTGGGGTCGTTCTGGAGGCTTTTTTCCACCTTCATCTCAGTTACCCTGTCAGTTCTGCTTTTTTCATACTTCATGTGTTGTGTTGTGTTGTGTTGTGTTCCTTCCCCTCCCTTTGTTTACGCTCTGATCCAAGTTCCCCCCTCCCGTGCTTTGGTCCCTTGTGGGATTACCTCTCACATCTTCAACCAAAAACCTCCATGGCTCTTCCCACACGGCCCCTAGTAACTACACAGACTTTCTGCAAGCCCTTCCTTCCCTTGCTATCTGTCAGGCACTCTTCACTTTCTCTGCATTTCCCCAGTGGGGATCCTGAGACCTTCTCATCTATGACGCAGTGATTCTGGTGACAGTTTCTCTCTGATCGCCCAGATTTTTTGCTGCACGCCAGTATCTCAATTGGGCAACGGGTGAGGCTGGTGGGGGGGCACCATGCCCTTCAACCCTTTACCTAATATGTCCACTAGTACAGTCTAACTATTGCCCTTCCTGACTGATCAAAGTCAACCTGCTCCTTGCATTTCCAAATGTTTGTCTCCCATCCTTCCCCGGGGGGATTGTGGGTGGGAGGGGGTAGTTTTTGGCTGGTGTGTGATTCACCTCCGCGAGTTCTATGATCTGGGGGAAGGGAGAGTGTGACGTCCATGTAAAATGTCTTATTAACGTTACAGAGCACCTGCCAAAAGGAGCCCCTTGAATGCTGCCAATTGCCTGCCAAGTCTGCCTCATAGTGTAACTCAAATGAAAAACTCTTGATTGAAAACAATTTAAAAAAATGCAAGCCCACGGTCGTAGATCAGAACATTTCTGAGGCTATTTATGAAAAGGCGGAAAAACGTGATTACTAATATCCCAAAAATATACAACCTGGAACCACTGAATGGTCTACGTAATGAGGCCCTAGATTGGCTTTGGGAAAAATGCAGCGATGGCATTATGAGGATCAAGAACCCCCAAATGGCCAAAAGAATAGTAATAAAAGAATGAGCCAGGAGTAGACTTACCGGATGTGGACATGGTGACCTTCGGGTTTCTGAGCACAAAATTAAAAGATTAGAATCCTGAGCTTGAGGAGAATATTTTGCTGAAGAAAGTGCTGCGTACCTGCAACATTAAAATTTCCCTTTCCAGCCCCCTTTTCCCCTCAGATGTCACAGCTTATTAAGACCACCTTGGCATTTGCTAAACTATGTGTGCCAAGCACAGAGATGGAAAGTGATTTCCCACAGACCTCGACTTTTTTGTCTAAACATTTCTTTATCTGTGCTTGTGCTGATTAGATTTCAAATGACAATTTACGTGCATTTTGAATTCTAGGATTATTAAATTGTTATTTTAAAGGTTGGGAGCATTTGCTAATATTTTAATTTGTTTTTTTCAGTTGTATACCAGTGTCATGGTATGAAAGGACAATGGCCAAAAGTGCAGATTTAAAATAAATAACAACAATAGATTAAGAAAACAGAGATTAACCAATATGTTTCTGCCCCTTGCTGCTGCTGCTGCCTGCACTCTGGTTTATGTGTTCAGATAAGAAGCATAAGAAGCACATGCCACACAGGGCACTACTATTGTATTACCTGAAGACAACATACAAGAGAAACATAAAACACATTTTCATTCATGCTATGTACTGGGCACAAATAATTAAGGTGTTAGAAGAAATAAATTCTATAGTATTCAAAATAAAATCCAATTGTACTTTCCTAAGAATAGCCCAGTCAAGGAGTACTCTTTAAATCCTTGAAATGGTCTTCTATTCCCAATTTCCAAAAACGTAGAGAGTAAAATGCTCTTGCATTAAAATTGATTAGGAACCCAGCAAACATCAAAATTAGGGGACATGACTCCTCGTATGGCGTAAAGCACACAAACAAACAATAAAAACGTACAAGGGGGACATTGCTGAGCCCACATGCAGACAAGAATCTGATAGAGATACAGGAAGCCACCTTCCTAGGATAAGAACCGAGTGACAGAATGCCATCTGTGAGGGTGGAATAGCCTGGGTTGGTTTTATTTTTATCAATGGAAAATGGTGCAGTTAGACAGGGCTCAGAAAGTGGGGTCTGCTAATCAGATACCCCTTTCATTCTAAGATAACTGTACAAGGGTATTCTTTACTAAATAAAACAATGTTCTTGATGTTCTCAATAAAACAAAAAGATCCAAGATTAGTTGGTAGTAAGGTGATCAAAAAATGTTTTCGAAAACCACAAAGTTACAAGACTGGGGTAGAGTTCCTTTCCCCTAGACTTATTCTTTTATCAAAAGGCTAGATCACAGATAAGGTAAAGTCTCTATATTGTATTGATTTTGATTTGATTTTGAAAAATGTATTACGCGCACCAGACAGAGCAAACCGTATTCGGGCGTAGATGACCAGTAGCCATGAAAATATGAAGAACTGCAGGATTAGGGTGCTATGGTTAAGTTGGAGCTTCAATTTACTTAAATGGGAACGTTTTCAACCTCTTCCTAAAGAGGTCTAGTGTCTCACACATTCTGATCTCCAGTGGGAGTTGGTTCCAGACCTTAGGCCCAAAGAGTCAAAATCTTCTATCACCTCTGGAGACACATTTGGTTTGTGGTACGCAGGTCAGGAGTTTATCTTCTGAATGCAAATTTCTTCTTGGGTGGTATATCAGGATTTTATCAGCAAGCAGGTCGAGTGCAAGCCCTCTCAGGCATTTAAAAACTAAACAGGCCATTTTGAATGTAATTCTATCCTCCATCAGCCAGTGGATGGATCTCTGAACAGATGACATGATCCCGTTTCCCGAGATGTCCTATTACTCTAACTGTCGCGTTCTGAGTTCTCTGAAGTCTAGCCACTTGTTTTAATGGGATTCCTGCTAACAAACTGTTCCAGTAATCCAGGTGGGGGTTAGTCATTGCCCACACCATTACTGCCCTATCTTCTGTTAGAATAAAAGGGAGCACATTTTTTTGTGATCGCAATGCATAATAGACTGCTCTCCCCTTTGCCCCTACCTGGGTATCACTGCCCAGGTTCTTTTTTTTTTTTTTTTTGAGTACTGCAATTGTTCCCCAAAGATCAGCAGTGTGGGGGGGTGGCTCTGTCTCTCTAGTAACATTTTGTCATTTGGGCCAACCAGTATAATCTCTTTCTTGGCTGCATTCAACTGTAGATGGTTATAAGTCATCCACTCGTTGAGCTCTTCCATACACTGATCAATTATCTTAAAAACAGCCTAATGTTCTGAATCTCGATGTATAGCTGCGTGTCATCTGCGTATGAATGAAATCACAGACCATACTTTTCAAATATCTTAAAGACCTGATGGAAGTACAGATTGAAGATCAGGTGGGATAAAGCGGAGCCTTGAGGCACCCCGCATTCCAGCTTCACCATATCTGAGGTGAAGCCATCCAGTATTACCCTCTGAGATCTATCTTTAAGAAATGATTGAAACCATTTTACCACCTTTTCTGACGCTTTTCCAACGTGCCCAATACGTTGTACCATAATTGGGTGGTTCACAGTGTCAAAGGCTGCAGATAGGTCCAGCATCAACAACACTGTTGACCGCCCCCCCCACTCCCTTCTCCGCAGCCTTTAGCAAGTCGTCGTGTACAGTTAGGAGGGCTGTCTGTGTGCCACGATTGGAACAGAACCCCGACTGTAGATTGTCCAATACTTTCCCTCTGTCCATGAATGCCTGAAATGGATTACAAACCACCTTTTTCAATATTTTTGTTGGCCACATCAGGTTAGCCACTGACCGTAATTCTTCATCACTTCCAGATCAAAGGTAGATTTCTTTAGCAGTGGCTTCACTAATGCTCTTTTTAGGGATCCAGGGACTTGGCACTCTGTAGTGACTTATTCACAAGGGTAGTGATGAAAGGCGTAATATTACTCGCCAATCGTTTGACTGCACATGCCGGCATTTCGCATGAGAGGTCATTGGTGGGCTTCAGTTGACTGACGATGGCGAAGATTGCCTCTTCATCCACTTTTTGAAAGTGGAAAAACTGCTTTCCCCTGCTTCTTCTCCCCCTGCTTACTCCCCCTATACTCTCCTCTAACCTGGATGATCTTCCTTGTCCTATAATAGCTGTCTTTTCTTTAAAGAAGCAGTTAAATTTGTTTGCCTGCTCCTGAAAAGGAGCTATGGTACCGGATTACTAGACCTTGAAACCACCTCAAATATAGCCTTGGGCTGGTTCCCATCCTGTTTAATCTCTTCATGCAAAAAGTTCCTTTTTGCCTCAAAGAAGGCTACTTTATACGTTTTTAAGACTGCCTTTGCTATATCAGCATCGTCATTAGCCTTAGCAGATCTCCAGGTATTATTAGCTTTGCAAAGCTGTTTCCGTAACAGTGCAAGCTCGGGGCCAAACCAGGATTTAGATGTCCTGGTCTTTAGTTTCAATGGGGCATATTTGTTACATATTTCCTCCAGAATCTCCATCCCTTTGTCAAAGAAGTCTTTACAGGTAGATATTCTCAGTCTTTGGGCTTGATCACAAGTTAGGCGGCAGTAACGCTAATACCGCCGCATTTAAGGGCTGGCCTGATGATCACAAGTTGGGCGTTAAATGTGCTGTGTTATTCCATTTAGTGCCCCGTTTTCTGCGCAATTACCGCAGGCAATCTAAGCGTGCATTAATTGAGTCGAATGTGGATTTCCTGTTATCGCCCAACCCATGATCCAGTGCCAATAGCGCTGGACCAGGTGGCGCTAAAGCAATTAACGTTGGGTGGCATCCCAGAGGTATTACAGCTGTGATATCACCCAACTCATGATCAGGCCCTTTATATGCTATTGACCAGACCCTCCAGCTTATCGCTTACTGTTTAAAAAAAAAAATACTCAGGGTGCCAGGTTCTCAACTTTTTTTTTCCACAAGAAATGAAATGCGTCAACACATCTCATCACTTGCACCCAAAAAAAGAGCAGCCCAATCCACAAGGGACACATGAATGGGCCATTTTATATGCGCGCCCATTCAGATGGCCTGGTACAATTTGGTACAAGCCCACGTTCCGTGCTGCCTGGGCAGCCAACGCCCCCTTCCCTTCCACGCTCCCCCTTCACCACTCCGCACCCGTGTAGTTCCCTACCGGGTGCTAATGGTGATTTTTTTATTTAAAAGACAGGAAAAAAAAGAAACGTACCTTTGGTGTGCGGCTCGACGACAATCAGTGCTGCTGTCAGCCAAGTCAGTTTTCCATGCTGATGACATCACAGTCATCAACCTGGAAAAGGGACTTCCCTGACAGCAGCAGCACGCAGCGCCAAGACGCCAAAGGTATGTTTCTTTTTTTCCTCTCTTTTAAATTAAAAAAATAAAAATCACCATTAGCACCCGGTAGGGAACTACACAGGTGCCAATGGCGATATGAACCTCGGCAGCGGGCCGACCTTCGTAACGTGCCACCGCCCTTGTTAAGGGACCCTTGCTTCGCTCGGGCTCTTAACTTGGGCGGCAGACCGTTACCAACAGGGTCAGCCTGTCGCCTTGGTTAATATTGCCCCATTAGCACTACTGGAACATCCAAAAATACAGATTGGTTAAAACAAAAGCAAAAGCAATAAACAAGGTGAGAGAAGACTTAGCTGTCCACTTCAGGATAAACTGGCAAAATAGTATTTCCTCAATGTCAAGGGAGAAAACAAGAAACAGAGCCTGAATACTAACACAAGCCCATATGCAAAGAAGGTCACAAATAAACACTAAATAAGGTTTAACTGGCAGTATGGGGAAGAGGAAAAGTGAAGTTGGTGAAAAGATGAGGGGAGTCCAAAAAAGTAAGGTATTGGAACCTTGTACAAGAACAGTGCTTGTGGATTCTCCCACTACAATGAAACCAGCATTGACAAAAACAATGGTTTTGTATGTGCCAGGCATTGGAATCAGTTTCCCCCGGTGCTCTCACACCGTATGCTAGCTTTTGCCAATATGTGCTCAGTGGGTATTGCACTGATTCTATGTCAAGACCGGAGGAAAGCCTTATGCTTAAACTCTTTAATGTTACTTCTCATAGCAGCTCTTTTTCAAAATGTCCAGTTACAACCAAAACAAAACCAATTTCTTTTTTCTTTTCTTCTTTCAACATGTCAGAAAACAGAAAAAACTGTCCACAAAACTACTCTCATCTGAGACTCCCAATCCCCACAAGTCCCCAGTGATCCTGTAGTTTTGACCGTATATCAACCACCAATCCTGGGCCAGCACTGTCCTTGCATCACATCCTGCCCGAAGTCCTTCCGCTTTCTTTGCTGCTTCTCTAAAGATAAGTCACCTTTCATATGAGCTGAAACGTGTTTAAGTGAAATTGTGATTGCGAGAGCGCGGCACAAAGGACACGATTGTTATAATATAAGTGGTGTCTTACTGTATGCTTTGTGTTGATCAGTGCATAGTTATGATAGGATATGGCATTTATAACGCGCCTATACACAAGTGTTTCAGATCAGGGTCATTGCCAGCAGGTGCGGAGACCCGTGGAACGATCGGGTGCGGTTCGCGTGCAACATTGTGAGCGGATTCTTTGGAGGAAGAGCCCCTGGGACCGCGAGTCATCCTGCTCGCTCTTGGGTGACCGATGCTTTCCCTCATAAGTCTTCAGGCGTCTGCATAGGAGCGGCAGGTCCTTCCAGGTCACTCTGTACGTCACGGGATGAGTATCGCGCATGCGCAAGTCATTGTTCAAACGAAAATTATTCGATTAGCAAGATCAGAGAGTTCTCTGTCCACATCGCCTCGCAGAACTGGGGTATGATCGTGGAGATCCTTTCCTTTAGCAGCCCTCTGCACAGGCAACCCAGGCACAACATAAGAAAAGTGAAAAGAAAAGTGAAAAAATAAAATAAAGAGTTTTCACGGTTTTAGGGACGAGTATACTGAAGAGGGATATTCCTCCACACAGGCAGAATGGAGGAGGGAACAACCACTCCAGAGTACAGCGAGGAGGAGTGGGACGGAGACAGAGACCCGTCTCTCTAGCTGTAGCTGTGTCCCAAGGGGTAAGACCGATTCATGAGCGCCTAGCAGTGCTAGAATCCCTCATAACGACTAAGGTCCCTAAAAGAAGGAAGAGGGAGCGGAGCCCTGGGGAAGGAACCTCTCAGGGCCTGCAAAAGAAGCAGCTGACAGCGCTTAAGGGGGTGGACAAGACCCGGAAGAGACCCCACTCTTCTACACCCCTCCCACACCCCCCTCCCCCAGGTCAGATGACAGGAGAATCAGATCAAGCTCCGGGAGGTTGCCAGACCTTTGATAAGCTTTTTTAGGGAGAACAGCAGTGCCGAGCCTCGTACCCCCTACCCCAGGGCTATTAAATACAGGGGAAGCCGAAGAAGGTGAAGAATCCTTGGAAGCAGAGGATGACGAGGTCGAGGAGGTCCTCCTAGAGGAGGAGAAGGTGGAAAGAAGCAGCAAAGGACCCAGGAGTCCAGAGGAAGGGGGTGACATGGAAGACATGTTTGATCCGGATAGTATTAGACACCCAAAGTATACGAAATGGCTGCCGTCCAAACATTGCCCAGTATATGACACCGTGGATACGTAAGATGGTCACCTTTGTGACTAAGGCCACGAAGGACGTCAGGAGGGGAGTTGACCATGCCTGGAAGTCCTGCCAGGACAAGGTTCTCGATGTGCAGGGACCCTTGTGAAAATCATGGACCAGGCAGAAAGGTTACAGGGATACCGGAGAACCAGTAGATCCACAAACGCTGGCCAAATGGGCGTAGAGAGTGGTTTGCTTTTTAGGCAATGCCAGTTGTGCGCTCTCAGCGGAGAGACGCAGCAGTCTTTTGCTGAAGATTGACAGCAAGTTAGGAGACCTCACCAATTACGAGGCAGGCGAGGCTGCAAAGGACATGTTATTTGGGGAGGCGTTCGCCAAGGAGATTTCCTGATTCGTCGGAACATACACGTCTCTGGAGAAGACCCAATCATCTATGCGCAAAATATTCCCTGGGCATGTTTTCGCCGGGACCGGTCGCCATAGAGGCCGCGCAACCAGTCGTGCCTTCGCAAGACGGCCTCAAGAGCCCAGGACGCAGTCCTGGGAGAACCGGCAACAGGACGCCTTCTTCCCCGCAAGAGGGAGAGGTCCCTGTGGAAGAAGGTGCCGAGGAAATTTCCGACAGCACAACGCAGCCTTATGCAGAGTGAAGGGTACCCCAGGGTTTGGGGGGGGTGTCGATCCAGAAAAACAGACACCCCTCGATCATGGGGAAATGTACTATGTTGGCCGAAGACCAACCGTCTCATGCTCTTAGTGTTAGTAATACATAATCTTAAGCTTGACCGAAGTCCAGCCATTTTAAGGTGCCAGAAATCGCCATCTTGTTTTCTCTAACGTTTCCTTATTGTTTCTGTTCTAAATGCTTTGCTGACATGATATTCTGCTTTACCAGTGTGCAATGCAAGGCCAAGGGAAATATGCTGAAACATAACGTAGCAACCCTGATAGAAATACCCGGTCTCCTCCCGCACGCTATCCTTGAAAGAGGGCAGCGAGGCATCCTAATCAGCCCACAGGTGCCAGTATGTCTCGAAAACACAGTGAAAATACTCGGAACGAACATTAAATTGCTTGAATTATGTTCTTCTTTGCGGCCCCCCCTTCTCGAGCCCTGTAGAGTCCTGGAGAGCGGGTTGACCCCCAGGACCCAAATAGAAACTAGGAGATACGAAGGCCTGGAATGTGGCTCTCCCCCCCCACATGCAGCTTGCTAGCGAGAATAGAAGCATTCTGTTCTTTTCAACAAAGACTTATGTCTGCAGCCTTACAAAATTGCAAACTGTTGCTAAAACAAATGTTTGAGGCGTCATACTCGTCACGATTGTCAATCATCGTGCTCAGTTCAAAGGACATGTGCAAGGGGCGGTTTTTGATGTGACACTACTGATTGTAAGATGTTAGTTTTGTATATATGTAACTGATGTTTGTGCCTCGCTCTCTTGCGTCTCCCGAGGTCTGTTAGACACACGTCGCGGGGCGTGAGACCAGTTGGCCAACTGAGACTATTTACTTTGCAATAAACCCTAGCTTTTGGGAATACAACCTCGTGTCCGTCGTATCAGTTTGTGTGTGGTGACTGTGCCTTGTTTCCACATTCGAGGGTCCCTCAGGGGCCCCTTCAAGATGGCGCCCGAACAGGGACCCTCCCCCACTTGTTCCATCGTGTACGTTGCAAACTAAGGAAGGTGGTAAGAATGGTGAGGACGGGAGCGATCGAGCCGGGATCAAGAGGTGTTCGGGGCGCCCCTGCGTAAGCGATGAGACTCCTTTCTGCAGATCTGCACACAGCTGATCCTTGATCGACGTGCCCGGCCAGTGAACAAAGAGGCCAGGGTCCCGAAACGAGGCAGAGCTGAGATACGCAGACACGACATCATTGGTTGCGTGTGTAGACGGACAAATTGTGTCTTGGAAAGACAAATTGACTAATCAGGTGAGTTGTGCCCCGATTCGTAAGTAATCCTGATATTGGTTGAGAGTTGATTTTGCAAAATCAAACACCCAGAGTTTGATTAACCAAGGGCAAGATTAAAACATGCCTGGGGTATTGTCCACCCTAGCAGGGTTTTTCCGCTGCGGCGGACAATCTTTGGAAACTGGTCAGGTTGCACCTCCGGGGCGAATACCGGCTTATGATATGTATGTGAAATATGGTGTGGGAGCGATAATGTTTCGTGAAATTTGGCATAAGCAAGCCAGAAAGCAGGAAGATCTTCAGTGGCCGAGGAATGGGAGTTTTGAGATGGACCAAATAGATAACTTGGAAAAGGTTTTGATAAGTAAAAAAACACACCCCGCAGCACTGGATATCCTTACAGTCTGGAGGAGGGAAGCGATGGTCCGATTTAGAAGTAGAGAGAAACATGAGCGCAGGCATAAATCGAAATCAGAAAAGGAGGAGGAGGAGTGGAGTAATAGCTTGAGGAAAGCAAATAGACGCGACCAGTTAAATATCGAGAAAATATATCCACAAAGAGAGTTACACTCACCATACGAATTGATAAATAAAATATTAACTGAAACGAAACAAGGCCCGAGCGTAGAAACTAAAAAGACTACGTCAGTAGCTGCTGCTCAACCCCTCCCAACCCCAGCACAGCCCACAGGCTGCATCAGTAACCGCGCCGCCCACTAGTCAGCCCGCCCCGAGTGTTTCACAATTACCACAGCCCCAACAGACATCTCTCGCTTACACTGCCCCCTCCGCACTCCCGCCCAAGAGGGTGTCTCCGTCCCGACTGCTCCCCCCAATAAGCGAACTTCAACAAAGTGAATGTGTGAGAGTGACCCGCAGCGCAATCAGCAAGGAGAGAAAGCGAGAGTTGCAAGAGCAGGCGGAAATGTATAAAGACAAGAATGATGAGGCGGCCACGCTAGCGTTGATGTATGATTTCAGGAGAAGCATTGAAAGACAGGTATCGTTGGAATGCATGGGGGAATATTTGTCGACACAATGGAAAAAGTTAATTGGGAAGTTGCCGCCACAGCGATTGTTGGATTTGAATGCATTAGCCCGTTGTAGAGAGAGAGATGAAGAAATAAAGAGCACGTGGACGGACTTTTTGAACTTAAGAATGAACTTGATGAAGAATATTCTGAATACTTGCCACACTAGGGTATAGTAGGAAAGATATTGAGAGGGGTAGGAAAGAAACGGTACCCAATAGACAGCAGCGATTCCTGCCTCCACCAGGGCAGACAGGTGATAGACAAAGACTACGAGTGTGTATACGAGAGACAATGAGATGGATGTCGAGCCCTAGGACTTCCATGGGGGAGATAAATGAGATATGCAATGAGTATCCTTTGCAAATAAGAATAGAAGCCCTGCGGACGATAGTAGGGGTGTTGCTCCAGCAAGTATCAGGACACAACAGGGGAAGGGGAAATGCACAGAGCAGGAGTAATTTGAATATGCACGGAGGGCCCTTGGGATTAAATTAATGTGCGTATTGCAGAGAGGAAGGACACTGGCGAGCGCAATGTCCACATTTAAAAAATAAAGGTGGGTATGGTCAGAGAAGACAGCACAGAGGGCACCCAGGAAAAAATTGCCACAACAGAAACCATATGCAGCAGCACCAGAATAGACAAGGGAATGGAGCACAGAATCAAGGCCAGACTCTGAATCAAACTACTTTTACACAGAATCAAAATCATCAGGGTATGCAAAATGGAAATAGAGGAAGAGGTGGGAACGTTTTTGATACTAAACGGGTGCATACTACAATAATAACAGTGACTACACTTCAGATGATGTGTTGATACCCCAATAGGACAGCCCAAGATAGGGGTCAGAACAAGTATCTATTCTCGTGAATCAGAAAGGACCCTACGTAGAAATGAAAGTCAGGAATGAAGAGCGTAGATTCCTCGTAGATACGGGGGCACAAAAGTGCTCGATAGACCATCACTTAGTTCCAGAGATACCACTGTCAGGGCATAAAAATATTTCAGTAGGGTTCGCAGCTACCCTAGTGATTAATCCAGTGTCCCAACCAGTAGCCGTAACATTAGGCCCATTCACTGAGTACTGTCCATTCCTGTTAACAGGGAATTGTGGGGAGAATCTTTTGGGATTAAATTTATTGAAAAAATTGAGTGCAGTTATTCACTGTACACCAGATGGAGTGTTTTTAACTATTTCACCACAGAATGTACCAGTGTCAGAATTTCTGCCAGGAGAATTGAGCGACGTGCCAACTTGTATATGGGCAATAGATGATAATGATGTGGGATGCTTGAAGATAGAGCCAGTGAAGATTACATTGAAAGAGGGAGTAACATTGCCACGTATTCCACAGTATAAAATTTCAGCAGACGGAGAGAAAGGATTGAAAAGTATTGTGTCTGATTTGGTCAAATTGGGAGTGATTGAAGAGATTACAGGCAGCATATCTAACAGCCCCATTCTTCCGGTGTATAAGAAAGGAGGTAATGAGGTACCATATTGTTTCATAATTGATTTGCGCGCACTAAACAAGGTAGTAGATCCCCAATTCCCATTGGTTCCAGATGTTGCCACAATTTTGACAATGATCCCAGCTTCCACAAAGTATTTTAGTGTTATTGATTTGAAAAATGCTTTCTTCAGTATTCCAGTACACAACGTAGATATCTGTTTGCTTTCACACTAGGAGGGCGATCGTTTACTTCCACGTGCATTCCTCAAGGCTACACAGAAAGCCCTAGCATCTATAGCAGAGCATTAAAAGAACAACTAGATATGCTAGAGCTACCAAGAGGTTGAATATTGCTACAATATATAGATGATCTGTTGATCGCAGCAGAGACAGAGGAGTTTTGTAAAGAGTACCATTTTACTATTAACACACTTAACAGCGCATGGCCACAAAGCCAGCTTAAAAAAGTTTTAGTATTGTCGAAAGGAAGTGGCTTATTTGGATTACTTACTTTCGAAAGAAGGGAGAAGACTAACACCGGAGAGAATAGAGAGCATTTCTATTCCAAAAACACAAAAAGGAGAGAGCTATTCCAAAAACACAAAAAGGAGTCCGAGCTATAATAGGCATGGCTTCTTATTGTCGGCAATGGATAGTGAATTTTGCCTTAATTGTGAAGCCGATGGTGGAATTGACAAAGAAAGATGTTGTGAATGCCTTGCAGTGGAATGAAGAATGTCAGAGAGCGTTTGACTTACTAAAAACTGCATTGTGTTCTGCTCCAGTTTTGGGGACACCAAATTACGAAACGATTTTTAAATTGTTTGTGCATGAAAATGATGGCTGCACGTTGGCAGTTCTAACACAGGACCAAGGTGGAAGAAATCGGCCATGCGGCTATTTTTCTTCTGCGCTGGACCCTGTAGCGTGCGCACTACCACGATGTTTGCGAGCTGTTGCAGCGGCTGCTGCGTCAGTGAAACAAACAGAAGGGATAGTATTGGGGCACACCTTAATTTTGATGGTGCCACATGCCATAGACATTCTACTCAATAGAACGCAGACGCAAAACCTCACCTCTGCTAGATTGACTAGATATGAAATTGTGTTGTTTGCACCCCACATCCAAATTTTGAGGTGTAGCGCTTTGAATCCAGCATAATTAATGCCAATGCACAGGGAAAACCGTGGTGGAAATGAATCACCCCCCCCCACCACGATTGTTTAATGGTTACTGAGGAAGAAACAAAAGGGAGAATTGATTTAAGTGATACCCCACTAAAAGAACCAGATGGAGAACTGTTTTGTGACGGTTCCTGCTTTAAATTACCTGACGGCACTACAACTGCCACATATGCCATCACCACGTTAAAAGAGTATTGTGGAGAGCAAAAGAATCCCTTACAACTCTGCACAAGCAGCAGAAATAATAGCATTAACCAGAGCTTGTGAGATAGCTGAGAATCTGAGCTTGAATATATATATACTGACAGTCAGTACGCCTTTGGCGTGGTTCATAACTTTGGCCGACTCTGGGCTGAGAGAGGTTTCCTAACATCACATGGGGCTAGACTCCAACATGGTCCTTTGATTGTACGATTGCTGTCTTTACTCACGTGTCCAAAGCCCCTAGCAATAATGAAATGCGAGGCGCACAAAAAGGTAACATGTAAAGTGGGAGAGGGAAACGCGTTTGCAGACAGAATTGTAAAACAAACAGCCAATGATATGAGTACAAAGATGTTTAGAGTACAGTTTGAAGAGGTGCCCTGCATGATAGAGAATGGAATTGCTACTCTCAAAGAGATGCAGGCGGAAGCCACTGTAGATGAAATCCAAGGGTGGGCTGAGGGCTCTGCAGAATTAGATCTGGAGGGTTGTTGGGTGGACAAGAAGAGCGAGAATTGGATGTTGCCAAATGCCTATGTAAATGCAATGGTCACAATGGCTCACAGCCCCACTCATATCTGTGCAAAGAAAATAATTCAACATCTAGCCACAGTTTGGGAAAATCCACTCATAAAAAAGAATGCCAAGAGGTTGGTACAGAATTGTATCACGTGCCTACAACACAATGTGGGGAAGGGAACGGTGACTCCAACAGGCAGTTTTGGCCCTCCCTCTATGCCATTTGAGGTGATCCATTTTGATTTCATAGAAATGGAGAGATGCCAAAACTTGAAGTATGTCATATTGGTTATATGTGCATTCAGCAAATGGGTGGAAGCATATCCATTGAAAGACTGCACTGCTATAAGCATGGCAAAAGTGATGTTAAAGGAATATTTCTCCCGTTTTGGCCTGCCCCGTGTCATATGGTCAGATAATGGTCCGCATTTTGTAGGTGCAGTAGTACTACACATTTGTACAGGTCTCCAGATCGATAAGCGATTCCATTGTTTGAGAAATCCGATGTCGGCCGGTCTTATTGAACGCCACAACGGAATCCTGAAATCTAAGATTAGCAAGATATATGCAGGAAGCAAGTTAAGTTGGGTAGATGCGTTACCAATAGCACTATTATGCATGCGAACATCTGTGCAGGTGAGAACTGGGCTCTACCCATATGAGATGGTCATGGGGAGACCGACAAATGTTTGGTGTGCACCTCAGCCGAAGAAACTGAACGAAGTTGAATACCCAGTGCTCAGCATTTATTGTAATCTCCTGATTCAAAAATTGTGTTTGGTTCATCAGCAGGTGCAGGAGGCGCTACCGATCAGACATACTGGCCAGGAACACGCACTGGAGCCAGGTGACTGGATGCTGCTTAAAGATTTTGAACGAAAAACATCATTGGCACCCAGGTGGCGTGGTCCCTATTTGATACTCCTGACAACGCAGACGGCCATTCGTGTGGATGGGCGTAAAGCGTAGATCCACGCCACCCATGCAAAAAAGGTGCAGTCACCATCTGAAAAACTGACTGATCGAGGCGACCAGAAAGAAACAGCGGTTCCAGAAACGAAAGAAACAATTGCCAGTTCTTTGCCACAGAAACTGCCCGATTCTGAAACAAAGCCTGATGAGATTGCCATAAAAGAGGAAGGGTAAAGAATGCCCCAAAGTTGTCCAGCAGATTCTGCATCACTGCTGGCCGACACCAAGCGAATACCTCTGTGGCGCCCACCATCCTCTGTTGCGCCACAGCCTGCATCGTCGACTGGGCGCCCATCATCATCTGTCATTGCGCCCCAGGCTGACTCCAAGCTTGAGTCCTGAAGTGCACCTTCACTATTCGTTGATCACACGGTACCAGGAGCAAGGCGGTACAATCTACGAAGTCGGAAAAAGGAGTGATCAAATCTTCGTTTCATCAATCTTTTGTTGCCTCCGTTTCCTATTCTCGAATGAGGTAGGAACCGGAGGCCTAGAGGAGAGCAAAGTGAGGGTTGTGCAAGTCAGACAGCCCAAAAGCGAGACTCCTCGGTGCTAACATCAAATCCATGTGTCCTGAACCTGTGCGGATAAGCGGGGCGCACATGGTATAGAAGGCAATTGATAACTGCTCTGAAGTTCTTTAAGCAGTATACTAAAGCATAAGAGATCTTGCCCAACGTGTAAGCAATCCAGGCTGCTGAGAACTGGCAGAATAGACAGTTGACATTTATCAAACTCATTGACATTCGGACGAGTGCCGCCAGGAGAGATATCCACGACGAGAATAGCTGAGGAAGAAGGACCATGAGAGAAGATGCCAGAACCATCTTTTGCCCCCTCCTGCACCATTGCTGACAATGCTGATAATGAATCAAACATAGAAACTCAAAGATTGCATAAAACAAGTTACCGAAAGAATTGCATGCTGACCTTGACGATAATCATGTGCATAATGAGCATAATGGGCCCAGTAATAACAGCACTGGTACTGTGGTATTTTGAGGAGATGCACCCTTTAGAAATTCTCTTACCAATTAGGAACATCTACACCACCGAAAGCCCTGTTTATGTAATTACTTACACTCTGTCCCCAATGGAAGAGAGACAGAGAGGGTTATGGAATTAATACATTACTGCAAATTATGAACATGACACATTCAATTTTGAAAAAGAACAACTGTTGGGTGTGTGCTCATTTGCCACAGCACGGTGGCAAAGGAATAGGTCGGTACGTGCACCCACTGACATTAAGTTTTGCATGCAGTATATCGAGTACATTGTATTATGGAAAATGGAATAAAAGTGAAACGGGTCAATTAGATAGCACAAACATGAATGAATTTGAAGAAATTATTATGAGACCCCATAGGTTGATCAATATTTCATAAAGCACGGATGATAACACCAAAAGATACACCCAAGCCAATGCCACAAGATAGACTGTCTCCACCAGAAAAGTCATCTGTGATCGTATTTCGCATAAGATCAGAAGTTTAAAAAGAAGGGATCTTATTTCGTAGGGACATTCACTAGATGGATAAATACAGCGATTATCAATAGGGATTAGAGCCAGTGTATGTAGGTGACCTGGTGTATTTCATATGTGGAGATAAAGCGTATCCTTGGTTACCTAGAAACTGGGGAGGTACATGCTACTTAGGACTACTGTTCCCAGGAGTGTTTTTCTTAGAAACAACAGACATAGCCAAACTATCTAGACCTACGCCACGAAGAAGTAATGAAGACGGATTAATAGCAGTAGATGTAGCAAAATCATTTATACCATTTTTGGCCCAAGCAATAAACTCCTATAATATTCGACGATTATCCAGAATCTTAGAAAAACCAATAAACGGAACAACAGATATAATATACAACATGACGTTGGAGGAGAAAGGGGTTAGATTGATGACACTGCAAAACAGAATGGCTCTTGATGTAATCCTGGTTGATCGTGGTGGTGTTTGCAAAATCGTGGGATCAGTGTGGTGTGTATTTGTAAACGACTCCTCTCCCATCATTTTCGAGGCAATAAGAAAAAGTTCTGAACTCCATACACAAGACAGGGGTT
The DNA here is from genome assembly GCF_040938575.1 of Ambystoma mexicanum. Lineage (NCBI taxonomy): Eukaryota > Metazoa > Chordata > Amphibia > Caudata > Ambystomatidae > Ambystoma > Ambystoma mexicanum. The sequence goes on from NC_090932.1 coordinate 1,149,029,566, forward strand.
GGGATATAAGTTCCTGGTTCTGGGAATTATTATATTCATGGGGATGGAAACTATTTGCGCTTCTGATAGCAGTGCTAGGGATATTCATGACATGTTGTTGTTGCATACACTGCCTAACTGTGATATGCACCGAAATTAGTGAAAGATGTGTACAGATGATAGAGAAAAAGAGCACTAGTAGATCAAGTATCCTTGGTAGAGAAGAGGCAAAGACAGTGAAAGAATTCATGTCCATTGACATAGGTGACAATGAGGAGGAAACTAAAAATATGCAAGATTCAGAGCCTGATTCAGAATCAGAATCAGAATCTGAAACAGATACGTGGCTGGAAGAGGATGCAATGTACAGATGAGACGTTTGGCATACGGCCAAAAGGAGGGTTTGTCGATCCAGAAAAACAGACACTCGATCATGGGGAAATGTACTATGTTGGCCGAAGACCAACCGTCTCATGCTCTTAGTGTTAGTAATACATAATCATAAGCTTGACCGAAGTGCGGCCATTTTAAGGTGACAGAAATCGCCATCTTGTTTTCTCTAACGTTTGCTTATTGCTTTCTGTTCTAAATGCTTCGCTGACATGATATTCTGCTTTACCAGTGTGCAATGCAAGGCCAAGGGAAATATGCTGAAACATAACGTAGCAACCCTGATAGAAATACCCAGTCTCCTCCCGCGCGCTATACTTGAAAGAGGGCAGCTAGGCATCCTAATCAGCCCACATGTGCCAGTGTGTCTCGAAAACACAGTGAAAAGTCTCAGAACAAACATTAAATTGCTTGAATTATGTTCTTCTTTGCTGCCCCCCTTCTCGAGCCCTGTAGAGTCCTGGAGAGCGAGTTGAAAGTAGAAACTAGGAGATAGGAAGGCCTTGAATGTGCCCCCCCCCACATACAGCTTGCTAGCGAGAACAGAAGCATTCTGTTCTTTTCAACAAAGACTTATGTCTGCAGCCTTACAAAATTGCGAACTGTTGCCAAAACAAATGTTTGAGGTGTCATACTCGTCACGATTATCAATCATCGTGCTCAGTTCAAAGGAGATGTGCAAGGGGTGGTTTTTGATGTGACACTACTGATTGTAAGATGTTAGTTTTGTATATATGTAACTGATGTTTGTGTCTCGCTCTCTTGCGTCTCCCGAGGTCTGTTAGACACACGTTGCGGGGCGTGCAACCAGTTGGCCAACTGAGACTATTTACTTTACAATAAACCCTAGCTTTTGGGAATACAACCTTGTGTCTGGCGTATCAGTTTGTGTGTGGTAACTGTGCTTTGTTTCCACATTCGAGGGTCCCTCAGGGGCCCCTTCAGGAGGACTGCTCTGCATGTAAGCAAGTAGTGTGCCATATCAGGAGATGCCTGGGTGTTACAGGCCATAATAGACTTGAATTTAGAGTTTGTAGGTTCCCCTCAGCAGACCCACATTCCGACAAGCATTCAGATGTCAAGGGACGAGGAGTTGCACCTCAGGAAAGAGCTTCTAGCGCTAGTGCAAAAGGGAGCGATAGAAAGATGAACCGACGGATGTTTGGGGTTTTACAGCAATATGTTCCTGGTCCACAGGAAAGGGAAATCGAGGCCAGTTATAAACCTGAAAGAATTGAACGGATGGCTGATTTACCAGCACTTCAAGATGGAGGGCATTCACCTCCTAAGAGACATGTTACACAAGGGAGACTGGTTAACAAGGGTGGATTTGAAGGATGCGTATCTGACCATTCCAGTGGCTCGAGAGTTCAGAGACTATCTCCGGTTTTGCTGGAAGGGACAGAGTTTGTGTTTTCCGTGCCTGCCGTTTGGCCTAGCATCCGCCCCTGTGCTTTCACAATACTGAAGAGGACAGTTGCGGAAGAGATCAGGGTCATCAGAATAATTATATACTTAGACGATATTTTAGTGCTCGCACAGAGCAAGGCAGCCTTGGAGGAGCAAGTGCTGTGGGTGACCATGCTCCAGTCCTCTCTTGGATTTTTGATTAATCTGGAGAAATCCGAGCCCAGTCCGAAGCAACGGATGGAATTCCTGGGGTTTGTAATAGACACCAGGAGGCCACTTTGCAGCTGCCACAGCAGAAAATGAAGAGTATAAAGAAGGAATTAAGGACAGTGATGGGAAAGTCGCATATTTTGCTTCGGAGTCTAGTGCGAATAGTAGGGCTTCTGGCAGCCTCCATTCAATCGATCGATCTTTCTGGGGCTTCTACACTACAGAGCGCTCCAGAGACTGAAGATCAGGCATTTGCAGGGCAGGTGAGATCACCAGTTGGTACAGTTAGATGAAAAAGGGAGAGTAGAGCTACAGTGGTGGCTGAGGAATATGGAGGCCTGGAACAGCAGGGCCATCTTTGGAGATGTGTCAGAGTTGGTCATAGAATCGGACGCAAGCAGGTCTGTTTAGGGCGCCAAGTGCGGGCAGTTGCAGACAGGAGGAAGGTGGTCGGAAGAAGAGCTAAAGCTTCATTTAAATTGTTTAAAGCTGCTAGCAGGGTAATTCAGGGAGAAGGCATTCGCCAAAGGCAGAGTGAATTGCTGCATTCTGCTGAGGATGGACAATATCTCAGCAGTGCGCTATATAAACAAATTAGGAGGAACGAGGTCCAAAATGTTAGCAGAAATAGCAAAGGATTTTTGGCATGGTTGCCTACAGAGGAAGTTTTTGATAAAAGCGGAGTACCTTGCAGGGAAGTAAAACGCGATTGCAGACTGGAACTCCAGGTATAGACTCAAGAGATTGGATGCTGAACAGACAAGTTTTTGCTCTATTACAAAGCGTGTGGGGCCCAGTGGAGATAGACCTCTTCGACTCTAGGTTGAACGCTCAGCTGTGGGAACGGACGTGTTTCTGCACAGCAGGGTGGGAGCATTTCATTATGCCTTTCCCCCCGTTCATTATGTTAATGAGAGCGCTAGAAAAGGTGCGCCAAGAACGAGCAGTGATCGTACTGATAGCGCCGCTTTGGAAATCACAAGCATGGTTTCCAGTTCTGATAAAACTTTCCTCCGATTTCCCAAGAATTATTCCGTAGGAAGCAGACCTTCTATGCGACGCAAGAGGGCAGAGACATCCCTTAGTCAAAACGGGGGACCTGCAGCTGCTGGCATGTAGAATTTCAGGTGATGATGGGAGCTGCCGGGTCTTTTGAGGGAAGCTGCAGACTGTATCGGAGAGTCATGGGCCCCCTCCACGCTTAGGGGCTATGAAACAGCTTGGGCGAGATGGGAAGAATGGTGCGCACAACAATGTGTTCATCCAATTTCGGCACCTGTAGTTCACGTGCTAAATTTTTTAGCAGGGTTGTCACTTAGAGGGAGAGCTTTTCATACGCTGGGTGTGTATCGATCAGCGATTTTCGGAGGCCATGAGAGTTGTGAGGGCCGACCTATTGGAGAGCACCCAGCAGTTATCAGATTATTAATAGGGATAAAGATGCGCAAACCACCGGTCCCCAGGTACGCAGTGCTGTAGGACGGCAAGGTGGTATTCCAGCTCTTTAAACAATGGCCAGATAATGAGTCCTTGTCATTACGACAACTGTCGGGCAAGCTAGCTATCCTTTTGTGTTTGGTTTCCTGCAGGAGAGTTTCCGATGTTAAGGCCTTAGATGTTAACAGAAAGATTGTCTATCCGGAGGGAATAGCCTTCCAGATTGTACAGAGACCTAAAAACGCATCTACAGTTATTTCATATCCCCATTTCCTGAGCGAGCCTAAGTTGTGTGTGGCGCGTTGCATCAAAGAATATGAGAGGGTGACTGAATGCGTTAGGCTAGCGGGGGTTCAGCAGCTGCTGATAGCGCGCAGCAAGACTTTTCATGTAATAGCTACAGCCACTATAGCCAGATGGGTGAGAGAGGTTATGTGTTGGGCTGGAATAGACCTGAATTGTTTTGGGGCCCACTCAGTTTGCAGCGCAAGCTTCGTTGCATGATATTTTGAAGGCAGCTGACTGGTCTTCGGAATCTCCGTTTAAGACTTTTTATTTCAAGTCAGTCTCTACTGTGGCCAATGTGGTGCTGGAAAGCTTTGAACAAGCATAATGCTCGCCTCTGATCTTGACATATTAGCGCCTGGGTAAGCAGGCGCTAATAGCATTATCCCACCGTTGTACGCAGCGGGGACGGGGGATTGGTGAAATTATTTGGTCGATGTTAAGATCTTCTGTATCATTTACAAGATTATGTGGCAGCGACTGCATATTCCCACCCTAATGATGTGTTTTTGGTTTGGGTCCTAGGAGACGAGTCCAAGAGCACCTCAGTGGGGTAGTACGGCATCATAACTAAGGAAGCTGGAGCGATGAAGTTTTTACGGATTATAATTCGTTTTTCAAGACATCAAAGAAAGAGGAAGGAGTTTGGGCAGGATGTGATGCAAGGACAGTGCTGGCCCAAGATTGGTGGTTGATCTAAGGTCAAAACTACAGGATCACTGGGGACTTGTGGGGATTGGTGGTCTCAGATGAGAGTAGTTTTGTGGACTATTTTTTCTCTTTTCTGACTTGTTAAAAGAACAAAAGAAAAAATAAATTGGCTTTGTTTTGGTTGTAAATGAAAGTTTTGAAAAAGAGCTGCTATGAGAAGTAGCATTGAAGAGTTTAAGCATAATGCTCGCCTCTGTGTCTTTAATAGAATCTAGACTATTTGCGCTAAAACCCTGGGTAATCTTCCTTTTCGCTGGTCCTCTGGGGCTCACATGAAATGCCTTTGTATTGCTATCATATATTAGGCATGGTCATCAAAAACCCAGATACCTAAACCGTTTCCAGGTTTTGTTTTCAAAATGAAAACCCACGGTGCTCGCACTACTGTCCTCCAATGCCCAGCATTTCTCACAATTTTCAAGGAAATGGCCAGTTAGCATAGCGATGGTTGGTTCATTTATTCAGAATTAGCAGAGCAGCTCCTTTATAATTATTGCCAAGTTACGAGCGCAATGGCAGGGCTAATTATGCCCACCGTGGCCATTCTGGAAGATTTAGCAGCACCTGTTTAATTCTGAAAAAAATAAATGCAAATGCAACAGTGTAACAATCCAAGCCTTTTGAAACGGATGGTTACCAAGAAATATGAAGTTTTAGGCTTCTTACCAACTCTCCCGCCCGTGAATGGAGTACAAAGTATTCACTTTACAAGATGGCAGCCTGCTTTTTTTGGTTGTGAAATGTGGAATGCACACCTTTCTAGTTTAGTAAGCAAAGGTGCCTTGTTGGCATGGAAACAATGGTGACTAGTACAAAAAGCTACTGGGATAGTTGTGAAATCTTTCGTTTGAATTGCATTTTAAAAGAATGTGGCGACGACAGTTTTCAAAGTGAATACTATATGGAAATAGTAGGATTTTCTAATAGAGTTTGGTTTGCATAGTTTACAGTGAGACCAGGATTATGTTAACCTTGTACAGTGCTCCTTTGCTGGCCAGCAAGGTTTGTACATAAAACTAAAAAACAAGTTAGTGACCCCTGATAACGTTCTTTTGATTGGATGTTCCTCCTACGTATTTCTCATCTTATAATTATCTCTCCAGCTTCAGCTGCTTCGGAAAAACATTTTGACAAAGGGCACTGTGTGCAGTGTCGTCGAGTCGATGTCCCTCGAGGGCCTCCATTCGACAGTCGACATCATCAGTGTAAGTAGCGCACACAGTGCCTGTTGACTTGAGTTCTGTTTTTCCCCCCTCCTGAAGAGGAATTACCAGGCGTACCATAGACTGTAGGCTCACAGAAAGCATTAAGTGTAATAACACGTAAATTGTACGGCGGGGTAGGCGATGAGGAATAAGTAATTCTAAATTGGATTGTGTCCTTCCAGGTATTCCTCATCTTATGATAGACTCCCAAAGCTGTAATAATTTGGAGGTGGGAGTACCAATTAAATTTAGATCTAATCATGGGCGGAATGAAGGACCGCTTTTGCAAACTGTCCTCCTTGACGTGAAGATTAATCCAAGCAGTAATGTCTTACGAAGGTATGGATAGACGACCAAGTGGCCGCTGAACAAATATCATTGATTGGGACACCTCTTTGAAGAGCAGCAGAGGTTGCCATGCCTCTTGTGAAATGTGATGTTAGGCATTCCGGCGGGTCTTTGCCTGCTAATCTGTAGAATTCGCCAATAGGCAGGATGATAAATCTGGATATGGTTTGTTTAGTAACCGCAAGGCCCAATTTGGGACCAGTACAATTGGTCATCTTGGCGAAATGTAGCTATTCTGGATATATAAAAACCGATAGCGTTTTTTGGGTCCAGACTATGCAATCTCTCCTCCTCCTTTCCTGGAGGAGGTGGTGGATAGAAAGTTGGTAAGGTAACTTTTTGTGACAAGTGGAAGTCATAGACTACCTTCGGTAAAAAAGAAGGCTTTACCTTGAGAATTACCTTGTCTTTATGAAATACTGTATGTGCGGGTTTGCAGGAAAGGGCATGCAACTCCCTTACCATGCGGGCTGACGTTATTGCGATAAGCAAAACAGTTTTTAATGTCAAGAGTCTTAAAGGGCATGAGTGTAAACGATCAAATGAATGCATGTTAAAAACTTTAACACTAGATTGAGGTCCCACAGAGGGACATTGAATGGGACTGGTGGATATACATTAGTAAGGTCCTTCAAGAATTGAACAATCAGAGGGATTTTAAAATATGAAGACTCCTCTGAAGAGAGCTTGAAAATGGAAAGCGCTGCTAGGTAACCCTTAATTGTTCCAATCTGGAGCCCCAGATTGGCCAAATATAACACAAAGCGAAAGCACTGTAGGTGCGTCATAGAAAGGGATCCACATTCTTATCCCTGCACCATTTGTTGAACTTGTTCCAACAGCAACAGGACAAAGATTTTGTTGCTGCCCTTCTCGCTGAAAGCAAATTCTCCATTACGTCATCCGGGAGGTCACAATCCTTGTATCTTAGTCTTTCAGAAACCATGAATGAAGGCCGAGTGTCTTCACCTCTGGATGGAGACCCTGACTTTCCTCTTGCGAGAGAAGATACTATCTTTGTGGAAGACGTATTGGAGGTTAGATGGACATGTACAGAAGGTCCGGGTACCACGTCCTCCTGGCCCAATCCGGGGCAATGAGGATCATGGGTTTCCCAAACTTTCTCAACCTCCTGATCACATGATGAATGACAGGGACTGGTGGGCACGCGTACAGGAGTGGAAACTTCCAGTCCACCACGAACACGTCCCCTTAGAGCTCCTCTTGGAGGAAATTCCTTTGAGCAAAACAGTTTGCACTTCCCGTTGATACTGGTCACGAACAGATCCACTTGAGGGGTTCGCCAAAGGGTGAAGATCTCTTGAAAGACTTCCTGAGCTAGTTCCCACTCGTGGGAGACTGTCTGCCTGCTCAGAGGGTCCGCCGCCTTGTTCATTTCCGCTACAGGTACATGTTCAGTTGCACTTCTCTAGCAGGGTCAAAATATCCTGCACAAGGAGCGGATCAGGAATTTTTAAAGTGTTGTTCACAAGTGGATGATCTAGAGGCCTTTTTTTTTTTTTTAAAGAAAGGCAGTAACCTTGGCCCACAGTTTCCAATGCCCAAGCATCTGAATTAATGCCACGCCATTCGTTCAGATGCTGAGTAAGTCTGCCTCCCACTGGGGTCTTGTCAGCCAAGGCCTCAGAGTGGTTTAGAGGCGGATGAAGCAGCGGCTGAAGGTAAGTTGCCACTGCTTGGGCTGACTTAGCACCTCCCCCTCGTCCACCACGAAAGAATCTTCTTTGACCTGCTTGTCCTCTTCCTCTTACAAATGAGGAGTAGAATGGAAAGGACTTATCCCCTCCAGGAAGATGAGCTTGAATAGGGTTGTTGAGGCTGTCTAATGGCGGTGCGAAGGTATTTAGCCGCCGCCTTTGAGGTCTGCAGCTTTTCCAAACTCTCATCCGCCTTGCTGCCAAACAGCGTCGAGCCGTCAAAGAGCATATTGAGTAGTCTAGCTTGCTCATCTGGCGCAAACCTGGATTTCCTCAACCACACAAAACTGCTTAACACTGTGGTAGCCGCCATGGATCTGCTGATGCTGTCTGCAGTATCCAAACCTGACTGGAGGCATTCACCCATTGCCTCCTTACCATCCTCGATTGCCAGGAAGCCGTCTCTTTCCTCTCCTTCAGGGATGTGGTCAGCCGCCACAGCAAGACAGTCCCACAGGGTAAACTTAAATCTAGATAATGTGAAAGTCACATTTGTCGACTGCAATACTACCCGCAGTGAAAACTTTTCTCGCCCAGGCATGCACTCTCTCATCATCCCTCTCAGGAGGGATGGATGAGTAAGCCGACTGCTTGGTAGATGTAGCAGCCGGAACCATCTTCTGGTATCGGATGCTTAGTGAGATACTCTGGGTCACTGCTGAATGGTCTGTACTTCCTCACAAGGTTTTTATTTAATGCAACCGCAGTTTCTGGTGTCTTAAAATTTGCAGAGACCATTTTCTGTAATGCCATATGAAAGGGCAAAATTGGGTGTTTCCGAGGACCCTGCTCTAAGATGTCTGTCATGTCATGTCATCCTGCTCAAAAGATGGAGTAGGCCTACTGCATCCTAAAAATTCGATAACTTTTGCCATAGGTTCTCTATATGAGTCAGCATGCTGAGTTGGGTCTGGTTTGCCAAACTTTGGCAAGGTATCAAGCCCACTGGCTGACTGAAGGTTATCGTATAAATCTCTTAGCCAAGACTCATCAGATATTAGTTCCTCTGGCACATTAGGGGAGCCAAACTGTAGTCTAAAAGGTGGTGTATTTTCATCAGAAGGAGGTTGATCCTCGTATATGGTTGACAGGCTTAAAATAGTCCTTTTTAGGTAATGGTTTGTAAACCTTTTCCTGTACCTCTACAGGCTTCGGCAATGTCAAAGTAGTTGTAGAAGTCGTCGACAATGACTTTGAAATCAGTGCCGATTTAGTCAGCGTCGATGGCTCCGACTGAGTCGGCGAAGTTGTCGACTTCTTGTGCCTCTTCGACAGAACCCTAGATGGGCTAGGTTCCTGACTCGTCCAAGCCTTTGACGATTTCTCGTTGTATCAAGAACTTAGCGTAAAACCGGATTCAAGCTCGGTTTCGAAGAATTAATCATCGACTTCCCCTTGTTGTCCTTATGTGTAGCAACTGGGGCATGGCTTTTCTGCTTGTCCTTCGAGGGGGTCGAGGCCGCATTCTCGAAGATTCGAAGCATTTCACTACGAAAGGCGTCCCATTTAGCAGGGGACTCCGATTTCGTAGGACACCCGATTACCTCTGTAGAGGAATCACTGGAGGTCGAAAGTGACCTATGATGCCTCTTTTTGGCCTTCTTCTGAGAAGACTACAAAGGATGGTGCGATCAACTTCTCGATCACGACCGTTTTTATTTTTTGCATCAGGAAGAATCCCTCGACTCATCTGTCTTTTTTGACCTCTTCGAATGTGACTTCGAAGATAACCTCCCCACCGCCAATTTACCTTTATGCTCCCTGAAAGCCTTCTCTGTCATCGCCTGACAGGAGCCACAGTCGGAGGTACGGTGCCCGGAACCCAGACACCACAGGCATACGCAGTAGGGGTCGGTGATCGACATCTTCGACACACAGTCTTGGCACTTCTTAAAGCCTGACTTGGGCATCGATGGTGTCAACGAAGAAGACATTTTTCAAACGAAAATCACAATTTCACTGAAGCGTGCCGTAATTCTCTGGAAGTGTTAGCTCGGAAAAACGGAACTGAAGTCAACGGGCGCTGCGTGAGCTACTTATATTGATGATGACGTCGACCGGAGGACCACGAGGGACATCGACTCCATGACACTGCACACAGCGCCCTCTGTCAAAAACATTTTCCGAAGCAGCTGGACAGATAATTACCCTAAGATGAGAAATACGTGGGAGGACACAATCCATTCGAAATACAAATATGGAATTTATTTTTCAAAAAATCAAAGACCATATTAAGTCATTTTACGTGACAAAAATGTGTGAACACAAACGTGGTGTAGTTTCCTCCCAAACTGACTGGAAACAGCACCTTTAGCAATGCAGTCACCATGACCTATTGCCTGTGCCATTACCTTGCAAAGTCATAGGCTTTGGGCATACAACAGGGCTCACACAATCTACTAGCCCATTCACACAGGCGATGAGATTTTATAAAGAGCGAGTACCATCTGCATGGTACTTAAAGCTTGCTGGGGAGTATGGGGTCATAGGGATGTTTGAAACGTATGTGATATTTACTGCAAAGAAACTTTGCAGCAAATGTGTTTCCCTGTGTATGGCTGGCCTTTAGGTGGCAGCATTGCACCAGATAGGAAGTGTGCTTATGGTAACAGGCACCATTTTACAGCAAGCACCGGCAAATATTTTGTGGAGTGAGGAGGTTACCTATTAAACTATGTTGTGTGTGAAATAGGAATGGGATTGTGCCACATTTTACCATAACACTTCCCTGTATAAACTAATGTGAGATGTTATTGTAATTAGATATTTCTGCTTTTATGGCCATAAGATAAGTCAGTGAAGTTTTGGCAAAGAGGGAGAAGTCTGAAAAATGGGGTGGAGCAAGCCTGGGGGCTTGTGGGCACTTCGTTGAGCCTAGGGCAGCACAAAACCTGAATACGCCACCAGGCTTCCCTCCTCGTGTGATCCTCCCATGATACACCACCCCAAAGGGGATTATTGTACCGTGGACGCATTGCCAAGGCCTCATGGGAAAGATATCCCCAGGGAAGAAGGGACGACATCCTCAGATTCGTCACACTTCCCTTACATGGATGGGTCGCATTAGTGTTTATTAGCTGTGTGTATTCCTTTAAAGAACCCTATTTTATGTATAACCTTAGTTGCACAAGGTAACCATGCTTTTATTTAGGTACCCAGACCTATTGTTGCTTGGTTTTCATCTGTGCTAGCTCTCCTGCAATGTATGGCTTGCACTCTGCCCATGCTATCTCAAAGAGGCAAAGATGTTGCACCTATCGGGCTGTGCTGGTTTCACCTTTGTAATTGGTATCACTACTGATTTAATAGTAGTATGTGGTAAGTAGGAGCTTTATCCCTTACTTCTGTAGAGCAGTTGCAATTTCAACCAAGACATATCAAGTCCCCACATGGCAAGAAAGGAGCAACATATTGAAGGTAAACTTACTGTAAAGATCAGATTCGTCCAGGATCTCAGACTTGATTATCTCCTCGATGACGTCCTCTAGAGTGACCAGCCCCACAACCTCATAGAAGGGGTCCCCCTCACCTTCGCTGTTCACTTTCTGGACAATGGCTAGGTGGGATTTGCCTGAAGGTTTTAAGAAAAAACATAATTAGAACAAGAACACTGCAACACTTGAGTATGAAGCAATAAGTTGAATCTCGCTGCAAATCTGGACTGGTCATCCATAAGCAAGAGGGAAAATATAAAGTTGTCCCTGCTCACCAACGTAAACATTTTTTTAAAAAACATTTCCTAATCTTTAGTAACTGTTTTCAGAACAACTTGAGCAAAAGAATCGGGGGTGCCAACAATTCTAAGATCCAACAGGGTCAAGGATCTAAGATATACTACAAGTTGTAGGTCCAAATAAATAAATTGTAAGGACAATTGTTGCACGCAACCCATCACTGTCCCAGAAAATCAATTATTTTGGTAAAAAATACTTATTTATATAATAGCCAATGTACAATTACCATCGTTTATATTGCACATAAGAAGCTTACATTTTATCCAATAATTTGCACATTCACTAATGCAACCTCAAGATACCACTAGTTCCATTACTTGACAAATGTTTGATCAACCGGGCAAACGACTGTATTCTTCATGATGACATGCAAGATGGCTTTCTGCTTTTCCAACACCTTTCGAGTAATAAGTACGCATAAGCAAGAGCATTGCAGCAGCGCCCTCCCACCATGTCTGCTTCTGAGCCGATGGTTCACACTGGATGCACTGGCCAAAGCAGGGGTGTTAGGTCTGGAAAAGATCTGGGGCTACTCTAATTTTGGGACTGGGGGCTAGCTAGCCTGTTTGGTTGTACCCCCCCTCAGCTTCTATCCAGGGCTACAACCAAAAGACCGGGGCTATAACCCGACCCCGGCAACCCCAGTGCTCCCCCACCCTCCCACATAGCAACACCTCTGGGTCAAAGTGTATCGATCGATTTCTAGCGTTAGGAGTGGAATTCCGGGCTCTGTGGAATCCTGCCGAAGGGATCTCAGTTGGCTGGTGACACTGTCGGGAACTGCAGTGGCCAACTCAAGAGTGAGGATGGGGATCCTCATCGATAATGCACAGATAATCCTGGGTACAGTGATGTCACTGCTCAGCTAAGCGTCAAGTGCATTATTTGGGTGATGTCAGGAATTTCATGTGCGAGCCCCTAAACTTCCCCTTATGACTCTCCCCACCCCATGCCTTCCGGAAATATTTAAGCAGCATTCAAATACAGATTCTCAGCACCCCGTCACATGATGGTAGTAATTTTCTAGGCACGTCTTTTTCTGGCATCTGCTAAGTGCTGTAAAGATGCCAGGACACGCAGGCTCAGTAAAATGTTTTATTGGAGAGCACCCGCAGTCATCATGCCCAGACAAGATGTCATAAGGCTAGGTTGTAAACGTGGAATTGTACATGGGGATAGTGACATGCAAACAAGGTAAATTCTTTTTGAAAGGGTCGAGCTGGGTGTCGGCACCATAAGCAGCTACACCACTAAGCTATTCAATGGGCAAAATAAGAGTGCTCCTCATGGGCATTTTTTGGCAAAGGCAGCAACATTTCCCTACTGGGGACATAGTGTTTCGAACGGCACGCCGCGTACTGATGTAATTGCCCGCCATTCCGGTTATCTCTACACTTCCTTCGCCGCATTCTTCCCCCGATGATTGTAAAGCATTCCATCGCTTCCTTAGGCTGGGTTCTGCAGTAAATACCCTAATACCATTGATGGTCAAGGTACATTAGTTTGCTGTTGTGCAGAAATAAATATACCCGAGTACTGTGTCAGGCAGTGTAGTATTGAATACTGCAATGCCTTTCGACTCGAAAGGGTACAAATCTATAGATTTTAGAGTCCATCTACTTGGAAAGTGTACTCCAAGCAAGGAGGTGGACACAATGTACAATATATTTCACTGGGGCAGAAGGGAGGGCGTCGCCGGTAACGAATCAAACTTCAAACCTTGGCGTAAAAGTTGCTCACACTCGCTCCAGGACCATTTCATAACCTGTGCATTTTGTTGAAGCGACGCCGGTTATGGGAGACGTTAGGAGGCGTGGGAGGGGAGCGGTAAGGAGGGATGCACTGTGCCCGAACTCCCAGGAGTCGAAGCTCCTATAAACAAACAGAATTATCTCCTGCGAGGAAATCTCCTCACGCAGGAAGTCTTAAAATTCAGACAGGTAATTAAAAGAATGTGTAATTATAGAGGGCCTACCACCAGAAGCTCTGTGGGAGTTGAGAAGGAAGAGCTCTGGTGTCAGATTTACGAGTACTCCAAATGGAGATAATGTGCCAAACCGCAGTAATAAATAATAGCCCCCCTATTGCCCTGCCAATCTAGTCCACTCTAAATCCTTATTATGTTTATACCGCCATGGCAAGCAAAATACCAAAGTTGGAATTTAAAGGATCTGGTTTGCTGCCAACTCCTTTGTACTAGGTTTCAACTTTCCAGCGCATAGAACATCAACTTAAATATAGAGTAAAGTAAAGACACTAAAGGCGTGGTACACTAATAAAAACAGCAAGGTCAGGCTCGAGTGTGGGTGTATTGTGTATCGAGTGTTTGTTTGTTGTTGTTAGCCCACACTACCTCATTCCTGTGTCATTGCTCTCTCCTTCCCTCCACCCACACCCTTTCTCATCTAACACTCCAGCTCTGTTGAAATGGGCCCCCACACATCTTCAGCTGGCCAGAGGACACTGAATCGGAATTTTGCTGGGCGTAAATTCACTCACTGGTGGGGTCAAATCCCTTTTTTTATTTTTATTTACTCGAACCAGAAATTGAGGGTTTCATTTTTCTAGTCGAGGGGTGCAGTGGAGCACGCATTTTTTATTATGGCTGGGGCTCACCCTCAGATATTTTTATTCAAATAATGCTATAATATTACAACCTGGCAGACAATGTTCGTATAGCAGTACGTGGCAAATCCCCATCTAATGTCCATAAAACAGCCAAACACGTTGCTCATAAATCAAGAGGCAGAAGACACACTTGATTTAGAGATGTATATTAAAGTAGGAGTACACCTGCAATCAAGCCATTCAGAAGACTACTTGGAAAGAATATTGGCATCTTGTTGAAAGCACTCAGGTATGCCAAAGAGATTCAAATGGGGTGGGTTTCTGGTAGGGCAGGTAATCGGTAGTAATGGCCATAGGGGCTATCAAGGCCCAGGGTAGTCAATAAGTGGGTAAAAAGGACAACACCATCCTCAGGCAGTGTGTCCATCCTCACATCCCATCTCTCTACCCTCTTCACTGTCCATGTTAAATGTATTTGTACCGCGTACCCTCACCAACGGAATTGGTCCCCAGGCGCTCAGGTGGATCTGCAAATGAGAAGTGGGTTGGGTTAGTACGGAAGAGAGGGAGTAGGATAGTAAGAGAGGTGGTGTCCTATTGACAGCTTCAGTTCAGTATCCACCGTGCGCTGAGCTTTGGTGTGAGTTTCGGATCGATGTCAGTCCTTGTGTGCTGTTGCTGCAGCTTATGTGTTTGTTGTTGCGGGGTGGTGTGGTGCGTGAGGCTTGCTGTGCAAGAGGTGGTTGTTTGAATTTTTGTGCGAGGTAAGTATGCAGAAATGATGAGCTTTTTGGTTAGTGGGATACATGTCTCGCAGCGGACCTTCGCAGTATGGCTAAATCCCTAGATTTGAAAATCCGTTATGGTGGTGGAGGGGCCCAGGTCGCTCAGTACACTAGATTCCACCATACAATAAACAAAGATGTAGGCCACACCTAGATATAAGCGTCCTGCAAAGTCATGGTGAGGCCCAGGTTTCATAATACATTACGTTTCACCATACAGTAGACAGAGGTGGAGGCTATACCTAGATTTTAGAGTCCTGTGAAGTGGGTGCGACGCAGGCTAATGTTCACAGTGCTAGCTAAATCTGTCTAGATGCCATGCAAGGCAACATTTACAATCCTGTCTAAACAGTTTCAACTTCGAGGTATGCTTACAGTGCTACTTAAGAGCCAAAACTAAATAAAATCACGAGGCATGTCTCAATATATGTCAGCATTGTCCTGTGAAACCTTTTCTGACTTCCAGTGCCCAA
Source organism: Ambystoma mexicanum (assembly GCF_040938575.1). Classification (NCBI taxonomy): domain Eukaryota; kingdom Metazoa; phylum Chordata; class Amphibia; order Caudata; family Ambystomatidae; genus Ambystoma; species Ambystoma mexicanum. The sequence goes on from NC_090932.1 coordinate 1,149,044,819, forward strand.
CATGCTGCTTTGTTCAATATGCCCGCAAGTCAATTAAAAAACCCAATTTCCTGCTCGCCTAAATACCAGCAAGCAACTGTAAACACATTTTCGGGACGTCTGTGTCTGTATAATAGCAGTGTAAAGACTTCCAAAAAAAACAAAAGAAATCGTGTGATAAAAGGCAAAAGCAGTTATGTCCGGGAGGCGAGGCGGTTCTCAGAAACTTTAGGTTATGAGGGATAACCCTAACGTACTAGCATGAGCTTGTGACAGCAAGACAGGAAGTTTTAAGTCAATGACAGAGGGTGCCCGAACAGCTCAATGACTATAGGTATCCCATATCCACCAGTCTGTTGTGTGCTAGAAGGAGATATGTACTGGGGACAATGAATGCAGTCATGGCACTGGATTTCTCTCTTCCAGCTGTTTACAGTGTGACATATGACAAGAGTTGTGTCGACTGATGGGGACATTTATTGTGTAGTCATTGTATAAGCTCTTCTTTTGCCCTCGCACGATACCAACATCTCTTTTGTTCCCTACTGATCGCTGTACACTAAGACTGATTTTCGTTTTTAGCTAGAACGGACCTATCGATGACGACCTTCCATTGTTGAACTTGAAGGGTTTTATATTAATTTTCACATTAGTTTGTACCTGGATATTGCTGGGTTTCAGCGACATACAAATCCATGTGAGAATGAGTGGTTAGGATGGATGTTTTAAATGGAGCTTACTTTATTCGATCAATAATACATTTAAAGAGCAGTTACCAAAGTTGTTATATTAAAATGTAAACAACATTAAACTATAGAGCAAAAACGTAAGCACTTTAATCACGAGCCCCCCCTCCCCAAAGACCAAATTAGGACAAATGAAATCTAGTGCACCAACACCATCCTTTTCTTAAAGTGCAGCTTAACAAGGGAGGCACCAACCACCTATTACCTACTTCCTGAAAATACTGGAAAAATGTTCTTTACATTGGAAATAGGATTTTGCCTTCAGAAGTCAACCTACTGTTGCCAATTCACTCAATTCCTCGAGGAGGGCGTGGGGAATTCTTAGTAGGGTTCCTGGGATGTATCCAAGATCACTTCCACATTTCTTCTTTTCCCTCTGTTGGATGCTGTGCACTGATCAGAATAGATTTCCAGAGGGACTTGCAGGAATAAGCAATAGTTCTGCACGCTGATAAATCATGCTGCAGTGATCTGGCGGAGCAGTCGGCAGCTGGATGCTGAGCAAGGAATTCGTGCATGCCCACCTGACACTCTCGACCCTTTTCCCCAAACCCTGCTAAAAAACAAAAAAGATACGAGGCCGGAGAGAGGATGTATCTCCAGGACATTCCTGGCAAAACCGTGACGTCAGGTCACCACAATATACGCCAGCAATACCACTGTAAATGTGCAAATATGTCGAGTTGCCACATCAAAAACGTTTCCTTACACTTGGCACTCTCTGGCCCTGTCAGTTGGTTGGTCCCAGGGACTGCCGGGATGAACACAGACTCCACTGCATCCACACAAACACAGACGCTGGACGCCGTTATCAACTACCATTTATTACGCCTTCCTACATACTGAACACTTACTCCTCGTCCCACGTCACTCTCCTTCCCACCCTGCTCCGCTCCCACCAGTCCCACCTCCACCTAGACAGTAGAAGTCCCAACGTCACCCCTGCAACTTAAATACCAAATGCGTCCGTTTACCCAATTTTTTCAACGTATCTCCTGGGCCGAATTCTCGCCCTTTGAGGTCGTTCACATCTCACCTCCCACTGTCCAGATCTGCAAATGTTTTAAAGTATTGGCTTTTAAATGGGGTACATTATCAGACTTGACCTGTTGGGAATTCCACATGGTGTTCCACCGTGGATGCCACCTTTTGTGCTTCCGGAAACCTTGAGTATTCATCATCACTCCTAGCACATATTTACCCCCCCCCCTCAATGTGTCCAATTTCAGAAACCATGCCTTCTGCCGTAGAATCCTCCTAGTAGACACAATCCCTCAGTGCCCCTTGTGCGCCAACTCTACCACCTGCCTCCTCAATGATTTGGGCACAACTGTTAACTTTGAGAAACATCACCTCCTCTGACACAACCAGTTCATCTTTCAACAGTAGGAGGCTGTCCACGTCCTGCTTCACCTATTCCGACTAGAGACGGCTTCTTTCCTTCGCTTTTCTCCATCTCCCCGACCATAGTCATTCAATAACAATTTTAATGGCCACATCTCTCTGCTCCCATGGCCACCTTAATTGCGTCCATTCCTTGAGTATAACCTGCTGTACGATGTACCTAATGTATCGATCTGCCACTGACGGTTCGGGTGCGTCGGCTGGCGGAACATAAATTGGCCCGATTGTTCTCTTTTCCTGCCGATGGATTATGTTGAGCTATTCAGGGTGGCATTTTCACTTGGGGGTTGCCATAAAGAAACAACAATGGCTGGTTATCTGTGATTATTCTGAAAGGCTTGCCATACAGGAACAAGTGAAAACGTTCACAGGCAAGACAATGGCCAAACTTTCTTTCTTGGCCTACGAGTATGCTTGTTCGGTTTTTCGACTTGCATAGGAGATGATGTGCCTTTGCTGTGACTTGTTTTGCGCCTTTTGTGCCACAATGGCACCAAGGCCCACTGGGCTGGCGTCCACGATTAACTCGGTCCCCCTCTCAGAGTCAAAATAAACCATGTTTTCAGCCTCTGCGATGCGTTCAGGAATGGTTGTGAAGGCCGTTTGGCACACCGTTGACAGTGGAAAGGTGCCTGATGCTTTGTGAGGGCTCTCAAAGGTTCGCTGATGGTGGCAAAATCTTAAATAAATCTCGTCCAATAATTTGCCAGCCCCAGGAATGACCAAAGCTCCGAGACATTTGTTGGAGGTAAAGTTTTGTTGAGTGATGCCACCTTCTTGGGATCTGGTGTCATTCCTTTCTCTGAGAAGATGTGTCTAAAGAACCGCAAAGTGCCTTTTTGGAATTCACACATTTCCCTGTTCAGGGTAAGATTTGCTGCCTCCAGTGGCACCAATACCCTCGAGAGCGTTTCATCATGCTTTTCCACACTGGTACCAAACACCAAAATGTCATCTCTCTAGTTCATGCAATTAGGAATGTGTTTTATCACATTATGAATTTCCACCTGAAAACATTCCGCTGACGAAGAGACAACAAAACTCAGACACGTGTACCTGTACAGGCCAAGGGGTGTCACAAATGTAGTAATTTATCGGCTCTACGGGCTGAAGACCAGCTGGTGATAGCCCTTATTGAGGTCCAGTTTAGAGAACACGGTGGCACCATTTAACAGGTGTATCATGTCTGTTATGCGGAGGGCCAAATGGCGTTCTCTCTTGATGGCTTAATTTGGCCACCTCATGTCCACACACAATTGGATGGCACCTGACCCTTTCTTTGGTACCGGCACAATGGGTGACACCCACGGTGCCACTGCCGGCTCTATGATGTCCTGCTGCAGCAATTTGTGAAGTTCTTCCTCCACTTGACGTTGTATATTGATGGGAAAACCCATGTAATGTTGCGCCACCAGTTGGACGTCCTCGCCAATGTGGAGCTTAATCTGTTTATGTTTTAACTTGGCAATGCCCTTAAATGGTGTGGGGAATAATTGTTCTCTCTTATCCACTGTGTCAATGCATTTGTTGACCATCAGCCGTTACAGCACATGTATTAGTCCCATGTCGATGACCATCTTGAAGCTTAGAATGCACCCGCACTCAGTCGATATCACATGCACCTGAATTCTCCTTTCTTGGGTCTTGTAACAGCATCTTGCCTCGTATTGACCAATGCACTTTAGCGGGGTCTTGGACCCATACGGGTAGAGGTCTACTTCTGATGGGCGAAGTCTGGGTGTCTGCGCAAGGGTCTTGAATATTTGCTCACTGATGGCTTTTACCGTGGCACCTGTGTCCACCAAGAACTCCATCTGCCACTAATTTAGGTGCATGAGCATCGTGGGGCTGTGCTCCGTGGCCTGTTTGTTGCCCAGGGCACATAGGTATCCTTTCCTCTCCTTCTGATGAGCCGAGCTCTATCTCTGATGGGGACTGTTCAACTAGGTACCTTAAGTGTCCTAGTCGGCCTCTCGCCGTCCACCGGTTCTGTACTTTTCATGACTTTGTGACGCAATTTGTGATTCCTCCGAGGCACTCATTGGGGCCCTGTCTCTGGCCCGGACCACGTTGCCCCCTTTACGTTCCTCTTTCCGAGTTTTGGGCCATTTTGGATACAAAAGTAAAGTTGTTCTCCCCCATATGCCAAGCATCTCTGTCCCATAGCCAGGCACGTACCTTCATGGGGAAATTCGTACCCACATCTGTAGCAGAATGGTTCTCCTTAGGTCCTGGACGATGCTCCCACCAGTTTCTACACCATCTCTGGGTGCGTGTTTGAGCTCTTTGGGTTTCCCATGGCTTCCACCGCGAATTCTGCTCTCGCTACCATGATGATCTCCTCTAGTGTCCTGGGATTTTGTAGTAGTTTTCTCCTGAGGTTTTGTTACTCGCGCCCTGCGATTATCTGAGCATGCAAAGCCTTGGTTTTAGAATAGTTGTTAAAGTCACAATGTTTGAGTTTAATTCATAGTCTCGTTACAAAGGCATCCCTTGTTTCACCCTTTTGTTGCTTTACAGTGTTGAAGACATGTCTCTCATAGGGCACATTCATGTGGGGCATGTGAGAAACCTGAAGGTGTGTCCCTGACTAGTCCCCGGGGGTCTGTCATCCAGGTGGCCAGGACATGGTATCGCTATTGGATCCAGTTCCTGGGGGTGGACCAGTGAGGGCGGATCACCTGGATGGGGGTTCCGTGGGGAGTGGAAGTGGGACACTGACGGATGAGATGCAATATCCCCCTTCTTCCGACAACCTTAACCCAACCTACCACATAAGATACACAAGCACTTTGCACCCCCCCTTTCCGACAAACCCTTTCACATATTACGAAGGACGACGGATTAACACTCAAGCTATTTACCCGACATGTCCCAACACTAGGGTCAGGCAAAGTCAGGCAACTGACCAGAACCACACACACCTGACGGCCCTTTTCCTTACCCACAGGGATAAAAGGTGGAGCACACAAGCACAATATGAGCAAGGCAGACTGCACGTCCAGGGAGCGAACTCAGCACGGCAGTTCAAGAGGAGGAGAAAGACGCCACATCCCGAGAGCGTGACAAGGAGAGAAACGACCTTGCCCTTTACGACCAGGGCCCGTGAAGCCTCCTCAGAAGGAATCTTAAGACTGCAAACAATAGCCAGCGTGTGTTGCAGCAGATGTCAACTGTACACAAGACCCTCCTCCGCTGATGACCAGGCCAGGGAGAGACGCTCGTCTCCGTAGTACCAACCTTGACTCCAACAAGAAAGAATGAAAGGTAACAAACGGCTAATTGAACTTTGAAAGCCTAATTTGTGATTAGTGCGAAAGGGGGGAAAACCAAGAACAGAGTAGTCTGGCACCACATGGTTGCATACTCGGGAAACTCTGGGCGATTGCCCGATTATAGAAACTACCAAAACCAGAAGGCCTTGGGAAAGGCGAGAAGAGTTATAGTGGTCATACAAGGGTCTCGTAAAAGCCTCTGTACAGTCAAAAGTCTATGACCGATAGATGATTGTGAAGCTAAGGAAAGTGAATCCCGCATCGTAAGAGTTAAATGAGAAAAGGTGCGACTGACAGATTGACAAACGTGAACCCAAACGAGGAATGTCGATAGCGAGGGGACAAAGTCTAAAGTCCCAAAATGCAGTGTGTTGACAAGAGTGAACCCGACCGAGGGATGTCCACAGAGAACTGTACAGAAGTACATTAAGATTTGCAAAAGACACCAGATAAGTTGCATTGAAAGCCATAGTGAACCCGATCGAGGGAGGCGAACAGTCGAGGCAGATCTGAGTCTGTAAGAGGGGGATCCAAGGGTGAAAAGCCAAACACCCACCAACTAGTGAGTGCAACAAATCAAAAATAAAGAGGGAAAACCTATTGAATGCATGACATGCCGGAGGGAACCCGACAAAGAGAGGTGATATTAGAGAGGGGTCTGAGTCCGGAAGATGGGGAATCCAGTGGTGAAAAACTATCACCCAAATACACAGAAGAACTTTTAGTTGAACTTTTATTTTGATATTGTGAATTTGACAGACCCTCGAAACCAGGAGAAATAACTGTCAGAGGTTCTGGTATCGTTGATGAACTTTCTAGGGATCTGCGCCCAGAAGAGGGGGAAACAGAGGTGAAAGACATCACCCAATGCAATATGTGAAAAGGAACTATTTAATCATTATTTGAATACATCAGGCTCACAGCGGCAAGAGACTTTGATAGAAAAGAGATTTAACCAACGTATGCCCTGATTGCTAAAAGCAGAACTGTTAGCTCGTGTTGGGAAAGCTTGAGCGCGTGCTGTGCTTCAAAGTCCCTCCTTGTCCCGTGCTGAAAATGTGGGGGAAGGGAGACCTCAAGTATCGCTGTTAGGGAGAATTCTCTCTTTAGGCTGAATTTCCTAACCTAGTGAGTCCCCCAGCAGCTTTGCTGGATTTCTGGAGTTTGTTTTTTCCTCCTGCCAAGAGAGACTCTTTTTCTCCCACTCTTGGACATGATTTATGGTGTTCCTTTGACTGGTAATGTGTTTTATGGGCTATGGGGTCCTTTACTCCATAGGGTCTCATGTGTTTTTACTATGTGTGTTACACAGCACCCTCCATGCAGTAACACAGGGGTGTCATAGTGACACCCCACCATAGACTCCATACCCTGGGACTGACGACTGTCTCTCAGGGCATGTAAAGTCACCATTGGCTTTACTAGTCCCAAATTATTAACAGAAACCAGTACAAACCATCATATTGTGGACGTACTTGGTCGGGGCAATTCAATTGCCCCGGGGTCTGTTAGTCGAGGGGGCACATCTCCGTCCCCCCTGATCGAGTTTCGGCTGGTGGCAGTGGAAACTACTTGTTATATTCAACCGCGAATATCTTCCTATGGGATTTTCCCATTGTTCGAGGCTACCAACTTTAATTATTTAATTCTCCTTGCCTCGAACATACCGCCAGTTTATTTAATTAATATTAATTCGCCGGTTGGTATTTTTTGCCAGAACTCTATTCTAAAATGGCGTTTGTGTTCTCTTCTGTGACTCCAACCCAAGTCGAGCCCTTTGTTCCACTTTTTGGCGGTCTTTTCCAGAGAAGCCTCCAAAAGTGGTGCCACTCTGTCTGGGTACCACAGAGGGTGTGGGAGGGGTTTAGGCACCCTGAGTTACCTTGGAAACTCAAGTCGCACTTTTGTGTGATTGGCCCAAGTGGTGAGCCGGCCGGCTCACCACTTAGCATGTTTGATTGACAGCTAGGCTGAGTGAATGGGGGTATGCTGCATAAAAGCAGGGCTTTGGGGACTGGAACTTCAGAAGTCGCCACAGGACCTGAGAATCCGACGAGGGAGAAGCTGAGCCGACCTACCACGACGACACCACCGGTGGAGCCCTGCGGAACCGACTCACCACTTCCCGACGACAGAGAAGATCTCCCGGCTGGAGAGGCTTCTTCCCCTGACTGGTGGGCACAACCAGTTTCACCTTCTTTCTTCGCACCCCAGACCGGTTTGTGGTCGAACTGCCCGTGCCAAGCACCCCGGCGGCCGGATAGCCACTCACCACTGAACCGCGAATCAACGGACCGCTGAAACTACGCGGCTGGTTTCCTCCCTGGCAGGGCAACGGACCCCTGTCTTCCTCCACGACGAGATCCTCTCTTCCCCCGGGCAAAGCACCGACTTGCATCCGCTGCCAGGAACAACTGCCCCCGCTGGAGTGTTCTCACCACTTTAAGGTACCGTGTCCGCCAGGCCTCCCTTTCTAAAGATTGCTACAAGGTAATAATAACCCCTTAACCTTCTGGAATGGGCTGACCGCCTTAACTGGTCCCTTTCTTTGGTCCAACTCCTTTTTGAACCATTACAAGAATTTTGTGCACTGCAACCGTGTGACCTTGGACACATTTCGTTTCGATCCTCTTAAAGCGGATCCGGCCTACTGACTCTGAATTCACAGTTTTACTTTGCCTTCCTCTCTTGTTATGTTCTTGTAAAAGTGTTAGGATCTGTTTCAATTTGTTCTCTGCTTTTCTCTCCCTTTTTAAAAAACGAACTATTAGAGTGCCATCTACGTTAAGCGCTCACCGCTGTCTGAAAATAAGTGGGGCTTTACTGAAGACTTGTCTAATATTCTTTTAAGGGAGTGTATATCTTTTAGTGACCATGTTTTTGAATTGCTTACTATTAGTGCCTGTGTGTGTTTCTAGATGTGGTTTTAAATAAATAATTATATCTCTTTTACACCAAGCCCTGGTCAGTGTTTACTTGTTCTATTGTGTTCTCTTGAACTATTGTGAATACCCTATATACTGCCTAACTCTTCTTGAGGGAAGTCTGACTGCTCAGCCACAGCTACCAAGTGAATCTGTGTGGTACAGACTGCTACCAAGTGGGTTTACTGCCAAACACCTGTAGTCTTAAATCTTTTGCAGTGATCCCAGAGGGAACTGCACAGGTTTCTGCCTAACAATCGCATCTTGACTCATTTGTGAACACTTCCTTCTTTCTTAGGAACATTATCCCACCCTTCTTTTTGTATTTAGCATAATGATTGGCAATAGGTTTTTCTTAGTATAGGCCCTTTTAGTTGAGACAACGCCACTAGGACTTATTATTTGATGGTCGAAGCTTACTCCCATCTTAGATTTAGGTTTAGATTTGGCGTTTTTCCAACCTACCTTTGCAGTTTAATAAACACCCTTGAACTGTGATCACTTGTGTCTGTCTTTACTGGTGTCACGATGAGTTCCTTACAGGCGTAAATGGCAAGGGCAGTCTTCAGCCCTTGAATGGTGTCTATGGAGTCAGCAGGTAGTTTGTCGATTAGGTCTCTACTGGCAGGGCCTGCTGCCTTCTTCAGCAGGCATTGCTGTCTGGTGTCTTCCATGGGCCCCATGGCACCCACATACAAGTCAAAATCCTGACCCACCTGGCCCACGTGGGTCCCATGTTGCTGGTATCTGACGTCAAACCGACCTGGTAATTGCACTGCCAAGGATTCCTGAACCCTCTGTTGTACCAGTGCTGGTGGTGCAGCAGGGACAGTGGCCGGAATGTCAGGGCAGACATCTTGATTGGTAGGATGGGCTTTGTTTCTGGGTTCTTATAGAGGTGAAATGATATGGAGGACAATGTAGATGGGTGTCAAATATGGGGATCACTTCTCTTGTCCAACTGGGCCATGCACTGAATGCTGGACCACCCACCTTCCACTAGTGGTTGTCCTTCTCCTTCAGCCTGGAGGAGTCCCCAAAATGGCAGCTGCGACTTAGGCACAAGCACCGCCTTGTTGCACCGGGCGAGAAGTGGCCATCCACACAGGCCTAGTCAGCGCAGCACACCCGTCTTCGGGCCGCACCCAGCTGGCCTTCGGTCCACCCACTATATAAACCACATGTGCTGATGTTGCGATGTCACCACCACACCCGGGTGCGTACAGCGCAGCCCGACACGGGTCGTGATAAGCAGCAGCAGGTGCGCAGATCCGCCCACCATCGCCAATGTCCGTTGCTTGGTCCCGGGACTGCCTGGGATGAGCACTCGCTCTGCTGCACCCACACAGACACAAGGACACTTATCAGTAACCATTTATGATCCCTTCCTCCTACATACTGAACACTTCCTCCCTCCCCACGTCACTTCCCTTCCCTTCTCTTTCCGCCCCCACCAGTCCCGCCGACCCAAACACTAGAACTCCCAACTCCAGATGCCATAGGCCCAGACTCCCAAACAATCCTGCGACCCACAGACTAACGCCTGCTTACAAACATGCACCCACTCTCAAACATGTACCACAAACAAACAACTGCAAGCAACGACTTCATCCTACCTATGGTGTAAGCCTTCCTTCAGCGCTCCTTTTCAGTATGGCAGCAGAATAACCCAGAGACGTGCTGCTGTATGCCTCTCCCCACCTGTGAAGGGTTAGAATTCCAGCCACCTTTTACAACTCCTGCTGCACAGGCTGGGTCATCATTCAGAACACCAGCCTGCATCAGACAGGGTTGGGAGAGGTCACGATTACGCATTGTCAGTGCCTCAATTTTAGCCACCCTGGCTACCATGTGTCAATGGCCTATGTAGAATTGCTTCACATGCGAAGGACAAACGATGGGACATTGTCACAATGGTGGCTAGGAGGAGGTTGGGCACTGCCCCTACACCATAATGGACCAGCTGTGATTTCAGAAATACAAATTGAAATCATTAATAAAGAGGACTTATGTACAAGTTACACTAAATCACTCTAGCCAATTGTACACACACGGAACATGAATCACAAGTACTGGGATGAGTAGTGGATAAAACGGATACTAAGCCCTAAACCACTACTACTAAGCAAGCAGTGATCCCAATCTTAAAGATGAAATGGGCATAAATCGAAAGGTATACCCTCTTTTGCTTCTTGTTTTAACACGTGGCAACAGAAGGGTCTGCTCTTCTGGAGCGGTGTGAGCTGGCAAAGCAGCATCTATACAACAATGGTACTATGTCACCAAAATAAAGGAAATGTCTAATGAAGGTTCTATTAATAAATAGGAGACCTTAATAACCAAAAATATAAATACACTAATAAAAACACTGATAACGTACTTGTTTTAAGGGAGACAGATTATGCAGACTTTTGGATATAAAGCGCCCTCTGGGGCTGAAGATGGTAATAGACAGGCAATAGTATCTAACACAATGTTTAAGATCAAAGTATAGGTCTTTTAAAAAGGTAAATAGTAGGGTTTTAAATGTCAATGGAGCTCTTAAAACCAGGCCAAGGGGAGAGAAAAAGTCCAGATACCTTTAAGTATCATTGGGCTCAAAAGTGTCAATCCAGGAGTTTGGCAACTCTATGAGGCGGCAATTCGGCACCAGGCTTGTGAGCCTGTCGAATGGGTCCAGCATGCAGTGCAGTTCAACAAGCGACAGCAGCACTTGGTACGAAGAAGCTTGCAACATGTTGGCAGGTGCTGTCCGGGTCGGCAAAATGGTTCATGAAGGGAACCAGAGCCCAGAGCTTTGCCCCCGATTTGCTGTCAGACCCAGTCTAGGGTCTCAAAGAATAAAGGGAGTCCTTATTCTGCCTTTCCCTGTGAAGAAAGTTGCCAGACAGAACTTGCAAGAGTTGTACATTCCAATTGGCAGAATCCTGGTCACCAGTACACAGGCAGGCCTTGTCCAAACAGTGGATCAAGTGAAATGGTCCTTTTAGTCTTTATCTTTACTTCTATGGCAAACTACCTTGGGCAGACTGTACCCTACAAATGTTTAAGGTGAAATCTTGTCTAAAGAATATTTAACTAAGGGTAAGGGGGTTTGCCTACTTATATAGTCAATTTGCCACAGTGGGTTGGTCCATTTGAAGCCTTCTGTAAGGATCCAGTCCTGGCTACTATGACAAGAGGAGTCTTTTCCTGATTTAGTGCCAAAACACTGTCTGCAGGAAATGGGGAGGAGGCACAGGACAAGTTAGTGACTGAGGAAATCCCAGGCCGGTGGAACCCTTTCTCTAGGCTGCAAATACTCTTCTGGGCTGCTGGGCTACTGTAACACCTCCCTTGTCCCCATCCGCCTTGCATCAAATAGGCTCTAGTAATTACCACCCTGGTGTGACCTTTCAATCATCCTGTCAAGGATTGCTTTGGAACGCTAGTACCCAGCTAACCCCCTTAGGTTTTTGCCTGTCCTCTGGGTAAAGTAACAGGTCTACCTAGAGAGAGATCAACAAGGAGTTGCAAGGGGCAGCCCAATTTTCAGTGAAACCCAGCCCCAGACTTCTTATGCACAAGGCCCATAAAGTTAAATGAGACATCAGAAACCGAGCTGACAACAAAAGGACAAATGTTTTTGGCAAATATAATAACTAACGCCATCGTCAAATACGTTATTCGGTAGAAATGCCATAAAAGTCACAGAAATATGAACAAACATATAAAATACCAAAACACAGTCAATCAAAATGCATTACAGTACTAGAAAAATACATAGAATAAGAGTGCAGAGTGTATAATAAAAAACAATACAGTGAATCAATTCACAATATAGAGTCCCAAAGGGGGATTATACTCGCAGCCCTTCTGCCTCTTAAAGAAAATAGTGCATATCGTCCGAATCACCTTGTCACATAGCTGTCCTTTGGAGCCAAGCTCTATGAACATATTGAGCAACACAAGTTTGTATTTGAAGTTTCTTTACACAAAACCAGTGCCTTAGCTGTGGAGCGAAGTAGAGGGCGTAAGTATCTTATTCAGTGGTTTGGAGACATTGCATATAAACAAAATGTTAAGCACCGTCATCTCCCAGACCACATACTGGCCAGAACTTCGATCCCCCCCTTCAGCCCAACCATTGGTTACAGTAGCAACCGATAAGAGTCCCAAATCATAATTTTACAAAAAGAGACCTTGCATGAGTAGGAGACAGATAATTAAGATGGCATTCTGGGCCAAATTCAGTTTTCAATATTATAACTATGTTCCCCTGGATCTCCATATCAAACCAGATGTGGCTTATATTTATTAATGAAACTACCACCAGGTCTAAGGGACGTACAATAACATTGAGAACTGCCTATTTACTTTCAAAGGGATTCACGTTTTATTTCTTCAAAAAAGGCCAACACAAAATGTAGAACAGTTTTTGTTCTATACATGTCAGTGATGCATCCTTTGGATGAAGTGTTCATGAATGATCCTTCTAATTCTGGTTTTACGTTTAAGGACGATTTCACAAACAAAAAATGGTCTACTCATTTAAGTGAGAAAATGGGCTGGGACACTTTCCAAAAGGGAAGTCCCCTTTCTACCAACCTTCTGCTGGCATGCCCATTACTAGTGCCCAGCAGAAATAATACAGGATATGTCTTATATATGAATGTTGGCAAGTTCAAATACTATGCAATGGCCAGCAGGCCCATCTATGTACAAACCCACCAACATCAGTTTGTAAAACGGAGTGCTGCCTGAAGGTGAGACTATTTAGACTTTCAAAGCAGAATCAATTTACCAGAGCTCCTAAATGTTTACAAATCTGGGAGATTCACCCTTCCAGAAGGATATCCATCACATAGGTGTTTAGAAATGCACCACATGTAGCCTTGCAGGCACTTCAAAGCATTTCAACACCTTGGGCCTCATCACGAGTTTGGTGGTAACACTTAAATGCGGTGGTGACGCTATTAACCGCCGCATTGAAGGGTCTGCCAAATCATGGCCTCGGCGGATTTCCCCCCAGCTCTGAGCTGAGGGCAAATCTGCTGCAATTTTGCTGATTTTCAGCGCTGTTTCCACCGGCAGGAAAACCGCCAGCGGTAATAGCGTGAAAATTCCCCATTGGGCCCAATAGGGAATGGGGAATTCCAGAATGGAACCAATGGGGAATGGGAATTTACTGTTCCGCCAAACCCGTGGTCCGGCGCTAATAGCACCAGGGGGTTTGGCGGTAGGGCTAATAGCACCGGCAGTAGTACCACCGGGGTTAGCGCCCAACTCGCGATGAGGCCCCTTGTGTTGCTTTTCAGCAGTGACTGCGTAAGAGGTCTCTGGCTAGTTCATCTGGAGCTTGAAGGTGAGCGACTAGTGGAATGTTCAGCGAAAGGTGCAACCTGGAGATGTTTTGCTGATGTCATTGAAATAGGAGCATAGCATTCGAGTTCATCACTACCACAATCTGACACAGATACAGTCACCTTTCTTTTTTCTCACCAGCCCATCCAAACCCATTGAGCTAGAGGCAAAGTACAAAAGCGCACAGCATATGTATATTTCCTAGACTGCAGAGAGCATACAATTCCTTAGATAAGGTTGTGAAAATGCAATTTTAGCAACTAACGAAACACGTTTCAAAACATTTATAGTTTTACCGTCATTTATTTTAATTGTAAGGCTGGATTTAAATAAACTAAATATGGGACCATGAGGTATCGTGCACCAATAGTAAGATACCGCAGAACATTTGATGGCAGCTCGAATAGCCCTTCAGATTTCTATTCGAGCAAACGCTTTTCTAGCACACACCCCCCGGCGGCCCTCCCTTCCATTCCATTCCATTCCATTCCAAATGCTCTTAATCAGAAACACAGAATTCTGTCCTTTGCCCCTGTCTTTTTCGAAGGAAGGTTTGTTCCACGCTTGAGCAGGGACTGGTCCAACGGTCTACGCAGATCCTGCACCAAGCCCCAGTGAAATAAAACAGACTGACATCAAAGCGGACACTGATCCCAAGTGCTCAGCAGCCCATGAACATGTCAACCTAAACATTTAGTACATTCTTTGAACACTTCACCACCTTGCAGATTGACAGCATTTTATTCACTCAGCAAGCAGGACCTTTCCATACTAGTTGAGGCCCGCAAAATAGCAAGATCAACAGAAGATCCATGCCCACCATATGGTTACAAAACCTACCAGCAATAACAGGAACTCTCCTAACTGTTCAGGACTCCTTGATTCAACAAATAATTGACACTCCCCCACCCCCCCAGCCCTTAAACACTTTACATTACGCTTCCCCTAAAAAAGCAAACCGCTAATCCCACTGACCCTACCAACCACCAACAAATCTCCAACTTTTCTAACTTGGCTAAGCGCATCAAAAACACATCAAACAACAACTGCTATCTAGTCCTGGTGTAACCCCAACAATCTCTGCCTCAGTGCCAGCAAGACTGAGATCCTACCTATCGGGATATTCTCTCCCTCTCTCTCTCTCTCTCCCTTCCTCCCTCTCTCCCTCCCTTACTTTTCCCCAGAAGCTCAATGTCTCTAGAGCTCTTGTACTTTCTAGGCTGGACTACTGCAACAGCCTCTTCCTTAACCTAGCCCCTTCCTCTATTCGCCCCCCTCCAGCTTATCTAGAACAGGGCTGCAAGACTTATCCTTAGCCTCAAGTCCAGGGACCGAATCTCTCCAGCCCTCAATCATCTTCACTGGCTGCCGGTTGCTGCAAGGATCAAATTAGAATCCCTCTGCATCATCCATAAGGCTGTCTTGGGCCAGGGACCATGCCATCTACAACTTTCTCTCACCAAATACTCTCCCGCCGGATCTCTTTGCTCTGCAGGCTCCAACTCTCTGCAAGCTGGTGGCCAATCTGTCCTCGGCTGGCTCCCTCCACAAACAGCCTCCCCACCATCTTGAGTCGGATCACCTCAAATTCTGGAAGCTCAAGACTTTACTCTTCACCTCCTCCTTCCCCCTCTCTCTTGCATGATAAATCCCTGCAGTCACTGAGATTCGTGGCCTGGCCGCTTATGCGTTCTCACCTTCCGCCCAATCACCTTCAGCCACCTTCCAGTCCGAGCACTTGCTCTCGGGCACCCACTGGCCTGTGTTGCCTCACAACACTGCACTTACTTTATTGGCAGGTGACCCCTCTGACCTCTGGCAGGCACTTATTAGTTGCCGGCAACAGACTACCTGGCACTTCCCCCTCCATAGAATTCCCAACACTTACCCCCCTTCCCTTGTCCCTTCTCTCTCTTTGCACTTGCACGCTCTGAATGCTCACAAGGCCTAGTAGGACTGCCTTTATCTTGCTCACCATTGTTATTCCATTTGCCTTTTGGTGCTGTGTTCCATCCCCTGTCCTGTCAGTGCTTTGAAACAATTTCTTGATGTATAAGCACCTTACAAATGCACAATAAATAAATAAAACTATTTGTACACAGGGAGTCCAACACAATCCTGCATGAAGTCAAAGCTAGGATTCATGTTAGTTAATGGATCATAACCTACACTCTCAGCTTCCTTGAACAAATAAAAAATAAAAACACACTGACAACCCTAATGGCCTCATTCATCTGGACATCTCAGCCACCTTCAATGAAATTAACCACATAACGCTGATCAACAGATTACCTGACTCAGAGCTGGAGCATTCCACATTATCAAGGATAACCAAATAACGCTCAAACAGAATAGAAACAAACCACCTGCCTCCTTTCAAACTACCCTGACGAAAATCTCAAATGGATCCAGCCTCTCGCTCCCCTGCTCTAACATCTACTTGTTTTCTGTAGTACTAACAACCAAAAAACAAAGAATGACGTGCTACTATACAATCATATACAAACTTTAAACAGAATCAAAGAATCAACCAGATCCGGACAAACCCTTAATCCTGATATACTGTTGGATGACCAAGTACAGAGTATAACAACGCAGAGAAAACCGAAATAATATACCCTCAGGACCTCCTCAGTACTCCTCAGTGGTAAACAACTCTCTGGATTAATAGACAACTGCTTTTCTCTGAAACCAAAAATAAAAGCACTGGACAGAAACTTTTTTCCACTTATCTATCGGGTCTGCAACCTTTGTCTCTCCAGATGCTTTGGACTACAACTCCTATCATGCATAACCAGCATAGTCAATAGCCAGGTATCACGGGAATTGTGGTCCAAAACATTTGGTCAGCCAACAATTGCAGATCCCTTCCATTCAATGTGTTCTGCCTTTCCCTCAGAGAACCCTTGCCATCATAATGATGGTACTATTTAGATTGGATTATGCCAACAGCCTCTGCAAAAGCCTAAAGAGCACAAAATGCTGCAGCAAGATTGCTACAATGACTGAAAAAGATGGCAACACCTCACTCGGGTCTCGTCAGACTCTGCACTGGTTTCCTGTCAAAAGCACAATTCATTCAGTTCAAACCATTCAGAACAACACCACTTTGCAAACAGGAGGACCACTTGAACTTTCAGAAACTGCTGAAAACCCATCTCTTTAACAAATCATAGTAAGGAAGAAATGCACCAATCCTAAAAATGTGCACTCGCCACCAGCCATTGACTAGCGATATTGGATTTTGGAAAGTCAGGAAATGGTGTATGTGGAGAACTGAGGGGACAAGCAACTTTATGTCAGACTAGCTGCATGCAACTTGATAGTTTTACAAATGAATATACGACGACTGCCAATTTACATGAAGCCGAAAGGACACCATGCATGTGTTGATGTGTACTAAGATCACTGGATAAACAGATGGGAGTCAAGAAAAAACACATCAGTTGGAACCCCATGCGCCTCTGATAACAATAAAGAAATGCCCCTTGCGTACTACTTTGTATGTTCAAAACACACCACTAAGTGACAACAATAGCATCACTTTGAACTTGAGCTCCTTGAGATCCATCTAAACCAGATACCCCACCAATCTCACAATTAAATCAAGAAACAATGGAATAAACTAATTAGCAGAAAAGATCTGGCAATGCTTACTCAAGAAGTTCTGCAATGAGACGCATCAGAGCACGCCTGGGAAAATTCTCCAATTTGGACATCCCACCAATAGAGATAAAACTTTAACAGACACCCCTAACGGACCCTTCCCTAAACAAAACGGCAGCTACACCAACCCAGAAAGTGGAGAAACAATCACATTTGTCTAGATTGACTATTCAACTGCACATGCAAAAACACAGTCCTGCAACAATAGTTTGATACAGAAGTGTGAATTACCAACTTCCCCTTCATGAATTCGGCCCTCCCTCTCATCTTTTAATCCATGCAGCAAACAACCAAGACACATCCAACAACGTAGTGACCACAATAGACTAACCACTCCTATCAGTTCTATCACAGGAGCAAATTGCATTCCCATTCTTACCTATCCTCATTGGATGAATTTCGTTACCATGCAATACAGCATGACAATTGAGGCCATTATTGGCAACACAACCCATGTTTCTTACTCACCAAATCTCACCATCACGTAGCAGAATATCACAATAAGTTAAGGTAAACTAGAAAATGAAATCATGGGTGGTAAAATTTCAAACTCTTCCCGTACATTGACTTTTTTGACATTGCTTGTGGATTCAATAGCTTTTTCATGACTAAGTCTTGGGGTGCTCTGGACCCAAGCAATATCAGAGATATGTTGTCAGGCGTTAGCCCAGTTATCACAAATGGTGTGCATCTGATTCTATACCATTTTTTAGTGCAACTGTTGTGCTCTTTCCCCTAGGGCAGGGGTCAACATGGACTGGTTCTCCAAATGTTTTGGTCTACAACTCCCCTCAGCCCTAGCCAGCATATTCAATGGCGATGGGATCATGAGAGTTGTTTTTCAAAACATCTGGAGCATCTCAGGTTGCAGAACCCTGCTATAACGAAATGTAGTGACTATTGCAGATTTTTAAGGGGACAGTTACTTAGTTTTTAATGTCACAGATGGCCTCTGAAATCCATATACACAGAATCGATTAAAAGCTTATTCATTTTTTTTTAATGGCTTGAGAAGGTCAGTTGAATAGTCCCTTTGTCTCTCTCAAACTCCATGTGGACTCCCTCTACCTAGCCCAGGTGTCTCCAATCACCAGAATGTTCCAGGCATATATCTAACGCAAGGCAGCCCCCACTGTCTAAGGCTTCTCTAATTCGGGAGGGAAACCTAAAGACTGTAGCTATTTCCATCCATCTCCCTCTAGGATTTTTCTATGGGATACTTCTGGTCTGTTTTTACTCCCTGAGGTAAGTCGGGCAGTCAGGAAGTCTACCTGTGCTCTCCTCCCCGGGGAATCTTACTGCCCTGCCTTTTATGTCTAACTCCACTCCTCCACTTTTCTCTACCTGCCTTTGCTCCTTTCCCCAATTTCTTCTTTCTACTCTCAATCCCCTATCTTTGACTCTGTACCCTGATGTCATCACAGAGCTTTCCCAACTACCTTCCTCCTGCTTCGATTCGCCGTCACCACGATTCCCGATACCACACTGCACGCTCTCAAAACTCTACCATACACTCTCTCCATCAATTCTACTCACTAACCCCCCCCTCTCAAAATTCACCTACACTTCTCTCCCTCTCCTTCCTCGCCATATTATACTCAACAGGTACCATCTTCTCACATACAATACTTACCGGCATATTCCAAGAACACTGCCACATTCTCCTCAGTACTCCACCTAGCTTCTTGGTTCGCAACTGCTCCACCCGACCTCTGCCACACACACCTTCCAATTGTGTCTGTGTTAGCTGGACTTTTAGACCTAGTCCACCTTCTTACAACACTCCTCCCATCTCCAAATGGTTTCCTATTGGCCAATATCTGGCTAAGATATCCCTTTAAGGGTTGGGACTTCCTCTTAAAGTCTTTAACAAAGCGTTTAGCCCCGCCCCTTTTGAATCTACATGTGTGTGTTGGCAGCCATGTGCTAAGGCTGCTTATTGGTCTTGTGGCTCTCTTCCTTTGCTGGTGAGGTTGGTTTCTCCTTGGATTTAGGGAGGAATTATGTGTCTCCCCTAGAGTCCTTCTCAATCTCAGCTTGTTTCCGCTTGCTCCCCTATTCCCCTGAGGGTCATACGGGTTTGGAGAGTCAGGCGTTGGGTACCTCATATCTAGTGGGCAGGAAAGATTTCTGTCCACTCCATGCCTGGTCTCGATTCCAGGCCTCTGGATCCAATCCAGTCACGTCATCCATTGTGGGATTGCTGGACTACTACAATGGAATATATCTTGGCCAGCCTGCTTTTCAGATCCAGCGACTACAAACCCTTCAAAGCGCGGCAGCTTGGTTGGCTCTGGATCTCCCCCGCATTAATTCTTCACAGGCTATGTTGCACAATCTCTACTAGCTGCCTGTGGACTCTTGGATCAAATTCAAGGCTCTGTGCATTACTCATTAAGCAATTCACAACGTAGGTGCTGAGTATTTACAAGACAAGTGAATCGTTACAATCCAAATAAGTGCCTACGTTCAGCGTCTCAAAATGTACCAACAGTCCCACGTTATCGGAGAGGGCACGCGCAGGGGGACGCCCCTTCTCGGTTCTTGCACCTTCTTTGTGGAACTTTCTCCCCCCCCCCTCACTTCCCGAGATCATTGATCATACCCGGTTTCACAAGGTTTTGAAAACCCACCTGTTCTAGCTCACTGTCTTGTTGGCTGCTCAGCTATACCATACCAATACAGGCGTTCTTGGTTTTGCCCTAGTGCATTTAGGGTGTTGCAGTTCTGAAAAAGTTAAGGAATATCCAGAAGAGAGGCTCACTGGCATTGTGAAAGAGACTGGTACCAGCAGTCATATCGTGCACACTCCCGGGTGTCAGGGACTGAGCCACCCCCCACCCCTCCAATCCTCTCTCTCCGACTCTAGTATTCACCCTCCCCTCCCCAACCCCTAAGATAGGGTCATGATCCTGACCCATAACCCTAAAATGCGTTATGGGTACCCATTAGAATTCTCACCAGGAGAATATTGCTGTAGGAGCAGGATACTGAAACATATTTTATGAAATGTATATCTTTGAAATATACATCCACAAGTAGCATTTGGTTGTTACTTGTTGATGTGTTTAAACTAGCGACATTGTATGACCAATGCAAGCCTATCCACTGCAACTAAAGAAAAACTAGATTGAAAAGTGAAGATTGTTCATAGAATTTATGGTTGATAGCTCAATGGAGTGTTAGCCCCCAGTTTAGTTAATATCTTTGTGATATAGCCTATTGAAATCCATTGATGGTGTGCTATGAGTTAATACTATTCCTTTACTACTTCATTCCTTCATACTCGCCGACCCACCGGCCACTGTGCCCTTTCAGGCCTGGGGGTAACACAAAGTTTATCTACGGCAGAGATAGAAGAAAAGTAGGATAAAAAAGAGATTATAATGTGGCGCTAAAGGATGTGTTTTACTGGAGTTTGATGGCATTTAAAAATGATGCAGCACACCGAAGAAAAAGTCTAAGGCAACATTATTTGTGGGAGTTGAGATTTGAAAATGTTGTAATATGTGCTCTTTTCCTTGTTTGTGGAATAAAATTATTTGCAAAAAAGGTGAACTAATACTTTATCAAAAATGCTCTTCATTTAAATAAAAACCTCAAACAAAAAGGGGAGTGGAATGAGAAAGGTCATCCCTTTCCTTTGCTTTTATTCAAAGAAATGAAAAATAAAAGCAATAAAAGATATACATTTTTTTCTTTTATTGAATTTTATTCAGGGAAACCTGAATTTTATCAAACTTTCGAATACATTTTGTTTCAACTTGTCGCCCTGTCCTCTCTAAAGTCTATGCAGTTAATCCTGCAGAGACTTTTCCCAAAATCACCCTTCTCACTTTTGTCCATTAGCAGAGTTTGGGTTCAACTGTTTTGGTTCAACTGTGGACTGGACAATCTCGATGACTGGTTGATTTGCAGAAATGCTATTTCTATTAATTTTGCCATGGCCACTGTCCATTTAGTCGTTTCTCCAGAGATTAGTCTGTTCCACAGCTCGTCTTCTTGTAGCATCCAGTGGTTTGTTGTCAACGGCAGGAGATATATATTTTTTTTTTATTTTTTTTTTTGGTTTTAGGGCAATCTATTACCAAATGTCTCAGGGTTTCAGTCACTGCTGTCTTTTTGCAGAGGCGACAGGCATTTTCACTCTTCGATCCTCGTATGGTTATGATTTCATGTGTTAGTAATAAATTGAGTCTGGCTTTCATGAAGAGATTTCTCTTCTTTTTTTCAGGAAATTTGACACAATAGTTTAGCAGACTTTCCTCTTGAAGGTCAGAGGAAGATGATTTAAGAGTTTGTTCCCTGCCGCTTTCTCAATTGTCTGGATCCAGTCCTTCTCTTCCATTTTCTGTTTGATTCTGTCAGGATTTTCCTTTAGCTCCTTTTCTGTACAGGCTATTTCTATTAGCTTCTCTTTTCTGTTGTCTACCCATTTTTTTAGGGCTGCACATTTTCCAACCTCGATTTCTTCCATAATGATGTGATATGCAGGTAGTGTATCGGTCATGCTGATTTTCCTATATAGTCTCATGGCACTTTGGTCGACCATCAAGGCTAGTGATACTAAGCGCAGTTCTCGTCTGATGGCCGACATGGAGGTCGACTTTGGCAAGCCCAAAAACTGCTTTCCAAACAAGCCCTTCCAATTTATTCCAGAGTGGACGTGGGATATTCAGCAAGGCTTCCATTCCGTACACCAGTGCTGGGACAACTTTGGTCTTGTAAAAGTTTATCGCCGGGATTAATGAGAACTTCCCAAACTTGCTGTCTACTGCTCTCGTTTGCGATGTTAGCCGTTTGGCTTTATCCCACAGCAGATCTTGCATTGCCATATCCCTTCCTGAGCTGTCCACCATTTGGACTCGAAGATATTTAATGTTCTTTACCGTTTCGATTTTGGTATTATCGAGGAACCAGTTCAGCTGCTTAGTTACTTTTCTTGGTGCCTTCTCGATTACCATGATTTTTTATTTCGTTTTGTTTATCTCTAGATGATTGTCCTCCATGTACTTCGCCAGGTTGTTTAATTTGCGTTGAACCCCAATTTTCGTCTGGTCTATTAAGATAACGTCGTCGGCGTACAGTAGTCTCGGAATACTGGTTTTTCCGATTTTGGGAGGGAAGGCCCTAATTTTTTCTTCGGAATGTTGGTAATCTCCTAAGAACGCGATAAATAGAGCCGAGGCCAGAGGGCATCCCCGTTTGACACCTCTGTTGACCCTGATCTCTTCTGATAGTGTGCCTTGCTGGTTTAGCTTCACTCTTATCTTCGTTTGGGAGTAAAGAGCTTTTATTGGCTCTCGCACCATTGTAGGACAGTTCCAGCTGCGTAATTTCGCCCATAGTTTGTTCCGATCGATCTTATCAAAGGCTTTCGAGAGGTCCACGAACGCCTAATAGACTTTGGGCGATCCTTCCTTCACTTTTGCTTTTAAGATGTTTAATAGCATGATGTTGATCGCTGTACTTCCGTTTCTCTGGAAGCACGTGTCATGATCTCTGCTTCCAAAAGATCAGGACTTGCCCGACTCCCTTGGAAGCAGACCCATAACCCCGGTTCCGAGTGCCAGCCAGTCCCAATTGGGACCTTTTGGACCCTGTCCTGGCACCAGTGGCACCAGGCTCATAAAGATGCCCAGCCCCAGCGCTGGAAGCGCCGGGCTCATAATGCTTGGGTGGACTTACCTGCAGCAGACCATGCTGTTTACTTACCTGCCAGTTGAACCCCTGATCCTCTTCTGTTTGGGACTACTTTTCCTGTTGGGTGGGGCAAGAGCCACTCCCTAGGTTCAGAACACTGGAACTCTTCTGGAAAGCAGGAACTCTTTTCTTACCTAGGCGTGGCTGTGGAAGGAGACACCTAAGCACTACAGGAGGCTATTTAAACCACACCCGATGGATGAATCTTGCTTTGTGTTATTCTGCATTCTCTGCAGCAGAACGCTCATCGTGTCTTCTGCTTCTGATCCTGGGCCTAAGGGAACAAAGGCTTACCATCCTGGAATCCAGTCTTCAGCAGCACCTGTAAAGACAAAGAAAGAACAGGTTAGCACTACTGTCTTCAGTGGCAGCGCATCTCTTACCTGGTCCATCGGCTGTCACCAACGCCTCGCGCTGCATTCCGGCATCTGAAAGACAAAAGAAGGTGCGTTTAAAGACATTGGGCAACTTTATTACTCACGTGCCATTACTCCTTCCCACGCCGAATCCAGTGGGTATTCTAGCACCCTTCAGCTTCTCTAAACCTCCGAACTTGTACCTGCAAGATAAAAGGGACAGTTAGTGCGCATCGTGAAGCAGGCTACAAGCGCTTACTTACGTGCTTCCAGGCGCTTCTATTCCTCACGCAGGTTCGATCCTCAACTCTCATCAGCCCGCCATCCGCCATCGCCGGAACCCTGCAAAACAAGAGATATCATTACAAAAGACTTTTAAGACATTTGAAGTGCCCAGAACTTACCGTTCGTGCAGTTAACGACGGACAGCAGTCCTCTGAGGTCAATAGGCCTCCACCCTTATCCAGTGAAGAAACTGGTTACGGCACCCTGCCCCGAGGCAGATGGAGAGCTCGGCTTTCACTTACCTAAGGTGAGGGCGTTAACCTTTGGGGTTCTACAGGAGAAGAGAAAGGGAAGAGGAGAGAGGCACCCAATAACCCCAGTTCATTAATCCCATATTTTCTATCTGCAGACATCTTACTCTTCAAGTCAGACATACAGTGCACAGAGGTCCAGCCCAAAGAGCCAACCGTGTGTTACACATCACCTTTGAAGATACGGCATTCACCCAGTCAAGACCGGCGCCTCTGCGGGAATCAGGTGAGCGTTACAGCACGTTTGTAGGCTGTCTTTGGATGGAGCATTTCTTTCCCAGTTCCTGAAGTGGTCGAGCAGGAGTGTTGCGAATATTTTTCCTAGAATATCCAGTAATACTATCGGCCTGTAGCTCTGGGGGTCCTCTCTACTTCCTTTTTTGTACACCGGAACTATGACTGCTTTCAGCCATGTTTCTGGGATCAGTTTTTTTTTTGCCACATTCAGCGAAGATCTTGCTGATCACTTCAGACCACTCTTTCGGAAACTGCTTTAGATCCACATTCATCAGTCCATCCGGACAGGGTGCTCTGGATGTTTTTAGCTTACCGATTTTCATTTCTATATCCTCAGGATTTGTTACGTCAACCCAGGCTGAGTTGGGGTCGCACTCCGTCACGGGTGTATTTATCTCCAGTCCTTCAAATTCGGTCGCTAAGTAGTGGATCCACTTTTCTTCCGACACAGCATTGCCCTGTGTCGCCCTTGTTGTACTGGTCATGGTTCTCATCAGTGTCCAGAATTAACTTGCTTTTTTTAACAAGATTTTTCTCATCATCTCGTCGGCATCGTTTTGGTTAAGGGCAGCTCTATGCTGTTTCAGCCAGTTGTTATAGCTTTTTACTTCTAACTGCCATTTCTCCCAATCTTCTTTGATGTTTGTTTTCTTTGCTATTCTTCGCAATCTCCACCCCACTTTTCTTTTTTCGACCACTGCTTTGTCGTAGGCATGCTTTGAGTGCTCTGGTTCGGTGGTTTCTCTTAACCCTGGCTTTTGATAAGCCAGGAGTAGAGGTAAGTAGTTTGGTCTTTCGGCGGTCTTGTTGGGCGAATTGCTAGCCACTGTCAAGTCCCAAAACAACTTGATTTTTAGGATATCCGCTTCTGATATTCTAAGCCGTGTTTGTTGAGTATTTACTTCAGTACCCACGTGATAGTTCAATTGTTCAGGTCTCTTTCCTTGCCAGGTACAGGAGAGTAAGTTGTGGTCACTGTGCTTTGTTCTTTGCACTCTGAAACTCGCAATGCTCGGTATTAGACCTTCCGTTATAAATATATAGTCGAGAGTTGCTTTTGAGGACATTCTCTCCCAAGTCGGAATGTTGATTTGTTCAACAAGGCAATATTTTGAATGTTTCTCGATTTGATAACTTCTTTCCATGCTTTCCCTCGGTCCTTAGTTGCTTCAGTACCCTCGGGCCACTGTACCTCACTCGGCTTTGCCTCAGATGCCTCGTTACATTTGGCATTGAAGTCCCCACATATAATGATTTTTATTTTGTCGAAATCTTCATACAGCTGGTCTATCACCGCTCCCATATTGGAGCAGAAGGTTGCTGTTGACATGCGTTGTGGATTCCAGTAGCAGTTTATTATTGCTAGATGGTTAAGTTGGACTCTTTGCTTCTTCGCGCACCGTTGCGACCATGTGGTTAGAGTCACAAGCATTTTGTATGCTTCTTTC
Source organism: Ambystoma mexicanum (assembly GCF_040938575.1). Lineage (NCBI taxonomy): Eukaryota > Metazoa > Chordata > Amphibia > Caudata > Ambystomatidae > Ambystoma > Ambystoma mexicanum. The sequence continues at coordinate 1,149,070,436 of NC_090932.1, forward strand.
CATTTTCTGGGTTCTGTTAGGCCCAGGCCCATTTTGAATGCCGTTAACAGGCCCGACAATGGTCGGCCTAAGAGGCCCTTAACTTCTGGTAATATTTCCACCGTGAACCCGTCAAGCATGGGCTTCTCCATCAGCCAAGCCTCTTGCAAGCAGACTATGTCATAGAGGCCCAGATTCACATCTCCGACTGTCGTTAAATGCGTGTGGCCTCTCGTATTCCAAGATCCCAGACTAAATTTTTTATTTTCGGCCACTCCACAACACTTGTTGAATCATTGGGCTGGTCACGGGCAGGCCCTAGTCGTTGCTATTTCTCTGAGTTCTTGTTCCAATTCGATGTTAACCACTTCCAAGGGCCTTTCGCTTGGGGTGACCCAGTCCTTTTCGCCAATTGGGTTTCCGTTGCCTTTCTCTTCGGCTCTTGCGCTTTGGAGCTAGACTCAGTATGAGTCCGATGCTCATTTTGTTCCTCTCTTCGTCTTCTCCACAACCCCTGCCCGTTGTCTGGGTATTTCCTGTTATAATCGGTCTGCTGCCTGTTTTTTTCCTCTTCCTCCTTCCCAATTTTGTTGCTTTGTTGCTTTTCATTTCTTTGCATATGTTGGTTTGTCCACCAAGCTTCATCTTTTGCCTTAGGATTCATCCAGCGCTTGTGTCGGTATAGGTCCTCGGTTTTCGATTGATAATGCTTTGAGTACTTTATCATTCCTTTGTTTTCATACTCCTGCTCCCTTCGTCCCCTCCTTTTTATTTCTGTTAGGCAAAAGCCCATTTGTTCAATTTCTTTGAATGCAGAGCTATCGATGTATTTGATTCCGGCTGATTTAACATGAAGATATGCTTTGGCCTTTCTTTCACTGTTGTATGGTTCCACTAGTTTTAGATCTTCTGTTCTGATTTTCCATAAAGTTTTCATTTTCTTGCAATGGTTCATAGTGATAATTTCGACTACAAAAATGTCGAAAGTCAAAATTTCGAAAAAAAAAAATGTCGGAAAAAAATGTCGACTTTTTTTTTCAATGCATTTTTTTTTCGAAATGATGGGGGGTTCCCCCCAAACCTCCTTTTTTAATTTTTTTCTAAATTTTTCCCTTTTTTTTAACTCCCGAACCCCTAAAATAAATATATAATTAAAAAAAAACGAAAGTCGACATTTTTTTTTCCGACATTTTTTTGTCAACATTTTTGTCTGTCGACATGTTTTTTTTCGAAATTATGACTGCCCACCATCTGCAATACTGTTGGTCGATTTAGTATTAGATCCTCATCCAATGCTTCCACTTGTTCTAACTTAAAAACACGTGTCTCTTCTTTTATTTTGGTTTGCCTTTCCCCCTCCTCTGTTGATGTTCGATACAGGCATGGACTCCCTCTGGTTCTTTGATTTTTTTCCTTTTCTCGTTCTTCACTTAAGTGTCTTTTGGATTTATATTGTGAGTCTTTTTTCGACAGTACTGCACAGCTTTTATCCTTTTCACGATGTTCCGCTTCTTTTCTTACTTTACCTTCCTTGTTTGCTCCTTTTTTTCTGGTTTACGTCATCCTCCTTTATCTCCATCTCGTTTTGTTCTACGTGTTGTGATAAGTTCATTAGGTCGGACTTACTCATAAATTCCTCTGCCGTTCTTGGCGATCTTGTTGTGTCAATTTCTGTTGGCCGTTTGATGCTCCCTGGTTTGCCGACCCGTTTCGCTGTGTGTTGATTCCGACGCTACAAAGATCGCCTTTTTTTCTTCGTTTGGCTTATTGTTAGCCGCTAACTGCAGTACTATTTTTCTGGGGTCCTTTTTTTGGTTTGGTTGGTGAGCTTCTTTGCTATGTCTTGCTACAGGTGAAGACATGATTTTATCCAAATCCATACACTGTATCTGCGAGACTGTGTTTTTGGACTTCAGAATTGTTTTTGACTCAGTTAGTTTTCTATTTATGTGTTCCATAGTTTCGATCTTTCTTTCTAAGACTTCAATTTTACTTTCCCAGTTCTTCTGCTGACTGGTAGTTCTGTCTTCTACCACCGTTATATAAATTTCCACCTGTGACATTTTTGTTATCATATTCGTGAGAATCGCAGTATTGTCTTGGATCTCCTCTTTGATGGCTTCGTAGAGTTTGCAGAATGGGGCTAGTGCAATAGTCATCGAAGACATGATTGCTAACGTGTCTGGCTTTTTATTTGGTGATTCTTTTTGCATTGCTGTTGCGATGTCACTTAGTCTTCGGTTTTTTGGTGATACTAGAAGAACCGAAAAAATTCAAGTAACACTTGGTGATTCTATTGATGGGCGCTCCATAAACGACATTTGGTGCTGCTCTCTTACTGCTTGACACCTCGGTGGTCTTTTGGTCAATTGATAATCGTCCCGATTGCTTGTTTCCTCACCTGTTTTTTTTCAAGGGTGTCATTTTTGCAAGACATTTGGTCAAATGGGGCTTAGTCCAGGCAAAGCGCTGCTCTCTCTCAACCTGAATATGGTCCCTCCGTTGCGCCTCTGGCATCGTTTGCTGCGCCTGTGCTGTCTCCATCGCTTGTCCCTCCATTATTCCTTCTGTTTCGGCCAATGTAGGCTGCGCCCCTTTCTTTAGTCATTGAATCTGGTCGTTGTACACTTTAAATCGGGGATCGCTCCTGGTCTCTGATTGGTTGGTAGATGGCTTCTCCCCCCTCTTCTGGTCTTCTTGAGTTCCAGTACCTTCGTGGTTACTGCGGAGGACTAGCCTCTTCATCTGCTGGTGTGGTTTTTAATAAACAGCCAAGGTCTATTTTCCTCTGATTAGAAACTGGTGGCGTTTCTTGCGTCACTTCTAGCATCTCTGCATCAGATACTTCTATCTCCAGATTTATCTTTCTTTTGTGTTGTTGCGTAAAGAAAGCTTTTAACGTGCATGATAGGAGAGGCTTTGGCAAACCTTTTGCAGTGTACCCTCGCCTTTTGGTCACCTTTGAACCCCCCACTTTATTTTGATATTACCTTTTTTCCATTGTGCTCCGCCAAAGGGATTTTGCTTGTTGATTTCGTTTTTGAGGAATTTTTCGCCCCTGGTTTTATTGGTTTAGCCTCCATTTTTGTTTTATTTCTATTTTTTTTCTTTCCTCTCGACGTTGTCGTTAGTATTTCCCCATCAGTCTCCTTATTGGAGTCATCGAGCTCATCTTCCATTATACTTTCTGGGTCAGTGTCAACCTATTCTGACTCACGGTCCTTCTCCCTTTCCGTGCCCGTCTCATTTCCGGAGATCTCTAATGTTTTTGCTGTTAAGCAGCCTTTTCTCGTTTGTTTTGGGCATCACCCACCCCTGGCGACTTTTCGTGATACTCTCTACTATCACTATGGATCAATGGCAATATTTTTATTTTGTTTTGTGTATTTTCCTCTTTTTCGAATCCATTCAGCGGTACTTTATTAGGGTCGTTTTTTACAGGCTTCTCGAGTTCTCGGATTTTGGGGTTTCCAGGGGTTACAGCTGAATTTTCTGCCCCCTCGGCATGTGGCCCCAGAGCGTCGAGTCCGTTTTCCGCTTCTGCCACATCGACTTCGGCCTCTCCTATGCTTGTCTGAAGGAGTGCGGCTTCGCCGCCTTCTGCCTCTTCCTGGTCCCCGTCCGGCTCCACTCCTCCACCTCGCCCCCCCCGCCACCGCAGGGACTCCACTTGGCGCCTGGCGGGAGCCGTCCTCCGACCGCTCTCGCTCGGGCTCCACTCGCCTTACCGGCAGATGGTGGAGTACAACCAGCAGCGGAAGAAGACGGATTCCTTGTCTCCTCTGTGATGTTCCGCTCATGGCCTTCGACACTGCTACGATCAACCGTTTCCCAGTCCGCTGGGCTTTTTCGGGCCCGACCTCGGCCCGGATGCCTCGGGTCCACCTCACCCGATGTCGCCGCCATCAGCTGCTCAGGTACGGCTGTTCTTTCCTCTCTGGGCATGTGATTTTCCGCTTCTTTCAATTTGTTTTCACTTTCCGGTGTACGGCCAGTGATTATCGGGTCCTTATACTCGGTCATATTCTCGTTCACTTCTGTAGACGGAGCTCATAGACCGGACCGCTTTTCCAACTTATCCTTCTCTTTGCGTCCTGGGGCCTTAGGTCGTGGCGACTTTGCTGTTGATTTCAACGGTCGCACGACGGGCTCCATACGGCTCTGGCTCCGCGTCTGCAGCAGACTGCTGCAGACTGGCTCACAACCTCGGCTCACCAGCTCCGCTCACCGCTCCGCGGTGTGTTAGGGTAAATATAGGCACCACCTCCTCACAACGATGTGGAATGACTGGACTGCTGCTGCAGACTGGCTCACAACCATTTAATATGCTGGATGCAGAGTGTAGACAACTGTCCATTAAGAATCCAAGCTCTCACAGAGTCCTCATAACAGTGTCAACATTCAGTTTAATTTTGATGCGACTTAAGAGGATACTTTTCTAAATTATCAACTCTCACACTCTACCATTGTCTCTAAGGGGGCGGGAGAGTTTAGGGTTCTAAGGAATCTGCCCGCAACAGGGAACTTGGACTACAAGAAAATAATTGTCAATCATGGGATTGTGAATAATAATAAAACACTAACAAAATGACAACTAAAGAATGGTTGAAGGGCAATGGCAGGAGGCTGGAAGAGTGGACGAGAATGCAATGTACACTGCCCACTTTTTTCAGCCACCAAAGGCCCTTTCCCAGGTTGCACCATCTTGATTCTGGGGGGGCAACAGGGAGTTTCTGTTGAAGATATTCTGAGCCTGTCTTGTGGAGGGCACGGTGGGTGACACACATGACTTTGAAAGTGGCTCGTCGCCCGACTGTGTAAAGGAGGCATGGTATCACAAATATGACACTGACACAAAGGATACAATTTGTAAAACCTTTATTGAAGTTTCAATGGGGTTGTAGAAACTGCTACTTTGCCCGATAGCTAAGATGGGACAAGTCTCAACCATCAAATAAATAAAACAGTCTTCGTCAATCTCTGTCAAATCAAAATGGCCTATACTAACAAAACCTAATGCCTGCCCTAAATCTTGTACAAAAAGTGTGACCAAGCAGAATATGTAAGCAAAGGAAAGTTAATGTTCAAATATAAAGAATAAATGTGGCTGAGTCAGCTCTCGTCCTCACGTTGGACAGCGCAGAGAAAGGCAGTCCCTGTAGGCAAGATGACACCCTCTGGCTCAGGTACGTAACACAAAAAGCAGTTCAATACATGGATCGAGGCCCACCTGGCCTTCCACGTTAAAGTAACTTCCATCTTCCAAAACACAGTTCACAAAACAGTTCACATTGGTCTCCCTTGGTCGGGCTCAGACCTTTCAAAGCCAAAAGTTCACATCTATCACCTTCCGTCAGGCTCAGACCTTTCACAGAAAACAAAAACACTTGCAGGGGTTCCTTTTCCAAGCTTAATTCACCTTCTTTAAGGGTTCCCTTCCCCTAACCTATTACACTTTTGGTCTCCCTCAGTCAGGTTCGGACTGTTTCCTGATGTCGAAGACTTTCAAGTGTGCATGGTTTTTTTCTTACAGACCTCCGCAGACCACTTCGACCTTCCAGATTTCAATCCACCCTCCTATGTTACTTGCCCAGTGCTTTCTGGTCTGGGTTAGGGGTGTCACAGTATTGATTTTCTGACGGAATGATAACCTTTGTGCCTGAAGACGGTATACCATGGGTATCGCTGTATATATAGCACTCTTATTCAGCCATAAGATGAAACAATGTTTTGCTAAGAAGGTCACAAATTGTCATACTCCTGCGGCAAACATGACAGCACCAAGATATTGTCTTTCGCTCTGAGTTTATTCTAGGGTAACTAAGCAGAGCCACATTTGTACTGAGGCTTGTGGTCCAATTTGACCAGACCTTGCCAAAGGATGTTCACTAATCTGACATTTTTCACTCTTTGGTGTGGAGGCAGTGGACTCTCTTGCAGATTAGTGAGGGTCATGATGTGGCTTATAGTATGAAAAGTAAAATGATAAAACCAAGGTATTACCCCCATTGTAAAATGCATTAGGAAACATTTTCATTTTTAGTTTTGGCTTAAAGGTGTTGCTTTACTGACACCTAGAAGCCGAAACTATTGCCTTGACTTCCCATGGGCATGCTAATCCCTATAGCCATTCCCACCCACTTCCTTCCATTCCCCACCCTAAACACACCCTCCTGGGATCTCCAAGTTAGCTTTAACAAGCCTTAACCTCAAAGTTGAGCTCAAAGTTCTTGCCAGTGTTTCTTCAAAGCAATCTTCAGACAGTTAATTGCTTAAATGGTGCTCTGAACATGCTACTGGTGTAATAAAAAAAAGGCCTTAACCAGGTCTGCCTTCAGGTCACTTGATTTATAAACAATACGCATGTCCTTCACTGAAGTCCTGTTAAAAACAGACAGGGAAGCTTACTTCCACAGACCCAACCTGCTGAGATCAATCATGAACTAAGGCTCTGGACCAAGAGGAAACATGAGGAGGCCCACACCTCCAGCCAACATAAGCGGCCAAGGCCCGGACTGTAACAAAACTGCTTAACGGTTGACGGAAGCGGAACGATCCCAGCTCTATTGTTGTTGAATTTGTTTTTGTGTTTGTTTTTATTTTAGCGGGGAGGGAGGAGCGAAAGGGGAAACATACCAGAATCCGAAGGAAGAGGGAGCAGGGGAGTTATAAAAGTTAAAACTCATGGACGTACTACAAACTCGAAAACGGACGGGGGGGGGAGAGGGATGAGAACAATACTGAGATTTAAGTATACTGTTCCTTACGTGAATGTTTGTAACTAAGACTCCATGAGAAGAAAATAAAGATGTTAAAAAAAAAAACAAGCATTGCTCAAAGCCAGACGTTTCAGCTTCTGTATAGGTATTAGATAGGCATTTGCCAGGCACTGCTATGACATGCCCAGATACTTGCACCATTATGCAGCTCCTACTATTAATTGGCCAATTAGTACCATTACAACAGTACCCAGTAAATACTTCTCTCGTGTCTACGCAGAAGCCAAACTGTTGGCATTGCCAATGCTCGTTTGTCTAGGCCCACAATTCTGCCTATCCCACAGGAAGTCATTTACCTATGTTGTACTGAATTAATATTTCATGTTCCTTATAGTATATCGATTATTTGTGATCAGGTAGGTCTGGTTCGGGAAATGGTTATATAAAACTGTTCCAATGTATTTTTTATGTTGACAAATGATAATGCAGGCATGTTTTCCAGCTTTAAGGTAAGCAAGAGTGCATTTTGAAACACCCCCCACCCCCTGCAACCCCTCGAACTCTCCCAACTCCCATATAGCTGCCTGTCCTGTAGAATCTTTGATGACAATCACTCACTGAGGCCAGTGAGTTTGTGAACATGCATACACATTCTTAGTCACAGACCACCTCTTTCAAAACTAGACCAGCTGCAATTTATTAACTAAAATGTTTTGGGCCACCAAATAGATGCTGCTGGTCCCGCTATGCCTTGGCCTCGATCGGTTACAACCTTTTCCGTTTTGGTAGCGCTGTAATTGGCCGAATGTATATAAGAGTCTCTCAGAGGGTGTCGTCGTGTGCCTAAATGTGAGAATCTTCCTCTAAACACAAGCTATTCGGCACAGGTTTATGAAGAGGAAAGCCTTAATCTAAAATGGTATGCGTTTAATTTTGTTTAATTCATATTCTAAAGCTAAGTGCTATATAAAGCTATGCATAACAAACTTAGTAATATATGAGGAGGGAGGCAAAACCTTAAATACATGCTTTAAACAGGCATTGTTAGAGAGAAAACGATTGCTCAAAGATGCTAAACTTGTAGTCGGTGCTCTACACAGATGTTATTGTCGAATTATAGTAGGTCCTGGACTGGTCATAAAACATTTAGCAGTAATAGCTAATTGAACCAAGTTCCACACTCTGGTATGGGCACCTCGACCACATGAAAAAGGGATCCAAATATTTAGGCCTGGAAAACGGATACAAGTGTGAAACACACGTTGGCCTTGCACCAAATGAAAAGCATGAAGTGAATCGATATTTTTTAAGTTGGGTAACAAACTCAAACGGGTTCGAAAACAATGAAGACAGTGCTCGTCCTTCATGCCAAGCATCCATAATTTGAGAATATATATATATATATATATATATAATAAAATTTTCATGTACAATCTGGCAGACCGATTGTTATAGTCACACACTGCTAAACAAGCAGCACATGGACCCGAATTCTATGTTCACAAGACCTTACATTGAGTCACTTATACGATATTTTATTTGTATCGCGCCCACAGGGGAAACAAGGGAGGACAAAACAACGGTCTTACTAGGCCTAGTGACATTGAGAACGTGCAAGTGCAGGGGCAGCAGGTTTTAAGTGCGAGAAAAAGTTGTAGACAACGGATGTCTGATAAGTGCTGGAAGGGGAGCTGTAGGGTAGCAGATACAGACCCAAGTGCAAGGGTTGCCAGGAGGCAGTGCAGGTGTGTGGCTGGGAGGGCAGGGATCTGGGGTAGAAGTCAGAGGGTAACCAGGTGCCTGGTGCCGAAAGCAGACAGATTAGCAGGGGAGAGGAAGAGTGAAGGAAGAAACAAAGAGTAAGGTCTTGAGGTGCTTACGGGACCGAAGAAGGTTCTGCAAGTTTTTCAGAGGCAGGGAGGCTGTTCCAGAGGGAGGCCACAGTCGAGTAAAGGGATCTACCCCCAACTCGTTACTTGAAGCGACTGAGGGAGTTGGAGGTGAAGGAGCGAAGAGCTTTAGTAGGAAGTCGTTTACGGAGGGAGAGTTGAAAGTATTGTGGAGCCAGGCCCCAGAAAGCCTTGTGGACAATGCAAAGGGTCTTGAATTTAATCCTTGTAGCCACTGGGAGCCAATGGAGAGATGTCAGTTCTAGAGAGATACGATCCCATGGCTTGAGGCCAAGGACAAGTCTCGCAGTCCTGTTATGGATGAGCTAAAGGGGGCAGAGGGTGGTTGCAGGCAGATTTAGAAAGAGGCTGTTGCAATAGTCCAGCCTAGAGAGAACCAGAGCTCTGGAGACAGTGAGCATCTGGGGGGAAGGAGAGGAAAAGAATAATACCTGAGGAGGTGCAGTTGGTAGTTGGACTTTGAGACATCAGGGATGTGTGGGGAAAAGGAAAGTGTGAAATCGAAGATCACCCCGAGGTTCTTAGCCTTGCAAGTGGGAGCAGGGAGAGGGTCAAGGGAGGCCGGCCAGAGACTGCCAGGACAAAGGGAGGCCGGCCAGAGTGCCAGGAGTGAAAGTACACTTTTAAGTCAAAAGTTGATAGTGATGCAAAGGTTATGGAATATCACTACAGACAAGGACTTAGTCTTTCAATAGTATGTTTTATGGATCTCCATCAACGCAGACATCTAGTGACATCAATGCCTGCTGAAATATAGCTTGCATTCCCCCATCACTAATATGCACTTCACACCACACATCAAAATGTTCAAGCGCCAGAACAGCAGTACTAGCAGAGAAAATCTCACAAGACCTGTCGCACAAATGGAAATTCTACAAGTAACTAGAATGGTACACACAATATCACAGATTACAGAAAGTATTTCTACTTTTTGCCTAAACTCTGGTACAGGTAAAGCAACTAGTAGTGCCTCAAATGCAGGCTCAACAGAGAATTGCTGATTGTAAAACTGCTGTGAAAATAAGGGCTCTACATCAGCAAATTACATTCGGCCAAGAAAGAAATGGGATTCTTCAGAGACTTCTGCATACCTTTTAGCTAACCTAATATGTTATCAAAGACATTGACATTCAGAGGAAGTTCAGACTTAGTAATTGATGTTTCTACTATAACATGTAGGATTCGGTCAAAATACCGAATCCAAATGACCTACACCACCAAAGTTCTAAAATCAATACTACTAAATGTCCTACTGACTAAATGTTTGTAGGACATTTTGTAGTATCTATTTGGTGGTGTAGGTCATTTGGTTAAAAAAAAGAAATAAAAGGCTGCAGGGGCAGCGGGGGTGTACCCCCGCTCACTATACTATAAAGTATAGTGAGCAGGGATTGTGGGGGACTCCCCTGCAGCTGACGGAAAAATAAAGAAAAGAAAAAAGGACCCTGCAGCGCCAGTTCCCGATCACAAAAGTGAAAGGGAACCAGCGTTGCAGAGACACAGCGTGTCGCAATGAAAGGTAAGTAGGGGCGGGGGTTGGTGTTTGGATAGATTTGTTTTTTTTTTACTGTGGATGGAAATGTACGAACAATTTTGTGTAACGTACATTTCTCATGCGGTCATTTCCCTCGCGGACATTTCATCCACAGTAAAACAATTACAAACCGACATGTATACTTTTAATCCTAGGAATTGGTGGGGTCACAAATTGAGAATGGCCCTTAGCAAAGCCCGCTCCAGCCCGCCCAGGGTACCTTCACTGCGTGTCCAACTCCTTTTAGGTCTGAACAATACTGAAGTCCATCACGCAGCAACGGGCCAGGAAGCGCCTTACTTTATACAAGCCTGAGGCACTGGCAGGCAGGCTGAGCCCAGTGTTCACACACTCCGATCCTGGAATGACGACGGAGAGACTGCACTTGCAATCTTTAACAGCTTTCACAAGCCTAGCAAATCCAAGCAAATCAGCTCGCTCCAAGTAAGACCCAGCCTCCCAACGTGTTACTTGAGCATAGCGCTTTCAAGAGTGCTCATTGCTGAAAATCGACACATTTGCCTGCCTGCTGGAAGGATGCTTGTTTAGCAACAGTGCTACTGAAACCTGGCTGCTCTTCACTCGAAACATTTCACTTTATTACTACCATACACAAACAAAAGGAAAACGAAATGCAATGCTCACTTAGACACTTGTCTGCCCTCAACAAGCGTGATACGTTCTGTACCCCTCCTTGTGAGAGCCGGTGGCCTGGGCTAATTAGACCTCATCGGTGATTTAGCAGCGTGTCTGTGCCGAGCAAACAGATTTATGCGGATTGTGGTGTCCACAGGTGGTTTGTAAAAGTAAATTAAATCAAATAAAAGTTAAACTAAAAGGAAATACCTTGCACATACAAATCAATTTGGGCAGATGAAAGTCGTCTAATGTTTTTGCATGTCTGGAAATCCTGCACAAAATTCTCCTGCTAGCTCTCGTTTGCTACACGTGAATCTGCACAAAGAAGGCAGCCCAAACAGATGCCACCTCCCAGGTTGCGAGCGAAGCCATGCCATACTGCAGCCTCCAATTTAAAAGCACACTTAGCAATAGCATCCGGCTCCAATATGGCAAACCAGTAGGAACAAAGTGACGATTTGTATGTTTTTTGAAGGAGTGCAAAGTATTTATACCGGTATACCGCTGTACTGTTACACCCCTAGTCTGGGTAGTTTGCTATATTATGCACCAAATTTCAACGTTCACCTTTTTTCTTTCCCCTCAGGGTCAAAATTACTTTGCTTTATAGTTCATTCACTTTATAGCTACAAACGTTTCACCTTTCACAGAGACTTTCGAGTGGGCTACTTCCTTTCACCGGACCACTCCATTACTCAGTATCGCTGACTTTCCAGCTATTGTTATTTCAAAGTTCACTCGCAGGTCTGCCTTTCTTTGCGTCTCATCCACATGCGTGCAGCCTTCAATTGTGCCACTTCAATCTTTCTTCAGGACACACCGATCTCTCCGGTCACTTGCCAACTCCATGGCTGTGTGTGTTTCTTTCTTGTCTTTCAATTCACGAGTCAAGGTCAGTACCACAGGCTTGGCCTCGCCTCCCCAACTCGATCGTTCAGCCGGGAGGGTCGCTGCCATCTTTGAAACACAATGCAGCCTTCTTGTTTGGGTTTCGGCCTTCTCCACGTGTCTTTTGCTGCATTTTGGTGGCAACTACCACCTGCAGGGAACTCCTGTGATTCTCCACCAGTGGCTCTCGTTCTTCAGTCCGTTGCTCTGCTCCAGTAGTTTCGACTTCGCATCGGAAGTTCTGATCTTACTCGTGTTCCACCTTTTATCCGTTAGAGGAGCGCTAATTGGCATCACATGTATGCACTTACAGTCAAGTGCCTGACTTTGCCTTACCCAATTAGCGGGACATGTCCAATGTGACGTGTACAAGTTAGCATGTTTACTCTCAGTCACCATCTTCCTCGGCCCAGTGTTTGTGTGGAAAAGAGGGGGGTGGGGAGAGTTGGGACATCAGAGAATCCCATGAAACTTGAGGGATCATGGGTACGGGAAAGGGAGGAATGCTGTGTCCCTCCATCATCTGTCTCACCCCCTCTCACCGAAGACCCCTCACCAAGGTGACCCTCCGGCACTGGACCACCCCAGGAACTGGATCCAAAAGCGATGGCCGTGTCCTGGCCACCTGGGTGATAAGTCCCAGAGGACTAGCGGATGAGACACCTTTTGATTTCTCACAACATGCTTGTATTATTTTTACGCAACAGACACAGTATTTTGACAATTGAGCCAAGTGAAATCAAGCCATTTCATTGCTTGGAATTGAGGAGTTGCCTGGTAAATCCAAACAGAACCCCCAGAACTTACCTTCAATTTTTGTAAAGATTTCTCAATCCCTCAGGTTAGTATCTCTGAATCATAAATTATGGATGGTATACATTTCTGCTAGTATAAATTAATAATCAGAACTAAGGACTAGCTGCTCAATTTGCTGCCAAGAGCTCGAATGTACGCCTCCATCACTTTTGCTTTTTTTCTCCAAGTATTAAGAGTGACTGATCTGAAAGAGTTGCAGATGTTCGCAGAACTAAATATTTTACTCGAGAAACCACTTCCAGAGGATTATCCCCCAGATGCCATACAGGCTGGCTAGTTTATTGTAATCTGTTATGCCAATATATCATACTTTTAGTCTTAAGAGATGTTAATGACTAATTACAAGTAAATCTATCCTGCAAAGCTCAAAATAAGTGCCCATGAGATTGCAAAAGTCTTTGTTAAAAAATAAAGGTGCTCTTCATATATGCACAGGTATGGCTCACCAGCAGACTCAAAAAAAGTATGGCACGCCTGATGCAGATAAATGGCACAGATATGGCAGTACCACATTTTTCTCACCACACCATATGCATAAACTACAAAGCAGTTGTCAAAACGCTTTCGTTTATAAAGCAATCCACACAGTACTTCAGTAGATTGAAATAGTCCTAATGCTGCCCTTAAGGAATAAGCCGTTAAGTTCAGAAATTGAATGTTTGTATGGAAAAGACACTGCCTCATCTCAGACGATCCTGTCTTTATGGCATTGTCCAGTGTGAAGAAAATGTCAGCTGTAGTAGATTTGTGTATAACCATTGTCGAAACTAAGCCGATTAGTACTGTGGCTCTGGACTAGGCGAGTTTCAAAGTAGTTTAATAATTTATTGTTGGGCATTTTCGTTCTGCACAATAGTGAAGAGTTTAATGTAAATTATTTGTAATGCGCCTCATAAGGCCCGTAGGCACAAAGGTGGAAACAAGGCAAGATATTCACACATGGTTGTCCCCATTCTGCAAAGATGCTATGTAGAACTTCATTCTCGATTGTTCAGGTTCCTAAATTGTCTGCACCTGAAAGGTGTACTAATGGAATTGGCTGGCCCTCTTTAAAGCCCAATACTAGTTGGGTTGGGACTTCCCTTGAGGGGGGATTCTCCATCTTGTCCCTCTGGTCTCTCCTGGTTTCTTGGGGTAATACCTTGATGGGGTTTTGTCTGTAGTAAAGGGAGAAAATATTTCAGGCCAAATAAAGTGCATGCAGCTCCAAAGGGTGCACGTGGTATAATGCATCACCCCCATCAAGGAGAGTAGGTGGCTAAGGGCTCTATGTGGGCTCCACACCACAGGAACATGAGTGGCGTCTCCGTCACTACTACTGCCTCCTGATGGGGTGCGAGAGGGGGAATGTTACTCATGCTTCCCTGGGTACCAGGCTCTTTCTTGATCAGTCACCCATGCCCTGCCTCCGGGCCTACCACGCACTTAGGGGCTGTAACTGTAACCCTCCTGTCCCTTGTTCTCCATGCACTAGACGTTTGTGATTTTAAATTGTGCATAAGTTGGACACTAGCATTCTGGTGTGCCTCTAGGCTAATTTGTCCTGATTTCGCAAACAAAGCGATCTGAAAGAGTTTTGTAAACTCTGCACGCTTTGCTCTCGCTTCAAACTACACTTCCCAGCAGGAGTTGTAGTTCCCAGAAGTAAATTTCATCTGAAACCCGGCGCGAACATGCCAGCGCGGATGGGACTAGCCAGTCTGTGGCAGTCCGTGCGGAAATGATCCCAGTGTTATGATCTTCCTCTTATGGCTATTGCCAACTTGTTGGCGGCCATAGTCAAGACCAGAAGGGAGTCCACTGATCGTATTACACACATGGAGAAGGCATGTAAGATTGCCCAAGTTGCTAAATACTCTGTGGTTATTCCTGACATTTTTAGCACTGCCTCAGAGAATAGTGAAGAGACCATCAAAATGTGGATCAAGCCGCCTAGCATAGACAAGGGGAGAACCCCCGCTTCCATTGATAACTGTGCACCAACTGGGGACTCTCACTTGCCCAATGTTACATTGGGAAAGGAGTGTCCTCCCACTAAACTCACTGTAGCCTTACTGCACACCCGGTCCCTGGTGAGGCACACTATAGATGTCCACGACTACATCTTGGAACATACCATGGACATCATGTGCCTCACTGAGACCTGGCCCCACCATTGAACAAGTGACCCCCCCCCATCCCCGGCTATGTGTTTTTTGGGAAACACCGGGAGGGGGGCCTCTGAGGGTGTGTGGCTATTATATGCAAGAAGCAGCTCGGTCTCTACAAGGCTAAGATTGAGTGCGAAGGTTGCGACATTGTTCATGTTGAACCGATTCCCAACTTTAATCACAGACATTTGGTACTGCTTTATCAGCCACGGGGGGAATCCCCAAATATAAACAATGTCTTTGTTAACACTGTTGTGTCCATGTAGACAGTCAGTTCAGCACTGGTCATATTGGGAGATTTTAATCTCTGGAAAAATGATCTCAAGGATAAAAAAAGCATTGGAATTGGAAAATGTTTTAAAAAGCCATCACATCAACAGAAACCAACGCACATCAAGGGTCATACCCTTGATTGGGTTGGCAGCGGATACATTCTGATTGAGTGTCATTACCACCCCTTGTATTTGGTCCGATCATTCTTTTGCTTCTTGTCAGATGAAACTTCCTGACCAACCGCATAGAGTGAATGAACCCACACGTAAAATAGTAACCAGGAATTTTAAGGCTGTCACTTCTCCCATTTTGGCTGAATGTATGAAGGGTTTGATGACCAAAACTAATGACTCTGATGGTCCCGAGACTCTAATTAATATCTATAATGAAGAAATTACAGGCATGTTAGATCAGTTTGGCCCACTAAAAGCCAAAACCGTCAGAATCGCCAAACCATCAGAAATGGTTTTCCCCAGCCTTAGCAGAACTTAAAGCTAACAAAAGACAGGCGGAGCATGTATGGCGAAGAGATACCTCCTTGGAAAATCTGACACCTTGGAAATTTAAAGATAGAGATTATAAGGCTAAGATTATAGAAGCTAAAAGAAGCATCTACAATGCTCAAATTAATCTCGCCGGGAATCAAACGAAGGAGCTTTTCGACTTTTTAGGTCCGGGGAAAAACCCTCTGCCACTAGACCCTCTATTAAATCAACAAGTGATGACTTTAATAGAGTGCAGAAAGCCTTTGCTGACAAATTGCAAAAGGCCCAAAAAAAGATCATGGAGGAGTCTATGACAAAGCCTGCTCCCCCCTCGGTTACTATACTTAACTGTAATCGGACTATGGAAAAAGCGGATCTTGTTAGCTCCCAAAAGGGTCCCCCATGTCTGGAACCAGATACTTCAACCCAGCCGGATCCACATATTGGATTCAGGTTCAAGGATTCATCTATGGCAGAGATTAACCAGGTTACTCACCGTAGTGAACACCTTACTCCTAGTCCTTAGTCCCCTTTCCTCCATACTTATGGGACATCTCTCCGTCCTGTGGGACGGGACCGGAGCACTTTGTAAAAAGCATCCAAAAATGTTTTTCAAAAATATGTCCTTCCTCTTTCGTGCACGGGGCCCAGCACGCGGCCGTAACCCCACCCACCTTGGCTCCGCCCCGCATATCGCCCATCAGTCCTTTTCTATCGCCAGGTCAGAGACCTATTAGCAATAACAGAGGAACTAAATAAGAGGGGACGGCAGGCGGGCGTAAGGAGGAAAGGGGACTATGGACTAGGAGTAAGGTGGTCACTAGGGTGAGTAACCTGGTTATACTCCTATGTCCCGTCCCCTTTCCTCCATACTTATGGGAGATTCCCAAGCACTCCTTACAGGAACTACGGGTGGATGGAAATGCCCCTTACTGAAAAAAGGTTCTTCAGCACAGCCTGACCGAACTGAGCATCAGCTCTTGAGCTCATGTCATGACAATAATGCTTACAAAAAGCAGATGGGGAGGCTCAAGTAGCTGCCCTAGCGATGGACTCCCAGGGGGCAGATTTCTGAAAAGCAACCGCGGCTGCCTTGCCCCGCACCAGGTGTGCATGAATACCCTTAGGGGGCTTCCGCCCTTGGATGGTGAAAGACTCCGTAATGCAAGCGGCGATCCACCGGGAAATAGTCGCCTTAGATGCCTGCTTACCCTGAGGGTTACCAAAAGTCCCAAATAGTTAAGAAGAACTCCTAAACTCTGATGTTCTGCCCAGATATAACTTAAGAGCGCTCCTGACATCGAGACAATGCAGAACCCTTTCTGTCTCTGAGGTAGGGTTCGGAAAAAAGACCGGCAGGGAGATCGACTGATTCAGATGGAACTCATAGACCACCTTCGGCAGGAAAGCAGGATTTGTCCGTAGGACTACTTTATCTTGTGAAAGACCAAAAAGGGGTGCTCCACCGACAAGGCCTGGAGCTCACTCACTCGCCTTGCTGACGTAACAGCGACCAAAAAGGACACTTTCCAGTATATGTACTTGAGGTCCACCGTGGCCATTGGTTCAAAAGGCTTATGGCACAATGCCGTCAGGACTACATTTAGATCCCACGGCGTGTGCGGACTACGAATTGGAGGATAGAGGGGTGTCAAGCCTGCAAAATGCCTCTTAAACACTGGGTTACACAGAGAGTAAGAGCATTGGTCCGTAGAAAGGTACGTGGAGACCGCTGAAAGGTAAGTTCTGCATGACAGAACATGAAAACCCGACTCTGCTAAGAAGGATACGAAGGACAGCACTGTGTCAATCGTAGCCCCCCTTGGGTCCAACTGTTTTTCCAAACACCAATGACAGAACCTGAGCCATTTACTTCTGTATTGGGACCTAGTCGAGGGTTTCCTGGCTGCCTGGATAATACGCATGTTATCCGCAGACAAGTTAAGATGTTCTAAAGACTTTAACTCGGGCACCATGCCGCCAAGCTGAGCGATTGTGGGGAGGGGTGCCACAGCTGCTGTTCCCCCCTGGTGAAGAAGATCGGGAGTCACTGGCAACCTGATCGGCAGAAACACCGACAGGTGTTGAAGTTCTGAGAACCAAAACCTGGCCGGCCACCGCGGGGCTATGCGTAGAAGGGAACAGTTCTTCAGCTTGCAAATTGCTCAGTGAACTAGAGGCAGAGGCGGGAAGGCATAAGCTCTCATGTTGTGCCATGGGATCTCGAGAGCATCCCCCAGAGAGGAGGCTCCCAGCCCCCCTCTGGAGGCATACTGAGGAAGCTTCTTGTTTACTGCCGTAGTAAAGAGGTCCACCTCCGGTGTGCCCCAAAGCAAGAAAATCCATGAGAGGACCTCCGCCTTCAACTCCCACTCGTAGCTTACCACTGTCCGCCTGCTGAGGGCATCCGCTGGGACATTCAGCTGGCCCGGGATGTGCACTGCAAGCAGCCAAACACCATGAAGCACAGCCCACTCCCAAATCTGGATGGACAGATCCAAGAGAGGGGGAGACTTGGTTCCCCCTTGCTGGTTGATGTAATACATCGACACCACATTGTCCGTGCGTATGCGGACCACCTTGTTGGCTATGATCGGTCTGAACGCCCTGAGTGCTAGGAAGATCGCCAGAAGCTCTAAATGATTTATGTGGAGGAGCCTGTCCTGAGGCGACCAGAGATCCGAGACCTGAAGAGGATCCAACGTCGCACCCCACCCCACCCCAGGAGGGAGGAGTCTGTTGTGATCGTCACCGTAGGGGCTGGGTCCTGAAACCCCGCACCCACCGACAGGTTGCTGAGAGAGGACCACCATTCCAGGTCCACTCTCATGGAAGCCGGAATTATTATCAGCTTGGAGTGCGGGTCCACAGCCTGACGCCAAGAACTCCGAAGAGTTATCTGAGTCCGCCTCATCTTGAGACGAGCAAGAGGAAGAGCCAACGCACACAAGTCCATGAGGCCCAGAAGCCTCTGGAACCACCAGGCCGACATGCTCTCCGACTGTGCAAACATCTGAAACGTGGCTAACAGATCCGCCATTCTGTCCCCGGTCAGGTACACTCTGCAGTCGATCGTGTTCCAGCGAAAACCCAGGAAAATCAAGTCCTGCGAGACCGACATGGAAGATTTCCGCCAGTTCACCGACAGCCGAAGATGGAACAGGAGCTAAAAGGGGAGACTGAAGATTGCCCGCTGCTTTCAACGGGCAAGGACTGCGTAAGAGCCAGTTGTCCAAATACGGATACACATGGATACCCTGCAGACGAAGATAGGCCGCAATCACCGACATCATCTTTGTGAAGACACGTGGCGCAGAGCGGAGGCCGAAAGAAGCACTTGAAACTGGAAGTGCTTCTCTCCCAAAGAGAAACTGAGATATCTCCTGTGTGGATTCCAAATCAGAATATGCATGTACGCATCCTGAAGATCCACCACGCTGAGCCAATCGCCCATCTGCAAGGAGGACCGTATCTGTCTGGGCGTGATCATCTTGAATTTCTCTTGGGGAAGGAAAAGATTGAACTGGGAAAGGTCTAGGATGGTGCGCAGGCCAGCCTGGTTGGGTTTGGGCACCGTAAACAGCCGGGAGTAAAAACCCTCCCCTCGCTCCCCAAGGGGAACAGGTTCCACAGCTCTAAGGTTCAGAAGTTTCTGAACCTCGGCTTTGAGGGAGGTCGAGCCCGACAGCTGAAAAGGCGGGTTGAAGGGTGGGGTAGGAGGTTGGGGTAAGCGGAAGCCCGCCCGAGCGACTGACAAGACCCATCTGTCTACGGTAATGGTCTGCCACGCTTCCCAATGAGACGCAATGCGTCCTCCCACTGGGGTCTCGTGCGAGCGCGCAGAACCCTCATTTTGTAGGTTTTTCGGTGGTGTTGCCACCTGAACCTGAGGAGGAGGCTGAGGAGCGGGAGAAAAACCGAGTCCGTTGTTGCCTCCGGCGGTTATTCCCCATAGATTTCCGGTCTAGGAAGCCCCTAAAGCCAGAGGAGGGTCGGCTTTGCAACAACGGTCTCTGGGTTTTGAAAGGGGGCTTAACAAGGACCGACAAGGACTTAGCTGTCTGAGTGCTATCCTTCGTCTTGGTCAGCTCTACATCTGTTGTAGAATGAAAGAGCTCCTTACCATCAAATGGAAGGTCCAATACCTTGTCCTGGTTCTTTTGAGAATTGGTAGCATGCAGCCACGCCTGTCGTGAGGTATCAACCCCCAACATAAGGCCCCGAGCCGAGGTGTCTACGTGATGAGCCGTAGCCTCCAGGAGATCCTGGGCCAAAACCCTGGCATAGGATAATCCCGCATTAAAGTCTTCCAGCTTCTCGACCGGGATGAACTCCTCAAACTCCGACAGACCTTTCCACATCCGCATATTACCCCCCGCTAACACCAGTTCGGCATTGGCCTGCCTGAAATGCAAGGCAGAGTTGGTGAAAATCTTTCTCTCAAGGGAGTCAAGGAGTTTATCCTCCTTTCCCAGAACCTGAATAGCCGTCGTGGAAGAGGATGCTGCAGGCCTGGACTGCAAAGTGTCGGCAGCCACCACTGTGGAGGAGGGGGGGCGGACAAGACGACAGGGCCACCTCTTCAGAAGAAGAATGCAGCCTGTATCGCGCATCAATTTTCTTATTGACGAAAAGTCCAGAGGTGGCTTTTCCCAGACACTGCGGACCTCGGCCAGAACGTCCTTCTGCAAGAACAGACCGGTACGCTCCAAAGGAGACAGGGTGAACACCCCAGAAAGCACACTGCGGAGCGGGTGCCTCAGGCACCAGAACATCCAAGAAGCACATCATGTCCAGTACCCGGTCATGAAAAGCTCTAAGAGCGGGGAAGGTCCTCGTTGTCCTCATCGCCTTGCGCGTCATCCGACAGGTCAGGATCCTGCTGAACCGTGTCGGGCGCTGCCTTGTCCACGAGGGACAATGGTGGCAAAGGCGGAAGAGTCGGGGAAGGCACCGTAGGCAAGGGAGGAGCCGGCGGAACCACCGGAGGAACGGGTGGAACCGGAGGCACGGGCAGACATATCTCCCTAAAAAGCCCTTTGAAATATTCCCTCATGGGGTCGGTACGCATGAGCGTTTGAAATTAGCTGAAAAAGACGTCCTCTGGGGACTATTTTGGAACCAGAGGAAGCCTCTCAGAGGAGGATAATTCCAGGGACGTAACGGGGAAGGGTGCCACACCAGCCCCTCCACCGACGTATCCACATAAATCAAAGGTGCCGACCCCGCAGGCAATTAAACATTGTGCGGAAAGGGCATCCGGGTGTTGCAATCATGAACTGGCCGATAAGGATGCGCAAAAGGAACTCTATGTTCACCCACGCAACCAAGCCCTACACCCGAGGCCGATGGCGTAGTTGTAGGGGTAGCACCCAAAATGGCTGCCGCAGTCGTGGCGGGAACGGGCACCATTTTGTCATTGCCTGAGGGGAACTGCGGCACGTGAGGAAGTGAGGCAGGGGGTCCCAGTCGATGGATCAGGGTTCTTAACTTTAGCCTTAACATAAGGAACCTCGGCACAGCCGGTACTATGAGGCCTGGAATGTTTCTGCGACATACCAACCGCCAAATTAGCCTTCCCAGGAAGGACCTCGGCACTGCCGGTAAAAGAAGAATTTTCCTTCTTTGTCCCCTCAACAGATCTGGTGTCGCCGCGAGAGCGGGAACGGTGACAAACAACCTTCACTGATGAGGCCTTGTCAGGCCTCTCAGAAATGTTGGTAGCTTTAGCCTCTATACGAGGGACCTGGGACCCAGGTCAGGTAAAGGCCTTATTCGCGCGGCCCTCAAACATCCGTTCGGTGACACCAAGCCCAACCAAGGCCTCGGGGCGCATCCCGGTCTTATTGTTGAGGGAAGCCGATAGAGAGCCCTTAGAGCGAGCTCCGGTACCCCACGCCTCAGTAGAACTGGGCCTACAAGCAGCCCCACAGGAGTGGCCTTGGAAGGTGCTCCGGTTTCCACAGGCACTTTACGGAGACCCTCAGAGAAAACTCTGGTACAATTATTAGGCCCAACGGGCACCTCAGGGCAATCCCCAGTGACAGAGCGAGCAAGGCCCCTCCCAGCCTGGGAGGAACCCGGAAAGGTATCCCCCGGCCGGGGTGCTCTGAAAAGTAAAGAAATTACCAGGCGTTTCTTCTTTTCGTCGATGAACGCCTGAAAATGCAAAGGAGGAGTTTGTCGGAACACCTCCTCCCACCGCTCAAACCGACGTTGAAGTGCCCGGACTGAAAGGGAGTCGCAGTAAAGACAGGAGTCCCAACGGTGATCCGGACCCAAACACTCTAAACAAAGAGGATGGGGATCCGCCCTCGCGAAGCGTCGGTGACACAATGAACAATCTGGAAAGTCTAGTTTGAACGAAATAGACAGACTAGTACACGATCGCTAGCGAGAGCCAGAGAGGTAAAAAGGGAAGAAAATCTTCCGCGGATGCAAGTGCGTCCAGTCCCGAACGAGCGGAGAAAAGGACTGATGGGCGATGCAGAGCCAAGGTGGGCGGGGTTACGGCCGCATGCCGGGCCCCGCGCAAGAAAGAGAGGAAGAACACATTTTTGAAAAAAAAATTTGGATGCTTTTTACAAAGTGCTCCGGTCCCGTCCCACAGGACTGAGAGATGTCCCATAAGTATGGAGGAAAGGGGACGGGACGTAGGAGTAACCTGACATTTCCAAAACCATGAATCCTACAAACTGCCCTGGAGAACTGCTCCCATCCAAGTATATATTAGAGCACAGGGAACATTGTGTCCCTTTCCTCTGTAGGTATGTCAATTCCTCGTTTCAAACCTGTCTCATCCCACAGTCTATTAAGAGTGGTGCGGTCACCCCACTGTAAAAAAGGTGGGTTTAGAACCAAATGATGTGGCTAACCTTAGGCCCATCACAAATACCTTATTTTTCCTCAAGTTAATTGACACGGTTGCTACTGTACAGCTTCAATTTTATGTCTTACGAGCTGGCATCCTGCACAGGAAACAGTCTGGCTTCTGAAGCTTTTACAGCACCGAAAGTGCATTGCTTGACCTCCAGACTCACATGATCTCCAAGTTGGAACACAGCAAGTCAGGGCTGCTGATGTTATTGGACCTATCAGCAGCCTTTGACTTGCTAGACCATGGAAACCTTGTGGTTCAGATGGCCTACATAGGGGGCCTTTCCATGGAGACAGTGCATCCTAAGTGGAAATCATCACTTGCTGTGTGCCACCGGGGGCCTGTCTCTCCCCCCCCCCTCTGCTGTTTAACATTTACATCCTCCCACTGTGTAAAGACCTGGAGTTGCTAGATTTATTCTTTTGCAACTACTCTGATGATTTCCAACTTATTTTGGAGATTAGTGGGGAACCACGAGAAGGACCACTTGATGCTGGATTCAGTGTACCAGAACATCAAGTGCTGGATGTCAACAAACTCGCTTTGCCTGAACACGACCAAGACCGAACTTCTGTTGTTCGGTCCCTGAGAAGCCAGAGATAGCCTGGTTTATGTGTATGCAAATTTTGAAATTGATGGCAGTCGGATCATGGTAGTGCCTAAGGTTAAGACCCTAGGCACTTATTTGGCAGAAGGCCTGGACAGCGGCGCCCATGCAGCAGCCATCACCAAAAGTACAAACTACCATCTTAAGGTGTTACGGCAAGTGGCCCCACTGGTTTATGTAGAAAATCGTACTAAACTCGTCAGAGCGGTAAAACTCCCCCGCATGGATTATTGCAATGCCTTGCTGGGAGGCGCAAATAGGACAGATATTCAAGGACTATAAAAGATTCAAAACGCTGCCATTCGTATCATATTTCAGATGAAGCGTTCTGAACAGACATCAGCAGCACGAAAGAAACTGCACTGGTTACTGGTCACACCGCGGATTCAGTTTAAATCGTTGTCCATCTGCCACAAGTGTGTCTTTGGAAACGCTCCAGCCTATTTGAAAGATAGGGTGAACGTTTACCAACCCACAAGAAAATCTACGATCATCCGTTGACCGCCTGCTGGAAGTACGTCGCGTTAAGCGAGTCCGTGGATACGGCAGTGCCTTTCATGTACAGGAAGCAAAGCCCTACCTGCACAGTTGCGCAAAATGGAAAATTACTTGGCTTTTAGAAAGCAGTTGAAAAATCGCTCTATTTCTGCACAAAGAATAACTTTCACTGCCGTTTATCTCCAGGCCTCTCCACTTCCTGTTTCTCCTGGCGCCTGGATGCCCTCGTGCTTTGGCGCGATACAAATGCAATAACATAATATAACACCATCCAGAGCAGCGTTGCCATGGCTGCACATACTCCGCATTGCTGCCCTGTTGTCCCCTCCCCTCTCCCTTGGACCCCATCCCCCCGCCCTTTCCCCTTGCACTTCTCTTTCTGACACTTGCACGATCTGAAAGGAGACGAGGCCTAGTAAGATCGTTTGTCTTGTCTTCCCTTACTGATCTTAATTGCCTCTTCCTTGTCTCAGTATTTGTTGGAAATGGAGTGGGGGAGTTGGGGTGAGATTGGAAATACCCCATAAAGGGTGAAGGAGAGTAGGTTGGGGTAGTTTTGGCATTGTGGAAATACCATGTTTCGCTCTTGGGTATCGTCCTTCCAATCCCTCCTGACCCTACACTCAGGTGATCTTCCCAAATTGTCCACCCCCAGGGTCGGGACCCAAAAGCAATGGCCCTTCCCTGACCCCCTGAATGGAAGACCCTGAAGGAGTGGGTGGGAGAATACAGTCAGGTTTCTCACAGGTGGCACGGGAGACCTGGAGGGGAAGTGGCGATATACAGCATGCAGGCAGTTATCGCTAGGGAGGCACCCAAAAGTGCAGCAGACCTCCTCCTGTTCTTCACAGTGGCGGAGTTAAGACCACTGATCACCAGGGAAGGATCGAGGACCCCTATCACGAATGATGAAGCCTGAGAGATAATGCCTTTCACCACAGTGGCAAAGATAAGTTCACTCACCACAAGCGAAGAGTCAAGGACCTCTACCAACACAAGGGAAATCTAAGAGGGAACGTCCCTCACTTCAGTGGTAGAGATAAGCCCACTGAGTCCAAGAGAAGGGTCTGGGATCCTGACAAAAATATTGCAAGCGATAGAGGAAGTATTCCTCAGCAGACTTGGCAGGTCCACCAGAAACCTGAAGGAAACTTGGGACTTTGTCGAGACTTGGAGAAAGTCACAGAATAAACCCAGGACATGTGTGTGGAACAAATATTACAAGCTAAGGATTGGACATCAGGGGGAGGGCGTCATTCTCCCTGGTGCTGTGCTGATCTATATTGGAATGTGTCTACAGATACCAGGAGAAGGGAGTCATTCTCCTGGTAATAGTACTTGTTGGAACTTTAAGCCAGGGAAACGGAGCCATTCCCCCTGGTTAATTATAGCAAAAGAACACTGCGTGGGAACATACCCGTACGCCAGGAGAAGGGAGTCACTCTCCTGGCAAAGGAACTTTCAGTTAAATGCCTTTTCTCTTTGGTTATTGCGCAAGGGATAGAAGTAGGTTGTGACAGGACGGTGGACATTTATTTTGACTTACATTCTGACAACCCCACTATGATTAGTTTTGAGGCAGGGAACCCCATTATACAAGTAGGGGTAGTAAGGTCTTTTCTTTCCTTTCATCACTTTAATAAAAGTCTACAACCAAAAACATGCCACCTTTGTGTCAGACTTCTCCTTCGACACCCTTGCAACGAACATGAACACTCTTATATCGTGTGCTGGCGTCCCCAGGATAAGAAAAACCTCTGCAGAGAAAGTGAGCGAGACTTAGCCAATTTTTCAAAGTTTTGCCCTGGACATATATGCCCCAGACGGGAAAGACAGGGCCAGATTGGCCAGAGAAAGGTAACCAATCCTGGGGGATTTAAGCGCAACAGAGGAAGAAGGAAATGTCAGTTTTTCGGGTGAGGCCAGATTTGGAGGTGGAGAACGACCAAGAGATCAGCAGAGGCAAGGAGGGAACAGCGGCTTTTGGAGATGATTTGTGGAGCAGGCGATGCATTCGTAAAGGAGTAAATGTGGTTCTGCAGTTTGAGTGCGTGCATTTGCATGACAAGCGTGTTGATAAGGTAGTGTAAGGAGTGCCTTGGGAAGCAAATGTTTGTGTGAAAGAAGGGTGCTTGAGTAGTGGTTTAGAGGAAGGAGTAGTAGGGTGGAGGAGGCAGTCAGAGTGAGAGAGTGTAGTATAGAAGTGTAAGGAGGAGCAACATCTAAGGGAGGAGGCAGTATCTAGGAGGAGTGAGAACATCAGAGGCACAGAAGAGTGCAAGGAGGAATGAGACAGTAATTAGAATACAGTAGTGAAGGGAGAGGTGAAATTGAGCATGTTAGAGAAGGACTGAATCTATCAGAGTAATTGTAAGGCACTATCCAAACACCATTCGATAACAACTGGGTACAGAAGGGACAGCTAGTAAATCCCTGAGGGAGTCTAGACAGCCGGCTTTTAGGTCATCATCTAGTAAGCTTCAGACAGCACAGGTCAACCTTCAGTAGCATTAACCGGGGGTTACAGACACCTGGGTGAGGGAGTTGGTTTGACACTAGACGGGAGAGCAAAGGACAGACCTGGGGCTCACATAAATTCTTCTATACACATCTGAACCGTCCGAGAGACCTACATTGATTCTTCTGCCATCTGTGACATTCTTCAGATTATAAAGATGTCTCAAATCTAAGAATATTGTAAAGGTGTAAACGTTTCCCCTTGCCCTCAATTGTTCCAAACAAACAAAATGTGCCTTCGACACAGAACCCCTAATCTGATCATACCAGTCCCTCCAAGTGTATGCAAATGGTTTATCAAATATGATTGGGACAATCAGGGATGCCTGCATGATGAAATTCCGGGAATACAGCTAGTTCTCACCAAATAAATATTCCAGCTTTCAGCAGGCCCACAAAGTTACACACATTGTTTGGTATCCGAATAAACTAATTCCCCCTCTCTCCCAAATCAGGCTGATGAGTTTGGCCAGGTGAGGAACTGTTTATTTAATTGTGTCATGAGGTTATACATGCAGTGCTAATAAACAACCATATTGTAAGGTGAACGTGCGTGAGCAGGAAATAGAATTTCAGATTAGGGACACTAGTACCCTGCTTGCAGATCAAGTCAGAATCTCAAGCGATGCAAGATTGTTTGGAACTACATAGAACAGCAATATTAAGATCTTAGGGCAATGCCAATATGTCTTACCGAGTGGCGGGGAGTGAAAGGGTATGTGCTGGAAAGGTAGACACAAGCATTTTGCGAAAGATACACGGACAATGATCGAAGTGGACAATCAGATCCACTGTTCTACCACATCTTACAATCTGTCAAGAGATACAACATAGTTCTCTTGGGAAATCAGTGTTTTTATTAGTAGACATGACTATGCCTAGGCACTTATGCATATCGCTTAAATCGCAGTGCTCCCCACCCACTCAGGTTATCACCAGGGTTAAGAGTAAAAAGCCTTACATTTAGCACAGGTCCATCAACTCCATACATTTGTTTATATATCTTCCACTATAGAAGCTACATCTTGGGCTCAGCGTTTTCAATACAATATGTAAATAAATGTATGTTGAACGTATATAAATTACTCAACGTTGCTGGTATTCCATCAGATAAGACACTATCGGGTATTTGGCTGGGCCAAAGAGGAGAGGCGACAGAGGGAATTTCTGGCTTGCTGAAAGGAAAATATCTGGCTATGTTCTAGTCACGAGAACTACTGCTCTTGGATCAGAGTAGAACAGTCAGTCATGCTATAAATTTCGTACCTATGTCAGATGTGTTAAGCACTTCAAATAGAAAAACTTCCATTCCACAGAGTCAAAAGCAACCTATGGATCGTGACTGGAGATCACAAGTGGAGAGACGAGGAACAAACCCCACCTGATCACAAACGATTACAAAGAGCATTAGGGAGAGCATACATTGTGCAATAAGTTTGGCCTGTATTTTATTATCAGTATTTACTAATGAGAAGAGTCTTTAGGATGCAGCTATATTGGGTGGTTCATTAGGTTTAAGTAACACCGTCACTAGGGCAGTACAGATGGAAATGGGCACTTACATTCCGGTATGAAGGCTTCATACACTTAATAGCTGTAACAATTGCTGTCAAGTATTCTTTGTAGAATTTTGGCGTCAGGCAATCGATGACTGGGGCCGTACACTAGTGAAGGGAGTTTAGCATTTGCTGAATCTCGTCCACAGTAGGTGGTTCATTTAATAACATTCCCAGTTTTGATGCCAGCCATCTAAGTGCAATCTGATCAAGGAATTGAGACACGTCTGAAGGACTGGTCAAATTTTGAGAAATATTAAGTCATGTAGTACTCAAACATCTTGTTAATACTTTTGTCCTACTCAAGAAGAGAACCCATCTCATCCCCCAACCCTGCAATCCCACGTTTACACCTCTCCTGAGTGATCTCCATCAATATAGAGTCTAGTAGTTTGGGCAAAATACAAAAATGTGATTTCTCGGTTGGCCTCTTCTAGAATCTATCTTAGCCACAAAGCAAAGATGTATTTTGCTCTAGGTCTTTAGAGTGTTACCTATTGTCTTTAAAATACAACTTTCTTTGGAGATGCAAACCCCTCTGACCGACCTTAAATGCCTCCTGCAGTATGTAGGTGTCTGAGATTGAGACTACATTTGTTTAGAAGAATATCTCATCATCAATCATATTATGAAAGTTGGTAAGGGAATTCAGTTTGAACTGTTATATTCTGTAGTTTTTTAGAAAACAATGGAATCTGGGTTACAAGACAAACCACAGAATGATCAGACCGGATCCTAGGAAGATTAGTACATTCAAGGAAGGTACTAAGGATAGCTTATGGAACCATAATATAATCTAATAAATCCTGAAAAGGAACAAATGAACATACAAAGCATACAGACATTACCAAAAAGCAGGGTGGAAACGGTGCGATACATCTTGTGATGCATAACAATCTGCCAATTTGTTTCATTTAGTCAATGATTTTAAACTGACCCAGAGAGAACTGCCGGACCTGGCAAGATCTAATGACAGTGCACAGTGTATGCGTCCTCCCTCCCTCACCAAATGGTTTCATAGCCTATGCATTTATGGAGATTAGCCATTGAGTCAAACAATGCAGATGCGTTTAAATCTGAGAAGTGTACATGTACACCATCAATATTGCCTGCAACTAATACAAATCTACTATCCTTTGTCAGTGTCAGGATCCTACTCACCTGCTACTCAGTGTTGCTGCATGCAGATATTCTGTGAATGCAGCATGAATACCATGTTAGAAACAACAAATCTGTGCTGCATTCAGCTGCCAGCTTTTCAGCTATAAAATTGGAGGAAACTCATTCTGTGATCCATTCCAGGTTTTGGTTTCATCTAGCAGGAGCATTCTAGTATTCAAATACTTTCCAGAGGGCAGGGAGCTGAAGGAGGGAACTTAGTGGATCTCACCTGCCTCAAGCTACCCAAAGCTAGAGAGCTCTTGATCGATCTCAGCTGCGGCACATAGCTGGAGTAGTGAATGAAACTGCTCTCTGCTACCTCTAGTTGCAAAAAGCTCCACCCTGTGTGGCCATGAAGGGCTCGAATATTTGGCCTTGAACCAGTAGTGCAGCCAATCAACTGCCTTCTTTGAGAGTTCCTGCTTTGAGCTCCTGTGGCCAGAATTTTGAACATTTCCTCAAGGTCTTGAAGTGTATTCTTATTCATGCATGCTTGACGTGGCAGCATTGTGCAGTGTCCTGCCCATTCTGCCTTCCATTTCTCTGCATTTATGTATGCTGCCTTTCTTTTCCTTTGTATAGCAGTTTTTCTGTAAGTTCCCCTTGTTCTGCAAGTGCAGTTTCCTCTCCATTACCCTTGCAGGGCGGACAAATTGCTTGTTTGGCACTCGGTTTCCTGTTCACCAATTACACATTGACAGCAACCTTGTGTACTAAGCTTTCCTGTTGGACACACTCACTTTCCTCAGACTTGCATCCAAACTTAAGGGCCAGTGCTTCCACTCTGATAATACCACATACTTGCTGAGTTGGCCTCAACCTACTATCTTGTCCATAACTGGTGCTTGAGGTTCCGGATATTCTGGAACCCTGGGTTAGGGATCTGTTAATGATCAGATAAGGAAGGACTTCAACAGACTAAGTGGAGGCAATAGGAGCCTTCATTGCCTCTGTATACGTCCTTAGCTTGAACTTATGCAGAGTACAATAGTCTCTTCAGCACATCCAATCCAAGACTGCTGGGACGGTTGTTAAATTAAGAAGCTGCCATTGACTTTGTAAGGAACTCATGGTGGCAACAGTAAAGACAGACACGTGATCACAGTTCAAGGGCGTTTATTGAACTTTATAGTGGGTGCGAAAAGCGTCTAAACTACTCCTAAAGCAAAGACGGGAGCAAGCTACGACCATCAAATAATGCAGTCCTAGTAGTGTCTTGTCAAATAAAAAGGGTCTCTACTAAAAAAGGGCCTATATTAAAAAACCTATTGCCAATCCTTACCACTAAGTTACAAAAAAAGAGTGTGGGATAATGTTCACCAGAGGAGAAAGTGTTCACAAAATGATAAGTCAAGGTGGTATTTCAGGGTCTCCCTTCCCCACGTTTTTAGCATGGGACAAGGTGGGACTTCTGAGCACAGCACACTCCTGGACTCTGCAGCACGAGGCTCACAATTCCAGAACCTTCAGGGGTCAAAGACTCTTGCCTTAGACGCCTGATGGATCAAAACAACAAACAAAAGATCCTTGGGTAATCGTGTACCTTTGGGCGATTGCTCTTCGCCCCTGGAACCTCCCTCCGCCGGGCTCAGATCCTATTTGCAAAATGTGCCTCCCTCAGTTGGGTTCACTACAACAGCTCAAATATCACTCGTAACCTTCAGGAGCTTTTATGTCCATTTAAACAATCAACAGTGTGGACAACCATCAACTGGGTTTACTCTAGTCGACACTCTAGTCGACACACTGTTCCCGGGTGTATTATTCTTCACACCTGCTCGTAAACAGCAAAAACACAAACAAAGGTTCCTTCAGTACTCTTGTACCTTGGGCGATTGCTCTTCGCCCCTTGGATCTCCCTCCACTGGGCTCGGATCCTTCGTGCAACTTGGGCTTCTCTCCGTCGGATTCACTAGAGCCTTTGAAATGCAACTTGCAATATTCAACAACCTGTATCACAGTTCATGATTTTCTATTGCAGTTTGTGATTTGCTTCGTCTCAACAAAAAGTGTGGATTCCCTTTTTTTTAGCTTTCTTTCGGCATTCCTCTGTCTGGTTCACACTTGCCAAATATACAGTTCACTTTACTGTCTCAAGATGCGGGATTCACTTCCCTTCGCTTTCTCTTGGCAATGGGTCACAGACTTTCAAGTGTACAAGGGATTTGGCGTGACCCGTATAGGACCACTCCGACACCTCATGCCACCCTTTCTTAAAGCCTTCTGGTACTTGCAGTTTCTTATGAAAAAGGGGCCAGTGAGAGTCATTCGAATGAGCACTCCTGCGGCGCCTGACCACTCTGCAACTCGCCCTTCTTGGGTGTTCCCAAAATTCAAATACAGACATTACTTTGTTCTCAGGTTCTTGCGCTCATCTAATATTGCCACTTTCAACCTTGGGCTCAACACACATCGGTTTGTTATCAGCTTCCTCGGACTCACCGGCTGTGTTGAACCCATTGGCTTGTCTTGCCTTTGGAGTCGAGGACAGTACCACAGTAGCCAAAACGCCTACCTGCCTGTGCTATCAATGCGGGAGGCCCCAGTGCACCATTGACATCTGTTCCCCCACAAGCCAGCTATAACTCCTGGTCTTACGATTTCCCTCTCGGAGACTTTCAGGGTCTGAGTTGAAAAGGGCAAGGGCAGTTCCCCCTTCATCGTCCTTCCAGGACTCGCCGCCTTTCTCCTCTGTTTGAATTGCCGGTCCGGTATAGCTGTAGTCTTGTGCGTTCGGCCTTACTCGTAGTGTGGTCTTGAGGAGATGGTAAAGGGCCATC
Source organism: Ambystoma mexicanum (assembly GCF_040938575.1). Classification (NCBI taxonomy): domain Eukaryota; kingdom Metazoa; phylum Chordata; class Amphibia; order Caudata; family Ambystomatidae; genus Ambystoma; species Ambystoma mexicanum. The sequence goes on from NC_090932.1 coordinate 1,149,101,825, forward strand.
AGGTGTGTGTGATTATTGTCAATCGCCTGACTCTGCCTGCCTTGGTGTTGGGACATGTTAGGTAAACAGCTCTGGTGTTAGTCCGTTGTCTGTTAGGGTGTAAGAAAGTGTTTGTGCCGAAGAAGGGGTGGGAGGCGTAGAGCTTCTAAATATCCTACAGGGTAGGATGGGGAAAAGGTGTTACAAGGAAGGGGCTACCGCGTCTCAACCTTCGGCATCTCACTTCCTCTCCCCGAAGAACCCTCATGCAGGTGATCCTCCCCCACTAGTTCACCCCCAGGAACTGGATCCAACAGCGATGGCCGTGTCTTGGCCACCTGGATGACAGATCCCCAGGGATTAGTAAGTGAGACGGCTTCAGGTTTCTCACAACCCCAACAACTTTCTCTGATATCCCAAGAGGCCCTCATATCATACCGCAGTAGACCTCTTTTTGTGATGAATCCTCATTGCACAGTAGATTTCCTTGTCTTCCCTTTCTGTGTCTTTTCTTAGAGCCAGTACCTGCACCCGCAGATCCTACTAGATCAGAGTACTATGAATCCTTTTCGCTATATGCCAAGTTTTACCTCACAAAACCTCCTGAACCAGTAGAGCATTCCTTTGACCTCTGCTGCACTGCCCTGTGCTCGCTTGACTTCCAGGATGCTGAATAATAGGGAATTGTGGATGAATATGGCACCGCTGGCATAGGAGTTATAGGACTACCTGTAGTGCTGAATACTCCACATCCTGGCTGCAGAGAGATGTGGCCCAGTTGGGATCTTTTTTACTCTGTAAATGCTGTTTAGCATGCATTATGAGCTTGCGGAACGTTGTATCACTCATTACATCCTTGACATTCTATGACATACCATGTAACTCAGTACAAGGTATCATAGTTACAATAATGAAAATCTGTAACAGCAGTTGTCTTAGAGATAGCTCGAACAATAGTCCCAACCATTCTAGAGTGACTTTAACCAGGACAGAAATGCTGTCTTCGAACCAAGCTCCTGGGAAAGGCATTTTACAATCCTTTCAAAAGCAACCTTTAAAATAGGCGAAATCCATTTTGATTCAGTAGGGCATCCTGCCTCTATATGGAGTGAAGCATCAGTGAGTCACTTGACATCAATGCCAACTCATCCTGCATGGTCCGCTGGCACAGAGATTGGATGGACTAGTGGTGCTGCACGGGAGACTTCCCAGAGCCCATCCTCGGGAACAAACAGCAAAGGTTTGTGGGCTGAGATCAGATCAGGTGGTACAGGATCGCATTTCAATCGCTCGTACTGGTGTCGGTGCCAGAGCAGTGTGATTCCGCTGCATGGTGGACAGGACATACGGTCATCCACTGGAACCCTGCGATCTCCAATCTCAGCGATTTTCTGTTTTCATTATCATCGTTGTTGTCCAATGGACTATCGTCAGATGAGGGCGCTGGGCTGATTATTGCTGGGGACCTAAACTCTTATTGTTTAATGCCAGATAGTGCCAGTGGATTCAACGGTAATGCTAGATCTAATGGGAGGATCTGGGCGGAGTTCTTTCTGGGATGGAATTTGAATATGGCCAATGGCTGCATTTTCGGAGATACCCCGCCAGCACCCACTAGGAGAGCGGGTTTTGAAATGTCCATTATTTATTCTGTTTTTGTGTCAGCTGATTTATTCACCCAATGCAATCATTTTGAAGTTAAACTGACAGCACTCCATGATCATGATTGGTTAGTTCTTACCTTCAGTGTCGACCGATTGCATTTGGTTATGATGGTTTATCCAGCATTGATGGTGAACTCGGCGGGGTCCCGAATTTCAAAATTCGGGGTGAATGGGAAGGTTTTGAATAGGAAACTGCACTGTGTTCTGGAGGAAGGAGAGATCGGGCGGACGGAAGACCTTTAAAATCCCAAACTCTTCCAGGTGTTTTTGTGGTCATTCGATGCTCCTGTTCAAGTCACAGCTGCCAGGAGGAGTCCACATATTCATGATTATGACAAGGCCACTAGTATGCGGAAAAGGACCATGCGGAAGGAGATCCAATCTCTCATGAGAATCACACCCTCCTTCACGAGTTACCAACATAGCGTAAAGCCATCATGAATGCATCTAAAAGGGTGATCCAGAGAGAACAGATTTCAACGTCTTCAGAGGGATACAGAGGCCATGCTTGGATATCTGGGAGGCCAATCCTCACGTAACGTCTGGGAAGTGGTAAATCGGGCAGGGAAATCCCAGTCATCAATGCAGGTCAACGCTATTCCCGTAGTAGTTTGGCGGTCTCACTTTCTACATTTATACAGGAAAACTGAAAGTGACCAGTTTGAATGGGACAACCTGGTCTCTTGGAATATCAATCTTTCCCGGGGAATCATTGAGGATTTGATTAGGAAGATATCCTCCTTCAGAGCAGTGGGGCCTAACAGGTTGACAAATTCCATTATGATGGCAGATGCCCCGCTTTGGGCTGGGAGCACAGAGAGCTGCCAGATTCATGAGAAACAGCAATAGTTATCCCCATTTATGAAAAAGGGGACCGGGCCTCACCTCTTAATTACCGACCTACAGTTCTCTTGGTGCGGACATCAACATTTATACAGGCGCAGTACTCGGGGATCTAGGGGCCTGGGTTGAAGGAAAGGGCATTCTGCACAGACAGCAAATTGGTTTCAGGGAGGGGCCTCTCCACTTATTTGAATGGGTTTCTTGAGAATCTGGCCATTGGAAAAAATGGGTGAAGGGTGGTCCAATTCTTTATGGGGAACGGCTAGCTCTTTCCCTCGCCTTTGATACGATAATTCGAGGGCACCTCTGGAGTAAATTGCAGAGCTGGTGTATCCCACTGGGACTGATCACTATTTTGATCCATCTCCATGGTAATTCCAAAATCCTGGTATGCTTGGACGGGGATGGACACCTTTCACGGCCCATTATGACGGGTAGGGGAGTTAAGCAGGGGTGCAGATTGGCCCCCTGTCTTTTCAGCCTATACCTGGCGGATGTCAGTCGGGCTTTATCACCAAGTTCCCTGGCGAGCCCCAAGATTGGGTCCAGAAACATATTGTGGCTGTCATACATGGACGATGTAGTCATAATGGACAACACGCCCATGGGTTTGCAGGGGCAGCTGAACGCCGTCACTCAATAGGCAGAGGAAAATGAACTAACCATAAACCCTACTAAATCGAATGTAGTTCGATTTCATCAGCCAGGGAAGTGTGTTCCCAGATTCGCTTGGCATCTGAATGGAATATTGCTAACCGTGGCGCCAGAGGTTACATATCTGGGATTTGTACTTCCATCAAGCCCATCCATGGTCTCTTATGGAGAGAATGTATTGTGTGGTGGACCAGTTCTGTTCCCAAATGAAGAGACGGAGTCCACAGTATTGTAGGTTTTCCATACTCCCTTGGATCCGTTTTTACAGTAGTAAAGTAATTCCTAAAATCGTATACGGTCTGGAGATAGACCTCCCACTCCTGGGCCGTAGACTGGGTGAGGATTTACAAATGGAAAAGAGCACTGAACCTTCCACCATAGCTTCCAATGTCCAAACTGCGGTACGAGTCGGGTTCAACATCCTTGGCGGCCCACTTGGATTGCAGACTAATTCTACACTACAGGCACATATTAGTACCAGAGAAGGAATCTCTGTATGAAGATCTAGCCCTTCATCCACAGCTGGGGGCACCTTCTGTGTTGACCCAATTGAGGAAAATTGTGAATAAGATCTTATCCAATATTATTAAGGGAGAATGTAATGGTAAACCCAGTGGGTGTTAAAGCAATATTGAACCATGACTGGGCCTGTACTGTAGATATAATGCGATCCTCAGTTATTGCTGCCTCCCATTCAATTAAGGATAAGCCTAGAGGCTCTCTTCCGGCTTATCTCTCCCAGATTCCTAACTCCAGGTGGAGAACAAAAGGTTTAGGATGAATGTTATACCAACCAGGGACATAAGGGGGATCCGGGCAAGAACTAAAGGGGTGCAGGGGACCCCTGGGTGTAGTCTACACAGTTCTCAACAAGTGCAATCCCTGAGCCACATTCTCATTCAATATAGTGCGATCCAAAGCCTTCGAATAAAGCACTTTTTTCATTTTGTGTTGAACGAGGATTGGCATACATCTCTGCCATTTTGGGAGAGATTGGCCCTGGGGCACGAACTAAATGTGGTACTGGGGGTATTAAGATTTTTATATGTTTTAGGTTTTGTAAAATTGTAATGTAGGTTTTATATTGTCTGTGAAGAATCAGGTCAATTCATTAATTGTGGGAATCATGAGTCTTCATACCGGTTCTTCATTCTTCTCCGTGTGTTTTTTTTTCTTTTCCGTTCCCTTTCTTCTATGTACTCCGCAACTGTGGACGGTTGGTTGGAGGCTTAGAATGTATTGGGGGAATGAAACATTAACGTATAATGAGATAATGAATTATGAGTGTTTGTTTTGTTTCCTTGTTTCTGTTTCTTTTCCTTTCTCTTCTGTTATTGTTTAAGTATTATGTATTTGTGAAAAGTCTTCAGACTACAACACAATAAAAAAAACAAGTGTCTTCGGATACTTGTGATTGAAAGGGCCTATCATGAACCCTAGGTGGTCTAAACAGTTAGGAAGGGATCTCACCCCCTCTGAAAACGTTTTTGATGATTCAGACTCTGGAAAAGTAATAGTGTCAAGACTATACAAAGCCCTAATTACCACTGATGTGGTGGAGAGGTAGGGGTTTAAAGTGTATTGGGACAGGGTGGCAGGGGAAGAAATGATGTGCTTAATCTGGGACAATATCTACAAGATCACCTTTCACTGAAACCTGCCCATGGTGGCGATGGAACACAATTTTAAAATATTACATGGTTGGCACAGAGACCCACTGAAACTACCCAAAATGTATAGGGGAGTTTCCTCAATATGTCCCCAGATGCTGGCACATGGGCTCACCAAGTCATTTACGGTGAGAATGCCCTAGAAGATCTACTGGGCAGAACCTTAAAGTTGGATAAAGAAGGTTACAGGAGTAGGGTTGAAAATGGATCGCCTACAAATGCTCTTGTGAATTCCCTCCAGAGTCAGGAGGTATATCGGTACACTCAGATGTGGGAAGCCATGCAGAGGGCAGGGAGATTAGCGATGGCCCAAAAATAGAAGAACCACCTGGTCCCGGATAAAAAGGAATGGCTACACAAGGTTTGTGACATATTCACCATGGAAAAATTGAGATATTTGGTGCACAATGTCCCAGGCTCCTTTAATGGGGAATATAGAGGCCATTTATGCAGAGGTGTTGCTACGGGGGCTAAGGGGGCTATAGCCCTGGGTCTTTTGGTTGTAGCCCCTGATAGAAGCTCTAGGGCTACAACCAAAAGGCTAGCTAGCCCGAGTCCCGACGGTCCTGACATTAGCATAGCCCCGGATCTTTTCCATGTGTAGCAACACCCCTGCATTTATGAGCAGGTGAGGGTAAAGTTTGTCCTATTTGGGGGACGGAGAGCCATCAGTGAGATCAGGTAGAGTAAGTAGGGGGGAAGGAGCCTGGAAAGCCACCAGTCTCGATAATGTCCTCACACTCTATTGGATGTAGAACTGAGGGTCACTCTGTGGGGAGTGGAAGGTCCACGCAAGCCTATGGGGCGTCTCACAATGAAGATAGTGGACCTTAAGGTCATCAGGATTCCGACTTGGGCATCCCTGAAGAAACCAACTGTTAACTCGTACTCACCTGCAGGTAAATGAAAGAATTGTCAGGAAGGGAGGAGGGGCAGGGGTGTTAAAAGTTCTCGTTTTGTATTACGGTTAAATGTCTTGTGGCTTGATGATCTTATTAAAATATATATTTTTAAAGTGTCTGCATACTTTTTCTGACCTGCCACAGCATTCACAGGAGACTACGGTGCAAAAAAGTAGTACAATGAAGGACCCAGTGGAGGGTGATCCAGCAATTGGTGTTGAGGTCCAAGCAGACAGCCTCAGACGCAACGCTTCCTGATGAGTCCATTCATTTTGAGGCAGAAATCCTCAATGTCACACTTCCATAGTAACTTCTGATACATTCTGGAAAATCTTGAGCCCTATTAATCACCAGAATGGGCATCGGTCATCAATAGACTTTGCACCCTCCACCAGTCCAGGCAGCCATGGAAAGAGATCATACATACATGCTGAAATCACAATCAGAGCACCAGGGACCTAGTGAAAACCCAAGATAAAGGGAACCAGATCCATTCTTTTAATCTCCCTGCCAAGTGAAAAACCACAGAGCGTGCCTAGTCTCAACTTTACCCTTCTAGACCACTTTGCTACTGTTCCCAGAATACGGCTCTGGTTTTCTGAAATCCAGTTAATTTTTTCCAATTACACCTTTTTCATATGGAATCGTAAACACAGTCTTTATCACTGCGTACTGCTGCAGACCTTTGTACCCAACGCCCAGTCCAGACATAAAATCTCAGCAACAGCCCAGCGTTCCTTGCAGAGTGTAATACAACTCTCCTTCAACACAGGGCTGTATACACTAGGAACTTGAGAGGGATCAAGCCTGCCCATGGTTTTGCCTCCCTCTGTGCCCCACCCAGCACCAAATACCACATGTGAGGGCTTGGCTTGCACTGTTTGTGGGAATGTGCCAAAATGCTTCACTGCAAACATGAAACAGTAGAAATAAACACTTTCCTCTCCAGCTACTGAATTGGTTTTAATTTGCAAAGCATTTATAAAGGTTTTAAAATTCACACAGATGGAAGGTGACACATTTATGGCAGTTACTGTAAACCATTTTTCAAACCTTTTGTGAACAATTTGCAAAGAGAAGTGGCATCAATTTTAAAAGCAAATACACTTGGCACATGTAACTTGCATCATGAAAACAGCACTTTTCTCACACAAGAAATTAAGCAAGTTTACCTAATTTCTAAACTCAATTATGAGGGTAACGTCTATATTTCCTTTGGTGATCGTAGATTTCCTTCTGTGATCGTAAATATATAAACCATGTCGCAGAACTTAAGATGCCCGCCTCAAAAACTGCCCACAAGTCATCATTTCTGAATGTTAGGGAAAATTCTCTTATAAGGCTAATTTCCCAAACCTAGTGAGTCCCCCAGCAGCTTTGCTGGATTTTTTTTTTTTTTTTTCTCCTGCTAAGAGTGAGACTCTTTTACTCCCACTCTTAGACATGATTTGAGGTATGTCCTTGACTTGTTATGTGCTTATGGGCTTTCTTTTTTACTCCATAGGGTATCATCTGTTTTTCTGTATGTGTGGTACACAGCATCCTCAGTGCAGTACCGCAGGGGTGTCACAGTGACCCCCAACCATAGACTCCATACCCTGGGACTGACTACTGTCCCCCAGGGCATGTAAAGTCACCATTGGTTTACTAGTCCGAAATTGTGAAAAGAACCAGTACAAACCATCATATTGTGTAAGTACTGGTAAGGGCTAATTGGAATGCCCCTGGGTCTGTTTTCGAGGGGGCACTGTCCCGTCCCCCCTCGTCGAGTTTCTGGCTGGTGGTAGTGGTTACCACGTGAAATATTCCTGCCGAATATTCTCTATGGGATTTTCCCATTGATTTTAAACGCACCACTTTTTGGTGCAATGTTAAAGATACCGGCGGTTTATTTATTTAATATTACATCACCGGTTGGGTCTTTTTGCCAGAACTCTATTCTAAAATGGCGTTTGTGTCTGTCTCTGTAACTGTCTCTGTAACTCTGACCAAGGTCGAGCCCTTTGTTCCACTATTTTGGCAGGCCACTCTGTCTGGGTTCCACAGGAAGGGTGGAGGGGGGAATTGGCACCCTGGGCTGCATTGCCTTAGCAACCCAAGTCGCACTGTACTCCGATTGGCCTAGTGGTGAGTCGCCCGGCTCACCACTTAGCATGTGTGATTGACCGCTAGGCTGATGAATGGGGGTTTTTCTGCATAAAAGCAGGGCCTTTGGGACTGGAACTTCAGAAGTCGCCATAGGACCTAAGAATCCGAAGAGGGAAGAAGCTGAGCCACCTGCAGCAACCGGCAACACCACCGGTGAAGCCATGCTGCAACAAACTCACCACTTTTCCAACGACAAGAGAAGATCTTCTGCTGGAGAGTCTTCTCCCTTTGAGCTGGTAGGACTAACCAGTTCGCCCTTTTTTTCACTTCCAAAGACGTCACTTGGTCGAATCGCCCGTGCCAAGCACCCCGGCGGCCGGATAGCCAAACTCGCCACTTTTGACCGCGAATAAAAGAACCACACCTTTTAAATCGGGAACTCCGCAGCTGGTTTCATCCCTGTGCAGTGCAACGACTCCACGTTTCCTCCTCGACGAGAACTTCTCTTCCCCTGGTCGGAACCACAACCACTGCCAGGAACAACTGCCCCCGCTGGAGCTTCCTTTCTCTTTAAGGTACTGTGTCCTGCCTGGCCTCCCTTTCTACAGATTGCAAAAGGTGACCCTTAAATCCTTGGCTTCTAAACTGGGTTGGCTCCAGGCCTTCTAACTATATCTTTTGACTCACCCCAACCTCGTTTGAACACTCGGCAAAGACTTGCAGTGCACTTTAAACCGTGTGATCCTGGACACATTTCGCTTGGCTCCATTTAAAGTGGGCCTGGCCTATGAACTTTGGGGTGCCATCTAGGTTAAGCGCTCACTTCTGTCTTAACAAATAGTTGTGCTTTAACCCTGACTTGTCTGATAGTTATCAAGGGGGGTGTGTGTATACTTACCCGACTGTGTTTTTGATTAGTTTTCATTGCGAGTGCTAGTGTATTACCTAAAGTGTGTTTTAAATAAATAACTATATACTTTTTATACAAAGCTCTGGTCAGTGTTTGTTTGCTCTACTGTGTTTTGACCCTATTGTGTATACTCTGCATACTGCCCTACTCTTCTTGAGAGAAGTCTGACTGCTCAGCCACAGCTACCAGGTCAATCTGGGTTGTGCAGACTGCTGCCAATTGGGTTTACTGCTGCTCCTGTAGTCTTAATCTTTTTGCAGTGTTCCCTAAGGGAACTGCACATGGTTTATGAATTAGCCCTAAAATCTGTATTTATATTTATGTAGGACATGGAATTTCAAAGAGAAACACGTACATAGTTGCATACAATAGTCAAACCATTCTCACAATTTAGGTGCCTTACAATACAATACTAGCAATAGACAATGACCCAGGTGATGCAAGGGGCAAGTTAGGACATAAACTGGGTATTATGCACATCAACATGGGACAAGGAAGAACATATAAAAGGAGATGTCAAAACATATTATGGTGGACACTGCTATCTCCTCACACTTCTGTTCCAGCAAGAGAAGAACTTAGGGCAGTTCCCAGGTCCGACAGTTGGGTCATTGGTGACAAGCCAATGGGGATGGTTTCCTGGGCAGTGGAAATAAAGCTGCAGAGAATGAGGATGGAGGGGATTGGGTTTCAAGTGTTGATATCTCGACGCTCGCCTTGTTGTGGATTATTGGGTTGCTTACCGTTTCTTGGGGTCGTTTGCTTTCAACCAGACGAGGGGCTTCTGGTTTCTCACCATGCCGTGGGGTAATGCCGGTTCTCTCTGCCCTCCTCCCGGGAACAGCACGTACCTTCTGTGTCATGGTGGCGTTAGCCGGAGGCAGGCTCTTCGGCTCTCATAGAGCTGTGGTTCAGCTTCTGCCAGCATTCCTTGCGTCGGTTCATCGTGTCTGCCTCCTCTTCGGCCGTAGGCTCGTCTCGGCCCTGTGCACTGCAGACACCGATCCACTGCTTCTGGTCTGGGTGGTACTCCAGACCAGTCTTGAGCTAGCAGCATTCCACAGGCTCCTTGCCTCCTCTGCATCACACGTCTGCTGGGCTAAGCTACCGCATGCGTCTGCCCTCCAGGAGGAGGACCCATCTTGCAACTCGCCCTGCGGGACATCCTCTTCCTTATTACCCTCTGGTGTTGTTCCTGTGGTGTCTTTACTGCTCAATTTGATCCGTTGGTTCTGCGTTTCTCTGAGCAAGCATCTGATAAAAGGGTCAGAAACCACACCAGTCACTTCTAAAGGTTCATATGTACAATTATCGCACACCCTCACGCTCTTCATCTCCAAATCTGCCAACACTGCTAAACGCCTAATCTCGTCCTCTTCTCAATGGCCTTTGCAGTTCTGCTTTTTCACCTCTCGACAAAATCCTCACCTTTGATGTCCGTACACTCTTCAACATTCCCCGCTTTCCCTCCCCCTCCCCAGCACACTGTCAGTTAGGCTAGTTATCTATGAGACAGAGGGCAAAGTATGAACTCCTTCTCATATTCTTCAAAACTATACAGACTTGCCCGACCCTACCTCTCGTCCCATCTCAATCCCTACTCTCCCCCTCCAATTATCCTCGGCTTACCTCTTTGCCACCTCTCTCATGCCCCTTCCGCTTTCACTCTCCTAGCTCCCTTACTATGGAATTATCTTCATCTCATTCTCTGCGCTACTCCAACTATCACTATTTAAATCCAACTTTCTACCTCTCCTCCTTTTTGAAGAACCACTTTCACAGCATTCTATGTCACCACATCTCCCTGTTCTCCTCCCATCCCAACTTTCTACGATAACCCCCACGGCACAAATCCCTCAACCCATCATCCTAAACTTAGCACTGTCCCATTACTAGATCATGCTCTACTCTCCATGTCCCTGGTTCAGGTGTCTACCTTCCATGCATCATCTGTTCTTAAATCAGCATCCTCTCACTGGTCCTCAGCTCTAATCAATGTTAAAAATGTTGTTGCCATTTTTGTGCCAGAAGAACAAGTTACTTACCTGTGGTAACGTTCTTTCGACTGGATGTTCCTCCCACATATTCCTCATCTTTGTTATTCGACATCCAGCTTCAGCACTGGTTGGTTTCAGTTCTGTTTTTCATACAGTAGAAACTAACCACATAAGCACGGGTTAGACCGTACTAAGCTCTGAAGGCGCTAAAGCTGTAATAGCATGGGAAATTCTACTGTGGTGTAGGCTGGGAGGGCGATGAGGAATACGTGGGAGGAACATCCAGTTGAAAGAACGTTACCAGGGGTAAGTAACTTGGTTTGTTTTGGTGGTGGGGAGGTCCCAATCCTTGTATACCAGCCTCAGAAACCATGCATGAAGGCGGTGTGTCTTGACCTCTTGATGGAGAACTCTACCCTCCTCTCGCAACAGAAGGTCCTCTTTTAGTGGAAGACATATTGGAGGGAAGATGGACATGTCCAGAAGGTCCGGGTACCACATCCTTCTGGCCCAATCCAGGGCAATTAGGATCATGTGTTTCCCGAACATTCTCAACCTCTTGATCACGTGAGGAATGACAGGGACTGGAGGAAACGCATACAGGAGTGGAAATCCCCAGTCCATCACAAACGTGTCTCCTAGAGCTCCTCTTGGAGGAAATTCCCTGGAACAGTAAGTTCACACTACCGGTTGACACTGGTCGCGAACAGATCCACTTGTGGGGTTCCCCAAAGGGTGAAGAACTCTTGAAGGACTTCCTGAGCTAGCTCCCACTTATGAGAGACTGCTCTGCCTGCTCAGAGCGGCCGCCACTGTGTTCTCCTCTCTGCTAGGTGAACTACTGATAGGGAGATTCCTTCTTGCATTGCCTCTCTGCACAGTGGTAGTGACCCTACACCTCCTCTCGTGTTGAGGTAGTACATGGCCACTGTGTTGTCTGTCATTATCAGGCCATTCTTTCAACGTACAGAGGGTAGAAAGGCCTTCAGCGCTAGTCTGATTGCCCTCAGCTGCAAAAGATTAATGTGTAGTTTGGACTCCGATGGAGAGCAACAACTGCCGATTTTCAGATCGTTGGCGTGGGCTCCCCACCCCGTGAGGCGTCAGTCACTACTGTTATCCCCGGCCATGGTTGCCAAAAAGGTTCTCCCTTCAGCATGATGTCCTTGTAGGTCCACCACAGAACATCCTGTGAGACTCTACTTGGAACCTGAAGTAGCCCTGACATGTTGCCTGAGAAATGAAACCATTGTGTCCCGAGAGCCCATTGAAGGGAATCTCATTCTCAGGCGAGCCTCTGCACCAGAAATATGCACGATGCAATGAGGCCAAGCAGCCTAAAAAAAAACAAGTCCGGGAGACAGGGCAGTCTGAAATTTGGAGACCATCTGCAGAATGTCTTGAGCCCTCAACTCGGGTGGCAAGCTCTTTCCCAAGGATGTATCCAGTACAGCCTCAATGAACTGGAGATTTTGAGAAGGTGTCATATGTGACTTCTTGTAATTGAGGGAGAAGCCCAGTCTGTGAAGAGAGTGGAAGGTGACATTGAGATGATCCAGAACTTGTTCGGGAGAACGCGCCCTGATCAGCCAAACGTCCAGATATGGGTAGATGCGAATCCCCCCTCTCCTGAGACTCACTGACACCACCGCCATCAGCTTGGCGAAAACCCTTGGGCGGAGGTTAACCCGAAAAGCAGAACTCAAAACTGATCATGAGAATTGCCAACTGTGAACCTCAGGTACTTTCTGTGCTTGAGATTGACTGGCAGATGAAAGTAAGCATCCTGAAGGTCCAAATACACCATCAAATCCTGCAGTTGCAGGGCCTGTAGGATCTGAGAAAGTATGACCATCTTGAATCTGGCCTTCCTGAGGAACTTGTTCAAGTATCTCAAATCCAAGATGGGTCTCAGTCCTCCGTCTTTCTTGAGTATTAGGAAATATAGAGAGTAGTATCCCTTGTAACTGTCATGATCACAGGACCGTTCCATAGGACTTCCCCCAAAAGGTCTTGGGCTGCTGTGTATCATTCCTGGGCTATGAGCAGGGAGAACCCAGTGGCCAATTGTGATTCAGACTATCCCGCTTTACTCAACATGGCCACCAGGCGGCCGTCCCTGAATCCTGCGGAGCATTCCAGTAGTACAGGCTCCGCGAGTATTTAAGCCCCTCTCCTCGGTGGAGCTGCGCTTCGCGTCCTTTTGCTGTTAGGGGACGCTTACCTCAGCTTGTTTCTGACAGGAATTTCTTGCCCTTAGTTTTCCCTTTTGTCATTGAAAATTCCTGTACCTGTGTCACTCTCAGTTCACATTCGTTGTAGATTTCCTAGTTCCCACTTGAATTCCATCAGTTCACAGTTTCTGAGTTTCCGGTGAGGAGGAGCGTTCTTCTGTCAGTAATTAACAGGAGAAGCTGTCCGTGTTGTTTCTTCTCACCGCAAGTAAAGCTTCTTGTGAAACATAATTTGGGCATCTAGTTTTCTCGTTAGCCCGTTTGGTTGGTAAGCAAGCTTTAGTCGCTTGTGTCACTAGGAATTTACTGTGGCTGCGGTATAGCACTTTAATTGTTTATTCCGTAGTTGGGCAGTCTAATCACAGCAGTTTTTTGTTTCACATGGTTTGTTCACACACACGTAGGAACATACACCTTGTTGGTTCCCCGAGTCCCTCTGGTGTTATTGGAGGAAAATAATAGGCTTGGTGCATTGCCCGATAGAGGTGTCTGGTTCACATTGTGTGTATGAGCAACGCACTCTCTAGTAAATGACATTCCCTTCAGATTTGGAGTGATTTTCTCCTCATGTTCTTGGCACCCAGCGTCTCTCAGTCATTGAACCTTTTCCAGCATACAACTTACCTCCTGAGGCATTAGTACTCCCGTAGCCCTTCTATTCGAGTTGGTTCCTTTTCCCGCTCTCATTCAATCCCATCTTCAGGACTTGTGCCCCTGCACAGATGCAGGACGGATAGCTCATCAAAACATAATAAGAGGTGAGAAGGCGAACTCAATGGGAAGGAGCGTTGGTTGGTGAGGAGACAATTCTCAAGTTATCTTAGATTCCATTGTTGACTGGTTGTTCAATTCCACAGATTCTCAACTCATAGAACTCTAAACAGGGAAGTAGTGAGAGAACCACGCACCCCGAGAAGAGTAGTAGAGTTGTTCCCGCGGAGCCTAAGGTAAGCATTACAGTACCTCTCAGCTACAGGAACTGGTTCTATAGCACCTTTCTCTAGCAGGGTCAAAATTTACTGCACAGGGAGCGGATCTAGAACTCTCAAAGAGTGGCTCCCTGGTGGATGACTCTGAGGTCTCTGAATGAAGGGGAGGCAGTAACATTGGACTATGGTTTCCAATGCACAAGCACCCAAAGTAATAATTCTTCTTTCAGATTCTGAGACAGTCTGCCTCCCACTGGCGTTTTGTGACTCAAGACCTCAGAGGTTTTGAAGCGGCTGATGCAGTGGCTGTTGGTAAGAATGCCACTGCTTGAGCGGGCTTTACACCTCTCCCTCATCCACCACGAGGGAATCTGCTTTGGCCTCTCTCACTAGCCATTCCTCTCGCTCTTCCAATTGAGGAGTAGTAGCAAAAAGATCTACCCCTCCAAAGCTGTCCACTGGAGTAAAAGGGCTTAGGCTGCCTAATAGCGGCACCCAAGGATTTGTCTGCCGCCTTCAAGGTCTGCAACTTCAAGGCTTTAGGCAGCCTTGTTGCCAAAAAGCTATGACCAATCAAAAGGCCATGTTAAGGAGTCTTAACTGCCCATCCAGCGCAAATCCCGACTTCCTCAACCATGCAAATCTGCGTATTACGGTGCTGGTTGCCATGGCTCTGCTGATGATGTCGGCAGAATCCAGACCAGACTGAAGGGACTTGCACATGGCTTCTTTGCTGTCTCTAACAATAGCCAAGAACCAGTCTCTTTCTTCCCCCTCGGAATGTGCTCTGCCGCCATGGAAAAACAGTTCCGAAGAGTGAATGAGAATTTTGCTAGGGCACATGTAGAGTTGGATGATTTAAGAGCGATGCTCCCTGCAGAAAATACCTTCCTTGCCCATGCATCAACTCTCTTGTCGTCCCTATCTGGAGGGATAGTTGGATAAGCTGACTGCTTTGAAGTTGCGGTAGCTGCCTGTACCACCAGACTCTCTGGAACGGGGTATTTTGTTAAGTATTTGGGGTTCCTACTAGATGGGCAGTATTTTGTTTGGAAGGTTTTTGTTTACTGCCGGATTAGACTCTGGCATTTCCCAATTTGCTGCCACCCTTTTTTGGAGAGCGATGTAAAATGGTAAACTGGGAACCATTTGCAGACCCTTATCAAGCATGTCAGTTAGATCATCCTGCTCATAGGCAAGGGTAGGCCTACTCCACTCCAAGTAGTCTAAAACTTTAGACATTAATTGTCTATATGGTGCACTTCATGCTAACCAGCTTCAGGTCTACCAAATTCTAGCTCTGGTGAGGTGTCTACCCCACTGGCTGTTTGCAAATTGTCAGAAAGATCTTGTAATCTAGACTCATCAGAAATCGGGCACATTTGGTGTATCATATTGAAGGCCAAATGGCGCATCATTATCTGATGTCTCATTTTCCTCATGAATTGAGGTGAGAGATGAAGTAATCCTTCCTTGGTAAAGGAATATATGTTTTGTCTGGAATAGGCATCAAAGGCTTAAGAAATTGTGAACTCTACGCTCGAGGAGTCGTCGAAACCTTTTTAGACTTCAATGGCGTCGATGGTGCCATTGGTTTAAATGGCGCAGCCAGTGTCGATGGCATCGATGGCGCAGGTGCCACCGGTGTCGAGGGCGCAGCTGCCATCAACGATCTCGATCTTGACTTATACTTCGACCTATGGCTTGAAGGATCCTTAGATGATTTCTCATCTCGTCGAGGCCTCGACAGCTCTCGATGAGGATCTGGCCTTCGTCACAGGCTCGAGGGCATGCAGGATTTGGCTTGAGCCCTTTCCTTACCGGATTCTGATTTTTCCTCTCAAAATATTTTCAGCATTTATTACCTAAATGCTTCCCATCCAGCAGTGTGGAGGATTTTGTGGGACAAGATACTCTCTCAAGATACTCTCTCAGGGGATGTGTCTGACGACAAAGTCAAAGAAGGCAACCTGCGGTGCCTGTTTTTCGATTTCCCTGACGACGATGAGGGGTGGTGGGAGCCACTCCTCGATCTGGATCTTTTAACCTTCTTCCTTCGAGGAGAGTCGCCTCTCAGCTCGTCCAAAGGTTTTTTTCGACAGGGTAATCAATGGTGATTTTGGGGGGTTTTAAACTAACGCCAATTTCCCCTTTTGCTCCTTCAGAGCCTTTCCGGTCAAAGACTGGCATTTGGAACAGGCGGAGGTCTTGTGCTCCACACCGAGACCCCACAGACATACTCCATGTGGGTCAGTTAGCGACATTTTTGAGTCGCAGTCTCCACACCTCTTGAACCCGGTCTTCAGGGTAAAAGGTGTTGATGAAGAAGACATTTTCACAATTAGAACTAAAGCAGCGTACCGTGTTTCTCGAAGCCCAAGTGTACTCGGAAAAACAGAACTGAACCCAACGGGCACTGGGCATGCTATATATACCTGCAATAACATTATTCTCAAGACACATCAAGTTGACAGCATCGGCACACAGCGTCCTCTGTCGAAAAAAGAATGCTGAAGCTCGATATCGAGTACGAAAGATGAGGAATACGTAGGAGGACACAATCCATTTGAAATGCATTGCTTTCCTTGTAATGTCCATAATTAAATACATGTATGTGTCAATCACCATGTAGGCAAAGAAACACACAACTTTTCACAGGAGGCAGGATGAATAAAAGCCCTTTGAGGATTTACTGTCCGCTAAGCTTGAGTCATCCCCAGTGGAATCCTGGTAGCCATGTCCTCTAGGGGGTGTTAAGCTTAGTGGGCTCACTGCCCAAGTGCCCAAGAGGGTGGCTCTTGGAGATAAGGGACAAATTCCCTGGTTTCGTCACAGGACAGATTACTACTTTTGGGTAATAAATCCCCCCTTGCTCATATATAATGCTTAAAGAACAAGTACCTGTGAAACAGGCAGCATTTACACAAATCTATCAATATTATTTTGGTTTGAAAGTTACAGGTGTTTCTATACTAAAATGTTCTTGCGGCAATCTTACATTTTTCTGCTGCATTTGTATCAATACAGTCAGTGTTTTCCTAATGCTTGTTTTTGTATGGTAAATGCTGTGTCGCTTTCAATGCCAGTTTGTGATGATAAGCCATGTGTGTTACAGTGACATGTGTGCTTCCTGTAATTGTAACTTTTGTTTCCATGTTGACGGTCAGTTTCTAGCTCTGGGGATTGCGAACAATTCTACTTTGACCTCCTAATTCCTTCAATTTGTAATTTCTAGGAATATTGCATTAGATCACATGCTCAGTGTGCATGTACAAATACATGAATACATTAATTTTCAGGAATAATGCAACTACCTTAGGGCTTGACGGCTATGATTCTCAATATTTAGGTTTACATACACAACTTCATAACAAGGACTTTGTGTCTGTGGTATAAATTGGAGCCCACAATTTCAAATTACCCATAACGAAATAATTGTGCATATGCAAAACCCAATCAATACAAAAACCAAACATTTGAACAATCTTTTCCTACATGAAAGCATTCAGGAAACCTCACCAAGTTTACATAAATGTTTTGAATATACCAGAGCAGTTGGTTGCAGTCGAATTTTTCTGAACTTTTGTTTACCAGGACAAAAAAAAAAAGTAGAAAACGTATTCTTTTTATTTTTCTTTATTGCGTATTTAATTATCAAACCTTACAAAATTTAACAATAAAAGCAAAAATGAAAAACTAGAAACAAAGAAAATATTCAACAATTCCTTCATCACTAAAAACAGTTAATAATTTAGCATCCATTTAAAATCATAACTGTTGCGAAATATAGAACCAATTCTAAAAAATAAAATCCATAAGACTCGTCCCAACTTGCAGTTCTAAGAATAAAACAGACAATATCGTGGGTAGGCAGCTTTTATCCATGCTTTCCAATTTCTAAGAAGATCTCTTGTAAAAAGGCAATGACCGCTACAATGATCGACACGGGTTTACCTTCCAATATACTAGACGATAGAATTTCCGTTATTACACCCGAGATGGAGTGTACACATTTTCCTAAGTAGAGGATTCTCCTCTGGGTAAAACATGGACATTTCATCATTAAATGATAAAGTGTCTCCAAGTGCCCAGCCTTACATAACCTACATATACAGTCACTCCTGGGTATTCCTGACATAGTCCCCACCACCTCCAATGTAAGGAGGCAATTGAAACAAAAGCTCATGCATCAGGCACAGATTTCTTCTGAGGAGGACCTGCCGAAGATACTTTCTAAATCCGCTCTGGATCCTATATCGGAATAACCAATTCTTATACAATTTCCATCTCAACAAATCTCCTTTGTCCTCAATCTTATCACAAAGCCTCATCTCCACTTTCACTACAGACAGATCATCAGGACTATTTGCCTCCCGCAAATGCCCCTTACAGAGTTTAATTTTCATATGGGCAATGTAATGTCACCTTAAGTATGGTAGGGCTACAGCGAGGAACAAGTTACTTACCTGTAACTGTTGTTCTCCAGCATGGGTCTGGCATGGATTCACATGCTCATGAATAAAGAATACATAGCAGTACACACATGCACAACCACGGGAGGTGGCAAAGGCTCAACATTAAGCATTACATCAAACTCAACATTAAGCAATTCTTACCTCCTCACCAGGCTCACCTTAGGCGAACAGATTGCGCAGCACTGCTTGGCCGACCCTGGACTCCTCCCTGGAATCCCGATCGACGCAGTAGAATTTTGTGAAGGTGTGCGTCGACCTCCACGTAGCAGCCCTGCCGATGTCCAGCAAGGGCACACCAGATAGGAACGCTGTGGTAGCTGCGATCGCTCTGCTGGAATGGGCTCTCGGACGGCCAGGCAGCGGTCGGTTTGCCAACCGATGACGTACATGATACAGCCGGAGAGCCATCTGGAAATGGAGGCCTTTGAGAGAGCCTTCCCCTGATTGACAGGTTCAAAGTTCACAAAAAGTTGTGACGTCTTCCGAAAACACTTTGTGCGGCCCACGTAAAACTTCAGCGCTCTAGCCACATCCAGCGAGTGCAAAGTCCTTTCGGCCGGCGACGAAGGCGACGGGAAGAAAACAGGCAACACCAAGGGTTCGTTGAGGTGGAAGTCCGACGGCACCTTGGGCATGAAGGAGGGGTGCGTCCTGAGCACTACCCTCGTGTCGTGAAAAGTCAAGTACGGGGGCTTGCAGGAAAGGGCCTGGATCTCTCCCACCCTTCGTGCGGAGGTGATGGCCACAAGAAATGCTGTTTTCCATGACAAGAACTTCAACGGAGCCAAGTGCAGAGGCTCGAACGGAGGTCCCATGAGCTTGGTCAGCACCACGTTGAGCTCCCACGCCGGGGCCGGAGCCTTCACCGGCGGGAACGATCTGAACAGTCCCTTCATGAATTCTTTCAACAGACGATGAGACCACAAAGACGTCCGCCCCGTGGTTCTGGTGTATCGGGAGATCATCAAGATTCATCTTGCTGCGGACGTGTGCGCCAGTCCAGCCTTGGCCAGCGTCAGAAGGTACGGCAGTACTTGGGGAGCCGTAATCCGTAGAGGGTTAATCTTCTGTGCGTGGCACCAGACAGAGAACCTCTTCCATTTGTGTCCATAGCATTTAAGAGTTGAGGACGCCCTGGCCTTCGCAAGAACCTCTCTGCAGTCGGCCGGTATGTCGTATCCTCCAAACTCTAACGCTGCAGGAGCCAGGCCTGAAAGTTCAGCGACTTCGGGTCATGATGGGGGATGGCGCCTCCTTCCCTGGAGAGAAGATCCGCGTCCACTGGCAGCTTGATTGACGGGGACGCTGACAAGTCCAGAAGGTCCGGGAACCATATCTGCCTCGGCCACGCAGGTGCGACGAGGATCATCCTGCACCGTGACCTCTTGAGCTGGTTGATGAGCCGGTTGAGCAATGGCAATGGAGGGAACGCGTATAGAAACAGGCCCTCCCTGGGGAACGAGAAAGCATCGCCCATGCTCCTCGGCTGGGGAAACCTGCTGGCGAAACTCCGGCACTTGGAGTTCGGTGCCGTCGCGAACAGATCGATCTGGGGTGTGCCCCACCGTCAGCAGAGGCGGTCCACTAGATCCTGTCGTAGTTCCCACTCGTGGCACGAACGCAGCTCTCTGCTGAGCGAGTCGGCGATGGTGTTTTTTATCCCTGCCAGATGAAACGGCACCAGAAACATCCCTTGGGCGACGGCCCAATGCCACAGATACTGCGCCTCCTTGGACAGGGCTGGGGATCTGGTACCGCCCTGCTTCCTGATGTAGAACATGGTGGTGGTGTTGTCGGTGACGATCCTCACCACCTTGCCCTTGAGGGACGGAAGAAAAGACCTGAGGGCCCAAAACACTGCACGGAGCTCCAGGACTTTGATATGGAGGGACTTCTCCGTCGGAAGCCAAAGGCCTCTCGCGTGCAGATTTTCGGTGTGCGCTCCCCACCCTTCCAGGGAGGCATCCGTGGTCACTGTCTCCTGGTGGCCGGGGGTCTGGAAGTCCATGGCCGCCGTCAGATGCGCGGGGGTGCCCCACCACCGGATCGCTCGTCGGAAACTCTCGTCGAGTGTGATCCTCTCCTCGAAGCTGCCCGTCGTCTGGATCCAGCGCGCGTCCAGGAACTCCTGCAACGGGCGCATCCGGAGCCTGCACAGGCGGATGAGATAAATGCAAGAAGACATCATTCCGAGGAGGGCTGATGGACTTCACCCCGGCTGCATCAGCAACCAGCATCCGCTGCACCTTGCCCAAGATGGCCCTCGTCCTTTCCTCCGACGGAGAGGCCAGAAGCAACACTGTGTCGAGCTTCCAGAAACAGTGCGTCTTGCGCGGGCACCAGGTGGGACTTGGCGTAGTTTATGGAGAATCCCAGGTCTGTGAGTAGTTGGACGGTCCTTGCCGTGTGCTCCACGGCGAGCTCCTTCGTCTTTGCTCGGATGAGCCATTCGTCCAGGTAGGGGTAGACGTGGATCCCCTCTCGGCGCAGCTGCGCTGCCACCGGTGCGAGGCACTTGGTGAACACCCTGGGTGCCGACCTCAATCCGAAGGGAAGGGCTCTGAAACTGGTAGTGACGCCCTTGGACCACGAACCTGAGAAACTTTCGGTGTCCCTTTAGGATGGGAATATGGAAGTAGGCATCCTCCAAATCCAACGACGACAGGAAATCGCCCTCCTCCAGTTGACCCAGGACGTGTTGGAGGGTGACCATCCGGAACTTCTGTGCCTTGATGAATTTGTTCAGTCGTCGTAGGTCCAGGATGGGACGCCATCCTCCCGTCTTCTTCTTCACGAGGAAGTTTGAGTAAACTCCGGAGCCCCGAAGCCTCTTTGGGACGATCTCAATGGTGCCCTTCTTGAGCATCGCCTTTACCTCCAAGAGAAGTTGAGGGACGTGATGTTCTTTTCTGGCCACAGGGGGGTCGCGCGGGCACCTCTTTAGAAACTCGAGCGCGTAACCCTGAGCTAGGGCGTCTAGCACCCAACGGTCGGTGGAGATGGACTCCCACACGCTGACGAAGCTCGCCAGCCGGCCTCCCACCAGGGTGCTTCGGTGGGGGCCCGACCCCACGGCCGGTTCAGTCCTGCTTTGACGAGGCTTTGCCGCCTTGTCCTCCTTGGCGACGACGGCGGGGACCGCCTGACTTGCCTCGTCCCCTGTAAGCTTCCTGTGATGACGAACGGGCCGCTTGATGGTAGGTGGAAAATCCGCCGCTGGAACCTTTGGAGGCACCCTGTTTGCCTCCGCCGCTCCGAAAGGGCGGCCGCCGTTGCTGGAGAACCCCAACAGCCTGGGCCGTCTCCGTGTCCACCTTGATGGCTTGAAGGGAATCGTCCACTGTTTTCCCAAACAGGTTGTTTCCGTCGAACGGCATGTCCAAGACTCTGGTCTGCACGTCCTAACGGAAGGCAGTAGCCTTGAGCCATCCACGCCGCCTAAGGCACACGCCGTTGCCCAACTGGCGAAATCCAGTGTCAGCAATGTCCGTCGCAATCGTAATGGCGTGGTCCGAAGCCACCTCTCCTTCCTGCAAGATCTCTAGGGCTTCCGCCCTCTTGTCTGGTAGGAAGTCCAGCAGGGGGGCCAGTTTGTACCACAACTCCCTGTCGTAGCGGGCTACGATAGCCAAGGCGTTGGCCGCCTTAATCGTCGTCGCTGCCGATGAGATGACTCTGCGTCCCATCGTGTCTAATTTCTTTCCCTCGCCGTCCGGCGGGGAGGTTGATGTAGAGGCCGCGCCCCCCCGCTTTCTTCCTGGCCGCCGCGGAGACGACCGAGTCCGGGGTCGGCTGTGCCCGAAGGCACAAGGGGGCCGCGTCCAGGACCCGGTACTTCTTCTCGTACCGATCCCTTCTAGCCGGCGTCGTGGATGGGTTCTTGAGGAGGGCGAAGCCCTCATCCCAAATATCGTCTAGTAGAGGTACAGCGAGGACCGTCTTCCTCTTGGTCTCGCGCCGTTGATAAAGGAAACCTTCCTTCTTCTTCTCTTCCGGGCAGAGCAGGAAAAGCTCGGATGCCCTGGCGATCATGGAGTGAAACGATCCAATCTCGTCGGGCGGGGAAGCCCTGGTGGGAGGTGACGACGGGAGATCCTCGTCGTAAACCTCGTCGTCTGTACCCGTCGCGGCCGTGTCAGTCCCTGTATCATCCCCACGTGTCGTGGACGGGGAGGAGGGCTGAACAGGTTGCGATGGCTGAAAAGGAGGTGGAGGGTGAATCCTTCTTCTCTCAGGGGGAGGGCTCCCAGAAGGGCCTGGCTCCGGGTCCCCCGTCGGGAGCGGTTCCTCCGTTGGTGGTAACGGCAGTCTCGTCCTTATCTCCGAGCACAAGGACTGTATAGCCAACAAAATGGCCGCCGAGTTGTCTTGCGGCACTGGTTGAGGGAGATCCTCGACGCCCTCGTCGTCTTCCACGTCGGGGTCCCCCCCGACAGGATGGCCTTCTTCCACGCCGGAGCCGTGGCCTAAGACTTCGATCAGCTCCTCCTCAGAGGCTGAGGCCGAGTCCACGACGACCTCCTGCCCCCCTTTTTCTTCTCCGTCGGAGGTTTCATGGGGGTCCTGTCGATGGGCACGAAAGAGGACTCCCTCCGCGGTGGCAGGGCGATTCTGGGCCCCGGGGTCGCCACCACTGGTGTAGCCTCCACAGGCTGAGCCAGGGCCGCTGCGACTGTCTCGATAGAGGCCTTGGCCGGATGGATCAAGGCTTTCACCACCTTAGGTGCGCTCACCGCCTTGGGGGGGGGGGGGGGAAGGGTCACCACCTCACTCCCCCTCCGATGGGGCCTTAGGGCACGACCGGGGTCTCTCCAGGAGTTTCGCCGGGTGCTCAGCCTTCCTCTTACCCGAGCCAGAGCGTTGGCTCGTGGTTGATGGCGCCGGGGAGGATGCGCCCTGCCTGGTGCCCGTAGAGCCCGACCGTTCGGCGCTCCCGGTGCCAGCGGACTCGGTGCTTGGCCTTCTGTTGGACCCCCGTCGCCGGGGCACCCTCAAAGGTCTTAGAAGACCGCTCGGACTTCTTCTTCTTCTCGCCTGACGGGCTCCTTCCTTCCAGCCAGTTGGCGAGACGTTGATGGCGGTCCTTCATGGTCCGCTCCGACATATTGCCGCAAAACGCACAGTCCTTCTCCACGTGCGTCTTGTCCTCATGTAGGCAGTAAAGGCAAATGGAGTGTTCGTCCTCCTTGAAGACATTCTGAAGCTGGCATCCAGGGCAGACCCTGAACAGCTTTCCGGGCGTCGAGCTTCCCTTCTCCTGGGCCATGTTCGAGATGGGCCTGAGAAACTTCTGGAGTCCTCCAAAAGCGTGGCTCGACGAAATCTTTACCCTTGAGGGGCGTAGACGAATCCGACACGGGTCCCCGTTGATCGGATGAAGAAACGGTGGAGCTTGAGGCTCTTTTGACCGAAAAAAAAAACATTTGAGAAAAAACGTGAAAAATAGCACTAACGCTCGAGAGCAATAGCACAAGGATCCCAACACTTGAACGTGTGGTAAAAATCTGAAGATGGCTGCCAGAGGCGGGGCTTAGGTAGAGGGCAGTCATTGGCTGTGGTCAGTATGACGCAGAGATCAGTGATTGGTTACTACTACGAAAGACAGATCAGAAACGAAACTGATTTTTTCTTTACCGAGGATTCCCAGCCTGACGACGGCCGGAGAACTATAAATAAAATCCCCCTCTCTCTCTCCCTCTCTCTCTCCCTCTCTCTCTCCCTCTCTAACTCTCTCCCTCTCTCCCTCTCTCCCTCTCTCCCTCTCTCCCTCGAAAATATGAGTGGTAAGGGGACAGAGAACGGATGTTCCTGATGGTCAATAGGTTAAACCTTGCAGTGGTTGAGGGGATGAACTGCTGGAGCTTCAGATCACCATTTAAGAGACCAACAAGACTGCAAGGCTTGTGGGATGGGGTGAAGGATGGAAGGACAGTGGCAAATGGTGGTGGGGCAATGCATTTTGGGCAGGGAGATCTTAGGCCTCACTCAAGGTAAGCATTAGAAAGGGAAGTACCATCCAGTGTTGAAACAACAAGAAACCTTCACAGATCCTAGAGGGAGGTCCTGGGCAAAGGCAGGAAAGATAAGATTTTGCAATCATCAATAAAGACACATAGCAAAATATAAAAGGAGGAGTGAGCATATAGAGGGTGGAGGGGTAGATGGCCAAGGCCAAAGCCCTGGGGACTATCACTTGATGAGAGATGGAATCAGAGATCCCCTTGTTCTGGGGGTAGAAAATAAGCGATCAAAAAGGCAGACAGCATTATCGGATAATTGCATTTTCCAGAATTCACAGGTTGGAAAGAATCAGAAGGTAAGAGGTGATCCATGGTGCCAAAGGCATCTGAGAAGTTGGATAGGATAAGAATGAGACTGGAGGAAAGTTTGATGTGATGGGCAGTGATCAGAAAGTTGGGGACATGGGTCAGATCCTGGTCCGTGGAGTGACATCTGCAGGAGCAAGATTGAAGGGGGTGACAGTCTGTTTCCAAGTATCTAGTGATCCTGTTGAAAACCACAAGTACCAGTGTTTTGGAGAAGAGACAAGCTGATAGTTGGCTGTGTGAGAAACCTAGGGGTATTCTCCCATTTAGAGCCCGAGAATCCACTATTCGGGTGGCCAGGGCATGGCCATCGCCTTTGGATCCAGACTCTGGGGGTTGACCAATGCTGGAGGATCCCCCGGGTAGGTGAGTCCGGGGTCATTCTCATGGGAGTACCCTAGGTGAGACACGGTATCCCCCTCTCACTGGTTATCCATAACCATACAACTCCCCTTTCATTTTGGTGTATTTTCAAAACACACAACATCTTCCCCTCCCCCCCAATTTTCGCATAATACTGAGAAGAGGCAACCTGGAGCAGTGAGGATTACAGTGGAAAACCCACTAAGACACAGAAGACAGACTACAACACTGACAGAAGGCTGTACCCTTAATGAAGTCAGGAAAAGTCAGGCTGAGCCAACCCTAATCGCACACCTGCTGCCCATTAACCTCACACAGGTGTATAAAGGGAGGCTGCTGAGAGAGAAAGGTCAGATGCAGTTGGGAGAGCAAGAGGGAGGCTGCAAGGCTCAGACCGGAAGAGAATCCCTCTTCAAGTCCCAAACACCAAAAAGCAAGATGGGAAGATTGTCTTGCGCTCGGAAACCAGGAGACTGAGGACAGCATGCAGTGACGCTGGCCCAGTGAGAAGGAAGAGCTGCAGCGTGTCACAGGAGCTGTGCCTCAAACGTGTCAATTCAAACAGCCAGGACCTTGCTGCTGAGGTCTGTACAATTGCGTGTTCCCTTGGAGCCAGTGCCGACCCCAAGGATGTAGAGGGGCAGGTGGTGAGACCCGGACCTCATCCCCACACCAAAGGACGGAGCCGCTGACCTCACAACGCTGCCCGGTGAGTCTGATCAAAAGAGAGAGAGAGACTCTAGCAAGCAGATGGGAAGCGGCGTGCGTGAGGGAAGGCACCAAGTAAAGCGGGCAAGTGGCGCAAACCCAAAAAGGAAGGTGAAAGTGATACCTCAAGGGGTCCAAGCCCAGATGAGGGAGATCCAAGGTGAAGTGACACCTGAAAGATAATAAGAGCCAAAACAGTGACCCTGTGTGAGTGAACACAATATCGGAAGTCTCTGTGAAAATGAAACGGAAATCCCTAAAGTGAAGGGAAGTGATGTGAACATTGAAAAGCAAATGAAATTAAAAGCCAAAACAGGGAAATCACTAAGCAGAGGAAAAGTGAATAGAATCCCCAAGGCTTGTTTGTAACAGAACTGAATGTAAAGAAAAGGAATGCATCTTAAGAAATACAAGTACCAGAAAGCAGCAGTGTTGGAGTGGTCATGTATGGGATTAAAGCAAAGCCATATTGTTTTAAATGTTTCCAACAGTAAAGCAAAGTGAATCTGGAAATAAGAAGGTCCGGGTAGGATATGCCGTTTCAATCGTGTAAACCTGGAAGAGAAGCAAACTTTCAATATTATTTTGCACTCCGTGGCATTGTATGAATAAGACACTTTCAAGGAGAAAGAAGCTTTGTCGCAGAAGGCCTTTGTTTGTTCTGAACTGCATCCTTGTGCTGGAGACGCCAAAGTGTGTGCTAAGCTCCAGTCTGCCGACCTTGCCCCATGCTGAAAATGTGGGGAAGGGAGGCCAACAGCCTCAACATCCCAACATATAATTTGTGAACGCTTCTTTCTTTTTTGAAACACTGTTTCCCGGTCTATTTGTATTTAGAGGCAAGGGTTAGCATTAGTTTTATTAGTATAGGCTCTTTTTTTATTTTGACAAGACACTACTAGGACTGGGTTATTATTTATTGACGGTCGTAGCTTGCCCCCATCTGTAGATTTGGGATTAGATGGGCGTTTTCCAAACCCTTTTTTAAGTTCAATAAACACCCTTGAACTGTGGTCACTTTTGTCTGTCTTACTGCTGATACCATGCCTTTCTTATAGCTGGTAAGACTGTTTGGGTCCTAAAAAGGCTTCGAGGATAGGCAGAACAGTGGATATTTGAAACTCGTGGGAAAGATCGCATTAGCGAGAGAGAGAGAGGCTGAAGAGGGGTGGGAGATAGGAGTAGTTACTGGGTTTTGATGTTGATTTCTTTTGGCCGGTAACCAGGGGTTTGGCAGATTGGGTTCCACCAAGATGCACAATAAGCTGGCTGTGTGAAAAATGTGAGACATTAACTCTAGTACATTTGTGAGGCCATCTGTGGCACCTGCTAATTTTCACCTTATGCGTCTCAGACAACTGCAAGTCCTACTTTCCACTTAATATTGCGCAACCACTGCCAGAACCATTATTGGGTCTAGGTTGGACGACTGTAATGCTCCTTATACTTGAAGCTTCTACAAATTTCTCCCCACTATGTTGGAGGGGCTATGGAATGATGGGAGACCTTGGATATGCCCAAAAGCATAGCTCTTTTGGAAGGAAAGGTTACCCCGAATCAAAGACATAATTGGTATGTCACGGCCACTTGATCCGGTATGCCTAACATTGCCCAAGGCACACTGAATGAGATTCTGCAAATGTACACTTTCCCAAATGTTTATTACATGCCTTAAATGCAGCCAGATTAATGTTAAAACAATATTACAAGACTATCTGGTGGAGCAAATTATGGAGAATTCAGACAATGACAAGACTATTTTGAATAGAAACTTGCTGAAATGTATGTGAACTGGGACCCTTCTCAGACTTTTGCTCATCCACTCCGACCAATACCTACAGGCCTGTCTTGTTTGTCTATCTTTACCATGAACTAACACAATTACTATGTTGTTGACTTATGTCAAGGACTTGACCTTTCGCCCTTTATAAATCTTTGACCAGATTAAGTTTGCTATCAACCAAAATTTAAATAAAGTTTAGGAATTCAGATTTTCAAATTCCTTCGGGGAGAACAGGATTTACATAAGACCTATTTATTTTGAGACTCGATGTTTCTGTCCAAAGTTGTTCTCAAATGTGACATTTGATTTCCTCAGCATTTAACTGATGAGCCCTCAACAGGCCATTAACTTCTAATTAAATCCTATGTCATTCTTTGATTAAGTAAACTGCTCAATATGCTTTAAAATGCACTTCTCTGACAAAGCCACCCCCTGGATAACCTCCTTCCTACAAGGAGGTGCCATGAAGGTCTACTCTGACCAAGCCAACACAGCCCCCACCACCATCAACTGTGGATTCCCACAGGGCTCATATACTGCACCTACCCTTTACAACCTGTTCACCAAACCTCTATTCGACATGTTGGATGCGCTCGGCATAGCATACACAAACTATGCTGACAACAACCAAGTCCTCCTCCCCCTTACTGGAGACTATGACCACGACTCAGAAGCTCTCCTCCAGATATATGCCACCATCCAAACATGGATGGCAATCAATGGTCTCTACCTAAATGGGGATACAACTGAGATTATAATCCTGGGCCCCAAGGAAATTCTTTCCAAACTCAACCCTAAATACACTCACTTCACCATTGACCACACTAATATACCAGTCTCTACATCTGTAAAGACCCTTGGAGTCTACTTAGACTCTACACTTTTGATGACAAGACAGGCAAGCGCCATCTGTTCTGCCTCTGCCCACACCACTAAACTCATAAGTGCCATAAAACCCTTTCTAACCGCTAAAAATTGCCTATCCATAGCCAGAGCCACAATAGGAGCCAGACTCGATTACTGCAATGCCCTTCTGGCAGGCACATCTACAAAAACCATCACTAGACTGCAAATAACACAAAACAATGCGCTTCGCGCAGCCCTTCACATTCCTAGAAGTGACCACATATCCCAGGCCAGATGCAAAGCCCATTGGCTCCCAGTCAAGGAAAGGATCAACTTCAAAATCCTCACCCTTACACACAAATGCATCAATCTCTCCGCCCCATCCTATCCATCAGAAACAATATCCAAAAATATCTCTGCCCGCCCCACCTTGCCAACCAACTCTGCGTACCCTCCATAAAAAGAGCCAATGCCGGTGGCATTGGCTTCCCCCACATATCACTGAAATACTCGCCTTTCACAAATCCCTCAAAACCACACGATTCCTACAACTCTCACTACACCAAAGCACCCTAACCCTCTCCGCTCTGCAAACCCACTAGCTGCAATCTATATGCTTTCTGTTATTTTTCCCTGTTCTTTGTACCCCCATGATGAACAGTAAATGCAAACTCATACTATCTGCTTTATCTATGTATCTCCAAGATGAACCGTAAAAAAAAAAATATCAATTTAACTACTAAACCTTTCCTTTGTAACTGTGATGCTGGAAATGCATTGGAGGGACAGGCCTCCCTGTCCTTGTCCAGAAGTCCTTTTTCATTTGTGTTCTGTATTGTTTTCTGCCCAGGAGTCCATGTGGGACTCCTGGCAGTGCAGCTCTTCCTGTTTTTGGTTTGGTGTACAGACCCATGAGATACCCTTATGGCACCCATGGATGGGGGTACAACCCTGTGCCCCTAGTGTATGTTTTTGGGCACCTGTGTGTGGCCCACAGAGCAGGGTATGGGCTGGTGGCAGCCCCATGCTGAATTTGACAGGTGCTCTGAGCATCCTCCATTTTGGGATACCCAGGCCCTGCCATTGGAGTCAGTTGATTCCCGATAGGAAACAAGATGGCCCCTGTGGCCTCTTGCTTTCTATCACCTGTTAGCTTGTTTTCCCAAAGAAAGTCCTGGGAAGCCCTGACTCTGTCCCTTCCCCCTGACTGGCTGTTGGGTGGAAGTTCCATATATGGTGTTGTTGTGAAGTCCAGGCCAGACTGGCTGAAGCCTTCCCAGTGACTGCATGTTGTGGGTACGCCCTGTGGGTGGGACCTGGGTGAATGGTGTGTGTGTTGAATATGCACTTCTTGTTGTGGATGTCTAGTTTCTGGTGTTTGACACAATGACTGAGACAGCCCTGCCTGAAACTGGTATGAATGCAGTGTGGAGTGTTGAATGGCTGGCTACATGTCCCAATACACATAACTTGTTTTGAGTGTCTGGAGAGAAGTGAATGGCCTGAATGCACTATGCACCCGATTGGCTGCCTGTCTGCATGAATGCCCTTCTGACCAATTGGTTGCCCAAGTGTGACCTCGCAAAATGAATGGGAGATCAACTAGTATATCTGGGGGCCTCTCGCTGCTAGAACTTGTGTTCAGAAGCTGAAGAGAAACTGGAGTTGAAACTGAAGCTCAACCTTGAAGCCTTGCTGGAAGAGAAGTCTTGTTGCTGCTCTATTTCACCAATCTGAAAGCTGCTGTGTCTCAAAGGACTGACCCAGAGAGGACCTGGTTAGGCCTCCTCTTCCCGAACTACAAGGGACCATTGTGCACTGCTAATCTTTGCCAGCGCTTCCTGGTAGACAGACCTATGACAGGCTGCCGACCGGAGACAGGGAACGCCGCAGAATCACAAGGAGAAGCGCCCAGACACTGTTGTCCATCACCGTCAACGACGGCCGTAGCCAACCGGAGCCCCCGTGCTCCCTTTGCCTAAGTAATATTTGATCCAAGGACGCTCTCGTCTGCGACGTCGACCGCTTTGTCCCGCCGGAGAAAGCCGAGGCTGCTGACGTGCCGAGGAGCAACTGACGGTGGGTTTCCCACCACCTAAAGACCACCGAGACACCGACGACTCAACGCCCTTGCTGGGCCACAGTTCTTCAAACTCTTTGCGGTCCTGAACTATCGTCACCGAGGTCCAGGCACGCCTCTTCCTTGCAGGACGCCAATGCTCCTTCGTCGACGAGCGCTGCTAGGAACGAAGCTGCCACCTCACCATCGTCGTTCACCCCTTTTCCTCGTGGGATCTCGACGATCCGTGGCTCCTGCCTTAAAGGGAGCCGCTCAAGAAGGATCCATCGACGGCCCGATGACGAACTCTGCTATTTTAGGTAAATTGGGGTGGTAGAACTATTTTACAAGGAAATAAGACTCTTCTGAACAATATATGGACTGGGCTTGTATGATATCTTTATTTACAGGTTGCCCAGGTGGGGGGGGGGTCTCCACACAGAACTGTGTCTAGGTAGCGGGGCCAGTATTCTGCCAATTGTTCTAACCAACTGCTTTCCTCCTATATCTATTGTTGGTTACCTCTATTAACTGATTTGTGTGACATTTAACCAGAGTACAGTTGATGGACTTTAAAGGAATTAATAATTGTGGTACCACTTAAAACTGTATATATTTGTCATTGTAGATTCACTGAGCACAAAGTGAGTTATTGCGATTGTGTACATAACCTTGAACTTAATTATATAAAAATTGTGTTTTAACTAATACAGTGTGTGGACATTCCTTTGTGGGGGCTTGGGGACTACACTGTACTTAAGAACCAGCCTGCATCACCTCCTGAGAAGCTAGGCCCCGATTGCTCGTCCATTGCTACCAACAATAGAGAATCTTGGCTGGGGTCCTCTGTGCCTCTCCTCTGCCATATAGAGAGCAGGAGTACAGACACGCCCCCTCCAGTCTTTACAGTAACCAGCAATGTATATATGTAACAGCACCAAGATGCCACTGGGCTGTCGTGCGCTTTAAAAATACGAATAAATAAAGAGCTATATGTATCACAAAATATGTTTTACTCAATTATTCCTTGTGGAAGAACTCCAAAATCTCCCTACACATTAAAATGTGCATCCTTCCATGTATTGCTAATGTCACTTGCCTTAAAAATGCATCATTTGGCAGAAGTGGAAACCAAGATTTATTGAGTACAACAGCCAATCATGATTTGGTATTTAAATCATTTCATAGTTTATAAAGATTGCTGTGCTTTTAAGAATAGTAACTTATTTTTCGAAACTTTGAATTCCCACCATCATTACATTTGCGGTATTTGCATTTTGGGGCTTTGTCCAGGGGCCGCATTGATCACTAGCCACAGACAAAAACAAATACCAAACTCACATTTTCTAGGGGGCCAAAATGTCGACTGCCCCTAGTAACACTTCTGAAGTCCATTTGCAACAAAAATGAAATTAACATGACAAGTCCATGTAAAACAAGCTGAATTCCAACAGCACAGCTGCCTTCAAAACCTCAAATTTGCTAAGTCTGAAGGACAACATGAGAGGGTATCGGGTAATACATTTGTGGCAAAAATATTGCAGGTTTGACCCGGTAAAGGTGTACCCCATTATACCATTTAAGGGGAGCTGAGTGTCCCACGCTCTCCCTAAATGGTATAATGGGTCCGCAGGTTGCGGGGGTGTCCCCCGCATCCTTTACATGATTGTGGCGCAAAAAGCCACAGCATTTTTGGCGCGATATTTAGTATTCACAGCCATTTTTGCTGCAATTTTAAGACATGGGAAGGTGGGGACATGGCCTTGTAAGGAGAGTCTACGCTCTGCTGAGTGAGAACCAATCCTTACTTAGAAATGGAAGAGGACACACAGTGATCCAGCAATGCATTGGCATGCTGCGTTGCTGTGTCAGCTTCCTCAATCTTGCAGGGATTGAAATTCAGGGGCGGCTATTTAGCTCCTGGTAAAGCTAAAAGTGCTCCTGGTAATCGCTCTGAAAATCCAAGGCAAGAGCTGGTTTCAGCTCCTGCTGAATTAGCCTCCTGGGAACATGCATAAATCACCCGTCAGCCTCACCCCATGAACTAAGACAAAAGTTACTTCTAAATGAAATTAAACAAGTATGCCTCCAGAACCCATTCCTTTAAAGATTAGCACACCAAGAAAATATATAAAATTATAGAAAAAGCTTGAGAACAAGTGACACTTGCCTTTCTAGCATTTAAAACTTGTGTACACTTTCAAACTTGTTTCCTTCAGCTGTGCTTTTGAAACTCCTTTTCTTACAGGAAAGCTGTGACAGTACTGAGATTTTTTTTAATCCTTTCCGTTAGAAAGCCTAATAACATTTTCTTGCAACACTTAAAGGCTGTAAAATTAGATTATAAACGGCTACACACCACCATCCAATTACTTACTGCAGGGATCCCCACTGGTTTTCTTTGTTAAAGTTTGAGCAGACTATAGTTCTATATGGAGAATACAGATTTTAAAAAGCAGGTGTAGGTTTTGCAGTGAGGTGCAGATAATGCCAGTTACAAAATAGTTAGAGACTATGCCTGCAATTACAGCTAGACAGTTGCCTTAATGAGACCTTTCACTTTAACATTAAATCGAGGTTACTGACGAAGTGGACTAACCTTTGTCATTTTTTGTTAAAAAATGTAAAGTGTTCTATCCTGGAAAACATTCCTGCTGCTGTAAAACGCACTTCGCCCAACATTTCCTGTTTCCTTATAATCTCTCCAAAATATACATCAAGTCTCATAAATGTCAATAGAAATCGCAAATCGGACCAGGATCTCAATGTTAGAGCAACACCTGTGCAACATGTTGGCGGCTACACAAAACAATCTCCCACATAAGTATGCTGTATATGGTTCCTAAGAGAAACCACATAACACCTTGGGCCAGATGCCTTTTCTAAATTGTGGTTTACTGATGTTTTAGTTTAGTTTGATATTCTTAGTGGGTTAATTCACCCGATGCAGAGGTCTTAAATCTGTAAAATCTATGTATCTCAGGTTGGAACCATAGCAGGTATAACAAACATTCATCCTCCTAAGGTCCTTAAAATATGGTCGAATAACCCCTGCGATACACTGCGGCTTGAGTCATGTAGCGCCTGTTGCAAACATCTTGGCATCTAGTATATTCAACACCTGCACCACAAACCTATTTTTCAGTCGTAACCTAAAACCACAACCAGAGTTACTTTTAAAACCTTACCCTAGTTCTTCACCGAAAAAGCAAAGGCATAGGGTGGGGTAGATATAGGGTGCAGTAGCAGGAGGAACAACAAGGTGGTAGCAGAGAAAGAGGCAGTAGCAGAAAGAAACCTGCCAGTGAGGGAATAGCAAAAGCAATAGATGTAGCAACAGAAACAGTGTTCTAGTGACAGTGAAGGGTTTAGTGGCAGACATGAATAATGACCGAGCGAGGAAGCAATAGAGACAAATAGGGAGGCTGGCATAACAGTAAATAAGTTGCACTGTACAAGATTGTAATAAAATGACAGTTGGTAGAGTGCAAGACAGAGCATTTTCGGGTACTTATCACAGATTGAAAGTTCAACCTTTTTCCATAGAACATAAAGAAAATGGCAACCTTATCTATGAAGTTTAATGTCTGAAAATCTTTTGATCTTCTGCAGAACTTTTTTCTCAACATTTTTCTATGCGTACACTATCCTAAGAAAACCCTTGAGACTTTTAACAGCTCCTGGGTAGATGAATAATAACAAGGTTACTCACCGTAGTGACTACCTTACTCCTAGTCCATAGTCCTCTTTCCTCCATACTTGTGGGACATTCCATCCTTCGGGACAGGACCGGAGCACTTTTGTCAAAAAGCATAAAAAATGAAAATGTGTGTAGTCCTCTTTTTACGTGGGGTGCCGCATGAGGCCGCAACCCCACCCTCCTGAGCTCCACCCCGGGCATCGCCCTTCAGTCCTTTATCGCCAGGTCTGCAACCATTTAAGCAATAACAGAGGATACTTATTAGAGAGGACGGCGGGCAAACGTATGGAGGAAAGGGGACTATGGAATAGGAGTAAGGTAGTCACGGTGAGTAACTTTGTTATACTCCTACATCCTGTCTTCTTTCCTCCATACTTGTGGGAGATTCCCAAACACTCCTCACAGGTAACACGGTGGATGGGAACTCCTTACTGAAAAAGGTTTTTGAGAACAGCCTGGCCGAATTGAGCATCGGCCCTGGAGCACAGGTCCAAGCAGAAATGCTTACAAAAAGCTGATTGGGAAGCCCACGTAGCCGCTTTGCCAATGGTTTCCCAGGGAACATATTTTTGGAAGGCAACAGCGCCGCTTTGCCACATACAAGATGTGCATGAATCCCTTTCAGAGGTTGAAGGCCCTGAGTGGTATTTGCCTCTGAGATACAGAAGGCAATCCATCATGAGATAGTAGCTTTTGAAGCGGGTTTCCCTTTCTGGTCTCCAAACATAACAAAGAGTTCAGTTGTTCTGTCCAGATAGAACTTCAGAGCTCGTCTGACATCTAAATTGTGTAATACTCTTGCCATCTGAGACCGGGTTCGGGTAAAAAAAAAAAAAAAAAAACCTGGTAATGATATCGATTGATTCAAATGAAAATCAGTCACTACTTTGAGAAGGAATGAAGGATGAGTGCGGAGCATCAGCTTGTCCTTATTCATGGAAGGTGAGGAACTGATGTTACACAAAGCTTGAAGCTTGCTTACTCGCTTTGCCGAAGTCACTGCAATCAGAAATGCAACATTCAATGAAAGGCACTTTATATCTGCCGTAGCCATGGGTTCAAATGGTGTATGGCATAAGGTGTTAAGGACCACATTTGAATCCCATTTTGGATGAGGATTGAGTACAGGTGGAAAAAGATGTAATAGACCTGCAAAATTACCAGGTTACTCACCGTAGTGACCACCTTACTCCTAGTCCATAGTCCCCTTTCCTCCATACTTGTGGGACATCTCTCCGTCCTGTGGGACGGGACCGGAGCACTTTGAAAAAAGCATCCAAATATTTTTCAGAAATGTGTCCTTCCTCTCTTTCCTGCGCGGGGCCCGGGACGCGGCCGTAACCCCGCCCACCTTGGCTCCGCCATGCGCATCGCCCATCAGTCCTTTTCTATCGCAGGGTCCAAGACCCATTAGCAATAACAGAGGAACCTTATTAGAGGGGACGGCGGGCGGGCGTATGGAGGAAAGGGGACTATGGACTAGGAGTAAGGTGGTCACTACGACGAGTAACCTGGTAATACTCCTACGTCCCGTCCCCTTTCCTCCATACTTGTGGGAGATTCCCAGGCACTCCTTACAGGAACTATGGGTGGATGAAAATACCACTTACTGAAAACAGATCCTTTAGCACAGCCTGACCAAACTGAGCGTCAGCTCTGGAGCTCATATCGAGGCAGTAATGCTTACAGAAAGCAGATGGGGAGGCCCAAGTAGCTGCCTTAGCGATGGACTCCCAGGGAACATATTTCTGAAAAGCAACCGTGGCTGCCTTGCCCCACACCAGGTGTGCATGGATACCTTTAGGAGGTTTCAGCTTTTGGACGGTGAAAGACTCTGTGATACAGGTGGCAATCCATCTGGAAATAGATGCCTTAGACGCCGGCCTGCCCCGAGGGTTACCGAAGGTCACAAAAAGCTGAGAAGAGCTCCAAAGCTCGGAAGTCCTGTCCAGGTAGAATTTAAGAGCTCTTCGGACGTCAAGACAGTGTAGAACCCTTTCAGCCTCCGAGGCAGGGTTCGGAAAAAAAGACCGGAAGGGAGATCGACTGATTCAGATGGAATTCGGTCACTACCTTCGGTAGGAAAGCCGGGTTTGTACGAAGGACTACCTTGTCCTTGTGAAAGACCAAGAAAGGATGCTCCACCGACAATGCCTGGAGCTCACTCACTCTCCTCGTTGACATAACGGCGACCAGAAAGGACACTTTCCAGGACACGTACTTGAGGTCAACCATAGCCATTGGCTCAAAGGGTTTATGGCACAGCGCCGTCAGGACTACATTTAGGTCCCAAGGCGGGTGCGGACTACGAACCAGAGGGTAGAGGCGTGTCAAGCCAGCAAAATGTCTCTTCACCACCAGGTTAGTTGGAGAATAAGAACACAGGTCTGTAGAAAGGTAAGCGGAAACCACTGAGAGATAAGTCCTGCAAGACAAAACATGAACCCCTGACTCTGCTAGGGAGGATACGAAGGACAGCACCGTGTCAATCGTTGCCACCCTCGGATCCAATTCCTTCTCCAAACACCAATGACAGAACCTGAGCCATTTACTCTTGTACTGAGATCTGGTCGAGGGTTTCCTGGCTGCCTGGTTAATGCGCATGTTAACCGCAGACAAACTCAAATGCTCTAAAGACTTGAACTCAGACACCATGCCGCCAAGCTGAGCGATTTTGGGGAGGTGTGCCACATCTGTTGTTCCCCTTTGTGAAGAAGATCGGGAGTTACTGGTAACCTGATCGGCGGACACACCGACAGGTGTTGAATTTCTCAGAACCAAAACTGGGCCGGCCACCACGGGGCTATCAGAAGAGAACAGTTCACAGAGTTCTTCAGCTTCCAAATTGCTCGATGAACTAGGGGCAGAAGCGGGAAGGCGTAAGCTCTCATGTTGTGCCATGGAATCTCGAGAGCATCCCCCAGAGGGGAGGCTCCCAGCCCCCCTCTGGAGGCGTACTGAGGAAGCTTCTTGTTTACCGCCGTGGCGAAGAGGTCCACCTCCGGTGTGCCCCAACGCGAGAAAATCCATGAGAGGACCTCCACCTTCAACTCCGAGACCTGAAGAAGATCTAACGTCGCACCCCACCCCAAAAGGGAGGAGTCCGTCGTGATCGTCACCATGGGGGCTGGGTCCTGAAACCCTGCGCCCACCGACAGGTTGCTGAGAGATGCTGAGCGATGACCACCAGTCCGGGTCCACTCTCATGGAATCCGGAATCATTATCCGCTTGGAATCCGGGTCCACAGCCTGACGCCAGGAACTCTGAAGAGCCATCTGGGTCCGTCTCATCTTGAGACGAGCAAGAGGAAGAGTCAGTACACACGAGGCCATGAGGCCCAGAAGCCTCTGGAACCACCAGGCCGACATGCTCTCCCACTGCGCAAACATCTGACACGTGGCCAACAGACCCGCCATTCTGTCCCCGGTTAAATACACTCGGCAGTCGATCGTGTTCCAACGAAAACTCAAGAAAGTCAGGTCCTGCGAGACCGTCATGAAGGATTTCCGCCAGTTCACCGACAGCCTAAGATGGAACAGGAGTTGAAGGAGAGACTGGAGGTTGCCCGCTGCTGCCAACAGACAAGGGCTGCGTAAGAGCAAGTCATCCAAATAGGGATACACATGGATACCCTGGAGACGAAGATAGGCCGCAATCACCGACATCATCTTCGTGAAGACACGCGGTGCCGAACTGAGGCCAAAAGGAAGCACCCGAAACTGGAAGTGCTCCTCTTCCAAAGAGAAGCAGAGGTATCTCCTGTGTGGATTCCAAATCAGGATATGCATGTACGTATCCTGAAGATCCACCACGCTGAGCCAATCGCCCATCTGCAAAGAGCAGCGAATCTGGCCGGGCGTGATCATCTTGAACTTCTCTTGGGGTAGGAAAAGATTGAACTGGGAAAGGTCTAGGATGGTGCGTAGGCCAGCCTGGTTGAGTTTGGGCACCGTAAACAGCCGGGAGTAAAAGTCCTCCCCTCGCTCCCCAAGGGGAACGGGTTCCACAGCTCTGAGGTGCAGAAGTTTCTGAACCTCGGCCTTGAGGGAGGGTGAGCCCGACAGCTGAAAAGGAGGGTTGAGGGGTGGGGTAGGGGGTAAAGGTAAGCGGAAGCCCGCTCGAGCGACTGACAAGACCCATCTGTCTTCTGTGATGGTCTGCCACGCCTCCCAATGAGACGCAATGCGTCCTCCCACCAGGGTCGCGTGCGAGCGCAGAAAACCCTCATTTGGCAGGCTTATCGGTGGCAGTGCCACCTGAACCTGAGGCTGAGTAGCAGGAGAAAAACCACGTATGCTGTTGTCTACGGTGGTTATTCCCCGCAGGAGTATCCACTCTGCCAGATTTGCGGTCGAGGAATCCCCTAAAACCAGAGGAAGGTCGACTTTGCGACAACGGTCTCTGGGATTTGGAAGGAGCTTTAACCAGAACAGACAATGATTTAGCCGTCTGAGTGCTATCCTTGGCTTTGGTTAGCTCTACATCAGTTGAAGAGTGAAAAAGGTCCTTACCATCGAATGGAAGGTCCAGCACCTTGTCTTGCACTTCCTTCGAAAACTTAGTGGCATGCAGCCACGCTTGCCGCGAGGTATCAAACCCAAGCATCAGGCCCCAAGCCTAGGTGTCTACGTGATGAGCCGCAGCCTCCAGGAGATCCTGGGCCAAAACCCTGGCATCGGAAAGGCCACCTCTGAAATCTTCCAACTTCTCGACCGGAATGTGCTCCTCAAACTCCAACAGACCTTTCCACATCCGCATGTTAGCTCCCGCCAAAATCAATTCTGCATTGGCCTGCCTGAGCTGCAAGGCCGAATTGGCAAAGGTTTTCCTCCCTAGGGAGTCCAGGAGCTTGTCCTCCTTTCCCAAGACCTGAGTAGCCGTCGCTGAAGAGGATGCTGCAGGTCTGGATTACAACATAGCCGCAGCCACCATGTGGAGGAGGAAGGCGGACAAGACGACAAGGCCACTTCTTCCGAAGAATGCAGGCTGTACCTCGCATCAATCTTTTTATTGACAAAAAGTCCTGAGTGTGGCTTTTCCCAAACTCTTCGGGCCTCGGCCAGAACGTCCTTCTGCAGGAACAGGCCGGTACGCCCCAAGGGAGACAAGGTCAACGCCCCAGAAAGCACGCCCTCCTGCGGAGCGGGTGCCTCAGGCACCGGAACATCTAAAACTCATCATGTCCAGTACCCGGTCATGAAAAGCTCTGATAGAGCGGGGAAGGTCCTCGTTGTCCTGATCGCCTTGAGGGTCATCTGTCAGGCACTGCCTTGTCCACTGGGGACAATGGTGGCAAAGGCGGAACCACGGGCAAGGGAGGCGCTGGCGGAACCACCGGGGGAACAGGTGGAGCCGGAGGCGCAGGTGGACATATCTCTTGAAAAGCCCTTTGAAATATTCCCTCATGGAATCGGTGCGCATAAGCACTTGAAATTTACCGAAAAAGGCATCCTCAGGAGATTGTTTCGGAACCTGAGGAGGCCTCTCATGAGGTGGACAAATCCAGGGACGTAACGGAGAAGGATGCCACACCGGCCCCTCCACTGACGTATCCACATAAATCAAGGGAGCCGCCCCCGCGTGCAACAAAACATTGTGCAGAAGAGGCATCCGGGCGTTCCAATCATAAACCGGCCGGTAAGGATGCGCACAAGGGACCTTAGGTTCACCCAAAGGACCGAACCCTACACCAGGGGCCGATGGCGTAGTTGTAGGGGTAGTACCTAAAATGGCCGCCGCCGTGGTCGTGGCGGGAACGAACGCCATTTTGTCCTCATCTGAGGGGAACTGCGGCACGTGAGGAAGTGAGGCAGGGGTCCCCGTCGATGGGTCAGGGGGTCTTAATTTTAGCCTTAACGTAAGGAACATCGGCAGAGCCGGTACTATGAGGCCTGGAATGTTTCTGTGACATACCAACCGCCAACTGAGCCTTCGAAGGAAGGGCCTCGGCACTGCCGGTAAAAGAAGAACCTTTCTTCTTTGCCTCCTCAACAGATCTGGTGTCACCACAAGAGCGGGAACGGTGAGCAACCACTTTCACCGAGAGGGCCTTGCCCGGCCCCTCAGAACTGTTGGTAGCCTTAGCCTTGAGGGACCTCGGACCTAGGCCCGGTAAAAGCCTTATCGGCACGGGCCTCGAACATCCGTTCGGTAACCACAAGCACAGCCAAGGCCTCGGGGCGCACCCCGGTTTTGTTTTTGAGGGAAGCCGAAAGAGAGGCCTCAGAGCAAGCTCCGGTACCCCACGACTCAGTAGAACTGGGCCTACAAACAGCCCCCACAGGAGGGGCCTCGGAGCGTACTCCGGTGTACACAGGCCCCTTACGGAGACCCTCGGAGAAACGTCTGGTAGAATTATTAGGCCCGACGGGCACCTCAGGGCGAACCCCGTAACAGAGCGATCAGCGCCCCTCCCGGCCTGAGAGGAACCTGGGAAGGTAACCCCGGGCGGGGTGCTCTGAAAAGTAAAGAACGTCGATGAACGTCTGAAAATGAGAAGGAGGAGTTCGTCGGAACACCTCCTCCCACCGCTCCAACTGACGTTGAAGTGCCCGGACCGAAAGGGAGGCATAGTAAAAACAGGAGTCCCAACGGTGTTCCGGACCCAAACACTCTAAACAAAGAGGATGGGGATCTGCCCTCGCGAAGCGACGGTGACACGATGAACAATCTGGAAAATCTAGTTTAAAAAGACATAGACAGACTAGTAAACGAACACTAGCGAGAGCCAGAGAGGAAAACAGGGAAGAAAATCTTCCGAGGATGCAAGTGCGTCCGGCCCCGATCGTGCAGAGAATAGGACTGATGGGCGATGTGTGGGGCGGAGCCAAGGTGCGCGGAGGAAATAGAGGAGCGACACATTTTAGAAAAAAATGTGGATGCTTTTTACAAAGTGCTCCGGTCCCGTCCCACAGGACGGAGAGATGTCCCACAAGTATGGAGGAAAGGGGACGGGACGTAGGAGTATGCCTTTTAATGACCTGGTTTGTCAAAGAAAAGGAACAGTCGTCAGTGGACAGGTAGGCGGCAATAGCCGACAAGTAAGTCCTACAAGACAAGACATGAATGGCCAAGCTGCCAGATGAGATATGAAGTAGAGAACAGGGTCAATCCTAGCATGTCCGGGGTCCAGCTGCTTAGCTAAATACCAGTGGCAAAACCGGAGCCACTTACTCCTACACTGAGACCTCGTAGAGGGTTTTCTGGCCACTTGGATAATGCGCATATTGACCTCGGACAAGTTAAACTGTGCTACGGTTTTGAATTCAGGCACCAGGCCGCCAAGCTGAATGATTGTGGGGAGGGGTGCCACATCTGCTGATCGCATTGGTGAAGCAGGTTGGGAATCAACGGCAGTCTGATCGAAGGACAAATCGACAGATGCTGAAGTTCTGAGAACCAGAATCTGGCTGGCCACCAAGGAGCTATGAACAGGAGAGTGCAATTCGATGTTTTCCTGAGCTTGCAAAGTGACCGATGAATCAGAGGAAGAGGTGGCAAGGCATAGGCCTTAATGTTGTGCCACGAAATTTTCGAGAGCGTCCCCTAGGAAGGAGGCCCAGAGACCGTTCCTGAATGCATAAAGAGGAAGTTTCCCGTTAGTAGAATTCACGAAAAAGGTCCACTGCCAGAGTGCCCCACTGTCAAAAGATGGTGGGGAGGACCTCCGTGTTCAGTTCCCACTCATAGCTGGCCGCCGTCTGTCAGCTGAGTGAGTCCGCCGTCATATTTAATTGACCCAGAATGTGTACCGCCAGTGGCCAAATGCTGTGCTGGATGGGCCATTCCCAAATCTGAATGGCAAGGTCCACAAGAGGTAGTGATTTGGTACCACCCTGCTGGTTGATATAAAACATTGACATTGGGTTGTCCGTGGAGATGCGGTCCACCCTGTTCTTGATGGACGGTTGGAAAGCTTTCAGTGTCAGAAAAACAGCCAGGAGTTCCAAATAATTTATATGAAACTGCCTGTCCTGCAGCGTCCACAGATCAAAAACCTGGAGAGGATCTAGCGTCACGCCCCACCCCAGAAGGGAGGAGTCCGTGGTAATCGTCACTTATGAGCAGGGCTCCTGAAAGGAGGCCCCTAATGTAAGATTGTTGGTTGAAGACCACCATAGGAGGTCCACCATCATACAGGATGGAGCTGCGATCATCTTGGAATCAGAGTCCTAAGCTTGACACCAAGAGCTGCGAAGAGCCTGCTGCGTACGCCTCATTTTGAGACATGCAAGAGGAAGAGC
Organism: Ambystoma mexicanum; assembly: GCF_040938575.1. Classification (NCBI taxonomy): domain Eukaryota; kingdom Metazoa; phylum Chordata; class Amphibia; order Caudata; family Ambystomatidae; genus Ambystoma; species Ambystoma mexicanum. The sequence goes on from NC_090932.1 coordinate 1,149,144,199, forward strand.
AAGAATGCACGAAGCCATGAAGCCCAGAAGTCTTTGGAACCACCAAGCCGTCATGTGTTCCGACTGGATGAAGTGCTGCGACGTGGTGAATAGATCTGCAATCCTGTCCGGCTTCAAATACACCCTGGAGTCGATCACGTTCCAACGCAAACCCAGGAAAATCAGGTCTTGGAAGACCACCATGGAAGATTTCCGCCAGTTCACTGACAGCCCAAGATGGAACAGGAGCTGGAGGAGAGACTGGAGATTGCTCAAAGCTGTCAGAGGACAAGGGCTCCATAGGAGCCAGTCGTCCAAATACGGGTATACATGAACACACCCTGTAGCCGAAGGAAAGCTGCAATGACCGACATCATCTTCGTAAAGACACGCAGCGCCGAGCTGAGACCAAAAGGGAGCACACAGAACTGGAAATGCTCCCCTCCCAGAGAGAACCGCAGATATTTTCGATGCGGTCTCCATAGCAGGATGTGCATATACATGTCCTGAAGGTCCACTACACCGAGCCAGTCGCCCTTCCGAAGAGAGGACTTTATTTGGCAGGGTGTGATCATCTTGCATTTCTCTTGGGGAAGAGAAAGGTTGAACTGGGAAAGGTCGAGGATGGTGCGCAGGCCAGCCTGGTTGGGTTTGGGCACCGTGAACAGATGAGAGTAGAAGCCCTCCCTTTGTTCCCCAAGGGGAACAAGTTCCACCGCCCTGAGGTCTAGAAGCTTCTGAACCTCGGCTCTGAGGGAGGGTGTCCCGATCTGTTGGAAGGGAGGGTTGAAGGGTGGGTTGGGGGGGGGGGGAGGGGCAAGTGAAAGACCGCCCTAGCGATGGCCAAAACCCACCGGTCTTCGGTGATGGTCCGACACGCCTCCAGATGAGACGAGATTCGTCCTCCCACCGGAGTCTCGTGTGACTGACAAAAAATATTTTGCAGATTTGTCGGCAGTGAGACTACCTGCCCCTGGAGAGGAGGCTGATGGGCGAGAGAAAAACCGACCACATTGTTGTTTGATGGGTGCCGCCAACCGCAGGTTCAGTTCTGCGCGCATGGCGGTCCCGAAACTCCCTGAAGCCAATGAAGGATTCAAGACTGAGACCCTAACCTCTGTGTATAAGGGGCCTTAGCTGGGACCTTCGCCGGGACCAACAAAGATTTGGTGGTTTGGGTGCTCGCCTTGGTCTTTGTAGGTTCCTCATCCATAGAAGAATGCCTGGCGGGAGGTGTAAATTCCCACTATAAGGCCTCGAGCTAGAGTATCTACATTGTGTGCTGCAGCTTCCAGCAGATCTTGTGCCAACACCCTGGCGTCCGACAAACTGGCTTGAAATCGTCTAGCCTACCCCCAGGAATACACGCCTGGAAATCAGCCAACTCCTTCCACAGCCTCATATTAGCTTCAACCAGGATGAGCTCGGTATTTGCTTGACGAAGTTGGAGTGCTGAGTTGGCAAAGACTTTCTTGCCCAATGAGTCCAGTATCTTGTCCTCTAATCTGAGCTGCAGCCATCGAGGTTGCAGAGGCCGGCTTGGATTGAAGCGTGGCCGCAGCCATCACCATCGAGGAAGGGTGCGGACAAGACGCCAACGCTATCTCCTCAGAGGTATGGAGCCTGTAACGGGCATCAATTCTCTTATTGATATGTAGCCCGGTGTGGTGCTTATCACAGACTTTACGGGCCTCAGCCAAAACGTCCTTCTGGAGGAACAAGCAAAGAATCCAAAATGGCCGCCGTGGACCAGGAGGGTTGGGCCGCCATTTTGTTGATGCCTGAAGAGAACTGAGTCACATGTGCAGATGAGGAAACCGTCTCCTCAGGCTGGTCAGGGGACTTAAGTAACACCTTAGCCTGGACACAAGGATCCTCGTAGAGCCGGTACTGGGGGGTCTCGGATGTTTACTGGACATCTTGGAGGTGGCCCCAAAGTTAGCCTCCAGAGGAGGAACCTCGGCAGAGCCGGTAACAGAGGAATTACGGTTTATGACCACCCTCTTTGCCCCCTCGACAGAACCGATATCACCGCATCCCTGAGTGCGGGAATGCTGAGGAATCACCCTCACAGACAAGGCCGACAGAGCAGGTCTCTCGGTTTTGTCGGTACAGACCTTCGCCTCAAAAAGAGGAACATCGGGTTTCCTCACGCTACGTGTAGCTCCCTCATGAGGGGCCTCAAGCCGAGGTCTGTGTGGAAAGCTCCAGAAACAGAGACCTCGGAGCGAACCCCGGTGTTCAAAGCCACAGATGACCTGGGCTGAAGTTTAGCACCTGACAGGTGAACCTCGGATCATGGTCCGGTCTTGGCAGGTCCATCGTGGGAACCCTCAGAGAAAACCCTGGTACGCCTATTAGGCCTGCGAGACACCTCAGGGGTATCCCTGGTGGTAGAGCTGCTCAAGCCCCTCCCAGACCTAGTAGACCTCGGGAAGGAGTCCCCCGGCCTGGGCGCCCTAAAAAGTAAGGAATTTACTGGGCGTCTCTTCTTTTCGTCGATGAAAAGCTGGAGGTGCAGGAACACGTTGAAAGACCTCCTCCCACCGAAGAAGACGGTGCTGGAGTGCCCGGACGGAGAGGGAACCGCAGTAGAAACACGAACCCCAGCAATGGTCCTGACCGAGACATTCCAAGCAGAGAGAATTGGGGTCCGCCCTAGCGAAGCGACGTTCGCATGAAGAACAGGACACAAATCCCAGATGCTCCGGCATTGACGGAGGACTAAGTGACAGCAGAACCGGAGCAGAAGAGAAGGACAACGGGAACAAAAAAATCTTTCCCAGTGATGCAAGTGTGTCCAGACCAGACCGCGCAGAGAAAAGAACTGAAGGGCGATGCAGGGTTACGGCTGTGTGCAGTATCCCGCCTAAAAAGAGAAGGACAAGCATTTCAATTTTTGATGCTTTTTGACAAAGGTGCTTCGGTCCCGTCCCGAAGGACGGACTGTCCCACAAGTATGGAGGAAAGGCGACGTAGGAGTATTCCTGGCCAGAGGGAAATCCTTGACATCCAGGAGCTACTTTCAGCTGCTACTTCTTGAATCTGAATTTTGACACCTGGTCTTGCAAACATGATTAAAGACTGAACCTTTGGATCACACTAATTTGTTGTTAATTCTGCATAACATTATATATTTAGGCAGCATTTAGAATTTGGTGAGCATGCAGTACTCTTAAGGTTTCTCAGTCATTTCTCAGTTGTGGCTTACCTGTCCCTTTAAAAGTTCAAAAAAGTCCTCAAAAGAGATTACTGCGTATATACACCTCGGGAGGATAGCTCAGGGACAACACGCTCGTCTTGGAAGCAAGACAATGCAGAGCAACAAAGGGTCAATCCCTGGGTCCACGCTTGGAAACCTTTGAGTACTAAGCGTGTTATAAACAACCAATTATAATTACCCTATATTGGTTTTGGCTTCAAACCACAGAAATACACATATCCATCCATGCATCCAACCTACCCCCTCTGCATACTTCTAACTTTATAATTTGGCAGCATAGCTGTCACTGAAGGAGAATCAAATACTAAAACCTTTAAATAAAAAAAAAAGAAAGTGACAAATGTGCAAGTGGATAGATGATGAACACCCAGCGAGGCCATCAGGGGGTGCGGTCAAGATGTTTGCTCTGTGAACAAGCTCCTCTTCCCTCGTGAATGTAAAGGGCTTTATGCTGCCCTGTTCCCTCTGTGGGTCCCGCAATAGGCGTGTCAAGTAGCCTGGTGAGGGGTGTGGAGCCTTGTGGTCCTTCTGACCACCCCAGGATCTGGGAGATCAGCCGGAGTGGCGAATACGGCCTTACAGACTTTGGAGAAGAGGCAGGGCACATTGCATGGAGTTGCAGAACTAGAAGACGGGGAAATAGTCTGCATCAAGAGGGTCTCCAGAGGCTATATGATGGCTGGAGGCAAGGGTTGGTAGAGGGGCATTAGTAAGGCAGAGGGTGTGGGGTTGCGCACCCAGGGTGGGGGAGGGAGGCGGGTGTTGTGAAACTTGGAATGAGTGTCATCATACCTTCATTTTGGGGAGTGGAGAAGCAATATTCCTAGGGTTGTAAAGGTGAGGGTGGCGGTGGGGGTGGATGGTGGTTCAGCTTGGTTTGTGTGAGGTGTGCTCTGAGCTGGATGCCTTGGAGGTTGGGTGTGTGGGGGTAGGGGTTCTGGGTTTGTACTTTTTGGGAGGTTTTTTCTTTTGTGTTGGTGGTTTATTGCATGGGAAAAGATATTATGGGGAGGGTTATCGGAAGGCACAGCTGTATGGTACAGTCAAGGGGACAAAGGTGATCTTTTCGAGTTGCCAGGCCATGGCTGACTCGAATATTGCCCCAACAAGGGCCACCCTGAATGTTCGGGGGTTGAATTCCCCTGCCAAGAGATCCATGAGAATCCAGGAATTACAGAGGATATGACTAGATGTTTTTATGTCTTCAGGAAACCCATTGGGTTAAAGGTTCTGAGCCCACATTGAGGGGTAACGGTATTGAGAAGGTGTGCAGCGCCTTGGGGCAAGTTAAAAAGAGAGGAGTGGCTATTGTAGTGGGGGAACAATGTTGGTCAGTGGAGAAGTCATTGAGGGACCCAGAGTGTAGGCATCTTTTTTTGATGGGGAGCTATCGGAGCACCAAGATTACGGTTGTTTTTGTATATTGTCCCAACAGTGCTCAGATACCCTTCTGGGAAGAAGCTGGCCGAAAGATCAAATTATTTGCAGAAGGGTCTTTGTTTATATGGGGTGGTCCTGCACACGGTAAAGGATATGACAAGAATGAGGGGATTCCTCAGATCCAGATCGGGGGGGAAGTCAAAGCTTCAGAGATATGAACCAGGACATATGAGTGGAGGATGCATAGCAATCTGGAGGGGATCGATATCCTCCCTTCACTCATTACTCGGTGGTGCACAACTTCTACTCCAGGACTGATTTTATCTTGATGGATACCTCAGTTGGAGGGTGTGTATAGGAGGTCAGCCTCTGTTTTACCCTGTTCAGAACACATTCTAGTATTTGCCAAGGGAGGAGAGTGGAGTGGTGGAGGGAGGAAAGGGAGGTGGATTTGCTTAAGGACAGGGAGATGGGCCAGGGTTGCTAAGTAAGTATAGAGGAATATTTTAAGTTCAATGATAATGGAGAGATTTCGATTTCCACTCTATAGGAAGGGTTTCAATGCTACAACTAGGGGTGAATTAATTAAGATTGGCTCGCAAAAGAAACAGTAAGGGCAATGGAAGGAAGAGGTTCTGAGGGGCAAGATAGAAGTCCTCCAGCCGGGACTACAACTATATTTATCCTGTATCTTTTAAGAGGCTCAAGACATACAAAGCAGAGCTTATGCTCTTTTGATGCATGAAAAGGACTATGTTGAAATTCCTTAGGCAAAAATATTAATGAGAAAGGGGAAAAACAGGTACTATTCTGACTTGGAGATTGAGGGAGTAGAGAATTCAACTGCCCAAGTAGAGTGGGATAGTGACAGTATAGGGGTGGAGTTCAGGCGTTCTTACGAGGAACTATACTCCTCATAATACAGGGGGTGGGGGAGATGGGAGCCATATTACTGAATTCTTGCAGAGGTTCAACATGCCTAGACTGCCGCAGAAACTCACATCTCTTCCGGTTTCTCCCATCATGAAGGACAAACTAGTGGCAACTATTAGGAATATGAAAGGGGGCAAATCCCCTGGATATCATGCATCCATGATTAGGTTTTTTCAATCTTTCTCACTCCTTGCTCTGTTTTTGGCCAAAGCGTAACAAAATATTAGAGAGGGCATCACCCCCACACCTCCCGAATCTATGCTGGGAGCCATCATTGTGGTCATTCCAAAGGAGGGGAAAGATAAATCATTATGTTCATCCTATAGACCCATTTCTCTCAAACACTGATGTGAAAATATTCGCTAAGATCTTGGGGAACCGACTGGACAGTGTCCTTTCTTTGCTTATTGTGGGTTTTAAAAGGGGGTGTGTGTGTGTGTGTGAGTGAGTGAGTGAGTGAGTGAGTGAGTGACACACCAGAAGGTGTCTCGCCCACTAGTCTCTGGGGATCCGTCATTCATGTGGCCAGGACACGGCCATCGCTTTTGGATCCAGTTCCTGGGTGTGGACCAGTGCGGGAGGATCACCCGGGTGAGGGGTCTTCGGGAGTGGAACACAGGATGGGGTAAAAGTGTTACAGGGAAGGGGACATCGCGCCTCGTCATCCGACCAGGCAAGATACGTAGGGACTTTACCCCCTCCCCTTTTCCTACACAAACACTTTCATACGGACAGCCCGCTCTGGGAGAAAACGGACTAACACCTGAGCAGTATACCTGACATGTCCCAATACAATGGTCACGCGAGATCAGGTAATTACTGACCATCACGCACACCTGACTTCCATTAAACTTCCCCACATGGATTTAAAAAAGCAGAGCACGAAAGCACACTCTGAGCGAAGCAAAGCGGAGGAGGAAACAGCAGTTTCGAAACGGCAGCTGGACGAGAGACGGTAAACTACGAGGGGTTTGCCAGGAGGGAAATTCCGTTGACCTTTCCGGCAGGAAACCGCTACTTTCATGATACCTCAAGATTGCACAGCTAAAGGCCAGGAAACCAGTCTGAAGAATCCTGCATTTTGTGTCGGAGGTACCCACGCTCCTCCTAAATGACTAATCGAGTCGGGGAGAAGCAGCAGCCTTTGTGGTACCATCCTTGGCTCCAAGAACAAAATAGTGACAGAGAAATCAACACAGCCGGGGAATTGGTGAGACCGATAAAAGACCGGTCTCTGTTGAAGCCAAGGTTGCAAGCAGCAACATTGTATAACGAGCGATGGATCGAACATTGTTAAAACATGTGTATTGAGAGACGCATGTAAAGTCAAACTGCTGATGAATGCTTGCACTTTGAAAGGAAAGATAGGCTACCGTTGACAGAGTGGTCCGACACTGGGTGCACACTCAATCGAAGGTCTCTGTAAGGTATCCAGCCAAGAAGTGGCAGAAGGGAAAGTTAAAGAGTTGTAAGGAGTAAGAGTTTGTGAATCAAAGTGGTCCTGACGGGTCAAGCAAAATCCTGCGCACAGTCGAAAGTCTGATTTTTTTTATACAGAAAGGAAACATTGAAAAAAATGAGATAAGGTTGTCCGAGCACGATCAAGGGAGTCCAATTGAGGACAGTGTGTTACAGTGGGTCTGAGCTCGGTGGAGGGGGACCCGAGGTGAACAGTGAATCACCTGAGAAATTGTGCATATGAGAATCTTGAGAGGAAAGCAACTTTGAATGTTTGTCGCATCAGGCTCCGTGAAAGAAGAGACTTTGAATGGCAAAGAGACTTTGGCAAACAATATCCTGATACTGAGGTTTTGAACTGTATCCTCGTGCTAGAGAAGCCAGAGTGTGTGCTAAGCTCGAGTGTGCCGCCTTGTCCCGTGCTGAAAGCATGGGGAAGGGAAGCCAACGGCTCAACTATCCTGTCATATCATTTCTTGAATACTTTTCTTTTGCATAACATTGTTTCCCACACGATTAGTATTTAGAAGCAAGGATTGGCAATAGGTTTATTGGGATAGGCCCTTTTATTTTGCCAAGACTACTAGGACTGGGTTATTTGACGGTCATAGCTTGCTCCCATCTTTAGATTTAGGATTAGATAGGCGTTTTCCAATCATTTTTGAAATTCAATAAACACCCTTGAACTGTGATCACTTGCGTCGGTCTTCACTGTTTGATACCATGCCTTCCTTACAAGTGTCAGTTTTGGGGAATGGTCTTGAAGCGATTTGGACTGGGTACGAACTTTAGGACGTGGGTTGTGTGATGAATCCTAAGAAGCCTTCACAAAAACCCTACTAAAGTCTGCTCCCAGGTGGCCAGGAAACGGCAGACTCTTCTTGTTCTTGACCCTGGTGATGGTATTAGCCTAGAGGATCACATGGGAGGAGAAGGGCCCCGGGGGAACAGGAGAACTCTGATGGATGAGACGCAGCATTTGCCTTCCTCAAGGAGGGAAGCCTTATTGCAAGGCAAAAAATAAGCAGTGCTGCATAGCAATTTGCTATGCAATTCTGTAGGTTTGCTAATTAAATTGACACCTGTGTAGCAAAGCTAGCTTATTTAAGCTACAATGTTCAATGAAGCCAAGAATGTGTTTTTCTTCTTCAAATAATTGAAAACCAGAAGTAACCAGATGATACCTTTATTAAGCGGACTATTGTGTCTGACAAAGACCAGTAGGTGCTAACTTTATAATTATTATTATTATTTTTTTTTTTAAGTCCTGCAATTCCATTCCTAAAAATTGAAGTTGTTAAATAATGCATAATTACAGTATTTCTAATGTAAAACACTGCATCAGCCCCATACATTACAGTAACGTTTAGGTCCGTGTATCTATATCTCATAGTGTCACTAGATTTCATTTTGAGGAAGATGCATCACATTGACGAGTGAATACTTTTGAAAATGTACATGATCACACGGCCAAATGCTTTTTATGGCAAACCTTGTTCTGTAACCTGCTGGTTGCATGCATCAGTGCAACTGGTGATCAACCCATAAACCGATCCCATACTCCTTGATATTCTATCTCATCTCCCTGATGCTTTATACTAGCTACCCTGAATGTTAGATGGCCGCAAATTACAATAGACTACCTTGTATGCCCAGTCCCCTGCCTGCGACTCCATTCGCTCTGATTAGTCTTACTTTCTTTCCCCTTATATAATGAATACACAAAGCCAACTAGATGTTTACGCAAAGTAGTGATCAATAGTTCCTTCCCGTCTGTATATCTACAGATCTACTGTACTATCATACACTCTAGTTAGCCTCCAGATCTCGATTTGCTGTAGGAGTAGGATTGCAGGTCTAGTCGAATGTTAAAGAATTCGCAAGGCCTGACTCATCTCACTAACGTCTTACCTCAGCAGTACAAATAAATGCTGCATTGATGCTCATTTTATGTCTTGGGTACAAATGACTTCTAGACATTAAAAATATTAGTACAACATTGCTAATCAATAGTGTTTGTTTGCCAATCAAGAACACATTATTTGGCAAACTGAAAACGAATTTATGCCTTGTATTGGTACCGGAATATGCAATAGCTTGCTGTCAAAGAACTTGCATTTTCCCAAGCTAATTATCAGAGTGTGGGTAAAATCAATCATCACCCGTTATGTATTGAGAATAAGAAACCCCCTTTTAAGGCCACTAACATTCATAAAGATAAACCTCATGACTATCAAGGGTCTTTAAATATTACCAAGTTAGATCCTGAAGACCTTCACTCCTCCGTAAAGCCAAGTCCTTCTTGGAATCCTTATAATATTCCTTTGGGAATATAAATAAAAGGTATAAAGAACTTTGATGTTGATATTTCCATTAGAAAAGTTGACTTTCACATTGTGGACTCCAGGTCCCATAATTCCCAAAGTACTGGGACAAAGAAGAGGGTCACAGAAGCATGTGACTGCAAGTTGCAGCCTGTTAGTGGTAATGACCCACACCTGAAGGAGACTGGGAGGCATTAAAAGCACCTCCCCACCCCAAGTGCAGGCCATAGAGAAGAAGTAGCAGTATAAGGTGGAGTGATTGCAGGAACTCCAAAGTTTTCAACTGAAGGAACGTAGAGACGCTGCAACCGCCGTGGCATGGAGTACAGATGCCGGTTCTAAGGGGGTCTTTTTCTCGAGAGACCTGAGGTGCAGAGATCATGCAGCAGGAAGCATTACGAGTACAAGCTTTCCCCCTGAAGATCGTTATTGCAGAGGTCGCGCAGCAGTTCCCCCCCCCCCCCCGACGCCCAGAGCAGAAGAAGCCAGAAACCATAGAGCCGCGAGGCGAGCGAACGCACACAGCAAACCTGCTGAGTCCAATTGTGTGTTGTGACCCCATGGATTTCCGTAGCCTGCCGTCAGACATGGAGCAAGTCTTTGGTATTCAAAACTAATATAAAGGAAGCAAAGTCGCAGAAATCTCACTATGAAGCATGTCGAACTGATGTAAAACAAAAGATAATTCTTTTGAATGCTCATGCAATGTGAAGTGACAGAATGAGAGTTTGGCAAGCAGATCAATTGACTACTATTGTGAAATTAAAGGTCAGAATTGCTACCAACAAACCAAGGAGGTAGCCTTGTTAGAAAAATACATAAAACCACTCTTGTCAAAGCCAAGAGGGAACAACTAAGACACCACTTGGTAGTAAACCCTATTGTCAGAGGAAGAGAGAGGCAATAAAGGAGACAGACTTAAAATAAGAGTTGTATAAGCAACAAAAAGCAGAAGTGAGAAGACAACATTATAAAAACGTGTTTAATGAAAGAAGGGGGCAATAAAAAGTGGCAGGAAGGCTACCATTATGCTTAGAGGTGTACATAAGGAGTGGAGCATAACCTGCATTGCATGTGGCAAACAAAAGTATGAAGCTAACAGTATCAACCTGTTTTCTGTTTTCCCCAACAAAGTACTTCAAACTGTTGTTGATCAAATTATATAAACCTTCTGATCTGTATGAAGAGAAACAAACAATACCGTAAGAGCACTTGAAGTAGTACTAGTTTTGCTAGTCCTGTCAAGGGAGTACACTCTGGTAGAGGCCTAGCAGGTGCGTGGACCAGGTGGAAATTGTTGAAGTATTGTGGTGTGTTTAACAGTCTTGAAGCAGAAGTGGTAGAACTACTAAAATATTTTGTTGAAGTTACAGAAGCATCCTGGTCGATTTATAGCACTGAAGCAAGTGTTCTATGAACTGTTGCAGAATCCTTTAACGTTGTTATAAAGGTGTTATGAAAGTTACTGCAGAATTATCCTGACAAAGACATTTTTGTTGAACCTAAGGAACTATGGAGGTATTCTTAGTTTACGAGAAGAAGTGGTTTTGAGCTCTTTGTCACAAGCAGAAAGAAGGAGGCCTTTGAGGATAATTTTGAACTGTTGGTTGAATTCAAAATTGGAACCAAAAGAACTGGAGTTATAAGACAGGATTCCCTTATCTTTTTGGAACTGTTAAACAGAATCCTGCTTGAATTTGGGGAAAGGGAATTCATCCAGATTATAAGGAGAAACAGATTGTAAACATAATTGTTATATTTGATTTATTTGTATTGCCGTATATTACTTTGTTGATTTGTTGTGTGTACAAGTGTGCGGGTCAGAAGCCTTTTGTTAGAGGGTTTCATTTGGTTTATTTTAGGCAGGGAAATCCTCATCAGCATAGGGATAGTGAGGTGTTTAGCCAACCTTTTGAATTAATAAAATGACATCTTTTGAAAAATCTTCCCAAAGGTATCCGCCTCCCATTCAAACCCTGTTGCCTCATTGTATAGTTCCCCAAAAGCCAGGGTCCAGGTAAATGGTATTTTGCTGGATTTGTTCTTGCGGTCTCCTTGAACGAGGCAGGGGTGCCCGCTGCTCCCGTTATCCCGTTACTTTATGCCTTTACGATAGAACCCTTGGTGGTAGCTATTAGGAATAACCCCAAATTCAAGAGGAATTGGGTGCAGAGAGGTTACATTTAAATTATTGCCATTTGCGGATGACATTTTGAGATATCTTCCAGTCCCTGGGGAGTCATCTGGAAATGTTGGGTATTTTATCAGCATTCGGTTATTTTGCGGGTCTCAAAATTAATGTAGAAAAGTTACACTTTTTGCCATTGAGAGTAGAGGGGTCCAGCTTTACTGAGCTCAGAGAGGTTTGCGGGATGGTGTAGAAGGAGTCGATTTTGTATTTGGCTATTAGAGTTCCAGGAGATTTAATTATACACTTAATAACAATCCACTGATTTGGGTCCCGAGGAGGGAACTTCAGAGATTGTCTTTGCTCACCCTGTCATGGTTTAGTACGATGACCGCAATTAAGATGAACGTTATCCCCAATCTGCTTTTCTTTTTCACAATGCTCCCCACACCCTTGCCAGAGAGCTTCTTTAGAGACATTGATTTCCTGATATGTACATTTTTTTAGCAGGGGAAAAAGTCCAAGATCCAAGGGGCAACATTGACAACAGAGCCTTTGCGTTTTCAGATTTAATTATTGTAAGGCTGCCCAATTTAGAATCTTATTGGAGCATACGAAGGACGGTGTAGTTACGTATTGGTCCTATTTGGAAGATTGGGTAGCCCACCCAGAAAGGTGCAGGATTTTGTATGGTCTCCTTTGAAGTCTATACCCAGTAGAGTCTGTTTCTCCCTACCTTTGAGGTACTTTGGACCATTTGTTAGTTGGTTTATTTATTGATTTGTATTGCGCGCCTAACCAGAAGGTATCTGGGCGCATTTGAACAGGGTTACAAGTATACTTTACACAGGAGTTACAATTGTTACAGTTAAAAATGCAAAATAATACAGTGTATAATACAGTAATACAAAATAATACAGTGTATAGAGCAATATATGTACAGAATAGTATTATATAGGTTAGTGGTAGTGGTTACAGTGCAAAAGAGAGTCAAGTAGCTGCAGTTGACAGTGCATAGACAATCCAGGTAAGTCAGAAGTCCTTGGATCCAAGCCAATTTATGGTGTTCGCCTGAATTCAGAGAAGGGATGGTCCACTCTCAGAGAGAGAGAGGTAGGGAGGGAGGGAGGGCGTTCCAAAGCTGTGCCGCCTTAACAGGGAAGCTGCTCCCACCCTGCCTTTTTTAGTTTGAATCTGGGGACAACTAGACAGAATGAATTGGCTGCCCTACTAGGTCATAAGTTAGATTGTTTGATAATTCTCTCCGAAATGTAACGTTGGGCAGCACCGCTGAGGCACTTATGGGTAAGGGAGACAGTTTTGAGCAAAATTTTGTCATTGGCGGAGAGCCATTTGTTCTGTCTCCTAGGCTCTGATATGTGCTCCCTTCTAGAAATGCCACATGCTGCTCTGAGCACATCGTTTTGGAGGATTTGGATTTTCTTAGTGTAATTGCTTGCACCTAGGTAAAGTGCTTTGCAGTAATCCAACTTGGATAAGATGAGGGCTCTGGCTAGGATGGTACAACTTTCTTTGGAGAGAAAGGGTTTACAGGCCCTGATCTGTTTGCAAGTATATGCTGTAGAGGAGGCCATGACATTAACTTGTTTATTTAGTAGGAGGGTTGAGTCGAGGTAAAAGCCAAGAGTTTTTACCTCTTTTACCACTTTGATGGTGTTCCCGTCGATATTAAACTAGGAGTATTCTGTGCTAAATTTGCTCAGGTTGGCTATAGATCTGAGAAATAGGAGCTCTGTTTTATCATCATTCAGGCAGAAGCTGTGGGTGGCCATCCATGCCTGAATGATTAAGGACATTTTGTTCACCAAGGCCAGGTCCTTATCATATTCACGAGTCAGGGGTTTGAGGATCTGGGTGTCATCTGCATAATTAGTGTAGGAGAGACCCAGATGGTCCAAGTCGTCAAACAGGGGCTTAGTGAAAATATTGTACATTGTTGGTGAAACACAGGAACCTTGTGGCACACGACAGGTTATTGGAATAGGGTCGGCGGCATCTAGGGTAGATAAGACTCTCATAGTCCAATTGTTCAAGAAGGATTTGATCCATGTGATGGCATCCTGTGAAAGTGAGCAGCCGAGGCAAGATGTTGGCATAGTACTTTATGGTCCACCAGATCGAAGGCGGCAGATAGAAGCGAGGAGATGTAGTAGGGCCACTTTCCCATTATCCTTGAGTACATCGATTTGTGTCTTTAGATCTATCAGAGCCGTTTCCGTACCGTGTTGAGGCCTAAAGCCAGATTGGCGGACTCCTAGTAGGTGGTTCGTCTCTAGATGCTCCTGTATCTTGATGTAGGCTACTTTGTTTAGTATTTTAAGAAGAAATGGTACAGTGGTAATCGGCCTGTAATTAGTAGGAATGGTGGGCTCCAGAGATTGTTTTTTTTAGGAGGGGTAGGACCCATGACTCCTTTAAGTTACTAGGGACAGTCCCAGATGAGAATTATACATTGATTAATTTAGCGCTAAAGGGTGCCAGATCTCTGGCGGCATCTTTAATTATCTGAGCTGGGCAGCTCTCTCCCTGGCACCTTGATGGTTTAAAGGAAGGCAATGATTTTTTCAACCTCATAGCTAGATACTTATTACTTATGAAAATTTGAAGCTTTGGGGAGGTTTAGTCGATGGAGCCGGCAAGGTGACATGACTAACTCTAGTGGGTAAGTTGGCTCTTTTGTCCGCACTCTTTTTCTGGAGAGAGGAGATTTTGTTGGTTGGGGCATTCTGGATATTCGTACACCATAGTTTGTCCTTGATGCAGTCGTCTGTCTGTGGTATGGGAGCTTCCAATTCTCTAAGGATGGTAAAGAGTTCCTTTGAGTTTGAGCTGGCTTTATAAGTCCAGTCATTAAAAGTTTCCGGTTTAGTCTGTATCATTTCTTTTTTGTAGAGGCCAATGCAGTTGTTTAGGATAGTTTTGTTTTCCTCTGTGGGTAGGAGTCTCCAGAGGGCTTCCAACTTCTTTTTCAGCTCTCAGCGATTTTAGTTGGGGCGTGAACCAAGAATTCAGGTGAGCTCTCGGTTTACTTTTTCGCATTTTAAGTGGGGCAATTGTGTCTAGCGCTTTAGTCATAGAAGCATTATAAGCCTCTACTAGGGTGTCTGGGTCAGAAGAGTCCGACAGCATGTTAAGTTCAGGGATTAAGTGAGGTAAGATCTTGTCTACCGTGATATTTCTTTTATTTCGAGTGAGGAGTTGGGGGGGCTATTAAGTTGGCATTAATGGTGGGGGTGTTGGCTGGAAGGTTAAAGGACAGAAGGAAGTGTTCTATCCAGGTTTGTGACACGATAGAGGTGATAGATGCTACGCAATTAAGGTACGACACCCAATCTAGGGTTCTACCTTTGTCATGGGTAGCATGAGTCCCTCTTTGGGTGAAGCACAGTTCAGTGAACATATTAGAGACTGCTAGAGCATGATGATCATTGGGATCGTTATAGCCAAGGTTGAAATCTACAAGTAGGAGTATTTGGGACAAGACTTTAGTATTATCAGATAGTATAATGGACAGGTCTTCTTTGAAAGAGCCAATCGGTCCAGGTGGTCTGTAAATTAGGTGGACTGTTAGAGTATTAGCATTAGAAGTGGGTAATTTAACTGTGAGAAGTTTGCAGGACTTGATGACTGGTGAGGGGGCTATCCTCATGGCTAGATTAGACTTTGCAATGATGGCTATACCTCCGCCTCTAGCGTTTGTTCTGTCAGCTCTTATGATGTTGTAGTTGTCAGACACTGCAAGGAGGAGGGCAGGGCCTGCAGCTGTATGTAACTATGATTCCGTTATGGCTAGGAAGGCAAGGTTGTCAACTGTGATCAAATCCGCTATTTCAGTAGCATGCATGCGCTACCAATGATGTAGCATTAATTAAAGCACCTTTGATGTTTGGTATTTTGCCGTTCGTCAGGCAGGTAGGTAGGTAGGCAGTTTGTCCTGGCGTACTTTAATGTTAGACTTAAAATTGGTCGCTTTGGCAATATTTTTCTTTCTAGCACGGGTATTGTTGTTAGTCAGGTAGGCATGAGGTTTATTCTGGCTTACTTTGGTGATAGGGTTCCGATTGGTCACTGTGACAATATTTTTCTTACTGGTATTAATGTTATTGAGGATATTGATAGTATTGTGGCGACTTGTTTTAGCCACTACGTTGGCATGTGGTTCATGAAGTTTAGATAATCTAGCGCAGAGTCTATTGTTTCGGACTATGGCAGTGCACGGTAAATCTGTTTTAGTAGGAACCCAGAACATTTGTAGAGAGATAGGTGGCAGGTGATTATAGTCCAAGGCAATCGTATATTCTGAGTTAGTAGGTTTAGGCTTAGCGTTGAGTTTAGGTAAGAATCTAGTAGGTTTGATGGTTGACAGCTGACTGTCTAGCTTAAGCCGTGGGAGGAAAATAGCAGGTTTAGGTTCCACAAGTGGGCATGTTTTGTTTGCCATAGTCGGTCTTGGAGGTCAAGGTGGTTCGATCCTACTATTGCAGTATGTAGGTCTTTAACTGTTCGGGTGCACAGTAGTTTTGTCAACATGTAGGCTGTGGCATGCATGGTGCTAGATGAGTCCTCAGTTGTAGGCAAAGGCAGAACGTTTCAAGATCCTAGCCTTCCTAGGAGCCTAACCTCCTAATGTCAAACAGGTAGTATGGATGACTGGCTGAAGCCGCAAGTAGCATCTGCTTACCAGAACACAGAAACCGGTCACAATTGGTGGTGCAGAAATGCTTACTTGGCACGGGATGGAGAGAGACCCTCGCCAAGCTAGGTGGTAGACAGGCACAAACAGATTTCGGAGTAATAATTCATGTACAAGGCAGGTATGGTGGCAGACAATTGAGAATGTTGTAGGAGCAGTTACCAGCAGGTAAGCTCAGTTTACAGAGTAATAGTACATATACCAGGAAAATATAGTGGCAGACAATTGAGAACATTGTAGGCACGGTTGCTAACAGGCACGCTAAGTTTTCTGTGTAATGGTACATATAGCAGGCATTTGGAGAATTTTTTTTTTAAATAGGTTGTTGTCCTCTTTGCCCTCTCTGTTGAGCTTGTTATGGGGACCTCCCATAAATCTTAGCTGTTAAGGCTTTACACAGGAGTGTCAGAAAAAGCAATCTATCAACTAACTGCCAGTTTAAGGAGTTTGATGAAGTCAGTATCATGTTGGGACAGGATGTCATTGGAATTTTTGATTACCTGCGTTTGAAGGGACATATGGCGGACCCTAAGTGGGTGGAACATTTTCTGAAAGATCTCACATTTTGAGGGGAAAGGCCATCGCTTTTGGATTCTGGCCTTGGGGGTGGAGAAGTGAGGGCGAATCACCTGGGTAGGCGTTCCTTGGGGATTGGGGACAAGATGTCCTAAGATGAGACGTGGTATTCCACATTTCCCTTTCATAAAGAATCCTCTATCCCAGAAGCAGTAAGGGGGCATTGTTATCCTTGCCCCACTGATCAAGAAAATGACAGGAGATATTACCAGGAAAGCACCAGAAAGAGGGTGAAGAGAGGGGTTAAGGGTGAGGTAGGCAAGACTTTGTATCCCCACTTTCCCTATTGAAGACCAACCTAACCCACCCCCTGCCTTTGTAGGTTACTGTAAAGCACCACCCTTCATTTCCCCACATTTGACCTCCGACAGTACTGGGACGAGGAAGAGGCGACAGAGTAATGAATACTAAAACCTAATTTCACCACTCTAGTACTGGGGCGAGGAAGATGCCTGCAGAGTACCGTGTGGCTCAGGTATGTCCCTTTAACTATAGTTAGGCAATTCTAATTCCACACTGCAACCAAGTGGTTGCAGATGTATAAACTGAGACCCAAAGAGCAGCAAAGAGAGCAACAGGGAGCTCTGTGTGGGAAAGACCAGCACGGGACTCGTATTGTGAGGAGGCAGCTGGGTGGGACCCGAGAGGAAGCCTGGACGCCGGCCGATGTCCCAGAAGACCTGCGGAGGCCAGGGCGAGTCAGGACATTAGGCTGCCACAGGTGTGGGAACCTCGTTTGTCTGGAGAAAGCAGCTGGAGCTCCGAGGAAGGGAGAAGGGAAGAGAGGACTCTGTCCGCGTCTGTGGAGGAGAGCACAGCTACTGGCGTGTGCGAGGAAGCACCGTGAGTGCAAGCGGGGCTTGCAGAGACCAGCTCGCTCGCCTGTGAAGCAGAATAGAATAGAAGCTGCGTAGCTGCCACAGTAGGAACACAAAGGACCGGTGAGTGGAAGGAAAGGTCACTAAGCAGGGGCGCTCCTAGGGGCTACAATGAGCCCCGAAATGCTGTATGACACGTATTGAATCCCGAACTGAATTAAAACTCAAAACAAGGTTAAATCATGCACTTTGAATACCGAACTTGAAACAAAATGAAATTGCACATATTGGATATCAAATTGAATGAACCTTTATGGGCAAAGCTACGAATTGATGAAAACTAAAAAGAGAAGTACCCATTTGAATGCAACCTACAGAAGAGAGCACAAGTGTCACAGAGTGCGACAGAAAGGCGGGGAATACACAAGACCACCTCAAAGGGAACTTTATGAATAGATACAGTGTGGCAAGGCCAAAGACTGGCATAGGATGTGTGACACAGAATGGCAAAGCCAAGAGGCTAACCAGGAGAAGCCATGAGAGTGTGAACCTGCACAACGCCAAGAGGCTGACAAAAAGAAGCTAAGTGAATTAGAATTTGGACACATGGGCAAATGCAGAAGAACCTGCATGGGCTGAAGACCCTTTGGCTCTTGGTTGCGCAACCTGTGATGGGTGTACTGTGTGGTCTGACAACTGCACTTAATCCAGGGGGCCCTGAATTGTGAAAGCCTTAGACATTGTGAAATAAACCAAGAAGGAGCACTGTAAGTGAGCTGGTGATGCAAATCAGAAGGCGGGTCAAGTTGGCCTGAAGTTGCATTTAACATTGAAAGACTGAGACCAGTATCAAGTTGCTACTTTAAAGCCTGGGGGAATGGAACCCTGGGACTTGATGAACTACAAATGCTGTCTTGAGGTCAGAGCCTCAAGACCACTTTTCGTCTTGAACTGTGTTATCTTGAACGTGGGCAAGGGAACCCCAAAGATTGTGTGGAACTGTATTACTTTGTACTTGGGAAAGGCAATCCTGAGAATGTTGTGTAACTTTCGTTAACTTGGGGAAAGGGAGCTGAAGATGAAGCCAAGAGCTGGAAGAAGCTCAGAACTTTATGAGGATCACCATTTCTTTTATTATTGACATCCCTACACATTACTTAGCTTTACTTGTCAGTGCAAGGATAGATTTTGGACACAGACAGACTTAAGTTGAACTCTTTGACTCAGACTTTCCTTAGTTTCGTTCAGCTAGTGAAAGCCCACCTTAACATAGGGCAAGTTAGGCCTTCTACCATCCTGACCATTTCATTTACAAAAACATTTTATTTTGAACTCTGAATCTGTTGTCTGTGTCTTGCTTCATGATACCTTCTTTGACGGGACGAGGCACCGACTATTTGGGCTGTTTCTCTATAGTAAGTGAGCACATTTTGGTTCCTGCATTGTCCAGGGTGACTAAGGTTTGGATTATTAAGGAGATCTTTTGTTGTGTAGGGCGGTATCATACCAAGGATGGTGATACAAGGTCCTGGCTCTTAATATGTGCATGTTATAACCCTATTTACTTTATATGTTTCCTATGCTTTTTTTAATTATATTTTACAGTATTTATGGTTTGTAAGTGGTTTCATTTTATTTGGGAGTGGTAATGGGTGCTGTAAAAAAATCAAATACAAATAGGCAGGGGTCAAGTCCTAAAAATAAAAGTGGGGGTACTCATCAACAAACCCTAATGGGATGCATCGTCGGCAGAAAATAGCATATTAAGGTGAAATATGTAGAGTTCATTAAATTGGCATTGCATAACCACCCAATTTGCACAGGACGAATGGCATTTGCCTTTCATAAAATCAACACACACACAAAATCAAGAGAGGATATTTTTTTCAAAACGTTAAATGATGTGCATGTTTTAAAGTCCAAGAACCAATACAAATGTTTTCCGTGTAACAAAATGGGCCATTTCACCTTCAGTTGTTTATTATTTTTCATCAGATTATAAAGTGCAGTGATGAAATGTGCTGCCTGCAAACTTGACGACTGCGATCCCTGAGGTCGCTTTAATTCATAAATTCAAAGAAGACTTTCAATGGTTCTCATTTTAGATGGGGTGACCGAGTTCACCCCCGGAAAAAAGTGGGTGGACTGCGTCTAAAAAAGAACACCCAGCCCACTTTTTCCAGCGAGAAAAGGAGTGAACAGTACAAATAAGATATCATTCCGAAAAAAGCAAACAATCAGCCAAGAAAGCAGGTGAACATTGTTTGACAAACAAGCAACTAGTCCACCATCATCATCCATTCATCTCCAAAATGATGCTACCACTTTGCCAACTTCTCTGACAAAACCCAGAAACTCAATAGATTTCCAACTAATATCCTAACACAATAAACCAACTCTAGGAATGCAGCTTCATCATTTGCCTCAACATCCCTCACCTCATTAAATCCGGGCACAATGATATTGCCAAATCTCAATCGCATTACAAGACACATACGTATGGCTTTCCTTTCCTTGACCTAAATGTAAAGTGAACACTGCATTGGATACTTGTAGCCTCGGACATTAGTCATACAGCATGAACTCTTCGCTCCCCCAGATTTATGGTTTACCAACAGATTTGCATGGTCAGACTGATGAAAGCCAGGACAGAAGGGTTCTCTCAGGCCCAAGCAAGCCCAGCTCAAGATAGTTATGCATGTGCAGTGCAGCACCAGAAAAGACAAATGAGGTAGCGTGACTGTGGCAACGTCAGGCTAACCACAGAGTCTGAGGCACCGAACTGCTGCAACCACAGCAGTCCAAGGCCTCACTGCTGCTGCACAGTAGGAAGGATGCAATTTGTACCCTCTCCCACGAATCACCGAGTTCTCCTACAGCCCCTCTGAGCCCGTCCCCAGTGCCACAACTAGAGCTGCTCTAGTGCTTAGTCATTTCTCCTCGTACACGTTGCCCTCACACACCCCAATCCTTGCGTCATCATTCCATGTTAAGCTACTGACTGGAAAGTCTCGGTTACCATTCCTCATCTGCCCGCTCAGGTGCTCACTCTTAAAGAGTTCCCCAAGTCCCATCCATAGTCTTCCCCTTACAGTGGCAGAAATAGCGGGGTCCGTCTGCAAAGCCCCTCCCACACCGAAGTTGCTGATGTTTGAACTTTTGAGGCTTTCCTGCAATGTGTGGTTGACTGCCTCATCTGTTCCTGAGCCACTCACCTGCCATAGACTCTTCCCGGCAACACTGCACTTTGTACAATATGCACACCCTGCAGCCGCACTGAATCCCACGTGCCTTCGATGCTCCCATATCCCATTACCAGTGACCAACAGGACTTTTTTTATGACCCCCAACTTGTCACCCAAATCTTAAAATAGGCCTCTGGCTAAAAGCCTCCAGCTGATCATAACCAGCAGCCACCTTGCACTGAGGTGTAAAAGTGAAGCTAACCATACTATTGAAAGAGGCAATCTAGCATTGTTATTCTAAACGGATCTGTGTGTTTACTGCGGCAAAAAAAAGCCGAACACAAAAATCCCAAATTTCTCCCCCTCCGCCCGCACATTTCCCTGCAATTATATGCGTGAGAGAAACCCCTCAACTCCCCTGATTTTTTTGTATTACCTTAATCCCCCTCGCCCTCCCCGCACACACATTTAATGGCATGGAAATGTGCACCTCACAATACGGCATTTTGGTGTTCGTCATTTTCAGGAATTATGGGCTGAAACCATTCTGGACAGCGGACAGATTGGCACAATATTCTGAATACTGCATACCTGAAAACATTTGTGAACACTAAAAGGATGATTTTGCAGCAGAATGAGGGATCATCCCAATCGCCCCGAGTTTTACTGGAATGAGGGAATTCCGGAAAAAAAAAAATTACTGGAACAAAAGTTAAATGTTTGCCTTAAAAACACAAATCGGGAGACTCCATCCTCAACAGGAAGCGCTCCCATATATGGGACATTGACATAAACAAAAAAAATTCAGCAGCCAAGCTTCCTACTATTCTGGTAACTAGACACCTTACCCTTGAAAATGTACGAAAAGCATTTGGCACCATTTTTGGCATAAAACACAGGGGCCAATACCATATTAACACGCTATAGGCCATGTTGGAACAGGGTGGGTCACCAAACCAATACTTTTGGCGTTCACCGTGGAATGATGTGCCCTTTACTCCATTTTCACTCATAGCACACGGATACATTTCTGTTGCAAGGGTTGGTGTTACCAGACAAATACTCAAAGCTTAGTAATGAGGCCAACAACATCTATTTGAGCGGGTAACGGCTTCAATAAAGCCCTGGCAGTCCTAGACACCTAGGCTCAAGACATAACCCCACGTCATTCATACCCGGCCAATAGATGCAATCAAGTGCGATTATTGACTCAACCACATTTTTAGATTCACCGGCCTCTATTTTGTGTCAAAAAGACTTAGGTTTGCAAAGTATAGATTACGGCATAATAGACAACCTTAAACATAAAGAGAAGATGAAGCAGAGGAGAGAACAGGGCTAAAACATGTGGCACGATAAAATAAGGACTATGAGGAACGGGACAATGAAAACAAAGCCAGATCAGAAAAATAAGGACAAAGAAGAACAAAAATGTTACATTTTGTCAAAAGCAGCAAACAATTAATAAAGACGGGCAATAGAACCATAAATTTAAACCATTAGGGATGCCCGATGCTGAAACACTGCCGTCTTAAAACAAATCAGTGAATGACAACCGCCTCTTAAACAATGTAGATTAACCCAGTCATCTTCACGCAATCTCTTGCTTAGGGCAGATCTATCATGCACATTTATCAGGAAATGACTACCACAACCCATTTGCTTCCTGCCCAGCCACACAGTAGAGGAGAGGCCAGACCCCGGGGACACATTTCTTGACTCGACCTGGCTGACCTACAGAGCAGTGGCCATACAGAACAGGACACATACATTAAACAGTGCCTGGCCTTCCTGGCCTTTGCTGTTAACAAAGTCCCTACAATTGCTAACCTAAAGCAGGTCACTGTCAGCACCTGCATTCATATGCATACATTTTTGGTCAATTGTGATGTGGGGTTAAGACTTGTACGCCAGGAGACCGATTGGAAGCGTATGGAGGGGACAGCAGACCTTAAGTGGGTGCTTTCAGAGGTAAAGGGCAGTGATTGGAAGGGTGTAGAGGGGACAGCAGACCTTAAGTGGGTGCTTTCAGGAGGTAAAGGGCAGAGTTTGCTGCGTTTAACACTGAAGCTTCACCAACAGTCTCATTAGAATGTGTAAAGTAGATGCCCCCAGGGCCCCACACAAGGTTGCCCCTCCTCCACGTTCTCTGAAGTTAGCGCCTACTGCAATATTTGGAGGGTTAGTCCCCCACCCGCGAAATTTGAGCCTAGATGCTCCCCAGAAGAGGCTAATGTTCGCATGCTATTTATTGGGAGAGAGGCGAGCCTCTCCTGAAACTGGAAGCATTAAAGTTGCACTGTGTTTGTGCAGAATCAGAAAAATGCACTTGCACAAACGCAGTGAAACTATAAAGCTGCTACTTTCAAGACTTCCATCACCCATCTGCATCAGCAAAATCAAATGCTCACACCAGCCCCCTCCTCACGGATGCGAGTCAATTTATAACCACACTGTCTGCGTACGTTGACATCGGAGGGTAGGGGGCTTATGCGCGCATTTCCTTTTTCTTCGGCACATGGGTTATGTGGCTAAAATAGCATTTTAGTACAGTCAGTCTAGTCATTTATCACTGTGGCATGACCATATATGTATAAGTGTTATGGTATACAATCTACTATTGTTCACAAGTTGCTGTCAATTACATATACAAATTATCAAAGCAACTAAATCAGTATGTGCTTTTTAAATCCAATAACACTTCTCATGCTTACTGGCATATTGCACTTTAAAATGTACCATTTGATACGTGGGTCCTCTCACCAGACGACCCTTGTGGATAGAACACACTGCCTCTGGCAGTTTTTTTAAGTGGCCCCTCCATCACCATTTAGCCCCCGACCCCAAAATGTAGGTTTTGCTGCGCCCGTGGCTGTGATTAGTGCATTAACAGCCTGCACCATTTCCCCTTTCAGGTGCCCAGGACATCCAGCTCGATCATCAATTGGAAAGGGCAGACAGTCCTAGGGGCGAGACTATTTCCCTGCTTTTCACCCAATCAGCTTAATTTCTGAGGAGGTTTCATTTTAGCAGTTTCCGATCGGTATGGACACCCCGCATCTGCGTTCCAGCTTTGGGTTTTCCAGAAAGGGTGACAACCACCAATGCAAACCGGGGATACATCATTCAGATACACTCCATGCTGACATGGAATTAACTCTGGCAGAGTGTTCGTTAGTAAAAAAGTCAACAACAAAATACTAATGTATGTGATATTTATTAAAGAAACAAATCTCAATTGCATTTTTCTCCATCTTTTCTGGTCCAAATTGCCATTTTGACCACGTATTTCTAAA
Source organism: Ambystoma mexicanum (assembly GCF_040938575.1). NCBI lineage: Eukaryota > Metazoa > Chordata > Amphibia > Caudata > Ambystomatidae > Ambystoma > Ambystoma mexicanum. Next base: position 1,149,168,213 of record NC_090932.1, read on the forward strand.
GTAGTTTCATGTAAGATTTCTCCATAGAAATGTCTCTAGATTTAGGTTTCTCTGTGGATTCAAAGTCTCAGTCTTGCAAAGCCCATGAACACATACATATTATAAGAGAAGTGAGTCACAATGACATACAAAATGGAATTATGGGAGATGTAGCATTAGGGGGAAGAGAAGTCAACAGGTGCGTACTGAGTTAAACTGGTCATGACATCCCACCTCCACTGAATTGTCAAGGGTTTTGTTGCGTTAAATCTGCTCAATTTAACTGCACTTCAAAATGTTTTTGGTTAATTTCAAGGGTTTAGTTATACCATTATTTTTTTTACTGCCTGCTAGCCACGGCCTTTGTCCGTGTCCACTGTACTTGTTCCCGCAATATCTTTCTTTTGGGCCCAATAGGTGACTACGAGATTGGTCGTGGTCACTAAACAGGTCTTTCAGGCCCACTTGCCAGTGAAAACACTACCCTTTCTTTCCCACTCACTAGCCATTGGCCCTGTCCTTCGGCTATGGCCCCTTAAATATTGCTCCAATAAATTTCCCAAATGGCCCTGCCTTCAGCCTTGGCCACACCACTAGGTTTCAGTTGGGCACACTAGCCATGGTCTATCTTTGAAAGCAATACCTTTCTTTCCTGCTCACTAGCCATGGCCTTCGCCCATGACCATTAACCCCTGGCCTTCGGCTGTGGCCCCTTTACAGGTTGCCCCAATAGTTTTCATCAGGTCCCACTGGCAATGGCCACCCTAAATGCACCGAGCCTGACCACAGGTCCTCCAGTCTTAACTGGTGCTGGTCCGGGTGGTGTACAGTCTTGGTATTCCGCTTCACGGCTGCGCGGAAGAGCTTATTTCAGTGTGTTCCAGTACTCGGGTCAACCACCATCTTTGTTTTTTGGCTTCGGGGCACCGTTCCGCATCAAAGATCCAGCGCAGGCAGGCTCTTCTTGCTCCCCAACCGATCTCTTTTGCAGCAATTCTCACTTCAGTACCTCTACACTGCTAGGGAGCTGTAGGAATTACATCCTCACAGCATGGCAGTTGGCCACACCCCCCACCACAAAGGGAATGATATAAAAATGTGCAGTGTGGCAAGGCCAAAGACTGGCAGGAGGAGACAAAGCCAAGAGGACACAAGAAGAGGGATCCTGGTTGCGTGACCTGCGATGGTTGGACCGTGTGGTCTGACAACTGCACCTGGACCAGTAAGCCCTGAAACTGCAAGAATCAAAATATATTGTGGAATAATACTACGAAGGGGCACCTGCCAATGAATGGATGAGACAATCCAACAATATGGTCCAGGTGACCTTAAGTTGCGTTAAACCTTTTGTTTGAAACACTGAAATAACTACAACTGGCAGAGTTGAAGTCTTGGGAAAGGGAACCCTGAGAAGTGAGACATTGCACCTGCTGTCTTGGGACTAGGCTTCAAGACCATTTTCCTTTGAACTATATTGCTTGGAACTTGGGGAAGGTAACCCTGAGGATTGTGCGGACTGAACAAGTTACTTACCTGTAAATGTTGTTCTCCAGCATGGGTCTGACATGGATTCACATGCTCATGAATATTCCCCGTCGTCAGGATGGGAATCCTCGGTAAAGAAAAAAATCAGTTTCAGTTTCGTTTCTGAACTGTCGTTCTCTTAATAACCAATCACTGGTCTCTGTGTCATACTGCCCTCTACCTAAGCCCCTCCTCTGGCAGCCATCTTCAGATTTGGTAGCACGTAAAGTGGCAGTAGGACCAAGAGAAGAGCCGCAGAGGGGTAGGAGGGAGGGTTCGCATGCGAGTCCATGGCAGACCCATGCTGGAGAACAACATTTACAGGTAAGTAACTTGTTCCTTCTCCAGCATGGGGTCTGACATGGATTCACATGCTCATGAATATATGAATACATAGCAGTATACATGCACAACTATGGGAGGTGACAAGGCTCAACATTAAGCATTTCATGAACTCAACATTAAGCAACTCTTACCTCCTCACCAGGCCCACCTTCAGGCAAACAGGTTGCGCAGCACTGCCTGGCCGACTCTGGACTCCACCCTGGAATCCCGGTCGAGGCAGTAGAATCTCATGAAGGTGTGCGTCGACCTCCACGTAGCAGCCCTGCAGATGTCCAGCAGGGGCACACTAGACAAGAACGCTGTTGTAGCAGCGATCGTTCTGGTCGAATGGGCTCTCAGATGGCCGTTCTACGGTCGGTTTGCCAACCGGTGACAGTGCATGATGCAGCCGGAGAGCCACCTGGAAATGGAAGCCTTCGAGAGGGCCTTCCCTTGGTTCACAGGTCCAAAGTTCACAAACAGCTGTGATGTCTTCCAAAGGGTCTTCGTGCGGTCCACATAGAACTTCAGCGCTATCGCCACATCCAGCGAGTGCAAAGTCCTCTCGGCCGGCGACAAAGGCGACAGGAAGAAAACAGGTAACACAAAGGGCTTGTTGAGGTGGAAGTCCGAAGGCACCTTGGGCATGAAGGAGGGGTGCATCCTCAGCATTACCCTCATCTCGTGGAATGTCAGGTATGGAGGTTTAAGGAGAGGGCCTGGATCTCTCCCACTCGTCGTGCAGGGGTGATGGCCACAAGAAACGCGGTTTTCCACGAAAGGAACTTCAACGGTGCAGAATGTAGAGGCTCGAATGGCGGCCCCATGAGCCTGCTCAACACCACGTTGAGCTCCCACGCCGGGGCCGGAGCCTTCACCGGCGGGAATGACTGGAACAGTCCTTTCATGAATTCCTTCACCAGGCGATGGGACCACAGAGATGATCGCCTCGGAGTTCTGGTGTAGCGGGAAATCGCCGCTAGATGGATCTTGATGGAGGCATGAGCTAGCCCCGCCTTGGCCAGCGACAGTAGGTACGGCAGCACTTGCGGAGCAGTAATCCGCAGAAGGTTAATCTTCTGTGCATGGCACCAGACAGAGAACCTCTTCCATTTGTGTCCATAGCACTTGAGAGTCGAGGACGCCCTGGCCTTTGCAAGCACCTCCTTGCAGTCCGCCGGGATATCGTACCCTCCAAACTCTAGTGCTGCAGGAGCCAGGCCTGCAAGTTCAGCGACCCTGGGTCGTGGTGGAGGATGGCGCCTCCTTCTCTGGCGAGAAGATTCGCGTCTGTAGGCAGTTTGACTGGGGGGGGGGACGCTGACATGTCCAGAAGGTCCGGGAACCAGATCTGCCTCGGCCACACCGGTGCGACGAGGATCATCCTGCACCGGGACCGTTTGAGTTGTTTGATGAGTCGCAGCAGCAACGGCAACGGTGGGAACGCAAACAGGAACAGGCCGTCCCAGGGGAATGAGAAGGCATCACTCATGCTCCCCGGCTGGGGAAACCTGCTAGCAAACCTCCGGCACTCGGCGTTCATCGCCATCACGAATAGGTCAATCTGGGGATTGCCCCATCGTTGGAATAGGAGATCCACTTGATCCTGCCGCAGTTCCCACTCGTGGCACGAGCGCAGCTCCCTGCTGACTGAGTCGGCAATGGTGTTCTTTATTCCTGCCAGGTGGAAGGGTACCAGAAACATCCCTTGGGCGACAGCCCAGTGCCACAGATCCTGGGCTTCCTTGGATAGGGCTGGGGATCTGGTGACTCCCTGCTTCCGGATGTAGAACACTGTGGTGGTGTTGTCGGTGAAGATCCTTACCACCTTGCCCTTGAGGGACGGAAGGAACAACCGGAGGGCCCAGAACGCGGCTTGGAGCTCCAGGACACTGATGTGTAGTGACCTCTCCTCCGGGAGCCAAAGGCCTCTTGCGTGGAGATCTCTGGTGTGCGCTCCCCATCCCTCCAGGGAGGCGTCCGTCGTCACCGTCTCCTGATGTGCCGGTGTCTGGAAGTCCATGCCCGCTGCCAGATGCGCGCGGGTGCCCCACCACCAGATTGCTCGTTGAGCGAGATCCCATCTTCGAAGCAGCCCGCTGCTTGCATCCAAAGGGCGTCGAGGAACTCTTGCAGTGGACGCATCCGCAGCCTGCACAGGCGCACGAGGTAGATACACGAGGACATCATGCCGAGCAGGGACTTGATGGACCTCACCCTGGCCGCATCCATGGTCGACAGCTGTTGCACCTTGCCCAGGATGACCTTCGTCCTTTCCTCCGACAAAGAAGCCAATCTTGCCACTGTGTCGAGCCTGGCTCCAGGAACAGGGCGACTTGCGACGGTACCAAGTGGAACTTCACGAAGTTGATCGAGAATCCCAGATCCGTGAGCAGTTGGACGGTCTTCGCTGTGTACACGACGGCGAGTTCTCTTGTCTTTGCTCGGATGAGCCAATTGTCCAGGTAAGTGTAGACGTGGATCCCCTGCAGGCGCAGCTGCGCCACCACTGGTGCTAGGCACTTGGTGAACACCCTGAGTGCCGACTTCAATCCGAAGGGAAGGGCCTTGAACTGATAGTGTCGCCCTTGGACCATGAATCGCAGGAACTTTCGATGTTCTTTTAGAATGGGGATGTGAAAGTAGGCATCCTCCAAGTCCAGCAACGATAGGAAGTCACCTTCCTCTAGCTGTCCAAGCACGTGCTGGAGGGTGACCATCCAGAACTTCTGGGACTTGAAGTACTTCTTTAGACGAAGGTCCAGGATGGGTCGCCGTCCGCCCGGTCTTTTTCCTTACGATGAAGTATCGCGAGTACACTCCGGAGCCCCGGAGCCTCTTTGGGACGAGTTTGATGGCTCCCTTTTTTAGCATCGCTCGTACCTCCATTAGCAGTTGAGGGACGTGGTTTTCCTTCCTGGCCACAGGTGGAATATGAAGACACTTCCTTAGAAATTCCAGAGTGTGCCCGCGGGCCAGGACATCCAGCACCCAACGGTCGGTGGAGGTGGACTTCCACACGCTGACGAATTTCACCAACAGGCCTACACACCAGGGTGCTCAGGTGGGGGCCCGATGCTACAGCCGGGTCAGTCCTGCTTGGGCGCGGCCTTGCCGCCTTGGCCTCCTTGGCGACGACGACGAGATCCTCCTGTCTTGCCGCGTCCTCTGTAGGCCTCCTGCGACGAGGAGCGGGCCACCCGGCGGTACGGCGAGGAGCTGCGCCGAATCCTTTGGAGGCACCTTGCTTGCCTCTGGTGTTCCGAAAGGACGGCCGTCGCTGTTGGAGAACACCCAAGGCCCGAGCGGTCTCCGCGTCTGCCTTGATGGCCTGCAGCGACTCGTCCGCTGTCTTGCCGAACAGGTTCTTCCCGTCGAAGGGCATGTCCAGAACCCTGGTCTGAACGTCCTGGTGGAAATCGGTCGCCTTGAGCCAGCCGCGCCGACGAAGGCAAATGCTGTTGCCCATCTGGCGGAAACTGGTGTCAGCAATGTCCGTGGCCACCGTAATGGCGTGGTCCGAGGCCACCTTGCATTCCTGTAGGATCTCCAGGGCCTCAGCCCTCTTGTCGTCTGGGAGGAAGTCCAGCAGGGGAGCGATCTTAAACCACAGCTCCCCGTCATAGCGTGCCACGATCGAGAGGGCGTTGGCCGCTTTAATCGTCGTCGCCGCAGACGAGATGACCCACCGTCCCATGGCGTCCAATTTCTTCCCCTCGCCGTCTGGCGGGGAAGTCGAAGTTGAAGCCGTCGGCCCGCCGCTCTCTTCTTGGCTGCCGCAGAGACGACCAAATCCGGACGGTTGAGCCCTAAGGCACATGGGGGCGGAGTCCGGGACCCGGTACTTCTTCTCGTACTGGTCTCTCTTAGCAGGAGCTGTGGAAAGGTTCTTCAGGAGCGTCAGCCCCTCGTCCCAGATGTCGTCCAGTAATGGAACTGAGAGGACCATCTTCCTCTTGGCCTCACGCCGTTGATAGAGGAATTCTTCCTCCTTCTGCTCTTCGGGGCAAAGCTGGAAAAGCTCGGATGCCCTGGCGATCATGGCGTGGAAGGATCCAATTTCGTCGGGTGGGGAGGCCCGAGGGGGTGGTGAAGGAAGATCCATTCCGTCGTCACCACCATCATAGTCATCCGTCCTCGTCTCATCCCTCGGACCAAGGGAAAGAGATGAAGGCTGTGAAGGCCGGAAAGGAGGAGGGGTTGAAGGGGGGTGTGTTCTCCTCCGCTTGCTTGGTGGACTTTCCGACGGTCCAGGCTCCGCTGGATCATCTGTCGGGGGTAAGGGCAACCTTGTCCTTATCTCTGTACGCAAGGCCTGAATCGCCATCAAGATCGCCCCCGAGTTGTCTTGTGGCATAGGCACCGGCTGTGATGGGAGCGACGGTTGGGGAGCAGGCTCCGTCCCCCCCCACGGCCCTCGGTTCCTCATCGGCACCACCGTCGCTTTCTTCGTCCGCCTCGTCGGGATCCCTCCCGTATGATCGGGCCTGCTCGAACTTCTTGTTCAGGATCTTTGCGACGCCTGCCAGCTCCTCTTCAGAGGCTGAATCTGTGATGGCCACCAGGCCCCCCCTCTTTTTCCGCCTGGGGTTTCACAGGGTCTTATCGATGGGCTGAAAAGAGGATTCCCTCCGCAGTGGCAGGGAACCTCTAGGCCCGAGGTCGCCGCCAGCGGGGTAGCCGCCGCAGGCTTCGCCAGGACCACCACGACTCCCTCGATTGAGGCCTTAACCGGGTGAATCAGGGCCTTCACGACCTTGGGCGCGCCTGAGGCCTTCACCTTTGGGGGAGGGTCACTGCCTCGTTCCCCCTCGGTTGTCTCCGTCGGAATCGACCGGGGCTTCTCCCGAAGCTTACCCGGGTACTCTGACTTTCTCTTCCCCGACCCAGAGCGTTGGCTCATGATTGATGGGGTCGGTGATAATGCGCCCTGCCTGGCAGCCGAGGAGCCCGACCGATCGGTGCTCCCGCTGCTTTGCCTTCTGTTGGGCCCCCCCGTCACTGGGGCGCCTTCAAAGGTCTTAGAAGAACGCTCGGAATTCTTCTTCTCACCTGCTGCTGGGCTCTTCCCATCCAGCCAGTTGGTGAGGCGGATACGACGATCCTTCATAGTCCGTTCCGACATGTTCTTGCAAAACGCACAGTCCTCTTCCACGTACGTTTTGTCTTCGTGAAGGCAGTAGAGGCATCGAGAATGCTGATCCTCCTTGAAGACATTCTGCAATCCGCATCCAGGGCAGCTCCTGAACAGCTTGGATCCGGGCGTCGTGTTTCCTTTTTCCTGGGCCATGTCCATGCGGGGTAGGCCTCAAAGATCTTCCGGAATCCTCCAAGAAGTGAAACTCGACGAAAATTCCGCCCTTGAGGGGCGTAGAAAATTCCGAAACGGGTACCCGTTGATCGGAAGTAGAAACAGGTACCCGTTGATCGGAAGTAGAAACGGTAGAGCTTGAGGCTCGATTGACCGAAGAAATGAGGTTAAACTCTTTGAAAAATCGCAAAACGCAGTAAAAGCTCGAGAGCTATAGCACGTGGACTCCCAACACTTGAATGTGCGGCAAACATCTGAAGATGGCTGCCAGAGGAGGGGCTTAGGTAGAGGGCAGTCATTGGTTGGGGGCAGTTTGACCCAGAGACCAGTGATTGGTTATTAGGAGAAAGACAGTTCAGAAACGAAACTGAAACTGATTTTTTCTTTACTGAGGATTCCCAGCCTGACGATGAGGAATATTCATGAGCATGTGAATCCATGCCAGACCCAATGCTGGAAAACTGTATTACCTTGAGCGGAGGAAAGGTAATTCATTTTGTGAAACGTTTTTGATTTTGGGGAAAGGGGCTAAAGAAGAAGAGAGCTTGGTCAGCTCTGAACTTTATGTTGAACACTGTTTCTTTTGACTTGGACATCACCGCACACTGTTTATATGTAGTTGCAAGGGCAAGCCTAGGTTTTGGTCAAAGACAGACTTTTAAATTGAACTCTTTGACTCAGACTTTCCTTAGTGTCGTTCAGGAAGGGAAATCCCACCTTAGCCTAGGGCAAGTAAGGCATTTAAGGTAATAAATATATTTTGTTTGCATTTTAGGTCTGTTGGGTCTTACTTCATGATGCCTTCACATTAGCAATAAATGTTTCGGGTTTCACTATAAACACTTTTTTATATATAATATATAACATACACACACATACACATATATATATCAACTAGACAATGTACAAATCATTAGACGCAGATTCGAGTTATATTTTTCTAATTCTGCTAAAATTCTACAATTACAATGCAAGCTAAGTAATGCAATCAAACATTTTAAAAAAAGAGAAACTGTTAAGAGTGCATGCAATGCAGTGAAAGAAAATACATCACACCTTAACCTGCTTGTGCCGTTTCTCCCAGCATGCATGATTATGCACTCCTTTCCTAGTAATCACCCAACATGTGAATTACAGAAGGGGCACCAGCTCACTGCTTTGTCTTCAGCCATTTTATGTTAATTACACTTGAATACAAAATAAAGAAGTTGGTCTTTGAGACTGGAGACAGTTTATTAATGCAGATGCAGTGTGCTGTCCCCAGAGCACCATGCCCCAGTCTCTGTGTGGAGACTGGGGCATAAACTTTTCATTTCCTGGATTCAGAGTCCAGCAAGACAATCTTTTGCAGTTTCCAAATCTGGGTAAATCAGGCACTATTCCAGAATTAGTTATCGGGCCTGACCCACCCCTTCAGCCACTGTAATGCTTCCTCAAACAAGCTTTGTCACCATTACAAGACCAGTTCTCCTTTTACAATGTCGGACAGATGACTTCTGTCCTAACCATGGAGGCCTTCTATCCTCACTTGCATTAACTAGAACTTCGTGTTCTAGCATACCCAATCTTTCAGGGCTTAGTCTGAATTTCTCACACTCTTAAAAAAACAGGTCTACGATTTGGTTAGTCCACAATTGTCAATAGCATGGTCCTTGTGACTCTAGCTTTTTCAATGTATTCTCCTTTGTACCCAGACTTTGGTAACCTGACGCCCATTGGTTCTTAAGAGTGGAGGCTACATCTTTCTGTCATTTTATATGGTGTACTTGCTTCTAAAATATCTAGCTCATATAACCCCCCCAACAAAAGGATTTTGACTTTCTTCTATACAATCACCTTTTCACTTCTCAACACCTCAAAGAATTCTATGTAGTTTTTCACAGTTGACGGGTCGGCCTTCAGATGGCCACCGCCTCGAGTGCAACCTGCACCTGACCTCGTCCCCATCATTTGCCTGACTTCCTTTGGCCTGCAACAATGTGCTGATTGGTGGCTGCCCCTACCTAACCCAATCACGCTTCGCCAGCAGGCGAGAGCTGGCCTTCGAAGTAAGGCACTAGAAAGAAGGCTCCCTGCTGACAGAGCAGACAGAGCGCTACAGGCACTAGGCGCCACCACGCTGCTCGCTTTCTCACTCGCCCTCCTGGCCACTTAGGTGACTCCGTTCCACGCCACGCACAGACTAACAAAAATCTATCATGCAAGCCCCTCTAGATCTACTGCACCTAGTGCCAATGTAATGTATCCTGCCTTGCAGTCAAATACTCTGTTCTAACAATTGCTGCTATTCATAACAAACTGCTTTCTGCATGCCTGACTGAGTACATTTTAAGGGATTTTGCATAGATTGTATACAATGAGATGGGGGAGTATTCGCCTACTTATAGTGACAAATATAGTTAGCCCATGCTATACAGCAACACTCTTTGTCTACTGGAATATGAATGTCTGCCAACCTGCATAGATGTACACCACACTCGGTAAGACTGTAGATCACATACTCATGCCAATGCCTGCTATTGCACGTCTTTAACACTGCCAGCCTATTGATCCCACATAGGGGCTAGTACTGTTATCAAAGAAACCTAAAGCTAACTACTCCACGCCAATTTAGGCATTTTCTAACTGAACTATAGCTTGCCAAGGCACTGCCTATTGACACAGTGCTTGAACATTCTGCAAGGTTAGATTTGCCTAGGGACTTATCCATTTAGCATTGCAGTTCGCCTCCAGAAAAGCCACACAATCCTAGGCTATAATGTTCATCATCCTCCTCTACCCGACCATTCCTTGGTCTTTATAAAGTTTCTAACAAGCCTACCTCTACAAGACAAGACATGTCCACAAAAATGCTGTACTGTAATACCAGACTGTCCATGACCACCCTAGACTTTGAACAGCCTTTAGAAAAGGTACCCACTCTGAACCTCATTACAACTAACATCCCATGTGACCTTAAACGTAGGAATTCCAAATTATGCTCAAGACTATCAAAAATATATGAACCACCTGCCAGATATACTACATATGTCAATAGTAGAAATTGTCATAAGGATGTTACTAAACACAACTATTCCCTAACAAGTGCTGATACCAACCTTAACCTCAATACAGACAAATATTGCAAACTACGAACTAACCCAGTCAAAAATAACAGACCCGCCCGACCTAAGCTACCAATACCGAACACTCTCCTTAAAGGAGCACTTATTAATGCTAGATCATTAATAGCCCATGCCACAGAACTTGTAGCTAATATACAAACAGGTAACTATGACTTCTTAGCCATTACCGAAACCTGGCTATACCAAGCGGCTGCCCCGGCCCTGATGCTCGCTTTGCCCCCCAATTACACTATCTTTAGAGAAGATAGAACTAACTCCAGTGGAGGAGGCATAGCCATAATTGCAAAAACGAACCTAACAATAAGAACAGAAACACACCTGCACACCAAATATTGCAAGTCCCTAACTGTTAAACTCCTATCATCTAATTCACAAACTATTAACATACACCTCATCTATAGGCCACCAGGCCCCATTGGATCCTTCGAAAAGGACATCTCTACGATCCTCTCAGACAACCTAAAATAATCTTCACAAGCCCTCCTACTAGGAGTCTTGAACTTGGGCTTCAATGATCACAAAGATGTGCAAGCAACCAATATAGCCAATGTCTTCTCAGAGCTTGGCTTTACCCAAAGAGTGATACGGCCTACCCACGAGAAAGGTTGTACACTTGACTGGGTATCTGACCACAAGTGTAACATAACCATGACTTCCATCAGTTCACAAGTATGGACAGATCATGCTCTTATAGCCTTCTCCATAGATGTTAAAACCATCCAACCTCAAGATAATACACTAGCACGTCCCATGCTAACAAGGAATAAAAATAAATATAACCACAGACAGACAATTACCACTGATCCTTCCCACTCTAAACTCGCTACCTGACACACTAGACACAACATCTCTAGTTAGCGAATTCAATACAGCTATGGCCAATGCCCAGGATAATATTGCCCCTTTGAAAATGAGAAACAGCAAACCTAGAGCACATCTAAATGCCTGGTTCACCCCATACCTCAAATCACTAAGGAAAGAAAAACATAGGTGTGAATCCTCTTGGAGATTAGTACCGTCAGAGGAAAACAAAGAAGCTCTTATTAACTCTTTCACAAAATACAAAACTGAAATACGGAAAACCAAAAAAGAAAGTTTTGACAAAAGCAAAATCAGGAACTAAGGTGCTCTTCACTATACTAAAGGAACTAGAGAACTCTATCCCGGTACCTGATAACTGTGTCAAAGATACAACTTAGTGCTCCAACATTCAGAAGGCCCTTAGTGATAAGATTGTTACCCTCCAAGTCAAAATTGACAAGAAAAACCTAAACATACCACCCGCTACTACCCAAAGCGACAAACCACTCATCACCGGCAAACCTGAACAAAGATTTAACTTTACGAAAGTCTCCATAATAGAGGTGGTATAAATAATACTATCGCTTAAACCTTCAAACTGTCGAGGCGATAACTGCCCAGCACAAATAAAAAAAGACTCTGCATCATATTGGATTGAAAGAGCGTGTTAGCAGCAAACTTTATCGACTGACTTTGTTTTGCACTTGTCATCAACCAGGCACTGCGAGCGTTGCTCTAGCCTGCCTCATACCGCTTCCTGGAGGAGGCGGAGTCAGTCCCACCACGTTTGTGATCACGTGACTGGTAGCGTCTTGAAAACTGCGCTCGAGCCACCCTTGCGGCGTTAAGCCCGACGGTGAAAAGCCCATTGGCTGTTGTGCGGCTGTTTGGCGGCGTATCCAGAAGGGAGACTGCAGTGATTTGTCACTTTGATCCCTCAGGATTTCTATTTTAAATAGTGTTAACCTCCAGGCTTGTGCATAAGCAGTGAATTTAATCGTATATCGTTACAGTATGTGTCCATAATATTTACCCTTGAAGATTTTATGATCACATTTTTATGTGCTGGTGAGTGTGGGCGAAGCTGTGTCCCAGTATTTTTTGATACTTTTTTATAAAGTGCTAGGTGCTAGTCACCTTATAATGTGCTAACTTGTATTTTACCAGATTATTATTGTATATTAAGATTAGTTCTATATTGGTCATTGTTCATTCTTGAGATTTATTTAGTAGGTCGAGAACTCTGTCTCCTCGTTAATATATTCCATAAGAGCTACTACCTGCATTTCAACAATGGCTAATGGACTGCGCAGTGGGCGGTGTTCTGAGGCAATATTGAAAGCTCTTACCGTAGCTAACATTGACTCTCTTGGTCACAATTCTAACAATGAGCCATCTAATACTAATACTTTAGCAGAGGTAGCTAAAGATGATATCCCGAATCGTATTGATACTCCTACACATGCTACTCATTTGGCTCAGGTTCATGCCGTTTCTACTGCCAGTATGCACAATTCCATAATAGAGGAAGAAAAAGAGTGCGTCAGGGTGAGTTTGAGTCGTTGCACAACTCCATTGCTATCTTGCACTTCTAATGAAGACCCGTTTAGGACAACTATGAGGAAAATGGCTGAATTAGATGAACAGGTCAATCAATCTATTAATATGATGACCCCACTTGTTCATAGATCATCTAATATGGATATCTTAAAAACAACCTGCAGAGAGGACACTATGAAAATTCACAATGAAACAATAGGCAAAGGAGGTTCCGAAGGGATTTCACATGTTTTATTGTACTCTCCTGAGCAAACTAAAGATCAAAGAAGGTTGGTAAATGATGATCCTGAGGGGAGTATATCTGATAGGGGTGCTATAGAACATCAACTCCTAGTCCCCTTCCAGTGATTGCAAAAATATTAGATCTTCTCGATAAGGGCCATGAACTTACTCACTTGGAACTAAAGGAATTAAAGGCAATCATGCAGTATTTATGTTCCAAGATGGATAAAATTGAGGGATTCATAACTGCAATTGATACCCTGAGATCTATGCAACATGAAATATGTGGCCAAGGAACCAATGAGGCCCCAAATGTGAGCCATGAGAAAAGTATGCAATGTTTGCAACCTGGTCACCAGGAGCGTGACCATACTAGACAGTTAATTGGTGTACCATGTGAGCCTCTGAAGTGTAATTGTGAGAATGATCTGAGAGAGATTAAAGCATCGATAACAGCATTAAATGATACAATTGTTTCACAACTATTGAATAAAGCACCGCCTTTAGATATGCCGCTTAGTCCAACTGCTAAGGCTCCAACTTTAGATCTGCCGGATAGTCCATCCGTCTTGTTGGACGAAATCCAAAAACAAAAAAAGGCAGACAATGAAAATGTTCCCATTAAAGTAACTCCCACCTTTATGTCTCGCCGGGCTAAAAGGATGCACATGCGTGCTGTGAAAAGACTTGCCAAAAGAAGGAGGGAGGCTTTACTACACAAAAAAGAATCAATGGCAAAGGATATAAAATCAACTTCTATCCTAGAAATTGCAGATGAGGAGCATATTGACTTGGATCAATTGTCCAAAGAGAGTCGGGATGCCCTTACACCTGCAATTGATGTAATAGGGGACACGAGAAGTGGAGGTCTCGGTAATGCTTCGCTATTGAAGGAAGACGTGTATACTAACACGGGAACGATAAAAACTAGTAACACACAATCGGCAAAAGCAAACTCTCAGAAAACTATAACTTGCAAAACTGTACCACATCAAAAAACAGGTATAATTATCCCAAAGGACCATGTAACCCATGAAAAAGAAAATGAAAAGTCTGATATAGATTTCACTACTAAAACCTCGGCAAAATCCATCTTAAGTAAATATTTCCCTATTGTAGGCAGATGCTGTACGTCAAAAAGTCAAACGAAACATCATGACCTAGGTGTCAGCATCTCCTCAAAAATACCTATAAGGAAATCCTATAGTGAGATATGTACTAATGTCCCAAATAAGGGAATAAATGTAAACAATGAATGTATGCTGAGTAAAGACAAACAATTAGAAGTAGGAAATAGAAAGGGTAATAAAATGAATGTAATATGTGATGAATCTTTGAGGCTCGAAAATTGTTTAAGGGACAAAAATAAGAATTTAGTGATGGTAAATGACCAAGGGAAAAAAACTGAAGTGGCTGAGGCATTTTCTATTACCCAGCCTGGGAATTTACCAATAAATGAAGTGAATAACGCAAGTTATATGGGAACTTCTTATGCCCCTAGCCATATATCTATCCATGGTCCTGCATTAAGAAGGTCCCGATCTGAGAACAAAACTAATATGAATTATTCATACAGGGAAAACGACTTATCTGATAGCAAGAGTGAATTTTCACTTGAGACTAATCAAAATGCAAATGGTATTAGTAGAACTTTGCCACTACAATTTCCTCATGTGGTTACTAGGGTTTCTCCGATAGCAGCAATATCAACAAACACAGAAATAAATACAAATTCCATTAGGCCACAACAAATTGAATCTGAAAGACAGTACATTATTGGATTTGCGGGGGATGAAAGGACATTGGCGGATAATCGCATGAATCGATCCTATGTATTCTCAAAAATACCTCAATTGAGAATGATAAAATCTGAAGATATCACAAGGGTTTCTTTGGCAAGCGCAAACAATGTTATCTTAGCTCTGAGGCTATAATGAAATTTATCTGGTTTAGCTGTGAGGAAATAAAAAATGAGGGTTTGGTGCTATTTACTTTTGATTGTGAGTTGGAGGCCATAGAATTCTTAGAAACACCGGGTAAGGGCGTTGAAAAGATCTTAGAAGCAGGCAGGTCTAGTACGCAATCCGAAGCAGGTTTGGAAGGAGGAATGTTGGAAATATTGAAATTAGCAGCCAATACAAAAGGGCTACCATGGTTGGAACCAATGCTTTCGGCAATTCTGCGTCCAAAAACATCTCTTCCTGCTAAATAGCCATCCAACGATACTAGTATGAAAATTATATCTTGGAACTCCTGTGGACATGTAAACTTAATGAAGTGGCACTCTGCATTAACCTATGAAGATCAACCAACAATAATAATGGTACAAGAAACTATGAAAACAGAGCCATTTTTGATTCCCGGATACTTGACCTTTTCTTCGCCTGCAAGGAGATCTCTGCTAGGGCGACCATCTGGGGGTCTGATGGTTGGAGTTAAGATATCCTTGCAGGCTCAATCGGAATTGGTTTGGGAATCTGCCAGTATATTGGGGATCGATCTTACTATACCCTCACTTAGATACTCCTCACTAATGATAATTTCCCTATACTGGAATTCTGTCTCCTCGACAGTTGAGGAGATGATGGACGAACTTGATGCATGTTTACTATACATATCTGGCAGATATCAGTCTTGTGAAATTATTATAGGCGGTGACTTTAATTGTGACTGTAGAGATCTGACTGAAAGCCTTATACTTAAATCTTCCACTCTTTCGCGTAGTAGAGGAGCTAAATTCAGAGAACTCCTCACAGAGTGGGATATGGATTTAATGGTTAGAAATGACATGAAATTTGAAAAAACATGGGCAAGAGGCACGATGTACTCAATGATAGATTATATATATGTATCTCACAATCTTATCATGCATATGGCACAGCTAGCAATAGGTCAGATTGAGATTGAGACCATGCACAACGCTCTACTTTTATTCAATTGAATCGCTCATGCCAAATATAACATTGGCAGTGGTCGAAACTAATCGACCTCAGCCTTCCATTAGATGGAATCGAGGGACATGTAATTTTGTTGTTAAACAAATATCCTCAGAGATTGAGAGGATTAGACGAGCAGGGGGAAATTATGAAAAAACATCTTGCATGTATTATTCCGAAATAGTTGCTATAGCACTTGAGCAGTTTGGCAAAACACAAAATAATGTGAAACATACACACTTATATGATTACACATGTAAACTATTAAAAAGGGATAAAAATAGGGCGTTGAGACATTTAAAGAAAAGCAACTTGGGCATCGAAGATAGCAAGGCAAGGCGGAATAGAATTTTATTGGTGTATATAAACAAAATTTGAGATTTGCTCGTATTTCAAGATATAACAAGGTCAATTGTACATTAATTCGCTCCATTACGTCTCATGACACACATGTAATTTGGCGCACCTTGAAAGCTTATAATAAATGTGTGGCACTGTTCTCTCCGAATTGTATTCCTGAGCAGACATGGCAAACATTTATAAAGGTTAAATATCAACTGCCTTGCGAATTTCGATTTGTCCCGGATGTTTCTCTGGAATATTCTAATATTCCAAGGCTGAAGTGGAACTGCAGTGATATTATCTGGGCAATTTCCAGGTTGTCATACTCAAAAGCTGCAGTACCTGATGGCCTTCACCCATGTCTTTATAAGGTGCATCCCGTGTTGTGGGCTGTCATTATAAAAAATAAATTTGATTCCATCATTAAGTCGGGGGATGTCCCACCTTCATGGCTAACCGCAAACATAGTACCCATATTCAAAAAGGGTGATCCATCTCGGCCAGAGAATTATCGTCCAATATCATTAATTGATACTGAGGCTAAGACTTTTGCGATCCTTCTCTTAAATGAACTTGAGAAAGTAATTGGGGTCAATGGCTTGTACTCGAAATACCAAACTGGATTTAGGAAGAACATGAGCACAACCCTAAATGCTTTTATTATGTCGCATGTTATTGCTGGAGTAAAAGAAAAGAATTCTAATCCTGTCTATATAGCAATGATCGACATGAGTTCAGCTTTTGACACGGTTGTCCGCAATTTATTGTGGAAGAAAATGATGAAGATAGGGATTCCAACTGTGTTGATGTATTGGATTATTAAGTTGCACAAGAATACATCGTACAGAATAAGAATTTCGCCAGAAGGTGTCACCACTGCTCCTATCTGTACAACAATTGGCATGAAACAGGGTTGTAACCTTGCGGCCACCCTGTTTAACTTATATCTATCTGACTTGGGCGAGAATTGGGAAAATGGGAATTTGTTTTCTATCAAAGTGGGGAGTATTCATTTGAAATGGATTGCATTTGCTGATGATATTATTTTGTTTGACCCCACCGCGGTAGGGCTTCAAACTAAACTCTCATTATTTGAGACCTTTGCAAAAGCGCATAATTTGACTCCCAACCCAGCTAAAACTGCCATTATGACTTTTGGAGTGAAATCAAAAAGAGGCAATCTTAGATGGCAAATATTGGAAACACAAATTTGTTGTGTGAACCATGCAATTTATTTAGGGTATTATCTATCAGCCCTTAACTCCATTAACTCATGGTCTACAATAATCAAAAATAAAACTCGCCCATTATTGTCTCAAATGAAAAGGATTGTCACCCAATATTGCTAATTCTCCTTAATCCCGCTAATAGATTTTATGACATTAAAAATTGAAAGTGTCATACTGTATACACTAGATATTTGACTATGCGACATGACAATTACGCTTGATAGTTTACATGGCTCTCTTTTGAAATCTGCAATGTTTCTTCCAATGTCAGTTCCAAATGCTATTATCCGACATGAATTGGGGCTGGTTTCACTCTCAATGCGTTGGAAATGGAGACAGTTGTCCAATTATGTTAAGATACATTATCCTCCAACTAACTCACTGTATATGGACTTGAACAAAATGCTGCGCTCTCAAACTTCTAAATCTTTTTTCAACTATCAAATGAAAATGCAAAAAATCTTAGATAATGTAAACATAACTGTTGAGGATATACAATATCGCCCTTGCTTTGCTAAGAAAAAACTTTTGACGTGGATTGGTGTACAACAATTGATTTAATTAAGACCTATGGGTTATATAAAGAATATGGTCTATATGTCAAACAGCGCATTCCACGATACGATCATGTTTTGTCATTTCCTTGTGAAAATATTCGAAAGGCATATATTCGTTATAGATTGAATCTATACCACACAAGAGAAAGAACCAAGAACTGGGAAATGAATAAATCATATAATTGTGTGGGATGTCGTTTTGATGAATGCAACGAACCCTATGAAACGTTGAAACACCTTATATTGTATTGTCCGCATTTTAAGAACATAAGGACACTTAAACCCATGAAATTTGTGAAGATTGAATTTGAGGACTGCCTTGAAGTCTTGTGGTCCAGAATGATGCAGGGATTACACAAACCCTTAATATACGAGTTGGCAAGTTTTTGTAAACATATTAAGAAATAATTAGAGCTATTTATGTAGTTGATATGATTGATTAAATGATTATTTGTAAGATTTTAAATTTTGTAAAGGTTCTACATGAAATTGTTTTATGTATTTGAACCAAATGCAAATAAAAATAATAATAAAAAAAAAAAGACGCTGCAAGAGATTTATCCCCATTGATCTCCAAACTTATCAATGCCTCATTCTCCTCAGGCATGATACCAAGAAATCTCAAGGAATCTTGGGCCCTCCCTCTCCTTAAGAAACAAACACTGGCCATACCCACAAACTACAGGCCGATCACCACGGTGCCATTCCTACTAAAGATATTAGATAGAGTGGCCTATCTACAGATCCAAAAATTCCTGGACCTGCACCAACTCCTAGGCACCCGGCAATCAGGTTTCAGACCACAGCACGTTACCAAAACAGCACTTATTGATCTGAAAGCCCAGGTTGACGAGCTTAAAGACCAGGGAAAACTGCCCTGCTTCTCCTTTTGGATCTCTCAGCAGTGTTTGACCTGGTGGATCACAAAGTGCTCTGTAACCACCTAGATTCAGCAGCGCATTTCTCTGCACATTCTATAACTTGGATTAAATCATTTTTAAGTGAAAGAACTATGAGGGTCTTCTCTACTTCTGCAGCCGCAGACCCCGCTCCCATTACATGTGGTGTACCCCAGGGATCATGCGTCTCCCCCACCATGTACAACATCTTCACTAAGCCCCTGTTTGATGATCTGGACCTTCTAGGCGTCACCTACACTAACTATGCAGATGACACCCAGATTCTCATCCCACTTTCTGGGGATTATAAACAGGATTTGGCCTTGGTGAATCGGATATACCTCATCATCCAGGCATGGATGGCACATCACGGTCTATGCCTGAATGATGACAAAACGGAACCCATCATACTAGGGACTGCACCTAACATTAAGAAACTCAACCAAGACTACTCATCCTTTGTCACAGACAGCCACACAATTAAAGAGGCCAAGGAGGTAAAAACACTAGGTTTTTTCCTCAACTCCAACCTTACCTTGGCAAAGCAAATGAACGCTATAGCATCTGCCACTTCCTACACTTGCAAGTTGATCAGATCAGCAAAACCATACCTCTCCACTATCGGTTGCATCACACTGGCAAGAGCACTTGTGCTATCCAAACTGGGATTACTGCAATGCTCTTTACTTGGGATCCAACAAATACATTACTCAGAAGATCCAAATATTGCAAAACAATGCCCTTAGAGCAGCCTTAGGAATCCCTAAAAGAGAGCATATATCAACGATTAGTAGACAATCCAACTGGCTCTCCACTGCTGACAAAATTAAGCTTAAAACAGCATCCCTAACATTCAAATGCCCCAATAACCTAGCACTGAGCTACCTGACAGAGAGGTTCAAAAGAAGAGTCACATCTAGACCTACCAGAGAAGCCTACACGAAATGCCCATCAGTCCCCCCTTTCAAAATGACTACAACTGGAGGGAATAATTTGCCTGTCAAAGCGGCCCAATTGTGGAACTCCCTCCCGCCTACTCTAAGGACTGACCAATCTTACCCACACTTTAGATTAAACATTATCAAGTGGCTTAAAGAAAAAGATCTATACATTCTAACTATATCAGACATTTGATTTGCAACCAAACTGGACCCTGTTCTTCTACTGTATATCTTTGCTGGTAAATGAATATGTACTAATTGCTGTATTCATATTATCTTGTAACTATGTGACCATGTAACCTTGTAACCTTGTAACTTGTAAGCTTAAAGTATTCTTGTTCTCGTGCCCTGATACCCTCGGGTCTGGTGCATGTTACAAATAAACAAACAAACATTACTCGCTCATTTTTCATGGCACAAGACCCACATAGTTTACGCTCATTATGAGTCAACCGTCACTTCTAAATTTCCCAGATCTCAAGTCTTGTGCCAAGTCAAGTGCTGTTTGCTGGCAGAAGACTCTACTTGGAAGGACTTTACCTTGGACTTTTGGACTTCAATTCCCAGGATCCCACTGTAGGTTGCCCCGTCCACTTACCCACAGATCTCAAGTTGAGTCACTTACAAGGTTCACAGCCTCAAATAACTTGTGTTACCTTTCACAGCACTTTGAGATTTCACTTGAGAAGTGGGGCTAGAAGCAAAGTTCAATGCTATTCAGATTTACAGCCCCTTACACAACGCACTCAGGAGAGAACTGGAAGCGAGAGGGGAGTATGATGAATACTACAGATTCCTCACTAAACCCTTGCCTAAAGTCTCTTCCCAGGTGGCAAGGGAGAGGCAGATGCTTTCTGGTCCTGACCTTGGGGGTGGTGTTCTGCGGGAGGATCACCTGAGAGGAGAAATGGCACAGGGGAATGAAAGTATTCCATGTTGTGAGGCGCTGCATTTATCTTCCTCTAAGCAAGACATGTCATCCATGCCAAAGTATGTAATGGCTTGCTGTCAATATTTTTTGTCTCCACAAAATAAACATAGAAATGTGGATAAAAACAATTATAAATTCCCAGGCATCAGAATAAATAAAAAGCCTTCCAAAACCCTGGAGACTTATAAAGCTAAACATGTCCCCAACTCCCAAAGATACAGTGAAAGGAAATCTATAAATGATAATGGTTTAAACTCCAAAGAACTTTATTCCTCTATTCAATAAAGTCTGGTAACTGATCCTTATATCTTTAAAGAATATTATAGGAAATTTAAATAAGTCTGAGAATGAAAATCAAGCCAGAAAAACTAACTTTGCCATTAGGGACTTCAATTCCCATCATTCCCCAAGTAATGGGATGAGGACGAGGGCTAGGAGGAACAATGCTGCAGGAGTGGTCAGATCGTTAATAGAAATGTCCCACACCGGAGGGAGATTGTGAGGCTTAAAAGGCCCCCTCAGGTGCAGGCCATTGGTGAGCAGAGGCGGCGGAAAGAGCAGTGCGATTCATGTGTGCAGCAGACGCAGAAACTGGAAGAGGGAGAAGATGCGGGGACCACTATTGGGCAGGAAACAGTAGCTGGCCCTGAGTGGGTCTGTGTCTCCAGAAGTCGAAAGTGCAGAAGTCGTGCAGCGGGAAGCGTGCAAGAGGGGAGCTTGCCTTCTGAAAAACCGCTTTGCAGAGGCTGCGCAGCAGGAAGTGAAAGCAACAGAAGCTTTCCTCCCCAAGAGGCTGTCTCCAGTGGCTGGCGAGCAACAGAGAGCCTCTAGAGCAAAGGAAGCTCCAGTAACAAGTGGCACAGACGGCAGTGGACTAAGCGAAGCATTTTGCCGTGTAGTGAGGAGCCACAGAAGCAGAACACCCGCGTGCAGGGAGGGGATTGGATGTGCACGTCTTAACCAGTGAGTTCACCTGCAGTTAGTGATCCCACAGCGCTCCGAGACCACTTGCGTGCTCAAGGCAGGCATTTCCAAAGAAGTAAGCACTCGCGTAGGAGTGGAAGTGATACAAAGAGTGACTTTGAGTATTGAACTATCAGAAAGCAATAAAAGCAATATTTGTTAAAACCAAATAACTGTCAAATTAAGTGTGTGAGTTTGTTGAGAACCAAGCAACCCAATGGGGCAATATCAATAAAAGCCAATGCATACAGCCATTGCCCAAGCCAAGAGAAACCAAAGAAAAGGCAGTTCAAATCCACCAAATATTGCCATAGGCAGAAGGGCTTGTGAAGCGTGTTGCCAATACTTTGAAACCCCTTTAACAAAAGCTGGTAAAACACACATTCCCAAAGCCAAGGAAGAAGCAGAATAAGACCCTATCCAAGTTGTAAAGAAATTGATCTTAACCACAGAAGCACTTGTTGTGAAATGCTTTTCAGGCAGGGGAGTATACACGGATGGCAAACATTTGATGTAGTAGGCCTGGCATGGGAGTAAACCAGGTAGAAGTTGAAGTATTCTAAAGTGGTGCTGACAAAGGCAATTTATGTTGATTGTGGTGCTGAAGAAATTATTGTATAAAACTGCTGTAGATGAGTTACATTTCGTCAGAAATACTCAGCAGTGGCAAATTATCCTGACAAAGGCAATTGCTGTTGCTGTTGAAGAACTAAGAAGAACAAGTTACTTACCAACTGTAATGTTCTTTCGATTGGATGTTCCTCCCATGTATTCCTCATCTTAGATATATCCTTACCTTCAGCTTTGCTGCTTTGGAAATTTGTTCTCTCTCCACCAGAGGGCGCTCCACTCGAGGCGGCAGCGGCGGCGGCGATGTCCCTCGGCAGCATCCATCGAGCACCGACGTCATCCATTGTATAACTGCCTCGAGCGCACCCGTTGGCTTCAGTTCTGTTTTTTCGTGTATCAGAGCCCATGGATTATAGTTAAAGGCATGCCTCTTTTGACCCAAGCCTTAAGAGAAATTAGAGTGTAAAGCACGTAAACTGTACTGCAGGGTAGTATGGGAGGGTCGATGAGGAATACATGGGAGGAACATCCAATCGAAAGAACGTTACAGTTGGTAAGTAACTTGTTCTTCGAATGGATTGTGCCCTCCCACGTATTCCTCATCTTCGATAGACTCCCAAAGCAGTTTTGTATTGGAGGTGGGAGTATAGACATTCTTTTAGTTTTTAGTCATGTACCGAATAGAGTACTGATTTAGCAAATAAACCTCCTTGAGAGGTAGTGGAGTCCAAAGCATAATGTTTTATGAAAGTATGCATGGGTGACCATGTGGCTGCTGCACAAATATCTTGTACAGGGACACCCCTTTGAAGTGCTGTTGAAGTTGCCATGCCCCTAGTTGAATGAGCTCTCAATCCATCAGGGGGATCTTTTCCAGCTAGCCTATAACACTCAGTTATGGCTAAGATTATCCATCTTGATAATGTTTGTTTGGTTACAGCTCGTCCTAATTTACGGCTAGTGTACCCTACAAACAGATGGTCACACTGACGTATTTTTGTCAATCTAGAAATATAAAAGCTAAGAGCCCTTCTAGGATCTAATCTATGTAGTCTTTCCTCTTCCGTACTTGTGTGAGGAGGAGGGTAGAAAGTAGGTAGTATTATTTTCTGTGACAGGTGAGAGTCCGAGACGATCTTTGGCAAGAAAGAAGGTTTGACCCTAAGGACAACTTTATCTTTATAAAAGGTGGTGTGAGGAGGACCACTAGAAAGTGCCAGCAACTCACTTACCCTGCGGGCTGATATCAATGCAATTAGAAGTATTGTTTTCAGAGAAAGAAGCCTTAATTTAATGGACAGGAATGTAAAGGCTCAAAAAGGTGCACATGTAAGACATTTTAGTACCAAGTTTAAATCCCACACAGGAACTTGAAAAGGTATTGGTGGAAATACATTGTTTAAACCTTTTAAAAATTGGATTATTAAAAAGGTATCTTAAAGTAAGATTCCTCTTCTGATGAGCGCTTGAAGATAGATAGCGCTGCTAAGTATCCTTTTATCGTACTAACCTGGAGCCCCAGATTAGCCAAATGTAACAGAAAAGATAATAATGTTAGAATATTACATTGAAAAAGGGTCCACATTCTTATCCCTGCACCAGTTACTGAACTTGTTCCAAAGACACCGGTACGGAGATTTAGTTGCTGGCCTTCTGGCCGAAAGCAAAATCTCCATATCATCCGGAAGGTCCCAATCCCTATATATCAACCTCTCAGAAAAAATGCGTGAAGGTTGAGTATGTTGACCTCTGGATGGAGAATGTGACCTCCCTCTTGCGAGAGAAGATCCTCTCTTTTTGGAAGACGTATTGGAGTGCAGATGGACATGTCGAGAAGGTCCGGGTACCACGTTCTCCTGGCCCAATCCGGGGCAATTAGGATCATGGTTTTCCTGAGCTTTCTCAACCTCCTGATTACCTGAGGGATCACAGGGACTGGAGGGAACGCATACAGAAGAGGAAACTCCCACTCCACTACGAATGCGTCTCCTTGAGCTCCTCTCGGGGGAAATTCCCTTGAGCAGTACAGTTCGGACTTCTTGTTGACAATGGTCGCAAACAGATCCACTTGTGGGGTTCCCCAAAGAGCGAATATCTCTTGAAGGACTTCCTGAGCTAGTTCCAACTCGTGGGAGACTGCTCTGCCTGCTGCTCAGAGTGTCTGCTGCTGTGTTTTGCCCTCCTGCTAGGTGAATGGCAGACAGAGAGATCCCTTCTTGTATTGCCCAGAACCAGAGCTGCATTGCCTCTCTGCACAGTGGTAGTGACCCTGCTCCTCCTCTCTTGTTGAGATACATGGCCACTGTGTTGTCCGTCATTATCAGGACATTCTTTCCCCGTACAGAGGGCAGGAAGGCCTTCAGTGCTAGCCTGATCGCCCTTCGCTATAATAGGTTGATGTGGACTGGGATGGAGACCAACGACCGCTGATTGTCAACTCGTTGGTGTGAGCTCCCCAACCCATGAGTGAGGCGTCCCTTACTGCTGTTATCTCTGGCCATGGTTGCCAAAAAGATTCTCCCTTGAGGATTTGTTCCTTGCAAGCCTACCATTGTAGATCCTGTACTACTCTGGTTGGAACTTGTAAAAGATCTGTCATTTCCCCTGAAAATTGGGACCATTGAGTCCTGAGGGCCCAATGAAGGGATCTCATTCTCAACCTGGCTTCTGGCACCAGAAAAATGCAGGATGCCATGAGGCCGAGCAACCTGAGAAAATCGAAGGCCGGTAGACACTGGGCATTCTGGAATTTTATTACCATCTGCAGAATGTGGTGAGCTCTCTCTTCGGGAGGCGAGGCTTCGCCCGAACAAGTATCCAAGACTGCTCCTATAAACTAGAGCTTCTGTGATGGTATCATGTTTGACTTATTAATTCAGAGAAAACCCTAGTTTGTGAAGGAAGTGGCAAGTCTTGGATAGATGACACTGGGCTTATTCTGGAGAACGTGCCCTGATCACCCAATCATCCAAATAGGGGTAGACGTGAATCCCCCCCTCTTCTAAGACTCGCTGCCACTACTGCCATCAACTTGGTGAAAACTCTTGGGGCGGAGATCAACCCAAATGGCAGACCTCGAAACTGATAGTGAGAATTGCCAATCGCAAACCTCAGGTACGTTCATGTACCAATCCATCTCAAGCACAGAAAGTAAGAATCCTGAAGGTCCAATGATACCAACCAGTCTTGAAGCTGGAGAGCCTGAAGGATCTGAGAAAGAGCAACCATCTTGAACTTGTCCTTCCTCAGGAACTTGTTCAAGTCTCTCAAGTCCAAGATGGGTCGCAATCCTCTGTCTTTCTTTGGTATAAGGAATATGGGGAATACCAACCCTTGTTCCTCTCCGCTACAGGTACATGTTCTATTGCATCTTTCTGTAGGAGGGTTAAAACTTCCTGCAACAGGAGCGGGTCTGGATTTTTGGTAGAGTTGCATCCTGGTGGGTGATTCTGGGGTTTCTTTTGAAAAGGAAGGCAGTAACCGTGGGATACTGTTTCCAGAGCCCAAGCATCTGAGGTAATGCCCGCGCCATTCCTGCAGATGCTGTGAGATTCTGCCTCCCACTGGGGTCTTTTGGATCAAAACCTCAGAGTGGTTTTGCAGCAGCTGCAGCAGCGGCTGAAGGGATAGATGCCGCTGCTGGGGCAGATCTAGCACCTCTTCCTCGCCCCCAAGAAAATCTCTTTTGTCCTCTTTGACTGGCCTGTCCCCTTCCTCTCCCAAATGAAGAGTAAAAACAAAAGGGACGACCCCTCCAGGAAGATGAGCCTGTGTAGGGGTGTTCTTGAGGTTGCCTTATAGAGGCATTGAGTGATTTTGTCGCTGCCTTGGAGGTCTGCAGCTTTTCTAAACTTTCATCTGCTTTGCTGCCAAACAACCTCAAGCCGTCAAATGGCATATTAAGAAGTCTAGATTATACATCTGGTGCAAAACCTGACTTTCTTAGCCATGCAAATCTGCGTAGCACTGCGCTAGATGACATGGACTTACTGATACCGTCAGCTGTGTCCAAACCTGCTTGAAGGCATTCCCCCAAAGCCTCCTTGCCATCCTTTACTATGGATAGGTAAACCCATCACATTCCTCTCCTTCTGGGATGTGTTGAGCTGCCGCTGACATGCAGTCCCACATGGTATATGTAAATCTCGCCAGAGTGCAAGATACATTTGTGGATTTTAGAGCCATGCTCCCTGATGTAAATTTCTTTTTAGACCATGCATCAATCTTTTTATCATCCCTATCTGGGCGAATTGTAGGGTATGCAGCGTTTCTAGTTGATGTGGCCGCTTGCACTACCAGACTTTCTGGAGATGGGTGCTTACTTAAATATTCTGGGTCAGAATTACAGGGTCTATATTTTGCAACATATTTCTTATTCACTGCTGGAATGGTTTCAGGTCTTTCCCAAGCAGTATTAACTCTCCTTTGTAAGGCAATATGAAAAGGAAGTATGGGGTCTGGCTGAGGACCTCCTGATAGGATATCCGTCATGTCATCATCCTGGTATACATAAACTCTGTAACTCTATTCATTAGTTTTCTATAACCTAAATCAGCATGCTCTGCTGGGTCAGGTTTTTCAAACTCGTATTCTGGGGACGTATCTAGTCCACTTGCAGATTGTAAACACTCATAAAGGTCTTGCATTTTAGAATGAGGATTAATTAATTCCTCAGGGACTTGTCTTGTACCATATTTTACTCCTGCAGATGAAACCTCTTGTTCATCTTCTTCTTCTTCTTCTTCCTCATTTCCCGACGACATTCCTTCATATATAGATGACATGGAAAGAATCATGTCTACTTTCTGGATGAAATACCTTTTCAGGTGTAGGTTTTAACATTGGTGTTGATTTCACCACTGTAACTGGTGTCGACGTCAACAAACGCATCGATGGCGTCGAAGTTGTGGTTATTACTCTCGATGTTGTCGAGGTATTCTTCGATAACTTCGAAGGAGCTAAGAATGTCGTCGAAGGAGTTGCGAGACCATCGACGCAGTCGAAGGAGTCTTCGAAGCAGTCGATAGTGTACTCCACGTAACTTTTTCCAGTTGGGTCGTTGACCCCTTATGCTCGACAGAGACTTCGGACATGTTTTCATTGAGGACTTCGATGACGTATCGAAATCTAACGTCCTTTTCTTAATGTCTCCCTCCTGTTTATGCACTGGAAGGCTTTTCTTTTTAGGTGTTTGGGAAGATTCCCTGGAAAACGCCCTCGACAATTTCTTGTCGGGTTTCCTCGTCTTAGAGTACCTTCCCCTGTTACTTTTTTTGAGCGTAGGGGCATGGTCTTCATCAGACATTTTTGAGGGGGTCTGGGCCGCATTCTCAAAAATGTTCATCATCGATGCTTTAAACGCTTCCCACTTTTTAGGGGAGTCATGCTTTGTTGGACATGTAATAACTTCCTCAGATGTAGTTGAGGAAGATGAAGAGGGAGACCGGTGTCGTCTTTTCTTCGCTTTTTTGGACGAAGAAGAGGACTTTCTCAATCTACTCCTCGACCTGGATTTTTTATGGCGTTTTGTCGAAGACTAAGCCAAGTCTTTTTTCCCTCTCGAAGAAAACTTCGAGGATTCCTCCCCCACCGCCAGTTTACCTCTTCTTTCTTTTAAGGCCTTATGGGTCATTGAGTGACAGGAACTGCAGTCATCGATTCGATGGTCGGAACCGAGGCACCAGAGGCAGTTTCGATGAGGGTCTGTCAGGAAAATTTTTCTCCCACACCTTTGGCATTTCTTAAAACCAGTTTCCAGGTTCAAAGAAGACGACATAATTCTTTAGAACTGAAGCGCCGTTTTATCTCGATCCGAAGCGAAGCTAACGGAAAAACAGAACTGAAGGCAACAGCACGCTTGAGGCATTTATACAATGGATGTCGTTGGTGCTCGACGGATGCCGCTGAGGGACATCAACGCCGCCGCCTTGAGTGGAGCGCCTTCTGGTGGAGAGGGAAAAAATTTCCGAAGCAGCAAAGCTGAAGGTAAGGATATATCTAAGGTGAGGAATACGTGGGAGGACACAATTCATTCGAAATATCCTTTATGTGAAGGCTAATTCTGAATCTTACTCTTGCTTAAAGAAGAGAAACCCTTCCATTTTCTTTGTTGAATCACTGAAGTGTTGGAACTTTCTGTTGTGCAGTTGGAGTCACAAAGAACTGCGTTGGAACTATTTCCTGATTTCTCTTTGGAACTGTGGAGCAGAATCTTGCTTAAATCTGGGGAAGGATAATTCACCCAGATTATAATGACAGACTGTTGCTGTATTACGAATTCAATTGTTATGTTATTTGTATTGCTTTTGAATTGCCATAAATAACCTCATTGATTTATCATATGTATAAGTGTGAGGGACAGATATCATTTGTTAGAGTGTTTCCTTTAGTTTATTTTAGGCAGGAAAATCCTCTTCATGGTAGGGATAGTGAGGAGTCTATCCAACTTTTTTTTTGAGAATTAACCTTTATTGGCGTTTCAATCATAACTGTAAAAACCTTTGAATAAGCCCGACCGCCTTGTCCCGACACGCCCACTTAAACTTCCTACTATTTGAACTGAGACAGGCGATGCAGTCACCGAGCTGGAGTCCATAACTGCCCCTCAGGCAACATTCAAAGTTCCCACAAACTTCCCAAGTCCTTTCCCACACCCCCTGGCCTCCATAACCCCCAAACCCATCTGTGCCCCAGTCCTACCCCCCTTTCCCCAAGGCAGCCCCTGCACACCCTCTTCAGTAAGTTCCCCACCCCTAAGGTAGTTCTCCTCTACACGGATAGTCTTGTGGCGCCACAGCCGAAGCCGCCTTCATTCCACCCTTGGGTTATGTTTCTCCCGGGTTTGTCCCATTCATGTCATTCTGGGGCTGTACAACCAAGGATTCCGCAGACAGGTGTCCTCAAACCCAGCCGTCTCACCCTCCCTGCACTTCACAGCCCCCCACCTCTCATAGCTCTTAGTTTTCAAAGAAAGGCACACATAGGCTCTGAATATTGGTTCGGGACTCGTCAAGCAAATGTGTAAGAAACTCCATGTCATATATGTCTCACACGTTGGTTACCCACTCCTTCTCAACCGGCATCCTCAGTCCCTTTCACACCTGAGCCAGGCAGCATCTGACAACTACCAACATTACTTTTACCATGTGTACGACCTCCCCTTAGTCAGCCTCCAGCATTACCTCGAAGAGGAGCAGCCATGGGGAGAGCTCCCTATTTATTCCATCAACCCCTTTGATCCATGGCGAGACTTCCTGCCAGTATGTTTGTACCCTACCACAGCCCCACCAAATATGACCATAGTCCCCCCTTTGTCCCCCCCGCCTTTCCAACAGCCGGGATCATATACCCGGCACATCTTTGCCGACACCACTGGGAAGTAATGCCACCTGTGCAAGATTTTCAGGGCCTGATGCCGATCTTGCAAGGAGGCCGTCAAACTAGTCACCTTTCTGCACATTAGTGCCCATAGGGTATCATCAATCTCTCTCCCTAGATCATTTCCCCACCTAATCAATGCTGGGAGTGGGTCCTTAGGTTCCGCTAGCAAATTCCCCTTCTATAGTCTAGCTATGAGGTGAGGCCTCTTGAGCATGTCCTCGTGAGCAGGAGTCTCTCAAAGTCAGTCCCCTCTGCAGATTCTACCCCCCAACCTTCCACGAGCGCTCCCTTCAGCCACAGGTAATGGAAAATGGACAGTGTATTCTGCTAACCTCTCTATTGTGATGAACGCCCCATCTTCCCACATTTGGCCCACCCGACTCAGCCCAGCCAAATACAATAATTGAAAGGCCAGTGGTTTTGTAATTTCGTCTCGCAGTGGTGGTGCCCAGATGCAGCGCATGGGGGATGGCCATGTGGACAGCTATCTATTTTCACCTCCCTCCCGCCAGAGAGTCCATAGAACTTCCAGGATGGGATGATGTAACATCCCCCTCGGAATATGGGATCGGGGAACCAATTGCCACTCCCCCAGGGCGACGGGAGAGAAGACCGCATCATCCAGCAAAACCCATTGGTTCTCCAAAGTCGGGTCTAGGTGATCCACCAGCACCACCATATCGCTTCTAACTTGCGCAGCCAGCAGAATAATGCGAACCGCACCGTGTGTAGCGTGGTCAACCAATACACAGAAAACCGGGATCTGACCGCGCACACAGAGAGAGCTTGTTTTTTTAATACAAAACACGTTGAAACACTTCAGCCAGACGCATTGGCTACAGTACAAATACAGATAAGCATGAAATAGCTATGCAATGGAGTTCATATCTCGAAAGAAAGGTTTGTATAGCCAGCAGAACGCCTTACACAAAACAATATCGGCACACTTCCATTTTTTAGGGGATCCGGTCACGAACCAGTGCTCCTGAGGCCTTCACTGAATATTGCGAGCCAAATGAAAATCAGAATAAAAGAGTGAAAGTAGCCTAGAGTAAATCTACATCTCATTTGGGCTCAATGTAAAAAACTGAAAAAGCACAATCTCACCAACTTTTTTTTTGTTGTTTGGAGAATATTAAGGCTAATGCATAGAACATGCCCGGCATGCATGGGGTGGGTTGTGAGCCCATGGGTCAGCAGACAGAGGAATAATAGATCCATGGGATCTCAAACAATAGTTGTTGCATATTGCATGTAAAGGAAATGGATGCTAAACATACCCAGGCCAAAATAGCTGTTTGAAATTCCCCACCAGTTCAGAATGTAGAGGTACCACCATCTCTGATGGACAAGGAGATCTGAAAATGACATACCCAAACTACAGGTCCTGAAGATGATGACCAAAAACAGCATGTCATCGAAACCGGTCGACCACTTCAATGCACGATATCCCTAAAGGAAATACGAGATACAGGAACTTGATCAATATCTTCTAGTGGACTCCCTCCCCCCCTTTGTTTGGTGTTTTTTGCCATACTCTCTTGGTGTAAAATAACAATATTGAAAACGGAGTACCTAGTCTACAAGAAATTTTAGGTTCCATAACTTGAGTCACGAAAAGGTTTTTAATCATCACGATTGATTTTTATAATCCTGTGTTGAACAATACATAAACATCTGATCTGCACCGGATCTGCGTGATTTTTCATCCCGGAAAAGTCTGCGACGGAAAGGTTTGCATGGAAAGTGTACGCACCACCAAAGGTTTGTACATTTCCCATGCAAACAAACACTGCAAATCACAAATAAACACACCCGACATAAACAAACCCTACTTATCGTTTCTTTGTGCTGTGTCCCTGTGGGGCTGGTTCCCTTCCACTTTCGTAATCGGGAACTGGCGCGGCCGGGTCCTTTCCTTTTATTTATTTTTTTATTTTTTTTTACCCCCGCTCACTATACTGTTAAGTATAGTGAGCGGGGTGTTGCGGGGGACACCCCCGAAGTCTTTTTTTTTTAACTTACCTACAATGCATGCCACCAAAGGTTCGTAATTTTGGTGTTCGAACCTTTGGTGGTATGCATTTTTCTGACTTTTTGTGCGGTTGGACCTTTTTTTTTTTACGGTCCGTTTGTACAATTCCATCTGCTGCACCACATGCACACACTCCGGTTGTTGGTAAATAAAGTAAGAATACAGCCATTGTGCCTTAAGGAAACAATTCCTCCAGGGAATGTCCATGTAAGGCGAAGCAGACTTGGTTCAACCATTTTACTGATTCACAAATACTGTAACTGTATACATTGTAGATGCAGGGACAGCAACCCTCTCTCCTTTCCTATTAGATAGGCAGCGCACCACCTCCGACCTAGGGATAGTGGCACTCTATAGGGATAGGGTGTTCTTCCGCCTAGGGACTTTTGTAGCATACACATTCAATGAAAAAAGTAAACTAGTATCACTAGCATTTATTTTTGTTCTTATGTGAAATCACCCTATAACACTGACTCCCAATATCTTAGGCAGGAATTTCACCTATCCTACATTAGGTGCATATACCGTGGCAAATGTGAGCCTTACACCCTCGTAGAGGCCCTTCACTGCTGGAAACCGGGCCTCAAACCCCCTCTTAACCTGTGTCACCACCAGCTTAAACGACTTTGCCAATATAACGTCTACTCCCTCCTTCTTGCAGTCTTTATGGGATGTCCAGAGCACTTTAGCAATATTTGTCCCTTTAATTTGAGACTTCGCCCTTGTTTATAGTGGGTCGCCTGCAGTAAAAGCACTGCCAAGCGCCGTTTGTGAAAAATGTTACCCATCAATGACCTTTTGTTTTGGGAATTCAGCCCTTTAACATGCAGCGTGGCTATCCGCAGCTCAGCCATAACCTTTTTTCACCTGGTTCTCGTTACCCCTCCAGGTGTCGTGGGTGCTGCCCCACTCTTTTCCCTGTCAAATCAGCTGCACGAGACCCCATTGCCCTGCCCTCCCGATCTGCCGTCTTCATTACCACCTAGTACCGCTCACCCTCCCAGATGAAGATAAGTGTGAAGGGGTATCCCATCTGTATTTTACCCCTTTCTTTCGGAGTCATCTGGGTAAGGAGCCACATGTCTTACGCCTCGCGTGCATCTGGGGTGAGAGGTCCTGGTAAATAGCTACCTTCGTATTCAATGTCGCCCATGCGTCTTGCCTTCTCCAAAACATCCACCTGGTCTCTGGAACCGTGCGTTTGTGCAAGGACTGAGCGGGTCCCCATGCCTCCACCCCCCACACAGTGTACTATGTCCAGGGGTACCATCTTCCCCTCCTTAGAACCCAGGACTAGCCCTATAATCTTCTGTATCTTGCGCTCCAGGCAAGCTCACGTTCCCACAAGGCCAAAGAAGCACAGGTTGTTACGCCGCTCACCGTTTTCAATATCATCCACCTTAAGCCGGATCCTTTCGCCTTGCCACTTCTTGGAGGCGGGCCCCTACTTGCGTCTCACGGACCACGGTCGAGGTGTGATTTGCCTCCAGGCCTTCCATCCTGTCCTCTAGGGTGATCACCCTCTCAGCGAGTTCTGCCACTTGGTACCAATATCGGTTCTAAAGCCCTGTATCTCCTCCAGGATGGCTTGTTTGTCGGTCCTGATGGTGCCAACCTCAACGGTACACGGCTGAGGCCCTCCATCACCCTTTACTTTCGCCATTACCTCTCTTTCCAGGTACTCAAATCGTGCAAGTTCCTCCTTCCAACTGATCCACTCGGGCTGTCCTGACCCAGTCCGATGCCCGCCTCACCACGGGTCTCCACGCCCTTATGTCCTCTCCCAGTCCAGGGGGTCCTCTTCACTGAGCCCCCAACTCCAGATCAACTGTCTCGTCGTCCAACCAGTGATTACCCTTATGAGCGGGTGGATCACCCCTGTACCTCAGCTCCGTTCAGGCAGGGCACCATACATGTGCCTGGGACCTGTGCCCTCAGGCCCTTCTGGCTTTCTAGGCCTCTTGCACTCCACCAGCCCGAATGTGCCGCTCCTACGTGCACCTGCAGATGGTTGTTGGGGCACCTGGGTCATCCAGCTGGAGCCTGGTCACTGCAGTGCCCTGTACTTCCTTTGATTCGCTGGAACTCCAGGTGTCCCCAACCTCTATGCCACCCACCAGGGGTGATCGCCTCAAGGACTGGCTTCCTGCATGGATTCCCCTAGTCTTCGGTGGGGGGTGTGGTTGGGGGGGGGGTTTCAGAGGGGGGCCAGGCCGCGGCAGCCTCGCTTGGATCTAGGGCTCCCTGCAAGACCCCCCCACCACCCATCACTCACCTGCCGCTTCTTGAGTCTTGAGTGGGTCACTCAGTCTCCTTGTCAGGCTTCCCCTGCAGCTCCTCCGGGGCCCACAGCTACATCACACTTGATCTGTCACTGGACCCCGGCCACAACCTTGCGCCTGTACCTCCGTCTCTTCGTCGGCCCCACCAATGCGAGCAGAGGCCTCCTGCGGACACCATGACCATCCAGTGGGGCGGGGGGGGGAGCGGTTGCCCCCTTCTCACCTTCTTTGCTGCCTCCGTATTTCCCTTGTGGTGGTTGGGGGGAGGAGAAGCATCAGGCCCGCCGCACACCAACGTCTCCTGAGGGGGGGGCCTACAGCACCTTGCAGTTGCCGCTCCGGAGCCCCCCAATGTCCACTGAGTGTGGCCCTCCTGCAGCAGGCCACTTCACTGGCTCCCCATGGCCCTCTCCGCTGACTCTATATACCTTCGTGGTGGATGGTGGGAGGAAGGACCCGGAGCCATCGTCCAACAATGCTGCCGCGGAGGGGGTCCACCGCCCCTCAGTGCCCCCCAGCACCCGCTTGAGTCTTCCACAGCCCCCCCCCCCCGATTCCCACCAGCTATGGCTCTCCTGCACCGGGCCACTTCACCGGCTGCTCTGCACACCACTTGCCTCGCACCACCGGCCTTCCAGCCTGGGGCCAATTCTGCTTCAGTATGGGGGGGGGGGTCGGGGCTCCTTCCGCAACTCCCCCCAACCTCCCCCCCAAAAAGTGCCAGCATGTCCACCACCGTCACGAGAGCCGTTGTGGCAGTTCCCGGGCATTCAACTCCGCAGATGCTCCACGATACATCAGAGCAGGGAACAGAGCCTGCCAGGCATCCATCTTGCCTGCGCCCCCTAGTGTTCTCCTTATCCAACCTTTTAATTTAATATAAATATCTTTTGAAAATCTTCACAAAGTTGCCACCTCACATCTCTGACCCCTCACGGGAGCCAGCAGGAGAGCACCAAAGACGGAACTGGAGTGCCACACCCAAATCAGGAGTAATGGCAGGACCGACGCCTGAGCTCCCCCTGTACAAAAGGTGAGCAGGGAGTGGTGGTCCAGACTCCCTGGGGCTACATGAGCCCAGGGCGGAGGAGTCCCGCAAACAGATCTAGTAGGGCACTGCAACCCAGAGGCAAGAGGCACACACAATATAGACACACAAAAGCACAGGATTGAATAGAGGACCCCGTGAACAGAGTCAATCCGGGGAGGGGAGGAAAGCGGTTAGGAAGGGAACGGTTGAGAAAACCAGTGGTGTAGAAACTCAAAGAAAGGGGCTTTCTCATGGAGAGCTATAAGCGAATCATGAGCAACGTGGGTGATCAGCTGCAGCTCAACAGACCATTGTAAACATAAAGAGGAGAAAGGGGACAGCACTCCCTTGCATCTATATAACACTTGTAAGGTGCATGAGACAGGGAGACATGCCTCCCCTTGAACTTGAGACAGTAAATACAGACCAAAGGCAGTACCCAACAAACACCCGGAGAGCACGGAACCCTGGAGATCCATCCCCAGAAGTTGTGGGGCCAAGAAGGCTGCAATAGGAGCTTTGAAAAGAGGGCTTTTAAGCCACTAGTATTGAAGAGCATGAAGGAAACTTCGATGTCAAGGAAGGAAAGGCCCGAGAATTGGGAAGAGCTCTACTGCAATCAACATACAAAGACAAACACGATATAATGGTGCAGCAGAAGGACAAGATGGAGAACAAAAGGGGGCTGCCATGAAAAAATACATTTTGGACATACTTAGTGAAATCAGAGCAGTGCGCTCAGATATTAAGGCCACTGTAGCAGAGCTGAAGGGAAAAGTCAAAAAAGAATTGATGCATCAGTGGTGACATGGCAGATAGTAATTAAGCCGTCTCAAGCTTAGTTTGGATCTTCATTAGATGTGTCCGAGGACATTCTATACACTAAAAAGGATCAAAACAGCTTAAAGATGATAGTGCAAACGTGCAAATACACATAACTTGCAACACCACCTTCTTCCAGTCACAAAGAAATTCCCCACTAAGACAATGTACTTAAACACTGTAATGAATACAGACGGTGAATACAGAGTCGGGGGCTAGTTGGAGGACTAAAATGGCGGGACACTGCGCTTAATTTGGTGGTTTTGGGATTGCTTTGCTTTGTGCGATAGGGTTTGCTTACGACAGTGCCCTGCTGTCCTTGGCTGGTTTATGGCAAATCTGGGTGTGAAACCCTTAAAACATGCGCTGGGTATTATAATTAGAAAGAGCATGATCTCTCGAATAGAAAGTGAAAAATCGTTGGTTGGAGTAGTTGCGTCTCCAGTGCAAGCCGCTCGCCGGACTGACCGACCGAGTCTTATCAGGCTCCTCTGCCTTGAAAATGACCCAGCAGGGTCGAAACACGTCTTGGCTATGCAAATAAACACAAGTTGCACTTACCGAACCAACAACCTTTTGCTTTTTATGGGAGAGATCATGCTCAGTCCAATTAAATTAGCCAGCATATGTGTTCAGGATTTCACAGCAAGCCATGTGCAGACTTGAACTCTGCGGCGCAGGAAGGAAAAAAACAAGAAGACGGGCCTTTTGTGTCTATACCCCAAAACTCTGGAACCTCCTCACCATCAATATCTAACTCGTTTCTACCCTCAAGACCCTCCTTCAGGAAATGGCTCATCCCCAATACCTCAGTCCATACACCGTCCACTCCCCACCCTACCTGACAGTAGGTGATCTGATCCTCACCGTTTCCTCCCCTGGTTACTTGTAGATCAATTGCGGACTATTGCCCTCTCTCTCCTGTGAGAATATCCCCATTCCATTTATTCTTCTCCTTATGATGGAAAAGTGCTCTGTTGCTTCCCGAAGCTAGGTCCATGCTCAAATACCCTAATGATAATAATAAAAATTCAGAATTTGCTATGTTATGGGGTCAAAGGTTCCCATGAGAGAAACTGAATCGGCACCACTTTCCATCTGGGATAACCTAAAGATGTACGCTGACTCCAACATCACTTCAGCACTTTTACTGCTGGGCTTCAAC
The DNA here is from genome assembly GCF_040938575.1 of Ambystoma mexicanum. Taxonomy (NCBI): domain Eukaryota; kingdom Metazoa; phylum Chordata; class Amphibia; order Caudata; family Ambystomatidae; genus Ambystoma; species Ambystoma mexicanum. Next base: position 1,149,205,141 of record NC_090932.1, read on the forward strand.
CCAGTCACCCATGCACCCCTCAGCAAAAGAATCCAAGAAATGGGGATTAGCAACACTGCACTCCCATGGATAAAATGCTTCCTCACAGAAAGAACGGAAATCACTTGGTTACCTTCCTTCAGCTCAGCACCTCGCACACCAACCTGTGAGGTTGCACAAGGCTCATCCCACTCGCCACTACACATTTACATGACCCCACTCATAAAACTCATCAAAAAGACATGGACTCACTTGCTTGAACTATGCAGAAGACACGCAAATCATCTACAAAATCAACACCAGCAGAGAGATAGACCAATCTCTAACCAACTGCCTCACACAAATATGCGGCTGGATGAGCAGCAAAATCCTTAACCACAAGCCGGACAAAACAGAAATGTGGACCACACCCAACAATCCCTCCACTCAACACCACATACACTGGCCTACCGAAATGGGAAACAGACCAAAAGTATCCAAAGTAGTTACAAATCTTGGAATACTGTTGGACAACAACCTAACACTAGAACCCCAAGTCAAAGCAATAGGGAAGAAATGCTTCTTCCAGCTACTCAATCAAACCGATACTACCCTTTCTCACCTTATCACACAAAACGTTTGTCATGATCGCTCTCGTCAATACAAAAAATAGATTACGCCAAAAGCATCTCCCTTAGAATGCTTGCCTACCTTTCCAAAAACCTGCAACAGGCACACAACACAGCAGCAAGACTACTCCTCAGACTTGCTAATAGAGAGCACATTGCACAAGCACTATGATCCCACACTGGCTAGGAGTATAAATAAATAAAACTTACTTCAAAACATTCTACATAATCCACAGGACAATCCATGGCCAACGAGCAGAAATGTTGCAAGAAAACAATCTCCATCCATAGACCGAAACGAACCCCGAGATCCAGCAATGGCATAAGTCTTGAACCCAAAAAATATTCTAAAATTAAACATGGTGGATCAGCCGTCTCAAACACTCACGCACCAAGGAAATACGCACAATTGAACAACACCGGACCAGAACAACATCAGACCTTCAGGAAATCACCAAAAACCTGGCTTTTTGATTTACCAACCTAAAACAAATGATGAGGTCGCCTTTGGCCTCCTGGATCACATAATAGAACGAACCACTGCATATTGAGTTTCAGGCTAAACCAAACAATATATTCAACATCGGCATAAGAATCTCCCCTTCCCACCATTAATCCTACTAAAACTCCATGTTCCTGCAAACACACTACACAATTACCACACCACCTCATCCAAGAATGCACTCAATCACAACCCTATGCCACAGGCACACAAAACATATACAGACTTGCACCAGAACACCCACCAACCCATACCATCTAGAAGCAAACCCAACACACAGTGACAGGATTTTCCGAACTGAAACTACCAACAGAACTGCTAAAGCACTGTTACACTGGCCCCCCTGCTCCCACTAACAAACCCTCCCCTACCCCTCTTTCTTTTCAGATTCGCCAGAGTGCCTGCAGAAAATGGAAATGGCAGTGGGGTGCAGTATAAATCACATTAACGTAACATATTCGGCCAGGATGCACACACTACCACTTTTCCTGGATACTCCAATCTGGAGCCTGCCAAAGTGCATACCATTTAGGGCATTTCCAGACCGAAAGGGCAGTAACAAGGCCAGGAACAAGTTGGGCAAAGGACAAGGCGAAAACCACATGGTACTCATGTATATGAGGTTTTCTTTTAACTGATTAATGCCCTTTTGAGAATGTGGCTACTCAAAATGGCAGTAAAAAAAAAAAACGTGCATGCGAGTACTGTGAAAGGAAAGGCAAAATATTATCGTTTGCCACCATCCCACCCCTGACACATCAAATGTTTAACAAAATGCTAATAAAGGAAAGGAAAAACGGATTCATAGTATCCCTACAGCACATCCAACCCTACAGTTGATAGGTGTATTGGCCACTTGCACTCCCTTAAAAATGGCAAATACTACCAAGAAATAAAATTATGGAGTAAACATACTTCCAACAAAAAATAGAAAACAGACAAACAAGACCTGGTTTCCCTGCTTCCACCCACACAGCTCCACGCATTTGTTTGGACGAGTAGGACAGGTAGCACCAGAGAGTAAACATGTATCTTTTGATGTGCATGCTTAACTATGTGAAATGAAATAATTAATTACAAAAACATTTCCGTTTTCCAGTTAAAACATTTTTTCTCGTTTATACAATATTCAGTTGGGATTTTCTCTGCCAAAAAATGCATTTTACTCCTAACTTTAAAAAATAGGAAGTTAAATACTCCCACTTCAAAATGGTATCTGGAGCTCGGAGCACATCACTCTAAGGTGATGCGTGTTACAGTAAAACAATACAGCACTCTTCCACATGAGTCCCTCCGCACTGGCAACCCAAAGGGATGACAAGTGCCCCCAAAAGAGGAGAGTTGAGCAAGTAAGGGGAAGTAAAGCAAAACGACTTCCCTTACCCCAAAATTCAGGGGCGGGGGTCAAGCCAGAAGAAATAGCTTGGGGGTCCCACTGATGTCAATGGAAGGAAAGTTGAAAAAAGAAAAGTCTCTTCTAACACTTGCTGCAACACCCTGTGCTCCCTCCTGCTTCCACTATCTTTCTGTTCTCTGAAATCAAGAATTCAACCAGTGGATGCCTTCGCAATTTCAGGTCTCTCTTAAAGAGGCACCTGAGATTTACACTAAATAGCCCCCACAAACTCCCAGCTGCATAACACCACACCATGATCCCACCTGTAAAGATTTGGAAGAAAATGTACATTATACCAGGTTGAGTCAAGTCTTCTCGCAAGGTTTTAGGGTCTCATTAATTTCATACTTCAAGACGGACAAACAAAAACCACAGCAAAACTACAAGCTCCTCACTGGACTGTGTGCTTACTCTGCGTTGTAGCTGCCACTCCCATTCACATTAATGGAAGCAAAACAAGAAAGGGGATTTGATAACAACATTCACAAAATAGCTTGCCCGCTTTTAAATACACATTTAAAAAATGTATAAGTGTGAGAGAAAAAAAACGGAATACGTAAGTTAAAGAACCGCTTACTGGAGGAGAAAAAATGTCGAAGTAGCTCTTCCGACTGTGGAAACCAGCATTCTCAGCAAGTTTCACATGTCTAGATACAAGACAAAACCGAGGTCACCCGTGGAAGGTACAGATGCTGACAAGGGCACACACAGAACTAACCCTTCAGCACCGACCATCGACAACGCTCTGGCAATGCATCTCAGCCGTGACCTGCAGCACCCAGGGCCATCTCAGAACTTTCACGTTAACAGAACCACAAAAGAGCCGGTGACGTCGTGAGCTTTCGGGCCATTTTGTTTGAAACAGGCCCCGAGACGCAAGGGGGCAAGCCGTGGGGCTTTACTTTTTGGCGACTGCTAACGAATGGAAAAAAAGAAGACTAGCCGGCAAAAGTAAAAGCTACAGCATACTATGCACTGCAAGTCCGACTGGCAGCCCACAGCACCAACATTACTTGACACAGGCAGGCTCGGACTGGTCTATAGGGAAATCGGCCCATAGCTGAACCAAAAGCACAAAAAGCTGGTGTGGGCCAGATTTTGGGCAGATTTGAGCCAGCTTGATGAGTTAATTCACTTTGCGGCTAGTAGTTTTGATCAGTGTTGCTGAATAAACATTCTTTAAAATGCACGCTTTGCATCACACTTTATCAAAAAACTCCCCCTTGGGTACTGTTCAAACAGTGTCACAAACGGAATGAATAGCCATTTGCAACTGTGGGCCACTTCTTCATTGGTGCCCGAGACAATTTTATGGCCCAGTCCGACCCTGGACACAGGGGAGCAATGAAACCTACATTTCGGGGGATGTGGGCAGGAGGCTAACGGGTGATGGGAGGGACCACTTCAGAAACTGGGCAATGCAAACTTTGATGGTCCGCCCCCTCCGTTTACTCGCAACCCCATTCACTGTACACTCAATAACACGTGCACCCAGTCCCCATTCATCATGCGCTCCTTCACATATATATATTTATATTACACAGCCACGGTAGTGCCTGTGTAGTTATGTTTAAGTTGCTGTTTCCATAGGAAGAGCACTTTTTGGGCGGCCTATAACTCCGCTCCCCCTGGACGAATCTTCACCAAACTTTGCAAAAAAAAGTATATGGGCCACTCTGAATTGTTCTGCAAAGTTTGGTGATGTTTGGTCCAGGGGGCAAAAGTCATAGGGGGGGTGCCAAAATGTTTTTTTTTCCCATAGTCTGAATGGGGGAAAAAAACTTTGTGCACGCCTACAGGTCAAACCGCTGGATGGATTTTCACCAAATTTGCGGCAGGGGCGGGGGCTTTGTCCGAATGCGTGCTTTGGTAAATTTGGTGACAATACGTCCAGTATTTTCCTTTAAAACGACCAAAAAATATGTCTAAAAAAAATGTGTGATATCCATGTCTGCTCCGCGGTCACACTTCCCTGTTCGCTCCGCGGACAAGATACCGATTGGCTAGGGATGGCGTCATGACCGCGGACACGCAACGTCTTCGTCGATTGGCTGCAGCGAGCCGTGATGTGCATCAGAATGTGCAGATGCGCTCGACATCTTGGATCTGCCGACAGCGCGCTCGCAACCAGAGGCGAAAAGCTGTTTCAGAAACTGTTTTGGTCTGCTACAGTGTTTAAGGAGGTCCAGAGATTAAGAGATGGGTGAAATACTGTACTTGTTTAGGCGGCAGGTGTTAATGATGTATTCGCCATGCCCGCCTTGTCCGGGATGTTTGTAAGTACTGAAAATGAGGGGTCTCATAATGATAGTACTTCTGTCCGTGCTGTGCGCAGGCAACTTACTGTTCTAAGGAGACACATGGTGTTAGCGAACACTACAATTGAGTAGATGCTGTAGTTCCTATTTTTGTTTGTATGGGTGTGCCACTAATTTATACGCCGCCATGGGTGTGATATGCTGCGGTGGTTGTGGCTAGGGCCTAGAGTCATGGGTGCATGGTTGTAGGCCATACTCCCAAGATGCTAGGCCCTGGCCACAACCACCGCAGCATATCGCAGCTACACCTACACCCGTAGTCTCGCTTACTGATCAGGTGTTTGTGGGGAGGGACTAGAGTCTTGGATGCATGGCCAAAAGCCATGTACACAAGATTAAATTTGTACGTGGAGAATTTATAAGGAACTATGGGTGCAATATGCTGTGGTACTTGTGGACAGTATGTAGAGTCTTGGCTGCATGGCTGAAGGCCATGCACCCGAAAACACAGTTATAAGCACTGCAAGTATAAGCCACAATGGGTTTCATATACTGGACACCCATGTATTCAGATATATATGGCCTTACACCCAAGACTCTAGTCTCCGGCCACAACCACTGCACCATATCACAGCTATAGATACACCCGTAGTATCAAACATCATTTTATACGACGTAGTGGACTTACAATCCACAATGGGTGCAATATGCTGTGGTGGTCATGGCCAGGATGGAGTGTTTTGGGTGCATGGCCTTTTTATAAGCAGTGAAGTTATAAGGCACCATGGTTTTCATATAGTACATTGATTGTGGACAGAATGTACATTTTTGCCTGCATGGCTGCAGGCCGTAGGCCGTGCGCCATACTTCCAAAACTCTAGGCCCTGTCCAAAACCACCACACCATAGCACATTAATGCATACACCCGTGCTATCGCTCAGATGGTTCTGGGGAGGGTGTACAGTCTTGTGTGCATGGCCAAAGACCACGCACCCAAGAACGAACCTATAAGCACTGAAGTTATAAGCCACTGTACACCCATACATTTAAATATCTATGGCCATACCCCCAAAACTCTAGGCCCTGCGCACAATCACTGCAGCATATTACATAGCCACGGTAGTGGCTGTGTACTTATGGTGAAGTTGCTGTTTCCATAGGAAGAGTACTTTTTGGGTGCCTTATAACTCTGCTTCCCCATGGACGAATGCTCACCAAACTTTGTAAGGAACATTTATGGGCCACTCTGAATTTCTTTGGAATGTTTGGTGATGTTTGGTCCAGTGGGGGTGGGGGGAGTTATAGGGCGTTCTCTAAAACGTCTCTTTTCCCCATAGGCGAATGGGGGAAAAACTTGTGTCCATTGACATGTGGCGCTTTCCCTGATTGGTTGTGGAACAGAGTGAAGTACGTCAGCTTTCTTCGGTGCCCCCGCCATCTTTTATTCATGTTTTGGTGTAGGCGGAGATCGGCAGTAACACATACAAAAAAGACAGCATTGCACTTGTCACACTTATGAAATACTATTTCAGAAGGTGACCTTTAAGGAGGGTGGGATGGGATGTGGCAGCACAAACTGAAAAAGTGGAGTTTTCTTGTCACCAAAGTCATACAGTTAAATGGAAGTTGGTGCTCACTGTACCACTGCCAATTAGTGCGTCTGGGTTACAATGTTTTTGGAATAATATTGCCGTCAGACTGCCGTATTAAGTTTTGAAAACTAAGCTTGCCATCTGCACGGTTTGCTGGAAACAGCGATTCTGGAGGTGTATGGGAGTAGCGGTTCTCATAATTGGATTTCAATATGTTGTTGCAAAGTAAGAATGTATGTGCCTTCTGAGTGAAGGTCACACGAGTTGCTTTTTTGGTTGCACGCTTAATAGGCCCAAGCATCCGAGTGAATGTATAAGGGGCAATTGTTTTTTGACCTTGAGCGAAAGGGAAACTTTAGAAGTAATTCAAGGAATGAAAGGTACGAAAAAAATAGCAATTGATAAGGTTATGTTTTAAAAACGTTTGTAAGGCACTTGCAATTTCAGTCCACGAAGATTCTTCGGTGCAAATACGTTGGTGTCTGACTTGGCGAAAAAGAATGGAGGCAGTACATATCATGTAAGTTTGCTTTTCACCACCCTACACCGACCCGCATTTTAATTTTAAATTACCAAAACTCTACTTGTACCAATATAACAGAAGTAGTATCTTTCTGCGCTGTTACATTTTTCCTCCAATAATGGAGAGTGCAGCGTTTCCGCGTTTGCAGGGTATGACTACACTCACCCTTTTTGCGTTAATATTTCTTGTTTGAAACGTTACATTTGCCCATATAGCTTTGTGTATCACTTTGCACGTTCTTTTGGTCTTGTTTGAAATCACGAGATGTCATTTTTTTTTTACGTGTCCATTCATTTTGCCTTCAAAACTCACTTATCGTCTTCCTGTGTAGTTGCCATTTTTATTTTAAACCTTACGGCGCATGCACAATCTCGGTGTTTGTAGCCGGTTACTATATTTACACATGGTCAATAGTAACATTTCACTAAAATGTCATGTTTGTCCACTTACATTTTTGTATTACTTTGCACATTCCTTGTGTCTTTTTGCAATTTTTTGCTAGAGGTTGGTTATTGACACATACACTGTTACTATTTCCGCCCAGGTACATGTCCGTGCCATGGTTTCCAGATGCTGAGTGAATGCTTTTTTGGATGCCAAATACAACTGCTCGTGAGCGGTTGCCTGTCCATCACAATTATGTGGGATGACAGCCCAGGACCGCTTTGCCCGTACGCTGAACTCGCTATTTGGAGCAACATCACATCATTTATTGTGCTGTAGGCCGAAGGTCATGGTGCCTTCTTGGAAATCACTGTGGAAACAAAGCGGCTGCTTTAACCAAGAACGCATAATTTTTGTATGGGAAAAGACCAACGTGTGCCTCATCTTTAACATTTGCAATGACGCCCTTAGAACCATTGTTATCATTCAATTGAAAATGGGATTACTCCGATGGTCTGACAGTTTCTTGTTAAATAAACCTATGTTAACGTTTTCTTAACATTTACAAGCCAGTCTATTATTTCAAAATGTAAGTTATTACGTTGTACGTCGCTGTATGTTTATTTACAGGTTCTGCGTCACGTCACGTACTTGTGCTTTTTGCAGGCTACCATGCAAAGGGCAGAGGGGCTATGTATGAAACAACCACCTTCCCTTTCTATGGTGGCCATCTTGAAAAAGGATTTTGTTTTGTAATCCGACCCGCCATAGCCACGCCGGAAGGCAATTTGCGAACGGCAATGAGCAAAGAGGTAACGAATGGTAATATGGGCTGGTAGATGTACGGCAAAAAGTTTTGTGCATTTGTTATTTGTAAGGTAGCGGCACCGTTTCTCATGCTTCTTCATTACAGCAGTGCTGCTGTTTCTTGGGGAGGAGGGATGGCTTTAGCTGATGTCATTTTCAGATAAGTAGAACTTTTGCTAAAAATATATAATGTGTAGTGCATTGGTAATCGCTGCCTACCAATACGTGTTGGCGCTGTGTAAGGGAAATGTTAAAGGTGGATGTTCCTTCATCAATATAAAATCTATTTCCACACTGTCCACGAGGCATAGATCTTACTGTTAAGTGTGTACTGATTCTGGGACACGTCACCGTCCTGTACACCAGCATATTGTCATGTGGCATTCTTCGCATGGTATATACTGTTTAGAAAAAGAACCTTGTTAAAAGGGACGTTATGGTTACGTTGCTCTACTGAAAATCTGTGACATTCAGTAAAAAATGTTTTTATTAAAATGACGTTATAGTTAAATTGACCTACTAAAAACCCATAAAATTCACTCAAAAAAAAAACTTTATTAAGGGGACGTTATGGTTAAGTTGCCCTACTAAAAACATGTGCAATTCACACAAAAAAAATCAAACAAAAAATAAAAATAATAAACTTTACAAACATGAAATTATGGTTCAAAGTAAAACCGAAAAACCCCTGAAATTCGCCAGTTATGGTAGGCTAAACAACCATACCTGCCCACACCACTGTGCACTGCTAACACTAACACCCAGGACATGAAAGATGGAATCACAAATGTCATTGATGACATCACTGATGATATCAGTAAAAAAAAAAAACTTTGTTAAAGGGACGTTCTGGTTCACAGTAAAACCGAAAAACAATTGCCATTCACTAATTATGGTAAGCTAAGCAACCATAACTTGTGCCACCTACGTGCATTGCTAAGACTAACACCCAGGACAACAAAGATGACATCACAAATGTCATTGATGACATCACTGATGACATCACGTCTGGCTCCTTCTTTTTTCCTTTAGTGATATATCTTAGCCAGTAATACTTGGGAACAAAAAATAAATAAATAATAAAATCGAAAAGTACTATATTTGTAGACTTACACTTCAAATATGTTTTTACATTAATTCCTTTGGGGTTCACTCATAGCATATGAAACATACATAGGGGGAATACACACTTAAAAGATATTAATGCGTTCTGTGTATGAAGACAAGGTTATCAACACTTTCTTATTGGTCTGATGTTTTTTTATTACTGTACTTTCTGTGGATATGCTCATATTTGTATTCACATTACTCTCTTTAGGATGGAGGCACATCATGTGATAGTTATTCATAGGGAAGTAGTAGATTTGAAGCAGAACAATCATTTCAGTGCATAAAAATAAACCAGTAGGTTATGAACAATTTCTGGTTCTACTGCTGCTTTTTTGCGTACTTCACTTTCACTGTATATACTCATATTTCTACTTGTTGTTATGTCTGTGTTTGTGTGTAATAATGAAATTATATAGGAAGTGGGTTTCATTAGTTACTTAGAACATGTTGCACAGTACAAAAAACTCCAAGAAGAAAGCATTTACCATTTCACTATTTAACACGGGAAGATTATGAATATTGCACCTCCATTATGTATGCTACACACAATGCTTATGTTTATACATGAGTACATTATTGTACTGTAAAGAACTTCATAATAGAATTCTATTTATATCAATGCATTGTTCAATGCACCACATAGCTCATGTCATCTATTCCAATGACCCTTGACAGTTTTTTTATCAACATTATAATAAGACTCCCTTCTGCAGACTTTTCATGAAAAGTACATGCACATGTGATGTCATCAATGACATTTGTGATGTCATCTTTCATGTCCAGGTTGTTAGTCTTAACAATGCACGTAGGTGGCCCGAGTTATGGTTGCTTAGCTTACCATAATTAGCGAATGGCAAGTGTTTTTCGGTTTTACTGTGAACCATAACGTCCCTTTAACAACGTTTTTTACTGAATACACATATATATATATGGCAGTGAACAAAAACAAAGGGGCTACACATGTGATATCATCAATGTCCTGTTCATGTCCTGGGTGTTAGTGTTAGCAGTGCACAGTGGTGTGGGCAGGTATGGTTGCTTAGCCTACCATAACTGGCGAATTTAAAGGGGTTTTCAGTTTTACTTTGAACCATAATGTCATGTTTGTAAAGTTTTTTCTTTGTGAATTGCACAGGTTTTTGGTAGGGCAATAATTATATATGGGATACATTACTCACCGTAATCGTATTTCTGATGCTTGTATCTGCTTAGATTCACATGCTGTGCATAGGCCGACATCTAGTGGAAGCTGCGGAGTATTACAGTTTGTTTTTCTAAACTCAAAAATGGGCGTCGACACAGGGCGTGCCAGTAATACTATCCCCAGTGTGATGTCCACTGTACCCAAGATCCCTCACGCGTCTAGGATCCTCAGATTGTATTTTTTCTGACATGAGGTAGCATGAGGAGTAGCGTGAGTACAGATAATCCAAGCAGATAGACAGAAAGGTAAGACTACAAGCAATCATGCGCCTTCTCTCAGAGGGGAGAAAGGGTGGGTCGCATGTGAATCTAAGCAGATACAAGCATCAGAAATACGATTACGGTGAGTAATGTATCCCTTCTGAGGCTTGTGGAATCTGCTTATATCACATGCTGTGCATAGATTAGCGAGCAGTACCTGAAGAAGGAGGTGGGATGTGAGAAGGGTCATGAGCAAATAAGTGTCTTAGAACCGCTTGTCCCACTTGTGTATCTGCCTTGGAAAGTAAAAGTGTGAATAGAGCTCCAAGTAGCTGCTTTGCAAATGGTGTCAAGGGGTACATTTGCAATGTAAGCCAGAGTGGCCCCAATGCCTCTAGTAGAGTGGGCTCTTGGCGTGAAAGGCAGAGTTCTTTCAGAGAGTGAGTAACACAGCTGGATACAGTTAATAATCCACTTCGAGAGGGCACCTTTAGAGACGCGATCCCCCTCTCTGCCTGTAGCTACGGAGACAAACAGTTGATCTGTTTTTCTTAGCGGTCTGGTTTTATTTACATAGCAGAGGACCGCCCTACGCACATCTAGGGTGTGTAGTTTCACCTCAGCCGAGCCTTGCGGGTCCTGGAAGAAAGCCGGAAGCTCGATGGACTGGTTTACATGGAATTTTGATATAAATTTAGGTGAGAACCTAGGGTGTGTGCGTAAAACCAGTTTGTCTTTATGGACAGTAAAGAAGGGATCCTGCACTGACAGAGCCTGAATTTCACTGACCCTTCTTATAGAAGTAATAGCTACTAAGAAGGCCGTTTTATAAGTCAGGTGTTTGAGACTGCTTTTATGCATGGGTTCGAAAGGGGGGCCCATGAGCTTGGCTAGCACCACATTAAGGTCCCACCCTGGTGGTGGGTTTGAAATAGGAGGGTGAAGTCTCTTTACTCCTTCCATGAAGGCTTTAACTACTGGTACTTTCCATCACGAAACCTTGCTATGGGAAGTGGTGTAAGCCGAGAGGGCTGCCAGGTGTACTTTCAGTGAGTTAAAAACCAATCCTGCATCTAGCAGGTGGAGCATGTATGTAACAATAGTGGAAGGAGTGCAATCAACCGGGTTGATTTGTCTATTCTGGCACCAGATAACAAACCTCTTCCACTTGTCAAAGTAACAGTGCCTTGTGTTTGGTTTCCTAGATTCCTTTAGGATGTCCATACACCTCTGTGGCAAATTGAGATGTCCAAACTCTATGACCTCAGGAGCCATGCTGCCAGGTTCATTGAGTTGGGTTGCTGGTGCACTGTTTGACCTTGGTGCTGGGACAGTAGGTTGTACCAGGCTGGAAGTTTGATGGGCTCGCACACCGCCATCCTGCGTAGGTGTGGGAACCACGGTTGTCTAGCCCACATGGGAGCAACTAGGACGAGCGTCATCGACTCTCTGTTCATCTTGTTTACCACTTTCCTGATGAGGAGTTGGTGGAAAAGCGTACGCAAACATCCCTGACCAGTTCATCCACAGGGCGTTCCCCTGGGAGTCTGGTTGGGGGAACCTGGATGCAAATCCTGGGCATTGTCTGTTTTCGCTTGTGGCGAATAAGTCTATAGTGGGGAAACCCCACTGAGAGAAGATATCTTCTACGACCTCTCTGTGTAGAGCCCATTCGTGTTCCTCTGGGAGGGAGTCTCTGCTCAGAGCATCCGCTAGGGAATTGAGCTCCCCTGGAACATGTTGTGATGACAGGAAGATGTTCCGTCTGAGTGCCCATATCCAGATTTTCTGGGCAAGCTTCGACAGATTTGGCGAACGAGTCCCTCCTTGCTTGTTCAGGTAGAACATGGCTGTTGTGCTGTCCGTCCGGATTTGCACTGACAGGTTTAGTAGGTGGGGCTCGAACGCTTGAAGCGCTCTGAATACTGCCAGAAGCTCTAGCAGGTTGATGTGGTTCTTGGCCACTGAGTGAGACCAGAGACCCTGAGCTGTGTGGTGGAGATGGTGAGCTCCCCACCCCGTCAGACATGCATCGGTAGTGACTACTGCCTGTACTTTGGGGTCGTAAAAGGGTTTCCCCTGTGCGAGATTCTCTCTTGTCCACCAGTGAAGGCTTTGTACTAGTGTTGGCGAAGCGACCACTAGATCGTCCCACTGACCACTTGCCTGAGACCACTGTTTCGCCACCCATTGCTGCATGGGACGCATGCGCAGGCGCGCGTGGGAGACCAGGTAAATACATGACGTCATCATGCCCAGTAAACGCATTGCTTTGCGTACCGTTATTTGTTGACCGGACTGATAATGCGGAATTTGCAGTAGTATATTCTGAATTCTTTCTTCTGAAGGAAAGGTCAACCCCTTTTGAGTGTCTAGGATTGCTCCTAGGAACTGTTTGGAGGTGCTTGGCACCAGGCTTGACTTTTTCTCGTTGATTGAGATGCCTAACTCGTGGAGGAGGTCGATAGTCCTTTGAATGTTTGTCCTGCAAATTCCTGGGGTTTCCCCCGTTATGAGCCAGTCGTCCAGATAAGGGTACACTGGGATTGCCTCCCTGCGTAGGTGTGCAGCCGCCACCGCCAGTACCTTGGTGAATACCCTTGGTGCTGAAGCTATCCCGAAGGGCAGTACCTTGAATTGGTAGTGTCGACTGTCCACCTTGAAGCGCAAGTACTTTGTGCCCTGGGAACATGGAAATATGAAAATAAGCATCTTTCATATCCAAGGTTGCCATGTAATCCCCCTTTTTTAGGAGGGGGATTACCTCTTGTAGCGTGGTCATACGAAACTTTTGGGGCTTGACATACTTGTTGGCAGGCCGTAAATCCAATACTGGGCGCATTGTCAAATCTTTCTTTGGCACAAGGAAGTAAGTTGAATAAATACCCTGGTTTACCTGGTGTCCCGGGACGAGTTCTATCGCATCCTTTTCTAGCAGAATGGCGATCTCCTCGAGGAGAATCTTCTGATGTTCTAAAGAGTGTACTCTTTGTTGTGGAGGATGGTTCCGGGGACGCTGCAGTAGTTCTATACAATATCCTGTGGATACTGTTGACAGCACCCATCTGTCTGATGTGATCCCTTCCCAAGCCTGGGTGAAGTTGGAAATGCGTCCCCCTACTGGGGTTGCGTGAGAAGGGACCCTGAACTGAGCGTCACTGCTTTGGTGGAGGCGTGCCGCCTCCCTTTCTGGGGCTGCCTCTGCCTTTACCACGACCTCTCCTATTACCCCTGCCGTAACCCTGGGTAGACTGTTGGTTGTTGTTCCACTGTGTACCCTGCCCCTGGGAATAGTTAGATCCTCTCTGGGAATTTGGCCGCGTGGGTGACAAAAATTACTATTCCCTCTCTGGTTAGGGGGTTTATTGGTTAACTGGCCAAGGGACTTGAGTGTCTCGTATTCGTCCTTGGCATTCTTCAGTGCGTCTTCGACCGCCTTACCGAACAACAGATCGGTTTCCACCGGTTTGTCCAACAATGATGCCTGGGTTTCTGCCTTAAAACCAGACTGCCATAACCACGCATGTCTTTTGATAACAGTGCCTTCTGCTATCAATCTGCCTGTGTTGTCCGCGGAGTCGAAGGTTGCTTTCAAAATGCAACCAGACACGGCTCTACCATCTGCGGAAATCCGAGCTAACTGGAGCAGAGGCTATGAGTGCCGCGACTTCTTCCCACTGATGGCAGTTGTAGCTGGCCAACAGGGTGGTGGAGTTTGCAATCCTTGCTTGATAGGCGGACGTTGAGGCTACTTTCCTGCCGAAACCGTATAGTTTTTTGCTCTCCTTGTCGGGAGGAGCTTCGGACGATGACAAGGGTGTTCCAGCCCTCTTACGAGTGTTAGTGACAACCAGGGAGTCTGGCTTCAGATGTCCTCTTATATAGAGAGGTTCAGACTGGGCTGCCCTGAAAAGTTTTTCAACCCTGGGATTGACTGCTATGGTGAGGTTCGGGTTCACCAGGGACGGGTCTATTCTTCGCTGAATGGATTTAAGGATTGGGATGGTCTGGGCAACAGGCCTCCTTTCTCCCACTAACTCTTCTGCGAAGTCCCTCTCCGCCTGGACACCGTGGGTATCAATATGGAAATGTTCTGCTGCGCATGCGAGAACCTCGTTTAGGAGGGGTTGGTTATCGACAGGGGAGTCGGTAATCCGGGGCTTCGTTCTCTACCGGGGAATCTACTCTGTATGTTTCCGGGTGTTCCTCTTCCTCTTCCTGGTCCTCATCATCCCCATAGTAGCCCGTCCCGGTTTGCTCTTCTACCATGCCAAATTCTTGGTCCTCACCAAAGGAAGCCTCTCCTTGATACAGTGAGTATGGTCTTGAGTATGGTTGTACCTCGAAGGGGTCTGACCTCATCGGTGTTTCAAACCGGGGCTTCTTACTCGGGGGGATAGGATCATTAGAGCCTGAGGGTGTCGCCCCTTGTGGATCATACGAGAGGAAATGTTCCGGATTTTTATCGTAAAAATCAGCGAAAGAAGACATCCTTGACATGACCCTATCTATGTCTTCACTCGACCATTTTCTGGAACTGGGAATGACTCTCTCAGCAAGACTATGGGATTTATCTTGAGTAGATTTGCTGGTTTTAGACATATCAGCAGACCTGGTTTTGTCTGTCTGTTTAGGGGGAGTGGTGTGTTTCACAGGTGTGGAAGAGTGCAAAGGCTGCTTCTTGTGCTGTTTTCCCCCCTCCCCGTGAGTGGAAAAAGGTTTTCCCTGTCCTTTAGTGGCTCCGGAGGTTTTCGACCCCTGGCGTCGAGGATCGGGGGTGGGGTCCCTGTCCTTCGAGCGTGGGGCCTCGCTGATTTTGACTGCGGGCTCCGACTCCTGGAGCGCGGCCTGGGGGTGGAAGTCGTCTTCGGACGATCGAACTTCTGTTAGCCTAGGGAGCGAGGCACTCTTGGCAAGAGTGGATGATTGCCTGGAGTCATGCGGCGATCTCGATCGAGAGCGCCCAGAGGACACCGAATCGGACCGTTCTGTTTGTGCCTCTTTCTGAGAACTCGACGTCGTCGAGTCTCGGTTGGACTTCATGTGTTTAGTGTGTGTAGTGTGTAAAACGCTTGTGTCGCCGGGGGTCTTCCCCATAGCCACCCTGCCGGACGACCTTCAGATGTCGGGGACTTGTGCTCGGCTGTCTTTCGACGCCGTAATGCCCTCGCCGTCCGAAAGTACGGCGTCGCTGAAGGCGCCCTCCGCTGCCATGGCCGCCTGCCTGGCGTGGTGGGCCCAACGCTTCGTCGAACGGTCCTTAAGTGTCTTAGGTTTAAACCTACTACACGCTCTGCAGTTCGCTACGGGGTGGTCCCTCGGCAAGCAGAGATTGCACGTGGCGTGCCTGTCGACCCAAGGGTATTTGCGATTGCACTTGGGGCAGAATTGAAAAGGGGTACCCTCCATACGCACCTTGAGGCAGCGGGCTGTTAAGTGTAGGAAATGTATGATATGATATGATATGATATGGTATTTGTAACGCGCCTATACACAAGTGTTTCAAGGCGCGACGAGGCAGGGAGGGAGGGAGGGAGGAAACAAGGGGAAGACAGACAAACGATCCTACTAGGCCAGGTGTCATTCAGATCGCGCAAGTGCAGAGGTAAGGGGAAAAAGGAGAAAGTGCAGGGGGAGGAGGTGGGGGGGTAAGTGCAGTAAAAGGTAAGTGGCGAAATAAAATAATAAATAATAAATAATAAATAAAAAGGGCCAGCTGGTGGCAAGTGCGAGGTAAGTGCAGAGCAAGTGCTGGGAAGGGGGCTGTAGGGATACAGTGACAGTCCCACAGTGCAGGGGGAGCCAGGGAGGCAGTGCAAGTGGAGAGTGGCTGGGCCCTGGACCGAGGTCGCTGAGAGTGGCCCAGATGCAGGTTAGGTGCAGAATTCAGTGGGGAGTTAAGCAGGTTTAGCAGGGGAGAGGGAGAGAGAAGGCAGAAGCGAAGAGGAAGGTTTTGAGGTGCTTCCGGAACCGGAGATGGTTCTCCTCAAGTTTCAGGGAGGCAGGCAGGCTGTTCCAGAGGGAGGCCCCTGCTGCGGAGAGAGATCTACCCCCAGCTCGTTTCTTCGAGAAGCGGCTGACCATGAGGGAGTTGGAGACGGATGAGCGAAGGGCTCGTGAAGGAAGATATTTAGGGAGAGAGAGTTGAAGGTATTTAGGCCCCAGGCCCCAGAAGGCCTTGTGGACAATGCAGAGGGTTTTGAACTTAATCCTCGCAGCCACTGGGAGCCAGTGAAGAGATTTCAGTCCTGGAGAGATACGGTCCCTGGGCTTGAGGCCAAGGACAAGTCTCGCAGTTCTGTGGATAAGTTGCAGAGGGCGGAGAGTGGAGGCAGGGAGATTAAGATAGAGGCTGTTACAGTAGTCCAGCCTTGAGAGAACCAGGGCTCGGGAGACAGTGAGCTTCTGGGGGAAGGAGAGGAAGGGAAGAATACCTCTGAGGAGGTGCAGCTGGTAGTGTGATTTCTTAGAGACATCAGATATATGAGGAGAGAAGGAGAGTGTGGAGTCGAAGATGACCCCAAGGTTTTTAGCCTTGCAGGTAGGGGCAGGAAGGGGGCCAAGGGAGGCCGGCCAGAGAGCTGCAGGGAAGGAGGGAGTGGGTGTGCCGAGGTGTACCTATATACCAAGAGTGTAGAGTATGTACAACCCCCCACTCTCCCTACTTGCAGGGCCGAGGCCAGAGGCCTTCCAAGGCCCAAATCCGTCGTGCAGCAGCCGACGGTCGATTTCTTCTCCAGCCGGCGTCGAGTGTCGAAGTTCGACGTTGGGATGGGGTAGGATGTCAATAAATTAATATTTTTAATATTTTAGCAAAAGTATGGATACTCTGCAAAATACTTCCAAACAGTATGGCGGAAAAAAACAATCTGAGGATCCTAGACGCGTGAGGGATCTTGGGTACAGTGGACGTCACACTTGGGATAGTATTACTGGCACGCCCTGTGTCGACGCCCATTTTTGAGTTTCGAAAAACAAACTGTAATACTCTGCAGCTTCCACTAGATGTCGGCCTATGCACAGCATGTGATCTAAGCAGATTCCACAAGCCTCAGAAATATATATATATATGTGTAATGAACCCTGTACTCAGGTGCATGGAAGGTGGAAGGCACTCCAGGAAGCAGCTTTGCGTGCGAGAATCTCAGCAAAACACTGAGCAAGGAAACCATTAAATGTCAGCCAAAAGGTTATACTTTAATAAATCAAATGCCCAGGACAGAAAAAAACACGAAAATCGAGGCGTTTCGCGGTAACAAACCGCTTGTGCACGTTATAAATATACATATCTACACTCCCATGATGAGCTAACATGCAACAATACTTCCGGCTTTTTGTTAAGCAGAGGGTTGCGCACATCAGTCCCCTTCCCTCGGATGTGAAAGAGCAAGTATATATGTTGGGTGGGGAGGGGGGTTGGCGGGGGGGAAGAGAGAGAGAGAGAGAGAGAGAGAGAAAGAGAGAGAGAGAGAGACACCTTTAGCTTTAAAGTTTAGCTGAGTTTGTGCAAATACATTTTTCTGCACACTCAAATGTTGGGAGAGGCACTAACTTCAGAGACTGTGGGGGAGGGGCAAACTTACATGTGTGGGGGCATCAAACTTCTTTATGTATTCTAATGAGACCAGTCTAGTGCAGCATCAATGTTACAAGCAGTTACTTATCTCCTTCACATCTGAAGGCACACACTAAGGACTGCTGTAAGAATGGGCTCTCTTACCCCCCAATTCCAGTCATTCCCCTGGCATGCAATCACTAATCCCACATCACGATTTCCATTGCCTAAAAAGTATACACATGAATGCAAGTGTTAACAATGAAATGCTTTAATTGCAGGGCCTTTCCTTTGTTAACAGAGAAGCCCAGGCGCTGTTTAAGGTCTGTGTCGAGTTCTGTCCGCTCTGTAGGTCAGCCAGGTTGAAACGTAGCCCAAAATAACAGGGAGATGGGGGGGACCGTTCAGTTCAATGGTGTTGCGCCACTGACTGGACAACATATAAAGTACCTTGGCACTCACTACAAGCAGCGCTGGTCATTGAGCCGGATTCTCTCGGATCTGAGATCTGGCAAAATAGATCTTCCCGGACCGAGAGCACTTGAAGGGTTTGAATGTTTTCATTTGTTTTTTTCCTCCAATGCCGGGCCTCAAACAAACACTTTCTCAGAATAAGGGGCAAGAAACAACCACAAGACACCACTTGGATGTCTGGTCAAAAAACACTTAAATATGCTAGTTTTCCACTCTGCAGAATATATAAGCAAGTTATGTAGGTTGAAAGGTGTTCATCTTTTATACTTTTATTGCAACATTATAGCAAACACTATCACTTAGATTATTTTTGAGGGGTTACTAATGAATTAATCTCCTGAAATAGAAATAATCATTTAGCGGGGAGGGCCTAGAAAAATCCTGTGCATTCACCATTATCCCACCCCCACCAGCTGCTGCATGGTCGCAGGTGGGATCGGGGATCGCACAGTTAATTTCAATTTCCAGCACTAGTCGGATGTTAACAAAATGTTGGATCTAGGGGTGACGGAGCCTTATAGTAGTTTGTGGTCCTGGTATCAAAAGCAGGTACATCTGATTTGAGATTCTGCGTGGACTACAGAGCTCTAAAAGCAGTCACCAAGACTGATGTTCATCCCCTTCCATAATGAGTTTGGTGCTGCCAAGTATCTTAGCACTTTTGATCTCACTGCAGGTATTGGCAAATATCCCAGACAGAAGAGGCCAAGGAGAAGACTGATTTTTCAACGCCTGAGGGTCCTTGCCAGCTATGGGTAGTGCCCTTTGGGTTGACGAATACACCTGCCACTTTTCCAAATGCGAGTTAACCGTGTTCTGAATGAGTTTGGATGAATTCACCATTGCATATCTTGATGATTTAGCAGTCTTCAGCCCCACTTGGTAGGAACATGCGAGACACCTGGAAATTGTGTTACAGGCTCTTCAGAAGGCCCAACTGACCACGAAGGCTAGCAAGTGCCAGATTGGTCCGGGTTCAGTGACCTACCTTGGGCAGGAGGTTGGTGGGGCAAGATTCAGCCTCAGGTTCAGTGACCTACCTTGGGCATGAGGTTGGTAGGGCAAGATTCAACCTCTTGCCAGAAAAATGCAGGCTGTACAAGACTGGGTAACGCTCACTACCCAAACCCAGGTGAGAGCTTGTCTAGGCCTCACTGGGTGCTACAAAAAATGTATGGCAGACTATGGCACCATAGCTGCCCCTCTGACTGCCTTCACTACTTCTATGTAATGTAACAATGTAACGTAATTTTTATAAAGTGTGAAACTATGGCCCAAAGGCATCTAGGTGCTAGAAACAGCATGCGAGAGAGAACCACTAACACCAAAGAACAAAGACAAGACTAAAAAAAGATCGGTCTTCAAGGATTTCCGAAAGCCCAAATGATCGTTCACATTCCGAAGATAGTCTGCGAGAGAGTTCCAAATACCAGGTGCAAGAGTGCAAAAGGCTTGGCCCCCGCGCATGCTCTCCGAAATCTGGGAACAGTAAAAAGTGTCTAGTAGGCTAAACAGAGGGACCTTTTTTAAAATGCATTTAGGGAATACGTTTGGCCTGCAGATACTCAGCGTCAAGGGATAAAAAGCCACATGAGTGATGCAGAGAACCTTAAACTCAAGGTGACTACTCACCGGGAGCCAGTGAAGTTGCCAAAGGAGAGCCTGTAAGTGAGTCAACCAACCAACTCAAAGTGCCATCCAAGCTACAAAATTTTGAAGAACCGGAGAAACATTCCCAAAGAAACCTAAGAAAGTTTCTTGGTCGTAGGAGTGTGAGGCCTTCCAAGGCATGACGTATTCCCTTTATCAGGCCCATGTTCTCAGGCTACCCGATTACCAGAGACCTTTCATTGTGCAAACAGATGCCTTTGCCACTGGGATAGGTGCTGTCCTTTCACAGTTAGATGACAAAGGCAGGAACCATCCTATAGGTTTCATAAACCACAAGCTGAAGGACAGAGAGCTCAAGTGGGCGACTGTGGAGAAGGAATGTTTTCCATAATCTGGAGCCTTTCAGAAGCTGAGACCCTACCTCTATGGGACTCGCGTCACTGTGCAAACGGAACATAAACCCTGGCTAATAAACATGACGGAAGAGAATCTTAAATTGCTCAGGTGGTCCATAAGTCTTCAGGGCTTTGACTTCACCATTGAGCATAAGCCAGGTGCACAATATAGCAATGTTGATGGTCTGTCCAGAATGTATAACTGACTGGAACAGGAATCCTACCCTGGGGTGGATTAGATTCCCCCGTCCCTAGTCTTGGGGGGAGCGAGTGTTGGGCAACTTTCCCTCCATTTTCTATGGCCCGACAAACTTTTTGGTTTTAGTTTTTAACCGGTCCTGACTTCTTAAAGAGAAGTGAAGCCTTCAGCGTCACTTACCTGGCCTTTTTGCTCGCTTTATCATGGGGAAACTGATCTGTCCTTCAAACTATCAGTACTGGAAAACTAGATTTCCCTTTTGTCTTTTACTTTTTACCTGCATTGATAGCTTTTCTAACAGTTCATACAGCATCTTAAAATATAGTGCATGGGAATAATTGTATCACCCTAGACCTTTGGTTACTTCAATGCGTGCCTAAAAAAAGCTGGTGGCAGCAGTTGCATTTTTACAATTTGTTGCATTTTTAGTGTGCATATTTGTGTTTACCACATCTGGCTACTAAACGTAGCTAGTGCCCTAAAATGGCCATGCCACAAGGTTTTTCGATTGTTCTTTGGCTATATGGTTTATTGGCCTCCTTCCTGACTTCTCAGGCCAGGAAACCCCTAATATGGTCATGCATTAGCCCGTGAAAGCTGCAGCTTTCGTGGGCTAGAGCAGGTCATTTTTGTGTGGACCCAGGAAGTGAGTGGGACTATCTGGTCCCATTCCAAAACCATGGTCCTTGAAAGTCTGGTGTGCATGCATGAGTGAAAACCCACAGTGGTCCCCGATTGGACCACTGCTGGCTGAGTGAGTGGTGCAGATCCTTGCCATTGGTGGGTTGGTTTTCACCATGAGCCTGGATTTGGGCTAGGAAGAGGACCCTCTCCCCCCAACCCCCAACCCCCGCAGCCATTCCAGTAGATCAGCACTGGGGCCAAATATCCATGCAGCCGACAGAAGACCCGTGGACGACTCCTGAAGAGGCCTTGTGACCTTTCCTGCAACTGGCCCAGTGAAGCCCTGTTGCTGGACTACCTGATCTGAGAAGGCCCTCTGCGGTGCTTCGACCCTTGGACTGGTGGACCAACCCGTATCAACGTCTTCTCAGGTTCCTGGAGCTTTGAGCCTTCAGAATCATCTCTGGACCACCCAGTGGGCTGACCAGCTCTAAATTGGGCACTGTCCCATAAGCGTTGCCGTTCTGCTTTTACGCCTGAAACTTTGGTGGTCGCCAGCTCGGTCTACAAGTCGCCTTCCTGCCAAGTTTCAGGTTCCCAGAATCCACACATTCTGTCCTGGAAGGTCTTCTTTGATCACGACTAGAAAGATGCCTGGTGTCTCCCATGTGCAGTGACTGTCACTGGAACCCGCTTTCCTCCGTCTAGAAGAGTGTCCTGAAGAGGCCTGAATCAGTACCTGCTGCATTTCCTCAACAGAAAGGGTTGCACTCAGCTTCTGGACCTGACCGAAATCTTCCCTGCACCCGCAGCACCTGTGCATCTACTACTGGATCAAACGGCGTGAAAATCTACCTCCAGCAACCCCTAGTCGACCTGCTTAGTCACTTGGGAAAATCTGATTGAGGGTAGTGAGCATTCACAATAGTTACAGCCACCCATGTCTCCCCTATAATAAACATTGGTCTATTCCATTCTTTCGCTTTGGAAATGTCTGTTCTAAAAGCTGTCCTAAGAGATAGACAAAACATCTTACTTACCTATAAAAATCCTTAAGAAGTCTTCTGGAACATTTTTCACCACAACAAGAACCATTCCTAACTGTATCCCCTCTCTTATAAAGGAACACTGACTTTTGGGCACAAGACCCCAATTCAACATAGGGAATGTACTTCTAAAATGAGGGTATTACACTTGTGAACTGGATTTCCTTATTGCATATCTTCCTTTCAGGTATTTAAGTGAATCTACAAACCTATGGTGATAGTGTTGTGTGATATTACCCGCTTGTTTCATTTTTCTAGTGTGTTTTGTGCCTTTTTTAATTTATTTTTTAGTCTAACTGTTTAAGCAGAATGCCTGTGTGCTTCACTGTGTAGACTCATTGTGGACCCTTGACCACACACTCACTCACTCCTGAGACTAAGCCTTGACTGCTCTCCACGCTTACCTTGATTGGGATTGGCTAACCTCTCAGAGTTGAAAAGTTCACTATAGCTAGCGTGGCCTCCTGAAATCTGTCAACCAGGCCATATTTTAGAAGTCCACCTTAACATGTAGGCCCTGCCCACGAAACTTCCTGTGAAACATACATCACTGAGTGGGTTCCTCGGAAAGGAACACCATATTGCATCCATCGTTGCTATAATTATTTCTATTGTACAGACAGTAACATGTTTAAATGAAATATCTGAAAAGAATTTCAAAAGCAGGATGATCTAAGTCTTTGCATGGGCTTGTTTACTCATTCATATAAAACTCTGAGATGATGTAGCCTTGTAATGTCAAATGGCTTGTTTAATGAGACATGGCCTCAGTCATGAGCATCAAACACTTCAGAAAAAAAAAAACTATTACAAGTGCAGTTTTATCTTCTCTCTAAAACACACATGCCCGCCACTTCTCCCTCAGCCCACCGATTCTTTTTTTATTTAAAAAAATAGCATGTACTGTTTGCAACATTTCCTTTTTCCATTTTCTCGTGGAAATCAAAAGGTGGCCCTGGAATTTTAATTTTGAAAAACCACTGCCTCAACTTCAAGCAATGCAGCATGGGAAATACAGAAAATATTGTTGATGCTGCAGACACACCTTTCTCCAGATCATCAACCTTTTTAACATTTGTGTTAAGGAGAGGGTTTCACAGAGATTTCAAAGGACTCCGTTTGGTAGGTTAATCCTCAAAACAAACGATCTTCGAGCCAAGCAGGGCTTGGGTCAAGGGGCTGGCTCCTTCTCGGGTTAACAGCTACTGGCACCCGAAAACTCAAGTGGAGACCCACTTGCTTGCCCCAGAAAAAGAAAATACAAACACAAATGAAACTCAAGCAACCAAAAACATCAGCCGGCATACTGCCACCCCTTAACAGAACACACTCAGCCCCCCGCTTCCAATTCAGGGACATCACTGAATCTGAAAACGAGAAAATCATTAGCAACTTTAAACCCTCAAATTACAAGGCCGACATATGCCCAGCGTCAGTAATCAAGGACTGTGCTGAATCTCTTATACCTTTCATCACCAATTTCATCAACGCCTCCTTCTCGTCGAACCTAGACCTAGCCAGCATAAAGGAATCCTGGGTCTGCCCTCTCCTTAAAAAACCCTCTCTTGAGCCCACTTTACTCAACAACTAACGCACCATTCCTGCTCAAAGTTTTGGATAGACCAGCCTACAATCAGATTCAAGCTTACCTCGAGGTCAACCACATCCTAGGTTTGCGCCAACCAGGCTTCGGACCCAGGCACGGCACAGAATCAGCCCTACTTGACCTGAAAATCCAACTAGACTCACTCAGAGATGAGGGCAAACCAGTCTCCTCCTCCTTGACCTCTCCACCGCATTTGATCTAGTTGATCCCAGCACCCTATGCCACCATCTCAGCACCTCACCAAAGTTTCTCTGCAAATGCAACCGCATGGATGGCATCTTTCCTCGAGGGAAGAACCATGAGAGTTTTCTCCGACATAGCAAATGCACCTCCCATATCCATTCCTTCTGGCGTCTCCCAATTCTCCTGCGTCTCCCTACCCATCTATAACATTTTCACCAGCTATTTGACATTCTGGGTGGCATCGGCATATCATACACCAACTACGCGGATGACACACAAATTCTCATCCCTTTATCAGGCTCCTACGAAGATGACTCCCATACTCTAAACAACAAATCTACTCCACCATCCAAACATGGATGGCTGCAAACTACTTGTGTCTACATGATGAAAAGACAGATCCTCCTCACAAGTTCACCCACCCGGCTACAGAAGCTCAGCCCACAATATTCCTCCTTCACCAAAGATGGAATTCAGATCCCAGTCTCAGACTCAGTAAAAACGCTGGGTGTGCACCTAGACTGTCCTCTCCCTTACCAAATAAGTAAGTGCTGTAGTGTCATCAGCAGCCTACAAAGCAAAACTATCACCTCTGCCAGGCAATTTATAACCACAGAGGGCAGCTTGACCATTGCCAGAGCCATCACAGGCGGAAAATGTGATTATTGTAACATCTTGTATACTGTTATCTCCAAACAAAACATCAATAAACAGCAGATAATCTAAAATAACTCCCTCCGCACGGCCTTGAACATCCTGAGAAGAGGTCACATTTCAGCCACCAGGAGAAATGCACGCTGGCTACCCATCAGAGAAAGGATCAGATTCAAAGCTATTGATTACGCATAAATGCTTGAGTAACACTCCCCACCTTACCTGGTCCAGAAAATTCATAGAACAAACTCCTCCAGACCAGTTAGGTCTACCTACAAGCATAGAATCACATGCCCCAAAGTCAAGGGAGGGGGGGTGAGCTTTCCCTCAGTAGCCACGCACCAATGGAACTCGCTACCTATAACTCGAGCAGAAGCCTCTTCCGCAGGGCACTAAAAACTTGGCTCCTTGCCTAAAAAGCTTGCATTCCCCAAATGTTGACATTTTGTTCTGTATGTTTCTAATTGGGCGCTTTACAAATATAAAAATAAATGCATAAAATAAATAAATCTTGCCTTGCGGAGCGTTATGCATTTCCTGCCCGATTTCTTTTCCGTATATTCAGGCCTCACACATCCATTTTCATATCTCACGGTCATCAACAGCACATTTAAATGGCATGCTCTTTATTTGGAACCTAGCAATGACAAGTGGGGACGTGGCCATTGTCTGTGATTAACGTGCCCAGTAAGCCTGAACGTTGGGCGATAAGAATTGGATTCACACATTTCTTTATTGGAAATCCCCCTTTCCGCAAGAGCTCCTCGTAAATTATGAAATTGTCACAAAACAAAATAAACTTCCCAACTGAGTTGCATGATGTCCGCTGGTTTAACATGTACAAAAAGCATTTGCTTATTTGTGGGGCTTCACATTATACAGAATAAGATGCTGCTCTCTGCCAATCATGATCCCAAGGAAGTGTAGCTTATGTTTGCGATCCTGGGGAAATCATTTTACCTCACCCTGCCCAGCCTATCCTCCCTCATAATTTGGACTGCAGGTATGGGTTGTGTGTTGTAGCCTAGGCAATGCAGACGCAGGACAGCAGGGGCGACGTCTTTTACTGGCTTGAATGTTAGGGTCTTAATTGGGGGCAAGCCAGACCCGCTGGCCCACCTCTACCCACAGATTCTCTCGGTCCCCGACCACTAACGGTGTGTACAGCAAAGGCTGCTCTTGCTATACTGACCCCCCCTGCCGGCGGTCCAATCGCTTAGATTAGATATTCTATTAATATCAGTGCTGGTCATTGGGCCGGTTCTCGGCGGATCCGAGATCCGGCACCAGAAATGGAGCTGGATCTCGGGATCTGGCCAGAGTCAGCCGCCCAAGACCATGAACAGCGCTAGAATACTTAAAAAAATAAAATAAAAAAAACGGCAGCATTGCCTTTTACCGCGGCTTTGGCACTGGTGTGTAATGCACAATGCTCGCTATATACATGCACAACCGATTCCTTTCAGTTGTAGATGTAGCGAGCATTGTACATTACACACCAGTGGCAAAGCCGGCGGTAAAAGGCAATGCTGCCATCCAGGCGTTTTTTTTATTTATTTTTTTTACGTATTCCAGCATTGCTGGATGCACACTGCGAGCCCCGCCCCCTCTAGACCTCGCCCGACGGGCACCACCCCCAAACTCCTCCCCCATTTTTTCCATTTCCACCACTGAAAATATCAAAATGCGGATTACATATAGCTCTTCGTGTTGGCTTCCTCCTGCTTCTAAGCTCTGTAATTTCAAAATGTAATGGTTATCCATTGTTTTGATCTCGAAATAAAGGGCCGCGTCTCCAGCGACGCACTTTAGAGCTAACAAATGAGGATGGCAGAGGAGGCACAAGAGAAGTAGTAGAACGGGGACAAAATGTGGAAGGCTGCAGACGGCAGTGGCACACAAGACACAAGGTGACGCAGTGTCCAACTTCCGCCCCACCCCTCAGACTACATGGGAAAAGGTACATCAACGCCATATATCGCTTGCGCAAAATTAGAAAATGAAATGTTTGCACACAGTACCTTTCCTTTAATAAAAATTCCGCATGGAACCTTTGGGAGTTCATGTCCACAGGCAGTGTAGCGGTGCAACGCCTTTTTGACCGATTCACATGAAAATGTTAAAGCTTTTAGCAAAATCTGCACCCGCGACAAGCTTAACAAATGCAGCCACGTCCCCATCAGTACTACAAAGCCCCTTGCCAAGTCTCCCGTCAGCCCTTCAAGGACACATCTTCTAGATCAATGCAGCTGTTTTGAGGTTTATCTTGCAGAAGAAATCTCCAAAACAAGACGAAGGCAACAATCCACTCACTGCCAGTCGCAATTAATGCCAACCAAAAGAAATATAAACGGACTACTCTTCCCCTGTATTCCGAATGCCCCTCTTTTAGAACTGGGACTGTGGCTACTGGAACGCCCGAGTGCAGCCAGGCATGTTAGCAATCGTGTCATGTCGCGTCGCAATGCCAGTAAACGTGCGAGAGCAGGGGCCAAAGACCGGTACCAAGAAAAGCCTGCATTGGGCAAGCAGCGGGCCAGGCAATACAGGATGTTGGTGGTCGGTGGTCGATACGGCGGGCTTTGCTCTGGGCCCTGCACTGAATTCTGCTTCGATCTGTTTTTCGAGCTCCA
This sequence comes from Ambystoma mexicanum, assembly GCF_040938575.1. Taxonomy (NCBI): domain Eukaryota; kingdom Metazoa; phylum Chordata; class Amphibia; order Caudata; family Ambystomatidae; genus Ambystoma; species Ambystoma mexicanum. Next base: position 1,149,232,684 of record NC_090932.1, read on the forward strand.
TATAAACAGACAGCGTTCTTGGAGCCATTACGGCGAGGATTATCTCTCTGGAGGAATTAGTGTCACTAAACGTTTAATCCCGCGGGCCCTGGAGATGATCTACCGATCTCGATATCGCTTGTTCACAAAGAGCAAATACTCCATCACCCTATGAGCGTCTATTTTTTAATACCGGGCGTTGCAGTATATCAAGGTTGAGGTTCAGGGCCAGCTGAACGTGAGCATTGGGACATTTCATAATTGCCCATCCCCAGTGCTGGAAATGGACATTAACTGCGCGATCCCACCAGCCATAGACAGCAGGAGAGGGGGGGAGGCAGGGAGGTTAGGATCACGCGTGGGGGTTGTAAATTAAGGAGAGGGGGAACTCAGGAGATTTTTCTCAGTCACCCCCCATAAATAAACATTTACATTTCAGGAGATACATTAATACGTTATGAAAGAAAGGAGGAGTTTCCTGTAACGTTGCAAGCAAATTAGAAAAAGGTACCATAAAAGATTGTCATGGCATTTCGGTGCTGGACTACCCATGCGGGCGAGACAAAGACTGATATGCAAATGAATATTTCCCATCTGTGAAAGGTACAGTGAGCAAAAAGCAGATGGCTGCGAACTCTCAAAGTGGTTAAAAACCACTGAGCAGGTTATCATGCTGTGTTCTTACGAGAGAGGGGCGCCTGCTACCTTTTTTGCACATCTTTCTTTACAAAGCTCTTATTGAATATTTTCTGCAGGGTACAATCCTGACAAAATATTCAGAAGTATGCTGACACGAATTTCCTGTAGTCCAGTCGGTAAATCACTGGACTTTGGTCCTATTGATGGAGTTCGAATCCAGGGCTCGGGAACAAAAGCAGACCGTTTCCATTAATGAGCACCAATAGTTTTTCCGGATCTGAGAAAAATATTGCCGGATCTCGGATCCGGAAAAATAAGGGCCAATGATCAGCGCTGCCTCCGGTTTAATTTCAGATTTTATTTGGTCAGAACCACTACAACTCCTAAACTTAGTAGGTTCACCAATTCCAGTGACAAAGTCCTGCTCACACCAAAGTGTAAAGCCTGGATTTCGGGAAAACAAGGGGGAAAATGTTAAATTTTCATCTCACCTTGCTGTGGTACTCAGTTGAGGAGACACTAGGCCACCCTCAATGAAGCCATAAAAAGGGCTGGCCTGGATCAGGTCTGGTAGAGACTCAGATTTCTCGATCTCCCTTTCTGAACCCAGGAGCTGGGCTCCTATTTCATCCCCAAGGACAAAATCCTTCAACCTATCCGGAGCCTTTCTAGGTCTTCCAAGAACCACTGGATAGTTCACCTTTCTGAGTCTTTCAACTGTGTAAGGTCCACACCATGAACTCGTGATCAGGGTTTTTGACAAGTATGATACAAGAAGGTCCCACTGCCTTCTTCAGCCCTCTAATCATACTTGGTAGAGTTCTAAAGAATATCTCTCTCAGACCCACTGATCGTAGGAGAGCTGGGGTTGATAAATGACAAGTCGCCTCATCTTCCTTCCACAGGGCCTGGCTATAACAATGTGAAGATGCTGCCCGAGTCAGGCACAACTTCTTCCTGGTACAAGTGCCCAGTACAGCTCTAAGGACGGACTTGGCAGTCATTTGATGTGGGTTGGCATCAGGATACTTGTTGGTGTGATCATCAACCACTAAGTTAATCCTATTGCCGGAGGATGTACCCAGATACAGAGGTCTAACAAAGTTAGGCCCTGTCTCTTCAAAAGATGCATCCACTAAAAGGTAGTGATGCTTGCAGATCTTGAAACCCCGTTCAACTTTTGTCAGATTGCTGGAAGAAGTGTAAACCCTGCAGTGGTTTTCCCCTGGAAGCCTCATCTTGGGTCAGCAGGATTACATGGGTGACCACACTTGAAACAACCTGATGCTAGGTTGACCTGCAAGGAGAACCTCATGCACCAAGTGCAGGGGGAAGAGCCACACATATTGAGGAACCACTAACCTCTTATGGTCTCATCTAGTGGGCTGTGTGGGTGTACATACTAGCAACCCACCTTCCTGTTGGATTCTTTGCTTCACAGGAGGTTCATCCTCCAATTGGACTTTCTCCATAGGCCTTTAAGCGATGGTCTTTTCTGTTGGCCCTTATTAATCTCCTCCTTATGGTACTCCTCTTCTGCAAGAAAGCTTGACAGGGCAAGAGGCCCCTAGGCATGGAGTTTTTCTGGCAACCGCTCTTCCTCATCAGATTCAGGGATTTGGCCAACTACCTCAACATCCGTTGTAGGCAGGGGAGGGAGAATATTTTCTTTCGCTCTTCTGGTTTCTTTTCACCTTTATCCTTAGATTTCCCTTTCAGTTTAGCTTTCCCTTAGACTTGGCTAAAACAGCCAGATCTGCAGAGTGCCTCCCACAATCCAAGCCCTGGAGTCTGATCCCTGATTCTTCTTGGAAATCTTCTACTCACACAGACAGATGCACTATCCACTTCTTCATTATTCATAGCTACCGTGACAGGCATTACTGGGAAGTTGGGAGAGGGCACTACAGTCAACTGAGTAGTCCCCAAAGGAGCCCTGGGGGGAGACTCTGGTTTACCAAAGTGGAATCTACCACAATTGGACTGGGCCGTGTTCCTAACAGTAGAGACACTTACAGCTTCGACCAGTACACTATACTCCGTAAAATAATTTTTTTGGCTTATCGGGCATGGGAGCAAAAGCTCCAGGGTTGCTAGGTTCCAAGAAAACATACTCTACTTCAGCTCATTCACCAGTGAGCAAGGTATCTAAAGAGAAGGCCCCTCTGATAATCTCATCTTCTTCGTAAGAAAAAGCCAGATTCACAGAGTGGATCCCCTGCACTCCTGACCCCTAGGTCTTACCCATACATTTTGGTGCCCCTTCGCGTGGTCACTTGTGCCACAGGTTACACAAGACTCACTGGATCTGTGACTGTAGGGAGGCTTGGAGGAGCCACTGTCAGGCTTGCGATTGTTAGTGCCACTACTCTTTTCATGCTCATGCAACTTATACCCCTTTTTTAAACGTTGTAGCCCTTATGGGAATACTTTTTAATCAGTATCCCCACCCTCCTTCTCTTTTTGCTTTTATCCCTCCTACTGCTTACCCGAAGCAGGTTTGTCCTCATGGGACACTATGGGAAACCCACAAGTCGGCAGCAATGGCCAGCTTCTTAGGATCTAACTCCTTAGAATCTACCAAATGCTGCGTCAGCTCACAGGAACAAGAGGCAAAAATGTGTTCCAGCAGGACCAAATTGATCATGCCTTCAAAAGTGGTTACTAATTGGCCTTCCACCCAGCGACTCATGTTTTTCAGGTGTGAGAAACCTGAGGGCGTCCTCACATTTACTCCCAATCAGGCCACCAGGTAAGCAGCGTACCAGGCCTTTTTACGCATGAAAGTCTTGTGAATACGACAGCTTTATTATTTTCCTGTGTACACTTACACACAAGTTTAGAGCAGAGGGCAGTGCAAAGGTCAGGTTACTTGACACAAACCGGAACGCGTCTTTTCATTTGTATCTAAATGGATGTAATTGCAAGCCGTGTATACAAGCCTCTGAAAATGAATGTATTTTTCTGAAGCCTTTAAAAAAAATAAACTGCACACTGTTATAAAAGGAATGGTTTATTTCCCTTCAGCTTCTGCTGTGTTGATGCTAATGGAGCAAACAGAAGCACAGTGCATATTATTTTCCTAGCATTTTAGGATTGTATAATTAATAAGATGGAAAACTAAGTTGCAACTGAGAATTCATATTTTGTAACAAATTATGTTTTTTTCCCAATTGAAAGCAAACAAGTATTGCACAATTGTATTTTTCAGAGTTCCTGTGCTGTGCATAATCATGTGGCGGAAGATCATGTTTACACTTATAATTTAATGTACACTCTAATTATAAAAACAGTATGTAAAATGATGACTATCCACGGTCTAGTTTCCAATCCATTCAACTTTGCAGTAAATGGGGTACATTACTATAAATGGTCAGTGGAAGCAAAGTCTTTGCTCAAGGGTAAGCGATTGTCATTGCACCAATCAAAGGTGTTTTAGCCTCTCAAATCTTAAAGACTACAATTAAAACATCTAAACTTGACTCCAGGAAGTGAAAGCGCTGTTAAACAAGCAAATGAAAGTTACATTTGTAATTGAAATAGAAACTCTGCAAAACCTGTCCCTGGGATAATCCAGATAGATATTTAACATTATTTAGCGCTTCCTAATGGTTCGTCCAACATCTAGGCACTGTGATTATTTTACCTCAGTCGATACTCAGTTGACTGACCTCTGAAGGGTGTCAGCCAATAATATAGCTCAGTTGGCTGAGCACTCATTGCTGCGATATGAGCGTGATCTGTAGGATGCAGGTTTGAATCCCGGCAAGATCAACTCAGCCTTTCATCCTTTGGCGGTCGATGAAGGGGTACAGACTTCGGTTTGATGATAATTGTGATAAATATGTTCCATGTACATCGCTTTGCCAAAAGCGCTATATAAATAACCATTTGACCGTGAAATTAGATATAGAATTTAGCACAGAGGCCTTGCCTCTCTGCACTGTTGTATCATAACATTGGCATACCATTAGGTAGTAATAGCTCCAGGAAATGAGGACTTTCATTAAACATCAAAAGACAATGCTGTTGTCAGACCTCAAAACACACAATACAATTCATGTTTGCTTCACTATGTAATTGGCTAGGTTTCTGTGTTTCCAACATTTAAATATATACAGGAGAGATCACATGGCCAGACCTTAAGAGAAATAATGAAAGGTGTATTCTGCATATACAATGCAGAAAGCTGCCACATAGTAATGATTACCATACAGTTTTTGCATATGTGGGCTGGATGTCACATACATTTTACTCTTGCAAAGGAGAAAAGTAATTTTTTCTCCCTTAAAAATCACATTTACTCTCAAAGTTTAAAATTAGGGAGTAAAATACTCCCACCTCAAAATGTTATCTGGAGCACAGCTCCCAATGGGACATCTCAGGTAGCCAGGGAAAAGGCTTTGCTTTTGGATCCCGACCCTGGAGAAGGAAAAGTGAGGGAGGATCACCTGGGTGGATGGTCCTTGGGGATTGGGGAGAGGACATCCCTTAGGGAGACACAGTACTCCCACTTCCCATTCCATAATGAACCCATAATCCCAGAAGCCTTTGTGGGTTGTTGTTACCCCTTTACCCTTGTCAGGGTAACATCAGGAAGTATTATAAATCCAGAAGCCACAGGAGGGTTACTAAGGAGACATGGCATCACCTTTTCCCTTACGAAGGCCAGCCCGAACCTCCCACACCCTTTATGGGTTACTGTAACACACCTCCCCACATTTTACATCATTCAAGCCACTATGGTACTGGAACGATAGAGAGGCAACTAACAGTAGTAAACACTCGTCAGTCATTTCACCACTCTAGTACTGAGACAAAATAAAGGTCTGCAGAGTACTGTAAAGGTCAGGCATGTCCCAACTGCTTTACTAATTGCCACCAGACAATTCCAATTTGGGACTCACACCTGCAACCTGTGACGTGATTGCAGGTATATGAAAAGGCAGGAGACCAACAACAATTAAACCAGCAAGGAATCTTAAGTGAGAGAGACCAGCAGGGAGTCCTGATGAGGAGGCAGCCGTGGTGGGTCCTGCAAGAGGAGTCAGGACACTGGCAGACAATCCCAGGAAACTCAAGTCTGGGGCCAAGTGGGCCGTGAAAAGGACAGGAGAGGGGGAGCCTTGATGGTCAGAGTCAAGCAGCAGGAGCTGCAGACATAAAAGAGGAAGTCAAAACACCTGCCAGCATCCACGGAAAGAGAACAGAGTTGTCGAGGGCTGGAGGTACAAAGCGGAGTCGGCAGAGAGAAGCCAAATGCCAGACAGCGTCCACGGAGAGAGAGAGAAAGGAGCTGCTAGCAGGAGACCGAGAGATACCGAATTACGAGCAGGGCTTGCGGTTGCAGAAAGACGTGCAGGTGGAGCGGAGACAAGAAGCGCAGCTGCCCGGAAGAGACGTCAAGGTTTGTTGAGTGAAGAGAGAGAATCGCTTGAGCCGGGGCGCTCCTGGAGCTTTGGCACTGAAGTGAATGCTGAGAGAACGGAAAGGCATGTGTGCAATGAAACCAACTTGAAGCCATGGGTTGGGAAGAAAGAAAGGACAATATACTGTGGAACCGCAAAGTAGACAACAACATATATTGACTACTGAGTCAAATGAAAGCTTTTAGCAGAGCTAAAATCTGATGAAAAGAACATGTGAACTGCCTATTGTGAATGTAAGACAAGAACCATATGAAACATCACTAGCAAATATAGAAAAGTGTGAAAGAACCTGAAAGCAAGGTGGCGGGGAAACAAATCCACAGTAAAATGAACTGTACCAATAAAACACAGTGTGGCAGCGTCAACGAAGAGGTGATACATTGTGACAAATCCAAAAAAGCAAATAAAGAGACGCTAAGTGAATGTGAAGCTGCACACAGGTACCAATAAGAAGAACCTGTGTGGGATGGAGAGCCTATGGTTCCTGGTTGCGTGACTTGTAGTGGGTGGACCATGTGGTCTAACAACTGCACCTAGACAAGGCAACCCTAATTTTGAAACCTGGTTGCACGACCTGTATTGAGTGGGTGGACCGTGTGGTCTGACAACTGCGCCTAGACTAGGGAGCACTGATTGGGAAAGCTAAAGAAGTGCTGAAGTAAGAGATAACCAATAAGAAGTCAGAAGAAGGATAATGTTGATTTGAAACCCTGAGGCCTACGGGCGTGTTAGTGCAATACAAAAAAATAATAGAAACTGTGAACAAGTATCAGTAAACTGTTGAACTTCAGGAAGGAAACCCACAAGGTTTGTGAAATTGGTTTGAACTCAGGGAAGGGAACCCAGAGGTTGTGTGAAACGTTCATGAACTTGAAGAAGGGGAGCTGAAAAGTAAGCCAGGAGCTGGAAGAAGCCCAGAACTTTGTTTGGAACACCATTTCTTTAATTGCCGACATCCCTACACACTCTTTAGCTTTAGTTATGAGGGCAAGTATAGGTTTTAGATACAGACAAACTTAAGTTGAATGCTTTGATTCAGACTTTCCTTAGTTTCTTTAGGTAGGGAAATCCCACCTTAGTTTAGGGCAAGTTAGGACTTCATCCATCCTGACATTTCAGTTTAATACAACATGTATTTGAACTTTGAATCAGTTGTATGTGTCTTGTCCTTCCAGTCTCCGACCTTGCAAGTCCTTCCCCTCTCTGCCCGTCTCCTCATGCGCATTTCCCACGCCTCTTGGGTCCTACTCGCACACTCTTCTTTCCCCTTTCAGGTGCCCCTAGATGTGACAATTATTGTTTTCCTGTTGTATTGTGTGTATTCTCTTCTTCTCTAGGTCCCCCAACAGTTACTAGTGTCCTGCGTATTTACTAGCGACTGTATTTGCCTTCCCATTTCACTCTCTAACGTTTTGGGACTATTGTATTGTATATTTGTGGCGTTGTTGCATTGCTCTTCTTACTCTTCTAGGTCCTCCAGGGTTACTAGTATTCTCTACTGAATTGCATTTCCCCTCCCGCTCCCGTTACCACGCCCTGTGGTCCCCATTGTATTTTCACACATTATTAAACTGTCTCCTTCGCTTTAGTTCCACCCCCTAACCACAAGAATTGTGGTTTCGGTTCTCTGTGCTCACTGTACCCGTCCTCCTCTGGTGCATTTCCCCTTTGTGTGCCCCTAGTGTGTGACCTTCCCCTCCGCATCCCGTCCTGCTTGTGCTGCCTTCTCTTGCTCTCCGCCTCACACCCCTCCATGGTGCTGTCAGTCTCCCCAATCTTCTCTAACTGCTACTCTATCTCCTATCCCTCTCACTAAATCGGGTAGGAAGAAGCTTAAAAGGGACATACTGGTCTCCAACCCAGGTCTCCCTAGCGCCGATACCTACACCAGTGCTTCCTCCAGACAGATACTCTCCGACATCCACGGTCGTTCCCTCTCCAGGCCTATGGACCCCACATATGGTCTCTGTGCCCTCTCCCTTTTCCTCCTTTCCCGTTAATGGTGGCACTCAGTGGGAGGTCCTCCTGGCCCCCTTCCACTCCTCCAAGACCATCATTAATGTCAATCTGAATGGCACTGTCTGGGTCCAGGGCCCTCAGCCCAATCTCCTTTTCAATAGATGCTTCCCGCATCTTATCAACGTCCTTCCTTCTCCTGCTACTCCTACCTACACCGCTCTGGCTCCTCTGCCACCTTCCTCTTCCGCCACCTCTTTGGCACCCTCCTCTGTTTCTCTGGCTGCTCTGCCTCCTCCTTCCTCCACCACCTCTCCGACACCCTCTTCTTCCTCTCAGACTACTCAGTCATCCCATTCCTCCTCCTCTGCCCACTTTCGGCACCTCCAACACCTCCACAGGGCATACCTCAGGCATGTAACCCTCCACGGCAGTCTTTCAAATGTGGCAGTCTGCTCCACGCCTCTACCCTTAACTATCGCTCTGCTGTCAAACACTCCTCTGACATCTGCCGACATCTCGAAGAACTTGAACTGGATGTCCTCGGTCTCACAGCACGGCACGGCCAGCTCTATCACAAGTTTCAACACTCTCCTCCCCGACAGCTACAAGATCCTCTCCGAACCCAGAACCAACCATCCAGGAGGTGGAGTAGCTCTGATCTTCCCAAAGCGGATCGCCGCTTCCGTCATTCCTGCGCAGGCCTAACTAATCCTTTGAATGCCTTTGATATCCCCCCTCCCCTCTCTCCAACCCTCCAACCACTACTCTCTCCTGGGCTGATCAGTTTCTTCTCTCCTCTCACATGTCACTCTCTGTCCCCCAGGCAAAGCCGACCCCAGCACTGCCACCCACCTTCCCGGTCATCCGGGCAATGAAGCGTGTGTCAGTGGAAGCTTTCGCCGTTACTTTCTCTCCTCCTCCTTCACCTGTGGTTGACTCACACTCAACACAGCCCTCTCCAACCTGCATCTCTCAATCTCGAACACTGTAGATGTCTTTGCCACTGTAATGAGGATCCGTCAGAAGCCTACACCCAAGTGCAATTCTTGTTACGATTCCGACCTCGCCACCCTTAAAAGCAGGTGTAGGGTGGCTGAGAGGAAGAGGAGGGCATCAGGCTCATCCTCCAACAAACTGGCCTGCCGCCTGCTCCAAAGAAAACAGACACTCTGTCCTGTCCAAGAAGAGAGCCTACATTCAAGCCCATGGGTCTGTGGCCTCTAACAACTTGGCCAAACTTTTCAAAAACTGCAAGGAGCTGGCCAATCCTTCTGCAGTCTCCACCTATCCTGAGCACTGCCAGGCCCTTTGCACAGCACTAGCTTCTCACTTCACCACTAAAACTCAGGACATCCTGTCCACTCTCTCCTCTTCCTCTCCCTCTCCCTCTCCCTCTCCCTCTCCCTCTCCCTCTCCCTCTCCCTCTCCCTCTCCCTCTCCCAGCCCCTCTGTAGCCGTCTCTCCTACTCCTTCCCTGTGTTCACTCCCGACGATATGTTTAGAAAAGTCTGATTTATGAAAGTCTCATCAAAGCGGGTGCTCCCCTGCTCCTCCAGAACCATCAAGGACCACATTGACACCCTCGCTCCAGCCTTGGCCGATTTCTGCAATCACTCTTTTGCCACTGGAACCTTCCCTTCTCCCTAAAGCACTCCCTTGTGCACCCCCTCCTCAAGAAGCCCTCTGCCGATCCTTCCTCTCCGGCAAACTACCGCCCGATCTCTATCACTGCTTTCCTAGGCAAACTCCTGGAAAAGTTGGCCATTTCCCAGCTTACTGCATCTGTTGGCTGCCTCCAGGACCACCAGTCTGGCTTTAGAGCAGCCAGAAGCACAAAACTGCTCTATTGAACACCAGTGAAGACCTGCTCTCTAATCTCAACTCCAACTTTCCTTCTGTCCTTATTCTTCGTGATCTATCCTCTGCTTTTGATACGGTCAACCATGCCATCCTGATCATTCGTCTCTGTGACAACCTCAGCATCGCGGGTCAGGCCTAACTTGGGTCCCTTCTCTCTTCCACCTTTCTCTGTACATGTGGTGTTTCCCAAAGTTCCAACCTCTCACCCTGGCTCTTCAACCATTCCTTGGCTCCTCTGGCCCACCTCATCTCTACCTTCTATTCTAACTTTCAGTGTTTTGCGGATGGCACTCTTCTCCTTCAGGCACCCCTCAGCCTCCTCTGATCTCTCGCTCATTCCTTACTGTCTATCAGTGATTCAGGAATGGTGTGCCGCCAACAAGCTCTACCTTAATGCCAGTAAGACTGAGCTTTCTCATTTGGACCCCTGTTCCCGCTTTCCCTCTTACACTCTGGCCGCCCACCCTGAGCCCTCCACCCGCACCTTCCTGTGAGGCAATGAACCTTGGTGTCATCTTCAACTCCACCCTCTCCTTCTCATCTCACATCTCTAAGAAGTCACACTACCAACTGCACCTCCTAAGATGTATTCTGGCTTTTCTCACTGTCTCCAGAGCCCCGGTTCTCTCTAGGCTGGACTACTGCAACAGCATCTTTCTAAATCTGCCTTCCTCTACTCTTCGCCCTTTGCAACTAATCCAGAACAGGACTGCAAAACCTGTCCTTGGCCTCAAGCTCAGGGAACGTATCCCTCCACTGGCTCCCGGTGGCTGCAAGGTTGAAGTTCAAGAGCCTCTGCATTGTCCACAAGGCTTTCTGGGGCCCGAGGACCACACTGCATCCAACTATCTCTCTCTAAGCATCTTCCTTCTCGAGACCTCCACTTGTCAACCTCAAACTCTCCTAGTGTCGCTTCTCCAGACAAAGTGGGGTGGGGTCTCCCTCCTTCTCCCAGTACCTGAACAGGGTTGTATTGTTGCTTATAGTTTCCTCCCAGGCCTTTCCTCCAGGAGTACTTGTTTGGGGGTTTGCTTTGCCACTTTCTAAATCATATAATACATCTATTATCCGTTCTCAGTCTTATAGTGACCCTTTTCTTACTGGTTATACCCCAGCAGTATTGTTTCAGCCCCTCTCGTCTAGGGTTTTCACCTCTGGTTTTAGTATCTTTCATCTTTTTGGTTATACAACAGCTGTGTGAATTTAGCCTCACTCTTCTAGGTTTTTCATTTCTTGGTTGACTTTGTTGCTTATTTCTAAACTCGTCCTGTGTACTGGGACGAGATTCTAGCTCCTTAAAACAGCTCTTCACTCTGGATTACTCTTATTTGCCTCCAACTCCTATCACATAACTTTAGCCCAGTTATCTCGTTTTTGCGACTGGGTCGAGTTTTGTCTGATTGATAACAATATCCTGCAGGACTCCCAATTCTTCCGGGTCCCACAGGTACCTCTCTTGGTACAGGCCGGTGGTTGAGCTTGCCTGTCGCTCTAAATGGTTTTCTCGCTCTACATCTCATCTTCACATTCTCGGGTCCACGTTGCACTCCTGCTTCGTACTGGTGCTGCCGATTGGAAGCATCCCACGCTTCCCATACATGCAGTATCAGCGTTGTTCCAGGGGCTTCCTGCCCACCACGTCAGACTTGTGGTCACACCACCACTGGGTTGCCGGTTCCTCTTGGTCAACCCGAGAGTTCTTGCGTATGCATACAACGGTTCTCCAGCGTCAAGTACTTGTGTTCTCGCTCCAAGTCGCAGGCTCAGTGAGCAGCTCCACCTCCACCTCCAGCTGGCGTAACAATGTCAGGGGGCTTCCCGTGCGCATCAGGCTCCTCTCCTTTCTTCCTCCCTGTCAAAGTTAAATATGCATCTTGTTTTAAAGAGACATCTCCCTTTTCTTCACAAGCTCCAAGATTAAGAGAAAAGCCTCTACATTCCCCTGCTTTCTTCCCCATAACCAAATAAAATGCTTTGCTTTACAGGAGGGGTTACATTCCACTGGTTGCATCCTTTAATATGTTAAACAGCTGCATATCACATCTTTACTGAACATTTACATTCACCACTATATAGAATCCTCCATTGGTTCTGAAAGCTATGATCGCATTTCACCAATATCCAAACTAAGGAAATCAATTGGTGCAGCGCATTAGGAACACTCCGTCAATGGCACTTTAAAACGTTGTTGGAAGTGCATCGCTCAAATTTACATCTACGCTCCTGTGATTTTCTGAAAACACCCATAGATCTGGCTACCCGAAAGTGCTGTAGTATAGACCGACTACTTGTTACAGCAGGATGAATATCCGTGTAATATTTTTAAAAAAAAGCCACAACTAAATAGTCTCTCTGAATAATATTTGGCTAGAACTACCTAGACTGGAAGCCATACTGCAGATACCGAGCCCTTACTTCCTAAAGTAAGCAAATACTCCTCCAAAAACAAAAATGTTTTGTTAAAACGTGTGCAAAAAAAAAAAAAAAAAAAAAAATTTTTACAAATAAAACACTGAAAAAACGGCCACCTTGAGCCCATGTTTTCCCCCACCCAGATGCGCGGAGATCTGCTTGAGTGAGTGGTACCGGCAAAACAATTCTGCAAAAAGACACTTTTATTATTGCTACATGACCTAAAGAGAAACTGGAGATAAAAAAAAACAACCGTCAACTTGCATGAATTATTAGATGCAAAGATGGATCACAAAAGGGATTGGTTTGGATGTAAAATATAGGTTCACTCAAAAAAAAAGAAAACGAATATATATATATATATATGCAAAGTTTGGTGAGGATTCGTCCAGAGGGAGCGAAGTTATAAGCCACCCAAAAAACGCTCTTCCTATGGAAACACCAACTTAACCATAACTACATGGACGCTGCCGCGTCCATGTAATATCCCCATTGGTAAAGTCCCGACATTCTTTTTTTTTTTTTAAACTCCGACTTCAGAAAACAGGTTGCAAAATAATCCCAGTAACGAAATGTTATCTGGAGACCTGCCTATGGATTTATTAGTATTTACTTGTGCAGCTTGTAATTATTTGACGTTTTCCAATGACAAATCAGCAGAGTGCAAGAAAGAGCATAACATGAATTGCAGTGCGACTTTAAGTCAATGGACACTATATTTTGAGTTGCCCAAGACAGTTTCGCAAAATGGTTGCTCATGGGCATCTAAAGAACAAACCAATGAAATTAGGCACTTCCAAAGTACTTCAAATATGATTCCTTTATTAGTATACACGAACCGACTGCAGTGCATCTTGTTCCCTCCGCGGCAAGCTCTCTCTCCACGAACCTCCAGTCCTTTCCAGATCTCTCACCTTGACATTCTAAACGTTAACCATAAACATTCTAATATGTGTTCCAGCATACGTCAGACCACTTTCAGTATTTTCTTGCATTCTATGTATTGCCTTGTATAAAACTTCAACAGGATAACGCGTCAGACTAGCACTGCAACGATTCGATCTCTGGCCTTGCAGGAAGAACAGGCATGGCTATGTGTGCTCGGAGGCACTTGCTTCACAATTCCCTTCATATTTGCCCTCTGCAGGGACTCGCTTAAATAGGCTAAGATTATCTGAAAGCTGAAGAGTTAAATACTGCAATACGAAAGGCTGGGAGAACCACATGTTTTTGACGACCTCTGGTTTAGATGCCCTCAAACTGTTGGGCGCGAGAGCCCAAAATGAAAAGTTTTTTTGATTGATTGATTGGAGGAAATGGGCAGGGGCGGTTAGGCACCAATGAAAAAGTGGCCAGCAGTTGCAAATGAATATTCAATCCTTTAGTCACAGTCTGTTTGAATAGTACCTAAAGGGGTGTTTTTTGTTAAAATGTAAGCAAATTGTGATATTTAAAGAATATTTATTCAGCAACAATGGTCAAAACTACAAGCTGCATAGTGAAGTAACTCATCAAACTGGCCCACATTGGCCAAAAAAAGTGGCCCATTTTGACTGGCCCACACTAGCATTTTTGGTATGGGCATCACCCTATTGCCTAATAGGCCAGTCCGAGCCTAGCGGCTTATCCATAATCGGCGCGGGGGTGTCCACCCAGTGACCCCCTCACCCATTATGGAGGAGCCGAGGAGGCAGCCCAGTGAAAAACTGAACACTCCTTCAGCTGCTTTTTCCAGCTCAGGGAATGCTCCTGGGCTGGCCGAACTGTCAAAGGGAAACACTGTTTCCCTTGGACCGTTCAGTTCCCCATCCGCACATGCTCAATGCGCCATGCAAGACTAGGGGCGTTTTGCTTTGCCAGCCTTGCATAGCCCATTGGAAATGCTGGCTGCGGCCCTGCATGTCTGTATGTGCGAGGGGGAGCTCCTGCGCCTCCTTGCACATACAGACCGAGCAGGCTGGAGCGGGGCGTTTTAGAACCCAAGCACAGGACCCTGCAGAAAGTACGTTTATGTTCATTTATTTTTTTATTTATATATGTGTATGGATGCGTGTATGCTTGTGTTATGAGTGAGTGTATGATGGTGGGTGCTCATGTGAATGATAGAGTGATTGCTGTGTGAATGTGGGTGTGTGTGTGTTTTGGTCCATTGAGCTGATTTTGACAAGTGGAGGGGCGTACTGAGCGGGGGGGGGGCGAGGGTTGTACAACAAAGGCCTTTTAAAAATGCCTTTGTTGCACAATTCCCCTACCCACCTGACAAAATCAGCTTGCCTTCTGGGGCGCTATGTCCCCCCCCAGTGCCAATTGGAAACTGTATTTTTTTTTTTACCCATTTCTTTTTAAAGTATGCTCTAAAAAGCAACATTTGAACCCATTATTTAAAAAATAAATAAATAATAATAATAATACACGATGGAAATCCAATCTAGGGGGGGTTGCAGGGTTCGGGCTCCTTCACAAAGCTCGGTCACTATGGCATATCTAGTAGGAAAATGTATGCCCCTCCACTTAAAGGACTGTGGTGGGAGCAGTATGGGCGGGAGCCATGGGATAGTGGTGGGAGCAGGATTTGGAGAGCCCAAGGTCTGTGGTGGGGTGGGGAGAGCACATGGTCTGGGCTTGGAGTCGGATGAGGGAGTCCAGAGACTGTGAGGGGAGCCGGTGGGGGAGCCCATGGATTATACTGGGAGTAGGGTGCAGTGACAGCGTGCAATAGTTTAGAGCCATTTGGACTTATTGTCCATTTGGCATTTTTCGGTGGGGTTGGGGGGCGCCCTGCCCACATTTTGCTTGGGGGTGGGAAGGGGGGGGGGAGTTGTGGAAGCCCAGGCCTAAAAAGTTTGAAGACCACTGATCTAAACAGCCTCTTCTATTTAAATCAAGCACAGAGTACTAAAAAATCTGGGTGCTCTTCAAAGGACATCGAAATAGATCTAAAAACGCATATCTTGTTTGTTGGGCAAGGGCCAACAAGTGTATCAAACTCCGCTACCACCCCCTCACTGCCCCCTGGAGACTGATTTCTTAATGTCTGGGACGGCATGAAAAGAAGCTCCCCTCCCGAATACTGCAAAGCATCTACAGGGTAGTTGCTGATCCTTCCCTTCCTTGGTGCTATTTACAACAGTCAATATCACAAGAAGTTCTGGAGCAGAGGATACAGGAGCTACCCAACTCTCCTACCACCGGTCATATACCTTTTCTAGAGAGGGATTGCAGGAGTGGTCTGTACAGTGGCAGCAAGCACTGTAAAACCTCTGCAAACAACCTCAACACACCACAGCAGCCATTGTGCCTTCACTATCTTAATGATGCAAGGTCTCGGAGCTTGCACATCAGAATACAGCTTTCAGCATAGGTGCTCATGGCGCAGATGTCTTCTCCAGCTTGGAAAGCTAAAGTCCACCTTCCAATTCCGAACTTTAGCAGCGTGTCCCTCCCATGGCTAGGCCGTCTGCCTGCTCAGTCTTTGGCTGCCTAGAACTCCCAGGTCAGGAGGATAGCTCAAGGGCAATATGTTTGTCTTGGAAGCAAGACAAGGCAGGTTTGAATCCCTGTCCTGTGCTTAGAGACTGGTCTCTGGTATTAAGCGTGCTACAAAAGATTGATTAGTAAAATTATAACTAGCCTTCATATTGCAGTACAGTGACAACCGCACAGGGAAAATTAAATGCAGGGAATTTGTGGAGACTCAATGTAGTATGCTGCTCTATGAATAAAATTCATGGCCCTATTTTATAATGGACCAGAGAATCGAAGGAACATTGCATACTGACCGTCTCAATACCATTAATGCTCCGAGAGGCTGTCTCATGCAGCAGCCATCTTCCCAAATATCCAAAAAGTGTTGGAAGCTTCGACCTCAGAGCTTACAATGTACCATTTGTAAAGGCTAGTCCACAGAATGGACTTTGGCAAGAATATAAACCTTATGTAACGCGCTGTTTTTCTGCTTGACTACATTTCTGAATTATTGTAGGTTTATTGACTTAGTGAGGGAGGCCTTCTTTAAAGTCACCAATTCAACAAAAAAATCAAAATCGAAACACCCAACACAAGGGCCAGATTCACTGGTGTATTCATACTTCTTGCAATGCAAATTTGATCTTGAATCCGTGCTCCAACAAGGGCTTGAAATGAACAAAATTAAATAATATTAAACTGTATCAATGTATTGAATGTATTATTTGGAGCTTGATAAATTGATTAATTCGGAAACACATATTGGCTGTATTTATGGGCATCAAAACATAAATGTTGTGTTACAAAAATGATTTTTTTCCAATGAAACAGAAGTAACAATGACTTTCAAAAGTGTGTTTACTAGCAAATATACTGGGTGCAAGGTACTCCATACGATAGCCGTTTTTGACTCTCTGCAGATCAAAATGAATTAGGGAGCCAGACCCATTTTTTGACTAAGGAGCCAGTGGCTTACAAGGCAAAAAATTCAAGTACCAAGTCACATTTTTAGGAACCACTTTATTTATTTTTTAAATGATTGCAAATTCAAGAGGTGGACAAAGGAGCCATATAGATGCAATCTATTGTCCCTTACAAAAATTGTTGATCGAGAAGCTGTTTGCCAACAGTAAAAAAGTAAGACCACATGTCTTACTTATAACTTGAATAGAGGAATTTAGCTGAAGCATGGCAGGTATCTGAGCGAGAAACTAACAGAGGCTTGTGAAAGGGGATTCCACCGTCAGGTGTTGAAACAAGAAAGACTTTCTGCAAGTTAACGTCGAGGAGGCATCTCCTGAAGGTCTTCGAGCTGCCGACTGAAGCAACCAGAAGAAGGCTTCAAAACTTCCAACTAGTTTATGGACAGTGACGTGTCGTCACTTCTCCCCTAGGGGAGCCCGTTCCAATGAGGCTAGGGAGCTGCGGCCGCTAACAAATAGGTTTAATGGGGGAAGACCTCATGGAGAGGGACAAGGAGGATCTCCTAGGGTGTAGCCCGTTCAGCCATGTCACTCCCCAACATTCCCTAGCCCCCCCTTCCATACCAAGCTATGTCATCAAAAGTAATCCCATGTAATTTTGTAGCAAATGTGATAATGCCAGAACAGAATACGGAGAAGAGGAAAAACACAGCAACCATGAAGAGTAACCAACGCTTAAGTACTGTCATGAGCTGGCTCACCTGAGACAAGAGGAGTGCCAAAGAGACATTATCTGAAGGTGTTGCGCTGGGGCAGAGTCCCGAAGATAACAAAAGAAAGAGCAAAGTGACTAAAAGAAGTCCAGATGCGGGAAAGCCAGGAGCCCCCTGGACCCTCGAATCGAACTCCAGTGAGGGCTGGAAGAAATGCTGTGCAGGGGACGCCAGCGGCAGTCTGCGATAGTCCATTGTGGGTGTGTGAGGAGCAGACCCAACTGCAAGGCCAAAGTGAAGAAGCGGTGGCATGATTGCAACAACCTGCATCGTCGTTTATCAGAGCGGAGTGAAGACCATAAAAAGCGGAGGATTGCGAGGGTGCAATGGGACTGCCAGCAGATGCCGCTGACAAGAAACCCCATCCCAGGAAGGACCTGCGATGTGCTGCATCCCACGAGAAGATAAAGGGAGGCAAGGAAGACCCAGTAGGGATACGGGAAAGATGAAAAAAGGGACACAACGTAATGTTCCTCACCACAATGGCAGCTATAGGGCTACTGGGGAACAGAACTATGGAGAGTGCATCAAAGAGGATCGCCCCCATCCCAATAGTAATGAAATAGCTACTGGACACTAGAAGAGTGAACTAAGCATCCAAGGGGAACTTCCTTATCACAGTGGCAGCCATAAGCCCACTGACCACCAGAGAAGGGTCGGGGATCCTACCATTAGTAAACCATGCATCCGAGGAGAACTTCCTTGTTGCAGTAATAAGTTCTCTGACCACCAGCGAAGGGCCTCAGACCCCAATACAAGGAATCTGAGGACCAGAGGAGAGCTTCCTGGGCTGAGCGGCAAAGAGAAGTCCATTGAACAGCATAGAAGGGGTTGGGACTTTGCTGGTATCGAGACAGAGTGGAAAAACACACAGCAAGTTGAAAGGCAAAAAATAAAAAAATACAAAAAAAAGAGAATACTAGGAGAAGGGAGTCATTCTCCCGGGGATAAACACGAAACCCTTGGAACATATTCAAGAGACAGCGGGGACAGGGAGTCATTCCCCATGGCCTTATTGTGAACTGTACAAACCAATAACAGGCAAAGGGAGTCCCGGTCCAGAATATGTAGGAGGTGTGCAAAGATTGTGTGGAACCCGCAAGTCAGAGGAAGAGAGTCATTCCCCCTTGGCAACCTTTTTTCAAGAGAACATTCTTTTGAACATCACTCGAATACCAGAAGAAAGGAGTCCTTCTCCTGTGGAAGGAACTTTGTTGGATTTTATTAATCTTTACTTGTAGTGTAAGGGATAGAAGTAGGTTGTCACACAGGACAGGGAACTTTGATTTTGACAGACAGTCTGAAGGATCCTTTTGTATTAGTTTGAGGCAGGGAAACCCCTCTTAAGATTGTAGGGATAGTGAGGATCTTTCTTTTATAAATAAAAAAAGTCTATAACAACCACCATGTCATCTTTGCGTCAGCTTCCTTCTTCAACACCTTTACAACACAAACAACAGAGAGGGAAACTGGATTGAAGAGTAGAGGGCGGTAACCAAATGCCTAAAGGCCAACAGATCCAGAGTACTTGGCAACTGCATTCCCTGCGTGAAGAAGGGTGTGTTGTCTTCACTGATCGCTCAAATATTTCCACAAACCCAATGAAAACAGTTCAAGGGTTTTTATTTTGAATATTGAACGGGGATCCAAATGTGTCCCTGGCTTGTCCTTCGAGCTCCTACCACCACAGCCCAGGCTCCCCTATAATCAAGGATGCCGAGAGATAAGTAACCCCTACTGTCTAAACTACCCTACTCCGGTGTTGAGGGCCAAGAGCCTGCAACCTTATCAACCTCACTCCCTCTAAAACTGTCATAGGATTCCCTACTAGGTGTAGGGCAACGTGTAATTTAAAAGCTATACAAGCAGTCAAAATTCTTTGCAGACTCATACCCTAAAAGAGGTATGCCTTGCACATACAAAAAGGTGTCATCCGGGGTTATTCCCATTATTCATCATATGGTCTACATTATTCTTGTATAGATGTTTCTTGAATTGATCATCACATAGCCGTTACCACAGGTCAATGTTAAGTTACTGGAGTTTATATATTGCTCCGCTGCCATTTGCATGGTCTCCAAGTGCTTTGTTTGGCAGATCTGAAAGAGGGTATGAGCTAGATTAGTGGTGGGGAGAGGGAACATGCAAAACAGCGTTGCAGGTGCGTTTCGCCATCTAGGTCAGAAGAACGCAGCATGCACGTAGGTTGCTATGTGTTCTTTCGAGAGCAGAGACATTTGTGACCAGAGGTGGAGGCTTGTGTCCCCATAGTGCTAGGATGCATTGACCGGGCTGTGGTATGGAAGTTGGTTGTAGCCGTGTGTGAGTCTGCTACTTGATGTCCATTTGGGTGGGCGGGGGACATATGGGTTTAGTTAGTTGGTATGCATATTGAGGATGTGGTGCTGGGTGCAGTCAGTGGATACATCAATGAGCAGGTTGGTGAGGGGCACAGACAATCTTGAAGCCACATATAGCAAACTATAACATGGCATGACATGAACAACAAAGAAATAGAAATTATAGTAAACAAGAAAAACAAACAGCCCCCATTTTATTCTCTCACCTTGCCATTGTCAAACCCGGGATATTCTATGGTCGGGTCGATCGTTCCCTGCAATTATGAACAATGAAATGCACAAGAGAGAAATCAGAACTCTGCACATGGATATGCAGCTGAAAAATATAAAAATCCGAATCCTTTACCACTATTGCTAGGGAGAGTTAAAAATTATGTCAGCGAGAGGGGAGGATTGAACATTCTTGTAGGCGCCTGATATTATTCTCTAACTGGACGCCCCTTTATTCTCGGGCCCGGAGGTAATGGACGTACTGAAGGAATAGAAGGGGTAAACGAACCTGTCCAAAACCACCTTACATTCCTTGCAGAGAGAACAGTATGCTATGCATATATGCTATCCCAGAGAGCGGAAATCGCAAGGTGAAGAAACAGAACATTCTGCTAGGTGAAAATAAAACATACCAATAAGTCCAAAGATTTCAGATCACAATTTCAAAGTTCTTGCTTCACGCGTTTCAAGTGATCCTAGTCATTTGCTGAACTTGCCGCTCATGCTAGCAGGAAGGACAAGGCCATCTAAAATGGTTGCCTTCCCCAGACTTTGATTTTGCAGAATACATCATTGCTTGTTAACAGGGAGTATTTTACCAAAATGGAGGGCGCTAACCAGCCTTCTCTGGGTTCACAGAGCACCTAGGACCGTAATAACAACGTTATAGAGACCAGTCTATGAGGGAGGCATGGTGCTGCCACAGG
The DNA here is from genome assembly GCF_040938575.1 of Ambystoma mexicanum. Taxonomy (NCBI): domain Eukaryota; kingdom Metazoa; phylum Chordata; class Amphibia; order Caudata; family Ambystomatidae; genus Ambystoma; species Ambystoma mexicanum. The sequence goes on from NC_090932.1 coordinate 1,149,253,400, forward strand.
CACACTTATTGACACAGCATCACAAAAGGAGTAACTGTTTAGCAATGGTGCCAACCCCTCTATAAAAAGGTGTGCAGGGCTTTGACAGATCCTAGGGTTATTCTTTATGGTAGCCTCAGCTGCTTCCACTCCCCTTAGTGACCACAATGGCAATTCGTGCACGGAAGGAGGTTGAGCTATAGACAGCAAGCAATGTGAAAGAAATTGATAATGGGCCGATTAAAACATTTACACAACTGAGGGAACGATACCACCTTCTGAATACGGGACACTACCAATACCTGCCCTTTCGACATACATTATTGAAACACAACACAACAGAGATTTACCCCAACATTCCCGATGGAAGCAAATGTGCTCGACAGAAAAATTACCATAACGGTAGACTGATAAAACTACTGTAAAACTACTGTGACACAAATTAAAATGCATTAGGAAAGCTCAGAGAAAAGTGTGAAAAATCCACAGAGAACATTGCAGGACGATTGGACAGAAGCCCTGGGCTTGTAGGAATCGCTGCCAAGCTACGCTTGATACAACTCAAACTTTTTCACAGAAAAGATCAACTGTATAGGCAGATTTCTTAGAATGGGTAGATGCCCATCCCTGGAACGTCTAGGCTGCCACACACCTATGGATACAGTACACCTCTCTATGTGAACACAGATTTATGCAAAGGAACTGGGGTGAAAGAAAGAAATATTGCTAACATTTGGGGGAGCAATGAAATTGGACCCCACCCTGTTTATCTTGAGCATTTGAGGTTGGGCGGGCAGGGTCTTTGATCGCCTGCGATACGAGAAAAATGTCACCTCTAATGCAGTACTACTTGCAAACAGAGATAGTGCAGCGTTATTGGGTAGTGCTTCATTCCCCCGAGTGGCTAAAACGGAGACTGGGCATGGATGGAGTTATGCAAATGAAAAAGAACGCCCCAGAAACATGCTAAATGGCAGGAATAAAAGGGAGAAACATATGGCAACAGTCACAATGTGGGGGGCAACAATAAGCTAGTTTTAGCGGGGAACAAGGTAAGTAACATGGAAAGGTGAGAAGGCATTATTTACTCAGCACTTTAATGCAGATATGTGAATACCAGGACAGACGACGGAGTCTGCATCTTCAATTTCTGGATGATGGAATTGTAATTTATCTGTGAACCAAAAGATGCAGTGTACATTTTCCCAAACATTTGACATGCTTGATGAGTTTTGGTTCCATTGTTGTAAACACTATATTGCAGATTGTCCAAGACTGATAACGTTATCTTTGATCACGGAGTAAAAGGGAAGTATGGGGGGAAGGAAACTGACTGTTTGATCCCCTTTATAGGTTAGCATGAGCATGCAACACATATTAAGGGGAGATGGATCTCTTCCTCTCTGCTCCTTCATCAACTGCCTGCTGGGATGCAAAGCAAGGTGTTTTTGAAACAAGACAGTGGGACGGAGTGGGGGGGGGTACAGGAAAAGAGCACAAATGTACGAGTAGTGCAAAATGAATGCGAATAACTGGTCTTTTCAAACTAGGGGTTAGGGTAAAGAAAATATACAGTACACTTCGGTCCAAGCAAGTACTGTTTTCAATCAGTATTACTGCAAACTACACGCAGGAGAAATGCCAATCTCGACTGAGAATATAGGGTCAGATCTGAAATTACTAAATCTACCTAAACTGCAAGCAGAAAGCAGTATTTTTAAATGCTTAAATAATAGATCAAGACAATCGTGACGGCCATTAGAAAACTGCCACTAGGAAAAGCTTATCTGGGAAAAAGGGATTGTCAACGGAATACATTTACAAATCAATATAAAAATTACAAAAAAAAAAGTATAAAAAAAATACTCTTGCTCCAGCACTTAACATGGCCTTTGACAAGATTACCCATAACGATACTAACCCAGCATCTTGCCAATGTACGAATGCAGCCGTATTCAACAGTAAAGATGTTTGATGGCCATCGTTCTCCTTTGTTTCATTACTGAAGTGTAATGGACAAAATCGAACACTCTCGCGAAAGGACTAGCGGCAGACATACTTGGTATTTTCCATTTTGATCATAACTGGTTTATGCCAGGGAAGGATACAAAATAACTGCATGCAACAAGAATAGATTTAGTGATATCTGGGGGCTCAGCGCTTGCTCTAACTTTCTAAGATTTGGGATAACGCCATGGTTTACTAGTCTGGCTGACGTCATGCTCTTGGTTGACATAGGGTATCACCTATCAAAAGGCCACAATTATAGTAAATGGGGTTAATACAATCCGTTCATGCCTTGTGTTAGGCAGAAACCTGTGCAGTTCCCTCTGGGACCACTGCAAAAGATTTAGGACTACAGGTGTTTGGCAGTAAACCCACTTGGTAGCAGTCTGTACCACACAGATTCACTTGGTAGCTACGGCTGAGCAGTCAGACTTCCCTCAAGAAGAGTTAGGCAGTATACAGAGTATTCACAATAGGTCAAGAGAACACAAGAGAACAAGTAAACACTGACCAGGGCTTGGTGTAAAAGAGATATAATTATTCATTTAAAACCACATCTAGAAAAACACACAGGCACTAATAGTAAGCAATTCAAAAACATGGTCACTAAAAGATATACACTCCCTTAAAAGAATATTAGACAAGTCTTAAGTAAAGCCCCACTTATTTTCAGACAGCGGTGAGCGCTTAACGTAGATGGCACTCTAATAATTCGTTTTAAAAAGGGAGAGAAAAGCAGAGAATAAATTGAAACAGATCCCAAAACTTTCACAAACACAACAAGAGAGGAAGGCAAAGTAACACCATGAATTCAGAATCAGTAGGCCGGATCCGCTTTAAGAGGATCAAAACGAAATGTGTCCAAGGTCACACGGTTGCAGTGCACAAAAGTCTTGTAACGGTTCAAAAAGGAGTTGGACCAAAGAAAGGGACCAGTTAGAGGGTCAAGGCGTCCAGCCCAGTCCAGGAGGTTAAGGGGTTATTATTACGTTGTAGCAATCTTTAGAAAGGGAGGCCTGGCGGGCACGGTACCTTAAAGTGGTGAGAACACTCCAGCGGGGGCAGTTGTTCCTGGCAGCGGATGCAAGTCGGTGCTTCGTCCGGGGGAAGAGAGGATCTCGTCGGGGAGGAAGACAGGAGTCCTTTGCACTGCCAGGGAAGAAACCAGCCGCAGAGTTTCTCAGGTACAAGGAGCGGTCCGTTGATTTGCGGTTCAGTGTTAAGTGGCTATCCGGCCGCCGGGGTGCTTGGTACGGGCAGTTCGACCACAAACCGGTCTGGGGTGTGAAAAAAAGAAGTTAAACTGGTTGTGCCCACCAGTCAGGGGAAGAAGCCCCTCCAGCCGGGAGATCTTCTCTGTCGTCGGGAAGTGGTGAGTCGGTTCCGCAGGGCTCCACCGGTGGCGTCGTCGTGGTAGGTCGGCTCAGCTTCTCCCTCGTCGGATTCTCAGGTCCTGTGGCGACTTCTGAAGTTCCAGTCCCCAAAGCCCTGCTTTTATGCAGCATACCCCCATTCACTCAGCCTCGCTGTCAATCAAACATGCTAAGTGGTGCCAATCACACAAGAGTGCGACTTGAGTTACCAAGGTAACTCAGTCCAGGGTGCCTAAACCCCCTCCCGCACCCCCTGTGGTACCCAGACAGAGTGGCACCACTTTTGGAGGCTTCTGCGGAGAAGCCCGCCAACAAGTGGAACAAAGGGCTCGACTTGAGTTGGGGGTCACAGAAGCGAACACAAATGCCATTTTAGAATCGAGTCCTGGCAAAAAATACCAAACGGGGAATTAATATTAATTAAATAAACCGGCAGTATGTCCGAGGCTATGAGAATTAAATAATTAAAGTTGGTAGCCTCGAACAATGGGAAAATCCCATAGGGAAATATTTGTGGTTGAATATAAAAAGTAGTTTCCACTGCCACCAGCCAAAACTCGATCAGGGGGGACGGAGATGTGCCCCCTCGACTAACAGACCCCGGGGCAATCGAATTGCCCCGACCAGTACGTCAACAATATGATGGTTTGTACTGGTTTCTGTTAATAATTTGGGACTAGTAAAGCCAATGGTGACTTTACATGCCCTGGCAGACAGTAGTCAGTCCCAGGGTATGGAGTCTATGGTGGGGTGTCACTATGACACCCCTGTGTTACTGCACGGAGGGTGCGATGTAACACACATAGTAAAAACACATGAGACCCTATGGAGTAAAGGACCCCATAGCCCATAAAACACATTAACAGTCAAAGGAACACCATAAATCATGTCCAAGAGTGGGAAAAAAAAAGAAGAGTCTCACTCTTGGCAGGAGAAAAAAACAAACTCCAGAAATTCAGCAAAGCTGCTGGGGGACTCACTAGGTTAGGAAATTCAGCCTAAAGAGCGAATTCTCCCTAACACCTTGCTATGCCACGTTATGATTTCCTATATGTGGTTTCATGATGTTTGGGACCGACCAAATCATTTTCCCGCAAGGCATTTAGGACCTTGCCACAGGAGGGGCACTCCCCCCCACCCCCCACCATTCGTACCCCCAAGCGTGTTGTGAGGGGCAGAAATGTGAGGAGGCCACATTTTAGAGGGTTTTTCAAACAATGCTATTTTATTAAAACCAACATTAAAAATCCAACACCTATCTTGCCCTACTCCAACTGAGATTTCCCTGCCTAAACAAACTAAGGAAAAACACTCCAATATAACATTTATGGCCCTCACACTAATACAATAACAAACAAGAAAGAATACGGCAATGTGTAAGTTAAACACTTGTATGTCTAACACCTTTGGATTTGATGCTCAGAACCTGAGTGAATCCCCCTTCCCCAGGTTTTAAGTCAAAGTCAGGTTCAACACAAAACAGCAAGGACATCTATCCAATGTTGAAACAGAGTTCCAACACAGTCCTGGTAAAGTCTGTTTGAATTTAATGAAATGTCCAACACTTCACAGTTCAACCCAGATATATAGTTCAAGAAGTTCTTTAAACAAAAATGTACTGCTCCTCTTGCAGTGCCATATAACAGAATAACTTCTTGACTCCAAAAGTATTACAGTGCTCCTTGGCACCATGAAACACAAGGTTTGCTTCACAGCGTTTCCTCTTGGCACCATGAAACATAAGGCTCTTCTCACAGTGCTTTTCTCTTGGCACCATGAAACACCACAGCTCCAACTTTCACCGGGGTGATCCACTCCCAGCCTCTGCTTCTGTCTCAACCACTCTCCTTCCAGATCTAACTACTTGAAGTGTATACCACACACTTCTGCATTTAAACGCAACAACTTATTCTACTTTAAACAGCTCTTAACACCTCTTTACAACATTATAATGAAGACAAGAATTACATCAATGCCCTTTCATCTCTGCTAGATAAACAATGCCTTTGCCTCCCTTGTAAACACCACCTTCCTTGTAGGGCTACTTTTAAACAGTCTTGTCTTTTGTTCAGCCACCAACCAAGTATCCACCAATTCAACCTCTATTGCTTTTGACAATATAAGTTTCTGACCAACAGATGGGTCTCCCACACCATAGTCATTCATGCACAAGCTTTACCTTTAAAGATGTTATATCAGCCCCTTTTCCTCCGATAGCAATGGTTATTCCCAAAGGAACTGTTATTTCAGTCTCTTTTGGCTGAGGGCAATACTTGTTCACCTCTTGACTCAAGGTAATGCTTGTTGTTAGGCAGGATTGTATGCAGTACCCTTTGGGTGCACTACAACCACCCTGACCTCCTGGCAATAGGAACCCAACCTTTGGTACAAGTCTGTACTGCACAAGTTGGTAGCGTGTTGATCAACCAGGCTTATCTCAAGAGGGGTCAATGTGAGCTGTAGGGGAGTTACACAGAGATTCACAGTGACTAGAATTCAAATAAACATGTACACAAAAGGTTTCTTGAATAAAGAATGATTAATTTATCAGTCCGTTAGAATAAGCCTTCTTCAGAAGGGAGAAATATAAAAGTAACACAAATACATTTCAAAACTACACACTCAATTTCTAAACAGTAAAGACCCTTTTGAGATGGTCCACAGTCACAACCTACACCCTCAGGTGACTTCAATAGCTAGGGTGCTGGGGACATTCATATCTTATTGTTTGCATTTAGAATACTCTTGGAACTTGGTCAAAGGAAAAGGTTATTAGAACAAAGATCACAAATATTCTTAAGCAGGCAAATACTTTTGGATCCCCTAAGCAGAGTCATTCAGTATAACAGGTTAAGCCAAAGTCAATGGGCAAAAGTCTATATGTGCTGAAGCACTTCTGGTAGGTAAGTAGAAACATTCTTTGTACAATATTTTAGTAGTCTTTGAAGAAAAGAAGAATCAAATGTAGGGCCACAAGCCGTTTAGGCTTGTGAGTAGTAGAAGATGCAAGCAACTCTACAATAAGAGGTATGTTCTCTCAGACTTTACAGTACCTTTGGATTGAACAAAAAGTGCAGCAGATGACTTCGAATGCAGCTCTGGGCCTCAGTTATGGGGACAAGAGGGAGGACTTCTGGGGACTCCTGCAGTGCTATCGGATAGTCACCGCTCGCAACCGGCAATTCTCAAACAAGTGCCACTTCAGCGTTTCAGATCCTTGCGACTACCGCAAATAGCAACACTGTGGTTTCTGGCTGTCGAGATGGACTTTCCTTGCCTCTGGGGTCCCGCACTCTGCTGAGGGGGCTCAGGCGCGGTCAGTCCTGCTTCCTGGGAGTCCCGAGGATCTTCCTGGAGCTCTTAGCCAACTTAAAAGCAACACACACACTCTGGTGTTCCTCTCCCTAGCGTTTCAGTTTCCAGCAGCAACTCTGTGGAAATACAACCAGCTACGAGAGAATGTTCAGGTGGCTTACTGTGAAGTTGATTGGTTCCACCAACTCAAAAGGGAGAAGTCTTCCTTGCAGGGGCTTCTTTGTCAATACGAATTTGGAGTTTCAGCACACCAGCAGGGCTTCACCAGGCAAAGCAACGGTCCAGGAGTTGCAGCAGGCATCCTCTTCAAGTTCTTTTTCGGTTCCTTCGTCCAGTGGTCGACTCTGCCTTCCAAGCCAAAGCCAAAAGCCTCGCCTTTTATTCAGTTCTCTCCCATTCATTCCAGCCGAGCCGTCAGTCACCCAGCAGGGCGGCTCTCCTTGCCGGACAATGACTTCAGAGTGCATTTGGGTCTCCTAGGAGAGACTACAGCACAGGGAGTCGGGCACCTCCCTCACTTCCTGCCCCCACCAGACACCCTGGAGTCAGAAGCGGGCTTCACTCGTGAATCCCGCCAAAGTCAAAGCGAACAAAGGAACCAAACCGGTTTTGGTACGCAGAATAAATCTCAAGTAGGATCTTTCCACAAAGAAATGGTGAAAAAGACAAAAATGGCACCCTTGGGTGCTTTACTGCAGCTGCGAACGCAGCCCGCGGTAAATGCAACCCACATTAGATAAAAGTAAACCACTGCCATCAGCCATTCAGCAAGGAAAGGGCAACATAAAATTGGTACATGATAAGCTACACCAGCACCCTATTGTAAGATAGTGTGTGCTGGGTCTAGAAAGTTACAAGTGTAAGAAAAATAAATTTCACTTTACTTACCAACAGTAGTTTATCCCAGAGAAGGTATTCAAACCTTTGGGAAATCTGAAAGACATCCCTGTGCCACTGCACTGAAGGTGCTGCGATACACAATGTAAAAGATGCCGCCTACGGAGTTTGTCAGACTCCACAATCAAAAGAAACACACTTTTTTAAAAAAAAAAAAAATCACATTAAAATACATGAGTGGGGAAAAGGGGTCTCACGCTCGCCAGGTAAAAAAATCAAGTCCTCAAAATCTAGCAAAGTTGCTAGGGGTCTCTAAGGTGATGGGAATTAGCACATTTCTGAGAATTCGTCCTAAAACCTGTTCGTTCTGTCCTGTTCCATTTATAGAGGTTTAATACTTGGTTAACATGATACAATGTTGTTAGGTCTTCACAGAGGATTTTATTTTTGTTTGTGTAAGATTTGATCGCGGAGAACTGACAGTAATAAATATGCTCGAAGTAGCAGATAGTATAAATGGCTGTTGTCCAGCAAGTAAATAATACGTTTAAAAACAAGAATCAAAGCAAAAGAATCATCGTATTACCGGAAGAAGTAAATCCATTAGGGAAATGAACTTGCAGTGAAAATCTCGCAAAAAATGAAAATACTGCATATGCTGAAAAGACAACAACGTAAACAGAAGGGTATAGGTTGCTCATGAGAGAGAGTGAAAGAGATCGTTATCAGTACGATCGAAGCTTTGCAGCAATATAATGAATATAAGAAAAAAGTTAAGCTCAGATTTATTGTTTACAAGAGATAATATGCGAATATGTATTTAAAAAAAAAACTCGACTAGAAATTGTCACATTTTATTTATGTAGGGAAACGGCAATATGGAAAAGGCAATTTACCTTATGTCTACGAGAGGCAACCAACAACTAAAAGGTTTTATATACAATGAATAAGAAAAAACGTTTGGTCTGTCCACTGCACATATCCCTCATAGGTGCCATTAACAAACACAGTTGCTGCTATAATTTCTAAATGAGTATCTGACCACTTTTTGATAAATTATACAATGTTCATGTTTTCTTTAAAAAAGGAGTTGTATTTATTCCATTGTGGTTGTTTTCTTAATTCTGCAAACACGTGTTTCAACCTCAAAGTACATAGGTCCAACTTAGGGATGGTAAATCACATTTATACATATCGATAATATATTAATATAATTTCATCACACCAATACGTAACGTTTGATCACATTTCATGTACCACCATACGAAACATTGTACCAACCAACATCATCATTAATGATATCATTAAACATAATGTAAATCGCAATTAAATGTTCAATACCGACCAGGTCATGTACCAGCAATTTGTACCACATCATGGGGAAGAGTAAAAATTTAAAATACACAAACGTTGTATGAGCAAACTGTCATAATAATACTCTCATATCATCTCACATTGTGAGTCAGAAACTATACCTATGTACACAGTCTCTTATATGTAAGCCGACAAAGCTCACCCGCTGTGCATCAGTGTGCCAACCACACCCTGAAAAATTAATTACTAACTGATCGGTCCCATCAAACCTGCCCCTAGTTTGGGCACATAACACCCAAGCATGGGGAAAATACCAACTAAGTATCTTACTGAAACTCCCAACTATTAATTCACCAACTCAAATGCTACATTCACTCTTTTATTGTTTGAGTTATTCTCTGTCGTCACACTAAAATGCTGAATGTACAGCCTATAGTAAATTTTAAAAAAAGAGACACCGATGTAAGGAGGCCCACAGGTAGCATTTGCAAATACCCTCACATCGCATTAGCCACCTCTTAGCCGTTTGGCCAAATGCTGCGGTGCGTTCCCTCCACCATCTAATAGTGTTTACTCTAAATTAACGTACACTATCTTATCTTTCTCAAGCTATTGTGGACCTTTTACAAGTACCGCTAAATAAAGTTGCTTCTGGTTAACCTGCAACCGATAGATACATCATCACTGCGAGAAACCTGAGGGTGTCTCACTGTCTGAACCATGGGAATCCCTTTCTCAGGTGGCCAGGGCACAGCCATCGCCCTTGGATCCAGACCCTGGTAAGGCTCCCCAAGTAAGGGGTCCTCGGGAAGTAGGATAGGGGCACCCAATGGCGAGACGCGGTACACCCTTCCTTATGGCACCTTTTCCCCAAACTCAATCCCCCCCACCCCCTTTTCCAACACAGACACTTTGCTACAGACAACGCACTGTGAGGGACAATGGATCAACACCCCTCCCTACCCGCCCTTCCCTCAGTCACTATACATCATTTCAGAACCCATACCGTTATCCACCCACCCCCCCCCCAATCCCAACAGATACCAAACCGGAAGTGATGCATAGGAGAACAGAGAAGGAAAGTACATATCTCACTCCGTGTTCTACAACAACCCATTTGTACGCAACACTACAGTTACCCCCCGCCCCCTTCACCTTGACAGAAACCCACATGGTTGTTCTAGTATTCTTCAGAAAAACTACAACTCCTATAATCCCTCCCACAGTTTTTCCCTAAGACCACTGGGACGAGGAGGAGAGAGAATGGGAGGATAAGGATTACCAACAGGGAACTACAGAAAACAGCCTCTCCCCTTTCTACAGCAGATTGTCCCGCTAACGGGGACAGGCAGAGTCAAGTATTGCCTTCCAACCACTCACACCTAGTTCTAGTTAAAACTCCCGGGAAGTATAAAAGTCAGCTGGAAAGCACTCTCTGAGCGAGTTGGGGATGCTGCAAGGCGCACAAAACCAGATGAAGACCTGAAGAGCTGCAGAGACCATGGGAGACCTGGAGGAGGAGAAAACAGTCCTGACACTGGCCCTGCGTGTACAGGAGAGACTGCACTGTGCAGAGGGAGCTGTACCTCCAAAAGGCAAGTCCAGGGGCAGCTGGGGTTGCCTGGCAGTACCCACAGCAAGACTCCTCCACTGGGCCAGTCAGGCGAACCCAAGTCTATGAGGGTCAGCAGAAGAGACCCTGACCTTAGAACAGTATATCCTCTTTTAGCTTCTGCATCTCCCAATGACAAATGCCGTTTTGGGGAGCTAAGAAGTGGGAGCAAAATCTGACAGTACATTTTGGGACTGGAAGTCTCACAGCCCTTTTTGAAAGCTGTGAGGTGGGAGAGGAGACTCTAGCACGGCGGAGGGAAGTCTTCTTTATAAACTTTGTGAGAGGGGTCAGAGCCTGGCAGAGGGAGACCCGTGGGAAACTTTGCGAGTGAAACTGGCACAAGAGATGGAGTGGTCCGGCGCTAATTTGAAGGTCTCTGGCTGGTGCCCCCTCGCCCGAACCAGGAGAAACATCAAGTACCAAGAGGCGTTAGGGGAGGCCGGCGTGAGATGTCAAGGTGGTCATACGAGGGTCAAACCAAACCCCTTATACAGTCGTTTCCATGCCACCTCATCACCATTAATCAGCAGCTATCACTTCTGCAACTATCTAGATTGCGCAACTGCGCGGACACATTCTCAAATGTTTACATTGGTACCGTTTTTAAGGCATCTAACCAAACACTGATCCTCCTCTTCAACTCTCTGCTTTGGGCGAGCGCGCCAAGACAATCTCCAATATTTGTGTTGTTACCATGGCGCCAGACGCGGAAAATCCAACGTCGTGTGTTGTATTAATTACGCATGCATTTTTTCTCTGAAATGACTGAACCACTTCCATGGCAACTGACAATACGCGTCTGTCCACTTCCATTAACCTAGTTTGACTCGGGTGTCCATTAGAAAGCGAGGATATGCTGATCCTACTCATCTACTTTAAAAGGACAGTAACTTCCTATTAAAGCACCGGCACAGTCTCATCTAATACGTTTTACCATGTGAATTCTCAGAATCGGATCATGCTTCTTTATTAGCTCTGCAGCGAATATGTAGTCAGTGACTGCATACAATATCCTATAATGCTACAAAACAGAATACAAACTAACCCTGAAAATCAGGGGGCGTTTCATATATAAAAAATGATGCTTTCTACCCTCTATGGTATACATCTCCATTGTCCTGAAAATCTATAATCCGCAACATACCAGTAAACCAATTTTCAACTGTTTTTCAAAAGTTGTGGGCACACCAACAGACAACCGTCTGTGCAGTCGTCAACTGCTAAACAGACCTAAATCTCCAAGCAGTAATCTTTCATGAACCAATGTAGAATTATCTGTAAATCAACCGGACATCTTTCAAATACTAATTAATGCGCGTCATTTAGTCACATAAAATGTCCTTACTCACATCAACAGCTCAGTCACTTAATGGAGAACAGTGAATATACTTATAACAATTATAAGAATACCCCCAACGGCCAGAGGAGTGCAGGGACGCCGCGGGCCACGCGGGAACATATGCGGACACAACCGCACAACAGGAAAGATCGGAAAACAGGGCACTCAGCGCAAGTGAACGGAGGACCCTGTCCCTCCTGTAGCGGGACACCAGATGCCCGGCGCAGAGAAAGGGTGCAGCTCTGGGTGGAGCAAACAAAACAAACAAGCATCCATCCACAAGGCAATCACTTTAGCATGAGCCCAAGATCCGCCGCCTCTGTGGCACAGGAAAAGTACTCCATGCAAAAACGAACCATCAAACTAAACATCAGCAAAGCGGCGGCTGTAGGGCTTAGCAAACAAGAGGGAAGGAACCGCAAGATTACCTCGCACCAATAAAAAAAAAAAAACAGAAGTTCGCGCCAGACAGGACAGGATAAGCCCACGTTCAGCAAGCGGGTATACAGGAGGATGCCCGAGAATACACCTACTCACCAGGAACCAATAGTCGGCCACAGGACAGAGAAACATTGCAACCACCAGAGGATCCCAAAATCCTAAGCAGGCCAATTTAAAAAAAACCATACAGGTCAATAAGAGACAGGACCCAGCTGTGACACAGCATAGTGGGGGGAGACTAAAGACTCAAGCGCATGATACACCAGTGCACAACTACAGCACCCAACAAACTACCACCCACATGCCTTCTAAAGGAACAGTCCAAACAACCTACGATAGAGTCATATGCGAAAATGTTAGCGGGGAGGCCGGACAGAGACAAGATCCCAGAAATGCAAGCTGCATTAGTCGTACAAAATGCTGCAGAACAACAAATATTAGAAGCCAAAGCAGCCCTAAAATCCACATTAGAAGCCAAAATGAACGCGGTCATCATCGATGTGGGGCTCCTACGCCAAGATGTACGTTCACTGGCAGAAAGGACCGGGACATTTGAAAAACAGGTAGCAGAGAACACAACCAGCATAAAATCAACAGCAGTGGACACAAATATCCTACAACAACAAGTGAGGAACCTGGAAGAGATTGGATGACGCTGAGGAAAGAGCTTGGAGAAGCAACATTAAGGAAGAGGGAAAGAGAGAGAAAGAGAAAGAAAGAAAGAAAGAAAGAGAGAGAGAGAAAGAGAGACACCTCGCCCTATAATAGCCACAATATTGAATTACAAGGATAGGGAAAAGATATTAGCATACTTCCAACTGGGAGTTACTATACAAAGAGCATCAGCTAAAATAAAAGTGTATCCGGATTACACTCTACTAGTACAACGAAGCAGAATACAATTCACTGCAGCTAAAGAAAGACTCTGCAAAGCCAATTTGAAATAGATGCATACAGGAACAGGTATGCCAACAACGTACAAGCACGCAGTGAGTCTTCAACCCATGTGCATTCACACCATTAGGATACTAGTTTTAAGGTATCCACCTGTCAAACACCAGGCACTATCGAACTGGCCCAAGCTGTGCATGTGTAGTGTGCAGGAACACCTGAGCATGCAAAGTATAGCTGGGCGACAGAAGGTAGTATAAAGTGGGGGGTGGCATTTAGATAGTTTATTTGCACAACCTCGAATGGCACAAGCACTAGAGATCAAAACCAGCCAACAGAAAACCAGGTGTCACCCACAATACCTGAATTACAGCGCAGTGCAACCCTTTCGGCCCCACAAAGGTATCAGGGAGAGATGAAAAGGACAGAGATAGGAGGCACAGCCACACCACCCATACAACTACAAATGGCAGACACCCTTAGAATTCTCCTGGAATGTCCAGGGTCTAAACAACTACATAAAAAGTAATAGGGTGATGGCATACTACGCAGACAAAAGATAGACATAGCACGACTGCAAAAGACACATCCAACTAAGACAGGCAAAATATATTACCTAAGAAATGGAGAGGTAACACTGTGGGCTCCACCTATTCGGCATATGCAAGGGAAGTGTTAATCTGGATTGCACCAGCAATGCCCCTAAGAATCATAACGACCACAGACAATGAGGGTAGAATGATTTTAGTACATGGGTTCCTACAAAACAAGGAGATATGCATCATCATCACCTACCTCCACTTTCCTTAGGTATATGTACTACAGAATCAGCCCATATAGAAATAGCACAGTAATATGGGGTGGCGACTTCAATTGTGTACGCAATCCATTGCTAGACAGAGCAGACCGTAAACAAACACAAGCCACTCACCCGGCCAAAACCTTAAACACACTATTACAATCCTTTGACCCAACAGATATACGTCGACGACTGTACCCAAATGCAGGGAGCTACTCGCATTACAGCGCCCCACAAGGCGCACACACACCAAGGTAGATTATTTTTTCACAGGCGCAGATGTAGCAGATGAATTCATAGAAGCAGAATACAAGGCCTGAATTCTGTCAGATCACGCCCCCCTCCTGCTGGTGTGGCAAGCAGCACCTCCGAGAGCTCGGATCCCGACTTGGAAACTGAGAAGTGAGGCCCTTCAGGACAAGGTGTTTAGGGATCACCTAAAAGAGTATTGACAGCTACTTCCACCATAATAAGGGCAGTGTTGCAACAGCTGGCACATTATGTGAAGCGTTCAAAGTAGCAGTCAGGGGCGAGGCCATAACTAAATCCGGGGGACTACAAGTGGACATCACTAGATAACTGTGCAAGGTCGAAAAAGAATTAGAAAATGGTAGAAAAAGAAGGTGACGAGGCAAACAGTGGTTGAATTGCTGCACACAACTTGAAACAACAATTCCTAACACATTTGGACACACCGGGCAAACTTAGCTATGTAAAACATACAGAGATACAACACACAGAAGGTGACAAGCCTGGGTGATTACTAGCCTGGATTTACAAGAGCGATGTTAAACGCAAAATTATCCACGTCATTACAAATAGACAGGGCACAGTACGCACCACACCCAGACAAACAGAACCTTTTTTGAATATTATAAAGCTCTGTATAAAAAGACCTCGAGGTACAACCCACAGAACTGGAAGGGGCCTTTCCAAAGATTAAACTTCCCCGCCTACACCACACAGTGGCCAAAACCTAGAAGCCCCCATTACCAAAGAGGAAATAATCGCCACTATTAAAAGTCTGCCATCTGGAAAAAACCCTGGCACAGACTGTCTGCCAAGCAAGTTTTGCAAGGAATTCACTGAACATGTGGTGCTGCCATTATTAGATATGCTGAATGAAGCATACGAACAAGGCGCTCTCCCCACGTTTCTGAGAGTATCCATAATAATACCTCTCCCCAAGCTGAACAAACCGACAGATGAGTACAGCTCATACAGACCGCTGTCATCATTAAACCAGGACAGTAAGATACTCACAGCACTGCTAGCCAAAAGACTTAAAAAAAGTAATAACTGACCTCATCCACCCAGATCAAACTGGTTACATACCAGTGAGAAACATGACGTGGAACCTACGTAGACTCCATCACATCATAGACTGCACCAACACCTGTGAGAACCATTGTGTAGTGGTATCCCTGGACGCAGTCAAAACGTTTGACCCAATTAAATGGCCATTGTTATTCACCCCACTGCGACACTGCGGCTTGGGGCCGAAATACATCAGGTGGATAAAGATGCTATATAGCGAACGATTAGCTTTTCTTGAGAACTTTCCCACACCCTTTTCTGTAATAGTTGTAGGGTTTGGCAATAGGTTTCTTAGTCTAGGCCCTTTGTATTTTGAGACAACGCCACTTGGACTGCCTTATTTATCATTTGATGGACAACACCCGTCTACATCTTAGAGAAAGGTTTAGATTAGGCATTTTTCCAAACCGTACACCCATTTTCCATAGTTCAATAAACACCCTTGAATTGTGATAATTTGTGTCTTTCTTACTTGTGTCACCGTGGGTTTCTCACATAGGATCACCCAGGCAGGCCTCTAGATAAGGTTCATACCAGGCCTTTTTACGCATGTAAATCTTGCAAATATGACAGCTTTATTATTTTCCTGTGTACATTTACACATATGTTTAGAGCAGAGGGCAGTGCAAAGGTCAGGTTACTTGACAGAAACCAGAACGCTTCTTTATCTACATGGATGTAATTCCAAGACATGGAGAAAAGCCTCTGAAACAAACGCCTTTGAAAAAAAGAAACTGCACACTGTAGAAGGAATGGTTTATTTCCATTCAGCTTCTGTTGTGTTGTGTGTAGATGCTCATGGAGCAAACAGAAGCATAGTGCATATTTATTTTCCTAGCATTTTAGGATTGTATAATTAATAAGATGGAATAAGTCGCAATTGAGAATTACATTTCGTGTAACTAATTAGGCTTTTTTTTCCAGTGAAAGCAAACCAGTATTGCACAATTGTATTTTTCAGAGTTCCGGTGCTGTGTGCATAATCATGCAGGGGAAGATAACACATATAATTTAATTTACAATCCAATTATAAAAACATTGTAGAAAATGACGAGTATGCACGATCTAGTTTACATCGATTCAACCTTTTCAGTCAATAGGGGAAAATTACTATAATTGGTCAGTGGCAGCAGAGTCTTCGCTCAAGGGTGATTAATTGTCATTACACCAATCACAGGTGATATAGCCTCTCAAATCTTTAAGAGTACAATTAAAATATCCAAAACCTGACTCTCCAGGAAATGCAAGCACTGTTTAAAAACAAACAAATGAAAGTTACATTTGTAATTGAAATAAAACTCAGCAAAACCTATCTGTGATCAGATAGGTATTATGTAGTGCTTCATATATGGTTCGTCCAACATCTAGGCACTGTGTTTATTATACCTCAGTCGATACTCAGTTTACCGACCTCTGAAGGATGTTAACCAACAAGATAGCTCAGCCGGTTGAGCGTTTGTTGCTGTGATCTGTAGGTTGCAGGTTCGAATCCCGGCAAGGCCAACTCAGCCTCTCATCCTTTCGAGGAGTACCGACTTCGATTTGGTGATGATTTTGATAAATATTTTCTATGTACAGTGCATTGCCAAAAGCGCTATATAAATAACCATTTGACCATGGGATTAGGTATAGAATTTAGCATGGAGTCCTTGCCTCTCTGCACTGTTGCATCATAACATTGGCATACCATTACATAGTAATATCTCCAGGAAATGTGAAATTTCATTAAACATCAAAAGACATTCTGCCATCGAACCTCAAAACACAAAATACAATTCATGTTTGCTTTACTATGTAATTGACTAGGTTTTTTGTTTTTCATTTTTTAAATATATACAGGAGAGATCAAATGGCCAGACCTTAGATAAATAATAATAAAAGGTGCATTCTGTCACAAAAGATGTTGACTATTTGCTGGTTTGCAGCAACAGTGCAGCTACTGCCGTACAAGTGGTACAGGATTGTAAGGTCGATAAGGCGAAGCTGCAATATTGTCTCCAAGAAGGGCTCTATATGGGCCAGTTAATATCTGTACACAGGAAGAGAATCGTACCTGATCGTGCCGCATCATTGCGCAGTACTCCACAACCGAAAACTGTCAAACAGATGCAAACATGTTTAGGGTTGTGTAATTACTGTAGGGCATGGATCCTAGACTATGCAGTGTACACCAGACCCCTGCTAAAGGGCCTAAAAGGAATTACCATAAAATAGCATGGACAGAGAACATGGTCACCAATTTTAACGCTCGGAAAGAAGTGATCTCCACGGCCCCAGTGCTGGCCACTCCTGATTACACCCAAAAGTTGTATCGTTTCTCTCATTCAAATGGCCAGTTTATGACTGCAGTACTGACACAAAAGAGCACGATGGGCCGTAAGCCATTGGCCTACTACAGCAGACTGCTGGATTCTGTAATGCAGGGCCAGTTCCCATGCGAGCAGGCACTTGCTGCAGCCTCATTTGCGATCGAGAAAAGCTCCACAATTGTTATGGGGTGTTCTGTGACACTGTACGTGGAGCATGCAGTGTTGCCCATTTTGGAACCTTCCAAATCAACTCCGACCACACAGCAGCCATCCGCATATGAAATTATCCTGTCCAGCCCCCCCAACCTTCATATTGTGAGGGGTTAACCTGTAAATCCCGACACCTTTTTAACAGTGCAATGCACTGAGGAAGATATGGGTGCACATGATTCTGTGTCAGTTGAGGGGGGATGATATCCAGAAGGCAAGGGATAGCCCTCTTGAAGGGGGGGGGGGGATGAGGTGGGAGTGCTTTTTGTTGATGAGTCAGCAACTATCGACCTGAGTTCAGGTTTGAGACATACTGGGGCGGGAGTAGTACACCTGATGGACGGGGTATATGAGGTATTGGTGCAGAAGAGATTACCTATGCACTATTCGGCACAAACAGCAAATCGTATAGCAACCATTGAGGCGCTTTATGTGCCGAGTTTCCCCGGGTATCCAGTGGTAGCGCAGAGCAGGAAGCAATTGCCAGACTCCTACAATTCCCTACTGATTACCCAACTAATCGAACTGCAGGGACGAGCCCCTCAAGAAGAGAAAGAATTGTGGTTAAAAGGAGGATGTAAGCAGCCCCCGACAGATTTATTGGGGTGTCAAACATCAGGCAAAGCAGTTAGGTCGTACCACTTGCTGGTGGTCGAACTTGACCAAATGCATTACCCTTCCTCATGTATCCAAACAACGCATCGCTGCTGATATACAGGAGGACTGGTTTGTCAATCAGATAAAAAACCTTGTGCCTGACAATCTTGGAGTCTAAAATATCCTTCACTTCATATTCAGATTGATTGTCTTCAAACTCAACGGGAGCAGGAGCTGGTTCTAAACGAGTATCTGGCGTTACTGGTTTCAGTAAAGACACATGAAAGACTGGATGAATTCGCATCTTCCGAGGAAGGGTCAATTTCATTGCCACTGGGTTGATGATGGCTTCTATGGAGAACGGACCCAAAAATCGAGGAAGAAATTTCTTTGAACCTTTCAACATCAAATTTCTGGAGGATAGCCACACAGAGTCTCCGACTTGAAACCTAGGAGCTACACTTCGATGGCGGTCAGCAAACTTTTTCTGACTTTCCTTGGCTGCGGACAAGCTAGCTTGAGCCCTAGTGTGGGCCGTTGAGATGAATTCATGGAGAGTTTTCACAGCAGGCATCTCTAAAGGTTCTGGAGGGTCAAAGGCTGAAGTTCGAGGATGTTTGCCATGTAATGTATAGAATGGAGTAAGCCGAGTAGAGGAATGAGTTGAATTGTTGTAAGCATATTCTGCCACCCACAATATATCCAACCAAGAGTCTTCTGTTTGGTGAAGCATGCATCGTAAATACTGTTCTAAGGTCTGGATGGTGCGCTCCGTCTGACCATCGGTTTGGGGATGATGGCTGGTGGATAGTCGAACATCAATCTTGGCCAGAGCACAACATTGCCTCCAAAATTTAGAAACAAATTGACTACCTCGGTCTGAGATTACAATGGAGGGAAAACCATGCGCCTTAACAATATTCTCCAGAAATATCTTGGCCAATCCAGAAGCTGTCAGAAGTCCTTGGACTGCGATAAAATGTGCCATCTTGGAGAATAAGTCAACCACCACTAGAATGGTGTCAAAACCCCTACATGGAGGAAGATCGGTGATAAAATCCATTGACACGGTATGCCAAGGACTCGGTGGTACATCCAAAGGTTGAAGAAGACCGGCCGGTCTTTTCTTAGTATTCTTATTTTGTGCACAGGTTCCACAGGTTTGAATAAATTGAATGACATCTTTGCGCCATGTAGGCCACCAGTAGTGTCTCTTGATTTTTTTCCAAAGACTTTGTGACCCCTGGATGTCCCTCAATCAAGGAGCTATGGTAGTTAGCAATTACTCGTCTTCTCAATTCTTCAGTAGGTAGGTACAAGCGATTTTGATAATGCGGGATATCCTCCTGCAGGGTGAATTGATCGCCTCGATTTGTCCAGGTAAGCAGCTCTTCAGGAACCACATTCCTCTTGACTTCCTTCAGCAGTTCTTCATGAAAAGGGTCTGAAATGTTTAGCAATCCTAAAACCCTGTCCCCAGCAATGATGTTGTTTGGAACTTGGGGAACAAAGGTCTCATCTTCATTGCCAATCCGGGACAAGGCGTCGGCCTTCCCATTTCGAACTCCTGGCCGAAAAGTGATGACAAAGTCGTACTCTGCGAAGAATAAAGCCCATCGCAGTTGTCTAGCCGATTGGGCTTTGACTGAGCGGAGATACTGTAAGTTTCGGTGGTCAGTAAGGATGGTGACTGTGTGTTGGGCACCTAGCAAATAATGTCTCCATTCCTTTAAGGCGCACTTGATTGCCAACAGTTCCCTGTCTGTAATGGTATAATTTCGTTCTGCAACTGAAAGTTTTTTCGACCAAAACGCCACTGGATGCAAAACTTGAGTCTGTGGATCTCGTTGAGACAAAACAGCCCCCAAGGCAGCACTCGAGGCATCTGTCTCTACAATAAAAGGTAAGTCAGGACGAGGATGTCTCAAAATAGGAGCCTCAGTAAACTTGGACTTGAGAGTCTGAAAAGCAATGGTGGCCTCTGGTGTCCAGGCAAACTTCTGGTTCTTTTTAAGCAAAGACGTGATTGGATGAACCAACTGCGAGAAATTTTCCACAAATCTTCTATAGAAATTTGCAAAACCTAAAAAACTTTGGACTCCTTTCACCGAAGTTGGAACTGGCCATGAAAGAATTGCCTCTACCTTACGAACATCCATCTTCACTCCTTGAGAGGACAGCACAAACCCTAGAAACTCTACTTCAGGAACATGAAATGAACACTTTTCCATCTTCACAAAAAGGGAGTGCTCTTGCAATCTTTTCAAAACTGCTGAAACGTGATTCACATGCTCCGAGGGGGTTGCTGAAAAGATCAAGATATCGTCAATATATACTACTGCGCAGACATCGAGCAAATCTTTCAAAACGTCATTCATAAAGCACTGAAATGCTGCTGGAGCGTTGCATAACCCGAATGGCATGACTTGGCATTCGAAGAGGCCATACTTTGTGCGAAAAGCAGTCTTCCACTCGTCGCCTTCTTTCACTCGGATCAGGTGATACGCCCCTCTAAGATCCAGCTTGGTGAATATCTGAGATCCTTTAATTTGGTCCAACAAATTTGAAATGAGGGGAATAGGATATCGATTCTTGACAGTAATCTGGTTGAGTGCTCGGTAATCGATGCAAGTTCTGAGATCGCCTTCCTTTTTTGCAACAAAAAAAAGAGGCGAAGCAGCAGGAGACTTAGAGGGTCGGATGAAACCATTGGCTAAGTATTGGTCTAAGTTTTTCTTTAGGTGAGCATCTTCTTTCTCCGTTAGTGAATAAATCCGACTACACGGAATTTCACTTCCAGGAAGAAGATCAATCTGACAATCATAGGGCCGATGTGGAGGAAGCTCCTCGGCCAATTTCTCTTCAAAGACGTCTCGAAATTCTGCATACTCGTGAGGTAGTAAGCCGATGATTCCTAACGTTGATACAGAGACCTTCTCCATTAAACGGGAATCATCCTGGGTGTTTGTTTTACAGCAAGATTCTCTACACTCAGCAGCAAAGGTCAAAGACCGAGTTCGCCAATCAATCCTTGGGTTATGTTTCTCCAACCAGGGTAAGCCAAGTATAATTTGGAGTTGGGGAGCGCTAATAAGGTCGAACGTGATTCTTTCTTCATGTTTTCCCTGACAACACATAATAAGGTTCTCCGTGCATTGAGTAACAGGACCTGAAGCCAAGGGCGTACCATCGACTGCGATACATT
The DNA here is from genome assembly GCF_040938575.1 of Ambystoma mexicanum. Taxonomy (NCBI): domain Eukaryota; kingdom Metazoa; phylum Chordata; class Amphibia; order Caudata; family Ambystomatidae; genus Ambystoma; species Ambystoma mexicanum. The sequence continues at coordinate 1,149,274,948 of NC_090932.1, forward strand.
TTCAGCTTGGTGCTTGTTCGTACGAGGAAAACCCATCCTAGTTGCCAAATCGGTATCCATATAATTCCCAACTGCTCCACAATCGATGTAGGCTTGCAAAGTCTGCATTCTGGTGGGCTGTTTCGTACTGGATAAGGTAATGGGAAAAACAAAATGTGAGGTCACAAAACCTTTTTCCATGCTCGACAAGTTGACCTCTACACTTGTCGGGCACTGGAGTTTTCAGAACCCGAGTCCTTCTTGTCTGGGTTAACACCTCCTATAGGCTTCCTGGAAGGTTTAATAGGACACTCCTTGAGAAAATGACCAGCCTTACCACAGTAAAGACACAACTGTTGTTGGCGTCTCTTGTCTCTTTCAGCTTGTGATATCGGTCCTCTGACGGCTCCCAACTGCATGGGTTCAACGGAACTCTCTGAACTGGTTCTCAACTGATTTTCCTTGGGGCGCACAAAATAAGTTCTGTTTTCTGAACGAGAGCGATCCATTCTTCTGTCTTGCAATCTTTGGTCAAGTTGTACCGTTAAATCAATGAATTCTGCAATTCCTTCTGGAGGATTCACCACCTGAGCCAGGACGTCCTTCAATTCATTACGTAATCCTCTTTGAAATAAGGTGGTTCTTTTCTCTGTGGGCCAATTTGTTTCTGCCACCAATCTGTTAAAAGTTGCTACATATGCCAACAATTCCTGGTTACCTTGGCGAAGTGAAAGCAACTCATTATCCCGAGCCTGACCCTGAGCATGACGTGCAAACAATTTCTCCATCTCCTTCTGAAAATCTGCAAGATTTCTCAAAATCGGATCATCCCTATTTACTAACGGAATTGACCAATCAGCTGCATAACCACCCAAATAAGATAATATAAACACTACCTTGGCCTGATCAGAAGGAAATACCCCAGGGCGGCAGAGGAAATGAAGCTGGCATTGGTTGAGAAAAACCGCAAACTTCTTAGGATCTCCTAGAAAGCGTTCAGGAGGAGCTAATGGAATATTGCCGGGAACAATTACTTGAACTGGTGAGGGAGGCGTGACTGAAACGGGGACAGATGCACTGGCAGAAGGCAAGGGAGTTTGACCCGCTTGGGCTTGCAACATCTGACGAGCTAACTCCTCAGTGCGATCCCGGTTAACAATTAATTCTCTCCGGAGAGCACTGGTTTCTGAGCGGGCTGCATGGACCTCAGCCCTTAGTTCTCCCAATAACTGAGCCAACTGGTCTACTTCTGGAGTTTCCATAATGTCCAGGCAGAGTATTTTTTTTAAAAGTGGCTTCGCGTTCTGTAACGCTCACCTGAAACTCTGCGGGAATCTTCTGGAACTCCAACTGACTTCTACCTTCCTGGGAACTAGACACTGAATTTCTGTGAAGAAAATAACAATTTTCCCTTCCTTAGTTTTCTCTTGTAAAACAGAAGGTCAAAACTGGTAATATGGGAGCCAGCAAATATCTCACCTTGGTATTTAATTAGTTGAGCTCTCCATCCTGTTCTATACAGGGGCGCTAGTTCTGAAGATGGGACACTGGATAACAATTTCTTTTGAAAGGGACTAAATGGCACTAAAACAATGACATAAACCCTATGCTATTTGAACCTACAAGGGGCCAATAAGCTGAGGTGTATGCAAATGTAGAATTACAGAAAAAACTACCTCACTACACTAAGGGACGGAAATAGGAAAACACCTTATCACTGAGCGTAATATGAATCTTAGCGTGACCAAAAAATATCTGACTAGAAAATCAGCTTCCAAGACAAAACTCCACAGGAAAGGGCACGAACCCGCTAAAAACAACGTAATATCCTGACAATGCGTGAGGAATTCAAATAACATTCATACACAACTTCAATGTATCTGATAAGGCAACAAAAACGGAGCAAATGCATTTGCATATATTAGGTGTACTTGCGTGAGAGAAAACTGCTACGAACTGAGAGATGAGGAGACTGCTATGACAGGACTTCAACTATGGACTGTGACTGTGACTGAGCCGGGAACGGCAGCAACTGGAAAACACAGGAAGGGAGCTGATAACTAATTAAAGTACTCAAGGAATGAATGGAATTATCTGTGGACAAGGGATATTGAGCGGTGACAGGGAACGGAGGTACGCGGCGAGCGTTCAGTCTGAACTCAGACAAACGACGCGAAGCGTGAGCCTCCTGAGGGGCGGGGCTTAAATAGCTGGCACATGAAAACAACTAGACCCGCTAACTAACTGACCAGAGGCGCCACTTAGCGGCCATTAAAGAAACTCAACCAACCATTAATATGGGGAGTTAGAATCAATAACTAGCTAGGGCAAATAAATTCCCTATGAACCTGCAACTCTTAGGACAAGTATGGGAAAATAAACTAACCTGTGGTCATGACATCCACCCTACTGGGCCATTCCACGAGTTGCACATCGACTATGCGGACATGGGCGAAAGGTGTAAAGAATCCCATTATCTAATAGTGGTTGTGTGTCCCTTTTCATGGTGGATGGGGGCTAGTCCGTGTGCACACCCTGATGCGAAATCTGCGGCCACATTTGTAATGAAAGTGGTCTTTCCTCAATGGGAGTATGCAAGGTTTTAAGGTACGATAACAGAACGCATTTCTTAAATTCGCTTTTTAAGGAAAGGACTGCATTATTGTGTATCAAGCATCGGATGTGCACAAATTTACCACTCCCGGGCCAACTGAGTTGTGGAGAGGACCAATGGTCTTCTCAAGAGTAAACTTTCCAAGCTTTGAACCACCCTAAAAAAAAAAAAAATACAAATAAAATAAAATAAAAAGAATTGGGTGCACTGCTTGCCTCTCGCTCTGTTCAGCATGCGCTCGCAGCCCTTTAAGGATCATAATTTATCGCCCCACGAGGTGGTAATGGGGTGCCGCATGCACACGCCCCATCTCCAATTAGAAGAGCAACTGATGCCCATAGGGCTGCATCCATCCTAGGAGAAGAATTCTGCAGCTACTTATGTTCCTATCCAAAGCGATAAAATGCATATCTCAACAGATCACACTGCCGAGGACTGAAGAAACAGAAACAACCAGCACTGCATCAGATCCACCACCCACAACGCATCTCTTCAGCTTTTTCCAGGCAACCACGTTTTTATAAGAAATGTCCGCGGGTGGAACAAACCCAGATAAAAAATGTCTTATTGAGGTTGTCTATGCTACCCCTCTTGCAGTAAAAGTATGTGAATTACAGTACTGGGTGCATTCATTTGATGTCCGTAAAGGACCCCAGACCACACCTCCCGCCCAACATAATGACGTACTGATCAGTGTGCGTTAAGTGCCCACCAAATAATAACCCATCCACATGTGAAAATCCCATAAAGTAATGGTCAACTGCAGATTAAAAAATCTGTCTAATTATATACACACACACCACAACAAGATAATCTCTGTGATAAATAAAAACGCTGGTATGCATTATTTGCACTGAGTGCGCCCTTTCGATTTACCCCTCTTTCTTTTCTTCGCTCTCTCTTTCATTTCCTCTCCATTGTCTTGTCTGCATTTATTTACCTTGCAATGGATGTTGACGGGTCTAACAACTCTTTATAACAAGCAAAGTTTTTGTTTTCAGCAAGACCCTCTTGTAACTGTGTTTTCCCCCCCCAACGTATACAAGTGTGATGTATTGGGTGGCTGGTATATTTGCTATTTCTATGTTTGGACTAGGAATAGATTTAGGATGTAGGATTATATGGAGTAGTGATATAAGAAGGGGGCATAGGAAATGCAACTAGTGTTAACGGATCGCTTACTAAAAACCCAGTAGGCTATCCAACATGCGACAATGGCACAACTGCAATTGCAGATACAACTGACACAAATAACAATGTAGCCGCAGTTGATGGTGAAAAATTTGATATAGCTTTAAAGAATACTCGTCACCCAACAACGCACTTGAAGTACTGTAATCTGCAGTTATCATGGTTTCTCAATGTGTTATCTAACGTACTGCTAAATGATACTTCCTTTTCTAATGGATCAAAACGTCTTAAGAGACAAATTAGAAGGGTTAAATATGATCAATACCAAGCACTTGGGCTAGATACCATAGAAGATGTGCACCATCTAGAGTTAAGCAATAGCTGATATGCAGACATGAGCTCAGTGGAGAAAACGAAAGTTAATGGAAGTTGTTACGTGTGCTCCTTGATTCCATGTGCTTTGGGAGCCGCCAAAGTGTTAATGCCAAAAGAGATTCCGATTGTGGAGGCCCAATGCTTACTGTATCTGACATTGTGTAGGCTGCAAAGCACTTTCCAGGTACGAAGTGTACGACTAGAAGTTGTGCAACCTGATCAACTGCAAAGTGCCCAAAATGCCAAGAGTATGCAGTGTTTGCAGAGGCCATATCTAAAACTGGAAGGTGTCAAGTTTGTGGCAAACAAATGGCAAGAAACAACAATGAGCTGCATGGCATGAGGGCTAGCAGGCTTCAGGGAAGAGTAGATAGTGAACAAAGGTGCAGACCGCCGCGAATGTGCGGTGGGAAGTGATCCAGCTGGCCAATGACACAGAGCAAGGTCTCAACGCGATCGAGATGGAAAGACGCACAATCAGGCCGATGATGCTGTAGAATAGATACTTGCTTGGGAAAGGGCCCGGGTGTTGGGGTCCCGCGAGGGGAAGACACTGCAAGGCCCAGGAGGGCCTCTGTACTGAACCCACGCCCCCTTTCTGATTTCCTGTGCACACTGCGGCCCGACAGGTGAAGCCCGCAGGGAAAGGGCATGAATGTTGTTGGCCCGCGAGGGTGTTAGCGGACCTGTGGGTCCTACTGGACAATATTTGCCCATCTGAAACCAGAGGCGAGATTGTGTTGGTTTCAGCCGGGAGTGCCAGGACACCAGAGCTGCTGGGAGGGGTTGAGGGGGAGGAAACCTTCAGAAAAACACTGACATTGGAAGCAATGGCCTTTTCACCCCCCCACCCTCCCTCCGTACCTCTGCAGATCTGCCCTCCTATCAAGCCTGTTAGCCTCCATGGGACCTGAGATTGAGCCTGAGCCCAAAACTAAGCATAAGCTGCGGGTGGTGCGCCGAACAGGGGTTCCTCACCCATCAAGCCAGCCTAGCATCACTGGCTGTGCCTTTGTTCGTATCCCCTGCACTGATAGAGTTCCGCCTGTGACTGTCATTGATATTACTAAAAAGCTGCTCTGTGAATCCCTAACTTGTTCCTTTAATCCCATGGGGCCGGTCCACAACAAAGGAGAGCAGAAGTCACCTGGGGGCTACCTCTGATGCTCCCACTCTGCTGGGCATTACCGCAACCACAAGGAACCTAGAAACGTATCTTACAACGTCCGGCCTTGGAACCACGGACCCTGGACCGGGGGGCCAGGGGTTTGTGAACCTGTTGACTCACCATTGGTCTCAGCAGTCTGGCCTCCAACTGTTCCGACCCCCCCCCCTTGTCTGCACATATGCCCAGCTTGTTACCCTGACTTCTTCAGACTCTACCCCTCATCACCTCCGTCTGTCTGTTCCAAGTCCGCCTGCCCTGGATCTGATGGCCGCGGAGTCCGATGGGGCAACGGAGCACAGCTCCAATTGTAGCACCTGGAGTGAGAACATGCTGGAAGCTTTATCGGGGTCTACCTCCTTCTCACGCCTCACCCCACTTAGGGTCACAAAGCTACTCTTTAATGTCAGCCAACCTTGTCTCAGTCAACACCAAAGCAGAACGCACAATATGGGGGCCTGCCCCTGTGCCCGAGTGCTCATCGAACTGGAAGCCATAAAAAAGCTCATTTTGTCCCAGACTGAGGCCCAGGGGAAGACCAAAGAGGGAAAGGTAGGGGAGGACTTGTTGGAGGAGTTTTTTGGCACGCCCACAGCTTTAACTACAGTCCCTAGTAAACTGGAATCTAGCACAGTCTAGATGGCCAGTGGTGGAGCAGCCCTCACTTGTCTCTGGCCCCAGAGTGCTGCATACCAAATGCATTAAACCAACTCCGATGGAGGCTTGTACAACACGTCCTCCCAATTTAAACAGCCCTAGGAGGAGGAGACCTAGTGAACGTAGTCATCAACCAAAGGGGCGCTGACCCCCGCCACATTTGTAAGGGGAGGAATGAAATACCACCATCTATCTACATCTACACAGGGTACCGAAACTGCCTCCTGGCAGGAAAGAACTGCGCAATGCCCTCTATAATAAATGCTTCCACTGGCTCCGTACTGTGGGGAAATGTCCTTTTGTGATGAGGGAAGATTTGGTGGGTTGCCTTGGAATGCCCAGTGTGGAGGATTCGCATGCTGACTATGTTAAACTGTTCTTTAGGAACGAGCAAACGTTGAGCGATGTTTTGGGAGGATCCGGACACCACAGCACGATTACCTTGAGCCTTCACCCATGTATGGGTCCTGCAAACCCTCCTGAAACTGCTCTCCCTAACACTGTCTTATCTGGAGAAAATGTAACACCCCTGGGTACAAGAACAGTTGGGAGTTGATGGGTTTTGGGTACCTGTACTTGTATTCGGTGTTCATTGTCCCTAATTTACCTTAACTTTTTTATGTTGTTGTATTGTTATATGAAAAATTTAGAAATGTTTTGTTAGGGTGCACTTTGATGGCCTATGGCCGAATTAAGTTTTCTTGACGACGAGATACGTGCTGGACCTCCTCACTGCGATGGAGGTAGGGGGCTGCAAAAAAGTTGGTGATTCATGCTTCATGCTGTACCCAAGTACCCCCTAATGACGCAGAAAAACGAGTCCCTTAACAATATAATAGGGGCCCTGCACGTTCTGGCCATGCATATGCAAACAGAAGCAGGCATTCAAGAGAGACTGATTGGTTTGATGGACCATAGTGAAGATGTTGGTCCCCGTGTTAGTGTTGGTGATATTCTGCAACTGCCAGCTGGGACCTCAGTGTTTGCCAAAGCAGTGCCTAGCAGCGCAATGATGATGGTTTCAATTGGGGCACAATGGGCACTTTGCGGTACAAAAGATAGCACAGTTCAGACTGACGATCCAAATAAGGCACACACATGCTTGTGATAGAGCAAAGTCTTCACCCCCCTCCTCCCCCAGGCACCATCACAGTTCCCCACCTGACCCAGAGCACAGGATGGCGGATGCATATATATGACATGCACCCCTGAGCAATATGCACAGGCAGGAGAAGGTTTACAGTCTGTATATCGAGCATGGGTACCCAAGGAAGGGTCACCTCCATATCAGGAAGCTGAGAGATTGGAGAGGTAAAGAAGGAGTGTAAAGGACGAGGGGTTGGCATGGAAATATTGAGGAGGGGTGAACGTCCCAGACCCCCCCTCCCCCAGCACTTTCATATGAAACAGAGACCTGGGAAGGTGTGGCTGGGGCTGAGGGAGGTTACAAGGGGGGCGGGGTGCGTCGTGCTCTAGTAATGCATGAGGAATCAAAACGCCATCTTAAATAGTAGCAGCCATATTGGAATCGAGGGCTAGTTTTGCGCTAAAGCCAGGGCTGCAGGCCTGAGTCACATGCATAGAAATAGTGTATGCAGACAGGAATTGGTTGTAGCTTGTGCACCGGTTAGGAAGGTCAGAACTGCAGAGATTCATAGACCCTTCATTGTCTCATGTTGCCAACATTTCGTATCCCAGAAGGAATGCGCCCTGCAAGGCCACATGGGGGTTGAGAGCTCACTGAGAAAAGCGATTGCATGAGAAGGAGGGCAGGAACCTCCAACCTTCCCTGTCCCAGGTCTAAGTAATAGCACCTGAGAGCCCCTGTCCCAAGACCCCCGGCATTCCAAGATACCAGCTAGTTCCAGACCACCAACCATAAAACTGTTAGACCCCCAATCGATCAGAAAAGATCTGAAGGGATCATTTGCCTTCATTATAGGTTGCACGATTTGTGCTGCCAGGTGCCGGGAAGGATAAAACAACATAGCTAAAACGAGGGTGGAGAACTTTGGTCGGGCAACAACATGTCTGGAATCAAGCTATAATTTGTTAGAAGCGATTGCCTCGACGTATCCTCTTAGCCCAGGTCTGCAGTACCAGGTGCACATTAGGTTAGAGATAAAGCCTGTATTGTTTTTCTTCACATAATTGTCAAATCAGTGGTAGCTTCACGCCCGATGGCACCATAAGAGGAACCCATGTGGAAGAAGATGGACAGAAGGGGCTGGAACCAATGGCCTGGCATCCCTTATGGAGCAAGTAGCCTATGTACAGGGCCAACCAACCAGCCATGCAGGTGTACACATTATGTAATTTACGTCACTGATGACGATGTTTGCCTTTATATAGTGTTGCTCTTTCTAATTTGCCCAGAACGTTCTGTGGCAGCAGAGTTCTGTGCTGATGCACCTATATTTTTGTGGAAATACAATTTTGTTTTCCTTGCAAGAGGTGTGCTGGGCTTTTTTTCCTAGTGGGTTGTATTTTTTTCTGGTGTGAGCGTTGAGAGGTCTCTCTACACCATTTTAGCCCCCAATAGGGAGATTTCTGGAGTGGACTTGTCAGTAGATGCTCTAGTTGACTTATTGGGATTTTCGGCAGAAGATGTACATCGTAAATCGGGTTCCAGGACACAACTATTACTAGCCGCACAAATTACTATTGCACGATGCAGGAAATTCCCCTCCTGGCCTGTGCTGGCATAATGTGGTGGATCAAGGTGTCGGACATTTTGGTCGCCCAGAAAGTTACTGCTTATATTAACAATCAATTGACTTAAGAATTTGTAATGTCTGGCCTCCATTTGTCGATTGTCAGAACTTTCCGTCCCTAAACTTTAAACCATCCCTATTGTCAAGTTACTCTCTGTTGTGATGCTGACGGAGGGGAGGGGATGGGTTATTATTGCACTGCCATGTTTTGCCGGGAGGGGATTCTGAGTTGGGAGATGTACCGAACATGTTTACCTGGAACTTTTGGGGCTTAACCGACTGCTCTAGAAGTCTTGGTTAGTCTAGCATCCATTTTTAAATAAAAGTTTTGAAAAAAAATAAAAATAAATGCATTTTTTTTTTAAAAAAGGAACCAACCCACCTTAACCCTGGCAGTGAAAAACCCAAATAGTGTTAAAGATTATGTTTGAAATTCTGCACTCTTAGGGGAGGTGCAAAGCAGTATATAAAACAGTCTCTGTCTACTGCTTGGCAAAGAAAGATGTTACAGAAAACGACAGAGAAGCGGGGATACTCAGCATACAGAATTGTTCACCATCAACTGAACTCTCTTATTGGTTTTGACAAAGAGCAAGCAATGTCTAATCTCTAACGCAGACATAAAAATTTGATTCTTTCGCATAAGATCATATAACAAAATGTAGAAGCTCACTAGAAACATAGGGGATGATTTCAGAAATCAAAAACCCTCGGCACCATACCATCAGTCTCTCCCACATTTAAATGTTTATACGCGCCACACGCCAGTAGGCCTCAGAGCGCACACTTAAGACATGACAGAACGAACACCGAAAGGAGCAGAAGGATCAGCAGCGGTTAAAAAAGGGCAATAACAGGACAAGTCACTGATTAGTCTGGATTAAAGTTAAACAGATGGGTTTTTATTGCCTTCTTAAAAGCAATATTGAACTGCCAAGAGAAGCCTGAGAAAGGCCATGGGAAGGGAGACATTCCCCCAACCATATTGAATTGCCAAGAGAAGCCCGAGAAAGGCAGACATTCCCCCAACCATATTGAACTGCCAGGAGAAGCCTGAGCAAGACCAGAGGAAGGGAGACATTTCCCCTGCTTGGTGAACCATACCAGTCCAGAAGAAGGGAGTCATTCTTCTGGGCCAAGAAGAGACAAATCTAGTTTAGTTTGTTTATAAGTGTAAGGGTTAGAAGTAAGTTTTTGACGCTGGACACAATGTTCAGGCATTCTGACATTTCCATAGTGTTTTGTTAAGGCAGGAAACCCCTATTAGGGTTAAGGATAGCTAGGTGTCCAGCTTTCATTTTATATAAACGTCTTTGCCCCAAGGCATGCCACCTGTGTGTCAGTCTCCTCCTTCCATACCCTTAGAATACATATCCACGAGACTGTGCCATTTCTTTGTTGGTTTCCTGTGGCATAGGATTTAAGACAGCTTGCCAAACCGTTAAATGCAGTCAGGCTAAAATTCCAGACCCACCTTAAAGCCAAAAATAGCTATCCATTGCCCCCCCTTGCGTAATGTCTCTATGTGGAGCGGGTGATAAGAATTTAAAGAGACCAGCACCTCTTTACATACTTAATCACCAACTTTTAGGGACTGCTTTGATAATAGTGTCTAACTGTAGTCGCCCACTAGCCCCATCTTGACATTCTAACACTGGAAGCTGCATCTGAAGAACCCAGCACTACTGGTGTAACACCTGTTGCATCTTTTAAGGTTCTGCAAATAACTGAAGCTTACCCCTACTGCTTTCCATCCTATGTATGCTGGGTGTGACAATTTTGCAGTGATATGCTCTACACTGCACCAATTTTGTGTGTGAGGAAAGATTGCGGTACTACTACCCATTCTGCACCTCGTGTGTTTGAGAAGCTTGTGCTGTCTGTGTTGTACCTGCTCTGTATGTGTGCCTTCTGCTTTTGTCCATGCCCTACCTGGTCTGCTTGAAGGTAGCGTATAGCACTGCTGTTCTGTAAGAGGAAATGTTGACCGAATATATGAAGTCTACAGCACGAAAATCACCATCATCAAGTTCCATACATCTATTGAAATAAAGCCTAGCATTTGCAGCTAGCACACCTTCCCCTAAGTTTTATAAAAAGCTAATGGTTTAGTCAACAAAACTCAATACAAACCTCTGGGTCCATGGTCCTACCTTTCTTAAACTCCTCCAACATGGCGTCTAGCTTGGTATCATGGAAGACAAAGTGCACAGGATGATTGTAGAACTTGGTGATGGTCTTGAGCGTGGTACAGTCATCTGGGTCAACAAAAGCCAGGTCCTTGACATACAGGATGTCCACAATGTTGGAGCGGTCCTCTTCATAGACAGGGATACGTGTGTAGCCACTCTCCATGATCTCTGACATGGTGTTGAAGTCAAGGACAGCATCACTAGCTATCATGTAGCAATCATTGATCTGCGTCATGACACCTTCCACTGTTTTGGTGCGCAGCTCCAGGGCTCCCTGAATCATGTTGAGCTCCTCCTTCACTAGGTCATTGTAGGGCTCTGTCACCTTCAGCATCTCCACCAACTTCTCCCGATTGTAGACTGTGCCGATCTCCTGACCCAGGATACAGTCCAGCAGTTTACTAATTGGGAACGAGAGGGGGAATGTCACCAGCATGAAGAACTTTGTCAGTACGATGGTGTTGGCACCAACTGCCAGTCCATGGCGTGAGCAGAGGGCTTGGGGCACAATCTCACCAAAGATGACAATGCCAATAGTGGATGCTACCACAGCACCCAGTCCTGAACCAATTAGGTCATCCAGTAGGATAGTGAGGGTGGTGTTGACCAGTACATTTCCCAGCAGTAGCGAACATAACAGGTAGTTGCCCTTACGGCGGATCGGCTCAATTTTTCGAGCATATCGCTTCTCACGGTCAGTACCACAATTCTGCACAATACGCAGCTCCATGGGATCAAGGGCCATCAAGCCCAGGTTCAGCCCGCTGAACATGCCCGAGAGGCTTAGTAGCACCAGGATTAGAATGATTTGGAACCAGAGCGGCAACATTGACTTCTTCTCTTCTACTACACGCAGACGGCCCTCGATGCCTGTATGCACTTGCCACTTTCCAGTCAACGCCACGCTACACAGCACATAGTCCTTGAGCACCTCCTGCTTTCGCAGTGGCTTGGCTTCCAGCTTCACCACACCAGAGGCTCCATCACTACTCAAATTCAGGCCCGGGAGGAGCACCAAATCCTTGGTCGGTGAGGTACCAGAGCAGGTGTCGTTCGGTGCCATTGCATCTTCTTCGTCCACAAAAGCCACCAGGCGCCAGCTGTCAGGCTTCAGGTGTAGGCCATAGAAGCGCAGCTGGAAATGGCTACCCTCAGTCACCTGCAGCAGACCATCACCTACCACCGACACTGGCTTATCACTGCCATCCAGTCGCATGCCTAGAATACGGGGAGAGGGCATTGGTGACCCCAGGGCCCTTGTAGACCTAGGAAGGAGTGCATGTCTATAGGCAGACAGGACACTTGTGGACAGAGGGTTTGGGTCAGGGGGACTTTGTGATAGTTGCTTGGGGTCAGAGGCCACATATGGATAAAATTGCCGGCCTGGGAGAAGGGCAGGAGTGTCATCGATTTCTGAGGAACGTGGAATTCTGTCAGGGGGTCCTGGAGCTAGAGGATGGTTTTCAGTAACCTCCAAAAGAGGAGGAAGGGCACCTGAGACTTCGGGAGGGAGGTCGGGTGATCCTTGGTTCACAGAGAGATTGTTTGGGGACCCTGGGGACAGGACATGGTGTTCTGGGCCCCCTGTGATCAAAGGAGAGGGTGCAGCGGCCCCTGTGGTGTGGGCAGGAAGCGCAGTGATCTGTAATCCCTGTGTAGGAGAGGCTCTGCCTGGCCCGGGGAGTAGGAGCAATACGACGCACAGAAGCTGCTGCTGCTGGCACGCAGGTCCGCGGGCCGCCACCATGATCCGCTTAAGCCTCTGCCTGGGACGGGCGCGCTCAGCAACTGAGGTCCCAGGCCCGGCAGCAGCCCGATCCCTCCTGTCAGTGGTGACGTCTGGTGAAATCACGCCCACTATGTAAAGCAGGCATGCCCAGCAAGCACAGAACTGTATACACACTCACTGGGCAGACCCGGCCAACCCTTCCTTTTCACCGCGCTTGTCATTTCCTAGGTCGGCCACTCCCACCAAACAGCGCCGAAACACGCCTCTTCTAACTCGGGCACAATGTCTCGTGACGGGACAACTCTACATCCTGGTGACAAGTACTGCCTCTCAGTTTGGGAACGCCCATGATTCTCGAGACAGGGACCGCGCCCACTTCTTGAATCCCCAACTTCAGGTAAACCCTCATCCGGCCAATGAACTTCTAATGGATGGAGGATGAAGGGGACATCAGATTTGTAATTGGAGGGTGACGTAATGCCTGACACCAAAACAAGTCGCAGCCTGACACTAAGATGGCCCTCGAAATTGGAAACCCTCCCGTTTGCGTCAGTTATGTGCTTGAATGAGTAACCACGTTGTACGATTGATATCCGCCATATTGTAGTGGTAGACCTTATCTTTATTCTGATACGTATACTGATGATTTTCTCTGATGTATTGGCAAACCAGTCTGGTATAAACAAGAGATAATTGAATCATACAAAATGGAAGGATTTCTGAAAGAATTAATAGCAATCATCGGTAGGAGTAGGCAAAGGTTCAGCATAGATAACAGCTTTTCGCGTGGGTTCGATGGTCATTGTGCGTTGCTCCCATGGCACGTCCTCACATAATTGACACAGCACCACCCATCATTCTAAATTGACACGCTGTGCTGTGGAATCCACTCAAACACCCCCCTCCCCTCCCAATGTATTAGAATCAGAAACGAACGATTCGTTTTGCAGGCGAGCACTTCGGTTTATCTGCAGCCATCACAGTCGGAGTGTGTAATGTACTTTTGGGTTACTTTTAACCGAATTTGTGACGTCGTGGTAAACCTGCCTAAATTTGAAAATGAAAAACCCAGAGATTTCTCTGGCCCGTCACTCCTGCATACACGCCTCGCAGCACCTAGAAGTATTTTAAACTCTGCCTTTGCTCCCCCCCACACACACCGATGGCATTTGAGCATTTAGTATGTACAAATCTGAAAAAAAATTGCAGCAATTGCAACTATCAGCATCTATAATTTATTAATATCTGGGTAAGCATACATATTCCTTCCTGTTCCGTTAATAAAAAAAAAACAACTACACACTTCTGTTCAAGTATTTGATCATCATCAATTCGTCAAAGCAGAGCTTACACATTTATAATTAACACTCCTTAGATAAGGCACAGGGAGATAAAATTACTCGCCCAGGGTCACACGAAGCCCTTACATAACACAAAGAGAGATACAATTACTCGTCCAGGATCACACACTTTAGTAGGTGCCAAAGCCTTGTTTTGAGACAGGTCTACAGTTTAAGCATGCCCAGTTCTATAGCTCCTACACCCATCTGCTAGGTGGGTGGATCACTCTTCCTGACCGTAATTGGGGTACCTGCAGATCAGGAGTGACTCCTGGCTCTTCTCCATCTGACACACTTCTTTCTTCCGCTTCTCCCTTCATCCAACACATTTCCTTCTCCTCTGCCTTTCTGTGCTTGATCTGCTGAAAGGGTGAAAATGTGATGCATTTCTCGTGACTTCTTGTTTTCCAGGGCCACCGTGACCGTCGATCCCTTCTGCACTACCGGAGTCGCTGGCTCAATCATGACTCGGGTGTCTGTCTTATCTGTGTTTGCTGCACCAGCATCTCATCTCCAACCTCAAATTATTTCTGTGATGCGCCTCTGCGATGATCTGTGTATGCTTTCGCTGCTACCTTGGTATGGGATGGTATGGTAATGTTTATTTATAAACCCCCTATGTCCAGGCAAGTGTTTCAAAGCGCTCCAGGAGGGTGGGAACATGGGGGAAAAACAACAGTCACTCAGAGTCATTGAAATTCTGAGGCGATAATAGTCTCTGCACAGGTAGAGTAAGTGCATATAATACATTTAACAGTTGAGACACAGCAAATACATAGGCCTGATGACGATTCTGCAGATTTACCAAGTGCAATTAAGGGTGAGGCTAGGGAGCACAGACAGACGATCCTCCGGCAAGGTGCATTTGTATTGTGCAAGTGCACAGACGGTCACAGGGAGAGGTAGGTCCAAGTGCACCCAGTCAGTGGAGACTGGGGTAAGTGCAAAGAGAGCCACTCTAATGGGTTATTTCTGAAGTGCAATGAGGGAGGGCAGGGTGCAAGGCCCTGAGGCAAGTGCGAGGGAGGATTGGCAGGGGTGCCTGGGATCTGTGAGACTCAGAGGTACACCAGGTGGCCAGTCAGCAAGCTGTAAGGAAGAGGAGGGAGAGGGGGAAAGAGCAAAGAGCTAGGTGTCAGGCCTCCAGACACCAGTAAGGCCAGGCCAGTTTCATGTTCCAAGAACAAGGTCTTTGCACAACATGGGGACGTACATATACAAACCACACTCTCTCCCACGTTTGCTGTCCATTCATAGACACATTAGACTCTGTACACCTCAACCATCCTCTGACTACAGATCCCGGAAAGCAGTGCGTTTCCTTAGTTACACGAGTTACGGTAGACACTGGAAGTTTGAAGTATCCTGCCTCCTGCAGGATCTACCCTGAGCCAGTATCAACAAGGAGCAGGAACCAGGCTGACTCAGGTATGTAGAAAAGGAAACACGCTTTATTCTCTTGGTTACAGGTTCATTTCAGAGTATAGGAGAGAGAGATCATCAGTAGCTTTTTCCCTGGTTCCCTGCCCAGCTCCAAGTCCCTAACCGTCTCTCCTGGAATCCCCAGGTGCCCCAACACTCCAAGCTCCCCTAGCATTGCAACACAGCTCTTACACTGACTCACACCTCATTCATACATATGCAGGATACAACACATCCCCGCTTTTTCAATCAAAAGGAAACGCACACACTCAAAACCATGATAGGACAAACAGCCACTACATTTCTACTACTCCTTCCACCCTGGCCTGCCACACCAGGGTCTCGGTGCCGCCACCACCAAGCACAACCTTGCCACAAAGGACAAACTAAAACCAAAACTACAAACCAAAACCCACCAAACTAAAACACCTTCCGCCAGGCCTGCCACTCCTGGCCTCAAGTCTGCCACACTTGAGCACAAACCCAACACCCCGACAGAGGCTAACTAAACTTCCAAAATAGTGTAGCCACAAATCTAGAAAACTTACACAATGGCCAAAACATATAGTCCTAAATATGCCAACAATGATCCCATGCACTCGAACAAATAACCCAACAACCATGCCTCATCCTCCTCCCCTAGAGAAACATGAAAAAGGAATGAAAAATCTAGAAAAGACACATACAGCACAAAGACCACCTTAATCACAACACGCAACCACGATAGAAAGAGATGTGGCGCGAAACATGCATAGCAAAAGTAAAAGGAACAAACACTACCAGATGAAAAAACAGTAGTGTAGTGCAAATTCCAAAATTTGCAAAAAACCCAATTTAGACACACTGCAAGATGGAAAAATAAGTGGTGTGACATGAAAACTACGAACATTTTTTAATAATTACAACTGAACATAAGTCCAGTAACCCAAAGCCAGTGTATGGACCCTACCTGATCCAAATCTTCACTACAACTCCACAAAATAACCACTGGCTTACCAGCTGTGTGCTCTCCACTGCTATTCAAAACCAAAAAATATACTGGAGTGCAATGATAACACAGCATCTCTTCACGCATGCCCCGCCTGGCACTACAGAAAACTAGGAGAACAAAAATTGCTCCTAACTACGACTCCAACCTTAACATATATGAAAGGATTGTCAAGCGATAACCTTCAACGCAGACAATTAACTACTACTCTGAGGACCTATGTCCCCAGATTTCATGCGCATAACCTGCGATGAAAACTGACTACAGACCTCAACAAAAATAAATGGGCCCCATGCCCTAAGGTCAACACGGAACACTCTACTGTGTCCAAACTGACTACAGACCTCAAAATTGGGCCCCATGCCCTAGGATCGTTACTACTGGAGCACTCTTTGTGTCCAACCTCCACAAAAAAGTGGGGTTCTTCCTGAAGGTTTATCTACACTGGTAAACACACCTGGCCAGTATGTGAGAACCTAACCCCAAAACATGCATGTAACTCCTAACTACACTTCTATACTTCAACATCCACAAACGTGCAACTCCACGTACGCACACATACTCCACACACTCAACTATCACGCACATGCACTACAACTGCAGAACCTGCTGCCTGCTGTGCAGACCCTTGTGTCGCACCCCCAGAACTCCATTACCACGAAATACGCAAAATTCAACTCATTCATACAACTTCAACATATGTAATACACAACATAAAAAATGTGCATTTCCCAAAATTTCCATTTCCCAAGATTTTCATTTACCAAAATTTGCATTTACCAACATTTGCATTTACCAGAGTGCACTTCACATTAACTATAAAATGATCAGTATTTCCCCAAAACACACTGTATAAGTTTTCCTCCAAAATTTCAAGCATATCTGTATTTTAAAGTACCAATAACATGTATAATACTTCCTTCATTTAAAATCCTTATTGTGCCTCCAAAGTCCATTGCTGTAAAGTGTCATCTTTATGAAAAACAAAAAAAACATTTTCTTCCACATTTCAGAAACAAATCTGTGCAAGCTTCATTTAAAACATAGTGCACATCACCCAAGTGCATCTCTCAACCGTGCTCTCTAAGCACATACCCGAATTCAAATCCCTGCATGGCCATTGCCAAATGTGACATGTGCATTCAACATACACCTATACCTGCCTTTAAACCGGCCATGAACATTATACAATAAATCTTTAGACATGTCTCCAGTGACGCCATAATTCGTCAGACAGCATAAAAAGATAATCGGGCCGATTCATGGAATTAATGTGCGCTGAAAATTCCCGCGCAAGCATGCGAAACCGTGCGAATCGCAGTGCAAGTGCGAAAATCGCAGCAAAACCCGCGCACCTCGATTCATGGAAGTCTGTGCATGAGTAAAATGTGGGATGTGCGCTGAAAATCTGCTTGGCGCACGCCGGCGCACAGGTCATCTCACGGTGTGCGCTACGGCCAAAGCGAAGGCGCACATAGCGCGGCACACATAACAAAAGTAGGCGTAACACGGGGCGTGACACGCGGAATGGGGAACAACGCGTGAAAATGTGGCCGTCACGGGGGAAGTACAGGAGGCAAGTGCGCGGAACGCCCACACGCTCGCCTACAACACGTATTCATGGAATCTAATAGGGCAAACCAGCACACGGGCGAAGACGCGCACAGGCCTAAACACGTCCGCCACACGAAGGCAGGCAGTAGCGGCCCTGCGCATGAAAAAAATGTGCGCCAAAATGTGCGCTATCAAAAAGCATGTATATACAGCTCTGATGATTGTCCCATACTGTGGCCCTCTAGGACAAATGACGTGCAAAGGGGTACGCGACAAACACGAACACCCGCTGTGTCAAAAATAGCGTGTGCGTGTATTTCGGGGGTGCGCGGGAAGTTTCACACGCGATTGGCCTTGGGCGGGCAAGGTGCGTGTAAATCTGGGGTTCGCGGGAAGTTTCACACGCGATAGGCCCTGTGCGAGTGGGGTGCGTGTATTCCTGGGGTTCGCGTGAAGTTGCACACGCGATTGGCCTGGGTACGTGTAAATCTGGGGTGCACGGGAAGTGTCACACGCGATTGGCCTTGGGCGAGCGGGGTACGTGTATTTCGGGGGTACGCAGGAAGTTTCACACGCGACAGGCCCTTTGCGAGTGGGGTACGTGTATATCTGGGGTGCAGGGGAGTCCTACATGTGAATTGGCAGTGTGGGTCCTCCCAGGTGTTCCCTCTACACCCTCCACGGCCCCTGCAGGCAGCCCACACCACAGGGGACTACCCTGCACCCCTGGTCATGTCCCGCAGGCAGCCCATGCACCATGGGCATGCCCCCCAGCCAAGCCACATGTCAGCTTGCACTACTGATCACCAACGCATGACCCCCTCCACCCCCACCCCCCAGCAGTGCATGGCACCTGCCAGCAGGCCCCCACTCATGTCTCACTCATGTCCCCTTGCACCCCCACCCCCCAGCAGTGCAGGGCACCTGCCAGCAGACCCCCACTCATGTCCCCTTGCAGACCCACCCCCCAGCACTGAGGGGCACCTGCCAGCAGGCCCCCACTCATGTCCCCTTGCACCCCATCCCCCAGCAGTGCAGAGCACCTGCCAGCAGGCCCCCACTCATGTCCCACTCATGTCCCCTTGCACCCCCACCCCCCAGCACCGAGGGGCACCTGCCAGCAGGCCCCCACTCATGTCCCCTTGCACACCCACCCCCCAGCACTGAGGGGCACCTGCCAGCAGGCCCCCACTCATGACACCTTGCACCCCCACGCCCCAGCAGTGCAGGGCGCCTGCCAGCAGGCCCCCACTCATGTCCCCTTGCACACCCACCCCCCAGCACTGAGTGGCACCTGTCAGCAGGCCCCCACTCATGTCCCCTTGCACCCCCACCCCCCAGCAGTGCAGGGCACCTGCCAGCAGGCCCCCACTCATGTCGCACTCATGTCCCCTTGCACCCCCACCCCTCAGCAGTGCAGGGCACCTGCCAGCAGGCCCCCACTCATGTCCCACTGATGTCCCCTTGCACCCCCACCACCCAGCAGTGCAGGGCACCTGCCAGCAGGCCCCCACTCATGTCCCCTTGCACCCCCATCCCCCAGCAGTGCAGGGCACCTGCCAGCAGGCCCCCACTCATCTCCTCTTGCACCCCCACCCCCCAGCACTGAGGGGCACCTGCCAGCAGGCCCCCAGTCATGTCGCCTTGCACCCCTACCTCCCAGCACTGAGGGGCACCAGCCAGCAGACCCCCACTCATGTCCCCTTGCACACCCACCTCCCAGCACTGAGGGGCACCTGCCAGCAGGCCCCCACTCATGTCCCCTGGCACCCCCACCCCCCAGCAGTGCAGGGCACCTGCCAGCAGGCCCCCACACATGTCCCCTTGCACCCCCACCCCCCAGCAGTGCAGGGCACCTGCCAGCAGACCCCCACTCATGTCCCCTTGCACAACCACCCCCAGCACTGATGGGCACCTGCCAGCAGGCCCCCACTCATGTCCACTTGCACCCTCATCCGCCAGCAGTGCAGGGCACCTGCCAGCAGGCCCCCACTCATGTCCCCTTGCACCCACACCCCCCAGCACCAAGGGGCACCTGCCAGCAGGCCCCCACTCATGTCCCCTTGCACACCCACCCCCAGCACTGAGGGGCACCTGCCAGCAGGCCCCCACTCATGTCCCCTTGCACCCCCACCCCCCAGCAGTGCAGGGCACCTGCCAGCAGGCCCCCACCCATGTCCCCTTGCACACCCACCCCCCAGCACTGAGTGGCACCTGTCAGCAGGCCCCCACTCATGTCCCCTTACACCCCCACCCCCCAGCAGTGCAGGGCACCTGCCAGCAGGCCCCAACTCATGTCGCACTCATGTCCCCTTGCATCCCCAGCAGTGCAGGGCACCTGCCAGCAGGCCCCCACTCATGTCCCACTCATGTCCCCTTGCAACCCCACCCCCCAGCAGTGCAGGGCACCTGCCAGCAGGCCCCCACTCATGTCCCCTTGCATCCCCACCCCCCAGCAGTCCAGGGCACCTGCCAGCAGGCCCCCACTCATCTCCCCTTGCACCCCCACCCCCCAGCACTGAGGGGCACCTGCCAGAAGGCCCCCAGTCATGTCGCCTTGCACCCCCACCTCCCAGCACTGAGGGGCACCTGCCAACAGACCCCCACTCATGTCCCCTTGCACACCCACCCCCCAGCACTGAGGGGCACCTGCCAGCAGGCCCCCACTCATGTCCCCTTGCACCCCCATCCCCCAGCAGTGCAGGGTACCTGCCAGCAGGCCCCCACTCATGTCCCCTTGCACCCCCACCCCCCAGCACTGAGGGGCACCTGCCAGCAGGCCCCCACTCATTTCCCCTTGCACACCCACCCCCCAGCACTGAGGGGCACCTGCCAGCAGGCCCCCACTCATGTCCCCTTGCACACCCACCCCCCAGCACTGAGGGGCACCTGCCAGCAGGCCCCCACTCATGTCCCCTTGCACGCCCACCCCCCAGCAGTGCAGGGCACCTGCCAGCAGGCCCCCACTCATGTCCCCTTGCGCACCCACCCACCAGCACTGAGGGGCACCTGCCAGCAGGCCCCCACTCATGTCCCCTTGCACACCCACCCCCTAGCACTGAGTGGCACCTGCCAGCAGGCCCCCACTCATGTCCCCTTGCACCCCCACCCCCCAGCAGTGCAGGGCACCTGCCAGCAGACCCCCACTCATGTCCCCTTGCACACCCACCCCCCAGCACTGAGGGGCACCTGCCAGCAGGCCCCCACTCATGTCCCCTTGCACCCCCACCCCCAGCAGTGCAGGGCACCTGCCAGCAGGCCCCCACACATGTCCCACTCATGTCCCCTTGCACCCCCACCCCCCAGCACTGAGGGGAACCTGCCAGCAGGCCCCCACTCATGTCCCCTTGCACACCCACCCCCCAGCACTGAGGGGCACATGCCAGCAGAACCCACTCATGTCCCCTTGCACCCCGACCCCCCAGCAGCGCAAGGCACCTGCCAGCAGGCTCCCACTCATGTCCCCTTGCACCCCCACCCCCCAGCACTGAGGGGCAACGTGCCAGCAGGCCCCCACTCATGTCCCACTCATGTCTCCTTGCACCCCACCCCCCAGCAGTGCAGGGCACCTGCCAGCAGGTCCCCACTCATGTCCCCTTGCACCCCCACCCCCCAGCACTGAGGGGCACCTGCCAGCAGGCCCCCACTCATGTCCCCTTGCACACCCACCCCCCCAGCAGTGCAGGGTACCTGCCAGCAGGCCCCCACTCATGTCCCCTTGCACCCCCACCCCCCAGCAGTGCAGGGCACCTGCCAGCAGGCCCCCACTCATGTCCCCTTGCACCCCCACCCCCCAGCAGTGCAGGGCACCTGCCAGCAGGCCCCCACTCATGTCCCCTTGCACCCCCACCCCCCATCTCTGAGGGGCACCTGCCAGCAGGCCCCCAGTCATGTCGCCTTGCACCCCCACCTCCCAGCACTGAGGGGCACCTGCCAGCAGGCCCCCACTCATGTCCCCTTGCACACCCACCGCCCAGCACTGAGGGGCACCTGCCAGCAGGCCCCCACTCATGTCCCCTTGCACCCCCACCCCCCAACAGTGCAGGGCACCTGCCAGCAGCCCCCCACTCATGTCCCCTTGCACACCCACCCCCAGCACCGAGGGGCACCTGCGAGCAGGCCCCCACTCATGTTCCCTTTCACCCCTACCCCCCAGCACTGAGGGGCACCTGCCAGCAGGCCCCCACTCATGTCCGCTTGCACACCCACCCCCCAGCACTGAGGTGCACCTGCCAGCAGGCCCCCACTCATGTCCCCTTGCACCCCCAGCAGTGCAGGGCACCTGCCAGCAGGCCCCCACTCATGTCCCCTTGCACACCCACCCCCGAGCACTAAGGGGCACCTGCCAGCAGACCCCCACTCATGTCCCCTTGCACCCCCACCCCCCAGCACTGAGGGGCACCTGCCAGCAGGCCCCCACTCATGTCCCCTTGCACCCCCACCCCCCAGCAGTGCAGGGCACCTGCCAGCAGGCCCCCACACATGTCCCACTCATGTCCCCTTGCACCCCCACCCCCCCAGCATTGAGGTGAACCTGCCAGCAGGCCCCCACTCATGTCCCCTTGCACACCCACCCCCCAGCACTGAGGGGCACATGCCAGCAGACCCCACTCATGTCCCCTTGCACCCCCACCCCCCAGCAGTGCAAGGCACCTGCCAGCAGGCTCCCACTCATGTCCCCTTGCACCCCCACCCCCAGCACTGAGGGGCAACCTGCCAGCAGGCCCCCACTCATGTCCCACTCATGTCTCCTTGCACCCCACCCCCCAGCAGTGCAGGGCACCTGCCAGTAGGCCCCCACTCATGTCCCCTTGCACCCCCACCCCCAGCAGTGCAGGGCACCTGCCAGCAGGCCCCCACTCATGTCCCCTTGCACCCCCACCCCCCAGCACTGAGGGGCAACCTGCCAGCAGGCCCCCACTCATGTCCCACTCATGTCCCCTTGCACCCCCCACTCCGAGCACTGAGGGGCACCTGCCAGCAGGCCCCCACTCATGTCCCCTTGCACCCCCACCCCCCAGCAGTGCAGGGCACCTGCCAGCAGGCCCCCACTCATGTCCCACTCATGTCCCCTTGCACCCCCCACTCCGAGCACTGAGGGGCACCTGCCAGCAGGCCCCCACTCATGTCCCCTTGCACCCCCACCCCCCAGCAGTGCAGGGCACCTGCCAGCAGGCCCCCACTCATGTCCCACTCATGTCCCCTTGCACCCCTACCCCCCAGCAGTGCAGGGCACCTGCCAGCAGGCCCCCACTCATGTCCCACTCAAGCCCCCTATCCCCCCAGCCCCCAGGACTGAGGGGCAACCTGCCAGCAGGCCCCCACTCATGTCCCACTCATGTCCCCTTGCACCCCCACCCCGAGCACTGAGGGGCACCTGCCAGCAGGCCCCCACTCATGTCCCCTTGCACCCCCACCCCCAGCAGTGCAGGGCACCTGCCAGCAGGCCCCCACTCATGTCCCCTTGCACCCCCACCCCCCAGCACTGAGGGGCAACCTGCCAGCAGGCCCCCACTCATGTCCCACTCATGTCCCCTTGCACCCCCCACTCCGAGCACTGAGGGGCACCTGCCAGCAGGCCCCCACTCATGTCCCCTTGCACCCCCACCCCCAGCACTGAGGGGCACCTGCCAGCAGGCCCCCACTCATGTCCCCTTGCACCCCCACCCCCCAGCAGTGCAGGGCACCTGCCAGCAGGCCCCCACTCATGTCCCACTCATGTCCCCTTGCACCCCTACCCCCCAGCAGTGCAGGGCACCTGCCAGCAGGCCCCCACTCATGCCCCCTATCCCCCCCGCCCCCCAGCACTGAGGGGCACCTGCCAGCAGGCCCCCACTCATGTCCCCTTGCACACCCACCCCCCCAGCACAGAGGGGCACCTGCCAGCAGGCCCCCACTCATGTCCCCTTGCACCCCCACCCCCAGCACTGAGGAGTACCTGCCAGCAGGCCCCCACTCATGTCCCCTTGCATCCCCACCCTCCAGCACTGAGGGGTACCTGCCAGCAGGCCCCCACTCATGTCCCCTTGCACACCCACCCCCCAGCACTGAGGGGCAACTGCCAGCAGGCCCCCACTCATGTCCCCTTGCATCCCCACCCCCCAGCAGTGCAGGGCACCTGGCAGCAGGCCCCCACTCATGTCCCCTTGCACACCCACCCCCCAGCAGTGCAGGGCACCTGGCAGCAGGCCCCCTCTCATGTCCCCTTGCACACCCACCCCCCAACAGTGCAGGGAACCTGCCAGCAGGCCCCCACTCATGTCCCCTTGCACCCCCACCCCCCAGCACTGAGGGTCAACCTGCCAGCAGGCCCCCACTCATGTCCCACTCATGTCCCCTTGCACCCCCACCCCGAGCACTGAGGGGCACCTGCCAGCAGGCCCCCACTCATGTCCCCTTGCACCCCCAACCACCAGCACTGAGGGGCACCTGCCAGCAGGCCCCCACTCATGTCCCCTTGCACCCCCACCCCCCAGCAGTGCAGGGCACCTGCCAGCAGGCCCCCACGCATGTCCCACTCATGTCCCCTTGCACCCCCACCCCCCAGCAGTGCAGGGCACCTGCCAGCAGGCCCCCACCCATTTCCCACTCATGTCCCCTTGCACCCGGCGCCCTCCAGCACTGTGGGGCACCTGCCAGCAGGACCCCACTCATGTCCTCTTGCACCCCCACCACCCAGCACTGAGGGGCACCTGCCAGCAGGCCCCCACTCATGTCCCCTTGCACACCCACCCCCCAGCACTGAGGGGCACCTGCCAGCAGGCCCCCACTCATGTCTTCTTGCACCCCCACCCCCCAGCAGTGCAGGGCACCTGCCAGCAGGCCCCCACTCATGTCCCACTCATGTCCCCTTGCACACCCACCCTCCAGCACTGAGGGGCACCTGCCAGCATGCCCCCACTCATGTCCCCTTGCACCCCCACCACCCAGCAGTGCAGGGCACCTGCCAGCAGGCCCCCACTCATGTCCCACTCATGTCCCCTTGCACACCCACCCCCCAGCACTGAGGGGCACCTGGCAGCAGGCCCCCACTCATGTCCCCTTGCACACCCACCCCCCCCAGCAGTGAAATGGCGATCTCATGACACAAACCAAAAGTCAACTATGTACATCAACACATGTCCGCCACACGAAGTCAGGCGGTAACGTCCCTGCACATTAAAAAAATGGGCGCTAACAAAAAGCCCGTATATACAGCTCTGATGAATGTCCCATACTGTGGCCCTCTAGGACAAATGACGTGCAAAGGGGTACGCGACAAACACGGACACCCGCTGTGTCAAAAATAGCGTTTATTTCGGGGGTGCAAGGGAAGTTTCACACGTGATTGTGCCTGGGCGAGCGGGGTACGTGTACTTCAGGGGCTCGCGGGAAGTTTTACACGCGATTGTGCCTGGGCGAGCGGGGTAGGTGTACTTCAGGGGCTCGCAGGAAGTTTTACACGCGATTGGGCCTGGGCGAGCGGGGTACGTGTATTACTGGGGTGGGCGGGGAAGTACAGGAGGCAAATGCACGGAACGCCCACACGCACGCACCAAAAAAGATGCGCTAATCTGGAAACACGTACGCCAGCAGGAAGCTGGCGTATGTGGACCCGCGCAGCATAAAAGTGCGCGCAAACAACAAGCAAGCTCAGACACCAGGATGAACATACCGTTCCTAGCAGCAGTGGTCGTGGGATACCGCAGGAGGAGGAGGAGGATAGTCAGGCCCAGAATTTTCACACCCAGAACCAGCCTTTTTGGCATGCCTGATGACCAGGTGTATGGGAGGTACAGGTTTCCACCTCACATAATACTCGACCTGGTCAATGAGTGGGAGGATGACCTCACATCACCCACCCTCTGCTCCCAAGCAGTCAGCCCCCTGGAGAAGGTCTTCAATGTACTGCACTTTTTGGCCACCGGATCATTTCAGCGGACAAGTGCCATAGTGGGGGCAGGGGGGTGTCACAGGACACGCAGTCACGCTGCCTACACCAGGTCTTGGCCATCATGACTGCACGCCCATCAGTCCGCAGGCACATATACCTGCCCAGAACACCTGCAGAAAGGCAGGCTGCCGTCCAGGATTTCTACGGGGTGGCACAATTCCCCAAAGTCCTAGGTGCCATTGATTGCACCCATTTGGCTCTACGTCCCCCCAGGGCATCAGAGCACATCTATAGAAACCGCAAGCACTGGCATTCCATCAACGTTCAGGTAGTATGTGATGCCAAGGGAATCATCACCTCAGTATATGCCAACTATCCAGGCTCCACCCATGACAGTTTAATTTACAGAATGTCAACCCTAAACCTGGACCTAGAAGCTGGTCGGCATGGCCATACATGGCTGCTCAGTGAGTATAAATGCCACAGCCCATGCATACATGCCAGATACTGAGTAATGTCACAACCCTACTAATGATACCCATCACCACCTCCCCAGGGGACAGTGCCTACCCTCTGAGCACCCACATGATGACGCCAATTCGGAACCCCACCCGAGGTAAGATACAACACAGCCCATATTGCAACCCGGGGCATAGTGGAGCACACATTCGGAGTGCTCAAGTCATGCTTTCGCTCCCTTGACCGTTCTGGCGGGCAGCTGTTATACGCTCCCCCAGTAGTGTGCAGATCATAGTGGCAGCATGTGTCTTGCACAATGTTGCAACACGCCGGGGCCTGCCGGTGGACATGGTGGTGCCCCCACATCCCCAACCACATGCACGCCCGCTGCGCATGGGAGGGGAAAGGGCACGGGGTGAGGCAGCCCGAACGCAGCTGGTGGCTAATTACTTCACTTAGAATCACACCCCTGTGGAGTGCACACAGCCCTGCCACGTACCAGCTGACAATCGATGATGACACAAGGGACAGTGAACTGTCACAACCATACCAGCCTGAGATTGGTCAGCTGGAAGTGTCACAATGTGTGCATCCCTACCTACAGAAACACCTCCAATGCTGTGTCATCAAAAGACACATATGCTGCTAAATGCATTACCCCCTTGCAAAATACAACACGAGAAGAGTGCCATGTCACCTAACCCCTCCCCAGCACCACCACCCAACACACATGGCATGTCATGCTATGTGAGAGCAAACAAAGCAATCCCGAAAACCTGACACAAGTGTCACAAAGTACAGTGTCCCTAATGGAAACTGGCCACACACAATATGCTCCCAGTAATGTTGAACTAACAACACACATGACCAAATACTTACCACCAATACAATGCAGCTACACAAGCTCAAACATAACTAAAACATGACAGTACTAAGTTAAAGTAGTAGTAGTCTTACAACCTGAATATGCCACCACATCGCCCCCTTCCAACTGTAGTCTTGCAGGCTTCAAAACTTGTCTGTGTACTGCATACAACATGAACTCCATCTCCAAAGTAGATGGCCTTGTGAAGACATGAGGAATGAACCTACAAATTCAGAGGTAGACATGGAAGCAGAAGCATATATAATTCCAACATGCAGTGTACAATACAACAACAATATACACAAGGAATGTCTTCACAGTATTGACTACAGACTGCCCAGACAGCTCAGGGGAGCCCAACATCACTGTGTACATCACTGTCACTTGGTCACACCCTTTGCAAGCCCATGGAAATGGGAAGCAGGAGGGGTGTGTGTCTCACAAACCCAAGCATCAAACCCAAACTCAGGACAAGCCTGCATGTGCCCAGCCGGAATACAGTGGATGCCCACGGGAGCCACACAAGGCAACACACTGTTAAAAAATAATAAAAAATCAAAAAATCAAAAAATCAAAAATCAAAAATGGCCATGTGGGGGTCGGGGGGGGGAGGCCACCCAGGAGGTCCGAGGACAGGGTGCGCACCAACAGCCGCCTGTGTGGATGTTGGGAAAATAAAAAACACCTCCATGGGCTCATGGCCTGCACGGCTATGCCAATGTGGGAGAACTGCTGCTGTCGCTCTCATTACCCTCTGCTGCTGCCACAGGAGGTGGTGGTGCTATGGGAGGCAGCCCACGCAAAGCCCTGGTATGGTCCTCCATGGCAGCAAGCATGCGGGTGTGGAAGGTCTCGTTCTGGAGGATTATAGTGGGGAGATCCCCATGCAGCACCTGACGTGATGCCCGGATCTCCTCCCGAGTTGCCTGCATCTCAGCTGAGAGCGAACGTGTGAGCTGCTCCAGCTGCTGTTCTGTCCTCAAGTTAGTGGAAGTCTCAAGGTCAACAAGAGTCTCCCTGAGGTGATGGAGTTCTACCCTCAGGGCTTCCCTGTGGCCCTGGGACTCTATTGATATTGATTGGAGTACAGTCTCCAGTGCCGCCTGTCTGTCCCTGTTGGACGCCAACATGTCCTCCCTGTGTGATTGGCAAATTGAGTCTGTTGCCTGCTGTAGTAGCTCCATCTGCCTTTCAGGGGGGACAATGGAAGTGGCCACCCTCTCCATTGCTTGAGCCATCATCTCAACTGATGCTGCCTGTTGGGTTGCCATACCGTAAATGGATTGTTCCCATGCGGTATTGCCTGGTGGCGTACGGCCACCGTGTCGGCGGGCACCACACCTGTTTGGGGCAAGGCGATCTGCGCCTTGCTGTGCCGTCACTGCCTGAGGCTGCAGGACTGCATTCCCCCTCTGATCTGCTGGCCCAGGAACAGGATCAGATGTTGTGGAGTGTGACCCTGCACCCTTAACATCCAAAGGCTGACTAACCAACACTGACATCCCCATAGAGGGTTCTACCCCTTGTGCAGGTGGGTTGGACAGAACAGAACCCCTTCCAGAAACACTTACTTGCGACGCCACATAGGTCTCATCATCCGAATCAACACCTGAATAGAGGTCTGGGGAGGTGCAACCAAAGACACCCCTGGACAGAATCGTCTGCAGCAAGAGTGGGTTCTCACCCACCACCACACCACGCCCCCCACTGGTGGCTGGTTGTGCCTCAGGTTCCTCCTGGGTCTGCACCATCTCCTCAACCTCAACAGCATCAAGTGCGTCATCCCCTGCAAAAACATGAAAGACAAAAAATGGAAACAGGCATTAGCACCATAGCACACAAATAGGCCTGACAAGCTACAGAACCAGTACATGATTTACACATGTCCCACATGACTATAACCCTCCCATGCATGCACTGTCACAGGGTTGGAAGGGGAGGCAAAAGTCTGACACTGATGACACCAAGATAGAAGAGCAACACATTTTCTGCATGCTGGGTATGACTGCCATCACACATTGGCCTGTGAGTGGCACGTCCTATACACATAAATGACACATGCCATCACACAGATGGCATATACCATAGCCCTGGTACATTCCACAAGTACATCCATATGTCAGTGAATGAGTACTGTCACCCATCCATGTGAGATGGACATGAAGAGATGAAAAATGCCACATAGTGTGAAAAGATACGCCATGTGCCACACACTGCAACACATCCAGTGTACAAACATACAGTGATTGCAGGGCCATGTACACATCAATGGTTGTGCACTTCAACGTGACAGGAAACAACTAGCATGTTCCACATTCAAACAGGCCCAAAAACATCATGTGATCAGGACAATACACATTCAGCCTGAATGGTCAAATCATTCAACTGCCAAGGTGACACATGTGGGCCAATGTGGTGTTCTTCAATGACAGAAGCATGTCACATATGTCACAATAGGGCTAAGGAATGTTTTGCAAAAGTGGGAGAATTGAAACAATCAGCCTGAAAGAACACTGAAAAATGCAAACAATGTTGTTGCATGATGCCACCTCAAGGGCAACTGCCGTAATGTTGCGCTAAATTACTACTGTGGGCAGAAGGGATAGTGTCACACCCAAATTCAAGGCCGCAGAAGGTTTTGGATGAAGCGCATGGGTGACCCATACTACTCAGTCACACACACCCTCACCTGGCACTCAATCAGAACCCGTCACCCAAACAACATACACATGTATTACACACACACGCATGGGCACTCACCGGACAATGTGTCATAATCGGGTAGTTCTCCCACACCTCGGATTTGTTCCTCTGTGACGAAGGTCCCAGCAACAGACTCATGTTCAGTGAGTTTGTTGTCCTCTTGTGGAGACCCATCGCCAGTCACCAGAGTAGCGGCATGACTTGAGGCCAGCTTGTCCTTTGCTCTGCGCTTCAGGTCGTACCACCGCTTGTAGCAGTCATCAGCTGAGCGCCTCACAAATCCAAGGGCACTTATGTGGTTGGCGATGGTCTGCCAGTGTGCCTTACGTTGACCAGGTGTGGTCTTGGACCCTGCAGTCACCACCATTTCGTGGCTATGTTGCAACACATAGCTCACAAGTGCATTAAGTTCAGAATCATTGAAGCAAGGCTTCCTTGAGGTACCGGAGTGTGTAGCCGTGCCTGGGGTCTCAGCCTGTCGTGCCAGAGCACCCTTCTTCCTCTTTTTAGAAGGTGGAGCAGAGCCAGAGCGGCTAACGCCACTCTGGTCAGTAGGGGCAGAATCACCGGTGGACTGGGTTGTTGGAGTGTGCAAATGCACATTGACCATAGGACTTGGTGCAGGCATTGTCTGAAGTGTGATGTTGGCAGGGGGAACCAGGACTGACGGACCAGGACTGACACTGTCCTGGCTGGGAGTCAGAGCTGGGGCGGATGGAGCTGCAGCTGCCCCTGCAGCCTCACCACCAGCCTCAGCAGATGACATAGCTGCCCCAGATCCACGCGGCTTGGTGACAACTTGCACCGCCATACGTGGCTTAGACTTGCTGACCTGGATGTCAGCCAGGGAGTCATCCTGTGCCAGGTCAGGTGCCACAATGGGCTGGTCCAACAAGGGCTGAGCTGGGATGGTCTCAGCCACATTTCCCTCAACCATGAGGGGAGTGTCATGGGTGTCCCTGATTGGTCCTCCACACATGGGGGAATAGGGGCACCCTGCAAATCCTGTCCATGTCCCCTACCGCGCCCACCACGTCCACCTTTTGAAGGTCGGCCACCTTTGCCTCCCTTACCGCTTGGTCGCCTCCCAACCATGGCACTGATGTTGTTGTGCATATGGGAGGAGCAGTAAACTATTGTCCTGGGCAATTGGGGGTCAAAGGGGTAGGGTACCAGATGGAATTCGTACCCTAGTGCTCTAACAAGGCTGTCTGTGACCCCTGGGGGAAGATGACGGGTCACACAACGCACAGGCAGCCCAAAAACAAAAATAAACATGCATGCAACCCCAAGTAGACCACGTGCATGGAAAAATGAACCCGCACTACGCTGTGGCACCCAGAAACACAAAAATAAGTGTACGCGTGATACACGCAGCCTACAATGACCTCTGAAGGGGTACACGACACACGGGGCAAGCACAGTTGCTAAGTACGTGCGGAACTCACCGTCTGCCTGGAAAAAGAACGTGAAAAATACGCGCGTGTGCACGTTGGCAACACCCCCGCCAAAAGAAGAATTGTACGCTGTCTGAGAAGACGGGACAAAAGGAGAAGTGAACACTGTTTGAGGAAACGGGCCCAAAAAAAGCAGAAAAATGAAAGCTGTCAGAGGTAACAGGGAGTACGAACTTGAAACGCTGTGAAGTAATCGCATGTGAACCGACAAGAAGTACAGAATCCACCCACTCCCTCTCCACAAAAAGCACGTACAAGGAAATGGCGTCCTACACGTACCTTTTAAACCAGCCCACACTTACACGTCACTTACGCGTGTACGCGCCCTTTCCTCCAATTACACGCGCTGACACTCGGACGTGCAGCTTTTCCACGTGTGCTCTGTCATCACATGCTATGAGGGAAACACCTGCACGCGTCACGTCACAGACGCGCTTATGCGCTAAGAAGGGCCATTCGCTCCACAGCCCAGCCCCAGGACCCAGTTGCCCACCCACTCCTGCCTCCGGGGTTGCCATGTCCAGCACTACAACATCTGGCGGCACTGGCAACCCCCAGCCAGAGAGGCAGAGGGCCACCAGCTTCACTGCCACCGAAGTTGGTGTCCTGGTGGAGCAAGTCCTGGGGCAGTATGATGCCCTCTTCGGAATGTCGCGCGCCGACATGGAAGGACAGACCAGGATCTGGACGGACATCGTGACTGCCATCAACGCGGAGGGGGTGGCAGTCTGCGAATTCCATCATGTCAAGAAGCGCTGGGAGGACTTCAGGTCCAGGACCCTCAACAAGGCCCGGCGCCTCTTGAAGGCAGCGGATGCTAAGGGGCGCCGGGGCCACCTGTTGGAAGACCAAATGAGGGTCCTGGAACGCGTATGCCCAGCGCTCCACGTCCAGGTCCTTGAGAGGCACACCCGCCTGGAGTCGAGCGGTAAGTGTACATGCATACTGATTGGAAGCTGTGCGTGTGGTGGTGTGCCAGTAGTGTGCAGGTTGCACATGTGGTTTTGTAGGGCCATGTATGGATGTGTATGTACAGGGCCGTGAGGCTGACACATGCGAGTCCTTTCATGTGTGAGACACATGGATGGTGTATTTGTGGGTAAGCATGCAGGCCAAAAGCAGATGTGTGAGCACACATGTTTGAATGACTGTGTATGTCAGTTGTCAAGGTTGTGGTGTCATACATGGATGTTGGTTCCAGCTGCATGTATCTGCACTGTGTACATGTGCATGTATGTGTATCTGACAAGTGTGCAACTGTCATGCAACATGGATGCATGTGAGACTGATATGCAGAAGACTGATTGCCAGATGTGACATGGATGCCGATCTCATCACTGCGACACTTGGTGGAGGTGTACACATGCATGTAAGTGTGGTGGCATGTGTGCATGTCTTGTGCACTCCCTGTGTCTCATGTGATGTCTGGCTCACCTTTGCCTGCTCATGCTGTTGTATGTGTATGGATTGTGCTGGCTGTTGTAATATGGCAGTGGAATAGCTCATGTGTGTGATTTGAAATGACATGTGTGTTGGGGATTGTGATGCCATGTCTGAAATTTGACAATGACACTCGTGTGCAACTGTCATGTGTGTATGAGTCCATTGTACAGTGCCCTGATGCCTGTGTCCTATCTCTCCCTGTCTGCAGCGTCGATTGATGAAGAGGGCGGAGAGGGTGCTGTGGAGGACAGCGGCAGGGATCGCACCACCAGCCGGAGACGCAGGCCCGGCTCCCCTCCCAGGTTGTCATCTCGTCGGGGAGTGAGGAGTCCGGTGCCGCGTCCCAGGTTGCAGCTGCTGAGGGGAGGCCCAAGAGGGGGAGGTCGGAGTTGGACTCCTCGGCAGCATAAGGGGCAGCTGAGACCCCACAGGGCCCGACGGAGGAAGATGGCACGGAGTCATCCAGGTTGGTGGGGGGTTTGGTGGAGGAGGAGGCTGTGCAAGGGACAGAGACGGGGTCTGGAGGTGGTGTTTCCACTGGTGCTAGTGGTGCAGTGCAGGGGCAGGGACAGGAGGCAGCACAGGCCACCGCAGAGGTGCCTGTGTGTAATCCTGTCCCTTATCCTGTGACTGCATCATCTTGCACCAGCAGGGATACCTACGTCCAGACCCGTTTTCAGGCAGGGGATAAGCTTACGACAACTGGCCTTCCTCTGCCTGCTGACGTCGCTATCCGGGACCGGGTTGAGCCTGTCCTGGGTGGTGTGGCGTTGCGTCACCGGGCCATGCGAGGCGGAATGCAGTCTTTTCATGGGGAGACTGCATGTCGACTCAAATGGCTCGTTGATCACGTCGACCTTCTGGGACAGGTCACCAGGGCCGGATTCCTCCGTTTGCTGGGCCTTGTTCTGACCCCCTCCTCAACGGAACCCCCTATGCGCCAGTCGTACTCCGTGCCATCTTCCCACCCATGTGTCACCTGGGTGCCCTGTGGAGCTGCCTCTGACCCTGTGGCCAGGCTGGTGGAGGACACATCCCTGCCACAGTCGGGAGTCGGACATCCAGCAGGGGTGGCCAACTCAACAACTGCACCCCAGCCGGAGGAGGATGTGCAGGCAGCAAGAGCCAGGGCACGGGCAGAGGCACAGCAGCAGCAGCAACAAGTTGGGAGCCATGATGGCTCGGGGCCTTTGTCATCGGAGGGGCAGGCATCGGCCAGAGGGCAGGAGGACCCAGGACAGGAAGTGTCTTCCATGTGGCAGCGATTAGGCCATGCCATAGATGCGGAGCGGCAGCGGGCAGAAGAGGCACGGCTCACGATGGTCAGGACGGAGAACTCCATGCGGAGGGCCCTGAGGCGGGCCGAGTGCCTCGAGGCAAGTCGCAGGGAGTTGGAGGAGAACATGGCATTGTCATAAATCACCAATGTATCAATTGAAAAGGATACGGTAACCAAAAAAGGATACAATTGTGATACATTTTGTTTTTCCCTTGGATTTGCTTTGTTGGACAGTGACTTTGGACACCTTTCCTTTGGATTATGATTTCTTGGTTTTCATTATTTTACGGACATGCAGCTTTTCTTTTCTTATTCCCATTGTTGTTTGTTTGATTTTAATTCCATTCATGTTGGTTTTAATACATTTTTTTCTTCATACTTCGATGTGTGGTATTATATCATTGGTTTCATGCATGTCATGATATGGGTTTTCACATTCACTTGCAACCATTGTGTGTGTGTGACGGACATGTGTTCATTTACATACTTGCCATTGGGGTTGTATCATGTAATTGCCTTTTCTATGTGGGTGGATGCAATACTTGGTTGAGTCTTTGGGCTGGGGCGGCTGGCCATAAGGGCCATGATTGAGGATCGTCATGACCTGGGGGCAGTGGGACATGAGTGGGGGCCTGCTGGCAGGTGCCCTGCAATGCTGGGGGGTGGGGGTGCAAGGGGACATGAGTGGGACATGAGTGGGGGCCTGCTGGCAGGTGCCCTGCACTGCTGGGGGGTGGGGGTGCAAGGGGACATGAGTGGGGGCCGGCTGGCAGGTGCCCTGCACTGCTGGGGGGTGGGGGTGCAAGGGGACATGAGTGGATGCCTGCTGGCAGGTGCCCTGCACTGCTGTGGGGTGGGGGGTGGGGGTGCAAGGGGACATGAGTGGGGGCCCCCAGCAGTGCCGTGCACTGCTGGGGGTTGGGGGTGCAAGGGGACATGCGTTGGGGCCTGCTGGCAGGTGCCCTGCACTGCTGGGGGTGCAAGGGGACATAAGTGGGACATGAGTGGGGGCCTGCTGGCAGGTGCCCTGCAATGCTGGGGGTGGGGGTGCAAGGGGACATGAGTGGGACATGAGTGGGGGCCTGCTGCCAGGTGCCCTGCACTGCTGGGGGGTGGGGGTGCAAGGGGACATGAGTGGGACATGAGTGGGGCCCCCAGCAGTGCCGTGCACTGCTGGGGGGTGCGGGTGCAAGGGGACATGCGTGGGGCCTGCTGGCAGGTGCCCTGCACTGCTGGGGGTGCAAGGGGACATGAGTGGGACATGAGTGGGGGCCTGCTGGCAGGTGCCCCTTAGTGGTGGTGGTGCAAGGGGACATGAGTGGGGGCATGCTGGCAGGTGCCCCTCAGTGCTGGAGGGTGGGGGTGCAAGGGGACATGAGTGGGGGCCTGCTGGCAGGTACCCCTCAGTGCTGGGGGGGTGGGGGTGCAAGGGGACATGAGTGGGACATGAGTGGGGACCTGCTGGCAGGTGCCCCTCAGTGCTGGGGGGTGGGGGTGCAAGGGGACATGAGTGGGGGCATGCCGGCAGGTGCCCTGCACTGCTGGGGGGTGGGGGTGCAAGGGGACATGAGTGGGACATGAGTGGGGGCCTGCTGGCAGGTGCCCTGCACTGCTGGGGGGTGGGGGTGCAAGGCGACATGAGTGGGACATGTGTGGGGGCCTGCTGACAGGTGCCCCTGACTGCTGGGGTGTGGGGGTGCTAGGGGACATGAGTGGGACATGAGTTGGGGCCTGCTGGCAGGTGCCCTGCACTGCTGGGGGGTGGGGGCGCTGGGAGACATGTGTGGGGGCCTGCTAGCAGGTGCCCCTGACTGCTGGGGGGTGGGGGTGCAGGGGGACATGTGTGGGGCCTGCTGGCAGGTGCCCCTGACTGCTGGGGGTGGGGGTGCAAGGGGACATGAGTGGGACATGTGTGGGGGCCTGCTGGCAGGTGCCCCTGACTGCTGGGCGGTGGGGGTGCTAGGGGACATGTGTGGGGACCTGCTGTCAGGTGCCCTTGACTGCTGGGGGGTGGGGGTGCAAGGGGACATGTGTGGGGGCCTGCTGGAAGGTGCCTCTGACTGCTGGAGGGTGGGGGTGCAGGGGGACATGCGTGGGACATGTGTGGGGGCCTGCTGGCAGGTGCCCCTGACTGCTGGGGGGTTGGGGTGCTGGGGGACATGTGTGGGGGCCTGCTGGCAGGTTCCCTGCACTGCTGGGGGGTGGGGGTGTTGGAGACATGAGTTGGTGATCATATTGCAACGTGACATGTGGCTTGGCTGGGGGGGCATGCCCATGGTGGATGTGCTGCCTGCGGGACATGACTAGGGTTGCGGGGTAGTCCCCTGTGCAGTGGGCTGCCTGCAGGGGCCATGGAGGGGGTAAAGGGGACACCTGGGAGGACCCACACTGCCAATTCACGTGTAGGACTCCCCCGAAATATGCGTTCCCTGCTCTGAGAGCAAAATCGCGTGTGAAACGTCATGCGCAGCCCGGTAATACACGTACCCTACTCCAATCGCGTGTGAAACTTCCCGCGCACCCCTGAAATACACGTACCCAGGCCAATCGCGTGTGAAACTTCCCGCGCACCCCTGAAATACACGTACCCAGGCCAATCGCGTGTGAAACTTCCCGCGCACCCCTGACATACACATACCCAGGCCAATCGCGTGTGAAACTTCCCGCGCACCCCTCAAATACACGTACCCAGCCCAATCGCGTGTGAAACTTCCCGCGCACCCCTGAAATACACGTACCCAGCCCAATCGCGTGTGAAACTTCCCGAGCACCCCTGAAATACACGTACCAAGCCCAATTGCATGTGAAACTTACCGCGCACCCCTGAAATACACGTACCCAGGCCCAATCGCATGTGAAACTTCACGCGCACCCCTGAAATACACGTACACAGGCCAATCGCGTGTGAAACTTCCCGCGCACCCCTGAAATACACGTTCCCAGGCCATTCGCGTTTGAAACTTCCTGCGCACCCCTGAAATACACGTACCCAGGCCAATCGCATGTGAAACTTCCCGCGCACCCCTGTAATACACGTACCCCCCTCGCACAGGCCCTTTCGCGTGTGAAAGTTCCTGCGAACCCTGTAATAGACGTACCCTGCTGAAATCGTGTGTGAAACTTCCCGCGAACCCCAGTAATACACGTACCACACTCGCACAGGCCCTTTTGTGTGTGAAACTTCACACGCACCCCAGTAATACACGTTCCCCGCTTGGCGTTTGCTGTTTGGCAGCCCTGTAAACTGGTCCAGGGTTAGCGCAGCCCTTTGCGCTGAATTGGGAATTTTGAGGGCTTTTCCTTGTGCGAGGGCGTTCTTGGGGGCGTAACTGGCGCTGCTGCAGGGTCGCTGCGCCACTCTGCGCCACGGCTGGTTTTGGATTTTGCTAAAATCCATGAATACGCTGTGTGCGGAAATCGATTTTAGCGCACGCGGCTGGCGCAGACATTCGCATGCGCACACTGTGCGCGAGCCGCGTGCGCCACTTTTGTGCGAAATTCTATGAATTACCCTGAATGTGTCAGGCAGTTTCATGTCAGTATTTCTTCTCAGTGTGGCCATATCTCCATTAGCCGTTCGAGAATGCCGGCATCATTCCCCATAGTCACAAAGCAAAGCACTCTGAAAATCAACATCAGCTGTTCCAGCTTCTTTTGCCCATTAAAACGACAGTCATAAAACTCCAATTGCCATCGTTTCAAAATGAAGTGAAAGGCTTTCTGCAGACCTTGATTTTGTTTACATCTAGCTTAAGTGTGTTCCTGATCACAGCTGCTACTTCGTCTTCCGCATCGAATTACTCTTTTAAAACTTGGCAGCTGGCAACACATAAATCAAACTCCAATACCGCACGTGGAACTATATTGTCATGTTGTTGGAAGCAACAGGCTCTCAAGTTCCTCATATGTCATGACGCTTTATGCACTTCCAGATGGCCTTTTCTTTAAAGCTTTTTCCTGCGTTCCAAGCCAACTGACAGGCTGGCACGCAAACAAAGGGAGGGCCTGCTGGGCACGTGCGCCACCCGCAGCCCCGGGGGACCCCTCCTGTGGCCAAATACATCGCCTAAGACTTCTCCCTCAACAAAACTCTGCACAGTACCTTGAAAACAACGTGGGATGCCATCTTTAAACGCTGCTTGCATTCCCTTTCTTTTTTTTCATATCGCCAGCGCCGCCTGGGAAACAACACAGCTGTTGCACAACTCTTCTCAGTGTAAAACGGCAACGTGTATACCTCATCAGGCAGCCTGCACACTCCCATGCAGGTCTTATTGTTCATCTGGGTCCTCCTCACTCCTCAGCTGGATGGACTTTTGCGGCTCTTCACACTGCTCAGCATTTGGTCTCCTTAATTGTCATCAATGCAGACAGCACTCACTGCGCGCTTTTATGTGCTTCACTTTTACTGAGGCCTCCTCTCCAAATGCCTTATCTTCATTCTCCTACTCATCACAGGGCTCATTTAAATGGATCCTCGTCGCCAAAAGGAAGTATCCTGCCTCCTGCAGGATCTACCCTGAGCCAGTATCAACAAGGAGCAGGAACCAGGCTGACTCAGGTATGTAGAAAAGGAAACACGCTTTACTCTCTTGGTTACAGGTTCAGTTCAGAGTATAGGAGAAAGAGATCATCAGTAGCTTCTTCCCTGGTTCCCTGCCCAGCTCCAAGTCCCTAACCGTTTCTCCTGGAATCCCCAGTTGCCCCAACACTCCAAGCTCCCCTAGCATTCCAACACAGCTCTTACACTGACTCAGACCGCATTCATACATATGCAGGATACAACAAAGTTGCCATGGAGATTGTGGCGTCCTTGTCTCGGTTTTCGCCAGGCTTCCTGTCTACGACGCACGCATCAGTCACGTGATTCATAGCACTTAAGCACCTCCTCTCCATTGCTTCGGTGCTTCTAAATTTGCGGAAGTGCGCTTGGTTCTCGTATGTGTCATTGTTATTGTGGTTTACCTCGTTTTGCAACTTCTTACCTGTTTCCTGGATTTTGCCTTCGTCTGGTCCTTGTCTGCTACGTTTGCCCTGGAACTTTGTGAACCTGGTTTTCCCTCGAATCAGAACTTTCTACTGGATTGCCTCTGACTCGCCCATTGTGATTGTCATAACCTGCACTGTTGCCGACCCGTTTTTGCACCTGGACTCCACACCAAGAAAGTTAGGAAGCATTTGCACTGCATCCCTCCCGTTACGCACAGACTAGAGACTTCCTGTGTGCGTTAGCGGGGATCCCTCAGGCGTCCACGTTTTGTCGGGCTAGGTGCCTTGGACCAGAGACTTCATTACCTGATTTAGGCGTCCTTGTGTCGTCGGTGATAGATCACCTTGGGATTGCTTCCTCCTTTCTTGATGCCTCAGCTGCTTTGCCTTGCCTTCTGGATTACTGCATTTGAGAATGTCATGTTTCATGTACGGTAAACCACGGCACACTCACTACTGCATACCTACAACTGCCACGTTCTAAACACGTTTCTTATTACAGTAAAACCTGGGTGTAAGTATTACAGATACTCAAGGCGTTCCAACTCAGCCATTAAAAAGGACCACACCTGCAGCATCACACTGCCCACGTCTTCAGGCAGCCTGGTGACACACTCAGCCTCATACTGCTCGCATTTTAAGGTTAGGCTTGTGCTGGGGTGTGTTTGGTTATATCTTGGTGTTGAACATACCACCCTAATCTGGTTCCTCTCTTGTTCCCTAGGCAGCCTAGTGATCGCATTGGGTCCATTCTTTCAAAGAATAAATCCCTCTGCCTCGTTTTGTAAATTGGTCATTGGGTTATATTATTGGAAAGAATTTGTCTGCTACACTACATGTGCAAGTAGAAGGTAGATTCTGACAGGGGAGGGAGAAGGAAGAAGAGAAGAGGAAGGTTTTGAGGAGTTGCCGGAACTTAAGAAGATCAGGCTCAAGACGAAGGATGGCAGGGAAGTTATTCCAGTGGGAGGCACCTGCGGAGGATAAGGATCTCCCTTCAAATCTCTGCTTGTAGAACTGGCTCACTCACAGAAGGTCAGAGGTAGATGAGCGGAGGGCTTGTCAGGGACAGTATTTAGGCAGGCAATGTTGAAGGTTGGTAGGTCCCAGGTTGTGGATAATGCAGAGGGTCTTGAATTTGATCCTTGAAGGGATTTCAGCTCTGGAGAGATGTGGTCCCTGGACTTGAGGCCAAGTATAAGTCTTGCAGTTCTGTTCTGGATGAGTTGCAGAGGGCTCAGGGCAGAAGCAGGGAGGTTGAGGAAGAGGCTGTTACAATAGTCCAGCCTAGAGAAAACCAGGGCTCTGGAGACAGTGAGCCGCTGGGGGAAAGCGAGAAAAGGTAGAGTGCCTCTGAGGAGGTGTAGCTGATAGACCTTTTAGAGATATCCGAAATGTGAGAGGAGAAGGAGAGTGCAGTCAAAGATGAAGGTTTTGGCCTTGCAGGTGGGTGCGGGCGCAGGGCCAAGGGAGGCCGGCCAGA
This sequence comes from Ambystoma mexicanum, assembly GCF_040938575.1. Classification (NCBI taxonomy): domain Eukaryota; kingdom Metazoa; phylum Chordata; class Amphibia; order Caudata; family Ambystomatidae; genus Ambystoma; species Ambystoma mexicanum. The sequence continues at coordinate 1,149,315,359 of NC_090932.1, forward strand.
GTGAAAGTGGGAAAGCGGGAGCATGGGTCCCAATGTGAACGAACTCAGTCTTGCTAGCGTTGAGGCAGAGGTCGTTTGCAGCACACCATGACTGAACAGCAGACAGACAGTCAGATATGAGCGAGGATGAGGTGGCTGAGGGTAGCCTGAAAGATAATTGCGTGTCATCGCGTAACATTGGAAGCTAGAGGTGAAAGTGGCAATCACATGTGCCAAGGCAGCCATATAGACGTTGAAGAACCAGTGATATAGGTTAGATCCCTGGGGGATGCCACAGGTTAAGAGAGAGATAGTCAAGAAAAAGGTTCTGAGTTCCACCTGGGATGGGCAGTCAGAGAGAAAGGTGGTTAACCATGCCAGAGCCTGACCTGTGATTCCCAGGGTGTCACAGAGATGTGCGATCAAGATTTGAGAGCCGGTCTTCACGGGTGTTCAGAAGAGCAGTTCCTTGCCTCTGAATACTCTAAAGCCAGACTGATGGTCATGGAAGCAACCAATAGATTCAGTGTGGAGGGTCAGCTGAGAGATGGCCACCTTCTCTAAGAGTTTGCCCAGGAAAGGAGTGATAGAGATAGGGCAGTCGTTTGCCGGAATGGAGGGGTCGGCAGAGGGTTTCTTGAGCAGGGGGTGCACAAGGGAATGCATAAGAGCAGTTGGGAAAACTCCAGTGGAAAAGGAGAGATTGCAGAGATCAGCCAAGGCTGGGGCGAGGGAGTCAATATTGTCCGTAATGGTTTTGGAGGGGCAAGGGTCCACCTGTTTGGATGAAGCCTTCATAGACCGGACTTGTCTGGCGACCTCATCAGGCGTATTTTGTATTTGTATTTTGTTTATTTGTAGAGCGCACCGAGCCCTCAGGCATCTGGGCGCTTAGCTTGCAAAATAGGTTACATGTTACAATAAATGACATAGATTATATACAGTGCTGTAGGGGTACATCATTAGGTTATAAAGCTAGTACGGAGTTGCAAGTGGTAGCATAGGATAAAGTACAGTAATACACACACATGAGGGGTTAGAAAGGAGTGCAAGGGGTACAGAGTGAGTAGAGTAATGATGACAGGTTGCTTGATCACTTCCGTCGAAAGCCAGGTCTTTGCGTTTTTCCTAAGTGTGGAAAAGGATGGTTTGGATCTAAGCGTTAAGGGAAGGGTGTTCCACAGCTTAGCTGCTAATACTGGGAAGCTGCTACCTCCTGCCTTTTGAAGCGTGGGATTTTGAGACAATGAGACTGAGCGGATCCGGTAGCGCATTCTGAAGTGTTTCGGTAGATATTGTTGCTAAGGTAGCTGGGTGCTTTATTAGCAAGGCACTTGTGTGTCAAGGATATGGTTTTCAGGGCAATTCTTTGTTTGATCGAGAGCCAGTTCAGGTTACGTCTGTGAGAGAAGATATATTCAGATCTGGCAATGTTTAATGCTGATCTGATGGCATTGTTTTGAATTATCTGCATCATGTGCAGGTTTTGTTGACTGGTTCCCAAGTACAGCGCATTACAGTAGTCCAACTTGGATAAGACTAATGCTCTGGCTAGGGTAATGTGGTTGGCAGTTGAAAGGTTTGTAAGCTGTGATTAGTTTGCAAGTGTAGGCCGTTGAGGAAGCAATTGCATTGGGTTGTCTATTGAGGTTCAAAGCAGAGTCAATGTAAATACCTATAGTTTTGACAGCCTTTGAGACCTTGATGTTGTTACCATCAATGTAAATTGAGTGGAACAGCGCGTTGAGGTTGTTGATTTTGGCAGGTGAGTCCAAGATGAGAAGTTCAGTCTTGTCATCATTTAGACAAAGACCGTGCTTGGCCATCCAGGCTTGGATGATGCTGTAGATGTCATTCAGTGCTTTGGAATCAGTGGCATAGTCACCGGAAAGAGGGATGAGTATTTGGGTGTCATTGGCATGATTTGTGTAGGTGACACCCAAATAGTCAAGATCATCAAACAATGGTTTCATGTACACATTATAAAGCATATGGGATACACACAATCCTTGAGGGACTCCACATGTGACTGGTGCTGGTTGTGCTGAGGAATGATTGGATCCAGCTATTAGCTTTGTCCGAGAAGTGTGCTGCTGAGGAAAGGTGGTTGCAAAGGACCTTGTGATTGACTAGGTCAAATGCAGCAGACAAATCTAATAGTAGAAGGATGGCTAGTTTGCCTTTGTCCTTGAGGTTTTCAATTCGGGACTTAATGTCAATCAATGCTGTTTCGGTTCTGTGTAAGGGTCTGAAGCCAGATTGTCTAAGTCCAAGGAGGTTATTTGCTTCTAGGTGCTCTTGGATTTGCAGGTAAACTGCTCTATCCAAGACTTTTAGAAGAAATGGTACGGTGGTGATAGGTCTATAATTTGTTGGGATATTGGGGTCAAGTGTGGTTTTTTTTAGAAGTGGTAAGACCCAGGCGTCTTTTAAGTTGTTGGCAACTGTGCTCGATTCAAAGGAGGCAGTGATGAAAGATGTGATGAATGCAGCCAGGTCCTTGGCTGCCTCTTTGATGACAGGGGCAGGACAAATATCACCCTGGCATTTAGAAGGTTTCAGTTTAGAGATTAGATCCTCAACTTCTTTGGTTGAGAGGGGTGAGAAGTTGAAGGTCTTGTGAGTGGGCCTTGGTGGCCTCGGTGTGATTGGCTCGGCGATGTTTGGTGGCAGGCTTAGTTTCTTAGCTTCAATTTTCTCTTGTAGCATTGTGAGTTTTCCTAGTAAGGCCTTCCGGATGTTGGCACACCAGTTAGTGTCTTATGTGCAGGTGTCAGGTGGTGACATGAGGTTTTCAAGCTCTTTGGGAGAGTTCTTTTGTGCTAGATTTGACGTTAATGATGCGGTTGTTGTATGTGTCTTTTCTGGGTTGTAAGATAGCAGATTGAGGGAAGCTGTTTTTGTTTTTGTCGGAGACTGTGGGGTCTCTGGGGAGGCTTGTCTATACATTTTCAGCATTACCTTTAGCTTTACGTAAGGATCTGGGATGCGGAGTGAACCACGAGTTGAGGTGGGCTCAAAGGTTTGGCTTTGCATGGTTTTAGTGGTGCTAGTGTATTGATGGCCTTGAATAGTGTGTGATTATAGATGTCTACCATGACAGTGTGATCGTATATGTGTGGGGAGCAGTGTGGATGGAATGTAAAAGTGGAAGTAATTTCTCAACTGTTATATTGCGGTTGTTTCTAGTGCATAGGGGTGGGGCATTGTTTTGCTGGTAGGGCTGGTTGGTTTCCTTCAAGGTGAAGGTAATGAGGTGATGGTCCGTCCAAGCACGGGGTGGTCAACTAACTAGTCTAACCTGCTTCCTTTGTTGTGCATTGGTTTTGTTATGTGGTGATTGAAGCCTAGTTCAGTAATCGAATTGGCTAGGTTTAAGGCGTTGCGGTCTTTAGGGTATTGGAAGCCTAGGTTGAGGTCGCCCAACATGATAATTTGGGAGCCTGGCTTAGTATTAGAGGTAAGGATGAGTGTGATGTCCTCTTTGAATTTGGCGGGGGGCTCTGGAGGTCTGTAGACTAAGTGTATGATGATGGTGCGGGATGCTGAGATGGGTAGTTTAATGGATATGAGTTCTGCTGATTGGATGGGGTTGCTGGGTGTGAGTCTAATGCCTAAGGTTGTTTTGGCAATTAATGTGATTCCTCCACCTTTAGAATGATTGGGGTCTCTGTCCTGGAGGATGATGGAGTAGTTTTCAGGCATGGCTAGTGATAGAGATGGCCCTCCAGCCGCATAGAGGCAGGTTTCAGTGATTGTGAGAAAATCAAGGTCGTTGGCTGTTATGATGTCGGCAATATCTAGGGCATGGGCAGGAAAGAATCTTGTGTTAACGATGCCACCCTTGATCGTTGAAGCAGGTTTGTTAGGGGAGTGTTTTTTGTGAGAGGTGTTGATTTTGGTGGGTGAGGTGTTGTGTATTGGGTCTGAGCACAGGATGGGCACGGTGGCAGTGGTTCTGTCAAGCAGAAGAAACTATGTGGGGCTGAATCTGGAGCTTAGTCTGAAGTTCCTGTTTTGAAGTGTGCATGGTTGGTTAGGAGTGGGTTTGGTTGCAAATTGTTTTATCCATTGGCCGGGGGTGAGTTGGTAATGGTTACTGGGAGAGAGTGGTGAGATTTCTGTGTGAGTAGGTGTGTGTGGAAGGCTTGGTTGCAGGAATTTGGGGGGAAGTATGCAGTTGGAGGGGGAAGTTTCTTGGAGATCGATAGTTGGATGCAGTGAGACATGGCTATGTCATAAGTGGGTGTATTTCTGTTTGTGGCTTTGGGGGCAGCCCGGGTCACTATGTATGTGCAGAGGATCAGTAGGGGCAAGAATGGAGTTAGACCCATGGGAAGGACTCGCAGTATGGGCTATGCTAGCTAAGTTGGATAGCTTAGATGCAGGTACGTTTTACAACTGCAGCATGGGAATGCTCAATGAGGAACTCTGGATATGCTAGTAATTAGGTTGGGCATTGGGAATACCGAGATACATGTGCAATTGGTAGGCAATCAGTAGCACATGAGGGCTTTTAGAAATGCAGCAGCAATCAATTGCACAGTAGGGGCTTTAAAATGCAACAACAATCAATAGCACAGGAGGGCCTATGAGATGCAACAACAATCAACAGCATAGGTGGGCCTTTAGAAATGCAGCGCAATCAATTGCACAGTAGGGCCTTTAAAATGCAACAACAATCAATAGCACAGGGGGGTCTATAAGATGTAACGGCAATCAATAGCATAAGAGGGCCTTTAGAAATGCAGCAGCAATCAATTGCACAGCAGGGCCTTTAAAATGCAACAACAATCAATAGCACAGGAGGGTCTATAAGATGTAACAGCAATCAATAACATAGGAGGGCCTTTAGAAATGCAACAGCAATCATTTGCACAGTAGGGCCTTTAAAATGCAATTAAGAGGTAGTGGTACGTGAGCATCTTTAACGGAGCATCCTTTGCAGACAGCATATGGTTCTTTTGTGAGGAGCGCTTGTATGAATTGGAGACAGGGTCAGGCGCTGGAAGTGCCGTCATGTATGTGCAGTGGGTCAGGCAAGAAACAATGTGGCATATGGTTACATTTGCCGGTGATATAGCTGTTGGAGATGTGCCAGCCTCTTCTTCTGTCACGGGTGAGATAGAAGAGAGGGGAAGTGGAGGGGGGCCAAGGGAGGCTCCAGGATTGGTGTATGCTGTGTTGTAGAAGAGAGGGGGGAAAGGATGTCTTGGGTTTTTGTGATGAAGTGTGCAGCCAGTGCCGAGCAAAGGTCATGGGTGAGTGTGACAGAAGAAGACGCTGCTGCACGATTGGCTAGTTCCTTGCAGACTTTGAAAAGTTCAGCAGTATTGTTTGATGCTGCAGAGATCCAGGCTTGAAGAAAGACCCTTTTCTTGGAGCGAATACTGAGTCGATATTGCCTTTGAAGGAGGCAGCAGGCCAGTTTGTCAGATGGTCCGCCCGACGAATTCCATTTCCACTCGGCTGCCCTACACTTGTGTTTAAGTTGTACCAAGAGTTGCACTTTTTGAAAGGCTTCAGTCGGACCCTCATGACAGGGGCAAGAGTATCAAGCGTGTTGGAGATAGAGAGATTGAGGTTAGTGAGGGCTGCATCAGGGTGGGAGTCAGCTGCAGGAATGGGAGGAGTAGAGTAGGTGGAGGCAAAGGCAGCCGCTGTCACTTTTTTCATGGGTCTGGTGACTTTGAAGCCGAGTGGCCGTGCCGGGTGTGCTGCTGCAAGAGGAGAGTTTCAGGTGTGTTGACAGAAGAGTGTGGTCAGTCCAAGAGAGAGTGGTAGTGAGAGAGATAGAGAGAGGATGAGAGCATGCAAAGTATGGCCGTGGAGCCAGTGGGTAGGATAGAGAGGGAGAGAGAGTCACATAGGTTGCAGAAAGGTCCCGAGGAGCCAGGAGAGTCCAGGTGGATGTTGAGATCACCCACCAGGAGGAGTTGAGAGGAGGAGGAAAGTAGAGAGGAGGCCAGGTCAGCCCATTTTGAGAGGAAGAGAGTGGACTGTCCTGGTGGCCGATAGGTGCCCATAAGGAGAGAAGGTTTAGGAGGACGTTCCTCAGGGATGCCATTTCACGAAAATGCCAGGGGTAGCGGAAGGGACATCACAAGACCTTGACCTCTGATGACATCACAGGAAGTGATGTAATTTGATCCTACCCCGAAGTGACATCACGGGAAGCGATGGAACACAACCTTTGACTCCTTGACAAAACAGGAAGTGGCATCACATAGCATTGTTCCTAAGTACACTATGACATTTCATACAAGAATGGATCACCATATATATTGTTAATATCAGTGTGTATAGGCCCATATGACCAAATTACTCTGAATACAAGCAGATGTCCAAGGCCAAATGATAATAATGTGTTATTATATAGCACTTAGGCTTAAGCGCTTTATATAGCACAAATATACACACAATATCACCCAACCTGTGTTGGTACTCATTTATCAACCTCAGAAGGGTGAAAGGCTGTGATGGCTTTTCCAGTATTCGAACCTGTAACCTTCAGATCACACACACACATCGCAGCAGCAAGCTCTCAACCCCCTGAGCTATCTTACCAGCTATAGCTATCTTACCCGCTATAGTAAAATGAGCAAGTCAGAAAGAAAATTACACTCTGTAGTGGATACCATTAAACTTGTAACTGAGATTTAACAGCAGGCCAGTTCATCTGCAGGTCTTGTGCAAAGCTGGCCAAATGTCAAGACTGCGGGGATCTACTTTTCAGGCTTCAGAGGTTGGCAAAATACCATTGGGAGAGTTCATAACTGCATATTAAATAAATTAGAGTTGTGCAGGAAAACCAGCGCACTTTCACGGCATACCGTACTCTGGGCACTCGTTACCTCATACATGCAAACAAACATCCTGAACAGCATCCCATGGAGATAGAACAGACAAATTACAACAAAGCATTAATTGTGGCACAATGAAATCAAAGGCCACTTTATGTGCTATGATCAGCTTTTAGGCACAACGATTGTGTCAAGTGACCGAGGACACCGAGATGGATGGTCTTGTGATGATCGTAACAGAGACCATGGCAGAAAAAAACATGCTATAACTGCAACTTGCGAAAATCAAAATATATAGACCAAAATGGATGCTTATTCTACTACAAATGCTTTTTTGGAGGTTTTTGTCTGCATTGTGAATTTGACGTGTTTAACAACAGACTAAATCAGTGACTCACCCCCTGAAGTGTACCTGAAATAAACCTTTAATGAGTCGGGGCAATTATTGTATAGAATTCCAGAAAGACAAATTATTTGTTATTCCTATTCTTTCTTATGGAGGGTCACTGCTCAAAGTGTTACACTTGTGTAACCCCCTGTTTGTTTTAAGAAGCCTGAACAAGAAAGCCAGGCACTCTAGAAACAAAGAGCCACATGGCAATGGCCACAGCCCAGGAGCTTCAATTTGTAATTTTTATGGGATAGCAAGGGAGACCACAGGGTTAGCAAGGGAGACCTCAGGTGCGTTCCCTGGTGACCCCAAAACGACATCCCTTATCTTCCTCCTACTGTATCTGTCTCTGATTTCTTCTTCGCCGATCTTTGTGGCTATTATGCAACTCAGTAATCTTGTCCTGATTGGACGGGCATCATTAGTTCAGAGGATGCGGCTCCTGTGATTAATTTGGCGATGACCTGTATTGTCTCAGCACTGTTAGGGGCGGCTGTACCGCCGGCCAAAAGCCCCCTGGGAGCCCCTTTCCCAGACAGAAGACTCGGACACAGGTGTGTAGCTGTTGGGCTCCAGGCGTACAGTGCTTTCGCAGACACAGGAACGGCCCTTTATTATATGCGTGTTAGGCAAAGTTTGAATGCAGTACCCTCTGAGAACACGACAAGCAACTATGACTACAGATGCAAGCAAAACCAACCTTTGGTATAAGTCTGTACTACACAGTTTTGGTAGCGTGTTGCGCAGCCAAGCTTATCTCAAGAGGGAATGTGAGCTGTAATGGTCTACATTCACAGGTGTTCAAATAAACTCTTACACTCAAGGTTTCTTAGTTAAACACTTATTAATTTATTAAGCAGTCAGTTATAAAACATTCAATAGAAGGAGGCAATTATATATAACGCACAATCAATAATGTACACTCTAGTTTCTGAATCAGGTAAGACCCCTTTTGGGATGGCCCACAGACACAACCAACAATCACAGTTAACTTTAGTAACAAGGGTTCTGGGGACTTGTATCTCTTACTGTGAACATTCAGAATACTTTTCTAGAAGAGTAAAAGGCAAAGGTTATTAGAAAATAAAAGGTTACAAGTATACTTTTAGACAGTGCAAATATTTAGAGTTCACCAGAAGAGTCAATTCAATTCAATAGGCTAGGCCAAAGTCAATGGGCTTAAGTATTGGATAGGATAAAGCAGTTCTGGTGGTTAATCGGAAAAATCTCTCCACAAGTTCTTAGGAGTAGTTTGTAGCAAGAAGAATCATATGTTGGGTCACAAGCTGATTAGTCCTGTGAGTTGTGAAAGTTTCAAGCACTTTCACCGCGAGAGGTAAGTACTCTGATTTTACAGTACCTTACAAATGAAGAAAAAGAGGCAGCTGATGACTTCTGTTCCTGTCAGTTCCTGCACATCTTGCTGTTCCTGGGCCTCAGTCGTGGGGACAAGAGGGAGGACATTGGGGGACTACTGCACTGCACTTGAACAGTCGAAAAGCTTGGCAAAACTTAAATTCCACTGGCTGTAAGTAGAGCACAGAAACGGGTGCCTCCCTCGCTGGTTCTACAGTTTCCTGCAGCAACACTGAGAAAATTCAACCAGCTCCGAGGTGACTATCCAGGTGGCTTATTGTCGAGGTTGATTGGTCCCACCAACTCAAAGGGAGAAGTCGTCCTTGCAGGGGATTCTGTGTCGATACGAAAATGGTAAGTAGGCACTGCACCAGGGCTTTGCCAGGCAAATCAACGGTCCAGAAGTTGCAGCAGGCGTCCTATTCAAGTTCTTCTTCGGTTCCTTCGTTCCAGTGGTCGACTCTGCCTTCCAAGCGAAGAGACTCACCTTTTTTTCAGTTCTCTCCCATTCATTCCAGCCCAGCTGTCACTCACCCAGCAGTGTGTCTGTCCTTGCCGGGCAGTCAGCCAGCCAATCACACCAGAGTGCATTTGGGTCTCCTAGGAGACTAAGCACAGGGCGTTATGGGCACCTCCCTCACTTCCTGCCCACCCCAGAGACTCGGGCACCAGAGGCGGTCTTAACTCCGGAAGCCCACCAAAGGCGAATGAACAAAGGGACCAAACCGAGTTTGGTTCGCAGAGACAAATTCTAGAAGGACCTTTCCAAAAAGAAATGGGAAAAAAAAGACCGGGACCTGTTTAAACAAAGAGGGCTCAGACGCCATCTTGAAAAACATGGCTCCCGCGATTTAATGCTACCGGAGCAACGAATAGTTCACGGTCGGAAAAAATCATGTTAGTTCGTTGTAAAACCACTGTCACCAGCCATTCCGAGAGGAAAGGGTAGCATTTGACTGCTACATGAGTATCTAAACACAGGGGATACTAAGATACTCAGTAACCCCTCAAGCCCTCTATTGTAAGATAGGGTGTGCTGGGTCTAGGAATTTAAAAAGACTAGTAAAGTCAATTTCACTTTACTTACTCTGGAAAACAGTAGTGTATCCCATAAAAGGTATTTAAACCTTGGGACAGCCTGAAAAGTCTTCCATGTGCCACTGCACTGAGGGTGCTGTGTGACACAAATGAAACGATGATGCCTATGGAGTTGGTTAGACTCCATAATCAAACAAAACACAAGAGTACAACACACATCAAAATACATGAGAGAGTGGGAAAAAGGCTCACACTCTCCCCAAGTTCCAGAGTGAAGACCGCCTCTGGTCTCTAACGTGAAGGGAATTAGCACATTTTTGAGAATTCTCCCTAACACTCGCCCTCCCAGACTAAGGGACAGGAGGATTTAATCCACCCCTGGATGAATCTCCTTACTCCTTCGGTCATACATTCTGGAGAGACCATCAGCATTTTGGTGATTACACCCTGACCTGTGTTCAATGGTAAAATCAAACCCCTGTAGGCTGATTGACCATCTTAACAATTTAGAATTTTCCCCCTTCATCTGCATTTACCATCTCAAAGGTTGGTGGTCTGTCTGAATCACAAAAGTAGATCCATACAAGTATGGTCTAAACTTCTTCAGAGACCACACAATGGCAAAACACTCACATTCTATGGTTGCCCACCTTGTCTCAGGTTCCTTCAGTTTCCTACTTATGAAGCAGATATGGTGGTCCCTGCCTTTCTCGTCCAGCTGACTCAGAACTGCACCTATACCTGTATTGGAAGCATCTTTCTGCACAATGAAGGTTTGGCTGTAGTCAGGAGCTCTTAAGACTGGAGCTTGACAAAGGGCTTTCTTACGTCCTTCAAATGCCTTAGTGCACTCCTCATTCCACCTGACATTTTTGGGGAATTTGGGTGAGGAGACTACATTCAAGGGAGAAGCTATGGACCCATAGTTCTCTATGAAGTTCCTATAATAACCAGTGAGACCTAGAAAGGCTCTCACTTGGGTTTGAGTAGTAGGGGTGGCCCATTCTTGTACAGGTTGTACTTTGCTAGGCAATGGTCTTATTTCACCTCCTCCTACCTAATGCCCAAAGTAGACCACTTTCCTCTGACCAATCTGACATTTACTTGCCTTTATGGTCAGATGGGCCTGCTCAAGAGCCTGTAATACATATCCTAAGTGGTCAACACGTTCTTTCTAAGTAGGGCTGAACACTGCAATGTAATCCAAGTATGCCATGCAGAAGTCCTCCACCTCATTCAGAACTTGATTAACCATCCTTTGGAATGTAGCAGGTGCATTTTATAATCCAAAGGTTATACCCTTAAACTCATAGAGGCCTGCTAGGGTCAAAAATGCAGTTTTCTCCTTGACATTGTCTGTCGGAGCTATTTGCCAATAGCCTGATATTAGGTCAAATGTACTGAGGTACTTGGCTGAACCAAGTTTGTCCACCAGCTCATCTGTCCTATGTAAAGGATGGGCATCAGTCTTTGTGACTGCATTTAGGGCTCTATAGTCCACCAAGAATCTCAACTCTTTGGATCCTGCCTTTGGTACTAGCACAACTGGACTATACCAAGGACTTGTAGATGGCTCTATTACCCCGAGATCAAGCATCTTGTTGACCTGGGGGGCGTGGCTAACTAGCCATGTGAGAGACTGGGTTGCTCCGGAGCTCCTGCTGATCCGAAAATATCCTGTGCATGCCCGCCCGGCAGATCCATTGCCTACACCTCCCAAAAAGAGGGGCAGCCGTGGGAAAGTGGGCGGCACAAAGCGCGCTTTGCTGGGACCAGAACCGTACAATGAGGAAAGAGAAATTTGCAGAACAATAGATGCGGGACCTCTACGAATGCCCAGTCAAAATGGCCGCCCAACTGAACAAAGGACCCGGGCGGGCCGAATCCCAAGAGCGCGATGCAGCGAAACTGCAAGCATACAACACGGAGATGTGAGAGCGAGGGGTTGCCCATCAGGGAGAACAGACGTCCAGCGAAAGGAAATGCCTGCTGCTAGAAAGTGAGTGCCGGCTCCCGCTACAAGCTGTATGAAGACCGGATAAAATGCAGAACTAAGACGCAACACGGAGATCCGCGTAGCACAAAGCCACCATAAGGATCATCCAATCTGCATGAGACGGTCTGCTCACAGTGCGGGCACCGCCGACTCGGGGGAACCACATCACATCAGCTGGGCTAATAACAACGCGAAGACCACCCATGGATGGGAAGGCTTCTCGGCTAGTGCTAATTAGGCACTGGCACAAAGGCACAACACCGAGCCCACAGACAGGGCACAAAAACTAACGTGGATAGCGTGGAGCCTACAACAAAGGGCAACACGGGGAAGGACGAGGCAGCAGACCGCCAAATCACACGGGGACAGCAGAACACGCAACACAAAGTATAACTGGGAAGTGGGATGCCTAAATGAGGAACGGCGGCCCAGCTCAGCTACGGATGCAGTGCTAGGGAAGCACACGCGTGAGAGCCCAAGACAGTGGTGTGAGCATCCGGAACGCCCGCAGAGGCTGCCCCACGAAAGACACAGTCAGTGCCCCACATGGGATGTAGGATGCCACAGGGATAAATGTTCAATAGACCATAAACTAATGAAGGGGCCCAGAACCTGCTACAGACAAAGGTGAAAGCTGCATAGAACTACACCCTGTAACATATACGAGAGCAACAATTAATGCTGGCAGGGAGTGATACCCCCTCTTAGCAAGGCAGTATACGAGTCGAACCCAAGCCCAGGAGGTGCAGCCACTGAGCAGTAACCCTGGCGAGGTTACAAAAGGAAGAGGACCCCAATACTAGTGATGCGCACTTAACCATCATACACCATAATAGCATCATTACCTGCAGATGCACCTGGTCCCCTGCCGGCACAGCTGGGAGACCCCAAACGGAATCAAGTACTGGGCAGGCCGGCGCAAGTCTGCATAACGGATACTCAGACCCCAACCACCCTAACAGGCGGCGCCTGGAGATACTGGGATGGCATCTAGACTGCCTAAAACAAAAAGGAAGCAATCCACAATAGAGGACTTTACTAAAATGCCACAGTCAACGGAGGGGGCCAGAAGTAAAGAGAGGAACTTGCAAACGGACACAGCACCAGCGCACAGTGATCAGCAGATCTTGGAGGCGATTGCAGACCTAAAGGTAGCATGGGAAACAAAACTAGAGGCAGCCATGACTAACCTCAAAGCGTCTCTAGAATTTAAAATGGATGAAATGCAAGTGGACGTAAACTTATTGAGACAGGACGCAAGGGCAATAGCGGAGCGCACAGGCGAGTTGGAGAAAGAAGTCAAATCAAATACAACTGCCTGTGCTGTGAACGCTTCGGAGATCCACACACTGCGTCAACAAGTAAGCAACCTGGAAAACAGAGCGGAGGAAGCCAAAGGGCAGGCCTGAAGAAACAACATACACATCGTGGGGCTCCCAGAAGGTGAGGAAGGATCAAACCCTACTGACTACATTGAGACCATGTTGCTGCAAGAAATCCAAGGAGGGGAACTTACCCAAGGATTCGCGGTGGAGAGAGCACACCGAGCCCTAGCAAGGAGGCCTGCGTCAGGAGCCCCCCCCCCGAGGCCAATCATTGCCAAGATATTAAACTATCGGGACAGAGAAAAAATCCTAGAATACTTCCGAAAAGGGGGCACAATACGAAGAACATCTGCATCAATCACGGCGTACCCGGACTACACACTCCTGGTGCAGAAACAGCGACTAAACTATGGAACAGTGAAGAGAAGACTGCGCAAAGCAGGCTATAAATACATGCTGATGTACCCAGCGAAACTAAAAGTATTCCACGGAAACAGCGCACTGTTCTTTGAGAACCCGGAAGAGGCTACGGAGTGGTAGGATGCACAGAACTGCCCGTCGAGGACAGACGACCAGCGGGATAGCAAATTGGACAAGTGAGGCAGTGGTTCCAGAGACCGAGGTGCTGTATAAGCTATGACATTGGGACTTGACTATAGATCTGTGCGAACAGTAGCGGGAAGATGAGCTATGTCGTGAGCTGTAGGACATGGGCGAGCAGGGCATGAAGTAGCATAAATGCGGGAGATACAGAGAATCCAAACTCACACCCCATTAGATAGGTTAGTTGGGTTGCCAGTAGTGCGGTAACCCCCTGCTGTGTTCCTAGTACCGCCGTAGCCAGGATAGGACTAAATGCGGGGTCACCTGAGATCCAGAGATGGAACTGGTCAACAGTTGGGGTCGGGGAGGGCGGGGGCGGGAGGGGAGTTGGGGAGTTTGCAGTGGAATTTGTTAGGGAACGAGCTTACATCCACACGCTGCTGCGCATTATGCAGAAGACAAGGGAAGACAAAGGCGGGACGGGATATGGATGAGTGATGGGAGACCTTAAGATAGCAACCTGGAATGTCAGGGGACTCAATAGCTATTTGAAGAGGAATAAAATCATGATGCATCTCAGGAGGCAAAAAATAGATATTGCCTTATTACAGGAAACCCACCTCACGAAAGAAAAACAGGAGGTGATATGGAAAAAATAGAACGGGACCAGTATAGGGGCAACGTATTCGGCATATGCTACGGGGGTAATTACTTGGATTGCACCACACATACCCTTTCAGTTATTGCAGTCCACAGTGGAGCCAGACAGAAAGATGGTGGCGATACGGGGATTGCTAGAAAATAGAGAGTTGTGTATCATTAACACATATGCCCCGAACCAAGATACAGTGGCCTACTTCAAGGCCCTGTACAGCAAAGTCAGCCCGTACCGGGGGGGGGGGCAACAGTTATTTGTGGAGGTGATTTTAACTGCACGCTGGACCCCAGGGTGGACAAATCAGACAGGAAACTAGACAAACCTACCCCCGCTGCCAAAACCTTGAGGTCCTTGTTGGGAGACTTTCAGCTGGAAGATATATGGAGTCTGCACCACCCACATGATAGACATTACTTGCATTACTCAGCCCCACAAAACTTTTACACACTGCTAGATTATATGTTTGCTACCCCGGAAACACACTGGTCGGAATACAAAGCGAGGGTCCTATCGGACCACTCACCACTGATCCTAACATGGCAATACTTGCCTCCCAGAGCTAAGATTCCAACGTGGCGGCTTAGAGCCGAAGCATTGAAAGATACTGTCAGAACCTCACAGAGACCCTTATGGATGCAATGGAAAAGGCATCATCCCAGCTACATTCAAAATAAAACCAAGATGGCGGCTTTTTTGTCCCATTCTTCCAGTTCCAATGCATCGGTCTAGTTCTTTTCAAGATGGCGACCGCCACCTACCGAAATCTATTTAGTGCCTTCTAAACTTCGGGTAGGTGCGTCGCTAATTTGCTCCCTTGTGTGCTAATTCGCTTTGCTCCTTTTGTTACCTGCTTACTCTTCCCACTTTGCCTTCCCGCTTATTTCCTCCTTCCTCCTCGCAGTCCATCCTCTCTGAGCTTCCCTACCTTCCTTCCTTCCACGGCGTTGCCGGTGCCTTCCCGTTCGTGGCCGGCTCCTCCTCCACCTTGTTACTGTCTGCAGCCGTGGCGGATCTACTCACGGAAGGATTCCATCTTACCTTCAGCTTTGCAGATACGTGTTGGATACAGCTACGGCATCTCTACGACGGGTTTTCTTCCCCTGAGGGTTTCCCGTGGATGCCGCCCTCCAGTCACTGAGAGCCCAATTATTGGTCTCTTTCGTGACTTGGGGGAGACATACCAATTTCTTCAAACAAACTATAGCAACCTCCATCGCATTAGAAGCTACGTGAGTAAAACTTCAGATACTATCTAGTAGTGTAATAGATAGCGAAGCCCGAAAAAAGAAGATTGATCAGCAAATACAACAATTGATATCCGCGGATGAAACGCTAAATACCAAGATGCAAACTTTACAAAATTAAAACCAATTGTTACAGCAATTGGTTACCTCACGATCCGAAATATCTCCGTGACCATTACCCATGGGAAAGTTTGATGGAAATCCTAAGAAACTTAAGGAATATTTGGACTCCTGTACGGTTCAGTTTTCTCTCAAGCCTACATTTTTTCCTACAGAGAGAGCTAAGGTTAGCTACATGATATCAAACATGTCGGGGAATGCTCTGGCATGGGCAACGCCCCTTGTTACTGCCAACAACCAGTTGATGGATTCACTCGCTGGGTTCACCAATAGTGTACAAGCTATGTTTGGTAGACGAGAGTAGACGAGAGTTAGTGGTCACGGCTCAAGAACAGTTACTGGATCTATGTCAAGGTCAGAAGATGCCCTAATTACTATATTTCGGAGAAACCTTTGTGACGAACTTAAGGACGAAATTTCCCGAGTTCCAAGACCCCCTAACCTTGCTGAAATAATTTCACTTGAATTACCGTCTTCAGGAGAGAAACAATGAGAAACGCAATTCTCAGAATCGTCCGATACCATATCCAAGCCTCCCTGACAGACTTTCACGTGGTCTAGACGAAGTGGAGCCTATGTAATTGGGAGCAACCAGAGGTCCACAGACCCCGGAAGAAAGACTTAGACGCAGAACGCTAGGTCTTTGTATGTATTGCGGGTCAGATAAGCATACCTTAACAGAGTGCACTCTGCTTCCCCCGAAACGTTCGGGAAACGCCAGTACCCGTCCATGAAAGGGACCATGAGCGGGTGCCGAGCTAGGAGTTCCCTAGATTGTCTTCCCACATCTCAAAATATGGTGGTACTCCCGGTTACTTTAGTTCTGCATGGCAAAAGTCTTCACGGGGTACCAGCCCTTATTGATTGCGGAGCAGCAGGTATTTTTATGGACACTGAATGGGCTCCTCACAATCTAATTCCCAGAAGAACCAAAGACGTGGCAGTCCCCGTCGAAAGGAGTAGATGGAACCCTGCTTCTATCAGGTCCTATAAAAGAGAACACGGAGGAAGTCGTCATGGAAATCAACTCCCATCAAGAAAAGATAGTTTTTGATCTGATTAAGGCGGCACATTATCCTCTGATCTTACCCTGACCCTGGTTAGTCAAGCATAATCCCTTCATAAACTGGACTGCAGGTACCCTTTTTTTGGGTTCTGAATATTGTTTGCCAATCTGTCTCCATGAAGGAGCTATAGGCTTGTTCACTTCCTCTTCTAAAGACAGTACTCCTTACAATACCTCAGTAGTATCCAACCTCAACATGCTACCAGAATGTTATCTGGAATACCAAGACGTCTTTTCTAACAAATAACTTAAAGAACTACCACCGCATCGACAAGAATGATTGTTCTATCGACCTAATTCCTGAAGCGCAAGTGCCATTTGGGAGAATGTATACACTCTCCGGACCAGAAAAGGAGGCACTGAAAGAATACCTTCAAGCTAATCTTCGGCATGGACTTATTACTGAATCCAAGAGCCCTGCAGGAGCTTCCTTGGTTTTTATCCCTAAGAAGGACAGCAAGGAATTAAGACCATGTATTGATTATAGAGGGCTCAATAAGGTGACTTGCAAGGATCGCTACCCTCTTCCATTAATCCAGGACATATTGGAAGCTGTCAGAGGAGCAACCATATTCACGAAATTGGACCTAGGAGGAGCGTATCATCTTATCAGAATTAAACACACAGACAAATGGAAAACCGCCTTTCGTACACCATTTGGACATTACGAGTATCGTGTAATGCCGTTCGGGCTAGCAAATGCTCCTTCTGTCTTTCAACGCTTCGTTGACCACATATTCTCAGACCTTCTGTTACATTCTCTAATAGTATATCTTGATGATATACTCATATTTTCAAAAGATCCTCAAGAACATGTAAAACATGTGGCAGGGGTCTTGAGAAGACTGCAAAAGAATCATCTCTTTGCCAAGCTGGAAACGTGTTCTTTCCATCAACCCAGTATCCCTTACTTGGGTTACATCCTTTCTGCGGAAGGAGCCACAATGGATCCCAGAAAGGTTTAGGCTATTATTGACTGGAAAACCCCTCATAACGTCAAAGAAATACAAAGATTCCTGGGATTTTTCAAATTTTGATTGTAAATTCATCCCAAGATTTTCTTCAGTGATCAAACCTTTTACGACATTATTACAAAAAGGAAAGACATTTTGTTGGAACCAAGACACACAACAGGCCTTTGAGGCCCTCAAAATTGCCTTTTCTACAGCTCCTATTCTGAGGTTACCAGACCAAAGCAAACAGTTCATACTGGAGACAGATGCTTCATTTTCAGTATAGGAGTGCTCAAACAAACTTCATCTAATGGTACGGAAAACACCCTGTTGCGTACATGTCAAAAACCCTCACTCCAGCTGAATGTAATTACACAGTATTGGAAAAATAACTTTTGGCCATGAAAAGAGCATGTCTAGAATGGAGGCATCTATTGTTAGGAGCACGATAACCCATTCTAGTCAGAACAGACAACCAAAACCTAAAGTCTCTCCAAAACTTTGAATGTCAAAACTCACGCCAGGCTAGGTGGGCACATTTTTTTTCATCTTACCACATGGTCATTACTTTCATACCAGGAACCAGCAATCGGATTGCATATGCACTATCACGCAGTTTATATGAAGACCGGTCACAATTGAAGAGCGAAAAGATGTTGCCTCAATCCACCTTCATATATTATGTTTCCTCCCTATTGCAAGAAATCAAGAAACACAGTAAAGACATCACTCCTGAAGAGATACAACAGTATCAACTAGTACAAGAAGAAGAGCTTTGTTACCATTCAGAGCAACTGTACATACCTTCCAAGACCTTACGGAAACAAATCCTCCAGCTCTGTCATGATCACAAAACAGCTGGACACCGCGCCAGGCCACCACCTATGAATTGATCCATCTTTCTTCTGGTGTCATGTGGCATCTTATGCACAAAGATGTAAAAGACTATATAGCATCCTGTACCATGTGTACTCAATCAAAAAACCCTCCTAAACTGCCTATGGGAAAACTAATGCAACCATCCTTGCCATCTCAACCATGGTAGAAAATATCTACAGATTTCATAACTGAATTATTTCCTTCTTCTCAAAACACTACCATAATGGTGACAATAGATTCCATGACTAAGTTGGCACACTTCATTCCCTTAACTAAAATACCTTCCGCTGCTCAAATGGCTTCCTGTTTTCTGCAAACTATTTTCCGATTACACGGATTACCCAAAAGCATAACCTCAGATTGTGGACCACAATACATCTCCTCCTTCTGGACTCTTTTGTGTCATTCTTTGGGTATACAGCGAAACTTTACACCCGGCTATCATCCTCAATCTAGTGGGCAGACAGAAAGAATCAACCAATCCCTAGAACAATACCTCTGCTGTTTTGTCTCGGCATCCCAAGACAATTGAAGCACCCTGCTACCATATGCCGAATTCGCTTATAATAATGCACTACATTTGGCAATCCAAATGTCTCCATTCTATTGTTCCTATAGGTTCCATCCTTCTGTCTTTCCCACTGTCACCCCTTCCTCTACAAAGATCCCTTCGGTGGACTCCCTGGTTAAGAAAATCCAAGAAAATCATGTGAGGGCCCTACCTGCACTCAAAGACACCAGGGCCAAAGTCAAGCAACAAGTGGACAGAAAACGCTCCCAGGAAATAATCTTCAAACCGGGGGATCAAGTCTGGCTTTCTGCCAAATACCTGCCCAAACACCTGGCCCCTACTAAACTTCCACCCAGGTATTTTGGTCCTTTTCCAGTGATCAAGGCTCTAGGACCAGTCGCCTACTAGATACAACTACCCAGAACCTGGCATAGGATACACAACGTATTCCATGTGTCTCAACTCAAGGAAGACAGTGCGGACAAATTTCATAGACGACGGAATACTCATCCTTCTCCGGTGTTAACCGCTGAGGGTCTTGAATACGAAGTAGCAGCCATTTGTGACTCAAGGTATTACAAGGGCTCCCTACAATACCTTATAGACTGGAAAGGGTATGCTCCATCCGACCGCTCTTGGGAACCAGCCTCATCTGTACACGCTCCAGATCTCCTTCTCAAATTTCACCGCACGCACCCATGGAAACTAGGACCTGGTGCCCCACGGGGAGGGCATACTGTCAGAACCTCACAGAGATCCTTATGGATGCAATGGAAAAGGCATCATCCCAGCTACACTCAAAATAAACCAAGATGACGGCTTTTTTGTTCCATTCTTCCAGTTCCAATGCATCGGTCTAGTTCTTTTCAAGATGGCGACTGCCACCTACCCGAATCTATTTAGTGCCTTCTGAACTTCGGATAGGTGCATCACTACTTTGCTCCCTTGTGTGCTAATTCGCTTTGCTCCTTTTGTTACCTGCTTACTCTTCCTATCTTGTCTTCCCGCTTATTTCCTCCTCCCTCCTCGCAGTCCATCCTCTCTGAGCTTCCCTACCTTCCTTCCTTCCACGGCGTTGCTGGTGCCTTCCCGTTCCTGTCCGGTTCCTCCTCCACCTTGTTACTGCCTGCAGCCACGGCGGATCTACTCACGGAAGGATTCCATTTTACCTTCAGCTTCGCAGATACGTGTTGCATACAGCTAAGGCATCTCTACGGCAGGTTTTCTTCCCCAGAGGGTTTCCCGTGGATGCCGCCCTCCGGTCACTGAGAGCCCAATTATTGGTCTCTTTCGTGACTCGGGGGAGACATACCGATTTCTTCGAACCAACTCCAGCAACCTCCATCGCATTAGAAGCTATGTGAGTAAAACTTCAGATACTATCTAGTAGTGTGATAGATACAGTGTTCAGAGGGGACCTGAGGGAAGAAATTGTAGAATATTTCAAAAATAACACTGGAAGTGTAGAATCGGCTGGCACTCTGTGGGAGGCATTTAAGGTGGTGGGGAGGGGATCAGCTATATCCAAATCCAAGGGGCTCCAAGGAGGCATAATACGGGAGTTACAAAAAGCAGAGGTGAAGCTAGAAGCAATCATGAGTAGAGGAGATATCTTCCAGGTGGACGCCGAAGTCATGAGTCAATTACAGCAAGAATGTGGTAGGCACTGGGAGAGATTATGCAACTTAAATTATAAGAAATATACAGAAAGGCAACACGCAGGCAGGGAAAAGCCGGGGAGGCTGCTTGCATGGCTATATAAAAATGAGACGCCCAGACCAGCGATCAGAGCGATAAAGGGGGAGAATGGCCAAATATTAGATACCCAAGAGAGTGTGAACGGTGAGTTTCTTAAATTCTATAAACAATTATATGGAGACACTGAAAGGGGTGAAGGGAGCGAGATAGGGGAGACACTAGAGCATGGGTGCACAATTTACGGCCCGTGGGCCAGTTGCGGCCCGCCATGCTGTTTTGTCCATCCCGCCAGCAACAAAGACCTTCCTAATGGAAAGCGGCCCGCAAGCAGCATCGCCCGCTCTCCATTAGGAAAAGTCTTTGTTGTCTTCTGGGCCGGACAAAACACTGACAATCATTGGTTCAGTGCACACGCACCATGTAGCTCATATGAGCCACTTAGTGAGTGTGTGCTGCACCATTGGACGGCCTGCACTACGGCTGACGTGGTCAATAAAGTTTAATGCCGGAAGGCATTTCAGTCTTGCCACGCCAGCCGTAGTACCAGATCTCGCCAGCGTTCCAGCTAGCCTGCCTTCCAGCACGTCCGGTAAGTACGGTAAGTACAGATTTATTTGGGAGGGTGTGTGTGTGTGTGTGTGTGTGTGTGTGTTGGGTCTTTGCCGTGCTTGTATGTTGAGATGCTGGTGTGGGGTGTGTGTCAGGTCTGCCTGAATGTGTTTGTGTGCAAGTGCAGTGTATGTTGAGATGCTGGGGGGTGGGGTGAGTGTCGGGTCTGCCTGCGTGAATGTTTGTTGTTGTGTGCATGTTCAGTGTATGTTGAGATGCTGGTGTGGGGTGTGAGTTGGGTCTACCTGAATGTGTTTGTGTTCAAGTTCAGTGTATGTTGAGATGCGGAGGGGGGGTGTGTGTTGGGTCTGCCTGAATGTTTGTTGTTTGCACGTTCAGTGTATGTTGAGATGCGGGTGTGGGGTGTGTGTCAGGTCTGCCTGAATGTTTGTTGTTGTGTGCAAGTTCAGTGTATGTTGAGATGCGGGGTGGGGTGAGTGTTGGGTCTGCCTGAATGTTTGTTGCTGTGTGCACGCAGAGGGGGTTTGCGGGTGTCGGGTGTGTGTGTCGGGTCTGCCTGAATGTGTTTGTGTGCAAGTGCAGTGTATGTTGAGATGCTAGAGGGGAGGAGGGCGTCGGGTCTGCCTGAATGTTTGTTGTTGTGTGTTGTAGTTGGGGGGTGGGGGGTTCGGGTCTGTATGGGTGCATGATGTATGCTTGTGAGTTTATATGGTGAGTTGGGGGGAGGGGGTCTGTATGGGTCTGTATGGGTGCATGGTGTATGCTTGTGGGGGTGGGGGTCTGTATGGGTGCATGGTGTATGCTTGTTAGTCTGTATGCATGGTTGGGGGGAGGTAGGGGTCTGTATGGGTGCATAATGTATTGGTGTATGCTTGTGAGTTTGTGTGCTGAGTTGGGAGTGGGGGGTTCGGGTTTATATGGGTGCATGGTATATGCTTGTGAGTTTGTGTGCTGCATTGGGGTTTGGGGGGTTCAGGTCTATATGGGTGCATGGTGTATGCTTGTGAGTTTGTGTGCTGAGTTGGGGGGCTTGGGTTTGTATGGGTGTATGGTGTATGCTTGCGAGTTTCTATGCTGAGTTGGGGGTGGGGGTTTCTGGTCTGTATGTGTAGATGGTGTATGCTTGTTAGTCTGTATGCGGGGGTGGAGGGGTTGGGGTCTGTATGAGTATGTATGCATGGTGCATGCTTGGTGGCATGGGGCATAGTGTTTGGTTGGGGGTGGGGGCCATGGGGCATAGTGTTTGGTTAGGGGGTGGGTGTCATGGGCCATGGGGCATAGTGTTTGGTTGAGGGATGGGAGCCATGGGGCATAGTGTTTGGTTGAGGGGTGGGGGCCATGGAGCATAGTGTTTGGTTGGGGGTATGGGCCATAGTGTTTGGTTGGGGTGTGGGTGTCATGGGGCATAGTGTTTGCTTGAGGGGTGGGTGTCATGGGACATAGTATTTGCTTGAGGGGTGGGCGCCATGGGGCATAGTGTTTGGTTGAGGGGTGGGTGCCATGGGCCATAGTGTTTGGTTGAGGGGTGGGGGTCATGGGTCATAGTGTTTGGTTGGGGATTGGGGGCCATGGGGCATAGTGTTTGGTTGAGGGGTGGGAGCCATGAGGCATAGTGTTTGCTTGAGGGATGGGTGTCATGGGGCATAGTGTTTGCTTGAGGGGTGGGCGCCATGGGACGTAGTGTTTGGTTGAGGGGTGGGGGCCATGGGTCATAGTGTTTGGTTGAGTAGTGGGGGCCATGGGGCATAGTGTCACACTCCAAGAGTAAACCCAATAATAAAGCTAAAACAGGCACAGTTAGGAGATGTACATCCTTTGCTTTTTGTGGAAACCTGACTCAACAAAGGTAACTCAAACAGCAAAGTATAGCAGTCCAAAATAACTGAATGTCCAATCAAGGGTCAATAAATATATATTATTTAATTAAACAGACGATATGCAATAACTAAATAGAAATAAATGATAACAATGGAAAATGTGTAGTACAAAATGTAAGTTTGAAATACAAATAAAAATCGTTACACCTCAATAACATATTCTTTTTCCATGTGTTTAATAATAATTGGGGGTTGAAAAAGCCCCACGCCACGCCCGCTGCGCCTACCGCCCCACCCACATTTACTTTTTGGCCCACTATAGCCATCATGTAAGGTGCTTTCGGCCCTCTGTCAAAATCAGTTGTGCACCCCTGCACTAGAGGATATTGGTTTACCTAAACTGAGTACAGAAGAGAGAGAGAACCTAGATGCCCCAATTTCACTGGAGGAACTAGAAGCAGTGGTTAAGCAATTACCTACTAGCAAGGCCCCGGGAGCGGACAGACTGCCCAGTGATCTTTACAAAACATACAGGAGGGAAGCGCTCCCCCGTTATTGGTAATGTTAAATGAGGCCTTGGAGACAGGGAGACTTCCGGAATCCCTGAGAGAGGCAATAATTATTCTGCTTCTTAAACCTAATAAGCTGAGCACGGACTGTGGGTCATATAGACCGCTATCTATGCTAAACCAGGATAGCAAGATACTCATGGTGGTGTTGGCAAACAGATTCAGGCCATAAGCAAACTCATACATCCTGATCAGAACGGATACGTTCCTCATAGAAGCATATCCGACAATCACAGAAGGATCCACTGCGTCATAGAACAAACAGAAGGGGACACACACAAAGTAGCAATTGTTTCACTAGATGCGGTGAAAGCCTTCGACTCTGTTACATGGCCTTGCTTGATAGCAGCCCTGAAAGAATATGGAATAGGACCTGGGTATCTGAAGTGGGTGAAACTGTTGTATAGCTCGCCACTAGCCAGAGTCAAGATGGGAGCGATCATTTCAGATAAGTGGCAACTCAGCAGGGGCACCAGACAAGGCTGCCCATGTTCCCTGATGCTGTACCTCCTCGCACTGGAACCCCAAGCGATATATATCTGAGACAACAATACGAGGGGGTGGGGATCTACACGAAGGGTGGGGGTGCACCTAATATCACTGTATGCGGATGACATGCTGCTGTACCTGAGGTATCCGGAGGAAAACCTGCAATATATCTTAGAAGTAATGGAGCGATTTGCGTCACTCTCCGGCATTGCAGTTAACCCCAAGAAGTCATGTATATTTACCCTGGGGAGATATAAAGGGATCCCACAAGAAAACCTACCAGTATTGCAAATACCCTGGGAGACCAGAACTTTTAGATATTTGGGGATTGACTTCTATCTATCATATGGTAGAAGAGGAACATAAGCATAATACAGAGAAAGCGGTGGCAAATATTAAGAACAGCATGAGGTTCTGGGCTAAACTCCCCCTGGCCATGTTAGGGAGGGTGGCACTGTTGAAGATGGTCGTATTGCCTAGGCTGTTACACTTTTTTGTGAATATCCCATACGTGATACCCAAGCGTTTCTTTGGTAAACTTCAGAGCTTATGTAGAGGTTTTATTTGGCACAATAGCAGGAATAGGATAGCCTTGTGGAAACTGCAGAACATGTATGGCAGAGAGGGCATAAAATTGCCTAACTTTGAGATCTACCATCTGGCCAGTTAACTACAGTATGTGGCTAAGTGGCTAACGGAAGACACAACAGCAGAGTCCAGATTGTTGAGGTCTGAATGTGCCCCGTTTTTTCTGAAAGAATGGATATGGCTGCCCAAATCAGAGCTAAAAGGGCGATCAAGGCTGCTAGAACTGGGATGGAAGATATGGCGCAAGGCATGTCAGGCCATGGAAAACCTGATTCCGTGCTCTCCGCAGATGCCGCTAGTGGCGTTGTGGGGAGTGGATGAGCAACTGAGGAAGATGATTCGTAAGCACTGGGAACCAGTGGGCATTGCAACATTGGGATATGTATGGCGAGATGGGAAGGTAATGGAATTCAAGGCACTAGTGGAAGAAACTAGTGTACACCTGGGGCAATATATTACTTATACTAGATTGGTACGGCGGGTGAGAGAGTCATGGTCCGAAATAGTGCTAGAAGACCAACCAGATGCGACCATAGAAACAATTTATGATATCTCGGAAGGGGGGCATGAGGTATGCCGGATTTATGAACTGTTGATGTTCAGGGTGGGAAAGGAAGTGACCCAGCTGAGACGGGACTTGGAGGAGCAGGCTGGGGAATCCGTGCATGACGGGCTATGGGAGAGAGCTCAGAGGTACCATAAAAAAGTGTCCAGGAATGCGAGGCTGCAACAGATCCAGCTATATGTAACCCATAGGGTGTACATGACCCCTCAAAGGATCGCCCGATTCAAGAGCACAGAGACACAAACATGCCCCAAATGTGGCGAAGTGAACGCAGGGATGATATATATGTTCTGGGCATGCCCGGAAATTGGTAAATTCTGGGTTGAAGTTACCCACCACTTAACTGAGAAAGGAATAAAGCTAGATGTGGAATCTGTGTGGGCATGCATTGTAGGGGGATTCACTAGACCGCGTAACCTGAAAGACGTGCGCAAACCTAAGGATTTGGCTTACATATTGGCCAAGCGCAGAATAGCTATGGGTTGGAAAGCGTGCCATAGACCCAAGATAGAGGTTTGGTGGAATGATCTCCAGAAATGGGCTGAAACTGAAACGGCAGTATGGAACGAAGCGGCCAACAGGGGGAGGATAAGGAAGCGGGAACACTGATGGCCTGGAGACATTTAGTGGCCCCCACTATCTGGGTCCATCCAGGCCTGCCCAAGTGAACATGACACCTCTGGGAGCACAGAAGGGGGGTTGCCCCCAGTGGAATTATAGCAGAGGGCGTAGTGAAGTAGGCTCGGGTTTGGGGGCAGGGTAAAGGGATAGCAGTGGTCAATTCTCAATTCACGATAATGTACATGATGTTTGAAGGTATATGACATGCACTGTCGGGTTTGTTTTGTTGATTGGAGGTTGTAAAAATGAATTAAAACTTTTTTAAAAAAGCATCTTGTTGACCTCTTCCTTTATGTGGGTTCTTACGTGGTCTGACATCCTGTAACCTCTGCTTTTAACAGGTAAACAGTTACCAGTGAGAATATCATGCTGGTCCCAAGGGGCCAAGCCTGGTGATAGTGAAAACAGGGAGGCAAACTGATTTAACATAGATTTGCACTCCTCCTGTTGTTCCAGCGTCAGATTGGAAGACAGATTAACTCCTTCTATCTTTCCATCTAAAGGTTGTCCCCTGAGGAGATTAGGTAGAGGTTCACTCCCCTCCTCCTCCTGAGCATAAGCTAGAAGCAAAGCTACCACTTCTGGTCTAGAGACATAGGCCCTCATTACGACCCTGGCGGAGTGGGTCTACGCCAGCGGTATTCGCGGCGGACCCGTCCGCCCTACTACGAGATCCCGTAGCGCCATGGTGAGTTTTACGCCCGGTTTTTCCGGGCGGAAAAATCCATGGCGCTACTGGACCTCGTGGTTAATTACGCCACCGTAATTTACGGTGGCGTAATTAACTTCTTCCCCACTCCCATTATACCCTATGGGGCAAAAATGGGAATGGGGAAGGGTAAAATGGGGATTGGGGATTTACCGCCCCGCCAAGGTCGGAATGGGGCGGTAAATCCGCCATCCCCCATGGCGGTATCGGCAGCTTTCCGCCGTGCTCCATGGTGCATATTGCACCACGATCTCCGCCAGGGTCGTAATGAGGGCCATAGGCTTTTAGACGGTTGGTGTGAAAGATCCTGGAGGCCTCCTTAGGATTGCCTAAATCCACCAAATAATTGACCTCTCCAAGTTTTCCCATAACCTTGAAGGGTCCAATCCATTTGTCCTGTAAGACCCTCTGCCTTGTAGGTACCATAACTAGAACTAGCTGGTCTTGAGTAAACTCAACCATGTTGGCCTTCTGGTCATGCCAATGCTTCAACAGAGGCTGATCTGCTTTCAAGTTATCAGAAGCTCCTGCCATCATGTGTGTCATTCTCCTCCGGACCTAACACATAGTCAGTGACTCTCACTGGCTTGAGCGAAGGAGCACTCTCCAAGCCCTCCTTAATTAGGGCCAATGGACCTCTAACTGGATGACCATAGAGGAGCTCAAAGGGACTAAATCCAACTCCCTCCTGAGGGACTTCTCTACAAGCAAAGAGAATACCTGGCAGTAGAAAGTCCCACTTTCTTTTAAGGGGTTCCTCTAAAGCACCTCTCATCCTCTTCATAGTACAGTTAAGCCTCTCTACCTACCCATTTGTCTGGGGATGGTAGTGTTAGGACACCACCTTCACTTACCGTTGGGCGGTCCTTGGGGGGGGGCTGCCTTGGTGCCAGGTGCCGCTGGGGATTGGATCCCCGCTACCGTTGGTGGGGTCTGCAGGGATATGGGGCACCTTCTCGCTGGGTCCTGACTGGCGCGCATGCGCGGTCGAGCAACGGCGCAAGGCTTGCGTTGCAGGCCTCGCTTCCGGCTTCCGCGCATGCGCAGTCGGGTGACGCCGCGAGGCTTGCTTTGCAAGCCTCGCTTTCGCACCGTGGGCACGATCCAGGAGGCGTTGCCTGTCTGGCCTCGCTTTCGCAAGGACTTCCTCATTAGCGGTCGGGTTGGGAGCCAGTCGCGTCTCAACGCGGCTTGGTTCCCGACCCACCGCTTCGCTCCTGAAGTTTCTGCCTGTCAGAACCTTGTCCTTACCTGCTTGCCTGTTCGTGTCCTTCCCCTTAGCCCCTGGCAAGGCCCTGTTCTGCCTCTGTTCCTCCCTGCCTTGATCTGCCTTGTTTCTCCTTTCCCTGCCTCCTTTCTGCCCTGTTCCTTTTGCCAGTTCACCCCTTTGGTTCCCAGCCTGGGTCCTCTCCCCTCCTCTGTTTACCACCAAGGGACTCTCCGTTTTCACTGCCTGATCCCGTCTGCTCCCTCCTGGCCAGTACCTTCCCTGGTTGGATCATTCGTCCTTCCTGTTGCCAGCATCAGTTTTCCTCCAACTACTGCATCAGAAGCTGGACCAATTTCTACCTGCTCAAGAGGACATCTGGACGGCCTTCCCCATCAGTGCTTGCACTGTTCTGGCGCCACATTAATCCCCAGGGAAGTGCCTTGACTGTGGCGTCAGGAGTTAGTTCCTCTTCAACCCTGTGCTCGTAGGGCAGGAGTGGAGCTGGCTTCTGGCATTACCATTCTTCGGACCAACGTCCATTGACAGCCTGGCATCTCCACAAGGCGCATCCTCTGAGGTCATCCTGCAACCCATGCAGCCCGCGGTCTTGATGGTATTAAATCTCAAGGTGGCCTGGCAGAGTAAGTCTGTGGACACATTCGGTCTCGTGGATTGTGGGGCCTCTGGAAACTATCTGTATGGGTATTTCGCGACGAGGAACAGTATACCCCTTCACAACAAAGAACATGCCTCATTAGTAGAAGTAATAGAACGAACTCCACTGGCTTCGGGACCTATTCGTCAACACTCAGGTCCTCTACAACTCTGGATCAATGGACACCAGGAACTAATATCGTTGGATGTAATACGGTCCCCAACATATCCCATTGTTCTTGGATTACCTTGGTTGCTGCAGCATAATCCTAAAATCGACTGGGGAACACGGACTCTGACGTTTGACTCTGCTCTCTGTGCCAGAGATTGTGCTACTACAAGGAACATCCCAAGATCCCTGACAGCCACTGTAAACATGGAAGGTAACGGAATACCTAGGGTTTGCTTATTGGAATCCATCCCATCTGAATACGTGGCATTCCGCGATGTGTTCTCAGAACCTGGGGATATACCACTACCTCCCCATAGGTCTTGTGACTGTTCCATTGAACTTTTACCTGATTCAGTCATCCCTCATGGGAAGGTGTACTCTTTAACCCCTAAGGAGAGAGAAGCATTACAAGAATATCTGGAAGAATGTTTACGTAAGGGATATATTGCTCCCTCCAAGTCCCCGGCTGGATTCCCGCTGTTTTTCGTTAAGAAGAAGGAAGGATCTCTACGCCCCTGTGTGGATTACAGACAACTGAACGACATCACACGGAAGGACAGGCACCCCCTTCCTTTGATCTGAGACATCATTGAATCCTTTCGCTCAGCTCGTATCTTCTCCAAACTGGATCTCCGAGGAGCGTACCATTTGGTTCGAATAAAACCCGGAGATGAATGGAAGAAGGCCTTTAAGACACTATCAGGGCATTACGAAAACCTGGTTATGCCGTTCGGCCTGTGTAATGCTCCAGCCGTCTTCCAACGATTCATGGATGAGATCTTTGCGGACCTTATCGGAGTCACTGTATGGGTTTACCTGGATGACATCTTGATTTTCTCCTCGTGCCAAGAGGACCACGTCTCTCATGTGAAGGAAGTACTCAGTCGACTGTCCTTAAACCATCTTTATGCCAAAGCAGAGAAATGCCTATTCCATCAAGACAGTATCAAATTCCTCGACTATGTAATCAATGACTCCGGAATTCAGATGGATCCTGCTAAGGTACGAGCTATACTGGAATGGAGGCAACCCCATGACGTGAAGTCATTATAGCGTTTCTTGGGTTTCGTCAACTTTTATCGACAGTTCATCCCTCATTTTTCCCAGTTGTCGGTTCCTCTAACACATCTAACAAGCAGCAAGGTGCCATTTGTTTGGAAAACCGAGGCCACGACTGCATTCAGATGCCTTAAGGAAGCTTTTAGCACTTCTCCTATCCTACACCATCCAGATGAACTGAAACCATTCATTGTTGAAGCCGATGCGTCCAATTTCGCCATAGGGTCCGTTCTACTGCAAAAGGATCAAGGATCGGGAACGGAATTCCCAGTGGCGTACTACTCCCGTAAGTTAAGTGCCAGCGAACGCAACTATGCAGTTGTCGAGAAGGAGCTCCTGGCTATTAAGGCGGCATTCGAGGAATGGCGACATCATTTATTGGGTGGAGGTATCCAGTAGCAGTCCGCACTGATCACCACAACTTGCAATATCTCCGTTCCTTACAGTGTCGGACTTCTCGCCAGGCGAGGTGGGCCTTCTTTTTCTCACACTACGATTTCACCATTACTTATATACCCAGTTCGCAGAATCAGAAAGCGGACGCACTTTCCCGCTCGCTTGAGGATAACGTCGAACATGACTATTCGGATCAATCTTTAGTTGCCTCAAAGCATTTCTTGTCTTACATCTCACCTTTCCTGGATTCCATAGCTCAAGGGAACTTGGCTAGCCCTGAACGGAGAACCCTGCTAAAACAACAAATTAAGGAAAAGGACGGTATGCTGTACTATGAAAACCGGTTGTTCATTCCCACCGCTTCATTACGGACTGCTATCCTACAAGGATTCCATGATTCCAAGCTCGGAGGACATCGGGGAATATGGGCCACCCAGGAACTGATAGCAAGGCAATTCTGGTGGCCAGGGTGGGCCAACCAGATCAGACAGTATGTGGAAAGCTGCCCGATCTGTGCCCAGACTAAGATACCACGAAGAAAACCCCTGGGACTATTGAAACCCCTTGAAACCCCACCCTATCCTTGGCATACCATCGCCACAGACTTCATCGTCGATCTTCCTCCGTCTGAAGGCAATACTTGCATCATGGTCGTCATAGACTGTTTTACCAAAATGGCACATTTCATTCCGTTTTCAGGAATCCCTACTGCGGCCCAAATGGCCCAGGCTTTCCTTCATAATATCTATCGTTTGCATGGACTTACTGAAAAGATCATCTCCGACCGTGGATCACAGTATTTATCATCCTTTTGGAGTCAACTATGCCACCATCTCGACGTCCAACGAGCTCTTAGTTCTGGCTACCATCCACAGACCAATGGCCAGACAGAGCGTACCAACCAAACGCTAGAACAATACTTACGCTGCTATGCTAATGCCACTCAAACCAATTGGCCTGCCCATCTGGACCAAGCCGAGGTGGCATACAACAAAGCTGTACATTCAGCTACCGGAATGAGTCCTTACCAGTCCAGCTCCGTGCCTTCCGCTGATGAACTCGTATTAGGATCCAGAAAACACATGCCCAGGCTACTAGGGTTCTTGCCGAGGCTCGTGAGCGCATGAGGGATCAGGCAGACAGACGACGGAGTCCCGAACCCGCTCTTTTGGTGGGGAATTGGGTTTGGCTCTCTTCTAAAAACCTACCAGTCCGTAACTTGCCCACTAAACTTGCTCCCCGTTATTTTGGGCCTTTTTTGATCACAAAACGGATCTCATCTTTGGCATTTCAGTTGCAGTTGCCGTCGTCTTGGCGGATACATCCTGTTTTTCATGTTTCTTTATTGAAACCTTACCTCCCAGATCCCTATGGTCGTTCAGGGTCTCGTCCCTCCGCTATTGATGTGGATGGCGTGCCAGAATTCGAGGTTCAGGAGATTTGTGATTCGCGGATCCAGCGGGGTGTGCTTCACTTTTTGGTGGACTGCAAGGGCTATCCTGCTTCTGATCGTACCTGGGAGCCTCGGAGGAATGTACACGCTCCCCGTCTGGTCCGCAAATTCTTTCTTCGCCATCCCTGGAAGACTGGGGCTCCTGGCCTTTCTGGGAGGGGGCATAGTGTTAGGACACCACCTTCACTTACCGTTGGGCGGTCCTTGGGGGGCTGCCTTGGTGCCAGGCGCCGCTGGGGATTGTATCCCCGCTACCGTTGGTGGGGTCTGCAGGGATATGGGGCATCTTTTCGCCGGGTCCCGACTGGCGCGCATGCGCAGTCGAGTAACGGCGCAAGGCTTGCGTTGCAGGCCTCGCTTCCGGCTTCCGCGCATGCGCAGTCGGGTGATGGCGCGAGGCTTGCGTTGCAAGCCTCGCTTTCGCACCGGGGGCAAGTTCCAGGAGGCGTTGCCTGTCTGGCCTCGCTTTCGCGAGGACTTCCTCATTAGCGGTCGGGTCGGGAGCCAGTCGCGTCCCAACGCGGCTTGGTTCCCGACCCACCGCTTCGCTCCTGAAGTTTCTGCCTGTCAGAACCTTGTCCTTACCTGCTTGCCTGTTCGTGTCCTTCCCCTTAGCCCCTGGGAAGGCCCTGTTCTGCCTCTGTTCCTGTTACAAACTTGATGGTCGTGCAGAGTATGGGCAACCCCTCTGTCCCCAAGTATCACACTGACAACACCAGAAATACTGTCTGTGTGATCTTTGAAGCCACAGCTGGAAGACCGCAAGCCTGGGCGTGGGAACAGCCGGAAGAACCCCTTGAGCGCTGCAAGGCAAGGTGCAATGTGGTTAGGATACAGGGCAAGGCAATGTATACTGAATGCAAAATACAAGAGCACGATGTACCTGTGAGGATTTGAGGGTGGTTCCGGAAAGGCCGACGGAGGCGTTGACCTTCAGACAGCTGTTGGGCCAGACAGAGGGCAAGGGTAGGTGAACACCTAGTGCAGGACCGAAATCCTAAAGTGGTACGTGATCCGTAGAGAAAATCAAGCAGTCCGTGGTCAAAAACAGGCGATCCAGGTCGAGGCAGATGAACCGTTAAGAGACAAATACAGTCCGTAGAGCAAAGCGTAGTACGGCAGCATGTAAATCAAAGTTCCAAATCAAGTGAAGGGTTAAGCACAGATCAGTCCGTTGGGCAAAGCGTAATAGTCAGCAGGCAATCCAAAGTTCCAAAACAGATGAGGGCTAAGCGTAACAGTCCGTGAAGCAAACCGTGGTCAGGCGATGGACACAGATCCTTAGAACGAAGAAAGAGCGTCAAGTGATCCAGACGAAAACAGCTGTGAAGCAACGTCTTCAGTTTCCGGTCTTCCTTTATCCCTTGGAAGAAAGCACGTGACCGTAGTCACGTGAGGTGTGGAAACGAAACGCTGCGGCGTTGCTAAGGGACCACGAGTCACGTGATCCGTGACGCGCCGTGACGCGCAGGTTTCCGTGAACGCCGTATGTCTCGGCGATGAAGGAGTCTCCACTTCGTTTGCCAGCGATGTGAAGGGCGATAAACGCCAGTCCTGCCAATCCTGCCATGCCGTGCCCTGCTGTACAGGAAGCGAGGAGGCAAAACGGTACATGTGTCAAGGCGTGTGTGTCGGGTGGCAAGAGGGGTGGAGGCCACAGACGGGATAGGGCGTGTCTTTGTTTTCATAGGTGCAGCAGGTAGCGTGGGGGGCGGCGTGACAGAATCCCCCCTCAAAGGCCCACGACCCCGTGGGCTGGCAGGGTTATCCTTATGAAACCGTGAAACCAGAAGCGGAGCCCGGACATCCCGGGAGGGAACCCACGAACGATCCTCTGGACCATAACCCAGCCAGTCCACCAGATACTGGAGGCAACCACTATGGACACGGGAACCAAGGATGGCGCTGACCTCATAGACGTCCTGGGAAGACACAGAGACAGGGGCGGGAGGAACCAGGACACGAGTATGAGCAAGGAAGGGCTTGAGGAGAGAGGTATGAAAGACCGGGTGGATCCGCCAGGCAGGAGGAATAGACAGACGGAGAGCCACAGGGTTCAAGACCCTGGCGACCTTGTAAGGGCCCACAAAGTGAGGCAACAGCTTGCGACAACTGGGGATCCGCAAATGTCTGGTCGACAGCCATACCCGATCGCCCACATGATACTCCGGTGCCTTAGCCCGCTTCCGGTCCGCCTTAGCCTTCATCACCGACTGGGCCTCACGGAGATGAACCAGAGTCTGTGCATGGACGCCAGCTAGATCGCGCACACAGGCGTCAGCTGCAGGAGTGGCAGAGGAGAAATCGGGGAGCGGTAAGGTGCGTGGATGTTGCCCATACAATGAATAGAAGGGGGAAAACCCAATGGACGAATGTCGGGAATTGTTGTAGGCGAATTCCGCGAGGTAGAGCAGATTGGACCAGGAATCTTGGTACTGAAGGGACAGGCAGCGTAGGTATTGTTCCAGGGCTTGGTTAACCCGCTCGGTCTGTCCATCGCTTTCGGGGTGATAGGCCGAGGAGAAGCGAGCATCGATACCCAGGACCTTGGTAAGAGCACGCCAGAAACAGGACGTAAACTGTGATCCACGGTCCGATATGATGACCTGTGGCAGACCAAAGAGGCAAAAGACCGACTTGAAGAACAGGCGAGCCAGGGTTGGGGCTGATGGTATGCCAGTACAGGGAATGAACCGGGCCATTTTAGTGTATGAATCGATGATAACCCATATGGTATCGTGACCTTGTCTGCGGGGAAGATCTGTGATGAGATCCATAGAGATAGTGTGCCAAGGCCTGGGGGGAATGGGCAACGGTAGGAGCAACCCTAGAGGCCGTCCTCTGCGTGTTTTGCATTGGGCACATATCGAGCAGGTGTTTACGTAGTGTTCTATGTCCTTTCTCATGGATGGCCACCAGCACCAACGTTGTAGCAATTCTAGGGTGCGTTGTTGCCCAGGGTGGCCGTTTATAGCAGCATCATGTGACCAGGCAAGCGCCTGGTTACGTACATCACATGTAGGGAGAAACAATTTGCCTTGGATAAACGGCAACCCCTCCCAGAGGGCAACGTCCCATTCGGCGAGCGTATGAGGATGTTTGGAAACCCATTGTCTGATGGCGGTGAGCATGGGTGGGGATGGTGTACACATGCATATTACATGGCCCTTCCTTAACAGTGTGTCCGGAAACAATGACAGTGATTCCCCACCAGGAGAACGGGAAAGAGCGTCAGCCTTGCCGTGGATGTGACCCGGTCTGTGCTTAGCAACAAAATCGAAGGCAGCAAAGAACAAGTGCCAGCGCACTTGTCTACTGTTTACACATTTCAGGGAGGCCAGGTCTTGTAGGTTTTTGTGATCTGTGTAAACCACCGTCTGATACCTTGCCCCCATAAGATGGTGTCGCCACGTTTGGAGGGCGTCTTTGATAGCCAATAGCTCTTTCTCGGTCACGGTGTAGTGTGTTTCGGCAGCCGAGAACTGCCGTGAGTGATAGGCTACCGGATGTAGGCTACCCGTGGTTGGGCAAGGCTGAGATAATACTGCACCTAATGCAAACGAGGAGGCATCTGCTTCCAGAACATAGGGAAGGTCAGGGTGTTGCAGGACAGGAGCAGAAACAAATCTGGACTTAAGCGCCTCGAAGGCTTCATGGTGTACGGAGGTCCAGGTGAACGGGACAAGAGGACTAGTCAGAGCGGTCAAAGGTGAAACAATAGAAGAGAAGCCGGCGATGAATCTCCGGTAAAAATTAGCGAAGCCGAGAAAGGACTGGAGCTGTTTGATGTTAACGGGAGTCGGCCACTCCGTGACAGCCCGTACCTTAGTCTGATTCATGGATAACCCTCCGGGGGAGATGTGAAAGCCTAAGAACTCCACTTCCTTTGTATGGAACAGACATTTCTCGGGTTTGGCGAACAAGGCGTTCGCCTTGAGGCGAGAGAGGACCTCCCTAACATGACCGACGTGTTCCTCCAAGGAGGATGAGTATATCAATATATCGTCCAGATATACCACCACAAACGTATCCAAGATATCAGAAAATACGTCGTTGATAAATCATTGGAACGTTGCGAGGGCATTACAAAGCCCGAAGGGCATCACGGTATATTCAAATAACCCCTGTCGGGAACAGAACGCCGTCTTCCATTCGTCTCCACGCCTCATACGGATTAGGTTGTACGCCCCCCTTAGGTCCAGCTTGGTAAATATGGATGCCTTGGTCAACCTGTCCAACAGCGTGTGGATGAGCGGGATGGGTACCTGTTTTTTACGGTGACGGAATTCAACCGCCTGTAGTCCACACAAGGGCGTAGATCGCCTTCTTTTTTCGGCACAAAAAAGATCGGGCTAGCAGCAGGGGAACAGGAGGGACGGATGTGACCTAGTTGTAAGGCCCGATGGATGTACTCTTTGAGGGCTCGTTCCTCTGACTGGGATAACGGATAGATCCTACCCCTGGGAATGGGAGCATCTGAGACCAGATCTATTGGACAATCGTATGGTCTATGTGGGGGTAGGCCTTCTGCAGTAGCTTTGTCAAAAACCATATGAAAATCGTGATAGTCAGCGGGTATGTTCGGCATGACGGCCCCCACGGTATGCAAAGGCACAGGGCCTGAGACTGTGTCATCGATGCGGGTGGAAGCCATAGCACCAAGGATGGTAGCAGGAGTGGAGACCGAATCCACTTCTGTGAGACAAAGCTGTTGGCACACCTCTGACTCAAACGTGACTTGTCCCGTTCCCCAATTTATCAAAGGGTTGTGCTGTCGCAACCAGGGTATCCCCAATATGATGCCGAACTGTGGTGTAGTGATAAGGTCAAACGACATGGTCTCTCTATGGGTACTCTGTATCATTACTTCCAGAGGAGCAGTTCGGAACTTGATTGGGCCGGAAGATAGGGAAGTGCCATCAACCACGTGTATGGGTTCTGGGTGTTCTTTTCTGACCAAGGGCAGATTGAGACGATGGGCCAAGGCAATATCGATGAAACAACCAGTGGCCCCAGAGTCAATCACAATCTGAACGATGTGTGCGATCTCCCTAGTGGGTTTCAGAAGGGCGTGGACTACCACCGGTCTGATAGGGCCGAAGGCGGGTTCAGCGGGGGTCATAGACGGGCTCTCCGGTGCCCCCTGTATCATGGGCGAGCCTTCTGAAAACCCGGGGTCTTGTTCTTGGGGCATCGGGGGCATTCCCTTACATAGTGCCCATTCAACCCGCAATAGAAACAGGCGTTCTCAGCCCTCTGACGTTCTCGATCGGATGATGTTATCGGACTTCGGATACCTCCTATTTGCATAGGTTCTGCGGTGGTAGAAGTGCTCGGGCTTGGTTGGCTAGTGAACGTTGTTTCTGCCCTCCGCTCGGACCGCCTTGCGTCAACCTGTAAGGCAAGATCCACCAGATCCGTGAACACTGAAGGAAGGGCAGGAACCACCGAGAGTGCATCCATCATGGTGTTGCATAGCCCACGATAAAACACGATAGCTTTTTTCTCCTCCGGCCAGGAGGTCTCAGCGGCAAGCTGGTTGTACCGTGTGATGTACTCTATCAGTGTTTGTTTCCCCTGTGTCAAGTCCAGGAGTTCTAGGTCCCTTGATTGGGCCTTATAGCGAGTATCGAAGACTTTGGCCATTTCTGTTATGAGAAGATCAAAATCATACAAAGCGGGATGATCGTTCTCCAACATTGGATTTGCCCAGGTGGCCGCCACCCCAGACAGATGTGACAGAAGGAATGCGGCCTTAGTGACTGAATCGGGGAAAGCCAAGGGTCTGCACATGCACAAAAAATGTAGTTTGCATTGATTAATGAAAGTACGGTACTTCCGGGGGTCCCCCTGGTAGCGTTCTGGAGCGGCAAGAGGAACGGGTGTCGGGAGTAACACTGGAGTGGGTGTTGGGGCCTGAACAGGTGCTAGTCGGTCTGGAGGGGCTGGGTCCCCGAACTCGGCGTCTGCGGGTAGTGGGTGTTGGGTGCTCTGTAAGGCGTCCAGACGGTGATGTATGGCTGCTGTGGCGGCGGCCATGTCGGTCCTGAGGGCCGCCACTGCCTGCATCAACGCGGTCACTGGATCCCCAGTGGAGGGATTCATACTCTGGATGACCAAAAAAGGCTTCACAGTCTGTTACAAACCTGATGGTCGTGCAGAGTATGGGCAACCCCTCTGTCCCCAAGTATCACACTGACAACACCAGAAATACTGTCTGTGTGATCTTTGAAGCCACAGGTGGAAGACCGCAAGCCTGGGCGTGGGAACAGCCGGAAGAACCCCTTGAGCGCTGCAAGGCAAGGTGCAATGTGGTTAGGATACAGGGCAAGGCAATGTATACTGAATGCAAAATACAAGAGCACGATGTACCTGTGAGGATTTGAGGGTGGTTCCGGAAAGGCCGACGGAGGCGTTGACCTTCAGACAGCTGTTGGGCCAGACAGAGGGCAAGGGTAGGTGAACACCTAGTGCAGGACCGAAATCCTAAAGTGGTATGTGATCCGTAGAGAAAATCAAGCAGTCCGTGGTCAAAAACAGGCGATCCAGGTCGAGGCAGATGAACCGTTAAGAGACAAATACAGTCCGTAGAGCAAAGCGTAGTTCTGCAGCATGTAAATCAAAGTTCCAAATCAAGTGAAGGGTTAAGCACAGAGCAGTCCGTTGGGCAAAGCGTAATAGTCAGCAGGCAATCCAAAGTTCCAAAACAGATGAGGGCTAAGCGTAACAGTCCGTGAAGCAAAACCGTGGTCAGGCGATGGACACAGATCCTTAGAACGAAGAAAGAGCGTCACGTGATCCAGACGAAAACAGCTGTAAAGCAACGTCTTCAGTTTCCGGTCTTCCTTTATCCCTTGGAAGAAAGCACGTGACCATAGTCACGTGAGGTGTGGAAACGAAACGCTGCGGCGTTGCTAAGGGACCACGAGTCACGTGATCCGTGACGCGCCGTGACGCGCAGGTTTCCGTGAACGCCGTATGTCTCGGCGATGAAGGAGTCTCCACTTAGTTTGCCAGCGATGTGAAGGGCGATAAACGCCAGTCCTGCCAATCCTGCCATGCCGTGCCCTGCTGTACAGGAAGCAAGGAGGCAAAACGGTACATGTGTCAAGGCGTGTGTGTCGGGTGGCAAGAGGGGTGGAGGCCACAGACGGGATAGGGCGTGTCTTTGTTTTCATAGGTGCAGCAGGTAGCGTGGGGGGCGGCGTGACAGTTCCTCCCTGCCTTGATCTGCCTTGTTCCTCCTTTCCCTGCCTCCTTTCTGCCCTGTTCCTTTTGCCAGTTCACCCCTTTGGTTCCCAGCCTGGGTCCTGTCCCCTCCTCTGTTTACCACCAAGGGGCTCTCCGTTTTCACTGCCTGATCCCATCTGCTCCCTCCTGGCCAGTACCTTCCCTGGTTGGATCATTCGTCCTTCCTGTTGCCAGCATCAGTTTTCCTCCAACCACTGCATCAGAAGCTGGACCAATTTCTACCTGCTCAAGAGGACATCTGGACGGCCTTCCCCATCAGTGCTTGCACTGTTCTGGCGCCACGTTAATCCCCGGGGAAGTGCCTTGACTGTGGCGTCAGGAGTTAGTTCCCCTTCAACCCTGTGCTCGTAGGGCGGGAGGGGAGCTGGCTTCTGGCGTTACCATTCTTCGGACCAATGTCCATTGACAACCTGGCATCTCCAGAACGCGCATCCTCTGGAAGATCAGGTACGCCACGTCCCAGAGACGCACATCTTGACAGGTAGGCAGTTGAGAACTTGTAAGTCACTCTGCAGTTTTTCCACATGGCCTGCATGTAGTGGGACATAAAGTTTGATCCCCTGTCAGAGATGACTTCCTTAGGAAAACCTACCCTGGTAAAAATACCAAGTAGGGCCTTAACAACATCCTGAGCTGTAACAGTCCTCATAAGTATAGCTTCAGGATACCTAGTAGCATGGTCTAATGCAACCAATATAAATTGATTGCCTGAAGAGGTTGGAGGGTCTAAGGGACCAACAATGTCAAATCCTACCCTCTCAAAAGGGACTCCTACCACTGGGAGAGGCACCAAAGGTGCCACATTCTTGGCTCCACTCTTGCCAGATGTCTGACAAGTGTGACAACTCCTACAGAATATATCTACATCAAACCCCAATTTAGGCCAGTAGAAATATAGAGAAATCCTTTTCTTGTTCTTCTTAAAACTTAAGTGACCAGCCAAAGGAATCTCATGGGCTAACTGTAGGAACTGGTGTCTTATCTCCCGAGGCACTACAAGTCTTCTGTAGTCCCCGGGGATAGACTCAATAGGTTCACTGTAGAAGAGGCCATCTTCCCAGTACAACCAGTGCTTGCCTGGCTCTTGCCCGTCCAGCTGGGAAGCTGCCTGTTGGCGAAGTCCTTCAAGAGTAGAACACTCTCTTTGACCTCTGCTGAAGTCTGCCCTACAGGGACCACCTTCTGCCAGTAAAGACTGCAGCTCAGGATGGTCTTTAGGATCCAGATCTCCAACAGGGGGGAGGTCTTCTTCCAGCTCTGAATCTTCAGCAGCTGATTCAACCTCTCCTGGTTGTTTCTCACACTGTGCCCCAGCTGGTGGAGTAGTCACAGGCGTGCCTTTGGACAGTCCTCTTGGGGATGTCCTGGTTTGATGCACAGGGGTGCTATCTTTCTTGTTTCCTGAGGCCTTGGGTTTGCCCTTCGTCTCCTTTTTCCTGGAAATAGAAGTTGGCATTTACTGTGGACTGGGTGTTATAGGTTCTCCTGTAAGAACCTCTTGAGAGTCATCTAAGGTGAGCCCTCTGTCCTTCTTTGTCTGTTCCTGTTTCCTTTTACTGGGAGGCCTGGGGGTGCTTGCTAAGTCATTCCCCAGCAGGACTTTCCCAGGCAACTCACTTTGTACACTAACAGGTATTCTTACAGTCATGTTGTTGCACTGGATGAGAGCTGGCAGTCTTGGCCGCAGTTGGACAGGCCCTCCAGCAAGCTTAGTGAGGCCTTTGGATGCCTTAGCAACATTCTCAGGTTTGAGAAAAGTTTCTGGCCCCAGTGTCTCTAATGGCAGGGGTCTCCTGACCATTTACAAGTACACTGTCCTTGTAGTATTCTTTTGTGTTATCTGGTATAGAATTGTAAATATCTAAATTCTGCTGTTCCCACAGACCCAGGGACACTAAAGAAACACTGGCAAAGACTCCAATGGGGTCTTCAGCCCGTAGTAGTTGAAAGTTTCCACTTGCCATATGTACTTCTCCCTCTGGGGTGAAGGCTAAGGAGGCAGTGTGGACCCCTGAAGGTTTACCCTTGCATATGGGATCCCCTTTCACATGGTCAGTTGACCCACAAGCATACCATTTTCCAAATGTTTTGACAAATGGGGGCTTCTGCTGACTTGGTTTCCCTTGTGGCTTACCCTTTTTCTGTTTGGGGCCCACTTTTGGATTGGAGGTATTAGAATTCTCTTTGCCATCTTTCTGCTCTTCCCTTCATCCATTTTCTGAGTTGCCCCGGAATCCTTGTGAGTACCCCTGTTGGCAACCCACAAGTCAGCAGCTTTTGCTAGCTTCTTGGGGTCAATCTCCTTAGAGTCAGCCAAGTGATGTCTCAGTTTAGGAGAGCAGGCATCAAAAATAGATTCCAACAAAAATAGATTTCTTATTCTTTCAAAAGTGTTAACTTCGTAACCCTTTACCCAACCATCTACGTTTTTCAAATATTCACACACCCAGGTAGCCCAAGGAGTACTATCATACTTTTTGAGGGTCCTAAACCTCTTTTGGTACTGGGAAGGGGTTTTCCAAAATGTAGCTATCAAAGCTAGCTTCACATTTTCATACTCCAATCTTTCAAGTTCCCCCACCTCCATTATGGCATCAGTTGCAAACTGGGGGAGCCTAGACAAAAGCCACGGAATCAACTGATTCCCTGTGAAACCCTGAATCCCATAGTTATATTCAACAGCACCCAACCAATCCAAAATATCAAGCTTCACCTCATACATACTCACAGCTTCCTAAGCATTCAAGGTATCTTAGGACTGGAAGACCTAGAAGACTCTGGGATAGAAACATTTTCAAGAGACAATTTCTTCATTTCAAGAGCATGTTGCATTTCCATTTCTCTGAGTTTGATTTCTTGATGTTTACTTTGAGTTTGCATTTGTAGCCTTTTGAACTCTAACTCAAGCCTCATTTTTTCCAAGTGAGACACATTCTGGACTCAGTACTGGACCTGGTAGGGTCCCTGTGGCTAAAGGTTGAGGCCTAAGAGCTTGTTGAGGTAAAGAGGGGCTCACATCCTGAGACTCCTCTAACTCTTCTGACCCTTCAATAACATTGGAGTTAGACTCTACATCGTTATCATCCACATCATGTTCCACATTTTCTGAGAGAGTAGGGGTGACAGTCCTATTTCTCAGACTTTGATGATTCAACAATCTTTCAATCAATTCATTTTTCTTTCCTTTAACAGGGAGATTCCTGTCCTTACACATTTATTTCAGTTGATCTACTGTTAGAATGATCAGGGCTTTCTGTCTAAAGTTATCCACATCTGGCATGTTACAATTGCTTTTCTAGTGGTGCTTAGCCTTGCGAAGGTTTTTAGTTGAACAAAAGTGAAGCAGAACTCTCAATGTAACAACTCTACAATTTATCCTCACCGCTTGCCACCAGTGTTAGTGTTATGCTCACCTGACTCCCACGGAGACGCTGTCCTGGTTCGCGCTGCTGTGACCTCTTCTAAGGTGATGCGCAGGGTTCGGAAGACGGACTGGACCGGGTCCCCAAATCTGGCTTGTCTGGCTCGCAGAAGTATCCTTCTGTAGGCGAAAATAGGCGATTAACTGTCTGCGGGGTTATGCAATCGGCCTCCCACATTCCCCTCTCACCCTCCTCGAAACCCTTCTGTGATTCCTCGTAGCGTCTCACCTTAGGGTCTGGAAGGACAAGCTCTCCATCCTGCTTCTGATGCAGGGGCGCGTTGGTATCCAGTTACTTCACTGGATTTTCGGATTGGTGAGAACCAAACTTGCTTGGCTTCCAGGTAAGTTTTTTTGATAAGAGGTTCCCCTTGTGTCCATGCATTAATGTACTAATGCTAGTGTCTTTTTCCGCATAGGGGCCGGGGTACGGAATGCCGGGGAACAGGCACCGACCCGAGATGAGAGGTGAAATCCTTGTAGAAATCAGGTAAGTCTTTAATGAGCGTCTTTTGGTAATGTCTTTTCATTCGCTCATTAACGCTGATGTCCCTTTTTCCCCTTAGGGGCCGGGGTCCGGAAATGCCAGGATGCGGTGCGGACCCGAAATGAAGAGGGAATGAATCAATAGGTAAGTCTTAACATGGAGATTTAGCTTTCCTTATTCCCTTCTCTCTCTCACCTTTTGTTCTGGTCTTTTTCTCCCTAGGCGCTGGGGCGTGACTGCGAATCCGGATGATCGCTGCTGAACATGGAGGCGCCCTGTAAAGGTGAGTGGAATGCGGCACTGCAGCGATCGATGCAATGAGCTTTTAAATAAAGGTTTTCCTTTTCTGTAACGCTCACCTGGTTCCCACGGAGGCGCGGCGTCGAAGGCGCAGAACTCTAAAGATGGACAGGAAGGGCCCCTCTATTCTGGCTTCCCTGGCTCGTTGGATACCCTCCTGTACGTGAAAAGGGAGTATTACCAACTGTGGAACAATGCTCAAGCCTCCCACTCCCTTCCAACCCTCCACGATACCTCCTCCACGATTCCCCGTGAAGCCTCACCTTAGGGTTTGGAAGGA
Organism: Ambystoma mexicanum; assembly: GCF_040938575.1. NCBI lineage: Eukaryota > Metazoa > Chordata > Amphibia > Caudata > Ambystomatidae > Ambystoma > Ambystoma mexicanum. Next base: position 1,149,358,530 of record NC_090932.1, read on the forward strand.
TGAGCTCTCCATCCTGCTTCTGATGCAGGGGCGCGTTGAAACCCAGTTACTTCACTGGATTGAGGATTGATGGGAGTTCAGGTAAGCTTGACTGTTCAGGTAAGGCGCTGTAAAAGTTCTGTTCAAAAGTTCAAGCTTAATAATAATGTTCGTTGTCTAATTGCAGCAAGCGCTAATGCTTATGTCTTTTTCCCCTTAGGGGCCGGGGTTCGGAGTGCCGGAGATATGGCGCAGACCCGAAGTGAAACAGTTCTGGATGAGCGCTCAGGTAATGTCTTTGCATTCGCTCATTCAATGTCTTTGGCCCTCATTACGACCCTGGCGGAATTCGGAAAACGATGGCGGAAATGCAATACCGCCATCGAATAGCGCTCGGTGCGACTATGACCCGTCACCGCAAAGTACGAAGCCATTAGCGACACCGTAGTGAACGCCAACGCTAACTGCACCAAGCACGCGCGCGCGCGCCATGCCAAACCGTAAACACCACCATGGCGCAAGGGTACGCTAATTCCGACCCTAGCGGACATGTACCTAACGCCATCAAGCATGGCGGAATGTACCATTCCGCCATGGTGAGAAGTACGGCATCGCGAATCAACCGTAAACGGCCCCACTGAGTGCCTGTACACCGCTCCCTGCCCACAAAGTACAACTCCCCGTAGGTGCAATGAAGTCACAATGCAACCATTGAAATGTACAAGTCACCCATGCATGCCAACGAACAAATGAAACACAAGAGGGGCCAATGGGAGCTGCAGGGCACAGATGGCACGAATACAGAAGCCATCCCAATGGACATGACCACAGTCCCCCACCAAGAAACGCACGCAAACACAGGCACCTGTGACCAGCAATATTCCGAAAATCACATCATTCCACCAGTCCACCTGGCTGACCGGCATCTGTTACACAAAACCCAATCCCCCGCCCCTGAGCATGACAACATTCAAACAGTCATATTGGCAGCCCCCATCCCTGACCTCACGGGCTTCGTAGGCAAACGCGCCCAGTACAGTACCACGCAACTAAACTCCGAAGCTGGAACCCAATGCAGATCTCCTCACAATACATCGCTCCCCAAATAGGAATATGCCACATCACTTGCAAAGAAGAACGCTACACGGGCCAAATCAGAATAGAAATTCAATGCACAACAAAATCACCAAGCCCATACAGCCATCAGGCCATGAACTCCAAAACACATTTCACCATTGTGGGCTGCATCCGCAAGAAATGACCAGCTACTACTTGTGTGACGCCCTGTTCCATCATGGTACACAGAGCCACATTCACGTACGAAAAGGCAACATGGAAGCGCACAGAACCGCAGGGCCGTCCCAATGGGGAGGTACTAGTCCAGCTGAAAGGCCGAAATGTTGCTCCGAGCCACTAGTACTGCGTAAGGGCATGTGGCCCATTGGCGATCGTCCCATAAGATCGTAATGCTGCTCCACTGATTAACACGAAGCAGCAGGTGTCGGGAGTAAAAGCCATCTGCAGGAGTGGCATACAGATGGCAGTGGCAAAAGGGGAGGAGATACCTGTCAACCAAAAGAAAAGAAAAAGAACAGAATGGCCATCAGAACTACATCCGAACAACTCACTTCAATGATCACACTGAATCCACAGCCATATGCATGCTAGCCCACTCCAAAGGATCATCACCACCCCAAAACCACTTGCGACTCATAACCATCTATATCGAGGTGTAAACACCATCACAAACGAGTGTACCTGTGCATGCGTCTGTGAAAACAGAATCCATCTGATGGGATTGTTAACGTGCATGGACACAAGTGTCTGAAGGCGCGTCGAGAAAGGGAGGGCTCAACAAGGCCAGATAGAGGATGGTCCCACTATGGCAGCCCTGCATCACATAGCGCAGGGGAGGCGGATAGATTCCAAGAAGCCCTGAACATGGCAAACTCTGTATCAAATCATCTGCCCATGCATCCATTCATCATTCCCTCATCCCGGTATAAAAACGCCTGAACATTTACTCACATAACATTAGAAATATCCATTGAGTCTGTGCGTTATGCAGCCTGCAAAATCCACAGTGCCCCAGCCCGTAATTCCAGTGTTGTGAAGTAACATGTATTTGGGAACGTCCGGCCTCATCGCCCACGTCGCTATTGCGCATCCCAAACTATTCATATCAATCATTGCTTCCTCGCCATGGCCCCTGTCTCAAGGACATTGAACAATAGAACGTTATATTTGCAGTCAGACCTGTGGGCATCTCCTCGCCGCGAGCTGAAAACCGAAAGCGCCGCCCTTCGAATTCCTCATTTGCAACATCACGTCGAAAAGGCATCTGTGGCCGTTTGAAATCACAAATTAATCCATCTAGTGCGGCTGTGTGTGAAAATGGCAACTGCCTTCACCCACAAATGGGACGCCCCGCCCGTCGGTGCAACTCGGTACAGTGATGCATGAGGGCCCACCGTTACTCGAGTACTACGTTCCACTGACCCTTCACAAGTCTGTTCGCGACGGCAAAGATTGTATGTGAAACAATGGGACCATAGCCGAATGTACATATCAACAAATGTTACACGGCCATCGGGTACAAATACATGATTGCAATAGCAAGATGCCATTACCGAATTGCAGCGTTGTGTGCGGGACATGCTCGGCCAAAGGGGAGAGCAGCTTGCACAGGTGGAATGAATCACCACAGGTGGAGGCCATACAGCCTGAAAACACATAAATTGCACACCCAGTCTCCTCCCACAACCACACCCACTCCGAAATGCTACCGGCAGGACTCGCGATGTTGGCCCTGGGGGACCTGATAGCACTGCAAGTACTCCAACTCCAAGAAGAAGACGAACACCAACTACAACCGGCCGCACGGAGGAGACGCAGGAGGAGGAGGAGGGCAAGGCAGGGCCAGCAAGGGCCGCCAGCACAGCCACTACCACCACGCAGGCAGGCCGCAATCCAACGCCTCCGAGCACATCCGTTCAACCTCACTGATGAGCAGATCCACACCCTCTACCGTTTGGACCGGGACACCATAGCCGCCATTGTGGACATGACACAGGCTGACCTTGTCAGCATGATAGATAGCCCAACCGCCATCCCACCCCTACTGAAGGTGGTGTCTGTACTCCACTTCCTGGCCACAGGCACCTACCAGCACACAGTCGGACAGTTGCATGGCATTTCTCAGCCACTGTTCTCACGGACACTATTGCAAGTGCTTGATGCCCTCCTGCAGCACGCAGACGACTACATCTCCCTACCACGCTCGGAGCAGGAAATTACAAACACGAAAGTGGGATTCCATGCACTTGGCGGCATACCGGGTTGCATTGGTGCCATCGACTGCACCCATGTTGAATTGGTCGTCCCACATGCCATGGAGGCCCAGTACCGCAACCGAAAACAATTTCATTCCCTGAATGTACAAATGGTGTGTGACTCCAACAGGATCATTACACATTGTTGTGCCCGATTCCCTGGATCAACCCATGATTCTATGGTCTTGAGGAACTCTACAATACCACGCTACATGGAGCGACACGCAGGGAACAGATCCTGGCTACTCGGTGAGTCTCATTACATGCATGATAATGTGGGGTATGTGATTCGGCAATGACCTGGCAGGAAGGGGGGGGGGGGTGGTGTGCGTACGTAGCAATCGCATTCCACATAATCCGTTTATCGTCCACATACAGGTGATGCTGGATATCCACTGAAGAGATGGCTCCTCACACCAGTCCGGAACCCACGGGACCAGCATGAGGAGGACTACAACCATGCCCACTCACGTACCCGTGTAGCCATTGAACAGGCATTCGGCCTACTGAAGACTCGTTTCCGCTGCCTCAGAAGGTCTGGCGGGGCACTCCTGTACCGCCATGAGAAGGTTGCAAAGATGGTGATGGCATGTGTCATGCTCCACAACATGTGCGTACGTAGAAATGTGCCCATGCCCCCTGACGCAGAACTGCAAGCACCTGATGATGGTCATGATGAGGGTGGGGATGTGGCAGCACCTCAAGGAGTCTGCGAGGCACCGGAGGGCCGTGACATTCGTCAGCATCTCATTGATGCATGCTTCTAGCACTCACGCCTGGTGGCTGATACATGGACACGGTACTCGTGGCACTGTGTGTGTCTGGTACATGCACAATATGGGCTGTACGCCTATGATGGCCTAGTACACAATGATCATTGTCCACACATCACATTGGTTGATCGTGCACTGTTTATGGCATATGTGATATCATATTGAACACCCTATCGACCCGCCACCCAAGTGAGCCCAACACACCCCCTCCACCCTCCTACCTCCCCCCCGAACACCAGTGTCCAAAGATGCTCATTGTCAGTGGGCTGTCGCTATTGCAAGCCCCCTCTGTGGGTATCAGGGGCACCCCTGCCTGTGGAGCGCAGGTTCCTCCCAGATCTACGTTGGGGGCTGCCCTGGACGGAACTTGCAACGGATGATGTCTCTGCCTGCTCACGTCCACGCATGTCCCTAAGGGTTTGTGAGAGCTCAGTGAGCACACGGCGCACTGCGGCAAGTTCGGCACATACGTCTGTGGACGTCGCATGCAGTTCCCCCCTCAGGCTCTCGGTGCTTCTCTCCATTTGGACTCTCAGGCTCTCGGTGCCACTCTCCATTTGGACTCTCAGGCTCTCGGTGCTAGTCTCCATTTGGACTCTCAGGCTCTCGGTGCTACTCTCCATTTGTGCCCTTAGTGTCTCTGTACTTCTCACCATTTCTGCCCTAAGTGTCTCAGTTGATGTTTCTATGTCTGCCTTAGTGCCCCCACATTCATCGGCATGGTCCTTGAGGAGCGTGGCCAGTTGCTGCTGTTGCACGATTAACTGGTCGAGGGACTGTTGCCTCTGCTGGGCCATGGCCATTTGCGGGGGTGTCACAGAGGGGCTGTTGACCTCATGTTGCCTTGCCACAGGGCTTGTGGGGGATGGCCAGTCGTCGTCTTGTGGGTGCCCCTGCGTGGTATCCTCATGTTGTACGGGATGGGACAGACAGGGGGATTGGGACAGGTCATGGATGGATCTGACTTCAACATCCCCGTCTTCTGTGTCGGAGCATGCTGCCATCAATGGGGTGTCACCTATGGTGCTGCTGCCACCAGAGGCAGTGCCTTCTGTGGCATCCGTTGGGGGGACCTGTGGTGGTGGTGTTGTGGGCATGCTGGCTGCTGGGGTGCCTGTTGATGTTCCCTCCTCTGTGCTGCCACCTGATTTGTGCTGCTGCCGTGTCTTGATGCGTGCAGCTGAGGTGGAGGGTCTTTGGCCGTTGGTCTTGGCCCTCTTTGCAGGTGTGCTGGTAGGGGTGTCCTGATGCTCGTCGTTTGGATCGGACCCTGTGGTGGAGTAAAGGAGGGCGAGGGTTATTAATGGGTCTGTGGGTATTGGAATGGCATTGTATCACATGCATTGGGGTGGTACCTGAGGGTGATTTGGGTCGGGGCCTTGGAGGTGCTTTCATTTGTGTGTGGAGTGAGGGTGCAGTTGTTTGGCAGCCTGCAGTTAGGGTGTGCCTGCTGCACGTGTAGTGGGTGTTTTAGGGGTTTTTAATTATTTATGTATTTATTGTGAGTTTTAAAGTGCGCTATCAGGCCGATGTGTGTGGACGTTCTCCTGGACATGTGTTTCTGTTGCACTATGTGGACACATGGTACTTCACATGATTGGACATTGTGGATTTAGCATTGTTTTATTTGGCCCACCTACCTGAATCTTCGGATGTCTGCACTCCTTTCTCCATCCCTCCGACTCCCTCTATGCTCTCCATTCCGATGGTGGAGGCACAGATTTCTTCCCAGGGGGTCAACTTGATGGGTGATTCAGGACCTCCCCCGGTGGCTGTGGCAATGTTGCGGTTGGCAGAGAGTATGCTGCGGACGCGTATCCGCAGGTCGTCCCATCGCTTTCGGCATTGCTGTGGGGTGCGGGGTGCGGTCCCCACCGCACTTACCCGCTGTGCCACCAGAGCCCATATGGCCTTCTTGTTTGCAAGTGCCGTCCTGGTCATTTGTGTGCAGAAGACGACGGCAGCATTCTCCTGGAGGGTCTCTGTTAGCACGGTGAGTTCCTCACGGGAGAAGTGGACCTGCCGCTTGCGGTCGCACGCTTTCTTCGCTACTTTTCCCATTTTTCTTGGTTTCGCTAGGGTGGATGACGGGTTGGGGTGTGTCTCAGGGTAGTGTTTTTAGTGGTTGCGTGGTTTTAGTGGTTTTATAGGTGTACGGCGGGATGTTTCCCGTTCCGGGCCCATGTTTTTACTTCCGTTTCCGTATATTTACGGTCACCGTACTTTCCGGTAGGCGCACACTGCGGTGTCCGCTGTGATGGGTGGCGGTATTGCACCTAGGGCGCCGTACGGCGGCGGTGTGGGCCGTTTTGGGGTCATTTCCGCCATCGCGGACTTTGCACTTCCGCCATGCCGTGGTGCTCGTGCCCGATGGGTCGGAATGGGCCGCACTTTGCTCCTTCGTGCAATGGCGGAAACGCTATTTACGCTGTGGCGGTCCGGTCAGTCACTTTCCGCCAGGGTCGTAATGAGGGCCTTTGTCTTTTTTCCCCATAGGGGCCGGGGTCCGGAGATGCCAGGAAGCGGCAGGACCCGAAATGCAGTGGGAATAATCCAACAGGTAAGACTTAAAAGGAAACTGAGCTTTCCTTATTCCTTTTCTCCCTCTCACCTTTGTTCTTGTCTTTTTTATTCTAGGCGCCAGGGCGTAGCTGAATCCGGAAGATCGCTGCTGAAGATGGAAGCGCCTTGCAAAGGTGAGTAAAATGCAGCGCTGCAGCGATCGAAACGAAATGCCTTTAAAATGATGTCTTCCTTTTCAGGGCCGTTGGAGAAATGACTCCGGGATGCAGATTTAGCAGGTAAGGGCTTTTCTTCTCCTATTCTCTTCCTTTCTCCCCTTGCAGGTGTTAGAGGGTGCTGGCAGGCGTGCCTGAAGTCAGGATGCAGGAGCTGACACGGTGAGCGTCCAGCTGCTAGGTGCAGAACAACGCGAAGCATGTGTGGCTGTTCAGGTGGGGTTTAAATAGCCTTGGAAGAAGTTCCTGGTATGTATCCTTCCACCAATCAGGTATGTATCCTTCCCCGACCACACCCGGGTGGTGAAGTAGTCCTACAGGTTAAATAGTCCCATTCAGGCCTCAAGAGGGCCTGGATGAAGCAGCAAGGTCTGCATCAGGTAAGTGTGCACCCAAGCACTTAAACAGATATCCAGTTCTATGAGCCTGGCGCCTAAGGCGCCAGGACTCGGGTCCGCTATGAGCCTGGCACCTCAGGCGCCAGGACTGAGTCCAAAGGGCCCCGACTTGGGCCCGCTGAGACTTCCCTGGGGAAAATGATGTCTGCCTCTGGGGTTGCTGGGCCCGGCCTGGCTCCTTAGAGGTAGGCATCATGACAGTACCCCCCCTCAAGGCCCCTCCCAAGGTCTTTTCCTCCGGGAGTTTTGGTTTGTGCGGGAATCTTCGATGGAATCTTTGAATTAATCGTGGTGCGTGAACATAGTTACTGGGTTCCCAACATCTTTCCTGAGGTCCATATCCTTTCCAATCAACAAGATAGAAGAGTTTCGACTTAACTATCTTGGAATCTAAAATGTCTTTCACTTCGAATTCTAATTCTCCATCAATTTGGACAGGGCCTGGGGGCTCAGACAGTCTGGTTCCAGGTTGTACTGGTTTTAGAAGAGATGCGTGAAAAACGGGATGAATCCGCATGTTGGATGGTAAATCGAGTTTAAAGGCCACTGGGTTGATAATAGCTTTGATGGGGTAAGGCCCAATGAATCTGGGATTAAAAGTTTGCTGACCCTTGAGGGGTAGATGTTTAGTTGCTAGCCATACCTGATCTCCTACTTGGTAAGGAGGAGTTTTACTTCGGTGCAAATCAGCGTTTTCTTTATACTTTTTCTTGGCTTGCTGTAAGTGGGTTGTAGCTTCTTTGAAGGCTTGGGTTATTTTGGAATGTAGGTGATTTACTGCAGGCATCTCCAGGCTCAGAGGTGGATCTAGGTCAGAGGTCCGAGGATGGTGACCATACAGGGTATAAAAAGGAGTCTGTCCGGTTCCAGAATGCACTGAATTGTTGTATGCATATTCTGCAATCCAAAGGATGTCCTTCCAATTCAACTCGGATTGGTGTAACATGCACCGCAGATATTGCTCGAGAGTCTGATTGGTTCTCTCGGTTTGTCCGTCGGTCTGGTGGTGGTGGCTGGTGGATAACCGCACGTCTATTTGTGCTAGTTGGCAACATTTCTTCCAAAAGTGGGAGATAAATTGACTTCCACGGTCTGAGACTAATATGGAAGGGAAACCATGTAACCGCACTATATTTTCCATAAATTCCTTGGCCAAGGTGGAAGCTGACGGCAATCCTTTTAAAGGGATAAAATGGGCCATTTTGGAGAATAGATCCACTATTACGAGAATCGTGTTGTAACCACCACAAGGAGGCAGGTCAGTTATAAAGTCCATTGACAAGGTGTGCCAAGGTGCTGGTGGAATGTCCAAAGGTTGAAGTAGGCCGGCTGGCCTTTTCTTTTGACTCTTATTTTGGGCACAGATTCCGCAAGACAACACAAATGACTTTATGTCTTTTCTCCAAGAAGGCCACCAGAAGTGGCGTTTGATCTTTTCTTCTGTTTTCGCGATACCGGGGTGTCCTTCCATTAATGATTCATGATGACGGGTAATGACAAGTTCCTGCAATTCTTTACTTGGCAGAAATAACCGCTCTTGGAAGTAGGGTAAATCATCCTTAACGGTGTAGTGAGGACACTTTTGACTCCATTCCAGTAAGGCAGAAGAGTCAAAAAGCTGTTTTACTTGGGCTTGGATGTCATCAATGGTTTGCAATGAAGTCAAGCCCAGAATTCTTTGTTCCGGTATGATTGGCACAGGTTCTAAACTCGAATTGGGTTATTCCATGCCTATCCGGGATAAGGCATCTGCCTTACCATTCTTGCAGCCAGGGCGATAGGTAATTACAAAATCAAATTCCGCAAAGAATAAAGCCCATCGGAGTTGTCGCGAAGATTGAGCTTTGGCCGTCTTTAAATACTGCAAATTTCTGTGGTCCGTAATTACGGTGATGGTGTGTCTTGCACCGAGAAGATAGTGACGCCAAGCCTTGAAAGCTGATTTAATAGCCAGTAGTTCTTTGTCGGTAATTGCGTAATTGAGTTCAGGTGGAGAGAATTTTCTGGACCAAAAGGCTACAGGGTGTAGTTGGTTAGTTTCTGGGTCTCTTTGCGACAGGACAGCTCCCATGGCCGAACTGGATGCATCGGTTTCCACGATGTAAGGGAGATCTGGGCGCGGGTGCTTCAATACAGGTGCAGAGGTGAATTTGGTTTTCAGGTCCTGAAAGGCTTGTTCAGCCTCAAGAGTCCATTCAAAGCGTTTGTTTTTCTTTAGGAGAGCACTGATGGGTTGAACAGTTCGAGAAAATTCCGGGATGAACCTTCGATAGAAATTGGCAAAGCCAAGCATGCTTTGCACTCCCTTCACAGAGCTAGGAGATGGCCATTTGAGAATGGCGTCCACTTTCCGCAAGTCCATTCGGATTCCTTGAGGTGTCAGGATGAATCCGAGAAACTCCACTTCTGTGGTATGAAAAACGCATTTTCCGAGCTTGGCAAATAATTTGTGCTGGCGCAATTTCTCAAGAACTGCCCTAACATGGTTTCTGTGATCAGATTCTGAGGAGGAATACACCAGGATGTCGTCAATATAAACGATGACACAAACATCGATAAGTTCCCGAAGAACATCATTCATGAAGTACTGAAAGGCGGCAGGTGCGTTGCACAAACCGAAGGGCATTACTTGATATTCGAAGAGCCCAAATTTGGTGCGGAATGCAGTCTTCCACTCGTCGCCCTATTTTATACGTACCAGGTGGTAAGCTCCTCGGAGATCTAGCTTGGTGTACACACGGGCATCTTTTACTTGGTCGATAAGCTCAGGTATCAGGGGCAAAGGGTAACGATTCTTAATCGTTATCTGATTTAGGGCGCGGTAGTCAATACAGGCCCTAAGGTCTCCTTCCTTTTTAGGTACGAAGAACAAAGCGGAAGAGACTGGTGACTTTGATGGGCGAATGAAACCATTGGCCAGGTATTGATCCAAATACTGGCGCAAATGCAGGTTCTCAGGTTCAGTAAGAGCATAAATCCTACTACAAGGTAGTTGTGCATTGGGTACCAAGTCGATTTGGCAATCGTAAGATCGATGGGGAGGTAAGGTGTTAGCCTGCTCTTTCTGAAAAACGTCTTGGAATTCTTGGTATTCAGATGGTAGCTGTACAGGGGTGGGAGTTACAGAGGCTAGACCCATAGCTGGATTCCTTGGGTAACAGGTTGGTTCACAATCAGGAAAAGTTATCTTCTTTGCTCGCCAGTCTATTCTCGGATTATGTGTTTCTAACCAAGGGATTCCAAGAAGTACTTGAAATTGTGGGGTCTTGATCACATCAAACACGATTGCTTCCCGATGTCCGTCCTGACCCACCAGAGTGATTTCAACTGTGGAATGCGTTACAGGCCCTGAGGCTATTTCGGTTCCATCAACTGTAGTAATTACATCTTGGGTTACTTTCGGGCGGAGAGGAAGCTTAATCCTGGAAGCCAATTCACGGTCTATGTAATTTCCAATAGCTCCACTGTCTATGTATGCTTTTATAGCATGCAACTGCTGAGGCTGTTTTGGGTTCACAAGCACCATTGGCATGACAAAATGCGAGGTCAAAGAGTTTGTTTTCAAGCTCGGCAAGCGGACCCCTACGCTTGTCGGGCTAGGTCGTTTCCCGAACCAGGTGTCAATAACTCGTTATCAGTGGCTCCAACCACCTTCTTGGGTGGTTTAACTGGACAACTTTGATTAAAGTGACCGGAAGTTCCGCAATACAGACAAAGTTGCACTTGTCGCCTTCTCTCTCGTTCCTTCTGCGTTAATGGTCCTTTAACACTGCCAATTTGCATAGGTTCGGAAACGTCAGTACTCTTGGAGTTAACGTGGGTCTTGATAGGTACTCTGGTTTCATACTTGAGCCGATCTGCTTTTCTTTTTTGAAGTCTGTGATCAAGTTGAACCACTAAGTCTATGTAGTCTGCGCAGGCCTGGGGTGGATTTACTATCTGAGCTATAACATCTTTAAGCTCTCCGCGCAGGCCTCGATGAAACAATGTGATCCTTTTGTTTTCAGGCCATCCGGTTTCCACAACTAGTCTATTAAAGGTGGCAATATAGGACAAAAGATCCTGATTACCTTGTCGTAAGGATAGCAGTTCGTTGCCAAGGGCCTGTCCCTGCGATTGTCGAGTGAACAATCTTTCCATGCTGGCCTGGAAGCCCTGGAAATCCCGGAGAATGGGATCATCCTGATTTACCAATGGAATAGACCAATCGGCAGCACAGCCACTGAGGTAAGATAGTACAAAGGCTACTTTGGTCTGGTCGTTGGGGAAGGCCCCGGGCCTGCATAAAAAGTGTAAACGGCATTGGTTCATAAAAACGGCATATTTCTTGGGATCCCCCGCAAAATGTTCCGGCGGGGCCAAAGGCATGTGTCCAGGTAGATTGATTTGTACCGGGTTATTCGAACCCATTGGTAGAAATATCTCCGGAAACAGGTAAAGGAGTGTGCTCTGCCTGGCCCTGCAATAACCTTTTGGCCAGATCATCAGTTCTTTCCTTGGATAGGATTAGTTCCCTTCTGAGAGCATTAGTCTCCTGGCGGGCTGAGTGCACTTCTGCCCGTAATTCCCCTAAAAGATGGGCCAGCTGATCTGTCTCGGAACACTCCATAGCGCCCAGGTGGGAAATTGTGGTAAGTCTTCGCGTTCTGTAACGCTCACCTGGTTCCCAAGGAGGCGCGGCGTCGGAGGCGCAGAACTCTGAAGATGGACAGGAAGGGGCCCCTCTATTCTGGCTTCCCTGGCTCGTTGGATACCCTCCTGTACGTGAAAAGGGAGTATTACCAACTGTGGAACAATGCTCAAGCCTCCCACTCCCTTCCAACCCTCCACGATACCTCCTCCACGATTCCCCGTGAAGCCTCACCTTAGGGTTTGGAAGGATGAGCTCTCCATCCTGCTTCTGATGCAGGGGCGCGTTGAAACCCAGTTACTTCACTGGATTGAGGATTGATGGGAGTTCAGGTAAGCTTGACTGTTCAGGTAAGGCGCTGTAAAAGTTCTGTTCAAAAGTTCAAGCTTAATAATAATCTTCGTTGTCTAATTGCAGCAAGCGCTAATGCTTATGTCTTTTTCCCCTTAGGGGCCGGGGTTCGGAGTGCCGGAGATATGGCGCCGACCCGAAGTGAAACAGTTCTGGATGAGCGCTCAGGTAATGTCTTTGCATTCGCTCATTCAATGTCTTTGTCTTTTTTCCCCATAGGGGCCGGGGTCCGGAGATGCCAGGAAGCGGCAGGACCCGAAATGCAGTGGAAATAATCCAACAGGTAAGACTTAAAAGGAAACTGAGCTTTCCTTATTCCTTTTCTCCCTCTCACCTTTGTTCTTGTCTTTTTTCCTCTAGGCGCCGGGGCGTAGCTGAATCCGGAAGATCGCTGCTGAAGATGGAAGCGCCTTGCAAAGGTGAGTAAAATGCAGCGCTGCAGCGATCGAAACGAAATGCCTTTAAAATGATGTCTTCCTTTTCAGGGCCGTTGGAGAAATGACTCCGGGATGCAGATTTAGCAGGTAAGGGCTTTTCTTCTCCTATTCTCTTCCTTTCTCCCCTTGCAGGTGTTCCAGGGTGCTGGCAGGCGTGGCTGAAGTCAGGATGCAGGAGCTGACACGGTGAGCGTCCAGCTGCTACGTGCAGAACAACGCGAAGCATGTGTGGCTGTTCGGGTGGGGTTTAAATAGCCTTGGAAGAAGTTCCTGGTATGTATCCTTCCACCAATCAGGTATGTATCCTTCCCCGACCACACCCGGGTGGTGAAGTAGTCCTACAGGTTAAATAGTCCCATTCAGGCCTCAAGAGGGCCTGGATGAAGCAGCAAGGTCTGCATCAGGTAAGTGTGCACCCAAGCACTTAAACAGATATCCAGTTCTATGAGCCTGGTGCCTAAGGCGCCAGGACTGGGGTCCGCTATGAGCCTGGCGCCTAAGGCGCCAGGACTGAGTCCAAAGGGCCCCGACTTGGGCCCGCTGAGACTTCCCTGGGGAAAATGATGTCTGCCTCTGGGGTTGCTGGGCCCAGCCTGGCTCCTTAGAGGTAGGCATCATGACATTTTCAGAATTGTCGGCGAGATGTCTCCGGGATGCGGATTTAGCAGGTAAGGACTTTTCCTTCTTCTGTTCTCTTCTTCTCTTCCTTTGCAGGTGATCCAGGATGCTGGCAGGCGTGGCAGAAGTCAGGATGCAGGAGCAGACAAGGTGAGCGTCCAGCTGCTAGATGCAGAACAACGCGAAGCATGTGTGGCTGTTCGGGTGGGGTTTAAATAGCCTTGGTATGTATCCTTCCTCCAATTGGGTATGTATCCTTCCCCGACCACGCCCGGATGGTAAATTAGTCCCACAGGTAAAGTAGTTCCTTTCAGGCCTCAAGGAGGCTGGGATCCTGCAGCATGGTCTGCATGAGGTAAGTGCACCCAAGCACTCCCATAATGAGCCTGGCGCCTATGGCCTATGGCGCCAGGACTGATGTCTTTTATGAGCCTGGCGCCATAGGCGCCAGGACACTGCCAAAGGGCCCCTATATGGGGTTGCTGGGTCCTTCCTTGGGGACTGGATGTCCGCTTTCGGGGACGCAGGGCTTGAACCGGCTCCCCGGGAGCGGGCATCATGACAACACTCTCCCCCAAGGCCCCTCCCAAGGTTGTTCCCTCCGGGGGTTTTGGTTTGTCTGGGAAGAGTCGGTGGAATTTCCTGACTAATCGAGGTGCATGCACATGGTCGCTGGGTTCCCACGACCTCTCCTGAGGTCCGTACCCCTTCCAATCAATTAGGTAGAACAGTTTTGACCTAAACATTTTTGAGTCTAAAATGTTCTTCACTTCGAATTCGGGCTCCCCATCTATTAGAATAGGTTCTGGAGGTTTGAGTAGTCGGGTTCCGGGTACCACTGGTTTCAGAAGTGACACATGAAAAACAGGGTGAATTTGCATACTAGCTGGTAAATCAAGTTTAACAGCCACTGGGTTAATTATTGCCGTAATAGAATAAGGTCCCAGATATTTTGGGTTAAAGGTTCGAGGCCCTTTGAGTGGTAAATGTCTGGTAGCTAACCACACTTGATCCCCAATTTGATACGGAGGTGCTTCACTCCGATGTAGATCAGCATTCTCCTTGTATTTTCTCTTGGCTTGTTGTAAATGCGTAGTTGCCTCTTTGAAGGCTTGGGTAATTGTAGAATGCAGATGTTCTACTGCAGGCATTCCGAGGTTCTGAGGTGAGTCAAGGTTTGAGGTTCGAGAGTGATGCCCAAACAAAGTATAAAAAGGACTATGGCCAGTTCCAGAATGTACCGAATTATTATATGCGTATTCGGCTATTCAAAGAATGTCTTTCCAGTTGCTTTCAGATTGCTGTAACATACACCGTAAGTACTGCTCAAGGGTCTGATTTGTCCTCTCGGTCTGACCATCGGTCTGAGGGTGGTGACTGGTCGATAATCTTATGTCGATCTGTGCCATTTGACAACATTTGCGCCAGAAGTGGGAAATTAATTGGCTTCCCCGGTCAGAGATTAGTATAGATGGGAATCCATGTAGCCGAACAATATTTTCGAGGAATTCTTTGGCTAGGACAGAAGCTGAAGGTAAACCTTTCAAAGGAATAAAGTGGGCCATTTTGGAAAACAAATCCACAATTACCAGAATAGTATTGTACCCCGAACAAGGAGGCAGGTCCGTAATAAAATCCATTGATAGGGTGTGCCAGGGTGCTGGCGGTATGTCTAGAGGTTGAAGGAGAACGGCTGGTCTTTTCTTTTGACTTTTATTTTGGGCGCAAACACCACAGGACATCACAAAAGATTTAACATCTTTTCGCCAAGAGGGCCACCAAAATTGTCGTTTCACCTTTTCCTCTGTCTTGGCAATACCGGGGTGTCCCTCTATTAATGTATCATGATAACCGGAAATAACTAGTTCGTGTAATTCCTTATGTGGCAGGAATAAGCGTCCTTGGAAATAAGGTAAACCATTATCTATGGTAAAGTCTGATCCCTTTTGTATCCATTCCTGCAAGGTTGTAGGGTCCAGGAGTTGTTTCACTCTGGCTTGATTGTCTTCAAGCGTCTGTAACGAAGTCATGCCTAGAATCCTCTGTTCGGGAATTATTGGTACTGGTTCTGAGTTTGTATCAGATTCTCCCATTCCAATTCGGGATAAGACGTCTGCTTTGCCATTCTTGCAGCCAAGTCGATAGGTAATCACGAAATCAAATTCAGCGAAAAACAAAGCCCATCGGGGCTGCCGTGATGACTGAGCCTTGGCGGTTTTCAAATACTGTAAATTCCGGTGATCAGTGATCACTGTGATGGTATGTCGAGCGCCAAGCAGATAATGCCGCCAGGCTTTAAAAGCGGACTTAATGGCTAACAGTTCTTTGTCCGTGATTGCATAATTAACCTCGGGTGCCGAGAATTTTCTGGACCAAAATGCTACGGGATGCAGTTGGTTGGTTTCGGGATCTCTTTGGGACAGGACAGCTCCCATGGCTAGGCTGGATGCGTCAGTCTCGACGACATAAGGGAGATATGGACGCGGGTGTTTCAATATAGGTGCGGAGGTAAACTTAGCTTTTAAATCCTGAAAGGCCTGCTCGGCTTCTTCAGACCATTCAAAACGTTTATTTTTCCTCAAGAGTGCAGTAATGGGTTGTACAACGCGTGAAAATTCCAGGATAAACCTGCGATAGAAATTGGCAAAGCCGAGCATGCTTTGAACCCCTTTTACAGAGCTAGGTGATGGCCATTTGAGGATGGCATCCACTTTTCTTGAGTCCATTCGGACTCCTTTGGGTGTCAGGATGAAACCTAGAAACTCGACTTCTGTGGTATGGAAAACACATTTCTCCAATTTAGCAAATAGTTTGTGTTGGCGCAGTTTTTCAAGTACTACCCTGACGTGTTTTCTGTGATCAGATTCCGAAGAGGAGTACACCAGAATGTCATCGATATATACGACAACACAAACATCGATGAGTTCCCGAAGGACATCATTCATGAAGTATTGGAAGGCAGCCGGCGCGTTACACAATCCGAAAGGCATCACCTGGTACTCGAATAATCCGTATCTAGTACGGAAGGCAGTTTTCCATTCGTCGCCTTCTTTAACTCATACCAGATGATAAGCCCCCCGGAGATCTAACTTGGTGTATATGCAAGCGTCCTTCACCTGGTCAAGGAGTTCAGGGATCAGAGGCAGGGGATAACGGTTTTTAACTGTTATCTGGTTCAATGCGCGGTAATCGATACAAGTTCTAAGGTCGCCTTCTTTTTTGGGCACGAAGAACAAAGCCGAGGATGCCGGGGACTTTGACGGGCGAATAAAACCATTAGCTAGGTATTGATCCAAATATTGTCTCGAATGCAGATTCTCAGGTTCGGTAAGGGCATAAATCCTGCTACAAGGGGGTTGTGCACCGGGCACCAGATCGATTTGGCAATCGTACGATCTGTGAGGAGGTAACGTGTTGGCCTGTTCCTTTTGGAAGACGTCCTGAAAGTCTTGGTATTCCGGAGGTAGTTGCATGGAGGCAGAGGTTACAGATACTAGATTAATCTTCAGGTTTTCTGGGTAGCAGGTTTGTGTACAACCCGGGAAGGTTATTCTCTTAGCTCGCCAATCAATTTGAGGATTATGTGTCTCTAACCAAGGGATTTCAAGAATAACCTGAAACTGTGGAGCCTTGATTACATCAAACACAACACCCTCCCGATGGCCGTCAGGACCAATAAGAGTCACCTCAGTAGTGGAATGTGTTACCGGTCCAGAGGCAATTTCAGTTCCATCGACTGTGGTGATGACATCTTTGCTGGTTTTAGGACGGAGAGGGAGGTTAATCCTAGAGACCAATTCACGATCCACATAGTTTCCAATAGCCCCACTATCGATGTATGCCTTTATTGCATGCAACCGCTTAGGCTGTTCTGGATCTACGAGAACCATTGGCACAATGAAATGCGAGGTCTGAGAGTTAGTTTTCAAGCTCGGCAAGCGGACCCCTACAGTTGTCGGGCGGAGTCGTTTCCTGCAACAGAGTCTTCATCGTTTTTATCAGCGGCTCCTACCGCCTTTCGGGGCGGTTTTGCCGGGCAATCTCATAGAAAGTGTCCAGAATTTCCACAATAAAGACATAATTTTAACTGCCGCCTCCTTTCACGTTCCTTTTGAGTTAAGGGCCCTTTAACCCCTCCAATTTGCATAGGCTCAGAGACATCAACTCTCTTGGGATTAGCATGGGTCTTGGCCAACACCCGGGTCTCAAACCTGGACCGATCTGCTTTTCTGTTTTGAAGTCTGTGATCCAATTGGACCACTAAGTCTATATACTCTGTGCATTCTTGGGGCGGATTTACAACTTGGGCCAAGACATCTTTAAGTTCTCCGCGTAGGCCTCGATAAAACAATGTGACTCTTTTATCCTCTGGCCATCCCGTTTCCACAATTAGTCTATTAAATGTTGCAATATAGGATAGGAGGTCCTGATTGCCCTGTCGCAGGGATAGAAGTTCGTCATCCAGAGCCTGCCCCTGAGAGTGTCGAGCAAATAACCTTTCCATGCTTGCTTGAAACCTTTGAAAATCACGGAGAATCGGGTCATCTTGAGTAACCAGTGGAACTGACCAATCGGCAGCACAGCCGCTGAGATATGACAATACAAAGGCTACCTTGGTCTGATCATTAGGGAAGGCCGCAGGTCTGCATAGGAAGTGCAAACGACACTGATTCATGAATACGGTGAATCGTTTGGGGTCCCCAGCAAAGCGTTCGGGTGGGGCCAGCGGCATGTTTCCAAGTAGATTAATCTGCACAGGGTTACTGGAAACCACAGGAGCGGGGTTCCCTCCAGAACCGGGTAGAGGAGTTTGCCCAGCTTAACCTTGCAAAAGCTGTCTGGCCAGGTCATCAGTTCTTTCCTTTGATATTATTAATTCCCTCCTGAGGGCATTAGTCTCTTGACGAGCGGCATGTACTTCGGCCCGTAATTCCCCCAATAATTGGGCCAACTGATCAGTCTCAGAACTTTCCATAGCGCCTGGGTGGGAGTTTGTAGGAAGGCTTCGCGTTCTGTTACGCTCATCTGACTCCCACGGAGACGCCAACCTGGTTCGTGCTGCTGTGACCCCTTCTAAGGTGATGCGCAGGGTTCAGAAGACGGACTGGACCGGGCCCCCAAATCTGGCTTGTCTGGCTCGCAGAAGTATCCTTCTGTATGCGAAAATAGGGGATTAACTGTCTGCGGGGTAATGCAATCGGCCTCCCACTTTCCCCTCTCACCCTCCTCGAAACCCTTCTGTGATTCCTCGTAGCGTCTCACCTTAGGGTCTGGAAGGACGAGCTCTCCATCCTGCTTCTGATGCAGGGGCGCTTTGGTATCCAGTTACTTCACTGGATTTTCGGATTGGTGAGAACCAAACTTGCTTGGCTTCCAGGTAAGTTTTTTTGATAAGAGATTCCCCTTGTGTCCAAGCATTAATGTACTAATGCTAGTGTCTTTTTCCCCATAGGGGCCGGGGTACGGAATGTCGGGGAACAGTACCGACCCGAGATGAGAGGTGAAATCCTTGTAGAAATCAGGTAAGTCTTTAATGAGCGTCTTTTGGTAATGTCTTTTCATTCGCTCATTAACGCTGATGTCTCTTTTTCCCCTTAGGGGCCGGGGTCCGGAAATGCCAGGATGCGGCGCGGACCCGAAATGAAGAGGGAATGAATCAATAGGTAAGTCTTAACATGGAGATTTAGCTTTCCTTATTCCCTTCTCTCTCTCACCTTTTGTTCTGGTCTTTTTCTCCCTAGGCGCTGGGGTGTGACTGCAAATCCAGATGATCGCTGCTGAACATGGAGGCGCCCTGTAAAGGTGAGTGGAATGCGGCGCTGCAGCGATCGACGCGATGAGCTTTTAAATAAAAGTTTTCCTTTTCAGAATTGTCGGCGAGATGTCTCCGGGATGTGGATCTCTTCCTTTGCAGGTGATCCAGGATGCTGGCAGGCGTGGCGGAAGTCAGGATGCAGGAGCAGACACGGTGAGCGTCCAGCTGCTAGATGCAGAACAACGCAAAGCACGTATGGCTGTTCGGGTGGGGTTTAAATAGCCTTGGAAGAAGTTCCAGGTATGTATCCTTCCTCCAATTAGGTATGTATCCTTCCCCAACCACGCCCGGATGGTAAATTAGTCCCACAGGTAAGTAGTTCCTTTCAGGCCTCAAGGAGGCCGGGATCCTGCAGCATGGTCTGCATCAGGTAAGTGCACCCAAGCACTCCCATAATGAGCCTGGCGCCTATCGCGCCAGGACTGATGTCTTTTATGAGCCTGGCGCCATAGGCGCCAGGACACTGTCCAAAGGGCCCCTATATCGGGTTGCTGGGTCCTTCCTTGGGGACTGGATGTCCACTTTCGGGGACGCAGGGCTTGAACCGGCTCCCCGGGAGCGGGCATCATGACAGTTAGACAAAGTTTTAATGCTGTACCCTCTGAGAACACTACAAGCAACTATTACTACAGGTGTAAGCAAAACTAACCTTTGGTATAAGTCTGTTCTACACAGTTTTGGTAGCGTGTTGAGCAGCCAGGCTTATATCAAGAGGGAATGTGAGCTGTAATGATGTTACACAGAGGTCTACAATCACAGGTGTTCAAATAAACTCTTACCCTCAAGGTTTCTTAGTTAAACACTTATTAATTTATTAACCAGTCAGTTATAAAACATTCAATAGAAGGAGGCAATTATATATAACATACAAATATACTTCAATACTGTACACTCTAGTTTCTGAATCAGATAAGACCCCTTTTGGGATGGCCCACAAACACAACCTACAATCACAGTTAACTTTAGTAACAAGGGTGCTGGGGACATGTATCTCTTACTGTGAAAATTCAGAATACTTTTCAAGATGAGTAAAAGGCAAAGGTTATTCGAAATTAAAAGGTTACAAGTATACTTTTAGACAGTGTAAATATTTAGAGTTCACCAGAAGAGTCAATTCAATTTGATAGGCTAGGCCAAAGTCAATGGGCTAAAGTCTTGGATAGGATAAAGCAGTTCTGGTGGTTAAACGGAAACGTCTCTGCACAAGTTCTTAGGAGTAGTTTGTAGCAAGAAGAATTAGATGTTGGGTGACAAGCTCATTAGGCCTGTGAGTTGCGAAACTTTCAAGCACTTTCACCGCGAGAGGTATGTACTCTCAGTCCGATTTTACTGTACCTTACAAAGGGAAAAAAAGAGGCCGCTGATTACTTCTGTTCCTGGAAGTTCCTGCAGATCTCGCTGTTCCTGGGCCTCAGTCGTGGGGACAAGAGGGAGGATGTCAGGGGACTCCTGCACTGCACTTGAACAGTCGAAAAGCTTGGCAAAACTTCAATGATGGTGGCTGTAAGTAAAGCACAGAAACTGGTGTCTCCCTCCCTGGTTCTACAGTTTCCTGCAGCAACTCTGAGGAAATTCAACCAACTCCGAAGTGAGTATCAAGGTGGCTTACTGTCGAGTTGATTGGTCCCACCAACTCAAAGGGAGAAGTCATCCTTGCAGGGGCTTCTCTGTCGATACGAAAATGGTAAGTAGGCACTGCAGCAGGGCTACCCCGGGCAAACCAACGGTCCAGGAGTTGCAGCAGGCATCCTCTTCAAGTTCTTCTTTGGTTCCTTCATTCTAGTGGTCGACTCTGCCTTCCAAGCCAAGAGACTCACCTTTTATTCAGTTCTCTTCCATTCTTTCCAACCTAGCTGTCACTCACGGTTTATAGTGATTCTTTCGAAAAAAGTTTCGAATCACAAAACACTCGAAAACAAAGTTTCGAAAACAAAACCTTTGACAAGCTATATTTAACATGCAAAAATGCTTTTCTTTCAAAACCAATCCATCGACAATAGACATGGACTGGTTTCACTTGAAATGCACTTTCACATGTTAAAAGTAGCATTTCAATGCTTTTTTTGTAACTTTAAAATGTTACATGGAGCTGTCCAGTGCTGAAATGTCAACACTGGCCAGCCCCTTATACCGTTTTAAACTTGTTGTGTATATTGGGGGGGTTCACCCCAAAACCCCCATACTCTAACTTAACCCCTAAACTAACCCAAGCCCCAACCCTAACCCTATTTTAACACTTAAACTAACCCTAACCCCAACCCCAGGGCTTTAAGTGGGCCGGGGCCTGCCAGGGCTGGGCCCCGGCAGGCTCCAAAATTTTGTTTTGAGGTGGGGCCCTGCCGGGGCCCACTAATCTCCCCTGGAAACCCCGGCCACTACACGAAAAGGCTTTTTTTTCAACAGCCTGAAGCTCTCGCTCGTGTGCGAGTGCTTCAGGCTTCAGAAAAAAACGCCTTTCAGCCATAATGGTGGCGCCGCACCGACGAGGCATCCCTTTAAGCAAGAGATGCCCGTGGGCCGGTGGCACCATTATGGAGAAAACATGAGACCGCTGGAAGCAGAGGTCTTGCTTTCTAAATACTGAAACTCCCGCGGATTCGCTGGAGTTTCAGTCTTTAGGAAAAAGGCCTCAGCTTCCAGCGGCCTCACCCTTTCAGCCTCAATGGTGACGCTCTCCCTCCCCAGCTGGCGAGGGGCAGCGCCAACATTAAGGCGGAATAGGCGAGGCACTGCCCCCTGCCAGGCAAGCCTATAGAAAATAAATGCAGAGATCAGCACCCTATGGGTGCTGATCTCTTCAAAAGGCTGCCCGGCAGGGGTGCCAGGAGCCCATTGAGCCGAGGCTCGTCAGGGGGGGGTGTGGCCGAATGAGCCAGGAGGACCACCACTGTTAGGCCACGCCCTCTTGATGAGCCCCGGCTCATTTTGTAGTGCCACTTAAGGCACTGCCCAACCCTAACCCTAAACCCTAACCCTAGCCCCAACCCTAACCCCAACTCTAATTTAACCCCTAAACTAACCCAAGCCCCAACCCAAACTCTAACCCTGGCCCCAGCCCTGCACTAATACTTACCATTCAATATGATAATCAAATTCTTTTTTAAAAAATGACTATTCGTAAAAATTATTTTTCGACAAAAAGTATTCTCAAGATTTGTATTTGAAAGTTTGTGTTTCGAAAAAATGACTGGATACCGTCACTCACCCAGTTGGGTGGCTGTCCTTGCCGGACAGTCAGCCAGCCAATCACACCAGAGTGCATTTGTGTCTCCCAGGACACTAAGCACAGGGAGGTTTGGTCACCTCCCTCACTTCCTGCCCACCCCAGACACTAGGGCGCGAGATGCGGTCTTCACTCCTGAAGCCCGCCAAAGGCGAATGAACAAAGGGACCAAACCTAGTTTGGCGCGCAGAGACAAACTCTAGAAGGACCTTTCGAAAAAGAAATGGCAAAAAAAGAAGACCGGGACCTGTTTAAACAAAGGGGGCTCAGACGCCATCTTGGAAAACATGGCTCCCGCGATTTAACACTACCAGAGCTACAAATAGTTCACAGTCGGGAAAAATCATGGTAGTTTGTTGTAAAACCACTGCCACCAAAGACTAAAGTCCTAGATCTTACAAACTGCATGTTCTCTGACAAGTGCAGCGTATACGTAGTTCGCTTTTCTAAAGGACGCTCCTGGCTGTACTACCTTGATTACAGGATGTCTTTTTGCTCACGAGCATAATAACGAATCAGGTGCTGGCCGTCACGCACACCCCTACGGGGACGGGACACAGCAACACCGGATTGGCCATCCCTAGCGTCACGCCTTTGTGGGCGTACCCAAAGCTGTTCAGTAATGGCAGATTGCCTACATTACTAAGTGATCACCCTGGCAACGCATCACAGAATTAGACCTCGCATTCTGTGCGAGCATTCCCGGGGGAAACAGAAACAAAAGCTGTTTGCAGCTACGCGCTACAGCAGTCAGAATGATTAAGTATAGTACCCACTGATACATCCACAGAGCTATCCTCTACCACCGTACTAGTGCTTGTAACCACAGACACTGGGGCCCTTTTCTCCGTGCTTCAGTACAAAATCATAATGATTTAGTAATATCCAACCGTCCGACCTAACTCATGTTTTGGCCGTGGTATAATATTTTGCTATAACGGACACAGGGGCCGGCCACCGTGGTATTCCAATCACTAGCCATAATCACCTGCACGATCAGGATCTACGTTACTTGATAGCATGCATACCCTTATGGCCGATTCTTGCACCCACCCACGGGGACTCCGCACAATCATGACAATTGCCTTTTGGACTTCTGCTTAGTATGTTCACCGCATGTATATCACACCAAAGGAACAGTGTATCATGTAATTCTAGCAACTCACAGTAACACTGAGAGGCCGAACAATATTTGGCTTACACGCTGTGCAGTCTTGTAAACCCGGAACGCGATGGGGTTTCTTCTACAATTCGAGGCACCCATGGCTAGGCACAACCCGTGAATTCTTGGGCTACTTTTGGCCATGAGAGGGACATCTCGCAACTTTTTCAGCCTGCAAATAAAGCTCCCCGGGACTGGAACCTGGATGCAGGAAATCGCCCTCCTGCTAAGCTGTTCACCACACAAGTGGCACTACAGGCTCTTGCCCAGTGAGGTAAGAGTGTAGCCACACATATGGATTTTATACCTTGACAGGACCTTTGTCTCAAAACCAGACTCACTGAGTCCACCCCCTGTTTACTTTGTCTTCATAGGCAGCCAGGGTTCATCACAATCATCAAGTTTCTGGTGATTAATGCACCATGTTTTGTCCCCTACCACTCAGCAGAGGATTTACATGAGACTTTACCGTAACAAGGAATAGCTTACGGTAAGCCATACGATATGTGACGTCAACACTATTGTTTTGCTTCTTTTAGTAATCAAAGCATCTGTCAAGCTTTTTATAAATCATGTACTAAGTATCCAAGATCACACTTTCTCTAATCCACACATCTCCTATCATGACATTTTAGATAGAGACCCACAGGACACGGTTACACCATCTACTACACCTCCTGATGAAGGCCTACCACATATAAGCTCCATCAAGCAGCTTTATTTTGGGCCGAAACACAATAGTGTCGACGACTTGTCAACAAGTTCAGTGTCCACTCGTCACACTGATTTTTTTGTTCACCGAAAACTGTTCTGTTCTGTGTTTACATGTTATTTGTTAAGTTAAGGATGTCGATCAACGAAAGCAAAATATGTTGTATGTTCACCAAAATCCAGTCCGAATTACTGGGTTGTGCTTACCTGCATTGCATATAAAATTGTAAATAGTCAAGTGTCTTTGGGTATTGTCTTTCCATCTTTGAAAAATATTTTGTAAATTAAAATACTCATGGTCAAAATTCTTACTGACCTTGATAAAATCTGAAGAGATGGTTTTTCCTGTGTAGGAGTACAACAAGGAGTGTGTGTGTGATTTCTCAGCCTGATTTTTCGGATTATTTAAAAATTGTACGCCCACCTGGGTTTATCAGGGCCTACCCAAGTGCCCTTTTCGGTATTTTCCCTTACAAGTAAGACTGAAGAAAACAGGAAAGGTAAAGCATTTAAATGAACCCCATTATTGTGTCATTGTCACCCTCTGCAGGCACCTTTATGTAGCCTGCCCTTAACAACCCACCATTCGCATCTCTTATAGAACATGTCCAGCTACACACACCCATACATACCCCCACCCCTCTCATTGTCTGCAAACAAGGCTGAGCCTACAGCCATTCCTATGCAGATTGCTGTAACGCTGTTCTTTTTTGCTGCCTGGGAATGGGTTCTATATCCCAGTCTATTGATACAAATAATGCCAAATCCAGCACCTGAGAGATAGTGCAGTGCAATGTTACACTGGCTTTGTATCTGCAGTGCTTTGGTTGAGGGCCACCGTAGGGGTGACATTTTAAACAAAAAACTGTTACTCACCACACCGTATCAGCTAGTGGCGTTGATTAGACGTCCCGAGTATAAGCGAGTGGAACCACAATTAGATCCTCTCTGAATCGACAGCTAGCCTGACTTCACCAATAGTCAATAGTACATAGATCTGGAAACAGTGACTACAGTAATACCTGTTATAGTCATCTTGCTAGGGCATTTGGAATCTGAACCTATATAGAGAACCAAACACATCATAAATCCCCTGGAATGGGTAATCCCCTATCCGTACCTCCCAACTAAATATAGGGTGTATGTGCTTACCAGGAAGGTATGAGGTGAATCAGAAAGAAGAAATCCAAACAGACAAAAACAGAGGGATAAAATAACAAAGAAGTAGGTTAGTATAGGAAGGATAACCCGGGCGGCACGAGGGAAGCGCTAGTAACGGGTTGGTGCACTAGGCAACAAAGCGTTCATGAGTGCACTTGTTGAAATAGTCCCACGGTAAGTCCATAAGGGTTCCAGTGCAGAGTGAGATGAAGTATAGAAGATTGAGGTTCAGAATCAGGCAAGAACGAGTCCACAAGGTATTGCAAAGGTATGCTAGCAGACAGATGTCTGTAATGTGAATGTGAGACAAAGTATGAGAACAGGCAGGGGAGTGTAGAATGGGAACTGGATGTGGGTAAAGAAATACCAGCAAACACGAAGGCTGCAACAGGAGCTGAAGCCAAGGATTTTTACATTAACCAAGGTCGAGAGGCAAACCAGTCCGGAAGTGGTCCGAGGTCTGTAGCCAGGAGTGTAGAATGAAGGCAGAATCGAGAGGCAAGAAATCCGTAAACGGTCCCTGTTCAGGAAGTCTGAGGCGTTGAATAAAAGGATGAGGCGGAAAGGAGTCCAGGAAACGTAACTGAGTCAGGAACTTGCAATTGGATAAAACCAATAGTCCAAGTAATGCTACAATTAGAACCACCTTGGAATAGCCGAACGCCAGATTTATGCATTAGTATGAAGGAGGGGCTTGCGCGTAAGCGTAGCCGGCGAAAGCAGCTGACGTGTCACATGACACGGACGATGTGTCTTGGTTGACAGTTTCCATGGCAACTTCCATTCCTGCCAGATGGAAGCATTTGCGCACCGTTTCAAGTTTAGAAAATGGTTTAGGGAAAACGGTGCATGCTGTGATGTTACGAGCGGGGACGGGTTGGCTTGGAAACAGGCCCTCACCGCTCGTAACGTTCGAGCCTCTTCGGGCCCCGTGTCGCTGCGCACAATTAGCAGAGTCGCCAGCACACAAAGGAGACGCGACCACCGTGATCGGGTTTCAACTCTGGACTGGCGCCGTGACGCCAGTTCCGGTTAAAACTTTATTCCCTTTCCGTGTCACGTGACCTCCGTCTCGCGGGGCACGTGACACCACATTCCTCCCCAAATTGGAGGTATTTGCACGGTTGTCAACAAACCTACATCTTAACTGGTACTTAACATTATGGTCAAACTTGCGGTTGCAAACATACATCTTAACTGGTATCTTAACATTACGGTCAAACTTGCGGTTGTATTCGGGGTTCGCCTCGGTGTGATTTTGGCTGGCTTATCCTGTCCACTACGTATCCTTTGAGGCGGGACGACGGCTTGGGCTTCTCCCTCAGATGATACCGTGTGTTCTTCTTCTCTGGCGCTTCTGTTTTGGGAGTCTCGGCCTCGTCTCCCCCTGTTCGCTGATGTGAACTGTCTGATGTTCCTAGAATGGCTGTGTTTCTTGGCGCCATTTGGTCGGGGGGTGAGGGCGGTGCTTCTACTTCTTCTCTCGGAGACAGCGGTCGTTCTTCCCACTGTTCTGGGGGTACCTTCCTGAAGTGAGATACGTTCCTCGTCACCGTCTCCCCTCCTCGGGTGGCTGTGGTGCTCACCGTCCATGGTTGGAGTTCAAAGTTGAGGGACATCTTTTTTTGTGGGGCTCGGTTCTTGACGATGACGGTGTCTCCTGGTACCAGCTCTCTGTGACAGGCTCGCCTGGCGATGCTTTCTTGCTCATTTCGCCTCCGCTGCATGGCGTCCATGGCAGGGATGTCTGGTTCTGGTGCTATCCATTGGGGGTGTACGGGTAGTTCTGCCTGTATGGGTACGCCTAGCATGAGGGCCGCCGGGCTGATGCCTGTGGAGGAGTGTGGGGTTTGTCTGTGTGTTCTCAGGAACCGGTAAACTGTTTTCAGCCATGGGCGTCCTTGTTCTTTTGCGATCCTGATGACTTTGTTGAGTGATCCCATGAACCTTTCGGCGTGTCCATTTGCTTGGGGCCACCTCGGGGTGATTCGCTGGTGCTTGACATTTACCTCTTTGAAATACTCTCGTAATTCTTGACTGGTGAATGACGGTCCGTTGTCACTTTTCACTTTTCTCGGTATCCTGTGTGTGGCAAATATCTTTTCCAGTGTGAGGATGGTGGTCTATGCATGGGTGGATGTGACGTGTTCCACTTCCGGGTATCGGCTAAACTCGTTGATCACTACGAGGAGATATCCTTCGCCGGCAATAGTGCAGTGGTCCATGCTGACCGCGTCCCAGCGTTTGCAGCTTCTTGGGGCACTGCTGATGGGTTCGGGATTTTCTGGTCTCCTGGATGCTTGGCAGGCTGCGCAGGCATCTACTAACTCTACCACCCTTTGATGCATGTTCGGCATCCACATTTTGGACTTCAGATAGGCGTTGGTTTTAACAATACCTTGGTGTCCACTGTGTGCTAGGAGGAGAGCTCTTTCTTCTAGTGACTCGGGCAGTATGATCCTGTGTCCTTTGAGTAGGACACCTTCTGGGGCTACCCAGAGTTCATGTCGAATCCCAAACAGGGCTCTGAGTTTGGCTTGGGCTGGCGCGGTGCGCTGGGCCATTGACGTGAGAAAGGTCTTCCAGTTTCCGGATCGGACGGTATTAGTGGTATGTTGTAGGATGGTGTCTGCTTCCGTTTCGGTGGCTACTTCGTGCAGGGTCAAGGCCCGTGGCCTTGCGTAGGTGACTATGTGGCAGACGTGTTCGTCAGTTTCTTTTGCTTGACGCCGCTCTCTGTTGGTGGCAGGCCGCGGGTGGCGGGATAAGTAGTCTGCTGGGTTGTCTGTTCCTGGGCGATATTCAACCTCGATGTTATAGGGTTGCAACTGCAGCATCCATTTCTCTATGCGCGCTGGTGGGTGAGGAGCAGACCCCCGGAATATTGGGATCAGCGGTTTGTAATCTGTGAGGACTTTTGCTCGTTTGCCTAGCAGGTACACTTTGAAGTGTCGGCATCCCCATAGAATGGCCAGGGCTTCCTTTTCTACGTAGGCATAGTTTTGTTCAGGTTTTGTAAGAGCTCTGCTGGCAAATGCAACTGGGAACACGTTTCCTTCGTTGTCGGTTTGCGTTAAGACTGCTCCGAGGCCGACAGGGCTGGCGTCGACCAGAAGTTCGGTTTGCCGGTCGGTGTTGAAGAACGCCATGGTGGTGGACGTGGAGAGGGTGTCTTTAATTTGTTGGAACGCCTGCTGGTGAGTTTCGGTCCATTCCCACTTTTGGTCTTTCTTCGTTGGTTCTCTGAGTGGGCTTGCTGTGCTGGCGAGGTCGGGGATGAAACGTGCACAATACGTCGCCATTCCCATGAAGCTTCGAACTTCGGAGGCTGATTGGGGTGCTTTGGTGTCTTTTATATCCTGTACTTTGGATGGGTCCAGGGACACGCCCTTGGCGCTGAAGATGTATCCGAAGAAGCATATCTCTTCTTTGTTGAACTCACATTTTTCTGCGTTTAGCGTCAGGCCCGCTTCTTCCAACCTTGTTAGGACCGCTTCCAGTCGTTTGTGGTGATCTCTTTTGTTCGATGCGTATACAAGGATATCGTCACTGATATTGGTAGTGCCTTCTAACCCTGTGATAACTTTGCAGATTTCGTGCTGGAACACTTCTGCAGCAGATGATATTCCAAAGTTGAGTCGTTTGTACCTCATCAGGCCGAGGTGGGAGGAGAATGTGGTGATATATCTCGACTCTCTGGACAGTCTCAGTTGGTGGTAGCCTGATCTGAGGTCGAGTTTGCTGAAGATAGTAGCTCCTGTGAGGTCTACGATGAGCTCGTCTATCGTGGGTGTTACATGACGTTCTCTCCCAATGGCTGCGTTGGGAAGCCTCATGTCAATACAAATTCTTACCGCGTCTGGTTGTTTGGGCTTTTGGGATACTACCATGGGCGAGACCCACAGGGTGGGTCCTGGCGTTCTTTCAATGATTCCTTCTTCCTCTAGCTTAGTTAGTTCTCTCTCCACGGCTCCTCTCAAGTGGAACGGGATTCGACGATGCCTTACTGCCTTGGGTTCAATGGTGGGGTCTATGTGGAGCTTGATGGTTCTCCCTTTCAGACACCCGATGCCTTGGAACAACTTCTTGTGTTTTCCTAGCAGGTTGTCAAGATTGTCCTGTTGGAGCCCGAAGGCGAAGTGGATCAGCTCTAGCTTTTCTGCTGTCCTGCAGCTCATCAGCGTTTCGCAGCCGGCGTCTACTACGTAGATGCGCGCTCTGTAGTTAGTGTTTTTGTGAGCAAAGTCCGACTTGAACGATCCTTGTACGGGCAATGGTTTCTTGCTTCCGTAGGCATATAGCTGAACTTTTTTTTTTCTGGAGTGTGGGTTTCGGGCAGCGTTTGTTGAATGCCGTCACTGGTATGACGTTCACGTTTGCGCCGGTGTCAATGACTACCTTCAGGGGTGCTCCGTTGGAAAGAACTGTGCACGATGGTCTTTTCCTTTTACATGCTCGATGTGGTTCGATTGCTGAGATCAGGTGTACTCTGAGTATCCGTTTACTTCCTTTCTTCGGTCTAGGTTTGTCTCTCCTCTCTGGGGATGAGTCGTCATCGCTGTCGTCGCTGCTGCTCGTGTCCAGGGATCTTTGGAGGTCGTCGATGGCTCTAGCTTTACCTTTCCGTTCTTGTTGGCGGGAGAAGTCTCTAGGCGCAAACTTTTTCCTACGATCTTGCGAGGGCTGTTGTGTTGTGTCACTTTTGTTCGGTGGGTTCAAACAAACTGCAGCGTAGTGGTTAAGGCGATTGCATTTTCTACACGTGGAACCCCATGCTGGGCACGAATCACCTTTGTGCCATGGGCCTCCACACCATTTGCAGTTTCTGTCTCGCCCTTGTGTCGTGGTGGGCCTTTGGCTTTGTTTCATGCGATTGCTCTGATGCTTGGAAATGGCTGCAACGTCTTCCGTGGGTTTGGGGTTGTCTAGCGGCAGTCTTTGGATCGCAGCTTCCATGATCGCTACTTGATCATCCGTTTGTTCACGGAGGCGTGCCATTTCTAGGATGCGAGAGAGACGGATGTTTTTCTCGGACAGGATGGCTCGTCTTAGTTTTTCTGAGGATATCCCGTTGATGATCTGGAGACGGATGGCGAACTCCTCATCCGGGAACTCGCAACCTACTGCCATTTCGCGTAGGCGAGCGTGGGATTTGTCTACAATCTCTTTCTCGCGCTGCCTCGCCATGCAGAAATGAAAGCGTTCGTAGTCTGGGTTGAGGTCAGGTTTGAACATATTCGTAAGTGCGGCTTTGGCTGCGTCATAGTTGTTGTCGTTGCCACGGTTTGGGGTAGCGTGGAATAGGCGGAGGGTGGCTGCTCCAATGTTGAGTAGGAGGAAAATGCTCCTCTTTTTCGCTATGGTAATGTCTCTCGCATCTAGATGCATCTCAAATTGTTGTAGCCAGATCTCCCACCTAATGGCTGCACCAGTGGTAAAGGGGTCGAACGGTGGCATAAAAGTTGTTTGTGTTGGTTCTGGAGGGTCCAGGGCAAAGCTCCTCCTGGATGACAAACCTATGCTGGCTCTCGTAGGGCTGGTGTTTGGGCTGGACATGTTTTAAAACGCACCTTGCTGTATTGTACTTTCACTTCTTCCTTGCCAATACACTCCTTACTTGGTTTTAGGGCGTGGTAACTCTTGTGGTGAGGTGGGTCTTGTGCCCTTCGTTCTACGCATGTGGGGTGCCTGGAGGTGTTGGAGGAAGAGATGCTTGCTGTGCATTAGCTTGTTGAATTTCCTCTACTGCTTCCCATGGAGATAAAGAAGTCCTAGGAGTGGTTGTGTAGACTTGTGGCATGCAGGAGTAATGGTCTGTGTGATGCACCTGCACGTCGTGGAGTCGTCACGTGGTCTCCCTGGAATGGATTGAGAGGAGAAAAGAATCTATTCCTCTGCGTCGGTGAGCGGATGAATGATACGCGGCACCGCGTGTGTTTTGGAACGCGGGCCGATCCCTCTTCGTCGCCAGTGTGAAGTTACGAGCGGGGGCGGGTTGGCTTGGAAACAGGCCTGCACCGCTCGTAACGTTCGAGCCTCTTCGGGCCCCGTGTCGCTGCGCACAATTAGCAGAGTTGCCAGCACACAAAGGAGACGCGACCACCGTGATCGGGTTTCAACTCCGGACTGGCGCTGTGACGCCAGTTCCGGTTAAAACTTTATTCTCTTTCCGTGTCACGTGACCTCCGTCTCGCGGGGCACGTGACACCACACATGCGAATGCTGCCTACTGGGAAGCTGCCCATGTGTAACAAAAGCATTCTTTTTAAAGTTGCGGTCCAGGAACGGTATTCTCGGTCGCATAAAGTAAAGGAACGATAACAGATTGCCCCGGAAAGTAAGGGAACATCTTACAATTTAGTTCCCACCCAATGTGACGGCTGCTCTGTTGTGGGTGTGGGGGAATCGGGTCACTAAAGAAGAACATAAGAGGAAAGAAGCAAACAGTGGTTGAACAATAAGAAAAAGAGCAATTGTCATTGGGAATTATGATTATGGGCAGAAGTGGGATGGTGAGGTGTAATGTGATTTAGACTGACCAGGACAGACCCAGCCATGGCTGCTCACCCCAATTGAGGAACATGAATATGATTTGGTAGTAGTTATTTGTATAGTGCCTTTATTAAAATGGCCATACATAGCTCTCAACTCACCCACTTTTGGCGGGTGTCACCCGCCTTGCAAAGGGCTGACTTACCCGCCGAGCCTCCTGCACACCCATTCATTCCAATGGGCGTCTCACCCGCCAGAAACAAAATCGGGTGATTTCACCCTTCTTTGCGAGACAAATGGTTGAGAGCTATGGCCATAACAGGCTTATGGTGTGAACGGCCTGGGGGAACCGAAGTCCAAACGTGTGGGAAATTGTGTGAAGGCTAGAATGCGTGTGTTCATTTGGCCAGGATGAGTAGTTAAGAGGGCTGGCCGGGCTCCAAAAAGCGACCCATGAGTTCAAGCACGTGGATGGGTTCTGAGTGGGGCGGAATGTGTGTGATAGCAGGAAAGACTCATTAAATGGCCAGCGAGACCAAATGTTGGTGTAGGTCGGAACTGCATTCTGATGGAAAAGAGGTGCCATGAGCTGTGTTTAAACCTGAGCGATCGTTATGTTTCCAGCAAGACCGAATTGTTCTCGTAGTCGTCACTACATTGTAATGCATGTGGATGGGTTGCCATGCCTGTGGCTGAAGTTCAGAGAAGAGGTGCGTGCATACGTACCTTGAAGCTTAGATGGAGCCTTGTGTTTGAAGCAGTTGGGTGCTAATGTCATCTGTAAAAGGCTGCGCTATCTCTGGGTGGAATAGAACATGCTGGCCTAATACACCTTCTAAGTGTAATAGGCAGGCTATCATCCTGGACCTTATGATTTCAATTCCAAATATCTTCTGAGTGCATTTATCAGCTGTGACAGGGCCAGCGTTGGGGCCCTGTCAACGGGGGGAAGGGTGGAGAGCCTGTGCCCACTCTAAATGAGTGCCTGGATGCAGGCAGGCCCCCTCCCTGCCCTCCTTACCTGTAGCGATGGAAGATGCCGGATAGCCGCCACAGCGTGGCACAGAATGCCAACGAAAGGCAGCAGTGGCATCCTCTCCCCAGGGTGCCACCAGGCAGCACAACACTGGACGGCAGTGGAGCGCGACTCCAGTTGATAGCTGTCAGCTGGAGCCTGCACAGAGACGCCACCACTAACCCACCAGGGATTTTAATAAATAAAGGCACCATGGGGTCTCAATCCACTATGCTACCAGGGATTTGGTTAATAATTGTTTTTAAAAGCCCACAGGCTTTAGAACGCTCCAGCGACCTGGGACCCCATGCTGGAAAAGAGGCAGGGCTTGCCAGCCTTTTAAGCCCGCCCTTGTCCTTCCCCTGTCACACCCCTTGATCCAGGTCAGCTATTAGTTAAGGTAAATGGCCAATCCTGGGAGGGGTGAGGTATTTAAGGAAGTGTGTGTCAGTGTGTAACTGTGGGTTAGTTGGGTGAGGACAGGAGGCGGTGGAGGATGTCCGATAGACCAGTAGAGGCGAGAGCATTTTTGAGTGTGGAGACTATGGTTAAGGAGGGGGTCTGTAGAGTGTTTGTGTGAGAGAGAGAGGAGTGTGAGAAGTAGAGGTAGAGTAGGAGTAGTAGAGTGGGGGTAGTAGTAGTGACAGAGGTAGTGGTTGGGAGTAGAGGTAGTCAGTGGTGGGAGTACCCAGCGCAGGACATTAGTGGTGGAGTGGGAGTTAGTAGTAGAAGGGTGAGCAGGGCACCATATTCCTGGGAGCCCCTGAGGGTGAAACAGGGGCTAGTACAGAGGGTGAGCAGGGCACCATAACCCTGGATCCTGCACTTTTGAGAGTGGTGGCCAGTGCACCATATCTTGGAACAGTAGAGCTAGGGAGAGGTAGTGATCGGAGCAGAGTGGGAACAGTAGTAGCTGGAGGAACAACAGTGAGTGGGAGGAACAGAGAAGATATTGGTATAGAGTTGAATAGGAGTTAGGACTAGAGGAACAGTAGGAGGTTTAGAGGTAGAGTGAGAGGAAGGAGCGAAAGGAATGATGTGTTAGAAGAACCTGCTGGTTCTTCTGGTTGCATTGGAAGTTACATCATCCCCAATACACCAAATGGAAACCAAGATGGCGGCTTCTTAGCTCCATAACGAAGAAACATAGAAACAGGTCTAGTCTTTCTTCCAAGATGGCGGAGTCCACCTCCGCTGTTCCTCTCACTCCTATAACTACATCAGAGAGGAACAGGTAGGTGCGTTGCTACTCCGCCCTGTTACTTGGCCCTAGCATTGCTTATCCTGCCTTCCGTACCAATTGTGCGGTATCATTGTTCTATTCTCACCCTGTCCTTGGCCTGGGTTGTTCCTGGTTCCTGCCTCTGTTTTTCCCCTCTTCCTAAGTTTCTTTCCCTGTTTTTTCCCTTTCTTTGGATCTTTCCTTTCTCCTGGTGTCCTGCGGATTCATCCGCAGTCTACCTGCTGCCTTTATTATTGCATATGCGGCCACCAAAAAAATGTCCTTTTTGCGGCCGATGCTCCACACTAGTCGCGGCTGCCCAGCCTCCTTCCGCAGCTTGCATTCCTTCTCCTCGGCTTGCCGTATCTCTTCAGTCTGCGGCTCGCCACTCCTTACCTGTCTGCGACTGCCACTCCTACTCACCACGGCTGGTAGCACCTTATTCTTTCCGCGGCTTGCCGCTTCTTCTGCCCTCTACAACAACACCTTTAACTGTCCGCGGCTCCCCACCCCTCACCAGCCTGCGGCCGCTGCTCTTTCACTCCGCGGCTCGCAGCACCTTTTCTTTCCTTAGCTGCCCACATCCTACTGTCCACAAAAGCAGCACCTCCTCCTGCATCTCCTTACCTCTGTGGAGAAACCACCGGACATACTATTGACACTAGCCGTTTATTTCATCCTGAGCCCAGCTAGTCCTCACTTTGCCGCTGTCATCATCCACTTGGACTTCCATCCGGACTTTGCTGTGCAGTCAAGAACTATCAGCTGTGATTCTCCAGCCACTTCTCCGGGCTTTCTGCCCTAAGAGGGTTTTTCCCAAGGGTACTGCCCCCGGTGTGCAAAGAGCCCACGTGCTGGTCTCTGGACACCTGGGGGGGAGGTGCTCTAACATCTTCAAGAACTTGTCTTCAACTGGAGTACTTCTTTCTATTCAAGAAGTTTTGATAGATTGCTAAGATAATGAAGGAAGGAGGCTAGTTGGAGACAGAAGTGATAGTAAGAATAGCAGTGGGAAAGGAAGTAAGATCGAAGGGTGGAGGTGGCAAGGCAGAGTGAGAGATTGGATGGGCAGTGACATGGTGGGAGGAGAATAGCGGAAGGGATTAGTATAGCGAAGTGTCAGGAGTGAGAGGTTGTGAAAGGAGTGTATGTGACGATAGGTGAAAGAAGGCACCATTTCTTATTTTCCCAGCAACTAACCAACGATAGGAGATGGAGAGTTCGAAATTTCCTAGGAAGTCAGATAGGCAACAATTTAGGGAGAGCACCATTAGTCGTAGTGAGAAGAGAGACAGATCAGGGTTACTGATCCATAGTCATTAACAGCCCGGTAGAGATGTCTGGGG
The DNA here is from genome assembly GCF_040938575.1 of Ambystoma mexicanum. Lineage (NCBI taxonomy): Eukaryota > Metazoa > Chordata > Amphibia > Caudata > Ambystomatidae > Ambystoma > Ambystoma mexicanum. The sequence continues at coordinate 1,149,393,933 of NC_090932.1, forward strand.
CTGGGAGGTGGGTCCCAAGCCCGGGGAAGTCGAGAAAGGAAAGGGACGGCCCTAGAACCAACTATTCCACAGTCCCTTACACCCCAAAAGGAAACAAGAAACAGCTATTCTGACACATTATTGAAAATAAATAACCCTCATATGTGGTGTCAGAGGTGGGATAGACCAGCACCGAAATAGAGATTGCATACTCCTGTCACGACCCTCGCCCAAAACCCCCTCTGGCAAACCCATTGGCCAGGTGGAGTCAGGACTCGGGCCTCTAGAGCCTGGCATCCTCTTCAAAGCCCTCATGGGGCCAGTCCTGGCGCCTATGGCGCCAGGCTCATACACCAAGAACAACAATGTGCTTGGGAACTACTTTATTGTATTGTCAGCCAACATGGAGGCATCCACATAGCTTGGTTCCTAAGAACCAAGCTATGCGGTCTAGTGTTTTGGGTGTGGCAGCACTGGAACTACTTTCCCTGGTACTACTTTACCTGGGCTATATAAACCACACCCTGACTGCAGAACATGCTTTGTGTTACTTTGCAGCTTGCAACGTGACGCTCACCGTGTCCAGCTATTTCCTCGAACCTCGGAGAAACAGAACCTGCAAGGAGACAAAAGGAACATCATTAGCAGCAGCATCTTACCTGCAGTCTTCATCTTTAAACACTCGCAGCTACTGAGAACAGCTTCTTTGAATCTGCACGCCTCCCAGACAGAACAACGTGAAAGAGGAAGATAGAGGCAACATTAAAGAAAGCTGTAGAGACATTTACAAATTACGAACTGCTCAAAAGGCTTACCTGGCTGGTCGCCTCTCGGCTGGCACCACTCTGGACATTCCACTCGCGCTGAAGAACACCGCGACTTACAGGGAAGGTAAACACAGGTTAGGAAAGGCAAGACTTCGTAACGCTGCGCATAGCACTTACTTACCGCATCATAGCGCTCTTAATGCGCCATCATTTACCAGCGAGGCTCAACCAAGCCAGTTCGCCACGCTGATGCTCCGCATACCTAAGGGAGAAAAAAGAGACATTTTAAACAAAGAAAGGCATGCAGGATAGCAATAAAACTAAAGAACAGCAATAAGACCTACCTGAACAATATCAAACGGGCCGGTGTCAGTGAAGTAACTGGACCGCACTCGCCCATGAAAGACAACGCGCCCCTGCAAAGAAGGCAGGACGGAGAGCACGCCTAATTCTACCAGAAGGTGAGGAGAGGGCGCCAGAGGGACTGAAAGCATACTGGGGTGAAGGGGGGATACTTACCCCAGTCGGTCAGTCTTGAACACAGTCTTCCTGTATTTTCAGGCAGAACCTTCCCCGCAGATCACATCAGGGCAAAGCTGAGAAGCATACCAGCGAGTAACCCAGCTGGGTGGCGTCCCTGTGGATACCAGGTGAGCGTAACAGAACACGAAGCCTACCATAACAAATCCACCTGGGCACCATGGAGACATCACAAATGGACCAATTGGCCCAATTACTAGAAGAGCTTTGTGCTGAGGTTCATTCTGCCCGACAAGAGACTAATGCCCTCCGGAGAGACCTACTAGTGACCAAAGAACACACTGAAGAGATTAGCAGGCAATACTTGCAATCACAGGCAAGACAGACGCCTCTACCTGGAAGCAATCCAACGATGCAAAACCCCACCATACCACCCACCCCGGTACAGATCACGTTACCTGGAACAGTGCCCCTGGCACCACCAGAAAGGTTCTCAGGCGACCCACGGAAATATGCAGCATTCATCAATCAGTGCCACCTTCATTTTCTTTGTAGGCCTGGAGCATTTCCAAATGACCAAGCTCGGGTAGCTTTTGTCTCATCATACATGAGTGGTAGTGCAGAAGAATCGGCGGTGCTTTTGGTAACCCATGACGATCCTCTATTACATGATGTTGGGGGGTTCCAGGACGAAATAGAACAACGTTTTGCTCGCCATACCCAGGAACAAGCAGTAGACAATGAACTCTTGTCCCTCCGACAGGGGAATCAGGACTTGTTAAAATACATTGCTACCTTCAACAGACTGGTTGCCGAAGCTAGCTGGCCAGAAAACAAAAGAACCACGTTATTCCATCGAGGCTTATGAGGTGAATTAAAGGACGTCTTAGCCCAGGTGGTTGATCCACCCAGAGACTGTGCAGAATTCATAAATCTGGTTGTGCAGCTAGACCACCGGTTGCAGGACCGAAAGGCAGACCGGTCTAAGATGGACCCTGGGACCGTGTATGTTCGACCAAGGGAAAACACACCCTGTCTACCTGAGAATGCTGTAGAATCCATGCAAATTGGAGGGATACGGCCTCCATTAACAAAACAAGAGCGGGACAAAAGAAGACAACAACAGCTTTGTTTGTATTGTGGGAAACCAGGACATTTCCTGAAGGACTGTCCAGTAAAACCCCCAAGAAGAACAGTCGGGGCCACAGAAAAGGATGAAGCTAAGGAATTGGGAAACTACCAAGCTCGACAAACGTAGAGGTCAGTTTGTCGAGTGAGAAGAAAGTTGCTGACCTCGCACTTTGCAATACCAGTGATCTTAATTAACCACCAACAGTTTTCAAGAATGCATGCCGTTGAAGCATACATCAATAGCGGAGCAGTTGGAAATTATATTGATCAAGAACTGGCAGCAGAGATGGGGCTTCCTTTGTGTTATTTTTTTTTTAAAACATATTTTTATTGTTTTTTAACTTAGCAATATACATCATCACATGTGTACTCCCCAACATTCCTCCCACCCCCCATCCCACTCCCCCCGGAAGAGATCAGATCCTGAGAGAGTTCACTTTCGGGAACTTTACATGCTATATATGTCCGAAATGTTTATGTTGTGTGGACACCATTGATCCATGTAGTCTGATTTCAGGTATTCCAACACCGTTCCCCATTCCCTCGTGAAGGAGTTATGTTGGGCCTGGAGCTGATTCGTGAGCTTTTCCATGGTCATTTGGGACCACACCTTTTGCAGCCAAGTGTACGTCAGTGGTGGGTCTCGTTTTTTCCAATTTTGGGCTATCGTTGCCCATGCCGCTATAACCAGGCCCATGAAGCTCCTCCATTGTGCTTTGCGAAGTTTCTTGGCATTGGGGTCTTTGAATCCGCACATCCACACTCCTTCCCCCATTTGGCCCGCTTCGGGAAATATTTTTGTCATTTCCATTTGCACTTCCTTCCAGAAGCTCTTCACTCCCTGGCATTCCCACCAGATGTGCCTCCAGGTTCCCTCAGCCTGGCACCCCCTCCAACATTGGTTTGACGCATCCGGATACATCGATCCAAGCCTCTCTGGGGTGTAGTGCCATTGGGTGATAATTTTCAGCCACATTTCCCTGGTTTGGACAGCCCTGGTGAGTCTGGGGATGCCTGCCCACAGTTCCTCCCATTGCTGTCTGGTAATTTCTTCCCCTAGTGTGACTTCCCATCTTCTCATATAAGTCCATTTGATTTCCTCTTCTGGTGTGCATATAAAGCTATACAGTGTGGACACCAACTTTTTGTCGCCTGGGTTGGTTATTAAGTACGTCTCGAATGGTGTGAGGTCTCTTGTAGCCGCCTGATAAACCTCAGGTGTACTCAGCCAATGTTTTATCTGTTCGTATTTGTATCTGTCCGTTTCGGTTAACTTCCACATTGTTTTGCATTCCTTGAAAGATCGTATTTCGTTGTCATGGATCAGTTCCCCTATCTTCCTACATCCTGCTTCTTCCCACTTCTCAAAGCTGCTGGGTTCTTGTCCTGGAGGGAACTGCAGATTCCTACAAATGGGCGTGAAGGGAGCCAGTGAGGTGGTCATGATCCCCTTTCTGGTTTGGCCATCCCAGGCATTTAGCGTAGTTCTCATAACTTTGCTTACTCCAAGGCTCTGGTGTCTATGTTGTTTATTCTTCCACAGTAGGTCCTCAAGAGGGGTCCTAGCAACCGCCCTATCTTGCTTTACCCAGATTGTCTGTTGATTCTCCCCCAACCACTCCTTCAGGACCCATAGTTGGGCAGCTTGATAGTATTTCTTAAAGTGGGGAAGGGACATTCCACCTGCCTTAGTTAGGGCCGTGAGAACTGCCCTCGCAACCCTCGGGGGTTTCTTGTTCCACACAAATCGTGAGATGGCTTTGGTGAGAGCTTTGAAAAAGGGGTCGGGGACTGAAATTGGAAGGGCGTGGAAATAGTAAAGTACCCTGGGGTGTATGTTCATTTTAACAGATTGGATTCTTCCCCACCACAAGACCCTAAGTGGGCACCATCTTTCAAGGTCCTTTTTGACTCTAGCCAGTAGAGAGGTGTAATTACTCTTATACAACTTGTCCACCCTGTTTGTGAGTGTCACCCCTTGATATTTGATGCCCTCCTCTACTGTTTTTAGATTGAGCTGGCCCGCCGGTGTTTCTAATGATTCCTTGCTTCCGGCTAGGAGCATAATCTCTGATTTTTTCCTATTGATCTTCAAGCCTGAGATCCCCCCAAAGTCCTCGAGTGCCTCCATGGCCCTTGGTAATGAGTTCCCTGGGTCCTCTAGTGCTAGCAGCATATCATCCGCATATGCTATAACTTTATGTTGCCTGCCCGCCATTTCTATACCTCTCACCTCCTCGAGTTCCCTTATCTTGATTAGAATGGGTTCCAGGAATATGGCATAGAGCAGAGGCGAGAGGGGGCAGCCCTGCTTTGCACCCCTAGAGATCCGCACCCTATCTGTGACTTCCCCATTTATGGCAATTCTAATCTCTGGAGTGTTATAATTAGCTCTTATCATATTTACAAACTGTTCCCCAAACCCCATATGCTTCAGCGTTTTGAAGAGGACAGACCACTCTACTCGGTCAAATGCCTTCTCGGCGTCCAAGGAGAGTAGTACTGCCGGTGTTTGGGTAATGCCTATTTTTTCTATCAGATGGGTTACTCTTCTTATGTTGTCGTGTGTTTGCCTACCGGGGATAAACCCTGATTGATCAGTGTTTATTAGGGTCGTGAGGAGGGGTGATAACCTAGTTGCGAGTACCTTCGCGTACATGTTTTCATCCAGATTTATTAGGGCAATTGGACGATATGAGCCCGGGAGAGTCGGGTCTTTACCTGGTTTGTGGAACACAAGAACTTTCGCTTCATTCATGGAGGGAGTTACGTTACCATTGTCTTTAAATGTGATAAGAAGCCTTGTCAGGACCGGAACCAGAATATCTGCATATTTTTTATAAAATTGGGCCGTGAAGCCGTCCGGGCCGGGTGCCTTTGAGATTGGGAGGCCCTTTATTGCCTTGCTGACCTCCTCTTGTGTGATCCTTGATTCCAGGGCCAGCCTGTCCCCCTCTGTTATATGTCGGGATGGAGATGAAATGTAAAAACCTGTCTTGAAGCTCTTCATTTGGGTGTTCTGTTGTATAAAGCTCCTGATAGAATGCTTTAAACACCTCTCCTATGTCTTTAGTGTTCGTGTGGGGTATTCCTTGTGCGTCTTTGATATTCAGTATCGTCATTGTTTTCTGCTTTTCCCTGAGCTGTCTCGCAAGTAATTTGTCTGCCTTGTTGGCCCTGATGTAGTACCGTTGTTTTAAATAGAGGAGTGATTTCTCAGCTTTTTTGTTGTGGAGCATCTCTAATTGTCCCTGAACATGTTTCATTGCCTTCTTAAGGCTCCTTGTGGGATGTATTATGAGCTCCCCTTGTATTTCTTCCAGTTTCTTCTCAAGTGTTCTTTCCCACTCCTGATGTTGTTTGTCTTTGGTGGCTTTTAGCGCTATCACATTACCCCTGGCTACTGCCTTGAAGGCCTCCCATACTGATCCCAGCGGGACTTCTCCATTGTCATTTAACTCAAAGTGTTACTCAATTTTGACCCTTAACTCCTCCCCCAATACTTGGTCCGTTAAGATGTCGGACGGCATTCTCCATCTCCAGAGGCCTCTCCCCCTTCTAGGAGTCTGTATGTCCAGCCATAGCGGTGCATGATCTGATAGCGCTATCAAGCCCTTTTCCATTCCCTCTATCTTTGCCACCAGACCCATTGATACCCAGATATAGTCAATCCTTGACATCGTATTATGCACGTGCGAGAAGTATGTGAACCCGCTGTCCTGTCCCTTCAGTTCTCTCCAGGCATCCCGCAATGCCATTTGTTCCATCCTCTGTCTAAGTTGTTTAGAGGGGGACCCATACCCCTGCGAACCCCCCACACTCCTGTCCAGATTGGGTTGCCAAGCCATGTTCAGGTCTCTACCCAGAATTATCTCCCCTTTTGCAAATTCCTCCAGTCTCCCCAGGTTGTCTCTTAGAAATCCATCTTGCCCCATGTTCGGGGAGTAGATTGCCACTAGGGTAAACTTACGACCATCTATTGAAACATTTGCAAAGGCGTACCTCCCTTCCTTGTCCACTCGAGTATCTAAGAGGTTTGCCACTAGACCCGCTCTTGCTGCTATCATTACCCCAGCTCTTTTTTCTCCCGCATTCGCCTGTGCCCAGATAGTAAATCCTCTAAGGAGTACCTTCTTTCTGTCAAGGACTTAATATGTGTCTCCTGAAGGAGGAGAATATCCGCCTTTTCCCTTCTCACCAAGGTCTCCACCTTTCTCCTTTTCACAGGTGAGTTCAGCCCCCTTACATTTTGTGAGTAGATTCTGAGCACCCCCATCCCGTCTAATCTATTGCTTTAGCTCTCGTTCCCGTATGTTGTGACCTCTTCCCTCTTCCGGAGATTCCCACTCCCATTCCCCCCCTAACCAATCAACCCCCCCCCCCAACAATAAACCAAAATTCAACTTTTATCCTGAGGAGGGCCAGGGTCCCTATGGATGCCTGGGCGTTCCGCCCTGCGCTCCCTGCCCTCTCATGTCTCTGGATTAACTCTGCGGGGAGTCCTAAACCCCGCGCCATCCTCAGACCACCGCAATGATTTTCCCGGTTCCTCACCGGGCCACTAGCTACCTGGTGTTTCGAGGGTAACTTTAACTTCAACTTTCTTTATGTCCCTTTGATGGACTAGCCGCCATATTTTGCTGTGTCTATTTTCCAGACCCCTATGGGGTTACTCCGCTTTCCCCCTTCCTGTTGATTTCTTCTTTTGACGCACCTCCTCCCATCCTCTTGGCCTTTTGTGCTGATCCCCTTTCAACCTGCTGGATCTCATATCTGTTTCAACTGTTTGCATGTCCATTATTTGGAGGCCTTCCTCACAGGTGGTCACTCTCCTTTGTTTGCCATCCCACTCAAATAGTAAGCCAAAGGGGAATGTCCATTTATATCTTATTTCTTTCTTCACCAGTTCCCTCACCAGCTGGCCCATTTCCCTTCTTTTTAGGAGTGTTGCTGATGCCAGATCTTGGTACAGTTGGATTTCGACTCCGTTCATCCTTATGTGATCAAGTAGCCTCGCTCTCCTGAGTATCTGTTCCTTTTGCGGATATGATGCTAGAGCCGCAAGCTCGTCCCTTGGTCTCTCCCCTGGGGCACCAGTTCTCTTCGGCCCCACTCTGTGGATTCTGTCAATCCCTATGTCCGCTGAGTCTTGTGCCTCGATTTTATCTCTGAATACCTCCTGTATCGACACCTTGAGATCTTTATCTACCACCGTTTCTGGGACAAACTTAATTCGGATGTTAGATCTGCGAGAACGGTTTTCCAGATCCTCACACTGAATTTCAAAGTTATGCGTCAGTCTAACCAGCTGTTCTTGTGTTTCGCTGCTTTGATTCGCCTCCTATTCCATATTTTGTACTATTCTCTCCACTGTGTCTGTCCTTTCCTCCAGTTTGGCCACATCTGCTTTTAACTCTTGCACCACCTGCTTCATATCATTTCTCATAGTGGCAAATTGGTCCTGGACTGTGGACAGGAAACTGTCCTGTAGTTCAGCGAACCAAGACCGCATATCGTCCTTTGTGGGCAGTAGAGCGTTCTGGCTCGGGGTGTTTGCGTCCAATGGTGGCTCTTCACTTGCCCTATTGTTTAGGTTCGCCCCTGAATCCGAGGACCACATCTGGAGTAAACTTGTGTCCTGTTTGTGGGATTGCGGGGTTGGCTGCGTGGCACCCCCTTTCCCCTTTGCCCTTGACATTTTCTTTGCTTATGAGGGGTCTGGTGCTTATGAGGGGTCTGGTGCCCCCCCCGCGTGCTTCACCAGGGGGCAGCGGTCTGATAGTTCACGTGGCCCTCTTAACATCTTCCGGTAGTGATTTCCCCGGAGTTGAGGTTCCTCTCTAGGCCCCTGCACCCCCTAAAGGAGGTTAGATCTAGCTCCCATGGGGTTGGGTAGAGTGTCTCTCCTGTCGTCTCCCGTGTTGGGGGGGCTACCCACTGTCTTGCCAGTTCCAGTGTAGCCTCTGCCCCCTTTTCTGCCTATTTCTTTACTAGATGCGGTGTAAAGGGGGGGAGGGGCAGTGCCTGTGCTTGCTCTCCTGTCTCCAGCCCCGTGCACTAGGTTAAGTGGGGGGATTCGTACCGCCGGCGCTCTCACCTCTGTGATCTTCGCCACCCGTGGATGATCGGGCGGGAGCCCCTCCTCCTCCCGCGCTCCTTCCCCGGCCCGGCGGGGCTCCGCTTGTCCCTCTGCCACCTGCTCACCAGACTGCGGTGTGGTAGGAGGGCCCGCTGGGTCTCCTATCCGGAGGGTACTGCCTTGGCTCCTCCGTCTCCGTCTGTCCATTGCTGCCCCTCCTGTTGCTTGCGCGGCGATCGCGTGCTCTGCTGTCCCTGGAGCCGCCCTGGAGCTCCACACCCACAGCGGGGGGGGGGGGCGGATGCCTCTCCAAGGCCCCTTGGCCCTCAGCACTGCCGCCGGCACTCCACGTCGTCTCCCCGGTTGGGCCGCGGTGTCTGTCTTCGGAGGGGGAGGGGCGACCACTTCTTTCGGCGGACTGCCTCCTAGAGGAGGAGGTTGCCGGTCTTTCCCCACCCGATACCGATCCACTGGTACTGGGGTGCTGCGGAGGTAGGCTCAATGCTTGCCCCCTCGGAACTGCGCAGTTGAAGTGCTTTTTTATGTCTGCCCGGCGGGAGCGCGATCTAGACGCGACCTCCACCGCCGGCGGCCATCTTGGAATCTTCCTTTGTGTTCTAAGCCAACTATGGACAAGGTAACCATCGTGGATGGGACAGAAATCGCTTCCGGACCAGTAACCCAGTGCACAGCCAGGGTAACCTTGCTGTGTCAGGACGGACATCGGGAGTCTATTTCATTCGATCTCATCAAGGCACCTCAGTTCAGGCTAATACTAGGGATGCCATGGTTGGTTGCTCACAACCCTTTGATAGACTGGCAGGCACGAAAATTAACCTTCCCGGTGACTGCTCCCCTGCCTGCTATTACCAAGAGGAGAAACCTGACGTCTGTATCCCCATGACTCCCGGAGCGACAGTATCAACCCTGGGAGCAACTAATACCTTGCCAAGTGAATACCATGATTTCCAGGATGTTTTCCGAAAGGACCAAGCCAATACATTGCCGCCGCACAGGCCCTATGACTGTCAGATCGACCTTGTTCCTGGTGCACAAATCCCTTGCGGCAGGATCTACGCTCTCACAGAACCAGAAAACCTTCATTTGAAATCCTATTTAGACCAGTACCTTGCAAACGAATTTATCCGTCCTTCGAAGTCCCCCGCAGCCAGTCCTTTGTTCTTCGTACTCAAAAAGGAAGGAGACTTGAGAACCTATACTGACTACCGCGGATTGAACCAGATCACAGTGAAGAACCGCTACCCCTTGCCACTTATCCCTGAGATGCTAGACCAAGTTAAAGATGCCCAGATTTATACCAAATTGGACCTTCGAGGAGCCTACCACATGGTCTGAGTCAGAAAAGCAGATGAATGGAAAACCATCTTCCGTACTAAGTACGGCTTGTTTGAATATCAAGTCATGCCCTTCGGGTTATGCAACGCTCCTGCGGCATTCCAATATTTCATGAATGACGTCTTAAGGGAGTTAATTGATGTGTGCGCCTTAGTGTACATAGACGACATCTTAGTATACTCAGCCTCGGAACAAGATCATGTCAGGCACGTTCGTTCAGTCCTCACCAAGCTCCGTCAGCATCGCTTGTTTGCAAAGCTTGAAAAATGCTTTTTTCACATCACCGAAGTAGAATTTCTTGGTTTTATCCTTACTCCAGGAGGCATCAGAATGGACGTGCACAAGGTAGATGGCATTCTGAAATGGCCTTCATCGACGTCTCTGAAAGGGGTACAAAGCATGCTGGGCTTTGCGAACTACCGCCGGTTCATCCCAGACTTCTCTCAGATTGTGCACCCAATCACAGTACTATTAAGAAAAAACAGTAAAAAGTTTGCTTGGACCGAAGAAGCAGAAGAAGCCTTTCAGGAACATAAACAAAGGTTTACCTCTGCTCCAATCCTGCGACATCCTCGTCTGGACCTCCCTTATGTCGTTGAAACTGATGCGTCCGGTCTCGCAATGGGGACTGTACTTTCACAGAGAGACCTGAAACCGACAGCTACATCCTGTGGCCTTCTGGTCAAAAAAGTTCTCACCTCCAGAGATTAATTATGCCATCACGGACAAGGAACTCATGGCTATCAAATCTGCATTTAAAGCCTGGAGGCACTACCTTCTGGGGGCCAGACACACCATTACAGTCATCACAGACCACCGAAAACAAAACAGCCAAGGCCCAGTCCTCGCGCCAATTATCGTGGGCCCTTTTTTTTAGCCGAATATGATTATGTAATCACATTTCGACCAGGAGTCAGAAACGGAAAGGCGGATGTCTTATCTCGCATGGGAATAGATGAAATAGTATATACAACTCCAGACCCAGTACCTATTATACCTGAAAGCAAACTCTTGGGTATCACGACAGCCATAACACAAGCAGAACTATGAAAAGAAATCCAACGGACAATGAATCCTGATGCCTACCTCGCATGGCAAACTCAAGGAGAACAATATACCATCATGGACTACCTACCCTTTTTTAGAGATCGCCTATATGTACCCAAGAAGGAATTACAACAGCATATTATTTCAAACTATCACGATTCACTGATCGAAGGGCATCGTGGGATCACCAAAACCCTAGCTAAGGTGAAAGAGAACTTTTGGTGACCTACCTGGCTTAAGGACATCATTCAGTATATTCAGTCCTGCGGGGTCTGCGCACAAAATAAATCACAGAAACAAAACCCATCTGGTCTCCTACAACCATTGGACATTCCTCCAGTTCCATGGCACACTCTTTCCCTTGGCTTCATCACGGATCTACCTCCAAGCCATGGGTTCAACACCATCCTTGAAGTTGTGGACTTATTCTCGAAGATGGCCCATTTTATTCCTCTCAAAGTCCTCCCAGAAGCAGCCACTTTAGCAAAAGTGTTCCTGGAGGGCGTGGTTAAGCTACATGGCTTCCCTTCGGTTCTGGTCTCTGATCGAGGCAGCCAGTTTGTTTCAAACTTCTGGAAAAAATGCTGTGCAATGGCGCAGATCGACGTTCGGCGATCTACCAGTCACCATCCCCAAACGGACGGCCAAACCGAGAGAACCAATCAGACACTCAAGCAATATTTACAGTGCATGCTGCACCACGAACAAAGGAATTGGAAAGACCTACTATAGATAGCCGAATATGCATATAACAATTCTTTGCATTCAAGCACGGGACAAACGCCCTTCTATACCCTTCATGACAGACATCCACGTACCTCTGAACCAGACCTTCCAGCCAGCTTGGAAATGCTAGCGGTAAAGACTCTACACACAACCATTACTCAGGCTTTCAAAAGGGCAAAGGAACACCTTATTCATGCCAAAGAAAAACGAAAGAGATTTGCCGACCAACACTGGAGAAAGGCCCCTGATTATCAAGTAGGAGACAAATTTGGTTAGCCGCTAAATTCATACCCATCAAGGGAACCCGGACCTTTCATCCCAGATTCTTAGGACCCTATACCATTAAGGCAATTATCAACCCAGCAGCCGTGAAACTGAATTTACCACCTAATTTACACATCCACCCGGTATTCCATGTGTCCCTCCTGAAACCAATGCAACCCGGCACACATATTGGGACACCACCTAAGCCCATACTTGTTGACGGAGAACCAGAATTCAAAGTCAAAGATATCTTGGACTCTAAATACTCTAGGACTAAGCTATATTATCTCGTCGATTGGAAAGGATTTGGACCACAAGATAGATCCTGGGAGCCCAGTGAGAATATCCACGCACCACGTCTAATCAGGAAATTCCATCGGAGCTTCCCAACCAAACCTGGGCCAGACAGAAGGAACACCATGGGAGGGGCCTTAGGGGGGAGTGCTGTCACGACCCTCGCCCAAAACCCCCTCTGGCAAACCCATTGGCCAGGTAGAGTCAGGACTCGGCCTCTAGAGCCTGGCATCCTCTTCAAAAGCCCTCATGGAGCCAGTCCTGGCGCCTACGGCGCCAGGCTCATACACCATGAACAACAATGTGCTTGGGAACTACTTTATTGTATTGTCAGCCACCATGGAGGCATCCACATAGCCAGGGTCCTAAGAATCAAGCTATGTGGTCTAGTGTTTTGGGTGTGGCAGGCCTGGAACTACTTTCCCTGGTACTACTTTACCTGGGCTATATAAACCACACCCTGACTGCAGAACATGCTTCGTGTTACTGTGCAGCTTGCAACGTGACGCTAACCGTGTCCAGCTATTCCCTCGAACCTCGGAGAAGCAGAACCTGCAAGGAGACAAAAGGAACATCATTAGCAGAAGCATCTTACCTGCAGTCTTCATCTTTAAACGTTAGCAGCTACTGAGAACAGCTTCCTCGAATCTGCACGCCTCCCGGGCAGAATGACCTGAAAGAGGAAGATAAAGACAACATTAAAGAAAGCTGTAGAGACATTTACAAATTACAAACTGCTCAAAAGGCTTACCTGGCTGGTCGCCTCTTGGCTGGCACCACTCCGGACATTCAACTCACGCTGAAGAACACCGCGACCTACAAGGAAGGAAAACACAGATTAGCAAAGGTAAGACTTCGCAGCGCTGTGCATCGCACTTACTTACCGCATCAATGCGCTCTTAATGCGCCATCATTTACCAGCGGGGCTCAACCAAGCCAGTTCGCCGCGCTGAAGCTCCGCATACCTAAGGGAGAAAAAAAGAGACATTTTAAACAAAGAAAGGCATGCAGGATAGCAACAAAACTAAAGAACAGCAATAAGACCTACCTGAACAATATCAAACGGGCCGGTGTCAGTGAAGTAACTGGACCGCACTCGCCCATGAAAGACAACGCGTCCCTGCAAAGAAGGCAGGACGGAGAGCATGCCTAATTCTACCATAGGATGAGGAGAGGGCGCCAGAGGGACTGAAAGCATACGGGCGTGGAGGGAGGATACTTACCCCAGTCGGTCAGTCTTTGTCATGCCCCCCGGATTCCTACGGCATTCTCATACCCATGGGGGAAGCCTGTGGCGCTTGTCCTGGCGATTACATCAACGCCGGCGTTATCGTCAGTAAAAAACTACCTCTCCCAATGGGACTTGGCAGGAACCCTTGGAACGCTTTTTCCTTTGCTTGCGTTCCACGCCTCCTTCGAATCCACTTCCTATATCTAGTCACGCCCCCAGAAAGCCGGTGCTCCTAAACCATTGTGTTACCCGAGCAGCGCTTCTCGGAAGAAGTTTTCCTATTTGTTGTGTACCTGGTTGCCGACTTCTGCTTACCCTTTGGACCCCGTTGCCTGGTTTCTGATTCTGTTTTGGCGCTCGTCTGATCTGCCTTCCCCTGCTCGACCACGGAACTCGTACCGGACTGTCTTTGGGATTCCGCTTCTCATGTCTGGCTCCCGGCTCCCTTTCTGATTCCTTACCCGCTCCTGGCTACCCTCTCTTCGAAAGAAGAAGGAAATACCCTGCATTCAGGTGTTTGAGAAAGTAAACAGCACGTCTTTTCTTTCTGAAACCTGTTTTTCTGCACTTGGAAGAACGGTGCTGACTGCTTACACCTGGTGACATTTTAGCTTGGTTTATTTTTGGCTTTTGGGACGCTCTGCTGTTTGCATCACTCCTTGGATTTTGGAACACTCTGCTCTTTGCATCACTTATTGGATTTTGGGACGCTCTGCTGTTTGCATCACTTGTTGGATTTTGGGACGCTCTGCTGTTTGCATCACTCCTTGGATTTTGGGACTCTCTGCTGTTTGCATCACTTATTGGGTTTTGGGACATCAGTGACACTATCCTTGGCACTCTCTTAAAGTCGCCATCTGACCTTCGCCCACATCCGGTCCTGTGTTCTATCACAAGTAGGTATTCCGCAGGAAAAAGGAATACACAGCTCTGCTGTGCGTTCTGCCTTTTTGCCTGAGCCATTGGCCTGACAGGTTTTATTACCCTGCAAGCTGTGCTCTCAGGAAGGAAGTCTGAATTACTTCAGTGGCATCTAGTCCAAGTGGTCTTCCAGACTTACGGTGGAACATAAGGAGTACGACAGTCTTGAACACGGTCCTCCTGTATTTTCAGGCAGAACCTTCCCCGCAGATCACATCAGGGCAAATCTGAGAAGCATAACAGCGAGTAACCCAGCTGGGATGCGTCACTGTGGATACCAGGTGAGCGTAACAACGCCTATACAAGAGGAACGACCACTGCTGTGAAGATGCTGAAGGTAACACGCCTTACCCGAATTGCGAGGCTGCCCACCAGAACATCATAGTCAGCTGCCGCTTGTTAGCACTGATTTTCTATGCTCTGGCCTGGTGGACAGATGTATAGAAGGCCAACCTATATTGTGACAGGAACAACTCAGGGAACCTGTAGCCAAACCAGTTTTGGTAGCAGTGACAGCCGGTCTAGGCTAAGATCTTCAGAGGTGGTGAGCTTGTAAAGGGTCCACAATGAGGTCTCATAATGGGAATCACAAATTACACTTAGACAGGGTGTATGAAAATACAGTTATTATTTATTGTCCAAAACACACTATGAAAAATGACTACTGGCAAGTAGAGTTATCACACAAGACTATTAAACTAAATACATATATACATTAACTTTGTTATAGGGCATAATACACATCAGAAACTCCTGCAAAGGAAAGGTTAGAACAGTATCATGCACTCAAGGTCCACAGACATGATCCCTAACTAAAATTGTCAAGCCCTAAATTGTCTGGGGCCTTTTGCCCAAAGGTTCAGGTAAAGGTTCCACAGAAGTTATGAAGCAGGAAAAAAATGCAGGGACGGTCTCTGGGGTCCAGTGAAGGATTCTTAGGGTTAGGGTTCAAGTTAGACTAATGCCTAAAAGTAGCCCCAACAGTGAGATGTCTTGCGCAAGCAAGCATGGCAAAGCCAATATTCTTAGAATGAAGGTTTATTATAAGCCCATTGACTTATAATGGGAGTATAGGGATAGGTTAAAAACTCTGTAACTTACCCCCCGTACTCCAATTCTTTCCCAGACTGGGCAGGACAAAGGAAGAGGGTCCGATGTTGCTTTTCCTGCTGAAAGTCGCCGTCCTCGATTAACAGGGGTTGCAGGTTCGAGCTGATCTCTGGTTGGTGTCTTTCACTGTTGCAAGGACTCTCGATTGAAGAATGCAGCAAAACACGAAGCAGGACCCCTCTCAGGACTGGACTCAGGTCAGGTAAGCTATTTCAGACAGTGGTCACCGCAGCATGGCAACGCAAAAGGACTCAGCAGCCGCAGTCGGACTGTCCCCCCATCTCGGGTCCCCTCGCTGCTAGGACACAAAATTATGCAGAGTTTAGTCCCGTAGGGCCAGCTGAGGATCCCCCAAGTTTCAGATTGTAACTCAGTACGGTGACACCGGCAGCACGGTAGCCCAAAAACAAAGCTGGTCAGCCACAGGACGGTTCCAGGGCGCTTCCAGAGGTTTCCTTTGGCAGGGCACTGAGCAGACATCAGGAGTGGATGGTCCCTCCACTCCAAGGGTCGCAGCTCCTTGGCAGGACTACTAAAGACCACGACCAAAAGAGAGCTCCTCCAGGACAGCAGCAGATGTTGGTTGTCAGGCCTCCTTCAGTCGGGTCTCAGGTTTCTTTGCGGGTCTCACAGCTGGACAGGATACTTGGCTCCTTCAGATTTCTCCAGGATCTCTGAAGAATGGGTGCAGGGGTCCTCTTCTTATCCTAAAAGCCAGGTAAGAGCTGATGCCCTCATAGCCAATATGAGGACTAGCCCACACACACACACCCAGCAGTGGTCCAATCAGGACCACTTGTGGGAACATTCATGCATACCACTCTAACACAATGGAACCAGTTTGTAGATTGGGAACAGACAGTCCCAGCCCACAACCTGCCAGCAAACACCCACATCCCTCCAGTAGTCCGCCAAAAGCTTCTGCATTCCTGGGCACTGAAAGTCCTTATAAGGATTTCCATGGCCTTTCAGGCCAGGAATAAGGCTAAAGAGCAAGATGGCAAAAGGACAAGCGAAATATCTCGTGGCTCAGCCATGTTTGACCAGTAGCCACAGTTAGTAGCCACACATGGTAAATGCGGTAATTCCCAAAAAGTGGGAAAAAGTCGCTGCTGCCACCAGCTTATCCTTTTCGCACACCTAAAGTAACCAAAAATCCTCTGAGTGTTAGTCTTAGGCAAAACAAAAATGAACCCCATTGTACTGCAGTGTAAACTGCTGTGCACAATAATAAAAAGTTAACAAAAGTGATACAAAAGTAACCAAAAGTAGTAACACAATAACATGACTAATGTTTCCCAGTACTGACAGCCTGAAGGACATGTCAGTTTCCCCATGACATATGAGCAAAAGCCAGTGTAGTGAAGCTTAAGGCTTCACTGCACTGTAAAAAGTACAGGTCAGATTCAAAAATAAAAGCAAAAGGTTTGGGGGTTCCAAAAAGAAGGAAGGAAAGGTGCAGTAAAGAGAAATCTTTCCTAACACCGGTTATGACATATACGGCGATGAGGACGTGATAGTCCAACCGGGGAGGAAGGTGCTTATAAGGACTGG
This sequence comes from Ambystoma mexicanum, assembly GCF_040938575.1. Taxonomy (NCBI): domain Eukaryota; kingdom Metazoa; phylum Chordata; class Amphibia; order Caudata; family Ambystomatidae; genus Ambystoma; species Ambystoma mexicanum. Next base: position 1,149,410,872 of record NC_090932.1, read on the forward strand.
TTTGAAGATTGAAGTCCCTGAAGGAATCTATGGGAGGCGCACCAATATTCTTTGGATTTAGGGACCGAAGAACTGCAATGTTGGAATCATGGAAAGAGACACAGACAACAGATTCAAAGTTGAACAATCTTTTATTAAAGAAAATGTCAGTATGGAGCAAGGCCTATTTTGCCCTATTCTAAGGCGGGATTTCCTTACCTAAATAAAGTAAGGAAGGTCAGTGTCAGTAAGTTCAACGTAAAAGTCTGTCTTTGTCTGAATCCTATACTTGCCTTCACAACTAATACAAAAACAATGTGTAAGGACATTAACCATAACTCAAATAGGGTTCCAAACATAATGTATGTACACTTGATCACTATCTATCCTGGTGAAACTTTCCAACTGGCACAAAAAGCCGCAAATGAACACTCTAAGCATGCTAAACTCCTCATTAATTTCTCAAATAGCTCTGCAGAGCCCCTAAACTATATCTAGCCACCTCACTCCCTCTTATTACCCCTCTACCTCAACTTATCCACACCCATAGTAACCTTAATCCACCAACAAACACAACTAAGGATGCAACTCCACCAGCCACTAGCCAGCATAATAATAATCTACCTAGCTCACCTCCATGCACAGCCATTCCCCCGCAAAACACAAGCCCTGGCCCTCTCACCCATAGCATAGCTACTTTCTCCCTCCTGACTTATGCCCTTGTTAATGCACGCTCACTGCCAGCCCATGCACTTGACATCCACAACCTTATCACTAAACACAACCTTGACACCACAGCCAACACAGACAATTGGCTTCAGTACGCATACGGCCCAGCATTATCCCTAGCCATGCCTACAGGTTACACCATCTTCAGGAACGACAGACCCACATCCACAGGAGGTGGTGTCGCTCTGATAGCCAGAGATGCACTTCCCTAACGATGGTGCAACACATCCATCAAAGGCAATTCTGACCTCCTAACGCTCAAATTTACACCTTCACCCACTTGCACCATCACCATCCACCTCATCTACCGGCCACCCGGCTCCATTCAAAACTTCCAGTAAAGCCTCTTTCACACTATTCAGGATAATCTAAAAGCCTCTTTAAAAATCATCGTACTAGGGGACCTCAATCTCTAGGCATATTTGACCCAAGTGACCTGCAAGCTACATCTATATCTGATGCCCTTTACACACTAGGCTTCTGCCAGCATAGCACCAAGCATACCCACTGCAAAGGATGCACGCTAGATTGGATCGCTGACCATAATTGCCAGGTCACCACCAGCACCACAAACCCTTGTCGTTGGTCAGATAACTACATCGTCCACTTCTCCATCCCACAAACCACAAAAGCTAAAACCATACCTAACCCACTACCACCAGCCATGACAAGATGTTCACGGAAGCTCACCAGAGAAAACATCCTGCCCCTGCTAAACACCCCTGCCCTCCAGCCCCCCTTCGAATTCAACCCCAAATCAATAGTGGACGCTTACACTCTCATCCTTTCTAATGCGGTGAACACCATAGCCCACCCAGCATATCACAAATCCAAAAAAGTCAGACACTCTAAATCTTGGTTTACTCCCAACCTACTCAAACTGCGTTCCGAGAAACGACAAGCCCAGCTAACATGGCTAAAGGATACGACTGACGCTCTCAAAAATGACTTCAGCAAAATAGCCAGACTCCATAATCTGCCACCATTGCAGCTAAATCTAACTCTTTCAACTCAAGAATTAGCAATGCAAATTCTGATGCAAAAGAATTCTTTAATATCTTCAGAAAACTTGAAGCTCCAGCCCCACTGCCCACTTCACTCAGCAAAGATGCCTCATGTTGCTCAGATATCGAGGCAGCATTACTAGGTAAAATCAATACCTTAAACGCAAAAATTCTCTTGCAACAAGCCCTATTCAGTACGAACCCTATAGCTACAGCTGCTCCCCTCACCCCTCACACCATGCTCCGCACAGTTTTTGCTTCACTGATCTCTCTGAAAATGAAGTCCTTAAATTGATTAAAAGTTTAAAACCTTCCAAATGTAAAGGCGATATCTACCCTATAACTCTCATCAAAGACTGCGCTGATGTGCTAGCCCCAGTCATCACTGCCTTCATAAATGCATCCTTTGCTAAAAGTACCATCCCAGTCAGCCCCAAAGAAGCATGGGTCCTCCCTCTCCTAAAAGAAACCATCCTTGACCCTGCAATTCCATCAAATTATAGGCCAATTACCACAGTCCCCTCCTTATTAAAAGTTTTAGACCTTGCAGCCTATCTGCAGGTTCAGCGTTTCCTGTAAGACAGCCAAATTCTAGGGATGCGTCAATCTGGCTTCCGCCCAGGCCATGGGACTGAATCTGCCCTTCTTGACTTGACGAGATCAGAGACAAAGGAAATTCTGTGTTGCTCCTCCACCTAGACCTATCCGCGGCATTCGACTTGGTCAACCATCAAATCCTTCTTTGTCACCACCCATGCCAAGTTCTCCCCTCCTGCCACTGCCTGGATTGTATCCTTTCTGGAAGGTAGGGTCATGAGGGTCTTCTCTGAGATTGCACACTCCTCGCCTTCTCCGATTATCTGCGGCGTACCGCAGGGGTCTTGCAACGCGACAACCCTCTACAATATCTTCACCAAGCCTCTCTTCAACATCCTTGTTTCATTACGCATAGCCTACACCAACTATGCTGATGACACTCAAATCTTGATCCCACTATCAGGCAACTACACAGCCAACTCCACCTCCCTCATCAACATCTACTCAACCAGGCATGGATGGCAGCCAACCACCTTTGGCTTAATAGCGATAAGACGGAAATTCTAATTGTCAGCCTTCCAAATGCCCTGAAGTTCCTTGACAAACAGTACACTGCCTTCAAGATTGATAATTGCACAAATCCCGTCTCCTCTACCGTGAAGACCTTAGGATTCTACCTTGACTCCTCTCTTACCATGTCCAGGCAAGTAAGCGCCATTGCCTCCTCAGCAGCCTATTCCACCAAGGTCCTTAACGCAGCCAGATCCCTCCTCACTAAACAAAACTGTCTCAAAATCGCCAGGGTTATCATTGGCTCTAAGATCGACTACTGTAATGTCATCTTCACAGGCACCTCAGCGAGAAATATACAAAGAGTACAAGTGGTCTAAAACAATACCCTGAAAGCGGCCCTCCACATCCCAAAAAGAGAACACATCTCCAAAGATAGAAGAAAAGCACATTGGCTCCCCATCCAGGAGCGCATTATATTTAAAACTCTCTCTATCACCCAGAAATGCTTATCCAACACAGCTCCCCTTACCTCACACACAGAATCACCAAGATGCACTCTTCCAGACCCACCAGGTCTCCCTACACTGACCGCCTAGTCGAGAGATGCAAAGCAGGAGGTTCAAGCTTCCCTTACCTTGCTGCTAAACTTTGAAACGACTCCCCCCTCCCTCTGGGCTGAGAAATCATAGTGGATCTTTCACAAAGCTCTCAAACCCCAGCTCTTCTCCTAACCTGCAACCCCTCCCACTCATCCTACAGACCTGAAAATATTATCAGTACTCTGCTCACCGACATGCTTTATACTATTTCGTTTCTATGTAACTGATCTTTTGTTCTCATGACTGTCGTAATCTGCTAACTGTATGCCAAACTACGCTTCTTGAATTGTACCTGCAACAGCGCCTCAATGCCTCTGGGTTGTTTGCATGCTTTATATAAAGTAAATAAACCCTGAACATCCCTGCAGGAGTCGTTGCCTCTGGGAAACCGTGAGAGACACGCGGAGAAAGCCAAAACCCAGACAAGAGGAAGCCTGCATTGTGTTTCAAGGACACAAGCGACCCTCCCGGGTGAACAGCAGAGTTGGGGAGGCAAGGCCAAGCCTGTGGTATTAAGCTTGACTTGTGAATCAACGCTGCAGAGAAGAGAAAAGAATGCACACAACCGATGAGTTAACAAAAGACATGAAAGGCCAGTTTGGTTCCAGCAAAGATTGAAGCTGAAACAGTGTATCTCACAATTTGTAGGATGCGCGCGCGCTGATGAGACACGAAGGAAAGCAAATCTGTAGTGAACTTTAAAGTCAGCGGTAACTGTGAAGCCAGTGATACAGAGTAGTGGAGTGGTCTGGCGAAAGGAAACAGCCCACTCGAAAGTCTCTGCAAAATGTTTGATGTTTATTATAAAGGTACAAAGTGAATCAACTTTGAAACATGCGAGAGTCAAGATTAACCCCGACAAAAAGCAAAGTTAAAAGGTGATTGCTGCCTTGGAATGTGTTCTATATCCCAAGCAGTCTATTGATATAAATAATGCCAAATCCAGCACCTGCGAGATAGCGCATTGCAATGTTACACTGGCTTTGTATCTGCAGTGCTTCGGTTTGAGGCCCCTGTAAGGGTGAAATTTTAAAACAAAATGCTTCTTTTTTTTAAAGTTGCGGTCCTGGAACAGTATTCTCAATCGCATAAAGTAAGGGAACGATGAAGGATTGCCCCTGAAAGTAGGGGAACGTCTTACCCTTTAGATCCCACCCAATTTGACCTCTGCTCTGCTATGGGTGAGGGGGAATCAGGTCACTAAAGAAGAACATAAGAGGAAAGAAGCAAACCGTGGTTGAACAATAAGAAAAAGAACAATCATCATTGGGAATTATGATTATGGGCAGAAGTGGGATGGTGAGGTGTAATGTGACAGACCCAGGCATAGCTGCTCACCAGAATTGAGGAACATGACTATGACCAAGTAGTAGCCATTTGTAGAGCGCCTTTATTAATATGGTCGTAGCACGCTTATGGTGTGAACACCCTCGGGGAACCGAAGTCCAAGGTGTGGGAAATTGTGTGAAGGCTAGAATGAGTGTGTGCATTTGGCCAGGATGAGTAGTTATGAGGGCTGGCCGGGCTCCAAAAAGTGACCCATGAGTTCAGGCACGTGGATGTATGATAGCAGGAAAAACTCATTAAATTGCAAGTGTGACCGAATGTTGTCGTAGGTCGGCACTGCATTCTGATTGAAAAGAGGTGTTGTGAGCTGTGTTTAAGCCTGGGCAATTGGTATGTTTCCAGCAAGACCCAATTGTTGTCGTAGTCATCACTACATTGTAATGCATGTGGATGTGTTGCCATGCCTGTCGCAGAAGTTCAGTGAAGAGGTGCGTGCATACATACCTTGAAGCTTAGATGGAGCCTTGTGTTTGAGGTAGTTGGGTGCTAATATCATCTGTAAAAGGCTGCGTTATCTCTGGGTGGAATAAAACATGCTGGCCTAATACATCTTTTAAGCATAATAGACAGGCTATCATCTTGGACCTTATGATTTCAATTCCAAATATCTTCTGAGTGCATTTATCAGCTATGACAGGGCCAGCGTTGGGGCCCTGTCAATGGGGGGGAGAGTGTGGGGAGCCCATGCCCACACAGAATGAGTGCCTGGATGCAGACAGGCCCCCTCGCTGCCCCTCCTTACCTGCAGAGATGGAAGACTCTGCAGAGCCGCCACAGTGTGGCACAAAAAGCCCACAAGATAAAGCGGTGGCATCCCTTCCCCGGGGTGTCGCCAAGCAGCATAACCCGGGCCGCAGAGGAGCGTGGCTCCAGCTGATGCTGTCAGCTGGAGTCTGCGCAGAGACGCCACCACTAAGCCACCAGGTATTTTAATAAATAAAGACCCCATGAGGCCTCAAACCACTATGCCACCAGGGATTTGGTTAATAATTGTTTTGAACAGCTCACAGACTTTAGAACGCTCCTGCGTCCTGGGATCCCATGCTAACAAGGGGGCGGGGTTTAGCAGCCCTTTTAAGCCCTCCCTTGTCCTTCCCCTGTCACACCCCTGGAGCCAGGTAAGCTATTCATTTAGGTAAGTGGACAATCCTGGGAGGGGGTGAGGTATTTAAGCAAGTTTGTTTCAGTGTGTAAGTGTGGGTTAGTTGGGTGAGGACAGGAGGCAGTGGAGGACGTCCGAGAGACCAGTGGAGGCGAGACCATTTTTGAGTGTGGAGACTATTGTTAAGGAGGGGTCTGTAGAGTGTTTGTGTGTGAGAGAGTCTCACATTCAACAGGTTTGTTGACAAGCTCAATACTCTTCTCACTAGCCAACTCCTCAGGTGAGGTCTCTGAAAGATCTTCCTCGGGTTCTTCAGAAGAAATGTCTTTTCTTCTCTCTCAAAAAGACAAAATGAAACACAAACTACCCCTGTCTACCGCTTTGTATCTTACTGTACATTTTCTTTTGATTCTCATTTCATGTGTGACTTGTTCAAAAAAACTATTTGTACATACACGACCCTGGATTTAGGAAAATATTTATAACATTTATTTATCTTTTCTTTGTTTCATTCAAACCATATTGAAAAACATATATTTTGACAAAATTGCTTTGGTGATTTCTGCCAAATAATTTTTTGATTTCAGATGTAAACAATACTTGAAGTAGCCATGTTTGTCCAGCAGTGGATAATGGGCCACTGTCTATATGCAAAGTTCTCTATTTAGAGAAATATTGGCATTTCCGTCAATGTGATGTATCAGAATTAAATATTGACGCGTTTCGGCCTATCTGGTGTTGAATGAACCACCTCCTGTAGTGGATTCTTCAGATGTTGGTGTAAAGGCCTTCTTCAGAACAGGTGACGGATGATCAAAGGCTAATATTCTTCTAGCTCTGTTGGCAAAAACTCTAATAGAAATGGCAGAGGAGGAAGGGAAAAAACAAGGTGAAGAATTAGAAGCCTTAGAAAAGAAACTACCAGAAGATCGATCACCAAGGATGTGAAACTCCTTTTAGAGAAAATTAATGAAGAGACACAAAAGTTTTATCAATTCAATCTGGAAAAGAAGGTGTGGAAACTCAAGAAAGACGTTGACTCGTACAAGGAAGAATGAACATACCCATATTTAAAAGAAGACTATTACCAAAATCAAAATAGGTCTTATACACAGAAGTTTCCACAAAATCAAAGAAAGAAATTTGTAACCTTCTCGAATACTTCGAATACCACTAGCGGAAGCGACTCGGAAATTGGAAGAGATGAAGAACCATCGACATCAGGCGCATTCCCACAACTGTCTTTTCGGGCCCAGGGGAGGGGGGGCGACGAGGCAGATCCAGAAGACCCAGACAGTCCCAAGAAAACTTGGTATCGCCTATCTTCAACTTAACCAATCATGAGATGACAGATATTGAAAAACAAGTTTTGTCTAAGGGATTAAGTTTCGTACCCATGAAAGAAGCAGACAACTTCCAAATAGAGACAGAACTGAGAAGGTTCTTTAGAAAGTCAGTTTAAAGTATTTCTTCAGAGACTCTGACACTACTGAGAAAGATAAAGAACGAGCAGACAGCACCACAGGGCTCAAGCTACCCTCCACCTTTACACCTCCAACTGCCATGATCAGTCCAGAGATTAATGCTTTCAAAAACAAAGTATTGAATGAAGTAAAACAAATTATGTAAAAGAAGAACTACACCAGGGACAACATGACGAGGGAAGACGGGAAGCTATCAAACATCTAGACTCAGCCCCTGATTTCTTAATAAAACCAGCTTATAAAGGGGGTGGAATTGTGCTCTCGGGGAAAGAAGACTGCCATCAGGAAGCCATGAAACTTCTGGGGAGTGTAAATCATTACAAATTGTTAGATGTTAATCCAACAAAGAGACTCCAAGAAGAAATAGAAAGTTTGATCCGACATGCAACAACAGAGGGCTGGGTAGATAAAGAAGAAAAACGGTTTCTGAACAAACCACATCCTACCCTTGCCGCATTCTACATTTTACCCAAAATGCACAAGAATGACAGATCTCCACCTGGCAGACCCATCACTTCAGCAATTGCTTCAGTCTTAGAAGCTTTGTCACAATACACAGATTTTTTCCTACGCCTGTTTATGGCAAAAATGAAGTCATACTTAAGAGACAGCACAGACATGATCTATCTCCTTGACAATTTGGAAATAGGGAACAGCGCCCTTCTGGTGAGTTTCGACGTGGAAGCCTTATACACGAGTATACCCCAAGTTGCCAGCTTGGAAGTACTCAAGCTTTACTTGGACAAAAGACCAGATCCTGTGGGACGTGTCCCCTCTGCATTTATACTGGAATGTGCAAGACTAGCCCTTACAGAAAACTTTTTTCGGTTCGAAACTAGCCTTTATATCCAAATACGCAGTACCAGCATGGGTGCGTCTTTCGCACGGACATTGCGAACCTCTATATGGACAACTTTGAGGCAATGTTCATTTTCAACAACAACCCATATACACAGTACATGAAAACCTGGAACCGTTACATTGTTGATATTTTTACAGTTTGGGCAGGCACGAGACCAGCATTGGAAGAGTTTAAAGAATGGCTGAATGTTCGGGATCCTTTCTTGTAAGTTCACAATGGTATCAGATGACAAATCCATTGCATTCCTTTATCTCACCATCAAGAAAACCAACTCAGGCAAATTGGAGACCGTGTTGTTTCACAAACCAACCGATAAAAACACACTATTACATTTTGAGAACTATCATCCAAGCTCCCTGAAACTCAATCTTCCCCATGGCCAATACCTTCATATTTGAAGAAATTGTACAAACATACAACAATTTGACGAACACGCACAGGACCTTACGAATCGGTTAAAGCAAAGAGGTTACCCGAACAAATGCATCAGAAACACAAAGAAAAGAGAAAGGAATGCGAGAAGAGATACATGTCTCACGAAGTACATCAAAGAAAAGGAGGAAAAAATAACATGCATCACCACGTATAGCCCTGTGAGCGCTGCTATCAAAAAAGCCATATTAAAACACTGGCCGCTGGTGAACACCCCAGATTTTTACCCTATGAAACAACGATTTACCTTAAAAAAAACAACAATCGCAAGCAAATGCTGGTGCACACATATAAGGAAGAAGAAAAACACAAAATGAGTCAAACAACACTATGGTCAATGCCACCCGTAATAGGACACCACAATAGTGGTCAATGTTCTGTGTGCGATCTTACAACTAACACAAAATGTTTAGAACTAAACAAGATCACGTGGAAACTTAACGAGTTCACCAACTGCAAAACTGCCTGGGCAATCTATGGAATCAGGTGCCCGTGCAACTTGGTATATCGGGAAAACTAAGAGACCCGTGCGACAGCGGATATGCGAACATCACTCCTGCTTAAAAAACAACACACCAGATAAGCCTCTTGTAGATCACTATCACAAAAGACATGCATACACTGATTTCAAATGGTATATAATACAAACCGTCAGAGCCAAAACTCGGGGAGGAGACCGAGATCTTGATTTGAAAAGACTAGAACAGAAATGGATACAAAGGGTGGACAGTGTAAAAAATGGTTTAAATACAGCAATAGAGTGGATGTCATGGTATTGAAGTCAGGGGCACAGGCATGCAGGGGTCACATGCACAGGAGACCTGGGTGGACACTGTCCTGGTGCCTTTGGCTCCAGGCTCATGAACAAAAATAACAAGAACATCCATTTAACACCAAAAGACTTTTATTATGGACACAGCACTTCAGATGCATTAACCTTGAACATTCCATCCATTAAGCAGGATGCATTAACCTTGAACATTCCATCCATTAGGCAGCCCCAAGTGTATTCTTGGGTGTGGCTGCTAATGGATTTCTCTAGGAGTGGCAGGGTGTGGCTGGTAAGCCGGCCCTAATGGGCGTGCCCACGATCTCAGCTATATAAGCTGCCCCGATCCTCAAGACAGACGCTTCGCGTTATTCTGCACTTGCAAGCAGTGTAACGCTCACTGTCACCTGTGGTCAGACTTACCTTTGAAGATCCTGCTTCCTGGACATCCTTCTTCCTGCCAGCATACTTACCAACTGGGGGAAGCTGTTCTTACCTGTACATCTCTTCGGCAAACCAAGTATTCATCTTTACATTTTCCAGAACGCCGAAATCTTCATCTTGGCACCGCAGCACGACACACTCCATCGGCGACAGCAGCGCGTGCAACGAAAAACAGAAGACAAGGTTAGACATCGAAAAAACAGTCTGTTTAACGTTGCGCTTCGCCATACTTCACGCTTTCCCTTAAACCATCACTTACCTGCTGTCGAACACTGCGGTTGCATCCATCTTCCATCCGGCCGTGTCTCGCGTCTCACAGCTGCATTGAGGCCGCATTTCCATCTAAGGGAAGAAAACAGAAGAGAGACATCATTGCAGGCATAAATAGGAGCAACATATACAGACATTGAAGAGAACGAACAGCATCACAAGTGCTCAAGGAAGACTTACCAATCATAAGGAGAAGCATAGCCGCAGCAGGACTGGACTAATCCTTATCATGGATCAGTGAAGGAACTAGATCCCATTCAACGCGCCCCTGCCAGAAGTAGCAGGACAGAGAGCTTATCTTCCATAATTCACAGGTGAGCTTTATGGGCCGGCGTATGCTCACAGAAACCGTACTTTGGGGTGAAGGGTTCGAGAGGTACAACAATCACAGATTGGCACACTCACACACTCTTATCTGCACGCAGGAGCAGTATCACCACGTACCACCGGTCACAGCTTTTTTACTGGAGGAGAGGCCTGAAGGGGGTGATTTAAGTTCAGGGAGGGTTGCAACCGTGCCCCAAGGCGTCCGCAGAGACCAGGTGAGCGTAACAGTGGAGCCTTTTTTTCTGAATGTTTCTCTCTGGATGTCCCCATGAAATACTTTTGAAATGCTTCCACATTGTTTCCATACTGTCCCAACAAACATCGTAGACCTGTAATTTATCCAAAAGGTTTTTTCATGTCTACCCTTCTTTTCCTGGGTTTCAGAATAGCAATCACAAAAATCTTCTTTTGTATTAAAATACACAAGACCAATATATACAATCTAACAAATACAGCAACACTGTCAACTTTAATACTGAATTACAGTTATTATATATCCTGTATAAGGTTTTGTTGAAGTTTTGTTTTGTCCTCAGGTATGGTTGCCATTGATGCTGTTGTTCTCGCTTCTCATGTATCAAAAGTCAGTCATTGTGTATAGAGAATAAGTGTTTTTAAGGCACATACCAGTATGCATTCTTAGTTATCACTATCCTTTGTGGTTTGTGTTAAAAATGTAAAAAATGTTAAAAATGAAAAAGTCAATATGGCAAATATAAAAACTGAATGCTGACATGAAAATGAATGTCAAAACAATGTTGTTTGCACCAGAATATATAACCTGCTAAAAATGGAACTTCGGAAGTTCTCTGTCAATAAAATAGGCAACCTATTCACTTGATGAATTATTGGATAAATATTATAAATAAGAAAAAGATTCATCAACAGTGTTGGGAATGAATCTACAATCCAGAGAGGAATGATGTGGCATTTTCATCAGTGTGATGTGATAGCTTTTGGATCTAAGTATTTCCAACAGACACTATACAAACTACCTAATTGGTGGTTTAGCTTTGCATCAACAAACGTGATCTCACATAGAGTGACACTTTATGTGAAGGGCCGTTACGTTTCGTGTCCTTCGCCATGTTCCTGAAGAATGGACTAATCTAGTCCCATTTCTTTATCCATGATGGGTGACGTCACTTCACGGCACCTTTAACTGCAGCGTCCGGAAGCCCAGCGAGTCTACATCACAGCCCGGACACAGCATAAGGGAAACCTCCCGCGACCGAACGCACATACTCAAGACAATGGTAAGGACAAGAAATGGAGCCATGGGGGAAAGGGTATGTACCCGAGTACCGGCAGCACGTTTCTCATTTTTTGAAAATAAGAACAGGATGGACCACGCTCTTGGAGGTGAGATCAAGTCATGTCATGTTATTTGATTTACATATATCCCTCACGCGAATTAGACTTAGCTATGGCGGTGGATATTCGGGAGGGAGCATAATATGTGCGCCCTCCTCACGTATAATGGCAGTCTTCATTCACAATTGGGCAAAGCATGCTCCAGGGTATAATGTACAACATCACCCGGTGGGATTTTCTTAAAAGATTTTCTTAAAAGATGTTCTTAAATGAAATCACACTCCTTTTTTGACATATAAGGAATATGGGCGGCACCCTCACCAGAACCAGGCGGTTTAGCCATTCGGCAGCGGATTTACGACATGCCCGCACTGGGAAATAATATACACCATAACCACGGCAGTGTACACCTATTGATACCTTTTTATATAAGTAATGAAGGCCAAGCGTTAACAATAGGCGATGTAGCCACACGCCAGTACACTAAATGCAGCTCTGGTTTTGTCCATAGGTATGCACCTGATGGGGAGTGACCCACATTCTAGGACCTAAAACAAGCTTGACCTACAGTCCGCATAATGTAGGGGTTGTACTCACCTTTTACATTATAATAAAACCATTCAGTCACATGCATTGATCTTTAGGGTGCAATACATATATTCAATATATACCCCTCATGTTAATTTTCAGAACAACAAAATTCCTCCAGCATTGTATGCTGATGTACGCCAGTCCCCGCTATCAGTCTACTCAAAAAGGTGAGCAGACCTACACTTTTCATTTGAGCTATGTGGCCTCATATGGTAGTCAATCTTCCCACCCTTCTGATTTAGTTTTATTGTTATCTTGTTTTAGAATTTTTGCCAACATATCTACAAGAATATTAGCCTTTGATCATCCGTCACCTGTCCTGAAGAAGGCCTTTACACCAACATCTGAAGAATCCACTACAGGAGGTGGTTCATTCAACACCAGAAATGCGTCGATATTTAATCCTGCTACATCACATTGACGAAAATGCCAATATAGACAGTGGTCCATTATCCACTGCTGGACAAACATGGCTACTTCAAGTATTGTTCACATCTGAAATCAAAAAACTGTTTGGCAGAAATCACCAAAGCAATTTTGTCGAAATGTATGCTTTTCAATATGGTTTGAATGAAACAAAGAAAAGATAAATAAATGTTATATATATTTTCCTAAATCCAGGGTCGTGTATGTCCACATAGTTTTTTTAACACGTCACACATGAAATGAGAATCAAAAGAAAATGTACAGTAAGATACAAAGCGGTAGACAGGGGTAGTTTGTGTTTCATTTTTTCCTTTACAGTATTCTTGCTTGGCTACAACACGTTCCCCCATCAACAAAAAACTTGAGCATGACCTACCTTTGATTATTTTCTTCTCTCTGCCCAGATACTGACAGTGTTCTTTCCTTTCTTTTCTTTCTGCTTGAAGAGATAAGGTCGGGCTCCCCTGGAGGCCACCTTGCCTCGTAAGCTGTCTGCCTGGCAGCAGGGACTCCGGGGAGCCCGCCCCAGACCAGGAAAAAGCAAATGCTGAAAAACCCTGGTGGTGACACTTGCATTGGTTGAGACTGATGACGATCTTTGTTAGAAATCCAAAACACCTGCGTTAGTGAGAACTGATGTGACTCCGGTGGGTAATCCTAATTAACACTGAGTGCTATTACACCTCCAGAACTTACACTACGGTATCCAGAATGCACCAGGAAGGAGTTGATTCTTGGTACAGAAGAAGAGTGATAGCTAGGATTCTGAGCATGCACCCAGAGCATGAAAGCAGATCACAGTACGAGAAGTCTGCTCACTAGGAGGGAAGCCGGTTCACAACAACCAAGCGGAATCAATTGAGTTTCCGCGCGGAACGCAAAGAGGACAGGAAGCAAAGGAATATCTGCGCGAGACGCGGAAAGGACAGAAAGCAAGGTGGTTTCTGCGCAAGACGCGGAAAGGACAGGATGCAAGGTAGGGAGCGGGGAAGAGGGAAACATGCACAAATTAAGGCAATGAGGACTGAACGGAACAGAAAACTGTTCAGCACACTAGCGCCAACCTACCCGATAGAGGGTTGCAACGCGCCGAAATGGAACTCAGGTGGAAGGAAATAGCAATCGGCGACAGCCATGTTGGTAAACTAGACCGCTACTTCTGTTACGTGAAAGACATGCTGGAACTGTCAGAACGCCCTCCAACTATCCCATGCCCTCCAGGGTCGGATCGTGACAGAGAGGAGTGTGAGCAGTAGAGGTAGAGTAGGAGTAGTGGAGTGGGGTAGTAGTAGTGACAGAGGTAGTGGTTAGGAGTAGAGGTGGTAGGTGGTGGGAGTACCCAGCGCAGGACATTAGTGGCCCGCGGGCCAGGAGAGAAAAGCCCCACTGTGCCATCAAAATAAACAGCCTGGAAACGAGAGTAATGGCGGACTCAAGCTCAGACCTAACCCTCTTGCCCTTTTGCACTTACAAAGAGATGATGGGCACAGAAACTGTCGAAGTCCTCAGCACCCGTCACAAGCCCACAGTGTTTGGAGGTGCATCCATCGACCTACTAGGTTATATCAAAGGGAAAGTGGAGTTTAAAGGGAGAGAAACCACTGCAAGAATATACTTCAGCCAAGAAGGCCCAGCTGTTTTAGGGTGGGACGATCAGGCAAAGCTCAAAATCAAGCTCGACCCCAGCACAGAGGATCAAGTGTTGACAGTCAGTACAAGAGGAGCGCCGGTTGTCAGAGAAGACTATCCAAAGCTGTTCTCGGAAGGTCCGGGACAAATTAAAGGCTTTGTTCACAAAATACTACTCAAGGCAAATGCGGTCCCTGTCAAGCATAAAGTAAGGCCAGTACCAGCAACCGCCAGAGATTCGCTCAGGAGCCACCTCGACAGAATGTTGAAGGAAGGCACCATCGAAGAAATCGAAGCATCAGAGTGGTTGAGCCCTGTGGTCCTCATTAAAAAACAAAATTCACAAGACTTAAGGGTATGCATTGATCTTCGCAGCCTGAACCTGGAAGTAATTCCAGACAGCTACCCCCTGCCAAGCATTAATGAGCTGATCCTCGTGATGAAAGAGGCTAGAGTGTTCTCCAAGTTGGACTTGAGGGATGCCTATCACCAAATCCTGTTGCACAAAGACTCCAAGCCATTGACCGCATTTATCACCCCGTTTGGCACCTACCAGTTCACAAAGATGCCTTTCAGCCAGTCATCTGCGGCCTCAACATTTCAACGCATGATGTATGTGCTACCACGAGACATAAAGAATGTGTCCTATTTCCAGCATGATATCCTGGTGTACGCTGCAGATGAGCACATGCATGATTCCACACTGAAGAAGGTTCTCACCAAACTGCAAGAAGCTGGAGTAAAGCTGAGATAAGAAAAATGCGTTTTGAAAGCATGTGAAGTTGAATACTTGGGTACAAGATTTCATCACACGGCATAAGCCCTGAACAAAATCTGCTGCGAGCAATAATCAAAGCTCCTGAGCCAACAAACAAGGATGAAGTGAGGTCATTTCTAGGACTAGCAGGATAGTATGCCAAATTCACCCCCAGGTTTTCGGAAACTTCAACGCCACTGTGGGACTTACTTAGAAAAGGGACTGAATTCACATGGCAAGAAGCCCAGAAGAAAGTGGTAAAGATAATCAAACAATGCATAATGGAAGCACTGTGCCTGCAACCGTTCAATCCAGAGTGGTGTACGGTCATCACCACATCACCCAAAGGAAAGGAGACGCAGAACACGTGGTGGCATTTGCCTCCAAAGCCCTATCCACGGCTGTACATTACTCCACAGTTGAGAAGGAAATGTTAGCCTGTACATGGGCGGTTTAACATTTCAGAACGTACGTATGGGGCACAAAATGTAAACTGGTCCCTACCATAAGCCCCTCATTCACATGCTCAGTCCAGGAGGAACAAAAGTGTCGACACCCAGGTTGGCACGCATAGCGGCCAAGCTGCAGGAATACACCTTCGAGATAAATCACATATCAGGATTGAAAAATGCCCAGACTGACTGCATGTCAAGATTACCCAAAGACAAAGCCACAACCTTTTTGCAGGAGGAATGCATAGTGGCGTCCATCCAAGACCTCAAGGCCCCAGACTACCTGTAACTAAGCGAGAAACATTGGAATGAAGAAGATGGGAAAGACCCCACCATGATGAGAATCACGGAATGGATGGCCAGATGAAAGGTCAGTGCCAGAAGGCATGAGGCCCTGCTGGAAAGTAGCAGAGGAGGTTTCAGAGGCAGATGGGCTGATCATGAAAAACAACTAGGTGATACCACCAACAGTGATGAGGAAAATCATCCTGTGCAGAGCCCACGCAGGGAATCGAGGGAACACCATGACGCGACGAAGAGTGAGAAAAGCATACTGGTGGTCCTCCATGGATTAGGAAATTCGCACAATGATTGAGAGATGCCATGAGTGTCTCAACAGTGATAAATGATTGAAGGTCACTCGGGCTCCCATGATTCCCACGGAGATCCCAGAAGCAGTATGGTCAAAAGTGGGATTGGATTTCATCAGACCATTGCAGGCAATGACGCCCGAGCATCGATACGGTATAGTACTTGTGGATTACATGTCGAAATGGGTGGAGGCAGAGTTCGTCCCCAATAACACGACCGCCAACGTGATAGAAGTCCTCACGTCTATCTTTCAGAGAGAGGGTCTCCACAGTGAGTTAGTAACAGACAATGGAGTACAGTTGGTATCAAGGAATTTTTTAAAAATATTTTTATTTTATCTCAACCAAACAACATTACAACGAAACATAAATAAAACACCTCAAACAACAAAAACCAAACAAACAAAAAATAAGGCACTGCAATCACCATCCCTCCCCCCTATGAGCCTGTAGAGTGTCCGCCATCAGTGTCCATTCCATGCGGTGGGGCCTCATCGCTCTCAAGTCCAGCCGAGGTCGACCGCATACCAAACAGCTCAGCTAACAATAACTTCCATGCCGTGAGAGAGCCTGTTTCTTCCTCCTCCCCTGCCATACTGCCATCCTGCCACGCTGCCGTTTCGGCATCAGCCCATTTTTGGAGATCTCGCCACCAGACCTCCACTCGCGGCTTATGACATTTCTTCCACCCCATGGCTATCCTACGTTTGGCAAGCACATAGGCCAGATCTTTAAGTTTCTCAACATGTCGAAGCTTACGCGCCCTGGGATACCCTCCCAGCAGACAGGCCCAAGCCGAATCCACCTTAAGTGTGATACCCCTCCCTGCCAGCCTCCGCGCCACTTCACCCCAGTAGGTTGCAATCACTGGGCACGCCCAGAACATGTGTATCATGTCCGCATTCTCTTCGTTACACTTGGGGCACGCCTGGCGCCCATTATCCAGAAATTTGGAAATTCTAAGGGGGGTCATATATGCCCTGTGCGTAATATAGAGCTGTATCTGCCTAAACCTGGCGATCCTCGATACCTTTTTGTGGTACCCCAGGGCGCGCTCCCACATCCCATCCGCCATCGAGGCCCCCATCTCCTCTTCCCATTCCAGTCTCAGGTGCCCCAAATCCTTCCCACCCTTTGCCATCAACATCTCGTACAACCTAGAGACCTCGTGCCCACCCTCTGATGCGTCATACATTATTTCCAGCGTGGCGTCTGGTTCATCGGCCAAAGTAGTTTCGGGCCACGTGCTCCGGACCTCCCGGACCACCCTATGATATGTCATATATTGACCCCTGTGTAGCCCCGACCCTGCCTCCAGTTCATCGAACTCCATCAGGGTCCCATCCTGCCAGATGTCGCCCATAGTGATCAACCCCACTGACTCCCAGTATGTCCGGAGAATAGCTCTCAGCTGCCCGTCTTCCTTCGCCAGGGCGACCAGAGGTAACTGCGGCATACACGGCAAGGGGTCACCCATCATCCGACAGGCACGCCGCCATATGTTCCTGCCAAGGGCTAGCATCTTAGGACGCTCCCTCATCCATGAACCGGTCACCCAGATCACCTCCCGCAGATAGAAGGGGGAACAGTCTTTCCCTAGCAGCCTGTGTTCGGAGGTCTCTTCATCCGAGAGCCACCTGGCCACATATTGCAGTTGCGCCGCCATATAGTAGGCCTCAAAGTTCGGCAGCTTCACGCCACCTTTCTCATAAGAGTTCTGCAATTTCCACAATGCGACCCTGTTGCGCGTGCCGTGCCATAGGAAATTCCTACATACGCTATGTAACCTAGCAAAAAACTTCCTAGGTATCATATACGGGATGTTATTAAAGTAATGCAGGAGCCTGGGCAGCACCACCATTTTAAGCATAGCTCCCCGACCCATCATCGCTAAAGGCAATCTTTCCCAGAACCTCATGCACTTCTCAATCTTTCCCACAGCTAGTTCGGTATTATGCCTGTGTTCTTCCTCGGTCGCGTGATACACGTCAATGCCCAGGTACCGGAAGGAGCTCGTCGCCCACGGGATCCGCAGCACTGGCAACCTCTCCACCGGTATCCCCACATAACTGCCTAGCGGGAATAGTGTGGATTTCTGAGGGTTGACCGCTATGCCGGACAACCAGGCGTACCTCTCCAATACCTCCAAGATATACTGCAAATTCTCTTCCGGATGTTTCAGGTATAACAGTATATCGTCTGCATACAGGGATATAAGATGGCACTCCCCTCCCACCTCTATGCCCACCGGATCATACTGCTGCCGGAGGTAAATTGCTAAGGGTTCGAGGGCCAGTATGTACAACATTGGGGACCACGGACACCCCTGCCTAGTGCCTCTGCCTAACTGCCATCTATCTGACACCACTGCGCCCGTACGGACCCTAGCCAGAGCCGCACTATATAATAGCTCGGCCCACCTCATGTAGCCTGGTCCCAGTCCAAACCGCCCCAAAGCCGCCAGCAGCCATGGCCATCGCACAGAGTCGAATGCTTTAATCGCGTCCAACGCCACTATCGCCATTTCGCTGTCCTCATTGCACCCCCATTCAACCACCCTGTGAAGGCGTCTATGATTCTGAGTAATATTCCGATTCGGGACATAGCCCGTCTGGTCAGGATGGATCAGCTTGCCTATCACCCTCCGCATTCTGGCCGCCAGGACAGCTGTTAGGATCTTGCTGTCCTGGTTCAGCATCGACAGGGGCCGGTAGGAGCCACAATCATGTCCCGGTTTATTGGGTTTGGGGAGCGGTACTATAATCGCCTCCCTGAGCGATTCCGGCAGCCGCCCCACCTCGAACGCTTCATTAAGCATCTCCAGCATGGGCGGGAGCACCTCCTCTCCATACGCTTTATAAAATTCACTGGGGAACCCATCCGCTCCTGGGGCCTTGCAAGTGGGTAGCTGCCGCACAATCTCCTGCAGCTCCTCCAGAGTGATCGGAGCATCCATCTCCTCTCGCTCTTCGTCACTTATCCTGGGCAGGCCTATGTCTTCAAGTACTACCTCTATCTCCTCCTGGCTTCCCCCTTCTCGATCCTCATATAATGCTTGATAATATTCCGCAAATGCCCCATTCACCCCTTCCTGGGTGTCTTCCTCCACGCCCTTTTCAGTGATAACTGATCGGATCGGGGATCTCGGGGTCTCGCTCTTATACAGCCAAGCAAGAAGCCTGCCCGTCTTGTCCCCCCCCGCGTGCAACCTCTCAATGTACTTCCTGTAATTCAGATTACAGAGCCTGTCCCAGTGTTCTGCGCACCTCTGCTGCAGATTAGTGACCGCCTCCGTATCAATCCCACCCTCCCCCAGCTCTTTCTCCAACTCAATCTCGGCCTTACGCAGATCAGCCAGGACTTCACCCATTAATCCCTTGGACTTCGCAATAGCAACCCCCCTCATTACAACCTTAAAGGCCTCCCACAAAGTACCAGCCGACTTGACACTACCTGTATTCGCCTCAAAGTAAGCAACTATCTCCTCCCTCATGTCCTCCCTGAAGACTGGATCCTTGAGCGCTTCCGCCCTAAGGCGCCATGTTGGAATTCGCGCACGTGGGGGACAAAGCTGCCATCGGATGACCAGGGGCGAGTGGTCCGAAAGGACTCTCGCCCTGTAGTCTATCTGGTCACACTCCGCGACAACGTCCGGAGTGGCGAAAAAGTAATCCAGCCTTGTGTGTAGCTGGTGCGGGGCCGAGTAATGCGAATATTGTGTCACGCCAGGGTGTCTCGTCCTCCACACGTCTGTCAGGCCAAGGTCTACCAGCAGCGTCTGCAGTACCCATAGCCGCCGTGCTGGGCCTGACCACCTGTCATCCGACCTGTCCTCCCTGGGATTTAGTACACAATTAAAGTCCCCACCCCAAATCACCGGACCCCCCATCCCTTCGCCAAGTCTAGTGATCAGAGTCCTAAAGTATGTCGCCGTGTCCTGGTTGGGAGCATAAGTATTTATAATACACACTAATTTATTTTCCACAAGCCCCCTTACCATGACCAGCCTCCCATCAGACTCCACAACCTCCCCAAGTAGCTTAAACGGGACATGTGGTGCAACCCAAACCAGCACACCTCTAGCATAGGCAGAATATGTAGATCCAACTACTGTCCCTCTCCACTTCCTCCCCACCAGTTCCAGTTTATCCCGCGTCAGATGCGTCTCCTGTAACAAGGCGACATCTATCTTTTGCCTTTTTAGGTACAACATGACCTTGTTACGCTTAAGGTAGCTGTTAAGCCCTCTAACGTTCCACGTTAGTATCCTAAGGTCCCCCATGATTTATCAGTAGCTCCCTCCTCCCTCCCAGGTCTGCTCGCCTCTCCCCCCCCTCAAAGACCCCCATTTTCAGTTTCTCTCCCAGGCTCATATAAAAACTAACACACCCCACCCCCCTAACCCAACCAACTGCCCAGCTCCATCCCTGGATCTCAGGCATCCCCGTGTTCGGTTCTCTATGGAACCCAAGTAGAGAACCCGACAGGGTGTCACCCCACACACAGTGACTAACCTAAACTCAAACTGGGGTACAAAGAACAGCCCCTGGAGGCTCCTCTCCCTCGCATCCGTATCCGCGCACACGGACCATGTTCCAGACTCCTAACGCATACACTTCCATAACAAAGTCACAAAGACTATATTCCAGTCCCAATGTTCATAGCCCAACCGGGCCCGCAGCGTCACTTATCTCTTCCCGTTCCATCCGCCGTCCGCTCATCTGGCTCCTGAGGACAGTTTTGTGCATCGAGCCACTCCATGGCCTCCTCCGGAGTGTCAAAGAACAGCATCTTAGTCTTGAGTTGGTATCAAGGGATATGGAGTAATTCCTGCAGAAACACAACATTCATCAAAGGAAAGCAGCGCTGTACCATCCGCAAGCAAATGTACTTGTGGAGAGAGACTATAGGTTCATTAAAGGAGCCATCCAACTGGCGACCGCTTCAGGGATGGATCCCATTAAAACGGTCAAAGAGGCCATTGCAGCACACAGGCTAACGCCCAACGGGATCACCCAAATCTCCCCATTTCGCATGTTGAGAGGGAGGAGAGCAGCGTCCACACTAGTGCCACCATGGTTGGCCAGAGTAAGAGAAGACGATGAAGTAGACATGTCGCAAGTAGTATGGCGATTGGAGAACAGTAAGCATGAAAGGGTGGAGCGACAGAAGAAGGACGACCCAAGGTCGAGAAATAAAAGAAGGTGACTGGATTAAAATACGTCTACCAACCAAGGACCAAATGACTGGTCAAAAGTTCAGTCAACCCATAAGAGTGATTCATAGAGGAACCAACCATGTCCGCACTGAGGATGGCCGCACATGGAACATGGAGACAATAGCCATATTTGAGAAGCATTGTGAAGGAGAAAAGCTACAAGAGGAACTCAACCCCTACGAAGGACCGGACAAAGAGACGGTGCCAGAACAAGAACTAGAAGCAGGGGTGAGAGAGTTTGCGGAAGAAGAAGCCGAAGGAGATGCAAAAGAAGCTGCCAAGGAAACTGGTCAGCTATTGGACAACAGCGGTGGGAAAGAAGATCGGCTGACAAGGGAACGCAGAAGACTGGTGAGATACAGTGACTATCTTATGCAATAAACTGTTCTGCATTAACAAGGGGAGGTGTGTAGAGATAACGCGGGAGAAAGTGAAAGCTCGCGAACGTGCGAAGCGTCAAAAGCCAAGGGAGAGGGCACGGAGCAGGTTCAGCTCCCGGTGCTCCTCTAGTGAACTGACATCTCTTCCTACAAAGACATTATTATACCTCTACTATCCAGTAGTGTTGATGGCCTGTTGTCCAGAGCTCATGGACAATTGTGTATGCTGTGTTGACAAGCTGATAACAGAACCACAATAAAGGGGTTCAACCAGCCACCGCAAAGTCTCATGTGCATCATTATACAACAAAGTTGCCCTAAGTGTTGGACTCTGTATTGAAAATTTGGATTTTCTGGCGGGCACTTCGCATTACTTCTACAGACTCTTTGAACGTCACACGCATAGAGTCATTTTTTGAATACACGTTGAAGCGTATTATTTGAAGTTTTAAGCCTTTGATTAGGGTTGGGGGCGTAAGAAGCGGTAAGCGGATAAAGGATCCATTATTGATTCCGCTTCCCAGGGTCTCCAACATGGTGGACACTAATGGCCAATTACGCTCAGCACCTATTATGAATACTTCAGTAGATGAACACGAGAGTGGGTCTTTACCCAGTGCTTGTTGTGTGTCTTTGCCCGCTTCCCTCTCACAGATATGTTCTCTTCCCTCCCAGGAGGCCACTGGTGTGAACCTTGAAGCGCAGGCGCATGCTATACCATCCACCATGATTAAAACAAACCTATTTACATTAAATGAAGTAAATGATGCCCAGCCCTTGACAGTAGAAAGTTATAATAACATGTCGGGTCACAACAATTCCTTCATTTCCAATCCTGAGGAACCTTTTAACGCTTCCATATCTGATATCTCGATGCTTGCACCAGCCGTTATGGCAGAGCTTGATAAGCAAATCAGATTGTCATTGGGGCCATCATCTCCTGTCGTTAGATCTTCTACAAAGATAGAAGAACATTTTCACAAACACCGAAATTCACAGTCTCCTCCGTTGCCCTTACCTCATTCAAACATCACGGCACGTGGACCCGTTGTATCAGGTATGACAGGAAGTTCCCCTACGCTGCCACTGACACTTGGAAGAATGGAGAACACATGCATCATAGTGGGTTGGCCCATGAATACACGTCATTTTCCTCACATACCAATATGTTGTATATGTTTAATGAAGCAGACAACTACTCATTCCCAGTCCTGACATGTATTCTCAATTTATTGGACAAGGGTCACGACACTACGCACCTGCAAAGATATTACGGGTGTAATTCATGGATTATTTGCGCCGAAGAAAACGGGATTTGTGCGCCATTCTGCCCGCAAATCCCCATCTGTTAAACAGGGATTTTCGGGCAGAATGGTGCACAAATCCCGTTTTTTTCGGCGCAAATAATCCATGAATTATGTTCTCTTTCAGAAATATTGCCCAAATTAAAAAAGTTAGAGGGCTACATGCTAGCACAGGGGTCGTTTTGTATAAAACGGGCTGCATTCAACAAAACGGCACGTGACCTCTAAAAGCAATGCAGTCACTGAAACTAATCCCACCAAGGTATGCGGAAAAAAACACTCAAACGTATGTCATCCACAATCATAAGGACTCGCAAGGGAGATCCTATGCCGCCATGCCAATGTGGTTGAGGCGCAGTGGCATCGCCAGGGTGGCGCCTGGGGGGGCCAGGCCCCCCTGTGAAACCCTGCCCCCCCCTTGTGACCCCCACTACCTAAGACGAGCAGTGACCATGTTCTCCCCCTACTTTTGTCTGTGCCCCCCTACTTTTGTCTTTGGCCCCCTCTGTGCCCCTCCTAAATTTGATTCCTGGCGACGCCACTGGTCGAGGGCGTTATGAATAGCAACAAACAAACACATGGAGAGCTTCATTTAGATCTCGCCGAGTTTGCTAAATTGCAGCATGAAAGGTTGCTGCAATTCGAACAGCATTTGCAATTGGGACGTGAGTTTCACAAAGGTCCAAATAAACTCATGCAGGACATTTTACAAACAGATAATGTGGATAGACAACAACAATACGATCCCCCTGACAGTCCCACGCCTCTAACTGACTTAAGTGATCAAAATGGTTCCCCGAGAAGCAAGGCAAGTATCAATGTAGAAGCCACTTCGGAGCACAGTCCCAATCCACCCACAAAGCATTACTTGTCGCGCAAGGAGAAACAACTTGATACTCGTGCCCAAAAAAGAAGGCTGCTGTTAAAAAATAAAAAAGAGATAGTAGAGAAAAAATTAAAAAAAACAACCAGCACCTCAGATTAAAAGCCACAATTCTAATATAAAAAAATTAAGCAATATTTCAGTTGAAGAAGAAACACTGGATTTGAGTCAACTCAATGACGAAAGCAAAGTGCGTTTACAAGTGAGAGAAAACTCTTTACCAGTGCCGATATCACCTCAGGCCACGTCCATGAACAAAGCCATAACCACACGAGTTATAGTAAAGTCCAATGAGCATCATACTATACGGGAGAACTCTAATATATCAATCGATCAACTGCGAGTTCCCTATCACCTGCTGGAAACTGCTGCCCCCGTTCAACAGATGCATCTATCCAATTACTATCCCATCACAATGCTGTGGGTGGTAAACAATGCAAATGATAAAGTGCCCCAAGAGGGACATAGGGATGTTGATATACATGACAGACCAGACACAGCACATCAAGATCAGGTCGTATGTGATGAAAAGACTAGCTTTTGCTGCAATGGCAACACATCGACGAATGGTAAGGCCAATATACAGTTAAAGGTCCCAGTAGGTCCAGAAAATATAGTTGAGAGCCGGCAAAAAGTACATCGCTGTGAGGGTACAAGTGGAAATGAAACTCCTGCTGATAATGATGTCAGAGATTCACCTTCGATTGGTGTACCCTTGAGCTCACAGGGGACCAATAACAACTGCAATAAGACAGCAGCCCAACCCATACATACTGTATTGACATTAGCAGAGGTCCCACTAGAAATCAATCAGATCATTGGCTGGATCAGTGATAGTGCTATCAATGAACGGTTCAGGCTCAATAGGACATACATGCTAAAAGTCTTTCAGCAAATTCCACTATTGCGCAGTTTCAATTGAGATGATTTGGAGTGGGTGAAACCTTCTCTACATAACAATATTAGAGTGCTGTGAGTAGTATACAATGATACCTTTCCTCATCAAATGAGCCTTGACAGCTTTCCACGCCCCTTTAGGGCGGGATATCCGGTCCCTGTGACGTCATATCCTGGGCGTGGCCCCCTGGGGCTTCCCCCGGAAGTTCTGCCTGGGCAAAATCCTGTCCCGGAAGTGATGTAGGTGTGTTTAACAGGCCCTGGGTCCTTAGCGGGGGTGTCCCACCGGAAGTGACATCATGGGGGCTATCGGGAAGGTCCCCCCAAGGGTTGGGGCCCCAAGGGGACTTCCTCCGGATGCCCCCCAAAGAACCAGAAGTGTGGAGCGGGGTTTTGAAGGGTGGGGCGTGGCGTGCAGGGTGTATATATACAGATACGTATTGGGGGATGTACAAGCCGTTCCTGAAGCCTTGGAAAAAAAAAAAACGAAAACTCAAAAGACCTCAATACCAGGAATTATGTAGCACTACAGCTACTACTCTAAGGACAATACAGCTGCTGAGGATTTGAAAACCCTTCAAAAATATTACAGCCCTGAAAGTCCGCCGGCACCGGTGCTATCCGTCGATGGGGGTCCTGATGACGCAGCGGCTATGGGTACATTATGTGAGCATTTTGATATGTTGAATCTTGGGAGTGGGAAACAGCCGGGTGTCATCGACTCCGGTGTGGATGACGCCTACACTGATGCAGACTACGTGGATATGGATGAGGCTGTTAAGGCTCTGGAGGAGACCCCGTATGAAGATCTGAATGTTTTAGAGCAACTGTTTCCAGAGGCCGCAATAACCTCGACGGTAGACACAGCATCTGATGAAGACAAGCTGTTTATGGACGTTACTAGCTCCTCTATGCTGGAAGATGTTGGTTCTGAAACATTGGCTATGGTAAGTAATGAAGTATGACGATGTGGGTGTTTGTGTGTGTGAAAAAACCTGTGAAAACACATGCTCAAGAGCTAAACTTCTTTCTTTTTTGAATTGCAGAAAACGCCAGATAACCATAACGGAACTGTGGGCCTGAACAACTTGTTTAACGCCGTCAATTATTATTGCGTCTGCTGTTCAAAAAGGATCGAAAGTTCAGCATTCCCAGTCGGTGATAAGTGTAAGAAATGCGATACTTTGAAACTTTCTGAAAGTTCTGATGAGGAAGAAGATGATAATATAAGCCTTTTGGATACTGTAACGGCTCAAGCGTTTGCGGCGTTGTGAAAACATGTTTGAAGCGGGATTATTACCGATGGTGTGAAGGGCATAAATACGGATACCCGCAACAGGATGCTCATGATTGTTTACTCCCGAATTATCAATCTGTAGCAATACGGGCGATATGTCAGATGTTGAAGTCATATAACGTTTATCAGATGCTTAAAAGGGTTTATAAAACCATGGGTATGCGTGTACATGCGAGTGTGGGGGGCCTGCTAACAAAAACAATCTTGGAAATTCAAACGTGTCGCAAGCCTGAGAAAAAAATGAAATCTTTGCGCCTGGCAGGCCCCGTGATTTTTAGAAACCATATAACCCGTTTAATACAGAGAGACTTTTCTAACCTGTACAGGCTGAGGAGTAACCCGCAGAGGTGTCCGGTTCCGCAAAAGCTTGTTTTTTAAAAAGATGAAAACACAATAATTCAGTGTACAACCCCCAACTGTGCAGTTGCCTCATCAGGCCAACAACAATGTTGTCATGCACCACTAGGATGGGCGCGGGCGCTTCCCTCTCCCAGGACCCTCCGGTGTGCGTGCCCTCGGGTGGTGCATGGACCGGCGCCTCAGAGATGGGTCTAGTGAACCCTCTGTGGGTGTTGTGGAAGTAGAGGGTATGGAAGCGCTGGCCATCATGTGCTGGCGCATGAGGTTATTGGCCTCTCGTTGCTGTTCTGCCAGTGCTGACACTGCCTCTGTGAATTCACAGACTCGTTGCCCAAAGCCTGTCAGGGCAGCGGTGCATTGTTGCACAACTTGCCGTGTGCGCGCATTGTCCCGTGCAATGTACCTGCACCCAAGCCGGATGGATTTACTCATGGCCTTTATGTGCCGGCTCTGGACCCTTGCCATTCCTTCCACCCGGGCCTGTTTTGCCTCAATGATATCCAGTCGGCCCATGACTGCTGCCCCAGTGACAAAGGCCTCTCCTGGTGCGTCAGGTGGTGGACCGCGAATTGGGTGCTGTGGGGAGGGGAGGGGCTGCATGGCGACATGCCACCAGACTGGACTGGGCTGCCTGGCTCAGATCGCTGGCCCTCTGCACTCCCATAGGATGGAGTGTCCACATCGGGCTGCGGTGTGCTGCAGCGACGCACAGGCACATGGCGACTCCCTGCCTGGTGTCTGCCTGGGCTTGTGCTTCCATGGGGTGTTGACACCCCTTCTCCATCACTACTGCTTTG
This sequence comes from Ambystoma mexicanum, assembly GCF_040938575.1. Taxonomy (NCBI): domain Eukaryota; kingdom Metazoa; phylum Chordata; class Amphibia; order Caudata; family Ambystomatidae; genus Ambystoma; species Ambystoma mexicanum. The sequence continues at coordinate 1,149,438,165 of NC_090932.1, forward strand.
GGAGTGTAGTGGGGTGGCATGATGCCCACGTGGAGGTGTTGCTCCCACGTCGGGCTCCAGTTCAGGCCTCTCTCCCTCGGCATCAGGGCTGTGGATGGTGGCTGTGGTCTCCCTGCGGCCATGTGGCTGCCGCTGCTGTCTGGCGGGGCTGCGTTGGGGTGAGGTGGGTGTTCCCCTGTGTTGTCTCCCATGGGTGCAGCGTCTTTGGGGGGTGCTGGTGCTGGTGAAGGCACAGTGTTGTGGGCGCATTGTCGGTGTGGCCTCATCCCCATCATCACCAGGCTGTTGGGATCGACGTGTGCCTGTGGGGTTCATAGGGGGTGGTTTGAGTGCAGTGCTACATACATTTGTGTGAACTAGGTCATGCAAACAAGTGTGAATGAAGACAGTGACAATGACACAGTCAACTTGCATTCCGTTCAGTCACCATGTGGTGCTTGTTGTGGATGTGCATGGAGGTACACTGCATGGGAACGCGTGGTTGGGGTGGACTGCGCTCAGGCTTTTGTGGTTGTGTTGATGCACAGTACCACTCTACGTAGCTGTCCTATGGGTATGGGAGTCTATCCCCTGCCCCTGTCATTCATGCACTGCACGTACAGGGTCGTCTAGGCAGCACTACCGTTCTAGGGATGTGGCCCTCACTTACGGGTGTATGCAGTGCCTCAGACACATGTCTTCACTCTCATTCAGATGCATGTATTTGGGGATGGGACTCACCTGCCGTTGGATTTATGCCAGTCCCTGCCTCCGCTCCACCAATGACCTCAATGGTTCCGACGTCGATGAGGCCCGTCAATTTCTCCTTCCATGGTGTGAGGTCGGGTGGGGGGGGGGTGGTGGCCCTCCTCCTGTGCCCCTGCTTGCACTCCTGTGCTGGGACAGGATGCCTCGCACTCGCACGCGCAGGTCATTCAGCCGCTTGCGGCAGTCCTCCCCATCCCGGGGCACGCGCCCCACTGCACTGACCCTTTGTGTGACGGATCTCCATATTTGGCCTCTGCGCTGGGCGCTGGTTTTACGCTGCTGCAGCTCATTATGGTACGTCAGTGCCTCCTCCACAAGTACCTCAAGCTCCTGGTCACTGAACTTGGGTTTTCTGACCCTGTCCAGTGCAGACTTGCCCCTAGTGCACTCTTGACTCATTTTCAGGGTTCAGATCGCATGGATGGCTTCCAGTGGCTGTGATATCCGACGGATTGTGATTTCCAAGATGGCCGCCGCTTTATTTCCCGTTCCGGCGGTGACACATTTCCCGCGCACTATAAGCGCGAGGTGGCGGTAGCGCATAGTGCGCCGGATTTAAGGGTTCGCGCTAATCGCGCTAATGCCTTGGACCGGGGCGCGTGCACGATGACTCGTGATCTGGCGGATTATCCGCCGGGTGCCTTGGCGTTAACGCTATTTAGGTCCGACGGATAATCCGCCACATTTACCGCCCAAGTCGTGATGAGGCCCAGTATCTTGAAGCTTGAGTCTTTAAACTGAGCTTGTATAACTCAGGGTTCCCTTCCCCAAGTCTGATGTGCATCAATATTTGGTTTCCTGCTTTCACTTCAGCAAGCTTTCTTGTTGACATAAAGAGGTTCTCTGGGCAGGGGCCTGGCTAGGCGCGCCATCAGGAGGATGGCTGCCTAAGTGTTTCTGACGCAGAGAGGATGGAAAGACACATTTTGACCCTCTTCCAGCACCCTAATTGCACAGTATAGGAGGGATGATGACCCAGAGCCCTGAGGCTGCTATTGGGTGAAATTGTCAGGGCCCTGCTTCCTGGCATCAGCGGTCTAGTTGCTATCCATAGCATTCCAGGGGGGCTTATCAGTCACGCCCGCTCTGTGCGCTACGTATTACAACCGCTTCTGTTCCAGCCCTATGTTCCTGGCTGTCATGTATTTTTGGTTTGCTATGCTAGTTTTCTCTATTTTTCCGACCCACAACGGGTCCCTTTCTTTCTAGTTGTTTTCCTTCTCTTGGTTCTGTGCTACCGGCATGATGCCGCTCCTCGCGGTCTGTTTACCCAGCGTCTCTGTGACCGCTATTCTTATTTCCCTATCTTACTCTCTCTCTCTTCCTATTTCACTTACCTTTGGTCTCCCTTTTCTTGCTGTTTCTGTCTCGGACTCACCTTGGAGTCTCGCTCCATTGCTTCTGACACACTCTCTCTCTCTCTTGGTAGTTTACCGCTACGCGAATGGCTTCTTTCTCTTCCTGCTGTCTTACCGGAGGTTTTGCCTTACTGCTGTGTCCGCCTATTGAAGTCCCAATCCTCTTCATACAGGTGGTATATTGGAGCCTGCGGAGCCCATCTTTCATATCCTCGGGTGACTTGGTCCTCACTACTTCGGAATTCCACCTTGGTTTTTTTTGTGGCAAACAACTTTTTTCCCAACCAGTCCCACTTGGGGAAGGGGCTACCGGCTACGCTGAGGTTCAGCTTATCACTGTGGCTTCCCTCCGAGAGCGAGACACTTTCCACAAAAAAAGACGGAAAGAAGAAAAAAGAAGACCCCACTTGGAAGCCACCTCGGACTCTTGGCTGTCAGGTGAGGAGGAGGAGGAGGAGGAGGGAAGGTCGGAATCTTGGGAATTGGAGTCCCGGGGTCTGACAGAAATCGCAGCTCCGACGGTGCCGGCATTCCGAGGATTGTGTCAGGCGGAAGGCGGCTGGTCGGACGAGAAGATGGCGGTCCTGGTCTGATCACAGACTAGATGGGGAGGTGTGCTAGCTCTGCAGCTGCGCCTGGTGATTGATGTTGGAGCCACCTTCAGTGCGTTCTGTGGTGTGAGCTCACCGTCCTCGCAAAACCGCTGCTGCTCTGGAGGTGGGTCTGGGATGTGTGCCGGAGAGCGTGGCACCGACACAGCATCAGCCCTGGAGGGGAGACTGGAGCTGGGAACAAGCGCTGGCTCAGTGAGGAGGTGAGTTGTGCCCCGGTACATTGGTGCTCCCGGTGTGGAGGTGGCAGTCATCAAAGCGGTAAATCGGGGGCATGCAGCGGCCCCTTGGGCTCACACCTGCTGCAGTGAACGTTATGGGGGCCAGGGCTCTTGATGCACCTCCCTTTCCCTCTTCCTCGTGGTACTTGGCTTCTCCTCAGGCGGGCTCTCAAGCGGCACACAGACACATCACACCATTCTGACAAAAGTGACTAAAGACTCCAGGGGGCATGAGGCCGTGTTACTAGGAGCAGGCACCTGCTGTAAACTGCTAATCCCCCGGGACTGGACACCATCCTGGCAACAGCGGCTAAAGGCCCCAGGGAACAGGGGCCCACAAGGCTATGGGAAAAAACCTGATGTCAAGCAAAGGCTCCTGCTGTTGTGACTATCCGTATCCATGGCTCCAATTGCCCTAGGACAGCACCTTGACTTCTCTACCTGGATTCATGACCCCTCCTGTGCATTGGTAGCACTTGGACCTTAAGCTATATGAGGCCTGGTGGAGTTGGGGGGACAGAGGCAGCAGGTTGTCCCTTTGGTTTGTTCCTTTCGTTTGCAGTCCTGGTTGACACGGGAGACACACCTTGTTCTGAGGCTTACAGAGGGGCTGCTGGAGAGGTGGCCTTGGGTGGCCTTGGGTAGCCATGTTCTATACTCCTGCTGGGTGCATGATTCTACAGCAAATATAAAGGGGGTCATTCCTGGGCATGCTAGCCTTTGGATCCTACAACTGTCTGCAGCCTTCCCTAAGACATCGCCACATAATCTCCTACTGCTAAGCGAGAGCCTGGACTGGCACTGGGGCGTCTTCACCCCGGGCTGATTCCCTGTCGTCCTTAGTCCCTTGGTGGCGTAGGCGGTGTAGCGTAGGAGATTCCAACTGCCGTGTGACCCCTAGGCCAGACATGGCTAAAGCTCCTAAGACTGCGAAACAAGGAGATATCTCCACAATCGTGCAATCCGCAGATAAGAGCAAGCTCTCTGAGATAGTGACTGCCGAGGTGCATGAGGTCGACCCTCTCCCAGCTATGCTTACGCAGATGTCGACCAAGTCTGACCTGCAGGGTCTGCTGGCCGAGATTTGCAAAGAAATACATAAAAGCACGGAGTAACTCTCCCACAAGATCCTGCCATTAGACAGAAGAGTCTCGGAGACTGAGAATAGAGTCTCTGAGGTGGAGGATTTGTCTGTGAGCAGTCCTATGAGGTGGGGGAGTGCACCAATTGACTGGAGGCTTTGGAAGCCTGTTGTGAAGCCCTGGAAGATAAACAGGGAAAATCGTTCCCACAGAAATAATATTCGATTTAGGGGCCTCTCCTTAGCAGTCCGAGACGAAGACCAATCCAGCTTTGTGGCTGATCTCTTCTGTTACATTCTTGGACTGCCTGGGTACTAGGAGGTTGAACTAGACAGGACCCACCGGACAAAATCTCATGCCGCCTCGACCCAGGACAGGCCTGCTGATGTACTCTCCCGGGTTCACTTCTTGACACTTAAGGAACGAATGATGGCTGCAGCCAGGCCCTTGCCCTCCATACCCTTTTGCAATATGTCACTCTCCCTGTATTAAGGCTTGGCATCAATGACTCTGGCAAAGCGGGGGGCATTGCGCCTGCTGACAGAATGACTGCATGCAGGGGAGGTGCCTTATAGGTGGGACTTTCCTACAGGCTCTATTTCACAAACCAGGGGAGGCGCTGGGTGGTCAAAACACTGAAAGAAGCGGAGAGCTTACTGAATCCAGAGGGGACGGTGGGGGAAGCCTGGTCGTTGAGCAGGACCTGAGTCGTGGGGTTGACCCGGTGTCTCCGCAGAGATGGTGCAAGGGTGGCAAGGGGAAGCGGGTTGTCACAATCACAGTCACTGGAGGGAAGAGAGATCGACACTCTCCCCCGAACCACGGAAGCCGAATTAACTCGAACCTCCCACTGTGGTTGGCACAGGCGCCTGATTTAGATAACAGGTCACCACGTGGCAGCCAATGGGGGGAAGAGGGTTTAGGAAGAGGTTGTGGATAGGGAGGGGAATTTAGGTAAACTGGGAAGAGGATGAGGAACTCCTACAGTGGATGGGATCAGGGAAGCACCAGGAAAAAACCCTACTCTGTTTAGCATACTTCAAACATTACTTTCAACATTACTCCTGACATGTTTTTAACTCCAGAATGGTACACCTTAATACTCGTACTATACCATGCTTACATCAGACTCTGACTGAAACAACACATAAGCAAGCAATATGAACACATAAAGGAAAACTTTCCAGAATGATTAAACAGTACACATGGCCCGAAGGGCAGCGTTGGTAACGTACAACATAAATACACTTCCCTTAGTTTCATTCACTAGTGAAAAGTTGTCGTCCATTTGCAATAAGTCCGGAATGACCCAAATACACACTTTAGAATGTTCGTGTGCCACATGCGTAACCAAGACACTTAGTTTTGTTCCCAACATGTAAAATACAATAAATGCGGTTGTTACTTATCTTAGATCTGGGGGCCCCTCGGGACCTCTCAGACACAAATGAAAATAGCTGAACAATCACTTCAAGTCGTTTTGCCAATAATGCCCCGTATTGCCCTCATGAGTACTTAACTGGAGTCTGGGAAATCCCAAGGAATTTCCCAGATGAAGAACTTCAAGCGTTGTATTGCCGGTGATTCAGCGCCCCTCCTGCTTCATGCTGCACAGTGAACGCCTAAACTCCCGAGCGGGCCTTGCCTCAGTAGCACGCAAATTCCTACTCCTTGAGACTGAACACGACGTCTGCCTTCCGCCGCACAATGAAAAAACAATAAGCCACTGTCATGATGCCTGCCCCCGGGAAACCAGGTGAGGCCCAGCAACCCCGAAAGCAGGCATCATGCCATTTTGAGCGCGCCCAAAGACCCCAGCTAGGGGCTGTTTGGGTGCAGTCCTGGCGCCTATGGCGCCAGGCTCATAAACATAGAGTCAGTCCTGGCGCCATGGGCGCCAGGCTCATAGTAGAAAAACCCACCTGATGCAGACCATGCTGCATACTTACCTGATGCAGACCATGCTGCAAAAGGCCTCAAGCCAAATGAGGCTTAGGAGGGACTATTTTACCTGAGGGACTACTTTTTACTCAGGTGGGGCTATGGAAGGATACTTACCTGGGACTTCTTCCAAGGCTATTTATCCCACGCCGAACAGCAGCACATGCTTCGCGTTATTCTGCATCCAGCACCGTAACGCTCACCGTGCCTGCAGCAGCTTCCAGTCTTCTGCCATGCCCGCTTCAACCCCGGAGCTCCTAGAAATAAGAAGAAAGAAGGAGAAGAGGTTAGAACAGGAGCATCACAGCAATCCTTACCTGAATCCTTGATCCATCACGCACTCGAGCTGGAAGCAAGAAGTCACACGTGCGTTGCCTCGCATCTTGTGGCGCCGCGCTGAACTCACCGGCCTTCGCTGCATCTCCGCATTCCATCGCAATCTTCAGCATCTCCTGGCCGCTCGCCGACACCTAGGGAGACAAGAACAACAAGGTGAACTAAGGGAAAACAGAAGGACAAGTAAGCAAGCTACCCCCCAAAGACTTACCTGATTACCACAGGGGGTGCTTAGCTCATCTCGGGTCGGCGCAGCTTACACTGCATCTTCGCTGTACCCCGGCCCCTAAGGGGAAAACAAAGGGCTATAGGGGAAAACCTATCTCCACAATAGACGTACCTAAATCTTACCGGTTGCCATGTGGAACTCTTCGTGACAGCAAACCGGCAACCTGCAAGGAATCGGACAGAGTGAAGATCAGACATTTTTAACTCTTTCTACCTACCGTCTCACGGCACCTTGCCTGGATTCTTAGAGTCAATACCGCTCTGGAACTCGCCAATTCCTCCACACCAGTGAAGTAACTGGTCATCTAAGCGCCCCTGGGTTCGTTGCAGGATGGAGAGCTCATCCTTCCAAACCATCAGTTGAGACTAAAGAGGAGATATCAAGAGTGATCTGTGGGAAGACAACGGGGGTGGGGAAGGTGGGTTAACGCTCAATTCCATGGGTGGTTAATCCCCTTTCTCCTTTGCAGAAGGATATTCCTGCGAGTCAGACAAACTAGGCTGAGTGGGCCAGTCCAGTCAGTCATCTCGGCGCTACACGTCACGCTGGTGAAAACAACAGCGGCCCAGTTCCGATCGACGCCCCCGTGGGAGCCAGGTGAGCGTAACAGAACGTGAAGACTACCCACAAACACCCACCTGGGCGTCATGGAAACTTCTGAAACTGATCAGTTGGCCCAATTATTAGGGGAATTAAGGGCCGAAGTGCACTCCGCCCGCCAAGAAACTAATGCCCTCAGAAGAGAACTGATTGTCTCAAAAGAACGAACTGATGATTTGTCCAGACAACTATTGCAAGCCCAGGCTGGGCAATCACCTCTACCAGGACTCGGGGCAAGCCCAGCTCCTGTACCATCGAGTAACCCAGTGCACATAAAACTACCTGGAACCTTTCCATTGGCTCCGCCCGAACGTTTTGCCGGAGACCCTAAAAGGTTCGCCGTATTTATGAATCAATGCCGCTTGCACTTTTTATGCAGACCTGGAGCCTTCCCAAACGATCAAGCCAAGGTAGCCTTTGTACTGTCTTATCTCAGCGGCAGTGCGGCGGATTGGTCTATTCCACTAGTCAATCAGGATGACCCAATTCTTCGGGATTTCCAGGGTTTTCAAACAAGCATGGAAAGATTATTCGCCCGGCACTCCCAAGGACAGGCCCTGGATAACGAACTTTTATCCTTGCGGCAGGGGAATCAGGACCTTTTATCTTATATTGCAACCTTTAACAGATTAATAGTGGAAACTGGGTGGCCTGAAGTAAAGCGAATCACATTATTCCATCGAGGGCTTCGGGGAGAACTCAAAGATGTCTTAGCCCAAATAGTGAACCCACCCCAAGACTGTGCAGAATACATAGACTTAGTGGTCCAGTTAGATCATTGACTTTAAAACAGAAAGGCTGATCGAGCCAAATTTGAAAATAGGGTGTTGGTTAAAACTCACGCTAGTCCCAAGGGTGCAGATGCCTCAGAACCCATGCAAATCGGAGGGGTTAGAGGACCCTTAACCCAAAAGGAAAGAGAAAGAAGACGACAAATGCAATTATGTCTATATTGCGGAACTACCGGTCATTTTCTACGGAACTGCCCAGTAAAATCACCCAAGAAAACTATAGGAGCAGCAGATGAAAATCATTTGGAGACTGACTCAGGAAACGATCACGCCCGACAAGCGTAGAGGTCCGCTTGCCGAGCTTAAAGAAGGACACTCAGACCTCGCATTTCACCATACCCATGGTCCTTGTAGATCCGGAGCAACCGTCACGCATGCACGGGGTAAAAGCATACGTTGATAGCGGAGCCATAGGAAACTATATGGACTATGAATTGGCTTCCAGGATGAATCTACCTCTCACCCGAAGGACCACCTCTGATGTCATCACCACAGTAGATGGAACGGAAATTGCCTCTGGGCCCGTAACTTATTCCACCACTGAGATGACATTGCTGGGTCAGGATAGGCACCGAGAGGCTATGGTGTTTGATTTAATCAAGACCCCACAGTTTCAAGTAATACTGGGGATACCTTGGTTGGAAAAACATAATCCCTGTATTGATTGGAGAGAGAAGAGGATATCCTTCCCAGAATGTGCGCACACCTGTTATCCAAAGAAAACTTTAAACGCAGTCCTGGCCCCAGTAACTCCATCCGCCGTGCAACTACTTGCTGAATACCAAGATTTTCAGGACGTCTTCCAAAAGGAACAGGCAAACACTTTACCCCCTCACAGATCGTATGATTGTCAAATAGATCTCATACCCGGCGCACAACCTCCTTGCAGCAGGATCTATGCCCTTACGGAGCCTGAAAACCTTCACCTGCGCCAATACTTAGACCAATACCTTGCTAATGGCTTAATTCGCCCGTCCAAGTCCCCTGCATCTTCAGCTTTGTTCTTCGTGCCCAAAAAGGAAGGTGACCTCAGAACATGCATAGACTACCGCGCTCTGAACCAGATAACCATTAAGAATTGATACCCATTGCCTTTGATCCCTGAGCTACTAGACCAGGTAAAGGACGCTTGCGTATACACTAAACTAGACCTTCGGGGGGCATATCATCTGGGACGTGTCAAAGAGGGCGATGAATGGAAGACTGCTTTTCGCACCAAGTACAGGTTATTTGAGTATCAAGTGATGCCTTTCGGACTATGTAATGCACCAGCAGCCTTCCAATTCTTCATGAATTATGTCCTCCGAGAACTTATCGACGTTTGTGTTGTCGTTTACATCGATGATATCCTAGTATACTCCTTGTCAGAATCTGATCATGTAAAACATGTCCGAGCAGTTCTGGAAAAGTTACGCCAGCACAAACTATATGCTAAACTAGAAAAGTGCACCTTTTACACTACCGAAGTGGAATTCCTAGGGTTTATTCTGACCCCAAAAGGAATCAGGATGGATACGCGTAAGGTGGAGGCTATTCTTAAATGGCCATCACCAAGCTCAGTCAAAGGAGTACAAAGTATGCTTGGCTTTGCCAATTTCTACCGCAGGTTTATCCCGGACTTCTCTCACGTTGTACATCCTATTACAACGCTTCTGCGAAAAAACAAACGCTTTGTGTGGACAAAAGAAGCCGAAAACGCCTTCGAGGAGTTAAAAGCAAAATTCACATCTGCCCCTATTTTAAGACACCCACGTCCAGAACTTCCATACATAGTGGAAACAGATGCATCTAGTCTAGCCATGGGAGCTGTCCTCTCTCAAAAGGATCCCGAAACTAACCAGCTTCACCCAGTGGCATTCTGGTCTAGAAAGTTTTTGGCTCCCGAATTAAACTATGCCAGTACTGACAAGGAGCTGGTAGCCATCAAATCCGCCTTCAAGGCTTGGCGGCATTACCTACTGGGTGCCAGACATACCATTACGGTCATCACCGATCACCGAAACTTGCAATATCTGAAGACAGCCAAGGCCCAATCTTCGCGCCAACTCTGTTGGGCATTGTTTTTCGCCGAGTTCGATTTTGTGATAACCTATCGACCAGGTTGTAAGAACGGAAAAGCAGACGCCTTGTCCCGAATTGGAATGGGAGAAACAGACACAACCCAAGAACCCGTACCCATAATCCCTGCACAGAGAGTTCTCGGCCTGACAACAGTACAGACACTGGAGGACATTCAAGAGAAGATCCAGCAACTCTTTGATCCAAGTGTTTTACAGGACTGGGCAAAGAAAGGCCCGGAGTACTCTATCACCAATGATTTACCTTATTACCAAAGCCGGCTTTTTCTGCCACAAAAGGAACTACAAGAACTAGTCATTTCCCATTACCATGATACCTTACTGGAAGGTCATCCTGGTATTGCAAAAACTGAAGCTAAAATTAAGAAACAATTCTGGTGGCCCACCTGGCGAAAAGACATTAAATTATTTGTCATGTCTTGTGGCATTTGCGCCCAAAATAAAAGTAAAAAGAAAAGACCCGCTGGACTATTACAACCTTTGGACATCCCACCAACTCCTTGGCATACCTTGTCATTAGACTTTATCACGGATCTACCGCCATGCAATGGCTTTAACACCATTTTAGTTATTGTGGACCTTTTTCCCAAAATGGCCCACTTTATTCCTTTAAAAGGGATACCTTCAGCTTTAGTCCTGGCCAAAGAGTTCCTTGAAAACATTGTTCGCCTACACGGCTTTCCATCCGTGTTGATTTCGGACCGGGGTAGTCAATTCATTTTGCATTTTTGGAGAAAATGTTGCCAACTGGCGCAGATAGATGTTAGGCTTTCCACCAGTCACCACCCTCAGACCGACGGTCAAACAGAGAGGACCAACCAGACTCTTGAGCAGTACTTGCGTTGTATGCTACATCAGTCTGAGGGTACTTGGAAAGACATTCTTTGGATTTCCGAGTATGCGTACAATAATTCTGTACACTCGGGAACTGGCCAAAGTCCTTTTTTTACCATCTATGGACACCATCCTCGAACCTCGGACCTTGATTCGCCCCAACACTTAGAGATGCCTGCGGTGGACCATCTCCACGCTGTTATTACACAAGCCTTTAAAGAAGCAACTGCACATTTGCAAAAGGCTAAGGAAAAATACAAGAAAGATGCGGATCTGCACAGGAGTGAAGCACCGCAATACCAGATAGGGGACCAAGTATGGTTGGCCACTAAGCACATCCCACTCAAGGGAACACGGACCTTTAACCCTAGGTATTGTCATGATCACTGCTTCCAAGGAGCCAGGACCAGCCCAACGTCCTTGGAAGCAGGCCCCTAACCCTAATCCTAGGCACCAGCCGGTCCCCACAGGGACCTTTTGGACCTTGTCCTGGCGCCGGTGGCACCAGGCTCATCAGAATCATCGGTCCCGGCACTGGAAGCGCCGGGCTCATCATTGGTGTGAAAGTGCTTGGGTGGACTTACCTGCGGCAGACCATGCTGCTTACTTACCAGCCTCTTAGAAGCCCTCGGTGAACAGGGACTACTTTCTTACCTGGGTGGGGCAGCTCCACTCCCTGGATACAGCACTGGAACTCTTCTGGAAGCAGGAACTCTTTTCTTACCTCGGCGGGGCCGTGGAAGAAGACGCCTCATCACTCCAAGGCTATTTAAACCACACCCGATTGATGAAACATGCTTCGCGTTATTCTGCATCTGCAGCAGAACGCTCACCGAGTCTGTTCCAGCCTTTCTTCTTTTGATCCTGAACCTGCAAGAATTATACTTACCATTCCTGTACCCGACCAACATCAGCACCTGCAAAAGACCAGAAACAACAGGTTAGCAAGACGAACTTTACACGCAGTGCTTACTCACCTGATCCATCGGCAGCGGCCGTGTCTCACGCTGCACCTTCGCCTGCAAAGATCAACAGCATTGTTATACTTACCGGCACGCTGTGCATTCCGGATTCTTCACGCTGCATCTTCACCTGCAAAGACAACAGCATTGTTACACTTACCGGCACGCGGCGAATTCCGGATTTCTTCATTCTGCATCGTCGCCTGTAAAGACAAAGAAAGAGACATTAAGCAGGTACTTACTCACGCCCATCACGCTCGTCGCAATCAAACGCCTGCAAATACTCTGGCATCTCTTCAACACGAACTAATCTGCAAGGAAAGAGACAGTTAGAGCGCTTGCCATACTTACGAACTTCCAGGCGCTTCACTGCCACGCATTAAAAGACTATAAAGACAAAAGGTGTCCAGAAACTTACCGGTCGTGCAGACAACGACGGGAACCATCCTCTGAAGTCAAGAGGCCAATGTTTCACCAGTGAAGGAACTGGCAACGGCACCCTGCACTAGACGCAGATGGAGAGCCCAGCATTCACCTATCTAAGAAACCTCACCCTTCGAGTTCGACACACAGTGCGAAGAGGTTCGACCCCAGAAGCCAATCGAGTCCTGCACATCACTTTTCGAGTCACAGACACCTTCCTGCCAAGACCCGCGCCTCCGTGGGAATCAGGTGAGCGTTACAGAACGCAAAGCCCACCACAAAACTCCTACCCAGGCGCAATGGAAACCTCAGACACGGATCAACTAGCCCAGTTGCTTGGGGAATTAAGAGCAGAAGTACATGCAGCTCGTCAGGAAACGAACTCTCTAAGAAGAGAACTGATAATTTCCAAGGAGCGGACAGAGGACCTTGCTAGGCAGTTGTTACAAACGCAGGCAGGACAGACACCTTTGCCCGTTCCAGGAGGGAGTTATCCTTCTGCATCAGTTTCAAATCCAGTGCAAATCAATCTGCCCGGTAATGTGCCCTTGGCTCCGCCCGAACGCTTTTCTGGTGATCCAAAGAAATTCGCAGTGTTCATCAACCAGTGCCGCCTGCACTTCTTATGTCGACCAGCTGCATTTCCAACAGACCAGGCCAAGGTGGCTTTCGTGCTTTCTTATCTCAGTGGCAGCGCTGCAGATTGGTCGATCCCTTTAGTCACCCAGGATGATCCGGTTTTACATGATTTTCAGGCCTTCCAGTCCAGCATGGAGAAACTGTTCGCAAGACATGCACAAGGGCAGGCCTTGGACAATGAACTTCTCTCATTACGACAGGGTAATCAGGACCTCTTGACTTATATAGCCTCTTTCAATCGACTCATAGTGGAAACACAATGGCCCGAGGACAAGAGAATAACGCTTTTCTACAGAGGCCTGCGTGGAGAGCTCAAGGATGTGCTAGCGCAAGTTGTGAATCCTCCACAAGAATGTTCTGACTATATTGACTTAGTTGTCCAATTGGACCATAGACTACAGAACAGGAAGGCAGATCGTTCCAGATTTGATACCCGAGTGTTTTCTAAACCACAGACCTCGAATAAGGGAGCTGACACTGTGGAACCCATGCAAATAGGGGGCATGAAAGGACCTTTAACCCAGAAAGAGCGGGAAAGAAGAAGGCAGCTGCAATTATGCCTCTATTGCGGAAACTCAGGACACTTTCTTGGGGACTGTCCAGTGAAACCAGCTAAGAAGACTGTAGGAGCCGCGGATTCTGAGCAGGGAAACGACCTCGCCCGACAAGAGTAGAGGTCCTCTTGCCGAGCGTTAAGATCTGTCCCGTGACCTCGCATTTCGTGATACCCATGGTCCTCATTAGTCCTGAACGTCCGGATCGTTTGCATACAATTGAAGCTTACATTAACAGCGGAGCAATCGGTAACTATGTGGACCGTGAAATGGTATCAAGGATGAATCTACCCCTTGTCCCTAAGGCAGTAAAAGACGTCATCACTACGGTGGATGGCACGGAGATAGCCTCCGGACCAGTAACGCATGCCACCCAAGAAGTGACGCTAGTGAGTCAAGATGGACACCGGGAGAGAATCGTGTTCGATGTAATCAAGGCCCCTCAGTTCCAGATCATTCTGGGAATCCCTTGGTTAGAGAAGCACAATCCTCAGATCGATTGGCGAGCAAAGACGGTTCAGTTTCCAGAGTGTTTTACCACTTGTTATCCTCGGCCTGATGTTTCACTGGCGGCGATCTCTTCTGAGGAGGTTCCCAAATTACCTCCCGAATACCAGGAATTCCAAGACGTCTTCCGGAAGGATCAAGCTAACACCCTGCCTCCTCATAGGTCTTACGACTGTCAAATAGATCTGATACCCGGAACAACTCCTCCTTGCAGCAGGATCTATGCCCTCACCGAGCCAGAGAACCTTCACCTCAGACAGTACCTGGACCAATACCTAGCTAACGGGTTTATCCGTCCTTCAAAATCTCCAGCTTCATTGGCTTTGTTCTTCGTTCCGAAAAAGAAGGAGACCTTAGGACTTGCATAGATTACCGCGCCCTGAATCAGATCACTGTTAAAAACAGATACCCGTTACCTTTGATCCCTGAACTCCTGGACCAAGTGAAAGATGCATGTATATACACAAAGCTGGATCTCAGAGGAGCCTACCACTTGGTACGGATAAAAGAGGGCGATGAATGGAAAACGGCCTTTCGCACCAAGTACGGGCTATTCGAATATCAAGTGATGCCCTTTGAACTGTGTAATGCTCCTGCTGCTTTCTAATATTTTATGAACGATGTCCTTAGAGAACTCATAGACGTGTGTGTTGTTGTCTACATTGACGACATCCTCGTCTATTCATCATCTGAAGAAGAACATCAGAGACACGTTAAAAAGGTTCTCGAGAGATTGCGTCAACATAATCTTTTTGCTAAGCTTGAGAAATGCGTTTTCAACGTAACGGAAGTCGAGTTCCTGGGATTCATATTGTCACCTAACGGAGTCCATATCGATTCAAAGAAAGTTGATGCAATTATCAAGTGGCCATCACCAACCTCTGTAAAAGGAGTTCAAAGCATGTTAGGATTCGCTAACTTTTACCGCAGATTCATTCCTGTATTTTCTCGGATAGTCCAGCCCATCACCGCTCTGTTGAAAAAGAACAAACGTTTTGAGTGGTCTTCTGAAGCGGAACAAGCTTTTCAAGACTTAAAAGCTAAATTCATTTCTGCACCTGTTTTAAAACATCCTCGCCCAGAACTTCCTTACATCATGGAAACGGATGCTTCTAGTCTTGCTATGGGGGCAGTGTTATCACAAAGAGATCCGGTCACACGCCAACTACATCCTGTTGCCTTTTGGTCCCGCAAGTTTTCGCCTCCCGAGATCAACTATTCAATTACAGACAAGGAACTTTTGGCCATCAGATCGGCCTTTAAAGCCTGGCGGCATTATCTTCTAGGAGCCAGACACACAGTCACCGTAATGACTGACCACCGGAATTTACAATATCTAAAGACAGCCAAGGCTCAGTCTTCCAGACAGCTTCGCTGGGCTCTGTTTCTAGCAGAATTTGACTTTATAATTACTTATCGACCAGGCAGTAAGAACGGAAAAGCGGATGCCCTCTCCCGGATGGGAGTAGATGAACATTTGATCAATCCAGATCCAATACCCATAATCCCAGAACAAAGGATTTTGGGTTTGGTCAGCACTCAATCTTTTGAAGACATCAAGACCACGGTTAAATCACTCCTAACTCCGACCGATTTGCAGGACTGGCAATTAAAGGGAAAAGAATTCTCAGTAGATCAAGACCTACCATATTTCCCAGGACGATTGCACTTGCCCTGTGAGAAACTACAAAAACAAGTAATCTCCTGTTATCACGATTCTCTAATGGAGGGGCACCCTGGCATTACCAAAACCATGGAAAAGATTAAAAGACATTTCTGGTGGCCATCGTGGAAAAAGGATATTAGAGACTTTGTAATCTCCTGCGGTGTGTGTGCCCAGAATAAAAGTCAAAAGCTGAAACCAGCCGGCCTATTACAGCCACTTGACATCCCTCCCTGTCCATGGCATACCCTGTCCATGGATTTTATCACGGACTTACCGCCATGCTTGGGGTATACTACCATCTTAGTAGTCGTGGATCTATTCTCCAAGATGGCTCACTTCATACCCCTGAAGGGTCTACCTTCAGCCTCAGTATTGGCCCGAGAATTCTTGGCAAACATCGTTCGCTTACACGGTTTTCCTTCGGTTTTAGTCTCCGATAGGGGAAGTCAATTCATCTCCCACTTCTGGCGCAGTTGCTGTCGTCTAGCCCAAGTTGATGTAAGACTTTCGACCAGTCACCATCCCCAAACTGACGGACAAACCGAAAGGACAAATCAGACACTAGAACAATATCTACGTTGCATGCTCCAACAAACAGAAAACCCCTGGAAGGACATTCTTTGGATCGCTGAATACGCTTACAACAATTCGACTCATTCTGGAACGGGGAAGACTCCTTTTTTCCTATTATACGGACACCATCCTAGAACCTCCAACCTGGATCCTCCCCAAGAAATTGAAGCACCTGCTGTGGATCACTTGCATTCGGAGATCACCTGTGCTTTTAAGGAAGCCACTGCCCATCTGCAAAGAGCTAAAGCTCAATTCAAAAAGGCAGCCGATCGGCACCGTAAAGAGGCCCCTCACTACGCTGTAGGAGATCAGGTCTGGTTATCCACTAAGCACCTGCCTTTAAGAGGACCGCGCACCTTCATCCTGAGATACCTTGGACCCTACCTCATATCTGCCATAATTAATCCGGTGGCTGTCAAATTGGAAATACCTACGCATATGAAAATACATCCAGTATTCCATGTCTCCTTATTAAAACCAGTACAACCAGAAACCCGATTGACTGAACTCCCAGAACCCGTTTTGGTAGACGGAGAACTCGAATTCGAAGTAAAGAACATCCTAGACTCCAAAATCTCCAGATCTAAATTATACTATCTGGTTGATTGGAAAGGATACGGTCCCCAGGAAAGGTCTTGGGAACCCTCAGAACATGTCCACGCACCTCGTCTGGTCAAGAGATTCCATCTGAATCACCCCGACAAGCCAAAACCCCCGGAGAAGACACACTTAGGAGGGGCCTTGAGGGGGGGTACTGTCATGATCACTGCTTCCAAGGAGCCAGGACCAGCCCAACGTCCTTGGAAGCAGGCCCCTAACCCTAATCCTAGGCATCAGCCGGTCCCCACAGGGACCTTTTGGACCTTGTCCTGGCGCCGGAGGCACCAGGCTCATCAGAATCATCGGTCCCGGCACTGGAAGCGCCGGGCTCATCATTGGTGTGAAAGTGCTTGGGTGGACTTACCTGCGGCAGACCATGCTGCTTACTTACCAGCCTCTTAGAAGCCCTCGGTGAACAGGGACTACTTTCTTACCTGGGTGGGGCAGCTCCACTCCCTGGATACAGCACTGGAACTCTTCTGGAAGCAGGAACTCTTTTCTTACCTAGGCGGCGCCGTGGAAGAAGACGCCTCATCACTTCAAGGTTATTTAAACCACACCCGATTGATGAAACATGCTTCGCGTTATTCTGCATCTGCAGCAGAATGCTCACCGAGTCTGTTCCAGCCTTTCTTCTTTTGATCCTGAACCTGCAAGAATTATACTTACCATTCCTGTACCCGACCAACATCAGCACCTGCAAAAGACCAGAAACAACAGGTTAGCAAGACGAACTTTACACGCAGTGCTTACTCACCTGATCCATCGGCAGCGGCCGTGTCTCACGCTGCACCTTCGCCTGCAAAGATCAACAGCATTGTTATACCTACCGGCACGCTGTGCATTCCAGATTCTTCACGCTGCATCTTCACCTGCAAAGACAACAGCATTGTTACACTTACCGGCACGCGGCGAATTCCGGATTTCTTCATTCTGCATCGTCGCCTGTAAAGACAAAGAAAGAGACATTAAGCAGGTACTTACTCACGCCCATCACGCTCGTCGCAATCAAACGCCTGCGAATACTCCGGCGTCTCTTCAACACGAACTAATCTGCAAGGAAAGAGACAGTTAGAGCGCTTGCCATACTTACGAACTTCCAGGCGCTTCACTGCCACGCATTAAAAGACTATAAAGACAAAAGGTGTCCAGAAACTTACCGGTCGTGCAGACAACGACGGGAACCATCCTCTGAAGTCAAGAGGCCAATGTTTCACCAGTGAAGGAACTGGCAACGGCACCCTGCACTAGACGCAGATGGAGAGCCCAGCATTCACCTATCTAAGAAACCTCACCCTTCGAGTTCGACACACAGTGCGAAGAGGTTCGACCACAGAAGCCAATCGAGTCCTGCACATCACTTTTCGAGTCACAGACACCTTCCTGCCAAGACCCGCGCCTCCGTAGGAATCAGGTGAGCGTTACAGGTATTTAGGACCTTACTCCATCAAGGCCATCATTAACCCTGTGGCTGTCAAGTTGGACCTACCTGCTCATATGCAGATTCATCCCGTCTTTCACGTGTCCCTTTTGAAGCCAGTACAACCAGGAACAAGACTAACCAAACCACCAGATCCCGTCCTCATAGACGGAGAGCTCGAATTTGAGGTTAAAAACATCTTGGACTCAAAAAGAGTGAGATCAAGACTCTTTTATCTAATCGACTGGAAAGGTTACGGACCACAGGAAAGGTCTTGGGAACCTAGTGACCACGTGCATGCACCACAATTGGTGAAGAAATTCCACCGAGAATTTCCAAACAAACCAAAGCCAAGGGGAAGAATGACTTTAGGAGGGGCCTTGAGGGGGAGTGCTGTCATGATGCCTGCCCCCGGGAAACCAGATCAGGCCCAGCAACCCCGAAAGCAGGCATCATGCCATTTTGAGAGCGCCCAAAGACCCCAGCTAGGGGCTGTTTGGGTGCAGTCCTGGCGCCTATGGCGCCAGGCTCATAAACATAGAGTCAGTCCTGGCGCCATGGGCGCCAGGCTCATAGTAGAAAAACCCACCTGATGCAGACCATGCTGTATACTTACCTGATGCAGACCATGCTGCATACCTACCTGGTGCAGACCATGCTGCAAAAGGCCTCAAGCCAAATGAGGCTTAGGAGGGACTATTTTACCTGAGGGACTACTTTTTACTCAGGTGGGGCTATGGAAGGATACTTACCTGGGACTTCTTCCAAGACTATTTAAACCACGCCCGAACAGCAGCACACGCTTCGCGTTATTCTGCATCCAGCAGCGTAACGCTCACCGAGCCTGCAGCAGCTTCCAGTCTTCTGCCATGCCCGCTTCAAGCCCGGAGCTCCTAGAAATAAGAAGAAAGAAGGAGAAGAGGTTAGAACAGGAGCATCACAGCAATCCTTACCTGAATCCTTGATCCATCACGCACTCGAGCTGGAAGCAAGAAGTCACACGTGCGTTGCCTCGCATCTCGCGGCGCTGGGCTGAACTCACCGGCCTTCGCTGCATCTCCGCATTCCATCGCAATCTTCAGCATCTCCTGGCCGCTCGCCGACACCTAGGGAGACAAGAACAACAAGGTGAGCTAAGGGAAAACAGAAGGACAAGTAAGCAAGCTACCCCCCAAAGACTTACCTGATTACCACAGGGGGTGCTTAGCTCATCTCGGGTCGGCGCAGCTTACACTGCATCTTCGCCGTACCCCGGCCCCTAAGGGGAAAACAAAGGGCTATAGAGGAAAACCTATCTCCACAATAGACTTACCTAAATCTTACCGGTTGCCATGTGGAACTCTTCGTGACGGCAAACCGGCAACCTGCAAGGAATCGGACAGAGTGAAGATCAGACATTTTTAACTCTTTCTACCTACCGTCTCACGGCGCCGTGCCTGGATTCTTAGAGTCAATACCGCTCTGGAACTCGCCAATTCCTCCACACCAGTGAAGTAACTGGTCATCTACGCGCCCCTGCGTTCGTTGCAGGATGGAGAGCTCATCCTTCCAAACCATCAGGTGAGACTAAAGAGGAGATATCAAGAGTGATCTGTGGGAAGACAACGGGGGGTGGGGAAGGTGGATTAACGCTCAATTCCACGGGTGGTTAATCCCCTTTCTCCTTTGCAGAAGGATATTCCTGCGAGTCAGACAAACTAGGCTGAGTGGGCCAGTCCAGTCAGTCATCTCGGCGCTACACGTCACGCTGGTGGAAACAACAGCGGCCCAGTTCTGATCGACGCCCCGTGGGAGCCAGGTGAGCGTAACAGCCACACCTGCCGGTAGCCTTTGCCTGCCTTTAAGCTGCGTTGATTCTTAATGCATTGCAGCTGACAAGGCGCGCACGGGCCGAACTACCCAGAACCACAAAGGATGCTGGGAATTGTAGTTTTCACATCCAATTCAGCCCATAATGTCTCAATAGGCGTATTTAAACACTCCACGCCATTGCCAGCCCTGATTCCTGACATTACCTCCTCTTCCAGGGCTCCTTCCAGGACCTGGTTTACCCAGGTTGCGTAAATGAAATTATTTCACTAACCTGGGAGCATGGACCTCTCTAGCTGGTTCCCAAGAACAATCCTCATGACCGTAACCTTCCCAATGGATCAAATACCATAGTCGTCCGTATCTTCTTTTAGAATCCACAATGCGTTTTACTTCGTATGTTCCCATCTTTCACTATAGCCAGAGGTTTTTTCGTAGTTGTCCCTGGAGCTGCGGGTTTAAGCAAAGAAACATAGAATACTGGGTGTATGTGTAGGGTTTTTGGCAAACACAGTGTCATAGCTGATTGTGACATGCATGCAATGATTTCATAAGGTCCAATATACCTAGGCATACATTTTCGAGATCCCACTTGAGCGAGATTTCTGGTTGATAACCAAACTCTGTCCCCTACTTTATAAGGCGGACTCTCCTGTCTGTGTTTGTCAGCATGTTGTTTATAGGTTTTCTTAGCCTGTTCCAAATTAGTGTGTGCTTTCTGTCGGATCTTGAGAAGCAACTGTTTTTTCGGTCTTGTAACACTGGTAGATTCTCCACTTCTGGTAAATGTTCTGGTATCATATTTTGCTCATACCCAAATAGGCATTCATTAGGAGACATACCCAAGGACATATGCAGCGTGTTGGTATATCTAAATTCCGCCAACCAGAGTGCCTGTACCCACGACTCCCGGCCATCACCTAAATAGCCTCTCAAGTATTGTTCGAGTGTTTGATTGACTCGTTCTGTCTGACCATCAGTTTGAGGATGATAACTAGTGGAAAGAGCACAGTTGATTCCCAACATGCGACAAAAAGCACGCCAAAACCGTGAAGTAAATTGAGGACCTCTGTCCAAAACAATACTTTTTGGCAAACCATGCAGTCTAACCACATGTTGAAGAAACAATTCTGCTAACCCGCCTGCTCCAGGTATGCCTTCATGAGGAATAAAATGCGCTTGCTTGTACAAAAAATCCACCACTACCCAAATAGTGTCAAATTGCTCATCCATTGATATGTGAGTCCATACTTTCTCAGGGGTTGGTAGTGGTTGTAGTAACCCTCTTTTCTTTACATGATCTGCTTTGTTTCTCATACAATTTTCACATTTCACTAGATAATGGCCCACATCCTGTCTCAACGTAGGCCACCAGAAATATTTTTCTAGCATATTTTGCATTTTTCTTTGCCCAGCATGTCCCGCTAAGAGAGAATTATGACACCAATATAATGCTTTTTCCTGTACTTCTTTAGTAGGTAGAAATAATCGATCTTGATGGTATGGCAACCGTTGCCGCACCTTTTTTGCTGGATGACTGTCGTACCACTTCTGGAGTTGCCGAGGTGGTAATGCCTTCTTAACCTCCCCTATTAAGTTTGTGGTGATTGCTCCAATGATTTTCTCAGGGGGAATAATTGTTTTAACTTCACTCACCCCACTCTCCATATTTTGCTGCCTAGACAGTGCATCCGCTTTTCCATTATTCTTGCCTGGCCTGAATGTTACCACAAAGTCAAATTCATTAAAATATTGAGACCAGCGGAGTTGTCTGGGACTAAGTTTGTGAGCAGTTTTAAAGTATTGCAAATTCTAATGATCAGTTACCACTACTACCTGATGCTTACCCCCAATAGGTAATGTCTCCACTCTAGAAATGCTGATCGAATAGCCAACAACTCCTTATCTGTGATGGAATAGTTTTGTTCACAACCTGATAACTTTCTAGAAAAGAATGCCACTGGATGCCATACCCCCTCCTTATCCTTCTGTGAAAATATGGCCCCTACTGCCAAATTACTAGCGTCAGTCTCCACCTGGAAGACTTGACTGGTATCTGGATGTTTCAACACTGGTGCAGTTGTAAATGCAACCTTTAAAGACTGAAAAGCCTTTTCTGCTTCAGGACCCCAAATGAATGGTATTACCTTCTTAAGCAATCGCGTAATTGGTGTTACAATGGTTGAGAAATTATTAATAAAACGCTGATAGAAATTGGCAAATCCTAGAAACGATTGGACATCCTTGATGCATTGAGGAGATGGCCAATCTGTCACAGCTTGTACTTTCTTGGCATCCATCACTACACCTTCTGGAGTGAGAATAAACCCTAGAAACTCCACCTGCCTGGTGTGAAATGCACATTTCTCCAATTTTACAAATAGCTGATACTCCTGCAACCTCTGAAGCACTGCCCTCACATGCTGAACATGCTGCTCTGGTGAAACTGAATAAATCAAAATATCATCAATGTATACAATTACAAACACATCAATGAGATCCCTCAAGACCTCTTGCATAAAGAATTGAAATGCCGCAGGAGCATTACATAATCCGAACGGCATGACCAAATATTCAAACAAACCAAACTTTGTCCGAAAGGCCGTCTTCCACTCATCCCCCTCCTGTACTCTGATCAAGTGGTATGCCCCCCTTAAGTCCAACTTAGTGTACATTTTGGCCTCCCGCACCTGATCCATTAATACTGAAATTAGCGGTAATGGAAACCTATTCTTAATGGTTACTTTGTTCAATGCGTGGTAATCTATACAAGATCGTAATGTCCCCTCTTTTTTGGGACAAAAAACAAGGGAGAAGAGACCGGGGAGGTGGAAGGTCTAATGAATCCCTTCGCCAGCATTTCATCCAAATACTCTCTTAAATGGTTATTTTCTGTTTCTGTCAGGGCGTACATTCTACTGCAAGGCAACTTCGCCCCTGCTTCCAATTCAATGACACAATCATATGGGCGATGGGGTGGCAGCTGCTCCACCCCACTTTTGTGAAACACCTTTGCGAACTCTCTATATTGCGAGGGAATCCCTACATCCACTGTTCCCACCAACTGATTTCTTCCTTCTTGATTAACCAACCCTTTCGCCAGTCCCACCTCCGATACCATATGTTCTTGACATGTCTGTTCTGTAAATTCAACAGTCTGCTTTCCCCAGTCAATTCTGGGATTGTGTTGCACTATCCAAGGCATGCCTAAAATTAAACCAAACTGTGGAGCAGCTATCAAGTCAAAAACAATGTTTTCTGTGTGACATGATGAAAATGTCAAGTTTGCATTTGTTGTCTGATTGGACCGGACACTAAAGGAGAACCGTCCACCGACTGCACCCCTTCCACTCTTGTTTTATCTTGTATTGGTAGTCCTAACTGGTGTGCCAATGTAATATCCACAAAGTTACCTGTGGCTTGTGAATCCAACATTGCCATCACCCCCTGTTCAGACATTGTCCAACATAATGTTACCAAAATATACAAATGAGATGTCTTACTTCCAACTGTATTTGCCACCAATTTGGGGAACTTTGCTTCCTTCGGGCCTGTCACCTGAGTTCCTCCTAAGGTCGGCCCAATTCTTTTCCCGCCTCCTTCTTGCCTCGATCCCCTCCAGAACTCCTCTGTGGAGTATTAGGACATGTACGGATAAAATGACCTGCCTGGCCACAATGCAAACACAACTTATTAAGCTTCCGCTGTTCCTTTTCTGCCTCTGATAAAGGTCCTCGGATGCTCCCAATCTGCATTGGTTCAACATCACTACTTCTTCCTCCTCTACTCCTGTCCAATCTCACAAATGGGACTGCTTCTGGTTTCTTCTTGTCTCCCCTTCTTTCATTCATTCTATGATCTAATCTAAGGGCTAAATCTATCATCGCCGTACAAGTACCAGGTTGCGGTTCTACTTGCGCAATGGCATCTTTCAGTTCCTCCCGTAGCCCTTGATATAACAGTACCGTCTATTTTGCCACTGGCCATTCAGTTTCAATCACTAACCTATTGAACTGTGTCACATATGTAACCAAATCTCGTGATCCCTGTTTTAGTGCTAACAACTCCTTGTCTTGGGCCATTGAAACCTCCCTTCTTTCAAACAATCTCCTAAATTCTCCTAGAAACTTATCCCAGTTATATAACAAGGGGTCATCTTTCTGTACCAAAGGCATCGCCCAGGCTGCTGCATCTCCCGTCAAATAAGATATTACAATAGCGGTTCTGGCTTGGATGGTCTCAAATGCCGCCAGCTTGCACAAAAAATTGATTCTACATTGAGTTTGAAAGATCATCTATTTTCTAGGATCTCCTGAAAAACGTTCTGGCGCTGCCAAAGGTACATTACTCGACGGTTGAACAATAACCGTAGGACTTCCCCTAGTGGGCATGCCCGCAGTAGAGGAAGTACTGGGCCCCTCTAATACCTTGTGCTACTAAACCTTGCACTTGCGCCTTCAGTGTGGCAGCTTCCTGCCTAGCATTTGCTAATTCCAACTGGATATCCTGTAAAGCCTTTAGCACATCTGCTAAAGGTGGAGGTGTCGGTTCTATTTAGCTTAGGAGGTTGTGAGTATCCCAATTTGGGGGTGGCTTATTATGTCACAATCACAGTCACTGGAGGGAAGAAAGATCGACAATCTCCCCGAACCACGGAAGCCGAATGAACTCGACCCTCCCACCGTGGTTGGCACAGGCACCTGATTTACATAACAGGCCACCACGTGGCAGCCAATGGGGGAAGAGGGGTTAGGGAGAGGTTGTGAATAGGGAGGGGAATTTAGGTAAACCGGAAAGAGGATGAGGAACTCCTACAGTGGATGGGATCAGGGAAGCACCAGAAGAAAACCCTACTCTGTTTAGCATACACCAAACATTACTTTCACCGGTACTCCTGACATGTTTTTAACTCCAGAATAGTACACCTTAATACGTGTACTATACAATGCTTACATCAGACTCTGACTGAAACAACACACAAGCAAGCAATATGACCACATAAAGGAAAACTTTCCAGAATGATTAAACAGTACACATGGCCCGTAGGGCAGCGTTAGCAACGTACAACATAAATACGCTTCCCTTAGTTTCATTCTCTAGTGAAAAGTTATGGTCCATTTGCAATAAGTCTGGAATGACCAAAATACACACTTTAGAATGTTTGTGTGCCACATGCGTAACCAAGACACTTAGTTTTGTTCCCAACATGTAAAATACAAGAAATGCGGTTGTTACTTATCTTAGATCTGGGGGCCCCTCGGGACCTCTCAGACACAAATGAAAATAGCTGAACAATCACTTCAAGCCGTTTTGCCAATAGTGCCCCGTATTGCCCTCATGAGTACTTAACTGGAGTCTGGGAAATCCCGAGGAATTTCCCAGACGAAGAACTTCAAGCGTTGTATTGCCGGTGACTCAGCGCCCCTCCTGCTTCATGCTGCACAGTGAACACGTAAACTCCTGAGCGTGCCTTGCCTCAGTAGCATGCGAATTCCAACTCCTTGTGACCGAACGTGGCCGTCTGCCTTCCGCCGCACAATGAAAAAACAATAAGCCACACCTGCCGGTAGCTGTTGCCTGCCTTTAAGCTGCATTGATTCTTAATGCATTGCAGCTGACAAGGCGCGCCTGGGCCGAACTACCCAGAACCACCAAGGATGCTGGGAATTGTAGTTTTCACATTCAATTCAGCCCATAATGTCTCAATAGGCGTATTTACACACTCCACGCCTTTGCCAGCCCTGATTCCTGACACGGGTGAAGTGGCCAAGTAGAAAGACTTGAATCCTCTGAGGTCTGGTGTGTTAACCTGTTTGCTGTTGGGGGGGTCTTTTGGAGCTGCGCCCATTGGGGCGTACTTGGGGGTCCCAGGCTGGAAGGTGCTGGTGTTGGGATGCAGGGGCTGCGCTTGGAGGGAGAATTTCTTGGGGTTAGAGTTCTTTCCGCCCTCCAAGTCGGGTTCCTTACAAAGTTTCCAGATGTCTGGAATATGCTCATGTTCGAGCAGGTTTGGGGGTTCGCAGGAGGGGGGAATTAAGTTATAAATGTTTGCTGTGGGACAGACAATTACTTTATGTGACTAATGTGTGGGCAATTCGTGCTGGGGCGATCAGGGTATGGCACTTGGTTGTCTGTGGAATTGTTAGCTGGTGATGGTGCTGAAACTGAGGGGGAGGGTCTAATGCTGATGGGGGCATGGAATGTGCAGCGTTTGAACTCCCCAGTGAAAAGAAAATCAGTGTTAGGTAAAATGAGGGATATGTCTCTTTCTATTCTGTTTGTGCAGGAGGCCCACCTGCTTGTGCAGGACTAGAAGCATATGGAAAATAGAGCATTCCCGCACCAATTCTTCGCCTCTGGGGGCGAGAATAAATGAGGGGTGGCAATTTTGGTGGGAGAACAAACTCCGATTTCTAAAACCAAGGTCCTACAGGACCCACAGCAGCGCTATGTGTGTGTTAAAGGCCTGGTGGGATCAGATGTTCCCATTGGTGTCCCTATATGTCCCAAATGTTGGCCAAGAAGGATTTCTGGAAAATGTCCTGTTATAGGTTCTCCCATTTGCTGAAGGACAGATCATCTTGGGTGGGGTCTTCCACCCGGTACCTAATCCCCTGGTGGACAAGACCCTGCCCCCTACCAAGTTAGACTTTAAACATTCCATGGCCATTGGCCGGTTCCTCCTTGAATTGGGATTGGTAGATGCATGGAGATTGGCTCACGGGTAAGACAGGGATTTCTCTTTTTACTCACATGTTTACAGGGGCTTTCTATGCTGGATCTCATCTTCGTTCCCAGTGCATTATGCCTGTGTGTTTGAGGGGTTAAAATAGGCACACACACCCTGTCTGACCACGCACCTGTGTCTGTGTCTCTGGCAGTACTGGACAGGCCTGAGAGGCCCAGGCACCCATGGAAGTTATACGACCCAGTGCTCAAAGACTCTGTGTTGACTAGAGAGCTGGGGGTGGTTATCTCCAACTACTTTAAGGAGAATGGAAACTCTGTCCCTTTGAGGGGTATTGTGTGGGATGCCATGAAGGCAGTGGTTAGTGGGGAGCTCATTAGCAAGTCCACGGTATACACAAGGGCTAGGCAGCTGGTCAGGGTGGGCTTAGAGGGGGAGGTTGCTCAGGTTAAACAGGCACACAAGAGATTGGGGTCTCATAAAGCGGTACATGAACTCAGGGTGGCACGGAACAAACTTGAAGCACATCTGGCTGACAGGACACCTCAGGCAATGCTAAAAACTAAGCAGTTAGGCTATGCTAAAGGGAATCGAGCCAGTCACCTCCTGGTTGCCAAGCTGCATAAACTCCAAAACAGGAACTCAGTCTTAGCCCTGCGGTATGAGCAAGGGGTTGTGCAGAGGGGTGAGACTGATAAATTGAGGATTTTAGAGGCACATTTTAAGGAGGTATTTAGGGGTGAGCTTCCCCTGGAGGAATCTCAGGCCCAATTCCTGAGAGATGCGCACTTGCCGAGTCTATCTGACGAGGATCGGGAAGCCTTGGAGCTGCCCATCTTGCCTGGGGAAGTAGAATGGGTAATCAAATCCCTGAATAGCAGGGCTCTGGAGCTTGACAGATTCACAGCTCCCTTTTATAAGAAATTCTGCGAACTCCTGGTTCCCCCTTCCTTCCTTAATCTCTTCAACTCATTTGCATCCTCTGGTGCGGTCGCTCCTTCCATGGGAGCCTCTACCACAGTTCTGATCCCCAAGCCGGGCAAGGATCTGCTTAGATGCGACTCATATCGCCCCATTACTCTCACCAACATAGACTTGAAAATGTACTCAAAGGTTTTGGCCTGTTGTATGATGGAGGTCCTCCCTGACCTTATAGACAGCAACCAGAAAGGGTTAATTACGGGCCACAGTGTGCATGATAACGTGCAGTGTGTCCTTAGCTTGCTGGAAGTGGGGAAACGCTCGGATATAGATTTGGGCATAGTGGCACTGGACACCCACAAGGCTTTCGACAGGTTGGACTGCGGCTATCTTCGGGGGTCCTGATGCGGTTCGGGTTTGGGCCAGGATTCAGCAGCGGGGTGATGACGATCTATCAACTCCAATCCAATTGCCTCAGGGTTAACGGGGCTCTGTCGTCTAGATTGTCAATTACCAGGGGGACGAGACAGGGCTGCCCACAATCACTGTTGATCTGTGCCTTGGGCATGAACCATTTGCCAGCCGTCTGAGGACTAATGGGGTGACTGGGGGCATCTGGGTTGGGGAGGTGGTCCATAAGGTATCCCTTTATGCAGATGATATTGTGCTCACCCTGAGTAGTACTCGATCCTCTTTAGCTGAGGTGCTGCGGGAATTGAATGTATTCGGCCGGGTTTCTGGGTTCAAGGTTAACTATACTAAATTGCATAGATTGGATGTATCGTTGGGGCCCCAGGAGAGGAGTATGATCAGGGCTATTGCCCCTATAATGTGGACTCATGAGCCTATCCCCTATCTGGGGATCTGCATCCCTTGTAAGGCCTCTGAGGTCTTCCAGACTAATTTCCCGTCGTTATTCCAGGAATTGCGGAAGACTTTTGCTGAGATGGGGACGCCAGGAGATTTCTTGGTTCGATCACATCACAGAGGTCAGAATTAACCTGATTCAGTGCCTGCTTTACTTATGCTCAGCTTTGCCGGTGAGGATTCCTGGGCCAGATCTCCGTACACTCCAGGGTAGGATGTTCAAATTCATCTGGGGGAATAAGCGCGCCAGAATATCCAAGAAAGTGTTGTTGAGGCTAGTGAGTGTGGGTGGCCTGGGGGTCCCTGATGTCTTCCGCTACAACTTAGCCGTTGAGGACGAGGGGTGGCTGACAGTATGGGGAAGGATGCTTAAGTCCTCTAGATGCATAACAGATAGGTAATGCTCCTATACGTTTTGTTACAGGTGCTACCTCACTCCAGAAAGGTTGCATCACATCCTTAGAGACTATTCTGCTACTTGCTGGCGGGGTTTGATGCTCGGGGCACTTAATTTCATTTGGTGTGGTCATGTCCTAAAGTGGGCGTCTTCTGGAAGGAGGTGCGCTCCAAAATAAAGGACATTACAGGGTTGTCACTCCCCATGGACCCATGGGGGGTAATACTGGGCGACACAGACTCTGAGTGGTCTCCACTTACTGGCCCCTTGGCCACACTAATTGGACACTTTCTCCTGGCCGAGAAACTGACCATAGCTCGAAACTGGAAATCCACAGAGGGCCCGGTGGTTCAGATGTGGTGGGTTAATATCTGGGACATTCTGGTTGCTGATAAAATGACTGCACTGTGTGAAGGATGCTATGCACGGTATGTCCAGTGGAGTAACTTTGCTGAAAATGTTGGGGGGGACATGACAACTGAAGGAGAGGGTTGGGGTGAAAGGAGGGCTGATGGTGGCTCTGAGGTATCGTTTCGGCCAAATTGTTAAAAAAAAAAGTGGACGAATGGTAGATTTGACAGAATTCGGTCACCACCATTATTTCGAAGCTGAAGATACCGAACATGAAGAGCAGTGGTGGCAGGGGTGGCCCCCTCAGCCCATGTTCAGTGTTTTTAGCCTCTGCGGTTGCATGGGTGTCCCCCGCTTTCTCAGCATTGGTGGCAGGGGACCAAACAAAAAAAAGAAGAAAAGGGACGCTGTAGCGTCAGATCCGACCAATATTAAAGGGATGGATCTGATCCTGCAGATTACAGGAGAGGCAGGGATGGAGAAAAGTTAAGAAGGGGGTTTATGGTTGTACTGGCGGTTTGAGGGGACATGGGTTTGGGTTTTTTGTACCAAGGTAAAAACGCATTCGCAGCAAAAATGACTACGGTTAATACCGCCGTGATTTTGTACATGGGTCAAACAACCTAAATCCCTGAGGGATAACATTAAACTACTACACCATAATAGTCCATTGCTGACGCCCTGTCAAAACTTTCATAAGACTGGTGGCGTATCTTTATAATTCAATTAGGCCCCCACACATCTTCAGCCAGCCTGCCATGCACCAAGTGACACAACATAACATTCACAAACTTAATTCCACTAGAACATACAAACAATGATTATTTATCATTTATTCCAGGACCCGAACCCCTGCTAAGACAGCAGGTAAGCATGCACCAACATGTGTTTACACCCTCTGTCCCCACAGGTCATGCCCACCCTCTCTGGTCCCCCCGTGTTGTTCCCTTGTGCCCCCCTTCCCGCACACAGGAGTCTGTCCTGCTACATTCCGGTTTCACCATCACTGTCTTGTGGCCAATGCTGGATTTTACTTTTATGGACTTCATTGATTCATGGTACGTTACCCTTTCTCAACTCTCATGCTGGACTTCCTTTGCATCTTGTACCTAATGGTGACCCTGAATTATGCTATTCCCATCTTCATCTTGTATTCTGGCTTGCAACATTATGTTACTACTGACTTCTGCAGTTGTATTCGCTTCCCTCTCTTGCTTCTCTACTCTTTTTGACTGATTATTCTCTGTTCTCTCCTCCCCTCTCCCTTTTCCTATCTCCTCCCCTCCTCCCCTTACTTTCTTCTACGCACTTGCTATATCAGAATTGTCCCTGGACCTAGTATGATAGCAACCTCATCTGTCGCTCCCCCATCCCCTTACTGTCCCCCCCACTGTCCAGCACTATCTGAAACGTTGTCAGGCCTAGTATGATAGTCGCTTGTTTTGTTCCTCCCCTCCCTTTCTGCACCCCTCTCCCTCACCTTTTGTTTTTCTCTGGCCCTACCAGAAATGTCATCAGGCCTAGCATGGTAGTCGCCTGTCTGTTTCTATTTCCTTCACACTCTCCCTCTCCCGTCCTTTCTATGTCTTAGCTCTTGCACTATCTGAAATGTCGTCAGGCCGAGTACAATAGTTAATTTTGCATCCTTACTGTTCATGGCCTGTAAGGATGTCATTGTATTTTCCCTTGTTCCCTTCCTTGCCTTGAAGCGCTTTTAAATACATTGTGTATAGGCGCTATATAAATAAACTATCATTTCATATCATATAATATCATTCAGTCACAAAAATCAACACACATATGCTTGCACACACTCTCACTCACACACAAATGCACCCAGCACCTCCACTGACATACACTGTGTGCACACAACATTTATATGTACATTTAGAATAACACATGGAAACAGTGGCGCAATGTCCATTGGGCAGACCAGACTTTATCACACCCTGTTACTGACATTTTGGGCTATGTTGACTTGACCTAGCTGAACTATAAAGCCATGGCCGAAAGGACCAGATTCACTGGAATGTCAGCAATTTGCCTGATTTTTCCTTTCATTCAAAGGCAGAAACCATTGGTATAGATTTTTAAATGCCATATATCTCCAAACTTGGGTTCTGCACAGCACCTTATATGTCTACATGCTGATAGATTTTTTCTACAAGATTCTGACTGATGAAAATTAAGGTATGTTTTCCTGTGTTCAAATGGCTCCTACAGTGGAGTACCGAGCGGGTCAAGCTGCCTCCCGTAGCCCTTTCAAGAGGCAGACCGGGAAATTTGTCATTGGGACACCTCTCCCATTCGGCACCTCAAAGAGGGTGCCCAACGGCAAAAGTGTCCCGCTGGCAGGACAATGGGCCTCATTATAAGTTTGACGGTAAGCTACCGGCGCCGTTACTACCGGACCAGCAAACTACAAGTTCTGCTTGCGGGGGCCTTTTCGCCCGGGCGTACCGGCACCCACGAGCAGAGCATGTCGGATGCACCGGCACCATTCATTCAGCCGAACACCTTACCCCTTCCGTAATGGTAGAGGTGTCCCGCGGCCAGGACAATGTCCCAAGGAGTGCCGGGCAGCAGAGGGTCCTCACGTTGCTCTGTATCAATAGAGTATTACAATGTGAGCCATTAAGCACTTACGGGAGGGAGGGAGGGTACTATTAGCAGGGTCTTTTGTCCCTTTAGAAATGTGAATGGGAGGAAGTGATCAGAAGTGAGAAGGGTGCATAATGTTGCATGCTTTATCAAATAATGACTATGGCTTTAAAACCCAAGAAGGATTTGTTAGGCTCACATTAATCTGCATGATGCTATTGTGACTTTGCATGCAGAATGGGGAGAATGAAACACAACAGCGGTGCCCACCTTACCCCCTTGTTTTTGAGAATTAAACTAATGCCATACTCCCATTGCTCAACATATTTCTAGGACAATGTATATAGTGTGTGGTTAGTTTGCAATGAAAGTCACGTTTGTATTAGATTATGTATTATATAAATAATAAGCACATGAAATGTAAAGCAAAACCTTAATAAATATCTATATCAACTAAGCCTGGAAAGATTTGCACGGTGGCTTAAATTGTCCACATCCCAGTTTCACCATTTAACCTAGTGAAACACTTGTGTACGAGTGCGATAGAAATAAAATATCAATATCAAAGTGTGTGATCCTGAGCAAATTATTTAATCACATTGTGCCTTATCTGCAGCTCTGTAAGTGATTCTGATTCACTTCAAAGCTTATGTTAAAGTATCATGCTATTAAAAAGGAAAAGCCTAATGACTATAGAGTTTCTCCACATATAACAATAGTGAAAGTAAGGTATTTTGCACCACAAAGTTATTTGTCACTTGACTTATTTATGGCAACTTATTCTAAAGTCAGTTCCATGGTGCCTCCAAGTATCAAAGACTGATGATGCGCCTTGCAATGTCCTTTTCTGTGAAGTCACTTCTGTTGGAGCAATCCATATGCTAATTAGGAAGTTTGCATGTAGTTTGACTCAGAGGGCTTGAACAGAACTCCCCAACAAACATACACAAACACAATTAAAACATTTTTTTTTTAAAGTACCTCTGATCTGATTTGAAATGCTGCTCGGGCCACGTCTCATGTTACACCGGCCTAACCTCTTCGCACTCAGGTGCCTTCAGACAGAAACCAGGAAGCTGAATGAGCTTCCTAGTTCCTGTCAGTGTGTCGCACGAACACAAAGCCGGAAAGTGATGCTCTGTGCCGCTGGCCCCCAGAAGTGCTGCTGCTAGCATGACAGCACAGGCGCCAGGCCCTGCAACACCCAGTTCAGCACCCTGGCTGCTGACTATGAGTCAGGCCAGCCAGGGTGAGGGACTGAGCCATGCAGGGCATCCCAGCCCTGAATTTGTTGCAGCGCGGCTGCCAGGCATCTCAGAATTATGTAATGAGACAGCGCAAGCCTTGCTGAGCACCCCAGCCAGGCTTGCGCTGTCCAATTACATAATTGATGACGGCGGCCCCCCTGCCCTCCCTCCAAAAGATGGTGGGGACAAAAAGGCATGCCAGAGAAGTTGGGGGGGGGACAAAACCCCCTGTCCCTTCTATAATTACACCCATTGGTATGTCTCTATCTGGACCCCATTTATTGACTTTGCAGAGACTTGCCCAGCGATTGTGTTCAAGACCCTTTGTCCCATCACTTCTCATAACTCAAAAACAGTCTGATACTGCGGGGTCGAGAGGAATGATGTGGTCTATGAAGGGTGTGGGGAAAGCTGGGGCTTGTTTCATATTGCATTCTAATTTGCTTCATGATCTGCTGTCGCCGAATAGTCTGATATATGCCTGTTGTTCACGGTGTTCTGTACCCACAGTATGTTGATTTAAAATCAAACTTATATTTTTTCTTTTTTTTAAAAAAAAAACAAGTTCTCTGGTCAAGGGGCAGTTTGGTTTCTTTCAAAGTTCAAGATTAGATTCAACAAACAGTTTCTTAAAGTACAACTTCACAACTTTACCACTTTTGTTTCTTTCCTGCAACTTACAATGGGTGTTGCTTTCATGCAGTTCAACATCTCTTTACTTCTGAATTCCAATAAAGGCCAGCTTACATATTTCACTCAAGACAGTCTTCAATAATGGTGGCTTTTGTTCAGTTCATTTGGTCTGGTATTCACCATAAGTTCCTTTCCCTTATTTCATTCAATTAGATATTCATTAGAAGCAACTTAGTTGTTTCATTCAATATGTTAAGTTACTTTCACTTGTTTCATTCAGTTTGGAATTCAATATAAGTAACGTTGTTTGTTTCATTCAATGTTCTAACTTGCTGTTGCTTATTTCATTCAGTTTGGTATTTATTATAAGTAATATGGTTTGTTTCATTCAATACGCTAAATTACTTTCTTTCTTTTCATTTGGTTCGGCATTCAATATAAGTAACGTAGTTTGCTTCATTCAATTGACTGTTACTGCTTGTTCAGTCTCCTTCGAGCGCCCCGGGTACTTTAAGTGTCCCAGACACTTACCCAGTATCAGCGGCTCATTCTTTCTGCTTTTGTCTTCCGACAGACAGCCAAATAGCCGGGCGCTCCACATCACACTTGCCAGCTGTTATGCAGAGCTTTGCCATCGCCTTCCTGCAGTGCCTGCTGCTTGCCTACCCCGTATTGGGACTTCAGGTCAGCATTCACCCTTCAGCAGGATTCCCAGGGTTTCTTGTGGCGTAATTGTGTCTCAGCTTCTCTTCCCGTACAGCTTCCACTCTGGTCCTTCTGCGCTCCAGTTTCCCCCGGTCTCTCTGACAGCTGCTGATGACTCCACCTTTTATGCACCTGTGCTTGTTTGACAGGTTGCAGGTGCGAGTCAAGGATTTGCATTGCCTGACTTGTCTGACCATAATTAAGCAAATCAACGGGTCATGCCTGACCTTCAGGTCAGCTCCTAGTTGTTTCTTCCTCGTCTCAGTATTGTTATACACATTAAGGGGCAAGTGAAGTGGAACATTTTTATAATGACTCATAAAGGTCGGGAACGATCAAGTTGACTATCCTGAGGATAACGGAGATACTGAGATGTATTCCCATCTATGTTATCCCTATCCTTTCTCTTCCTTTTAACATATCTGGTGTGATACGGATTCCTGCTGTTCTCAGAAACCATGGAACCAGATGAACAGTATCCCATAACCTTATCTGGTATAGGGGTATTTTCCGGAAAGGATGATATGGAATACTGTATCTCACCTATGGGCATCCCACTTCCAATCCCTGAGGATCTTCTGTCCAGGTGATCCTCCCTCGCTTGCCGCCACCAGGGGCAGGATTCAAAAGCGATGTTTTTTCCCTGCCCACCTGCATAGAGGATCACAGGGGAGTAGATGTGAGAACAGATGGGAACCAGATGAACAGTATCCCATAACCTTATCTGGTATAGGGGTATTTTCCGGAAAGGATGATATGGAATACTGTGTCTCACCTATGGGCATCCCACTACCAATCCCTGAGGATCTTCTGTCCAGGTGATCCTCCCTCGCTTGCCGCCACCAGGGGCAGGATTCAAAAGCGATGTTTTTTCCCTGCCCACCTGCATAGAGGATCCCAGGGGAGTAGATGTGAGAACACCCCAAGGTTTCTCACAGAACTTACATCAGTGAAGTCAATGTCCCTTTCTTCAACCTTGGAAATCACAACTACTGGATTGGAGCAGGACAAGCCATCGACCAGCTTGTATGTGAAAGGGCCCTGTTCCCGAAGGTTGAAGAGGTTAAGGTTTTCAGGAACTGTGACGAAACTGAGTACATCCTCACTTCATTCTCCTCAACATCCTCTACTCAGTTGGCTAGGGAAGGGCCATAGCTTTTGGATCCTGACCCTGGGAGTGCAGATGCGAGGGGGGATCTTCTGGCTAGGGGAGATTTGGGGAGTGGTAAAGGGATGCCCTTAGGTGAGACGCAGTATCCCCCATTTCCATTCTATAATGAACCCTTAATCACAGATGCATTTATGGGATATTGTTACCCCTTTCCCTCTGGCCAGGATAACATCAGAAGATATCATCAGTCTAGAAACCCCAGGAAGAGGGTGACGAGGAGGAGGTTGAAGGGTGAGACATGGTATCCCCCCCTTTGCTGGTGAGAACAAACCTTACCCTCCCCCTTCCTTTATAGGCTGTTGTAAACCCTGTCCACTCACTTTTCTTCTTTCAGACCATTATAGTACTGGGATGAGAAAGACTAAGAGTAGTAAACACTAACATATCCTTTCACTACTCTTGAACTGAGACGAGGAAGAGGCGAATAAGGGTAGTGAACAGTAACAGGTCATTTCACCACTCTACTACTGAGACGAGGAGGAGACCTGAGGTCTGCTGTAAGGGTTAGGCATGTCCCAATAACTATGGTCAGGAAAGTGAAACTAAGTGTTCACACCTGCAACCTGTAAAATGGTTGCAGGTGTTTGAAAAGAGTCAGAAGCAGCAGAGTGGATAACCAGTTGGGCCGAAGAGCACGGCAATCCGAGGTCGAGCAGGCAGAATATGGGCCGGTGAAAAGGACGCCGGCAGCAGAGAAGCCAGGAAGACGCTGAGGCCATTGCGGGCTACGAGAGGGTCTGGAGCTGTGCAGAGCCTGTTTCCTTGTGTTCCCCGTTGGGAGTGGGGAAACCCAGAGACGCTGCAGACCGCTGCAGGAAGAACTGATGGGGCGAGTGCTGCTCCCCGGAGCTCCTCGGGATTGAGAAAGGAGCGTGCGAGAAACCAGAAGCAAGACCAGAGCACCCGGAGGAGTGGCCACACACCGGTGAGTGACAGTGATGGTTCACTCAGACCGGGGCACTCCAGGGGCATGTTGTGGTTTGCAACGAATGCAAAACAAGTACAAATATATGATAAAGGGGTCTGGAGATCAAAATGTTAATTATTGAATACCGAATGAATTGCAAGCAAGTAATAAGTTGGAATAGTGCTAAATGGGTCGGATGACCAAATATGAACTATTAAATACCGAACAAGATGAAAAGCAATTAATACATTTTGAATGCTGAATTAAAGAAAAGAAGATGAGAATATTGCACAAATGAAATTCAAAGAGAAGTGCATTTGTGAACGAGAGGTATTTAAAGAAACAGCCCTTATAAGCAAAGTGAAAAGAGTGAAAAGCAAAACACTATTGGATAGTGTAAAAGCAAGGTGGTAAACTAGAGAAATTCCACGAAAGAAAATGTGTGGGACTCACATGTTTATAAAGGCAAGGAGCCACTAAAGTGAACCCAAATTATAAGTGGACTTATAACACATACACAGAAAGGTAACCTGTGTTGTCAAGGAAGTCCTATGAGAAAGAATGAACTGTTGCAACGTGCTGGGTGGACCGTGTGGTCAGACCACTGCGCCTAGACCAAGGAACCCTTCCTTGGAGTAAACCAAGAGAAGTCAAGAGGCTGAGGCTGGTTGGCCGAAGTTGTTCAAGTGATGTAAAGAAAAGGCTAACTTAACAAGTTGATGAGACTGTCAATTTGAAGCCTAAAGAACTGTGCTGAACTTGGGGAAGGGAACCCCCGAGACCGTTTTGTGGAACTGTGATGAACTTCAGGAAGGGAACCCTGAGACCATTTTGTGGAACTGCGCTGAACTTGGGGAAGGGAACCCTGAGACTCTTTTGTTGAAACTGTCTTGAACTCGGGTAATGGAGCCAAGATTAAGCCTGGAGCTGGAAGCAGCTCAGAACATTCATTTGAACACTGTTACTTTGGTTGCTAACATCCCTACTCATTGCCTAGCTTTAGTTTTGAGGGCAAGTATAGGTTTTGGACACAGACAGACTTTCAAGTTGAACGTACTGACTGGGACTATCCTTAGTTTATTTAGGTAGCGTAATCTCACCTTAGTATGGGGCAAGTTAGGCCTTACACCATCCTGGCATTTAAGTTAATAAAGACTTTTTATTTGAACTTTGAATGTTTTGTCTGTGTCTTGCTTCATGATGCCTTCACAAAACCCAGTGCAAACTCTTACAGCACCTAGAACTGACTGGATCAAGCCCAGAGAAGATCAGTGTTCTTGGAACTGGCAAGAGCTGGGAAGGAAATGAGCTAGATGGGATACACCCCAAAACCTGCAATGAGACCTATTCTGAAAACTACAGAGGTTTCGACACAGACCTTGGAGCATTTTTCCCTTAGCCCAGAAAATAACCATTAGTCCCAAACGCCCAGCCACCTAGTGGAGGTCGACAGTCCAGACCAGCCTAGAAGTTTCGACCCAGCCGTTAAGGAGGACTCCATTCCCCAAGCGATGATGGAGCATGGTATGATTACAGAAGCTGGGGGTTCAGGCCCAGCCCCACAATCTGGTCTTGAAGTATCCAGATCTTATCCACAATCGGAAGAAGCTGATGGTCGGAACCAAGACTAAACCAAACCAATTGAGTCAACATTGCTTGATCCGGTGATAACATCCTCAGAGGACACATCAACATCTGAAGACAAGTAGGTGGAGGATCTCCATACTGTAGGAAAGGCAAGCGTGAAGAGGAAAAGATGGGTTGGTCAGGATTGGAGGAGGAGACAGTTACTAAGACCATTGTAGAACAAGAGGGGAAGAGTGAAGTACGAGAAGGAATCCCAGGTCCATCCAGTAGCTCAAAAGCAGAATGGCCCAACTGCCTGCTAGCAGGTTTCCTTGATGTCTTGGTCCGAGGCTGTTGGTGGGAAAAGATACTCCAGCTAATCCATTAATAACGGGCAAGGAGACTGCAGTTTCCCTCCAAGGATTGGAGGCAAGCATAGGGAAGCTGGATCGGAGGAGCCTACTTGAAGTGATAGTTCAAGACATTGCTACCAATGCCTTACTAGTTCCTGGGAGTAAAGTGTCAGCTATTGATCCAGAACTGATACGTCCTAATGATTTCTACACAGAGTGACATCTATATAACAAAGGTGCTACCCTGTATCCACAAGCTAAAGTGGACATCAAGGTGTTGCGAGACAGTCGTCTTGTTCCCATGCAAGTAATTTCTGACCTGCCAGAAGAGATAATCCTGGGCACCAGCTTTCCCCTGTTCAACTTGTGCTACCATGAAATCCAGAAGAGGCACAGTACCTTAGAAAAACCTGAAGTCCCAGAGGAGGAGGTTTGATTCCCAAAGGTTAGCCCTAAAACATTGTTTAAAGACCCAAAGTCTGGTAAGGTAGACACAGAACTCCCAAGATGGAGACCTGACCCCTTTTCTGATGAAGAAAAAGGCCCCTCTGAAGAAGAGGTAGCCCAGTTGCATGCTACATCACTCTAACAATGGAAGGAAGTTTACGTGCAAGAGGGGGAGCTATAATTTGAAATGGAAAAGGGAATGAGAAAACCCTAACACAATGGAGCCTGAGCCCAGAAACGACATCCTCAATTCAAAACTCCAAAAGGAAAAACTAAACGCTCAGGAAAGAAAGGGAGAACTCCCAAAGGACACTCTCGGGCCAGGTTGATGCACACTGTGAGAAACCTGAAGGTGGCTCCCTGGCTAGTCCCCGGGAATCTGTCATCCAAGTGGCCAGGACACGGCCATTGCTATTGGATCCAGTTCCTGGGGGTGGACCAGTGAGGGAGGATGACCAGGATGGGGGGTCCTTAGGGAGTGAGACACTGATGGGTTAGATGCAGTATCTCCCTTCTTTCAACAACTTTTCCCCATCCTACCACGTAGGATATGCCAAAATACTGCCACCCCCTTTTCCGACACAAACACTTTCGCACAACACGAAAGACAACAGACTAACACCAGAGCCATTTACCTGACATGTCCCAATGGAAGGGTCAGGCAAAGTCAGGCAATTCACCAGAACCACACACATTTGACGGCCCTTTCCCTTCCCCACAGTGATAAACAGTGGAGCAGGAGAGCACAATACGGGCAAGGCAGACCACACAACGTGAGGGCTAACTCAGCATGGCCGTTCAAGAGGAGGCGAAAGACAGTGAATACCAAGAGGGTAACAAGGAGAGACTTGACCTTGCCCTTTCTGATCCAGGCCTGTGAAACCTCTGCAATCATAAACATAAGACCGCCAACAAAGGCCAGCGTGTGTTGCAGCAGATGTCTACAGTACACAAGACCCTCCTCCGCTGATAGCCAAGCTGGGGAGAGACGCTTGTCTCAGTGGTACCAACCTTGACTCAAAGAAGAATGCCAAGCTGTTCCTCACAGCCGGCAAGTCAGGGGTAGAGTCGATAAGAAACCAAACTTTGTTGAACGAAAAGTAGCAAGAGCTGATTTGAACTTTGAAAGGAACTATTGAGAAAAGAGGGGGTAAACCTGTAACAGAGGCGACCGGTACAACATGGGTGCTCACATAGAAAATTCTGGGCGATTACCCGGTGATTAGAGACTTGCGTAACCAGAAGGCCGTATGAAGAGTCGGAGAGAGGTCAAAGTGGTCATACTGTTGAAAGACTTTGACCGACCGATCATTGGGAAAGAAACGGAAATTAATCTTGCGTGGTGAAAACTGGTACATGAATTGTTTGTTAAAATTTGGCAAGATTGAACCCGGCAGAGGGATGCTAACGAGAAGGGGCAAAGTCTAAAAAGTAAAGTAGTCTTTAATTGACTTTGGAAGGACAGGCATCTCAAAATGAAAAAAGTAAAGTTCTTCAAACATAAGTCTCTTAGTCTGATTCCTTTTCTCAGTGTTCTCTTTTTCTTTCTTCCTGCACAGGGGCGCGGTATGGACCTCTAGATCTTCTTCTCCATCTAATCCTCATAGACCCACAGGCTTCCTTCAGCTCCCCTCTGGACGTCCAGCTGGCCCTGCAATGAAAGCAAGAGTGAACAGACACGCTTTTCCTTCCAGGTGCTTTAAATACATTCTGGACAATTGACCAATTAGAGCCTTCGTTACTCTTCAGGTTATAAAAAACCCTGCAAGCCCCGCCCCCTTTTCCTGAAGGCACCGAGGGTAATGGAGACCCGCTTTCTGTGAGACCGGACATCTCGTCTTGGATCGAGGATTGTAGGTGAGTGGGTTTTATTGTGTGAGTTTCATTCTGTTTGCCATTAATATGTGTGGCCGCATGTGCTTGGTCCGTGTGTTTGCTAGGGAAGGAACCGTTCATTGGAAGCACCGCGGAATGCCCTTGTGGCTTAGCGCCTCTCCCTCCTCACGGCGTTCCATGCGGAGAGAGAATGCCGAAACGCAGCGGCTTCATGGCTTTGCCTTCCCGCGGCTCCTCCACAGCTCTGCCTCCCTGCGGCTCCCTGCTTCTGCCCCCAACCTCTTCCTTTGAGTCAGTCTCCTCCCATATGAGGTTCGCACGGTTGTATGTAGGTTTATTGATCAAGTTTATGTCTCGGTCTCCCCTCGGTGTTGCATCCTCGGCAGCACTATTTTGCATAGCATTAGTATGCCGAGACGCAAGGGTCACAGCTTTCACTGTGGTCAGTCCCTCTTTGTGGCCCCATCATGCCCCAAGGTTGTATTCTGTTGGTTTTGTAAGTGCCCCTGACGCCTCTGGTTCATTCTGACCGTTACACATACCCCCCCCCCCCAGCATCGAGCCGTTCGGGTCGATCTAGGTTTCTAGACAGATAGTCCGGTATCAGTTGAAACGCAGCTAGTTTGTGTATAGTATGGAAACAGAATTCCTGTAGGGTGAGGAACCACCTCAAGACTCTTTGATTCAAATCTTTATGCTTGGCCAGCCATTGCAGTGGCGCAGGATCAGTAAATACCATGAACTGACGTCCGGCTAAGTAGTACTGTAGAGTTTCAATGGCCCACTTTATTGCCAAACACTCTTTTTCAAGGGTTGAATACCCTATTTCATGTGGCAGTAGTTTCCTGCTGATAAAGGCCACTGGTTGCAAATCTTTCTCGCTACCTTATGACAGCACGGCGACAGTCCTATCCCGGAATTGTCTGTTTGTAAGTAAAATCGTTCTTTAAAGTCTGGGGACCTGAGCACAGGATGGGCTGATATTGTTTTTTTAAGTATAGCTACTGCTTGTATGGCTTCCTCGTCCTTTAATATGTCTGCCGTATAAGTTGATTTCAGGGCATCTGTTAATGGACTGGCGATGGTTGAAAATAGAGGAATGAATTTCCGGTAGTACCCGATGAAACCCAGGAAGGCTCTCACCTGTTTCGTGTTGCTGGGCATAGGCAGCTTCATGATAGCCTCGATTTTGTCAAGTTGAGGCCTAATCACCCCACCACCTACTATATGTCCTAGGTATTTAGTTTGGTTGGCTGATGGTATGGTTTTCTTGGGGTTTATTTTGAGTCTGGCTGTTTTGAGTGATGTTATGCCTGCCTTGAGGTGTTCCAGGTGTTCGTCCCAGCTCTTGCTAAACACAATTATGTCATCCAGATAGGCTGAGCTATACAGTTCGTGTGGTGCTACAATTTTATACATCAAGGTCTGAAACGTATCCGGAGCCCCATGCAACCCAAATGGTAGTACCGTAAACTGGTATAATCCAGAAGGGGTTGCAAATGCTGTTTTGATTTTGTCATTTTACCTCAGAGGAATCTGCCAATACCCTTTCGTCAGGTCAATGGTGCTTATGAACTTGGCGGAACCTAGCTGTTCGATTAGTTTGTCGATGCGTGGCATCGGGTATGCTTGATAGGTGGAAATGGCATTCAGTTTTCTGTAGTCCATGAAAAACCTAATACTACCGTCCGGTTTTGTGACAAGAACAATAGAAGATCACCAGTGACTGCAGGAGGGTTCTATGACCCCTAATCTCAGCATTTCCTCTATTTCTGCCTGTGCGGCTGTTCTTTTGGATTCGGGAAGGCGATAGGGACGTATTTGCACTGTTTGTCCTGGTTCTGTCTTTATCTTGTGTTCTATCAAGGTCGTTTTTCCTGGTGAAAATGAAAATACGTCTCTCAAGTGAAGGATGTGTTGTTCTAGCTCTGGTTTCTCTTCCGGTTGTAGTTGTGTACCCCATTGAACCGTACGGAAGACTGTTTCTTCACTTTTGACCATGGTTACAGTAACCGTCACAACAGCACCTTCAGCTTCCTTCGACTCCTTCAGTAGGTTTATGTGGTAATTCTGTCTCTTCTCTCTTCTATCTGGTTGCTCTACCAAATAGTTAACCAGTCCTAATACTGCTGCTATTTTGTAAGGGCCACTCCACTGAGCTAGCATTTTGTTTTGGCTGCTAGGCAGCAATACCAGGACTTTATCTCCGATTTTAAAGTTGCGTACTTTGGCTTTCTTATTGTAGTATTTCTCTTGTGCCAATTGTGATCTTCCTAAATTTGCTCTGGCTAGCTCCCTGAGTTTGGACAAACTGTCTCTTAGCTCTATCACGTAATCCGTGAGGGTTGAGCCTTCTTCTTGCTGTTCCCATTCTTCCTTGGCAATGTCCAACACTGTACGGGGTCTGTGTCCGAATAATAATTCAAAAGGTGAAAAACCTGTTGAGGACTGTGGGATATCTCTTAAGACCATGAGTACCCATGGCACAGCCCTGTCCCAGTCCTTTCCTGAACGAGCTGTTACTTTTTTTAACATAGATTTGATCGTCTTGTTATACCGCTCTACTAACCCATCCATTTGTAGATGGTATATGGAAGTGCGAATCTGTTTAATTTGCAACTGCTGACATAATCTGCGCATCACACCTGACACAAAGTTCTGGCCCTGATCCGTCACAATCTCTGAGGGTATTCCAACTCTGGCAAAGAATGGTACAAGCTGGTTGCATACCTGTACTGCACTTATACCTCTCATGGGAAAGGCCTCCGGATACCACGTAGCATAATCAACCATCACTAGCAGATATTGGAAACCATGACTACTGGGTTCCATTGGTCCCACTAAGTCCATTCCAATCTGAAAAAATTGCTCTTTTATTAGTGGCATTGGGCATAATGGTGCGCGAAGGGGCTTTGAAGGAGTTGTTTTTTGACACGTTTCACATTCTTCACAGTATTTAGCCACCTCCCTATACACTCCTGGCCAGGTAAACCTCTTTAGAATCCTCTCTAACATCTTCTCTCGGGCCATATGCCCACCGGTTCGGTTGTCATGGGCCAGTTTGATGATGGATGATCTGAAACTGGTAGGTACTAGTAGTTGCTCTACTGTTTGTCCGTTCTGGTCATTGGTTATCCTGTACAGAAGACCTCTGAGTATCTTGAACAATGGAAGGGACGGAGGAGGGGTGGACCCATCAACTGCTTTTTCCCGTACATTCCTTAAGGGGAGGTCAGCTTGTGTGTCAGTCCTGAAGGATACTCTCTTAGCTTCAGGAATCCAGTCTACAAGGCCAGTAAACTTCTCCTCCCATTTTCGTTTTTCATCTCGTACTTCTCTCCTAGTTTTTCGTGGCCTT
Organism: Ambystoma mexicanum; assembly: GCF_040938575.1. Classification (NCBI taxonomy): domain Eukaryota; kingdom Metazoa; phylum Chordata; class Amphibia; order Caudata; family Ambystomatidae; genus Ambystoma; species Ambystoma mexicanum. The sequence goes on from NC_090932.1 coordinate 1,149,482,194, forward strand.
GTCCCAATTTGTACCATCTCTACGTTTGAGAAAGGTGCATTTTGCAGCCACTGTTGGTCTACCACACAGTAATGAAAGGTGGGAAAATCAGTTCCTGTTAATACAGGGGCAGGTAACTGAGGCATGATGGCTACCTCCATGGGGTGTTTACTCCATTAAGTTCAATATTAACTTGTTCGGCTGGGTATGATTTTGTATCCCCATGCACACATTTTACGGGAATCACCTTTGTCCCCCTTTCCGGGGAGACACTTACTTCTGGTCTGATGGCAGTCTGTTTGCTTCTGCTGTCGAGTAGTCCTTGTCGTGAAATCCCATCAACCTTGACCTCCAGCAAGGAGGGCTTGCGTCTTCGTCTGAATTCCCGCTTTTGGATACATCCGATTTCCATTGGCTTGGTTTTGGTTTTTCTAGGGCAAAAGCGGGCAATGTGGCCCCATTCGCCACAATCAAAGCATTGCGGTTGTCTGTTGGTGTTGGTCCATGCTGGGTTCTTGGGTTCCATTCTTTGTGGTTTCAGCTCTGTTCCACTCCCAGTATTTCTAGTGGGGAGGGCCTTGTTGATTTCCAATGGTACTGATCTGGTACCACCAGCCTTTTGGAATGCCGTGGCTTCTTTGATGAACGTGGCTATTCCTAAAAATCATTTTATTTAATTACGTATTGACTAAGAACATTATCAATTCTACTTTATAATACATCTGTTTTATTATTTCTTTTTTTGGATGCATAGATCCATTTTTATCTGTATTTTTAATCTAAGAATGTTTTTGGAATAGTTTCATCTTTGCTAGAGGTTGCCTCTGTTTTTTAGTGCAATATCTAGATCTCAGTGTTCATAATTTTATCGTCTGTTTTGTACGTACATTTTTGTGTATTTTAATGTAAATATTAATCATTGTAATTCAGTTTTATTTCTATCTTAACCCATTATTGTTATAGTCCCCTGTATTTTTCTCCTGGGTTTTGGTTCTTTCGGAATGACACGTAAGGGACTTCGAAGTCAGACAGCTATGGAGGCTTCACTGGCTTCAACTCCTTCTGCTATTGGTAATTTCCCCCCTGTTTCTTCAGTTACTACTCTGTTAGATGTTCCCTCCCCGGCTATACTGGGGAATTTACATCATGTTCCAGTAGATGCCCCTCATAACCCCTTACTCCTTAAAACATTGGCCCAGGCTCAAATTCATGTCAGCGATAGGTCTGAGGTATTTAATGCTATGGGATCATTCCACGCAATACAGCTCATAATAGCTGTATCTTTAATGGAATTCATGATATCTCGATAGATACACAGGAAGAACGTCTAGCAGCTACTTTAGCCTCTAATCTTGCAGAAGGTGCTACTCTTCAAAGGGATAAGGGCCATTTGGATTACTCTAACAACAATATAGTTAATATTGTTCTTTCAACACCTGCTTACCCTCATCCCAGGACGCCTATATTATCTGTCATGGCGGCTGACTCTGTAGCTAATGCCTCTGAATTACCAATGGTGACGGTCAATGGGAACGTTGTTTCTCCTCCCATTAAACCTTCGCCAGAGGTTAATTCCTCAGCTAGGGGCATTAACCATACTTTGTCTATCCATGTTAATCTTTCTACCAATATGGCTGGAACTCCATACACTCCTACAGGGAAATCTTTTTTGTTCAAAACTCCACTCAATAAAACCCATAATAACACCCTTAAAACAAAAACCAATCTGGGTACTCAAGGGAAACCAATTCAAGGGAAAAATATCTCACACTTCTTTGGAAAGAGGACTACATCTAGTACCCTTGTTAAATCGCTACATTCACTTCCAACAGTGTGTTCATTGGATCATACTAATCCAGTTGATGTAGTTAAGAAATTGGAGATTGAATACCATTTAGCTCAGGATATTGATGACATCAGCATTATAGAATGTGCAGACAAGGCAATCGCTGATAGTCACCTGGGCCCCAATTGTAATAATACAAATAATGTTACCGAGCAAATCTGCGATGATTCCTTTGTAGGCTCTCCCTCTGATCTCATCAACTTTATTGATGAGTACACAGAGAAACAAAATTGGTTGAAAGAAAGGGGTCTTCTTCCAGACTCTAAAAAGGATCAGGGCAGCGAGTCTATCTTACATCATACCCTCAAAGAGCCAGATGAAAGAATTAAACTCTCTCAACCTACTATCTCGGCTCTGAATATGGTTCTGAGTTCCTTCGTGAGTTTGTATGATAACATATGGTCTGAGGTTAGATCACATTCTCTCCTCCTCTCTGAAATCTATTCTAGGTTAGAGGGCTTTGATAGATTTGAAGAGTTAGTTAAAATATTAAGGAAGAACATCCACTTTTGTCCACACACAGTCCTGACCCAACTCCTTCTTATCAACTACCGGCTGAAGCCCATATCGTACATCAAGGGCTTACTGTGACCACGCTAATTATACAAGAGGTAGTTCTAGTCAAGGGCTTGGGTCCTACGGTCCTCCAAGGCCCAGCTTTGGATTTTTGTAGCCAACCTTCTATGATTCAGTCAACTATTTCCGAGGGTGTTCGAGAGGGTACTGGATCGAAGGCAGTACATCCTACCCCTCACCTTAAACTTTCCTTGGTATTAATGGAGGAGAAAGTCCAAGAGGAATCAGTAGGTTTGCTTCCTAATCTTATTGTTCAAGGTCTTCCACTTGTGGGAAGGACTCTAGATCCAGCTGATACATCTAAGGGTGCCCATATCGCCTCTTTGGACCTCACATCTATTCCGACTTTAGAGAATCTGTCTGTTCTCATTGAACCCTATTGAAGAAATTTTACATTAAAAAGTTTTGCCCTGTATAGGAAGGAAAAGGAAAATTATTCAGCAAATGAAGAAAACTAAAAATCAGAAGAACGTGAAAAATATTACTTCATATACGAATTCATTTTTTAAAAATCTCTTCTTGGCAAATACTTTAGCTTCTTCAACTACTACTCCCGTTCTGAAGGGGACTGGGAATTTTGCGGAACCAGTGGTTTCTCTGACCCCTATTTCTGTTACGGTGGCTACTACGGCCACAGTTGACTCACTTCCCACTACAGCAGCTCTACCTTCCTTACCGGAGAGTTTGGTTGATGGTCCCTCGACTAACAACATTCCCCCTCTAGCAGTGGGACCTAATATTGAGGGGGCTGTGGACTCTGCGGCTTCTAGTACTTTGACAACAGTTCCAACCTTACTAGAGCCGACTTCCATTAATGCCTCCACTGTGCTAACCACAAATATTATTGTCAAGGCAAAGGATTCTTCTTCAGCTGCAGTACTCTCTATTATTCCATCTAACTCCATATCAGGGATAGATCAGAGCCACTCAGAGACTATTCTACCAACGCTTAAAGCAAACTTGGTTAACATTGGTATGGTCAAACACTTATTCCAGGAGATACTGGCTCCTAAAACTGTATGTGGGGCAGTACCTAAGTCAAATATAAGCCCGCCCCAGGATGGGGTTTCTTCTACCTCGCCTTTACCTTTGGAGCCATCGTTTGTTTCTGTTATTGAGGGTCTTCCTGCTAATATTGAGCTTACAACGAGGGACCCCGATATGGGAGCCCGACTAGAGAGGGGTGCTTCTGCCCCTTCCTCTCTTAACCCAGCTTATTCAAGTTTCCCTATTGTTTGCCAGATTATGGGCCATGAAGGTGTCCCCTCTAGGCCCGACTTTGCTCATTACAATAATTCTTTCAAATTATGTGATGATTTCCTGTGGGTCCAAATGCTATCCAAAATAGGACTATATTGAGAGGTGCTAGGGGCCCCGACTTGGCGGTTGATTCTTTAACTCAGTTCACTAAAAAGATCTCTGATTCTTTACTTGACTTATCAGAATCGAAAGTTCCTCGTGATATCATACAGCTTACCAGCCTTTGGGGCCAGGATATGCCAATTTGTCTAAATCGTGGTAATATTTTAAAGATCTTCCATCAACTTCCCTCGCTCTCGCTCATTTCTAGTTATGACATGGATAGCATTTTTTTCCCATTCAGGATAGAGTAGATGTAAGTAATATCAATCTTAAATCAAGAGTGGTTCTGGACTTGATCATGGGGCATAGGGAAGGGTTAAAGCAACTTGGCTTTGAAGCAAATTTACTGGAATCCACTCAGTTTTCCAGTAATAATGGAGGGGGTGCAGAATATAGAGGCAATCTCACTATGGTATATCATCCGGAAAGAACTCCACAGCCCCAACGGAGGAAATTTATGCCCAAATCAAATGCAAACTTTCGCAACTGGGCACAGGTTACCGCAGGTCTGTGGAAATTAGTACCTTCTGATTAATTCAGAACTCTCTCCAAACGTTCTTCCCATGAATAGCTTTGGTTTTCTCTCTTGGAATTCTAGAGGTAATTCTCACCTCTTCACGAATTTAGACACTGTCACGTTGATTAGAGCTTCGCATTGTTTCTTTCTCCAAGAAACCTGGATGCTATCAACTCCCGCTTTAGATGGGTTTGATACCTTTTCTCAAAATGCTAAACCCAGCTTGGGAGGGAGGCCGTCGGTGGGTCTTCTTATAGGATTAAGAACTTCTTTTGGTTTTAGGACTAAGGTGCTTTTGGATATGTCTTTTGGTATCCTTGCCCTGGAGCTGTTCTCTCTTGATTTAACGGTTACTTTACTTCTGGTTAATGTATATTGGCACAAGGGAATTTCTCCTCTTGAGCCATTTTTGCAAAGGTTAACGGATATGCTTCTCTCTTGGAGATCTTTGTACCCTAGGGGTAAACTGATCCTGGCAGGTGATCTTAATTCGGATTGCTCTATTTCTTCTGAATCCAAATATGATGACTTGGGATTGGCTATGGAGGATGATTCTCGCCTAGGCCTGAAATTTGCACGGGGTCGTCGTTGGAATTTCACCTTGGATTCAGTTGGTCTAACTTGTCTCAATGGTTATTATGATGCCATTACTTTACCTTGTCCCACATGGCGTAGATCCTCATCAATATATACCTTAGACTACGTGTTTGTAGATCACTCTCTCATTCCTTTTTCGTCTAATGCCAAGGTTTCTTTTAATTCATGGAGTGACCATGGTATCCTCCGGGTCTTATTTCTCTGTCCCTTTCCTACTAAGTCTTTGCCCACGGGGGGTCCTACCCATCTTCAAACTGTGGGACAAGGCACAGGGGTACGTTGGACTCCTCTCAATATCAGTGTACTTAATCGTAAACTGATTTCTTCTTTTAACCATACCTCTCTCTGTTGGAAATTAGCAGTTTTCAATACAGTTCATTTTGATAGCTTCCTCAATGCTCTCCAGTGTAGTATTCATGGCCAGCTTAGGAAAGGTGTTTCTAAAATATCTCACCTTCATAGATTTGACCAAGAATTGGCTAATGTAAAAGGTCTCACTAGGAAACGCATTAGAGATGCACAAGCCCTAGATATTGAATGGGTTGATAAAAAAATAAAAATTAAAACTATCCGCCAAAAATATAAAAATTACTAAGTCTAGAAAAGCTACTATGCTACAAAATGATGCGGAGCATATGCTTGCAGTGCTAATAAAACAAGATCTGAGGGCATTTTGGGTTACGGTATCTAGCTTAGACAATGCAGCGGTGGTCGACCAGCTGAACGCCATCCCTGAGGTCCAATGGGTTGAGCATTATACTAAATTATTTGACACTGGGGATGAGGGATTAGTTTCCTGTCTTCCGGGGATTAACCCCTCCAAGGACTCATGGAAGCCTGCTATCGATTCTGAGACAGTACTAGGACTCATCTCCAAAGCCAAGTAATCTAGGGCCCCGGGGCCTAATGGCCTCACTAACAATACATTTAAAGCTGAGCCAGTTCTCTGGGCTAATCTTCTTTCTTTGCTCTTTCAAGATGTTGTTAATTCTGGGAAGGTACCTATTAGTTGGCAAACTGCTCATATTGTTGCAATCTTTAAAATAGGTCTACGTACCGAGGTAAAAAATTATAGACCTATTTCGCTTATTGATGCGGACTGTAAGCTTTTTGCCTCTATGTTGCTTTCCCACCTTAACGTTTGGATCAGCGAAAATCATATTCTCCCCAAACAACAAACAGGCTTTAGGGCAGGCCATTCAACTAATCGTAATGGTCTTATTCTAAGTGCCCTGCAGACTTCCACCTGGGGTAAATATGATGGTTCTCTCTACGTTGCGTCTATCGACCTGTCAAATGCATTTGACCTGGTTATCAGGTCAAGGTTATGGCAAAAATTAACCAAATGGGGCATTCCGGCCGGTCTTTTAACTCTTATCATGGTTATGTATGAAAACTCGGGGGTGCATATCAGGCTTGATTTGGCAGGAACCCTCTCCAGGAGGATAAGGACACGTATTGGGGTGAGACAGGGTTGCTCACTAGCTCCCTATCTCTTTATCCTCTACATGGCTGATGTTGATGACTTTCTGAGAAATCCAGGCATGGTGAGTGCTAAACTAGGGGATTTGAGGCTCTCATGGTTGGCTTATGCCGATGATTTTCTTCTTTTTGATCAGACTAAAGAGGGCCTGCAGAGGCTCATTTGCAAATTTGAAGAATACACCATTCTTAATGGGTTTAAGATTAACCCTAGCAAAACCCGTACTATGGTCTTTTCAAAGGGGAGAATGGGGAATAACAAAGTATGGAAAATAGGTGGTGAAAATATTATTAGAGCAAATAAAATCGTCTATCTTGGCTTTTTGATTTTGGCCCATCTCGGCGATTGAACTAAGACGATTTCTTAGACACAAACTGCTCCCTCTTATTTCCCAATCCCTTAGAATAGACAATAAATATTGCATGTTCTCCCTCAAGCCTGTAGTAGACTTCTTTAAGGGTAATGTTACTCCAAAGCTTCTGTATGGAATGGATCTCCACTATTCGGCACGTTTGACTTTCTAGGACTCTCTTGAGGGTATCTATTGGAGGAAAATTTTAAAACTGCCGAATTCAATTCCAACAGTGGCTATTAGGTATTAACCATGGTTAGTCTCTCTGCGAGCCAGGATTCTCTGGAGGGTTCTTTCACTTTTTTCAGCTTTGCTCTCACCCAAACCTGATACTCTCTATGCTGATGTGGGTCACATGATTTCTTCTCAGGGTCCTTCAGTCCAGAATTTATATCTCAACGCTTTTAGTGATCTCTGTGACAAGACCCTGCTGGATATTTCGACTGATAGGGACACCCTACTAATGAATCCCAACAAGGTCAAGGAGTGTCTTTTCAGTCATGACTGGAGTAACACTATTGAAAAAATTACATTCGTATCCCTCTTTGAGAGACCTACAATTTGACCATAAGAAAAGAGGCCTGCTGTCTTTTATTCTGAATCAATTTCCCAACAGATATTATCGTTCCCTTCTTATCAAACTCAGATGGAATCTCCTTCCCACTCGGGAAGTTCTACATAAAAGGAAGGAGTTTTCTGACTTAGATCCTATCTGTCGTTTCTGCAAAACTCTGAGGGTGATTGAAACGTCTCGGCATCTTTTTTTAGATTGTACTTTGTTGACATCTTTAAAGGACAAATATTTAGCTAGTTTTAATGCAATGGGGCAAATGGGGGCAGACAATCTGATCTGGTCACAGTGTGTCTCTATTTCAAATATTAAGGATGGACTTGCTGTGCCGGGTTTTATTAAAGCTTTAGATCTATACGCCCCCCTGTTATGACTATCCCCGTCTTTAGGACATTTTCAATTTCTGCAGGTTTATTCTCTATTTTAGAATTCTGAAAATTTAAAATTTTAATGTTGGTATATTTCTCAATGTTGCACTGTTCTTTGTACTGAACCATTCAAAACTTAAATTTAAATTTGTCCCTTATTTCCTGGAAATTATTAACTGGAAATTGGATCTATGTTTTAATGCTTGTTTGTATATTTGAAACTTAAATGTAATGAATGTCTTCTTTCTTTTTAAAGTCTTTTTTTTTGTAAAGGTTTTTTGTAAACCATATACAATAAAATAAAAAAAATTTAAAAAAAAGTTTGTGAAGAAATATCCCGGGTCATCGCCTTGTTTAAAGTTCTGCAACACGTTTGAAGGTGCCGGAGACGCTCCTCTAGAAGCCGCCAGCGCTTCTGTAACCTGTTTGAGGGCATCTTGAGTTGCCGCCTGCGACTGTAGGGTTTGTTGTAGTGCTTGCCGATCTGCTTGGGCTTGGTGACTGTGGGCTTGTACCAATTGTTGCAGCTGTTGCTGCCCGTCAGCCAAAGCTTTGCTGATTGCCTCCATGGCGTGTTTTAGAATCCCACCGCTGCCACCAAACTTCTGTGACAAAGAGGCAGGCAGGCCGGATGAAGTAAAAAGTAAAGTAGTCTTTAATTGACTTTGGAAGGACAGGTATCTCAAAATGAAAAAAGTAAAGTTCTTCAAACATAAGTCTCTTAGTCTGATTCCTTTTCTCAGTGTTCTCTTTTTCTTTCTTCCTGCACAGGGAGGCGGTATGGACATCTAGATCTTCTTCTCCATCTAATCCTCATAGGCCCAGAGGCTTCCTTCAGCTCCCCTCTCGACGTCCAGCTGGCTCTGCAACGAAAGCAAGAGTGAACACACACGCTTTTCCTTCCAGGTACTTTAAATACATTCTGGACAATTGACCAATCAGAGCCTTTGTTACTCTTCAGGTTATAAAAACCCCTGCAAGCCCCGCGCCCTTTTTCTGAAGGCACTGAGGGTAATGGAGACCCACTTTCTGTGAGACCGGACATCTTGTCTTGGATCGAGGATTGTAGGTGAGTGGGTTTTATTGTGTGAGTTTCATTCTGTTTGCCATTAAGGTGTGTGGCCGCGTGTGCTTGTGTCATGATGCCTACCTCCAAGGAGCCAGGTCCGACCCAGCAACCCCAGAGGCAGGCATCATTTCCCCCAGGGAAGTGCCAGCGGGCCCAAGCTGGGGCCCTTTGGACGCAGTCCTGGCGCCTTAGGCGCCAGGCTCATAAAGCTAGACATGTGTTCAAGTGTTTTAATGTGCACTTACCTGATGCAGACCATGCTGCCACATCCAGGCCCTCTTGAGGCCTGAATGGAACTCCTTTACCTGTGGGATTACTTTCCACCCGGGTGTGGTCGGGGAAGGATACATACCTGATCGGAGGAAGGATACACACTTGGAACTTCTCCCAAAGCTATTTAAACCACACCCGATCAGCAACTCACGCTTCGCGTTGTTCTGCTCCTCGCAGCTGGACGCTCACTGTGTCAGCTCCTGCTTCTGGACCTCAGCCAAGCCTGTCAGAATCCTGGGTCACCTCCAAAGGGAGACAAAAGACCTTACCTGCTAAATCAGCGCCACAGAGACATCACACCGAAGATCCTGAAAAGGAAGACAACATTTTAAAGTCATTTCGCTACGATCGCTGCAGCGCTGCATTTCACTCACCTTTCCTGGACGCCACCATCTTCAGCAGCGATCATCCGGATCCACAGCCACTTCCCAGAACCTAGAGAGAAGACAAGAACAAGGTGTGAGAAGGAAGGGAATAGGAAAAGCTCAGTTTCCTTCTAAGTCTTACCTGTTGGGTCATTCCCATTTCATTTCGGGTCTTGCCGCTTCCAGGCATCCGGACCCCGGACCCTATGGGGAAAAAAGACAAAGACATTGAATGAGCGAATGCAAGAAATTACCCGAGCGCTCATCCAGAACTTACCTGTCATTTACTGGAACTGCACGTTTCACTTCGGGTCGGCGCCATATCTCCGGCATTCCGAACCCCGGCCCCTAAGGGGAAAAAGACAATGAACATTATTAATAAGCTAGGACTTTTGGACTTGCAACAGAACTTTTACAGAGCCTTACCTGAATAGTCAAGCTTACCTGAACTCCCATCAATCCTCAATCCAGTGAAGTAACTGGGTTCAACGCGCCCCTGCATCAGAAGCAGGATGGAGAGCTCATCTTTCCTGACCCTAAGGTGAGACTTCACGGGAATCGCGGAAGGGAATCGTGGAGGGTTGGAAGAGAGTGGGAGGCTTGAGCATAACTCAGTCAGTAGGTAATACTCCCTTTTCATGCACAGGCGAATATTCCTGCGAGCCGGAGAAGCCAGAGTAGAGGGGCCATTCCTGTCCATCTTCAGAGTCCTGCGCTTCACCATTGAAGAAGCATCAGCACTCGAAGCCAGACCTGCGCCTCCGTGGGAATCAGGTGAGCGTTACAGCTTGGTCCGTGTGTTTGCTGGGGAAGGATCCGTTCATTAGGAGCGCCGCGGAATGCCCTCGCGGCTCAGCGCCTCTCCCTCCTTGCGGCGTTCCATGCGGAGAGAGAACGCTGAAAAGCAGCGGCTTCATGGCTCTGCCTTCCCGCGGCTCCTACACGGCTTGGCCTCTCTTCGGCTCCCTGCTTCTGCTCCCAACCTCTTCCTTTGAGTCAGTCTCCTCCCGTATGAGGTTCGCACGACTGTATGTAGGTTTATTGATCGAGTTCATGCCTCGGTCTCCCCTCGGTGTTGCGTCCTCTGTGGCACTATTTTGCCTAGCACTGGTATGCCAAGGCGCAAGGGTCACAGCTTTCACTGTGGTCAGTCCCTCTTTGTGGCCCCAGCATGCCCCAAGGTTGTATTCTGTTGGTTTTGTAAGCGCCCCTGACGCCTCTGGTTCATTCTGACCATTACAATCCCATAGTGAACTGTCAGTAGATTTTGGCAAGAGTGAACCCAGCAGAGGGAAGCCGACAACCAGAATAGCGCATTAAACAAAGTGAACCAGACCAAGGGGTGTCCACAGTGAACTGTCTGTAAAATTTGCTGACAGTGAACCCGGCAGAGGTAAGCCGACAATCAGAGGCGAAGCCTGAAGAACTGTTTAGAAAGACATTAAGACTTGTGAAAGTAAGAAACACACGCACAGGGGAATATTCCTGCGAGCCGGAGAAGCCAGAGTAGAGGGGCCCTTCCTGTCCATCTTCAGAGTCCTGCGCTTCACCATTGAAGAAGCATCAGCACTCGAAGCCAGACCTGCGCCTCCGTGGGAATCAGGTGAGCGTTACAGAACGCGAAGCCTACAGACAATATCCCACCCGGGCGCTATGGAGACTTCCGAGACTGACCAGCTGGCCCAGCTTTTGGGGGAATTACGGGCGGAGGTGCACTCAGCCCGCCAGGAGACTAACGCTCTCAAAAGAGAACTGATCTTATCCAAGGAAAGAACAGATGACCTAGCCAAAAGGTTATTACAGGCCCAGGCAGGGCACACTCCTTTACCTAATGCCGGAGACATTTCCACATCAATGGTTTGAGCAACCCGGTACAAATTAATCTACCTGGACACATGCCTTTGGCCCCGCCTGAACGTTTTGCGGGGGATCCCAAGAAATATGCCGTCTTTATGAACCAATGTCGTTTACACTTTCTGTGCAGACCCGGAGCCTTCCCTAACGATCAGACCAAGGTAGCCTTTATACTATCTTACCTCAGTGGCAGTGCTGCCGATTGGTCTATTCCATTGGTAAATCAGGATGATCCCATTCTCCAGGATTTTCAGGGCTTCCAGGCCAGCATGGAAAGATTGTTCGCTCGACACTCTCAAGGACAGGCCCTTGAAAACGAACTGCTATCCTTACGACAAGGTAATCAGGATCTTCTGTCCTACATTGCCACCTTTAACAGACTGGTTGTGGAAACTGGATGGCCAGAAAACGAATCACATTGTTTCATCGAGGCCTGTGCGGAAAGCTAAAGGATGTTCTAGCTCAGATAGTAAACCCACCCCAGGTCTGCGCAGACTACATAGACTTGGTGGTTCAACTGGATCACAGACTTCAAAATAGAAAAGCAGAACGGTTCAAGTATGAAAACCGAGTACCGATCAAAACCCACGCTAACTCCAAGAGTACCGACGTATCTGAACCTATGCAAATCGGTGGCGTTAAAGGACCATTAACGCAGAAAGAACGAGAGAGAAGGCGGCAAATGCAACTTTGTCTGTATTGCGGGACTTCCGGTCACTTTCTTCGAAATTGTCCAGTTAAACCACTTAAGAAGGTGGTTGAAGCTACTGATAACGAATTATTGACACCTGATTCGGGAAATGACCTAGCCCGACAAGCGTAGGTGTCCGCTTGCCGAGCTTGAAAACTAACTCTTTGACCTCGCATTTTGTCATGCCAATGGTGCTCGTGAACCCAAAACAGCCTCAGCAGTTGCATGCTATAAAAGCATACATCGACAGTGGAGCTATTGGAAATTACATAGACCGTGAATTGGCTTCCAGGATCAAGCTTCCTCTCCGCCCGAAAGTAACCCAAGATGTCATTACTACAGTAGATGGAACCGAAATAGCCTCAGGGCCAGTAACGCATTCCACTGTTGAAGTGACTCTGGTGGGTCAGGATGGACATCGGGAAGCAATCGTGTTTGATGTGATCAAGGCCCCACAATTTCAAGTAATTCTTGGAATTCCTTGGTTAGAAACACATAATCCCAGAATTGACTGGCGAGCAAAGAAGGTAAGTTTTCCTTATTGTGAACCAACTTGTTATTCAAGAAATCCAGCTATGGGTCTAGCCTCAGCAACTTCCACCCCTGTACAGCTACCGTCAGAATACCAAGAATTCCAAGACGTTTTTCAGAAAGAACAGGCTAACACGTTACCTCCCCATCGGTCTTATGATTGCCAAATCGATCTGGTACCCAATGCTCAACTACCTTGTAGTAGGATTTATGCTCTTACGGAACCTGAGAACCTGCATTTGCGTCAGTATTTAGATCAATACCTAGCCAATGGTTTTATTCGCCCGTCCAAGTCTCCTGTCTCTTCAGCTCTGTTCTTCGTGCCGAAAAAAGAAGGCGACCTTAGAACGTGTATAGACTATTGCGCCCTAAATCAAATAACGATTAAGAATCGTTATCCTCTGCCCTTGATCCCTGAGCTTATCGACCAGGTGAAAGACGCTTGTGTGTACACCAAGTTAGATCTCCGAGGAGCTTATCACCTGGTGCGCATAAAAGAAGGCGACGAATGGAAGACTGCATTCCGCACCAAATTTGGGCTCTTCGAGTATCAGGTGATGCCCTTCGGGTTGTGCAATGCACCTGCCGCCTTTCAGTACTTTATGAATGATGTTCTTCGGGAACTTATCGATGTCTGTGTCATTGTTTACATTGATGACATCCTGGTGTACTCTTTTTCAGAATCTGATCACAGAAAACATGTTAGGGCAGTTCTTGAGAAATTGCGCCAGCACATACTATTTGCAAAACTTGAAAAATGCGTTTTTCATACCACAGAAGTTGAGTTTCTCGGATTCATCCTGACACCTCAAGGAGTCAGAATGGACTCGCGAAAGGTGGACGCCATCCTCAAATGGCCATCTCCTAGCTCGGTGAAGGGAGTTCAGAGCATGCTCGGCTTTGCCAATTTCTATCGAAGATTCATCCCGAAATTTTCCCGAACAGTCCAACCCATCACCGCTCTCCTAAAGAAAAACAAACGCTTCGAATGGACTCTTGAAGCCAAACAAGCCTTCCAGGACCTGAAAACCAAATTCACCTCTGCACCTGTACTGAAACACCCGCACCCAGATCTCCCGTACGTAGTGGAAACCGATGCATCCAGTTCGGCCATGGGAGCTGTCCTGTCGCAAAGAGACCCAAAAACTAACCAACTACACCCAATGGCCTTTTGGTCCAGAAAATGTTCTCCTCCTGAAATCAACTACGCAATTACCGATAAAGAGTTACTGGCCATCAAATCTGCTTTCAAGGCTTGGCGTCACTATCTTCTCGGGGCAAGACACACCATTACTGTAATTATGGACCACAGAAACTTACAGTATTTAAAGACGGCCAAAGCTCAATCTTCACGACAACTCCGATGGGCTCTATTCTTTGCGAAATTTGATTTTGTAATTACCTATCGCCCTGGCTGCAAGAATGGAAAAGCGGACGCCTTATCCCGGATTGGCATGGAAGAACCTAATTCGAGCTTAGAACCTGTGCCCATCATACCTGAGCAAAGAATCTTAGGCTTAACTTCATTGCACACTATTGAGGACATCCAAACGCAAGTAAAACAACTTCTAGACTCTTCAACCTTACTGGAATGGAGTCAGAAGGGTCCTCATTACACCGTTAAGGATGACTTACCCTACTTCCAGGAGCGGTTGTTTCTGCCAAGTAAAGAATTGCAAGAACTTGTTATTGCCCATCATCATGAATCTTTAATGGAAGGACATCCTGGTATCGCTAAAACGGAGGAAAAAATTAAACGTTACTTCTGGTGGCCTTCTTGGAGAAAAGACATAAAGTCTTTTGTTCTGTCTTGCGGAATTTGCGGCCAAAACAAGGCTCAAAAGAAAAGGCCAGCCGGCCTACTTCAACCCTTGGATATTCCACCGGCACCATGGCACACCCTGTCAATGGACTTTATAACCGACCTGCCTCCTTGTGCAGGTTACAACACAATCCTTGTAATTGTGGACCTATTCTCCAAAATGGCCCACTTTATCCCTTTAAAGGGTTTGCCTTCTGCTTCCACCTTGGCCAAGGAATTCCTGGAGAATGTAGTTTGCATACATGGTTTCCCTTCCATATTAGTCTAGGATCGTGGAAGTCAATTTATCTCCCATTTTTGGAAGAAGTATTGCCAACTAGCACAAATAGATGTGCGGTTATCCACCAGCCACCACCCCCAGACCGACAGACAAACCGAGAGAACCAATCAGACTCTCGAGCAGTATCTTCGGTGCATGTTGCACCAATCCAAGTTAAATTGGAAAGACATCCTTTGGATTGCGGAATATGCATACAACAATTCAGTGCATTCTGGAACCGGACAAACCCCCTTTTATACTTTGTATGGTCACCATCCTCGGACCTCTGATCTAGATCCACCTCTGACCCTGGAAATGCCCGCAGTAAATCATCTGCATTCCACAATAACCCGAGCCTTCAAAGACGCTGCAACTCATTTACAGCAAGCCAAGAAAAAGTATAAAGAAAACGCAGATTTGCACCGAAGTAAAACTCCTCCTTACCAAGTAGGAGACCAGGTATGGCTAGCAACTAAACACTTATCCCTCAAGGGCCCGCGAACCTTCAATCCCAGATTCATAGGACCTTATCCCATCAAGGCTATAATAAACTCAGTGGCCTTTAAACTGGATCTACCGTCCAACATGCGTATACATCCAGTTTTTCATGCATCACTTTTGAAGCCCGTACAACCAGGAACCCGATTGTCCAAGCCTCCAGATCCAGTTCAAATTGAAGGGGAATTAGAATTCGAAGTTAAAGACATTTTAGACTCCAAGGTGGTAAAGTCGAAACTCTTCTATCTTGTTGACTGGAAGGGATATGGACCTCAGGAGAGATCGTGGGAGCCTAGTAAACATGTCCACGCACCTCGATTAGTACAAAGGTTTCACCGGAGATTTCCGAACAAGCCAAAACCCCCAGAGGGAAGAACCTTGGGAGGGGCCTTGAGGGGGGGTACTGTCATGATGCCTACCTCCAAGGAGCCAGGTCCGACCCAGCAACCCCAGAGGCAGGCATCATTTCCCCCAGGGGAGTGCCAGCGGGCCCAAGCTGGGGCCCTTTGGACGCAGTCCTGGCGCCTTAGGTGCCAGGCTCATGTTGGACCCCTGTCCTGGCGCCTTAGGCGCCAGGCTCATAAAGCTAGACATGTGTTCAAGTGTTTTAATGTGCACTTACCTGATGCAGACCATGCTGCCACATCCATGCCCTCTTGAGGCCTGAATGGAACTACTTTACCTGTGGGATTACTTTCCACCCGGGTGTGGTCGGGGAAGGATACATGCCTGATCGGAGGAAGGATACACACTTGGAACTTCTTCCAAAGCTATTTAAACCACACCCGATCAGCAACTCACGCTTCGCGTTGTTCTGCTCCTCGCAGCTGGACGCTCACCGTGTCAGCTCCTGCTTCTGGACCTCAGCCACGCCTGTCAGAATCCTGGGTCACCTGCAAAGGGAGACAAAAGACCTTACCTGCTGAATCAGCGCCACGGAAACATCACACCGACGATCCTGAAAAGGAAGACAACATTTTAAAGTCATTTCGCTACGATCGCTGCAGCGCTGCATTTCACTCACCTTTCCTGGACGCCACCATCTTCAGCAGCGATCATCCGGATCCACAGCCACTTCCCAGAACCTAGAGTGAAGACAAGAACAAGGTGAGAGAAGGAAGGGAATAGGAAAAGCTCAGTTTCCTTCTAAGTCTTACCTGTTGGGTCATTCCCATTTCATTTCGGGTCTTGCCGCTTCCAGGCATCCGGACCCCGGCCCCTATGGGGAAAAAAGACAAAGACATTGAATGAGCGAATGCAAGACATTACCCGAGCGCTCATCCAGAACTTACCTGTCATTTACTGGAACTGCACGTATCACTTCGGGTCGGCGCCATATCTCCGGCATTCCGAACCACGGCCCCTAAGGGGAAAAAGACAATGAACATTATTAATAAGCTAGGACTTTTGGACTTGCAACAGAACTTTTACAGAGCCTTACCTGAATAGTCAAGCTTACCTGAACTCCCATCAATCCTCAATCCAGTGAAGTAACTGGGTTCAACGCGCCCCTGCATCAGAAGCAGGATGGAGAGCTCATCTTTCCTGACCCTAAGGTGAGACTTCACGGGAATCGCGGAAGGGAATCGTGGAGGGTTGGAAGAGAGTGGGAGGCTTGAGCATAACTCAGTCAGTAGGTAATACTCCCTTTTCACGCACAGGCGAATATTCCTGCGAGCCGGAGAAGCCAGAGTAGAGGGGCCCTTCCTGTCCATCTTCAGAGTCCTGCGCTTCACCATTGAAGAAGCATCAGCACTCGAAGCCAGACCTGCGCCTCCGTGGGAATCAGGTGAGCGTTACAGCTTGGTCCGTGTGTTTGCTGGGGAAGGATCCGTTCATTAGGAGCGCCGCGGAATGCCCTCGCGGCTCAGCGCCTCTCCCTCCTCGCGGCGTTCCATGCGGAGAGAGAACGGTGAAAAGCAGCGGCTTCATGGCTCTGCCTTCCCGCGGCTCCTACACGGCTTGGCCTCTCTTCGGCTCCCTGCTTCTGCTCCCAACCTCTTCCTTTGAGTCAGTCTCCTACCGTATGAGGTTCGCACGACTATATGTAGGTTTATTGATCGAGTTCATGCCTCGGTCTCCCCTCGGTGTTGCGTCCTCGGTGGCACTATTATGCCTAGCACTGGTATGCCAAGACGCAAGGGTCACAGCTTTCACTGTGGTCAGTCCCTCTTTGTGGCCCCAGCATTCCCCAAGGTTGTATTCTGTTGGTTTTGTAAGCGCCCCTGACGCCTCTGGTTCATTCTGACCATTACAATCCCATAGTGAACTGTCAGTAGATGTTGGCAAGAGTGAACCCAGCAGAGGGAAGCCGACAACCAGAATAGCGCATTAAACAAAGTGAACCACACCAAGGGGTGTCCACAGTGAACTGTCTGTAAAATTTGCTGACAGTGAACCCGGCAGAGGGAAGCCGACAATCAGAGGCGAAGCCTGAAGAACTGTTTAGAAAGACATTAAGACTTGTGAAAGTAAGAAACATTGGAAGACCAGGGGAAGTGAATGGCCCCCCTTATCAAGTGGGTCTGAGCCCAGTTGAGGGAGATTCAAGGGTGAAAGGTCCTCACCCAAAGTCCATTTACAAAGGAACTTTTTGTTTGTTGTTGAATGCATCAGGCCCTCGAAGGCAAGAGATTTCCCATCGAAGAACGCCACAAGGAATGCCTTATTTTTCATTTGATGGTCGAGGCTCGCTCCCATCTTAGATTTAGGTTTAGAGTAGACATTTTTCCATCCTGTATTTACAGTTTAATAAACTCCCTTGAACTGTGATCACTTGTGTCTCTCTTTACTGTTGCCATCATGAGTTCCTTACAACACCAAGGATGACTTCCGGGAGGAAGCATACCGGGGGCAGCTGAAGATACAGGAGAAGACTCTTTGGACTTTGGTAGACTCTGGCAGTACTTACAATTACATTCATCCAATTGCATTCATCCAGATGGAGGGAAACCCGAGATCAGCTTGTTGTGTCCATGGTGACTGGGCTACATATCCATCAATTAAGTGTCGCTCCAAATTGGAGGAAACATTTGTGAAACCTGGGTTCTGTGAATCTTACTCTTCCAGAGGATCTCATCCTTGGGAAAAGATTCCCTGGGTTTAGCCAATGGATGGCGTCTTATGTGGCCAATTACCCACAAGAAAGTCCCAATTGCAGAAAACACCTCCCCGCTGCTTAGAGAAACCCAAAAGCATACAGTCCTTGCAGCAGGAGACTCTAGCCTTACTAAATGATACCTTGTCCAAAGTCCTAAAATTAAGTCAAGTAATTACCAAACAGGGAAAGGGGACCCTAGAGACCAACTGCAAAGGAAGGGTGGTGGTATATGACAGGGCCAGCGTTGTGTTCCTGTCAACAGGGGAGAGGAAACCCATTCTCGCCCAAAGCGAGTGCCTGGATGCAGGCAGACCCCCCGCCACCTGCCATGCCTCCTTACCTGTCGTGACGGCAGCCTCCAGGCAGCGAAAAAGGCCACAGAGCTGCCGAACTGCGGCACAGAACACAGACGAGATGCAGCAGCGGCATCCCTTCCCCAGGGTGCCACCAGGCAGCACAACACCGGTCAGCAACGGGGTGCAGCTCCAGCTGACATCTGTGGTTGCTGTGGGGAATAGCCAGGTTTTGAGGGCCTTTCTGAAGGATAGATAGTTGTCAATTCGGCAAATGTGGAGTGGAAGGTAGTTTCAGACGAAGGGGGCTTGGACGGGAAATATGATCTTCCCAACCTGGTGGAGTTGTAATGGGGGATAATGAGGAGAACAGCAGAACCAGATCTCAGGTTTCAGATGGGTTGATAGCGTGTGAGCTTATCCTGGAGGAATTCTAGTCTGGTGTTATGGAGGGTGCGGTGAGTGATGCACTTGGCTTTGAAGGTAGTCCGTCAGCCGATAGGGAGCCAGTGTAGTACTCATAGTCTATGCGGGAGAGGATGATGGCAAGGATTGCAGAGACTCTGTGTGGGTAGGAGAGGTACAGGAAGATTCGTCTGAGGATGCGTAGGTGGTAGAGGCAGGTTCTGCACACAGAGTTAGTGTGGTGGGACAGTGACAGAATTGAGTCCAGCGTGCATCTGAGATTTTTTACAGAAGTGGATGTTGCATTAGCGGGTCCTATGGGATGTGGCCAGGGGATCAGCTGGGGAAGAAGTGTGGATTTGCCGCATATTAGGATTTCCATTTTTGCCAGAGTTGAGGAGGAGGTGGTTGGCTGTCATTCAGTGGTCGATTTCAGAGAGGCAGACAGAAAGGTCAGGGTGGAGGGAGGCTGGCGTCTTAGGGATCTTGAGAATGATCTGGGTATCATCCGCATAATTATAAGGTTATGAGAGCAGATGAGTCCAGAGAATGGGCTAAGGTAGATATTGAAGGTCACTGTGGGACCCTTTTCAGAACAGGACGAGAGTAGGAGGCAAAAGGAGGGAGGAGCATAATTTGCAAGCGGTTCGAAAGGAAGAATGAGATCCATGTTAGAGCAGAGTCTTTGATCCCTAAACAATGGAACCTGTCTGCGGGTATGATGTGGTCAATGGTGTAGAAGGCGGCCGATAGTTCAAGGAGGATGAGTGCAGCACATCCTTCCGAGTCTGCTGTTCTTTTAAAGCCATCCCAAACTGTCACAAGCAAGGACTCACTTCCTCGGAGGGGTCCGAAGCTCGTTTGGGCTGGGTCAAGGAGATTATTGGTTTCTGTGAAAAGGCAGAGCTGGTTGTACACAGTGCGGTGCAAGAGTTTGGCAAAGCAGCGGGTGTTGAAGATAGAGCGGTAATTGGAGGGAAGGAGAAGGTTGAGAGAGGGTGTTCTTGATGAGAGGCTTGACGTAAGAGGTTTTGAAGGCCTCCAGGAAGATACCTGAGGAGAGAGAATGGTTAATAATGGACCGTGCAATGCTACCTGCACATGTTGTCGTTAGGATGTTCTTAGGAAGAATGGGAGGGACAAGGCTCTCTGGGGGAGCCTGAAGTTTGGCTTTCTGATAGAAGTTTGAAGAACTCAGGGTGTGAGATGGGGTGAAAGAAGAGAGGACCGGCATAGAGGGAGGAGTAGGGCAGGCACTGTGAAGAAGTGGGGTTGTGGGATGTGAGAAACCTGAGGGTGTTCTCCCAAGTAGACCTCAGGAAACCCTTATTTTGGTGGCCAGTGGATGGCTGGTGCTCTCAGATCCCAACCCTGGGGGTGGACAAGCAAGGGAGGATCACCTGGATAGGGGAACCCGGGGTTATGCTCGGGGGAATACCCCAGGTGAGATGCAGTATTTCACCAGAGAAGGAGAGAAGGGAGAGATATTGGAAGCATTCATGGGCTGTATTGCATCTGCCTCCCTTCCTCCTGTTAGAGCTCTCTGTCCCAGATCCAACAACCCCTCCGTACGTAATCTTTTTCTAATGTCCCAAACCCGGTTACGGAGAGTCTCAGGAGGATAGCCCAGGGGCAATGTGCTCGCCTTGGAAGCAAGACGACGCAGAGCAACACAGGTTCAATCCCCGGGTCTGCGCTTAGAAACCTCTGCGTGTTAAGCGCGTTATAAATAACCAATGATAAATTATTGTAAATTACAACCAAAAAGCATAACTCCCAGAGTCCTTGTTTCACCAATCTCCATTTGAATACTTCCTATCCTTCTTTTTTCCACTCCTCTGATTATCATTTTCCTCATTCCCAACCTGATCAGACAAAATACTACGATTCCCACAATCCCCTTTGTTCATGTCACAATCTGAGCTATTCCCGCTTGCCCTGCAAACCCTACCAATCCCGTCCTTCTGATTATCATTTTCTAAAATCCCAACCTACTATGACAGAACACTATTGTTGCCACCATCCCCTATGTTCTGTTCTTCATCCCGGTCATTCTCATCCCTTGCACAAACCTTCCTTATCCGTCCCATAGGATACTCTGACACTTCATCCCTTTTCCCTTCAAACACTGTCTTTCCTCACAAAGGACAACGGACTACTGTTTAACCTGTGTATCTGACATGCCCCCACCCGAGGGTCAGGCAAAGTCAGGCAGTTGACTCAAATCCCACAAACCTGACGGCCCTTCCTTTTCCCCACAGGGATAAAAGGTGGAGTAGGAGAGCACAGTACGAGCAAAGTGAGTACAGCAGACAGCACGACGAGACTGCTACAACGCGCCAGTTCAGATGAAGGAGAAAGGCGGCAGGAGGCGAGAGGGTGGTGAGGAGAGAAGTGACCTTGCCCTTTTCGTTCCAGGCCCACGGAGCCTTCACGGAAAAGAGCCTAAGACTGGGAACAACAGCACAAGTGTCCTGCAACAGATGTCAACGGTACACCCGGCAAACCTATGCCGATAAGCAGGAGCGAGGGACACTCCTGTGCCCGTGGTACCGGCCTTGACTCCAGAAAGTCAACCGCCAAGTGGTTCGACACAGCCGGTCAGTCGAGGGGAAAACCGATAAGAACCGGGCTGTGATGAGTTAGAATCGCAAAGTGGCAAGTTTTGAACCAAAGCTGATAAACTTTGAATGAACTGTTAAAAGTGTGAAGAGGAGACCAGCTACAGAGGGAAAGTGGCACCACATGTGTGCTAACTCAAGTGACTCTGAGCAAGTCTCATATGAGAGAAACTACAAGTACCAGAAGGCCATAGGAGGGCCAGCGAAATAGGTCAAAATAGTCAAACAGAGGGTCAAGCAAAATCCCTGTACAATCGGGAGACTTTGATCTACAAGCATTGTGAAAGAAAGGGAAGTGAATCCTGTAGCGTTGATATATTTTGTAAAGTTAATGTGAAATAAAGAGGGGTCCAATCCTGACCGAGGGAGATCCATGGGTGAAGCCGTAACCCAAAGAAAAGACATTGAGAAATTGAAGGAGGAGAAATCCTGCAAAACTAAAGAGGGGTCCGAGCCCGAGCGAGGGAGATCCAGGGGTGAAGCTGTCACCCAAAGTTGTTTGATAAAGGAACATTGGTATATTTTTTTGAAATACGATACAAAGAGGGTCAGCACCCAGAAGAGGGGGACCCAGGTGTGAAGTCATCACCCTATGTGAAACTGTGAAAAACAATTAAGAAGGTTCAGCTCCCAGAAGAGGCGGGACTAAGGGGTGAACCTATCACCTAGTGAATATTGGAACGAACTTTCATTTGTTAAAAGAACGTTTGTTTTTGTTATTTGAACACATCAGGCCTGAAGGCAAGAACATTTCTAAGGAAACAAGACTTGGCTGTCGACCATCCTGAGAACTGCCATTGGAACTGTTGTCTCTTGCTAGAGAAGCCCGAGACTGTCCTGTTCTCCGAGCGCCTATCTTACCCTGTGCTCAAAACGTGGGGAAGGGAGACCCAAGCTATCGCATCCTGACATATTATTTGAGAACACTTCTTTTTTTCTTCAGAACTATCCCATACCCTTTTTTTATTATTTGTGAGGTGTGACAATAAGTTTCATCGTATAGGCCCTTTTTGTTTTGACACAACACTACAAGGACTGTCTTATTTTTCATTTGATGGTTGATGCTTGCGCCCATCTTAGATTTAGGTTTATAATAGGCATTTTTCCACCCTACATAAAGAATTCATATTTCAATAAACACCCTAGAACTGTGATCACTTGTATCTGTCTTACTTGTTCTCACCCTGAGTTTCTCACTGGGGTGCCAGAGCTAGTTTGGAGAGGATGGAGCAGTGTCTACCTATGGCGATATTATGAAAATGGTCGGACAGAGAGTCGCAGAGTGATTGGGAGTTAGGGGCTAGGGGTGGTTGAGAAGCGTGGCGTGTTGAATTATGTAATGATTCTGTGCAGTTCTCGGCTAGGTTTGCGGGTGTTGGAGATTAGGTTCCCATAGAAGGTTTCTTGTCTTTTCTAATTTCTGATCGGTAGGCCCTGGTCAGTCTTACAAGAGAGGTTTTGTTTTGAGGGGTGGGGCTTGTTCTCCAAGTCTGCTCCAGTCGGTGCTTGAGGGTTTTGAGTGATTTGCAGTGGGCTGTGTACCACTTGGGATTGGGGCCCGATCTCTGAGAGGAATGTGTTGATGGAGTGAGGGGGATGAGGGTGCTGGAGAGTCACTGATCGAAAAGATCAATGGAGGGGGGCCTTCCTGTAGTGAGAATGCTGGGAATGAATTTAGAAGAGAGCTGGCTAGATCAGGGTTGATAGGGACTTTATTCCAGAGAGGGACAGGGGAGGGAGAGGTTGGGGTGTGATGGGAGCAGGGGCGTGGGGAGGTCAGGAGGGAGAAGATTATCACAAAAGTGATCCGGACAGATTAGGTAATGGGGGGCAGGGTAGATATCAGGTTTGTGGAGCTGAATACAGCATCATTGGTGTGCACTACAGTGTGGACGGGCAGAGATATAATTTGGGTCAGATTGAGGGCTTTTAGGTTATCCGAGAAGGAGCGGGTCATGGGGTTTGAGGGAGTGTCAAGCCAGATGTTGAAGTCTCCTAATATGGCGGGAGATGGGTGCTGAATTAAGGTGGCCGATAGGGTGTCACTAAGGGAGTCTGCAAAGTTTCTATGTAGCCAGGAGGTCTGCACAGGAGGGGTGCCTGAGGGGGAGAGTTGTAACTTTACTAGCAGTTATTCACAGTCAGTGCTGCAGGATAGGTTATCCTTGAGTAGGACTGAGGGGTGGTGTGTGTGGGGGATGGCCAAACATCCTCCTCTGCTGGGTCTATTATGTACAATCAGGCTGTATCCTGGGGGAAAGCTTTGTGTGCGATAGTTTCGTAGTCGTTGGAGGACCAGGTTTCTGAGATGAAGAGGATGTCTGGGTTTTCGTCTGAGATGAAGTCAGAGATGTTATAATATTTTTTGGATACTGACCTTTGCGCTGATGAGTATGCAAGAGAGCAGGTTCAGTTTATGGATGAGGAGTGAGTTAGGTGTGAAAGGGGTGCTGGCATGCGCTGTGGTGGAGAATGGTGGCAAGTGTGGGTGGAGAGGTGTGTTGGTGTGGGACTAGAGGGGCAGAGGGGGCTGGGTGATGAGGAGGCAGTGGAAAGGATGGGGGATCAGAGCGGTGCATGTAGGGGATTGTTGGTTGGGGGAGTAGGTGGACAGGTGGTAGGGCTAGGGGGTTTGGGTGAGAGGAGAAGAGAGCTAGGACAGGGTTGGGCGTGGGAGGAGAGTGATGGGTGGAATAAGGTGGGAGTTGAGAGTGGGAACTCAGATGGAGTAGAGGAGAAGAATGAGGGTGGGAGACTCTGAGGTGAATGAGACCAGTGCCCCTACGGGTGAGTCAGGGGGCCAAAAGGAGTGTGAGTCTGGTCTAGAATCTTGAAGCTAAATTCTGACTATGGGCCTCATTACGAGGAAGGGGGTAGAGGGTTGACGGCGCCGGTAGAGCTGCCGGCGCCGTTACCCCTCTACCGCCTCATTACGAGGTCTGCTCGTGGGTCCCGCTAAGGACGCCTGGTAAAACCAGGCATCCTTAGCTGGACCCGCTAGCAGTCCAGGATGCTAACAACGGGCCCGTCATTAACAGGCCCGTTGTTAGCATCCTCCCCATTCCCATCGAGCCCTATGGGGGCTCAAATGGGAATGGGGCTATACTGGGTCCGGGTTCCTGGTAAAGGTCCAAGGTCGGAATGGCCCGGTATTTCCCCATTCCAGGAACCCAGACCCGGTACCCGGTATGGGGGTAGCCATGCCACTAAAAGCAGCATGGCTACCACCATACTCGTAATGAGGCCCTATGACTCCTTCCTCATTGCGAATCACGCTATCCCCACCAAAAAAACCCATACAAATATTGGGAGTGATTTTTGACCAGTCACTTAATATGTCAGCCCAGGTTGATAGCCTGGTCTCAGCTACGGCTTATTATATATGGCTCCTTTCGCACATTCGCCCATTTCTTTCCCAAAAGGACTGCGAAGCGGTAGCCCAAGCCATTATTTAATCAAAAATTGACTACTGTAGCTCCCTCTTGGTGGGGGTGGGACATAGAGAACTCGCCAAACTTCAAGTCATTCAAAACAGCACCATCAGAGCGATCATGGGAATGTGGAAGTATGCGCACGTGTCAGAGGTGCATAGAAATCTGCACTGCTTCCCATTGTCTCTAGGATTGATTTCAGGCTGCTTACCATCACTTACAAATCTTAGGCAAGGCTCTACCCTGCTTATATAGCCTGTAGACTCAAAAATAAAGTTGAGGTTCGATCTCTCTGTTCTAATAATTCTAAAAGGTTGCAGATTTCGAAGGTCTTGCTCAAAATGGTAAAAAAGGGGGCATTGTGGGTGGCCGCACCTGTCAAATGGAATGCCTTGCCCCTCGAACTAAGAAAGTGTCCCTCCCTGGAGTGCTTTAAGAAACTTCTCAAAACACATCTTTTTAGATAGTGCCTAGTTCAGTCCACCTTCTTCGCTCTAACAGCAACTGCTTTTCGGCACCTGTATGCCTCCGGGCCACTTTGGTTGCGCCTTAGAAATAATATAAAGTAAAGTAAAGTAAAGTGGTGGTGGCTGCTGAAGTAGGTTTGTTGGACAATGTGGCCATTTCTGCGCTTAAGGATAGGAAATGTGAGTTGGTGAGGGGGAGCGGAGGATGTAAGGCTGATGTGGCAGAGGGAGAAGTGGAGACATTTTTTCGGGGTAGGTGTGTGGGAGGGGAGTTCAGAAGTGGGCCGAAGGGGTGGAGAAGGGAGATGGGGGATAGCTGGAATGCCGGATGTTTGCAATTCTAGAGCGCCAGCATGCAGCTCTATCCTGGGAGGCTCTAGATCTGAATAGAAGTTGGTTGGAAAGGTAGAGGGGGAGCTGAGAGTTGTAGGGAAGACGAGCATTGAATTGGGTGCGGTGCAGAGGGGAGAGGGAGCTCTGTGTATGAAAGGGCGACGAGCGTGGTTGTGGGTGGTGGAAGGTGTGGGAGGTTGGATGGGCGGGGCAGTAGTTAGGTTTCTGGAGAGCCAGCGAGCAGCTCTAATCTGGGCAGTGTGTGGCATGATGGCGGGGTGTACCTGGAAGATATGGAGCATTTGGAAAGGGGCTGTTGTGGTTAGCAAGTGATGCTATGCGATTAGTCTGAAGTGATAAAAGGATTGAGTATGAGCCTGGGTGATGCCAGAAGAGGTTTAAAACGTATATGCATGCAAAGAAGTCAAAAATCTGTCACAAACAATGACTGAAGGTAGTTTGATTCAGAAACCAGAACAGTGCTTGCAAGATTGTCTGAGTTCAGTAGCTAGCCTACGCCTGGAAATTTGTCTATCTTAAAACGCGAGCAGAGCCTGAACGTTGTGTATATTTAAAGCAAGGGAAATTCCTGAAAAGTTGACTAAATTCAAAAATACACTCTGTGGAACAAATGCACCTATATTCCAACATACAATGTGGGGAGAACTGCATATAGATACAAAAACCTAACCTGTAGTGGGAAGATGTAACTAGAGTCAAAACATACAAAGTGAGGAAACTTAATCTAGATACATAACCTAACCTATAGATTCAAAGATACACTCTGGTGGGAAGATGCGCCTAGATTTAAAAAATATACTGCAGTCGGAAAGTGCACCTAGATTCAAACATGCCCTTTAGTGGTAAAATGCACATAGATAAAATTCCCACATCCTGCCATTCCCGAGGACCACCACCTGAGGGCCCAGCAGCAACAATGGAGCAGCCCCTCCCCTGAAGTAGCAAGGGACCTCAAACAGCTTCCTAGACTTTGTGGAAGCAATCTTGACCATGCTCACTGGCTCCCAAATTCTCACACTACCTCACTCCTCATTCGGTCTACCCAGGACATCCAGCTCCGGCGTTTACAAACAAGGGCCAATGGCAGAAAAAGGATAGTCTCTGCTTGGGACTGATAGGGAAAGACTGCATGCCCAACACCAGGCATCCTTGCCTTGCTGCATTCTCCAGAAACAAACAACATCCCGTGGCAACCGCCATTTCTCACTATTCGACTCAAGATCTAAAGACTGAGAGCCACATCTCCTGTACCATGTTCCCCTTCTGCATTTTTCTTTGAGGCAAGTGGGACCTCACCAGGAGAGACTCCGCCTTCGGGGACAAGGACTGCCGTTCCTGTGAGGAACTCCCTACACCAGAAAACACAATGGCATATATGGGACTGTCAAACTATAACATTATCAAAACTCAGACAAGGAAAAAGTGAACAGACACTATTATTTGGAAGAAAAAGATACCTTAAACTGAACTATCCAATCCATTGAGACGGCTGGATTGAAATATGAAGACTCAATGGACATGAAGCGAGAAGAAGTTGTTGCCAAGCAGAGGAGGACCACTGGTTACGTGACGTAGAGAGGAGGCCGATCTGCAACGGGATGAGGAGCCCACAAGATAAAAACTTGCTGGGAGGTAGCAAGGAGAATGCTGAGAAGCCAGAGTAGCAGCGAGGGCGAGAAGGAACAAGCCCAGTGAGGCTTGTGACGTGATGGTGGCATGGCCACAGGTGAGCAGTAGGCCTGTACAACAGCGCAGATACCGCCACTAGGCAGACACAGCAAGCTGCACGGCCCCAGTTACCCTACTGAGTCACCCAGCAGATACAAAGAGAAATTTGAGAGACGCTGAGGAAAGTAGAAGAGCTGTGCGGTCTAGAAGCACAGCTGACATGAAGATTGTAAGAAGCCCACAAAGGTTTTCTGATAAAGAGGAAGGTAACGGGAAACATGGAGGCACGGAAAGATCCTGAATGAACATTATTTAAACTGGCTAACTTGTCTCAATGACACCAAGAAAGCGTGAGAGGAAGTTTGTTGAAACTGAACGTTAACAGCCTAAGAAAGAAAACAATACCATTCCCTGAAGCGGAGGCCCAGGGAAAGGTGTATTTCTTAATATACCTGAACTGTACGAATGTAAGGAAATGTGAGACAACGTATCCTGGAAAAGAGGAAACTGAAAGTGAGAAAAGCACAATGTCATATTCATGAATGTGGATGATCTGAATAAAAGTGGTGGCAACAGTAAAGACAGACACAAGTGATCACAGTTCAAGGGTGTTCATTAAACTGTATGCATGTTGGAAAAACGCCTAATCTAAACCTAAATCTAAGATGGGAGCAAGCGTTGACCATTAAATAAAAATAGAAGGCAGTCCTAGTGGCGTTGTGTCAAATAAAAAGGGGACTATACTAAGAAGCCTATTGCCAAACCTTACAACTAATACAAAAAGGGTGTGGGATAGTTCTCAAGAAAAGAAAGAAGTGTTCACAAATAATATGTCAGGCTGTGGTAGCCTGAGTCTTCCTTCCCCATGTTTTCAGCAAAGGGTAATGCGGGGGGATGTGGCTATGAGAGCCATGTGAGGAGTCGAGCTCTGGGAGAGCTCCTGCGATCCGTCTTCTGATCCTGACGAAAAGTGCATATATGCTCGCATATTTGCCCAGAAAATCGGAGCGCTTGCTCATGAATGCAGCGAACAGGTTTGCTGCAATCCTGGTGCCTGAGCGAAGCGAGGGGACGGTGCTACGGGCATAGATGAGCCCGCGTATCAGAAGCAGCGGATCAAAATGGCGACCGGGCATAACGAACAATGGAGCCCGCTGGCGGAGTGAAGACGCAGTGGAAATAGTGCTGTGGGGCTTCTGAGTTGCCCGCCGGAACTCCGGCAAGCGGCACCTGGGGGCCGGAAAGTGAACGCAACCACGCAGATCCCTGTATAGGGCTGCTTCCGAGATTGCCTGCAAAGTTGCACACGGCGGCCCACAGACACCGAAGAGGGCATGGGACCGGACATGTTGGATGGGGGAGACCCAACGGGGCCTGTGTGGCCCCAGCGCTAGTGCTGGACCAAAACCAGTGCCACTCTTGTGGGCGGTGGAGCGGCCTGGAGAGAAGGCATACGCGTTTTTGGAAGTCAGGCGGGTTCGCCCGCGACTGAGAAACCACGCTGCTGCCAATCGAGGACCAGTCGCCCGAGTTGCATCGGGCACGGATTATGAAACGCTAAGACCGCTGCAAAGGGGATTGCCCTGCTAACCACACCAGAGGACTGCAGGGCCCGGAGCTACTGACTCCGTGATAACAGGAGCCGTACAACGCGGCCGTCGACGGGCCATAATAGATTGGTCCGGAGCCCCGAGCAGCTCGCGGTCAAATGCAATCCAACTGGTAGGACACTTTGGATTCACGCAAGGCATAGAAAGTAACGGATGGGCAACAGTAACAGTGACAAGTTTGTGAAACAACAGCCGGGGCCCTTAACAAACTAAAGATGGACGAAGTCTGACCCCAGTGCTACCTGATAAGGACATCACCAAAGATGCATGCATGGCATGAAAGTAGATGCAAATAGCATCATTACACAGCGAGGGGTGTACCGATCGAGGAGGAGCTGCATGCTGAGATCCGTATAGGCACGGGGTAAGCGTTTCACATATAACACTGGGCAATATCCAGAAAAAAAAGAACTTCTGTGGGCTAGTGGACCGTTGTAAAACTCCAGAGGGTGATAAATGAAAAGGGGGCCTGAGACAGCAGACCTGGGCAGCAACACTACATGGCGTGGCCACCCAGGCAGAAGCTCTGGAGCCGGGTGCTGCGAGTTGCAGAGGTCAGCGGAACACATGTAGAGAATGTGCCCAACTCTGCCAAGCAACACCATAAACAATAGAGCTGAGGGGGCTGCTGCTGAACCCAGGTGCAGATACCCTGGAGTGAGGCAGAGACACGGGGGCTCGGTTTGCCCTGGCTCACGGCATAAATGATGCGACACTGGAGGCCCACTAAGGGGCATGGACGCTGGAATGCTAATGCAGTCTGAGGGTGGAATAAACAAAAGCTGATCACAGTACGTGGCACGCAAATAGCCACGGGAAAGAGCTGGAGCAACGGTCTGCCATGACGGGATCCTGGGAAGGAGAGAAACTAGCAGGGGCACCCAAAACACATATGTAACGGCAGTACACAAGCCCGCAGAGCCACACCAGTACCAGGCGGAATGCCCGGGGATCCGGATCAACTGGGGCAGGAACCTGAGTCCCGTGAGGAAGGAATGAACCCACATGGTTACGTGGGAGGACACAGTCCATTCTGGAAATAAGATAAGTTGCCGGAGGACACCCCTGACACGATTGGGCTGGGCCCGGACACTTTGGGCAGCTTGGCACGCTCTAAAAGAGGGCTGCATGCGTTGGGGCCGGCCCACTTAACCCTGATGCATCAAGATGTCCAACAAACCCATCAGACAGAAAGGCAAGCAGCCCACACTGGATGATTTTGCCAAAACACCACCAGGTGCTGAAGCGGCCAGGAAGAAAGACAAGACCCCTGACGGGGGCCCAGACTCGATGGGCAACTAGGAGATACTTGCGGCGATTGCAGACCTGAAAGTGGCCTGGGAGACTAAACTGGGTCTGGCAATGACCGAACTGAAAGCTGCACTTGAGCTCAAAGTTGGAGCAGTGCAGGAGGACGTAAATCTTCTCCGGCAAGATGTAAGGTCATTGGCTGAGTGCACGGGGAACCTGGAAAAAGAGGTGGCCCCGAACACGGCGGCCTGCGCGGCCCATAAATCTGGACTTCACGCCCTAGTGCAACGTGTAGGCAACCTAGAAAATAGGGCAGAGGAGGCAGAGGGATGTGCCCGAAGGAACAATGTTCGCATAGTCGGATTGCCAGAAGGAGCTGAGGGAACTAACCCTACGGAATACATCGAGTCTATGCTAGTGCAGGAGATAACTGGGGGAGCCCTGTCCCAGGGGTTCGCTGTAGAGAGGGCGCACAGGGCTCTAATGAGGAAGCCGCCGCCGGGAAGCCCTCCTAGGTCAGTGACCGCTAAGATCCTAAACTACCGAGACCGGGAAAAAATCCTTGAACACTTTCGGAAGGGCGGTACGATACAAAGAGGGGCAGCGAATATAACGGCATACCCGGATTATACCTTGCAAGTACAGCTTTGTCGCATGAACTTTGGGTCCGCAAAAAGGAGATTGCGGGAAGCGGGCTACAAGTACATGTTGCTCTACCCAGCTAAACTGAAGGTATTCCACAAGAGCAGAACCTTGTTTTTCGACATCCCAGAGGATGCCATGGGATGGTTGGACGCGCAGAGCTGTCCCCAGGAACCGGATATCCAGGGCACCGAAGGTGGAGATAAGTAACACGCGTCTGTAGCGCCCTAGGTGCTGCAGCTTATGACACTGGGACTTGAATATAGTATTGCATATAACCGGCGGAGGAGTATGCTTAGAGCTACAGTTATAAGTATGATCTGGTGGCACTGGAAACTTTGATATTGACATAGGAGCTACACAGAGCATGACCTCACACCCCCATAACGAGAAGTTTAGTTAGTTCACTGGTAGACCGGTGACACCCTGCTGGGTTCTGGGCCTGGGCTTTCTAGGGCAGAACCAAACGCGTGGGGGCCTGAGATTCAGGGATGGAGCTGGGCACTTGTTGGGGTTGGGGCCGAAGAGGGAGGGCAGGGGGGTGTGCAGTGGTTTGAAGCTGGGTAATGGGGTGTTGGGAAGAGGGTGGGGGGGAGTTGGATTGGAGGGAAAGGGTGTTGAGCCAAAACGTGAATCTTAACAGGCGGGATAAGAGGTGGAGAAGGAGAGCGGGATATCGTAGTTATGGCGCCAGGGTGCCTTAGAGTGGTTACCTGGAACGTCAGGGGCCTCAACAGCTATCTGAAACGTAACAAGGTGATGATGTATCTGAAAAGGATGAGGATTGATATAGCATTATTACAAGAGACCCACCTCACCAGGGAGAAATTGGAGGTGGTCAAGAAGAAGTGGAGGGGGTGCCTGGTGGGAGCCACATACTCGGCCTACGCTAGAGGAGTTATCATCTGGGTGGCGCCGCAGGTGCCATTTCAGCTGCTTCAGGTTACGGGAGACCCAGACGGCAGATTGATCGTTATGAAGGATATATTGGAAAACCGAGAAGTGTGTATTGTAAACTTATACGCCCCTAACCAGGACACAGCGGCTTACTCTAGGACCCTGTATGGTAAAATCAGCCCTCTGCTGGGTGGCGGGATCCTGTGGGGAGGAGACTTTAACTGTGTACTTAATCCTAAGGTTGACAGATCGGATGGTAAGATAGACAAACCTACCCCAGCAGCAAAGGTGCTAGAGGCCCTCCTGAGAGACTTTGACCTAGCTGACGTCTGGAGGCAGCTGCATCCAGTAGATAGACAATATTCGCATTATACGGCACCACACGACCTTCACACAAGATTAGACTATGTGTTCGCTTCCACGGAGTTGGCAGAAGAGATGGAAGGCGCGGAATACAAAGCCAGGGTGCTCTCAGACCACTCCCCCCTGGTCCTGGAGTGGCGACACCAACCTCTCAGGGCGCGGATTCCCACTTGGAAGCTCAGAGCCGAGGCTCTGCAGGACCCGGGATTCAGGAAGGATTTAAGAGAGGCGATCATTGAGTACTTTGAGATAAATACTGGCAGTGTTAGCTCTATGGAAACTGTATGGGAGGCGTTTAAGGTGGTTTTGCGGGGGGTTGCCATATCGAAGTCTAGCGGGGTTCAGGGGGGCATAGAGCAGGAGTTGAAGGGAATTGAGAAGGAGCTAGAGGGCAGGTTGCGTAAGGAAGACGCCTCTAATGATGACAGAGACAGGATAAGGCAGCTACAACAAGCTAGTGGTGAATGCTGGGACAGGTTATGTAAATTAGCTATAAGAAATATGTGGAGAGACAGCATGCAGGGGGAGATAAGCCGGGCAGGTTGCTGGCCTGGCTATACAAGAGCGAGACGCCGCGAACGGTGATCAGGGAAATCAAAGCGGAAGGAGGGCGGACCCAGAATACCCAGGAGAGGGTGAATTAAGAGTTCCTGAGATTCTATAAACATCTCTATGAGGACCCAGGCGGTTCAAGAGACCACGAAATCCAGGTAACACTGGAGGATATGGGCCTACCCACACTAGATGAGGCAGAACGCGCAGACCTGGACGCCCCTATTACAATGGTTGAACTCGAACTAGTGGTTCGCCACCTGCCCACCTGTAAGGCCCCTGGGTCGGATGGGCTTCCGAGTGAATTTTATAAAACCTATAAACAGGAGTTGCTTCCCCCGCTGCTGGCCATGCTCAACGAGTCGTACGAGCAAGGCAGGCTACCAGAGACCCTGCGAGAGGCGGTGATTATTCCATTTCTGAAGCCGGGCAAGTCTAGCACGGACTGTGGGTCGTATAGACCCTTATCGATACTCAATCAGGATAGTAAAATCCTCACTGCTGTACTGGCAAATAGGCTCAAGGCCGTCATTGGTAAACTGATACATACCGATCAAACGGGCTACGTCCCGGGCAAGAACATAACTGATAATCTCAGAAGACTGCATCATATCATTGACCAAACAAAAGAAGACCCAGGCGAATTGGCAATAGTTTCACCAGATGCGGTCAAGGCCTTCGACTCAGTGAGGTGGCACTGGCTGATCGTGACCTTAGGGGGCTATGGAACGGGGCCGGGGTACCTCAGATGGGTGAAAATGCTATACAGCTTCCCAATTGCCAGGGTCAAAACGGGCGCTATCATATTGGACAAATGGCAACTAAGCAGGGGCACTAGACAGGGCTGCCCGTGGTTGCCCATGTTATACATATTAGCGCTGGAGCCACTGGCCATCTGTCTAAGACAGCAATACGAGGAGATAGGTATCTGTACTGCGGGTGGCATGCATCTTGTTTCTTTATATGCGGACGACATACTGTTGTATTTGCGCTACCCAGAAGAGAACATGCAATACATTCTGGACGTGATGGAGCAATTTTCCGTTCTCTCCGGCATAGCGGTTAACCCCAAGAAGTCTAGCGTGTTCCCCGAGGGGAGATACAAGCTAGTCCTGCCCGGGAGCTTGCCAATATTACTGATACCCTGGCACACCAAGTCGTTCCGATACCTCGGAATTGACATATACCATACGGCAGAAGAGGAACATACATGCAATACGGTAAAAGCAGTAGAAGGAATTAAAAACAGCATGGGATTTTGGTCCAGGCTACCCCTGGCCATGATGGGGAGAGCTGCTGTGCTTAAAATGGTAGTCTTGCCCAGACTGTTGCATTTCTTTGTTAATATCCCGTATGTGATCCCGAGGCGCTTTTTCGCTAGTCTCCATAGCCTGTGTAGGGGCTTAATTTGGAACAACTCCAGGAACAGGGTGTCGCTTTGGAAACTACAAAACTCGTGTGACAGGGGAGAGATAAACCTGCCAAATTTCGAGTTATACTATCTGGCAGGGCAGCTGTAACATGTAGCGAGATGGCTATCCGACGAGGAGTCGGCAGAATCCAGGCTGCTGTGCATGGAACCGGCCCCCTTCTTCCTCAGGGAAGTGGTGTGGCTGTCCAAGCCAAGGGTCCTGGGGATCGCGGGGCTGTTGGCACTGGGATGGGAGATATGGCACAGAGCGTGGCAGATAGCGGGATACCCGGTTCCGTACTCTATGCAGGTGCCGCTAGCAGCACTATGTGGAGAGGATCCCCAGCTGATACAAGGAGTCCGCAGGTACTGGGAATCAGTGGGCCTGGCCACCCTGGGAGACATATGGCTAGAAGGGGAGGCATTAGAGTTCCCGAACCTGATAGAAGATATTGGGGTGCATAAGGGGCAGTGTATAACTTACACCAGAATTGTCAAGAGAGTGCGAGCGAAGTGGCCAATAACGGTGCTCACCGGACAACCGGATGCCACCATGAAGGCGATATATGACATTTCATAGGGTGGGCATGAGATTTCCCGCATATATGAGCTGTTGGGGTCCAAGGTGGGGAAGGAATTGACCCAATTGGGAGGAAGAGGTGGGAGAGCCCATGTCGGATGGGCTCTGGGAAAGAGCCCAAAGATACCATAAAAAAGTGTCCCGGAACGCAAGGCTCCAGCAAATCCAGTTATTTGTCACACATAGAGCATACCTCACCCCCAGTAAGATCGCCAGGTTTGGTGGCCAGACGACTCAGAAATGCCCCAGGTGCGGGGAGGAGGAGGCTGGGCTGCTACACATGTTTTGGGCCTGCCCTGAGGTGGGGACGTTTTGCTTAGAATTGAAGACACGCTTAGCAGGAAACGGTATTACACTGGAGGTGGAGTCGGCCTGGGCATGCATGCTGGGGGGTTTCCCTAGGCCACGCAACTTAAGGCACATAAGCAATATGAAAGACCTAGCATACATCCTGGCCAAACGAAGGTTAGCAATGTGCTGGAAGGCAGCCCAGAGGCCAAGGATAGAGTTGTGGTGGGCTGGCTTCTTAAAATGGGCAGAGGCAGAAACGGCTGTTTGATTTGACACGGTTTGCAGGGGATGGGAGGGGGAGGTAGGACCCCTAATTGAATGGAGGCAGCTTGTGGCTACTATTAGAGGCCCCCCCCAGTTCGATCAGAGTGATGCTGATATGGATAAAGAGACGACGTTAAACCCGCCTGAAGAATCACAGGCTGATGACATAGACATATTGGCTCAAGTTGGGGTGGAGGGAGGAAGCGGGACTGAAGAATGCTGACTGTAACGTTATGATGTTTAATTTGAATACGGAAGTCCCAAGTATTGTAATGTTTGGTGTGTTGTTATATAAAAAATAAAAACTGTTTTTAAAAAAAGGGTAATGTGGGATCTTGGAGCACAGCACACTCTCGAGCTTCCCTTCCCCAGCACGAGACAACAGTTATGTTCCAGTTTATCAGGAGCCTCGATGGCTAAGTCTCCTTTCTCTTGAAAGTCTCTTGCCTTTGAGGGCCTGATGTATTCAAATATCAACACAAAAGTTCCTTCAACAGAATGAAAGTTTGTTTCCTGGTTTTACGTAGGGCGAGGATTCTTCACCCCTGTGTCCCCCTCTTCCGGGCGCTGACCCTGGTTCTTCGTGATTTTGGGTTATAGCCTTTCACCCATTGATCTCCCTCTTCTGGGTTTGGATCCCAAAACAGTCCTATCAATATCAAGGCCTTCAGTGGTTGTGATTTCTTGGTCCTGAGGGCCTGATAGGTTTACCAAGAAAAAAGCAAACAACAAACACAAAGCTCTGCTCTACATTTTTATAAAGTGATGGATTCACCCCTGGTGCCCCCTCTTCTGGGCGCAGACCCCTCTTTGTTTTCAGCCTCCCTCCTCCGCTTTCACTATGGCTTTTCTCAGTGATGGGTTCACCCCTGGGTCACCCTCTTCCGGGCGCTGAACCTTCTCTTACTTTCAGCCATTTGACTTTTCCTTCACAAACCTCAATAATGTCTTTTTAACCAGTTCCAGTGGACATCCCTCAGCCGGGTTCAGTCTTGTCAACACACTGTTTCTTGGGACTTTAGACTTGCCCCCTTCTCGTCAGCATCCCTCTTCCGGGTTCACTCTTGCCAACTTCACATTCACATCTACTTTCAATGTTCGCAGGATTCCCTTCCCTGGCTTTCTCACAGTTCTTAGGTCAAAGGCTTTTGACTGTACAGGGATTTTGCTTGACCTCCTGTGTGACCACTTTGATCTATCTTGGTAGCTCTCCTACGGCCTTCTGGTACCTGTAGTTTCATTCAGACGGGTATTGACCAGAGTTTCTTGGAGCAGCACCCACGTGGTGCCGGCCCTCTTCTGTAGCTGGTCTCCCCTTTACAATGTTACAATTCTTTAAGCTTTTCTCCCTTTGTCACTTTGAGACTTTCATTCACCACAGCCCCGTTCTTATCGGCTCCCTCTTCGACTCATCGGCTGTGATCAACCGCTTGGCGTTCCTCCAAACCAGAGTCAAGGCCAGTACCACGGATGCAGGAGTCTCCCTTTCTCTCGCATATTAGCGTTGTTACACTCCGTGTACCTTTGACATCTGCTGCAGCACATTTGGGCTTACTCGGCCTTATGATCCTTTCAGCAGGGGGTTCACAGGTTTTGTCGAAGAGGGCAAGGTTGTGTCTCTCCTCTACAACGTCTCAATGTTTTCCACCTTTCTCCTCCACTTGAACTTCTGGGTCTGGATAGCTGTCTCATTGTGCGGTCTGCCTTGCTCGTACTGTGCTCTCTTGCTCCACCTTTTATCCCTGTGGGAATGGGAACGGGCCATCAGGTGTGTGTGATTCTGATCAATTGCCTGACCTTTCCTGACTCTTGTATTGGGACATGTCCGATAAACGGCTCTGGTGTTAGTCTGTTCTCTGGTATGTCGTGCGAAAGTGTTTGTGACGGAAAAGGTGGGGGGGGGGCAGTGGTTTTGAATGTCCTACGTGGTAGGATGGGGAAAAGGTGTTGAAAGACAGGAGATACCACATCTCACCCAACGGTGTCCCTCTTCCACTCCCTGATGACCCCCAATCCAGGTGAGCCTCCCTCACTAGTCCACCACCAGGAACTGGATCCAATGGCAATGGATGTGTCCTGGCATCCTGGATGACAGATTCCTTGGGTTTAGCCAGGGAGACACCTCCAGGTTTCGCACATATCCTTCCCCTGTGCGAGGTGATATATCTGTTCTTTGGTCAGGTCTTCTGTGGTCAAGACAGGGCAGAGTACAGTGATGAGAGATGTCCATGAACTCTCGCATATTCCACTGATTGTTTTTATTAGGTAGAGGAATAGTGGTTTTATCGCTTTCTCGACATAACCTATGAACTGAATTTTAAGGGTTTTGTTGGTTCTTAGTTTTCCCAATCCCATACAGGCTAGTTTTGGGAGTCGTATGTCTCTTGCCAGGATCTCTGTAGTAGAAAGTCTCAGAAGGGAGGTGGCGGCTCCTGTAAGAGAGTAGAGAAGATGTGGAAGTCTCATCTCAGAATACCTTCCTTGGGGAGCCCTGGAATTATGGCAGATGGTATTTTGCAGGATTCGCCCCAGATTTCAATGTGTACTGGAATCTTATGATATGCCTCATTGTCTCCATGTACACAAGTTACTCGGAATAGGGCCGCGTGATCTAGGTCTTTTGTTGTAACTAAATTGGCCTGTATAGCGGTCTGCTTACTACCCGAGTCGATTAAGGCCCTTATCTGTTTCCCATTTACCCAAGCCTTTTCATATATGACCTCCGTAGGGGTTTGAATAAACAGATGCTGAAGGTCTCTAGGTCTTTCCCTGCTTCCGCCCACTCTTCACCCTTCAAACAGCCAATTTCCATAGGTTCTTCTTTTAAAATTCTGTGGACAGTGTCTAGCTAGATGTCTGGTTTCTCTACAGGAAAAACAGACCAGAGGAGGGGGTTTACTTCCTTTTACTTCTTTTTACTTCCTCCCTTCTACTTTCCTCTTTAGGTCTCGTATCAGTTTTCCTGATCTCTACTCTCTCCCGAGTCATCCCTTCCTTGACCTTATATGATCCTCCTTGTTTATCTATTTCTTGGGGTTGAGGCTGATCAACGGGTTTATGATCTGTTCGAAAAAAATTTAGCTGTATCCGAATGGTTCTACGCCATTTCAATGGCGATGGCTAGAGTAGGTTGATTCAATTGAAGAACAGATTTTTGAAAAAAAGGGGGTAGTTAGTTGGTAAATTGTTCTAAGGAAATCATCTCTATCAGTTCATCTAGAGTTTTATTACTAGTCCATAGCGCCACTGTGTTTTTAACCTGTTCACCCATTTCTAAAGGAGTTTTTCCCAGGTTCAACCTAATGGCTCATAATTTCTACCGATAAAAATTGCAGGTTTGCCCTACTCTATTCAATAAGCCTTCCTTGATGGACAGGAAGGAGGCTCCTTGTGCAATGTTTCGTAGCTGATAGGAGGTTTGGAGTTCCCCTTTTAGTAATTTATTTTAAATTTGTTTATTCGCATTTTTAAACAAGCAATGTTGCAATAATCACATTACAGTAGGTGCCAGTATGCATCTCGCCTACTGGGTACACCCTGCCACAATAAGCAAACAAAACAAACAAACATGTTAAACAACAAAACAACATGTCCCACGCATGTCAACTAGATCTCATTGTTGTCTCCATCTTGGTCAGGTCTCATGTGCAAATCAATAACATTAATCGTATATAGTTGGGCCCCTAAATCAGAGTTCCACACAGTCTGGGAATATTGGAGCTGTTGGCAGAGCACAATCAATATCACAATCTCGCTATTTATGTTGTATCTTAGCTTGTGACAGTGTGTCAACGGTGGCATGTCATTTGAGGGTGAAACATATCCCAAACCAATTGCTTCCATGATTCATAGGATCCCCCTGCAGTCACATATAAGCACTGTGCCGACCTGGCCCACACTCTTGTCTCCGCCTCGGCACAAGTCCCTTAACCAGCGTGCATATTGTGGTCGCCCAGTCGACTTCCAGGACATGCCAATGCATCGCTTAACAAGAATATTCGCCAGATCCATGAACTTGATGATGTGTTTGTGTTTACTATTTCTCGAGTATGCGCCCAACAGGCATTCCACTGGGTTCCAGGAGTACTTTGTGACCCCAGCCCTCCTACATGCTTGTTCCATCCGGCACCAGAGATCACGCACTTTAGCACAATACCAAAACATGTTCCCCAGATCAGCTCTGTCACCCCGACACCAAGGGCATATTGACTGTTTACTTTTATCAAATTTGGCCACTTTACTAGGTGTCATATATAGGTGCGGTATAGCACATTTAATTGTATCAGTTTGAAATGGGCATTCCTGGATACATCTTTGGGAAGCCTGAGAATACGTTCCCAATCATGCTCCCCAGTTTCCACCGCCAAGTCTGATTCCCAGCATGCTTTTACTGTGGAACTACGGGGATTAGGTCGATCCGCTAAAACACCATACAGTCGGGACATCGGTCGCCAGCCGTCCTCCAGAGAGAACATCAAAACCAGCAGCGCTGTAGCCTCCGGTTCCTCCGGCCATTCAGACCATTTATGTTTGGTCACCCCCACCATTCGCATATATCGCAGGAACTGCCCTCTAGGAAGTCCAGTTTGCTCAATAATAGAGTCTAGTTCTCTACATTTGCCATTTTCAAACATATCGCCCCAGGTAGAGATCCCCCAGCCCTCCCAACGCCATGCCACCGTAAGCGCCGCCTCCTCCATGTTCTTGCATGCAGCGGCCACTATCGGGAGATCAGGCGAGTAAGGGCAGTCCAATTTCGTTAGTTTCAGTGCTCTATGCCACACCTTCCTGCCCAAGCTGATTAGAAATGGTGTAGTGTCCAGGCAGTTCAATGGTAGCCATAATGCTTCTCTGAGGTGGGCAGGGGCCACCAGCTGCTGTAGCAGTAGCGACTCAGATGTGATCTCATCCGATAGCCATTTCAATACATGGCTAAGTAGTGCCGCTAGGTAATAACCTTCCAGGTTTGGAAGCTGCACACCACCCTCATTATACGGCAAACGCAGGGTTGCTAGGGCGATCCTATGACGTGCTGTGCCCCACAAGAAACCCCTCACAAGAGAATCCCATAAGCGGAAGAAGGAGGCATTGATATAGTGATGGACATTGGTAAAAAAGTACAAGAATCTAGGTAGTACAATCATCTTTACAATCGCTACCCTACCCATAGCGAGAGTGAGAGCCTATATCAAAAGGACATTGACCGACTGTGTTGCATGTGTGCATGCTTTCAGTCGTGTGCATAATGTGTACACCTAAATAGCCAAAGGCCCCCACCTCCCACGGGAGTCCCATATTCGGCAAGGTCTCAATCTCGACCCCGCGGAGTCCAGCCAGCGTGAAAATGCATGACTTCTCTCTGTTAAACGATATCCCGGACAATTTAGCAAAGTTATCCAATACTTCCATGACTATTGTTATGTTATGTTGTGGCTCTCCTATATACAGCAGGACATCGTCAGCATACAGCGAAATTAAGTGTCTAGCGCCACCAACCCAAATACCTGCCTCCAAAAATTCTTGGCTTAGGTAAACCGCAAGCGGCTCCAGTGCCAGCACATACAACATGGGTGATAGCGGCCATCCCTGGCGTGTTCCCCTCTGAATGTCCCATGCCTCCGACACTTGTCTCCCAGATTTGACCCTGGCAATCGGCGACACATATAAAATCTTTACCCCTCTCAAAAACTGTTCACCAAACCCCAACCCCTGCAATGTTGCAAACAGCCATTCCCAATAAAGTGAATCAAAAGCTTTGATTGCATCTAGTGATACCACCACACACTGTTCAGGGCATTCATTGGTCTGTGTGATTATGTGTTGCAGTCGGCGCAAATTGAGGGCACTGCTTCGGCCAGAGATAAAGCCTGTCTGGTCGCTATGTATCAGACCTGCAATCACTCTGCGAAGCCGCCCTGCCAGAATTGTTGTCAATATTTTCATATCATAATTTAGCATTGCTAGGGGCCGATACGATTCGCATTTACCTGTGGGTTTACCGGGTTTAGGTATCGTCACTCCCAGGGGCTTTACTTGCGGCAAGTGAGCCAATTGCATCACGCACTTCTTTAACAGTGATGGGCTGATCTAATGCGGCCTGCTGTGCGCTCTCTAATTTGGGAAGAACCATGACCGAGAAGGCTTCCTCTAGGTCCTTTTGGGGAACCCGTTCCCCATGACTGTACAGCTGAGAGTAAAACCTGAAAAGATACTATTGATTCCCGACTGTGTTCTACATATGCCCCCATCTTCGTTCCGCAACACGGTGGTCAGGAGTCTGAGGTGCTCCTGCCTACACAGCCACGACAAAAAATAGCCTCCCCGGGCAATCCTCTGCTGCATGCGCTCTGGTGGTTTTTGTGACATAATCAAACCTGGACAACCTTTCCCATGCCTCAAGGCAGTGGTACAAGGTTTTTGCCAGCCTCTCTTCACACTGTTGTAGACCCACATTCTGGGCCTCCAGATCACAGATCTCGACCTCTAGAGTTTCCAGTTCAGCCCTCAGCTTTCTTCTGATACCCCAGACACTAGCAAATACTTGTCCCCTGACCACCACCTTCAGGATTTCCCATACAATACCCCACTCCTTCACACTGCCCACATTATACTCCAGAAACTCTGCTAGCGTCTTCTGCAATTTGTCTCTGAAGACTTGGTCAGTCAGTGCATCCGTCGGCATATGCCACATCGGGATGGGGGGTCGCGGGCTCCCTGAATTCCAAGCAACCACCAGAGGGGAGTGGTCTGATATTGTTCTCCCCAAGTATTCGGCCCCACACAGATCAGCCATCTGACTTCGCCCAAAAAAGATATAATCAATCCTGGTGTGCAGGGAATGTGGTGAAGAATAAAAGGAGTAGCCCCTACCCTCAGGATTCAGCTCGCTCCATAAGTCCACCAAATCCAAGTTGGTTAGTTCCACATTAAGTGCCGTAGATGCAGATGACGACGTGTGCTACCCGGGAACTAAGTGTGTGAACATGGGATAGGATTCCATGATTCGGGAAGTAAGATTTAACTATACACACCTCAGTGTTATCAATGTAACCCTGCAGGATAAGATATCTCCTCTCCTTGTCGCCTCCATTTCCAGTAGCTGGAACCAT
The DNA here is from genome assembly GCF_040938575.1 of Ambystoma mexicanum. NCBI lineage: Eukaryota > Metazoa > Chordata > Amphibia > Caudata > Ambystomatidae > Ambystoma > Ambystoma mexicanum. The sequence continues at coordinate 1,149,524,516 of NC_090932.1, forward strand.
AAAGTGTCAATTATCCAGGTAAACACCCCCATAGCATATTTAGAGTACGTAGACCCATACCCCCCACCCCCAATGCTCACAGTCCTTTTCCAGCTCCTCTGCCGTTAGGTGGGTCTCCTGAAGCAAGTCAATGGATATCTTTTTACGTGTCAGGAAATATTTCACCCTATTCCTGCGCAGGTACGTGCTCAGCCCGCGCACATTCCAGGTTAATTCTTTAATGGGGGGGTCATAGATTAGGTATCTGCCCACCAGCCCGTACCCAAGTTCACCAACACCCCCTGCCCCAACCCTGGCAGACCTGAGACCTTGCATTCGCCTTCGCTGCCCCAACAGCCAGCACCCACCCAACCAGTTGTTTTGCTTTTGCTTGGCCACGTGAGGAGAACCCATATACTTACGTTTTCCCCGGCCCCTAGCAAAACAAGTTATAGACTAATCGTTATAATAAAAAATTAAAATGGCTTGTTATAGGCCCTTTCTTCACTCAATTTAATGAACTCAACATACATAATCAAACAGACAATCAGATATGTAAAAACATATAGAAAAATGGCATTACGGTTAGTAAGGAAGCAGAAAACACCTTCATCTCGACACTGCTTAGGCCCAGAGTAGGTAGGCAAAGAGATAACTCATACTAACGGGGTCTGATGCAGAGCGTCCTCCCTCTCAGCGAGACAGCATCACCCGGGGGTCCAAGTTCTAACTGCCTTCCACAGGATACCCTCTTCTCTTCATGGGAGCATGTACCCGCCATTCTCAGTTGTGATTACCCTCGGCTGAAGAGCAGATCACAAGTGGAAGGTGCAGAGAGTGGAAAACGACAGTCAGGAGTCTCAAGGAAGTGTGCCCTGCCTTTGTAAGTGATGTTGAGCCTGGCAGGATATATTAGCATGTATTTAATGTTTAGGTGCCTGAGTCTCGCCTTGACCAGCACGAAGGAGTTCCTGGCCCTCTGTTCCGCTGGTGTGTAGTCTGGGTAGATAGTGACTTTAGAGTTGTCCCTCAGATTCTCACTGCATTCCCTGGAGTGTTTCAATATCACCTCCCTATATCGGAAGTTCAGAATTTTTGCAGTGAGAGGTCTGGGGTACGAGCCCGGTAGTAGAGATGTGCTCTCGCCTGGGGATATTTAATGCTGCTCGAAGCGCATTATTTTGTAGTACCTGTAGTTTATTAATTATGGATTGGTTTGCGCCTAGGTAGAGACTGTTACAGTAGTCCAGTTTGGATTGTATTAGAGCCCTGGCCAGCGTAAGGCAGCTATTAGAGGACAAGAAGGGTCTACAGGCCCTGATCAGCTTACCAGTGTAGGCAGTGGCTGAGGCAGTCATGTTCATTTGTTTGGAAAGGTTAGTGTTGGCATCAAGGTAAAATCCAAGGGCGATTGCAGAAGTGTTGCCATCGATGATGATGCTGTTGTAGTTAGGGCTACGTCTCAGCAGGTTATTAGGTGAACCGACAAGGAGAAGCTCAGTTTTCTCATCATTCAGGCAGAGGCCGTGTGTGGCCATCCATGCCTGAATGATGGAGAAGATTTCATTGATCCGGGTGACGTCATCTTTGTAGTTCCCTGAGAGGGTAAGGAGTATCTGGGTGTCATCTGCATAATTGGTGTAGGTGACACCCAGATGGTCCAGTTTGTCAAAGAGTGGCTTTGTAAATATATTGTACAAAGTCGGCACCCAGGCGCGTACACATCAAGGCTACCAGGCTCGCAGATCATTCCCCACCTCACATCAAACACTCCTTACATATGCTCCCCCGTGGTCCAGTCGTCACATTGGATGGGAGGCAGCGCATCTTTGTTCCACTCTTACCGTGCTCTTCCTCCGCACAGGACAGGCTGCAAGGGTCAGTGCCCCAACCAGCAGTACTGGAGGTGTCTCGTTGACATTAGGCTCCCATTCACGGCCCGCTCAGTCTCAGCCAGGGGCAAGTACAATGTTCGCCCAGTGAGAGTCACAGCGAGGGTTTCAGGCAAGCCTACACCAGCCACTGTCGCCTTCAGGCCAGCTCGGGCGCAGTAGCCCACACGGGGAAGGGAAATCTCCAGTCTCCTACTATGCAAATCAGCAGCGCAGCAGAGAGGTCCTTCTCAGACCCATTCCATGCCTACACCGGCACGCCGGGTCTCTCAAAGTGTTGAGCGATCCTTCACCCGCTCTTACCCGGGCCACTCCTCCAGCTCCAGGTGTCCATTGCCATGACTTCACCCACTCTTAGACACGGTCTGGTCCAAGTCGGGGGATAGGCGCCCAGTCAGTCGCACACGTCTGGCTCAGCCGCCACGGCTCAGAGCAGGCAAATGTAGGCACATTGGTTGGCGTTCCAAGCAGCCCCCAGCAGTGTTCACATCTGTGCACGACCAGCCTCCGGACATACAAGATGTGCTGTGCTGTACGGCGCTGCCACGCCTCCTCTCCTCCTCCTCCTTCTACTGAAAGGCAGCTCTGGCCGCCATCTTCTTTTTTATGGGGTCGAAGATTGGGTCCCTTGTTCTCAGGCAAAACTGGTCCGATTTAGATCGGGTCAAAGCTCCCCAGCAGGGCACTAACGTCCCATGCAAGTAGGGGTTCTTGTGTGCAGATAGCTTTCCAATTACCGCTGAAACAGCAGGATCATTTCAGGATCACGACAAGAGCTCCATTAATTCACTGCCTCATCACATAGGCTCAGGCTACACTCCCAGTTCCCCTTTTAGTAAAGGTCCCAAATATCATCTTTTAAGGTTCTCCTCACACCCTAGTTGATCAGCCAGGCGTTCGAAGTTTAGAAAACAAATTCCCGAATCTTTGCCTTCGAGATATGGTTGAATTACGCCTTGGGGGAGGGAAGGCCTTGCTTGCAATTCAATGAGTTTAGTCAAATTCTCTTGGAGTCTGTTTTCAGCCTATATCTGAGCGGCTGCTAGTTGGGAAATGATATTAGTTAGGTCAGCCATTTCTTCTAGGGGTGTAAGGGTTCCCTCTGTAGTGTCTGAATCAGAGAAGAAACAACTCTCGACTCCTCCAGAGAAGGTTTCAAAATCTTCCGAGTCCTCTGATTCTGAGTCTGTCGAAGGAGTGGAGTGGGATAGATTGATTTGTAACCATGATGGTCACGCCACCGATGAAGACTGAACCCCTTGAAATAAAAAAAGCTTAGAGGGAGGAGGATTCAGTGCATTCGGTCTAATGAAAGAAAAGACTGGCCATACTTTTAGGATTATTTGGTCCCAGGGTCAGTGCGATAGAGGAAGGGTATCTAGTGGGACTTGAGTCTTGGAAAATAGATCCTGTTGACTGGGTGGAATAAGTAGTTGAGAAGATACTACCTCTTTCAAAGTGAATACACGGTCAGAGTCTAGGAGATCAACTATTCTATTTTCCCCTTCAGGTGGTACCACAATTATTAGCATAGGTTTTTATCAGTTAAATCATATCCCATTCTGACACCATATATAAGGAACCCATGGTGGCAACAGGAAAGAAAAACAACAAACACACTCATAGTTCTGGTCTATGCCTTTCTCCTCCTCTTGAACTGCCGGGTCTGGATAGCTGTCTCATTGTGCAGTCTGCCTTGCTCGAACTGTGCTCTTCCACCTTTTATCCCTGTGGGGAAGGAAAAGGGCCATCAGGTGTGTGTGATTCTGATCAATTGCCTGACTTTGTCTGGCCCTTGTATTGGGACATGTCAGGTAAACAGCTCTGATGTTAGTCCGTTCTCTGGTGTGTCGTGCAAAAGTGTTTGTGTTGTATAAGGGGGGTCAGGGGCAGTGGTTTTGAGTGTCCTACATGGTAGGATGGGGAAAAGGTGTTGAAAGAAGGGGGATACCGTGTCTCATGCGTCGGTGTCCCTCTCCCACTCCCCGAGGACCCCCATCTATGTGATCCTCCCTCACTAGTCCACCCCTAGGAACTGGATCCAATAGGGATGGCCATGTCTGGGCCACCTAGATGACAGATGACAGAGCCCCGGTGTTTAGCAGGGGAGACACCTACAGGTTTCTCACACTTGCCAATTAGAGAAAATACATTTTGGAGAAAAAGTAGACGAATGGGAAGTAAGAGAATGAGAATATGAAGAGCGGAAGGCTCAAATAGTCTAGAGGATAAATCAATCTGAATCAAGGCCCAAAGTGGGAAACAAGTGGGCCAATTTGAGAAAAGAACTTTATGAACTGATAAACAGAGTGGCCAAAGAATATGAAAAGATCATCTATTAAGAAGATAAGTGCGGAAAGCACCAAGCAGGAGAAGGGAGTCATTCTCCTGCTCTTTTATTTAGTTGAATTAGTGATACGGTCAGATAGCTAGAGTTTGAACGATGGACATATTCTTTTGGACATTGAGAAAGACGACTGATGAGAACCTTAGTTATTCATTTAGGTAGTGAATAACCATAGCAATAGGGATAGCTAGGCCTTTACATGTATTATTTAATAAAACCTGAATTAGCAATGTCCTTAAAGAATCTGCGTCCTTCTTATGATCCTCCAGACTACCAAGGTACATACACTCCTTGTCCTCTGCTGTTCTCCCACTATGCTTTTGTAGATCATCATCATCTTTTTAGCCTTTAGCAGGCGATTCTACTCAAGGTCTCCCAACGGCTCCTCTTCCCACCATACCCTGATCCTCCTACTTTCTCAAAGAGGACAGGCTAGTCAGCTCAAGCCTCATCCATTCCAACCTCATTGACCCCGCTTACCTCATCCAAGGAGCACTACCCTCGTCCCTCCAGCACCCCCACACTCTCAAACATTGTGGAATGCCTGATTGTTCTCTAATAACTACCTCTTTGCAATCTTATCTCCGCCTATTGATTCTCATATAACCTTTTTGCCATTTAAACTCAAATATTCTTGTTCATCCTCTTTTAGCCCTTTGCTGTCCACTCGCATCATTAACTGCCTATGTGACAATGGATGGTGCTGCATAGCCCAACTTCTCTAAATTGGAGTGACCTTTCTCCCGGGCTCCAAAGTCACAACCCTTCTCTCCTACCCTATATCATTTCCACTAAAAGCCTTACCCTATCCACCCAGGCTTGCAATCAGGAGATTCTCTTCAATAAGGACTGGAAACTTCTGGAGTTCTCACCTCCCGAATATCCCTAAATATGTTCCCATCTAGCCTTCCACTCTTACCAAAGCAATGATCTGCACCCTGTCCTCAGCAAGTTGGATTATCGATTCTGCCTTATAATGAGACTGCCCTCTCCTATGCCTTTATTCCTCTCAATAGTGTACTGCATTGTGCTACCTACAAACCCCCAATATCCCCACCCTCCTACACATGGGTAGTAGGGGGATAGCCATGCAAAGAAAATCTCAACTCATTACAACTGCTTCCTATCCATTCATGCAGCTTTTGCAAAACCCCCTGTTCGGGGCTCTACAATCACTAATCCTAGGGTGGATCAAAAGCACCCAGCCAAAAAGAAATCCAAACCTCTTTTAAATGTAGTGTGGTAGAGTGATCAGGCTTAACTCACAGGAAGGGGTAACAGGCTGATACAAAGACACAATTACTCCACAGACTTATCCATAGAAACTGTACGACACTGATTTACTGAAAAATAAAGACATCTATTTTTTACAGTATATTCAGACATCCAGTATATTCAGATGAGGGCCTAGAAATGCAGTAACTGCGGGACAATGGCAGGAAGTCCTCCCGCAAGTAAACCTGCTTTTTCCAAAATCCAGCAATAAGAAAGTGAGCAGGGGCTGGGCTTCCCCTCAAGTACCACTATTCCAAAGCCAGCCCTCCAATCACAAGAGGGGACAAGGGAGAAAAGGGTGCAGGTGGCCAACTATTCTGGTTGGCTGTTAAGACTGCCACTCAGCCCAGTCACCCCTGCCCTCCCCAACTCCTCCAACAGGATGTGAGACACAGAGCCCAGGGACTTCTTCTGGTCTAAACCAGTGAAATCCAATATGCAGACGGCTGTTTTGAGCCCACCTCGTGTGTCCCCAGACACAAGGAAAGGCCTAAAATACAAAACAGCTGAGAGCAGTACTACAATGTGTGAAGGCATCAGGAAGTAAAGTAGACACAGACAGCACAGTAAGGATTGGGCTACAAACTTTTATTAAAATCACAAAAAGGTTGGGGTAAGGCCTATCTTACCCTACGCTAAAGTGGGATTTGCCTATCTAACTAAATCTAAGGCTAGTCTCTGTCAGGAAGTCCAAAGTAAGTGTACATCTGTGTCCAAAACCTATACTTGCCCTCACATCTATTTGTTCAAACTGTGCAGGGATGTCAGCATCAAATGAAAAAGTGTTCAAACAAAAATTCAGAGCTTCTTCCAGCGCTTGGTCGGAAAGGGGCTCTCCCTACCCCAGGATTCCAAATAATTCACTTTCAATTACAACAGGGTTGCCTTCCCCAAGCTTTCAAGTCTCTCTGTTTTCACAACACAATTCCATGGGATTCTTCCCAGCTTTCAGTCTTTTCCTCAATATCATAAAGTTCAACTCTTTCAGTTCATAATATGCAAGCTTCTCTGGATATTCAAGCATACATTCATAGATGAGTCAAGTGGCCTCTCTTTAGGGAAGAAGACAGCAGCTTACCGTATAGCGGAGAGCAGAAGAAGCAGAAGGCAGAGTGGCAGCAGAGCAGACGGGTGCATATGTGGCACCCAGTGATTTCACTAATAGTGTGTGACCCAAGAACGCTCCGTAATCGGCCTCTGGTCACTAGTGCAAATATTGAATACCGAATTAATGTAAAGAAGAGAACGTGGGAAACTACAAACAATTTTGCATATCAAACTCATACAAAACAATTAAAGTGGCAGAATAAGTACCTTAGGAACAGACAGAAAGGCTACAATTGTAATAACACAGATAGAAGTAATTGCCTATGCCAAAAGACGACAAAATTGAAAGAAAGCAATACATACTCCAAGAACCAATAATGCCAAAACCAAGAGACTGCAATGAAGAAGAAAGCCAATTGTAACCCCTATTGCTTAAGAGAAGAAGAGTTAATATTTGATAAAGACCCAACAAGCATTGTCTAAACCAATGAAGATCAAGGGTGATAAAAAGCCATTTTCAGCAGTTGGTTGATGCAAGATTGGGAAAACAAGAGTGGCAGAAAGGCTGCACTCCTGACAGAAAACATTCAAGAGAAGAGGAGCATAATCTGCATTGCATGTGGTATAAACAACATCAATGTGTCTCATGTGCTTTCAGATGAAATATTCATTGCGGATGTTGTTGAAAAACTTTACTAAGTTGTTGAAGATAACTTTACTTCAGAAGTACTGTTAATAGTGTTAGAAGCTTTTGGTCCTGGCAGGAGAGTATCCCCAGGCAAGGGAACTTGTAGTGGTAGCCTAACTGTAGTTAGTGCACTTTTCTCCCCTATGCTATGTGGGCTTGCCTCTCCCTGCAAGCCCCTGACACGTTCAGCATTTCTGTTGGCTTGGGGTCCGCAAATCATTATTTGCCGGTGTTCAATGCCCAGGTTTCTCAGGAAGTTACTGAAGTCACTTCCATGAAACAGCGGTCCGTTGTCGGACTTGAGTGAAACTGGTAGGCTGTGGCTGGCAAATGCTTTCTCTAGCATAGGGGTGACTGTGATTGCTGCTGTGGAAGTGACTATTTCCACTTCTGGATAGTGTCAGTATTTAGCCAATATCACTAGAGTGTGACTCTGTGAGGTATGGAGTCGAAATCAAAGCTGATGTTTTCCCATGACTTTTCTCCTCTTGGCATGGAGCAGAGCCTTTGTCACTTGGTATGGTACACCACTCTCTATAAGGGCATCGATGGCCGGCTCAAGTACAGAGAACTCTATACTCTCTATCTCAGACAGGCTTTTGTCCTGCATGCTCTTTGGTGGCCTGCGTGGGCCAAATTGACTACTCTGTTTGTGAGAGACACTCGGATGATGATCCTTGAGTGCCAGATGAAGGCCTCACTCTCATACAGACAGCTCAACTTTTCAAATCTTATGAAAAGGCTCTTGAGAATCCTTTCCATTTGTGGGAAGAAAGGGTAGCTTTAATCACTGCAAAGCACTTGTCCTGTTGGGTAGCTTTTTTGATGTCCTCTAGATATAGCAGGAAGCAAATTGATCCACGGTCACCATGTTTACATGGCTCTGTAGGATGCCTGCTATTTGCACTTTTCTGGTGCTAAGATAGAAAATTAGCAGGATTTCTGGAGCCAAAGCGATACTGCAGGGTGAAGTCAAATTCCTGCAGTTGCAGGGTCGACTTCTCGGTGCATGGTGGTGAGGGAACAGATGACCACTTGAAGATAAGAATAAGCAGTTTGTGACTTGTAAGTATTTTGAATGGACGTCCTAAGAGGTATAGATTGAAGTGCTTACACCCCCAAACAATGGCAATAGCCTTTTTTTCTCGATCTGGCAGTTAAGCATCTCAGGGGAGGATCAGCACTCTGCTTGCAAATGCATAGGGTAATGTCACCTTTTAGTGTTCTTTTAGTGAGGACAGCGCCTAGTCTGTGGGGCTAGTGTCCACAATTATCACAGTGCGGAGAGCAGGGTCAAAGTAGGCCATTTTTGTGCCCTCAGCCAGTGCCCTTTTTGGGTTTTTAATACTTCTGCCTGGAGATCTCTGTTATATCCTGCTCACCCACATCCTGGCTCATCTGTGTAGATTCATCCAGTGTTACAAAGCAAGTTCAGAAGTCATCTTTGTAGTAAGTCCTTAAGTTACTTTATTGGGTTGCACGTTTACAGGTTACATCAGGAACAGCAGGTACAGGCGATGGTAGGCAGGATACTAAGTATTACAGGGAGAGCCCACTGGCTCCCACCACCCAGGCTTCATGTCTCTCTCTCTCTAACTCTCTCTGGGCGGAACCAAGCGCAAGGCATATCATTCCAGACTGCTGCATCAGCATGTGCTGTGCATTCTATGACATCACAGCCACACAGGATGAATCTACATAGATGAGCCAGGAGGTGGGGAAGCAGGATATAACAAACCTCCTTCCATTAGACAGCCAACAAGGCAGGCTCTGCAAGCACCAAACAAGGAGGGGGAAACAAACAGAACAATCTCCCCACTCCCATGGTTCTGCCATCTTGGGCAAGCATCTGAGGGGTTCCGTGATGGTGGCCAGGTTGGGGATAAATCAGTTGCAGTAGTTGACAATGCCCAGGAAGCTTCTTACTGGTTTTGTGGCCTTAATATGCTTGACTTTCTGTGGGTCAGTGGAGACACCTTCTTTATGGGAAACAAAACCAAAACATTTCAGTTTGTCCATGCTAAATTCGCATTTGCCCTTGTTCAGTGTGAGACCATAATCCTTCAACCACTGGAGGAGAGATCTGAGGCAGTGACTGTGTTCCTCTGGTGACTTTGCAAATATTAAGATGTTGTTGCTAAAGTTGATTGAGCCTGGAATTCCTGTGATGACAACGCTGATGGTATTTTGGAATACTTCCACCGCTGAGGACATGCCAAAGCTAAAGCACTTGTAATGGTGCAGACCTACATGGCGCGACAAAGTTGTTATATATCTTGAATCTTTGTGCAGCATGATTTCATGGTACCCTGCGTTGAACTTGAGATTAGAGACGTGCTTGGTGCTTTGGATGTCTGCTAGTTTGTTGTGGGGTGTTGCTCACTCTTAACAGCCTTGTTGGGGAGATGCAAGTCTCGGAAAATGCACACCTGGTCTGGTCTTTAGTATTTCTTGACCACAACGATGAGGGAGACCCACCGCATAGGCTCTCTCGCCTTTTTGATGATTCCAGCCTCTTCCACATTCTTCAGCTCCTCTTCCACCTGGGTACGAAGGTGGAAGGGCATGGCACCCTCCTGTGCTTTAGATAGCAGGGACTCTCTGTTGCTCGTTGAGCCATTCCCAAAGCTTTTGTGCTTCAGCCACACCCATTTAATGACATGGTGATGCGCACCACGTCACCAAGTGATTTCATGGTTGCTTGTGCACGTGAAGCGGTTTTGCTCTGAAGAAAAAAATACATTTTCCATGTAGCTATGTGTGCAGGACCCGCAAAAGATATGTGGGAGCCCATTTCAAAATTATGTTTGTGCACCCCCACTTGCCTACAGCTGAGTGAATCTATATGCATTACAATGCAGCTTTTTTTTCTTTGTATCTGGTTTATTACAAACCTTTACAAAATGAACAAGAATCAGAAGAAAACAGTAAAGATGATGTAGACATAATTGGAAATTCATACTTTAGATTGACAACTAATTCAAGTACAAAAATCCTATATTAAAACATATCACTAAATGGCAATTTGATCAACAATTAAAGCATGAAAGTGAGAAAAATAAGATAATTCCATTCATCAGATTCTAATGCAACTACATAATTTGTGATTCAATAAAATTAAGAAAACGATATAGAGATAAAATCAAAGCAATGGTCTCACCCCACCCCACACCAGTCCAGACCAGAAGAGGTTTTTGTTATGTCCAGTAGTCAGGGTACTTATAAAGGATACACTGGTAGCCACCTGTGATCTTCAGGTTACTTTAATCAGGTTTCATCACAAGGAGATAGGAAGTACAGTACTAGGGAAGCCCGCTGCCTCCCACCACCCAGCCATCATCATTACCAACTGCCCTGGGTGGAATCTCATACACTCAGCATTCCAGTCAGTCACACTCCAGGCATTCCATTCATGACCTCACACCTGCAGACACACAACATGCATTTAGAGAGCAGTATTAAGCAAGAAGGTAAACATTCACCACTGCCACTGATAGATCTTGGAGCTGCCACCCCCAAGCACAAACAGTCCCTACATGGACTGGCATGTAGTCCCACTGCACCAAAACGAGAAATCTAACTAACTTCCATAAACAACCAATCCAAGAAGGTCTAACAGGAGCAACTGGGGCACACAACCCACACACGCTCATCACACATACCCAGGACCAAACACACTACACACACAACTGGGCGACACAACATGCACAGTTGGAATCCAACCAAACGAAATCCCTTACGAACCCTAGTTTAGTGGCCACACAAACTGAGCCATAACACCTTGGATCTCAGGCCAAATCCAACACTTCTACACAGAAATTGGACCACCGGCAAACTGATGGAAAAGAAATGAAAATTGCCCCATTATCACAAGAAATACACCAATCTAATTGGCATTCACTGTGAACAAAATGAAAGCGCAAGAAATCTGAAAACCTATACTGACATGGCGGTGTTAACTCTTCCCTCCAAACCTACTCCATCCAGATCACCAAACTCTGGAGCTCAATACTTAGTACCACTCTTGGGAATATGAAAACACTCCCATCCAGCTGAACCCAACAGTCGCCCCACTGGACACTTTAAAACACTAAACAACTGGATGTGAATTCATCCCAAACACACCAGTACTTCAAACAGCATGCGGACAGTGCACAGCCCCGCACCTGTTAAACCTACCCAACAACACAAATGGGTTACTCTACTTACCCATACTCATAACAATCAGGGAAATGCCCTAGATGCGGGAAAGAAGACGCAGATTTGAAACATATGCGCTGGGCATGTGGGAAACTTACTGGGTATTGGCCAGGAGTTTGTGAGGCATTGGACGATATGGTGGAATAGTCTGTGAAGTGGGACCCAGCTATATGCATATTGGGATCTGTGCTCAGAATGAACATGTGAAAACGCAAACTCATGAACATGGGTCTACTTCTGGCCAAGCGTACCATTCTGGTGAGATGGAAGAAAGGGCAACCTCCCTCGATCGAAGACTGGAAACAAGACATGGCGTGGGCTAATGACCAAGAAGAGACATTCTCTGGACTGCTCCCTGCCACAAACAGACCTAGAGACATATGGGGGGGCTTTCGCAGGTATTTAAGCGAGAGGTCTGTAGCCAGTAGCAGCGATAGTGAAGCAGTGTAAAAAAACATGAAATATAATAATTGTAACCAACAAATCGTGTATTACCATTGTCATTGTGTAACTATTTACTATGATGCCTGAAGTTGTTAATTGTGCAAACTAAATAAAAGTAAAAAAATAAATAAATAGCTAAATCATGTGCACATTCGAAAGTCTTCGATAGTTGAATGCGTGCTAAAATTGGTTCGAGCACAGCTGAGGGAGACTAATTGTGACAGAGAAAGGATCTGGGCCCAGCTGAGGGGGATCCAGGGTGAACCGTAAGTCAGCCAAGAAAGAGTATGAAGGGGATCCAGGGTGAGACACACGAATTGAACACTCGAAAGAGAAGAGGAACTTTGTGTTTATTTTGTTCTTGTACATCAGGCCCTCTGAGTCAAGAGACTTAGGAAAAGCAAAGAGACTTGCCTCACAGAAGACCCTGATGCTGGTAATAGAAATGTGTCCTTGTGCTGAAGAAGCCAGAGTGTGCGCTTTGCTTGAGTGAACAGCCTTGTCCCGTGCTGAAAACGTGGAGATGGGAGGCAAATGGCCTGAACATCCTGACCTAACATTTTGTGAACACTTCTTTCTTTTTCATGAACACTATCCCTCACTCTGTATGTTTAGCAGTAAGGATTGCCAATTGTTTTTTTAGTCTAGGCCATATTATTTTGACGAGACTCCACTAGGACTGCCTTATTATTATTTGACGGTCGTAGCTTTGCAAAATGTAGGTGCTTAGACTTAGTGCATGCATATACGTAGGTGCATTTTTTGTAGCTATGGTAGAAACATTCGGCCCTGCATGGCTGTGCAGTAAAACACAGACCCAACAAAGAAACCTGAATAGGCCCAATGCGCTAACGATGGAAAGACCCACACGGTTAGCTCTCATAGAAAATCTCCTCTGTTCTACAACTTTTGCCAAAACGTGTTATCCGTAGAAGGAATCCGCCCTGCAAGGCCATGAGACAGTACCAGGCGCCTCACAGTGCATGTTCATCACAGCCAGGCCAAAGCAGGCCTCTGACCCCCCACCCAACCAACCATGAGTTATGGCACCCACAACTGTCCCAGTCCTGAGACCCCTGAATTCCACAAGAGTAGGTGGCCCTAGACCACCAATCATAAATCCACTGGCCATAAAAGATCTAAAAGAAGACGACTATCCCGCCTTATCATACAATGACAAGATTTGTAATGCGAGGTACAGGGTGGAATAAATGATAGTGCAAAGCGAGGGTGGAAGCCTTAGGTGTGTATAGTGCGATACAGAATGAGTGAAGAATGTGTGGGTCAGTGTGATCTTAAACCTCCCCCTGTGCCAGACTCCTGTATGGGAAGACAGGTCTTTAGGACCCCCTCCCTAACATTCCCCACCTCCGTGAGGCTCGTGGCTCGTCAGCGACCCCCCATGCACCTGGGCTCGGGAGGCTGGATGGCTGCTGATCGACACATAAGGCCACACGACCCGTACTGTAACATACCATAGACACCATTTTGAAAACGCCAAGACTCCATTTTAGATGTACAAGCCAAACCCCAAGCAAAATAACCTGCATGCGAAAGCTGTAGCTGTGCCTCTGCTCACCGCGCACAGAGAGCCATGCACTAGTACTCCAGTTCACCCCAAGTTAATGGGCCATAGAGACAGTTATCCAGCCCTGTACTAACATATTGTAAAGCAATCTCTCACCACTTCTAACAGAATAGAACGACAAGGCAGCTCACCCCACTCCCTCTGACGAGACACCTAGACCTATGGCATTTGGTCGATAGGTCAAAAGCAACTGTACACTGATGTATTGGTGAAGTTTCACATTGCATGTCGCTTCTCCTGTCTCTCATGTGATCGTAGATTAACCTATGGTAGGATTTGCAGGACAACTGGAGCCATATAATGTGATAAGTGCTTGTGTGTGTGTGGCCACCAATCATCGACACAGACAGCGTCCATCCCGGCAGCTCCACCCCGACGAGCCCAGCTGAACCGTCCACCCCACGTTGGCACCACGCAGATGTCCGCCAATCCTGGAGCAGCTCATCGATGCACCACCTATAGCTTAGTCCACGCCACCCAATCCCCGAGACTTCTGTGCCCCCTACAGTTTACAGGATTTATGACATAGTTTTGAAATAAATATGACTGTCTTTGCTATTGTCAGACAGAGCGCTCTCGGAGCTTGCAGAGTCCTTTGCATGCCCTATATTGATTATATAAAAACCCTTTTTACATCACCCGCACTTGGTCCTGGTCTCATTCGCTCGTGGGGTGTGTCCTTTATTGCCTCTCATTGTGGGGAGGTTACTGCCTTATGGGGGACGCTTGCTTTCAGTGGTGACCCCGAAGGTGAGATTTGTTTTGTATTGTCCCCGTTTGGCACGAGAAATTCTGGGCGGCAGTGGAGACGCACGGTGCGCCCGCTCAAGAGAGCTGCCCGCCTACGGCAACTGGTACGCTTAGACATGCGCACGCAGTAGGCCAAAGGGTGCGGGTCCCGTTCCAAAAATCCCCTTTAGTACCACTCGCCGGAGCCGGGTGGTGGCCATTGAGTGTGAGGCAGCGCCGCCTGGACGGACCCAGTCCGGGGAATCTCGGATCAAGATGGGCACGTGAGTATTGAGTGCAAGCGATCATAAAAGGAGAAGGGGGAGGGAGCCAGACTATACAAGGTCAGTCAATGGGTACTTTCGACTATTAATACTATTTTCTTTCTCTGCATATGGCCATTAGGAAAATAAGCTGAAATAAGGGAAGATAAAGACGGGAACCTAGCTCTGCAAAGGGGTAGAAGGCAGTGCTGCATAGTGCTATCTTGACTAGTACTGGGAATAAGTTGAATAGTGGAAAATAAAATAAGGGTGTATGAATAAGCTTCTTTCTTCTTTATTCTGGGTATATCGATACTAGAAAAAATGTTATAACTTCTAAGGGTGAAGAGGGAGAAATTGGGTATGGATCAGGAGGCCTCGTAAAAGATAGAAGTGTAGGACAAGAAAAGGGAGGGTGATTGTTATGTGTTGTATGTTAAAATTTTGTTAAATGTATGTTTTGTGTTACATTTGCTAAGCTATTCATGTTTCAGAGAATTGTGTTGTAAAGAAATGATGTTGAATTAGTGATACTAGATAGTTTTGTGGTATGGTCAATGTAAGTGTGACCCGGTAAGATCTAAACACAGTAATATTGTGAACAAGCAATTTTCAACAGCCAAGAACTGTTAGAGACAAGAGATACACACACATACATGAGGGACAGTGACAGTTGCACATAACACAGGAAGGTGAGCAACAAGAGTATAACATGGGGGCGGAAACACCCCAGGCACATATCTGCAAAAATCTGCCCGGTTATGCAGAACGTATAACCAAGTACCATGACCAATGGGTCACAGAACTAAAAGGAGAGGGGTTGCCCCAGGTATGGCCACAAGGAGGGTCCTTTGATAAAAGTGTTTTGGACATGGTAGCCACATGCATATTTATAAAATATAAGGGAAAACAGTTTTGCAATAGAAGGGAAATATTGGATTTGTGGAGACTGTTCGAACAAGTGCCACCACTCAAAAGGAAAGATATAGTACTTGATCATCCTGCCACTACCAGCACCCCCGTGATAACAACTGAAAGTCAAGGTGAGGGGAACAGAGGGAGCAGTAGAGGTAGCTCAGATATACCCCCTCTTAAACAAACCAGTGCCAGAAGAAGGGTATAGCGATCCTACATATGTCCCCACCACTGCCCCTGCAGCTGCCCCATGACCAACTGCACCACCACCATATGAGTGCCCCAGACAGAATGGACAGGTAAGTACCCCCACAGTAGACATTGAAAAACTAACAGAGGATTTAGACTCTAGGCTCTTAATGGCCAGAGAAGAGCTGTCTAGGATAAGGAATATATGTGAGCAAAGTGGAACGAGCATTGCAAGATCAGAACAAACGCCTAGGGCGCAACCGCTTGACAGGTCTACTGAGGAAGGGTGGAAGAAAGGGGAAATACTATTTAGAATCCAGGAATAACCTACTCGAATACTAGAACTGGGACCAAATGAACGCAAAGAAAACACAGGGGAGGAGGGGATGGCCGCTGGGGGAATAGAAGAGCTGTGGTGTGATATTGAGGATGAAGAGGAGGAAAATGGAAGGCTGGGGGCAGCAGCAGGATGTACCCAGGAAGATTGGATGAGACACCCCTGGGAAGAGCAATGGAAGAAGAATGGACAGGGAGGTTAAGGAATAGAATGGGAAGAATGGCCACATTAGGAAGGAAAGGATCAAAGGTGAGTACAGGTAAAGTAACAAAGAGCAAGCTACAGCTCCCACTAATACATAGAGGAGGTGGGAGGCCAAATTACATACCCTGGGCCCAGATGGACAAAGCAAATTTGTTAAAATCCCTGCCCCCCCTATCAGGAGGGGCAAGTAAGTGGATATATGCATTCAAGAACCATACCACGGGAGTGCCATTAGCGGTAGGTGATGTTAAGAGTTTGTTGGTATCGGCAGTAGGTGACCAAGCAGAGTATGGGCAAAGGCTGGTTTCCCGGTGCTAACATTGGATTGTGATGGAGCTTCTTTTAATACAGTGCGAGCGAGAGTATGGGATGCATTAAGAGAAACATTCCCAGACACCCCAGATTTACAGTCAGTGATGCAATGCACCATGAATGATGGGGAGGATGCTACGGATTTCATTTTTCGAGTGCAGGAGATGTGGAGAGCCGAGACGGGTACGGCCTGGGACCAGTCAACGTCCCTATTTTACTTTATAATAAAGAGGGGGCTCCCAAAAGAAGTGCAGAAAGCACTCAACAAAATAGCAGCGATCGAAGTGAAGGGGTGGCCAGAAATTCAAAGCATAATAGATCACCACTGCAAAACAATAAAGGAAAGAGAAGGAAATTGCACAAAAAGGTTTGGCAGACGAGGTGAAGTTAGTACAAACTAAACTGGTGAAGGTCGCTGCAGCCGTAGCAGCACTCCCCCAAGATAGGAAGGCAGAAGAGGAGGAGGGAATGGTAGCAATACAAGGGAGGATGGCAGCAAATTGGGCAGGCAATGGGCAGACACAGTGGAATGGACAGGAGCAGTAGGGAGGACAGCAGTGGCAAGCGTGGGCCACCCACAGAGAATGAAGTGGGTACAGGGGATGCAGAGGGGGTGGTCAAGGGTAAGGGGGAAATGGCGGCTATGGAGGGCAAGGACCTAGAGGAGGACAAGGGAATTGTTGGAATTGTGGGAGATGGGGACACTTCTCACGAGAATGCAGGAGCAGGACACATAACATGTACCAAGATGACAAACTTTATGGTCACCCACACCCGGGAAGCCCATATGGATTACCCCTGGGAGTGGCACAAGGGCAACAAGAGCAAGGGTACCTAGAACAACGAAGGGAACAACCCCATAATGTACAACAGCACCCGCAGAGCCGTGAGCATATGCCATACACGCAGGGCAACCCTTTCACCACAACAGCTAACGGTGCGCCTGCCCCGTACGGTAGAGTGGCAGTGGTATCAGGTAATGTCTTCAGCCAAGGGGGGAACACGAGACACCCAGCATAGGAAAGCCCACAGGGAGCACTTGCGTGTCCTGTACTATCTACGACCTACAATGCAGCAGAGGAACCATTGATAGGGGTGCGGATAGGGAATAAACAGTTCATATTTATGGTGGATTCGGGAGCTGAGAAATCATGTTTGCGTGAATGCCTGTTTCCGCTATCTAATCGTAAATTGGAGACACAGGGGTTCTCTGGGGCTGTTGTTGAAGTTCCTTATACAGAAGATTTGGATGTCACCGTAGGGGGAAAAACAGTAAGGGCACCCCTATTATACTACGAACAGTCACCAATTAACCTATTGGGAAGGGACCTTCTCAGTAAGCTTAATATGACTATCTCCTTTACAGAACGAGGTATAGTCTGTTCAACTCCAGGGATTTACCCTATGCGTGTAATGCTGGTGGTGCATGCGCGAGCAACAGCACCAGAAGTGCGCGCCATACCGGTGAACCCTGACGTGTTCATTCAAGGGCTAAAAACATTAGCACGGGTGGTCCCAGAATTGAAAAATTTAGAATGGAGAGTACCCACGGAGTTCATATTCTGACCAATAGCATGACCAGAGATTGTGCCCGGGAAAGTGATGTCACTAGATCTGCACGCAGTTCAGATCTCAGCCAAAAGAATAGCCGTCATTGCAATGGACATACACGGCTGCGAATGGCGCACGGTACTGTGCATCAATGCCGACATTGCATTGCGCGATCTATCAGGTGAGGACCTCTTTTCAGACTCAGAAAGTGATGGTGAAATAATAATGGAAATAGCTATACCTTGTGATATCATGATACAGGAAAGACAAGTGCCTGGACAGCTAATGGCAGTGATAGGAGCCCCTCCTTCCTTCTTCAATGATGACATGAAATCAGTGCCCAGTAACCTGTGGATCACAGGCCCTCATGATGTGGGACTACTGCATGAGATCACACCAGTCAAAATAAAACTCAAACCTGGAGCCATATTACCCCGGGTAAAACAGTACCTCCTGTCCCATGAAGCGGAAGAAGGGATGAAAGAGACAATTAGTGCATTTCCTGGCTCAAGGAATAATAGTGCCCTCAAACTCGCCATGTAACACTTGTATTTACCCGATTAAAAAAGCAAAAGGCTGGGCATGGAGGGTGATCCAAGACCTGCGCCCCCTCAATGACGTCATCTAAAAGGAATTCCCTTTATTCCCTAACCCGGCATCCATCCTGTGCAGCATCCCAAAAAATGCGTCACATTTCACAGTAGTGGATTTGAAAAATGCCTTATCCTCAATACCACTTGCAGAAGAGTGCAGATATTTAACAGCATTTACATTGGGGGGAAAGAGATACGAGCACTGCAGGTTACCCCAGGGGTACTACGAAAGCCCCAGTATATTCGACCACATCCTACATAAAGATTTATGGAATATGACAGCAGAGAGTACAATTATTCAATATGTAGATGATTTACTCATCTGTGCAAAAAATGAGGAAGAATGCAGAAAAGACTCCATTGCTCTCTTGACATTGTTGGCCCATAAAGGTTACAAGGTTGACAGAGGGAAGCTGCAATACTGCCAACGAGAAGTGTTGTACTTGGGACAACCAATCTCACAGGATGGCAAGAAAATAATACCAGACAGAGTAGCTGCCATTACAGCGGTGGGAAGACCAAAAACAGTAAAAGAAATGCAAACATTTCTCGGCATGTGTAATTACTGGCGAGCATGGATACTAGATTACGCCGCATATACAAGACCATTATTGCAGGCACTTAAGGAGGCCCAATGAGAGAACACAGAAATACAATGGTCCTCAGAACTAAGTGGTGCGTTAACGTCACTTAAAGAATTGATCTCGAGCGCACCAGTGCTCGCAAACCCAGTTTACGAGCGGAAGTTCTACCTGTTCTCCCACTGTAAAGGGACTCTCATGACAACAGTACTAACACAAAAGACATCCCTAGGATACAAGCCCCTCGCCTACTACAGTGGCACACTGGATGCAGTAATGCAAGGACACTTTGCTTGGGCGCAATCTCTCGCAGTCGCAGCGTTCGCCATTGAAAAAAGTGTGACAATAGTGATGGGGTGTTCCGTTACCCTGTTCGTGGAGCACTCCCTGTTTGCTATCTTGGAAAGATCAAAAAGCACACCCACAACACAAAGAGCCACGGCCTATGAGATAATTCTGTCTAGTCCAAACATACATATAGTGAGATGTAAAACAGTGAACCCCGCAAGATTCATCACAGAACCAGGGCTGGACTTGCCGTATCGGTCCATCGGCCACTGGCCGATGACCTTTGGGAACTGGGGGCCAGTTTTTTCCCCGAGGGGCTGTTTTGTTTTAATTATGGGCTGTTTTAAAAAAAAAAAATGATCATTATAAAAATGTGGTTTAGTATTTACATGAAATACTACAATCATTTGGCATGACATAATCAGGGTTGGATAGGCCCATCAGCCTGTGGCTGGGTTGAAATTATTTGGAGGTGGGCGTCGGGTGAGGGGCCAGTTTCCAGCCTATGCCTGGGCCAGTCACGCGCCGGCTCAGGGCTGCCTGCAGGCCCTGCCTACTCTGATCTGCTCTGCATGAGCAGGGCCTGCAGGCAGTGAGTCGGCACGAGAGACACCATGGCGCCAGTCGCCACTTTGCAAGTGAAGGAAGTGTTACTTTTTTTACAAAACACTGGGAGCGGGGCGGGCCGAGGTCAGCCCGGCCCACTCCCAGTTTTTGTTAAAAAAATAACACATCCTGCAACTGCTCGCAACTGCGTGCCCCACCGCCTACAATAATAACCCCCCTCACTGCACAGCCTGTCTCACTGTCAAGTCCCTCAGTGTAAACCCCCCTCCCTTTCCCTGTGCTACACAGCATGAATCCCCTCGCACTTCTCCCCTAGAGAACTTACTAGATGAGGGTCTCTGCTTCCGAGCAGACCTCCGACGTGGACCATGGGGGTATGTGAGTGTAGGAGGTCTGAGGGGTTTTTTTTTTTTTTTTTATTGGTTTGTTACAAACCTTTAAAAAATAAAGAGAAAAAGAAAAAGGAAAATCTCAAAAAACATTAGAAATATTCATTCTTGAAGAAAAGAGATTTACAGAAGGCGCTCCAAACGGAATATAAGGGCAAAGGTAGACAGATAGACTGGAGGAAGGCAAGAGGGATTATCCCCGTTAGAGCCCTCCTTCCATGACAGGTAAGGAGCAGCGCAGTGTGGGAGGTAGCGGCCTAAGCTCGAGTGTATGCGTGTGTTGTTGTGGGAGGGGCGGGACCATGGAGCCGTACATTGGAGAGGGACTGTTGCTAACATACATTCAAACAAAAAAATCTAACAGCAGGGAACAAGAGGAAAAAGCATATTTTCGAGTTTGTTTCTGCTGCTTTCACATCCAATTCCTGTTACCTTCGCATTCAATTGGAGGTTGTTTTCCTAATTGGAATCGCAAGGCCTGTTGCAGGTTTGGATTGAGGGGCACTGGCAGTGCTGTGTGTAGTCTTTGTCCTAGAATGGATGTATACAAGCATACATGACAATATGTCCCATTCCATGCAGCAGTTGTAATTCTATTGCAAGTGTTTCCATATGTGCAAACATTATCTATTCCATTCAGGAGATGCTAGTCCGCTCGGTTTTAACTTTGCATTCGTGGACTTGTAGTCAGTCCCCCCACCCCCCTTACAAATCCCAGAATGAAGGTTAAAACAAGACCAGGCTATGAATGACCACATGTAATGGATAATGTTGGCATGCATGTTTTTACTTTGCAATTTGGAACTTGTAGTCGCCCTAAAATCAACGACTGCAAATACCAGAATGCAAAGTAAAGACAATAGTGGACTGGTGTATTATACACCGTGAGTGGAATAGAGCCTGATGACACATGTGCTAAAGGTCGGGATGGAGGTGCACTGACAGATGTTTGTGTTTTCTGGGTCCCAGTACTGGATTAGCGGGAGTGCTGTAGCCTGTAGATCATGGCTGAGGTGTATTCACAGAGCTCTGTGCAGGTTCTAGTATTGGAATAGCATGACGTAATGCCAGCAGTATTGGGATGCATTTGCAGCGTTTTGTGTTGCGCTTATTCACATACATATTTGATGTGTCATTGTTCTGAGAATTGTGTGTAATTTTTAGTGCTGAAATAGCATAGGTTCAGTTCTGGAGTGCAGTGAATATCAGAAGCTGTATCTGGGCCCTCCTGATAGTGCTCTAAGTCAGAATGTAGGGCATTGGCAGAAATGTGTGTTGGTACCAGTACTTATGCTATGCCCACATTTTCTGATTTACACTGATTTTATGAGCCTAAAACATTCACACCACAAAAATATATGCAATGCGCCAGGCCTACCTCCACTGCAGTGCTTTCTGTTGGATATTGTTGAAAATGATTGCATTTAATAACTGTTTTTAAGCGATAGTTGGCATCACAAATAGTGTGTGCTTATTTGCTTAATGCTGTTGTCAGAAGGGCAGCGCATATATAGGCTTACAGCCGCTTATTTTGATCATGGCGGAGGGGTACTTTATGAATCGAGGGACTTTCGTGCCTTTTCAGCATGGAGCTAGGTGCAGTGGTAAAGTATGCATCTGTCTCCAAATCCTCTGTGCAGCAAATTCGCATGCATTTCAGCCTTCATGGATTTTATTGCTGGTGGTGATGCTCGAGTCACAACTGAATACCCATTTGTTTGTTTTTTGTACATGAAAAAAGAGGCATATTCCATAAGTACGTTTATCAATGCCACCTGCTATTCACATTTCTAGCAAGCACATTTACCGTTTGTTTTGTTATTGGATGCAGATACCATATGGAAACCGGGGCCATTTCCGTGTGTATAGTTACACCTGTTGAGTGCTGTATGTGTGGTGACACAGGCTAGCAATTGGGGGTTGGGATGCCCTTTCTACAGGACATTGGTCAGATCCATTGTTAAGCAGGACAATGACATTGCTCCTGAAGTCTCAATCCACCAATCAATTTCTCTTATCAGTGGAACGAATTCTGTATAGATTAGTCTTGGGCTAATTCTGCCTGTTGGTGCCTCAGAATATCAAGACCTTTGCTCATTTTACTATATCCGTTATGATAGCTCATTGGGTTGAGCACTCGCTGCTGTGACGAGTGTGAGATCTGCAGGTTGCAGGTTCGAACCATCTCAGCCTTCCATCCTTCTGAGGTCGATAAATGAGTACCAACACAGGTTGGGTGATATTGCATGTATATTTGTTCTATAAAAAAAGAGTTAAGCGTAAGTGCTATACAATAACATATTATCATTTGGCCTTGGACATCTGCTTGCATTCACGGTAATTTAACAATAGGGATCTATACACACAGATATTAATGCTACATATGGTGATCCATTCTTCTATAAAATGTATATCACATTAGTGAAATCATAACTTATTTTTCGTAGTGTACTTAGGAACAATGCTATTTGATGCCACTTCCTGTTTTATCAAGGGGTGAAGGGTCTTATTCATGCCACTCCTGCGTCTCGGAGCTGTGCACCCTGTCACAGAACTGTATGCAGCGTTATGTTATTTTATGAGTTGTGTTGTAATGTAACAGACACACAAACCCTCCATAAGTAGGATTTTCTGTAAAGTCATGAATTGACACAATTCACGGTCAGATGATGGTTTGAGGGCCACTTTTTTTAAGGCCTGGGGTGGGCTACTTTTTTGAAGTGAGGGGTGGGCCACTTTTTTGAGGTGAGGGGTGGGCCACTTTTTTTTGGGTGTCCGGGCCTATTTCTTGTCCCAGTCCGACCCTGCACAGAACCATGCACATTGGAAGACATGCAGGCGCATGATTGTGCAACATATAAAGGGGAGGAGGGAGAAAGCACCATGGTGAGCGAAAATGCATTAAACGAAGGAGAAGTATTCTTTATAGACGGGTCAGCATCAATAAACCCAGACACAGACGAAAAACACGTAGGAATAGCGGTTGTGAGGATGGAGGAAGGTGAGTACGAAGTGATAATACAGCAGCGCCTACCTGCCCATTACTCAGCTCAAGCAGCAGAACTCATTGCACTAATTGAAGCATTGCATGCAGCAAACGGGTGTGCAGTCACAATCTACACGGATTTAGCATATATGACTACTACCGTATGTGGCGGGCTGCCAAGGTGGGGACGGAGGGGGTTCCACCGGGCTGATGGGTCACCTGTACAAAATGAAGAACTCCTCTAGGACCTTATTGAAGCACTGAAAGACCCCACCATGGTAGCCATAGTGAAGTGCCAGGCCCACACCACTAACACAGATGTTATCTCTTTGGGAAATGCTGCCGCGGACGCCGCAGCCAAAGAAGCCTCCTATCTAGTGAAAGAACTGCCAGGTGAGTACCTAGTACACGCACAGGTAGAGGAAGATCTCCCAGATAGCTATAACGCCATGCCCGTGTCACAAATACTAGAGTTACAAGAAGGAGCAAGTGAAGAAGAGAAAGAGTTGTGGAAAAAGAGGGGATGTAGCCAATCAGCAACTGATCTTTTATGGTGTCAAAATAACACAGGAAAAGTGGTAATACCAGTGAAACTCTTAGAAATAGCATTCCGACAATTACACTTTCCCGCACACAATGCAAAACAAGATATTGCTGCAGAGATACAAGAAGATTGGTTTGTCCCAGGGTTACAGGAGCAGATATCAAAATTAGCAATGGAATGTACAACATGCCAGATATACAATTCAGGAATGACATTGAGGACACTGCGGGGAACAATACCAAAGCCAACAGGTCCCTTCAGAGAGCTGCATATTGATTATGCAGATATGGGAGAAAGATGCAATGGTGCACGGTACATGATATTGGTAGTTTGTCCATTTTCCAGGTGGGTCGAAGCAGGGCCCTGTGCACGCCCAGATTCCAAGTGCGCTGCAAAGTTCTTAGTGAGGGAAGTATTCCCACGCTGGGGAATTTGCAATGTGATTCGCTCGGACAATGACACGCATTTTGTCAACAACCTCTTCAAGGAAGTTACAGCTCTGCTAGGAATTAAACATAAACTGTGCTCGATTTATCATCTGCAAAGCAATGGCGTAGTTGAGAAGATCAACAGCCTCCTGAAGGGGAGGCTATCAAAATTGTGCTTTTCCCTTAAAAGAAATTGGGTGCATTGTCTGCCTTTGGCCTTGTTCGAGCTGAGAAATCAACCCAGAAAGGACCACCATCTGTCACCACACAAAATAGTGACAGGAAGGCGCATACACACAGCTCACTCCCCACTCCGCAGGCATTCAGACGCCCACAAAAGCACCACTATATTAGGTGAAGAGTTCAACGACTATCTGACAAAACTCAACAGAGCAGCCCGCATGATTTCAAGACAGCTTGCACCACCATTTACACAAGAAGAAAGAAATGAGGAAGTAAAATTTATAGAAGAAAACCTGCAAGGACAGTTAATGCCAGGAGAGATGGTGTACGTTAGAAGCTTCGTGCGTAGGTGGAATGCTCCAAGATTTCATGGCCCCTATGAGGTAGTGTTTTGCACACCGACAGCGGTAAAAGTAAAGGGCCTGAGATATTGGATACATTTAACAGACGTACGAAAAGCCTATGATAGTGTTAGAGAAGAACAAGAGGAAGAAGTACAAGATGCAGCAGAAGTGTCACAATAAAAAGAGAGGACAAAGAACATCTATGTCCTACATGAGTACAGGATAATGCATGATTAAAAAAAAAATGTACTGAAACAAATTATTTTCTGAGAGACCAAAAGTGTAAATAATATTCAGTTGCAAATATTGAAAACTCTCTCTCTCTCTCTCTCTCTCTCTCTCTCTCTCTCTCTCTTTCTCTTTCTCTCTCTATCCTCTTTTGTTCTATGATAAAAATGATAAATATAACTGTTTGAGTATGCTTAATGCACTTTTATGTTTTAACATATAGGAATAACCAGGGCAACGAACGGGCAGCCCGCAACAAATAATATTAGAGCAGTCAGAAATGTAAATGATGTCTTTGATTTACGCAGATAGTCGTATGAATGTGGATTGTTTGTGTGCGCTGTTCTATTTTTTCCAATGATTTTTGTTTTTTTCATCTACTGGTTCATTGCATTCATCTCTATTGAGATGAATGAGGGGGGAAGGAATGGAACCAATATGGGGAATGGAACCAAAATGGTTAAGGAGGGGGCCTACTTGATATGGGATGGATTTCAGCGTATATGGGGGTATGATACAGACCCTACTGATGTACAGCCCCTAAATGATACCACCCACAGGCCAACCACAAGTCCAGCTCCCCCCTCAAATGTCTCAGAATACAATGTCTATGGTTTAAATGAACATAATCCTTCTGTCATATCATGGTTATATGACACTTCGGCCACAGTGCCCACACCAGAAGTTGTCGCACTCGCAGAAACTGGCCCCCCTGCAAGTAGAAAAGAAGAAAATGCCGAGATGGCAGAGAGATTTTTTACCTTATATGATGAATGGGAAAAGGGGGGCACGGGAAAAGAGGGGGCGAGGTTACAAGCAGCAAGAGAAACGAAAAACTACCTTAAAAGCAGTAGAAGAAGGAAGGAGGTGGGGAGGAAGAAATATGACGAATATTCTGGCCTGGGTTTAGACACCATGGAAGATCAAAGACATGCACATCAGTCAAATAAATGGTATGCGGACATGAGCTCTACTGCAAAACAGACAACCAACGAGAGTTGTTATGTCTGTTCCCTGATTCCCCACGCCTCAGGCACACCTAAGGTCTTGCTGCCTAACGAACTGCCTCTTGCAGATGCCCAGTGTCTCCTTCATCTCACTCTGTGCAGAATTAAGAACACCTTCTAGGCACACAATGTCTCTTTTGAAATGCTGCAAAACAGAAAAACCTGCTATTGAAGAGCTAAAGGAGTGATATGTTTAAAAGAACCTTTTTTTCGTGATCAAAGGAACATTGTTTTTGGACAATAAGTGGAAAGATGAAGTAATATCGTGTAAAGCTGAAGCGCTACGAGGACTGCCGGGAGAAAAACTACAATGGATCGAGAAAACCTGTACACCAGTTTGGAAGGAACACATCACAAAGCTGACCTGGGTGACCGCCATAGAAAAACCATTTAAATTGCAAAAAGACATTTCATACGAACTGTGCTTCCATGGCGAGGGGAAAAACATCATGGGTGTAAACAAGAACTGCAATCGGACACTCATTATCACAGACATGAAAAAAGGGACAGCAGCACTCATGGACACTTACTGGGTGTGCGGCAAACAGTCGTACTTGCACCTCCCACAGTCCTGGAGGGGCACCTGCTCTCTGGCAACATTGCATTTGGCTTTGATGGTGATCCCAGAGAGCCACATTGATGGAGGAAAATGAGCGCCAGCTGCCCATCGTGAACAAAATATGCAACCAACAGGAGAACAGCCATTGTATGCCCTGTCCTCGGGTAATGCGCAAGATGTGATATCAAGGCGGCGGAGATCATCCAACTACATATCCAAAGCCACCACAGACCTGTTGGCACAGATTCCTGACAAGTACCGGTTGTTCAATTCCGCTGAGACCTTTTTCGCCTCCCTTATCCCGAGTATCCAGGCACGAGCCAACACAAAATGGCTCCAGATCACGCGCTGGGAGCTGATCCAGCTGGCCAACGGCACTGAAGAAGGGTTCAACGTGATCAAGGTGGAGCTAAGGGCCCTACGGTTAATGACTATGCAGAACAGGTATGTCTTAGACCTGTTAACGGCGATGGATGGAGGTGTTTGCTGAAAAATCGGGAGCGCGTGCTGCACATTTGTACCTTCTGAAGATGCGGACAATGGAACGTTATCACATGTTATTGCAGTGGTGCAAAACCTGGGGGAACGAATGAGGAACAAAGGTGGAGCGGATACCAGCACTTGGTTCGACAACATTTTTTCTTGGGTCCCTTCTTGGCTGGGGCTGACAGTAAAAATGCTGATGCCCATCGTGGCATTTTTACTCCTGATTTTTTGCGTGTGCCAGTTGGGTCTTCGATGCTGCGCAAATGCAGTGCTGAATGGTGCAATGATGATGGTGACAATGGGCAACACTAAAGGAGCGGCACAGATCATGCACGAAGCACAAGTACAAACAGGTGAGGACCATGAGCCCAAATATAGAATGGTGCCATTATACTATGATGGGGACATAGTGGACAGGTTATATCATACCACAATAAAGGAGCCCCGAGAACGGGAATGGTACACAGAAGTATGGGTGGACCTGGAAGGAGATGGGGGATGTATATACATGACCTGCACACCTGACGAATATGCTAGGAGGGGCGACACTCCGAGGGGTATGTAGAGCTTGCATAGCAATAAAGGGTATGCCGGCTTGGGATGAATCAGTTGCTAATGAGAAAGAACACCAGAGGTTGGGCGAGTTACAGTGGAAATGTATGGGAAGACAGGTCTTTAGGACCCCCTCCCCGACATTCCCCACCTCCGTGAGGCTCGTGGCTCGTCAGTGGTCTCCCATGCACCTGGGCTCGGGAGGCTGGATGGCTGCTGATCGACACATAAGGCCACACAACCCGTACTGTAACATACCAAGGACACCATTTTGAAAACGCCAAGACTCCATTTTAGATGTACAGGCCAAACCCCAAGCAAAATAACCTGCATACGAAATCTGTAGCTGTGCCTCCGCTCACTGCGCACAGGGAGCCATGCACTCCCCCCCCCCGCGCCTCCACCCCATGGCAGATCTGCTGAAGGCCCGTTCTCACGAGCAACCAGACACAAACAAGTATCAGAACAAACACTGTATCATTTACCTTCCGGAGTACATCACTGTCCTAGAAGTGACCTGACTTGCAGCTTGAGTCTGGAAAATAACAAGAACCATCCCGATCAAACTAGTCGTGACCCTGCATCTAACCCCCAACATTTAACATATATGGTGTCAATAACCTTCCTCCATGAACCCCTGCCCACTGCAAAATGCCATGTGCCTTGAAGGCTTAATGGGAGCGCTTGATAGATTTTGCCTCATGCTAACTAATGATTGCTGCTAATGTAGAAAGGATAAAGCGAAAAGTGTTACAGAGAATACTTGTGTGTAATATAGTGAAACACGGTTTAAAAAGTGTAACCGCTGCCAAGGGCATTGAGCCGGTTTTTGCTATGAACAAGAATATAAACGAACGTATTGCTTTTCTGATCCTGCGTATACAATCCAACCTGACGCTACCTCACGTTGTTATTCGTTTGTATGTCCTATGAATTATCAATATGTGTTCAACTAACGTTATGTAATACATGTGTCGCTGCCCCAACCCCCATTGTTACGTATGAAGCAGTAAACAAATTTGTAAACTATAGAAACATGTAATCATCCTAATGCTACTAACTGTAGTAACTGTCTCCCCTTATGGTATATTGTGTAGTCCAGGAACAGAGAATCGCTTAGAGCTACAAGGCTATCTCCCCCTCCTCCCGTTAAGGCCCGTCAGGGCTTGCTGGTGTTCTAACAGCACAGCCTCACCTCCCCACATTCCTGCTGGACTAGCTTCAAGTATTTACCTCCCCCATGTCAGAGGCTGCCGTAGTTTGGCCAAATGAATTATATACACCTGGTCCTAAATACCACCGCCTTGATGGGCCAGAGATGTGCCCTTACTAATCCACTAGTACTCCAGTTCACCCCAAGTTAATGGGCCATAGAGACAGTTATCCACCCCTGTACTAACATATTGTGAAGCAATCTCTCACCACATCTAACAGAATAGAACGACAAGGCAGCTCACCCCGCGCCCTCTGACGAGACACCTGGACTTATGGCATTTGGTCGATAGGTCAAAAGCAACTGTACACTGATGTATTGGTGAAGTTTCACATTGCATGTCGCTTTTCCTGTCTCTCATGTGATCGTAGATTAACCTATTGTAGGATTTGCAGGACAACTGGAGCCATAGAATGTGATGAGTGCTTGTGTGTGTGTGGCCACAAGGGCAAAGTGTTAGTGCAGCCACCAATCATCAACACAGACAGCGTCCGGCCCGGCAGCTCCACCCAGACGAACCCAGCGGACCCGTCCAACCCACGTTGGCACTACGCAGATGTCCGCCAATCCTGGAGCAGCTCATTGATGCACCACCTATAGCTTAGTCCACGCCACCCAATCCCAGAGACTTCTGTGCCCCCTATAGCTTACAGGATTTATGACCTAGTTTTGTAATAAATATGACTGTCTTTGCTATTGTCAGACAGAGCGCTCTCGGAGCTTGCAGAGTCCTTTGCATGCCCTATATTGATTATATAGAAACCCTTATTACATCACCCACACTTGGTCCTGGTCTCGTTCCCTCCTGGGGTGTGTCCTTTATTGCCTCTCATTGTGGGGAGGTTACTGCTTTCACCCCATAGCCTCCCAGGTGTATGCCATAATGATAGAGTAGCATTGTGTTACACAGTAACTAATTGCAAACTCGACCTTGGTTCCCTGGAGATGATGAGCCCAGCAGAACCCACGTGATGGAAGAAGGATGGACGGGGTTGGGGTCAATGGCCTGTCCTCTCCTATGGAGCAGGCTGACCATGTGTAAGGTCTCACCAACCAGCGACGCAGGTTTTTACTGTATATGTTTACGTCACTGATGAGGTTGTGTTTCCTTATAACATTCTGCTTGTACCATTTTTTGGCTGAACATTCTTGAGCAGCAGAGTTCTTTGCTGGCATACATATTTTTTGTGCAGTTAAAACGTGTTATCCTTGCAAGAATCTCTTGGCCTTTCTTCCCCAGCAGGTTGTATTTTTTCTGGTTTGACAGTTTGTGGGCGTGTCATCATTTGGTAAACTGGATGTGATCCCAGTGCCCCCCCATACCTGCAGTGGTATCCAGGCAGCCTCTCCGAAGGGGCTGCACCCACCTACAGCGACCAGTCCCAAAAAAAAGCATATTTCCCAGTGGCTGTACAGGAGCCGTCTTTGCAGAATTCCTGTCTGTTCTTTGGAGTGGGCACGGCTCTGAGGAGAATTGCAGGCCGGTGTTCCCGGAACCCCGTGACGGAAGAGTTTGGGTGAACACGCGCATGTGTGCATAGCTTTGCAAATGATAACAAGAAGGGGATAATTGTATGGGAGAGTGTGAACCGTGTGAACAGAGAACGGAGGAGTGTGTAGAGTGGATGAATGTGTTGAACAGATTAGTGAGTAGAGCAGATGAATGTTGGAGCAGACAAGTGCGTGAGAGCGAATGAGCGAACGGAACGGATGAAATTTGTGGAAGAAATGGGTGACATATGTATATAGAACTAGTGATGTATGTGGATGGAACGGGTGACCTATGTGGATGGAACGGGTGACGTATGTGGATGGAACAGGTGACGCATGTGGATGGAACGAGTGACGTATGCGGGTGAAATATTTGAATGGAAGGATGAAATATGTGGATGGAAGGATGAAATATGTGGATGGAAGGATGAAATATGTGGATAGAACAAATGAAGTATGTGGAAGGTATTGGTGTAATAGGTGAAAGGTACTATGAAGTATGTGGATGGTACAGGTAAAATACAAGGATCGAGTGCATAAAACAACGGGAGTGGAGCGGACTGGAGTGCGTTGAGCGGACTTGAGGGCATGGAGCGAACTGGAGTGCATAGAATTGCGCGAGTTACATGGAATGGTTTGGAATGCATGGAACGTTCGATGAGCATGTAACCCACCATCTCACATCACCACGCTTACTCTCTTCTTTACACCACCACTCAACGAGAACACAGAGATACTATGACACCATTCAGTATAACTGTTCTCATATCAACATCTGCCTCATACTCCCCATCACTCTAACTAAACACTGCTGGTTACTCATCCCCAGCCAGGCGTTCTCCTCAGGGCTAATGCAGCCACAATCGGTCTGGATAAATCCTGCCAGAACGAACATATACTCTTGACCTCTCAACCAACACACCTACCGCTAGGAAGCAGCTATTTCATGAATACTGCACCAGTTGCACACATATCCAGTGCTCACATGCACCTTTGACACTCTCTCTACTGACCTGAACTTCGGTTCCCAAGGACGTTCAACCTACCAGCGCCTTCAGACCATACCAATGGTATATAAGGCGCTATATAAATGCAAAGTAACATAACATATTAAAATTGTGAGTGTGACATGTATATGGTTTGTTGTGTTTTTTGGTATTATTATTTTTTTGAGGAGAATATTAAGGAAAGGAAAATGTAATGGTAAGATCCTCCACGAGTTAGCAGAGAAGGTGGCGCCACTCATACTGTGTAATGGAGGGAAAAGGAAATATATAGGAGCCCAGCATAATTAGATGGCTCTGGAATAATAGTTGTTGTTATTTTAGTTTGATATTTTAGCTTGTTTTATTGGTGTTTTCATTGTGTATGGTGGAGGGCCAGGAGGGGCATTGTGTGATTTGTGGTATATTTGAGTGTGTGGAGTGTGTGAGTGGCAGTGTGGAGAGAAAGAAGGCGGGGGGAGAGCACTTTTGATTTTTTTTTTGCCAGAAGGGAGGGGGTGAAAAGTGATTGTGTTTTTTGACAAACTGTAACACTGTGTGCAGCGCGATAGTACAAGCATAAGGGCAGCAAGGGCGCAACCAGCCGCACCATAGGAGGAGAAACACCAATAGAGTATATGTGGAAGGCCCTACCTCTGTACCGAGACATACCTAAAAAGTACCATAAGCAGTGGGTAACAGAAACAAGAGGAGGGGGATGCCCCATTCATGGCCGGAGCAGGGCTCCCATAATAAGAGTATCTTAGAGCATATGTCCATATTACTAACAGCCAAATATAAGGGAAAACAATGATAAAGAAGGAAGGAAATGTTAGTCCTTTGGAAGATGTTCGAAGATACTGAAGAGTGTAAGGGAGAGGACGGACAAGACAGTAGCAAGAGCGATTGCCCAGGTTGAGAGGGCAGGGCAGCGACATAACACGGAGGGATATTCCCACTGACAGCCCACCCCACGGTGGGCTATCCTAATCCAACGTATGTGTCCACAGCAGCAACAACACTACAGCCCCCATATGTGTCCCCTCCGGACGCCCAAGGACATGCCGATGTCAATAAGAGCAGAATTGAATGCATTGCGAACAGTGCACAACTAAGTGAAAGCGGACAGACAGATAGAGCAGGCCCCAGATGGATGGAAAGCAGGAGATTTCCTCTTCATGGTAGGTAATACACCGATAAAAAATGTGCATGAGGGAAAAGGAAGTGAACGGGCCGACAGCCTAGGCTATGACAATGCTGACCGGTGGAGTACATTCAATACATTTTTAGGATGATGAGGATGACGAGGCAGAACAGGCACCCGAACCAACTCCTACGGTGGAAAGTTTATGAGATGGGAGGTTAAGGAGTAGGTTTGGCCAGATGGTGGTAGCAAGGAAAAAGGGAAGTGGGAAGAAGAGCAAGGGGAACAAAACACAGCTGCAAATGCCTCTCATACATAAGGGGACCAGCAGGTCTCATTATGTGTCATGGGAACAGATTAACAAAACCAATTGGTGGGCGCAGGCTAGTGGATCTATGCATTTGGAAAACAGACAGCGGAGTGCCCCTAGCAGTAGGAGACATCAAAAGCCTATTGGTAGCTACTATCGGAGATTAGGCTGCCAATATGTGGGTAAAAGCAGACTACCCAGGAGTAACTCTGGGAAATGATGCACATGATGGGGCATCTTTAAATAAGATTTGAGTGAAAATATGGGATGCGCTGCAGCGAGCATTCCCTAACTCTCCCAACTTACCGTCTATCATACAATGTACTATGGGCGATGATGAAGACGCAGCTCAATTCATTCTTAAAGTCCAAGAGATGTGGAGAGCAGAAACGGGTAACAAATGGAATCAATCAATTCCCTTTTTCTACTTCATTGTTTAACAGGGCCTACCTAAAGAGGTGCAGACGGCACTAGACAAAATTGTGCGGGTTGAGGCAAATGGGTGGCCTGAAATACAGGGTATAATAGTACACTATTGCAGAAGAATAAAGGAGCATGATAAGGAAACGACCCAGAGGTGGCAAGCAGAAGAAGCGAAACTGGTACAAAATAAAATAGCTAAGGTCGCTGTGGAGGCATCAGTATCGACGCCAGCTGTGAGAAACCTGAAGGTGTCTCACCTGCTAGTCACTGGGGATCTGTGATCCATGTGAACAGGACACGGCCATCGCTATTGAATCCAGTTTCTGGGGGTGGACCAGTGTGGGAGGATCACCTGGATGGGGGGTCTTCGGGGAGTGGAAGTGGGACACCGAAGGGTGAGACGTGGTATCCCCTTCCCTGTAACACCTTTTCCCCATCCTACCAGGTAGGATACCTAGAAGCTCAACCACCCCCCCTTTCCCAACACAAACACTTTCTCATGGACAGTTCATCGTGAGAGACAATAGACTAACACCAGAGCGGTATAGCTGACATGTCCCAACACAAGGGTCAGGCAGAGTCAGGAAATTACTGATTATTAAACACACCTGTCTTCCATCACACTTCCCCACACTGATAAAAGACGAGCAAGGCTAAATGCACGAGGAAGCAGCAATTCCGAGATGCTATTTTAAACTGAGGAGAAAGGTGGCGAGACCAGAGAGGGCTAAAAGGAGGGAACCACCCTTGACCTTTTTGGAGAAGGACCGCGACTTTCCAGTGACCTCGAGGAAAAGAAACATAAGACCGGAATTACAGCTGAACATGAGTGCAGCGCGTGTGGAAGGTACACGGGGCCCTACCGCATTGATAGCCAAGGCGGGGAGAAGCGATTGCTGCCGTGGTACTGTCCTTGGCTTTGACAACAAAGCACCAGTGATTTCAGCACAGTCGGTGAGTCAGAGAGACTGATAGCAGACTGGACTGTGTGTATGCTGGAGCTTGCAAGTGGCAACATTGCATGAGGAAAGATGACTCGTATGTGAATTAACTTTATGAAACCGAAATAGGTACCAAATACAGAGTGGTCCGGTGCCACATGGGTGCTCACTCGAAGGTCTCTGTCTGGTATCCAACTGAGCATGTGAGAATGTCATGCCACTCACCCGACGGTCTGGCCCTTCCGCTCCCGTCCGATCGGCTCCCTCTTGGCGGATTTATTCTCGCTTCCGCACTTGGGGTTCGGCTCCCCGGGGAATTCCGGGAATCCGGAGTTATGTTCCACTGCGCATGCGCGGTCGCTCGTGTCCTCGCGCCCGCGCATGCGCAGTATATTGGGCACTCGGAGCGACGAGAGCTTGCTTCTCAAGCCTCGTTCTGGGCTCGCCAGCACCTGGGAACGAGGCGGCTTACGGTCCAAGCCTCTCAGGTGCTGGCGGCCCTATAAGATGAGCCAAGACTAAATTCAATCGCGTCTCAATGCGGTTTTGTTTTTGACCGTGTCTTCGCTCCGTTCATCTGCCCGTTGGTTCCCTGTTCAGTATTGGGCTCCCTGGCCTTCCTGCTCCTCCTTGTCCTTTTGTCTGTTGCCTTCTACCAGTCTGCTTCCACCTGGTTCCCTTCAGTTCCTTGGCCATTGCCTTCTACCAGTCTGCTCCCACCTGGTTCCCTTCAGTTCCCCTGGCCATTACCATTACCTGCCAGTACCTTTCAGTTCCCTACCTGTCCTTTTGACCACTATCTACTTGATTCTATCTGGGTCCTTCTGCGCTCCTGTTTGCCTGCCTCTCCCTTGGTGCTTGACTTCGTCAGCCTCCTTGCCTGCCTGGGAATTCATCAGCCTCCTTGCCTGCCTGGAAATTCAGCATCCGCTTGCCTGCCTGGTAATTCATCCGCCGTGGACAAGATCCGCCAGCTACCTGGTATATCATCTACTGCTGCGGAAGGACAGACCACTCTCTGCTCCCCCTGCCAGTGCTTGCACTGTCCTGACGTCACGAAAATCAGGGGTGAGCACACCGTGACGTTGGGAGTCGGTTCACCCTCCGCCCAGTTGTTAAGTTTGGGTTGAGGTCTGGACTGGCTACCCGCGTTACACTTGCTTCGGAGACGAACAGACAGTCTGGCTGCCAACCCAAGACCTTCTGCAAGACAAACAGGTACTCATCGATCTCGTGATATCCACTTTAACAGATTGAGACGCCTGCCTTCGAGTTCCAAGATGGAGGATGATCAGGATCTTCGTGACGAGTTACGTGCTCTTAGAGCAGAAATGACGGCATTACGGCAAGAGAACCAATCATTGCGACAATTGGTGATGCAGGGAGCCGTAGGAAGCTCTTTGGCAGAAAACACTTTAGCCCACACTGCACCAATCAAGTTTGATGGGGATCCGCGACGTGTAGCCGAATTTTGCAATCATTGCCGGATCCATTTCCTTTTCAGAGCAACCCACTTCAACAATGACAAGGCCAAGATCGGGTACATTCTGGGAAACCTGGCTGGAAATGCTTTGGCTTGGGCGACACCTCTGCTTGCCACTAATAGTCCTATTTTAAGCGATTTTGTGGTTTTTGAAAAGGCCTTTTTGGAGGTCTTTCAGACTCCCAATTTGGCTTCAGTCGCTCAAAACCAACTGATGGACATCAAGCAGGGGAACGCAGATATAATATCATATATAAGTCGTTTCCAACAACTGGCAACTGATTCACAATGGCCAGAAATTACTCAGAAAACCTTGTTTTGCCGGGGTCTGAGAGAAGAATACAAGGATGAGCTTTTACACATTCCCGAGCCAGAGACCTTCCAACGCCTCATCGAACAAGTGCTTCGGATAGACCAAAGATTGGCAGAACGGAAGGTTGAAAGACATTGGTTCGAGAGAGCCAATACCAGAATGCCTAGTGTTCCTGCTGGTACATTTGGTTCTTCGGATTCCGGACCCGAACCTATGCAGTTGGGGGCCATTAGAGGTCCTTTGCCTGAGGAAGAGAAGAAACGCAGGAGAATTTTACGTCTATGCCTCTACTGTGGGGCTGCTGGCCACTTTTTGGGTACTTGCCTTCTTCGACCACAAAAGAAGGCGGGAAACTAGTGGACCTGTCGTGTAATGGAAAGGCTACGACGGGTCCAACTTCTTTATCAGTCCTTTCCCACTCCTGTTCGGTGCTCCAGCCCATGCAACCTGCCATCTTGATGACCATGAAGATCAATATACAAAGGATGGACCGGTCTTTGGAAGTCCAGGGATTGTTGGATAGCGGAGCCTCGGGAAACTATATTGATGAGGTATTCGCTACCACAAATCGGATACCACTTTTGTCTAGAGGAACAGTCTTACCAGTTGAAGTCATAGACGGAACACCCTTGTCCTCGGGACCCATCCGCTTACATACCATGGAACTATCTCTTTTTGTCTCTGAACACAAGGAACAAATAGCTCTGGACGTGATCAAGTCTCCCACATACAAGGTGGTCTTGGGATTATCTTGGCTTCAACATCACAATCCGGTGATTAACTGGGAAACCCGTACTCTGACTTTTGCCTCCGCCTTCTGTCTTCAGCATTGCACTCCGTCAGTCTTATCCCAAGACTTGGATCTCACTACCACACTGGAATCAAGTGGTAATGGGGGTGGTGTAAATTCGGTTTCTCAGATTCCACAGGCATACATCGACTTTGAACGTGTGTTTTCTGAGCCTATTGACATCCCCTTGCCGCCTCATCGGCCGTTTGACTGTGCTATTGACCTGCTTCCTGGCACCAAGATTCCTCATGGTAAGGTGTATGCTTTAACTCAGGCTGAAAGACAGGTATTGCAGGACTACTTGGCCGACTGTATGAAGAAAGGATACATCGTTCCTTCTAAATCACCCGCAGGATTTCCTCTGTTTTGTGTCAAAAAGAAAGAGGGGACATTACGTCCGTGCATAGATTATCAGCAGCTGAACGAAATCACCATAAAGGATCGCTATCCATTGCCTTTGATCCGAAACATTCTAGAAACTCTACATTCGGCCCGGATTTTTACCAAACTAAATCTACGGGGTGCTTATCACCTGGTCCGGATCAAGGACGGGGACGAGTGGAAGACGGCATTTAAAACACCTTACGGGCATTATGAGTATAGGGTCATGCCTTTCGGCCTGTGTAATGCCTCAGCCGTCTTCCAGCGTCTAATGGACAACATCTTTGGTGACTTGACAGGCATATCTGTTTGGATTTATCTGGATGACATACTGATTTTTTCCTGTTCTCTGAAGGAACATGTTGGACACGTCCGAGAGGTCCTCCATCGTTTGTCACTGAATCATCTGTTCGTTAAGGCAGAGAAGTGTTCCTTCCACCAAGACAAGATGGAATTCTTGGGCTACGTGATTAACAGTGCAGGTATCCAGATGGATCCCGGAAAAGTCCAAGCGATTCAAGAATGGAGGCCGCCTCATGATGTTAAGTCTCTCCAGCGGTTTTTGGGATTCGCCAATTTTTATCGTCGTTTTATCCCGTCTTTTTCTCGAATTACGGCTCCCCTTACGAGACTGACCAGCAATAAGGTTCCATATCAGTGGGATTCACACGCCGCGTTGGCATTCGATTCCTTGAAGACGGCTTTTTGTACCGCTCCAGTTTTACGTCATCCACAAGACGAGCTGCCTTATATTGTGGAGGCTGATGCTTCGGATTTTGCTGTAGGGGCCGTTCTTCTTCAAAAGGATGGACTTACTTCCATCGAACACTGTGTGGCCTACTACTCTCGTAAGTTAACTCCCAGTGAAAGAAATTATGCAGTCATAGAAAGGGAGCTTTTGGCCATCAAGACTGCCTTCAAGGAATGGAGACATCATCTGCTTGGGGGTCGCTTTCCGGTGGAAGTACGCACCGATCATCGAAACCTACAATATCTTCGTTCTTTGCAGAGTCGTACGCCACGTCAGGCCCGATAGGCTTTTTTCTTTTCTCCCTATGTATTCAACATAACATACATACCATGCACTTCCAATCTTTGGAAAAGGGTGAGGAGAAACTCAGTCTCCATATGCCCTTAATCTCACCTAGTCATTTTCTGTTGACTTTATCTCCCTATCTTCAGACCATTCAAAGGGAGACTTTGATGGATCCCGAAAGAACAACTCTTCGTAAGAGAGCATTGGTCACGGAACGTGACAGGCTGCTTTTTTTTCAAAGAAGACTGTACGTCCCAAGGGGTACTGTCCGCAAGACTATACTACATGGCTTTCATGATTTGTGCGTGGGTGGACATCGTGGCGTCCGAGCCACTCAAGCCCTTGTATCCAGACAGTTTTGGTGGCCCGGCTGGGCTCGAGAAGTCAATAGTTATGTGAAGAGTTGTCCAGTCTGTGCCCAGGTCAAGGCTCCCAGGAGGCGTCCATTGGGGTTATTACGACCCTCTGAAATACCGCCATATCCTTGGCACACCAT
Source organism: Ambystoma mexicanum (assembly GCF_040938575.1). Taxonomy (NCBI): domain Eukaryota; kingdom Metazoa; phylum Chordata; class Amphibia; order Caudata; family Ambystomatidae; genus Ambystoma; species Ambystoma mexicanum. The sequence goes on from NC_090932.1 coordinate 1,149,563,215, forward strand.
TGCGACTGACTTTATAGTCGAATTACCGCCCTCTGACGGATGTACTTGTATTATGGTGGTAGTGGATTGCTTTACCAAGAGCGCTCATTTCATTCCATTCCGTGCGATACCTACGGCCGCTCAAATGGCGTCTGTCTTTTTGCACGAAGTATATCGACTGCATGGTTTACCTGAAAAGATCATCTCGGATAGAGGGCCTCAGTTCCTTTCTTCTTTTTGGACCAAACTGTGTGATCATCTCGGCATTCGCAGGGCATTAAGTTCCGGTTACCACCCTCAGACCAACGGTCAAACTGAGAGAACAAACCAAACCCTGGAGGACTATCTTCGGTGTTACGCTAACGCCATGCAATCCAACTGGGGATCGCTTCTAGACCTGGCGGAGGTCTCCTACAACAACACCATACATGCCTCTATCGGTGTGAGTCCATTCTATTGTTCTACGGGCCAACACCCCAAATTGATGCCTTTTCGTCCAGTGTTACCCAGTACCGTTCCTTCTGCTGATCAATTGGTATCCACCATACAGAGGCATCATGAGTTGGCACATGGGGCCCTGGCGGAGGCACAGGAGCGCATGAAGAGGCAGGTGGACAGGGGTCGAACCCTGGAACCCGACTTCCAGGTGGTTGTCATCTAAACACCTGCCAATTCGTAACTTACCTGTCAAGCTGGCCCCTCGTTATTTTGGTCCATTCAAGGTCATCCAGCGTCTATCCTCTCTGGCCTTTCGTCTTCAGCTACCCCCTTCCTGGCGAATACATCCCGTTTTTCATGTTTCCCACCTAAAGCCTTATGTGGTTGACGGGTATGGGCGTGCATGTCCTCGTCCTGCCTCTATCCAGGTACGGGGGTTTCCTGAATTTGAGGTTCAGGAGATTTGTGACTCGCGTTTACGTCGGGGTGTGCTTCACTATTTGGTGGATTGGAAGGGGTACCCAGCTTGCGATCGCACCTGGGAACCACATGTTCATGTGCACGCCCCCCGTCTTATTCGCAAGTTCTATCAGCGGTTTCCCTGGAAACCGGGAGCTCTGGGTCTTTCTGGCAGGGGTCATAGTGTCATGCCACTCACCTGACGGTCTGGCCCTTCCGCTCCCGTCCGATCGGCTCCCTCTTGGCGGATTTATTCTCGCTTCCGCACTTGGGGTTCGGCTCCCCGGGGAATTCCGGGAATCCGGAGTTATGTTCCACTGTGCATGCGCGGTCGCTCGTGTCCTCGCGCCCGCGCATGCGCAGTATATTGGGCACTCGGAGCGACGAGAGCTTGCTTCTCAAGCCTCGTTCTGGGCTCGCCAGCACCTGGGAACGAGGCGGCTTGCGGTCCAAGCCTCTCAGGTGCTGGCGGCCCTATAAAATGAGCCAAGACTAAATTCAATCACGTCTCAACGCGGTTTTGTTTTTGACCGTGTCTTCGCTCCGTTCATCTGCCCGTTGGTTCCCTGTTCAGTATTGGGCTCCCTGGCCTTCCTGCTCCTCCATGTCCTTTTGTCTGTTGCCTTCTACCAGTCTGCTCCCACCTGGTTCCCTTCAGTTCCCTGGCCATTGCCTTCTACCAGTCTGCTCCCACCTGGTTCCCTTCAGTTCCCCTGGCCATTACCATTACCTGCCAGTACCTTTCAGTTCCCTACCTGTCCTTTTGACCACTATCTACTTGATTCTCTCTGGGTCCTTCTGCGCTCCTGTTTGCCTGCCTCTCCCTTGGTGCTTGACTTCGTCAGCCTCCTTGCCTGCCTGGGAATTCATCAGCCTCCTTGCCTGCCTGGAAATTCAGCATCCGCTTGCCTGCCTGGTAATTCATCCGCCGTGGACAAGATCCGCCAGCTACCTGGTATATCATCTACTGCTGCGGAAGGACAGACCACTCTCTGCTCCCCCTGCCAGTGCTTGCACTGTCCTGACGTCACGAAAATGAGGGGTGAGCACACCGTGACGTTGGGAGTCGGTTCACCCTCCGGCCAGTTGTTAAGTTTGGGTTGAGGTCTGGACTGGCTACCCACGTTACACTTGCTTCGGAGAAGAACAGACAGTCTGGCTGCCAACCCAAGACCTTCGGCAAGACAAACAGGTATTCATCGATCTCGTGATATCCACTTTAACAGAGAATCATGGAACTGTGACATCGAAGTGGTCCTGCGGCGGGTCAAGCTAATTCCTGTGCACATTCGAAAGTCTTCAATAACTTACAAACTGAAATTGGTCTGGGCCCGGCTGAGGGAGACTAATTGTATAAAAGCGGATCTGAGCCCAGAAAAGGTGGATCCGGGGTGAACCATGAGTCACCCGAGAAGATATTGCCGTGGCAAATGTGAACCCGACTGAGGGATGCCTGCAAATTAAAATTGGTCTGAGACCAGCTGAGGGAGGCTAATTGTATAAAAGAAGGATCTGAGCCCAACTGAGGGGCATCCGGGGTGGATAGTGAATCACCGACTTGAATATTTGGAAAGGAACTTTTTGCATTCTTTGGTTCATCAAGCCCTCTGAATCAAGATGTTTTGAACATAAGAGACTTGGGCACAGAAGGTGATGATGTTGTAAAAGGCCTTGTATCCTCGTGCAGAGGAAGATCAAGAGTGTGCTATGCTCGATTGAACCACTTTGTCCCGTGCTAAAAACATGGTCAAGGGAAGCCAACGGCCTGAACAACCTGGCTTATCATTTTGTGAACGCTTCTTTCTTTTTCATCAACATTTCCCCACAATATTTGTAAAATTAGCTGTAAGGATTGGCAATAGGTTATTTTGGTATAGGCCCTTTTATGTTGACAAGACTCCACTAGGACTGCATTAGTATTATTTTGATGGTCGTAGCTTGCTCGCATCTTAGATTTAGGTTTAAATAGGCATTTTTCACACCCTTGATAAAGTTCAATAAACATCCTTGAACTGTGGTCACTTGTGTCTGTCTTACTTTGATACCATGCCTTCCTTACTGTTAGGAAGAATTCTCTGTTTAGGCTGAATTTCCTAACCTAGTGAGTCCCCCAGCAGCTTTGCTGGATTTTTTGGGGTTTATTTTTTTCTCCTGCCAAGAGTGAGACTCTTTTATCCTCACTCTTGGACATGACTTGAGAGTGTTCTCTGTGACTTGCTATGTGCTTATGGGCTGGGGGGGTAATTTTCCCCATAGGCCATCATTGGTTTTTGAATGTGTGTTACACAGCACCCTCAGTGCAGTAGCACAGGGGTGTCTTAGAGACCCCCAAACATAGACTCCACACCCTGGGACTGACTACTGTCTCCCTGGGTCTGTAAAGTTACCATTGACTTTACTAGTCTTAACTTAGGAACTTAACCAGTACAAACCATCTTACTGTGGAAGTACTGGTAGGGGCAATTAGATTGCCCCTGGGTCTGTTGTCGAGGGGGTACTGTCCCGTCCCCCCTCGCCGAGTTCTGGCTGGTGGCAGTGGATACCACAGAAATATTCCACCGGAATATTTCCCAATGGGATCTCCCATTGGTTTTTGATGCACCACTTTTTGGTGCAATGTTAAAGATACCGCCGGTTTATTTATTTAATATAAATTCACCGGATGGGATTTTTTGCCGGAACTCGCCGCCAAAATGGCATCTAGGTTCACTTCAGTAACCCTGAACCCGAGTCGAGCCTTTGTTCCACTTTTGGCGGGCTTCTGCACAGTGGTGCCATTCTGTCTGGGTACCACACGGGGTGTGGGAGGGGGTTTAGGCACCCTGGACCGAGTTGCCTTGCCAACTCAGGTCGCACTCTAGTGTGATTGGCCCAAGTGGTGAGCCACCCCGCTCACCACTTAGCATGTTTGAGTGACAGCTAGGCTGTATGAATGGGGGTTTGCTGCATAAAAGCAGGGTTTTTGGGACTGGTTCTTCAGAAGTCGCCACAGGACCTAAGAAGCCGAAGAGGGAGAAGCCGAGCCAACCTGCCAAGACGACACCACCGGTGAAGCCCTGCAGAATCGTCTCACCACTTTTCCCGACGACAGAGGAGATCTCCCGCCGGAGAGTCTTCTTCCCTTAACTGGTGGGGACAACCAGTTGCTGCCTTCTTTTCGCCGTCCCGAAGCATCTCGTGGCCGCCTTGCCTGTGCCAAGCACCCCGGCAACCGGGATACCACTTTTTACCTCAACCGCGAAAGAGGGGTAAAAATCCTTTGTGACCGGAGAACTCCACGGCTGGCCTCATCCCTGGTAGTGCAACGACCTGCAGCCTTCCTCCCCGTCGAGATCACCTCTTCCTCGGGACGACGCCGCGACTTGCACCCACTACCAGGAACGACTACCACCGCTGGAGGAATCTATCCACTTTTAAAGGTACTGTGATCCTCCCGGCCTCCCTTGCCACCGATTGTACGGGGTAGATTTAGCCCTCGGCTCTAGAACCTGGGTAGGTCTGGGACACCCTAACAAAACTTTTCAGAACCATAGTAAAACCGTTTTCTACTCACCTGCAAAGACTTGTGACATTGTGTGATCTTGGGCACATTTTCGCCTGGCTCCCTCTAACGCGGGCCCCAAACTAATTCCCCTTGTTCCACTATTGACTGTCTTTGCCAACCTTATGTGAAAAGTGTTTTACCTAACTGCTCTCTTTATTCCTGCCTTTTCCCTCCCTTTTGGTAATACTTGTTGGAGTACCATCTAACGTTAAGCGCTCACCTCTGGTTGGAAATAAGTGGTGTTAACTTAGAATTGTCCAACAAACGATTAGGGATGTACATATGAGTAATAGTAACTGTGTTTGACTTTCTTATCTTTTCTAATGTGCTAGTGTAATTTATGAGTGTACCTTTAATAAATAAGTTTATACTTTGACACCTAGCTCTGGTCAGTGTTTGCTTGTGCTATTGTACCTCTGTACCTATTATGTATCCTCTGTATACTGCCTAACTCTTCTTGAGGGAAGTCTGACTGCTCAGCCACAGCTACCACAGTGAATCTGTGCGGTGCAGACTGCTACCAAGTGGGTTTACTGCCAACACCTGTAGTCTTAAATCTTTTGCAGTGGTCCCAGAGGGAACTGCACAGGTTTCTGCCTAACACTTACACAGCACAAGTGGCAGGATATGCCCCTAATTTTGCAAATGCCAGAATAGCAGCAGTGTGGTCAGAAGGAGGTCAAGGACAGTGGGGCCGGAACACACAGTACCCCGGCCCACAGTGGGAAAGAGGACAACAGTGAGGAAGAGGTTGGTTCCAAGGATACAGGGGAGGGTGTTTTGGAGGAATGGGACCCCGGGGGAGGAATGGGGCCTTTGCAGTGTTGGAACTGTGGAAAGTGGGGACACTTTTCAAGAGAGTGTAGAAGCAGGCAGGGTATCAGGTAATATATTATCCCCATATATATGATCGCCGTAAATAATATCGCCAGGAAAAGGTTGTGGCGATATTATATGGGTGACCATATATATGGGGATAGTAGCACAAAAAAGGGTTTGGAGGTTGCGGGGGTGTCCCCCGCATGTTCCATGCAATAATGTCCCCACAAAAAATGGCCATTTTTCTGCGTTATTTTTGCATGGCGATATTTTTGTGGGGACATTATTACATGGATGGGATACAGTTAAGTATCACAAAACAGGGAAAACCTGGAGTGGATACGTTTGGGTAAGAAGTAAGTAAAGGTTAAGACTTGTGGGATAGCTGCACATCTAGGAAGTCGAGACTGACCTCTAAATATCTTCAGTTTGTGTAATAGTAACAACCACTTCCTTGTGTGAGCGCTTGTCCGCAATAAATATATTGACTATTAAGTAGTGCTGATTGCAGGAATAATTTTAATAGAAGTTTGATTATTCTGATCAAATAATCTTATTTGCCTTTGCCGACACGTGTTTCGACCCTTGGTCATTTTCAAGGCGTAGCTACATGTATTAGGTCAGTGTTGTAATTGCATAAAAAGAAAATCATAAATATTTCAATAAGTAATTCATAGACAATCAGTAATTAATCAACATTATCATTGTTGCCAGTGGTTGATTCATGTAGAGCCAGGAGAATGTGAGGAAGAATGACAAAAAAATGAAAGAATGAAAATATCACCAGCAAGATGATATAATATGTCTGGTAAACAATGATCTCAATGATCAATTTATCAATCGTGAAACCCAAAATTATTTATATTGTGTCAACTCTTGTTTTTTCATGGCATTCGATAGCGTCCTTGAAGAATGGCTCACCCAGACATGTGTTGCAGGTGTGCATTTGGCCTGTGTCATATATGGTCTCATGATAGATCAAAGTGGATTGCTATTGGCTAAATGCTCTCTTGTAATAGTGATGGGTGATGTGAAAAACTCAAGCTAGGTGGTCATTTAGACTCATTAGTGCATTAGCATGCTACTGCGTGGGAATAATAGTGAAGTGACTCACCAATATCACTGGCAATATTTAAATGGATCCAAAATTGCAAAATTCATATAAGATAGAATATCACTCGATCAATCTGAAGGAAATATATATTGGCGATAGCTGAGTTGGTATACATGTCAGATATTTACCATTGTTAATTAGACAAGACATAGTTGGGCAGTGATTGTCAATGTAGTCAATGCGATATTGTCAATACAGGAGAAGGTATATCTGGCGATGAAGTGTCAGCCTCTAAAATGGATCATTACATAACAATTTAGTGGAAGTGTTAATTCAGTTTGTAGCTCTTGTTACCACTGAACTTGGCATGAAAAGAACAGTGTTCGTGATCCTTACCTATATAAATAAAAGTTTAGCCCCTCCTGATGGTCGTCTTGCAGTGGCGAGCAGAGTACTGCAAGGCACGATTGCGGTGACCATTTAAAAATGAGTAAATGTTTTTTACATGGAAACGTCCAAAAAGCCCCAAAAAAAAGACAGAATGGGAGATTTGGCCGAAATGCGGCAGTTCGAAAATTCCAAATGGCCGAAATGTTTTCCCAAATCCTCCATTCGGTGTCAAGGGCTACGGGGGGCCCACTATATTGTGAGTGGGGGTTGCGCGGTGTCCCCCGCAGCCAGTCCCGTAAAAGGTTTTTAACAAATTAAAAAAGAGGAAAAGACCCTGCAGCGCCAGCTCCTGATCACGGAAGCGAAAGGGAACAGGCGTCGCAGGGACAAAGCGGGTGAGGGCGGGGGCAAGGGCAAAGACTGAAATGTTCAGGGGAGAGGAGAGTGAAAGTTATTTTTGGGAAAATTACTTTTGTTTTTTTCTCCCTCGAACATTTCAGCCGCTGGCTTCCACCCTTGATCCGTTTACATCTGACGTCATAACATGATGATGTTTTGGTTGTACATGCATGAAGTCCTTCTTCTAAAGTAGTTCTGACTATTCTACTTATGCTCTTGTAATGCCATATCTGATTCACAAAGCTTATTTAAGTTGAATGGTTCCATGTCTTAAAGTCGCTGCAGAAATGGCCATGAATACAAAATATTGTGGCAAAAATGCTGTGGTTTTGCTGCCACAATCCTGTAAAGGATGCAGGGGACACCCCCTCAACCCATTATACCATTTAAGGGGAGCGGGGGACCCCCCTGCAACCCCTGCTCCCCTTAAATGGTATAAAGGTGGTACTCCTTTACGGGGTCAAACCACAGCATTTTTGCCGCGATTTTATTACCTGATACCAGTTGAATGGCATATTTGGCATTTAATTTTGATATAGTTACATCTAAGTTGGTATATTTATTTTTTATTTATTTATATGCATTTTTAAAGCGCTCACACAGCCCGTGGGCATCTGGGCGCTGTTACAGGAATATGTCTTAGTTGCGTATTTATAACGCCCTTAATACCCAGACGTTTCTAAGCACAGACCCGGGGATCAAACCTGTATTGCTTCGTGTCGTCTTGTTTCCAAGGCGAGCACGTTGCCGCTGAGCTATCCTCCCGGGACATGTGGGTATTAATAATCTCGGGTATCGAAAAGTTCCAGGAAATGAATACAATTTCCCAATGGTCTTTCTGAATATATGAGGAAAAATCTCAAATTCCCTGAGAAATGCAGTTTAGGGAAGTGTCCCACTATGTACAGTATGATATGTTTCTGTTGATAATGGTTGGGGATCAAAGTGAATTCTTATTCTGCATTTGTGAGCTAATGTGGATGTTGACCCATGTTGTTATGGATGGAAAAGAAAATGAAATACGATATTCCTTGTTAATAATTAAGATAAGATATTCCTTGTTAATTAAGGTACGGGTGATAGATTTGATGGTGTATCCATTATGTGTTCAGTGTTAGGGTGAGCCAAACGTATCAAGCTGTACTATGTATTGGCTATATCAACATATTCAAATTCAATCCTATATTTGTCCTTAAGTCAAATGTTCAAAAAACAATTTGAAAGAAAAACATTAATTTTGTGCTCGCAATTGAGTTCATGTTTTAAGCATCGTAATTTGCAGATCATCTTCGATTCTGCTTTCCTTAACATTCGTTTTTGATCACCCCCTCTGATACGAGTATGGACTTTGGACAAGCCTATGAAGATTATATTGTGTTTAGTGTCCATTTGGTGTTCACTTTGCCATTGTACCGCCAAGGGCAATCTATTGTCTTGTGAATTCAAGCTTGATAGATGTTCATGAATCCTGCTATCCGGATGAATATGCAATTCCTGTATTGTACTTCCTATGTAAATACTTTTGCATACACATATAATTGCATAAATTACACATTCTGATCTACAATTGATCAATCCTTTGATTTGAACAAGTGTCCCGTCACGATGTACAAACTGGGTTGTGTCAGGATGTGCATGTTTGCACATTGTGCAGTTGCCACATTTGTAAAATCCCTGTGTTCGGGTATTCATCCAATTGCTTGAGGACTGGTTTTCAATCGGTTTAAGAAAAGATTGATTTATTAGATTCTTAATAGCAGGGGCACAAATATCTATAAATGAAGGTTTATTGTCTATATACCCTTTAAGGTCATCATCCATCTTGATGATATGCCAGTGTTGGTTGACAATTTGGTATAGTTTATGGGTGTTTTCTGAATATTGTGTAATCAAACTGACTTACATAGGCTTCTTTCCTCTCGCTGTCTTTGGTGTGAGCATGTCACCTCTGCTCATAGATTGTATTTGGTGGTGTGCTGCCAGGCCCTGCCCCACAGCAGCAACCACAGCAGACGATGCAACAATATATGCCCACAACACTTTCCAGCAGACAGGTAACATGAACCCCTCTAACGGATCGCCCAATGGCATGGATGCGCCGTTCCAAGGCGCAACCGCGGTGGGGGAAACCCCTTCTCATTTCCGGGGACAAATACATACCCTGATTAGGATAGCCCACGGAGAGCACTTGTGTGTCTGATCCTGTCAATGACCCTCAACCCTGAAGAGGAACCCTTGTTGAGAGCAGAGATAGGAAACAACCAATACATTTTTATGGTTGATTCAGACGCTAAGAAATCATGCATTAGTGAAGGGTACCTTCCATTATCTGGCAAAACTCTCGACACACAGGGATTCTCTGGGGCTATTTCAATGGTTCCATATACTAAAGATTTAGATGTAAAGGTGGGGGGAAAGATAGTGTGCGCTCCCCTATTGTACTCTGAGAGTTCTCCTGTCAACCTGCTCGGCAGGGACCCGCTTAGCAAGTTGATCATGACGATCTCATTTACTTATCACAGCATTGTCTGCGCCACACCAGGGATGTGCACAATGAGAGTGATGGTCATAATACACGCCATGGCACGTGATGTAGTGGTCCGAGGCATACCCGTGGCCCCAGACATATTCATCTACATCATAACAGTACTAGTGGATACAGTGCCACAAATTGCCAAAGCCTGCTGGAGAGTGCCAACCAATTTCATTTTTCACCCTCTAGTGTCCCTGGAAATTGGTGGCAAGTACAATATCTTCTCTAGATTAACAAGGCTTGGCGGTATCTGGAAAAAGGATGGTTGTTCTTGGAACAGACAGGCAATGGTGCGAATGGCGTACTGTGCTGTGCATCATTCCACTGTATCCCTGAGAGAAGTAACAGATGCAGAACCTTTTCGAAAACAATGACAATGAAGGAGCGATAATATTAGAGATCTGCATCCCCTGTGAGATCATGGTGCAATACAGAAGGGTGGAGGGCCCCTAATGACCGTTGTTGCATCACCTCCCTTCATTGAAGCAGACTTGGAATATGTGCCCGCACAACTATGGACGACCACATGATGTAGGGCTTCTAAAATAAGTGACCTCAGTACACAGTACACAAAAGGTTGGAGCAGTCTTACCTTGAGAGAAACAGTACCCAATATCAAGGTAGGCAGAAAAGGGAATAAAAGAAATGATACAGGCCCTATTCCTCACCATGCAATACTGTGATCCACCCTATCAAAAAAGCCACAGGGGCAATTGGAGAATGATCCAGGATTTACACCCTCTAAATGATGTATTACAGAAAGAATTTCCTGTCGTTCCTAAACCCGGCCACAATTTTGTGTAGTATCCCCAAGAAAGCTACCCACTTCACGGTAGTAGATTTAAAGAACATCTTCTTTTCAATACCTTTGCATCCAAATTCACAATATGCTTATCGAGGCGCCACATGCATCACAAGGATGCCACTTGACCATTCATTTGGCATATGTCACTACAACAGTGCATGCCGGGTTGACACTTTGGAAAAGAAGAGGGTTCTGGAGAGCAGATGATTCCCCAGTACAACACGCTGCACTGCTAGCTACACAGATTTCTGCATTGTCACAAACCTCTGTTGTGGCAGTCGTCAAATGCGCCGTCCATACCAATAACAGTGACTAAATATTATTAGGGAACCCTGCAGCAGATGCTGTGGCCAAAATGCCAGCCTATATCCCTGTCCCAGTAATTTCAGAGTACGTCATAACTATACCATCACATGATCAACAAAACACACCATACACAGCGCTACCAATTACATAGCTCATTGAGCTGCACGGCAAGGCACAGAACGAAGAAAAATAACTATGGTCAAAGAGAGGGTGTAAACAGTCCCCTACTGACCTACTGTGGCGACAAGAATGCACTGGCAAGGCAGTCATGCCGGAAGAGGTCTTGGCAATAGCATTCGATCAGCTGCACAACCCATCCCACAGCTTCAAACAGCACATTGCAGCAGACATGCAAGACGATTGGTTTATACCAAACCTTCAAGAGCATCTCACAAGCATGATTATACACTGCACCACCTGCCAGACTTTCAGTACTGGCATGATGCTCTGGACATTATGAGACACTCCGGCCTGCTCCATTGGGCAGTTCCTTGAGTTACACTTAGACTATGCAGACATGGGAGAAAGATGCAATGGTTCCAGATATCTGATCGTTGTAGCATGCCCTTTTCACAATGGGTTGAGGCTAGACGTTGTGCACACCCGGATGCCAAATGTGATGCTAAATGTTTGGTGCACAAGGTTTCCCCGGGATGGGGCATGTGGGATGTATTGAAATCTGACAACAGCACCCACTTCTTCAATGAACTCTTCAAGGAGATCACAGCACTACTTGGCATTAAACACTGGATGTGCTCAATTAACCACCCCAAGCAAACACAGTTGTTGAGAGAATAAACGGCCCCCTTAAAAGCAAACTCTCCAAGCACTGCATCACATTAAAGAAAAACTGGGTGCACTGCTTGCCCTTGGCCCACTTCAGCTTACGCACCCAACCAAGTAAAGACCACCACTTGTCACCCGACAAAATAATAACTGGCAGATGCATGCATACGCCCATCTTCCCAGTAAGAAGGGCATCTGATGCCCATAGGGCTGCAGCTGTTTTGGGAGAAAAATTCAAGGATTATTTGGCAAACCTAACACATGCAATTAAATATTCCTCCCGGCAGACTGCACCACCCCACCTAGAAGACACACTGAGCACTGTAGAGCAACCAACCGCAGATCCCACGCCCATCCATAGGCTGCTGCCAGCAAAACTAATATTTGTCAAAAGCTTTGTGCGTTTCCAGATTCCATGGCCGATTCCATGGCCCCTATGAAGTTGTGTTTTCCACCCCTTTTGCTGTAAAAGGGAAGGGACTTCAATATTGGATTCACCTCTCAGATGTCCGTAGAGTACCCTCAACTACCTCACAATTGCCCTAGACATATTATCTATCTACCTCAAAGTTCATAACTTAACTACATATCCCACTTAATAAACATGTATAGCTACTTAAGGAAAAATCGTTCTCTCTCGCTCTCTCCCCACCCCCATTTTTGTTTCCTCTACAGGAGCAAAGAAAATGGAACACTCAATGTCAGATGATTCATTGTATAATAAAAAATGAACTAAGTATAATGTTCCTTCTAGGTGGTTTTATTCTTACACCTGTGGATTACACGTTAGCACCTTCTTATTTACTATATTGATGTTTGTGTTAGGAATTTATTGGGGTACTTCTTTTATCTGGGCAAGTTATGTAAAAGAGGGCGGAGGGGGAACATAAAGGGAATTGTACTGCTAAACAGAGCCAGCAACACCAATGTACATATATATAACATTTCCCATGAGAGCAATAACAGTTTTAACAAACAAGCAAATATATCTAAATGGATGAATGTGTGAGTAAAATATTAGAGCATGTGTTTCCTACCATTTATAGAAAAGAAAATTGCAACACAAATATAGTAGCAATGTTAGCAGTAGGACACTAACAAAAAGGCAAGCACGTAGGCCCAAATATGATGCATACCATGGCCTATGTCTGGATGTTATTGAAGATATTAGATATCCTGAGCTGTCCAACAGTTGGTATACTAACGAGTTCAATAGGAAGATAAATAACCAATGGCAGCTGCTATGTATGCTCATTAATACCACACTCATCGGGGGCACCCAGGGTTTTAGTATCACAGGAAGTTCCAATTTTAGAGGCACAATGCCTGGTTCATCTTGCGTTATGTAAGATAAAAGGCACAGTGTGCGACTAGAGCTGATGGATCCAGACCCCCTGAAATGCAACGACAACCCAAGAAACCTCAACTGCCAACAGCAACCATATTTAGTAATTGACGGACTCAAGTACATAAGCAATAAACGGCAAGAAACAATGCTCAGCTGCCTGGCGGAAGGCCTTCTGGGGTACGAGGAAGATGTACTGGAAAGAACCTGTGAACAAATATGGACAGAACACAGTACAAAACTGACATAGATTGCTGCAATGGAAAAGCCAGTGAAAGTGCAGAGAGAAGAGTCTTATGAACTATGTTTCCACAGTGAGGGAACTGGCTTCATCGGCTCCAACAAACTTTGTAACAGAACATTGTTGATTCCAGACTTGAAAAGGGGCACAGCAGCAGTAATGGACTATTACTGGGTCTGTGGCCAACAAGCGTACTTGCACCTCCCACCATCATGGAGAGGCTATTGTTTGCTTGCCACGTTGCACTCAGCGCTATTCGTTGTCCCAGAAGAATACCTGAAAGGGGGCTGGTCCCAAATATCCCCCCAACCATTCCACCATCATTCAAAGAACAAAACCCTCTACTATCGCCTGAGTTCTGGATCTTACCCGGAAGGGGGCAGTATGAGGAACTGAAAAGAAGAAAAAGGTTGAACTACTTATCCAAAGACTCATCTGCACTGCTTGCAGAGATTTTAGATGAATACCGACTTTTCTGCTCTGCAGAGACATTCTTTGCTTCACTTCTGCTACCCAGCTTACAAGCAGCAACCAACGCCAAGTGGCTGCAAATTGTACACTGGGAACTGGTCCAGCTGGCAAACGATACTTAACATGGATTCAACATCATAAAGGTCGAACTGAGAGCACTAAAACTGATGATGTTGCAGAATAGGTATGTGCTCAACATGCTGACGGCTATGGAAGGAGGTGTTTGTCGCAAGATTGGCAATTTTTGCTGCACATTCGTGCCCCCAGAAAACGCAGAGAATGGGTCACTATCTCATATAATCGCAGCAGTACATGGACTAGGTGCTCGCATGAAGAAAAAAGGAGGTATACAAGGGGGGCCTGGTTTGAGCTGGCCTTCGATTGGGCTCCATCCTGGTTAGGAACCATTGTGAAGATGCTGGGACCTGTTATCATGTTCATCTTGGTCATCTTCTACAACTGCCAAATGGGACTCGGCTGTTGTGCCAAAGCTGTGCCTAGTAGGGCAATGATGATGGTATTAATTGGTGTTTCAGAAGTACCTCACAATACAAAAGATACTGAAATACAAACTGACCATGCCACTCCCCAAATGCTCCCTATTTACTATGGAGATGAAGTAGATCGCTTATACCACACCATCATTGTCCCACCCCCTGACCCTGAAAATTATAAGGAGGTTTGGGTAGATCTAGCTGGAGATGAGGGATGTATTTATATGACATGCACACCAGGAGAATATGCACAAGTGGGAGAAAGTTTGCGGTCCGTATGTAGAGCTTGGATGCCAATAAAGGGAACCCCACCGTATGAGGCCACAGTGAGAAGAGTAAATGAACGCAGATATGCAGAGGAATTCTTTACTGTAGAAGTAACAAAGGGGGGAATGTTGGGTTGGAAATGAACCACTCCCACCCCCCCAAGGCACTTTAGAATACGGCAAGTCCCATAAATACACTCTCAATGTGCCAGGGGGCGTGCTAAGAGACCCTACACGAACGCAATATTATGCTAAATATAGATGCTTAGACTTAGTGGGCACATATAAGTAAGTGCCATTTTTGTAGCTATAGTAGAAACATTCGGCCCTGCATGGCTGCGCGGTATAACCCGGACCCAACGAAGAAACCTGAATAGGCCAAAGCGCTAACGATAGAGAAACCCACGCAGTTAGCTCCCATAGAAAATCTCCTCTGTTCTACAACTGTTGCCAAAACATGTTATCCCGAGAAGGAATGCCCCATGCAAGGCCACGAGACAGTACCAGACACCTCACAGTGCATGTTCATCACAGACAGGCCAAAGCAGGCCTCCGACCTCCACCCAACAAACCATGAGTTATGGTACCCACAACTGTCCCAGTCCCGAGACCCATGAATTCCACAAGAGTAGGTTACCCCAGGCCTCCAATCATAAACCCACTGGCCATAAAAAATCTAAAAGAACATGACCATCCCGCCTTATCACACAATGACAAGATTTGTAATGCGAGGTACAAGGTGGAATAAATGATAGTCCAAAGCGAGGGTGGAAGCCTTGGGTGCAGATAGTGTGATACAGAATGAGTGAAGAATGTGTGGCTCAGCGTGATCTTAAGCCTCCCCCTGTGCCAGTCCCTGAGCCTCACAGGTGCACGCCATAATGATAGAGTAGCATTGTCTTACATAGTAACTAGTTGCAAACTCGACCTTTGTTCCCTGGAGATGATGAGCCCAGCAGAACCCACGTGATAGAAGACGGATGAACAGACAGGGCTGGGGCCAATTGACTGGCACCTCCTATAGAGCAGGCTGACCATGTGTAAGGTCTCACCAACCAGCCACACAGGTTTTTACTGTATATGTTTACATCAGTGATGATGAGGTGTTTCCTTATAACATTCTGCTTGTAGATTTTTCGGCAGAATGTTTTTTAGCAGCAGAGTTCTTTGCTGGCATACCTATTTTTTGTGCAATTAAAACGTGTTATATTTGCAAGAATCTCTTGCCCTTTTTTCCCTAGCGTGTTTTTTTTTTCTGGTGTGAGCATTTGTGGGCGTGCCTTCAGCAGCCTGGCATAATTTAAATCGTTGGTGCGTGGGAAGGAGGGTGAATCCCGTTATGGCAGATGTGGCTGCATTAGCGAATTTCCTGGCAGGTTTAGCAGCAAGTGTCATGGTTTATAGGACAGTCAACTTCTATAGGTCAGCGGTCTCAGCAGGACACAATATGACCGAATGGGCTCCAGTGGGGGAGCATCCCTTCATGAAGAGTGTAATGAAGGGCATTCGACTCATGAAGCCGCCAACCCCGAAGTCTTCCTGGCTCTGGGATGTGAATGTAGTGTTGAGATTATTCCGGGATTGGCTAGACAAAGAGGAACTGTCCAGGAAAGCCCGGGCAGCGAAGTTGATGACACTCCTTTGTCTGATCTCGTGTAAGAGAGTTTACGACATTAAAGCATTGGAGATAACAAATAGGTGTTTTTCTCCAGAAGGGGTTAGGTTTCTCAGTACGAGGAGAACCAAGACAAATATCTCAACCATGGTATATCCTGCTTTTCCAGATCAGCCCAAGCTGTGCGTTGTTAGGTGCCTCAAAGTGTATGAAGAATTAACGAGGCAACTGAAGCCGAATAGTGAGTCGCAGTTGCTAATAAGTCTGACTAAACCGCATAAGGCAGTTTCATGTGCTAACCTAGCAAGATGGGTCAAGTGGGCTATGCAGCAAGTAGGCGTAGATACTGAAGGTTTTGGCGCTGTAAAGAAGGCATGGTATCAGCAGTAAAAGACAGACACAAGTGACCACAGTTCAAGGCTGTTTATTGAACCTTAATTGGGTTTGAAAAATGCCCATCTAATCCTAAATCTAAAGATGGGAGCAAGCTAAGACCATCAAATAATTATAACGCAGTCCTAGTGGTGTCTTGCCAAAATAAAAGGGCCTATACAGATAAACATATTGCCAATCCTTACCTCTAAATACAAATTAGTGTGGGAAACAATGTTATTGTTTTGCAAAAGAAAATTGTTCAAGAAATGATGTCAGGAAATTCAAGCCTTTGGCGTCCTTTCCCCATGTTTTCAGCAGGGGATAAATCAGAAAACTCGAGCTTAGCACAGTCTCTGGCTTCTCTAGCACGAGGGTACAGTTCAAAACTCCAATATCACGGCCTTCTGTACCAAAGTGTCTTTGTTGTTCCTAAGATCTCTTCTTTGAGAGGGCCTAATGCAAGAGACAAATCACAAAGTTCCTTTACTTTCAGGATTCTCCTACGCACACTTTTCTTAGGTGATTTACTGTTCACCTTGGATCTCCCTCCACTGGGCTCAGATCCACTTTAACACAAAGTTTGTTTTTCACATATACACAATTTTCTTAGGAATTCACGTATCCAATTTCTTGGGTGACTCACGGTTTGCCCCGGATGCCCCTCTGCCTGGCTCATATCCGTTCTAACACAAATTCTTCAATCAGTCTCCCTCTGCCGGGCTCGGACCAATTTATCTAGTGTAACACAAACTTGCTTTAACACAAAGCTTTCAATTGATCTCCCTCTGCCGGGCTTGAATCAACTTTACCTACTTTGCCATCAACTTTCTTTACTGTAGCAATATCAAAGACTTTCGATTGTGCACATGATTTTGCTTGACCCATTTAGGACCACTTCGATTCACAATCCTTTGCCACTCTTTCAGTTTTGTTAACACTCAGCTGGACACCTTGCAGAGACCGTCAGTTAAGCATGCATGCACTGCCGGACCAATCTGTCAAAGGTATCATACATTTTGGCTTCAAAGTTCAATCACTCATCTGCAGTTCAACTTTACTTGCGTTGGTTATCACACGCGTTTCACTCAATGTTCTCAGATCCAGCGCTCGCCATACAATGCTGTCGCTTGCAACCTTGGCTTCAATGCAGACCAATCTTGTATCGGTCTCCCCAACTCACCGGCTGTGTTGATTTCACTAATGCTGCTTTCTTGTTGGAGCCAAGGACAGTACCACGGTAGCTGGTGATTCTCCCTGCCTTGATTGTTGAGGCAGGAGGGCCCCAGGTACCTCCGACACACCATGCAGGATTCCTCAGCCTGGTTTCCTGGTCTTACGCTTTCTATTGTTGAGGTTTTATGGAAGTAACGGTTCCTTGTCGAAAAGGTCAAGGGAACTTCCCTCGTGATCCCCTTCGGTTTCGCCGTTTTCCTCCTCATGTTAAACTGCCATCTTGGAACCGCTGTTTCCTTGTGTGCTTTGCCTCACTCAAAGTGGGCTCTTGTGCTCCACCTTTTATCTGTGTGGGGAAGTGTAATGGGAGTCAAGTGTGAATGATGGTCAGTAATTGCCTGACTCTGCCGGACCATTGTATTCAGAAATGTCGAGTATACGGCTCGGGTGTTATTCCATTTGCTCTCATATCGGGCTGACTCTGAGAAAGTGTTTGTATTGTGAAGGCAGGGTTGAGTTCCTAAGTATCCTACCTGGTAGAATGGAGAAAAGGTGTTACAGGGAAGGGGATACAGCGTCTCACCATCCGGTGTCCCACTCCAACTCCCTGAAGACCCCTCACCCAGGTGAACCTCCCGCAATGGTCCACCCCCAGGAACTGGATCCAAAAGCGATGGCTGTGTCCTGGGCACCTGAATGACATATCTCCGAGGACTAGCGGGTGAGACACCTTCTGGTTTCTCACATGCCCTTTCCCTATTCAATGTAGCCGCATCAACGTTCCCCTGGTCTTTACCTTTTCGATGCTCCACAGTGAAACAGTAGGGTTGAAGGTCTAGGAACCATCACATGACTCGAGAGTTAGTGTCCTTTTTTTGGCTTATCCATACTAATTGAGAGTGATCTGTGACGAGAGTGAACTTCCTTCCTAGGAGGTAACATCTTAGATGGGTGATGGCCCATTTGATGACAATGGGCTCTAATTCTAACACAGAGTCATTTTTTTCACGTGGGAAGAGTTTTCGACTAGTGAATAGGATAGGGTGTTCTAATCCATCACAAACTTGTGACAAAACTGCTTCTAATCCTGTAAAACAGGCGTCCATTTGTAATACTAACTCTTTTGAAAAATGTACTACCTTTAGGATTGGGTTTTAGCAAAGGCTTTGTTTTAAGATGTTGTAACACATCTCATCCTCGTCAGTCCAATGAATCTTCTGGGGTTTGGCGTTCTTTAATTTGTCTGTCAACCTAGCTGTTCTGTTCGAGAAATTAGGGAAAACATACAGTGATAACCGATTAACAGTAAGAATGCCCAGAGGTCTCTCTTGGTTTTAAGTGTGGGGGTATCTAGGACGGCTTTCACTTTTTCTCATTGAGGCTGGACACTGCCATTCCCTACAAAGAAGCCAAGGTATTTCATGGCTGATTGGGCCAGTCTACATTTGGATGGATTGGCAGTTAAGCAAGCTTCTCGGAGGGATCTCATAATAGTAAAGATATGGAAAAGATGTTCTTCCGAAGTCTTACTATAAATTACTATGTCATCAATATAAACCCCACAGAAATCAGAGTAGGGCTGTAATATCCTGTCCATGAGCCGTTGGAAAGTGGCCTGGGCCCTGTGTAAGCCAAAAGGGAGGACTTTGTACTGGAATAGTCCCACGGGCATTGAGAAAGCTGTCTTTTCCTTATCAGGTCTATGTACTGGGACCTGCCAGTGCCCCTTGGTTAAGTCTAGGGTTGATAGGAAGGTGGCATTTCCGAGTTTATCAATCAATTCGTTGATGCGTGGCATGGGATAGGCATCGAAGTCAGAGATGACGTTGACCTGTCGGAAGTCTATGCAGAACCCCCAGAAATGGTCATGTTTTGTGACCAATACTATAGGGGAGGACCATGGGCTTGAAGAGGGTTCGATAATATTCGCCCTTACCATTTTGTTCACTTCCTCAACCACAATCTGTCTACGGGCTTCCAGGAGTCTATATGGTTTCAAATGGACCACTTTTCCCTTTGTAGTTCTGATATAATGATAAGTGGCTTGCACTCTTCCTGGTTTCGCACAGAATACATTGGGGAATGTTGTGACTAAATCTTTTAAGTCTTCTTGTTAACTTATTAAGCTCTTGGGGAATTAATTTAAAGTTATCTATTTCTTCTGGTACCAAACAAGATAGTTTTATGGCATTGGTGGTGGATGGATTTTCCCTCCACTCTTTTAAGAGATTTACGTGGTAGAGATGGGTCTTTTGTTTGCTGTCAGGTTGGGCTACTTTATGGCACAGGTCCCTGTTTGTTCTAATATTTCATACGGCCCATGCTACTTTGAGACAAGTTTGTTTTCAGAAGTAGGTAAGAGGACTAATACCTTTTGTCCTATTGAAAACAATCTTAAGTTTACCTTTTTGTCATAGGTGGACTTTTGTTGTGATTGGGATTTTTCCATATAAGTATAGACTAGATTTCGAACAAGTTGTATATTCTCTCACAATCTGGTAGCTGTTTGCGAAAGGGGAATGGGTGGCTCTTCTCTTTCTTCCCAGGTCCCCTGGAGCATGTCCAGGACATCTCTAGGTTCTCTACATAAAGTAGTTCAAATGGAGAGTATCCAGTGGACGCCTGAGGATGTTTTCTTACAGAAAATACGGCCATGGGGATCATGCGGTTCCAGTCCTTTCCGTCCTTATCTACTAACTTTCTTAGGATCATTTTGAGTGTTTTATTGAATCCTTCTACAAATCTGTCTGTTTCGGGGTGGTAAACTGAGGTTCTTACGGTGGCAATATGGAGCAATTCCTTGACTTCACCCATGAGTTTGCTCATAAAATTTGATCCTTGAGCCGTAAGAATTTCCTTAGGAAAACCAACCATGGAAAAATATGGCAATAGATATTTTAAAATCTGCTGGGTTGTGTTGTTCTGCATAGGGAATGCCTTGGGGTATCTGGTAGCGTAATCAACGATTAGGAGGACATATATGTTACCCATTCTAGAGGTTTCCAATGGTCCAATGATATCCATCCTAATCCTTGAGAGAGGGACTTCTATTATTGGTAAAGGATTCAGAGTGGCAGGCAAGGAAATATGAGTACTGGTTTTCTCACATATTTCACATGTCTGAATGAAGTTATGTATATCAGCATGGATACCTGGCCAGTAAAATTCACACTAATGTGTGCCTGGGTCTTAAATTGTTCTAAGTGTCCCCATGTCAAATGGGAATGTGCAATCTCTAGTACGATCTTCCGATGGGTTTTGGGGATTACTGAGTCTCACTTAGGCCTTCTGTGGATGTTTCCTTTCTGTGAGGTAATCCTTGTTGTAGGAAGAAAAAGGGACTTCCCTTCTCTAATCCTTCCCCTTCAGGAATCACCTGCAAGAAAGCCTCTGCGAGTGCTAGCTCATTTCGCTGGGCGAAGGCTAGGTCGGGAAGGATGGTAGGTTCTTCTTCCCTTTTTGCTTCAGTGGTAGATAGTTCATCAGCTTCCCCAAAGCCTAAGGTACCTCTCTCAGTATCTTCTGGTTCACTGTCTCTAAAATGAGGAAAAAGAGCCCTTTCAAGAATTCCCTGTGAAATGCTGTCCCCACGATGTACTTCAAATGGAATTTCACCATGGTTCTGTAAGAGAACCTCTATGTCTCCCCGTAAGTCAGGATCTATGATGCCTGCTGGGACACCTAGACCGAACTAGCAGGCCAGGCCAGATTTTGAAGCCAATCTTATATAACACCCAGGAGGGGGTATCAAAACTAAGTCTGTGGGAATAATTCCTCTTTTTACTGGAGGGATAGTAGTTTCTTTGCTGCTTACAGATATCAAAGCATATGGATTCTTTTGTGATGATAGAAGGATCTGAGGTTCTATGACTAAGCTTCTGGAATTTTAGGGCTCCCCAATTTGTCTCAATTGAGTCACATCCCAATCCCTGACACCATATGTAAGGAACTGTATCAACAGTAAGACAGACACAAATGACCACAGTTCAAGGGTGTTTAATGAACCTTAATTGGGTTTGTAAAACACCTATTTAATCCTAAATCTAAAGATGGAAGCAAGCTACGACCGTCAAATAATAATAACGCAGTCCTAGTGGTGTCTTGTCAAAATAAAAGGGCCTATACTAGTAAACCGATTGCCAATCCTTATGTCTAAATACAAAATAGTGTGGGAAACAATGTTATGCAAAAGAAATGTGTTGAAGAAATGATATGTCAGGATATTCAAGCAGTTGACTGCTCTTCCCCTCAGGATAAGGTGGCACACTCGAGCTTAGCACAGTCTCAGGCTTCTCTAGCATGAGGGTGCAGTTCAAAACTCCAACATCACGGCATTCTGTCCCAAAGTCATTTGGCCGTTCTAAAAGTCTCTTCTTTGAGAGGGCCTGATGCAACAAACAAATAACAAAGTTCCTTTACTTTCAGGATTCTCTTACGCACACTTTTATCAGGTGATTTACTGTTCACCTTGGATCCCCCTCCGCCGGGCTCAGATCCACTTTAACACAAAGTTTGTTTTTCACATATACACAATTTCTTAAGATTTGAACGTATCCAATTTCTCCGGTGACTCACAGTTCACCCCGGATGCCCCTCTGCTGGGCTCAGATCCATTCTAACACAAATTCTCCAATAAGTCTCCTTCTGCCGGGCTTGGACCAATTCATCTTTTGTAACACAAACTTGCTTTAACACAAAGCTTTCAATTGATCTCTATCTGCCGGGGTCGGGCCAACTTTACCTACTTTGCCATCAACTTTCTTTACTGTATCAATATCGAAGACTTCGATTGTGCACAAGATTTTTCTTGACCCGTTGCAGGACCACTTTGATCCACAGTCCTTTGCCACCCTTTCTCTTTTGTCAACTCTCAGCTGCAGACCTTACAAAGACTTTTAATTAAGCATGCACGTGGTGCCGGACCAATCTATCAAAGGTATCATATATTTTGCCTTCAAAGTTCAATCACTCATCTGCAGTTCAACTATACTTGCGTTGGTTATCACACGCGTTTCACTCAATGTTCTCAGATCCAGCGCTCGCCATGCAATGTTGCTGCTTGCAACCTTGGCTTCAACATAGAACAGTCTTGTATCGGTCTCCCCAACTCACCGGCTGTGTTGATTTCACTGATGCTGCTTTCTTGTTGGAGCCAAGGACAGTACCGCGGCAGCTGGTGATTCTACCCACCTTGATTATCGACGCAGGAGGGCCCCAGGGTACCTCCGACACACATTGCAGGATTCGTCAGCCTGGTTTCCTGATCTTACGCTTTCTATTCTTGAGGTTACATGGAAGTAACGGTTCCTTGTCAAAAAGGTCAAGGGAACTTCCCTCCTTGTGATCCCCTTCAGTTTTGCTGTCTTCCTCCTCATGTTAAATTGGCATCTTGGAACCGATGTTTCCTTGTGTGTTATTTCTCGCTGAGAGTGTGCTCTCGTTCTCTGCCTTTTATCCATGTGGGGAAGTTTAATGGAAGTCGGGTGTCCGTGATGGTCAGTAATTGCCTGACCCTGCCTGACCATTTTTTTGGGACTGTGGGACACGTCAGGTATACAGCTCGGGTGTTAGTCTGTTTTCTCTCATAGCGGGCTGTCCGTGAGAAAGTGTCTGTGTTATGAAAGGCAGGGTTGAGTTCCTAAGTATCCTACCTGGTAGGATGGGGTAAAGGTGTTACAGGGAAGGGTATACCGCGTCTCACCATCCAGTGTCCCACTGCCTGAAGACCCCTCACCCAGGTGATCCTCCCTCACTTGTTCACCCCCAGGACCTCGATCCAAAAGCGATGGCCGTGTCCTGGCCACCTGGATGACACAGCCCTGGGGACTAGTGGGTGAGACACCTTCTGGTTTCTTACAGCGTGCACTCGAGTAGAGGGGCGGTGGTCTCTAAAGCCTTTGTAGCGGGTGCTAGATTGGAAGAAATTATGAAGGCTGTGGACTGGTCAGGAGATTAAGTGTTTAAAAAGTTTTACTTCATACCGATAGAACAAGTGGCTTTGTTGGTGGTGAGTAAGCTTTTAACGAGCATAATACGAGCCTCTGTGCTTGACATAAAATACAGATTGACCATTCTAACGTTCAGGAAGGTCATAATTCTATTGAAAACACTGAAGCGAAGTATTATCCCACCCTGATTGCAAGTTGAATGCATAGCTCTCAACCCTTCACGGCCCTTGGACAGGTGAAAACACCCGATTGTGCATTTGGCGGATGAAAGCCCATTGATTCCTATGGGCGTGTAGGGAGCTTGGCGGGTGAGAGAGCTGCGTAAGTGCATAGCTCTCAACAATGTGTGTAACAAAGGCGGGTGAAAACACCCGATTTTAGTTTTGGCGGGTGAGAGGTCCATTGAAACGAATGGGTGTGCAGGAGGCTTGGCGGGTGAGTCACCTGTTCATAAGGCGGTGACACCGCCAAAAGCGTGTGAGTTGAGAGCTATGCTAAGTGGCAGAAGACACCCGCCAAAAGCGTGTGAGTTGAGAGGTATGTGAATGTATAAAACTGTATTTACACATGATTGTTACATGTTGATTGTCATGAAATCTAATATTATAAAGATGCCGAAGACAGTTCTGAAACGTATTGTTAAAGGTTAAGTTATGTGACATTGAAGAACCCACCCAATTTTGATGACGAGTTATTTGTTCTATTGTAGGAACGGAGACAACGCAGCAGGGCATCTGGCGCCTAGAAACACTTGTGTACAGGTGCGTTATAAATGCCACATCATATCATAACAGGGCCAGTATTAGGGCGTGGACCGCTGAGGAGCAAGAGTTTTTCAAGTTCTGATGACAAGAGTCAAAATTCTGAAATTAGTTGAAAGAATGCAGAGGAAGTCGCCTCAAAGAAAGAGGAAGTCGTTCCATTTGGATGGACATATATGGGAAAAAGCGACTGTGGTTGGAGGAGACAGTCATGTGTGTATTTTGTTTGATTAAAGGACTCATTCCAGCAGAAGTCTTTGGGAAAAGTAGACTTGTTGAGTTCTAGTTACTTTCATAGCTCTCAACTCACACGCTTTTGGCGGGTGTCAGGCCTCGTAAAGGGCAGACTCACCCGCCAAGCCTCCTGCACGCCCATTCATTCCAATGGGCGTCTCACCCGCCAAAAACAAAATCGGGTGATTTCACCCGCCTTTGCGACACAAATGGTTGAGAGCTACGTTACTTTTAATGGTGCTGTTCTCTGCGAATTAAACATAGAAAAGCATAATAATATGCCTCCGTGTCTTTATTCGAATCATGACTTTACTGAACGTTGGTACGGAAAATCTGCCTAGAAGCTCATGCCTGGTAACGAGCTACACCGTAACAACAACAATCCTCTTCTCCCGGGGGTCATTTCGATCGTTTTTCCGGCATTTGGTTGAGGGTGCGGCTAGTAGGTTGATTAGCACTCTGGAAAACCAATAGAAGATGACTATCCAGCCATTGGTGGCGGAGCGGCGCAATTCCAGCCAATACGAGCACTGTGGGCGGGTGTTGACGGCAGGTGACGGCAAAGAAAATGGCGAATGTTGTCGCTGTCCGAATTTGGACCGGCTTTACTGGGGCGATTTTCCGCTTTCTACTTGTAGCGGGGTCAGCGTGGGCCGACCAGACTGACGAGTACTTGAAGCGGGAACATTCCCTTAGCAAGCCTTATGGGGGTGAGAGAGAGTACGACGTCTCATGGCCGCTAGGAACACGGGAAGGGTCTGTCTGTTTTGGTACAAAGGGATGTTCTGGAGATAGGGGGAGAGCACGGATTGTTAGCCGTTCGCAAAGCGGCTATGGAAGTATGCGACAACTGCAGTAGGAAGAGGGAGCGTTGCAGTAGGAAGAGGGAACGTTGTTTCGGTTAATTGGGGTAAAAGACCACCCAAGAGACACTGATGACTAATTCACTGTACTACACTACACATACATTACTGTATATGAAGCGCCAAGTTAGTACATGTCATTTCAATAGTCGGCCACCCTAACCTAAGTATTCGAGTTGCCTGCATCCCTAATAACTGAATGGTAAAGCTTAAAGAAAGTGTTAATAAATTCAAGAACAGGAAGTTTCAAAGATTGTGGAGTTGGTTGTAGGTTCAGGATTGATGGTCCCCTGCGCACCTTGTGTTTATGTTCAAAATGTTTGCCTGCTGACTAATACATGGTTTGTCTGGAAACCAACTCCAAGGTTCCTGGAGTAATTGATGCTTGATGGGGTGACAAACCGTAGTTGAGTGTGGGCGCTGGCTGGATCCGTGTGTCCAATGTTGGTAGTTAAGCTAACTTTTTGTAGACATGGTGTTTTATTGGTGTTTGTTAACAAAACCAGTTAGTATGGTACAGCCAGGGGTATTATATTGGAAGGCTTGTATTGGAGCTGTTGGTTGTTAACACGCATTGGGATGTCAGAAAGATGGCAGATTAGTTTGATCTTGCCGCGAACGGCGAAATGCTCCAGTGTGGGGGGTGTCATAATGGGTTTTAGGTGCAGCTCAATTATTTTTTAGTTTTGACATTTGGGGGTATGCACCAAGTGCTGCCTCTAAATTAAAACTATGGGATTATGTATGCATAGCCTGCCACATAACCCCACCCATTGACCATCCATCCATAACCATTCCCACCCAATACTTGCAACCCCTCCCCCTGCACAAAAAATACCCCTGGGATCTCTTGGCTGCCTCTGAGCTGTTGAGGGGCATTGCTCTTTCTAAGATGCCTTCTGAAAGATAACTACCGAATTGCATCTGCAAACAAGCTCCTGTTGTAATAAAAATGTCTTAACCAAGTGTGCCTCCAGCTGCTTGATTCATAGGCAGAATGTTCTTTGCTTTGAATTCCTATTAACAAAACTGTTGGCAAAATCAGCAGTTTTGGTTCCTGTATATGCGTTTGTCAGGCATCATAAAATGCCATCTACAACATTTGCGCTTTGACAACCGGTTTGTAGCATTATGTCCGTGCCTTGAAAATACTTCTCCTATGGCCCCACAAAGCCCAAATTGTTCTATTTGCCAATTCTTGTTTGATAAATGTATGGTAAATTCTTCTGGGGCAGAGATTTTGCATGTCTGAAGCCTGCTCCTGGGTCATCCCATTGTGCTGCCAACATCTGTTTTCTTTTCACGTTTTTCTTTTATGCAATGCTTTTTTGTGTATTGCGGGGCCTCATGAGACACCTCAATCAGTAATGAAGGAAGTGTGCGTGGGTTCTTCTAATTTGAACTGTTGCAGCTTCTGTTACAAATGTCTGTTAATTATCAACACTGTGGCACATATATATTTCAAAGTGCACAGGTGGCTTTATAAGAAGCAGTGCCTTCTTCAAACTAAGTTGTACGTCTGTCAATTACAGAAGCAGTGGACTTTTGCATGTTGTTTTCTGCTGCTTCTTTAGTCCTGAAAAGAAAAGTCACCCAGGGTAGCGTTTATAGCAATCTCAAGTTGTTTCAGATCAGTTGTGCAATAATCAACCAGTCATTGCTTCTAAGCTTAGCTCATAGAGCATTCTGGTCCTTGTAGATCTAAATTCACAATTTAAGAATAGTACTGTACGGGAATGCAAAATGACTTGCTAAAAAGAAAAAGCGAGAACTATAGAATATAACTTGCAATTTTACTACGATTGGTTTCCTCATTAGGGATAGGCGAGAAAAGTGGTAAGTTTTGTCTTTATGACTTTAGTCAGATTTGTACACACTGTGGTTATGTTACTTCATGTGAAGATTACTGTTTAGCCAAACATAAAACCTTTCTTACTGAGGTTATGGTTTTATCCTTTGGGAGCAGGATCACGTATATGTAGCTCTCCGGTGCCATGCAGAGATCTGTGTGCACCCTGCAAGTACGTTTGAATTACAACAGAGCTGTCGCTGCCCTTTTATTCTCCCACAGTTGTTTAAGTAGGACTGAGGGTCCGATTCTGAGCTCGTGCTTAGAGTAGTGTAAAAAGCAGACATTCTCCCCCTCCAGTTACCAGCAGTGAGCACCACTGTTCTGAGGTGGGTGGAAGTATTGGACGGGGATGTTTAAGCAGGTTTTTCCATAGTACTCTAGTGGGCATTGTAGGAAATACTAGTATTAGTGAAACAGCAGGGTGTTCATCAAGTTAATCCCCACTCTCACGATTGGTAGTGTTGCTGAGTCGACAGACACAAACGCTAGTTATTTAGACACAAACTACCTGCTTTTCTCACCTATCCCTAATGAGGAAACCAATGGCATTAAAGCCTGCAAGTTATATTTTGAAGTCCTGGCTTTTTCTTTTTAGCATGTTATTTTGCATTCATGTACAGTACTATTATTTTATATATTTTGAAATGTATAAAGTGCACAAAGCCCGGAGGCATCTAGGCGCTAAATTTATAGTCGCACTATTGTAGGCAATGTACAAGGAGTGGACTTTATACTGAAATGTTTATAAAATCACTAATCCGGAAACAGGCAGAAATGTCGGGGTCCAGGTAAATACATGATTGAGCCATTTTCTTGGAGTAGCCAATTTGTCCCCATGTAGAATATGGGACAGACCTAATATAACTGCTGTGGGCATGGGGGGAAAAAGATTAGCAACTTTTTTTGTTTGATTTTATTTGGGATTTTAAGCATATTACAACCAGCAAATTCCTCCACCCTCGTTCCTTTCCCAAATCCGGAGTGCATACATAAAAAAAGTATCAAATATATAATACAACAGACCGCCATACAAACTTTTCCAAAGACCACGTTTTCATGCAATACCTCCATGTGTAGTATTTTTTTTTTAGGACAATGTGTAACTCTTTTTTTGTATAAAGTTCAGGATCACCTTCCAGTCTTTGGTGAATTCAGCATGAGCACCCTGTATGGAATACGTTATCCATTCCAGTGCCAAAAAATTGCCAATCGGTGATTTGAGGTGGTTCTGTCCGGTTCCATCTTTGGGCTATCCACAGCAGTGCAAAAGCTTTCAAATCATGTCTCGAGCACTGTCGAAGGTTCTCATCAATGACCACCAAAAGACATGATATGAAGGACCTAGGTACACTCGGAGAAAATATGTCCACCATACAGTTGTTAACCTCGTCCCAATACTGCTGCAACACCACCAAATATGTTCCCATACCTGCCAATATTAAGCACAGATGGAGGGTAACATTCTCTGTAAACGAACAGGTGTCTTTGGCCATTGCACTAGTAGTTAGTAACAATTCTCTGTTTGAGCAACCTATTATGTTTGGGTATCTCTTGTCCATAATGCCTCCCAATCCTCCTCCATTAATTCCTCCCCTAGTGTTATGCCATTGTTGTATATACCTTATTGAATCCCTAAGGTTGGGGACGGGTGATCTACCAACCATGAATGATTAGAAGTTACGCATCTCTCGAAAGGTGTTGTATCTCTTACTGCAGCCTTCTTAACAGGTGGGGCTGAAATAACGTGCCTAACTTGGAAGTACTGGAACTGGGATGTTTCACGCAAAGCAATCTCTTGCTTGTATTGTACAAATGATTTGATGTAATCTCCCTGGAACATCTCTCAATCTCTTGCAACCCACACACTTTCACTCTTTAAAAGCATTAGTATCGAGACCAGGGGTGAATTGCGGATTGTTAAACAAGGGCCTAAGTAGGGTGGGGCTGTGGGGGAGGGTATGTTAAATGATATTTTTTTTAACCACTTCATCCCATATATGCTCTACTGTCCCAGTAATCTCACTGGGGGGTATATTAGGTCGATCCTGTCTCGGCAGTCAAAGACATTGGCCTCCCAACACGTTCTCCATCTGTAACCATTGTTTGCCTGTATCCCCCATAGACCAATCTTTGAGGACTCTTATTTGTGCCGCCTGATATTTCATAAAATTCAGGAGACCTGCCCTGTTCAGTTGGGGCCATTAAAATGTGTTGGGATACACTTGGGGGTTTTGTTTTATCCAAATGAACTTGGATATCAACCTATGCAGCTTCCGAACAAAATATCACGGGAATCCGTATAGGTAGTACCTGGGGAAAAAAATACAAAACCTTGGGGAGAGTAACTATTTTCGCTGAGTTCATCCTGCCTAACCAGGAAATGGTGAGAGGACCCCACTTTAATAATTGTTTCAATGCCCTTTAACAGGGGAAGCTGGTTAGTGGCATACAACCAACTTATCGTGGGGGTTATAGTCACTCCCAATAACTTTATCCCTTCCTTCGCCTTCCCCAACTGCGTGTTTATCTTTGACCTGCCACTGTGCCAAAGTGCACACATTCGCATATGGCCGATTGCAGGGTATTGCGAGGGTCAGTTGCGATAAGCAGTATATCCTTGGCATATGCCATGATTTTATGCAAAATGCCCCCAAACCAGATTCCTCTAATGCCCTGTGTCTGTCTAACTTTCGTGAGTAATGGTTCTAGATAGTGCATACAATAAGGGTGTCAAAGGACACACTTGTTTAGTCCTGCTTTGCTCTGAGATGGGGGGGGGAGTTGCCCATTTACCATTAATCTTGCCGTAGGTTGCTTGTAATTGGTTCTGATTTTGTCTTTGAATTTTGGACCAAACCCCAACTTTCCCCAATGTGAGGAAAAGAAAAGACCACTTGACCTGATTGAATGCCGTTTCTGTATCAAATGAGACTAGGACTGCCGCAATCGCCGCCTTCTCCGTTTCCCCCAGTATATGAACTACCCTCTGGATGTTATCATGTGTCTGTCAATGTTTTATAAAACCTGTTTGATCTGAATTTATTAAGAGAGGTAAAAGGTCTTCCATCCTATTGGCTAACATTTTTGTATACGTTTTGCATCTACATTTATTAAGGCTATTGGGCGATGTGACCCGCAACTACTTGGGTCTTTGCCCGGTTTTGAAAGCAATATTTTTTCTTCTTCCATGGAGGGCGTGATACCTCCTGATTGTGTGAAAGAGTTATACTGACTTGTTCATTTTGGTGTTAAAATGTAGCTATACATTTTATAAAAGCATGCCGGAAAACCATCAAGCCTGGGGATTTATCCACTGTTAATTCACGTATCACCCGATATACCTCTGTTTGTGTGATTTCCTTTTCTAGCGGCTGACTTTCCAATTACATAAGCGCCCGTAGGGAGACCTTTTCCAGGTATTTGCATTGAGTATGCGGATCGGGAGAGTCGGATCGATAAGGTCTGAATAAAATAAATGAAATTGCCTAATGATATGATTGGTTTCTGTAGTTAATATCCCCATTGGGGAGCCTAATCTGCTGTATAGTTTGCGGGGCTACCTGCTGACGGAGCTGGTTAGCTAGAAGACTTGTCTATTTTATTGGCGCTTAGGTAGTAGTCTTGTTTTAAATAAAGAAGGGATTTTTCTATGGAAAAGATTAAGCCTCCTTACGGGTGGCCCTAATTGTCCTTTGTAACTTTGGGCCCGTATTCGTTTCCATCTGTGACAATACTTGTTGCAGTTCCCCCTCTACTTTCAGTGCCGCCTTATTATTCTGTCCGATGGCCTCTTCCGCTATAAGGAGACCTCTCATTGCAGCCTTAAAGGCGAATTACCCATACCGCTGTGTCCCCCGCTTCATTAATTTCAAAGCAGTTTCTAATATGTTGAGCAATATTACCACTGCTAGATTTAACTTGCAGTAATCCTAGGGGGAATAACCACAGCCTTTCTTTCGGAACGGTCATCTCCATGTTGCTCAACGCATAGTCTGATATTGTTATAGTTGTCTTGATTTGTGTTATTCTTCCCAAGAGTGGGAGCAAGGCCAAATCATAGTCAATTTGTGAGAATGACAGATGCACAGCAAGTTCTACTTCTTAACCAGAGGTGCAGGAGAGGTGGCACCAGCCAGCTGAGGAGTCTAAGGGATCCCCACAGAAGAGTTTAAACCCAAAGTTCAAGGGGGCTGGAGAGGCCTGGTGGCAGAGTGAGCACAGGCTCACGATTGTGCAACGAGAAACACCTGTTCCCAGAGCCAGGGAACTAAACACTGGATTGAGGGCAAAACCTCCATGGGAGAGTACCCATGTAGCTTGCTACTGCAAAGTGGCCCAACTACTCAAGGTGCACATGCAAGTTTGGCTGTCGGTCTATCTAATGGAAGTGGTCTCTGTGACTCAAATTCAAGGCACATTAACATCCCAAATGAGATGATTGTAATGAAGAGGATAGATGCAACCCACGTGATAATGAACACAGCTACCTCAGCGGAAGTGGCGCTCAGCCAGTGACACATGTTAGTGCAAGGGAGCACACGTTTAAAGGAAGACGACAGGAACATTGTCTAAAGTTGGAGGCAAAGGCTGTGTCACATCATTGAACTGAGGCAGAGTCATACACCGCCAATCAGATGCCAGGCACAGCAGAACTAAGCTCCCACTTTCAGCCGCCAGGACCAAAAGGGTTTATCAGGAGCTGCAAGTGATGAGGGATCCAGCCAGGATGGTCTGATAGTCCCAACAAGGACAGGTAGAAGTAGCCTCTATGGATTCCACAAGCACAGAGGTCTAGATCCAGACGACTTCCAGAACTACTGGCTGGCTGCTGGGCTTCCATGGCCTGGCCAATGTTTTGGAAAATGTAGTTATAATGCAATTAGAGGAATATGTTGATAAAGTGTTGTTACTGGAGCCTGTTCAATCGAGGTTCCATCTGAAAATTGGCACTGAATCAACATTGCTGGCTGTCTGGGATGATTTGTTAGAAGCTGCTGATCACGGGGAACTCTCAGTACTGGTTGGAGAATCACTGCATCATGCTTAGTCACATTATTATGACCAGGAACGTTTCGGAACAAGCCATCAAGTGGTTTGTATAATTTCCAACAGACTGGGAGCAACGTGTGAGACTGAGTGGGTTTACCTCTGATCCTTTACCCCTGAGTTGTAGAGTGCCACAGGGGTCTTCATTGTCCCTGTTGCTATGGATATCCTGAAGAACCCTGAGGTTCCTCGGGATACGTAATCTGTATCTGGCAGGAAAACCTGAGTAGCGAGTGCCAAGGTTCAGGCTGTTTTTTTTTACACACTACGCCTATTGCGGTAGGCTCTCCCATTTGTTACCTCGAATGGGCATGCAGCACTAGTGGGTGCGGTAGTGTATTCACTACTGGACTACTATAAGTGGAATGCCAGCAAGCAGGTTCTTAAACCATGTAAGCGGTTGCAGAAAGCCCAAAATCCTGCAGTAGATTAGTGCACTGTGCCGATTTCTTCTTTGGCTGACTGTGGGTGAAGGAATAGATTTTAATATCCTCTGATATTTAAATGCTCAAACAAGCTTGCTCTGTCATATATTTGAATAAAATCAGCAGCTATCAACCTACACAGCCACTCTGATCAGCTCATAAATTGCTACTGACAGTTCCACCATCCTCCTGTGTCTCAAGGGGCAACCACAGATTTGCTTTGTACAATCCCAGATTATGGAATCTTCTTCCATTTGAGATTCAGGGCCTTAAAATGTTTCCTTCTCCTTTAAAATGTTTCCTTCATTTCAGAAAATCTTCAAAAACAATCTATTTAAGTAGATTTAGTTAAGGCAGTTCTGGGGTTGGGGGTTTTGCCAGGAACTTGGAGGACCTTGGGTCCATTTTATATTGGCTTGCATCGAAATAGAGGATGCCTTTGTGGGCTCAGGATGACCCTACGTCATCAAAAATGCCAATTTGGCTGTGTCTGGTGGTCCATACAAACCATGGCCAAAAAGCAAGATGGCCCTGGGTAGCTCTTAAAATATGCATTAGAATCCCTGTTGCTACCATATTTTTTTCATTGGGTTAGTAATACAATACAAAATAGCTACAAGCATTGTGTAGCCAGAGGTACACGTTTCAGGCTGCAAGTTACTTGTCTGGCATAAAACGTCCACTACCAACCCCCTCTATTCTTTGTATGCACACAGCAATTTATTTCTTACCAAGAGTCAATTGTGACTCTCCAATGTCTTGTGCTGAGTGCACATTTTGAGGCCTCGTATAACGGACTTGGATAGAAGCCAGCAAGATTTAAGACGACCCACAAAGTTAAGCAAAAAAAACACCTATTGGAGTTCTGCTCTAAAGTTATCATTTGATATAGTTGCTTAATATAACTGTTCAGAATGATGGGTGTACATTGAAATGTAGGACTGAACCTGGGGTATGTAGTGCATTAGTAAAGGAGAGTACTTTTTGAACACATTGATGTGAAGATGCTCTTAAGCGGCATTGGGTGACTACTTTTATGTTGCAATGCATTTTGAAGGTGTCCTTTTGAGACCCCCAACCTTCCAAAAAGCTTCTCTATCTGCTCCTTCTGTCAGGAAACCTTAATCACACTTGTACCAATTGTTAATCTACATTGACTTCAGTGAGATCACCCTCCAAGATTACTTGACTTCTCCCAGCTTAGAAACTGAAAGGGATACGTGATATGAGGTTGTTTAAGAGTTCTGTGGTAAAGTCTGTATTGATAGGGTTGTCGTAAGTATAAAGGGCAAGTTGCTGCTGTGAATCAATCTTACCAATCCACTCTTTTTTTTTTTTTTTTATAGGTGTGGGTACCTCTAGCTCCTCCCTTTGGGACATCATGGGAAATGCCATTGTGACCCCTCAGTACATCCGTCTGACGCCTGACATGCAGAGCAAGCAGGGCGCAATCTGGAACCGGGTGGTAAGACTGTAGACATTGATGGCCCTCCCTTTTAAAAAATACATTTAAAAAAAAAAAAGCTTGTCTTTGACTATTTGTTACATTGACAAAGGCAATATTTTGGGCTATTGTATGGCATAACGTTTTCTTTTTTTAAAAAACTTTATTTTTGGTTGCATGTCACAGTACACTCGCAGTAATTCTCATAAACATGATACAAATATATTATGCACTTCATAATCACACAATCCTTTTCGGACTAATGTTATACATCAGGCGCATGCAGTTATGTGAAATGTAGACACAGTGCAGATAAAAGGCGGCAAAAGTCCATCTGGATAACAGTGTAGTGTTACACTTCATTCACACTATCCTTGTCAGTTTTCTGTGTCAAGAGGTTTCAGTTAAATATGTCCTAAATGGAGCCCAAATGTCCTAAATGGAGCCCAAATGTCCTTCGGTTTGCATAGAGAGGGTATCATTCCTACATAGTTTTCTTCGCATTCATTCACATATACCAATGCTGAAAGGAACTGGTCCACAGTCGGAGCCTGTGTGCTCTTCCATTTCTGGAGGATACATTTCTTTGTGACTGCGCATACGACATTGAACAGTCTCCTGATTTTTTTCCAGGACCTTTCCAATGTCCCCGAACAGGTATTTCGGGGTGTTGAGGTTTGCGGGGATTTGTGTGATCTCCTCTAGGATATTAGCTACCATGCGCCAAAATTCCGCTACTTGGGGGCAAGCCCAGTACATTTGAAAGGAGTTTGCGCCAGGTGCGTGGCATTTTGGGCAATTGTCAGGTAAGGTGTCATAGAATTTCACCATTTTTACCGGGGTGAAGTGTAGCTTATTCAGGATCTTGAACTGTATTAGTCTCAGGCCTGCATTCAATGAGATCTTTTTAGATAGGAGACAGTATCTGGTCCATTTCCCTATTTCGATAGTAGTACCCATGTCCTTTTCCCACGATGTCTTAATGGTGTTTAGAGTTTCTGTATGTGTCTGGACTATGTTATATAGTTTGGACACCCCTGTGCCCGTCTGAGAATACAATGACTGATAACATGCATGTTCGGGGGGTTCATCTGGAAATGTAGGCCAGTGTTTCTTGAACGCCGCTTTCATGCGGTGGAACTGAAGAGTGATCAGTTGGTTTCCACCGACCGATTCTGCAAGTCCTCAGGGGTCATGAATTTACCATTTGGGAACATGGTTTTCATTGTAAGCTCATAATCTGGGAGCCACCCTTTCTGGATACCAATGTTGTACGTGGGTGTGATGCCTGGGAAGCTCCAGAGGGGGGCCTGAGAATCATAGGGGTTATCTATCTGTAGTTGTTTGCTGATTTCGGCCCATGCTGCAATTGTACAGGAAGTGGGGTCAAACTTGCAATCGTCTCTATACCTTTTCGTAAAAATAATGTATCGCAGGTGTAACGCTCACCTGATTCCCGCAGAGGCGCCGGTCTTGACTGGGTGAATGCCGTGTCTTCAAAGGTGATGTGTAACACACGGTTGGTTCCTCGGGCTGGACCTCTGTGCACTGTGTGTCTGACTCGGAGAGTAAGATGTCTGCAGATAGAAAATATGGGATTAATGAACTGGGGTTATTGGGTGCCTCTCTCCTCTTCCCTTTCTCTTCTCCTGTAGGACCCCAAAGGTTAACGATCTCACCTTAGGTAGGTGAACACCGAGCTCTCCATCTGCCTCGGGGGCAGGGTGCCGTAACCAGTTTCTTCACTGGATAAGGGTGCAGGCTTCTTGACCTCAGAGGACTGCTGTCCGTCGTTTACTGCACGAATGGTAAGTTCTGGGCACTTCAAATGTCTTAAAAGTCTTTAAGTGCGTAAGGCGTAGCTGCTGTGGAGCGGTGCCGAGGAGCACGTGAGTATGGCTTTTGACTTATGTAAAGTTCTTTTGTAATGATGCCTCTTGTTTTGCAGGGTTCCGGCGATGGCGGATGGCGGGCTGAAGAGAGTTGAGGATCGAACCCGCGTGAGGAATAGAAGCGCTTGGAAGCACGTAAGTGAGCGCTTGTTGCCTGCTTCACGATGCGCACTAACTGTCTTTTACCTTGCAGGTACAAGTTCGGAGCTTTAGAGAAGCTGAAGGGTGCTGGGATACCCGCTGATTTCGGCGTGAGTAGTAAAGTTGCCCAATGTCTCTAAACGCACCTTCTTTTGCCTTTCAGATGCGGGATGCAGCGTTGAAGGCCTCCGGAGCGTGCGAAGAGCCGGTAAGCTTTTGTCTTTCAGATGCCGGAATGCAGCGCGAGGTGTTGGTGACAGCCGCTGGACCAGGTAAGAGATGCGCTGCCACTGAAGACCGTAGTGCTAACCTGTTCTTTCTTTGTCTTTATAGGTGCTGCTGAAGACTGGATTCCAGGATGGTAAGCCTTTGTTCCCTTAGGCACAGGATCAGAAGACACGGTGAGCGTTCTGCTGCAGAGAATGCAGAATAACGCAAAGCAAGATTTATCCATCGGGTATGGTTTAAATAGCCTCCTGTAGTGCTTAGGTGTCTGCTTCCACGGCCTCGCCTAGGTAAGAAAAGAGTTCCTGCTTTCCAGAAGAGTTCGTGTTCTGAACCTAGGGAGTGGCTCCTGCCCCACCCAACAGGAAAAGTAGTCCCAAACAGAAGAGGATCAGGGGCTCAACTGGCAGGTAAGTAAGTAGCATGGTCTGCTGCAGGTAAGTCCACCCAAGCATTATGAGCCCGGTGCTTCCAGCGCTGGGACTGGGCATATTTATGAGCCTGGTGCCACTGGTGCCAGGACAGGGTCCAAAAGGTCCCAATTGGGACTGGCCGGCACCCGGAACCGGGGTTATGGGTCTGCTTCCAAGGGAGTTGGGTAAGTCCTGACCCTTTGGAAGCAGAGATCATGACAGCAGGTCTGTTGGACGGACTGAATGTCGCTCGATAGGTATGTGTGGTGCCTTATCCGAAGGGTCTAGCAAAAATTTTGCATAGTGTGCCTGTACTACATAATAGTATAGTTTGAAGTCGGGGGCTGCAAACCCTCCCTTTTCATAGGTTTCGACCAGCTTGGCCCAACTAATTCTGCTTGCCCCCCCTTTCCAAACGAAAGTAGTAGCCATGAATCGAAGGTTAATGAAGGGCCTGCCCGGCCAAATGGGGACGTTACAAAAGATAGGAGCTTGGGGAGTACGGTCATCTTGAGAACCGCTATACGGCCAGCAAGAGATATGGGGAGTTTGGCCCAGATTTGAAGTTTCGAGTATATGGATTGTAGAGTGGCCTCGTAGTTGTCTATATACAGGGAGGTGCTATCACGAGAGACTAGGATTCCTAAATATCTGATGTAATCAGGAGTCCATGCGTGTTTGTGGGGCAAGTGGTGGCACTAGTCAATGGGAAGATTTCGGACTTGGCCGTGTTGATCTTGTAACCTGAATGTAAAGTGAAGTCGCTTATCACGGCCAGTATGGGGGGGATGGTTCTTCTCTGGTTCACGAGCATATAACAGTGCATCGTCAGTGTATAATGAGATGGCTGAGATGGCTTGGTATGCCCCTGACATATATATGCCTCTCAGCACTTGCTCGGCCCTGACTGCGGCCGCTACCGGTTCAATAGTTCGAGCGAAAAGTATGGGAGAAAAGGGGCTCCCCTGTCTGGTCCCTCTGTATAAAGTGAATTGGTCAGACAGAGTTCGATTGGTTAGTACCCTGGCTTTGGGTGTCGAGTACAACAGCCTGACACATCCCGTCAAATAGGGGCCGAATCCGAATTTGTGGAGGACCTCAAACATATATAGCCATGAAACTGAGTCGAACGCTTTTTCTGCGTCTAATGATATGGCTACGGCTTGCGCCCCTGGTTTGATCTGTGCCAGTATACAGAATAATCTGTGCAAGTTTAGGGCCGTGGATCTATTGGGTATAAATCCACGCTCGTCAGGGTGAATCAGGGTGGTCATTTTGGGGAGCAATCTGGTGGCGAGTACTTTTGCATACATTTTGGCATCAGTATTAATCAAGGATAGGGGGCGATATGAAGAGCGTTCGTGTGCTGGGCGTCTAGGTTTCAAAAGCACAGTAATAACCGCATCTGTCATTGATTCTGGGAGTGAATCTGCATTAATGGCCTCCTCCCATACAAGAGTTAGTATCGGGGCGAGGATCGTGGAGAAAGATTTGTATACTTCAGCCTTCAGACCGTCCGGTACTGGGGTTTTACCTGATGACAGCAATTTGATTGCCTCAGCTATTTCATCGCTTGTTATTGGTTGCTCGAGGATCCAGTTGTCCTCCAAGGTCAATTTAGGGAGGTCAATTTTACTCTGGTATGTCCGTATATTAATTTGTGTACAGCTGTCATGATTGGCATATAGATCAGTATAGTAATGTGAACATTCAAGGTTTATTTCATTTTAACGACCGTTCCACCCTCCGTTGGGATGCTCATGATAGGAGTATGGTTGCGTTCGTTACGGAGCATGCGGGCAAGATGGTGACCTGCTCCATTGCCCTCCCCGTATCTGCGTGCTCTGATGGGGGTGGCCATATATTGTTGTTCTTTGGTTGCCAGATCTTTGAAAGTTTGGAGTTGCGCACTAATATCGGCCAGGATGCGCTTATCATGGGTCATGCTGTAATCAGTTTCGAGTGTTTGCAGGCGAGATTCTGGATTACCCAACTCGGTTCTGACAGCTTTAAGGAGGCCGGTCGTTTTGGAGATCAGGTTTCCCCGTACCCATACCTTAACCGTCTCCCATATAGCCGCCCAACTTTCTACGGAGCCCTTGTTCAGCTGGAAGAATTCTTCCATGTCGGTGTGAAGGGCTTCAACGACACTCGGGTCTTTTAATATGTTGGGGGACATCTTCCATCGTTGTACTTGGCGATTTTATGTTGGGGGAACAGTATGTCCAGGGTGACTGGGGAATGGTCCGAGAGCGTCTGAGGGAGGATCTTGCACCGTTCAATGCAG
The DNA here is from genome assembly GCF_040938575.1 of Ambystoma mexicanum. Classification (NCBI taxonomy): domain Eukaryota; kingdom Metazoa; phylum Chordata; class Amphibia; order Caudata; family Ambystomatidae; genus Ambystoma; species Ambystoma mexicanum. The sequence continues at coordinate 1,149,602,238 of NC_090932.1, forward strand.
TTAACAAGGGGGGACGAGATGAGCCAGTAATCTATTCTGGATTCGGTGTCATGGAATGAGGAGTAAAACGTGTATTTTCTGTCATTAGGGTGGGTCCCCCTACAAGCATCAGAAAGGGTAAGTTCCTCTTGGGCTTGCCGAATAATGTTCGCTGCTTTGGTGAGATGCCTAGGCCTGCTGGAAGACCTATCCAGTGTGGTGTCGAGAATAGTGTTGAGGTCTCCTCCCCAAAGGACCCAGACATTTGTCGTCAAACCTATCATTGCGAAGAGCTGTATATATAATTCTGGGTCGTCCAGGTTCGGACCATATGTATTGGCCAATATGAGTTTTACGCCAGCCAACGTGCCCCAGACAACAACATATCTGCCCTGCGGGTCTATCTTGCATTTTTCAGTGGAGAACCCCAGTGACGGGTGTATCAGTGTGATGACCCCCCTGTTCTGAGAGGAATATTCCGTGTAATGTCTGTTGTTACCCCATTGCCGAAGGATACTCTCGTGTGTGGATTTCAATGCATGGGTCTCTTGGAGCATCATAATGTGTGGGTGGTGCCTGTTGATGTATGCCCCCACCTTACTGGCTTTTGCTCTATTATTTAACCCCCGAACGTTCCATGTGATTAGTTTCAGTTGTAGCCCTCTGGGGGTTCTAGTGTTTTGCGCCATTTTCATGCATCGTGATGACATTCGAGAAAGTGGGTATTCTTGCAAAGAAGCCCTGCGAGTGAGCCAGTGAGTGCTATTTAACAGTGAACAACCAGCAACAAAAAAAAGAAACTTTGTGCCTTGTGCCCAACCGGGGCATCCTGAGGCCTTAACAGTGTTCTCCAAAACAGAGAAACGTCCCGAATTACCTGAACCCGCTCCCTCCCACATCATCATGCCCAACTTGATGATCCCCTTTTTTACTAACTTGTGGGTGAACCCAGAGAAGGGGTCGAGTGCAGCAACTCATCCGGCGACATTCAAGGATAGGGAGCAGAGGTACACCTCTGCCTGTCCTTGCTTCAAACTTTTTGGGTGGCCCAAAGAGACCATCTACCGATAAGGCTAAGGCTAAGAGTAACGGTTCAAGCTACACTGGCTGCTGCAGGTCATTCTGGTCGAGTTCCTGCCTCCCTGGTGGGATGGGTATCGAGGCTTCCATGTAAGTCAAGGCTGCTGCAGGGGATTCAAAGAAATGCGCTCTCCCGCCGTGCTGTGTATGAAGTTTAGCCGGATACAAAAGGGCATAGGGGACCTGTCGCAGTCGCTGCTGGCGTTTAATGGTTTCGTAGGATCGTCTTTGAGTTTGGACCCCTGCGGAGAAATCCGGGTAAATATGGATGTGATCATTGCCGATTCTCAGGGGTCCCTTCTGCTTTGCCAGCCTGAGGACGGCTTCCCTGTCCCTGTAGTTCAGTAGTTTGGCTATAACCGTACGGGGAGGAGCCCCGGGCCTGGGCGGTGGAGCGAGGGAACGATGAGCCCTCTCATCTAGGAACTGAGGTGAAAAGGCTTCTTCCCAGAGGAGGGATTTCAGAAGATTTTCGATTCGGAGCTCCTTTGGACCCTTGCAGAAAGACTCCGAAAGGCCGACAATGCGGATGTTTCGCCTGGAGCGAGATTCCAAATCATCGCATTTGCTGCAGAGTTTATCCATTTCCCCCCTCAGGAGAGATCTGTCCTGGGTATTTTGCCGGGTCGAATCCTCATTTGCACCAATCCTGCCTTCAGCCTCTGTGATTCTGGCACTATCTTTGTCCAATCGGGTCTTTAGTGAACCAATTGTGGAGACCATGTCATTGAGTTTGACATTTATAGCCAAGAACCCGCTCTGCACCGTGGTGAGTAGGCGGTCGTATTTCGAATCTTCCGATGGCAAGGGAGAGGAAGGAGGTGGTATGGCCGGGCTTTCGGGAGGCGACTGTGAGGTGGTAAATGAATCCATGGGGCCAGTTCTTTTGTTCTTGCTAGGCATTATGGAGACAGTAGATTAGCCTGTGCCAGTTGGGATGGTGAGGTTGTGCCCCAATGCGCCACAGCAGGAGACTCGAGTAGTGCAGGGTGTGCCTAAGTGTCTCGGCGTGTCTGCCCCACCACCCGTTCCACAGTGCTGTATTACGTGGGCCAAACAGAGTGATATTCCTCAGAGCTGGGGTGCGCAGACACACACAGTGCAGTAGAGTAGCAGAAAGTTTGGGACTTATCGGGCGAGGGCCCAGAGTAGATTAGTGGGCGCAAACTATAGCCACCACGGCCCGTGTCATGATACGCCAGGGTTGTGCCGATGGTGTTGGGACGACTGGGTTGTGTCTTCCCACGTCGATACTGGCAGAGGTTGTGCTTTGTTTCACAAAGGAGTCTGCTCTCTGTGTTGCCCAAGCATAGTACATCAGTGTCCCAAATAAGGCTTGTTCTGAGCTCGAGGCAACCCCCTAACGCCACTGGCAGGGTAGTGACCCCCTCACCGAGGGGACTGCCAGGGTCTTGTGGTGGCCACCCTCGCGCCCAAGGGCCTCACCTGAAGCCGCTGCATGTACCTGCTGACGAGGAACAGGATCAGTCATTTTCTCAGGACCCCAGTGTTTAGGCGTAGTGCGAGTAGTGCCCGGGCCCCGCCACGCATCCAGCGGTCTGCCGCACTCTGTGGCATACTCCTCCCTCCGTCCTCCTTTGCAAGGCTACGGGGCCGTCCCGCTCGGTTCACCGAGGAACCAGGACTGATGAACTGTGGTCCGCTGTGGGCACGCAGGCACGGTATAGTGTCTCCCGGCCTCCCCGGGCTCTGCGTTGGCACCGGCAGCCCCCCACCGCGGGGCATGCGGGTCCGGGTCTGGGAGACAGTGGGGAAGCACATCCAGCACGGCGTCCCGTGCGCGATACAGGTCCAAGGCCGGATACTACGGGGCACAAGCTCCACGGTGCTCCACGCTTGCAGTCTTCCAGTTCCGCTCCGCCCACTGCAAGGCCCGTGTGGGTCTGGGAGCAGCGGCTCCCTCGTAGGATTCCGTGGAGCCGTGTGGCGGCCCGGGTATGTAGGCTCAGGGCCTGCCCCCGTCCGAGGGCTTAGGATGTCCAATTTCGGTCGGAATTTCTCCTGCAGGAACCGGAGTGTAGCGGGAAGCAGCCCAGCTATTTTTGAGGCTCGGTGCACCCTGGAACCAGGGGAACATTTCACACAGGCTTCATGCCGGCGAGGAGCTCCTCACCTAAGCGGCCATCTTGTTGCGCAACAGCGCCCCCTCCTCGGCATAAGGTTTATACATGTAGATACACTTGGGCAGATGGGAGATCTATCTTGGAGAACGCAGCCAGAGGAAGGAGAGAGGCTGCACGAGGGGTGAATGAAAGAATGCAAATGTAATAATTGTTGAGCAAGGCAGGATGTGTGAATTGCTGATTGAGTATGCTGCTGGAGGGATGAATTAAAGATGGATGGATGGATGAATGAATGGGTGAGGGCATATGATAGCGGAGGCTGTATGGACGGGTAAATGCAAAAGTGTGATATAGAGGAATACATTATTCATGTAGATTGTGTAAGGACAACAGTGTGAACCCCATTGTAAGGCTTTGTCACACAATCCCACCATTTACCAGACGGAGACCAGGAAGCTTGAGCTGTCATTTTATTGACTTTATGAATCGCTTCGCCAAGGCAACGCTCGTGCTCCGTCAACCCCGCAGGGCCTACAGCGTTTTTCCAATCCCCGGTTGGGATTTTGGAATAGAGCTGAGGGAGCCCGGCTCCCGAGCAGCCTGCTCCATTAGGTGGGCAGGACCAGGGGCCCATCTCTGCGTGGGCCTGGAGTTGGAACCCCCGGCAGGGGCTACAAGGGATACCCGCATCCAAGCACAGTGCGCACCCAGGAGACAGGGGGCCTGTCGCACCACGGACTCGCCAGCCACCCAGACTGCAGCGGTGAGCACGAACGGCAGTGGGCACCAGCCGCCCCAGCAGAGCGGACACAGGGGCGGGGCGCTGAGAGGAGGGCCCTGCCACAAATAAACAGGAGCGGTGGGCTCCAACGCACGAGCAAGGCCCGGAGCGGAACCCCTGTCGAGGGCTAACAAGGAACACCTGCATCCAAGCACAGTGCGCACCCAGAGACAGGGGGCCGGTCGCACCACGGACTCGCAGGCCCCTTGGTGGGGGGGGGGTGCATTGGGTAGCCCGAACTGCAGTGGGCATCAACCACACCAGCAGAGCGGACACAGGGGCGAGGCGCGGAGAGGAGGGCCCCACCGCATATAAACAGGAGCAGTGGACTCTGACGCACGAGCAAGGCCATAGTGAGCTGCCACGTCGGGGAGCCGGACCCCCCCATTCTCCCCCCCCCCACTGCCCACTGGAGTGGCCGTCCTCAACCGGCGGCCTACACAGGGAAGTGCCATTAGAGAAGGAGTCCGTATTTGGGGTGTCGGCCCCAGAGACGTGGGGAGACGCAAACCGCGACCCAACGCTCGCTCAGCTGAACCCGAGCCGGGGGCGGTGACCTGACAGAGGTGAGGTGACTCTGCGGGGGGGGGGGGGGGGAATCCATACTGTGAGGAACTAGGTGTGAGGATCTGCCTGCCTCCCCCCGTCCCCCCCCCCCGCCTCGCTGCGGCCTGACCCGGATGGACCTACCCAAGGAGAACTACCCACCGAAAGTTGGGGGCCACGCATCCATCCCGGGAGGGGAGGTCCCCCTCACCCCACACCACGTAGCAGCTACCCACTGGGAGGAGAAAGGCCCGGAGGCTGGTGCTGGTACCCCCACAACATGCGGAACCATCGCAAAGGCCCGCCATCAGGAAGGAGGCCACGGTCAAATGCCTGGGGGCTGGGACCTCAGAGGAGAACTCTGGAATCCGCTCTGCGAACGTTGAGAGTAGCACCGCGCTAAGGTGCACCCATATAGCAAGAACCTGGAGCAGTTTACGCCCACCAGGGCAATCCTCTCGCTCCAACGTTTTCTTCGATCACACATAGCCCCAAGTGTGGCTCAAGAAGTCGTCATGTCCACGAGTGGGTGGGTGGGTGGGGACCCCCCCCCCCGCTGCAGCGCTTACAAAAGCAGATCTCAAGGACATTCTCCAGGAGATCAAAGCAATCCGGACGGATAAAAAGGCCTCAATAGTTGATCTCAGAGGGAGAGTAGAGAGTCTAGAAGATAAAATGGAGGGAATGGAAAACCACCACCTCCAGACTGATCTGTTGGACATGAAATATGAGGCGAGGTTAACGGACCTAGAAATGAGGGAGGAGGACATAACCCTGAAGATGGATGACCTCAAACGGGGAACGCCGAAACAATCTACGCCTTATGGTTGTGACCCAACAAAGAGGGGAGACGCCAGCGGATGTGGGAAGAAAAGTCCAAGGCCTGATAAACCAACTCTTCACGATAGAAGGGGGCAAGGAAGTCCAGCTAGAAAGAGCACACCGAGGTGGTGGAGGGGGAGGCCCCAGGACGATCGTGGTATGATTCCTCCGCTACAGTGAGAAAATGGAGGTTCTGGAAAAGGCAAAACGGCTGGGAAGTTTTATCTTCGAAGGTGATACGATCAGGATCTACCAGGACCTCTTCACCCGCAGGAGAGAGTGCCACTCACTAGCCAGGACATCAGATACAGATGGTCCTTCCCATTTGCCCTCCCCTTTGAACAGGCCGGCGTAGACTACAGAGTGACTAGCGGTAAGGAGGCCTCACAAGTGCTGCAGGTGCTCAAAGAGGACGCTCCGGCGGAAGGTAACGAGGAGGGAACACAAGCTTTGCCAGAAACCAGGAGGGAACCGGAGGGCCCCTGGTCCACAGAGAAGACAAAGGGCAGAAGAAACCAAACATCCCGACGATGAACGAAGGAGAGGAATAAGTGCTTCAGGGACATAATGTCGGGATGTGGTGGAACTTATAGCCAAGCATCCCCGGCTGGGGACTCAAAGTGAACTAGAGGAGCATTGGTTGATGGACATTCTCTTACCCTGGTGGCTTGCCCATTGGCAAGCATCATGAACAAGGGGTGCTGGAGGTAGGGGGTGAGAGGGAGTTGGGGGAGGGGGGGTAGGGGTTCTTGGGTTCAGCAGGGATTCAGGTCTGAAAAGGGTTGGGGTAGCTCCCACAGGACGGAGTGGAAGACAAGCGCAGGGCAAATACCGTATCGCAAACAATGAGAAGAGGGGCCGGGTCGAGACATTCAGGATGGGTTCCCTCAATGTGAAGGGACTTGACTCCCCTGCAAAGCGCTCCCTTTTGGGGAGGGAAATGAAGAACGCAGGGATAGATGTCCTCTTTGTGCAAGAAACCAGAACGGTGAGGGGGGAGGAGAGGGCCATCCCAGGGGCACACGTGGGACAGACTTTCTGGGCATCGGGTACAACAAAGAGAGGGGGCGTAGGGATAGTCCTTCACAGAAATCATAAACTCACGGATGTAGTGAGTTGGGGAAGGGAGGACGGAAGGGCCATGGTGGTATCGGGTACCTTGCATAACTCTAGAGTTACCCTGGCAGCCATATATTGCCCAAATGTAGGCCAGATGGAATTTACACAAGAAGCCCTGAGAGAAGTGATGTCCAAAGCGGAGGGGCTCCTGCACTTGGGTGGGGACTTCAACATGTGGGCGGACCGGAAGTTGGACCATAGTGGGAAGACCATCCCGCCAGGCAGTAGAGGGGGGGGGGGGGGAGACCCAACGGGGGGTTCCGTGACCTAATGTGGGAACACGGGTTGGTGGACATATGGAGGGAGCTACATCCGACAAGGTTAGGTTATACCTTCTATTCCGCAGTCCATGACACTAGGACGAGAATAGACTATATACTCACGGGACACCAACACATGAGCAGGGTAGACTCTTGCGAGGTCCGCCCAGTTAGCTGGTCAGACCATGACCTGGTCTGGTCAGATCTTTGCCTATTAGGTCTCAAACCTAGGGAATCCCTATGGAAATGTAATGACTTCCTACTCAGAGACGCAGTTTTTGAGGAAATGATCACAGCAATCGGAGAATATTTCGAGATGAATGACACTGGGGAAGTCAACCGGGAGACGTTATGGGAAGCGGCAAAGGCTACCTGGAGGGGCAGGCTGATTGGCGAAGGGGCATCCAAAAAGAGGGTTAGGACCCTCCTGACTCAGACTGAGGTCTGAGATAATTCAATTGGAGAGGTCAGAGGGGAAAGGAGAGGAGGAGAGGCAGCGGGACCTGGACTACGCATGAGGGAAGATATTAGAACTGAGGGAATTAGAAATAAGCAAAATTGTAGCGGGCCTCCAACATCTATGCCAAAGATTCTACGAAAAAGGTGACAAAGCAGACACCATGCTGGCAGCTAAACTCTAAGGCCAGCGGGCCTATAGATAGGTGGGTGGAAATGGGGAGGAAAGATCTGACCCGGAGGTATTGCAGAGGAATTCGCCGGCTTTTATGAGTCACTTTACGGGAAGGAAGGTGAGGCAGAAGGGGAAGCTCTGGGGGCATACCTCGACGGCGTCACCCTCCCTGCCCTCGGAATCCCTGAAGCGTCCACCCTGGATGCCCAGATAACAAGAGGTGCTTAGAGCTGAAGCTGGGTAGGGCCCCGAGGGAGGATGGGTTCACTGCAGGCTTCTATAAGACCTTTGCGGACCACCTGGCGGGGTTCCTAGCAGGTCTCTTCTCCAACATCATGGTGTCCGGGAGGGCTCCCCCATCCTTTGGCAAAGCATTAATTACGGTAATACCGAAGGAAGGGAAGGACCCGGCTGATTGCCGGTCCTATAGACCAATTTCTCTCCTGAATGTGGATGCCAAGCTATTCACCAGGATCATCGCGACGAGGCTGGACGGCCAAATGCCGGGGCTTATTCACACCGATCAGGTAGGTTTCATACAGGGGAGGCAAGGGCGGATACCCTTAGAAAAACCCTACATTTTATGAGCGAGGCAGCGCCAAAGGGGGATAACCCGGTCCTAGTAGCCATTGACGCGGAGAAGGCGTTTGACCGAGTGGACTGGGGGTTCCTTCATGGGGTACTCAAGAAACTAGGCCTTGGTGAAGGGATACGGCAAGCTATCAAAGCCCTATATGCGACGCCATCAGCTAGAGTTACGGTGAACGGGCGCTTGTCATGTATATTCGACCTTCAAAGAGGGACTAGGCAGGGTTGCCCCCTCTCTCTGCTATTGTTCGCCATGACTATGGAGATACTTGTGGAATATCTCAGGGGTTCCCCGAGAGTTCAGGGTATTCAAGTGGGAGACCGTATTTTTCAACTTGGCCTCTACGCAGACGATATCCTGTTACACCTGAGAGAGCCCACCAGCTCAGTTCCAGCCACTCTGCAGGAGATTGAACAATTCGGAAGGTTTTCGGGCTTTAGGGTAAACGTAGGCAAATCCATGATCTTCCCCTTTGCATCTGACATGGATAGAAATTTGGAGGAACTCGTACCGCTTGGGCTCCAGATCTGCACAGAAGGGATAAAATACCTGGGGATCAACCTTGTTGGACCCAATGAGGACCTGAGCCAGGCAAACTTCCCCCGCTCTTTGATAAGCTATTCAGGAATATGGAGAGTCAGGGTAGGGAGCAAATATCTTGGATGGGAAGAATAAATGCCATAAAGATGAATCTTCTCCCCAGGGTGCTTCACGTTTTTCAGATGCTCCCATTGGAGGCCCCAGAAAATTACCTCATAGAGGCTAAAAGGCGCATACTGAAATATATGGCAAGGCCAAAGACCCAGAATAGGTTATGAGACCCTCACCCTCCCCAAAGAAAGAGGCGGTGTTGCCCTCCCGGATCTACAGACCTACCATAGAGCGGCCCAACTAAGGGCACTGGCACCCAACCTCAGGGAGGACCCTAATAAACAATGGGTCTACCTCGAGAACTTCTACCTACAGCCAATTATGGTGGGGGAATGGTTATGGATACCACTAAAAAGGCTCCCAAAAAGAATCCAGGACCACCCAATACTAGGTACAATGTGGAAAGCGCTAGCAGGTAAGGGCAGTCTAGAAAGGGTGACCACATGGCCCTCCCAATGAGCCACATCTGGTCCACCCCAGTATTAGAAGAAATCCCAGGTCACGAACATTACCAGTCATGCTTCGACGCGGGACTCTGTAGGGTCGGCCAACTGGTGAGGGAGGACACTTTCATAAGCATTCAGGAACTCGAGGAAGCTATGGGAATTGGGGCGCTCTCCCCCCTCTTATACCTACGACTTAAGGGAGTCTTGATGAGGCCGAAACTAAAGCCACTTACACAAAGAAAGCTCACCCCCGTTGAGAAAATCCTTGATACACATGTAGAAATGAAGGGGCCCATCTCCCTCCTCTATGGAGCACTCCTGACTCCCCGGGAGGGAACAACGAGATGTCTGAGAAGAAAATGGGAGAGGGACCTGGGCTGTGAAATTGGGGATAGCCTCTGGGGGCGACTCTGTAGCAGAGCATTTAAGACATCGATCTCATGCCAAAACAAGACCACGCCATCAAACTCCTTCATAGGTGGCAGTATGATCCAATCGGACTCTCCAGGATGTTCCCCGACGTGTTCCCGGTGTGTTGGCATCGCTGTGGAGAAACAGCCAACTACTGGCACATGTGGTGGTCATGCAAGAAAGTTCAAACCTACTGGTCAGAGGTCCTCAGCTGGCTCAAGGAGGCGGGGGAGGGGGGGTCTACCCACTACACCCAGTTCTTTTGATATTCGGGCTGCAGCAAAGAGATGAACATTGGGAAAAACTCCCGGACCTGACGCACTCCCTACTATTGGCTGCCAGAGCCGCTAGGTCCAGAACATGGAAGAGGGCCGCCCTCCCCACAAGGAGAGAATGGGTGTCAGTGGGCAAGGACATCTATTTTATGGAAAGACTCACAGCCGCGATACAGGGCTCGAGGGCACAGATAAACTGAATGGCTACAATTCATGGAGGCGTTCGTCAACACAGAGGAAGCGACTTGAAGCTCACAGGGGCTCCCGACTCGGCCTATAACTCGCCTTAGTTTAGATTATATAGTCTTCGATTTTGGGGAGTTGGATCATTACCAACCTTCCGCAGCCTGGTTGGAACTACCCACAGGGATTTACCACGGACAGGGGCTGCCTGTATCCCAAGACAACGGAATTGAGGGGAGAAAACACCCGGGAATGGGGGGGCCTTCTTGTATTGATCACGTGGGCATGTGCCCAAAGTTGTTGTTAACAAGCTCCCTGTTTCCCTTGAAAATAAATAAAATTGAATTTAAAAAAAAAGAAAGTTGGACCTAAAAACTAATTTCTGTGGAGTTTTGATTTAATGTCCAGTTAACACAGTAAAATGCGTTATTGGTGTCCAGTGGCAAGAAAACAAATGTTTGTCTCGATTTCATCCCATATTGTGTTAAGTTGATTGTACGCCTTATATTATTGTGCATACCTCTCTCTTTTATCAGCCCGGTTTGGCCTGGGTCTGTTAACGTGGCGAGAACTTCCATTAATCTATTGGCCATGATCTTGGTGAAGATCTTGGCATTCAAGTGTGAGATCGGGGAGAAGGATGCGCATTACATGGGATTTTTACCCAGCTTTAAAAGTAGTTGTGGTGTATTCTGCCTTAAGGTTGGAGATTACTCCTGACATTTGAAAAGAATTGTACAAACAAAACAGTGTATGTACCTTTTGAATGCCATATTAAAGGAGCAGGTGAAGCCACCTGGGCCTCGGTCTTTGCTGTGGGTAATTTCATGAGGGCCATCTCTATTTACTTTGCTGTTACCAGCCCTTACAATGCCTCTCTCCTCCTTGCTTGGTTACTTTAAGGAGCTCCATCTGAAAGAGATATGTAGCAACGTTCTCAGAATTTCCTGGGATCTCCAAAAATAAATGTCCTTCTCCCCTTCCTGTGCCATGACCAATGGATCTAATTTGGTTTTAAGGCCATTGTAGACATTTCTAGAAGCAAGGCTACGCAGTTTGGCCGCCAGGGTGCTATTAGCTCTGGTACCCTTGGTGGCCTTATCTTCCAGGTGAGCCTTTAGAATATTATTTGCTATTTTGAGTTCCCATGGAGATTTTAAGGAGTTTTCTTCTTCTTACGGTTTGGCTCACACTGGCTAACCTCTGATTGTAATGCTTTCCTGTGTTCACATGTTTCTAATTAGTGCAGCTGTTCTACCTATAATTATACCTCTGAGGACAGCCTTGACTGCATTTCCGCAAATTCTTTGATTTATATTATCAATGATGTTCTCTGCGTAATGATTCTCAAGGGTGTCGGTTATATTTGGAGTCATCATGGGTCCCGTAAAATGTGCTCATTGAATTGCCATGGTTTACGATAAGGAGGAGGCAGCTCGTTCAGTTGAAGTATCGGTTGTACTGGGGCATGATCCAAGAGGACCCTAGTGCGTATTGAGATTTCCTGCGGTTTGGGGATTAGCGTCTTAAAGACCAGAATCCTATCAATCCTAGAGAACCCCTTGTGAACTGCTGAGTAAAGTATATTCCCTATTGAATTGGTAAAAGAACCTCAAGTACTGATCATGGAGAAGTCACTGAGCAGCTTGGCTGAGGTCTGCTAGTTCCTGTGGTCCCCAGGGCATGGGGGTAATGTTTTATCAACTGATCAGTTTACTACACAATTGAAGTCCCTTTTTTTTATTTTATTTATTTATTTTTTTTTTTATTGAAAAACAGTTTGAAATTGCAAACTTTTGTTTCGAATCACCAACGAACCAGACCCAACAGATCAAATCAGAATTAAGCGAATCAAAACAATCCAAAAATTTGACATCAAATATCTGTTTTCAAAATCGTATCAAAATAGTTCACAGTTGCAAAAACAAGTTGTGTACTGTGACCAGTGATAATCCTGGCCCACCACGTCTCCATGTCATCATCCAGAGGTGCAAATTGACCAAGAAGCAACGATCGCTGGGTAGTTGTTCGTTGACATTCAACTAATAGATGTTTGGTGGTTTCTATCGAAGATTCACAAAAACGACACAGATTATCTTTTAAGGATGGGTCCTTTCTTTGCCATAAAAGTTCCTTGGTTTTTAGGATGTTTGCTCGCAACCGTAAGAATTGAGCTCTATGATAACGGGATGGGCAATGCAAAAGGTAGCAAGCTAGTTCGTTAAGTTTTCGACAGTCATGATCCATCACTTTGGTTGACTTCAGCTTTTTTCTTTCATCATTATTGATGCTCCATGCCCAATGATCAAATTTCTTTTTTGCGTGTTGTGGACGAAGTAGGAGTTCTTCATTGCTGATATTTGCTGCAGACAGATGCGCCACTAGTTTGCCAAATCGAATATTAAGTAGCTGAACTTTTTTGGCATCTGGTTGAAAGCAAACAATTTGTATGCGGGTTCCGGCGCTTCCAAGCACATTTTACGCAGCGTTGCTATTGAGTTCCACACCATATTCATGTGTAGAGAGTTGGTGGCTAATTCATATCTCACAATAGCAATAGGAGTGGACTGTGGGAGCTTCACAACCTTCCGCCAAAAATGACCACCTAAAACATTCCAGGTTTGCTCACTTATGTTCCAACCTGCAATAGCCCCGAAGATCATTACTGGCACCACTTGTTGCTGGTAGAATTTAATGACAGGTTCGAGAGAAAATTTGCCGTAGTTCCTGTTGATTTTTACAGCTTGTAGTGTTAGTTTCTTCATTTTAGAAGTTAGATCTGTCACCCATTGCTGTTCTCTGATAGAGTTGTTGAATTGTATACCCAAGTATCTTATTGAATCAACCGATGAAATAATTGCTTCTGTAATTTTCCACCTAAAGGATTTATCCTTTTTTCCTTTGACATTTCCAATTGAAACAATCTTTGTTTTTGTGGTGTTTATGGTTAGTTCATTTAGATCCATATATTTTTGCAGGCCTGTTAGTAGCCTCTGCAGCCCAATTTGCGTTCGGTCCAGCAGTACCAAATCTTCCGCATATACGATACATTTGATTGCGGTTTGATTTATTTTGGGCGAGAAGCATGGAATTTGCATGAGAGAAGTTGGTAGGTCTGCCAGGAACAACTTAAATAGCTCTGCGGCTAAGGGGCATCCTTGCTTGACACCTTTTTGGGTCATGATTGAGTTGGAGAGCAGCCCATTGTTATTCAGCCTCACTTTGATTGAAGTATGGGTATGTAATGCCATTATTGGTTCCAAGATAGATGCAGGACAGCACCATTTCCGTAGTTTTGCCCACAGCAGGTTGCGATTTACACCATCGAAAGCTTGTTTCAAATCGATGAAGGCAAGATGTAATTTGCCATTTGATTTCATGGTTTCCAATTTTAAGATTGTTAGGATGAGTAAATTAACATCAACCCCAACACCTTTTGTGAACCCGGTTTGCCGTATATCATTTATTTGCACGGTTTCCGCCCATTTGGCAAGTTTGATGCGCAGGTTTGAGCCAAATATTTTACCGATCGTATCTAGCAGGGCAATTGGGCGATAGTTGTTTGGGTCGTCCCAACTGCCCCGCTTATGAATTGGAACGATAATCGCAGTCTTCCAGGAATCGGGCAATTTTTTTGCCAAGCTGATTTTTCTGAAAAGATTTCCAATGAAAGCTGCCCACTCATTTGGATGTAGTTTTAAGTCGATATTTGAAATCAAATCTGGCCCAGCAGCGCGTGAGTTCTTCAGCGCCTTGATAGCAATAATAAGGTTGTCGTATTCCATTAGCACGTCCCATTGAGTGTCCACAGAGCTCGATGTTATCACATCGTTACCATTTGAGTTTTGGAATACCAAAGAAAAATGTGATTCCCATATGTCGCCTGAGATGGTGTTTATTACATATGGGATACTTTTGGAGAAGTCCATATTCAATATCTTCCAGATATCACGAGTGTTTTTTGTCATAATTAGACGTAACATGTGTTCCGCACGATCTTGCTCTATTATTTGCGCCTGCGACCTTGCCCAATTTCTATAGAGTGTGCGTCTGCTTTTATCGCTTGTTGAGCTTCGGATTTTGGTAAGCTTTTCTTAAATTGCCTTCAATCTTTCCGCATTGCCTTTTTCTCATCGTGCAGCCCCTTACAATAAATATGTTGGTGAGACCGACCTTGATTTTGAGACCCAACTACAGGCATTTTAAAGGCAATCAGCAGGGTAGTATAATCTGCCACATGATTATCTGGAATGTTCATAAGTTTCGTGCTGAGCCCTTGGATTTGTTTGCCACTTAATCGTAGACGATTTCCACCTGAGTTTACTTCTAAAATGATGTTACTTGAGCAATCTGGCAATGGCATTTCCATCACTATGCAGAGTTTGAACAGGCAGTGGTTGCTGTATTTCATTCGTTTTATTTCTAAGTCAACAACCATGGTTGCAAGGTTACTTGATATCCATATGTAGTCCAGAATGCTGTTGGTGGCTTCACGATGCCACTTTCGCTTAGCAGGGATGTCTCCTTTTAGTTCCATTTAGCATGTGTATATCACGAATTGACATAGCAGTCTGCCAACAGCGCTCTCTTTCGTCAATCAAGGCGGGAGGGACCAACTGAAATTTCCCCGACGAATGTTCAAACCCGAACCAATTGCAATTCAGGTCCCTGCAGGAAATCACTGATATGTTGGTGTAGGTCAACAATGCGACGTCGATTAATTCAGCGATTGCGGATATAAAGATGTCTGACCTGATCTTTGTCGAGTGCCAGTAAACGTTTATAATCAGAAGGTATTTCCTCGCGTTAGCTTTCTTGCCAGTTGTGTGTATGATTGTACCTTGTACATATGGATTGGGATTTTTAGACTCCAGCACAGCCCATGATCTTGAAATCCTCACCATAGTTATAAGGCCAGAGCTTGGACGGCCTTTCACATTTTTTATTGCTGGATTTAAGATTACAGTAAATCCCTCACAAATGGGAGGTGAGCAGAGCCAAGTTTCTTGCAAACATATAATGAAGATATTTGCTAGCGGTGTTTCAAATTCATTAAATAAGTTCTTAAATCCACATGTATTCCAGGAAATAAAAAGGGTTGAGTTGCCAGAGTTGTTTAATCGTGGCTAATGTTGGTTTCTGGGCCCATTATCCTTGGTATTTTTTTCAGTAGCTTTCCTTTGCGGGACTTGATGTGATCTTGAGGTCAATGAGTCACACATCGATTGTCTTAGAGCAGCCGCATCAACTGGTTTCATTGGTTTCTTGTATCCATCTTTGGAGCATTCAGATCAATTTGGAACTTCACAATCTGGTTCAACCAGAATTTCAAAACCGAAAAACAACAATTCATCACTAGCATTTAAAAGGGTGCTGCATACTGTAGCTGAGTTGATATGTAGCAAGACCTGGTCTGAACATGTTTCAGGAGCATACTCCACGATTCGTATATCGTCAGAGACGATGGTTCGCAGCGAAGGTACGCACTTGAATAATTTCAAAATGTTTGTTCGATTTAAATTTACTTAAGCTTCTTCGCTTTGGATGTTTTGTAGCCGCAACTTGCGGCAGACGCTTTGCTCTCTGCGGTGGGTCGATTTATGCACTCGACTTTTAAAGTGATTACGTAGGTTGCTCTGATTTGAGGTGAATTTAGGATTCAGTTGTGAAACCACAGCTTGGGCCGAGGAGATTTTTCTGAGCCTCTCGAATCTCTTTGCCTGTGCGCCATCGTTGATTTTGCAGCTTTTGCAGCATCCTTATTTGTACTCACATCAAATGACTGAGAAGGGGCAGCACGAGAATAGGACAAAGTCTACTACATCGTGCTCATCTTGCAATGGATAGGTGGACAAATCACAAAGATTTATTGATGTAGAGGTGATTGTGATGTTACTGGACTCCGACTCAGAAATCAATCTTCTGTGTTTCAAGGCAGGTTTGAGTTTGGCCTTCGTTGGAAGAGGGCAGGCCACTCTTTGCAATTCGGCGCCTGCCTTTAACTTTTTGTTGTTTTTTTTTCCGCTTAAATAGACTTTGTCTTGGTGGCGTAGAAAGATTCCTTATAAACGCTTTGGACTTTGAAGTGCCAGCTGGTTTAGAGCTTTTTGAAAGATTTTTTAATGATCCACAACCTTGTTTCCCAATTGATTTGGTAGCAACCACTAATGGCTCAGTTGACATGGCTTTGGCAGGACCAGTAAAAATGCCAAAAGACGAAAACTGGACATCTGGGGCTACAGGTTTTGTTTCACGTTTGTCCAAGAAATTCTCCGTGCTGACGCCTTTTATAGTTATTGCTTTCGATTGAACTACAAGAAGTCCTGCACAAGACTCATCAATGATAGGAGAAACTGCAGTAGGAATACTAGGCAAAGACTTGGCTCCTTCAATCACGATTTCGTTGTTTGTATTTTTTTTGTTTGAATTTTTTTGTCCCACTTTATCATTAGAATTTGGGGAATTTCTCACAATTGTTAGATTAAGATTATGAGATGTGGAGCCACCAACTGGACACGTGTTAGTGCTGTTATGACATAGTGACCTTCTCACATACCATGTGACATTGACAGTGTCGTGGTTGTTTCATCAAGTCAAGTATGTCATCGACAAGTTTCTCTTGTTTTTGGCTGTTTCGACGGGCTAGGTCGTGATGCCGTTGTTGCCATTCCATTGTTCGTTCCGCTTCTACCTGGATCATGTTTTTGAGAGACACGTTTCCACCTGACCCATTTTCTGAGTTAGATTTGCTAACAGCGCACTTTGGTCTTGTATCTTTTCACATAGGGCTTCATACAGTTTGACAAAGGGAATCATCGCCAGAGAGGAAGCGGCTAGGACATTATTATCAATTTGCATCGCGGCGGCCGCCGAGATGCTGGCTTTCGCCGGGGTTTGCCCGCTTTTATCTCCCCCATTTGGCGAAAGACTTGATAAGTCATTCGATTGAGCATATGTTTCATTAATCAAGAGGCCTTTCCTAGTCGTCTCAGGGCCAGTGCTTGTTTTGTTCCTTTTGTTTTGCATTGTCGGAGTGCTTGTAATGAGCTTTGTATGCTCCGATATTCGAGATGACATCCGCGTTTCAGGTTTTTGTGTGTTCATAATCAGACTTGCCCTGACTTGTCTTCGAGCCAGAGGGCATTGCTATTCCCAATGATGATTGACCAAGCTGTTGTGTGGTGTCATCGCGCTGTTTGTCCAAGCTGGTTATTGTGGCCAGACCATGTCGGCAATCAAGCTCAGGCCGGTTGTTAGCCGCCCTCAATATAGGGTTCTTCGCATGTTGCAATCGTGGGCTTGGAATCGGCAACGATGATTCACACGGAATAACCACAGATTTCTGACCAGTAATTTGCTCTGAAAGGTCAGGAGACAGAACTGAAGATGATTTAGCGATTTTGTTAGCATTGATCTCGGTGTGCTTTCGATTTGCTGATGCATGAAAACGTAACATCTTGTCATCAAAAGGTGCCATTCCTGAATGAGTTGCGTGAAGTTGAAACTGATGAGGGTTAGTTGATGATAAGGCGTCTGGAAGCTCATGAATCGAAGCTTGAGCGTTTCCTGACAAACAGACCGTCGCCCCGAGTATAGCAGCTTCACATATTTTGTCATCATGCTTAGCGATGGCTCTTACAGATCTATTGGATTTGGTTACAGGAGGACAGATATCATTTTCCTTGGCCGGTACCTGTCCCGGCTCGCTGTGCACGTGGCCAGTCGGCTCAGAACTATCTGAACATTTTTGGAGGGTGTTGATTCCTAGGCTTGACCAGGGCGTTTCAGCATTCTCATTTGATGCAGATACAGCATGAGACGCTGCCATCAAGTCAGCATCCGTACTTTCGAATGGAGAAAAGAACATTTCCGGAGAAATGGGGCTCGATGTAACTTCATGAGATGCACAGATCGATTGTGACTGTAATAATGGTGTTAAGTTGGACAGAGATAACAATCTCAATGGTGGTGCCAAAGGCGTGATTTCCTGGGCAGGCTCCTGTTGCAGGTCAAGTGCGGGGAGACCATTTCCATTGCCTTCATGTGCTGGAGATACCACAACATTATTGAGTGGTTCTATGATCATAGGGTTTGCATCTGCTGAAACTGTCTGGTCAACGGATACCGTGTCCAGGAGCAGAAGTGAGCTTGATAGAGCCACCTCTGGCCCCGCCGGCATTGGATCCCCACCCCCTGCAGTCAACACAGGCACTATGAGTGTATCTAATACATTGGGTAAGCCGCAGCTCGTTCTAACAGGTGATTTCATTGGGGGCTCACTTGTAGTAGCCGGAGTCAGCAAGGTGACAGTTTTTTTTGCTTATCTTGCCGTTTAGTTATGCGTCCTTTTGTAAGGCGGTCCAAGGATTCAGCATGCAACGCTGCTGAAGTGTTTTATGGCGAGACTGTGGGCCAGTTTTCTTGCTCGTAGGGTCCGTCATGGTGCGGACTGGGGAAGACTGGAAAAACTTGCCGCTGAACTCCTATGATGTTCTGTGGGCTTCCCCAGCGCCAAACAGCCGCAAAACAGTCGGCGCCCTTCAACCCTATCGGGCTTAACGCCGCAAGGGTGGCTCGAGTGTGATGATATGCTCTGGTGAAGTCACGTGCAGCCAATCAGTCCCGCCTCCTCCAGGAAGCAGGGCGGTGAAAACAAAATATGCTCTTCCAGCAAGAGCAGCGCTCGCAGTGCTGTGCAAAAGCTAAAAGCAGGTAAGCGTCCAAAGGCTAAAACACTCCTTAACTTTGTATCCAAGCACACCGCTCGGGCGGCTCGAGCGTGATTATATGCTCTGGTGAAGTCACGTGATTGGTCACGTGCAGCCAATCAGACCCGCCTCCTCCAGGAAGCAGGGCGGTGAAAACAAAATATGCTCTTCCAGCAAGAGCAGCGCTCGCAGTGCTGTGCAAAAGCTAAAAGCAGGTAAGCATCCAAAGGCTAAAACACTCCTTCACTTTGTATCCAAGCACCCTTTTATGAAGGAACCCAAAACCTAATTGGCCTTGATTTTCATTTGGGCCATATGGTGTGATTACGGTGACTAATTGGTCTTTTAGGAGCTCTTTAATTATTTGGTATCTGCCCTCCGTATCTCGTAGTGTCACCTGTTTTGTAAATGGGAAGTCCTTTTTTTAAAAATCAAGATTGCCATTCCTCTCTTTTTGATGGCATTTGAGGCAAAAATAACGACTGGTGAATGCCCTGCTTGCTAGATCCTTGGAAACCAGCCACTGCATCAAGACCTCACACTTCATTGGGGAATGAAATCTCCTTATATTAAAGGACCAAATCCTAGTCTTGTGCAGGTCACTCATCCCAATTTTCTAATCTGTGCAATCTCAAACCATGACCATGTTCAGGACTCCTGAACATCTAAATGGCGAGGTCTGTGGTGTGTTAACCTTGTCATACTCTTGGCAAAGGAACATTTAAACCTGAACCCGAAAAAACCATTTAATTGGAAAGACTAGAGGGTGGTATCTGTACTCCTGCTCTCTATATGGCAGAGTAGAGGCACAGAGCACCCCAGCCAAGATTCTCTAGTTGGTAACGTTGGACGAGCAATCAAGGCTTAAGCTCTCTGGAGGTGATGCAGGCTGGTTCTTAAGTACAGTGTAGTCCCCAAGCACCCACAAAGGAATGTCCACACAGTATGTTCCTTATATAAATAAGGTTTTGATTATGTACACATACAATAACACACTTTGTGCTCCGACAATTCTAAAATGGTAAAGATATACAGTCACAATGTGGTACCACAATTCCTCTTGATTCCATTAAAATGCATCAACTGTACTCAGTTCAAATGTCATAAAAATCAGTTAATAAAGTGAACCAAAAATAGACATTGGAGGAAAGCAGGTTGGTTAAAGCAATAGGCAGAATATTGGCCCCTACCACGAGGCACAGTTCTGTATGGGAATCCCCCACCTGGGCAACCTGTAAATAAAGATATAAAACAAGCCCAGTCCAAATATTGTTTCTATGAATCTTATTTCCTTCGAATTAGTTCACCCCAAATGTACCTGGAATAGCAGAGTTCTTCGATGAGGCGTTGATGGATCCTTCTTGAGTGACCCCCCCCTTTTAAGACAGGAGTCACGGATCGTCGATAGTCCTCGAGGAAGGTGAACCTTGCCGCCGAGAGTCGTCGAATAGGTTTGATGGCGTTGAGGCAGCAGCTTCGATCCTTGTGGTGCTCGTCGACAATCTGTTGGGGATGTCCTGCGAGGATGAGGCATGCGGTGCACCTCAGTGTCGATAGTTGCTGCAAAGATTCACTGAAGAACTTTGGCCCAGCGAGGGCGTCTGGTTGTCAGTGTCTTTGTGGTCTTCGGGTGGCGGGAAACCCACCGGCAGACTCTCCTTGGTGCGTCGGTGACCTTGACTTTCTCCGGCAGGGCAAAGCGGTCGGCGGTTATGGCGAGAGAGTCCACGGATTCTAATGTCTTAATCAAAGGAATGTTGCGGCTCTGATCGTCGGCGGCATGGCATCAGGCGGTCCCAGCTTCTGGGCAATACGACTTCGCCAGGCCTCCAGCGGTTATAACAAACCTGCATACCCTGGTTGATGTCCGGTGCTTCTCTTCGTTCTCCTAGGTGGTCTCAGCTTCCGGTCGGCTGCATGTTGAGGGTCTGACTTCCAGGGAGCTTCGGCGAAGGTTAGCGGTTCACGATGTTCCTTTGTAGCTCGGGAAGAGGTCTCCTAGCCAGGTCCTCCCTCAGATCAGTCCTCGACAAACTGGACAGCTTTCGGATCGGGTTGAAGCAAATGCAGCAGCAAGTCGTCTTCTTCCAGCTGGGCTTCAAGGATAAGCATCAATTATCAACTTCTGCTTCTGAACAATTTCTAGCAGTGGGAGGCCCCCAGATATACTGTTTGGACTCTCATTCATTCTGCTGAGTCACACTAGGGCAACCAATCACTCGGGGAATTCTCCCTCTGACACTCGCTACAAGGAAGTACCCAGCCATTCAGCACTCCACACTGCATTCATACCGGTTTCAGGCAGGGCTGTCTCCGTCTTTGTGTTATATACCAGAAACTAGACACCCATAACAAGAAGTGCATATTGGTCACACACTTCATTCACCCCCCCCCCCCCCCCCACAACACCATATGGAACTTCTACCCAACACCAGTCAGATGGAAGGGTCAGAGGCAGGGCTTCCCAGGACTTTGGTAAAACAAGGTAACGTGCAATAGAAAGCAAGAGGCCACAGTGGCTATCTTGTTTCCTATTGGGAATCACCTGATTCTAATGGCTGGCCTGGGCATCCCCAAACTTGAGGATACTCGGAGCACCGGTCAAATTCATCATGGAGCTGCCACCAGCCCATACCCTGCTCTGTGAGCCACACACAGGTGCCCAAAAGCATACATTAGGGACACAGGGTTGTACCCACACCCATTGGTGCCATAAGGGTAGTCCAGGGGTCTGTATACCAAACTAGAAATAGGAAGAGCTCAACTTCCAGGAGGCAGAACACAACACAGAACACATGAAAAAGGACTACAGGACAAGGACAGGGAGGCCCTCTCCCTCCTTTGCATTTCCAGCATCACATTAATTTAACAAGATCTTTTGATAACTTCTAATAACCATGGCTGCCATCTTAACTTTGGGTTGGGCGAATTTCCACAAGGCCAGGCACACAGGCCCACAAACATCCACCCGCCCACTCCAATTCCCCCTATATATACCCAGCCGTTTCACGAACATTTCTGATCTAATTGTTGAACATGTCTGTCTCCACAACAATAGGCAAACCAATTTTGTTAAGTTTGTAAGTTCAAGATACTGCAGCATCTTGTAACCGTTTCAACTGGGTTTTCTTTGCAAGGCCTCCTGTCTCTTGCATGCCAGATCGTTTCTTGAACTTGTTTGGGGCGTGTTTCGGCCCCAGCTCTGGGCAGGTCTCTTCTTATCGATTTGCTTCTTGCACTTGAAAGCTTTTGCTGGTGCTCTTTATTCATTAATTAGTTTGCTTCTTAATTGGTTATGGAGTAATGCTGCCCATTTACGGCAAACAGTAGTTTTGTTGGGGAACCCCCAATGGTAGCTCAAAGCCCTTTTGCACAGCCATTGTGTTAAAATGTTTAGCCGTCTTCTCCTAGCAAGAGTCGTCTGTGTGAGATCTTGAAATGGTAACTAAAGGACGTTGTTGGGGTTAAAGATCACCTGGAAGGACTTTGTGCAAAGAAATTTAAATCTAATTGTTCAGTTGGTTTCATTCATATACTGTAATAATTAGTCTATAAACTGTTCCAGAATTTTGTACAAATACATTTCCGCAATCTTCAAAATCGTTTTTTGTAGTAATGAAGCTTTTTATTCCGTGGCATTCTTATGGTGTCCAATGCATTTCAGTCGGGTTGACTGTCTTCAGGGACCAATTTCTACAAAAAAAACAGATAACTAGATTTTAAAAGAAAGTAGTATTGAATATAAATGTACAATCCAATTGTAGATGCAGTTGGGCCAATTACCTGCATATGCTTGTCTCTCCTATACGTGCTTCGTTTCCTAGTCTTATCTTTTGCACTGCTGAGCTGGACCCAGGTCCTAAGCAAGGACCTTGGTTGGGCTCTAGTCACCTGTAAGACAAAAGTGTGTGATGATCGCTGTCACTGGGAAAATTTGGTGCTATCTAAGGATGGATGTACACAATGAATAACCTACCGTGTTGCTACAATGTGTCCTCCCCATTCAATATTGACTTCCTGTTGTCCTATGGGACGACAAAGTCAGAGAAAGCTATTTGGTGTGTTGTCATAGCCCAAAATTGTATTTTCCACGGGTGAGGTGCGAGTAGGTTGCTCTAACGCGATCTTCCTAGCATGCATACCTGGCTGTTCTATCTTTTTCTCCCTCTGGACAACAGGATCACGGTCAGGTGGCTAGCTGTGTTCAGAGGAAGTGTATTTTTATAAAATGGCACCAGCGTTAGCCACATGTATCTGGGCGCTTGGACTTAAGAAATCGGTTGCATTACATTCATAGTCCAGTTCTGGGAGGTGCATAGAAGGGTTAAACAATTCAACAGTACATTCCTAACATGCATAGGTTTAAAACAGTGGTTGCATTTATGGGGAGGTTCAATATGTTAGGTAGCGAATTCACTATCAATTCTACATGCCTATGGTAATTTATTAGGCATCTTGGCTGAAGAACCAGGTTTTGAGACTTATACGGAAGGACCAAAGCGAAGGGTATACTTAGTTCTAGAGGCATGGCATTGCAGCCAAATACTGGAATAGTCGGGAAGCTGCAGCCTCCTGCTTTTTGTTGTTTGAATCTCTGGTTAGCTAAGAGACCTGCATATGGCGAGCGGGCTGGTCTAGAGGATTGGGCTTTTGAGATTAGTTTTGTCCGTTTTTGCGGAGCAGTGTGATGGGGATAATATTTTGAATTGAATGCGGTCTCGCACAGGTATCCAGTGGATTCTTCTTCTGACTGAAGATATGTGGTCTTTTTTTCGGGATGTTGAAGGCCGCTCTGATTGTGTTATTGTGTACTATCTGAAGCTTGCTGATATTTCTAGTGGTAGATCCGGCAAACAAGGAGTTGCAATAATCAATCCTGGAGAGGATAAGTGCTCTCGCCAGTGTAATACAGTTGTCCGTGGTTAAAATGGGTCTACAGGAAGTGATAAGTTTGGCCATGTAGGCTGAGGCTGATGTGATGGCGTTAACTTGTCTGGTTGGAGAGAGTGACGAATTGAGGTATACGCCTAGAGTTTTTACTTCTTTAGCTACCATAATGCTGTTGCCGTCAATGTCAAAGGATTTGTAGACTGGTGGTAGGATCTTTAGTCTAAGCTGCCCGCAATTAAGAGCTCCGTTTTATCATCATTGAGACATAGTTCATGTTGCGCCATCCAGGCTTGGAAGGTGAGGTTGATGGAGTTCAAGGACTTAGTATCTGTAGCGTGATTTCCAGTGATGGGAAGCAGTATTTGGGTGTCGTCCGCATAATTGGTATTGTTGACACCCAATTTGTCAAGCAGATCAGAGAGGTTTGGTTAACACCTTGTATAATGTTGGGGATACGCAGGAGCCTTGTGGGACTCCACAGGTGACAGGGTTGGGAGGGGCTGAGGCGGAAGTGGAGAAGATGCTCATGGTGCAGCTAAAAAGGAAAGATTTTATCCCGTTTATGGCATTGTTCAAGAAATAGACTGCCCGGGCTAGGTGTTGGCACAGGATGTTGTGGTTTACTAAGTCGAACACCACAGGAGGTCCAGGAGGAGGTGGAAGACTAGATCGCCTCTCTGATTTGATCATTTTGGATTTTTAAGTCCAAAAGGTCTGTTTCTGTTGTGTGACCTGGGCGGAAACTTGATTGGCGAGGCTGAGGAGGTTATGGGGCTGAAAGTAGTTTTGTATTTGTATGGAAGCTACTTTGTCAATTATTTATAGTATAAATGGTACTGTTGTAATGGGTCGGTAATTGGTAGGCACGTTCGGGTCTAGGGTAGGTTTCTTAAGCAATGGAGTAACCACGCTTCTTTCAAGTTTTCCGTTACTTTGTTAGAGGTGAAAGAGTTATTGATCAGAGTTGTGATGAACATGGCCAGTTTGCCGGCGCAGTCTTGAGGTAGCCAGGCAGATGTCTCCTTGGTATCTCGATAGCTTTAATCCTTTTATGATTTTGATCCTTTCAGAGGTGGTAATCGGTGTGAATTCAAACCGCGAGGGTATGTGGTTGGTGGCGTTGGGTGCATGGCTGTGGGCTGGACAATAGGGGCGAGCTTGAGTTTTTATTTTGGAGTAATGTAATCTCGTCAGTGAGGGCCTGTTCTCGCACCATAGTTGGTGATGTTACTGTAGTTGAAACAACTGCGTATTGCAGAAAAAGAAACTGGTGAGGAAAAAGGAGAAACGAGCATTGGCAAAGCTAGCAGTTTTGGCTTGTGTACAAGTATTAGGCATTTATCAAGCATTGCTGTTAAAGGGCCAGGTATCCACACAGTGTTGCACCTGCTACCATCAGTGGGCAGGTTTTGATTACTATGGCTGTGTCTGTCAAGTGCCTTGCCGTGCCTACACAAAAGCCCACTGTTGGCATTGCCAATGCTTGTTTTTTAATTAATTCACAGAGCTTGGTAAAATATACATTTCCTGAAACCAGTTTGCCTGCTGGCCCTTGATGGTGCCCCCACTGCAACTTTCACCCCCAAGTTCTATTTGTGCCCATTTGTATGCTGCCTCACCCAATATTGATTTCTAGAGACGCTACTGAACCTAAGCGTGCTTACAATGTAAATATATATACTCCTACGTTCCGTCCCCTTTCCTCCACAGGACCGGAGCGCTTTGTGAAAGCATCCAAAAATGTCAAATTAATTTTTGTCCTTCCTCTCTTTCTACGCAGGGCCCGGCACGCAGCCGTAACCACACCCATCTTGGCTCCGCCCCGCGCAACGCCCATCAGTCCTTTTCTCCGCTCGATCGGGTCTGGACGCGCTTTTATCCTCGGAAAATCTTCCCTTTTTTCCTCCTCTCTGGCTCTCGCTAGCGATCGTGCACTAGTCTGTCTGTCGTTCAAAGTAGACTTTCCAGATTGTTCATGCCACTGACGCTTCCCGAGGGCGGTCCCCATTCTTTGTCTAGAGTGTTTGGGTCCGGCTCGCTGTGAGGCGTTTATCGACGAAAAGAAGAAACGCCCGGTAAGTTTACTTTTCAGAGCCCCGCGGCTGGCAGATACCTTTCCGGGCTCTTCCCGAGCCGGGAGGAGTGTTGCTCGCTCTGTCACTCGGGATTGCCCTGAGGTGCCTTCTGGGCCTAATTATTGTACTGGAGTTTTCTCAGAGGGTCTCCGTAAGGGGCCTGTGGATACCGGAGCACGCTCCGAGGCCCCTCCTGTGGGGGCTGCCTGTAGACCCTATTCTACTGAGTCGTGGGGTACCGCAGCTCGCTCTGAGGCCTTGTTATCGGCTTCCCTCAAAAGTACCGGGGTGTGCCCCGAGGCCTCGGCTGGGCTTGGTGTTACCGAACGGATGTTCGAGGCCCACGCTAGTAAGGCTGTTTCCGGACCTGGGTCCGAGGTCACTTGCGCAGAGGCTAAAGCGACCAACATTTCTGAGAGGCCTGCCAAGGCCTTATCGGTGAAAGTCGTTCCTCACCGTTCCCGCTCTTGTGGCGACGCCAGAACTGTTGAGGGGGCAACGGTTGAAAGTTCTTCCTGTGGAGGCTAGTTTGGCCACTGGTATGTCACAGAAACATTCCAGGCCACATAGTTGCAGCTCGGCTGAGGTTCCTTATGTAAAGGCTAAAATTAAGACCCCTGACCCACCGACGGGGACCCCTGCCTCACTTCCACACGTGCCGCAGTTCCCCTCAGGTGATGGCAAAATGGCGGCCGTTCCCGCCACAACCACGGTGGCCATTTTGGGCGCTCACCCTACAACTACGCCATCGGCCTCAGGTGGAGGAATTGGTTCCGCCGGTGAACATAAAATTCCCTGTACGCATCCGTTTCATCCAGTTTACGATTGGAACGCCCGGATGTCCCTTCCGCACAATGTCTCGTTGCCTGTGGGTTCGGCGCCTTTGATTTTTGTGGACACTTCGGGGGATGGGCCTGTGTGGCAAGCCTTCCCTCTGCGTCCCTGAAATTATCCTCCTCATGAGAGGCCTTCTCCGGGAGTTCCAAAACCGTCTCCGGGGGACGCCTTTTTCGGCAAATTTCAGACGCTCATGCGTACCGACCCCATGAGAGAGTATTTCAAGGGTCTTTTTAGGGAGATATGCCTGCCTGCTCCTCCGGCTCCACCCGTTCCACCAGTGGTTCTGCCGGCGCCGCCCTTGCCTTTGGTGCCTCCGCCGACCCTTCCGCCCTTGCCCCCATTGTCCCACATGGACGGTGTCTGACACGGTTCAGCAGGATCCTGACCTGTCGGATAATGCGCAGGGCGAGCAGGGCCGCGAAGACCAGCCCCGCTCTATTAGAGCTTTTCACGACCGGGTACTGGACATGATGTGCCTGTTGGATGTTCCAGTGCCCGAGGCACCCGCTCCGCAGGAGGGTGTGCTTTCGCGGGCGTTCAACTCGTCTCCTTCGGAGCGTACCGGCCTGTTCTTGCAGAAGGACGTTTTGGCCCAGGTCCGCAGGGTCTAGGAAAAGCCACAGAAAATTGACGCGCGTTACAGGCTGCATTCTTCGGAAGAGGTGGCCCTGTCCTCTTGTCTGCCCCCCTCCTCCACAGTGGTGGCCACGGCCACTTTGCAGTCCAGGCCTGCAGCGTCCTCTTCTACGACGGCGACTCAGGTTCTGGGGAAAGAGGACAAACGCCTGGACTCCCTTGGGAGGAAGATTTTCGCTAACTCGGCCTTGCAGCTCCGGCAGGCCAATGCGGAAAGGGTGTTAGCGGGGGTGAACATGAAAATGTGGAAAGGTCTGTCAGAGTTCGAGGAGTTCATTCCTGTCGAGAAGTTGGAAAACTTTAAGGCGGTTTTATCTGACGCCAGAGTCTTGGCCCAGGATCTGCTTGAGGCCACTGCTCATCACGTCGACATGTCGGCTTGGCGCCTTATGCTGGGTGTTGACACCTCTCGACGGGCGTAGTTGCATGCCACCAAGTTCTCGAAGGAGATACAGGACAAGGTGTTGGACCTGGCGTTTGACGGTAAGGAGCTTTTTCATTCCACAACGGATGTGGAGCTCACCAAAACGAAGGATAGCACACAGACAGCTAAGTCCTTGTCAGTCCTGGTTAAAACTCCTTTTAGGACCCAGACACCGCTGTCGCAGAGCCGGCCCTCCTCTGGTTTCATGGGCTTCCTAAACCGGAAATCCCGCAGAGTAGATACTCCTTCGGGTACTAACCTCCGGAGGCAGCAACAGACTCGGTTGTTCTCCCGCTCCTCAGCCTCCTCCTAAGGTTCAGGTGGTAACACCACTGAAAAGCCTGCCAAATTAGGGTTTTCCTCGCTCTCACGAGAACCCACTAGGAGGACGCATTGCGTCTCTTTGGGAGGCGTGGCAGACCATCACCGAGGACAGGTGGGTCTTGTCAGTCGCTCGGGTGGGCTTCCGCTTACCCCTACCCCATCCTTCAACACTCTTTTCCAGTTGTCGGGATAGCCCTCCCTAAAAGCCGAGGTGCAGAAACTGCAGGACCTCAGAGCTGTGGAACCCGTTCCTCTTGGGGAGCAAGGGGAGGGCTTCTACTCCCAGTTGTTTACAGTGCCCAAACCCAACCAGGCTAGCCTGCGCACCATCCTAGACCTTTCCCAGTTCAATCTTTTCCTATCTCCGTTTCTCTGTGGGAGAGGAGCATTTCCAGTTTCGAGTGCTTCCTTTTGGCCTAAGTTCGGCACTGCGTGTCTTTACCAAGATGAGGTCGGTGATCGCGGCCTATCTTCGTCTGCAGGGTATCCATGTATATCTGTATTTGGACGACTGGCTCTTGCGCAGGCCTTGTCCGCTGAAGGCTGCCTGCAATCTTCAGTCTCTCGTTAAGCTCCTGTTCCACCTCGGGCTGTTGGTGAACTGGCGGAAATCTTCCATGACGGTCTCTCAGGACTTGATCTTCCTGGGTTTTCGCTGGAAAACGATCGACTGCAGAGTGTACCTGACTGGGGACAGAACGGCGGATCTGTTGGCCACGTGTCAGATGTTTGCGCAGTCGGAGAGCATGCCGGCCTGGTGGTTCCAGAGGCTTCTGGGCCCCATGGCCTCGTGCGTTTTGGCGCGGCCTCGTGTGTTTTGGCGCTTCCTGTTGCTCGCTTCAAGATGAGGCGGACTCGGATGGCTCTTTGGAGTTCTTGGCTTCAGGCTGTGGATCCGGACTCCAAGTTGATAACAATTCCGGCTTCCATGAGAGCGGACCTTGACTCGTGGTAGTCTCTCTGCAACCTGTCGGTGGGGGTGGGGTGTCAGGACCCAGCTCCGACGGTAAAGGTCACGATGGACTCCTCCCTTCTTGGGTGGGGTGCGACGTTGGATCTTCTTCTGGTCTCTGATCTTTGGTCGCCTCAGGACAAGCTCCTCCACATAAATCATCTTGAGCTCCTGGCGATCTTCCTAGTGCTCAAGGCGTTCAGACCGATCATAGCCAACAAGGTGGTCCGGATTTGCACGAGCAATGCGGTGTCGATGTTTTACATCAACGAGCAAGGGGTCACCAAGTCTCCCCGCTCGTGGAACTGTCCATCCAGATTTGGGAGTGGGCTGTTCAGCATGGTATTTGGCTACTTGCAGTACACATTCCGGGCCAGCTGAATGTCACGGCAGATGCCCTCAGTCGCCAGGTGATAGTCAGCTACGAGTGGGAAGTGAAGGCGGAGGTCCTCATGGTTTTTCCTGCACTGGGGCACTCCGGAAGTGGACCTCTTCGCTAAGGCGGCAAACAAGAAGCTTCCTCTGAATGCCTCCAGAAACGGACTGGGAGCCTCCGCTCTGGGGGATGCTCTGGAAATTCCATGGCAAACATAAGGGCTTATGCCTTCCCGCCTCTGCCTCTAGTTCATCGAAAGATTTGCAAAATGTAGAACTCGGTGAACTGTTCTCTTCTGCTCATTGCCCCGTGGAGGCCGGCCAGGTCTTGGTTCTCAAAACTTCAACACCTGCCGGTGTATCCGCCAATCAGTTTACCGGTGACCCCCGATCTGCTTCACCATGGGGGAACAACAACTGTGGCACCCCTCCCCACAATCACTCAGCTTGGCGGCGTGGTGCCTGAGTTCAGGTCTTCAGAACATCTTGGCCTGTCCGCGGATAACATGCGCATTATCCAGGCAGCCAGAAAACCTTCGACTAAGTCCCAGTACAAAAGCAAATGGCTTAGGTTCTGTCATTGATGTTTAGACGAGCAGATGGACCCAAGGTGGGCTACAATTGACATGGTACTGTCCTTTGTATCCCACCTAGCAGAGTCGGGAGTTCACGTTCGGTCATGTAGAACTTATCTTTCGGCGGTTTCCGCCTACCTATCTACGGACCAATGTTCTTACTCTGTCTAATCCAGTGGTTGAGGGACATTTTGCAGGCTTGACGCGCCTTTATCCTCCAATTCGCAGTCCGCACCCGGCGTGGGATCTAGATGTGGTCCTGATGGCGTTGTGCCATAAGCCTTTCGAACCAATGGCCACGGTGGACCTCAAGCACCTCTCATGGAAGGTGTCCTTTTTGGTGGCCGTCACTACGGCAAGGCGTGCGAGTGAACTCCAAGCTTTGTTGGTGGAACATCCCTACTTGGCTTTTCACAAGGATAAGGTGGTCCTACAGACAAACCCCGCTTTCTTGCCAAAGGTGGTTTCTGAGTTCCATCTAAACCAGTCTATTTCCTTGCCGGCCTTTTTCCCGAACCCTGCTTCAGAGGCAGAAGGGGTTCTACACTGTCTGGATGTTAGAAGGGCTCTTAAGTTCTGTCTTGACAGAATTTAGGAGCTCTTCTCAACTGTTCATCACCTTTGGTAATACACAAGGTTAGCAGGCCTCTAAGGCGACCATCTCCCGATGAATCGCAGCCTGCATTACGGAGTCTTGCACCGTTAAAGGGCTGAAGCCTGATAAAAGGTATTCATGCACACCGTGTGCGGGGCAAGGCAGCCACAGTTGCCTTTCGAAAATATGTGCCCAGGGAGACCTTCGCAAAGGCAGCTACTTGGGCCTCCCCATCGGCTTTTTGTAAACATCATTGTCTAGACTTGAGTTTAAGAGCTGAAGCCCAGTTTCTTCAGGCTGTGCTGAAGAACCTGTTTCAGTAAGGTTTTTTTTTCCATCCACCCATAGTTCCTGTAAGGAGTGCTTGTGAATCTCTCATAAGTATGGAGGAAAGGGGACTATGGGTGAGTAACCTGGTTATTTTACCAAGCTCTGTGTATTCATTGCATGGCAAAGGCACTTGCCAGGCACAGCCATAGTAGGCTAAACTGCCCATTGATGGTATTGGGTGGAAAATGGTGCGAATACCTGGGCATTTGATTGCACTGGTTGGCAAATGCACAAGCCAAAACTGTTGGCTTTACCAATGCTTGTTGGCATATGTGTTCAAAATTGCTTTATGTAGGTACAGTGGCTGCTACCAGCCCTTCCTAAGCACATCAAAAAGGGATACGAAATACCACAGCAGCTCTCCCACTTTAAGGTGTTGTGTGGCTACATTAAAAAAAAAAAGAAAATGAAAACGTGACAGAGGGTGCCAGCAAGCTAAAAAGGCTGCATTTACCTCAAGTCAGACAAGGGTTCAAGACATAGACCAAGCTGCTGGGGGTTCAATTGAAATGTATGTTTGGGAAATGCAAAACGAAATTTCTTACCAAACAATGACCTACGAGGACGAATACTGAGCAGCCATGAAGACAGCCACATGAGCATGGAAGAACCCAACCAAGGTGCCAGGTTAACTCGGGTGAGCAGGAAGTAGCAGCAGCCTATCATCCACAGCAATCTTCCACAAGTTAAGGGAAAGAATATAAGGAATGCGCAGTCTCTGATATGTTGAGCATTGATGCATGTGAAACTTGAGAAGTGGTAACAGAATGATTTTTATTATCTGTGCAGCGTTTGGACGCATGCCTATTTGTTCTAGAGGACTGACTATATATAGGGTATAGAGTGAAAATCGCGCTTTATTTTTACTGGTAAAAAACGGTTTAGAAAGACCACTCGGCACAGTCTTTCTAAATCGAATTGTCACGCCTCTACTGCAGACAAGTGCGCACAGGGTCTGACGGGCAGGGCTTGACCGTAACACTGAAGACCTGGCCGAATTGTGTGTCTGTGTGTCTGAGGGAGAATGTAGCGTGCTGGGATGGGGGATAAGTTATGTGTAAGGGTTTTTGAGTGGGGTCCAGAGGGAGTGTTTGTGTCATGGAAGGGAGGTGGCGCGTTACTATTCATGGGTGTGTATATTGGTGCAGGTGAGGGTGAACCCCCCCTTCAAAAAGCGATATGATAAATACTGAGCGCCTCACCAAATAGGCCAAAAGAAATAATTTTTTGTTGTGCGGCCTTCAATATTTGACAATGTCACATAGAACCATAAGTAGGGTGTCTTATAATAAAGTGAGATCCTAGTGCTGCCCAATTTCGTCAATACTTTTGACACAAGCGTTAAGTTGACAGCCTATTGAGTCCTTTTCTTTCCCTGGGATACCCTATTTATAGGGCAAAGTCTCAACAAGATGGCCAACAAACCGTTCGGACAACTATTCTTAAATTCTTAGCATCCATTCTGCACTAAGTGAGATAAGATCAAATGGTGCAAAAAAAAAGTACCAAAAGAAACGTTCACAACATGCTCTTCAAAGTTCCAACTCTTTTCTAATCAACAGAATATAAGCACCCTCCTGGAAGGGTTCGTGAAGCAGCTAGTCTGGCTGCTCCTTCAGGCACCTCTGGTTTTACTTTGTGTTCAAAGGGCCCGTCCTAGGGTTTCAGTGTGCTCAGTTTGGCTCTCAGTCAGACTTCTTCACTGCCTTGTAGAATTCACTGGTAAGCTTTCCTAAGCCCTTTGGGTTCTCAGGGTTAAGATTAAGTCTTTGGATTATTAGGATTCACAGAAGGTTCCTCCTGTGCCCTGGCTTCCTCCGACTTTGCAAATCGAATCGTCCCTCTTGGGTCGTGGGTTCTTCACTTTCCACGACTGGTCCCTCCTGTATCTTGCATTCTCCAGGTTTCACCTGTGGTACCATTTGGGCGTTGGGTCCTTATTAGGCATACACGGTTATGACACCCTCTTGCCATGGCTCAGGTTTAACTTCCCATTATTTTAGGTGTATTGGTGAATAGCCTCTGGTTTAGGCTTTACAATTCACATAAGGCTGGAGAAGCATCCTCCAACACCCTGGTCACTTGCTTCTGCCAGGATTTCCAGACCTGGACCACTTGCAGCCTGGTTTCCTTGATCTTCCTCCACAAGTGTTATTTTCTTTCAAGTAGCAGTCCTTCCATGTGTTCAACCTCTAGGAGCCTCTTCTTGTATCAAGGGAGGACGAGCAGACACATCTGTCTCCTTTTGGGATCCTCTGACTTTTCCAGCCCCTTTTATACTCCCTGGCTTGGGGCGTGGCTTCTAATGTTATCCCGATGGGTTTTTCCCTTTCCTTGTTTGAATCTTATGCCCTAAGGCTGATTGGTAATTCCCATGGGAGAGGTTAACCTCTCGTTATTAGAGTATTAGTGTTGCCCCGGTATTGGTTACTTGGCTGATTATCTTTATTGCTAGTAACATCGGCTGGTGAGGGTATAAAAGCATTTGTTTCTAGTAGCACTATCCTGGAAATCTGTACCTCCTGAAAAGCGGGTTTGCAGCGTTCAGCATTCTCTTTGCTCTGTCAAGAACTATGCGGTGCTGCAGAGCAATGCGTGAGTTTCCTTGGTTGCTATCTATTGGGTAAGTGCTGCATATTATCTCCCTGTAGTGCAAGAACACTGTGTGTTCGCGGAATTCAACATTGTTCAAGCAGTATGTCATTTGCTTTGGTTCCCCGTCTGCAGGGGTATTTACCAATGTTTCTGGTAGCCTTGATCCCTCAGCATAGCTTTTAAGGGGATAGGCAGCTCAGAGGAGGTTTGGTGGGTGGGGGTGGGAAAGCAATCGGGTGGGAGCCCTCAAACACTCTTGGGAGTGGCCCGACAGGCCCAGCCCGTAGTGGCTTGCTTCCAGCACATAAGAGGACTGAGGTGTACAAACAATTTGACAGTCTTTTACTGATAATGCATTGACTCAGGGGGTTGACACAAGTCGGCCCACCAATCTCACCATAGGTGACTGCAGGCAGATTTTGGCAGCCAGCCATTGAGGCTGGCCAAAAAAAATGCCAACCCAGTCATACCCTCATTGGAGGTAGATGGCGAAGCTAGAGGACTTTGAAGCACTCTTTACCAGTTTGGAAGAAAACAAATGATGCATTTTGGGCCCATAATGGGCCTACATCAACAGAACCTCCGTATTGGCTGTGAAGGATGCTCCAACACAAAATGGTTGGGAGCAGGGCTTAAAAAACACGTTCCTATCCCAATGACTACCGTATGGATGCATTGGGCTACAAATGCCGTCAACGTGGCTATAACTTTGGTGCAGCCAAACCTCAATCCCGGCTGCTACCAGCTTACTCCACAACACACTTTCTGGGTGATGTAATACCAACCGTCCCGCTTAAATTGCCTGTGGTACTGGCAGTAATGTGCAGAAACAGTTACATACTAACCACTCTATCTTTTCCTGCTCTTACATCATGCAACATTGTTGCGCTTTTGGATTGTTTAGCTCTGGTGGTGGTGTACCATCCACCCCATCCTGACTCTCTGATCGCTGAGTATTTCTTGAACACCTTTAGATTATTTGCTTTCTCTCATTGCAAACTGGTGGTGATTTTTACATCTGGGCTGACTGCCCTTCCAGTCCCTCAACCGCACCTTGGTGCTCTTGGTCTCTCAGTAAGTTGCTCAATGTCTGATTCTCCAGATACCTGTCCCACAAGAATCCTTCAGGTATGCTCTTCCGCTATTGTTCCTCTTCTTTGTATTCTAAACCCATCTCTTTACACAGGTGTGATGCCTGATTTATTTCAAAAGGCCATTATTTTACCTCTTTCGAAATAAATAAAAACTTGGACGCTTCTTATTTCTACCCAATCTTCATTTTACTGACACCCTCACCCATACAAAAATGTTGGAAGCTCTTGTTAAGCATCAACGTTGTGGTTTTGGAAATCTAGAAGGTCCCCTCGAGGGGATAAAGGCAGTTGTGAGAGGTCAGAAATGCAAGGTGGGCAACTGCTTCTGTATTTCTTAAAATATACCATTTTATTAAAGAAATTATATAAAGAAAATACCTTGCTTGCCCTACACTACAGAGGAATTCCCTGCCTAGTCTAAAAGCTAAGAACATTCTCTAGCATGAAAAACTGGCCCTCACGCTAAACAACAAATGTACAAAGAAAATTATAGAACAATATTAACACAATGGGCCTCATTATGACCCTGGCGGTAGCCATGCCGGTAATTACCGGAGTCATGAAATTACTGGCACCCGGCAATGGGCATCTACCGGGGCATTCCAGCTCCGGCAGACCCGGTAATTCCCCTTTGCCGGCTGACGGTAATAATAACTCCCCATTCCCATTTGAGCCCCGTAGGACTCAATGGGAAGGACGGATGCACCGGCACCATTCATGAATGGTGCCGGTGCATCCGTCTAGATATGCAAGCAGGTGCCATTCAGTGCGCTAGGTCAGACCTGGCGGGCTATAAGGCACCCGCTTGCATAACTCGTAGTTTGCCGGTCCGGTAAGAACGGTACCGGCAAACTTGTAAGGAGGCCCAATGTCTGACTGGCCTTCTCTCGTCCTGGGTAAGGCCCCTTCCCCAGGCTTTAAACTCGGTTTAAAAAATGTTCATCAAGGGAAAAGACTTTTTATTTTATTTTTTTTAAATTTTTTTTTACAAGCTCTTAAGTTCAAAGTAAAGTTCAACAAACAGAAATCCACTGGTATCCACTCTGTAATCCTGGATGAAATGATCCCCTTCCAATTTCCAGAAAAAGACCATGGTAATCCTGGTTATGATGATGAATTGTCTCGTCTTCAAGATAATTTGCCACAGCTCAAAAGAAAGTGTAATATTCCCCAAAAGGCAATAATACACAGTTCTTTAGGACTTCCTAATTTACTACTTTACGCTTGGTAAATTTGTCACAATGTTTTCTCTGGGCTGCTGATGCTCCTATTGTCAACAACCACACCTCTGCTGTTGGTACTATGAGAACAGTCACCTTTGTCCAACAGTCCCTTCCTGCTTCCAACCATATAACATCCGCTGACATATGCCACCACAGTTAATTGCTACTACTACTACTGCTCAGTACTTTTAAATAGTCAGGCTTAGACCGGACTCTTCAACATCTTCAGGTAGGCAAGGCAACTCTTCCTCCTGCCTCTTCTGACTGTAACATGACCAACCTGCTTCTGCCCACAAGACTCGCTGCTTTCTAGCTTCAGCAGTTTTTAGCACCACAGGTTGTATTCTACTGCAGGATATTCTTCACAAGCATTTGTTTCCCCATTCCCAGTTTCACTCCTGTCTTTCTGCCAAATTAACAGCCCAAGTAATTACCCAGAAGCTTATGTGCCACTTTCTCAGCTTTATGTAACAATGGTGTACTTGTGTCTTATGCCACTTGACTGTTAACAACTTTACAGTAAATTTAGATGACTCTTAAACTCTTGGCAAATCTGGTTTCTCTATGGAAAGGGGATGCCTCTTGGCTTGGGGAATGCTTGTTCCTCTCCAATGCTTTCGACTTCTTACTTCTTGGAAATTTAACAAATGTCATTTCTGGATATAGTGTGCAGCTCAGTCTTTCAAGGGAAAGCACAATTGGGTATACATGACTGCTTTCATGTAGATTTTTAAGGTTTAAAGTTGAAGCAAGGATTGTATTTCCATGTAACAGTAAAGGATGAAATTCGACTTCCTTGGGGAAACACAATTGCACACGCAACCTTCCATTTATATAGTTTTCACTTTTTGTTACTTGTATCTCGTGTATTATTAAAGTTAAGTATTCAGTGATGGTGCAGAGTTCCTGCTTCTTGACTGACACGCAACGACTCCTTAAGTCAGCAACAGTTTTTTAAAGAGTTCAAGAAAGGAGTTTTAATAGCTTTGACTTTCACGTGAGTATACGGTCTTTTACAAGATACGCAATTGCTTCAATTCCATTGTGAATAAGATTTCAGGTATAATTAACAGCTTTCACTCTCGTTGGATTATTTGCATGACACTTAGGCGCTAGATACTGTTACCGGCAAGGCTTGCACAGTGAATCTGAACGCTGTGCTTCATTCACCAGTTTCAGGGACACTGCCTTTGCCGGTCACACTACTTCCCTGAGTTCCTCGAGTTCCTCGACCACTTCTACTACATTTGGCTTACTGGGGACCCTCGCCCCTCTCCAGCAGGGTGCCTTCGGTCCGGCCACTTGAATTGGGAGTTTCGTTTCCTCCCGATACCCAAAGCTTGCCTTCTGCTTCTGGCGTTAGTCTCCTGCAAGTTTACCACCCTGCAATCGCAGCAACAAGGCACACATGGGGGAAAGCATAGCCCACAGCACGTCTTCCGCAGTGCAGCCTCTGCTATTCAGGTTTTGGTAGAACAGGACTCTCTGAACTTCTGTCTCCACGTTCTGGCGTCCCTTCTGTTCTTCCATTTCCTCGTGATTTGCCCGCCTTGTGCTTCTTCTCTGCTACTACAGCCAGCCTTCCACTTCTCGTTTCAGCTCATTCTACTCCTCTTCTGCTGCTAGGGCCTTTTATGCCTCACAGGTTCAGCAACTGTTTTCAGGTGTGGGCCATTAGCCTTAATTGCCTGACTACTGCAATGGCTACTAGGCTTAATTGCCTGATTAACTACATCTTCATGCCTCTTCATCCCTCTATCGTCTCAGTATGTCTCGGATTCTGGGACTTGTAGTTTCTTCCACTAAAGTTAGGTTTTCTCACTTCTACATAATTTATACGGGTAGATTGTATTCCCTTGAGGGACTGAGATTTCGCTATCATAGAGCAAGATGATTTAGTGAAGACATTTCCATAATCCTTTACATTGTGTTTTAGGAGGGTGTTTTAGTTTGGGATACCAAAAAGGATCTTTCTTTCGGTATAGTTTGTTCTGGTTTTATAACATTGGGGTTCAGAACCTTAGATCTGTCATGAGGTCGAGTGACATTAACATGACAATAAGCCATCACCTCTTTAGGTACAGTGGTAAGAATCTTCCTGTCGACAAGAAAATACTACCTCCTATCCCATGGAATCTCCCCACTGCCCTGGGCCCCGTCTCCTCCCAGGTGATCCTCCTGCAGTACACCACCTCCAGGGTTGGGAGCAGGAAGCATCTGCATTCCCCAAGCCACCTGGGAGGAGACTTTAGGCAGGGTTTGATTGAGGGATCCGTTGGATTCTTCTGTCCTCTGTACGAAGATGTATGCCTCTGCTGATTCCGGTAGCTCCAAAGCTCTAGTTCTGCTAATTCTCTCTGCCGCATTTCATATGGATTACCACATCTCTGCGGCTGGGATTCACATCACTGCGACTGGATTCATTGTTGGCCGATATCTCTTCTCTCTACACTTGATTATAAATCACCTATTTCCAGGATTCTTCCTTGTCCCCCTTCTTGTTCAATTTGTATATCCAGCCTTGCTGACTTAATTGAATCTTTCAGATCCATGTTTTTGTACTTCTACAGATGATACTCTGGAAATTGTCTCTGTTGGGGGTGACCCTTGCTCCAAAGCGGTCTACTTTGGCTTGTATTTCCATGGTGGTGAAATCGATGGGCCTCCAGTCACTGAAGTTGAACTCTCATGAGACTGAGGTGATTATGATAGGAGCTCCCACCCTCCCATCCCCCGATCTAAACTCCCTCTTTCTGGTTCGTCCCTGGTTTTTGCTGTGGAGAATCTTTACTTAAAGATAGACCAAGACCTCAGTGTATACACTCCTCCACGCTTCACCATATCGGTTCTGTCACAATCTCTTGTTTATGTCAACTACATCTCCTTCAGAAACTGTCTCCCTTTTCTTAAGACCTATCGTAGGGTTCCACCATGGATCAAGCAGGACGCAGACAGTATATTTTTTCTATCTATATTCAGGGATAGTAACAAGATTGGAAACCCTCCTGCTTTATTTTGCATTGTTGAAACAAACACAAAGGTCGGGATGGTTTGCTCTTCAGTATTTGATGAATCGCAGGTATTTGTCCTTTCTCCCCAAGGGGGAGCTCCCCTGTGAGGCTAGGGAGGTGAGCCCACTCAGCAAAACCCTCCCTAGGGGTCAATGCAAGTGGATCCTCACTGGGAGACACTCTCCCGGTCCCTGTCTGGAATTCCCCAAGGCAACATGCATGGGACTGCTTGCTAAAGTAAATGTGGCCTCTTTTGACTGAAGGCAATGCAAAAACAAACACAACTGTGCAATAAAAGTAAGATGTCCCTTTAACAGGGGAAGCCTATTTAACTGCGACGAGTAGGAGAGTAGAAGAGGAGAGCCTTGTGCGCAGGGGAAGTCCCCCGATATCATTACGCCTTGTTGAGGTGGAGCGAAAGCAAGCTGCGGAGGCCGCGACTTTCATTGAGGCAGAGAACGCCAGTATGAGGTGCCAGAGGTCTGGCTTATGCAGATTGAAGAAGAGCATTGTGAGGAACGAAGGACAAATGAACTGCCTAGTGGTGGCATGACCATAAGAGTAGTGTGGTGGGCAGGATGCCCGAAGAATGATGCTGGGATCACCGGTACAGGAAGGGTGTGCTGCTTCCAGCAGCTGCGTGGAGCAGGATCCTGAGAACGGAAACCCGAGAAGCGAGAACGAAAAGGCAATTCTGAGCAGAAGCCTAGACCTGACGCTGTCCCCAGCAAAGAGATGGGTATCTGGGGGAACCGGGAGTAGCAGGCGCCTGCCGGATATCATTATAGACGGAAGAAACTCATCCCAGTCCTAAGGAGGAGACATGCAGCCAGTACTGTACAAGTAGCGTTGTAACGAATAACCCGGGCATGGAGGAGGGTTGTTATGAAGCGAGAAACTCTTCCCAGTCTACATGGTGAGATAACGAGCAGAACACCAAGTATGATAAGTGAAAAGTCTAGAAAAGAGGGGGTTAAGCAACCCAGGTGGTGAACAAACAGAAATTGAAAACCAGTTCCCTAAGACGAAGGTAAGAAACCACCTTCCTTTCAAGTTCAAGACTAGAGGAAGTGTAACACAGAATCGCATAGAGACCCCTGAATGAACAAACTAACAGAAGAGACACTATAAAAAATAAAAAGGTTGACACAAGAAGTTTAAAGACGGGACAAGAGAAATCCACATCAAGAAATCCTCAACAGACAGACTGGGAAGAATATACAGGTGATAACCACAGTGTGAGGAAATGTCTGAGAGGAAGATATACTAAACATATGACCACAAAAATACTCTGATCTTTCGTACTTTCTGAAGAGCTACAAGAGTTGATCTCAGAGATTATCAAAGGTGATTATATCCAGAAATATCTAACACTGAGCATAATCTATAAAGTTTGGATGGAGGCTTCCTGATGAGCACGTTTTAGTTTCTTTAGATAGGTAGGGTATTCACTTTACTGATGGGGTGGTGGGGGGGGAAGCTAGGACTTTTAATTACAATTTCAATAAAGAGATTGAGCCGTGTCCTCAGCCTGTCTGGCTCCTGTGCCTGACCCGCCACATATGGTGTCACAGGTGGGATATTAGGGGCCCGATAGTGTCTGATCCCAACAGAAAGAAAAGATTTATGGGCACACCCATCGACCAGTCCCACCCATAGGGCTTCTAGGCATTAAACCCTCCTTAGGAAGTAAACCGGGCAGTGTAGAAACCTCCAAGACCACTTCCATTGGTTGCAAGCTCCCTGGAAGATTCAAACTAGTGCGAGTCAGAGATGGGGGCGGGGTTGAGGGGGGGGGGGGGGACACCAGTTCAGAACTTTATCCGTCCCCAGGGAATTACAACTTGGAGATGACTACGTTCAAATCCATCCTCGAGTGGGAATTGTTCATCACCAGATCAACCTATGCAAGAAGGTCTCGCCCAACTAGCTTCCCCCACCAGATAGTGCCAAATGGGGTATTTCAACCATTTCAGGAGGGGAAGTCTGGGGGACATTTTTTATTAATTTTGAATGAATCGCCACACAGTGCCAATGGGACGACATTAAAGTATGTTGGCCTCTTTTATTAAAAGGGGAGTTACAGGCGTCATAACAAACTATGAACCCCCAAGGAACAACCTCTTTTCCTCACATAAAGAAGGCCCTATTAGAACGGGTGGGACAAACAGACCTTTTTATAGGCTAACAAACGAAAGTCCTCTAGAACAGGTAGAGTACAAAACGCTCTGGCACAATGGTTGGGAAAGAAAACTGAGGATTTAGAAACCCTTATATTGGAACAGTTTATAACTGCTCTACCATCCTCCCTACATCAAAGTTTATTACAGCAACCTCAACAGTCATTGGAGATGGCTTTACAGGTAGCCCAAGACCATTCAGAAGCAGCAAAATATTTATGGCCTATGGGGAAAAGGCATAGATCTGAAAAGTGACATAGCTCCCTGAGTGTCATCCTATGAAATGATCCCAAGGCCCGAGAGAACCTGGAGTCGAGAATTACCGCTTAAAAATGAGATCCATGCCCTCCAGTCTCCCTGGCTAAATTGCAACAAGCCACTCGAAGAAGCAGCGAGAACATCCCCCGCCCCCTGTTGTGACTCCTCCCCTTAGTTTCTCCTGTGGGGAGGCAAGACATATCAATCCCAAAAGCAAATTAGAACAACATATCGAAATAGGTTGGTTAACCACAGAGCAGTGGGACAAAGAAGCACAGAAGATTATCATGATAATAAGTGGAAGTATATTAAGGTACCCCTCAACATTTCCAGACACATGAGAGGGTACAGGTAAATGGGGTCTGGGCTAAAGCCCTTACAGACTCTGGCCGCAAGAAAATGGCTGTGAGGGCAGACCCAATGTAGCCAGAAGATATCCAGGGTAACCAAGCCATTCAAATTACTTGTGTACATGCCGATGTGGAAACCTATCCCAAGGTCCCTCCCCTATTAGCAGTCGGAAGTAAGCCTACGACTATAACAACTGCCATTGTACCTGGTCTTCGTGAAGAAGTAATCATTGGTACTGACTTTAACTTTTTCAGAATTCTTAAGACCTCCCTTAGTACAGAATTCTGTCCAAAATTATTCCCCTCTACTATCCTGGGAGATCTTGATCGACCTACTTGATAATTCAATGTGGAGCTACGTATATACGATCTCAACAGGAAAGTATCGCTATTACCGTTGGTAGAAAAATCTCACAACACAACTTAACTAAGAAGATGACCTTTCGTCCAGACGGAGCTGGGGATGCTACCACCTTAAGGGGAAGGGTATGTGACAAATCACCGGCATTGGGATCGCCCCCCATGTGGCTACAGAGGTGAGCCAGCTCTTTAAAACCCACACTAGGGGTCGAGGCAAGTGGGACCTCCCTGGGAAAGACTCCCCCTTTTGGGATAAGTACTCCTGTTCCTTTGAGGTACGCCCTAGGCCAACTACTGTAGCCTCACACATGGGACTGCATACTAAAGTAAATAATGTGGCATCTTTGGCTGAAGGCAATGCAAAATGAAACCCAACTGTGCGAGAAAAGGAAGATGTCTCTTTAACAGGAGATGCATATTTAACGGTGACGAGTAGGAGAGGAAAAGGAGAACCTTGTGCGCAGGGCAAGACCCCTGACTTTAAGCCTTGTGGAGGTGGTGCGAAAGCAAGCCGCGTCTTTCACCAAGGCAGAGCACGCCAGTAATAAGATGCCGAAGGTCCGGCGTATGCATATTGCAGGAGAATATTGTGAGGAACAAACTACCTGGTGCTGGAGTGACCACAAGGGTAGCATGTTGGGCAGGACGCCTGAAGAAGGGTTCCAAGATCACCAGTACGGGAAGCGTGTGCTGATTCAAACTGCCAGCAGCTATCTGGAGCATGAGCCTGACATGGACCCGAGATGCGGGAAGAACGAGAAAGCAATCCAGAGCAAGAGCTGAGCTTCAGTGCTTCAACCCCTAGACTGGTTGGAACAACCTGTCTGACCTCTGCTTGAGGACCCGTGCCTGCTGATTCTTTGGAAGTGTCCCTGAACCACCCTGGTGAACTGACCAGCTCTCTCCTGGGCTATGTTGCTACACCAGTCACCACTCTGAGTTCCTCCTTGGAACTATGTAGATCTTCATTTTGTGGGAAAAGAACGTATTCCCCTGTTGCTGCTACTTTCCTGACTGAAGAGGAGCCATGTCGAGCATGCCCCTTGTTCTCGCCACAAGAATCGCCCTTCACTGATTGACCATGGTGATTACTGCTGCACCCCAACAGAAGTGGCAGACCTCTGGTTCATCCTCTGACAAACTGGCCTGTTGCCTGCTCCAAAGGCAATATCGTTTTTCTATCTGCTCCAAGTAGAGGGCCCACATCCAAGCAGTCGTCT
The DNA here is from genome assembly GCF_040938575.1 of Ambystoma mexicanum. Classification (NCBI taxonomy): domain Eukaryota; kingdom Metazoa; phylum Chordata; class Amphibia; order Caudata; family Ambystomatidae; genus Ambystoma; species Ambystoma mexicanum. The sequence continues at coordinate 1,149,645,110 of NC_090932.1, forward strand.
CTGGAGCCACTAACAATACAGCTGAGGAACTCTCCAATCCAACTCTCCACCTCTGCCCTTCGCTCCCAGGCTTCCTGCACTGCCTTGGCCTCCTGTTTGTCAACTAAAACCCAGGACATCCTGTCCTCACTCTCCACCCCTCGCATCTCCACTCCTGCCCCTGCCTCCCTTGGCACCTCTCCCTCCACCTCCCTCCTGCTCATAGCACTTGATGAGGTCTCTAAAGTTGTCCGCTTTATGAAGGTCTCATCCAGGTACTCCCTTGCTCTTCTACAACCATTACGGACAATATCTCTTCTCTCGCCCCGGCTTTTGCCGACTTCTGGAACCATTTATTCGCCACCAGCTCTTTCCCCTAGCCCTCAAGCACTCCCTGCGCACCCTCTACTAAAAAAAGCCATCTGCTGACCACTCCTTCCCAGCTAACTATCGCCCTATCTCCAGCACTCCCTTCCTGGGTTAACTCTCGGAGAAGTTGGTATTCCCCCAACTGATCCTTCATACTGAACCTGTTGGTTGCCTCCATGACCATCAATCTGGATTTTGGGCATCCAGAGACATGGAAACTGCTCTCCTGAACACTTGTGAAGACATGCTTGCAAATCTTGACTCTAACTCTCCTGCTGTCCTCGATCTCTCCTCCGCCTTTGACACGGTTAACCATTCTATTCTCACAAAACGGCTCTGTGGACCGGGCACTGGACTGGATGACCTCTTTTCCCATTAACCGCCCTTCCCAGCTGCAACTGGGTCCTTTCTCCTCCATCACCTGACTCTCTACCTGCGGCACCCCCCAGGGCTCTATCCTATCTCTGTGTCTCTTCAATATCTATCTTGCCCCACCTTCTCTCCTCATTTCCAGTGTTCTGCTGATGACACAAAGCTTTCCTTCAAAACTTCCCTCTACTACCTCCTCCTCTCTCATCCCCGATTGTCCAACTGCCATCCAACTAATGATCTGGGTCCATGCCAGTAAGATGGAGAACCTTCTTATTTGGACACGTGTCCTGTTCCACCCCCCCCCCCCCCCCTTACCCGCTGGCCGCCCTCCTTGGGCTCTCTACCCTCACCATCCTGTGAGGCCAAAAACCTCTGCGTCATCTTCGACTCCTCTCACCTTCACCCCTCACATCTTGGACCTTGCCAATAAAGCCCACTTCCAGCTTCATCTTCTCAGAGGCATTCTCCTTTTCCTCAACTTCTCCTAGAAGCTCAATGTCTCCAGAGCTCTGGTCCTCTCTAGGCTGGACTACTGCAATAGATTTTTCCTCAACCTCCCTTCTTATGTCCCATTCAGCTAATCCAGAATAGGGCTGCAAGACCTATCCTTGGCCTCAAGCCCAGGGACTGTATCTCTCCAGTCCTAAAGTCTCTCCACTGGCTCCCAGTGGCCGCAAGGATCAAATTATAGACCCTCTGCATCATCCACAAGGCTTTCTGGGGCCTTGGACCACATTATTTCCAACTTTCCCTGCCTAAAAACGTCCCTGCTAGAGCCCTCCACTCCTCTAACTCAACTCTCTGCTTGTTAAACACTTCTCCAAACAAAGCGGGAGGCAGGGCTCTCTCTTTGGCTGGTGCCTCTGTTTGGAACAGCCTCCCTGCCTCTCTCAGACTTGAGCCGGACCTTCTTAAATTCTGGAAACTTCTCAAAACTCTGCTTTTCTGTACCTCTTTCCCTTCCCTGCTAATCATCCCACTGCCACTGAGACTGGCGGCCTGGTACTACATGAACCTCAGTGTACCAGGCTCTCTACCTAGTTCACACCAGCACCCTCCGCCCTTCACCACTGCCCTTGCAGGTTCACCGCCTTGCGGCTGTGCATTTACCTACTATGCTAAATTGACCTTGTTGTAATTCATTGTTGACCTGTGCAATCTGTTTCATGTGCCAACTGTATGTACTGCTTATCTGTATTTATTATGACGCTGACACGATTGACCAACCTGTAACCCGGTCAATAAGCTATACATCTACTGTTTCTTTGATCATGCTCCTGTAACAATCAACTATGCTCTAGCGCCCAGATACACCAGGGTTTGGTGCGCTCTATAAATAATAAAATAAACTACACCCTTGGGATTCCTCTGCCCTAGCTTAGCCAGTTGCCTCCCACCTTAGCACCCCTTGGCACTTCCCGTTTCTCATCAGCACTTGCCCATACCTTCTCCCCCCTGCCTCCTTCCCTGCACTTCTCCATTGCGCTTGCCCGTCCAAATGTCACAAGACCTAGAAGGACCACAATCGTATATTTACTGTTTTTGCACTGTTATTTACAGCCCTTGCTCTCTCCCCACTTTTGCCTTATGGCGCCTGGAAGCACCATTTTGTTGTATAGGTGCCTAACAAATGCTCAATAAATAAATGTGTATCCTAGAGGTCCCCTGAGGTGGCCCGATCCATGGAGGACTTCATCCTGACATGCCAAGTGTCTAGCTGCCCCATCTCCAGTACCGCCTCACCCGAGTCTGGAACCGCCAACTATCCAGGCCTAATTGCGACGCTGAAGGCCCTCTCCACCCGAGTCCTTCCTCGACAAGATAAAGTCTATAAGCTAGGGGGCCCAGTGGATTCCAGAACCACTGATCACCCCTCCCCCCTCCACTGCCTCCCCTTTTGAGTCAGAGATGTGCAGGCATAACATTCTAACCCTACCTCTCTGTTGCCTGACTATAGATCGGTGGTGAAATGGTCAAGGATTCCTCCGTGGGCCTCCCCTACGGTGATGGGGATTTGGAGAGTGATATGTTAGAACTTTACTGACGTTGCTTTTCTGTTTCTGGAACATTTACCTACAACCCTGCACTTGACACTCTTGTTGGTGAATCGCATAGTAAATCCTCCTGCAAAGGGAATCTTGTGGAACAGGTGAACTTGGCATCTTCTAGCAGGGCAGGACTCATTAAAAACTAGGGATCTGCATCTAGGTTTGTGAGTGTTATAAACTTTTTTTTGTTACTGTACTTTCCCGACTACAAGTGGTATTTAAATGGCTATTTGCTTTCTTTGTCACTACTTGACACAGTTGCCTAAACTGTTGCTTTTAACTTTACTTTCAATTGATGAACTGTTTTAAAGGTAAGTGCTAGTGTTCTACTATCAGAACCTCCCAAACAGTGAATGCTTGTATATGGAATTGTTGTGTGAGAATACTTACCTGAGGTTTTCGTTGCTTAGTGTATTCAAAGGTCTAATAAATGTATATGCTTGTACATCTTCTGTATAACATGCATTATTGGAGGGCCCTGTGTATATCTCATTGTAGTTGTAGACCGCTCTTGTTACCCTCCTGAGTCTGTCTTTCTACCCTACGTTGATTGAGGTTGACGAGACAACCGTGTCCTCTCCTTGTTGACTATATTCGGGTGGCCTCTCGGCATCTACCCACAGGGTTGATTCTGAAAATCCATATTAACAGTAAGCCGCTGGAGCATTCTTTTCATTGAGCGTATGGGGAACTGGCAACAATGTATCCCCGGTGGGAGAGTCTCTTGGTAGGGAACCAATGCAAATGTTTTCCCATGCTGTACTATCGGCGTCCAGGAAGTCACTCTCTCGCATTATATTTGCGGTTCCGTGGAGTAAATTGCAGATCCCACAATCTCCTGAAGAGGATATAACAAGAAATGTTGAAGCATCTAAATACTTTCTACTGTTGATCCATGCAAAAATAATTCTTCTTTAAATGAAACCTTCCTTTTTCACTGATTAAAGGCATGTGTCTGCTGACGGAGAGCTTCAGGCTAAATGTTTGGTAGGGTGCATAATAAATGTATCTTGCTGGGTTGGGTATCGCATAGGGTTTGGGTCAGGCCAGAGCTGTCATGATTGTTCTGTCCTACCAAACGGTTGGGGCATGTCTAAAGACACGATTTGCAGCTCGATCATTGGCCCTTGCCAAATGATGGGGTCCATGGTGATGTGATCAGGGGATCCCTCCCCATACCACCCCTGTGCCCAGCACTGGCTTGCGTTGGCAACTGTACTCTTGCTGCCCCACATATCACCAGAACCAGGCAGGGGGCTACATCTGAGTAGTTCTGCTGTTACAGTCCTAGTCCAGCTGTTAGTCCTAGTCCAATCTTACTTGGAATGGGGTAATGTTAATTATCTGGGGCTTGCAAAATATAGTCTGGCATGCTGTCGGCTGGTCCAGAATGCAGCTTTCTGTCCTTGCTAAGTTTCACTGGCAACCTGTCCAGCAAAAGATATTCATTGTAGCGGTGTGCCTTTTGCACCACTCTGAAATTCTCTGGTTCAACCTTTTCTCCTTCAACATCTCCCAAAGTACACCTCCTCTCGCAACCTGATGTCCTCATCTTGTTTTAAACATTCCCTGATAACTTGTGAACATTTAGAGACTGACCGTAGCAGTAATAGCTTACAGATTCTTTCTCTTTTTTAACCTGGACAGGTCGTGTATTGTTTGTTTACCTTCACTCAAGCTGGATGCAGAATAGGAATTTGGTGCACATTATTTCCTCCTGATGGAAGTTCTGTACATATGACATTTTGGAACTGAAACATGTCGAGAGACTAGATGTCTCTGTATAACAGAGCGATAACACTAACATCAACTGTTAAATCGTATTTTGCAACCATTAATATCTTCTCTTGCCTTTTTCCTGTGTTCCAATTTGAAGGTTAGCCTGTTAATGGCTATTTGTCAGAAAAATTTACTTGACACACGATTTAATACTTGTTTTTATAAATGTTTTGATTAATTAAAAATACTGATTGTTAAAATACCTTCCCACTGACCTGTCCTTTAAGTTCTATTTTCCTATACCTAAAATGTAATCCATCCCAGAACAGATAGAACATACACTATTAGCAGATGCTCATGCACTGTCTACTGGGTTTCCGTCTTTATCTCTATATGCTTGATAACTTGTACCAGAAGGGAATGGTTAAAGGTGTTGCGTTCTCCGTGGATGCTTTTAACTGGTAGATGGACTAAAGAAAAGATACTGAACATTATTAAATCGAACATTGGAAATGAGCAGAAAGGTGGTAGAGCCTAGCATTGACGTTCCTCCGCTTTGAACCATTTGAAACTGTTTGAGTGTCTTACATGTCAAATTAGACCGTGCTCAGAAAAAATGGAACACGAGTATAAACATGGTAGATAGTCAAAAAACACTTCTGAGGAGATTAATTCAGTGACAAAAATCTAGATTTTGGAAGGTCTGTCTTATAATCGTGGGCCTTTTTTGATGTTTTGGTGCTTACAACCGCTGTAGACTTGCAATCCCTGTGATTTAAACAGTCAGCCTACTAATCTGTTAAATCAATATGCCTTTATCTTTGATAATGGGTGTTAGTGCCCATTGTTAGTCGAACCGGAGAAATCTGATACAGGGTTGCATAATAAATCTTCCTTTTGTGTACCTGCACAGTTGAAAAGTGCAGAGGCGTAAACCTACCAGAATTGTGTCCTACATGACTTGGGTGTATTGGAGAGGAAAATGAAGGGTAAGACAACCTTCACCAATACGAGTCGAAGAGAAAATCAATCAACGAGAGATCTCCTTGCAAATGACAAAATCGTGATCCGGAAAGCTGACAAAGGGGAAGCCATTGTCCTACAAAATAGGGATACTTATGTGAGGGAATGTAACGGACAAGTTCTAGACCTCAACTGTTACCAACGTCTTGAAATTGACCCTACCAGGAGACTTCAAGACATCATTAGCCTGAAAGTTGAGCAGACTAAAAGGAGAGGATGGATTTCACGAAAAGGAGGCGGACTTCCTAATCAAGGAGAAACCCTGTATACCCCAATTTTATACCCTCCCAACGATACACAAATCTATAGAGGACCCACCTGGTAGACCTATAGTGTCTGGAGTTAATTTCATACTCTAACGTTTGTCTAGGTTTGCAGATGCTTTTTTGCAACCGCTGGTCTGGAAAAAGACCTCATATGTACTGGACACTACACAGATCATAAAGGAAATTGAAGGAACTCCATTTGATCCAACCACAGACATTTTCCTGGGACTGGACGTGGTATCTCTGTACACTAGTATCCCCCAGAGAGCGTCGTTGGAAATGCTGGAGGAGAAATTGCTATTGGACCACAATGTAGGGACTACTCCCATCTTGTTTATACTATGGTGTGCAGAGATGAGCCTTGTTGAAAGTTACTTCCACTTTAACTGAGTTTTACCAACAAATTCACAGAACAGCCATGGGTGCTACATTGGCACAGAGTATCGCCAATTTGTATATGGAAGCATTTGAATGGAGTAAAATTATGCATATAACCAACCCTTTTGTCGATCATATTCGAAGTTGGAGGCGATATATTGATGACATTTTTGTCATATGGCATGGGTCCGCGACAGAGCTACAAGAATTTGTCCTACGGATTAACACTCAAGACAGGTTTCTCAAATTCACTTCGAATTCCAGCACGGAAAGCCTAGATTTCTTGGACATTACCATTTCAGCAGATGCTGATTCCAAGACTATTTTTGTGAAACCTTACAACAAACCCACTGATAGGAACTCGTTGAGCTTTCACCCTAAACATGTGAGGGATAACCTCCCGTTGGGCCAGTTTTTGAGACTGAAACGCAACAGTACTAATGTGGCTGACTTCCTTTTAGAAGCCCACAAAATGGAAAAACTATTACATCTAAGGGGTTACCCACATGAGACTGTTGGGAAAGCTCTGAAGAAGCTAAAAATAACCATTGAGATGCCCTATTAGAGTACAAAGATCGATCGAAAGTGAATGACATGGAACAAAAGCTTGTGTTTGTTAACACGTTTAGCCACACGTCAAATGTAATTAAAAAAAATCATCTTGAAGAACTGGACCATCCTGGAAAAAGGCTTGCAACCAGTACCTCGACCAGTTGTAGCCCTTAGACCTTTAGACGTAGTAAACATCTCAAGGAACAGCTAACCAGGAATGACATCCGTCTTAAACTTTCCAAACAGACCACATTGACACAACAATGGGGGCCATTTCCCCTGTGGTCATTGTACCCATTGCCAATACACCTGCAAGAGTACTGAGGTCGACTTGGGTTTGCGATTCCCATGGAAACAAAAATGACATACCAATCGCAACTCCTCCATGCTTGTGTATGTAATTTGTTGACTGTGTAAAAAGTTATATATTGGTAAAAACGACAGGAAAATCAAGGTGCAAATTGGGGAACGCAACAGTTGTCTCGAGCTGTACAGCCAATGCACCCATGGTGGACAACTGGATCGAGAGAATACATCACCCAGAGGATCTCAGATGGTCAATAGTCTACAAACTTGTGCCTTGTATGGACGCAAATAGAGATGAAGATACATTGTTAAGAAAAGAACAACTCATTTTTCTGACTAAGAGTACCTTAAGTGGTCTTAATGGAAAAATGGATTGGAATGTGTAAAGCAAGCCCACTTGTACCAATGTTGGTTTTTACACGCGCGCCGACGAGTTCAACAATAAAAACGGAATTGTGCTATCTGCTGTGGCATAATACGGCAATATATAGCAATTCGCCACTTTTTGTGGCTTCTGATTGTGATGATTGTATCCCTTGATTGTATAATCACCTTGATGAGGACATGACCATTTTTCATTGTATATACTTGCATACCAACTTCACGAGATATACGCTTGTCTTTGACCGATGCGTTAACTATCCCATGGCACAACAATATGGAACATCAAGTTTAGAGGATGCCAATTCCTAACATTGAGTTAGGCACTAATTAATCATATGCCATTGCCGTAACGGGCACTCCCAATGCCTAGCCGACACCTATTTCCTCTAACAGATTTAGTGTGTTGGGAAACAATGGGATAAGCCGCCGGACATCGAATGTATAATTACAAATGTCTTGATCATGTGATCACTATCGCCGAACTGCTGTTGGACTAAGGAAATAGCTCAGGATCCGGGATGCAGTACGGGTAAGCACTGCTATTTATAATAACTAAGGAATAGGTAGTGCTGAAGCAATGAGATTGCTTATCGAGCATTTCTTTTTTTTTTTCTTACCCTCGTTAGAGCGCATTTACAACGCTAAATCGCTTATCCATGTTAAAGATTACGATTACGGCCGGCATAGACGCAGGAGTTCACCCTGCCCCAGGTGGCTGTAGTACCCATAGGAAATTCAGCCTTTGGAGTTTCATGTAGGAAGCAGCCCCAGAAAGGAATACCCACTAAGGTAAATTCTTGATCTCTGCATTTCCACCTTAAGCCTAACTCTTTATATTCTGAAAGCAGTGGCAATTGGGTTTTCAATATTTACGTTTCGATCTACAGACCACTCGGTGTGGGGATATTCCAGCTTACTAAAGGAAGCCATTTTAGCGTTCCGTGTTCTAGGCGATGGTCAACCAGCATTAATTTCCATCAACCCAGATCAACGGGATATGCATAAGTCACCCACTAATCTTAGTGAGTAAGACATTCATCTATGGTATGTCATGGACCTTATCTCGGGTTCGAATTGGTACCCGTTCTGTTGAGAAAAGGGGAACTTCAGGTCATTTATGAGAACTATAACACCAAAAATACTGCATAGCCTCAAAACTGTGCACTGAGGAAATAATTTTGCATGAGCTTACCTTAAGCTCTAAAGCCAATGTTCTAAATTCTAGGGCTGTTACCATGACAAGCCTAATCGTTAACTATCAAGTAGTGTATCTAATTAATATCGATACATTGGCAACTCATTTTTGAAGTCAGCCTTTCAGATATATCAATATTGATATCTGTCTGTTTTGTTGCAGGTGATGCCTCCCACTGCTGGTCGATAATAGAAGAAAGATGGGCTACATATAGTATTTCTCCAACAGGAGCTTTGATGTCTACTCGTACTGACAGTGATTGTAGAGTTAAAGCTAAGCTCTCGTGTTAGAAATTAATAATTTTCTGTTTTTTTTTAAGAAAAATTAACAGCGCATTTTGCCATTTGCAGACAACCCCTGAACATTTTCTGTTTTGTATTTGATTACATCTGAATGGAAAGAAACCTGTTGGAATGGGTATGAGTGAGAGACGATTAGTATGAATAGAGTGCTTGATGTGGGTCATTGTTTGAATTTGCATAGCACAAGCCACATTTCCCTGTGAAACATTACAGGGCTGGGAGTTAGAAGCCCCAGATATGCCAAATTATTTGTTATGCTTTTTTGCACTGAATTGATGACCGAGGATTAAGTAATGTTCATATATTAACTTGTGTGTATTGATCGTGTTTATATAATTGTACTGATATTAATAAAAAGGTTATATTTTTTTGTAATCTAGTCTCATGAGTGCGATGAAGGCATTTGGTTTTCTTAACCAGCACTGGTAGGCATTCACCTCTATGCAACAGAGAGGCCTGCCACCTAGCGCCAGTTTGTTTGCTCTTAAAGGCTTTCGCCTATTTTAGGGATCGTTAAATGTGGGCTCTATTACCCCTTACGCATCCCTTCTTGTTCTTTTGATCCCATGATAACTTATACCAGAAGGGAATGGTTAAAGGTTTTGTTTTATCTGTGGATGCGTTTAACTGGTAGATGGACTAAAGAAAAGATACTGAACATTATTAAATCGAACATTGGAAAGGTGGCAGAGCCTAGCATGGACGTTGCTCAGCTTTGAACCATTTGAAACTGTTTGAGTGTCTTGTCAAATTAGACAGTGCTCAGAAAAAACGGAACACAAGTATAAACATGGTAGAAAATCTCGGGAGATTAATTCAGTGTCCAAAATCTAGATTTTGGAAGGTCTGGCTTATAATCTTGGGTCTTATTTTGATGTTTTGCTACTTACAACCGCGGTATACTTGCAACCCCTGCGATTTAAATAGTCAGCCTACTAATCTGTTGAATCAATATGCCTCTATATTTGATAATGGGTGTTAGTGCCCGTTGTTAGTTGCTGTTCATTGACACCATGGCTCCTGCATTGGTTGACTTCTGCAACCACTCCTTTGCCACTGTAGTCTTCCCCTCCCCTGAAACACTCCCTTGTGCACCTTCTTCTTTTAAGAAATCCTCAGCCGACCCCCCCTCCTGCCCTGCTAACTACTGCCAAATTTCCATCACTCCTTTCCTGGGCAAACTCCTGGAAAAGATGTCCATCTCTCAGCTTAATCTTCACACTGAATGGTTGGTTGTCTCCATGACCATCAGTTTGGCTTCAGAAACTGCTCTCCTGAACATCCGCAAAGACCTACTCTCCACCCTTGACTCCAGTACACCCGATGTCCTCATCTTACTTGATCTCTCTTCCGCCTTTAACACGGTCAACCATGCCATCCTGCTCAACAGTCTCTGATAACCTGGGTATCACTGTTAAGGCCCTGGGTTGGCTGACCTTTCCTCTCCGATCGACCCTCCCAGGTTCAACTTGGGTCCTTCCTCTCCTCTATCTCTACCTCTGGTGTTCCCCAGGGGTCTAACCTCTCTCCTTGGTTGTTCAACCAATACCTGGCACTTCTTGCCCACTGCATTGCCGCTCTCTGCCCTAAATTTCAGTGCTATGTGGATGACCTAGCTAATTTTCAGGCTCCCTTCCGCTGCCACTTCTCCTTCTCTCATCTCTGACTGTCTGCTATCCAGGAGTCGTGTGCTGCCAACAATCTCTGCCTTAATGCCAGTAAGACTGAGATTCTCCTTACCGGCACACCTGCTCCCTCCTTTCCTGTCACTCTCTGGCTGGCCTCTCTTTGTCCTCTTCCTTCACCCACCTGTGAGGCTAAAAACCTCTGGGTCATTAATGCCACTCTCTCCTTGTCTCCTCACATATCTGACGTCTCTAAGAAGTCTCACTACCAGCTGCACCTCCCTAGAGGCATTCTTCCTTTCCTCTCCACCCGCCTCAATACCTCCAACTGTCTCTTCCTAAATATCTTCCTTCTCGGGCTCTTTGCTTATCCACCTCCATCTCCCTCCGGGTCAGTCGCTTCTCCAAGCAACGAGTTAGTGGTAGATCTTTCTTTGGCTGGGGACTCGCTGAAACTTGCGGAGAACCGGTTCCGGCAGCACCTCAAGACCTTGGTCTTTGCTTCTGCTTTCTCTCCTCCTCTCCCCTGCTGAACTCCTAACTGAAAGTGCACTGGTCACCTGGCTACCCTCTGATCTCGGGCCCAGGTCCTCTCCTCTGCCTGCTGCACACCTGCACTGCCTCCTGGGCCAGCCCTGCACTTGGGGGCTGTTTCTGTATCCCTACACCCCCCGCCGTCCCCAGCTCTTGACACTTGATTTCTGCACTTGCCACTAGCTGGCCGCACTTTTTTATTTTATTTATTCTTTACTGTTGATCCTACGTATTGCACTGCCCCACCCCCTTGCACCCCCACCCCACCCTCCCCTACACTTGCGCGATCTCAGTCACCTGGCCTAGATCGTTGTCTTTGTCTTCCCTCTGTTTCCCCTCGTCGCGCCTTGAAACACTTGTGTATAGGCATGTCATAAATGCCATAACATTCTGTAGCCTCAGGTTTCCATGAAATATTGCTTAAAAGCTTACATTGGGCCATCATGTAATGTTCTTTCCTGTGACCCCCCTATTAAGATTTAAACGTTTTGCAATGTCCTGTTGTGACCCCCCTATGGTTTGGTGAAATAATGACGCTGATTTGAATTTTGAGTTTCCCTATTTTGTTCCGGTTTTATTTCCCATGAGTGCTTATAAATAAAATGAGTGGTATGTGAAATCAAAAAGATGAGCAATAGATGGCAGGGAGAAGATGTGGTGAAGTACCATGTTGTTTACTCCACAACCAGATTCTAATCTTGGCTTCCTTACTTGAGCAAAATTTGTTCTTGCACAAATCACGTTCTCTAGTTCCCCATCAGCCCATTTATTTACCACATACAATGGGAGGTTTTTGGTGGACATTAAGTAACTGTAATCTCAATGTTTTATAGTTGGCTAATATACCTTTCTCATCTGTCAGTGCCTAGGAGCGGAGTAAACGCATGCATAGTGAGACCATTCATTAAATCTGGTACTAGCTAGAGGCTGCCTGTCATGCGTTTATTTGATTAAACTAATGCAATGTTTGTTTTACTTATGCCAGGCCAGTGTTCATTCGAGCCCTGTAAACAAAGGGTTTCGTTTGTATGAAATGTTTCCTACCATGTATAAAACTCCCACAAACCCGTTTTTCTGGTTGGGAATTATTTTGCACACTTATTCTCGATAAGTGGGTGCGGATCTGGTGGGGTAAACAAAATAACTTTAGGGGGCGGGCAGAGAAAAGAGGAGTGTTGGGGAGAATTCTCATCCTATGGCTAATTTCTCTTACCTATAGAGTCCCCCAGCAGCTTTGCTGGATTTGAAGGGGTTGTTTCTTTTTACCTGCTAAGAGTGAGACTCTTTTTCCCACTCTTAGGCATTTTTGCTGTGTGTGTTCTAGGCTATTTTTGTTTTTAATGCCTCTGGGACCTTTCTCAACCCCATAGGAACCATCTTTATTCACATGTGTTACACAGCACCCTCAGTGCAGTGACATAGGGGTGTCGTAGCGACCCCCAAACATAGACTCCATACCTTGGGACTGAATACTGTCTCCCAGGGCATGTTAAGTCCCCATTGACTTTACTAGTCAAATCCTATGAAATAAACCAGTACAACCCATCTTACTATGGAGGTACTGGAAGGGGTTAATAGTTTTTCCCCGATGTTCATTTTCGAGAGGGTACCGTACAGTCCCGCTCCCAAAAGTTTCTGGCTGGTGGCAGTGGTTACTACCATAAATATTCGACCGCAAATATTTCCCTATGGGATTTTCCGATTGTTCGAGGATACCACTTTTTCGGACAGTCTCGAACATACCGCCAGTGTATTTTAATATTAACTTTACTCCGGTAGGTTTTTATTGCCAGAACTTTAATATAACTTCTTTCTCGTGTCTTTCTCTAAACTCCTAACCCAGGTCGGGGATCTTTTGTTTGTCCTTTTGGCGGGCGTCTGCCGAGAAGCCCTCCTTTCGGCGCCACTGAGTCTGGGGTGGGTCCATTGTGTGGGAGGGGGCGTAGGACCCCTGGACAGGGTTGCCTCAGCAACCCATGTCGCAATCTATCCTGATAGGCTGGAGGGTCTCCCGCCAAAATGACCACTTCACTGTGTGAGTGACAGCTAGGCTGTATGAATGGGGATCTTTTTGCATAAAAGCACGGTCCTGAGGACGGGAAAAGCAAGACGTCGCCACTGGAACTAAGAAGCCGAAGAGGAGAGAAGCCAAAGACATCTGCAACGACTGAACCACCGGTGAAGCTCTGCTGCAGCGTCTCGCCACTTTTCTCCACACGACGAGAGAAGATCTTCACCTGCAAGAGCCTTTTTCCCTTGAGCTGGTGGGGCCAACCATTTTGCCAATCGCCTTCCCGGACCTGCCTTGGTCGAATATCCTGTACCCTGTACCCAGAGGCTGGATAGCCAGGCACCAGTCCACTCGGTCTGATTTAAAGGAGCATACCTTTTATTTGTCGGGCAGCATCGCGGCTGGTTTCCTCCCTGGGTAGTGCAGTAACTCGAACCTTCCTCCACGACGAGAGTCTCTTCTTCTGGATCACCCGAACTGCAGGAACAACCGCCACCGCAGGAGCCACTTCTTCATTTAAAGTTACATTGTTCCGCCAGGCCACCCTTTCTTCGCGGTTGCACTACAGGTGTTTTAAATACCTGTTGTGTTGGCCACCCCTCTCTCTTAACATTGTCTTTTCAACTTCTCCATCCACCTTTTCAACTTCGTTAACCAAAGACTTGACTGCAGCTACAAGAACAATTTTGCTCCTGGGCCCTTGCCCTGTACCACTGACTCTGGCACAGGCCAACTGACTGGCTACATTTGTTAGATCTGCCTTCTTTAGATTATCATCTAGAACTGTGTGGTGCACCCATTTCTTTTAACTACCCTTTTCTTCCCATTTTTAAACCTTGTGAAATGCCATTTTGCTCAGTTTTCATTTAAGTATTGTTTATACTGATGCACTGTCTTGCTTAAATTGGTCCACAAACTTATGGGATTTGTTGCTAGGGTGTGTAAGAACTTATTTCTATATAACTTGTGCTTTCCCTCCCTTGTGAGGCATTGTTAGAGGATCCCTTGTGTGTAGTTGTCACTGTGTCGTTTTGCTCAGTTTTCACTCTGGTTCACTTGGTCTCAATTTAACTTGGGAGTGTGTATATTTTTCCTTTGACTTAATTTAACTTGTTTGGTGACTGATGCATGTGTTTTATCTAGAAATGTGTAAAATAAATATATAACTACTTTTTAATACAAAGCTTTGGTCAGTGTTTCCTTGTGCCATAGTACTGAAGGCCTATTGTGTAAACCCTGAATACTGCTCATCTCCCTCCTTGAGATAAGTCTGACTGCTCAGCCACAGCTACCAACTAAATCTTTGTGGTACAGACTGATAACAAAGGGAATTTATTGCTCTCACCTGTAATCCTAATCTTGTTTGTTTATTTATATGGCGCACCATACCCAGGGGCAGCAGGGCGCAGGCAGAAAGGATATGCGAGGCTTACAATGTTACAGAAATATACAGAAATCTACAATTAAAATAAAATTATAGACATATGCAATTAAGGATTACAGGAATGAGAAATATACAAAACTTTACACAAAAAATATAATATCTATACAAAGGCGAGAAAAATACAGATATGTGTAGGGGCTGTTCGTGGCGAGAGCAAAGGCCTCAAGCAGGAAGTATCTATCTATACAGAGGTGTAAACTGTACAATTAAGTACGGGGGTTGTTGGAGTTCAAGTGACTGATGAGCTTCCTTCTAAAGTGCAGGTAGGGTTGATCGGCTCTCAGGTTGTGTGGCAAAGAATTCCAGAATGTGGCGGCTTTCACAGGGAAGCTGTTGCCTCCAATGGTGGAGAGTTTGAATCTGGGAATTATCAGACAGTTGGAATTGATAATTCTTGTTTGTCTAATGGATGACTTTCTCTTTACTTTGTCCATCAAATAGCTGGGGGCAGCATTGTTGAGGGCTTTATGGGTTAGGTAGGCCAACTTTAGTTTGATTTTATTATCGGTGGAGAGCCAATTGTGTTGACGTCTGGTAGTGGAGATGTGTTCTCTTTTATTAATGCCGAGGGTAGCTCTCAAGCCATTATTTTGTAGGATTTGTAACCTATGGGTAATGGCTTTGTTAGCACCGCTATATAGGGCATTACAATAATCGAGCCTGGAGAGTATGAGTGCTCTTGCCAGGATCATGCAACTATCATTAGACAGGAATGGTCTGCCTGCTCTTATTAATTTGCAGGTGTACGCAGTGGTAGATGCTAGTGAATTGACCTGTTTAGTGAATGACATAGTGGCATCCAGGTAAAAACCAAGAGTTTTTAACTCCCTGGATACTTTGATTATGTTGCCGTCTATGTTGAATTCAGCATATTCGAGGCCTAATTTGTTGATATTAGTGGGGGTACCCAGGATGATGAGCTCTGTCTTGTCATCATTCAGGCATAGGCCATGAGATGCCATCCATGCCTGAATGATGAGATACACCCTGTTCACCAACTCGCTGTCCTTGCTGTGATCCCCTGAAAGTGGGAGGAGAATCTGAGTGTCATCTGCGTAGTTGGTGTAGGTGACACCCAGATGATCCAGATCGTCGAACAGAGGTTTGGTGAAGATGTTGTATAGTGTGGGGGAGACGCATGAACCCTGCGGGACTTCGCAAGTAATAGGAGAGGCGTCTGCTGCTGCTGATGGGGAGAAGACTCTCATAGTTCTCTCGCTCAGAAAGGATTCAATCCATCTGATGGCTTCTGGGGAGAAATGAGTAGCTGAGTCCCGGTGTCTGCAGAGGACCTTGTGGTCGACAAGGTCGAATGCCGCGGAGAGGTCAAGTAGGAGGAGGAGTGCTGTTTTTCCCCTGTCCCTCAGATCATCAATTTGGGTCTTCAAGTCAATGAGGGCTGTTTCCATACCGTGTAGTGGTCGGAAGCCTGATTGTCTGGAGCCTAGTAATTTGTGTAGTTCTAGGAATTTTTGGATCTGGACATAGGCCACTTTGTCCAAGATTTTCAGTAGAAAGGGTACCCTGGTGATGGGACGGTAGTTAGTGGGGATGAGGGATCAAGCGTCTGCTTTTTAAGGAGGGGGAGCACCCAGGATTGCGATAAGCTGGAAGGGATGCTACCTGAGGAAAAAGATGCGTTTATGAGTTTGGAAATGAAGGGCGATAGGTCTCTGGCTGCGTCCTTGATTATGTGTGGAGGGCAAATGTCGCCTTTGCAGTTTGAGGGTTTGAGAGAGAGTATTATTTTCTCGACCTCCAGGGTGGTAGTTTTAGAGAAGGAAAATGAATTAGTGTGTGTTCTAGGTAAAACATTAGGCAGAGGTTTGGGAGGATTGGTGAGGTTTAAGGAGTCTTTTTTTTTTTTTTTTTAGTTGAATTTTATTTTGTAGGGTGTTTATTTTATTTGCTAAAGCCTGTTGGATGTCTGCGCACCAGGTCTGATCCTTGGTGCAGGTGTCGGGTGTGGCAATGGGTGACTCAAGTTCCTTCAAAATGGAGAAGAGCTCCTTCATGCTTGAGTTGGAATTGGCAATGCGGTTGTTGTAGGAGTTCCGTTTAGCTAGACGGATTTGAGCTTTGTATTGACGCGAAATCGTGTCTAGAGTGGCTTTCTTTTCGCTGGAAGGGCATAGTTTCCAAGCAGATTCACATTTTCTCTTTTTTAGGCAGAGGGCTTTGAGTTCAGGTGTGTACCATTTATTTAAATGGGTTTTGGGCTTGTTGGTGCAAGCTTTAAGTGGGGCAATTTTGTCCATGGTATTTAACATGATTTTGTTATATTCGTGAACTAGTGTGTTGGGATCTAGATTGTCTGGCAATGCGTTTAGCGTTGGAAGGATGGCTGGGATTCTTTCTACTGTTATATTTTTCCTATTCCTTGTTAGGCAGGGTGGTGTCAGTGACCCAGTTGTAGTAGGTGGTCTGGAGGTCAATAAGTTAAATGAGACCAGTGAGTGGTCGCTCCAAGGTAGTGGTGTGGTAGAGGAGATGACCGCTTAGCAGTTAGCATCAGCAACCCAGTCTAGGGTTCTTCCCTTCAGCTGAGTGGGTAAGTTGACTTTTTGTGAGAGTCCGTGTGATGAGATAGTATCGGCTATGAGGGAGGCATGCATGTCTGCTGGATCGTTGAACCCTAGGTTGAAGTCACCTAGTAACAGTAATTGTGAGGTAGTTTTCGCATTGTTGGTTAGTAGGCTATGCAAATCTTCCCCGAAAGTCCCGAGCGGACCAGGTGGTCTACAGACCAGGTGGATGTTGAGGGATTGGGTGTTTATAGGGAGCTTGGCAGTGAGGGATTCGCACGATTGCAGGGTTTGGGTCGGGGCTAGTCTGAGAGCTAAACTTATTTAGATATGATAGCGATGCCGCCGCCACGGTTGCCCACCTGGTCCTGCCTGGATATGGTATAGCCATCTGGGATGGCCAGCATTAGAGACGGGCCTGCTGCATTGTGTAGCCAGGTTTCGGTTAGAGCGATAAAATCTAATTTGTCTTTAATAATTAGGTCTGCTAGATCAAGGGCATGTGCGACCAGTGATCTGGTGTAGTGCTCCCGAAGGGAACTGCACATGATTCTGCCTAACAAGGAGTCTGGGCCATGGTACACTGTGGCACCCATAGCACAGGGAAGTTGGCATCTTGCTCTGAGTGCAGGCTTTCACTGCCCATTAACACCCAGCATTCGAGGTAGCTGATTGGCTGGCTCATTTGTGCTAGGTGGTAATGGTCCCTTTCTGTTTATATGCTGCACCAAGTTTTGACCCACTAAGTATATCATTTCTGGCAGCAGGATATCTACTGAATACTCCACAGAAACTACTTCCTGAGCGATAAGACTGTTCCGTTTCATGCAATGAGTGAGGAACCACTTGACTTGTTGCTGAAATGTATTGCGTTTGAATTTATTCTAGAAATTGTCATCACATAAAGTGACCATGGGTTAAGGCGGCCAATGTGCGTGTAACATGTCACGACATGCGCATTTTTCAATCCAAGAGGATCGTCATTGGGTGGCCTTCATTCGGTCCCTGAATGTGGCGGGTGTCGCATCCACATGTAGCAGCGTTTCAGATGGTTCCACCGTCTCATCGCTCAGGAGGAGTTTTCTGTTGCGTATTCAATGTATATTATAATGCCCAACCAGGAATCGTGAGTCTAATACTCTTAAAATACTCTAACATTGAGTGTGAGTGATTACTCACGTTGTTATAGCTACTGTTCACATGCTTTTCCTTTTAGTTGCTGCTGCTATTATGTATCTCAAACTTGTAACTTTCTTCGGTAGTGGTATTTTTTTGTTATGTTAATTGTTTTGTTATGCTGCTCCCAAGTTATCAAGTCATGAATGTAGCAGTTTTAAGAGCACATGTGTCCCAAAAATGGCATACTGTGCTCTCGCCGCCAGAGGTACCCAGATCTTAATCTGCAGAAGGAATGTAGAAAGGCGTCGGAGGAGAGGAAGGTTAAAAGGGTGTAAATATGAAACATTTGTAAAGGTGAGGGACGTGGAATGTTGGGATGGGACTTGTGATTGTATGCCTAAACATCAGTGAGGAGTGATCAAAGCAGTCGTCTTATCGGGAAAAGGGGAACTCGTAATCGTCCGGTGAATGAGCATATAACCTGTGAGGGCACTTTCCATTACTTAAAAGAAGTACTGAAGTTAGTAAGTGGTTCCTGGGGCTTGAGGTGTGCTCCGGCGTATCCTTTGAGTATGAAAGCATCTTTTTCTGTTGGGTATTAATTACTGTTAACCAGCCTGATCCCAGAGGAAAAAAAAACTGGGATTGCTGAGGTAGTGGTGCAAAGTGACGGCATAGTGGACTGCAGAGTAAAGGTGTAAATAAATGCAAATAATGCAGGGAAGGCTAACTGAATCAAATGTAATATTCTTTTATGGACACCTCTAGCAGGACACACCACTGCAATGTATAAAGCCTTGCCATCTTCGCAGATCTTTGAAACCTGAGCTCTCTGCCGGGCTCTTTCCCTCCCCCCCCCCCCCCCTGCTGCCAAACACTCCTCCGACATCTGTCACCTTCTTGAAGACTTTGACCTCGACGTCCTCGCCCTTATCTATAAGTGGTTCAATACCAGCTCTGTCACTCTCTTGACACCCTCCTTTCTGAGGCTGTAAAATACTCTCTAAACCCAGGCCCAACTGTTCCAGAGGTGGCGTGGCCCTTATTTTCCCTGAGTGGGTCAGTACTGCCATCAAACCTACTCCTCGTTTGAATGCCTCATCTGTAGGCTCAGGGTTTCTCCTAAACTCTCACTCACCTTCGCTACCATCTACAGGCCCTGTGGCCCTATCTATCTTCTCTGAATGGACAACCCACACCTCCTCCCTCTTGACCTCTTCCTCCTCAACACCTCCTCCTTGGAGACTTCAATATCCACCACGACTCCCCTAAAACAGCCACCTCACTGTTGAGTGACCCCTGCGACTTCCTCTCACCATTGCTTCTTCTGGTGCACTCTCTCCTGCCATCCCCTGCACTGCCAGCCTCCTTCGCCATCTTTCGACCGATGAAGCGAGCGTTAGTCGCTGCGTTTGCTTCCCCTTTCATCCCCCCAACCCTGCTCCTGTCTCTCTCTCGGTCGCTGTCCTTGCTAACCAGCACCTCCATCTCCAACACTCTCGACATCTTTGCCCCTGTCATGAGGGTCCACCTGAAACCTGCCTCTAAATGCAAACTATTCCGTGCTGACATCTCTGAAACCTAAGTGCAGAGTTGCTGAATGAAAGTGCCAGACTTCGGATTCATCCTCTGACAAACTGGTCTGTCGCCTGCTCCAAAGGCAATATTGCTCTTCTATTCGCTCTAAGAGGACCCATATCTCTGTAGCCACTAACACAGCAGAACCTTTCAAAATCTGCAAGGAACTTGCCAATCCAATTGCAGCCTCTACCCCTCTCCCTCCCTCACAGGCTTTCTGCACTGCCTTGGCCTCCCACTTCACCTCTAAAACTCAGGACATCCTGTCTTCACTCTCCACCACCCCACCCCCATTACCGCTCCCGCAGTCTTGCCTCCCTTGGTCCATCCCACTTCACCCCCTGCACTCTCCTCCCTCCAGCCCATAACCACTGATGAGGTCAGTAAAGTTGTCAGTCTATGAAGATCTCCAAACCGGTGCTCCCCTGCTCTTCTGGAGCCATTAAGGTCAACACCTCTCTCGCCCAGCCCTTGACGACTGCTGTAACCACTCTTTCACCACCGGCTCCTTCCCTTTTTTCCCCCTCAAGCACTCCCTTGCTAACCATCACCCCCATCTCGACCACCCCCTTCCTGGGTAAACCGCTGGAGAAGTTGCCCCCCCCCCCAACTAACCCTTCATACAGAAATCATTGGTTGCCTCCATGACCTTCAATGTGGATTCTGGGCATCCAGAGGCACGGAAACATCTCTTCTAAACATCCGGGAATACACGCTTGCAAATCTTGGCTCTAATTCTCCTGCTGTTATTCTCCTCGATCTCTCCTCTGCCTTTGACACGGTTAACCACTCAATCCTCCTAAAATGGCTCCAAGATACCCTCGACATCACGTACCGGGCACTGGATTGGCTGACCTCTTTTCTTACAACCCCCCCCCCAGTTGCAGCTGTGCCCTTTCTCCTCCATCACCTCACTCTACCTGTGGTGTCCACTAGTGATCTATCCTATTGCCACGGCTCTTGGATATCTTTCTCGCCCCTCTTGCTCACCTCCCTTTGCTCCTCATTTCCAGTGCTATGCTGATGACGCACAGCTTTCCTTCAAACTTCCATCTAGCACTCCCTCTTCCTCCTCTCTCATTCCAGATTGTCTCTCCACTATCCACGCATGTTGTGCGGCTAATGACGTTGGTCTTAATTCCAGTGAGACAGAGATCCTTCCCATCAGGAATCCTGCGCCCTGGTTCCCTCCTACCTTCTGAATGCCCACCTAGGGCCCTCTACCCACCCCATTGCTTGAGGCCAAAAACCTTGCGGTCATCTGACTCCTCGCTTCTTCACCCCTCACATCTTGGACCTTGCCAAGAAGGCCCATTTCCAGCTTCCCCTCCTTAGAGTCCTTCTCCCTTTCCTCACCAGCTCAATTTTTCCAGAGCTCTAGTCCTCTCTAGACTGACTACTGCCAACAGCCTCTTCCTCACCCTTCCCCTTCAGCTAATCCAGGATAGAGCTGCAAGCCCAGGGACCGTATCTCTCCAGCCCTAACATCTCTCCACTGGCTCCCGGTGGCCGCAAGGATCAAATTTAAGACCCTCTGCATCATCCACAAGGCTTTCTGGGGCCTGGGTCCACGCTATCTCCAACTCTCTCCCCCTAAATACTTCCCTTCTATAGCCCTCTGCTCCTCTAACTCCAACTCTCTGATAACTCTTCTCCAAGCAGAGAGTTGGCAGCAGGTCTCCGACTGGTGCCTCTATCTGGAACATGCCCCTCTCCGACTTGAGCCACTCCTTATTTCCAGAAACCTCTCAAAACTCTTTTCTCTACCTCTTTCCCGTCCCTGCTAACCACCCCACTGCCACTGAGACTGGCGCCCTGGTACCTTCATGTACCTTCATAAATCTCTCGGGTGAGCAGGCCCTTTGCCCAGTCGACACCAGTACCCCCTCCCCCCCCAGCACTGCCCTTGAGGGCCCTTGACTGGCGGCTGTGCATACCACTCCTTGGAATCTCTCTGCCCAGCACTTAGCCAGTGGACTCCTCTGCTGGCATGGCACCCCTTTGCACTTCCCCTCCTGGCCTCACCAGCACTTGTCCTCCCCACCCCCTTCCTTACCTCCTGCACGTCTCTTCACTGCACTTACATGTCTGAATGCCACAAGGCCTAATAGGACCATGTTTGTATATTTACTGTTCTTTTGCGTAGTATTTACTCCCCTTGTTCCCTCCCCAATTGGCTTGTGGCGCTTGGAAACACAATTTGTTGTATAAGCGCCTAACAAATGCTCAATAAAGGAATATCTACTAGCCCACTCGCATTGGCAAGGATATTTTGTGAAGGCTGAGTACCATTTGCATGGTACTCGACCTTGCTGGTGGGTATGGGCATGTTTGCAACTTTTATTTGGCATGTTTGCAGTAAATGGCCAATATGTTTCACTGTGCATGGCTGACTTTTGGGTAGCAGAATTGCCCCAAACGTGAAGTGTGCTGATGGTGACATGCACAATTTTACAGAAAGCACTGGTAAATATTTTGGCAACAGTGACCATGGAGCGAGTGCATTTCTCTTGGGTCCAGTATGTACATTAAGGAACTTGCCCTACGGGTCTAGTTGGATTTTTAAGAATTTATTCAGCATTTCACTGGTTTATAAACTCAAAGCCTGCATGCTGATCTCATTGAAGGGGGTTATAATTTCGAATTCCAGTATTATCTACCATGTATTGTAGGAAACCCTATGTAGTTTGTTTGATGAAATTGTGTTCAGCTGCATAGCAGAAACCTCTGAGTGACACTGTCAGTGTGTCCAGATACTGTAGGTGATGTAGATAGACACGAGCCATTTATTAATCCCCCCCCCCCCTCCAAAATGTTCAAAATCATTCCTACGGTGCCGAACTAAAGTATGCCATATTGTCTTGAATGGTAGCTGGTGATTGCATCTTTTCTTTTAATTTTTCCACAGCCCTGTTATCTGAGAGATTGGGAGCTGCAGGTCAACTTCAAGATCCACGGACAAGGCAAGAAGAATCTGGTGGGTGATGGCTTGGCAGTATGGTACACAAAGGACCGGATGCAGTCAGGTAAATTGAAATGCACCGTCGGACAGCAGCATTGTCTTACAAAGGTCCCTGTAGACCTTTATGGTGGGGTTTGCTCGCCTGGACCAATTTATAAAGGTCCATATTGCACTGGTCTGGTTCCGTCCCACCTTTCATTATGCATTTTATTCTGATGCCTTATGCAAGCCTGTGATTGTGAGGAGAGTTTGTACTCATCCCCCCAGAATCTGCATATTTTATGTCTGTAACCTAGGGACAAATGGTGAACCACAGAAGACGACATGGAGCCGAAGAGGAGTAAGGAGTTTTCTTTATTGGTTCTTGCACTTTTCCAAGTCCAAGTTCGACAGCAGAGTGCTGCCATTTATAGATCTGCAGACACCAGACATCTCACAACAGGAAACTGAGGAAATGGCATTCCCTATAACCCCACCCCCTAACAAACCCATCTGGCCCAGTCTGGTTGAAATCCTCAAGGATTCCTTGCTTCCAAGGAAGTTTGTGTGCCCGGTTTTGTTTGCCCCCAACATGAAGAGGCAGAAACATAGGACAACAAGAGCACTGGTAAATGACAGTCAGTGCTCTGGGCCTTCAAATTATAAGCAAGAGCTGGAAATGTTAAGACTGGGAGGTAAGCAACCCTGAAGGCTGGTGGCTTGAAGGTAATGAATTCATCTTAACCACTGGCAATTGCTCTGGGCAATTCTCAAGACCATTGTTTTGCAGCCTGTGTGCCATTACAGAATGGTAAAGTCAATAAACAAAACGAGCTTGGTTCCACCTCAACTAGCAGTCAACCCCAAACTACTAAATCGCATCCCTTCTGAACAAGACCACAAGCACCCATAAACACGTTTTCGGCTGCATGAGGCTGAACCATATCTGGGGTTGCTTGTGATCTTATGCAGAAGACATGCGACCTAGTAGTTTGGGCTGGACTGCCCATTTGAGATGGTACCAAGTCTGATTTGCATATGGTCTTTCTTCTTTCCATAGTTGCATGACAGGCTGAACTATCCTGGAGGGTTGTTCAGAGGTTAGGTTTGATTGAAAATGTCCAGCCATCAAGCTTTTGGTTTGCTAAGGTCTGAAAGAAGTCGGTCTGTTTCCTGAACTATTTCTGTTGGACGGATGCTCCTCATTATATCGGATACATACTGTCAATTTACCTGAGAACTGCACTTTACCCCAACATCAGCAGCAGATCTTTTCTTGTGCCCAGCAGCTCCTTCCATGGCACCGCCTCAGTCCAACTTAAGTTCCTGTTCGCTGCCACTGTAACAGCCTCCCCACCAGAAACTGAAGACTGTCCCTGTGCACCCAAATCATTGCTTACCAGTGGTAGGAAATGACCAAAGATTCCGGACCATAAATTTACCTGGACTCTGATTCCTTCCTGAAAGTCACTCTGATCCTATCTTTAACATTTGCCCTCTTCAAAATATGCCCCTATGGAATCAGGGCCACTGCCCTGCTCGCTGGTTGTAAGCTGTTCCGCCTTTCCCATGGTTTCTATGAGAAGAACTACCAGTTAAGCGGCACCCTGCAAATACAGACGGCCAAAATTGGCACCTGAAAATCCTGTTTGAACTTTTAACTTTGCGAGGGCTTCTAATCCGCAGGGGTATGGGCCAGAATGATCCTGAAAACTCTGACCAGGTTTCGCTCACCTTTTTTAACTTGTGTAACATTCTGCAAAAGATAATTCTGTTGCCCAGCCCAGCTCTTAAGAGTTGACCATGATTGCCCGACCACTGCTACTACTAGTTGTTAGGAACAGACTAATGGGCTTTGCACAGGGACAGATGAAGAGTTTTTTTTTTTAATTTATTTTTATTTTAACCAAACGAAACAACAAACAATACAACTTTTCAGGACATACATAGTCAACATCAAATCGTCACATTATCCATTATCATTCTCCGTCCTCCCCCTTCCCACCCCCCAAACTTGAGGCGGTTCATCCGTGGCATCTACAGGAGCATTTTCGGGTATCGCAGTGCTTATGGACTCATCTGGGTTTCCTGTCTCGTCATTACCCTGGTGGGGGGTTTGCCATAGAGGACACTAATTGTCGCCAGGCCATCAGGGCCCTACTTCCTCTTCTCCCCCTCTGGTAAACGCTTCAAACCATACTGCGGATTCCGCTTCCGCCCATCTTAGGAGGTCCGCCCACCATATCTCTACTCTGGGTCTGTGGGCTGCCTTCCAGCCCATTGCGATCCTACGCTTAGCCAGGATATAAGCCAAGTCCTTCATCTTGCTTATGTGCTTTATATTGCGTGGCCTGGGAAAAATCCCGAGCATGCATGCCCAAGCCGATCCCACATCCAGCACCACTCCCCCACCGGCCATTTTAGTTTTCACTTCCTCCCAGAATCTATGCACCTCGGGGCAAGCCCAAAACATATGCAGCAGCCCTGCTTCTACCTCCCCACATCTAGGGCATTTCTGTGTGGTCGAGCCTCCAAACCTTGCTATTTTCCCGGGAGTCAGGTAAGCTCTGTGCGTGACATATAACTGAATCTGCTGGAATCTCGCATTTCGGGACACCTTTTTATGGTACCTTTGAGCTCTCTCCCACTGCCCCTCTGTCATGGGTCCTCCCACTTCCTCCTCCCAATCTTGCCTCCGCTTTAACAGCTCCCTCCCTGCCTTTGCTCTCAGGAGCTCATATATCCTGGATATTTCGTGCTCGCCCTCTGAAACATCTTACATCATTTCCAGGGTGGCATCTGGGTCCTCCGCTAGCACCGTCACAGGCCATCTCTCCCTCACCCGTTTCATGAGCCTGGCGTAGGTTATATATTGGCCTACATGCACCCCTGTCTCATCCTGCAACCTTTGAAATTCCAATGCCTCCCCTTCCTGCCATATATCCCCGAGGGTGGCTAGGCCCACCTGCTCACAGTATCTACGGACCACCTCCAGCAATTGAGTCGTTCCCGCACAGTGCCACCAGCGGGGCCTGCTGAGAGAGCGGGTCCGGGTCACTCCACGTTCTGCGTCAGACCTCCCAGCCCAGCCTCAATAAACAGGAACAGATGAAGAGTTGGCTCACAACTCCCTTCAGTCTACAGACCTCTTTGACACGGGAAGAATGCTAGGTACAGCTAGGCTGGAACCCCTAGGAAGAACCAGTCATGTAATCCGGTCTGGTTGTGAAAAGGTTTCAATTGGCAGTGCTGCATATTAGTGGGCATTTGGATAAAAGCAAGCCATGTCAGTAGTATACCCCATCATGGTCCTTGGCCTTCCCTTCCTAGATGATAGGTGCTAAGCAAATACTTACCCCCCCCCCCCCCCCCCCCGAGGATAGATGGTAGAAAGCAACTAAGGAAGGGGCAGCAAAGTTGAAGGAATGTGAGCTATCCTAATAACACAATAGGGAACTGCAATGATGAAGTGGGGCTTTGTAGTCGTGCACAGCAGTAGAGGGACTGCCAGGAAAGGAGAGGGTAAAGCAGCAGGAATAAGGAGACTGCAATTGCTTCAGGGACAACTCGTGAGAAAGAATTGCTTCAAAAGAGTTAGTGATGGGCAAACTGTACTGGGGCAATTTGAGGTGCCCCATGTTACTGTGGTAGGACACTTAAAGCGATAGAAGGGCCGGGCAACTTGGAGTTAGGGAAGAGCGCATCGGCGGGGGAAGAGCGGTCGAGACTGCCGAAGTGAGGCAGGACTCAGAAAGCGTGCCGGTGAAGCACATAGCTAAATGAAAAGCGAGCAGCAATCCCTTCAGAGAATGGGCAACATTGTAAGGCACATGTGTGCCCAGTGCATCTTCTGAGTTGATAGGTAATTGACTCTGCGGCAGGGCTGTGGACGCACCCATGCTATCCAACCTTTGCCACTAAGTGGGGTTGACAAAGCTTTCAGGAAACCAATTTGCCTAGGATGAGAGCAGTACCCTCCCTCTCTGGACACAGGTTTAAGTGGATTCTCCCTGACAATATTACATTTTAAGGCTGATCATTCAGTCACCTAGGGACCCACTTTCGGCTCTTTTGTTGCTATGTTTTGTTTACTGTTGCGTGTCAGTAATTCCTGTGTCCATGTACCTGAAAAGTTAAATTAAATCTAGTTAAGCCTAACTGCTCCAGCAGTTTACTGAAACAAAAAAAAATCTATTTTTAACTCCTGCTAAATTATATATGAAGACTTTGCATCTGCATCACAAGACTTTCTCTTATTCTGTTCAGGTTGTTTATCAAGCCATGTTGCGATCTAATTCATTTCTTTTCTCTGATGTATATTTTATTTCCCCCTTGTACCGAAGAACTGCTCACATTTACTGAAGCAGTAAGAATGCTCCCATATACTTTCTTGACCTGCAATTAAATTTTTTTTTTATTTTTTTAAATTTTTTTTACTTTCTCATTCTGGCAAATTAAATTCAAAGTTTAAAGTATGCCATGAAGTACATGTTTCCCCTCCAACTAACGCTGCTTGATGGTTTGAGCAAAGGTACCTGGGTGGGGCAGGGGGGGGGTGTATAGTAGGGGTCGAAACGAACGTTGGATAATTGGGAGCTAAAAGCAGCTCATGGGTTTTGTGGGGGATCAGAAGGACGCAGACTGAGGGCATTTTGAATGAGATATAATAAAAAATAATATGGAGACCTAACTTTCTCTACCTCTATGGGGTATTCCCTACCTATTTCACTAAGGTGCTCGTCGGTCGTCTTCGAATGTCCAAAAAGAATACACTTTCGAATGGATTGTGTCCTCACGCGTATTCCTCATCTTTGATATTCGTAGCTAGCCAGCTCTGCTGCTTCGGAAAAAAAATTCTCGCTAGAGGGCGCTGTGCACGATGTCATGGCATCTCTGTCCCTCGAAGGCCGCTGTAGCGTGTCGACGTCACCAGTAGTACAAGTATCTTGTGCCGCACCCGTTGGCTTCAGTTGCGTTTTATCCGAGTAATAACAGCGCACTTTGTTTTTCTTGTGAAAAATGTCTTCTTCGACTACTTCTACCACTAATGTCATGACTGTGGGACAAAGAGGTCGTTAACGGATCCTCACTGCTTCTGCCTTTTGGTGCCTGGTTTTAGTTTATTATTTATATAGTGCGCCTAACCCTGAGGTATCTGGGGGCTTAATCATAGAAAAGATGTTGGTTACAGTTGCGAAAGAATAGTTCTAGGGACCAGGTTAGGGGTGGTCAGAGGGGTGGTAGCAACATTCAACAAGGTTGGAGATGAGACGAGCAGCACAAATTACATAGTCTAGGGACTAGTAGTCCTGGATATAAGGTGCGCAATACGAGAGGGCAAGACAAATCAAGAATATACATTTGGCAAATGATAACAAATAGTGGTGAATAATTTAGTGAATAACAAGACCTACAGCAAAAACACTATGGCAGAGTAGCAAGGAATTAATGATGCAGAAGTGGGCCTGGATTGTCTTAAATTCAAATGTGGCCGTTGAGGTAGTTAAGTGAGGAGTCATTCTTTCACTTTGGATCTGAAAGACCAGAAGGAGGGTTAGGCTCTGGTAGCTGGAGGGAGAGAGTTCCAGTATTTGGCTGCAAGCACTGGGAAACTTGACCCCCCAACCCCACTTGCCGTTTTCAGTTTATACTTTGGTATATTGAGGCAGTGCAGGTATGTAGATCTGGTGGGACTGGTAGATTGGTGCCTTGAAAATTTGTCTGACAGATATTTGGGGGCTATGTTGGCTGGGCATGTGTGTGTAATGACAAGTGTGCAAAGTTTAGTTCTGTCGCGTACTGGTAACCAGTGAGTGTCACGTCTGAAGGTTGAGATATGGCTGGAGCGAGGTAGGTTCAAGGCACAACAAAGGGTGTTGTTCTGGAGAACTTGTAATTTGTTCAAGTTATGCTCAGAGGAGCCTAAAAATAGGGTGTTGAAATAATCTAGTTTTGACCAGATCAAGGCTCTGGCTAACGTGAGGCAACTGTGGACAAAAGGTTTGACACCGTTGATTAATTTGTTAGTGTATGCAGTGGTGGAGGCTGTGAAATTTACTTAGTTTTTTCAGTGAGAGGGTGGAATCTAAGTAAACGCCAAGGGTTTTAACCTCTTTGGCAACTTTGATGTTGCCATCAATGTTAAAGGCTTTGTACCAATGATTATTAAGACTGGCTTGGGTGCTGACTATCAAGAGCTCCGTCTTGTCATTTAAGCAGAGGCTGTGTGTGGCCATCCAGGCCTGTATTTCGTGGTAGATTTCATTAAGCTTTTCAGAAGCGCTCTCGTAGCAACCAGTGAGGGTGACGGTGTCATCTGCATAACTAGTGTAGGTGACAACCAGGTTGTCAAGACGATCAAAGAGGAGCTTAGTAAAAAATATTATAAAGCGTGGGAGAAACGCAAGGGCCTTTTGGTACTCCAGAGTAGATGGGTCTGGTTGTTCTATTTGTCAGGAAGGATTGGATCCAACTGGCAGCATTTGGTGAGAATGCTGCTGCGGAGGAGAGATGTTCAGTCAAGATTCGGTGGTCCATAAGGTCAAACGCTGCTGATGGGTCCAACAGCAGCAGGATGGCCGGATTGCCCTTGTCTTTAGCTCGTCCATTTTGGATCTTTAGATCCAGAAGGGCTGTTTCCGTTCCGTGTCTGGGTCTGAAGCCAGACTGACGCAGGCAGAGTAGGTAATTCTCTTCCAAATGTTTTTAATTTGGAGATATGCTACTCTATCTTTAAAAGGAATTGGACCGTGGTTATGGGTCTGTAATTTGTCGTTCTGTTTGGATCTAGGTTGGTTTTTTTGAGGAGAGGCATGACCAGGCCTCTTTGAGGTTGTTGGGGACTAAGCAGTTTTTAAAGCTTGCGTTGATCAGAGCCGAGATGAAAGGTGCCAATTCTTTTTCGCCTTCCTTAATGATTGGGTCAGGGCAGGTCTCTCCTTGCAAGTGAGAGGCTTTGAGGCCTGAGATTATGGTTACCACTTCTTCACTAGATACTGGGGAGAAGTGGATGGGAGGGCAGGGGGGATGTTGTGGTGTACGCAGGTTGGGTAAGTGGGTGCTGGATGCAAGACTATTCTTCTTAGTCTCGATTTTGTATTGTAGTAAGACTAGTTTGTCTGAAACCTTTCTGGATGTTGGAACACCTGGCTTTATCTTAGTGCAGTCTTCTGTGGGAGGTGCTGGAGACTCCATTTCTCTTAAAATAAAGAAGAGCTTTTTGTTGGTGATTGCAGCTTTGTAAGTGACTGCTGCCGAAGCGAAGTTTTCCTAGTTAGCGAAAGACAGGGATTTTCTCCAATTGGCTTCCGATAGTCTTTTGACATTGCGTAATGCTTCTAGTTCGGCTGTATACCATTTGTTTAAATGGGCAGCCGGTTTTGCCTTTCTAAGTTTAAAAGGTGCAATTTGATTTAGGGTGTGTTCTATGGTGCTGTTGTACAGGTCAACCAAAGAGGAGGGGGTCTAGGTTTGAGTTGTGAGGGAGACCGGTGATAGGTTGTAGCAGTGGTAGAAGGTTGTCAAGCGTTATATTAAGTTTGTTCCTAGACAAAGATTGTGGCGCAAGTGCGGCATGGGTGCTAGTTTGGCTGTCTTTCCGGATGGAGAAGGTGATGCAATGCAGTGGGGCTCTGACCATGCACACGATACATTGTGGTTAGTGGTGGAACAGTTAGTCTGCCAGCCAATCCAGCATTCTGCCTTTGGAATGGGTAGGTTTGTTAATGTGCTGCTTAAATCCTGGTTGTGTAATGGCGTTGTCTAATGTGGTGGCATTAGTATCATTGGCGTCATGTAGACCTAGATGAAGGTCTCCCAAGAGGATGATTTGCGATCCCACCTTAGTGTTTAGGAGGAGATGGCACCTGGAGGTCGATAGATGAGGTGAAATAGGAGGGTGCAGGTGTCAGAAAGCAGTAGTTTCACTGAAAGGAGTTCTGCTAACGGTAGACCAATGTTGGGGAATTCAATAAAAATCAGATGGGATTTGGCTGTAAGGGCCACTCTGCCATCTTTAGCGGAGCCTCTATCTGCGCGGATGATTGTATAGTTGTCTGGGATGGCAAGGGATAGGGAGGGACCAGCTGCCGGATGTAGCCACGTTTCTGTTACGACCAGGAAGTCAAGATTGTTGGAAGTAATGAGGTTGGCAATGTCAAGTGCGTGGGCGACCAGGGAACATGCATTGACGAGAGCACCTTTTAAGGGTAGAGATGTCGGTGTCTTTGGCGTCCCGAGTATGATTAGAGTGAGCAGTAGGGCAAGCATTTTTGCGAGGGTGAGTCAGCAGGGGGGGATTGTCGTTTGGGAACTACTGGTTATCCCGAGAGGCTGATGCTTTATGGGAGATCTTGCTTGAGGGAAAGCAAGAGCCTAATCTTAAGTTTCTCAAGCTTAGCGGACATGGGACCAGGGGAGTGGGCGGTGTGGCAAAGCGGGTGATCCATTCAACTGGGGAGATGGGGGGTGGGGATAGCATTGGTGGGGGTGGCTGTTTGCAAGATAGCTGTCGGGCGTGGAAGCATGGGCTGTAGGGTAGGTAGGAATTTGGTAGGCGCTATGTAGTGAAATGGTGGGACGAGGGTTGCCATGTTGAGAGTAACTTTCCATAGGGAAGCCATGGAGGTGGTGGGTGGGCTGGCTAGAGGTCCAACAGATGCTTGACGCGGGGTGCAGATAATCTGGTGATCACTGAAGTGCTAGAGGAGCAGCAGCGGGCTGTGAGCACCGTAGAGGTATGTCTAGGCAGCACAGTTGAGCAATAGGCTAGATGCAATGACCGGTATGCATTAGGCTAGATGTGGGCAACACCTTTGAGCAATAGGCTAGATGCAGGTGACGGTTATACATTAGGCTAGATGTGGTACAACACATGCTATTCAGTGACCGCACGTGCTGTTGATGGGGCAAAGCACTGGCTGTTATAATGAACAATGCAGTTCTGATAGGCGATGCAATAGGTAAAAACACAGGCTGATCTAATAGGCAATGCAATTCTAATAAGCAATACAATGGAAAAGATGCAGGCTGTTCTAATACAGTCCAGAAGTGAAGCACATGATTTTCTGATAGTGCAATAGGTAATACGCAGAGGCTAGGCACACTGCACAGAAAGGGTACTGGGCAGTGTTGATGGGCAGTGCGTTTTCTAATTAGAATAGGCAATACCTAGTAGGACAAAGAAGGCTGAACATGAGCGCTATAGATAGAAACATGATTTGGCGCATGAAATGTTATGTGTGGGGAATAGGTAGAAACGGGGCTGCATGAGATGGGTAACGTGGAGGGAAATACTGTATGGGGCAAAGCAGCATGGCTAACATGGTGAACACGTATAGTGAATTCAACAGGCTATGCAGTTGGTATCGAGCCCGAGGGCGCCCTAACTAGATGGCCTGCAGGATATAAGTATCAGGTCCTGTCAGTCTGACTGAAACAACTCTCAGGGAACGCAGAGGTAAATTGGCAGTGGGGAGGGAAGCTTTGAAAGCTACTTCGAAGAAGTATTAAAAAGTTTGGTGAGTCGAAGGACGCCACTCGCATTAAACATTCGAAGAGGTCCTGGCCGAGGAGTCGGTCGAGACAATCTTCGTCTTCTTCATAGCATATGTCTCCCGCGTCATCGGATACCTCTACAGAGGTTATAAGATGCCAGACTTGGTCGGATTTCCCTAGCAAATGGAATGCTTTTAGGGAGAATATGATGCAGATCTTTGAGAATGCGCCCTCAACGCCCTCAAGAGTCTCGCAACAGCCAGACGCCGATCACTCCTTTTGGATGACTCGGGGTGGGGGGGGGCGGTAAAGGTAAAAAACTACTTCAGTAAAGTCAAGTAGTAAATCGGAGACTCGACCCGACAAAATGGTGTCAAAGGAATCCACTCGTGAGTTGAGTCCGTCTCTGATACCGGTGAAGAAGCAAAAAACGTCAATCTTTGACGATTTTGTTCGTAGGGCTTCACCAACTTTCGAAAAGGATGACATGACGGACATCCTAGACCAGTGTCCCCAAAAAGACCCAATCTTACCTTTTTCATAAGGCCCTTCAGAGGAAGGTGGTAGCTAACTGGGGAAATTCCAGAATCTGGTCCTGTTGTCAACAGGAATTTCTCTAGGAAATATAGACCCTCAAACAGTGACCCTGACTATCTCAGCAAACATTCTATGCCTGAGAGTCTGGTAGTCCAGGCTGCGACTTCGACCCGACAGTTTGCCTATCCCTCTATTCCCCCGGATAGAGACGATAAAGTGGATGCATGGGCTCGCAAGGTTTTTACCTCAGGCGGTATGGCCCTGAAGTCCACTAATGTTCCCTGTACCCTGGCTAGGTTTACTTGCACCCTGTGAGAATGTATTCGTATGGCGACTGATCATATTCCAGAAGGTGAGGAAAGAGATGGCTTTCTGAATTTAGTTAAGGATGGCATAGTGTCTCCAATCAGGATTGGCTACTGCTCACAGCATTAGAAGATCCATGGCTGCAAGCACTACTACGCAGATTTGCTTGGTTGAGAAAGTCGGGGTTTGCAACGGACGTGCAGGCCAGGCTACTCAACATGCCCTTTGATGGCTCGAGGTTGTTCGACAGCAAGGTAGATGAGTCTGGAGAAGCTGCATACCTTCAAGGTGGCGGCTAGGTCCCTCAGCGCCTCCATTCAGCAACCTCAACCTTATTTGGGCTCCTCTTCCTGGTGATGTCTTTGATTTTGCTTCTGTTCCTCAGTTGGTAGATTAAGAGGACAGGCCGCACAAAGAGGGCAAAGAAGATTCCCTCGTGGTGGACAAGGGGTGTTAAATCAGCCCCAGCAGCAGCATCTTTACCCTCAGCTGCTGCTGCAGCCGCCTTTAAGCCACTCTGAGGCCATGACCCACAAGACCCCGAAGGCAGGCAGAATCTCTCAGCATCTGAACGAATGGAGGGGCATAACTTCAGATGCTTGGGCGCTGGAAACAGTAGTTCAAGGTTGCTGCCTTCCTTTTCTAAAAAGGCCTCGGGAGCCAACTCTGTCAAAATTCCAGATCCGCTCCTTGTGCAGGAAATCTTAACCCTACTAGAGAAAGGTGCACTAGAACATGTACCTGTAGCGGAGAGGAACAAGGGTTGGTATTGCCCTTATTTTCTGATTCTCAAGAAGGACAGAGGATTGAGACCCGTCTTGGACTTAAGAAACTTGATCAAGTTCAAGATGGTAACCCTTTCTCAGATCCTTCAGGCTCTCCAACTCCAAGACTGGTTGGTATCATTGGACCTTCAGGATGGTTACTTTCATGTGCCAATTCATCTCAAGCACAAGAAGTACCTGAGGTTGGCGGTTCTCACAATCGGTTTTGAGTTCTGCTATTCGGGCTGACCTCCACCCTGAGGGTTTTCACCAAGTTGGTGGCGGTAGTGGCAGCAAGTCTCAGGAGAGGGGGATTCACGTCTACCCCTATCTGGACGACTGGTTGATCAGGGCTCATTCAACCGAGCAAGCCCAGGAACATCTCACCATCACCTGCCACTCCCTACACAGACTGGGCTTCTCCCTCAATTACCAGAAGTTCCATATGATACCATTCCAAAACTCCAGTTCATCGGAGAGGTCTTGGATTCTTCCTCAGGGAAAGCCTCGCCTCCCGAGGTGAGGGCTCAACCCATTCAGCACATGGTAGTAAAATTCCAGAAGGGCCAACATTTTCCGGGCTTCGTTTTTTTTTTTTTTTTAGGCTGCTCGTTATCATGGCATCCTGCATTTTCCTGGTGCAAGAGGCCCGATTGAGAATGAGATCCCTTCAATGGGCTCACAGAACTCAGTGGTCCCAATTTTCAGGGAACATGTCAGATCTTCAAGTTCCAAGCAGAGTTGCTCAAGACCTAATTTGGTGGACTTGCGAGGACAACATTCTCAAGGGACAATCTTTTTGGCAACCATGACCGGAGAGAACTGTAGTAATGGACGCCTCACTCACAGGGTGGGGAGCCCACACCAACAAAGTGACAAACGGCGGTCGTTGGTCTCCATCAGAGTCGAAACTACACATCAACCTTTTAAAGCTGAGGGCAATCAGACTAGCTTTTCTGCCCTCTGTATGGGGAAAGAATGTCCTGATAATGACGGATAACACAGTGGCCATGTACTACCTCAACATGAGGAGGCGCAGGGTCACTGCCACTGTGCAGAGAGGCAATGCAGCTCTGGTACTGGACAATACAATAAGGAATCTGTCGGCAGTTCACCTAGCCAGAGAGCAAAACACAGCGGCGGACACTCTGAGCAAGCAGAGCAGTCTCCCACGAGTGGAAACTAGCTCTGGAAGTCATATTTCACCCTTTGGGGAACCCCTCAAGTGGATCTGTTCGCGACCAGTGTTAACCAGAAGTGCGATCAGTACTGCTCAGGGGAATTTCCTCCAAGAGGAGCTCTAGGGGATTGGGCCAGGAGGACGTGGTACCCGGACCTTCTGGACATGTCCATCTGCCCTCCAATAAGTCTTCCACAAAGAGGATCTTCTCTCGCAAGAGGAAGGTCTGGTTCTCCATCCAGAGGTCAAGACACTCAGCTTTCATGCATGGTTTCTGAGAAGCTTAGATATGAGGATTGGGACCTCCCGGATGAAGTAATGGAGATTTTGCCAGCAACCAAATCCTTGTACCGGTGTTGTTGGAAACAATTCAGTAACTGGTACAATGACAAGAATGTGGAGCCTTTTCAATGTGGCACTCCTATGGTGCTCTCCTTCTGGCCAATCTGGGGCTCCATATTAGAATAATAAAAGGATACCTGGCATCGCTTTCCATCTTTAAGCGCTCCTCTGACAAGGTTTCCTATTTCAAGATACCATTAATTTTACAATTTCTGAAGGGACTCACTAACGTGTACCCTCCAGTCCCTTTTCATGTCCCTGCTTGGGATTTAAATCTTGTGTTAAAGTTCCTTACATGTATACCCTTTGAGCCTTTACATTCCTGCCCATTTAGGCTCTTAACACTGAAAACTGTCTGCTGCCACAACCCTCGCCCAAAACCCCCTCTGGCAAGCCCATTGGCCAGGTGGAGTCAGGACTCTGGTCTCTAGAGCCTGCCATCCTCTTCAAAGGCCCTCCTGGGGTCAGTCCTGGCGATTATCGCGCCAGGCTCATACACCATGAAGAACATCTGCTCTGGAACTACTTTATTGTGTTTGTCAGCGAACATGGAGGCATCCACATAGCTTGGTTCCTAGGAACCAAGCTATGCGGTCTAGTGTTTTGGGTGTGGTGGCCTAGGGACTACTTTATCTGGACTATTTTGTTGGGGCTATTTAAACCACACTCGAGCAAGACAACACGCTTCGCGTTACTTTGCAGTTTGTAACGTGACGCTCACCGTGTCCAGCTATACCCACGAACCTCGGAGAAGCAGAACCTGCAAAGAGGCAAAAGAAACATTGTTAGCAGCAGCATCTTACCTGCAGTCTTCATCTCTAGCTTCTTGCAGCTCCTGTGAACAGCTTCCTTGAATCTGCACGCCTCCCGGACTGAACGACCTGAAAGAGGAAGACGGAGGCAACATTAAAGTAAGCATAAGAGACATTGCAAATTACGAACTGCTCAAAAGGCTTACCTGACTGGTCAACTCTCGGCTGGCACCACTCTGGAAACTCCACACGCTGAATAACACCGCGACCTACAAGGCAAGAAGGAAAACAGGTTAGCAAAGGTAAGACATTGCAGCGCTGCGCATAGCGCCAACTTACTGCATCATGGCACTCTTAATGTGCCATCATTTGCCAGCGAGGCTCAACAAAGCCAGTTTGCCGCACTGAAGCTCCGCATATCTAAAGGAGAAAGAGACATTATTAAACAAAGAAAGGCATGCAGGAATAGCAACAATACGAAAGAACAGCAATAAGACCTACCTGAACGATATCAAACTGGTCGGCGTCAGTGAAGTAACTGGACCGCACACGCCCACGAAAGACAACGCAGCCTTGCAAAGAAGGCAGGACGGATAGCACGCCTAACTGTACCACAAGGTGAGGAGAGGGCCCCAGAGGGGATGAAATCATGCGGGGTGTAGGGAGGATACTTACCCCGGTCAGCCAGTCTTGAACACACTCCTCCTGTATTTTCAGGTAGAACCTTCCCCGCAGATCACATCTGGGCACCACTGAGAAGTACACCAGTGAGTAACCCAGCTGGGTGGCGTCCCTGTGGATACCAGGTGAGCGTAACATCATCTTGTGGCAATAACATCAGCCCGCAGCGTAAGTGAGTTGCAGGCTCCTTCATGCAAACCTTCTTATACTACTTTTCATAAGGTAGTCCTTAAGAGTTAAACCATTGTTCTTGCCAAAAGTAGTTTCTGACTTTCATTTTCGCAAAAAATAACACTCCCAACTTTCTACCCTCCTCCTCATTTGGGCAAAGAGGAAGAAAGGTTTGTTAGGGAGAATTCTCATAAATGTGCTAAATCCCTCCACCTTAGAGACCCCCGACAACTTTGCTGGATTTTGAGGACTTTATTTTTTAACCTGGAGAGAGTGAGACCCTATTTTCCCCACTCTCTCATGTATTTTAATGTTATGTTGTACACTGTTTCCTTTGGTTGTGGAGTCTGACAAACTCCATAAGCATCACCTTTTACATTGTGTCACACAGCACCTTCAGTGCAATGGCACAGGGAAGTCTTTCAGATTTCTCAAAGGTTTAAATACCTTCTCTGGGATAAACTATTGTTTCCCAGAGCAGTAAAGTGACATTAACCTTACTAACCATTGTAACTTTGTAGACCCAGCACACAGTATCTTACACTAGGGTGCTGGAGGGGTTACCTAGTATCCCCTTTGTCTAGCTTCTCATGTAACATTTTTATCTTAGCCTTTTCTCACTGAATGGCTGGTGGCAGTGGTTTCCTTTCAACTACCATGGTGCGCATTTGCCGCGGGCTGCATTTGCATCTGCAGTAAAGCACCCAAGGGTGCCATTTTTGGCAAAATGTTCCCAGTCTTCTTTTTTCGCCATTTCTTTGTGGAAAGGTTCTTCTTGAGATTTACTCTGCGTGCCAAACCAGGTTTGGTCCCATTGTTTGCTTTGCCTTTGGCAGGATTCACAAGTGAAGCCCGCCTCTGGCTACAGGGTGTCTGGGGTAGGCAGGAAGTGAGAGAGGTGCCCGAAACTCCCCGTGCTTAGTCTCCTAGGAGACCCAAATGCACTCTGTGATTGGCTGGCTGACTGTCCGGCAAGGACAGCCACCCTGCTGGGTGAGTGACAGCTAGGCTGGAATGAAAGGGAGAGAACTGTATAAAAGGCGAGTCTTTTGGCTTGGAAGGCAGTCAACCACTGGACGAAGGAACCGAAGAAGTACTTGAAGACGCCTGCTGCAACTCCTGGACAGTTGATTTGCCTGGTGAAGCCCTGCTACAGTGCCGAAACGCCAAGTTTGCATCGGCAGAGAAGCCCCTGCAAGGACGACTTTGCCCCATGAGTTGGTGGGACCCATCAACTCCAAAGTAAGCCACCTGGACATCCATCTTGGAGCTGGTTGATTATCCAGAGAGTTGATCCTGGAAACCATAGAGCCAGGGAGAGGAACACCAGTTTGTGTGCGCCTTGCTTTTAAGTTGGCCAAGAGCTCCAGGAAGATCTTCTGGACTCCCAGGAAGCAGGACTGACCGAGCCTGAGCCCCCTCAACAGAGTGCAGGAACCCAGAAGCAAGGGAAGTCCATCTCAATAGCCAGGAAACCGCAGTGTTGCTATTTGCGGTCGATGCGATGAGCTGAAACACTGAACAGCCACTGAAAGTGAAGTTTGCTGGTTGCAAGTTTTGACGGTCACAGTGCAGGAGTCCCCCGACGTCCTCCCTCTTGTCCCCACGACTGAGGCCCAGGAACAGTGAGATCTGCACAGGGATAGGAGTCATCTGCTGCATCTTTTCTTAATTTTAAAGGTACTGTACAAAGTCTAAGAACTTACCTCTTGCTGTGGAGTTGCTTGCATCTTCTACTACTCACAAGTCTAACAACTTGTGGCCCTACATTGATTCATCTTTTTCTTAAAACTTCTGAAACATTGTGCAAAGACTTTTCTACTGGCCTTCAAAGAAGTGCTACAGCCCATATAGACTCTTGCCTATTGACTTTGGCTCAGCTTGTTTTAACTAAATGACTATTATTGGGGGATCTGAAAGTATTTGCCTGCTTAAGAAATATTTGTGGTATCTTGTTTGCTCTAATAATCTTTTCCCTTTTTGCTTGCTCTTAACTAAATCTGAATGCCAACAGTAATACATTAATGTCAACAGCACCCTAGCAATTGAAGTCACCTGTAGGTAAAGGTCTCTGCTGGATGCCATCCCAAATAGTTATTTACTGATTCCGAATTTAAGAGGGAGTGTAATTTTGAAGTATATTTGTGTGGTGTTTTACAGTGCTCCCTTGTGAAGAAGGCTTATATAAACTGACTGGTAAATAAATATCAAGAAACCGTGTGTAAGTGTCTGCTTGAATACTTGTCACTGTTAACCCCTGTGTAACTCCCCTACAGCTCACATTGACCCCTCTTGAGATGAGCCTGGCTACTCATCCACACTACCAACCTGTGTAGTACAAACCTGTACCAAAGGTTGGGTTCCTATTGCCAGGAGGCCAGGGGTGTTGTAGTGCACCCTAAGTGTACTGCATACAATCTTGCCTAACACTGTGTGTCCCCAGTTCCCTATTACCTTTATGATTAGCGACCGTCTCTAGGATCCTCAGTTCTTCTCCTTCATTTCTCCTCTGCACTGCGGAGGTATCTCTTTCGGCATCTGTGGGGCATTCTATGCTCTTACTCTCGGTTACTCTTGATTTCAACAGGAGCTGAGCTGCTTGCTGCGACTTCCCTGGGATATCGGCGCTGTTCTGATGGCAGACTGCCCACCATGACTCTCGGGGGTGCACCACCACCAGCTCTCAAGCTCCTCATTAGCCGGCTTTGCTACAGCTCTCGGGTACGCTGCTCTCAGCATTCCCTTCTCTGCTTCCCATCAACTTCATATCTCGCAGGCACCGTGTCCAGCTGCAGCTCCCCATCCTCTCAGGTTCACCTTCACAGGGGACAGCCCCTCCATTAACGTCTGTTTCTCTCGCACTCCTTCTCTTCCTGATGAGTCTTTGTCCTTTAATCCACTCATCCCAGTGAATGGCTAATTTCCAACTAAAGTAAGTCTCTTTCTTCAAGATAACATCTGTTCGAGGGGATTGGGTCCTCCGACGTATTCCATATCTATGACATGTAATCACCACAGCTGTGCTGCTTCGGAAACTTTTTTCGGCGTCTGCGTCCTGCGTCGATGCGCCGTCGACCTCCTCCGACGTC
Organism: Ambystoma mexicanum; assembly: GCF_040938575.1. Taxonomy (NCBI): domain Eukaryota; kingdom Metazoa; phylum Chordata; class Amphibia; order Caudata; family Ambystomatidae; genus Ambystoma; species Ambystoma mexicanum. Next base: position 1,149,685,097 of record NC_090932.1, read on the forward strand.
ATCCGATGTGATAAGTAGGACGCACGACGCCCGTAGCCTCAGTTCCGTTTTTTCCGCGAACGTGTTGCTTCGTGAATCTCGGTTAACGCCTCGACTCTTTGGAGTTCTGTTCTTCTCGGTTCTTCGAACCTGTTTGTTTTGTGAAAATCCTTCGTGTGAAGATGTCTTCTACTTCGTCTTCGACCCCGCGTCCGGGCTTCAAGAAGTGCGGGGAGTTGTAACGCTCACCTGATTCCCACAGAGGCGCAGGTCTGGCTTCGAGTGCTGATGCTTCTTCAATGGTGAAGCGCAGGACTCTGAAGATGGACAGGAAGGGCCCTCTACTCTGGCTTCTCCGGCTCGCAGGAATATTCCCCTGTGCGTGAAAAGGGAGTATTACCTACTGACTGAGTTATGCTCAAGCCTCCCACTTTCTTCCAACCCTCCACGATACCCTTCCACGATTCCCCGTGAAGTCTCACCTTAGGGTCTGAAAGGACGAGCTCTCCATCCTGCTTCTGACGCAGGGGCGCGTTGAACCCAGTTACTTCACTGGATTGAGGTTGGATGGGAGTTCAGGTAAGCTTGATTATACTGGTAAGGCGCTGTAAAAGTTCTGTTGCAAGTTCAAAAGTTCAAGCTTTAAATAATAATGTTCATTGTCTTTTTTCAGGTGATGAATGAAGATTCCTTTGGAGACTTCTTGCAACAAAGCGCTGATGTTGATGCCTTTTCCCCATAGGGGCCGGGGTTCGGAATGCCTGAAATATGGCGCCGACCCGAAGTGAAACGTGCAGTTCCAGTAAAGATCTGGTGAGTCCTAGATGAGCGCTCAGGTGATGTTTTTGCATTCACTCTTCTAATGTCTGTCTTTTTTCCCCATAGGGGCCGGGGTCCTGCTTGGAAGCAGCAAGACCCGAAATGAAATGGGAATGACCCAACAGGTAAGTCTTAGAAGGAAACTGGGCTTTTCCTATTCCCTTCCTTCTCTCACCTCTTATTCTTGTCTTTCTCTCTAGGCTCTGGGAAGTGGCTGTGTATCCGGATGATCGCTGCTGAAGATGGAGGAATCCAGGAAAGGTGAGTGAAATGCAGCGCTGCAGCGATCGTAACAAAATGCTTTTAAAAATTGTCTTCCCTTTCAGGATGGTCGGTGATGTCTCCGTGGTGCAGATTAGCTGGTAGGTCTCTTGTCTCCCTTTGCAGGTGACCCAGGATGCTGACCGGTGTGGCTGAAGTCCAGATGCAGGAGCTGACACGGTGAGCGTCCAGCTGCGAGGAGCAGAACAACGCCAAGCGTGAGTTGCTGATCAGGTGTGGTTTAAATAGCTTTGGAAGAAGTTCCAAGTGTGTATCCTTCTCCGATCAGGTATGTATCCTTCCCCGACCACACCCGGGTGGAAAGTAGTCCCACAGGTAAAGTAGTTCCTATTCAGGCCTCAAGAGGGCCTGGATGTGGCAGCATGGTCTGCATCAGGTAAGTGCACATTAAAACACTTGAACACATGTCTAGCTTTATGAGCCTGGCGCCTAAGGCGCCAGGACAGAGGTCCAACATGAGCCTGGCACCTAAGGCGCCAGGACTGCGTCCAAAGGGCCCCAGCTTGGGCCCGCTGGCACTCCCCTGGGGGAAATGATGCCTGCCTCTGGGGTTGCTGGGTCGGACCTTGCTCCTTGGAGGTAGGCATCATGACAGGAGTGTGGGTCCAAGATGTCGGTGACGGACTCGCACGACGCCTGCCTCTGCTGCCTCGGGGAGGCCCACGACACGGATGACTATCGACTGCCAGTCGCTCACGTCCAAAGCCTTACGCGAACGTAAGAAGTTGTTGGTAGGTCGGGTGTCCAAGCCCCGGAAGTCGAGGTCTGCGGGGCTTTCGACTGATGATTCGAGGGGTGACACTCTGCGTCGGAAGTCTTGTGGGTCTCCTTCTAGGAGTCGGTCTCGCCACTCCTCGGCCTCTTCGAGGCATTCTCGGAAGCGCTGACACCGGTCGTCTTCCAGGTCCTCTTCGGAGGACTCTGCCCGGCACATTGCTTACCCCACCAGCCGTGCGACGCCCGAGGAATGGGCTTCCTTCGGGAATAAAATTCTGGCGATTCTTGAATCGCAGGGTACTAAGCCGTCTGCGCCCCCGAGTGGGGTCGGTCGTGAGAGGTCGAGAGACACCGCTCGCAAGAGTGGTCGGCACGAGTCACGGGAGAGGTCCCGTTCGGACAAGGAGACTCGTTCTCGACGTACCCGTTCCAGGTCCCGGTCTTCGACGCGTTCGAGACCGTGTGCACCTGTGAGATCTTCGAGGAAGACATCGACGTCTGAGGCGTCGACAGGCTTTCTCGAGGCTCCGGCTCCGAGGAAGTAGTCGAAGCCGTCGATGCTCAGGTCGTCGAAGGACATGCTGGGGGCTCCGGCTTCGAGGGCTGTGTCGACGCCGCCGATGCTGGCGGCGCTGCATCTGACGACGCCGATTTCGTCGACGCCAATCCTTTCGGCGCCGATGCCTGTTCTCTCGACGCCGATTCGCTCGACGCCATCGACGCCTTTCGTGTCGGAGGTTCCCCGTGGCATGGGGGGAACCCCCTAGGAAGGCTCTGGTTAAGAGCAAGCACTCTCGGGTGCCTTCTTTTCGCCACCTGGAATATATTTCAGAGGCGGATGAGGATTCTGATGGCCTGGTTCCTAGTCAGGTTCCAGATGAAATTGTCTCGGGCCATAGTCCGTTTGACGATTTGAGGCAGTCACTGCATGATGCCAGTGGACTGGACACCTCTCCGGAGGTGGAGTTTTGTAGGCCTGAGCCTGGCTCTCATGCCGATTCCTCGTACCGGCGCGTTATGGCTAGGGTTTCTGAGTACTTGGGATGGTCTGCTCCCCCAGGGGAGTTTGTGCAGGATGATCTAACGGACATCCTTGATGTTGGTCCCCCAACTGACCCGGTACTGCCGTTCCATATGGCTTTACAGAGAAGGGTGGCGGCGGCTTGGACTACTCCGGAGAGTCTCCCGGCGGTGGGCAGATCCTTGTCGCGAAAATACCGTCCAGCCAGTAGCGACCCCTGCTACTTGACCAGGCACCCCACTCCGGAGAGTTTGGTGGTGCAGGCGGCCACGGCCCCGGCAAAGCAGGCGTCGTACCCTACCATCCCTCCTGATAGGGACGACAAATGTTTTGATGGCTGGGCGAAGAAAGTGTTTTCTTCTGGTGGTATGGCGCTTCAGGCGGCCAACTCCATTTGTGCCTTGTCTCGTTTCACACACACTCTGTGGAACTGTGTTGCGTTAGCGGCTGAACATATTCCCGAAGGGGACGAACGGGATGGTTTCCTTGCTATGGTCCAGGATGGTAAGGATGCCATGTGTGAGTCCGTTCACTTGGCTGAATCCGTCAGTAGGTCCATGGCGGCGAGCACCGTGATACGCAGGTTTGCGTGGTTGCGGAAGTCGGGGTTTGCTCCTGATGTGCAGTCCCGGCTCCTCAACATGCCCTTTGACGGTGAACACCTTTTTGGCAGCAAGGCTGACGAGAGCCTTGAGAGGTTGCAGTGGGCGCTGCAGTTCGCCAACTTCTGCCTTTTCGTCCTAGGGGACAGCAGTGGTTCCTTTCGCTATTACTCGTCCTTCAGTAAAGCGAGAGGAGCTGGCAGTCAAAGAGGCCAACGCAGGGGTACCAGAGGTGGACGACAGGGTACCCGTGGTGCCAAGGCCTCTCGGGCAGTTGCCTCTTTGCCCTCAGGTAACGCCGCAGCCGCTCCCACTCAGTCATGAGGCCATGTCCCGTGGTTCGCCGGTTGGGGGAAGGCTGGCGCAGCATCTTGTAGAGTGGCAAGCCATTACTTCAGATGTGTGGGTTCTGGAGATCATAACCCACGGCTACTGTCTTCTTTTTCGGCACAGGCCTCGCGACAATCCACCAGGGAACCTCTTTGCAGAGTCCGGATCCGCTCCTTGCGCAGGAAATTCAAGCCCTGCTGGAGAAAGGCGCCATAGAACTGGTGCCTGTAGCGGAGAGGAACAAGGGATGGCATTCCCCTTATTTTTTGATTTCGAAGAAAGACGGGGGATTGAGACCCATCATGGACTTGCGCGGTTTGAACAAACTCCTCAGGAAGGACAAGTTCAAGATGGTTACTCTCTCTCAAGTCCTCCAGGCCCTTCAGCTTCAGGACTGGTTGGTGTCACTCGACCTCAAGGATGCTTACTTCCATGTGCCGATCCATCCCAAGCACAAGAAGTACCTGAGGTTCGCGGTTGGCGACTCGCACTTTCAGTTTCGGGTCCTGCCATTCGGATTGACCTCCGCCCCGAGGGTTTTCACCAAGCTCATGGTGGTGGTGGCAGTGCATCTCAGGCAAGGGGGGATTCACGTCTACCCCTACCTGGACGATTGGTTGATCAGGGGGAGCTCTCCCGAGCAAGTCCTGGATCATCTGTCCGTCACCTGCCACTCCCTTCACAGGCTGGGCTTCTCCCTCAATTTAAAGAAGTCCCATTTGACGCCAACACAGCGGCACCAGTACATCGGAGCAGTGCTCGACACTTCCCTGGGGCTGTGTTTTCCTCCCCAGATGAGTGCTCTTCACATTCAGCAGATGGTGCACAAGTTTCAGCATGCCCAGACGCTCCCACCGTTCGAGTTCTTGAGGTTGCTCGGCCTCATGGCATCCTGCATTCTTCTGGTGCCAGAGGCTCGTCTGCGGATGAGATCTTTGCAGTGGGCACTCAAGACGCAATGGTCACAGTCCTCCGGCAGGATGTCGGACCCGGTTCAGGTGCCGCCCTCAGTCGCCCGGGACCTTCTGTGGTGGGCCGTCGAAGGCAACTTGATGAAGGGGGCTCCATTTTGGCTTCCCTGGCCGGAGGTGACGATCGTGACGGATGCATCCCTCACGGGATGGGAGCTCATGCCAACGGGCTGACAGTCAGCGGTCGTTGGTCTCCGTCGGAGTCCAGACTCCATATCAATCTGTTGGAGCTGAGGGCCGTCAGGCTAGCCCTGAAGGCTTTTCTGCCGACTGTGCGAGGAAAGAGTGTCCTGATCCTGACGGACAACACAGTGGCCATGCACTACCTCAACAAAAAGGGGGGGCAGGGTCACTTCCTCTGTGCAGGGAGGCGATGCAGCTCGAGTTCTGGGCCATCCAGCAGGAAGTTTCGATCTCGGCAGTTCATCTGGCCGGAAACGAAAACGTGACGGCGGACGCTCTGAGCAGGCAGAGCGCAATCTCTCACGAGTGGGAGTTGGCTCAGGAGATTCTCCTGGAGATCTTCGCCCTTTGGGGGACCCCTCAAGTGGATCTCTTCGCCTCCAGTGTCAACCGGAAGTGCGAAAGGTTTTGCTCGCGGGAATTTCCTCCAAAAGGAGCCTTAGGAGACGCGTTCATGGAGGAGTGGTCATTCCCGCTGCTGTACGCGTTTCCTCCAGTCCCCGTCATCCCGCAAGTGCTGCAGAGGTTACGGAAGTTCGGTTCCCGGATGATCCTCATTGCTCCGGCGTGGGCTCGGAGGACGTGGTACCCGGACCTTCTCGACTTGTCCATCTGCCCTCCACGTCGTCTTCCCTACCGAGACGATCTGCTCTCACGGGAGGGGGGTCAGGTTCTCCATCCAGAGGTCAGATCCCTCAACCTTCACGCTTGGCTTCTGAAAGGTTGAGGTATAAGGATTGGGACCTCCCTGAAGACGCGATGGAGGTGTTGCTTTCGGCCCGAAGGCCAGCAACAAAGTGTCTGTACCGTTGCCGTTGGCGTAAGTTCTGCAACTGGTGCAGAGTTCAGAATGTGGATCCTTTTGCATGTGACATCCCCATGGTTCTGTCCTTTTTGCTTTCTTTGGCCCACAGGGGCTTGCAAGTGGGTACCATTAAAGGTTACCTGGTGGGGCTGTCCATCTTTAAGCGCTCGTCTGAAGAGTGTTCTTACTTTAAAATCCCTTTTGATTTCACAGTTTCTGAAAGGGCTCACTAATGTGTTCCCTCCATCACCTTTCCTGATGCCCGGTTGGGATTTAAACCTTGTTCTTACGTTTCTTATGGGTGCTCCGTTTGAGCCTTTACATTCTTGCCCTTTGAGGCTGTTAGCTCTGAAAACTGTGTTTTTAGTTGCGGTTACTTCCGCTCGCAGAGTGAGTGAGTTACAGGCACTTTCAGTTAAGCCACCTTTCACTGTATTTCACAAGGACAGGGTTGTCCTTAGAGTTCGTCCTTCTTTTCTTCCGAAGGCAGTGACGGAATTTCATTTGGCCCAGAAGGTTGTTCTTCCAGCATTCTATCGTCCTCCGCATCCTGGTAAGGAACAGGAGAGGCTCCAGAGGCTTGATCCTAGGAGAGCTTTAAGCTTTTGTTTTTCACGCATGTCCCGGGTCAGAGTGGACGATCAACTCTTTATTTGTTACACCGGAAAGCGTTTGGGGCAAGCTGTGACGAAACAGACTGTCTCGCTGGATTATTTTGGCCATCTCGGAGTGTTAGCGCTTGGCGGGTAAGGACCCACTGGCTGGCTTGCGGGCCCATTCTACCAGGGGTATGGCTGCATCTACTGCCCTGTAGAGGGGTGTTCCTATTCGCAACATCTGTGATGCAGCCACCTGGGCTTCAGTACATACATTTGTACGTCACTATTCCCTCGATTCCATCCGAGGACAGGATCTGGCCTTTGGCAAGGCGGTCCTTTGCTCTGCTATTTGATTGGCTATTCTAAATTTTGATTCTAAATTCTTTCCCTCCTCCTTGCTCTGGTACTGCTTTGGGAGTCTGTCATAGATATGGAATACGTCGGAGGACCCAATCCCCTTGAAGAACAAGTTACTTTCTTACCTGGTAACGTTCTTTTCATGGGATGGTCCGACGACGTATTACATATCGCTCCCGCCCTGCCTTCCCGCTGCAGAATTTCTTTTGCGATTGCAGCTTACGTTCCGCAAGGCTTTGTGTCTGACTGGCAGTTGACTAATGTCGCACGTTCTGGGGGAAAAAACTACAACTGAGGCTACGGGCGTCGTGCGTCCTACTTATCACATCGGAGGAGATCCTCGATGATGGCGCATGGACGTCATCGACGCAGGACGCAGACGCCGAAAAAAGTTTCCGAAGCAGCACAGCTGTGGTGATTACCTGTCATAGATATGGAATACGTCGTCGGACCATCCCATCGAAAGAACGTTACCAGGTAAGAAAGTAACTTGTTCTTTGGTCGTCTTCGTCTAAGTCTTCGTACTTTGCATTATTAATAACGTTGACAGTCCCATGTATGCCATCATGGATCCTGGTTCACGGAGTCCGTCACAGAACGGGAGTCCTTGTTCCCTAAGGTAGGTGGAGCGAGTCTTCCCCGGTGAGGTACCACTTGCCTCAGCCCATAGGGAGGGTGTTGTGGAGAAAGCTTACCTCTCTAGCCTCACAGGCGTGGGGGTGGGGGTAGGGGTGGGGGAGAAATGACCACTCCCTTGGGGGAGATGAGACGAATTCCCTCGATTCGTCACAGTATCCAGCATTAACCAGTTACCAATCGTTACTACTGGGGAATAAGGAGGTGGTACTTAACTTTCTGCGTATCAGATGATAACTTAAAATGCAAACTTATCATTTTGTCCTTTATTTATGATCCCTTTATGCTTTAAATGTTGTATAGATGTGTCCTAATATTTATATTAAGATTGTCCTAAATGCAAAGAGGGGAAATTCACAAAGCTATGTTTCTTTGGTGTCAGATGGCCACAGGAGCCAAAGAGTAGCTCCAGGCCACAAGCAGTAGCTAAATAGCTCCTTCATTTCGAACCCTGGTATAATCATATTGCATGCCCAATGCCAGCCAAATCTGAAAAATTCAACAGCAATTGTGTGATCAATAACTATTCTGCTCCACTCATACATTGATATTAACCACTTTAGTGCCATCGGGCTTAAACAGGTCATCATTTAGGTTGCATGGGGACTCTGTGTCTCCCTCTATACTCCCCAACCTCCTCCTGGCAGGAATTTATAAAATGTCCCTTGTTCTTCAAGGTTAAGTGATCTTAGAATGATTGGGGGCCTCCAAATACTCAGCATGGGTGATGTTTTTAGGGCTGTCGTATGTTTTTGGTATGTGCACTTTTTTCGCTCCGAATACAGACTGGTACTTAAACCTCTATGATGCCACTATAGGTTGTTTTGGATGCCCATACTGCTTGAAAAGACCCTTATATACCATAGATGTATTTTCTTAGTAATTGGTTGGTGCAAAATAGTTGGTCTCTCTCTCCTACAGTAGTCCAACTGACAGCCAAAGATTTTGTCCTCATAGGATCATCAAATGTTTCCACCGACCTCCGGAACACAGTTAACCACAAGCCCGAATGTTGCGTCTTGGGCCAATACGAATCAACGGAACAATGGTAACCTATGGCGGGATGCCATTTTGCACACTATCCCTCAAAGCAGTTTAGACCCAAAGAAGACCTCCAAAAAGATAAAGGGACTCACCAGAGTTAGTTCAAGACTTTTACTCACCCAGCTCCACTCCAGGACAGGAGTCTGCAGAAATGAGTTGTGATGTCACTGACATGAAAAAGGGATTCCGGCTGAGCTAGCTTTGCACGGGAAGCCCTACAGCTACATAGGAGATCCAAATAAAGACGTGAAGGCTGAGCTTCCTTCCAGTGAAGAGCCTGTAGAGTAGAGCCCTTGGGCAGGGGAAGTTGTGGTGGGACACCCTGAAGATGTGCATGCAAAGAGGTGAAGTGGTGACTCGAGTAGGGGAAAAGGGGTTTGGGGGTCACAGGTTGCAGTGTGAAGAAAGTATAGCTGGACACGGAGATGGAGGTAGCAAGGTTCAGCTACAAAAATAGATTGTCAAAGGGTCCAGCAGAGAACAGCCATGCAGGTACATCAAGAGAATGCAGTGCTTTGTTTCAGAGGTCACACGGCACTTGCAAGTTATGATGATTGGCCCTCCTCCTAACCCCACCTGCAAGGCTAAGAATCTTGGGGTCATCTTTGACTCCACGCTTTCCTTCTCCGCTCACATCTCTGATGTGTCTTTAAAACTTCCTACTGCACCTCCTCAGAGGTACTCTGCCTTTCCTCTCCTTCCCCCAGAAGCTCATGGTCTCCCAAGCTCTGGTTCTCTCTAGGTTGGACTATTGTTAACATCCTCTTTTTAAATCTACCTGCCTCTACTCTCCCCCCTCTGCAACTAATCCAGAACAGGACTGCAAGGCTTGTCCTTGACCTCAAACCCTGGGATCGTATCTCTCCAGCTCTGAAATCTAGTGGATGCAGGGATTAAATTCAAAACCGGGGAAAGTTTTGGGGTTTTTGGTAACCAACCAAATTTTCACCATGCGCCTGATTTATACTTAAATTCTTAAGATGGTGTTGTAGGTGTGTGCGGCAAAAAGAGGCAAAAAGACCCCAACCTCTTATTATAATCAAGACATCAGGACTGGCCACACTTGGTAGATGTAGAAATCCTTTTTTAGTTTTTTCAAAGCATAGAAAGATACAATCCAAACAGTGCCCTCTAGATAACACGTGTTTCAACACAAAAGTGCCTTTTTCAAATCAGGGGAGATACGGTCTAAGTTCCAAATAAAGATTGAAGTCTGGGGCGCCAAGTATTCATAGGTTTAATCCTCCTCCAAAGTGTGCACAGTCCCTCCGAGCGTCAGCGATATCGATTAAACCCAGGAATACTTGGCCGCCCAGACTTGAACCTTTATTTGGAACTTAGACCTTATCTGCCCTGATTTGAAAAAGGCACTTTTGTGTTGAAACGCGTGTTATATAGAGGGCACTGTTTTGATTGTATCTTTCTATGCTTTGAAAAAACTAAAAAAGGATTTCTACATCTACCAAGTGTGACCAGTCCTGCTGTCTTAAATTCAAAACCCTCTGCATTGTCCACAAGGCTTTCTGGGGCCTGTGTCCAAAATACCTTCAGTTAGCCCTCCGCAAATACCTCCCCTCTCGAGCTCTTCGATCCTCTACCTCTAACTCCCTCAGGGTCAGTCGTTTTTCAAAGAAACGAGCTGGGGGTAGATCTGTCTTCGGCTGGGGCCTCTTTCTAGAACAGCCTCCCTGCCACTCTAAAACTTGAGGAGAACTACCTCCGGTTCCGGAGGCACCTCAAGACCTTCCTCTTTTTGTCTGCCTTCACTCCCCCCCCTCTACCCTGCTGATCTGTTCTCTTGGCACCGTGCACCTGGCCACCCTCTGTCCTCCGGGCCCAGGTACCTGCTCACCCTTCCACCCTCCCGCACTGCCTCCGGACCACCCCTTGCACTGTGGTCTGTATCTGTACCCATACAGCCCTCACCCCGCCCCCTTTTCTTCCTGCACTTATCAGACCTACCCTGTCTGCTGCCTTAAACCTAGCACTTGCCAATTGCTGGCTGCACTACCATTGTTTGTTGCCTTTATTATTCATTTATTATTATTAATCTGTTTCTCCCTTGCTTTGCACTTTCCACTTCTCCCCATTGCATGCACTTGCACGTTCTCAATGTCACTGGGCTTAGTGAGATAGTTGTTTTGTTCTGCCCTGTTCCCCTCCCTTGCCGCGCTCTGAAACACTTGTGTGCGAGCACGATAGAAATAAAATATCAATATCAATGGTTGCCGTCACATAAAACGCCACCTGAAGGACTGACCCAGCAGTCCTCTCTGGATCAAGGAAAAGGAGCACATGTTACTATTTGTTCTGGACAGGAACACGTCTGAGCTTTGCCATCAGAGTTTCAAGAGTCCCAATAATGCTGGTACTTGGCTTCCATGTGTCTGTTTGTCTCACTGGATACTGCAGGATCAATGTCCAGCAGTTGACAGATCCTGGTCAAGTGTGTCAGCTTTTATGCCAAACTGGATGATAAAGGGTAACCCTAACCACCAATCATACACGCATGAACCATTGAAACGTTTGCCTGCCACCTGACCAGTGTTGGTCATCACACATAAACCTTTGCAGACATTCGCCTGGATAAACTTGCAGAATGTTGATTCCAGAGATTCCCAGTCATACAAACCCTGCATTTACACCACACACTCATTTTGTTATAAGACGTGTCTCAGCCAGAAGCTCACAATCGCCCTAAATGGCCATTCCCAGTCTCCACCCATTCATAAATTCACAACCAATGGTAATAAAGTACAGTTGCTTGGATGCTGGATTTCACAGCAGTGGGGGCTCCATTTTGGGATACTCCCTTAAGAAAAGCTTGCTGCCGTCTAACATGGCTACTACTTGTGCAGCCACTGTTTGTATACTGCAATCAACCAGAACCAGTAAAGCTCTCTTGGCCAGGTTACTGAGCCAAGGAAATCAAGATGCACCTTGGCGGTAGTCCCCACCTTTGAAGGCCACAAAGGTTCCGGAGTGCCGCAAAAGAGTTGCCTCTCCAATGAGAGCTGGACGAAATTCACTGTGGAATATTAATCAGAATCATAAAAGACTAGCAAAAAGTGGGTGCGGGGCACACTCGCACAAGTGAGCAAAAATTACTTTCTTCTGTATAGCTAACATGTGAGATGAGCAAATGTTCCCATGTGGCTTGTCCTTTTAAGGGTTTGGACCATACACTATCACCTCTCATTTATCACCCCAAAAACATAACAAACTCCCCAAATGTCAGCAGTCTACTAAACTTCCCATTAATTCCTATCATGGAGTTTCATTTTTTGAAGTAGTTGAGGGTACTGAAAGCTTACGTTTTTTGCCTTGGTTATGTACATGCCACTATAACTGTTGTACATCTTGTATTTATCACTATATTCTCTCTGAAACACCATTCATTAAAAAAGTGACCGAGCAGTGCTGAGCTCTACAATGTTATTTTTCTCACTACAGTGAGACTACACTGCTATGCTTTACTTGTGGTGTGTGTGGGGCTATGCATCTAGTTAAATGGGAACCTTTCCTGACCTGTACTGGGACAGTTACCCTGTCCATAGGATCATGCCATCCTGTTGTGTTTTGCTTTTATGATGCAGGTAGGGTCAATCTCAACCTGCTTACAGATCCAACTTTACAATGTGCACCACTTCTACTGGTGCTTGTTGGCACTGACCTATTCACAGGTGCATAGCCAAGCCTACGTTTATGTGGCACTGCAAATGTCTACACGCCAGCCTTGAACTGTGCTCTCTGTTTCAGGACCAGTCTTTGGAAGCAAGGATAATTTCTTGGGGCTTGCAGTGTTTGTGGACACCTATCCAAATGAAGAGAAGACACAGGAGGTGAGCGTATTTTATTGGGCGGGGGGGGGGAAATTAAGGAAGTGATATTGTGCTAGATGGTCCTTTTGGGTGGATTGATAGTCGGCACTAAAACCTCTCATCTTGCCCCCCACAAGAGGAGTGTTTCCCATGGTGTCTTTGAGACGTCTATCCTAAAGGGATCATGAGACATTTGGGGGTTTCCTTTTTCTTATAATGGCTGCGACTCTCTGTGACAGTGTAATGTGAAATATAGTTTCTGATGCTTGTTAATCTGCTTAGAATCACATGCTTTGCATGTAGTCCGACATTCAGTGGTAACCGCAGAGTATTGCATCTTGTCTTTCGAGGATTGAAAGGGGATGTTGACATGGGCGTGCCTGTAACACTATCCCTAACATGTGTAGTGCACCCAAAATCCCTCACGTGTCGACGTCCCTCAGAATGTTTTTTTCCACCCAGTTATCTGGTTGCCTAATGCAGTTCATAAGAGATTGCGTTATTGTACATTTATCGACCTTTGGTTGTTTTTATTCTTGTTAAGTCACTTGGGCTGAATCCTGTGCACCGCCAAAAACCGCTGGGCATTTCGACGCCTGTTGATCCATTTGGCACTTCCGACCACGTGGCCGGGCCTTCTGCCCAACCTGTACTGTAGGCAGAGTGGGGTTGGGTGGTCATTCTTTCAAGAATGCCCCCCCCTTGTTCCCTGGGTTTTGTCGTCGCTAGATCAATCCTGCGCTATTGACAGAACTCCATTTAGATTTTGTCCTTTGTGTAAGGCCAAATATCTGTGGCAAGACTAGCACCGTCGGTGCAATAATTGTCTACCCCTCAACCACAAAGTTGGCCTGCGCGTCCAATGACGCTTAAGGAACAACGTTTGAAGCGGTGGCCGGCCTACGGCATGTCGCAGGCTGAAAGTAATGCCGCCACAGCCGCCGAGTGTGACGAAGGGACTAGCGATGACCAATGCTCCGTTTTGGAGGACATTGACCTAACGCCGGACAGTTCTCGTTCTGCAGCGTCTGTCCCAGACCCCGATAGGCACGACGCAAGTCATCCTATCGCACAAAATTCCCACACAGTAAGCGCACAACCCAAGGTTCTGCTTTGGCGGTACAGTCAACGTGTTCTAACAAGCCAACGGGCTTGTCGGATACTTCTACAGGAGCCACTGATCTTTATGATCAGCAACCATCCCCGCAGCAGCAGCATGCGTCTGGGCAATCTAAAGTAAAGGGCGCTAGCACCGAAACGCATGCGGCTGTCGAGACGCAATAGAAGAAGGCGCCAACACCGCTTACGGCCCCGGTGATGCCGAAATCCACCACACAGTCACCGGTTCAACTGGCACATCTCCCTACTACCCCAAGCATTAGCGATAGGATCGCCTCGGTGGTTAAACATAAGGAACGGTTGAAAGAGACAGCAAAACAGAAAGAATGGCCTAGAGATGCGCCAAGCGATTCGCCACAACGTCCGGAACCTCGCAAGGACTACTCTGAGAGCCCTTTGCCTTTGTCCAGTGCTTTAGGAGACAAATCTCGACGCTCTACAGAAGAAATGGGTCGAAATGGCCCCTTTCCTCCCCTGGACTCCTCTGGTTCATCTTCATGGACCAGGGAGACATATGAGTGGTACATGGACATACTAGAGAAATGTCTCTTTATTTCTGAGAGGTTTGCTCCTCAAAGGCCTTGTGAGGACCTTCCTTTTACACCTATTGCCACGTTTCAGAGGACCTTTGACGATCCTCATGAGGAATATACTTATGACCTTACTGATGACTAGGTCCCTGTGTACACATGTACAAGATGATGCCCCCCTTCGGGGACAAAGACAATATTGATGATCCAGTGGAGCCAATTGAGAACTGGGAAGACAGCCATCAGGTTGATTTGTCAACCTTGGCCGTCCCCCTCCCCCGGACAGTGACGCCCTCGGTATGGATTCCCTCCCTCCCATCCCTCCACTCCAGTCCGCCAAGCCTCACCTGTGAATGATCAATGTCGTTTAACGCCATCTTGAAAAAGGCGGCTGAGCATTTCCAGATCGCCACACAGGAGCCTTTGCCGGATTCCGATTTTGTAGAGGACCTACTGAAGGAAAAGCCTCCTGCCAGCCAGGCCATTCCTTTGTTGAAATCTATCAAGATGAGACTAGCTCCTTCAGTGTTGACACCAGCTCAGAGCAGTTAACCCCAGGGTAGAGAAGTTGTTGCGCCCCTCTCTTACCGACCCTGCTTACATCAAGGACTATGCCACTCCGGATTCACTAGTAGTTACCACCATTAAGAAAAGGGCAGGTGTACCCCTGTCTACAGGTGAAGAACCGCTGGATAAAGAATCCAAGAGGTTGTATGCACTGGGGAAGAGGGTCACGACTGCTGCTGCGTTCTCCACCCGAATAGCCAATTACATCACTCTATTGGCTAGCTATGCAGATATCCAGTGGAACCTGCTGCAAGAAGGCCTTCAAGAGGTACCCGAACCTATGCAGGTTAAGTTGCTCGCAATTTTATCGGAAGGCAAGCAAGCGAATCAGAATGTGCTTAAGAACACTTTAGACGCTGCTGAAACAGCGGGAAGAACCTTGGCACAGGGTACCTTGCTCAAGCGACGCGCCTGGCTGAGAAACTCCAGGTTTAATCCGGAAACTCAGGCAGCCTTAAACAAGCCTGTTGAGGACACCAACTTGCTCGGCAAGGCAGTGGACGAAGCACTTGAGACGGCCAAGAAAGAACATGACTCTCGTCCCTGCAGAAGATTACCCAGAAGCCGTCACAACAGAGAGGGGACGGCTCTCGTCGGTCCTTTCGTGGGGAATCTTGCTCCCCCCAAAACCAGTATGGTTCAGGAAACAACTGGAATTTGGGACAAGGATCGAACACCACCACCACATATCCACCTAGAGCACAGTGGCATGGAAAGGTTAGAGCCCAGGGTTCCACCCCCAGAGGCTCTCCGGCCTCAAGTCAGAAATGACCCTCAGACCCGGGTCCCCTCCCATGTCACCCCGGTCGGGGTGGTTGGAGGGGCGTCTAACATCATTCCTTCATGCACGGGTGGGGATAACAGACCAGTGGGTACTCAAGACTGTCGCCCATGGGTACTGCATAGAATTTTGCCAACCACCTCAATTCAGACAGCCAAAATCAAGACGCCTGACGCCGGAACACCTACGCATCCTACTGCAAGACGTCGAGATACTTCAAGAAAAGGGCGCCATAGAAGTCGTCCCTATTCTACAGTTACACAAGGGTATTTATTCAGTGTACTTCCTTATACCCAAAAAGGATCTCACCATGCGCCCTGTGCTAGACTTGCACCCAGCGAACAAATTTGTCAACCCGCAAAAGTTTTGTATGGTCACATTACAGGAAGTAATCCCGCTGCTGAAACAGGGGATTACATGACAACATTGGATATGAAAGATGCATACTTTCATATTTCAATGTTGCCAGCGCACAGAAAATACCTAAGGTTCATGAGAGGACAAGCACTAGCAGTTCAAAGTACTCCCCTTCGGCATTGCCTCATTGACAGAGGCAGCAGTGCACCTGCGCAGAGAACCTGTCCGGGTTTACCCTTCCTCAACGACTGGCTCCTAACGGGGTAGTCCTACGGAACATGCCCATTGAACACCCAAAAGACAATAGTCCCATTATTCAGCTTGTGATTCTCCAACGAGAATAAATCCAGCCTAGACCCCAGTCTAATGCGGAGAGAAGACGGCCTTGTCTTTCCCTCCAATGAGAGGGTTCAGAACACGCAGTTTCAAATCACTCAGTATGTAGCCAGTCGAGCAGGGACGGTACGCAAGGCTGTGCGACTGCTAGGAATGATGACGTCCTGCATTTACTTAGTTCCTCATCTGCATCTGCGCATGCATCTCATGCTAGAGTGGCTCAACAGCCAGTGGTGTCAGGCCAGCCGAATATGGGAAGATCTGGTAATTGTCTCGCCAGTCCTAGTTTTCTCTTTGCAGTGGAGGTCTAGGAAAAACCTCTTGAAGGGGAAAGCCTTCACCACCCCTGCAGTAGAAGCCACTCTCACGACAGACTCCTCTCTCCTGGGGTGGGGGGCTCACCTGCTTCAGCAGACGGCGCATAGCAACTGGTCCACAGAAGTTGCATCCAACCACATAAATCTGTTGGAGCCATTAGCTGTATTCAAAGCAATTAAAGCCTTTCACACAGTTACAAGGGAAGACAGTCCTGATCCTGACAGACAGTACCAGGGCCATGTACTACCTGAACAAACAAGGGGGCACACACATTCTCCAGGGCTATCCAAGCTGTCCGAGAACACTTGGAAATGGGCTCTCAAACACGGATGCTCCTGTTGTCCCAACACGTTCCAGGGGAACTCAATCTTCTGGCGGGCGTGCTCATCAGAGACTCCCCATTTCCCGTAGAGTATGAATACTGACTACACGAAGACATAGTCTTCAACTTTTTCGTGCTATGGGGCCTTCCAGAGATTGACTTGTTCGCAACTCTGGAGAATGCTCAATGCCAAGATTACACCTCCAGGTACCCCCAGAACCAATCCAAGGGGAACAGTCTCTGGATAACATGGTCAGGGACATTTGTTTACGCCCCCCCCCTGACTCCCCTACTTAACAAGATCGTGCACAAGATGCACCAGGAACCAGTCACCATGATATTGGTGGCCCCCACGTGGGCCCGCCAACTTTGGTTCTCATGTCCCTATCGCCTCCAATGAAACTGCCTTGTCCGTACAACATGTTGTCTCAGGGCAAGGGAGAAACACGTCACCCATGCCCGCAAACCCTGAATTTAGAGGCCTGGCTCCTGAGGTCATAGAGTTTGGAAATTTACAACTCCCCCAGAGATGCAGCGACCGACTCAGCGAGGCGAGAAAACCGAACACCCGATAATGCTACTCCAGTAAATGGAAACACTATCTGGTGAAACTCCAAGGGCATCAATCCCATTGACTGCTCTCCTGCACACATTGTGTTGTTCCTGACTCACTCACTGGACTCTGGTCTGGTATTTAATTCCCGGAAAGTTCATCTAATTGCCCTCTCAGTCTACACCACATCACAACAGAAGGTGTTGTGGTGGAAGGTACCAGTTATTAAGGCTTTCATGGAGGGGGTTAAAAGAATTCATCCCCCCCATTTCTAACACAGCTCCCGGATGGGACCTAAATGTGGTATTGACTAGACTTATGGGGTCTCCCTTTGAGCCTATAGATAATGCAAGTATCAATGATCTTACATATAAGACAACCTTCCTAGTGGCTATCACTTCTATAAGAAGAGTTGGCGAACTACAAGCCCTTTCAGTTCTAGACCCTTTTGTTGCAGTCCATTAAGATAAAGTGGTTCTGCGCACTCGCCCTCGATTTGTGTCTAAATTTATTTCCAAGTTTCATGTGAACCTATCAATAGAACTACCTACTTTCTTCTGGAACCCCCCCCCCCTAACGTGGCCGAAAGAAGCCTACACACATTAGATGTGTGCAGGGCAGTCATGTTTTACCTGGAAAGAACTAGACCACTGAGAAAGACTGTTCAGTTTTTCGTCTCGTTGGCAGCTGGTAGAGCAGGGGATCCTGTTTCTAAATCGGCCATCTCAAGATTGATTGTTAATTGCACAACACTCTGTTTCTCTCTTTCTAAGAGAGAACTGCCCTTCAAGCCTAGAGCACATTCTACTCTAGGCACTGAGGCTTCCATAGCATTCATTGCAAATTTTCCCCTAGAGTCCATTTGCAAAGCGGCATCCTGGAGTTCTGTACACACCTTTACAAAACACGATTGCCTCGACATTAATTCTAGGTCTGATTCTCAGGTGGGACAAGCAGTACTTGGACATCTTTTCACTACTGTTCCTCGTCACAACCCACCTCCAACTCCGGGTACTGCTTGCTAGTCTATGCACAGCATGTGATCATAAGCAGATTAACGAGCATCAGAAGACATGCATTACTACCGTAATAGCATTTCTGCTTATTGTATCTGCTTAGATTCACATGCGTGCACCCTTCCTCCCCGTTGGGTGGAAGGACCATAGACGTCTTACTTTCTTTTATGTACTCACGATAGTCATTAGGTTCCCTCATGGCAGAAAAATTGCAATCGGAGGGACCTCGATGCTTGAGGGATTTTGGGTACACTATACGTCACGTTGGGGATAGTGGTACAGGCACACCCATGTCGACGTCCCCTTTCGATCTTCGAAAGACAAGATGCAATACTATGTAGCTACCACTGGGTGTTGGACTATATGCACATCATGCGAATCAAAGTAGATACAATCATCAGAAATGCTATTACAGTGAGTAATGCATGTCATATATGGTTTCTAAATGTTTTCTTTTTATTGCGCCTTTGCCCTCTCTCAATGCATCCGGATGGCAGTCGCAAAAGAAAAGATACTCTCCTGGCATGCAGGTAGGATCTCCCCTCACCTCAAATGGAAATGCTTTGTTCAACAATTCTTTGGATGTCGTGCAGTGAATCCTTTCTGGTCTCAGTTCCGCTTTGAATTGCAGTTGTATTCAGTCCCAACTGTTTATTTTGTTTTTAAAATATTTTTATTTTTTAATTTTTGTTTTCTTACCAGCAAATAACCATTCAATTTTCTCACAATTTCTGAAGGGGCAGTCTTCCCAGCCAGAATAGGTGTCAGTCTCACTATCCGAATGAAATCTAACATTTCTGCAGGCCTGGTCTGCGTCCACCCATCAAGTCTGCTATTGTCGATCGTTTCCTTTGCACTCCTTCCGAGGCCAGTTACATTGACAATCCTTTTTCAAGTCGCAGTTAGCTCCTGGCCTTTGTACGTGATCCTGCATGACCACTTATTGTGCCTCAAGTATGCCCTAATCAGGGCTTGCAAATCAATGAACTGCCACCATAGCCAGATGTCAATTAAAGGAATAGTGTGCTCAAAAATGTTATTGTCCTGAGCTTTCGGGGCATGTGGTTTTAAGTAAACTGTGATTGATCATAAACCTTTCCTATGCACCTTACCTTGTCCTCACTTTTACACATGTGCAATCAATGAATCGGGCGCGGCCATCTTGTGCCAATCTTATCCGTTGCCTCCTCGCCATAAGTTCAAGTGCCCTTGCAGCACTAAATCATATCACCCGCCCCGGAAGTTGACATCACTAGATGCGTATGGCCGATTTCACAATGCAAATGCACATCTCTTGTCAATTTTCTCTGTGCACCAGCTAATGACTTGTCTCCATGAAAATGACAGGATGCCTCTTTCCTCAATAAGTATAAACAGATCGGTTCTCATCAGACATCGGAGTTGCTTTTTCAATTTCATAGTTTTTTTTTTTTTTTTTTTTGTATAGCCTGTGACTGGTTTCTGCTGTGTTCAGCTATCTTCCTTGCTCGGAGCTCCTGCAAACAGATACTTATACTAGAACTTCCGAGGCAGAATTAGTTGATGGAGAAAGATGCAGAAACGATGGGGCATCGGACTACAGTTAGGAAGACGGATCACTGGATCCTGAGCAAGAGCCTAGTCGCATGCAAGAAGTTTCCACCTGGTGTACCTGCGATCATTGCAAGGTCATGCCAACAGAGGAGAACTGCTGCTGATGAGAACTCTGGATGCTTGGCCTACATATTGGAAGAAGACACACCGCCGCTATGCATTACCTAGCTGCATGACTTCAGGGCAGCCTGCCTCGAAAGATCCGTGTTGAGGATTATGATGGTGCTTATGCACAAAGTTTGCGCCAGTTCGTCCTCGCAATCCAAGTAACACGTAATCGTATTCTAGATGTAATGTCACTTTGACCACTGAGGCCACTAACATGTCTTGTTTGTCTCCTATATTGTCATAACTTTGATCCATCACTGCCAAATGAATGTAGTCTGCCAATTGAATACTTTTCTCACGCTTTGGGGAAATCGTAGTGTTCATTTTATTTGTCTTTCACATTCAATTAAGAAACAATATTTCTCTCTGCCCAAAACGTTATGGATTGCATGGGTGTTCACTTTTGTAATGTCTACACTTTAAAGCCCAAGTTGATCCATAAAGTAACATTTATACAGCCAACTATGCCATAGGATACAGGCTGCATTTTCAAGTAAGGTTTGTACACTTATCAGGTTCATTTAAATACAGTATGTATGTTTCTCTTCCACAGGTGGTACAGGCTGGTGGCCTACTGTTCGTTGCCTGGTGGCTTTGTGGGAGGCTTAGATTCCGCGTTCGACAAGTAATACCCGCCTGTGTCGGTGGAGCCATTCGCACCAAATTCCCCAGTGACAGCGGACCGTACAGGGGATTTACCCACACTGTGCTGCAACCCGAAGTATACAATTTGTAGTACATTTGTGCCATTAATCTCAGCACCAAAATAAAATACAAATCAGCTTTTTTGAATAGTTGTTTACATTTTTCAGTCAATCAAGGACATGCTCACTTGTCTGAGTGACCTGAAACAATGGTTGGTGCCTTTTTTACGCTCACCTACTCTGTAAAAATCATGACCCCCTCCATTATAAACGGCCAAGGTGCCAAACACCATGTACACTTCAAAGCTATCTTCTGCACAGGGCCCATTGTTCACATGGCCTCCCTAGACCCATTGTCTCCAGGCTCCCCTCTTGCAGACCCCGCCAGAAACATGTCACACATTCACATACACACCCACTTTTCTAATCCTTTAAGAACCCCTTGATATTTAGCCAGAGAACATGTCTGAGTACTGCAAGTAGGCTCTTGATCGTTCTACCTGTTCTCCCTCTTGCTGATTCGAATTGTTTATTAGTCAAGGTAAGGGCAGGTCACCTATTAACTCCCCTATATTCTATTTCTGATCTCAAATGTTCTATCTATTTTGACCGAATATACCCATTAGTATAGTGTTCATTCATCTCAATGACTTTCCCATTGTCTAATGTTTCAAGTGTTTTGATCTTGATATATAGCACATTTCATCAGTGTCCATTGTAATAGAATCGCATCTTTCTCGGACCATGTGTATAAGCATGTTTCCTTTTGATGCATGAAAGTACATTCAACGGACGAGTAACACGTTAAGATTTGCGTCATATCAATCAATTCTGTATGAAAGTTATCCCAGTGTATATTCGACTACGCTACACAGGTTTTGCTTCTTTCACCAAAACATACATTGCATATAAAGCTGTGATATAATTCCATCAATCTTATGCATACAGTACAATTGTTTTGGGTGATTTGAAAAATGTTGACAGTAATGGATGGTTGAGGTTAGGCGCCCTGACAGAAAATAAGATGTGTTGGGGGCTGCAATTGGGAGCAAGTTATAGTTACCCTGCCAGGTGGCTACGTCAAGGGATTGTTGATGTTGATTTTACATTAAATATTGCTCAATGAGCTTTACCAATATTGGTTGTGTGCGCAATTCATTGTAGCAAACCCACTCATAACAATATTTTTGGGTAATTATTTATACTTTATTTTTTATGCAGATCTTCTAGATTTTTC
Organism: Ambystoma mexicanum; assembly: GCF_040938575.1. Lineage (NCBI taxonomy): Eukaryota > Metazoa > Chordata > Amphibia > Caudata > Ambystomatidae > Ambystoma > Ambystoma mexicanum. Next base: position 1,149,706,744 of record NC_090932.1, read on the forward strand.
AAGAATGCCTGCTTGTATGGTTTTGGGTTGCCCTTCTAGGAGCCGTGTCAAGTCGGGGCACAGTCTGCGTACATTCTAGAAGGATATTGATTTAATAAGAAGATGGGTTCGATATTGTGGTTTTGCGGTGGACGTGATTGAAAGAGCACAGAATGTCTTGAAGGACTTGAGGGCCAATCGATAATGCAGCCTGCACTTTACGGACGGTATGTACGACCAATCAAAGTACACAAAAAACCGTTGACCCAGAATGTTTCGAAAATTGCTTCCAAATGCAATTCCAACTCTAGTGATGCACACGCTACCTCAGGTGGGTCTCCGATGATGTATTAGCTGTAGGCGGTCGACTACTGAAAAGTTAACTTAATGAATGGATTGTTGCTTTCGGTGTAAATGTGTCTTGTATTTGCATTTCTTTATTTGTATAGCGCACCTGGCCCACAGGCATCTGGGCGCATATCTTTGTTACATATACTCAATATACAGTTACCGCGTAGGATATACATTGTCAGGTACTTACACGAGCAATTTACAATTAAAATCAACAAAAAGGTTTGCATGAATAAAATCTACTAGTAGGGTAGCATGAACATCACTATACAGTTGCAAGGCAGGATAAGCATTGTTGCATACATATGGGTATGTTTAGTCTGTTCAACTCTTGCTCAATGAGCCAATGTTTGGCTTTGTTCTTGAAGACATGGAATGAGGGTTCAAGTCTAAGCGGGGTAGGCAAGGACCGGAAAGTCCTTGCCAGTTTGGTGGCAAGGACCGGAAAGCTGATCCCACCAGATTTCTGAAGTTTAAATCTGGGCACAGCTAGGCAGTGAACTTGGGCTGCTCTTTGAGGCCGACTAGAGGGGTGTTGAGTAAACCGGCTAGCCAAGTAATGCGGAGCCTTGTTGGCGAGGTGTGTGTGTGTGTGTGTGTGTGTGTGTGTGTTTTATTTAATTGAAGTAGATGCCAAGGGTTTTTGTAGCATTGGTCACCTTGATGATATTGCCAATAATGGTGAAAGATTTGAAGGTATGATCTAGTCGGTTAGGGGAGCCCAAGATGAGGAGCTCAGTTTTGTAACTAAGATGAAGCTCATGTTGAGCCATCCAAGCTGGTAAACATCATTTAGGGCCTTTTTGTCGCTGTATGGTTGCTTGAGATAGGGATGAGTATCTGGGTATCATCCGCATAATTAGTGTAGGTGACACCCAGATTATCAAATGATGGTTTTGTGGACACATTGTAGAGCTTGAGGGACCCTGCATAGTACTGGAGCTGGTTCAGCTGAGTCCGTGGGGAAGAAAACCCTTGTGGATCTGTTAGCTAGAAATGAGCTGATCCAGGATGTAGCTTTGTCAGAGAAGTGGGCTGCCATTTTGAGATGTTGACACACAATTTGATGGTTCCTGAGATCAAACGTGCAGATAAGTCCAAAAGCAAGAGAAGTGCAATCTTCTCAATTTGTGTTTTTAGGTCAATAAGAGCAGTTTCGGTTCCATGCTTAGGGCGGAAGCCGGATTTTCTTAGTCCGAGGAGATTGCATTCCAGGTATTCCTGGATTTGTAGGTAGGCAGCATGGTCTCAAATTTTCAACAGGAATGGCACGGTTGTGATGGGCCTGTAATTAGTATGTATGTTAAGCATATGCTGCGTATTTAGCAGATTGTATTACATTTTAACTATACCACATTTTACTATGCATCTGTCCCTGGTTTATGGAGCCTCAAATGAACTAAGTATGAACATAGAAAACAATACCATAGTGTCTTTCAAAAGGAACATCATGTTTTTGTAATCAGTTGCTTGACATGTCAATTATTTTAGGAAAGCATACTGACGGAAGCACAGACCCTTGCAAGTGACAAAACCACTGACATGTCCAGTATATCAATGGTGAGCCCTATAGACTTGCAGAAGTTCATATTCTCGACAGTTGGATCCCCCCACATATCTAATTTTCCCTTGTACCACTTTATGACAATGCACTGAAAATGAAGGAGCAAGATGTCCCGGGAGGATAGCTCAGCGGCAACATGCTCGCCTTGGAAGCAAGATGACACAAAGCAACACCGGTTCGATCCCCGGGTCCGCGCTTAGAAACCTCTGGGTATTTAAGTACGTTATAAATATGCAACTAAGACAAACAACAATTATGCAACTAAAAAACACAATTCCTGTCACAGCGCCTCAATGCCCGTGGGCTGTGTGAGCGCTTTATAAAAATTAAATAATGAAGAAAAAAAAAATTAGATTCTGCATCCATTGATTTTACGGAGTCAACAACAACTTCAAGCGCCTATCAGGTAATTTTATTTCACTTTCATTTACAAGAATGTATTATGCTTGGACTTTCAAATTATATGAAATTGTTTATGTATCCTGTCGGTTGTTTACACTAGATGTAATTTATGGCTTTCTCTTTATATGTACCATTGTCTGCATCATCCATACTAAAACAAGTACTGTGTTACAGGGGGATACTGGTACTTCGACTATAGTTACATCGTTGTTTGCAGCTGGTCCAGATTATGTGGTAGGCAGACTTATAGTTGCCTTGAATGAAAGAAAGTTAATCCTATATACTATCAGACAGTGACATATAAACGTGCAGTGTTTCAAACTTTTATGATTTCAGTTCTACTGTTACACTTCCTCCCTAATGCAGAATACATTGCAAAATGTTTGAGGGCAACATTACAATCAGTATGTTTTGCACAGTGATCTCTGATCAAGTACACTTGCCATTTATCAGGTGAAATTGTAAATGTATATTTTGGCTAAATGACATACACTATTTGCGAGGGTATGTTTGTAAGCAATGTGTGCAATGAAGGATTTTAATTTCCCACACGATTGACTTTAGAAAAATTAAATGTTATGAATATTCTGTTCAAGGAATGTACACCTAAAGCTGAACTTGGTCGACAGTTGACTTCCCGCTCGGTATAAATGATTTGCAGCAGTGTTCTTAATGCGCTCACTATAACTTTTGGGATATGTTCCCCAATGTTTGTACATCAGCAATGGAACGCTATTAAACGGGAATTTCAATGCTATAAAATATATTAAGAAGTATTTAATTATGCAGATTTAATCAGGTTTATGATTCATTTATATCATTTGCATTCCCTTAATTATTATTACTTGTCCTCGAACGGTAACATACATGTCTGTGGTTGCTTGGTGTCTGTAAAGCTCGACATAGGTGGCCATAGCGTCCAAATTGTGTTTTCAAATATATCCTCTTTGTCAACTATTTGGCAAGAAGTGGCTGTTGTAGAATGCCATACAGTGTAACTCTGTGTTTTTGCCCCCTCCTGCTTTCGCCACGCTCTTTTCCCCCTTCCCCCCCCTCAACTGGACTTGCACGATCTCGAGGTCTCTGTTGCTCTTGGCACACGTGGGTCAGCTGGGCTCATCTATGCGGTGTGAAGTCAGGGCAAGGGAGCAATTCATCTATCGAACTAAACTAAACAAGCTGATAATGCAGAAATAATGGCACACATAAAATCTTGCATGAATAGGGGACTTCATAGAAATGAGCTAATATATTGCCTTTCTAACCTCAACCCTTTGGAATCTATTTGATACCACAATCTTTGTACCCAGGTGCACAACCTAAAGGTTTGATCTGCTCTGCTTGGGTCCTCAGGATATAGGTAGACGTGTGTTGATTTTTGGGACACTAGATTACTACATGGGATTAGGGCTGTGATGTGGGTCCTTGACTGATCCAGGCACAGGAGGGTCAGATGGATATCAGCATGAAAGGAACTGCGGAGACTGAGCTGGTGTGCTCGGGCCTGGCGGGGTGGAGGTTGTTAGTGCACAGGAAATTCAGTGGAGATGAATGGGCAGTTGGATTTATGACTTTTCAGTGTCTCACTTTATCTGCAGAGCACATTCCTCTGAGAACAGGGCACGCACAGACGTGGCAATGGGGAGGAGATGGTGTTAGCTGGCTGAGCGCGGCGCTGGGGATGGAAGACCTGCATTTGTACAGAGATGGATTTTCGGGCCTAGTAGAAAGATGTCTTTCGGGCTATTTCAAGATGGTTTCCTAATGCTGGGCTTGAAATAGATGTTGTTTGCGATGGGGTGTGGTGAAACAGAATGTAGCAGAGGTTGCTTACGAGGGGGAGGGAGGGGCGCAAGGATAGTCTACTTGCCAACACTAGTAAAATCATTGTCCGTAATCCCTCTGTTCACCTGCATTGTCTCGTCGCGCCTTGAATCGCATGTGCATTGGCGCGTTATGCAATATCATATCATCATATGCTATCATGGTCTGTTTCAGACAGACACAAATGGAATCTTAGGTTACACCAGCCGTTCAGTGGCTTGTATTATCTGTTTTACTTGCCTTTAGTGTAACTGTTGTCCAAAAAACAACAATCACTAGCACTATTGATGGGGGGGTGAACTGGGGGGGGGTGGTAAGTGTTCATTATTGCGCGGCATTGGTGGATGTCAGCAAACAATTTGTTTATTATTTTTCTAACCTATTTCAAATGCCACGTTGGTCGGCCAGGCTCATCGCTCCCATGGAGTGAAGGTCATTTCGTTTGATGTTGCTTGTGGGGAGTTCACACCGACGCATCTTGTACAGTATGTTTTAGATTTGTGGTTTTCCTTCACAAAAAGAAAGCTACCACGCATACATGCTCTAAAGAAGCTTCAATTGTTATTTGACCTTGGACGAAAGGGAGGATTCGCTATGGCTTGAAGGACGGAAGGTGTCGAATACCTCCAAAAATAAGATTCACTATTTTAAAACTGGACATTGGAACATTTATTTTGAATCTATGCAAACCATTGCTCTGAGCGGACGCTGCGTAACACCAAGAGAATGGAACTACCAAATATAATGTAAGTTGAACTATTCAGTTTAAAGACGAGTTTATAGACGAACGAGTTGAGGTTTCATTTTCTGACGGGTATTGCTTGCTTACATTGTTATGGGTTGTTGGTTGGAGCATATTGTGACGATTATTCATCGACCCGCAAGCACAACCTGTATGCATGCTAGTGATATCTAAACCACTTCATCCCATGGCATATCAGTGTGTGCTATCAACGTTGTATTATTGGATGTGCCGAGTGCAGAACATTTTCCGAGGGTACCTGGTTTCGCTTGTCGAAATTTGATTTTGCCTGTTCCGTTTCACTTTTAAAAAGGTAGCAGGCGCCCCTCTCTAGAAAGAATATGGCATGATAACTTGTTATGTGTTTTTTTTCACACTTTGAGTGTCCACAGCCATCGCCTTTTGCTCCATGTACCTTTCACAGATGGTGGGGGAACGGGGGGTGGCATTTGCATATCAGTCTTTGTCCCGGGCACATGGGCAGTGCAGCACCGAAATGCTATGGCAATTCACTTCTGAACAACAGTAACCCCATACTCGTGTTTCTGCCTTGTTGTGCTTATCAGCGTGGTGGAGCTGTGCCTCTCTGAGCACAGTGAGCATGGAGTCCACGTCTGGGTTCCCACTGGGAATTTAGGGTCACCAACCCTAAGTTTGTTGCTAATATTCCCTTATAATGCCGTCTGTGTTCGAATTTTTCCGTCAAATTCTGCATCCCATTGGGAGCTATACATACTCCACAGCGCTAACCTCTCAAGCTCATCGTAGACTCAAACTTTCCCTGATGTTTTCGGTGTTTCCATTGTTTGTGGTTTGTGTTCGTTATTAGGTTTCACTCGGTGCAGAAACAAAGGGTAAATGGATACATTTGAATAAAGAACGGCTACTAAAATATATTTTTGTTTTCTACTCGGCTACATCGTACCGTTCTGCGAATGTCATAATTTTCCGATACAACAGATGGTTTCTTCAGCCAGCAGTGGCAGATAAGCCTATATGGATGGATTTGCATTACGCTGATGTGGGACGATCGCCTGGGACCGATATGCCCTTTGGCGGTACCAGCAACAAGCAACCTGTCATCGTTTATGGTGTAGCAAGAAGCTGATGCTGAAGCCTTGTGATTCAAGTTGCGTTAGATGCGCATTTTCTCCCGAAAGGAACAGTGTGCCTCATCATAAAGGGTTGATGCTCTGACACAAGGACATTAAAAAATTGGTTGTGAATCGAAATCAGCGGATGTTCTCAGAGCTTTTTTGTGTGAAATAAAAGCACATAATAAATTGCAGAGTATTGAGGTTTCCTTTAAAAATAGTGTTTTCTACCCCAATATGGGACGCACTGTGCTGTGATAGGATGTGTGTTTCGTATTCCGGGTTCTGTGTCAACTGACGTTCAGACGTAGGTGGTGACTGGGCACGTTTGGCTACGCTTCCCACTAACGTCATGAAAATAGGTGTAGAATATCGCTAGGAATAGTGATGTCAGCTACAGGGGCGGGTGATGTGATTTAGTGCCGCAGGGGCACTTCAACCTAGGACGATTGATCCACGGATAAGATTATCACAAGATGGCCGCGCCCGACTCCTTGATTTCGCATTTGTAAAAGTGAGGAAAACTAAGGTGCACAGGAAATGTTTTTACGATCGATCAGTTTTCTTAAAAGCACATGCCTGAACCCTCGCGACAATAACATTTTTGAGCGCACTATTCCTTTTATTGGTGACCTGTCCTCACCTTGACTAACAATTAGATTCAGCAAGCAGGCCAGTTAGTAGCAGGAGAACTGTGTAGCTCGATTAAGAGTTGACTTCCAGTGCTCAAAGATGTTCTCTGGCTAAATATCAAGGGGTTTATAAACGATTAGATAAGTGGGTGTGTATGTGAATGTGTGACATGTTTCTGGCAGAGTCTGCTAGAGGGGAGTCTGGAGACACTGGGTCCGGGGAGGCCATGTGAACAATGGCCCCTGTGCGGAAGATACCTTACCTTTTGAAGTGTACATGGTGTTTGGCACCTTTGCCGTTCCCATCCCTTCCAGCCCTCTTGGGAGCGCACGCCCACAGGTGCAAACTGCCAATGATAGTGGAGCGAGGATGGATGGGCATGAGGCGTGCTGAAAAGGCCCGGAACACTGCTGAAGGGAGAGACACTTATGTGGATTGCATGGGCTGCGGTCTGCTAGAAGGGAAGCCTGGAGACACTGGGTCTGGGGAGGCCATGTGAACAATGGCCCCTGTGCAGAAGATACCTTACCTTTTGAAGTGTACATGGTGTTTGGCACCTTGGCCATTTATAATGGAGGGGAGCGTAAAAGGGCACCAACCATTGATACTTGTCACTCATAGACAAGTGAACGTGTCCTTGATTCACTGAAAATTTAAACCACTATTTATAAAAGCTGATTTGTATTTTATTTTGATGCTGATGTTCATGGCACAAATGTACTACAAATTGTATACTTTGGGTTGCAGCACAGTGTGGTAAAATCCCCTGTAATGTCTGCGGTCACTGGCGAATTTGGTGCAAATGGCTCCAAAAACATAGGCGTGTATTACTCCTCAAACGCAGAATCCAAACCTCCCCTAAAGCCACCATGTTAACGAACGGTAGACCACCAGCTTGTTCCACCTGTGGAAGAGAAACATACATACTGTATTTAAATGAACCTGATAAGTGTACAAACCTTACTTGAAAACACACCCTGTATCCTATGACATAGCTGGCCGTACAAATTTTACTTCATGGATCAATCAACTTGGGCTTTAAAGTGTAGACTCATTACAAAAGTGAACACCCATGCAATCCATAACGCTTGGGGCACCAAGAAATATTGTTTCTTGGTTAAATGTGAAAGACACATAAGATGAACACTGTGATTTCCCCAAAGCGCGAGAAATGCATTCAATTGGCAGACTACATTATTTTGGCAGTGATAGATCAAAGTTACAACAATATAGGAGACAAACAAGAATTGTAAGTGGCGTCAGTGGTCAAAGTGACAGCCCATCTAGAGTACACTTACTTGTTACTTGGATTGCCAGGGCGAACTATTCCGCGAAGTTTGTGCATAAGCACCATCCTAATCCTCAACACAGACCTTGTGAGGCAGGCTGCCGTGAAGTCATGCAGCTCGGTAACGCATATAAGCAGTGTGTCTTCTTCCGATATGTAGGCCAAGCATCCAGAGCTTTCTCGGCAGCAGCAGTTATCCTCGGTTGGCATGACCTTGCACCGATTGCAGGTACACCAGGTCGAAACGTCTTCCATGCGACTAGGCTCTTGCTCAGGATCCAGTGATTCGTCTTCCAACTGTCATCCGATGCCCTTTCGTTTCCGTTTCTGCATCTTTCTCTATCCATTAGTTCCACCTCGAAATACTCCAGCTCTGGTAGGGCTGTATTGTTGCCATTATACAACAAAATTGATATCAATAGTAATGCTAGTATAAGTATCTGTTCGCAGGGGCTCCAAGCAACAAAGATAGCTGAAAACAGCAGAAACGAGTCACAGGCTATGCAAAAAAAAAAAAAACTATTGAAAATGCAAATCTGATGTTGTCTGAGAAACGGTCTGCTTATACTTATTATGGAAAGAGGCGTCCTGCCATTTCCATGGAGAGACATCCTTAGCTGGCGCACGGGGAACGTTGACACGAGACATGCATTTGTGTTGTGAAATTGGGCCATACGCGTCTAATGATGTCAGCTTCAGGGGCGGGTGATATGATTTAGTGCCACAAAGGCACTTGAACTTAGGGTGATGGGGCAACGGATAGGATTGGCACAAGATGGCCGCACCCGACTCCTTGATTTCGCATGTGTGAAAGTGAGGAAAACTAAGGTAAGGTGCATAGGAAATGTTTTTACGATCAATCAGTTTTCTTAAAAACACATGCGCGAACACTCGGGACAATAACATTTTTGAGCACACTATTCCTTGAAGTACATTTTATCCAATAGTTCCACTGACACGTGCTGAACTCAAATTGTTATTCCAAACAGATATTCCCAAACAATGAGAGGCCACATTTGGTATATGCCTGGAGAATGTTTCAATTTAATGTGTATCAGTAAATATTCAATCATTTTAACATTCAAATAATCCTGATTATAAAGCAACATTCAATAGTGTACCAAATCAAATGTCACCAAATGAAATGTTCAGAAAAATAATGTATGTCAAAAATGCCAACACGTGTTTTGACCTGCTAGGTCTTTTTCAGGGCACTATGTCTAACACCACATTACTTTTTGTTTGCACCCATGTTAACCCAAATGTCTATAACCTGTGCAAATGAAAAACGGGAGAAGGAGGGAGAGAGAGAAAAATGAGGAACATAATGATGTTGAATATCTTGTGTAACCTATCGTATTCTTTAACCTAGGCACTTGACGCCCATCAGTTTAAACCGATGGTTAACTGTCAATGGCATTTGTACATTGAAGAAAAACTGACCTAATATTTGTTATCAAAATCATTCAGTTTCTGCTGTTGCCAAATACAAAAACAAATTTGAATATAGTTTCCAACATAAATACTCATACATACAAGTCAGTTGCCCAAAGAGGGTAGGAACCTGCATTAACCCTCAGTCTAATACGGTAAGTAAAATCTGGAAAAAAAGGGAGGGCAAAAAGGGAGGGCGGGGCATTACCCAAAAATCTTTAGTTTACTAATCAGTGCTATACATTCACTCCATGGTGAGTTCATGCATTCCCTTCCAATATCTCACTTCTACAAAACAAAAGATACCTCCTTACTATTTTAAGTGCAGTCTCTTCCAACATTCAAAGCGTCTCAAATCTTTGTGGTTTCTGGACCCCTTCCTCGTTAACTGTTAGGATGAGACCCCATCATAGTATTTAGTGCCCTATCTCATGGAAAAAGATAGTGTGGATTCTTCAATATATTAGATGAACAGCTCATGTTATTGTACGTTTGCCCCAAGAATAGATTATTCAGAGCAAAATTTTACTGAAACTACACTATAAATGGTATTACCAATCTTCAATATTGTTTCTGTGCGATGCTCAGTTGTCTATTAGTTGCTATGGACTAATCACACCATGCACTTCATGCAGTTGTTACTGCTACAAAGTCCCATTCATCGTGATGATTCGCCACTGCGCGAATACTGTCTGCAATACATAACGCATGTACCTCATGCGTTAAGATTAAAAAACGAAAGGGTTCCTGTTTCCAGAATCTTGTGCTTATCCCATTCTGTGTGCTCTTTTTACCTGTCCAATGATCTTAAAGGCATGGTCTAGTAAAAAATGTTATTGTCCCTACGGGTCGGCCATGTTTTTTTAAGCCTAAGTGGCTCGATTTTAGAAAACTTTCCTATGGACCTTACCCGAGTTTTCGTCCATTAAACGCACGCGAAAACAAGCACCAGGGAGCCGCCATTTTCTGATAATCCTCTCTTTTCCCCGATCGCCCTGACTGACCTGCTTTTGTGGCACTAAATCAATTCCCCAGCCCCTGAGCCTGACATTATCAAAACATTCATATTCCCCGCCTCTCTCCGTGACGTTACTGTGCTGCATAGGCAAACACGCCCAGTAGTCTTCTGCGCGACTCCACACAACCCGGAAACCAACACAGATCAACTCCCAACACAGCGCGCCACAATTCGGAATATGAAACTGTACTTTAAAATGAAATAGCAACACGGTACATTTGGTAAAGTACATTTATTTGACATTAAATGTTTAGAGAATATTCAGCAATTGCCATATGAACTCCGAAAGCCATTTATTTTCTTTTATCTGTATCCGCAATAACTGTTCCGTTTCATCTTGAGTCGCGTGCTGTTCCTTTATGGTACACAGGGTGTTCATTTTCGTAAAAAGAATCACTTTGGAAGCACGGTGAACCGCAAGGCTGTTCCATCAACTAGGCACTAGTCCAGCGTAAAGGTTGATATTTTGCTTCTAGCCACTAGTACAGCGTAAGGGCATGTGGGCCCTTGGCGATCGTCCCATAATATGGTGATCATGCTCCAGTTGTTGACACAAAGCTGCAGGTGTCTGCTGAAGAATCCATCCGCCGGTGTCTCAGACAGATGGCAGTGGCAGAATGGGATCAAATACCTGTTATGAAAACAAAAAAATTATAATTAGTCTCGCTAGCCGAACTTCATTAATATTACTCATTTTATTTATTACGGCCGATCAGAAACTATTTGCTTGCAAGGATAGTTCAATGGAGTATGTTCGTCTCTAAAATCAATGCGAAAAGTAACAAGATAAATCGAGGCCAACACACAATGATAAACGACAGTTAGTTTACATGCGTGAGGAATGATATAATATATGATATAGCATTTGTAACGCGCCTTTACTCAAGTGTTTCTAGGCGTGACGAGGCAGGTGGGGAACAAGGGCAGACAGACAACGATCCTACTAGGCCAGGTGTCTTTCTGATCGCGCATGGGGAAGGGCTGTACATGGTTAGTTGAATACAAATTAAATAATAGGGCCAGCTGGTGGCAAGTGCAAGGTAAATGCCGGGAGAAGGGGCTGAAGGATACAGAGACAGTCCCGTAGTGCAGATAGGCAGTGCAGGGAAAAGTGGCTGGGCCAAGGACCGAGATCGGTGAGACCACTGGACCTGCATGCCCATGTGCCCACTACGAACACGTTTTACTTGCTTTTCCTAGCTCTTCATTCATTCATTTATTCATGCATCCGTTCATTAAATCTTTATTCCGGTATAAAAGCGTGTAAAGATTTACTTACATTATATTTGAAATTTCCATTGCGTCTCTTCGTAATGCAGTCTGTAAAATGGACCGTGCTCTTGACAACGTTTTTCGTATACTGAACTAAAATGAAACGGGGTCTAGTTTCTGAATTTTCTGCCTTATCGTCTCTTACGTTATTGCGCACTCCCTTCAAATGTAGTTCTTTCGGCATGGTCCCTGTCTCAAGGTCAAAAAACAATAGACCCTTATACTTCCAGTGCGACTTGTGGGCCTCATCTGAGCGCTGTCCTTCGCATTCTTTATTTGCAACATCACGTAGTATAGGCATCTGTGAGAACTTGAAGTTTAGAATCCGTCTATGTAGTGCGCCTCAATGTGCAAATGCGAACTGGCTTCTCTCCCAAATGCCACGGGCCGCTTGGCTGGCGCGTTCTAAGTGCCCCAATTTTGTCCCCGTTGTCTGCGAGCTTTGCAGCCCAAATTAAGACATTTAATTTTTGGCGGAAGGTCAGGGAAAGTATAAAGTACCACAGGAGTTGAGTTAAAAGTGAGATTCATTGTTTGTTTTTATTATTTGCAATACGTAAGCCTCCCCTCCGTTAACAGTGCGCACTATTTACGTTTACATGAGATGAGACATGAGAAAAATATATACATACACATATATGAGGTGAATAGAGGGAATTCAAAGATGACACCCAGCTTGTTCGCCACCCATGATGGTGAAGGTAGGGGTTAGGTTTACAGGTACACTGTACAATAACATTTATTTACAAAAAGACAATCCTATTGCAGTTATTTAAACCGGGATTTGTACTTCACAATCAGCTGTGCTTCGGGTGGGCATGGCACAGTCGCAATGTTCGGTGGCAATGGATCACTGCTCTGCACAGAGACGTCCAAAATCCCATATCTGTGCTTCTCTAACACAGCAACAATAAGGCCTTTCACAAAGTCAAACTGCATTTCTCCAGCATGGGGTCTGGCATGGATTCACATGCTCATGAATATTCCCCGTCGTCAGGCTGGGAATCCTCGGTAAAGAAAAAACCAGTATCAGTTTCGTTTCTGATCTGTCTTTCGTAGTAATAACCAATCACTGGTCTCTGCGTCATACTGACCACAGCCAATGACTGCCCTCTACCTAAGCACCGCCTCTGGCAGCCATCTTCAGATTTTTACCGCACGTTCATGTGTTGGGATCCTCGTGCTATTGCTCTCGAGCGTTAGTGCTATTTTTTCACGTTTTTTCTCAAAAACTTTGTTTTTTTTCGGTCAAAAGAGCCTCAAGCTTCACCGACTCTCCATTCGATCAACGGGGACCCGTGTCGGATTCGTCTGCGCCCCTCAAGGGTGAAGATTTCGTCAAGCTACGGTTTTGGAGGACTCCAGAAGCTTCTTAGGCCCGGACATGGCCCTGGAGAAGGGAAGCTCGACGCCCGGAAAGCTGTTCAGGGTCTGCCCTGGATGCCAGCTGCAGAACGTCTTTAAGGAGGACGAACACTCCTTTTGTCTCTACTGCTTACATGAGGACAAGACGCACGTGGAGAAGGACTGTGCGTTTTGCGGCAATATGTCGGAGCGGACCATGAAGGACCGCCATCAGCGCCTCGCCAACTGGCTGGAAGGGAAGAGCCCGTCAGGCGAGAAGAGGAGGAAGAAATCCGAGCGGTCTTCTAAGACCTTTGAGGACGCCCCGGCGACGGGGGTCCAACACAAGGCCAAGCACCGCGAGTCCGCTGGCACCGGGAGCGCCGAACTGTCGGGCTCTACGGGCGCCAGGCAGGGCGCACCCTCCCCGGCACCTTCAGCCACGAGCCAACGCTCTGGGTCGGGTAAGGGGAAGGGCGAGCACCCGGCGAGGCTCCTGGAGAGGCCCCGGTCGAGCTCGAAGGCCCCATCGGAGGGGGAGCGAGGCAGTGTTCTCCCCCCTCCCCTCAAGGATAAGGCGGTGAGCGCACCTAAGGTGGTGAAGGCCTTAATCCATCCGGCCAAGCCCTCTATCGATACGGTTGCGGCTGCCCTGGCTCAGCCTGTGGAGGCTACACCAGTGGTGGCGATCTCGGGGCTCAGAGTCTCCCTGCCACCTCGGAGGGAGTCCTCTTTTGTGCCCATCGATAGGACCCCCGTGAAATCCCCGGCGGGGAAGGAAAATGGGGGGCAGGGCGTCATCGTAGATTCGGCTCCAACCTCGGAGGAAGAGCTGATCGAGGTCTTAAGCCACGGCCTTGGCGTGGATGAAGACCGGCCCGTCGGGATGGATCCCGACACAGGTGACGACGACATCGTCAAGGGTGCCGACGGGGCCCCTGATCGCCAGTCGGATTCCCCTCTGCCAGCGCCGCAAGACAACTCGGCGGCCATTTTGTTGGCTATACAGTCCTTATGCTCAGAGATAAGGACGAGACTACCGTTGCCGACGGAGGAACCTCTCCCGTCGGGGGATCCTGAACCGGGACCTTCGGGTGTTCCCCCGCCCAAGAAAAGAAGGATTCACCCTCCACCTCCTTTTCAGCCGTCGCGACCCGTCCAGCCCTCCTACCCGTCCACCCGAGGGGATGATACGGGGACTGACACGGCAGCGACGGGTACGGACGACGAGGTATACGACGAGGATCTGCCGTCGTCACCTCCCACCAGGGCTTCTCTGCCCGACGAGATTGGATCGTTCCACTCCATGATCGCCAGGGCATCCGAGCTTTTCATACTCTGCCCTGAGGAGAAGAAAAAGGAAGGATTCCTTTATCAACGGCGCGAGGCCAAGAGGAAGACGGTCCTCGCGGTGCCTCTACTGGACGACATTTGGGATGAGGGCCTCGCCCTCCTCAAGAACCCTTCCACGACGCCCGCTAGAAGAGACCGGTACGAGAAGAAGTACCGGGTCCCGGACGCGGCCCCCCTGTGCCTCCGGGCGCAGCCTACCCCGGACTCCGTCGTCTCTGCGGCGGCCAGGAAGAAAGCGGAGGGGGTGCGGCCTCCACATCGACTTCCCCACCGGACGGCGAGGGAAAGAAATTGGACGCTATGGGACGCAGGGTCATCTCGTCTGCAGCGACGACGATTAAAGCGGCCAACGCCTTGGCTATCGTGGCCCGCTACGACGGGGAGCTATGGTACAAACTGGCTCCCCTGCTGGACTTCCTACCGGACGACAAGAGGGCGGATGCCCTGGAGATCCTACAGGAAGGTGAGGTGGCGTCGGACCACGCCATCTCTATTGCGACGGACATCGCCGACACTGGGTTTCGCCAGTTGGGCAACAGCGTGTGCCTTAGGCGGCGTGGATGGCTCAAGGCTACGGACTTCCGTCAAGACGTACAGACCAGAGTCCTGGACATGCCGTTCGATGGGAACAACCTGTTTGGGAAAACAGTGGACGATTCCCTTCAGGCCATTAAAGCGGACACTGAGACGGCCCGGGCCCTTGGGGTTCTGCAGCAACGACGGACGCCCTTTCGGAGCAGCAGAGGCAAGGGCGCCTCCAAAGGTTCCGGCGGCGGTTTCTCCACCTACCGTCAAGCGGCCCGCTCGTCGTCTCAGGAGGCCTACAGAGGACGAGGCAAGTCTGGCGGACCCCGCCGTCGTCGCCAAGGAGGTCAAGACGGCAAAGCCTCGTCGAAACAGGATTGAACCGGCCGTGGGGTCGGGCCCCCGCCGAAGCACCCCGGTGGGAGGCCAGCTGGCGAGCTTCGTCAGCGTGTGGGAGTCCATCTCCACTGACCGTTGGGTGCTGGACGCCTTAGCCCGGGGCCACGCGCTCGAGTTTCAAAGAAGGTGACCGCACGTCCCCCCCATGGCCAGGAAAGAGCTTCACGTCCCTCAGCTTCTCCTGGAGGTAAAGGCGATGCTCAGGAAGGGCGCCATCGAACTCGTCCCAAAGAGGCTTCGGGGCTCCGGAGTTTACTCGAGATACTTCCTCGTGAAGAAGACAGGAGGGTGGCGCCCCATCCTAGACCTGCGACGTCTGAACAAGTTCATCAAGGCGCAGAAGTTCCGGATGGTCACCCTCCAGCACGTCCTGGGTCAGCTGGAGGAAGGAGACTTCCTGTCGTCGTTGGATTTGGAGGATGCCTACTTCCATATTCCCATCCTAAAGGGGCACCGAAAATTCCTCAGGTTTGCGGTCCAAGGGCGTCACTACCAGTTCAAAGCCCTCCCCTTCGGACTACGGTCGGCACCCAGGGTATTCACCAAGTGCCTCGTACCGGTGGCGGCGCAGCTGCGCCGCGAGGGGATCCATGTCTACCCCTACATGGACGACTGGCTCATCCCAGCCAAGACGAGGGAGCTCGCCGTGGAGCACACGGCAAGGACCATCCAACTTCTCACGGACCTGGGATTCTCCGTGAACTACGCCAAGTCCCACCTGGTACCCGCGCAAAACTCACTGTTTCTGGGAGCGAAGCTCGACACAGTGTCCCTTCTGGCCTCCCCGTCGGAGGAAAGGACCAGGTCCATCCTGTGCAAGGTACAGCGGATGTTGGTTTCCGACGCGGCCAAGGTGAGGTCCATCAAGTCCCTCCTCGGAATGATGTCTTCTTGCATCTACCTCATTCCCATGTGCAGGCTCCGGATGCGCCCGTTGCAGGAGTTCCTGGACGCGCGCTGGATCCAAACGACGGGCGGCTTCGAGGAGAGGATCACACTCGACGAGAGTTTCCGCCGAGCGGTCCGGTGGTGGGGCACCCGCGCGCATCTGACGACGGGCATGGACTTCCAGACCCCAGACCACCAGGAGACAGTGACCACGGATGCCTCCCTGGAAGAGTGGGGAGCGCACACCGAAAATCTGCACGCGAGAGGCCTTTGGCTCCCGACGGAGAAGTCCCTCCATATCAACGTCCTGGAGCTCCGTGCAGTGTTCTGGGCCCTCAGGTCCTTCCTTCCGTCCCTCAAGGGCAAGGTGGTGAGGATCTTCACCGACAACACCACCACCATGTTTTACATCAGGTAACAGGGCGGAACCAGGTCCCCAGCACTGTCCAAGGAGGCGCAGGACCTGTGGCATTGGGCCGTCGCCCAAAGGATGTTTCTGGTGCCGTTTCATCTGGCAGGGATAAAAAACACCATCGCCGATTCACTCAGCAGGGAGCTGCGCTCGTGCCACGAGTGGGAACTACGGCAGGATCTAGTGGATCGCCTCTTCCGACGGTGGGGCACACCCCAGATCGACCTGTTCGCGACGGCGATGAACTCCAAGTGCCGGAGGTTCGCCAGCAGGTTTCCCCAGGCGAGGAGCATGGGCGATGCTTTCTCGTTCCCCTGGGAGGGCCTGTTCCTCTACGCGTTCCCTCCTTTGCCACTGCTAATCCGGCTCGTCAACCAGCTCAAGAGGTCACGGTGCAGGATGATCCTCGTCGCACCTGCGTGGCCGAGGCAGATATGGTTCCCGGACCTTCTGGACTTGTCAGCGTCCCTGCCAATCAAGCTGCCGGTGGACGCGGATCTACTCTCCAGGGAAGGAGGCGCCATCCTCCACCACGACCCGAAATCGCTGAACTTGCAGGCCTGGCTCCTGCAGCGCTAGGGTTTGGAGGATACGACATACCGGCCGACTGCATAGAGGTTCTTGCAAAGGCCAGGGCGTCCTCGACTCTTAAATGCTACGGACACAAATGGAAGAGGTTCTCTGTCTGGTGCCACGCACAGAAGATTAACCCTCTACGGATTACGGCTCCCCAGGTACTGCCTTACCTGCTGACGCTGGCCAAAGCTGGACTGGCACACGCGTCCATCAAGATTCATCTTGCTGCGATCTCCCGATACACCAGAACCACGGGCCGGACGTCCTTGTGGTCTCATAGTCTGGTGAAAGAGTTCATGAAGGGACTGTTCAGATCGTTCCCGCCGATGAAGGCGCCGGCCCCGGCGTGGGAGCTCAACGTGGTGCTGACCAAGCTCATGGGACCTCCGTTCGAGCCTCTGCACTCGGCCCCGTTGAAGTTTCTGTCTTGGAAAACAGCGTTTCTTGTGGCCATCACCTCCGCACGACGGGTGGGAGAGATCCAGGCCCTTTCCTGCAAGGCCCCGTACTTGACTTTTCACGACACGAGGGTAGTGCTCAGGACGCACCCCTCCTTCATGCCCAAGGTACCGTCGGACTTCCATCTCAACGAACCCTTGGTGTTGCCTGTGTTCTTCCCGTCGCCTTCGTCGCCGGCTGAGAGGACTTTGCACTCGCTGGATGTGGCTAGAGCGCTGAAGTTCTACGTGGACCGCACTAAGTGTTTTCGGAAGACGTCACAACTCTTTGTGAATTTTGGACCTGTCAATCAGGGGAAGGGAAGGCTCTCTCGAAGGCTTCCATTTCCAGATGGCTCTCCGGCTGTATCATGTACTGTCATCGGTTGGCAAACCGACCGCTGCCTGGCCGTCCGAGAGCCCATTCCACCAGAGCGATCTCAGCTACCACGGGGTTCCTTTCTGGTGTGCCCCTGCTGGACATATGCAGGGCTGCTACGTGGAGGTCGACGCACACTTTCACGGAATTCTACTGCGTCGATCGGGATTCCAGGGAGGAGTCCAGGGTCGGCCAAGCAGTGCTGCGCAACCTGTTCGCCTGAGGTGAGCCTGGTGAGGAGGTAAGATGCTTAATGTTGAGTTTGATGTAATGCTTAATGTTGAGCCTTTGCCACCTCCCGTGGTTGTGCATGTGTGTACTGCTATGTATTCTTTATTCATGAGCATGTGAATCCATGCCAGACCCCATGCTGGAGAAGGAACAAGTTACTTAACTGTAACTGTTGTTCTCCAGCATGGGTCTGGCATGGATTCACATGCGAACCCTCCCGCCTACCCCTCTGCGGCTCTTCACTTGGTCATACTGCCACTTCACGTGCTTCCAAATCTGAAGATGGCTGCCAGAGGCGGTGCTTAGGTAGAGGGCAGTCATTGGCTGTGGTCAGTATGACGCAGAGACCAGTGATTGGTTATTACTACGAAAGACAGATCAGAAACGAAACTGATACTGGTTTTTTCTTTACAGAGGATTCCCAGCCTGACGACGGGGAATATTCATGAGCATGTGAATCCATGCCAGACCCATGCTGGAGAACAGTTACAGGTAAGTAACTTGTTCCTTCATCATAGACTGGTTTGATCACCCATTGCTTACTTCGTTTTGAAAACACCTTAGTGTAGCGAGGCATCCTTACTTTACCCCTAGTCCTAGATTGTTCACGTCCGACATTGCTGTTAGGGGCCAAGACCGCTAGTAGAGTGCGATGTTTCATGCCCCGAAAGCTAAAATGCAAGCGCTTTGGCCTGTACTTTAGGCACATATTGTGGAACACCTCCAAATCTCCTGTGTGACAGAATTCTGTCAGTCCTCTCAAATCTCTTGATAGAGTTTTGTCAAACAATCTTCTCAATGGCTTTGTGTGTCAGTGAAGATGGAATCAACCACTTCTTCTTCCGTGCCTCCTCTGGGGACAAAAGTCCATGTTCACATTGGTGGAAATGTTCATTTGCTGTCCAGCGGTGAACGTTGGTACAGTGGTGCATCAGTGACCGCCATTTTTCAAGTAGTATTTCCACTGACCCCTCACAAGTTTTTGAGCTCCACCAAAGATGGTTGGTGATAGAATGTGACCACTGCAAAATACTTTCAAAACCTTTTTTTTTCCCTGCAGCCGAGATTTTCTCATTAATTGATTTAGCAAGATGCCATACGTCAAATTGATGTTTAATATGTGGGAACTGCTCTCTCATTGTCTTGGCAATTGAAACGTGTCTATCCGTGGCTATGAGGTCGATGTGCATTCCCCTTGATTGTAGATATTCCACTCATTTTATAAATCCTAGTTTCTCCATGGCCACTGACGATGTACATTGTGTTACCTGCACGATCACCGAACTCACAATTTTCTTACTATCCATGTCCTGAAAGTGGTAGGTGCAGTACTTGACAGAAAATCCAGGGCTGTCGCACTGTCCATCGCCGGCTAGCCTGAATCGTTTGCCTTCAAATGTACTTGCTAGAGACAATTGTTCAATTTTCCAAGCATCACTAATGGCCGGAAACAGATAATCGCGTTGGTATATGTAGTACAGCGCTTTAGAAATGAAATGGAGTCCCACAAACTGAAAGAAAGCCTCTAACTTTCTAAAACTGGAGCCACTAAAAAGTGATGCAGCTGCACACAGTAGATTGCCTGCTGGCAGTTTCCCCAGCATCGGTTGTGCAGACCATGAGAACCTATGATTTAATCTACAGGCGGCATTTATTTCGACGTTACTGCCTTTTATTTGACGAGTCACATTAATCAATGGCTTGCCACATACTTTCCCTCTAATGGAATGCACACATTTCGGCATACTTATTTCCATCAAACAACTGTCGAATACAATGTATTTGCTCTTTCATTAGACTGTCATCCTGCGTCAATGTTGTTTCGGCCTGGGACGTTGTGGAGATTTCAACACATTGGAAAGTAATATCGCTGATATCAAGTTCTGATGGTCTATGGATGCTGCGACTGGTTCATTCTCTGTCATTTTTGACATCTATTACTTCAACATTGATGGGAGAACACAACAATGTCGACAGGTTTTTTGGTGGCAAATTTTTGGCGGGTGTAGATTGTGTAAATTGATCTGCAACTACTTCAGAGCTATCTTCAATACATTCAATAACATCTTCTTGTGGTGGTGCGGTCGCACTGTAGCTATGGTCCAATGCAACTTTGCTGTAGTCTCCAAACACAGTTCATTCATGTTCTGGCCATTGGACATGAGCATCTCGAGCCTGAACACGCCTCGCCTCAATTAATAGTTCCTCCATAGTGTACACGGTCTGGCAAGCCACATCTCTCATTCGCTTCAATGTCTGTGTGTGTATAGTTCTGACACCCACGGGTAACTGGAGGAGAGATTGGAAAAGGGATGTTCAGTTTAAACACAAGATGGAGTGTAGTAGAATTGACTGGAAAAAAACATAAAATAGTCCCCAGCACAAACATTTTTTTCAAGTTATGAACTGTTTGTAACTAACCTTTTTTGTTTTTTTTTCTTTGCAACTTTTTTGACTCGGCCTTCAATATCTGCACGCTGTAGCTCCAATTCGTTTCCGCATGTCCTCCCTTCCTCTTGCGCTGCAACGACTATATTTTCTGTATCGGCATAGACCGCACGGAATGAGGCTCCACGTTTCCCTGAAACCTAGTACTTTCATTACTATGTATCAAAATATTGTTAGCATAAAATACATGTGAGGACGAACACACAGGTACATCTCAATAGCCAAACACGATTTAAACATTGTGTGCAACAATCAAACGACAAGTATTCGACCAGTGATGATCTATTTCGATGGAACTGTCAGTATTCATACCTCTGGCTCTGCATGGACTGCCATGAATGGTTGTATTGGAGAGGAGGCATCCGCATCTCCCTGAAACACAGTACTTGCATTAGTATGCTTTTCAATATTGGAAACACAACACACACTTGGGGTCGACGGCACAGGTACATATAAAGAGATAACCGCAAATGATGCATTGTCCAAAAGAATCAAGGAAAATCTAAATATGATCACATTTCATCGACTTATTTCTCCGATTTATTTACATCTGCATCATCTAAATTGGATGTTGTGATTGTAGTGGAAGCTTTGTCGTCTCCCTGAAACACAGCACTTGCGTTAATAGGGAAGAAAGTATAGCAAATGGAATCACGTTATATGATCACGCATGATGGAGCTGTCATTATCCATACCTCGTGCTGCTGAAGAATATCTATGGATGTTGCAAATGTAGTGCGCACTTCCGAAAGCTGTTGCACCGATTCGTTTACGCATGGTCCCGATTCCACTGGATTTACTTGAATGTCAGGCTCTGCATCAAGTGCAGGGGTTGACGCTCCAACTGCCTGAAACATAGTACTTGCATTAGTGAGGATTACAATAGTGAAAACATAACACACACCTGGGCTCGACAGCACAGGTACATATCAATGGCTAACCACGAATGAAACATTGTGTAGAACAATCGAACGACAAGAATTCCAGCTCTGATGATGATGCTCGATGGAGCTGTCAGTATCCATACCTCCTGCTGTAGAACATCTAGAAATGTTGTAGATGTGGCGGACGCTTCAGCATCTCCCTGAAAGACAGTACTTGCATTAGTATGGATAACACTAATCATAACGGAAAACAAACACCAGTGGACGATAACTAAGGTGTATATCAATTGGAAAGCACTAACCAAACATTCGGTAAAATGATTACACAATAAAATAAAAATATTACTTGACATGCATAAAACAAGTCTGTAGCGGATTAGCCTAGTAAGATTACCTGATACGCGCTAGAAGTGGTTGATAACTGCGACCACGTCAAGGATGTAGAATGTTCTTGCTTCAGATTCAAGGGATAGTCAAGAAGTTGTAAAGGTAAATTAATGATTGATAATGAAATGCCAATATTAAAAATAGCCATGTAAGGCGACAGAATACTTGTAAAATGCTCAATACAGCACAGTTCCCTGGTCTCATATATATACATTGTGTTTGTGGGTTATGAAATCGAAAAAGAATATATTGGTAAATGTCATTATTAAAAAAACTATACACCTCAATATCGAAATTATTACAAGGGATAGAACACCTACAATATCAATTAATCCGTTCGGATACCTACACACTACCGCAAGGCCTAAAGCTAAATCCGGACACTTGACTCACCGGTGGCGGAATGTGGACGAATGGAGTGGGAATAGCGTTTTCGAGCAATTTCCGTGTCGTTCGCTGTTTATTCTTCTTTGTTACCCAAGATGTTGTGTACCTGTCCAAGGAAAAGTGCTGGCTGCAGATGTGGTATCGATCACCCCTCTTGTCCTGTAAGACTTGTTGGACTCTACTTTCCAGCTCATCCAGTGGATATCCGCAATGTCTGACCCATTCTCTTATTCGATCAACAGTTTTCGGGAATACATGCATTGTAGTGCCTTCAGATTTAGCATGGGTCTTCGAAGGGCAACCGCTAATCGAACAGGCAGGCATTGTTGATAAATCTGAAAAGTAAATATCAACATTATTATACAATCTTCAAGAATAAAGATTTGATACAAAAGTAAATGAATCATACAATGATCAATGCAAAGTTTGTTTTGGTCGCAGGAACTATACCAGTTCATTATGTGCGGCTTAGTATTTGCATAAGTTGCAGAAATGTATAAATTATGTGACTAAAAACTGAACATGTGACTCATCCCTTGGATGTTCTGTATTGCACGAGAAGGAAACGTGCTTACATTATAGACTGGACCCCCGAAGGGTGCAATTCGATGACAATAGACACAGATGAAAATAAATAGATCTATTGATAGCATAGCAATGGAAACTCAAGTCAATAGCAATGAGACCAATGAACCTAGCACTATTGTGTACTCAACTCGCAAATAGATAGAAATTTAAAAATCTGCGAAATATGACTAGGATACATGGCCTTACCTTGACCATCAAACAGTTGGATTCAGCAAGCAGAGCAGTATGTTGCAGGAGAATAGGTGGGTGGCCACAGATAGCACACTGATGGGTTTGCTCTAAGCGGTCACAGAAGTTCACGGATAGCACGACGACGAACAGATTAGCGTAGATCTCAGTGGTTGCCAGGTAACACGTTCAGGAGTTGACTTGCAAAGCACAAAGATGTTCTCATGAGACATATCAAGTGGTTTATAAAGTATTAGAAACCGGGGTGTGTTTGTGAATGAATGACGTATGTATGCCGTGGTTGTAGGGGGGGGGGGGACGGCCTGCTTCAAGGGGAGGCCTGGCTGGAGACACAGGGTCTGAGGAGGCCATGTGACCCATGGCCCCTTGGCGTGGGACACCTTTTGAAGTGTACATGTAGTTTGGCACCTTGGCCTTTCGCGCCCCTGACAGCCCTCCATGCCAGCGCTCATCCACTGGCGCGAACCGCCTTTGATAGAGGGGGGTGGGATGGATGGGCCTGGGGCGTGCAGATAAGGCACAGGAAGACTGCTGAATGGAGACACTTATGTGGATTGCAGGGGGGTGGCCTGCTTCAAGGGGAGACCTGGCTGGAGACACAGGGTCTGAGGAGGCCATGTGACCGATGGCCCCTTGGCGTGGGACACCTTTTGAAGTGTACATGTAGTTTGGCACCTTGGCCTTTCGCGCCCCTGACAGCCCCCATGCCAGCGCTCATCCACTGGCGGGAACCGCTTTTATATTAATATATAGTATATCACCTTTATATCAATGATAGTATATTGTTGCTTATCAATAACCAATGCCACATACCGGAGATTCTTTTGAGCACAGACCCACACTTCAACCGGTGTATTATAGTGGTCAAGACCCTAAGGCCTGTATAATCCAATGTTAATTGTTAGTATAGATGTGTGACTTTTATAGAGACATAACCTACTGAAAGACTTTGAACAAGTGTTATTTAGTGCATGCATTATCGAGAATGTTATGTTAGCTTAGATAGTGACCACCCTGCTTCACAGCGACCAGACCTTCACCCATTCGGAGCACGGATGTCTGACGTCCATCCTTGAATGGAGACACACTTGATTCATTTAAAAAATCGAAACAAACGTTGTTAAAATATATGTGGTGTTTTATTTTGTATCTTATTTTCATGACACAAAAATACAAGACTTTAAAGATTATACAGGTCAGGTTGCAGCACAGTGAGAGAAAATCCCCTGTACTGACCGCTGTCACTCGGGAACGTTTCTCTAATGGCACGAACGGCACAGGCGGGTATCACTCTTCGAACGCGGTGTCCAAGCCTGCCGTGGAGCCTCCATGTAAAGGAACGATAAGCCACCAGCCTGTACCACCTGTGAAAAGGAATGAAACAAACTGTTTTTAAATGACCAAGATGAGTTTAATAAATGTTTGTTGTCAATGACAGTTCTTGTAACTAATGGCATTCTGCACGGACAAATGCTATCTAGACAATGCACACTATTGAACGACTTACATGCGTTACAATGATATGTAGATGTGATTTTGGATATAGTAGAAGAACATGAAATAGGAGTGGCCTGACAAGCAGAGTATACTTACTTGTTACTCGGATTACGAGGACGAACAGTTGCGCGAAGTTCGTGCATAAGCACCATCATTATTCTCAACACGGCCCGTGTGAGGCAGGCTGCCCTGAAGTCTGGCAGCTCGGTGATGCATTGCGGTCGTGGCTCGCCTTCCGAAATGTAGGCCAGGCATCCCGAGTTTTCTCGGCAGCAGCAGTTCTCGTCCTCAGTTGGCATTAGCTTGCACCGATTGCATGTGCACCAGGTGGAGACGCCGTCCATTTGACTAGGCCCAGGCTCTTCATCTGTTGATTCGTCCTGCCAACTGGCGTCCGAATCCCCATCGTTTTCGCGTGCTTCCCTTTCCAGTAGTTCCTCCTCGGTGTACTCGGGCTCGTACATGTAGGGCATTATTGTAGCCATTGTGTGTTAAACAAACTAAAATAATTTATAGCGATGGTACTGGTATCTGTTCACACAGGCTACAAGCGGCGAAGGTAGCTGACCAGAGCACTGAAACGAGTCACAGAATACTCAAAGTAACACCGAGAGAGGAATGGAATCGAAAATCTGCTGCTGTGTGTTGTGAAACTGTCTGTTTATACTTATTGAGGAAAGGGGCATCCTGCCATTTCCATGGCGACACGTCATTAGCTGAAGCGCAGCGAATGTTGACACGAGATGTGCTTTGGCGTTGGGAAATGGGCGGTACGAGTCTGCTGATGACAGGCTCAGGGGCGGTGGAATTGATTTAGTGCCGCAAAAGCAGGTCAGCCAGGGCGATGGGGGGGGAAAAGATAGGATTATCAGAAAATGGCGGCTCCCCGGTGCTTGTTTTCGCGTGCGTTTAATGGACGAAAACTCGGGTAAGGTCCATAGAAAAGTTTTCTAAAATCGAGCCACTTAGGCTTAAAAAAACATGGCCGACCCGTTGGGACAATAACATTTTTTACTAGACCATGCCTTTTTAATATAGTCGCACTCTGTCCCCTGCATTTTCGAACATCTGAATACCTCCGGCAAGCAACCGGCTTCTATGGTGTGCCTTGTTTTTTATATATTCATGCTGACTGGTCATGTGATGAATCGCATGTCCCACATAAACATTGTCGATTTAACTTAAAAGTATGAGTGTTCTGAGTACTTTTGAATTGAAATTTTTGTATGTGTACTTATGTTAACTTGCCCCCCTGAACATGGTAAGAGTTGCCATGAATAAATAAAATTTCCGTTTCATATTTCCATTAGTGTAGTTTTGTTGAATGTCTTGCTGATGCGTGACTTCCGTAAATTAGGTGTATGATCGCTCATTAATCCTGTATTTGCCTAGACCGGATTACTGGGATTGAGTGTGTTCCAATATTAAAGATGACATTGTTGTGAAGCAGACTGGATATCTTTAACTCCCAGGTCCAACTGATTGAATTACTGAACAGAAGTTTGGATTAATTCAATGTTCATGTGATACGTGGCGCTACACCGTGTTTTCTGACATTCATTAACACTTATCATTAGCCCTCATATTAAACGATTAGGATTTGTCTAGATGCTAATCTGATGTCACATCTCACTTTTGTCTAATGCTTAGCTAGTGTCATGAACTGTATTACCTGATATTGGGTTATTAAAGTGAAGGGAAGGTTATTTACACCCAATTCTGGAACTTCATTTGTGCTAAAGTATGATGCAGGCTCGACTGCTCATCCTATGTTGACCATTCTTCTCTAAATGAATGTAAATAGTAAACATGTTTTCATGAATCCATATCTGACGTAACATATATTGCTTAAAGGGATAATCCTGGATATTTCACACCAGGGTTGCACCAGTCCACATTAATCACTGACAATGAAGCAGAGGATATTTTTTATAAAAAAACATTCAATTCATGTTCCTTATTGAGTCCAAATTTTAAACGTCTCACTTTGCAAATTATCAGTGTTTCCAACTGGCACATGTAATTGCTGATCTCCTCCTCTGATATGCGCTGTGGCTTGTTGCAAACCCACAAACCGGATATCTCTGCTGTTGTCACTTTGATATGTTTGCCAATGGGTGGCTAAGGGAAGTTTTGGGTATTGGCTGTTCAAATTAGCCAAATGTTCACATATTCTGACTCTAAATTCTCAAATCGTACTGTCTACATAGACTTTCTTGCACACACATCACTGCATACACTACACATTTTGTCTTGCAATTGATACTTTTATCTCAGTTTCTAAACCCCCATGAGAAGAGAAATTTCTAATGGGTGAAAGTGCAAATTTGTAAAAATTGTAATTCCCACATTTGTGGAACCCAGTTATCTGGCTACTTAGCCAGTTTTTAGGTCATCCTGCTGTCTGGTTTAGAAACAAGAAAGGCAGGACTTCATTTGTTTTTAAAGTTTTCGATTTTTTAAAAATAATGTTTGGCTTTGAGATAATGTATTGGGCCAAATCCCTGTCCAATTCAAGAAGATGCCAATGCTTATTTAATATTGCATATAAGCAACTACTGTTATTAGAGTATCTAGTAATAAAACTGATACTCTCAGGGTATGTTCCCTTCTTCACCTGTTGCTTGCTTAATAATTTGTTTCTGTCCAATTGATTAGTTTGTGACCAAGCTTGGTCAATGCTTCTTGCTGAATACCCTTGTTTCTTGAATTTATCCCCAAGCAGTTTACATTCTAATTTGAAAGATGGATCGGTACTGCAATTTCTTCTAGCACGATACAATTCTCCCTTCGGTATATTATGGACTCCCTCACCCCCTTTTTATGACCACTGGTGGCATGTCAAATGGAATTAACTGGCGTTGATTTCCTGTGAATACTGGTCTGAAGTGTATTGTCAATGTAAATGGACAAATCTAGAAAGACTATCGATGTTTCCTCAATTTGAACTGTAAATTCGATCCCAAAAGTGTTGGTTATTGAGATATTTGAGAAAAGAGACAAATCTTTCTTTGGAGCCATGCCATATTACTACAACGTCATCTATATAACGTTTCCACAAGAGTATTCATGCATGTTGTGGACATAAATATGTAAAAAAAAAAAAAAAAAAACATAAACAAATTCACAAGAGAAGGAGCATATGTTGCTACCATGGTGATGCCGCTGGTTTGGAGAAAATATTGTTGTGTCTCTAACACTTTTGGGATCGAATTTACAGGTCAAAATGAGTAAACATTGATAATCTTTCTAGATTTGTCCTTTCACATTGACAATAATACACTTCACACTAATACTCGCAGGAAATCAACGGCAGTTAATTCCATTTTACCTGCCACTAGTGGAGTGGGAGTTTTGGGGTGGAGATGGTGGGAAAGGGGTTTAGAAGACCCATAGGAGTGATGGTTTGGTGGGCCATTGTTAAGTGGGTTTTTTCTGGTTCATGTTCAGTATTTGGCAGCATCATATTTTATAATGCTGTAAAATGTCAGTTGAATTTAAACAAAGAATTAAATTATGTACACAAATTGGAAGATGTTTGATTTATTAAAGGGTTACATGTTGAAATCTGCATCGTCACTTTCAGCTTCGCTGCTTATGTCTGTGTTATGGGATGAGCTAGGGTTTTATGTACTTGAAGGGGAGGATTCAATGGAGACAACTAAGGTTATTTGTAAAGCTTAGAGGTTCCCCTTGATGCTCCTCTACCCCCAAGAATTAGCTCTTTAATGATCTAAAAATGTTAATGGAGGAAAAAACATGATCCATACCTTAATGAGTATGGGTGTTCAATGGAAGCGCTCTTTGAAGAACTGGGTTTTAACAGGATCTACAAATCCTATTTCCATAAAAAGAACTGCTTTACTGGGATTAGAGAGTGAACAGTGACCTGATATTAGCCTGCACGCTATTCAAAGAACATGCACAATTGGAAAAAGAAAACCGGGTTCCCATCTCCAGTATTTGATTGAAAATCCCTATCTAAAGAGCAGAGAGCTTTATGAGATTCAAATTGAACCTTTTACCCACTTTGAAACCATTTGGTCCTAGGACCAACATTACAGTCCGATCTTGGAGGTTATGCAAGAGTACACAGAGACAATGAAACACTTGTTGAACAGTAGATTTGAGATTAAATAACTTTTCTAGATGTATTATAAATCCAGAAACCGTAGTCTCAAGAGCAACTATGGCTGCGTTTAATGGATGGGCAAAAACTTCTTTGATTGTAAACCTTGCTGGATTTCTGAGCAGGTTTATATCAAATATTAGAACCACAACATAAATGGTGGTATACTAAGTGTGTTTTTATGGGAGATTGTGCAAGCTACTTGTTTTATAAATTATTTCTCTCCATTTAGAAGGTTGTTTCAAAATTGGTTCTTTCTTTTTTGTCCTTTTTTCTTTTAATCTATACTAAAAGTAATTTTATTTTTGTTTTTTTAATTATGTGTAATCTTTCATTGATTTGTTTTTTGCATTTGAAACCATAGCACAATAATAAAAAAGGACACATGGTTTGGTTTAATGTAATGTTCTTTCCACTTTACTTGTAACAGTCTCATGGCTTTACTTTATTGATGAGACTGCTTTCAAAGTGTTTTAATGTAAAGTGTTGATAATCTCAATTTGAGATTGCCAACTGTGTACATATATGTGCATAAAAGTGTTAGATATATATATTCTCTTATGTTTTGTATGTTTAATGTCCGAAGGCCTAATAAATTAGGATGTATTTGTACTCCTGTGTAGACTCTATGATTTGACTGTTTCTATTGTGGTTAAGTGTACCGCACACTATCCCCTGCGTTCTGCCTTACTGCTCTGTGTACATTACCTTCATAGTTTGGCAAGTCTAAGTGCCATAAGCATGCTCACCGAACTGGTTGGCCTTTCAGAATCCTACCACAGGGCTGGTACTGTAAATCCATCTTAACACCTGGCAAAAATAAGGGCAGGTTTGAAATGGTATAGCTGCCAGCCCAAGCAGAAAGAGGCAACACCACTTAACCTATCCGAATTTCACAACTGCATTGGTTTTCATGGGGCCCTTCGATTCCAAACGGCTCTTTTTGTCACTAGAATAAAGATCTGTAGCCATAGTAGGTGTCCACGGTTGCAAGCAGGCCATGAGCTTAAGGAAACAAAAACCTCCAAGCCTGTGGTCCAATGGTCACGGAAGGAAACCACCCAAATCCTTCTTCTCACTACATGAACTAATTTACCACTTGGAGGTTGAGCTGGTGACTTATTTTTCTCCTTGTTTAGGGCAAATTTACCCTTCTGTCGTCCAGTAAAATAAGATTCTGCTTGTCTTCTGTGTGCTGGTCTACTGGCAAGATCTTTGTTGGGGGAGGGTGGTGGAGGGGATCTTTCCCACTGCTGCTCCAAAGTCCAACAATGTCTTAAAATTCCAACAAGCTTGCCACTAATGTATCCTTCCCCGCTCCCCTTCCAACTCCCTGCCCTCCCGCCTCTTCAAGATATCTGAAAGACTGGCACACAGTCCATCACAGTTTCTAGTACATTGTAAATGGAGAGGGACCTTCTAGAGTTTATATATTATTGCCACCAGGCATGACCTTCCCAGAGTATTCTCTATTGTAGCTGAACACGAGAGACCCTGTTGGAACAGTTAATGAAAGTTTCATGGGAGAAGGGCCCTGTATCAATGTTTGACATGATTTCCGACTGTCAACCCGCATTCAGGGTAAGGGTACTTGGAAATGGAAATTATCTTCCCTTTCAGAACCTTGCAATAATACCAACATTTGTTATGGTTCCATTTCTAATGTGTTACTTGTTTTCTCTTCTCAGCGTGTATTCCCGTACATCTCTGCAATGGTGAGCAATGGCTCACTAGTCTACGATCACAGTCGGGATGGAAGGCCCACAGAGCTTGGAGGTTGCACAGCCGTTGTGCGCAACCTGAACCACGACACAGTCATGGTGATCCGATATGTGAAACGCAGGCTCACAGTAAGTGAATTCTTCCAACAGTAGCAATAGACTGCCAGTGTTGTGGGAAACGAGCATTACAGGTCATGTTTTTTTTTTTTCCCCCCGCAGTGAACCAGGGGTCCCTGACCCAACTGATTTGCTTTTGTATGTCAAAGGAGGCTTCTGGGTTGGTTTCCTTGGAGAAAAAGTACTATGGACGAGTATGTTCGTCCTAAATAGCTCAGCATTTAAGGTGTCTGCTGAAATGCATTTCACAGTGAACAATACAAACACTTCTTCCTAATCAGACGGTAAGGGTTCTCCTGCCTTGGTCGTTGGCCACAGCCCTTATGTTTACAGTAATGGATGATCAGCTGTTGGGCTGACCCATTCCATGTGAAATATGCTCACCCCATCTGCTAACAGAATTCTAATTTGATTCACAGACCACCTTTTCCAACCCTAAAACATGTTCTGACTTCAGCGGTTTCATTCAGGTGTGCAGTTTGGATTTGGAATGCACAAGGTATTTGGTGTGGGAAAATCCCCTGTACTGAACGCTGTCACTGGGGAATGTGTCTCTAATTGCACCAACGACACAGGCGGGTATTACTTGTCGAACGCAGTGTCCAAGCCTCCCATGAAGCCACCATGTAAACGCACAATAGGCCACCAGCCTATACCACCTATGGAAGAGAAAGATACAAACTGTCTTTAAATGAACAAGATAAGTGGATCAAACCTTAGTTGAAAATGCAATCTTGTTCCTATGGCATTGGTGCCAGTACAAATGTTACTTCACAGATCAATCAACTTGGGCTTTAAAGTGTAGACACATTACAAAAGTGTAGAACTATGTATTCCATTACATTTGGGACACAGAAATATTGTTTCTTGTTTGTACGTGAAAGACACATGATGACAATATGATTTCCACAAATCGCTAGTTATGTATAGAATTGCAAGACTACATTCATTTGGCAGTGATAGATCAAAGTTACGACAATAGAGGAGACCAACATGAAATGTTAGTGGCCTCAGTGACATCACATCTAGAGTACACTTACTCATTACTTGTATTGCGAGGGCGAACTGTTGCGCAAAGTTCATGCATAAGCACCATCATAATCCTCAACACGGACCATGTGAGGCAGGCTGCCCTGAAGTCATGCAGCTCGGTAACGCATTGCGGCCGTGTCTCGTCTTCCGATATGTAGGACAAGCATCCAGAGTTTTCTCAGCAGCAGTTCTCCTCCTCGGTTGGCATTACCTCTCACTGATTGCAGGTACACCAGGTGGAGACGTTGTCCATGCGACTAGTCTCAGGCTCTTGATTTGGTGATTCGTCCTACCAACTGTCGTCCAAAACCCCATTGTTTCTGCATTTTTCTCTTTCGAGTAATTCCACCTCGGAATACTCCGGCTCGTACTAGTAGGGCTGTATTGTTCCCATTATCCAACCAAGTTCAAATAGATTGTAATGATAGTACTAGTATCTGTTTGCACGGGCTACGAGCAATGAAGATAGCTGAACAGAGCAGAAACGAGCCACATGATACAGGAAAAAAAGACAGTGAAACGATTGTAAAAGCAAATCTGATGTCTGATGAGAAGCGGTCTGTTTTTACTTATTGAGGAAAGAGGCGTCCTGCCATTTCCATGGAGACATGTCATTAGCTGGAGCACAGAGAAAATTGACACGAGATGTGCATTTGCGTTGTGAAATGGGCTGTACGCCTCTAGTGATGTCCGCCTCAGGGCCAGGGATATGATTTAGTGCCGCCAGGGCAGTTCACCTTAGGGCGATGCAGCAACAGATAAGATTAGCACAAGATGGCCGCTCCCTGCTGCCTGATTTCGCATGTGTAAAAGTGAGGAAAACTACTGTAAGGTGCACAGGAAATGTTTGTACGATCGATCAACGTATGCTTAAAAACACATGCCCGAACGCTCATGACAATATCATTTTTGAGCGCACTATTCCTTTAAGTGTAATTTGTGTCCATTTTCTAGCTTTCCGTAACTTGTTCATTCTTCTGGGGGTAACACGCCAGTGCCACCAAGGTATCTCTGGGTCGGGCTGCCGGATCCAGACTCTTCGGTCCTACCCCGTGGATTTTATCTATAGGGATTTTTACTTTCGCGTTCAGTAGATCTTTCAACTCCCGTAACTTCCTCTTTTAAGAGCGGATCATTCACTCTGGAATATTTTGTATGTGAATGTTGAATCTTCTCGATCTGTTCTCCAGGTCCTCACCTTGCCACTGTACATTATATGTTGCTCATGCCAACTGTTCGAGGAGGTCTTTGGATTGTGTGGATTCCCGGGAAAACTCTTGTAATGCCTTCTCGTTTCTGTCTGTTCTTTCTTCAAGAGATGCAATGTACTTTCGTATGTCAACTAAGGCGGTTTTGAATTCTGTTGTAAAATTATCAAATTGCAATTCTAGAGAGGAAGCAAGTGTATCCTAAAATACCTGAAAGCACCGGTCAATATCCTCTTTTGAGGCCGCATACTGCTCTGGGTGGAGTCTGCCGGTCCCTCTAGCAGTTGACTTGGGAGTTGAGTTTTTCTGCGTGCCCCCCTACCCCCCCCCCCCGGACCTGATGTTAGGCAAAAACCTGTGCAGGGCTTGGTGTAAAAGAGATATAATTATTTATTTAAAACCACATCTAGAAAAACACACAGGCACTAATAGTAAGCAATTCAAAAACACGGTCGCTAAAAGATATACCCTCCCTTAAAAGAATATTAGACAAGTCTTAAGTAAAGCCCCACTTATTTTCAGACAGCGGTGAGCGCTTAACGTAGATGGCACTCTAATAGTTTGTTTTAAAAAGGGAGAGAAAAGCAGAGAATAAATTGAAACAGATCCCAACACTTTTTCACGAACACAACAAGAGAGGAAGGCAAAGTAACACCGTGAATTCAGAGTCAGTAGGCCGGATGCGCTTTAAGAGGATCAAAACGAAATTTGTTCAAGGTCACACGGTTGCAGTGCACAAATGTCTTGTAACAAAAGGAGTTGGACCAAATAAAGGGACCAGTTAGAGGGTCAAGGTGGCCAGCCCAGACCAGAAGGTTAAGGGGTTATTATTACCTTGTAGCAATCTTTAGAAAGGGAGGCCTGGTGGACACAGTAACTTAAAGTGGTGAGAATACTCCAGCGGGGGCAGTTGTTCCTGGCAGCGGATGCAAGTCAGTGCTTCGTCCGGGGGAAGAGAGGATCTCGTCGGGGAGGAAGACAGGAGTCTGTTGCACTGCCAGGGAAGAAACCAGCCGCAGAGTTTCTCAGGTACAAGGAGCTTTCTGTTGATTCGCCGTCCAGGGGTAAGTGGCTATCTGGTTGCCGGGGTGCTTGGCACGGGCAATTCGACCACAAACCGGTCTGGGGTGCGAAGAGAAGAAGGTAAACTGGTTGTGCCCACCAGTCAGGGGAAGAAGCCTCTCCAGCCGGGAGATCTTCTCTGTCGTCGGCAAGTGGTGAGTCGGTTCCGCAGGGCTCCACCGGTGGTGTCGTTGTGGTAGGTCGGCTCAGCTTCTCCCTTGTCGGATTCTCAGGTCCTGTGGCGACTTCTGAAGTTCCAGTCCCCAAAGCCCTGCTTTTATGCAGCATACCCCCATTCACTCAGCCTAGCTGTCAATCAAACATGCTAAGTGGTGAGCCGGCCGGATCACCACTTGGGCCAATCACACAAGGGTGCGACTTGAGTTACCAAGGTAACTCAGTCCAGGGTGCCTAAGCCCCCTCCCACACCCCCTGTGGTACCCAGAGTGGCACCACTTTTGGAGGCTTCTGTGGAGAAGCCTGCCAAAAAGTGGAACAAAGGGCTCGACTTGGGTTGGAGTCACAGAAGAGAACACAAACGCCATTTTAGAATCGAGTCTTGGCAAAAAATACCAACCAGCAAATTAATATTAATTAAATAAACCGGCGGTATGTTCGAGGCTATGAGAATTAAATAATTAAAGTTGGTAGCCTCGAAAAATGGGAAAATCCCATAGGGAAATATTTGCGGTCGAATATAAAAAGTAGTTTCCACTGACACCAGCCAAAACTCGATCAGGGGGGAACGGAGACGTGCCCACTCGACTAACGGACCCCAGGGCAATCGAATTGCCCCGACCAGTACGTCCACAATATGATGGTTTGTACTGGTTTCTGTTAATAATTTGGGACTAGTAAATTCAATGGTGACTTTACATTCCCTGGGAGACAGTAGTCAGTCCCAGGGTATGGAGTCTATGGTGGGGTGTCACTGACACCCCTGTGTTACTGCACGGAGGGTGCTGTGTAACACACATAGTAAAAACACATGAGACCCTATGGAGTAAAGGACCCCATAGCTCATAAAACACATTAACAGTCAAAGGAACACCATAAATCATGTCCAAGAGTGGGAGAAAAAGAGTCTCACTCTTGGCAGGAGAAAAAACAAACTCCAGAAATCCAGCAAAGCTGCTGGGGGACTCACTAGGTTAGGAAATTCAGCCTAAAGAGAGAATTCTCCCTAACACTCACCCCTCCAGACTAAGGGACAGGAGGATTTAATCCACTCCTGGATGAATCTCATACCTCTAGTCGATGACATACATCCTAGAGAGACCTCCGCATTTTGGTGGTGAAACCCTGACCTGTGCTCAATGGTGAAATCAAACCCTTGCAGGCAGATTGACCATCTCAATATTTTTGGGTTTTCCCCTTTCATTTGCATTAACCATCTCAAGGGTTGGTGGTCAGTCTGAATGACAAAAGTAGAACCATACAAGTGTGGCCTAAACTTCTTCAGAGCCCACACAATAGCAAAACACTCCCGTTCAATGGTTGCCCACCGTGTTTCAGGATCCTTCAGTTTTCTACTGATGAAGCAAATGGGGTGCTTCCTACCTTTCCCATGCAGTTGACTGAGGACTGCACCTATTCCTACATTTGAAGCATCTGTTTGCACAATGAAAGTTTGGTGGTAGTCAGGAGCTCTGAGTACTGGGGCTTGGCAAAGAGCCTTTTTCAGGGTTTCAAAGGCCTGATTGCATTCCTCATTCCACCTAACCTTTTTAGGGAATTTAGGAGAGGAGATGACATTCAGTGGAGAAGCTATGGACCCATTGTTCTCAATGAAATTCCTGTAATACCCAGTGAAACCTAAGAAGGCTCTCACCTGGGTCCGAGTAGTAGGTATTGTCCAATTTTGCACAGCTTCAGTCTTACTGGGCAAAGGCCTTATTTCTCCACCTCCTACCTCATGTCCAAGGTAGACCACTTTACTCTGTCCAATCTGGCATTTACTTGCCTTTATGGTCAGATTGGCCTTTCCAAGAGCCTGCAAAACATCTCTCAGGTGGTCCACATGTTCTTCCCAGGAATTGCTGAACACTGCTATGTCATCCAAGTATGCCATGCAGAAGTCCTCCATCCCATTCAGAACCTGGTTTACCATCCTTTGAAATGTAGCAGGTGCATTTTTCAAACCAAAAGGCATAACCTTAAGCTGGTATAAGCCAACTGGGGTAGAAAAAGCAGTTTTCTCCTTGGCATGGACTGTCAGGGCTATTTGCCAATAGCCTGATGTCATGTCAAATGTGCTGAGGAACTTGGCTGCACCAAGTCTATCCACCAACTCATCTGTCCTTGGCAAAGGGTGGGCATCCGTCTTAGTGACTGCATTAAGAGCTTTGTAATCCACACAGAATCGAAGTTCTTTAGATCCTGCCTTTGGTACTAACACAAAGGGGCTAGACCATGGACTAGTAGAGGGCTCTATTACCCCGAGATCAAGCATCTTGCTGACCTCACCTTTGATGTGGGTTCTTATATTTTCTGACATTCAATATCCTCTGCTTTTGACTGGCAGACAGTCACCAGTGAGAATATCATGCTGTCCCCAAGGGGTCAAGCTTGGTGAAAGTGAGAACAGCGAGGCAAACTGATTCAACATAGATTTGCACTCTTCCTGTTGCTCAGGTGTCAGATTTGAAGAGAGATTTACTCCTTCAATCTTTTCGTCTAAAGGTAAGCCTCTGAGGAGATCAGGAAGAGCTTCACTCTCTTCTTCTTCCTCTGATGATGCTAGAAGCAAAGCTCCTACATCAGGTCTGGAGACATACGCTTTTAGTCTGTTGGTGTGGAAGACTGTTGGAGCCTCCTTGGGGGGTTGCCCAAGTCCACCAGGTAGTTGACCTCTCCAAATTTACCCACAACTTTGAAGGGTCCCATCCATTTGTCTTGCAAGGCCCTCTGCCTTGTTGGAATCATAACGAGAACTAGCTGGTCCTGAGTAAACTCGACCATGTTAGCCTTTTGGTCATGCCAGTGCTTGACCAATGCTTGTCCAGCTTTCAAGTTATCACTTGCTTCTGCCATCATTTGTGACATTCTCCTACGGAGACCTATCACATAGTCAGTCACTCTGACTGGCTTGGGGGAAGGAGCACTCTCCAACCCCTCCTTGATCAGGGCCAATGGACCTCTGACCGGATGACCATAAAGAAGTTCAAAGGGAGAATAACCTACTCCCTCCTGAGGGACTTCTCTATAAGCAAAGAGAAGACATGGCAGTAGAAGGTCCCACTTTCTTTTAAGGGGGTCCTCTAAAGCACCTATCATGCTCTTCATGGTTCTGTTGAACCTTTCAACCAGCCCATTTGTCTGAGGGTGGTATGCGGTTGAGAACTTGTAAGTAACTACGCAGGTTTTCCACATGGCTTTCATGTAGTGGGACATAAAATATGACCCCCTGTCAGAGATTACTTTCTTAGGAAACCCAACCCTGGTAAAAATACCAAGGAGGGCCTTAGCCACAGCCCGAGCTGTAACAGTCCTCATAGGAATTGCCTCAGGGTACCTAGTTGCATGGTGTACTACAACAAGTATAAACCTGTTGCCTGAGGAGGTTGGAGGATCAAGGGGACCAACAATGTCAATCCCTACACTCTCAAATGGGACTCCCACAACTGGGAGAGGCACTAAAGGTGCCACATTCTTGGAGCCAACCTTACCAGAAGTCTGGCAGGTGTGGCAGCTCCTGCAGTATTTATCTACTTCAGCCCCCATCTTTGGCCAATAAAAGTAGAGCGAGAGCCTTTCCTTAGTCTTCTTGAAACTCATGTGACCAGCCAAAGGAATCTCATGGGCTAACTGCAAGAACTGTGGTCTGTTCTCTTGGGGTACTACAAGCCGTTTGTTGTCTCCAGGTGCAGACTCGGTTGGTTCACTGTAGAAAAGGCCATCTTCCCAGTGTAACCTATATTTCCCAGGCTCTTGCCCTTCAGCCTGAGCATCTGCCTGGTGGCGAAGACCTTCCAGAGTTGGACATTCTCTCTGTCCCTTACTGAAGTCTGCCCTGTTGGGTCCACCTTCTGCCAGTAAAGACTGAAGCTCAGGATGGTCAACAGGATCCAGATCTCCAATGAGTTCCTGGCCTTCGACTAGCTCTTCTTCAGAGTCTAGTTCAACCACACAGGGTTGTACCTCCCTCTCAGCCTCAGCTGGAGGGGGGTTACTGGTGTAACTTTGGACAACCTAGGGGAAGTCCGTGTTGGCTGCACTGGAGTGCTAACTGCTGGTTTCTTGTTAGAAGTCTTAGGTTTCCCCTTTGCTTCTTGTTGCTTTGAGGCAGCAGCTGACATCTCCAGTGGAGCAGGAGTGATCTCTTTCTTCACCTCCTTGGGAGTACCACTCATGGTTCTCTCCCTTGCAGGTCTGGTGAGCTCCTGTAACCTTTTACTAAGAGGTCTGGGGGTATGTGACACTACTCCCAAGAGTTTTCGTCATTACCCAGCAGAACCCTTCCTGGCACCTCACTGTGTATGCTGACAGGTATCTTCAGTCATGTCATTACACTGGATGAGAACTGGTAATTGGGTAAGCATCTGCACAGGCCCTCCAGCTAACTTGGTGAGGCGTTTGGGTGCCTTAGCAACATCCTCAGCCTGAAAAAACGATTTGTCCACCACAGTTATGCTGGCCCCAGTGTCCCTAAAGGCAGGAGTCTCCTGACCATTCACCTGGACACTGTCCTTATAATACTCTTTAGTATTATCTGCGATCTAATTATACACATCTAAATTCTGTTGTTCCCACAAACCCAGAGACACAAACACTGGCTGAGACTCCAATGGGTTCATCAGCCAGTAATAGAAAGTTTCACTTGCCATTTGTACTTCCTCCTCTGGAGCGAAGGCTAAGGAGACGAGCTGGACCCCTGAAGGTTTACCCTTACATCTGGGATCTCCTTTCACATGGCCAGTAGAGCCACAAACAACGCATTTACCAAATGCTTTCTGGAATGGTGGCTTGTTCTGACCTCCTTCTGGTTTGGCACCAGGAGGTACACTATCCTGATTTGGTTTCCCTGGTGGCTTACCCTTTTGGTTCTGTTTGGGGCCCTCTTTGGAATTGGAATTATTAGAATTCTCTTTGGAGTCCTTCTTTGGCTGTTTTCCTTCATCCTTTTTCTGAGTAGCCCCAGAATCCTTGTGAGAGGCCCTGTTGGCAACCCACAAGCCAGCAGCCCTAGCTAACTTCCTGGAATCTAATTCCTTTGAATCAGCCAAGTGCTGTCTGAGCTCAGGAGAGCAGGCATCATAAATTGACTCCAACATTACAAGATTCTTCATTCCTTCATAAGTGTTAACTCTGTAACCCTTAATCCATCCCTCTAAGTTTTTCAAACTTTCACTCACCCAGGTAGCCCAAGGGGTACCATCATGCTTTTTGAGGGTGCTAAACCTCTTAAGGTACTGGGAAGGGGTCTTCCTAAATCTAGCTATCAAAGCTAGTTTCACACATTCATAATCCTTCTTATCCACCTCCCCCAACTCCATTACCACATCAGTTGCAACAGGGGGAAGCCTAGAGAACAACTAGGGAAGTAACCCATTCCCTGTGATGTCCTGGAGCCCATGATTATACTCAAACATTTTTAACCAATCCAACACATACAACTTAGGTTCATACATACCCACTAATTCCTTAGGCATCCGGGGTCTTTTGTGACTGGAACTCCTAGAAGAACCAGAGGAGAGAAGCATTTTCCACAGACAACTTTTTCATTTCTAGTTCATGATTGAGCTCTATTTCTCTGAGTCTTAACTCAGCTTGCTTCTGCTCAGCCAGGGCATTCATTCTTCTGAACTCTAGCTCTTGGTTTTTTTCAGATTGAGCAATAAAACGTTTGTACTCCTAATTCAAGCTTCATTTTTTCAAGTTCGAAATAAGCAGGGTTACATGTAGGACCTGGTATAGGCCCAGTAGGTACAGTAGGTAAGGCAGACAGAGGCTCAGAGTGGCTAACTTCATTAGGTTCACTTTCCTCTTCTGACTCATTATCAAGACTTTGATTCAGATCAATACCATCACTGTTTTCTACATTTGCTGGGGGGTAGATTCCTCTGTACCACCCAGACTTTGGTTTTCTAACAATCTTTCTATAAGTTCCATTTTCTTGCCCGTCTCAGAGATTCATATGTCTACACAATACTTTTAAGCAATCAGCAGTTTTGGCAGACAATGATTCTAGGGTATAACTCTCCATAGCAGACATAGTTAGAAAATCAGCTTTTCAGTGCTAAACTCTGTGGTTTGTTGTCCTAAAGTGTACAACAAGCACTATAAAAGTGTATACTCAATACAAATCCCACCGCTGCCACCAGTGTTAGGCAGAAACCTGTGCAGTTCCCTCTGGGACCACTGCAAAAGATTTAAGACTGCATGTGTTTGGCAGTAAACCCACTTGGTAGCAGTCTGTACCACGCAGATTCACTTGGTAGCTGTGGCTGAGCAGTCAGACTTCTCTCAAGAAGAGTTAGGCAGTATACAGAGCATTCACAATAGGTCAAGAGAACACAATAGAACAAGTAAACACTGACCAGGGCTTGGTGTAAAAGAGATATAATTATTTATTTAAAACCACATCTAGAAAAACACACTGCCTAACTCTTCTTGAGGGAAGTCTGACTGCTCAGCCACAGCTACCAAGTGAATCTGCGTGGTACAGACTGCTACCAAGTGGGTTTACTGCCAAACACCTGTAGTCTTAAATCTTTTGCAGTGGTCCCAGAGGGAACTGCACAGGTTTCTGCCTAACACCTGAGCCAACAGGTTCTGATGGGATTCTCTTTGTGGGTAGATTGAAGCTTAGATTAGAAAGGCGCTCTTTCCTTTTCTCTTTGGGCCCTGGCATTGACCAAGTGCAACTCCCAAGTAAGTAGTAGTTAGGAGTATCGGTTATAATTGGTTTTATTGCTTATTTTCAGCTGCACTTTAAAATTAATATCTTCCTGAGATCAGTGATTACAGATCTTATAGAGCGGGGTGGGGGGGGGGCGGACTATCCCATGTTGCCTCTTCATAGCCCAGACTATCGGCACGTGGCATATTTCCTACTTCAACCATATATATGTAGTGCTTGTGTAATTGTCTCCTTTTTGTAGCAGAATGTGGACTAGTGATTTGTGTAGGCCTGTCCTTATTGGAGCTCTCTGGATATTCTCAGCAGCCCCTGTGTTTACATGAAGCTGTAACAGAAATATTTCCTTTTGGCTTGATCTCTTGGTGAGTCAGAACTCTGCTACAGGCTATCTTTGTCAACCCAGCTGTGGATAGCGTAACTGCATCTTTCTCCCAGGCGGCAGTCTAGCTATCAATGAGTTCTGATGGTAAGCATGGTGTTAATTGCGTCCAAGTACCTATGCCACGTTAACTAAGATGACCCGCACAGCAACGTGATAAGAAAAAAAGTGGTATAATCGTGGTGGCTTAACGTTTCGCCTTCCCACGCCTGCTCCTCCCAGTCCTCACTGCACTCTGCACTGGTGGATCGCAAGAGGTTGGGGAAAAATATTATTGGGTTATTTTGCAAGAGATTTCCCCCTTCCTACCTGTACCTTGGTACTCACTTAGGAAATCACCTTCCAATATAATTGTCCAGCGTGGCAAAGTGGGGGATCGCTCTGCACTTCCTTGTTGCATGCTCATGGACGCAACTGGTGAAATCAGCGGGGGTCGTTTAGAACGCAGCAGAGTTTCGAGCGTTGTTTCAAGCCTGTTCAGATGTTGTTGCTGCACATTAAAACATTGGGCCCCTCCAGGGGGTACCAGGGCTTCCTACATCCGACCCGAAACAAAATGGAGTACAAGGTTCCAATTAGGGGTGTAACGGTATACTGTTATAGATGCAGTGAACAGCTTAATTGAACTATAATAACCGTCACATTGTTTATACCGTTTTAGGGCCTGCAGCTATTAAGTGAGCTTTTCAATCTGGTTTGGAAAGACTGCAGTAAGCAAGTGCTGCACATTCTGGACCTTGCACTGTGGGATGTGGTGTTTGGCAGACAAGAGCATAGGGAAAGTGAGGCCACGTTGGTAAATGCAGCTTTGATGCTGCGACAGCTCTTTCTTTGTGATCAGTAGAGTCTGGTTAAAGATCAGCCGATTTTGTAGTTTTCCCACCAATTTGAAAGATGGGGAACTACACATCCCAGAATTCAAAGGGGGAATGAACTGCGTGCCGTTCTGATGCATGTCCACAAAAAACGTTAGCTCTGCAGACTGTCTGAACACTGGGCCTATCAATGCTTTGTGCTAGTATACAAACTGCCCCCCCAATGTCCTCTGTGTAGATTTACACATTGGCACTAGAGTTGTTGCTTCGCTTGATCCTTCACCTGCCTTCTGCATATGGCACTGGGCTCAAGCAG
The DNA here is from genome assembly GCF_040938575.1 of Ambystoma mexicanum. Lineage (NCBI taxonomy): Eukaryota > Metazoa > Chordata > Amphibia > Caudata > Ambystomatidae > Ambystoma > Ambystoma mexicanum. Next base: position 1,149,748,910 of record NC_090932.1, read on the forward strand.
GCAGGACAGATTCTACATTCAATTTGAAGTATCCAGAGCAATGGAAGTGAGATTTCTCAGGTCTATCCTCGATTTGTGGCACCACCCATGAAAGCATTCCTCCATCTCAACTCACATAAGGGTCCTAATGCGCTCAGACCTGGGGAAAATGGTAATGATGGGGCTGTGGTGATGTGGTGGTCTAGGCCATATTTGTGCCAATATGTATTTTAACTTTATCATTTTCAAAATGTTTTTTTTTTGGTTTTTTTTTTTTGCCACTATCTTTAAGAAGGTAAATGAACAGGTATTGCAAGAATCAAGAAAGAAATCAACAGATCCCACTGAACGCTGTCCTGGTAGGATTACATGCTCAGTGGTGACTCCAACATCAGACTTTTATAATAAACCAGGGAGATGGTAAACAAGCTATACTGATTTGATCAATATGCAACCTTTCGGTGAGTGTGTGTGTGGCTATGACATTTTGACAAAAGAAACACAATGACATGGGCTTTCAGACCTCACTTGAGTGACTTTGCTCCCTTTCGTGGGATAAAGCGTATCAAAACAAACTTTTATGACTGATCGCAGTGAGGGGTCATGATGCCCATGCCATGTGGTTCCAAAATAATGCAGGTTGAGGCCGATTTTCAAAGCGATGACCTGTGGCTGAGCAGCAAGCTCATTGCTCAAAATGTGCATTTTAACACTTCCACTAGTCACTCTTTCATTCAAGGTGATCAACGAGTGAGCGCCATGAAAGACCAATTCTGCAGCCGCCTTAGATTCCTGGAGGATCAGCTAAAAATGTGCAGAGACAAGTTTCAAAATGCTAACAATGTATGACCTTTAAGAAAATATGTGTTAAGATTAGTTCACTCCACCTGCCATACCCAAATAACCATGATATATCGTCATTTGGCAAGAAGGTTATCATACCGCCATAAAACCAATATCATGACACCCCTAGTTCCAATCCGGCAGAAGAAGGGATGGGCGTGACACAGGACGCGCTCCAAAGTCATTCCTCCTCAAAATCGTCCCACTGAACGTCTCGAGGGGCTCTTCTCCTTCCTAATGTTGTCGCTTGACTCTGGTGCCAGTTTCTGGTGGTTTTTGTATTTATAATACAGTTTTCACACATCTAGGGTTCTGGTGGGGCACAGAGCTCTAACTGGCATGCCTTCACTGCTTGCAATCATCTTGGATCTCGACCTATGTACTTTTTAAAATTTTGTTTTTATTAAGTTTTCAAAATCACATTATACACAGGCAACAAGTGGTTTACCATATGAAATAACATCATGTTTGGAGAATGAACAAAACAGTCATGCGAGTGTATACTAGTTTGTCCCCCCTCTCTCCCTTCCCCACTCCCCCACCCTCCCATCTTGTTTCACCTCAGACAATTGATACCGTAATTGTCAATGTTGCACAAGGGACCTTTACCATATTCGAGGAAGCAACTTATATATCAGTGCATGCAGTGCTCCAGATAAGATAAGTGGGAGTATTTTACTGACTGTTTTTTAAAGTTGGGAATAAAATGATTTTTTACGGAGTAAACGTGTAAATCCAATTCCCAAAGTGGGTATTTTAGAAGCTAATAAAAAATGTTTTAGCTGTAAAACGGAACTGTTTTTGCAATCATTGTTTCTTTGCACCGTGTTATTCATACACATTAAAAGATACATGTTTACTTCCGATCAGGCATTAACAGTAATTTCTCACTGTGGTACTACGTGCACTTCTGGTCCAAACATATCCATGTAGGCATGGGAAAGGCACTTGCCAGGTACAGCCGTATTGGTATTAACTTGTCATTGATAGTATCCGGTGCAAAATGGGGTGAGTACCTGGGCATCTAATAGCAGTGCCTGGCAAAAGCTTAATACTTGGGCACAAGCCAAACCTGTTTGCTTTGTTAATGATTGTTTTTAACAGTACTTCGGTGAAGTGCTTGGAAATCAAGTGGCTGATGGCATAACTTGTAAGACATTTTTATTACATGAATAGCATGTTAAACTCCAATTAAGCCATGAACTCTCAGAAGACTGCTTTGAAAAAAACACTGGCTGGCACTTTGAGTGCATAGTTTGTTGGTAAGGCTTAATAAGGCTAGCTCAAAGTTCCCAAGAGGGGGCGTTTTGGGAGGTGCATAAATGGCCATAGGGAATAGCATGGGCAGTCAAAGGGTGAGCACATAACCTACCAAACACCTACAGACTGTGTCCCTCCTCATATGCCATTCATCCCTTTACTCTAATACAATAGTGTTGGCTTAATAAACCAAACTAACAATAGTATTTTCCAGGAGGCTCGTAACCTTTACAAATAGTCACTCGCAAGCGCCCACGGAAAACTTTCTTATGCTGCTCTTTTCCGCTTTTCTTTTTGTCTTGCATACATTATCACATTTAAGTAATTGATGATTGCCAAGGGAGAGAGGATGAGTTTTATTTATTAGCTGTCCGACAACTAATGTCTTAGTTCTGAGTAATGACCTGTTCTGTCTGTGGTGTCAAGTCCTTAACGTTTCTCCACACAGCCTGACTCACTGGCTGACCGCCTGACAACAAACTCATCGTCTGTGATCAGAGACCCATTTATGAATATCCATTTGTGAGTTCCAAATGGACTGCCCAGCAAGTGTAGACTGGCCCTATAGGGAACTTTGGAGATTGCCTCTTTTGTGGTAACCTATTTCATTTCCCAATGTTCTCATTGGAAAAGGGTTGGGCTTGCTGAGCCTGAGAATGTGTATCATGGGACCACTATGCACATTATTTCCAGGCCCTCCTGCTTCCCAGTGCTTCTTGGAACCAGTTGTCCGTTTTTGGTGAACAAACTTGGCAGACATAAGGCTGGAAATTGCGCTGGATTTCTGTACAATGTCACGTGTAAACTGCATTAAACGTGAGCAGTGAGCTCTGAACACTCTTTGCAGAGCTAATACATGCGTTATGATTTTTAAAGAATGGCTTGTGACAATTTCCCTTTCACATGTGCAAACATGTATTACCATAATTTTTGTCAAAAATAACTTGCTGAGGGCGTGGCCTGGAGCGCTGGCTATGCAGTCGCTCCCGTGATGGCCTCCGTGGAACGCCCGTTGCATCACAGCTTTCTATGGCTCCTATGCTGCGTTTTTCGAGCCCAACTAGATGAGAGGGTGTGAGAGGATGTGGAGCCCGGCCGGCGTGCTGCTGGAACCCAGAATCGCCAAGATGAAGATAATCGGGCTCTTTTTATCCCGCGGCCCCTCCGCCACGTAATCCAAGATGGCGGACGGGACCCAGCGACGACGACTGAGACGCGGCCTCGCCGTCGAAGCTCCCCCTATGAACCCTGGAATCGACCTAGACGCATGTGTCTCTCGCCTCACATGATCAGAGGGACCCGATCCACACATCTATGCTCCGGCTGATACTCCCGGCGGCGCTTCGGGCAGCACTCTCGGAGGAGCACGGACGGCGGAGGACGCGGTAAGTGCCCCGGGCCTCCTCAGTTTTGGCCCACCTCCCAGGACATCTCCAGGGGGATAGAACCCTGCAGCCACCCCAATACGCGACACGCAGCCGCAGCCTCCCTGCTCTCGTCCTCTCCTGTATCCCTCCGCCTCCACTCCAGAAGAAGCCGGAGAGTTCTCAGGGGTGTACCGCAGAACACCCCAGTCTTCAACTGTGAGGAGGCTGCAACATCCGACTGCCCCCGACATCTCTGCGGGAGTGGACCCACTGGCTCGTGGCTCCGGTCAGCGTCGCCATGCTCTGTCGCCCTCTTTACTGAGCAATCCACCTTGATATAGCTCGTCTACGGCCACCACCACCACCAACAGTCTCGCTGACACCCGTGGCGATCTGGATCCTCCCCATCCACCCCAAAAGACCCCCCTGGACTGGTGTGCTCCGGTATTAAAATCGCTCCCCCTCATCTTCCCGCTATTTCCTGGGGCGCCCCGGCCCACATTCACCTTCCCCTTGGCCGTCTTGGTACCAGGGAGACGACACAGCAACCTTCCTCCTCTTCACTCGCACTGAAGTCTCCTTCGCTAACTAAAAGCCTAACCAAGACATCGGGATCCTTATCCCAACTCTTTGAGAGACCTCCAACTATCGCCACCATTGCGACTGAGCCACCTTCAGCCGTTAACCCTCTCCTGTCAGTCCACACAATGTCTAAGCAATCGAAATCCACCAAGTCATCAGACATAGCAACAATGCTAATGTCAGCCGACAAAGCGAAGAAACCGGACAATCCCCCCTCCATCGCACAAGAATCCCTGGACAACAAGGGACCTCTAGCAACCAAGGAGGATATTCGGGAATTCATGGCTGACATTAAAACTGAATTTCGATCATGTATGTCTGAGCTTACTGCCAAGCTGGAAAATACTGATAAGAGGGTTTCAGAGGTGGAACAGAGAGTGAGTGAGATTGAGGATCGCGCCCAGGACCACGCGTCCTCCCTGACTGAGATCCAGCGTTCCGTTGGGCTTCTGCAGGACAAGGTCGAAATCCTGGAATACAAGCAGGAGGACATGGAGAACAGAGCCCGGCGCAACAACCTCCGCATTCGGGGGGTTCCCACATCAGTCCCAGACCAAGGGCTAGCCGAATATGTAGGCCTTTTCTTTCAATCTCTTCTCCCTGATTTGGAGGACTCACTATTGCTACTGGACCGCACTCACAGGCTAAATCCCCGTCGTGGAGTGGAGTCAGACGGCCCGCCTGATATCACTAGGGTGCATTTCTATACGACAAAGGAAGCCATTTCGACAATAAGTCGCTCCAACGACGAAATCACCTTCCAGGGGACCCCCCCTTCAGATCTATCAAGACCTATCTCCGTTGACCCTTCAGAAAAGGCGAGCCCTTCGCCCACTGACCACCTTCCTCCAAGCCCAGAAAATTCGCTACAGATGGCTCTTTCCTACAGCCTTGCAATTCTCCTATAAGGGTACCACGCGTAGGATTAAACATCTGGGCGATGCTGAAAGTATATTGCATCCAGACTCCGCTAACACCTCGTCCCAACAGGCCACTGAAGCGGCGGCTGACCCGGACCCTATAGCTTCTCCTAGGCCCATACAAAACACATGGTCGAGGGTTCCGAGATTTAGGAGGAGGAAATGACCCAGAGCTACCCCACGAGGGACTCTTCAGCGCCCTGAGACCCGGCTTAGTGAACCCGGCGCTGTGGAGCCGACCGGCACCTCTGAAAACATGGATGATCTCCACCCCCGATGCAAAGGGCTTCCCCCCACGGCCCATGCCCAACTCCAAGGTACGTTCCACCTATGAGTCCTTGGAGCATTTCATTCAGACTACTCATACCTTTAGCCATGTTGGCTATTTGCTGTTTCACGGCCCCGTTGGCCAGGGGAGGGCCTGACTCCATAACGGGTCCCCCTCCCCCAGTTAAACCTCGGACTGCCCGTTGGCGGTCCGGGAAAAAACCCCAAAAGCAGGATAACAGATGGTCACATCTCCCACGACATAATGTCTCCAGTAGCCCCCCCTCCACAAGTCTCATCAGCGACCCCAGGTCCCGCCCCGGCCCAGCAGTTCTGGAAGTTTGTCTCTCTGAACGTCAGGGGATTGAACTCACCGCCTAAACGCAAATCAATTCTACAAAAACTTCAGAATGACTCTGCCGATGTGGCCATGCTACAGGAAACTCACCTGCTCCCAGCAGACTTCAACCGCCTACACTCTCGCGACTTTCCAAAGCAACTCTTCGCATCTGGAAGCTCCAAGCGGGGCGGTACAGCAATCTTGTTCCGGAGGGGACTGAATCCCCAGATTCTGGACTCCATAAGCTGCCCGGAGGGACGCTACATAGCAGTGAAATGCCTACTATCGGGACAGCTGTTTTCCTTGGTCTCCGTGTACGCACCGAATTCTGGCCAAGCACCCTTCTATGATTTTCTGACCGCAACCCTCTCTCCCTTTTTGGAGGGCCAGATAGTGATCGGTGGGGACTTTAATGGGGTCCCAGACCCCGTAAAAGACAAATCGCATCCACCCTCCGCCGGGGACTTCACCACGGCTTTAGCCCTTTTGCGATTATTTAGAACCCTTGGAGTGGTGGACTCATGGAGGGTACTCCACCCATCTGAAAAAGATTTCTCCTTCTATTCTTATGTTCACCGGACATTCTCTAGGATAGATCTTCTACTGATATCTCCGCAGATCTTCGCTTTCACTGAAGAGGTAACTATAGGCTCCAGAATCCTATCCGACCACGCCCCGGTAACCTTGAAAATCCGAGTCCAGGCACCCCCGGAGCCCCAGAGGCATAGATGGACGCTATATGATCCCATCCTTAATGAGATGCCACTCAGAGACGCAATCGCAACCGCGATCAACAACTTCTTCAAAGAAAATTCTAGCGGAGATACCTCCTTAGCCAACAACTGGGATGCAATGAAGGCAGTGGTGCGGGGAGAACTGATTGCCAAAGGGATAGCCTATCATAGGCACAAACGACAGATTCGTCAGGATCTTGAAGAGGCACTCGAGAGGGCAGAGAGGATCCATAAGGAGAAGGGCTGGACCCCTAAAACGCAGCGAGCCCTCCGAATAGCGAAAAAGAAAATTGAAGCACACTACGCTGAACATACCGCCCATCAAATGACGAAGGCTAGACAGTTCTACTATGCCAAAAACAACAAAGCAAACAAGCTACTGGTGGCTAAACTTGCCAAGGCAAGAAGGAATAACACAATTGTGGGCCTTCGGGATCAGCAGGGCAAGACTCAATACTCGGATCACGACAAGCTTCAAATCGCATCGACCCACCTGACCCAAGTGATGACCGCCCCGGCTTGAGACGTCAAAGAACAGAGGGAATACCTGCAAAAGGCGGCGCTCCCCCGACTGAAAAACGCAGCTCGGGACTCGCTGGAAGCCCCAATCACCACTGAGGAAGTCGATGAGGCGATAAAATCCCTTAAATCCCGAGCCCCAGGCCCAGACGGCTATACGTCGAAGTTTTATAAAGTCTTCAAACCCCAACTCCTGCCACATCTGGTACAGCTGTTTAATTCATTCAGGAACACAGGCACTATAACCCCGTCGATGCAAGAATCCATCACAGTTTTGCTGCCCAAACCTGGCGGTGACTCGAAGAACCCTGCGTCCTACAGACCGATTGCTTTGCTCAATATAGATGCTAACATTTACTCCAAAATTTTAGCAACCCGCCTGTCCCGGATTTTGCCAGAGATAATCGACGCCGACCAGAGTGGCTTCATCACACACCGCTCTACCGCTGATAACATCTGTAGAGCTCTGAACTTGGTGGAACTCGCCTGCCGAGACTCCCGGGAGCTGGTGCTTCTGGCCCTGGATGCAGTTAAGGACTTTGACAAGGTGGACTGGAACTTAATGAGGCTCACCCTCGAGGCCTTTGGCTTTGGTCCGGAGTTCTGCGCCATGACGTTGGCTAACTATACAGCGCCCAAGACCCTTCTCAGAGTCAATGGCATCCTTTCCCCCCCTATCGACCTAACCTGTGGAACCAGACAGGGCTGTCTGTTATCGCCACTGCTTTTTGCACTAATTATGGAACCATTCGCCCAACGGATCAGGCGAAACCCGGCGATTAAGGGCTTCCAATCGAATGCAACACACCACAAACTGGCCCTCTACGCAGATGACGTCCTACTAACCATCACGGAGCCCCGTACTTCCCTCCCTCAGGCCCTAGCTGAGATAGAGAGCTATGGAAAGGTCACTGGCTTTGCTATCAACTTCCGGAAGTCGGCTGCCATGGGGGTGGGCCTGTCCCGAGAGATCCGGGAGGATCTGGCCCCACTATGTCCGATACAATGGACGACTAAGAGCATTAGTTACTTGGGTGTCCAGATCCCAGCGGACCCTGGGGAAGTCTATCGAGCAAACTTTCCCCCACTGTTCACGGACCTCGAGGCAGACTTAAAGCGGTGGTCGGCACAAGAGATTTCACTGATGGGCCGCATCACGGCCTGTAAAATGAACTTGCTACCAAGGCTCCTATATGCCTGCGCCTCACTTCCAGTACCAATTCCGGCACCTGCTCTTCAGAAGCTACAAAAGGAAATGACACGGTTTATCTGGAAAGGGAGGAAGCCCAGAATCCCCAGGTCCACGATGCTGGGCAACGCTAGACTGGGTGGCCTCGGCGTTCCAGATTTACAAAAATATCAAATGGCGGCCCAACTCGCCTGCATCCGATCATGGCAGATACTTACCAACCGTCCAAGATGGGTGGACCTCGAACAGGCGCAACTACCGCTCCCGCTACGTTTTCTTCCGCACATCAATCCCTCCGAGCGCCGACTGTGGCAGAACCTCCTGAGGACCACCAAACACACTATTGCTGTCTGGGATAAAGCGCTGAAACAAAAGAAAACCCCAGTGGGACTCAGCCCTTTCTCCCTGGTGTTCCTGAACCCAGCTTTCTCCCCTGGCTGGTCCACCCGGAACTTCGGAGCCTGGATTGCGGGAGGCCTGGAGACCCTGGGGCAACTATTTGAAGGGGGACAACCCTGCACCTTTGGGCGTTGTAAAGAACTCTTCCAGCTTCAGGAACAGGATAGATTTACATACATTCAGCTGCGCCACTGGTGCTCCCATCCACAGACCCGCCAAGCCGCCACCCGCTCTCCCACGGCTATTGAACTGACCCTAAATGACCTCCCAACCAGGGGGAGAATTTCCACTCTATACAAACGCCTCCAAAATGACTTCCTAACCTCTAAAACCCGATACATGGCCCAATGGGAGGCGGACCTAGGCCTCCCAATCGAGGACCAGGGTTGACATTTGGTCGCGGGCACACACTTCTTCATCCTGCATTACGAACAGAGAGGGCGCATACAAAATCCTTCTTCGCTGGTATTATCCTCCCCTGAGACTACACCATATGAACCCTACACTCAACCCGAACTGCTGGAGGCAATGCGGCCAAGTAGGGTCTTTCTTTCATATGTGGTGGTCCTGCCCGAGGGCCCAGACCTTTTGGAAACAATGCCTAGCAACAGTCGCAGACATCACTCAGATACGACTCCCCCTGGAGCCCGAGCCCATCCTTCTGGGAGCCCTGGTCCCTGGGATCTACCCTAGATCTGGCCCTCCGGCCAAACTACTGTCCCAATGTCTTCTGGCAGGCAGAAATGTAATAGCCCGCACTTGGAAAACCGCAGAAGGACCACTAATGCCTTTCTGGTGGATTAAAATTTGGGACATCTTAATCGCGGAGAAGGTGACGGCTGCTGGGGCAGGCCGCCTACATCGCTTCGAGAACATCTGGGGCCCGATCCTGGACTTTGATCAGAATTATCCAGCTCTGACATACAAGCCCCAATCAGCCAGGAGAACCTTACGGAACGATAATTCGCAGCTGGGTCAGGTAGAGGAATATTAGGATCATGGGGAGGGGAGGGAAGAGCAACCAACTGTATTGCTTCTGTACCATATGTCGTGATTGATTAAGCTTTGTATCATTTTATCCTGTTTGTTTAAAATAAATATTTTGAAAAAAAAAAATAACTTGCTGATTTACAAGTAAATTACTCCTGTCAGTATGGTAACACGTAACAGGCTGACTAAAGTTTATAGGTTTAATTAGATAATTAAAATAAATAATGCACACAATTTACTCCTCCTCTCCCCAGATGATCGTGGTCCACACTGTCCACACCACCTAGACCCCCTACTCTACCTACCCTGGGGTGCTGGTAGCTTTCAAGAAGCAGCACTAGGCAGTTACTATGCAGCACTGCAGTAAACTTGCATGTTCCGGAATCCGATTCGGGAAATGGGATGTAAAATAACATTCCGTGACAAAGACTGTAAAAGGGGAGCAGTGCACCTACTGGGCTGGCTTACGTGCTAATGGCATGCAGGGCAGCTCTGTGGCCTGAAATCCGTGTGATGCTGCCAGAACGCGATGACAGCGTGTGCCGCGACGCCGTGGAGCACAGCGAGCACACCAGCAACAGCTAGCTCTGCCAGTCTGGGTCCTATTCCGAATTGGAAATTCAGCTGTGTGTAATACATTCAGTGAGCGAAGTGACATGATGTGGGCTGTCAGTCATTGCGCTCAGTGCGTGTATTATATAATAAGCACTGCACACACAGTTGGGTGTAGCTCGACAGGCCTTTGCTGCACTGGAAACGCCAGCAACGAGGCTGGCACCACGGCATCCGACTGTAGCTTCCTGGCACCCCTGAGGGTGAGGCCTGGAGCAGTTTGCGTCCCATTCCCGCCTCATGACGTCCCTGGGAAGGCCCTGTTCTCCCCTACCAAGCCAGCCAACTCCAAAGGAAACTTTGGTGTGGCGCTGTAGAGTTGAATGATGCAGACTCATCTTGTGGAGGAAAGGGGAAGCTTTTTTATTAATACATTCTGTGAAAAACTTCCGTAACCGATGCAGAGCTGAAAAGGAAATGCTCTGTATTTGCAATAATTAAATGCGTAAAAAGGGACGATAGGCACCTTATCTGAAGGGCTGAGTGCATGCGTCGAGCTTGGTAGTTGGTTAAAACTTTAAACCATTACACCATAATAAAGCGCATCTGCAAGTAGTTCTCATTGTTCGTATTGTGCACAAAAGTCAGCCCATTCTGATTCAATGGAGCCTTGGCTCCCGTGGATGGCTGCGGTCAGGCGGTCCATGTGGTATAAGTTTCAAGCTACATTTACCCATTCAGATTTTCTCGGGAGTAGTGTTCTTTTCCAGAACATGGTGTGCCTAATAGCCCCCTGGTGCCGGTGCCAGTGTCCAGTACTCGAAGGGTGTGAGGTCTCTTTGTAGTTTCTTTCCAGACGCTTCTTCAAGTACCTGTATGGTCAGAAAAGATCCCGCTTTCCAGAGCTGACCTGCCCTTTCTGGTCTGGCTTCATACCAAGCTTGGTACCTCGCATGATCGGGGATGGCGTCACAAACTCCCGGTACCCACAGGTGGCCCATTGGCGAGGCCCATGTCGTGACACCAGTCATCTCTTTGCCCTGCCGCCAGATATTGCACAGGGTTCCCAGTATGGGGTGATCCTGTATCCTCTTAAGTAGCTTCGGTCTAGGGACCCATGACCATTCACCCACTGTAGCAGGACAGAGGTGGTAGTTATCAAGATCTACCCATTGTAAGTCTTTACGAAGTTTGAGATGTGGGATCAGGACTCTTAATTACGAGGCTTTATAGTACGAATGTATGTCAGGTAGCCCTACCCCTCTGTTGTCTTTGTGTAGGTGGAGTAGCCTGTCGTAGACTCGGTTTTTTGCCCTGCCATAAGCGTGTAAGGGGACCCGTGGTTTTCCTGATGTAATCGTCCGATATCTGTGTAGGGAGCATTTGGAAGAGATATAGGATTTTGGGTAGTATTACCATTTTGATGGCATTGAGTTGTCCCATCCAAGAGATCGGGAGCTGGTTCCATCTTTCAAGGTCTTTCTCTGTCTGCCATTAGGGGAGGGAAGTTGCCTCATATAGCCTTGTAAGGTCTCTAGTGACATTAATGCCTAGGTACCCATTAGCTGTTACGGAGGTCTTCGGGAGGAATAGATTGCTCTAATGCCATGTAAGATTCTCAGTCCTAGTCCTGTCTTCGACAGCACCCCATCTAAGAAGTCCCATGCCACTCTGTCGAATTCCATTTTGGTGTCTATGGAGAGAAGGGTGGGGTCCCCTTGCAACCTTTGGGCTTCATTTATTAGGTGGAGTGTCTTCCTCATGGTGTCTGTCCCCTGGCGTCCCATTACAAACCCCACTTGATCAGGGTGTACTAATTTAGGCAAGTGTCCCTCAAGCCTGGCAGCTATGACCCGGAGTATATTTTTGTGTTGATGTTCAGGAGTGATATTGGTCGATAAGACCCACAGCACTTGGGGTCTCTGCCTTCTTTGGGTATTAGTGAGAAGGGCATGGGCGAAGGTGTCAGGTTCCCCACCTCCCCCGTCTTCATAATATTGTTAAAGAGTGCCGTTAGAAAAGGGGTCAGAGTTGCCGAGAATGTTTGATAGAACCCCGGGGTTAAGCCGTCGTCGCCAGGCACGTTCCCCTGTTTAAAATGACTGATGGCTGCCTTTATTTCTTAACCTGTAATTGGGGTTTTCAAGGCATCTGCTTCTGCTTTGGACAGAGGGGAGGTGGGTTTCTGTCGGGTAACGGTCGATGGCCCCTGTGGGTGCTGTTCCCTCTCTATCATACAGAGTTTCATAGAATGAGGCAAAGGCTTCCTGAATTCCTTGTGGAGTGCTTGTGTATGTACAGTCTGCCCCCTCTAATCGGGTCACCCACCTCTCGGCTCGTTGTCTTTGCAGTCGTGCGTTGTCTGCCTTGTCCCCCTTATCATGGATTGTTTTTGCTTGAGGAACTGCAGGTTCTGGACGATCCTACCCTCCACCAGCAACTTAAGTTCATCTCTTAGGCCTATTGCCTCCAGAAGACACTCAGGAGGTTTGGGCACGTGTGTCAGCAGCAACTATTTTTCTCCTTAGCCTTGCCTCGATTAGCATGCGTTCTTTTTTTGCGGGCTCCTTCCCTGATCGGGGTACCTCTCCATGTGGCCTTGACCGCATCCCATACCAGGGTCCTTCTCATCTCACCTGTGTTATTAGTGATAAAGAATTGCTTAATATTGATCTTTAAAGGGGAGTTAGAAAACAAGTCTTTCCATAGTATGCCGTTGCACTGCCATTTTGAGCTATGGGGATATAGACCCTCCCAAAGTATGTCCAAGGACACCATGTCATGGTCTGACCATGAGATCTGGTGAATATGTGTGCGTTTCTCATTACCTCCCATAGGTCTTTTGACACGTAAAGGTAGTCCATTCTCATGAGAGTGCCATGTGGGGAGGGGGGGAAATAGAAGGTAAAGCCTCTATCTTGTGGGTGCTGGTGTCTCCAACTGTCCCTCAAGCCGTAGAGCTCCAGGGCCGCACTGATCTGTTCCCCTTGACCTGTGGAATCACTCTGTTTTTCTTCTCTAGCCTGTCTGTCCAGTGAAGCGTCCATCCATATGTTATCTCCCCCTAATATGAGGTGACCCTGTGCCTCTCCCATTATTTTTTCCAAGGTCCTTTGCAAGAATCTCTTTTGGCCCTGGTTAGGAGCATGCACTGTGGCAAGAGACCCTTCTGTTCTGTATGAGCCCTGATATTAATAACGCTCTACCCTCGGTGTCTGACCAAGTCTTAGTGATCTCCATACATAGTCCTCTTCGTAACAGGATGCCAACCCCCCGCCCTCTTGACTAGACCAAGCCCCAATGTATACTGCCTATAAGGCTACTCTGGGTTCTGCGCTCCTCACCCTTCTGATATCTGGTCTCTTGCACAAATAGAACATCAATTCCAGATCTCTTGAACTCTCTGGCTACTAGGGATCTTTTTGTGGGCGAGTTTAGACCCTTGATGTTCAGTGTGCATACACGATGACGCTCACTTGTGGGAGTTGTCATTCAGTCGCCATGTAAGATGTTTGTGAACCATATCTCTGTCCCCATGCAGATTATGTCCCTTAGTTTCCAAGTGTTTGACAGTGGTAGAAGTCATGACCTGAGTCTGTATGCTAAGTGATTTAACCCTGGACCCCCTCACGCCCCCCCCCCCACTTCCCATGACTCCCTCCCTTTGCGGTGCCTGGTCCCTCCCAGTTAGCATCACTAGGTGAGTCCGAGCCACCAGCGAGGTCCTATACTCAGACCCCTGCTTTTGTTCACCACATTATCGTTGGCCCCTCATTATCCCCTCAATTAACTTTTAAATGCATAACTCCAACATCTGCAGCAACTCTTAACTTTGCTAATTTCGTCACTACTTATCAGGCCCACGCGGGGCCAGGTAACAATTTAGATACCAGATGAACATTGGCCCGAGTGTTACTCACATCTGGTGCTCTTCAGGTGAAATCGTCTGTACGAGCATCTCTCAGCATCGCACCGTTGGTAAGTTCATAAGGCACTTTAAGGAGCATTGGGCGCGGATGTGTTATTCTCTGCCTCTTGGGCCCCTTCACCTTCCATCCCTTGTCACCTTCGCCTCCTCTCCCGTTTCCTGGGTCGCAGTCTTCCCCACCGAGTAGCTCTCGAATGGCGTCCTTGATCTGAGGTTCTGAGTTTGTGCTTCCGACCGTCGAACTCAAAGGTGATTGAGAAGGGGTATCCCCATCTGAATTGCACCCCTTTATCTTTTAGCCATTTGGTCAAGGGTTGACACAAACGTCTTTTGGCAAGGGTTAGGGATGAGAGGTCTTGATATATGGAGATGGGGTCTGCACCTACTGTTACCAATCCTTTCATTTTTGCCTTCTCTAGGATCTTGAGCCTGTCGGTAATTGTGGAAGTGTACCAACAACGGACTTGGACCCCCAGCCGGTTCTCCTGCTATATGGACTCTCTCATTTTTCGTGACATTGATAGTCATCATCGAAAAGGCATTTCAGAATCTGATGGATTATACTGATGAGGTCTGCCTCCGTCTCACCTTCTTTCTCTGGAATTTCCGAAAAAGCAGAGGTTGTTTCTCTATTCTCGGTTTTCAAAGTCATCCATCTTTAGGACCATCTCCGCTTCTCGTCGTTCTATTTCTCTTGGACATGCATCCATTTGCGTTTCCAACTTGTCCTGTCTGACATTGATCTTGTCCACTTTACCACTGATGTCGGCACGATTGCCTCTTATTTCTTCCAACAATGAGGTGATGTCTCCTTTGGTGGCCATTGAGTCCTGGTTTCCCATCGGCATAGCTTTGTCTTTACGAGGGTCAGAACCTTCCTTCTGTCCTGGGTATGCAAATTCTGCCAGTCTGTTTCTGGACTTCATGCAGTGGTTCTTTCCACTTCTGAGGTTCTGTGTGTTTTGAGGTGTTCTCCCTTACATATGTATGTGGAAGGGAGGCTATGTGGGTGGCCAGGGGTGGACCACCGTTTTTTCTACAGGGAGACCACCGTCGAGCTCTCTGGTCGATCCAATGCAGGGGCGGCCACTTGGGAGTGCCCTTATTAGATTTTAAGTCTGAAATGGGCAGGCACATGCCCCGAGTCGAAGGCCACACACCCTGGGGTTCCTCCTTTCAATCATCAAGGGGTTACCCTGTGCCTCCTCTGGACCTGGGGATTGTCTCCATCTGTCTCTGGGGATGCAGTCACATGGAGACTGTCATGGGTCTTCTAGACAGTTGGCTAGGAGGGTCAGTTTTATGTTCTGTCCTTTCGCTCAGGGTTCCGAATCTTGGCACACCTCCATAATCTGGGGTGCAAGGGGGCTCTCCCCAATGTCGTGGTTGGGGCGTACCGCGGCCACTGGGTCTTGCTGGAGCAGGCGGGCTTGGGTGCCACAGGAGCGCAGATCACCTGTCCTTTGGTGTTTGGGGCCAAACTCCAATTCTTCCCCCAATGTAGTAGGCCTTTTGAGTCTGTGAGGTGGGCACACGCCCCTCGAAAGGGGTCCCTCCCCTCCTGTGGTGTTTGTGTGTTGCGACTGTTTAGCGCTCCTCCACGGTTCTGTTGCTTTATTTGGTCCCCAGGGACACTGAGCACTGTTACTCTGATGGCGCGCTGCTTCACTTGTACTCCACGTGATTCATCACCGCCAGGTGGTGGGTTGTGTGGTCGTTGCCCTTCAGGTTGGGGGGGACGCAGGCCTCTTTTCCCCCCTGGGGGTTCCTACTCAAGGTGTGCATCACATATGGACGCCAAGGCATTAGCAGTCCGTTGGCGAGGAAGTGACTGCCGCTCACATGCAGGGCCGCCTTCCCACTCTTGTGTTGTCTGGGTGATGCAGATTTTACATGCGGATCCCCCACCCGTGGCTTAGCTGCGTGGACTTCGCGTTGGGGCGGTGTGGTGGTCGGAGTACCTGCAGGAACCACTGAGTCATGTGCGTAGACAGTGCTCCCCTCCGGGGGTTTGTGCTTAGTCGGGATCTTCGTTGGTGGTAAGGGAGTCCACATCTTTCAATCGTTAGTAATTGGGGCGGTATATGTCGGCCCAGCACAAGACTGTGTCTCTCAGGGACAGCGGTAAGGGGCAGTCTGGTGCCTATTGCGTATACCCCGGGTGCTTGGGGTCTGCAACTGCCACTGCGCGGGCCTCACCACATGCACAGTGCACGCATGACACTCTAGGCACCCTCCCTGCCCTCAGGTTCTGCGGGGCTCTCACGCTATTGTTGCCGCTCCCGAGGGGCGGGTGCCTACCTTTAGGTGCACATAGACACTTCATCCGCACTGCAGGGCCCGCTGTACAGAGAGCTCTGTGGCGCTGCAGGGCCTCAGTCACCATGAGTTCCCACGATGTACACGGCAGCTGCTGGGGTCTCTTTCTTCGTCGGAGTGGTGTCGGCGTCCCGGTGTTGGAGTTCTGGTTTCTCTTGAGCAGTGCCTCTGGGGTACCTCACTGTCGGGGAGTCCCGTCCATGTTACGCCAACAAGTCGCTTCTCTGGTATGGACAGACAGCCGGTGATGATCTTTGTCGGTGTGCTGGGCCTCCCGCATGGGATGGGATATCTCCACTATCCTTGGTGCGTATTCCTAGAGAAAACCAAAACAAAATCATACAATGTGTTCAGAAGCTCATCTGTCGTTACAGAAGCTTGGCACAAGGGGAAAATGGGGGCACATTTGCAAAATAAGGGGGCCTGTGACAGAGGTGCTCTAACTTGCATCCTCCATCCACACGCCTCATCTGTCGTTGCAGAAGCTTGGCACAAGGGGAAAATGGGGGCACATTTGCAAAATAAGGGGGCATGTGACAGAGGTGCTCTAACTTGCATCCTCCATCCACACGCCCCCTGGTGGCCCCCGACCGATATATTTTGAAGAGGAGCTACAAGTAACTCAAAGACCAGTATTAAGCAAAACCCAATGATACTTTAAGAATGACACAAGGTTATTCAAGGCAGGTAAACCCTATTGGTGAGTTTTTCCACTCCTTCAGTTATGCATACAAAACAGTACCAATATTTATTACTTTTCAGAAGGGGGGAAACATTCAACGTTAATAAAGCAACTTGTATACTTTTTAGTCTATAGCATGAGTTTTTTTTCAGAGGCAGAAGAGGGACCCTAGTGGTCTAGGTGCCAGCTGTAGGCAGGTCAGAATAGGTTTCAGTTGCAGGAAAGTCAGAGTTCCAGAGGATATCTTCTTCAACAAGTAAGTATTCGCTTCAGAGTTAGTGTTTAGGGACTTCACAGAAGACTCCCTACGTGTGTTCTAGCATTTAGGCCTGGGCAAGTGGTATGGGTAAACTCCCAACCACACGAATCACCCACTCAGCCTCACAGTATGCACACCAGACTTAAGGGAAGTATTCCCCAAGCCCACACAGTACCTTAGGAGTAAAGAGGAGCTTTGGAATGCCTTCAGGATGCAGCAGCACCGGACCCGGTCCCTGGTTTCTTGGTCTGGAGACGAAAGAATTGGACACTGGATTGGAACTTGCAGCTGTAGTCAGAGGAGGCTTCCAGCAAAGGTTTCTTCTCTCTTGGTCCTGCACTCTGGTGAGTGGACTTCAGGGATTCGAATCGTGTCTCTGGAGATCCAGCATAGGTTCATCAAAGTTTTAGACATATTCGGACTTCGGAGGACCATGCACCACACTCAGTCTCGAGGTCCCAGGGTATTGGCGGTTTGCAGCCCAGAAAGGCTGCATCACATTGTGGGATGGCTGAAAATGCAGGTCTTCTCGAGACTAGTGGATCTCACCAGCATCTGGGTAGGAGTCGGAATTCGGGACCCCCTAAGTCGATTGAATGGAAGGGTTGCATCAGGCTCCGGTTACACAGCAGGCTCTCCAGTCGCTGGAAAACACTAGAGATGTCTTTTCTTAATCTTCCTCTTCGGATTCAGCGTCAGTGGTTGACTTGTCAACAGCTTCCAGGTTCGGAGTATGAACTACAGCAAAACTGTTGCAAACTCTCCCTGCAGTTTACAGAAAGGGCCGTTCTGGCTGTGCATTCAGGACAGCCAGCCCCCATTGGGACTTGGTTCCTTTCATGCAAGGTGAAATACAAAGGGCTGTGGAGTTTTGGACTCCTCCCTCGCTTCCCACCGAAGACAAAACTCCCACTGATGGTAGGGGATGACCTCAAACAACAGACGAGAAATGGCGAAAAAAGGAGCCCACCATTCTAGCAGAATGGTGGCCCTTCTGTGTATTACTGAGATTGATTTAGCAGCCTGCGAGTAAAAAGACTAAAAAGTCACTTATGTAAAACCATTGCCACTAGCAAATCAATTAAACTTGCAATTCACTGGCATAATGGGGGCCCCAGCAGCCCCCGTGGTGCAGAGGGCCCCATGCTGCCCATGTCCAGCATGGCGGCCCAGTGTGCAGTGGGGTGACCCTACAGCAGGGCTTGTAGGGGGTCCCCCACATTTTGTTACCCTACTGTTGTAATTGTAACCAAAATGTTACCAGGTAAGTAAGAAAGGGGATACATTGTATCCCCCCAGCACTCCACATAAGGTGAGGTGTGCTAGCTCACTATATAAAATGTAAAGGGGATGGAAATCCCACTTTACTTCTTGGGAACAGTAGTCCACCCAAGAAATAATAAGAGAATTAACAATCACACATTATGGTGCGACATAAAAAGGTCACCCATTAAATGGGGTACAAGACTATGAGGGTGGAAAACGATTCCCACTCACCTAGGACCAAGGTAAAATAATTGCCAAGTGCAAGCAAAATGTTCTGGGTTGACAAAGGGCAGGAAGATATATCACTGAAACAAAAATCTTACCCAACAGTAGGGATTTGTATCTATATTCAAGCGAGACCAGATCCCTAGGAGTCAACTGTTGTCAAGTGACAGCATAACAACTTCAACAAAGCATGAAAGTTCTGTGAAAGTGCTCTTGGTGGTCCCTGTGGTTTGTAACCTCTGAAGTAGATTAAGGCTATAAGAAAATAAATGCCTCTGTGAGCCTATGCATTGGCAGCAGAAAATAGTTTCCCCTTGTGGCAAGGTATCCCGTGTAGACCAGTCCATTTCCTCTCAGATTGTCTTATTGGGTCAGTCCAGCCCTTTTCATACTTCCTGGAATGAGGTCGGAGTTCTGATCTTGCTTCAGATTGGTTATTCCTACTTTCATTTTGTATTCTAGCTTGGATTGATTATGGGGTTTGTTTTAATTTCCCTCATTAGATTATTATTAGTGAGGCCTTTGCATTGGTTAATAATTTTATACAAGTCGTTAATGGTGATGAAGGTTTGCAAGACTGTAAAGGTGTTCTGCGCCATGCATCGCCATATTGATATTTTTAGCTGG
This sequence comes from Ambystoma mexicanum, assembly GCF_040938575.1. Taxonomy (NCBI): domain Eukaryota; kingdom Metazoa; phylum Chordata; class Amphibia; order Caudata; family Ambystomatidae; genus Ambystoma; species Ambystoma mexicanum. Next base: position 1,149,768,157 of record NC_090932.1, read on the forward strand.
TAGAGCGCAGCTCTGCAGTGATCCTCAGCCAAAGATTTGACTGTTGAGACATGCAATGCACTGGGCACTATTGTCAATTGGTTGCATGAGACCTCATTCACTTGTTCTCCTCCAGGTAAGAGTTTCCTCTCGTTTCACCACAACTCGCAAACACTGCAGGTTTGTGAACTACTTGTCCCGGTTTATAACCGGACTGTTGCTCAGGTACCCAGCTCAGTATTACCCGTTGCATTGTTTCCTGCTGTTGCAGTTGTTTAGATTCGACCCCTGTATTGGGATACCCACTGATCTATAACTGTGTCTCGAGATGTGGAATCCCTCCCCATTTACTCTCTGGGAGTCACATTAGCGGCATAGTGGCTCTTTCCTCACGCAGGGCACAGTATGTTTTTGTAAAGAATTGTTTCATAGATCATTTGTATAACACTCTTAGTGTACTCCATCTAATTAAATTACGTTTTAGCTGTGTCATATGTAGAGATGTTTTGAGGTACGTAGTACAAGGGCAGGTGGGAAGGGTGAAAGGGAGGTGGGTAGGGGGTATGTAGGGTACCACATTATAAGAAAAGTGAACAAAATGCCCGAGTGTAATTTCATCAAATGAAATTACCACACCATCATTTCACTTGATGAAAGGACGTAGAACCAAATATTGGGGACACAAAGGAAAATTTAAATGTATTTGTTTATATATTTTATTAAGTATTTTCATTTGTCAGTGTTGGGTTTCGGATAGACACGGCCATTGTGATAATTGCCCACTTGGGAATATATATTTTTTTAATACATAGATTCAAGCAAACCATAGTAGCCTGATCTCATTTGGGCACAGACTTGATAGCTAAAACAAACCATACAAATTCCAGAGCATTCCCCCACACAATGTCTTCCCAAACTACCAGAGACCAAGATCTGCAACAAACATTCCTCCCCATCAGCAATAGTGACCAAATATTGATGACTGCAAGGCCATCCATTAAAAGGATTGCTGCAAACAGCACCTTTTGTAATAAAGTTTCTGATGTTTGTTAATCTGCTTAGAATCACATGCTGTGCATAGGTCCGACATCCAGTGGTCACTGCGGAGTATTGCATTTTATTTTTCGTAGTCGAAAAAGGGGACGTCGACAAGGCGTGTCTGTAACACTATCCCTATAGTGACGTGCGTTGTACCCACAATCCCTCACGCGTCGAGGTCCCTCAGATTGTTTTTTTCCGCCCAGCTTCTGGTCGCCTTACGCGGAGCTCCTAGAGAGACATTGCAAATACTTACTACAGACCTCGGTCCTTAATTATACTTATTATATTGTTAAAGATCCCTCCCCTCGACGTTAGCTGTGAAGCTGTTTCTCCGCCGAGCAAGTTTTCGACAGAGGGGAAGAGACGGAGGAGATCCTTCGGCACTGCCGAACACGTGGCCTGGCCTCGCCGGCCAACATACAGTAGGGAAGTGGGGGTTCGAACTTTTATCCTTTCTTTGAGAATGTCTTTCTTTCTCCCCTATCTTTCCCTTGGGGTTGTTATCACCAGTTATTATTGCCTCAGCTATGGAGAGGACACCTTTTAATTTTTGCCCACGCTGTAGGGGCAAATACACTTGGAAGGACAAACACAAGCTCTGTAATCGTTGCTTGCCCCTCGATCATAAGGAGGACAGCTGCGCGGCCTGTAAGCTCTTGAAACCAAGAACTCTTAAAGAACGAAAAGTTAAGAGGTGGGCGGACTATGTATGTCGTAGTCAGTTTCCTCACCCGCCGCCGCTGTTACAGAAAGTGACGAGGAGGGTGATAACTCGACGTCCGTTACGGAAGTCATTAACCCCCAGAAGGAGCGCTCGCGCTCCTCGACGTCCGTCCCCGGCCCCGACGGGCTCGGCTCACGCCCTGCTTATCAAACACGAGCGCTACCTCAAAATCATCCGACGTAACGCTCCATAGAGCGGCCGTCGAGGAACAACACGTAACGCAGGCAACGTCGACACCAGAGCCCTCTACTGACAAACGCGTTGTCGAGAGCCTGGCGAGAATTGTTTCCGAAGACAAACGTAAGCGGACGACGAAACAAACGTCGAATATTGCACAAAAAGCTATGGAAACGCTGAAAAAGCGCAAGAGTAGCCAGGAACTGCTCCCTTCATCTAAGGGCACTTCTGAACTACCGGAGGGATTTTCAGAGGGCGACGGAAACCTTTCTTCGATGTTAAGATTCCTAGGCTGTTTCCCCCTTCTACAGACGCATATGACCTCACTGAAGAGGAGCAATATCTCCAGGAAGATGAGGAGTGTTTGGGTGGAGAGGAAGAACATGAGGAAGAGGGTTTTGAAGAAGATCCTTACACTAGTGCAGGAGCTTTTGAAGAAGATACAGCTACCTCGCAGCCCTGGCAATCCCCATCAGTGCAGCCTTGGCAATCCCCATCAGTGCACTCAGACCCTGATGTCTTTCACCCTTCTCCTCCCAAGGATTCACCTATTGGAAACACCTCTCCCATAGATGACCAACCTTCACTTAATGCACTATTGCGCAAGGCAGCAGCGCATTTTGAAATAGAAACAGGGGAGACTCTTCCTGACATAGACTTTGTAGAGAAAGTTATTAAAGAAAAAGCCCCTGTTAGTCAGTCTATTCCGCTCCTGGCTTCTATAAAGAGAAGAATAACTCCTTCCCTTTCCAATCCGGCCTTAGTCAGAGGGATCAACCCTCGGATAGAAAAGCTCTTCAGCCTTTCATCCTCTGACCCTTTGTACATCAGAGGACATTCTATTCCGGACTCCCTCGTAGTTACTAATACAAGAAAAAGAGCGGGGGTACCACTATCCACTAGTGAGGCACCACCTGACAAAGAGGGCAAGAAGCTCTATGCACTTGGGAAGAGAATCACGACCTCCGCCGCCTTCTCAACTAGGATTGCAAATAACAATTCCCTACTAGCTAGCTACGCAGATGCACAGTGGAGCAAGCTGCGCAGCGAAGCAGAGGACGCACCAGAACCTCTGCGTTCACGCCTGTTAGCTATAATCTCAGAGGGAACTCTTGTAAACCAGGGCATCGTAAAGAACTCCTTAGATGCCGCAGAGACGGCTGGCCGTTCCCTGGTTCAGGGAATACTTCTCTAACGCCATGTCTGGCTGCGCAATTTGGGATTTAAGCCGGAAACCCAGGCTTCCCTGATAAATAAGCCCATAGAACAAACACATCTGTTTGGGAAAGCAGTTGATGAGGCCCTAGAACATGCGAAGAAAGAGTTTGATACCATCAAGACTCTTGACCAAATTTCTAGGCCCCCTAACAGACGCAGCTATGGCAATAGACGCTCCTTTCGTGGCCAATGCCAGCAGCAAAACCAACAGCAATTTTACCCTGCTACCAACTGGCCCTCTAACCAGGGTAACAACACCAAGTTCAGTCAAAGAGGCCAACGCCGTGGCAAAGGAAGACATCGCGGCTCCAGCCCCAAAGGTTCCACGCCCAATACCAACAAATGACCCGAAGATTCGGGTCCCCTCCCATACATCACAGGTCGGGGGCTGGCTAACATCGTTCCTTTCAGCATGGGAGGGAATATCGTCAGACCGCTGGGTATTATCCACCATAGCCCACGGATACTGCATCGAATTCAACGGTCCCCCGAAGTACAGACCCCACGGAACCGACGCATGACACCGGAGCACCTCACTATTCTTCTTCAAGAAGTAGAAGAGCTACTGAAAAAAGAAGCTATAGAGGCTGTCCCCTATCTCAGGTAACAGAAGGTATTTATTCAGTGTACTTCCTTGTACCCAAAAAGGACTTAACCATGCGCCCTGTATTAGATCTGCGCCCAGCGAACAAGTTTGTCAAACCCCAAAAGTTTCGTATGGTGACCTTGCAGGAAGTAATCCCACTGTTATCACAGGGGGGATTACATGACAACACTAGACATGAAAGATGCATACTTTCATATTTTAATGTTGCCAGCGCACAGAAAATACCTCAGGTTCAAGATGGAGAACAAACGCTACCAGTTCAGAGTACTACCCTTCGGGATAGCATCTGCACCAAGGGTATTCACGAAAGCAGTGGCAGCGGCCCACCTGCGCAGGTTATCCATCCCGGTATACCCTTACCTCGACGACTGGCTCATAACAGGGGATTCTTACGAAACATGCTTCTCCAATACCCAAAAGACTGTAGACCTTTTGTCCCAACTGGGCTTCTCCATCAACGAAAAGAAGTCCAGCTTAGACCCCAGCCAAATCAAACAATTCCTAGGGGCTCTAATTCGAACAAAGGACAGCCTCGTCTTCCCCTCCAACGAGAGGGTCCAAAACATGCTGTTTCAGATCCCCCATTATGTGGCAGGTTGAGAGGTGACGGTACGCAAAGCAATGTGCTTGCTAGGGATGATGGCGTCATGTATTTATTTGGTAACTCTCGCGCGCCTGCGCATGCGCCCAATGCAAGAGTGGCTCTACAGCCAGTGGTGTCAGGCCAGCGGACAATGGGACGATCTAGTGGTGGTCTTGCAGGCCTTGGTTCTCTCAATACGGTGGTGGACAAAAGAAAACCTGTTATTAGGGAAAACTTTTGCCACACCCGCAGTGGAAGCCACTCTAACCACAGACGCATCCCTTACAGGCTGGGGGGCTCACCTATCCCATCAGACTGCTCACGGAGTGTGGACTCCGAGCTTAGCATCCAAGCATATAAACCTGCTGGAACTACTAGCGGTGTTCAAAGCACTGAAAGCCTTTCAGGAACACTTACAAGGAAAGACAGTGATGGTCCTCACAGACAGCATCACAGCCATGTATTACCTCAACAAGCAAGGGGGCACTCGCTCTCCAGGACTGTCCAAGCTGTCCCAGAATATATGGAAGTGGGCTCTCAAACACAATATGTTCCTACTATCACAACATGTACCAGGGGAACTCAATCTGCTAGCAGACAAACTCAGCAGAGACTTCCCCCTGCCCGAAGAGTACGAATAGCAATTGCACGAAGACATCGTCTTAGACGTCTTCACCCAATGGGGATTCCCGGAAATAGACCTGTTCGCAACTCTGGAGAACTCACAATGCCAAAGTTACGCCTCCAGGAACCCCCAGAACCAGTCCAAGGGGAACGGTCTGTCGATTCAATGGTCAGGGAAATTTGTTTACGCCTTTCCCCCGACTCCCCTTCTCAACAAAGTGGTGCACAAGATGCACCAGGAGCAGGTTACCATGGTACTAGTGGCCCCAATGTGGGCCCGGCAGCCATGGTTCGCTCACTTGATGGAGATGTCCCTATCTCCCCCAGTGAAACTTCCCTGCCCGTACAACATGCTGTCACAGGACAAGGGCAGGACACTGCATCCATGCCCTCAGACCATGAACTTAGCAGCCTGGCTCCTGAGATCATAGAATTTGGACATTTACAACTCCCGCAGAGATGTATGGACATCCTCAGAGAAGCCAGAAAACCTAATACTCGCCACTGCTATTCTAGCAAGTGGAAAAGATTTGTCATCTGGTGTAGAGGTAAGAGCATCAACCCGGTTGACTGCTCTCCCACTAACATTGTTCTGTACTTGACCCATTTACTGGATTTAGGCTAGTCTTCAATTCCATTAAAGTCCACCTAGCAGCACTTTCTGCATACACCACTTCCCAACTTAGTGTTGTGGTGGAAGATACCAGTTATCAAGGCCTTCAGGGAGGGGGTAAAGAGAATACACACCCTCCGATAGCTAACCCAGCTCCCAGATGGGACTTAAATGTGGTACTTTCTAGACTCATGGGCCCTCCTTTCGAACCCATGCACAAGGCAACTCTTAAAGACCTCACTCTTAAGACTGCTTTCCTAATAGCTATCACCTCCATTAGGAGAGTAAGTGAACTACAGGCTCTTTCTGTACTAGACCCCTTCGTAACAGTTCACAAGGATAAGGTGGTTCTAAGCACACACCCAAGGTTTGCACCAAAATTCATCTCGGAATTTCATGTAAACCAGTCAGTAGAACTACCAACGTTCTTTCAAAACCCTTCCAGCTTGGGAGAAAAAAGTCTGCATACACTAGATGTACGCAGAGCTGTCATGTTCTACATGGAAAGAACCAGACCACCGAGAAAGACTAATCAGTTCTTCGTCTCTGTGGCAGCAGGAAGAGAAGGAGATGCAGTTTCAAAGTCCACTATATCTAGATGGATTGTTCAATGCATCACTCTGTTACACTCTTGCTAAGAGAGAACTACCCTTCAAGCCAAGAGCACATTCCACTCGAGGCACTGGGGCTTCCATAGCGTTCATTGCAAATGTTCCCCTTGAGTCCATCTGCAAAGCGGCTACCTGGAGGTCTGTGCACACCTTTACAAAACACTACTGTCTAGATGCACACTCTAGATCTGACTCCCAGGTGGGACAGGCAGTATTAAGACATCTTTTCTCTACAGTTCCTTCTCATAACCCACCGCCAACTCCGGGTACTGCTCGCTAGTCTATGCACAGCATGTGATTCTAAGCAGATTAACAAACATCAGAAGACAATGCATTACTTACCGTAAAAGCATTTCTGATGGTTGTATCTGCTTAGATTCACATGCGCCCACCCTTCCTCCCCGCTCGGATGGAAGGAACATAGACATCCTTTTTCTATATTCTCTCTTTTCTGTACTCACTCACGTCTAGAAGGCTCTCTCAGGGCAGAAAAATACAAACAGAGGGACCTCGACGCGTGAGGGATTGTAGGTACAACGCACGTCACTATAGGGATAGTGTTACAGACACGCCTTGTCGACGTCCCCTTTTTCGACAACGAAAAACAAAATGCAATACTCCGCAGTGACCACTGGATGTCGGACCCATGCACAGCATGTGAATCTAAGCAGATACAACCATCAGAAATGCTTTTACGGTAAGTAATGCATTGTCATTCTTCTAATGCCAATCAGTGGTCTGACGCTGACATTTCTGGTTTTAAGAACTAAAAACCGGAACCAAGTGCAACTGTCTTGGAAAAATGCTACATGATGCACAAGTACCAATTCAAAACGCCAATTGACAACCACTAGAAGACCACAGCACTGCACTTGAGCCTTAGATCCTCACAGCCAGGGAATAAAAAACGTTCAAGTAGCCCTACTCCATGCAAGATCCTTAATAAAATGAACTCAATGTATATCTACAACCTGATCATGAATAATGTGCTGCACAATGTTGTGACCAGAAACGCGATTCAATGGCTCCCTTTTATGACTGACCTTGTAGATCTCCTACTTAAATAATATATTATACTATTAAATAACAGACATGCTGGTTAAAATGTGCGTAGCTACCTGCTTGTACTCAAAAACCTGAAAGATCTCGGGCCCTAAGTATGAACCACCTTAATGACTGATATTTTGGTCCTTACCCAAAACACCACATTGAAGCATGACTTTGTCCTATGCAACCTAAACGTACAGGCAGTGGACCCTTTCATTAGGAGTCAGCATCAGCTAAGATATGGGCAATTTGGGTTTCACCCAATTAGTTAGGACACAAACTCAATTGGGCACACACATTCTCTTTATTCACTTTTATTCCCAAACTTCAAATTAAGGTAAACAATCTACTCTCCTTGCCAGATCATGTATATCCTTAACATCTCTATTGAGGGTGAAATGGCTTCCAAAACTAAATATTGATGAAGCCTCCACTCAAACCCTCCCCCTTACTTTCAAACAGTACGTCTGTCCTGTCCCAAAAAGGAAAGCGATTGATGCTTCCTGTTACAAAGCTACTAAACTCATTATAATCCTTTTCTTTTCCTTTTTGCAATAACTTGATTGATATCTGAAGATGGTGGCTTAGGGACCATTTTAACAAGTATAATATTAGAACCACAGCAGAGGCAATGAGGTTTCTTTTAAGCATTAATGATACTTCTGTTTCAAAGGATATGTGCAAATTTGTTGCAGCTGCATTTTTAAAAATAGATTAGCCCTTTTAATTGTCTACATCATTTTTCAAAGGTTTCACTCGTTTTGTATTTTTGCAATTGTTTTTATTGTCTAAATACAATATTGTGGGGAAATTGTGATTGGGCAAATCCATTAACAATTGAATTAACAATCAAATAAAAGCTTTCTATTTCAGGTTATGATCGACATTGAGGGTAAGCAGGAGTGGAGGGATTGTATTGACATCCCTGGGGTGCGTCTTCCCCGAGGCTACTTTTTCGGTGCTTCTTCTGTTACCGGAGACCTTTCAGGTATGCAGGTTGTGAAAATGTGCTGCCAAACCATGCAAACTGCCTTTTTAACTGCAGTGTTCCAGTTCTCTTTTTGCTTCACTGTTTGTGTATGAGTTCACCCTGCACACAGTCTCTATTATGCATCAAACCGCATAGAACACTGTAGCTGTAGAAGGCAGTTCCAGAGAGAGCTGAGTGAGATACACATAATATTGAATGAATGACTGGAAACCTGTTCAGTAGGTTGAAGGACAGCAAATGCAATCTGAGCAATGATGGCAGCAAATACTATTGTGGTCCAGTTTGCAGAATATTGTTATAAAATAAGATTTCACAATCTGATAGGTAAATTCCACTCACATTTAATTGTGGTGTTAAAACGAGCTTTAGTAAATCATACTAGCACTTCAGACTGGGAAGTTCATTTGTAAGATCTAAACATGACATAAAAAGGATCTCCCTCTTACTTTTTGTTAGGAAAGGTTCACCCTGTCCATCTGCTTTATCTCTGGATGAATACAGATAACGCCTTACCCTTCTCTTATTTTTAGAGCATGCAGTCCACTTTCGGGTGAGACACATTGTTGGGTGTAGTTGTTGGGCTGTTTAGTACCAGCCATCCCTCCATGCTACATTGTCATGACCAAGGTCTGGCCATTAGAGAAGGAATTTGCAAGCTCTGTCAATTGTTGAGTGCAAATACTGTAATGGGAAATTCTGAATCCTTGCCATGTGGTTCTAATTTCTCCTACACATCACTTGAAGGTTTGTCTTCTTGACCCTTGTGATGAACTAGGGGATAAAGGAGATATTATTTAATTCAGGACCCCTAAGATCTGTTACTTTCTTAGTTTGTTTTAGGAAACCTTTTTGATGCTTTCTCTCAGTAGATCTAGTTGGGAAAGATTTTCTTTTTGCACCTTTCCCTCCAGATTCCCATGGCTCCCATTTTTCTTTTCTTATTTTTGTACCCTGTCCTGACTTTTTGAGGTCAGTAAAGCCTTCTGCCGCACCTCCCTTGGCTGTTTTGCTAGTTCTTATGGGGAAACAGACTAGTCCCTACGATTGTTTGTATTGAGCGATTCTCTCTCGCTTTCAGAATTCTTGTATTTTTACAATTGCACACATCACCTCAAAGTGCTGTGAGGATTCTTTGCATCCTTATAAACCTTTTAACTAATGCATTTTTGGTTACTTTACTGATGTACATACGACAAGCTGGTAGCAGCTGTGTGATTTTTACTGTTTTTGTGATGCTATTCTCCCACACTTTTGCATTTACTGCGAATGGCTGCTAAAGGTGGCTAGCACCCTAAAATGACGGTGGCATGAGAATTTTGCATGTCCTTTGGCCGTCTTATTTTTTGGCCTTCTTTTTGCCATCTCATGTCATGAAATGCCATGTATGGTAACCCTTTCCCCAGCGAAAGCTGCTGCTTTCGCAAGCATGTGGGCTTGGTGTGTGTGAACCGGAGGAAGGGGACGGGACTCTCTGGTCCCAGTCCACATACACAGGCTCTCAAACGTCTGTTGTTGGACAGATATGATAACAAGTGGTTGTACAAAAATTAACAACTCTGGGCTGTTTCAATGTTGCAGATCCTTACTGTTTGTGGACTTGAGCTACCTCCCTGCCTGAATCTTGGATAAAAGAACCTCTGCAGCTATTCGACAGTTCATTGTTGAAACCAAGACCTCTACAAAGAAGAGCACCTTGCTGACCACCTCAGAACGACCCCTGCAGTTGGCACGCATCGACTCCAGTGATTGGCTCTGTGAAGGTCTGCTCCTCAGTCTGACCTCGGAAGACTCTTGGCGCTTCAACCCTTGGACCGGCTGGAACAACCAGTCTCGGCCCCTGCCTGCGGAACCATGCTTTGGGAGCCTTCGGAAGTGTCTATGGACCAAACGAGGGACTGACCAGCTCCCTTTGGGCTACCACACTGCAGCCGTTGCTGTTCCGACCAGAGCCTTGCGACTTGCAGGATCTTCCGAATATACCATAAGTAGCCTGTCCTTCCAATTCCAGTCTTCTCATGACAAGACCAGGTGAGCTGGGACTGCTTCTGTGTTCACTGCTGGAAGCTCGCCTGTAGTCGCCTGACAGTGGTGACCCCTGCTGAAACGATCCTTCTGCCATTCTGTGAGGTGCTCGGAAGTGTCTGCAACTTTTATTCCTTTTGGGGATCTTCAAGAAGTTGCCTGGACCAGTTAGCGAGAACTCCACTCAACTCCTTACATGAAGTGACCCATGACCCCTGGGCTCCACTTAACCGATCCAAGGACATTGGAGCGCCAGCGAATTCTGGAAGATCTGCAGTGTCGCATGGACGAATCAAAGTCAGGAGGGATCGGAAAATACCAATTTCTGTCTTCCATAGGGTAACATTGGGTGCAGAGCCCTTGTCCCTGAACTCCCTATGGCCTGGCCTTTGGTTGTCTGACCTGAGTCAAGGATCCTGTTCTAAGGCTAAGATTTGTAACAGAATAGAGTTTAGTACTCCCCTTGTTCATAGTAAATACTTCCATTGCTTTAAGGAACGTTTCAATAACCACTGCAGCCCACTGCATAGTTTTGAAATGCCTTCCCTGGAGAAGCTACAGTCGAACTTGTGACTTTTGGGCACAAGGCCCTATACATCTTAGGGCTGAACTTCATAAGAGAGAGGGAACTGGGTAGTGATAATTCTATCTAATCTGTCTTTCTTGCATTCAATTACTTACCTGTTGATTACTCGTAAGTGATATTCTATCTAAAGTTATGTTATGTTGATTTTATACCGTGCACTGCTGCCATTTGCATGTGTCAAGATCCATAAGAAAACTGCAGAGGCTGCTGACCCCACAAACCCTCTGAAACATTTGTTTATAGGTGCGTTATAAATGCCATATCATATTAAGCGTTCATCACACAGCCTTAATATGCGCACGCTATGTACTCCAAAGGGAATGGGATAAAATAACAAACCAGATCTTCACCTCTGATATCCTTAAGAAACCTGAAACGAAATGAGCATAAAGTTAGTCAGTTATTCCTTAGTATTCTTACCCATCTAGGTCTCCTCCCCCTACTTCTTAAACTTACATACATGAAAACCCCTGCTAGATTGCCATGGGGTCATGTTTAAATTAGATGCTTCAGTTAATTTTTACTGCAAGTATCTTTTTATTTTTTTAGGAAAGTCCTTCTTATTTCTTCGTTTGATGAGCAAATTAATTTCTCTTGAGAAGAAAACAAAGCCTCAGTCCTTAAGTAAATTGTAACTTCGTTGACTCCTTTATAGTTTTCAACCAATATGCAACTCTGTAAAATGTAGCTAAATTAATCCATTTACTTAAGTTGCCATGACTGAGGATTGGTGAAGATTCTGTAAGGATTTCTGCACTTTACTGCTGCGAGTGAAATTCTCAGGTTCACTAGTCTGCTTCCCTTGGTTCTTTCCTCATGCGGCGTGTCACGCTCCCTGATAGTCCTTTGCTCCGAAGACCCAAGCTACTCCCGACGCCGCTCACGACCGCAAAGTCGACAATGCAACACGCAGGTTAAGGCTCGCTCACAAAAGATCACACCTTCTTTTTATTGCACTCCAACTCGTTCGTTCTCCTCATTCTTGACTAAAAGTACTGCACCTCCTCTAACGTTGCAGACATTAAGGCACAGTTAAACATTTACAAGAGAGTTCAGCGCTCTGAATAAACTTCAGTCCACAAACAAATTGACTATTTTTTCTTCACTCTTATTGTTTAGTTACATTTTCATTTTTATGTGAAATCCCCTTTACCTATGAGCCCCCAGCACTTTTTTCTGGACTGCTAGCTTTTTTGTCAGGTCTCCTGAGTGAGTGGGAACCTTTTTTCACATGCATTCATTCTTTTACCCAATCTCTGGGATCTTTTTGTATTTGATATGATATATGGCATTTATAACAAACCTGTACACTAGTGTTTTTATACTTTTTTCTTGGAGACTTTCTTTCCTCCAAGTTTTATGGCATCTGTCTTTGACTATTGCAGCACACAGCACTCTCTCTGGAGTGTTGCCGGGAGCCCCTTGAGCTTCCCCTTTTATATTCTGCTGTTTTCCTTGAGAACCCATGTTCCCAAGGGCAGGGGGATATTTAGTATCCTTCCCATCTCTTCTATTGCGGGATCAGCACACCCCACCTTGTGTGGATTGCTGAGGGGGTTACACTGTATCCCCTTTCTCACTGCTCCTGTAACTTTTTGATTACAGTGACAAGCTAATCTGAAGGGCTGGTGGCAGGGGTTTACCCTACCTACGTGCATTTCTTACTCCCAGGCTGTAATTACAGCCACAGTAGTGCACAGAAGGGTCACCATTGATCCACAATGTTGATTCTGTTAGTTTTTCACCAATTCGAGATGGCTTGTCTTTTCTTGGTCTTCTGCCCTGCAGGGTGAGTGAGGTCCTGGTTAGGCTTTTGTCTTCGGTGGACTGCCTTTTTGCAGCCTGCCAAGGTCCAGTGTCTGAGGACAGAAAACCGGGGGAGGACTCCGAAACTCTGCTGCTCCTTGTCTTCCTCTGTGCCTGCCTAGAACTAGTTCCATCCCTGTGCTGGCCTTCCTAAATGGATAGCCACCACCCAAAGTTTGATTGGTGCATGGGTGCTGATTGGCTGGGTTGCTGCATAAAAGGCATGGATCCTGAGGCTGAAGACAAGCCGGCCACTGGAAGTGAAGAAATGACGAGGAAGAAAAGGAGACACGCCCACAGCCCCTTCCAGACTGCAGATGCCTTCTATGTAACCGCTGCTCTGCGACCCTTTATTTCAAGTGTAGGATAACTCTCAAGAGGACGATGCTCTCCCTTAAACTGGTGGGACTAATCGGTCTTGGGACAACCTGCATTTCAAGCCATCCCATGACGAGCTGTGACCTTCATGGGCTGCAAACTAATACCCTGGGACCTGTGGTCGTTGTGCAGTGCATGGCCTCCCGAAGTTCGAATCCTCCCGAAACCTTGGACTCCTTCCGGACCTCCAAAAGCAAGGTTCCACTCCTTTAAAGACCCCTCACCAGAGTGCTGGCCCAAGAAAGATAGACAAATCTGCTGGACGGTGTCCGTTCTTCACTGGTACTTTGAAAAGGGTGCCAAAATCACAAAACCATGATTAATCCTTTGCTGAGATCCTCTTCACTCGACTGCTGCAAGATCCATTCCAATGTCACTTCTTTCGTCTGCCTGACCAAGAATCCGGTGACCGGATCTACTGCAGCTGCATTGTGGGGGCGTGGTGTTGCATCCTCTTCATGTATAAAGTAATGTGAGACTTGTGGTAGAACTTGGAGTTGCTTTGCTATTCCTGTGTTGCTGGAGGGCTGAGCTGTGTGTTTGGGAGTTCACCCATCCACATTCGCCAGGCCCAACACCTGTGTTCCTTCAGGGAGCCACCTCCGAATTCCCTGACCCACTTTCCCAACAAAGAATGATACTTGCTACTGAAGTCTTCCTCTGGAACATTTGACTTTCTACAGATTGCGCTTTACCTATTTTGCCCTCCAATCTAAGACACTCATACTAATACTAGATGAGAAAGTGTTGGGCCTCTGTGGAAGTATTACAAGTATTTACTTGCTTTATATTGGGTTTGATACATCCATTGTTACCTGAAAGTTATTCAAAAAGATATTACAAATGTTTTACTTACCTCTGAATTACTGTCAATCTAAAAGTAGTACAAAAGTGATTTACTTACTGTGAATAATGTATTGGTTTTGCTAAAATACTCATTGTCATTGTGTGTTCTAGTACTTAACCTTTCTGAAGAATGTACCTTTACCTCGGAGTATAACTATAACAAGAATCCATTATTTGTATATAACTTTAGTGTCAGAGTTTATTTGGGCCTGTGTATACTCGTAGGTTATTTGTACCTCCTACAGCCCTTCCTCCTCCCTGTAAAACTCCCTAAAACTTGTTTTCAATTTCACATCTTCAAAACATAACATTTTTAACTTCTTTAGCTGCCCTGATGCCTTTAATATGTTCTAGTTATAATATTTATAGTTTCTTTCACTAAAACTCAGTTCACTATAATATCTAAAAGAAACAGTGACCAAATTACATGATCATGTCCCATGAAGCACTTGAGTAGTTTTCCTATATTTCTTGAAGACCTAAAACTGGAGCTTGTCAAAGTAGCTCCTGCCTCTTGAGTTTCTTCTAATGAAAGGCAGTTTAGAATCCTCTCTCTAGAACCTTCGGTTGTCTCCATTATGCCTTGGGCAGACTTCTTCCTGGAATAAATAGTTAAGGAAAGCCTTGCTATATAACAATACTGTAATTTCACGATTCTTCTAATTGTAGCACCTAATCAGCCTTAACTAAGTATATACATTCCTGAGGCTTGTGGCTCTGCTTACTCACATGTTTTGCAGATGCCGCCATCTAGTGGTACGTGCAGAGTCTTGCAGAACTTGTTTACGAAGTTTGAAAAGGGACATCGACTAGGCGTGTCTGTAATACTATCCTATTGTGACCTCTGTTGCTCCCATGGTCCTTCACAAGTCGACGTCCCTCAGATAATTTATAGTGGTCGGTCGCATGTTGTGGAGCTCGTGGCTCGTGGCTTATAGTCTTTATCGTTGAAATTAATAGAACTACTAATCAACCTCTTCAACGATCAACGCTGCAACAGACTTCTTGACAGCGTTTTTGATAAGCAAGCGCTTTGACGTCCGCTGCCTGCTTCGGCCTATGCCAGGCTGCGGCCTGTACAGTAGAACGAAAGGGGGTGTTACATTGGGGTGTCAAAAAAAAAAATTATATATCTGAGGCTTGTGGATCTGCTTAGATCACATGCTATGCATAGGCTGACATCTAGTGGCAGTCGCAGTGTTTTACATGATTTGCTTTCGAAACTGAAAGGCACGTTGACTGGGTGTTTTAGTAATACTATCCCTAGTGTCACATCTACCGTACCCATGGACCTTCACGCGTCGAGATCTCTGTCTTTTTCTGCCATCATAGTCTCTGCGCTGCCCTTTCCACCAACCATGGAAAACGCGTCATTTAAATTCTGCCCTTTTTGTGATGGGAAGTATCCCTGGAAAGACTGGCACAAAGTGTGCAATCACTGTCTTCCAAGGGATCACGCCCGAAAAGAACTGCAAACCCTGCAAACTCTTTCGTCCTAAGACTCTAAAGGGCTGTCAAACTAACCTCTGTGGGGCCCACACCATGCAGGCTCGAAGGCTTCCATAAACGTGGTGGGTGAATCCAGCGATGGCAGCGTCAATGTCTTAAGTGATGCTGAAGGCGATCCGGGTTCATGAGAACCCCATGTGTGAGCCCCCGACTCCATTAAGCAGGCCAGCGTTCCTATTATGGAAAAAACACCCAGTGGCAAAAGCACACACCACAACGCACTAAGGACCTACCCCACGGCCGAATGCCAACCATGTCGTCCACCGTTCATGGCCACATGGTGTCTTAAGGAGAAGGCTTCCAAATCATTTCTGGTCTGGGCCATCGCGATCACTGTATCAGGTCTCCAGAACAAGTGCTGACTAGGTCTGTTTCAAACACCGCACCTAAAAAGGCCCTCCTTTCGCGGGCCGAAGAGCATGTGTCAAAATCATGACCTTAAACGCCCCCTTCTAACGCATCGAAAATGCAAGAATTGATCAATAACCCTGTCTGGGTCATGCTTTTAAGGTCCAAGACGTTGAAAACATCAAACATTTCGACAGTTATGCCATCACAGCACCCTCCCTCACATGATGGTGGTTATACTCACTCTAAAGACACCCTATCTGGGGCTCGAAGTCATAAGAAACGTACACACCTTCAAGACACTTCTGCATTTCCTAGGTCCACTGAGTGGATCGCTGAAAGCTTCGACAGGGTGATGAGGATATCCTGTTTTGTGGACTTCATGGGCCGTCATCCTCGAGAGTTTATAATCCCTTGCGGCCCTGCTAAGGTGCAACGAATAGACACTTCCCAGACCAGCACCTCCACCCAAACTCGTGTTACCTCTCAATTCCAAGGTCCTTCACAAGATTTCTATATTGTGAACTCCTCAAATTCTCAGGATCCAGGTTTCCAGGGAGGCCAGTATAGTCCGGACCAGCACCAATATTACGATGATGACAACGCAGAAATCAAAGTCATCCAGTCCCCAGACAATCTGGATCAGCCAGTGGCTGACTCACCTATAGATGATAAGCTCCAGTACAAGGGATGCCCAATACTACAAAATAGATACTCTGAGGCCCAAAATGACATTCTGGGAAAGAAGTCTGCTACACAATTCATTCCTCTCATTCAGTTGGTACAAAGGTGTATTCAGCCTTCCCTATTAAAACCAAACCTCATCAACCCCCGCATTGAAAAGGTGTTCAGGCCTGCCCCTACGGGCCCTCTTTATTTGAGGCCCCACCGGACAAAGAAAAGCAAAAAGATGCATACCTTTGGCAGAAAAGTGGCTTCCTCAGCTGCCTATCAAACCAGAACTTCCAATAATACCACTCTTCTGTCTAACTATGGTTGCCTTATTTTGGACTCTTTAGAACCGCAGATTGAGGCAGTCTCTGAGCCACTCAAATCTCAGCTTCGGAGGGCAAACAAGTGGCTAACTACATTTTAAAGTTTCCGCTGACAATGCGGGCTGCATCATAGCTGAAGGCTTTTTAATTCAACTTCAAGCCTGGTTAAGGCAGTCAGGCTTCAAGCTAGAAACGCAGGCCACATTGCTTAATATGCCCATTGAGCTAAATGCCCGGTTTGTCATGGCAGTTGAGGATGCACTGAAAAGTGCCAAGGAAGAATATGGCACCCTTAAAACACTAGGACAACTGTCTAATACAGTTTGTCGAAAGGGGGTCATTCAACACAAGGTTTTTCCGTGGGCAGGTCCCACAACGCTCCTCTAACTATGGTTAGGGAAACAAATCACCATTGTGGGGCAACTCCGAGGGACAGTCTTCAAGCGTGTTGGGGAGAATTCTCAGAAATGTGCCAATTCCTCTCTTCCTTAGACCCCCAGCACTTTTGCTGGACTCTACGACTTTTGATTTTTAACCTGTAGAGAATGAGACCCTTTTTCCCACTCTTGTATTTTTCTGTGTTTTGAACTGTGTTTGTTTAGTTTTTAAAGTCTGACAAACTCAATAGGCATCATCTTTACATTGTCACATAGCACCTTCAGTGCAGTGACACAGGGAAGTCTCTTAGATTTCCCAAAGGTTTAAATACTTTCTCTTGGATAAACTACTGTTTCCAAGAGCAGTGAAGTGAAATGGACTTTACTTACATTGGTAACTTTCTAGACCCAGCACACACTATCTTACTAAATGGTGCTGGAGGGGTTACTTAGTATCCCTTTTGTCTAGTTTCTCATGTAACAATGTAGTGTTACCCTTTCTACAATTAATGTCTGGTGGCAGTGGTTTGCTTTTTATTACCATTGTGGGTTTTTACCGCGGGCTGCAATTGCAGCTACACTAAGACACCCATGGGTACCCATTTTGTCAAAATGGCCAGTCTTCGTTTTTCGCCATTTCTTGATGGAAAGGTCGTTCTTGAGATTTACTCTGCGCACCAAACCAGGTTTGGCCCCTTTGTTAGTTTTCTATTGGCGGGATTCACAAATGAAGCCCGCCTCTGGTTCCTGAATGCCTGGCAGGGGCAGGAAGTGAGGGAGGTGCCCGAAACTCCCTGTGCTTAATGCCCTTGGTTACAGGAATGCACCCAAAGGTGATTGGCCGGCTGGCTGTCCGGCAAGGACAGCCACCCTGCTGTGTGATTGACGGGTAGGCTGGAATGAATGGGAGAAACCTGATTAAAAGGTGAGGCTTTTTGGCTTGGAAGGCAGAGTCGACCACTGGACGAAGGAATACGAAGAAGAACTTGGAAACGGCGCCTGCTACAACTCCTGGACCCTTTGTTTGCCCGTTGAAACACCGCTGCTGTGCTGAAGCTCCAAATTCGCCTCGACTAGAGAAGCCCTGCAAGGATGACTTCTCCCCTTGAGTTGGTGGCACCAATGAACTCCAAGGTGAACTTGTTTGGACATCCTCTCGGAGATGGCGGCACTTCTGCTGCTGGAACTTAAATGCCAGGGAGAGAAACACCAAACGCAATGCATCACTTTTAAGTCAGACCCGAGCTTGCGGAAGATCCAGATGCGAGGAAAGTCCAGCGTGTTATCCGAGAGACCGCAGTGGTGCAATTTGCTGAGATGCGATGTGCTGCTGAATTTTCTGCTGCTGACCGTCCCATTGCAGTGCAGGAGTCCTCAGAAGTCCTCCCTCTTGTCCCCACGACTGAGGCACAGGAACACAAGGATCTACAGAGCTGCACAGGAACAGAAGCCAGCTGGAACAATTTCTTCTAACAAAAAGTACTGTAAAGTTTGCGTGGACTTGCCACTTGTTGTTGTAGTCTTACCTCTCACAAGCCCCCCAGCTTGTGGCCCTACATTGATTCTACTTTTTCTACAAAGACTTTTAAAACATTGTGCAAGACTTTTACTTAACTGCAAGAAGTGATTCAGTGTGTGACTTTTCCCAGCCCCACCCCTTGCCCCAGTGTGTCTGACAGTGCTCCCTCCCCCATTCTGGTCTCTCTGCCCCTTCCCCTGCCCCCCTGTGATTGGTTTGGTTGCCCTTTATGTCCCCTGATCGTTCTCCTCCTCCTGTTAGTCTGGCAATACCCCAATTGCCATCAGGCATAGTAATCTTAGCTGCCTGTCTTTTACAGCCACCTTTTCCCCTCCTCCCACTCCCTTCTCCCCCCCCCTCCTGTCTTGCAGCCACCTTTCCCCTCTCATCTCATAGCACTTGCTCCTATCATTTGTCCCATGACCTCTGTTAGCAGCTCGTCTGTCCCCCCCTTTCTCTCC
Organism: Ambystoma mexicanum; assembly: GCF_040938575.1. Taxonomy (NCBI): domain Eukaryota; kingdom Metazoa; phylum Chordata; class Amphibia; order Caudata; family Ambystomatidae; genus Ambystoma; species Ambystoma mexicanum. The sequence goes on from NC_090932.1 coordinate 1,149,787,219, forward strand.
TTGTCCTGTCCTCCCACTTCCCCCCCCCAGACTTCTCTGAATCGTCACCTGTTTGTTTCTTCTCTTCCTCCCTCTCTCCACACCCCTCCTCCTCCCCCTCCACCTTCCCCCTCCTCTTGTTACTCATGCACTACAGCAATTGTCATCAGGCATAGTAATGTTGCTGCTTGTTTGTCTCCTCCTTCCCTTCCCTCTCCCGAACTGTTGCTTGTACTCGCACTATTAGAAATGTCGCCAGGCTGATTATGATAGTATTTTTCACATTCTAATTTGTTTCAAGGACCTGTAAGAATGTAACTGTATTCTCCCATGTTCCCTCCCTCCTTGAAGCACTTTGAAACACATTGTGTATAGGTGCTATACAAATAATCAAAGCTCACCTAGACATTTTGCCCAATTAACATTGGCTGGCCTGGCTCCCTGAATGACTATTCTTACCTCTGACATTGTGCTTTACCTTTCCTCCCAGGAAGGGGTTAACTTATTTTGCATTGAGGGTTCAAAAGTACTTACCTGCTTCAGAATAATTGTGTGTTCTCTTGTTTTATTCTATAACCCTTTTCTCTGACAGTCTTCTCAGTATTGCTCTAAATGCAACAGTGATATATTAATATCCACAGTGTCCTAACTAAGTCACCTGAGGGTGTAGGAAGTGTCTGTGTGCCACGCCCAATGAGTATTTGCTGATTTAGAGAAACTAAGAGTGTGTGTTTTGCAGTGTATTTGTGTGTTTGTATTTGTTTTATTTGTAATGCGCACCATCAGGCCCGGAGGCATCAGGGCGCAACTTGAGCAGGGTTACATGAAGAGCACATATATATATATTTCTGATGTTTGTTAATCTGCTTAGAATCACATGCTGTGCATAGCCCCACATCCAGTGGTCACTGCAGAGTATTGCATTTTGTTTTTCGTAGTCGAAAAGGGGACGTCGACAAGGCGTCTCTGTAACACTATCCCTATTGTGACGTGCAGTGTACCCACAATCCCTCACGCGTCGAGGTCCCTCAGATTGTTTTTTTTCTGCCCAGATATTGGTCGCCTTTACGCGGAGCTCCTCGAGAGACATTGCAAAAACATTTATTCGACCTTTGGTCGTTATTAACTTATATTATTACTTTACATCCCTCCTTCGGCGTCGTAGCTGCGAAGCTGTTCACCGCCGATCAAGATCTCCGACGGCGGAGGAGGTTGGAGGTTGTTCACCGAACAAGTGGCCTAGCCTCGACGGCCAAATACAGTAGGGAGAGTGGGGTCGTGGGACATTTATTTCTCTTTGAGAATGCCTTTCCCTTTTCCCTCCCTTTCCTTCGGGGTTGTTGTCACATGCAATCGGTTCCTCAGCTATGGAGAGGACACCCTTTAGGTTTTGCCTGCGTTGCAAAGGCAAGTTTACCTGGAAAGACGAGCATAAACGGTGTAACCGTTGCTTGCCCCTCGACCACAAAGGACAGCTGTGCGGCCTGTCAGCTTCTTAAGCGAAGACTTTAAAAGACCGCAGGGTCAAAAGGTGGGCAGCCTACACCCTGTCTAGGTCTGATTCATCACCCGCCGCCGCCGAAAGTGACGATGAATGTGACAACCCGACATCTGTTTCAGAAGTTTTAGACCTCTCTAAGGAGCTCCTCATCTGTCCCCGGCCTCGACAAGCTCAGCTCACGCCCTGCTTATAGGGATGAACACCCCGGCGACAAGGACGCACACAGAAAACATTCCCATAAACACATGACCCACGGCTCTTCCTCGACGAAGAGAGCATTAGCGCCAACGGAGACGCAGGTCCTACCGGCGGCCTCCTCAGACCGTAAGAGTCTTAAGCCCCCCTCGCAACTGGGACTAGTGACTGGGCTACCCCCAGATAAGGGAGCTATCACTAAACCGCCAGACGCGCACCGTCAGAGTGCCGGAGGTACCCTCGACAGACAGTTTAGTTGTCGAGAGCCTGGCGTGGATTATTTCCACCGATAGCCAGAGACGGATGGCGAAAGAAACATCGATCACTGCTCACAAGACCCGGGAGACGCCGAAAAGGTCAGAAGGAAGGCAGGAACTGCCCCCTCTGTCGAGAGGAACACCTAGCCTACCAGAAGGCTTTTCAGAAGGCGAGGGGAACCTTTCTTCGACGTTATGGGATAGGTCGAACCGTTTTCTAACGGAAGGCCCTCCCTTTCCCCCCCCTGAACGCTCTGGGGTACCTCAAGAAACCCTAGAGAGACTCCATATCTGTATGGACAAAATGGAGAGGTTTATGGAGACTCGGAACCTTCCAACACACAAGAGATCAAGAGAGGAACCTCAGGAGGATCCCATGGCCAAGTACCCTAGGCTGTTTGATGCCCCCAAGAGGATGTAGATTTATGACCTCACTGGAGAGGACCCCCACTTTCAGGAGGATGATGAATTCTTAGGCAATGAAGGGGAACAAAACCTAGAGGAGGAAGGTTTTGAAGATAACTCGGATATGGGTGATGGGGGGGTGGGGGCTTCAGAGAAGACCCAGAAGAGAGCGCTTCACAGCCCTGGCAGTCCCTATCGGCGTTTTCAGACCCTGACGCCCTAAACCTGTCCCCACCCAAGGACTCGCCTATTAGGAATACGTCACCTATAGACGATCAACCTACCTTTAATGCACTACTAGGCAAGGCAGCAGTGCATTTCGAGATCGAGACCGGGGAAACTTCTCCTGACATCGACTTTGTAGAAAAGATCATTAAGGAGAAACCCCCTGTCAGCCAAACCATTTCCCTTCTCGCCTCAGTAAAGAGACAAATTATTCCTTCACTATCCACTCCCGCGTTGATCAGAGGGGTCAACCCGAGGATAGAAAAATTGTTTAGTCCTTCTCCATCGGACCCGTTATACATCAGGGGCTACTCTGTACCAGACTCCTTAATGGTGACAAATACATGGAAGAGAGCAGGGGTCCCGTTGTCAACTAGCGAGGCACCACCAGATAAAGAGGGTAAAAAATGGTATGCCCTAGGAAAGAGGATTATAGCCTCAGCTGCCTTTTCTGCAAGAATTGCCAACAACAACTCTTTGCTGGCAGGTTACGCAGATGCACAATGGAGCAAACTACGTAAGGACATTGAGGAGGTACCGGAACCCCTACGTACTCGGCTTCTAGCCACGGTGACTGAAGGGACCTTAGTCAACCAAAGCATCATTAAAAATACTCTGGATGCTGCAGAAACGGCTGGCCGTTCCCTAGTCCAAGGAATGCTCCTCAAACGCCATGTATGGCTACGTAATTCAGGCTTTAAACCTGAAACACAAGCATCTCTAATTAACAAACCTATAGAAGATGCAAACCTTTTTGGTAAGGCCGTGGATGAGGCACTAGAGACCGCAAAGAAGGAATTTGACACCATCAAAACCCTAGACCAAATTTCAAGGCCTCCCAACAAACCTCGTTATGGCAACAAATGCTTTTTTCGAGGCCAACGCCAGCAGCAACAGCAGCAGCAATACTCTGCAGGTAACTGGTCCTCTAACCAAGGCACCAGTGGACAATAAAACCAAAGAGGACAACGTTGTGGCAAGGGAAGAGGTCGGGGTCCCACCCCTAGAGGTTCCCAAGCCACCAACACCAAATGACCCAAAGATTCGGGTCCCCTCCCATGCATCGCCGGTCAGGGGCCGGTTAGCATCTTTTCTTCCAGCATGGGAGGGTATAACATCAGACCGCTGGGTACTATCAACCATAGCCCACGGTTACTGTATAGAATTCAACAGTTTCCCTACGTACAGACCCCCAAGGGGACGACGCATGTCACCAGAACACCTCGCCATCCTTCAAGAAGTGGACCAACTACTAGAAAAAGGAGCTATAGAGGTCTTGCCTCTATCTCGGGTAATGGAAGGTATTTATTCAGTGTACTTCCTTGTACCCAAAAAGGACTTAACCATGCGCCCTGTACTAGATCTGCGCCCAGCGAACAAATTTGTCAAACCTCAAAAGTTTCGCATGGTGACTCTACAGGAGGTAATCCCCCTGCTTTCACAGGGAGATTACATGACAACACTGGACATGAAAGATGCATACTTTCATATTTTAATGTTGCCAGCACACAGGAAATACCTCAGGTTCATGATAGAGGGCAAACACTACCAGTTCAGAGTGCTACCCTTCGTCATGGCATCAGCGCCGAGAGTATTCACGAAGGTACTGGCAGTTACAGCGGCCCACCTGCGCAGGTTGTCCATCCCAGTATACCCTTACCTCGACGATTGGCTCATAACAAGGGATGCTTACGAAACATGCTTCTCAAATACCCAAAAGACTGTATACCTTTTGTTTCAACTAGGCTTCTCCATCAACGAAAGGAAGTCCAGTTTGGACCCCAGCCAGATCAAACAATTCCTAGGGGCTCTAATTCAAACAAAGGACGGCCTCGTCTTCCCCTTCCGAGAGGGTCCAAAACATGCTGTTTCAAATCCCTCAATATGTGGCCGGTCGAGGGGTGACGGTACGCAAAGCAATGCACTTACTAGGAATGATGGCGTCATGTATTTATTTGGTACCTCACGCGCGCCTGAGCCCAATGCAAGAGTGGCTCAACAGCCAGTGGTGTCAGGCCAGCGGACAATGGGACGATCTAGTGTTGGTCTCGTAGGCCTTGGTTCTCTCGCTACGGTGGTGGTTGAAGGAAAACCTGGTAATAGGGAAACCGTTCGCCACCCCTGCAGTGGAAGCCACTCTAACAACAGACGCATCCCTCACAGGATGGGGGGGCTCACCTATCCCATCAGACTGCTCATGGAGTTTGGACTCCGAGCATAGCATCCAAGCACATAAACTTACTGGAGCTACTAGCTGTGTTCAAGGCACTGAAAGCCTTCCAGGCACACCTGCAAGGGAAGACAGTGATGGTCCTCACGGACAGCACCACAGCCATGTACTACCTCAACAAGCAAGGGGGCACTCACTCTCCAGGACTGTCCAAGCTGTCCCAGAACATCTGGAAGTGGGCTCTCAAACACATGTTCCTACTGTCACAACATGTACCAGGGGAGCTCAATCTGCTAGCAGACGAACTCAGCAGAGACTTCCCTCTGCCCTCGGAGTACGAATGGCGGTTACACAAAGACATCGTCTTCGACGTCTTCACAAAATGGGGATTCCCAGAAATAGATCTATTCACAACTCTGGAGAACTCCCAATGCCAAGAGTACGCCTCCAGGTACCCCCAGAACCAATCCAAGGGGAACGGTCTATCGATACCATGGTCAGGGAAATTTGTTTACGCTTCCCCCCCCCCCCCCCCGACTCCCCTTCTCAACAAGATAGTGCACAAGATGCACCAGGAACAAGTTACCATGAATACTGGTGGCCCCTATGTGGGCCAGACAGCCTTGGTTCGCTCACTTGATGGAGATGTCCCTATCTCCTCCAGTGAAACTTCCCTGTCTGTACAACATGTTGTCACAGGACAAGGGCAGGACACTGCATCCATGCCCCCAGACCATGAACTTAGCAGCCTGGCTCCCGCAGAGATGCATGGACATTCTCAGGGAGGCTAGAAAGCCGAACACTCGTCACTGTTATTCTAGCAAAAGAAAAGATTTGTCATCTGGTGTAGGGGAAGGAGCATCAACCCGGTTGACTGCTCTCCCACACAAATTGTTCTGTACCTGACTCACCTACTAGACTCAGGCTTGGTGTTTAACTCTATTAAAGTCCACTTAGCTGCACTTTCCGCATACACCACTTCCCAACTTAGTGTCATGGTGGAAAGTCCCAGTTATTAAAGCCTTCATGGAGGGAGTGAAGAGGATCCACCCTCCCATAGGTAATCCCGCTCCCGGATGGGACCTAAATGTGCTACTAACCAGGCTCATGGGGTCTCCCTTTGAACCCATGCACAAAGCATCACTTAAAGACCTCACTCTGAAGACTGCTTTTCTAATAGCGATCACCTCCATTAGGATAGTAAGTGAACTAAAAGCGCTCTCTGTATTAGACCCCTTTGTAACAGTTCACAAGGATAAGGTGGTTCTACGCACACATCCCAGGTTTGCGCCAAAATGTATCTCTAAATTCCATGTCAACCAATCAATAGAACTACCAACGTTCTTTCAAAATCCTTCAAACTTAGGTGAGAAGAGCCTGCATACAGTGGATCTTCGCAGAGCTGTAATGTTTTATATGGAAATAACTAGACCATTGAGAAAGACTAATCAGTTCTTTGTCTTGGTGGCATCAGGAAGAGGAGATGCAGTTTCAAAATCCACTATTTCTAGATGGATTGTACAATGCATCACTCTCTGTTTCTCTCTTGCTAAGAGAGTACTACCCTTCAAGCCAAGAGCACACTCCACTCGAGGCACCGGGGCTTCCATAGCTTTCATTGCAAATGTCCCTCTTCAGTCCATTTGCAAAGCGGCAACCTGGAGTTCTGTTCACACCTTTACAAAACACTACTGTCTAGATGCCCACTCTAGAGCTGATTCCCAGGTGGGACAAGCAGTATTAAGACATCTCTTTTCTACTGTTGCTTCTCACAACCCACCTCCAACTCCGGGTACTGCTCGCTAGTTTATGCACAGCATGTGATTCTAAGCAGATTAACAAACATCAGAAGACCATGCATTACTTACCGTAAAAGCATTTCTGATGGTTGTATCTGCTTAGATTCACATGCGCCCACCCTTACTCCCCGCTCGGATGGAAGGAACATAGACTTTCTTCTATATCTCTCTTTTCTGTACTCACTCACGTCTAATAGGCTCCCTCAGGGCAGAAGAAATACAAACAGAGGGACCTCGACGCGTGAGGGATTGTGGGTACACTGCACGTCACTATAGGGATAATGTTACAGAGACGCCTTATCGACGTCCCCTTTTCGACTACGAAAAACAAAATGAAATACTCTGCAGTGACCACTGGATGTCGGAATATATATATATATATATATATATATGAATATATATATATATATATATATATGAATATATATATATATATATATATATATATATATATATATATATATATACACACACACTCTCTTTAGGCACAGGACGAGTGTAAATACTTAATAGTCGGAGCATATAACAATATACGTAACTTACAGAGCAGAAATTAGAACAGAAACTTTACAGGGACATGGAGCCAAAGGTGTAAGCTGGCTAAAGGGCCAAAGCTAGTAGGACAGTGGTGTGCAGGGCATATTTCAAGGCTGATTGAAGAGCCAGGCTTTCGTTTTGGACGTGAATGCGCTAACGGAATCTTCAGATATAATGGTGATGGGGAGGGCATTCCAAAGATTGGAGGCGAGGACAGGGAAGCTTGAGCCCCCAGCTTTTTGAAGCTTGAACCTAGGGATCGATAAACAGTGGATCTGGGCGATTCTTTGAGGTCGGGTAGGCGCGTGGCTGGATAGCCGGCTGCAAAGGTACAGGGGGGCTTTGTTGGCCAGGCATTTGTACGTGAGGGCTAGAGATTTCAGTGAAATTCGCTGTTTGACAGGTAGCCAATGTTGATTGGTTCTAGATTCAGAGATGTGGTGGTTTCGCGGGATGTTTAGTGCCACTCTAATAGCTTTGTTCTGGGTAATTCGTAATTTGTTCAGATTCTCTTGGCTGGTTCCGAAGTAGAGGGCGCTGCCATAGTCAATTTTGGACATAATGAGGGTTCTGGACAGTGTGACAGTATTCGGAGTGGTCAGAAATGGCCTGCAGGCTGCAATGAGTTTGCAGGTGTATGCTGAGGCTGATCTGACTGCGTTTGTTTGTCGAGATAAGGGTAAAGTGGCGTCAAGGTAAAACCCGAAGGTTTTAGTGTCTTTCGAAACTTGGATGGTGTTTCCATCAATGATAAACGACTGGTAGGATGGCTCAAGTTTGCTAAGGCGTTGCGTAGTGCCCAGAATGGGGAGCTCTGTCTTGTCATTGTTGAGGCATAGCTGGTGTTGTGCCATCCAAGCTTGGATGACCAGGTAGATGTCATTCAGGGCCTTGGTGTCAGCTAAGTAGTCTCCAGTGATGGGAATGAGTATCTGGGTGTCGTCGTCGGCGTAATTTGTATAAGAGACACCCAGATAGTCGAGTACATGAAAGAGCGGTTTCGTAAAACATTATAGATGGCAACACCCAAGAACCCTGAGGGACGCCACAGTGAATTGGGGAGGGATCTGCTGCGGATTGAGAAAAGACCTGCATAGATCTATTACTCAGAGGATTTGATCCAGGCCGTGGCTGACGAAGAGAAGCGGGCGGCAGAATGGAGATGCCTGCATAGGATTTGATGATTGACCAGATCGAATGCCGCAGAGAGGTCAAGTAGAAGTAACATGGCTGTCCCTGTTCCGTGTTTGGGACGGAAACCAGATTGTCTAAGGCCTAGAAGATTATTGGATTCCAAGTACTCTTCGATCTGCAGGTATGCTGCACGGTCTAAAATTTTGAGCAAGAGCGGGACGGTAGTTATGGGTCTGTAGTTGGTGGGTATGCTTGGGTCTAAGGAGGGTTTTTGTGAGCAGTGGAATCACCCATGCATCCTTAAGGTTGTCAGGGACAGTTCCTGTTTTAAAGGAAGAGTTGATGAAGGATGTAATAAATGGGGCCAAATCGTGGGCAGATTCCTTGATAATGTGGGCAGGGCAGGGATCACCCTGGCATTTGGAAGGTTTGATCCTCAAGATGATGTTTTCCATCTCAGCAATAGTGAGAAGACAAACCGTTTAAGATTGGGCAAGTAAGGAGAGGGGGCCCCAGCAGGGGTGGGAAGGCGATTGTCCAGTTTCAGGCTGTCTATTATTATTATTATTATTATTATTATTATTATTATTATTATTAAATCCAGAGTGATTTTATGGATGATGGCCACGCCACCACCTCTGGTGTGGGAAGCGGAGATGCGGTCAGATCTCATGATACCGTAGCTGGGTGGTAAGCAAAGGGTCAGGGAAGGGCCGGATGTGGCATGTAGCCAAGTTTCAGATATGGCAATGAAGTCAGGATCTGAAGATGTTATGAGGTCTGCTATGTCTAGTGCATGCGCTGGGAGGGATCTGGCGTTGATGAGAGCGCCCTTGATGAGCGGCAGATTCGCCTCTGTAGAAGAGAATTTGCTGTTAGTGGTTGAAGCGGGTGAGCACAGTGGTGTATGTAATGTTTGCTTGGAGATGTTACTGCGGGTAGGTTGTATGCGGAATCTGGTGCCTAGTCTCTTGTTTCTGAGAGATCAAGAACACGGTTGATTCGGAGTGGGTTTCCTAGCGAAGTGTTCCAGCCAGAGGGCCGGGTCATTGAAGTATGGGTTTGGGTCGGTGTCGGTGTTGATGTGATGTAGGCCTATGATGGACGTCGTGGGGCCCATTGTAGGGGTCACACTACGCAAAGTCGGGTGGACAGGGCTTAGGTGAATCAGGGTGTCTGAAGGCTGATTGATTGTCGGCCGTGGGGGACGTGTGAGTAACTGAGTGGTAATTGCTGCTTGAAAGGGCAGAAGGTGGTACAGTATAAGGAGCGCCCTAAGGAGCATGGTGGAGGTGCACGGCACCTTGGGGAAAGATGCGTCACACCGGGAGGTGGTGGGAGCACACGGACGCTTAATCACAGTGAATACGGCCAAGCACACAGGCTAAGAATGCTGTGGAGATGACTAGGGCCAGTTCGATTTTAGCTAGGGCAGTGTGAAACTGGCTTAATAGGCAGTGCTAGTAAAAATCAACAATAGGCAGGTTCGATTTTAGCTAGGGCAATGTGAAAAAGACTCAATAGGCACTGTTAGTAAAATCAACAATAGGCAGGTTCGATTTTAGCTAGGGTAGTGTGAAACAGGCTCAATAGGCAGTGCTAGTAAAAATCAACAATAGGCAGGTTTGATTTTAGCTAGGGCAATGTGAAAAAGACTCAATAGGCAGTGTTAGTAAAATCCGCAATAGGGAAGTTCGATTTTAGCTAGGGCAGTGTGAAACAGACTGATATATTGTCCCTTCTGAAGAAGTCTTATTCAAACTGACTGTTAAATAAAATAATAATTGTTTAATCAAGAAACTAACTGAGTATAAGTGTTTATTTGGATACTTGTCACTGTGAATCTCTGTGTAACCACCCTACTGCTCACAATGACCCCTCTTGAGAGAGGCCTGGCTGCTGAACACGCTACTAACCTGTATAGTACAGACTTATACCTAAGGTTGGGTTGCTATTGCAAGGAGGACAAGTTTGTTGTAGTGAACCCAAGGAGTACTGCACCAAATCTTGCCTAACAAAGCGGATTTCAAAGAGGGTACAAAAGGTACAGGAGAAGAGGTAGGGCCTCCTCCACCAGTGGCTCTACCACCCCCAAATGATGCCTTGCTCGAAGTCCCCTCCCATGCTATTCTAGTAGGAGGTTGCATCTATCACTTCAGACAAGTGGGTGTTACCCACCGTGGTAGGAGGGTACTGCATAGAACACCTGCAGAAACCACTCAACCAGCTGCCAAGACACGGGAAAATGACACCAGAAGAAAGACTCGTATTACTGGAAAAAGTGATAACCTTGCTGGAAAAAGACACCATAGACATAGTCCCAACAAACCAGGTTAACAAGGGTATCTATTCAATGTACTTCCTTGTGCCAAAGAAGGACTTGACAATGTGCCCTGTACTAGACCTGCTCCCAGAGAACACATATGTCAAGCCACAGAACTTTGCATGACAACACTCCAGGAGGCAATTCCTCTTTAAACCGGGGGATTTTGTGGCAACATTGGATATGAAAGGTGCATACTTTCATATTTCAATGTTCCTAGCGCACAGAAAGTATCTGCGCTTCCAGATATTGGGAAGACACTACCAATTCAAAGTGCTCCCCTTCGGCATAGCCTCAGCTCCAAGAGTGTTCACAAAGGTACAAGCAGTAGTAGCGGCGCACCTTCGCAGAGTCAATCCCAGTTTAGCCTTATATAGACGACTGGCTGATAACCGGAAAGACTCCTCAATTATGCAAATTCAACACCCAAAGAACAATCAATCTACTTTACCAATTGGGATTCTCTATCAGCAAGAAACAATCAAGTCTCGTCCCCAGACGAGTAAAAAAATTCCTGGGAACGATCATAAAGATTCATGAGGAGTTAGTGTTCCCCTCAAACGAGAAAGCACAAAATATGTTTCAAGTACTTCCCTATCTAGCAGGTCACCAGATAACCGTTTGCAAGGTAATGCCCCTGCTTGGGATGATGGCCTCATGCATCTACTTAGTTCCACACACGCACCCGTTGCAGGAATGTTTAGTAAAACAATGGTCTCAGGCAAGCGGTTGGTGTGACGATCTAGTGGTTGTTTTTCGCTAACCCTAGTACAAGCTCTTTGCAGGTGGTCCAGGGACAACTTGCTAAAAGGAAAACCCTCTCGCAATCCACCAGTGCAAGCAATGGTAACAGACACCCATTGCATTCATCACACGGCTTGTGGACACAAACTACAGCCCAAAGCCACATGAACCTTCTAGAACACCTAGCAGTTCTCAAGGCACTGCCAGCTTTTCAACAGCATCTAGTAGGTCAAGCAGTGCAAGTCCTCACAGACGGCACCACTGCCATGCTTTACCTAAACAAGCAGGGAGGCACACACTCTCCAAGTTTGTCCAAGCTATCTCCGAAAATTTTGAAGTAGGTACTGTAAAGACTGGAGGGGGTATCTGTACTTCTGCCCTCTATATGGCAGGGTAGAGGCAGAGAGCACCCCAGCCAAGGTTCTCTTATATGGTAGCGCATGGACGAGCAACCAAGGCTTAAGCTCTCAGGTTGTTATGCAGGCTGGTTCTCAAGTACAGTGAGTCCCCAACCCCCACAAAAGAATGTGAACACACTTTTATGTGCTAACACAGTTCTTTAGATAAAAATAAGGTTCAGAGATATATACACAATCCAATAACACACTTTGTACTCTGGTCATTCCAATATGACAAATATATACAATTTCAGTTGTGACATACGAATCATGCAGCAAGGTGTATCAACATAGATCATGAAGGAAGGCAGGTTAAGTTAAATAATATCATAATGATTTCTTTTGCTATAGAGACACAATTCTGACTGAGGATCTCTTCAAACCTCCCCCAGCCCCCACACCTGGGCAACCTGTAATACAAGTATTAACAAGCCCAGTCCATTAATGTTAAATAAGTCTTGCTTCCTGTTCAAAAAGTTGAACCACCCCAATGTACCTAAGATGGAAGAGTTCTTTGACGGCTCGTCGACGAATCCCTCGAGGGGGGATTCCCTTTAAAGCAGGAGCCACGGGGTGTAACACTGCCGTGGAGACAGCAGCTTCGACCTTCGCGGTGCTCTTCTCTTCGACAATCGTTCGTGGAAGTGCTGGGAAGATGAGCCATGTGGTCCACCTCGATGCAAAGTGGTCGGTGCTGCAAAGACTCTGTGATGGATGTAGGCCCGGCCGCTGCGTCGGGTGTCGGGAGTTGCTTCTGCGGTCCTCTGGCCTGTCTGTGCTGCAGCACACACCTCGGGATAGCTCGGGACTTGACCATGGGCTGGACCTCGGATCTTCACTGTCAGTGTCCTCGGGATGTCTTTGTCGGCTTCGGGTGGTGGGAAACCCACTGGCAAACTTTCCCCGGTAGCCAGTGACCTCAACTCTTTCTCCGGCGGGACAAAGTGGTCGACAGTGATGGCAAGGGAGCCCTCTGTCAAATGTTCTTAGGCAAAGGTGGAGCTTTCGTGGCTCCAGTCGTCGAGCAGCACAGTGTCAAGGTGTCCCTGCTTTTGAGCGATATGACTCGACTGGCTTCCAGCGGTCACGGAAATCTTCCGAACCCCGGTCGACGGGAATGGATTTAGATGTCCCGGCACTTCTCTTCAGGATTCTTGGCAGACCCTTCTCCAGTCAACAGCCTTTCAGACTGGCTTCCAGGGTGTCTCGATGAAGAACAGCAGTTTTGCACGATGGTCCCTCTTAGCTCGGGGAGAAGTCTCCTAGCCAGGTCCTCTCTCGCATCAGTCCTCGACAGACTTGACATCTTTTAGATTTCGCAAAGGAAACGCAGCAGCGAATCTTCTTCCAGCTGGGCTTAAAGGATGAGCTTCAAGTTTCAACTTCCAATTCTGAACAAATTGGTAAGTGAGTGGTCCCCAGAAATACACATCTGTCCCTCGTTCACTCTGGCTGAGCCGGGTTCAGACAGCCAATCACACAGAAGGGCATTCATGCAGGCAGCCAATCAGGCTCACATGCATGCAGGCATTCACTTCCACCCAGACACCTATAACAACGAATGTGGATTGGGGCAAGCACCCAGCCTTTCAGCACACCACATTGCATTCATGTCAGTTTCAGGCAGGGCTGTCACACACACAGAGAAACCAGACATCCATAACATAGAATGCATATTGGTCACACACTCTATTCACCTAGGTCCCACCCCAAGGGTGTATCCACAACATAGTCACTGGGAAGGCTCCAGCCAGTCCGGCCTAGACTTCCCCACAATACCATATATGCTTCTTCCACCCAACAGCCAGTCAGGGGAAGGAACAGAGTCAGGGCTCCCCAGGACTTTGGGAAAACAAGGTAATAGGCAATAGAAGTCAAGAGGCCCCAGGGGCCATCTTGCCTTCTATTTGGAATCCACTGATTCCTATGGCAGTGCCTGGGAATCCCACAATGGAGGATACTCTGAGCTCCTGTCACATTCAGCATGGAGCTGCCACCGGCCCATTCCCTGCTCTGTGGGCAACACGCATGTGCCCAAAAAAACAACCTAGGGGGTGCAGGGTTGTACCCCCACCCATGGGTGCCATAAGGGTATCCCATGGGTCTCTGTTCACCACAAATAACAAGAGGAAGAGTTGCACTGCCAGGGGTCCCAACTGGACTCCTGTGCAGAAAACCCAGAACACACATAAGGGAGTACAGGACAAGGACATGGAGGCACTGTCCCTCCAACGCATTTCCAGCATTGCAGGTACTCAAGCGCAACATGTTCCAGGGGAACTCTATGCTCTAGCAGACAGTCTGCTGAGTCCTCTATCCGAGAAACTCGAGTGGCAAATCCACCAAGATATCGTGAACAAAATCTTCTCCCTTTGGGGCCATCCACTTCTAGATTTGTTTGCAACAATCCTAAACGCACAATGACCAGACTTCGTACCCAGGTTTCCCCAACCAGGATACAAGGAGAACGCCCTATGGATGTGTTGGTCAGGTACATTTGCGGACACTTTTCCACCGACACCACTGCTCTGCAGGATAGTGCACATGATGCACCAGGAACAAGTCACTGTGATCCTAATCGCTCCTATGTGGGCACGACAACCATGGTTTACACACCTACGCAAACGAAGTGTGCAAACCAATCTAACTTTCGTGCCCCTTCAACATGCCCCTGCACAAGGGTACAATACTCTATCCACACACCCTAGGTCCATGAACTTGGCAGCTTGACTTCTGAAGTAATAGTTTGGTACTTACACCTTCCTCAAAGTTGTATGGATATCCTCAAAGAAGCACGGAAACCCAAAAAGAGACACTGTTACTTTAACAAGTGGAACATGTTTGTAGTCTGGTGCAGATAATAAGACCTAAATCCAATTGAATGTTAACCATCTAGCATTCTCCACTATATGCTTTACCTACTATACTCTGTTTTAGTATTTAACTCCATTGAAGTACACATAGTGGACCTTCTTGCTTAAACTAATTCTTAAAACAGTGTATTGGTGGAATGTACTGTGAGACAAGCATGGAGACAAGAGTCACAGACTCAAAGTACGATTTCAAAAACTTTAAAGTTTCAGGGTTGGTGTAATATTGAACTGGCCGTAACTCTAAAAGGATGTTCCCCTGAAATAATGATTTTACGGGGCTGTCAATGTCTGAAAGTCCAAATAAAATGTCGGTGTCTAAACCTATGCTCGCCCTCATCTATGCAAAAATGTGTGAGGGTTTCTTTGTTCAAAATCAAAAAAGGTGTGTTCAACTAAAAATAGGAAAACCAGGGTTGGTTTTCGGTGGCATTCTGGCCTAGCGCGATTTCAGGCTCACAAAATGAGTTTAGATAACTGGTGCTTGTAGGACCTTTGCCACAGGGTGCTCTGAGCAGTCTCTCATTCTCAGTGGTTTGGGGTTCCCTTCCTCAATAATTCAATTATTCAAATGTAATGTAAAGCAATTTAACAGTGTTCTTTTTATCCCTCGGGGTTCCCTTCCCCAGGTTTTGTGCTCTCAAATGGTTCTGCACAACAGTTCCTCTTTGGTAGACTTCTCAGGGTTCTTGCAGTGATTTCAAATATCTTCAGTGTTTTTGAGTTCCTTGGATTCCCTTCCCCAACCTTCAACTTATTCAAGTTTCAAACACCACAAAGGAAATGTAACAGTTCCTTTTGAAGCTTCTCTGGGTTCCATTCCCCACGCTTCAATCCTTTCAACACTATAAAGAAAACCAATAAGTCTCCAACTTGGTTGGGCCTCTTGGGGTTCTCTTCCCCAAGCTCAGGCCACTTCCAGCTTTCAACACAAAACAAAATATATCGGTTTCTCAGGGTGCCCTTCCCCAAGCTTAGGCCCCTTTTAGTTCCAAACACAAATTCAGCTGGTCAGGATATGCCCTTTCCTTATATATGCAGCGTTTCTCCCACAGCGTCATTTCATGGGGTAGAATCTGAGTCTTTCAAAAAACACCAGACTCTGCTTTTTGAATTTTTTTTTTTTGTTACAGCTTGACATTGAACAAAGTGCAAAGCAAGCTTCACACAAAAACGAAAAATACAGCACCATTTTTTTCAAACATATAAAAATATCAAACACCTATATAAATAGAAAGAAAAAAAAGAAAACGTACATACATTTATACACACAGTTCAAGCTTCTCAAGTGTCTCCTTTAAAAAATGATATAATGGTAAAATTGAGTGAAGCATTGTCTGCCCACATGAGTCGAGCTCAGAACAGATCTCTCGAAGTCTCCCCCTCAATCCCGAGGTAACCCCCAAAGTAAAATGTTCTGCTCCGTTAGGCTAGTACAAAAGAGCATTGGATGTTTCAGTGACTCTGTACAAGAGGATTTCCTACATAGTCGATACACTGAAGACCACATATGATTGCCAGGCCATTTATTAATGCGGTCCAAAGTGGGTAAGATGTTCAGTTTGAACCGCAAGTATAGGCTTTGTGCTCTGGCCGATGGAAACTGGAGCGATGTATTTAGAAAAATTGCCTTTTTCCTGGGGAAGCTTGCATATTCCATATAAGACTGGTAAACCACCATATTTTGTATTGTGACTCCAGTCTGCCATGAACAGCTTCTAAGTGCGACCACTCTGATCCTTTGACCCTCTTTATTTCCATATATTCCTTTCCATTTGTCGTGCACACTTGCACTGTCTTTTATTCCTTTCACTTTGTTGTACCTCTTGCATGCTCCCCTCCTTCTGTTGTGCACACTTGCACTGTCTTTTTCCTATCGTGCCATTTGCACACTTCTTTCACTCGTGCACTTCTTTCCTTCTTTCCGGGTCGCTCACACCCTTTTTAAAAATTCTGGACTTCACTCTTCTGTGCTGCTAATGTATCTTTTTCTTCTTCTGTGCCACTAGCGCACTTTCTCCTTCTTTCTTTGTTTCTTAACTGTCCTCCTTGCTTTTTGCATTTTAGGGGAGTTTTCCTAAAGTCCTACTGGCAGTAAGACTTTAGTAAGCTATCCCAGTGGTTTGTAGATCCCCAACTCTTAGTATCAGTCTGTGCTAGCTTAGGACCTTGGTAGTGTAGCAGAGCATTCGGGCTTATTTTAAGAGGAAGATGTGAGCTGTAGGTAAGTACTCTGAATCCTAGTTAGACAGGCACAGCAAAGAAGCACTTATACATATATTTATATATAAGATATATATTTATTATATTTACACCAGAATCACTTTAAATACTTCAGACAATAACGATAGAACACACTTCAAAGGGCACTTTCACTTTTGTGTTTGTTCGCAGTTACATTTGTAGCAACGTTTGAAAGGGAAAAGGCAAGGTTATCGAATTGTCGGTTGTTAAAGAGAATTCTAATTTCTGTGCTAAATCCCTTCAACCTTAGACACCCGCAGCTCTATTGCTGGGCGTTAGGACCTTTAATTTTAACCCTGGAGTAAGAGGGACCTTTTTTCACTCGTGTGTTTTGACCCGATTTTGGATTATGAGTTTCCACTGTTTTTGGAGTCTGAAACTCCATAGGCATCTACATTTTGTATGGTGACACACAGCACCTTCAGTGCAGTGTCAGAGAAATCCTTTAGATTTCTCACCAGGTTTAAATACCTCTTCTTGTGTGAACTACCGTTCCCAAGAATAGTAAAGTGAAATTGACTTTACTTCCCTTTTCTCTTTGTAGGTCCAGCACACATCTTATGTGAAGTGCATACCTAGTAGCCCCTTATCCTACACTTTTATATTACCTTCACTACTTTAAATGGCTGGTTGCAGTGGTTTAATTTTCCTACCATTTGTGCTTTTCTACTGCAGGATGAACCCTCAGCTGCAGTACAGCACCCACGGGGGACCATTTTGTAAAAATGGCCCTGGTCTTCTGATTTCACCATTTTCTGTTTGTGAGGTCCTTTCACTCTGTGCGTTGAGCTATGAGTGAGCCCTTAGATCATTTTGCCTTTGGCAGGCTTCTGCACTGAAGCCCGCCTCTGGCTCCAGTGTGTCTGGAAAGGCAGGATGTGAAGGAGGTTCCCAAAACTCCCCTGTCCTTTGTCTCTAGGAATGCCTGAATGCAATAAGTCCTGATTGGCTGTCCTTGCAGGACAGCCACCCTGCTGTGATTCACAGCCTAGGCTGTGCATGAATGGGAGAAACCTGCTTAAAAGGCGAGGGTTTTGGGAGTAGAGGCAGTCGACAACTGGGAGAAATACCCAACGAAGAAACTGTCAACAAAGCTTGCTGCATCCTCCTGGACCTTTGAATTGCCCATTGAAGACCTGCTGCTGTGCTGAAACTCCTTTTTCAATTTGACGGAAAAGCTCCTGAAGGGACGACTTCTTCCCTTGGGTTAGTGGGGACCAAGTAACCCTGAGACGAACTCCACTGGACCATCCTCCCTGACTGGCTGTACTTCCTCGCTGCTGCAAGAACCGAGTGCAAAGGGGTCGAGAAATTCATAGTCTAGTGCAACGTCTGATGTGGTAACGAATCTGGCTAGATGCTCCAGAAGTCTACTAAGGACCCTCCAGAAGCAGGACGACCAGATCCTGAGTCCCCTCACCACAGTGCAGGACTTAAGGAGTGAAGAAGCCCAACCGTTATCTGAGATCCGCAACAACGCTGTTTACTAAGCACTGAAACCGCGAAGTGCTGCTGAACCAAAAATAGCCTGTAGCTGCTGACAACCTCCCAACTACCGCTGCAGGAACCCTACAGACATCCTCCCTCTTGTCCCCACGACTGAGGCTCAGGATCACAGGGTCTGCACCGCTGTAACGGGACAGAATCCAGCTGGACCACTCTTCTTCAAACCAGAGGTACTGTTTAGATTTGGGGTAGTTACCTCAGTGTCTTTTAGCTGTGCTTTACTCAATTGGGAATCACATTAGCTTACCTTTTTAGAGTTGATTACAACTCTGCTTTTCACAGCTTGTGGCCATAAAAGTGATTTTTACAAACTCTCTACCTTTGCAAGACTTTTATCTAAGAAGTACTAAAGCTCAATAGACTGTTTCAAATTGACCTTGGCTGTCCTGGATCCCTGCAGACTCTTCTAGCCCATTGACTTTGATATTGCTGTCCCTCATAGGTGGAAACTTGTTTTACACTGTTATTGCTGGTAAAGGCTTGTCTAGATTTCATTGCAAGATATAAGAGTCCTCACATATACTGAGAACCTGCTTAACCTTTTTCCTTCCTTTCCTTTCGGCAACCTCAGAAGCTGCAAAGTATAACTAGTGCGAGATATATAAATGCCAGGACTGTCCTTGTGATTGAAGTTACCTCAGGGTGTAGGAATTGTTTATGAAGCATATCAAAAGATTATCGTATAGTTCCGATACTGAAAAGTATTTTGAAAGTTTAATTTGATTGTTACATCAATTGCCTTTTCAACAAATGCTTATTAAAAACTTGATGTTAAATAAATTAACTATAACTGAAACCTTGTGTGTAAGTGTTTACTTGGTTACTTGTATTGACACATTTCATTGCTACATCTCACATTTACCCCTCTTGAGATAGGCCTGGCTGCCAAGTCACACTACCAACTTGTGTAGTACAGACCTATACCGAACGGTGGGTTATCTAATACCAAGCGGTTAAGTGTTGTGCAGTCTCAGTGTTACTGCATCAATTCTTACCTAACATTGGTAATTGTGCACTCATGTGGTTTTCAACGGGTTATACGGTAATGCGTTTACTCTGCAAACACATATGGAAAAGTCCCTTAAAGGGAGGGAAATAAGTGATTAGTGCAACATGAGCTTAGTTCAATGTTCTACACATGGTTTCTTCGCTTGGCAAGTCAGAAGTACAAAAATGCAACCCTAGGTAAAGGCAGTTTGAAGAGGGCTTGAAGTCTTGGCAAACAGCAAATAATGTAGAGTTCCTGTGGATTTCTTCCAGTGTCTAAAGTTATTGTAGCAGCAAGTTGGCAACTAAAAAAAAAAAGGTAAACTAATAACGGACTTGAAAAGGTGACGCAAGCAGCAGCTCCGGTCAGAGGAAAGAGAGGGTTGCCCTAGATACCTCTTTGTGCACTCCAATGCTCGGAGTGTCTTCTCGGAATAAGGTAAGCCATACCATTTTCCCCACAGTACCTTGAGTTTGAAGAAAGTGTTTGTGTTGGCTCCTCCGTGATGTGGCAGCTCTGGACCTGACCTCCAGATTCCTTGGTCTGGTGACGAAAAGCAGGACAATGGATGGTATCTTCCAGCAGCAGTCTCGAGGGGGCTAGGGGGGTAGGGGGGGGGGGGTAATCTGTGGCACGACTTTCAGCAACGTCATGGTTCACTATCCGGTTTTGGTGCATTTTCAGCAGCACCAACAAAGGGCACAGATCGTCCAGTCAATCTTTTTCGCTTCCTGCAGTCCCACACTCTGGTGAGGGGGGTCTGGGCGAGTTGGATCGGGTCTCTGGAGTGTCCTTACGGGCTCAGCACAGATTTGGGCGGATTCAGCCTTTTCACGACTATGCACTCGAAATGGGCCGCAGGTCTCCTGGTATTGGGGTTTCGCAGCTCTGGAAACTTCTAGGACCTCGAGAGATGGCTTGTTTCAAAGTTCATCTTGGGACTGGTTGTTTGCACCAGCCAAAGGGAAGTAGTAGTCCTCTTCGGAGCTCCTCTGTCACATAGAAAATGTGGTCCGGACAGCAGTGGTCACTTCAGTGTTGCAAAGGGTCAGCAGGCGTCTTATTCTTCGGTTACTTATCTTTCCTGTGGTCGACCTGCTTTACACTCCAGAAGCCTCACCTTTTTATATAGTTCCAGCACACACTCCTTTGCAATCTCTCAGCATTTTACAGAAAGGGGCATTTGGCTGTCCAATCAGGACAACCAGACCACCTGTGGGAGCTGGTCCTATTCCGGCATTCTGGCAGACAAAGGACACAGAGGTGGAAGACTGCTCCCTCACTACCTGCCTGCCCAGATACTCTTGTGCCTAGGCTGGGATACTTAATAGTTTTTTGCCAAAGGCAAAACACACACTCTGACTTCCCCCTCCCAGAATGGTAGAAAGGCTAACAAAGAATACACACGCTAGTAATGGCAAAAAAAGAAGAGGCCCAAGTTGGTACTTTGGTGCCCCTATTGTGCACTATCGAGTCTATGGACATAGCCTGTTGTATAAAAAATACACAATAGTTGGTAGAACATGTTCACTGCCGCCAGCCATAACTAGGTGATTGTCTGTGACTAAAAAGTCATAAGAGCAGAGGGATACTAAGTATCCCTTTGGCACCCCACTGAAGGTGGTGTATGCCAATCTCTCAAACTATAGAGTTTTGGGAGAGATACTAAGTAGCTTTCTATCCTTAAGAACTGTAGTTAACTATGGATATAGGCATTAGTATCTTAAAGGAGGACCCTCGGGGTCCCCAGCAACACTGCCCATAAGGAGATGGTTGCTGCTGTAGTAAAACACAGATGCCTTTTAAGAGCTATGGAGCAGAAAGACTCCATAGTACAGGTAGAATAGAAAGAATAGAGTTCCAGAAGACAGCACATAAAAATGAATGAGTGGAGAAAGGCTCCACTTATTCAGGATTTAAACAAAAAGATCCAGAAGTTCAGCAAAAAGTCTCTGAGGGGTCTCACTAGTTGAGGGGATGAAGCCCGATAATGTTAAATCTCCCTAAGACTTGTCCCCTCCAGACTAGGGACAGGATGATCTAATCCACTCCTGGAAGACTCTTCATCCAGTCGGCCCTACGATCTGGAGAGACCACCATTTTTATGTTGGGTACTTGACATGTGCTCAATAGTGAAGTCAAAACTTTGCAGGCTTATAGACCACCTGAGCAAATTGGGTGTTTCTCCTTTCATCTGCATCAGCCACCTTAAGGGTTGGTGGTCAGTTTGAATCTTGAAAGTAGTTCCATAGAGGTATCATCTGAATTTCTTCAGGGCCCACACAATGGAAAAACATTCACGTTCCATGATTGCCCACCTTGTTTCCCAATCTTTTAATTTTCTACTAATAAAACAGATGGGGTGCTCCCTGTCTTTGCTACCAAATTGGTTGGAAGCATCAGTTTGGACTAGGAAGGCCGGCATGTAATCTGGAGCTTTCGGCACTGGAGCTTTACATAGGGCATCTTTAAGCCCTTGGAAGGCTTTGTCTCAGTCCTCATTCCACTTGTGTTTTTTTTTGGGGTACTTGGGAGAGTATATGGTATTCAGAGGAGAAGCTATGGTCTCATAGTTCTCAGTGACGTTCCTGTAATAACCAGTAAGTCCTAAGAAGGTTCTTACTTGAGTTGAGTAGTTGTGTGGTCCAGTCTTGTACAGCCTGTACTTTGCTAGGTAAGGGATTGATCTCCCTGCTTCCTACCTCATGACCAGGTTAGACCACTTGACTCTGACCCCCTTGGCATTTACTTGCTTTGATGGTCAGATTGGCCTGACGAAGGGTCTGCAACATATGCCCCAGGTGGTCAAGATGTTCTTCCCAGGTAGGGCTGAACACTGCTATGTCATCCAAGTATGCCATGCAGAAGTTCTCTAACCCATTCAGAACATGGTTAACCATTCTCTGGAATGTGGCAGGTGCATTCTTGAACCAGACGGTCATGACCTTAAACTGGTACAAGCCTTCTGTAGTTGAGCATGCTGTCTTCTCCTTGGACTGGTCACTTATGGCAATCTGCCAATAACCACTTGTTAGGTCAACCGTACTGAGGAATCTTTCTGAGCCCATCTTATTCACTAGTTCATCTGTCCTTGGCAAGGGATGGGCATCAGTCTTGGTGACTGCATTTAATGCACTATATCCACACAGAATCTAAGTTCATTCGTTCCTGCCTTTGGTACTAACACAACTAGGCTAGCCCATGGACTTGTGGAATGTTCAATCACTCCAAGGTCAATCATCTTCTTGACCTTTTCTTTTATGTGATTCCTCACATTATCGGACATGTAGCTCCTGCGTTTAACAGGTACACTATCACCAGTGTCAGTCATGCTGGCCCCAAGGGGTCACGCCTGGTGTAAGTGAGAAAAAAGGGGCAAAGTGAGTCAACCAAGTTTTGCACTCCTCCTGTTGCTGCATTGTCAGATTAGTAGAGAGTTCCACCCCTTCTACCTAGCCCTCTGAAGGGTGTCCCCTTAGACGATCTGGGAGAGGCTCACTCTCCTCTTCCCCTTGATCAGAAGCTAAGACCAAATCTCCTATCTCTGGTCTGAAAACATAAGCCATCAGATAGTTGGCATGAAAGGCCCTAGATGCCTCCTTGGGGTTGCCCAAGTCTACCAAATAATTGACCTCTCCAACATTTCCCACAACTTTGAAGAGTCCAGTTAATTTGTCCTGTAAGACCCGCTGTCTTACTGGGACCATATTGAGGACTTGCTGGTCTGGAGTAAACTCCAAATTAACAAGGGGGGGTCCTCGGAGTCCCTCTGCCAGACATTAGTCCTGGTTACCAGAGACTTACGCAGAGTCTTTAGCTCACTATCTTTCAAGAGTACCAACAGCAACCCCAGACACTTGTTTCAGTCTAGATGGACCTCATCAGTAGGGTGGAGCTTTGCCTCTCTAAGAATAGATACCCTACTGATGAGGTCCAACCAGACCAAAACACGTGTCTGGGGTTGCTGTTGGTACTCTTGTTCAGAGGACAATTGCCTAGCATGTCGGTGCTGGACTGCCCCAGGGCAGGACAAAGACTGATATGTTTTGTAAATTTCTCTCTGTGAAAGATAGCGAGCTAAAGAATCTGGGTAAGGCTCTCGCAACCAGGACTAATGTCTGGCAGAGAGACTCCCAGGTCGCCCCCCACCCCCTCCCTGTTCATTTACTGGAGTAAACTCCACCATGATTGCCATCTGGTTGTTCCATTGCTTAACCAGAGCTTGACCAGCTTTCAAATTCTCACTAGCCTCTCATCAGTGCCATCCTCTGTCTGAGGCCAAGCACATAGCCAGTAATTCGTATTGGCTTGAGGGAAGGAACACTCTCCAGACCCTCCTTAATCAGGGCCAAAGGACCTCCGACTGGATGACCACATAAAGTAACTCAACGGGGCAAAAGCCCACTCCAGCTTGAACTTCCCTGTAGACAAATAGAAGGCAGTGGTTCTTCTAAAGCTCCAATCATGTTCTTCATGGTTCTATTCAACCTCTCTACCAACCCCTTTGTCTGAGTGTGGTAGGCAGTTGAGAACTTGTAGGTGACCCCACAGGTTTTCCTCATGGCCTGCATGCAGTGGGACATATAATGTGACCCCCCTGTCGCATATAACCTCGTTGGGAAATGCTACTCTGGTAAAAATAACACGTAGGGCCTTAGCCACAGCCTAAGCAGTAACAGTTCTCATTGGAATGGCTTCAGGGTACCTGGCTGGTGGCATGGTCCACCACAACCAATATAAATCGGTTGCCTGAAGATGTTGGCGGGTCTAGGGGACCAACTATGTCAAACCCCACCCTCTCAAAAGGAACTACCACAACTGGGAGAGGCACTAAGGGTACCACATTCTAGGCTCCACTCTTACCAGATAACTGGCAGGTGTGACACCTCCTACAGTGTTGTGCTATGTTTGCACCCATCTTGGGCCAATAGAAGTACAGTGACATCCTCTCCTTGTTCCTCTTGGAGCTTAAGTGACCAGCCAGTGGGGCCTAATGTGCTAACTGTAGGACTTTGGCCCTTAGTTCCTGGGGGACCACCAGTCTCCTGAGGTCTCCTGGAATAGACTCCATGTGCTCACTCTATAGCAGTCCATCATCCCAGTATAGCCTATGCTTCCCAGGGTCTTGCCCTTCACTCTGGGAAGCTGCCTGCTGATGCCGTTCTTCTGAAGATGGATCCTCTTTTTGCCCCTACTGACATCTGTCCTCGAGGGTCTGCCTTCTGCCAGCAAAGTCTGCAGCTCAGGATGGTCTCTAGGATCCAGATCTTCTAGACAGGGTTGAATCTCCTCTTCGTCCTCTGACGCATCAGTACAAGGTTCTTCAGGGGATTCATCTTGCACCGACTCAACCTCAGGTGGTGGTGACACAGGAGGGACCTCTAGGTTTTGTACAGGAACCTCTTTCCTTGTCGAAGTTTTGGGCTTGGGGCCCTTCTTTCCTTGGGAGACTCTGGGTTTCTCCCTTGGTGTTCAGTTGTCAAATCCTTTAAGGTTGCCTCTCTGGCTTTCCTTGCCAACTCCCTTCTCTTCTTCGAGTGGGGTTTTGGTGTGCTGGAGGCTACACCTAAGGCCTTCAAATCATTGCCCAACAGTACCTTTCCTGGTACTTTTGACTGAACACTTACAGGAATGCTGACATTCCTCTCATGACACATAACGATAGTTTGCAATACTGGGCAGATTTGTACTGGGCATTCTGCTAACTTGGTAAGCCTTTTGGGAGCCTTCGCAACTTCCTCAGGTTGAAAGACCCTTTCATCCACCACAGTTATACTGTCCCCAGTGTCCTGAATGGCAGGGGTGTCCTGACCATTCACAAGTACTGTCTTCATAATACTCTTTAGTATTTTCATTGATGGAATTATACACCTCAATATTCTGTTCCCACAGTCCCAGCGATGCTAAAACTCTAGCCTGAACACCAATGGGTTCTTCAGCTTGAGGGTGAAAGCTAGCCCCTTTCATTGGAATATCCACATAATATGTGAATGCGAAGCTGACAGAGGGGATCCTTGAATGTTTAGCCTTACATCTGGTATCTCCTTTCACATGATCACCAGACCCATAAACCACACATTTCCCAAATGTCTTTTGGAATGGGGGTTTCTGATCACCTCCCTCTGGCTTGGGTACAGAGGTTTAACTACCCCTATAAGGTTGTTTAGGGGGATAGTTACCCTTGTTATGTTTGTGGCCCTCATTTGGTGTTTTGTTTTTTTAATGAGCATTCTCATCCTTTTTGTGATTTATTATTTTTCCCCCTTCCTCTTTCTTGTGAGGAGCCCCATAATCCTTATGAGTAGCCCTATTGGCCACCCACAAGTCAGCAGCCACTGTTAGCTTCATGTGGTCCAGTTCTTTAGAGTCAGCAAGATGCAGTGTCAGCTCTGTGGAACAGGCATCAAACATTTTCTAGCATGAAGAGACACCTCGTGCCTTCATAAAAGCTCGCCTTGTAGCCCTTCATCCACCAATCTAGGTTTTTCAGGCTTTCACACCCAAAGTGCACCACAAGTTACCATCTCTCTTCTTGTGGTCCCTAAACCTGGTCTGTCAACTTTCAACTCATCACAGCAATTCTGGGGGAGCCTAGAGATTACCCATGGAACAAACTCACTTTCACATATACCTTGTACTTTGCATGTAAACGCAAATGTTCTCGGCCAATCAAGAATATCAGCTTTCACATCATACAAACTCACCAAATCTTTGGGGAGACGAGGCTTCCTGCTTCTGGAATGGTCTGGCAAAGAGGATTCTGAAACAGAAGTAAAATCAAGGGACCACGCTTTTATCTCTAGTGCATGCTGCAGCTGTTTTTCCCTGAGTTGCAGTTCCTTCCTCATTTCTTTCTCTCATCTCAGACCGTATTTCCAGTTTCCTGAATTCAAGCTGCATTTTCATTTTCTATAATTCTAGAACCAGCTCAGCTGATGTGTTGGATACAGGTAGGGTTGAGGTTAGAGGACTGGCAGGCGGATTAATATTCATACTCTCATCCACATCTTCTACCTCTTGATCTGGAAGGTGAGGGCTAAGGGTTCAACCATGACCATCATTCTCTTCTAGATCTTGTTAGGTACAGTTTGTATGAAGTAGCCTTAGGGTGCACTACAACAACTCTGACTACAGGTAATAAGAAACCCAACCTTTGGTATAAGCTTGTACTACACAGTTTGGTAGCATGTTGAGCAGCCAGGCTTATCTCAAGAGGAGTCAATGCGAGCTGTAGGGGAGTTGCACAGAGATTCACAGTGACAAGTATTCAAATAAATACTTACAAGGTTTCTTGAATAAACAATTATTAATTTATCAGTCAGTTGGAGTAGGCCTTCTTCAGAAGGGAGCAATATAAAAGCAACACAAAACTACACTTCAAAAACTGTACACTAGTTTCTAAATCAGTAAAGACCCTTTTGGGATGGCCCACAGACACAACCTACACCTTCAGGTGACTTCAATAGCTAGGGTGCTGGGGACATTAATATCTTACTGTTTACATTTAGAATACTCTTACGAGTTGGTCAAAGAAAAGGTTATTGGAACAAACAAGAGACCACAAATATTCTTAAGCAGGCAAATACGTTTGGATCCCTAAACAGAGTCTTCTGTATAACCGGTTAAGCCAAAGTCAATGGGCAAAAGTCTTATAGGATGAATCACTTCTGGTAGGTACGTAGATGTTTTAGAAGTCTTTGAAGAAAAGAAGAATCAAATGTAGGGCCACAAGCTGTTTAGACTTGTGAGTAATAGAAGATGCAAGCAACTCTACAATATGAGGTAAGTTCTCTCAGACTTTACAGTACCTTTGTATTGAAGAAAAAGTGCAGCAGATTACCTCTGTTCCTGTGCAGATCTCACTGTTCCTGGGCCTCAGTTGTGGGGACAAGAGGGAGGGCTTCTGGGGACTCCTGCACTGCAATGGGACGGTCACCGCTCGCAACCGGCAATCTTTCAAACAAGTCGCACTTCAGTGTTTCAGCTTCCTGGGGACTACCGCAAATAGCAACACCAGTTTCTGGCTGTCGAGATGTACTTTACTTGTTTATCGGGGTCCCACACTCTGTTGGGGGGCTCAGGCTTGGTAAGTCCTGCTTCCTTGAAGTCTGGAGGATCTTCCTGGAGCTCTTGGCCAACTTAACAGCAAACGCACACAATCTGGTGTTCCTCTCCCTGATGTTTCGGTTTCCAGCAGCAACTCTGTGGAAATGCAACCAGCTCCGAGAAAATGTCCAGGTGGCTTACTTTGGAGTTGATTGGTCCCACCAACTCAAGGGGAGAAGTCGTCCTTGCAGGGGCTTCTCTGTCGATACGAATTTGGAGTTTCAGCACAGCAGCAGGGCTTCACCGGGCAAACCAACAGTCCAGGAGTTGCAGCAGGCGTCCTCTTCAAGTTCTTCTTCGGTTCCTTCGTCCAGTGGTCGACTCTGCCTTCCAAGCCAAAAGCCTTGCCTTTTATTCAGTTCTCTCCCATTCATTCCAGCTTAGCTGTCAATCACACAGCAGGGTGGCTGTCCTTGCCAGTCAGTCAGCCGGCCAATCATCACAGGGTGCATTTGAGTTTCCTAGAGACTAAGCACAGGGCGTTTAGGGCACCTCCCTCACTTCCTGCCCACCTCAGACACCCTGGAGCCAGAGACGAGCTTCACTCGTGAATCCTGCCAAAGGCAAAGCGAACAATGGCACCAAACCTGGTTTGGTGCGCAGAGTAAATCTCAAAAAGGACCTTTCTACAAAGAAATGGTGAAAAAAAGACCAGGCCATATTGACAAAAAATTGCACCCTTGGGTGTTTACTGCAGTTGCGCACGCAGCCTGCGGTAAATGCACACCACAGTAGTTAAAACGCAACCACTGCCACCAGCCATTCAGTGAGAAAAGGGTAACATTAAAATGTTACATGAGAAGTTGGACAAAGGGGATATGAAGTAACCCCTCCAGCACCCTATTGTAAGATAGTGTGTGCTGGGTCTAGAAAGTTATAAATGTAAGAAAAGACAATTTCACTTTACTGCTCTGGGAAACAGTAGTTTATCCTAGAGAAGGTATTTAAACCTTTGGGAAATCTGAAATATTTGTCTGTCACTGCAGTGAATGTGCTGTGTGACACAATGTAAAAGATGATGCCTATGGAGTTTGCCAGACTGCACAACCAAAAGAAAGTGTTCAAAACCACATTGAAATACATGAGTGGGAAGAAGGGGCTCACTCTCCAGGTTAAACAAATCAAGTCCTCAAAATCCAGCAAAGTTGCTGGGGGTCTCTAAGGTGGAGGGTATTGTCACATTTTTGAGAATTCTCCCTAACGGATCTATTCTGGAAGCAAGAGTTACAGGCCTAATTGCAGTTTGGCAATCCAACAAGTTTGGAATTAATTCAGCTTTTTTTCCTTTTACACATTTCTTTCAGTTTCAACAGTAAGAGACATAAGAGCTTCTGCCTTAGTTTTCCAGAGTCGACACCGTTTTTTAGCATGACCTGGAGGATGGATTCTTTGTGTGAAATGCAACCATAAATAAGAGCCGTCCAACCTACACAAATCCCACTATTGCCACCAGTGTTGGGGGAGTTTTCCTAAAGTCCTTCTGGCAGTAAGACCTTAGTAAGCTATCGCAGTGGTTTGTAGATCCCCCAACTTTTAGTATCAATCTGTACTAGCTCAGGACCTTGATACTGTGGCAGAGCAGTCTTCATCTTAAGAGGAAGATGTGGGCTCTAGGTAAGTACTCCGAATCCTAGTTAGACGGGCACAGCTAAGAAGCACTTACATGTATATTATTTATAAATTATATATATTTATTATATTTACACCAGATTCACTTTAAATACCTCAGACGGTAACGATGAATAGGAATACTAGATAATACACTTCACAGGGCACTTTCACTTTTGTGTTTGTTCGCGGTTACATTTGTAGCAAAGTTCAAAAGGGAAAAGAAGAGGTTATCGTATTATCAGTAATTGCGCATTCATGTGGTTTTCAACAGGTTATACAGTAATGCATTTATGCTGCAAAAACGTATAGAAAAGTCACTTAAAGGGAGGAAAATAAGTGGTTAGTGCAACATGAGCTTAGTTCAAGGTTCTACAGACAGATTCTTTGCCTAGCAAGTCTTTTAAGTACAAGAATGCAACTGTAGCTAAAGGCAGTTCGGAGAGGGCTTGAAGTCGTGGCAAACAGTGAATACTGAAGCGTTCCTGTGGATTTTTTCCAGTGTCTGAAGTTATTGTAGCAGCAAGTTAGCAACTAACAAAGGAGACCTAAAAACAGACTCGAAAGGGGGACACAAGCAACGGCTTAGGTCAGAGGGGGTTGCACTGGACACCTATGTGCACTCCAATGCTGTGGATTGACTTCCCAGAATCAGGTAAGCAATACCCTTTTCCCCACTGTACCTTGAGTTTGAAGAAAGTGTTTGCGTTGGCTCCTCCGTGATGTGGCAGCTCTGAACCCGACCTCTGGATTCCTTGGTCTGGTGATGAAAGGCATGACCATGGATGGGTGTCTTCCAGCAGTAGTCTCGATGGGGGACCTGTGGCACAACTTTCAGCAACTTCTTGGTTCACTCTGCAGTTTTGGCGCCTTTCCAGCAGTACCAACAAAGGACGCAGATTTTCCTGTCAATCTTTTTAGCTTACTGCAGTCCCACACTCTGGTGAGGGGGGGGTCTGGGTGAGTTGGATCGGGTCTCTGGATTCTCCTTACAGGCTCAGCACAGATTTGGACGGATTCAGCCTTTCCACGACAATGCACTTGAAATGGGCAGCAGGTCTCCTGGTATTGGGGTTCTGCAGCTCTGGAACCTCCGAGGACCTAGAGAGATGGCTTGTTTCAAAGTTCCATCGAGTGGATTCCTGCCTCGGTCATTCTTACACAGGCCTACTCTTTTGAATACCTCGTCTGCAGGCTCTCTCTCCCCTCGACCCCCCCCCCCCCCCTTAGCTATTCCCTTACTGTGGTAACTATCGGCCAATGGTCAGATTTCCTCCTTCCTCTCTGAATGGGTGGACCTCTCCTCCTCACTCCTGGCCTCGACCACTCTACTCCTCCTCCTTGGAGACTTCAACATCCACCTGGATGCCTCTTGTCCTCCCTCTGGACTCTTTTGTGGCCTCTGCGACTCTCTCTCACTATTCTCCCCTCTGGCCCAGCTCACTCTGCAGGGCACACTCTGGATGGTCTGATCTCCTCAGACCTTCCCCTTTCCCTTTTCTGTCCCTCTCACTACTCCTCTCTCCTGGAGAGTTCACTTTCTCCTTTCCTCCCATCTCACCCACTCTACCCCACAGGCCAAGCCACTTCCATCACTGCCACCCACCGTCTCAGTCATCTGACCCATGAAGCGCGTGTCAGTTGAGGCTTTCACTACCACTTTCTCATCTCCCTCCCCTTTGGCTTACTCTCACCCTGTCGCAGCCCTCTCCACGCTCCACTCTGCTATATCTGATACTCTTAACATCCTTGCCCCTGTCATGAGGATCCGCCTGAAGCCCAAAGCCAAGTGCAACTCCTGGTACGACTCATACCTTGCCACCCTTAAATACAAGTGCAGGGTGGCCGAGAGGAAATGGCGTGCTTCCTGTACATCCTCTGACAAACTGGCCTGCTGCCTGCTCCAAAGGCAATACCGCCTCTGTTCTCACCAAGAAGGGAGCTCATATCCAAGCCTGCGTCTCGGCGGAATCCAACAACTCTGCTGAACCCTTACAATCTGCAAGGAACTGATCAATCCTGCTGCAGTCTCTTCCTCTCCTGGCCCTCTGCACGGCACTGGCTTCTCACTTAATCTCTAAAACTCGGGACATCCGGTCCTCACTCTCCTCCTCTCCCCTCCCTCTACTGCCTGCTTTTCCTCTGGCCCTTCTGCAGCCACCTCTCCTCCCCCCCTTCTCTGCCTTTCCCCTGTTCTCCTCAGACGAGGTTTCTAGACAAGTCCGATCTATGAAAGTATTGTCAAAAGAGGTTCACCCCTGTACCTCCAAAACCATCAAGGACCACATTGACACCCTGGCTCCTGCCTTGGCTGACTTCTGCAACCACTCCTTTGCCACTGGAGGCTTCCCATCCCCCCTGAAGCACTCCCTTGTGCACCCACTTCTTTTTTTTTTAACTTTATTTAGTTTTCAAGAGCATATATTATAAATGTGTGCATAAGAAAGTAATAAAGAATAGCTTTACCCATGTCTTCCCTTTTTTTTTGTTCCAATTTTTAAGTTCCTTTTTCTCGTAAGTAGTAACTGTCGGAACTACTCCCCACCCAACCCCC
Source organism: Ambystoma mexicanum (assembly GCF_040938575.1). Lineage (NCBI taxonomy): Eukaryota > Metazoa > Chordata > Amphibia > Caudata > Ambystomatidae > Ambystoma > Ambystoma mexicanum. The sequence goes on from NC_090932.1 coordinate 1,149,818,762, forward strand.
TCCCTAAACCTAACCCCTCCAACATTTGGGTGAAGAACTGCACTTTTCGAGTTTTCTGAGTGTTCAGCAGGTTGAATCGCTCTTCCAGCTCAAAACTCGCATTATCAAATAACAGAAATTTTACGGAGTAGCCTGGGTTTGAAATGCATCTGTTCCTTGTCATCTGTAAATTCATGTAATGGCAGCCAAGTTACTTTTTCCATAGCCATTACTCCCCATAGTCTCTACCACCGGTCCTTGCTTGTTCTTCCATGCTTGCGCCAAACTGATTCTGGCCGTGCTTAGCATGTGAGTAATAAGGGTAGCCTTGGACCCAGAGTTCGGGTAGCACCCTTCAACTGCCTCTCCCAGTAAAACGACTAACGGGTCAAAAGGAAGCTGCGCCTCTGTTATCTCTTTGATATGACTCGGGATCTCCTTCCAGTAGGTCTCTGCCACTGGGCAGGACCACCACATGTGGATTAGGTCCCCCAGGTTGTCCACAGTCTCTCCAGCAGGACACTGGGTATTCCGGATTAATGGAGTACATGCGTAAGGGTGTCATGTACTCACGCAGACGAAGTTTGTATGCCGCCTCCTTGATTGAAGCACATTTGGAGCTTTTGGCAGCTCTATGCTATATACAGCCCCAGGTTTCCCCAGAGATGGGTCTCCTCACATCCGCCTCCCATCTCTGCATATATGAGAGTTTCTTCTGGGTCCACCACCCCCATCAGTCGATACAGATTTGATACCCTTTTTCAAGCCGGCCATCCTGTACCATAAGCTCCAACCCTACCGGATCCCAAGTTGCCCCCTCCCTGACCTTTGTGTTCGAAACCCAATGTCTGAGTTAGATATAGTGAAATCGCTCGTAATCAGGTATATCAAATTTAGCCTTATAGCCCTCAAATGTTATGGGGTGCCCCCTCTGCATAGAAGTCTTTCAATACCAAGGTTTGCTCTCTACCCCCCCAATGTACCCAAAAATCGGCTTGCATCCCTGGGGTGAAGTCTGGGTAGCAACCGGTGAGAGGACCCCCCCCCACTCACCTTCCTACCCCTCAGTGCTTTGTCCTAGTACCATAGGGTGGCCTTAGTCGATTCCAGTAGTGTGCCTCCTTTGCCTCTGTGTCGTGCAGCAAAGAAGCCTAGGTTCCCCAGTGGTGTCTTGGTTGCCTCACTTTCTAAGGCTGCTCATCGGTTTTGACCTCACCTGAATGACCATTGTACCATCGGTGCTATCTGTGCTGCCCATAAATACCTACAAAATTCTGGAACCCCCAGTCCCCCCAGGGCATGTGGTCTAAATAATAGCTTTTTTGGAATGCTCGGGCCCCCCCCCCCCATGTCTTCCCCCTGTCCCCACCCTGATAAAGGACATCCCCTCCCTCCTTAATTTTTGGATAGCTGGGCCCGGGATGCGTATTGGGAGGGAGCCTACCACATACAAAAACTTAGGGAGCAGGGTCATTTTAACCGATATTATCCGTGACAGCCATGACAACTCCTGCATGTCCCAGCGCTTTAGGTCCCCTGCCAATGCTTTCAGTAGATCCGGGATATTCGCCCCGTATAGTCTTTCATACTGCGGGGTTTAGGGGGGGTGCGTTAGGGGGGGGGGAGGGCAGGGGCAGTTGAATTCCCAGGTATTTTACCGATTTCTGTTCCCATTTCAATGGTTATCGATTCTCCCATTCTGTAATTTGTTCTGTTGTTTCAGTGATGTTAAGAGGCTTGGATTTAGGATAGTTGATGTGAAACCCTGAGACACTCGCAAACTCCTAGTAATTCTGTGGCCTTCGGTAATGAGTTTGCAGTGTCCTTCAAGGACATGAGGACTCCATCCACGTAGAGAGCTACCTTTTGGGGTCCCTTGGCGCCCACTTCCACCCCTTGGATTCTCGGATCGTCACAGGACCTCTGTGCTAACGGCTCCATAGCAAAGATCAGAGATGACAATGAGCACCCCTGCCTCGTGCCCTTCTGGATAGGAATACTCTCTGTGAGCTGCCCATTGATCATTCATTGTGTGGATGCTTGTGCGAAATTGGCCAGCACCATGCGGGTGAAGGTCGGCCCACATGCAAACCTTTCAAGGGTCAGTTGTAGAAATCCCCAATGCAGGCTGTTCAGAGCTCTGGAGGCATCCAGCGCTACTACTTAGAACCTCTGCCCCGTTCTTCGTCCCCAATCTATCGTGTCTATGGCCCTACGAATATTGTCGTAGGTGTGCCGCCCTTTCACGAAGCCCGCCTCGTCTGGGTGGATTATCTCCGGGAGGACCACTGCTAATCTTCGGGCCAGGACCATAGAGTAAAACTTTGTATCCCCATTTAATAGGGACATAGGATGATAACTTGCGCAATCCAGCGGGTCCCTATCCGGTTTAGTAGCACTGTGGTCGCCAGACTCATATCTCCGGAGGTTTTCCCTGTATCTCTAATGAAATTAAAACAGGTTTGTTAGGGGACCCACTAAGGTAGCCCTAAATGTCTTATAGTATGCATTGCTTAGCCCATCTGGACCCAGGGATTTGTGCCCTTTCAATGCACCTGTAGCCTCCCTACTTCCTCCGTTATGGGTGCATCTAGCATTTGCCTGTCTGAGTCGTTTGCGGCAAAGCCACCTGGTTCAGAAATGCTATCTGTGCCTCCCTCTCCAGATCCTCCCCTTCCAGGTTATCGGTGTAGCATGAAAGTAAGACCTCTATTTCTTTCTACCCCCTCACCAGGTCCCCGTTTCTAAGTTGGACTGTATGATTCCAGAGCTTCTGCTGTCAATTTGGCTGCAAGGAATTGGTTGGCCTTGCCCCCATTTATATAATAAAATTGTTTAGTTTGCACAAGAAGCCGTGCAGCTTCGTCTGCTAAATGATTTTCTAGGGCCGCCCTAACCTTAATTCTCGCCATGTTTTCTGTGAGCCTCTATCTTTATATTCCGCCTCGGCCTTTGTTACTTTGGCCTCCATGTCCCGCCTCACCCTCTCACGTCTCTTAATGTAGTTCGATGTATACGCGATAAATTCACCCCTTACTACCGCTTTGCTGGTGTCCCAAATGATAGACCAGTCGACTCCCGGTGTCACATTTTCTTGAAAATAATTCTTTAGGGCCTGCCCCATGCCTGCTCTTATGGTTAAATCTCTCCTGATCACCTCATTTAGGCGCCATGGTTGTGGGAGTGCTGCCTTGGGTTACTCCGTTCCAGCTTTAAGAGGACCGGGGCATGGTCTGATAGACACCTCACTCCACTTTCTAGGCCCATAACTTGTGGGACCAGCGTATCTGAGATGAGCACCATCTCAATACGGGAATGACCCCTGTGCACTGCCGAGTAATGGGTATACACCCTCTCTTGTGGGTGAAAGAATCACCATGTTTCTAATAGGTGGAATTCCCTCATAAATATAGTTAGGGCCTGTATAAACATGTGGTCGCAAGGGGTGGCTGGGAGGGTTTTGTCCATTGCAGCGTCCATCACCCCGTTATAAAGTCGCCCCAATCAGGATCTGTCTCACTCCCCACTGTGCGATTTTAGGCAAAAGTTTCAATAAGAAGTGGTCTTGCTTTTCATTAGAGGCATAGATCGATACCAACGTGACCTGTTGACCCATCAGCTTCCCCCCCCAATATCAAGTAGCGGCCCCCCGGGTCCTTCTTCATAAATTGTTTCTCAAAATTGATACCCCTTGCCAACAAAATGCCCACTCCCCGTTTATTGGTCCCACTGGCGGCTAGATATTGCATAGGGAAGGCCCTGTGCGTTAACCTGTGCTCATCTTCTGGGAGTAGGTGTTTCCTGCATCCATACCACAAAGCCTGCATATCCCTCAGTCTATTCATCATGGATTTCCGTTTGATTGGGGAATTAAACCCCTGGACATTTAATGTTAAAAAAGCCATTATTGTACCTTGGCACTATGCCCCTCTTAATGCACTCAAACCTGTTTACTCTTTTAGATATTAGAAGTGTGTCGTCGTTACGCTCACCTGGTCTCCGCAGGGCTGTTGGGGCACGGTTGGAGCCCTCCCTGACTTGGCTCCTCAAAATCACCTTCCCCTTCAGATAGTGGTTGGACCTGCAGCTCGGGTGATGGGTGCTGCCCCTGTGTGAAGAGGAGAGGCAATGAGAGTGGAGTGGGGATATCGTGACTTCCCCCAGCCCTTTCGTGCCAAAATACGGTGGGCAAGCGCTTTCCCATAGAAGCTCACCTGTAGTTTTGTGATGTTGAGCTATCCATCCTGCTTTTCCTAGGAGGGGCGCGTAGAACGGACCAAGTTACTTCACTGGCCCATGGGAGTGTTGATCCAGTCCAGCTGTGACCAATACACATATAAGGTAAGTCTTTGTTATGATTATAGTTCGATTAGACTGTCTGTATTCCATCTCATAGTAATTCTTGCAATGTCTCAATCTATTTCCATAGGTACGGAGAAGTAAATCTGGATTGAAGAGCGTTCGGAAGATCTTAGAGGCTGATGGAGTTTCAACAGTGGCCGGTAAGTTGGTCTTTATAAGGGAACTCTGGTCTCTTGTATAATGCGGCCGTGCGATCGATGTGCATACGAGTTCTGACCTGTTGTGTTCTTATTTCCTCATAGGTGCAGGCCGACGATGAATGGTCTCCGAATTATCGTGGAAGATTCACGGTTGCAGGACGACGACTCCGACCGTAATGGAATGCAGGTAAGAAGAAGAGTTGAGCACAGGCTGTGACGAGTTGTAGGTAAGATGCACGCTCAGCGATGTGGTGGCTGGTAGCAGGTAGGATGCGCACCCATTGATGTAGTGGCTGACACCAGGTAAGAAGTGTCCGCCGCAATGGAGTAGTTGGGATGAAGACGCTCGCAGCAATGTAGAGGTAGGCTGCAGGTAAGCAGCGTTCTCAGGAGTATCTTCAGGATGAGGCTGTTGAAATCCAGTAATGCACAGGTAAGCACAGTGGAGAGCGTTGCGCTGCTTGGAAGCAGAATAACGCGAAGCGAGGGCACGTGGATGGGCTGGCCTTATATAGGCTGGTTCAGGCCCCTCCCTTTAGCTCCGCCTACAAACTCCACCTTGCCCTTCTTTGGGACTGTAGCACGTGCCTTCCAGTTCTGTTACATGGCCACGCCCGGCCCAGCTGCACATGCCCTTGTTCTAGAGTGAGCAGGGCACACTTTAAAATGAGCCTGGTGCCAGAGACGCCAGGACTGGGTCCAGTGGGACCCTGGGGATGAGGAAGGACTGGCCCCTTGACTAGTGGCCCAGACCGTCATGTGTAGTTTCACCCCAGAAAACGGAACTCCCTAGCCCCCCACACCTCCCAACTCCCAAACTTGAACTTCCCCATTGAACTCTCACCGTGGTGTTACCACAGCGACTCAACGGATCCATTATCTACCCGGGAAAATTGGGATATGATCTCCCCCCCCCCCTCTTAATCCCCTTCACCCCCCCTTTTCATTCTCAAAAGCCGTTAAAATAATATTTTGTATGCCCAACTTTGCAGGAAGCTGCACCCTAGATTTGAACCCCCCCCCCCTCCACCACTTTCAGCCTTCTTCGTTTCCAGTGGGCCTTTTCCAGCCTTCCGGGCAGTTGTTCAAGTGGGGTCTGCGGGTTTGGATTCCTTATTGCATCCCTGAGGACGGGGCCACCCCAGTCTCCATTGGTCTCTTCCAGGTCCATCATCTTTTCCTCAATTTGGGGATAAGGTTCCCTGCTTGTCGGTGTTGTTACCTCCTTCTTCCTCCCGCATAAGTTCGTCCATGTCTTCCTCCTTTGTGACAGTGAACCTCTGGTCTTTCCATTCAAAACAAAGGCATGTCTGGTATCCCCAGCGGTACCGCACATCCCTGGATTTCAGCCAGTCTGACGACTCTCAGCTGTTTTCTCCTAGTGAGCGTTGCTTGGGCCAGGTCTTGAAATAGCTGAATTGGTGTAGATCGGAAGCTTATAGGTTCCTTCTTCCGAGCAGCCCGCATGATGTCTTCCTTCAGTTGGAACAGGTGTATCCGGGTTAGTACATCTGGAGTTATATTTTTATTGAGTTGATATGCGGAGTAGACTCTGTGCGTCCAGTCCAAATTGATTTCCCTATTTTCTTCCGTGCCCAGGAGTTGTCGAAACAGCTCTGTCACATATTGTTGTAGGTCAGAGTCCATCACCGACTTTGGGATTCCACGGATCCGCATGTTATTGCGTCTGGACCTGTTTTCAGCATCCTCCCATTTACTCTGGCGCGCTCCATTTGCTGCTCAAGTTCGTACACCCTGTTAACTAGCATTTCATGTTCATGGCCTTGTTCTGTTACCACTGTTTCCACCTCGCCAATCCTTTTCTCTACCGCCAGAACCCCTTTGTTAAGGTCAGAAATGCATTTGGCCAGGTCAGCTGCACTGTCTTTAATGTCTTTTTAAGCTCTTGCAACATTGCCTGCAGTTGGTTACGTTTCTGATTCTCTGCGGTCTGCATCAGGGTCTTAATGTCTCTGGAACCTTGACCCTTTGATTTCCTTGTTTGCTCGGACAAATGCTTCTCGTTTAATGAAGATGGGTGTTCTTGCTTGCTGCACCGGTTTAGGCCTGCCTAGCCGTATCTTATGTTGTCTGCCGATATTACCCTCTGGCAGGCCTTCACCTCTGTCCCCCACCAAGGGCAGTCCTTTTCCCGGGCTATATATTGCTCCTCGTCGATGTTATTAACAGACACGCTGTGTTTTGGGGGTCATTAATCACCTTTACGGTGCGATTTCGGTGGGTTCACCCCGTTCCTTCTCTCCACCCCCTTTTGAGGTCTTTTTGCCACTGTCTGGCTTGTGGATTGTTTGCCCCCTGGTGCTGTGCAGTGGTCTGATGTATCCCCAAGGGGTCCTCGCCACTTGCCGCCCTTACTCAGGGGAATCCCTTTCTTGCACCGTTAACCGGAGCAGTGTTCTCCCTTTGCCCTGTTGCAGCCCCTACTGCGCGTTCCCACCCAAGTATGGCCACTTAAGAGTTCTCCACCTGACTCTTTCCTGCTTCAGACATTTGCCGCTTTCCCCCCAGATCTCATTGCTGGGAGTCTGCCATTCATTTCAATCCGGGTGGTTGCCTAGATATTAATGATTTTTCCTCCCCATTCCTTTCACAGATGTATTGCTTGCTGGGTTGCTCCAGAAGACTGAGCGGTGCCCTTCAGATATCTTGCGGCTGCTCGTGTTTAACTCCCGCAGCTCATCTTTGGGTGCATGCACATGCCAGTCTCCTTGCACCTGCCAGATATTTCACCGAGTCTCTATGTTCTTTTCCTCGGGACACGTCGTTGGATGATAGCAGCCTGCCCCGGGCTGAGTGGCCACCCAGACGCCACTGTATTCACCAGGCAGCAATCAATGCCTTGGATCCCCGCCGGGGATGCAGGAACGCTATGGCTGCTTTGCGTCGCGCAGGTGTCCGCACTCCTCGATGTCCGCACAGCGTCTCATAAGGTGTTTGAAATTCGTGCCAGGGGTGCGGGCGGCCCCTCGATGTGTCCCGAGCAGCGTGGCTGTTCCTTTCTCCTGCGCTCGTCCCTACCGCCCCCCCCCCCCACCCCCAGCATCTCCTTACCCACTTTTCTTCAGGATCACTCCTCTGGACCCGACAGAGGGGAGACAGTCCTTGGGGATGGGGGAATGTGGGGGGGCATCTTTCACCAAGACACTTCGGCTCCGGATTCAGGGCCAGGGTCCTTTGTCCACGATTGCCGGCGGCTCAGGGCAGGGTGTTATCCATACGTTTAGAGTCCTGCCCGGCTGATCCCTTCCTTTGTTCGTATCTTCATCTGAGAGCGATGAACGCACTTGTAGGTGCCTCGGACAGTCTCATGGTCTCATCTGCCATTTTGGCTGGGACCGGTGGTCTCCTCGCTTTTCGGCTCGTTACTTCTCCATATGGGCACCTTTGCTCTCCAGATTCCCACACTCCTCTGACACCCTCAGAGCTGTTTCTTTGGGCAATAAAGTCTATTTAGGGGGTTTTGGGGCCTCGGGAAGGGGAAGAAGTTTCGGAGCTCACCGAAGAGGCATCAGATGGCGTCCTTGGCTGGCTACGCCCCCCTATGCACCCTCTTAAGAAACCCTCTGCCGATTCCCTCCTGCCTGGCTAATTATCGCTCAATCTCCATCACTCCCTTTTTGGGCAAGCTCCTGGAGAAACTGGCCATCTCCCAGCTTAATCTCCACACTGAATCTGTTGGTTGTCTTCATGACCATCAGTCTGGCTTCAGAGCTGCCAGAAGCACAGAAACTGCTCTCCTGAACATCCGTGAAGACCTGCTCTCCAACCTCAACTCTAACACCCTCCTGTGTCCTCATCTTAGTTGATTTCTCTTCTGCCTTTGACACTGTCAACCATTCCATCCTGCAAAATTGTCTCTGTGATAACCTGGGTATCACTGATCAGGCCCTGGCGTATCTGACTTCCTTCCTCTCTGGCCGACGCTCCCAGGTCCAACTTGGGTCCTTCCTCTCTTTCATTTTCTCTACCTGTGGTGTCCCCCAGGGGTCTAACCTCTCTCCCTGGGTGTTCAACCAATACCTCGCACTCCTTGCCCACAACATTGCTGCTCTCTGCCCCAACTTCCAGTGCTATGCGGATAACACTCAGCTCATTTTCAGGCTTCCTTCGGCCACCTCTTCTACATCCCTCATCTCTGACTGTGTTTGCTATCCAGGAGTGGTGTGCTGCCAACAACCTCTGCCTTAATGCCAGTAAGACTGAGATTCTCCTCATTGGCACACCCACTCCCTCCTTTCCTGTAACTCTCTGGCCGGCCTCTCTTGGCCCTCTTCCTGCTCCCACTTGCAAGGCCAAAAACCTTGGTCATCTTCGACTCCACACTTTCTCTCCTCACATCTGTCTCTAAGAAGTCACACTACCAGCTGCACCTCCTCGGAGGTATTCTTCCTTTCCTCTCCTTCCCCCAGAAGCTCACTGTCTCCAGAGCTCTGGTTCTCTCTAGGCTGGACTATTGCAACAGCCTCTTTCTAAATCTGCCTGCTTCTACTCTCCACCCTCTGCAACTCATCCAGAACAGGACTGCGAGACTTGCCCTTGGCCTCCAGCCCAGGGATCGTATCTCTCCAGGACTGAAGTCTCTGCATTGGCTCCCAGTGGCTGCGAGGTTTAAGTTCAAAACACACTGCATCGTCTACAAGGCCTTCTGGGGCATGGGGCCTCAATACCTTCAACTCGCTCTTCCTGAATATCTTCCTTCTCAGGCTCTTTGCTCTTCCGCCTCCAACTCCCTCAGGGTCAGTCGCTTCTCCAAGCAACGAGTTTGTGGTAGATCTCTCTTTGGCTGGGGCCTCCCTCTGGAAAAGTCTCCCTGAAACTTGAGGAGAACCACCTTCGGTTCCGGAAGCACCTTAAAACCTTCCTCTTTGCTTCTACTTTCTCTCCGCTTCTCCCCTGCTGCATTCCTGGCTGATACTGAGACTGCACTGTTTACCTGGCCCCTTCTGATCTTGGGACAAGCCCTGCCAGTTGCACGCCTGCACTGCCTCCCTCGCAACCCCTGCACTTGGGGACTGTTTTCTGTATCCCTACAGTCCCTCCACTAGCACTTATTTCAGACCTCACCCTGCACTTGCCACCTGTTGGCCGCTCTTTTATCTATCTTGTTTATTTATTATCCCATGTACGGAACTTCGCCCCCCCACTCTTCTTTTCCCCTTCCCTTGCACGATCTGAATGGCACCTGGCCTAGTAAGATCGTTGTCTGTCTTCCCTCTGTTCCCCCTCCCTTGCCTCGAAACACCTGTGTATAGGTGCATTATAAATGCCATATCATAACATAGTTCATCTTGGGACTGACTGTTCCCACCACCCTATGGGAAGGAGTCCTCTTCGGAGCTCCTCTCGTCTGCATAGAAAATGGGACCAGGACAGCAGTGATCGCTTTGGTGTTGCAAAGGGTCTGCATGCGTCTCTGGTCATCTTCGGTTACTTCCGTTTCCTGTGGTCGACTTGCATTACACTCCAGAAGCCTCACCTTTTATACACTCCTCTGCAATCTCTCACAGCATTTTACAGAAAGCGGTGTTTGACTGTCCAATCGGGACTCCTTGTGGGAGCTGGTCTTATGCAGGCACTCTGGCAGACAAATGGTAGGGAGGTGGAGGACACCTCCCCCACTTCCTGGCTGCCCAGACACTCTGGAGCCTAGTCAGGGATACCTACTGGTTCCCACCAAAGGCAAAACACACTTGCAGACCTCCCCTTCCAGAATGGTAGAAGGGCTAACAAAAAACCACGCTACTAATGGCAAAAAAAGAAGTTCCAAAAGACTGGGCTCATAAGAAGGAATGAGTGGAAAAGGGCTGCACTCATTCAGGATTAAAAGAAAAATCTCCCCAACAGTGCTGTTTTACAAATCTTGCTCCCCCCCTTTTCCCGTTCCAGCCACCCGCACGCTCCAGAGTTTTTCTCTCTCTCTCTCTCTCTCTCTCTCTCTCTCTCTCTCTCTCTCTCTCTCTCTCTCTCTCTCTCTCTCTCTCTCTCTCTCTCTCTCTCTCTCTCTCTCTCTCTCTCTCTCTCTCTCGCGAAACTCACTGGGTAGTGTAGCGCTGGCAAGCAGTCTCTCTGGGATGCTTTGGGTAGAGGTCGGGGTCTTAGCACCTGCCCCTTAGACACCCTTGGGCCTGGCACACAGCCCAAGGGAACGAACAATTGCATAGACACAACCAGCAGGGTCCCAGGTGCCTCACTCCGGCTCTCAGGAGACACGGCTCCCCAGCTGCGCTGCAGCCCGCCTCAAACACTGGGCCAGTGTGGCAGCACGCCACTCTCCTACGGATCCTTCTTCCTGCAGCTCCCAGCTTTGTGGCTTCTCTGGTCCAAAAAGCCTCCCCAGCCTACTCATTCAACTGGTAGAAGTGTCACCTTTTTTTTTATAGCTGAACAGTCAAGGGGAGTCAGGTGTGAATGGTTGGTTACTAATGTCTGACTCTGCCTAACTTAGTGGGACAGTAGTTTTCTCTAAAGTAGGTTTCCCCCTACTTTCCCATATTATTCCTACGTGTAATCAGGATTGCTCCTAGTTGCCTCTTCTTCGTCCCAGTGTTATGCGGATATTGGTCAGGGAGAGATGGAAGGGGTGTTAAAATACCCCATAAAAACTGAGGGGGGCTTGAGGTATGATGGTAAAAGGGGGGAAGGGGGTTCCATGTCTCGCCCTGTCATGATGCCTACCCCCATGCATCCGGACCAAGCCCATCAGCCCCGGGAGCAGGCATCTAGACATTTAGTAAAACCTCAGCAGTCCCGGCTCGGGGCTGTCTGACTTCAGTCCTGGCGCCTTAGGCGCCAGGCTCATAGTCATTACTTACCTCAGGCAGACCATGCTGCAAATGACTCCAATCCAACATGAAGCCTGAAAGGGAATATTTTTCTACAGGGTCTATTTTTTACTCGGGTGTGGTTCTAGGGACTTCTTACCTGGGACTACTTTTGAGGCTATTTAAACCACGCCCGACCAGCAACACATGCTTCGCGTTATTCTACATTCAGCAGCGTAACGCTCACCGTGTTTGCAGCCTGTATCCAGTCTTCTGCCACGCCCGCCTCGAATCCGGAGCTCCTAAAACAAAGAGGAAAGAAAGGGACAAGGTTAGAAAACACACTTATTTCTATTCCACACCTGATTCTGGATCCATCTCGTCTCCGGACCTGTAAAGAACATCATTTCTGCACGCGTTGCACCTCCAGCTGCAGCGCCGCGCCATTCTCACCAGTCTTCACAGCATCCTTCGGGTCGGCGCTGCCTCCATCATTTCTCCGCCGAACTTCGGCACCTAGGAGACAAAAGAAAACCACAAGGTGAGCCGAGGGAACCAACAAATATAATTCTTACCACCATAGACTTACCTGATTTACCACCGGAGGCATCCTTTTGTTAATCTCCATATTTTCACGTGCCGCATCTGTAAAGAGACGAAACACGTTTTCCACCTGCAACATTTACCGGACAGCGCCGGGTAATACAGACTCTTACCTGAGCGCCACCAGCTGCCACAAGAGCATCTTTTCAAGAGCCAGCTGCAAGACAAGAAAGGAAGGGGGAGAACAAGAGTGAACATCAGACATATTGAAATCTATGAACTTAATACTTAATGGTCCTCACCAGGAACCTCAGAGTCAATACTCTCCGGAACTCTCCCGACCCTTCAAACCAGTGAAGTAACTGGAATCGACGTGCCCCTGCAAATCCACGCAGGATGGAGAGCTCATCTTTCAAGAATATAAGGTGAGATTGCTGTGAGGGCATTTCGGAGGTGATTAGTTGGGAGGACTGTGGAGGTGCCATCACTTGAATCCACAAGTGGCTAAATCCATCTCTCCACTTGCAGGAGAATATTTCTTCGGATTAAGCAGACAAGATTGGGAGGGCAGATCCAGTCAGTCATCGCTGAACTACGCATCACGTGGGTGGAGACCGCAGCTGTCCGGGTCCGACCGATGCTCCTGTGGGAGCCAGGTGAGCGTAACACACCCTTGAGTGTTCTCCGTCCAATCCCTTGTGACCCTCCACTCAGGTGATCCTGCCTTGCTTGACCACCCGCAGGGTCGGTATCCAAAAGCAATGGCCCTTCCCTGGCTACCTGAATAGAGGATCCCGGAAGAGTAGGCGGGATCACACTGTCAGGGGTCTCACAGTACCTGTTATCAAAGCATTCATGGAGGGAGTAAAGAGACTATACCTTCCCCTTTCTAAACCTCCACCAGGATGGGACCTTAACGTTGTACTCTCAAATCTCATGGGTCCACCCTTTGAGCCAATGAACAAGACCAGCCTAAAACACTTAACTTATAAGACTGACTTTCTAGTAGCTATCATCTCTAAGACTAGTCAGTGAGCTACAGGCACCATCAGTACAAGACCCTTTCATTGTCATCCACAAGGACAAGATGGTTTTTAGAGCACATCCCTGATTCTCACCTAAATTCATGTCTAGGTTCCATGTTAACCAGTCCATTGAACTACCTACTTTATTCCAAACACCATATAACTCTGCTGAAAGAAGCCTCCGTACTTTAGAGGTAAGGAGATCTGTCTTGTACTACATAAACAAACCTAAAACTCTAAGGAAAACAGACCAACTCTTCCATAGCACCTGGTAGGGAAGGCGATCACATCTAAAAAAAAACGCTATCTCCAGATGGAAAGTCAAGTGCATACAGCTTCGCGATCGAAGAAGTCTCTACCTTTTACATCAAGAGCCAACTCTACCAGAGGTACAGGCGCTACCATAGCATTTATTGCAAATGTTCCTCTAGATGTAATTTGCAAAGTAGCTACTTGGAGCTCCATGCATACATTTACTCAGCATTACTCCATTGACGCACACTCTAAAGCAGCCTCACAGGTGGGAAAAGCTGTGCTAAAACATCTATTTCCCACTGTAACTTCTCACAACTCTCCTCCTTCTCTAGGTACTACTGGATAATCTATGCATAGCATGTGATCTAAGCAGAACCCCAAGCCTCAGAATCGTGCACAGAGCAATACACAAGTAATACACAAACCATACAATACACAAATGAGGCGCTGAGTTCCTGAGACAAATTACGCCCACATCAACCAACAAGAATGTTCAGATCAAGCCAACGCCATCCGCCTTGAACTGAAACCCTACAATAAAAGAACTCAGGATCTTCTTTCTCTCACCAGGCGCCGAAAACTTAGAACGACCTACCAAAGAAGATGCGCAACAGAAGAAACCACCTACTATTCAGGAAACTGCTCAAATCCTAGCTCTTCACTTCTTAACTAGAAGACCGCCTACAGGGACACGCACACACACAACTAAAACGATGATGAATGAAGGCACCGATCCCGATTTCCCCCCCAAGCAATCAAAAAAATAGAATCTAAGGAAGACGCTCCACGACATACCGAACAAATGAGAGCCGTGATAGGAGGACACTAAAGACAGAATACATAGGCAGACCAAGACGGAAGGACTAGGACGATTCATCATTGGCACCCTGGCCATGAACCACACCCATGCTCCAACAGAACTATGTCACAATAGATTGCAAGGGAATAGGGAGCATCCAATCCTCATCTCTTACACCAGAGGGAGAGAAATGGACCTACCCAATCACATTATACAAAGTTCAAAGAATGCAGCGGGGAGTGTGCCGCTCACACATAAGTCAGACGGCCAATAAAGGAAATCTGCAATAACCCCCACCCATAGGAATACAATTTAAATGGAACAAGTTGTACTAGAGCCAGGCTACACACCCCACTAACCCAACTTTCAAATTTCTGCATACCTAACCCACCTGAAAATTCACACAACCATCTCTTGCTGAGCAAACCGCGTGCACTTTTACCACACTGCATCAACAACAAACACATAAACGGCACCAACAGCACACAAGGTCTCGCCCAGTCCGATTGTCGCACCAAAGCGCAGCGCACAGTGTATACCAAACTGAAGCAGCCAACAGCACACTACTTCTCCCACTCCCCCCCCCCCTTCACCGACTAACCCTTCCCACCCGCCTTCTTGTTTTACAGATCTGCCAGAGCGCCCGGGGACTAACTCTGTTGGTGGCGGTGAGCTATATAAATACCTTAACATTACTCACCGTAATCGTATTTCTGATGGTTGTATCTGCTTAGATTCACATGTGCCCACCCTTCCTCCCCTCCTGGAGTCGAAGATGCATGGATGTTTTTGTTATATCTTCTTTATTACCTCTGTACTCACTCTATACTTCATGCAACCTCATGTCGGTAATAAAACAATCTGAGGGAGCTTGACGCGTGAAGGACCATGGGTACCCTGGATGTCACGCTATGCATAGTATTACTAACACACCCAGTCGATGTCCCTTTTTGAGTTTCCAAAACAAATCATGTAATAGTCTGCGACTACCACTAGATGTCGGTCTATGCATAGCATGTGAGTCCATTTTATTTATTTACTTTTATAAAGTGCACAAAGTGGTCCTTAATTACAATTGCCAGGTAGGGTTAGTGTTAGGGAGAATTCTCATAAATGTGCTAATTCCCTTCACCTTAGAGACCCATAGCAACTTTGCTGGATTTTGAGGACTTGATTTTTTTACCTGGAAAGAGTGAGTGCCTTTTTTCCCACTCTTTCATGTATTTTGATATATGGTTTACTCTTGTGTTCTTTGATTATGGAGTTTTAAGATACCTCTATAGGCATCTTTTCATGTGTTACACAGCACCCTCAGTGCAGTGACACAGGGATGTCTTTTTAGACTTCGCAAAGGTTTAAATACCTTCTCTGGGATAAACTACTGTTTCCCACAGAATGTAAGGTTAAATTGACTTTACTAGTCTTTAAATTCCTAGACCCATCACACACTATCTTCCTATAGAATGCTGGATGGGTTACCTCATATCGCCTGTGTCTAGAAACTCATTTATCAGTTAAATGCTAGCCTTTTCTATCGAACTGGCTGGTGGCAGTGGTTTTACAACAAACTACCATGATTTTTCCCCGACTGCCAACACCGTTAGCTAAAAATCACGGGAGCCATGTTTTTCAAGATGGCGCCTTAAGCCCCTTTGTTTAAACAGGTCCCGGTCTTCTTTTTTTGCCATTTCTTTTTGGAAAGGTCCTCCTAGTGTTGTCTCTGCATGCCAAACCAGGTTTGGTCCCTCTGTTTCTATGCCTTTGGCGGGCTTCAGGACTGAAGACCGCCTCTGGCGCCTGAGTGTCTTGGGTGGGCAGGAAGTGAGGGAGGTGTCCTTAGCTCCCTGTGCTTAGTCTCCTAGGAGACCCAAATGCACTCTGCTGTGATTGGCCGGCTGACTGTCCGGCAAGGACAGCCACCCTGCTGGGTGAGTGGCAGCTAGGCTGGAATGAAAGGGAGAAAACTTTTTAAAAGGCGAGTCTCGTGGACTGGAAAGCAGAGTCGACCACTGGAACGAAAGAACCGAAGACGAGCTGGAAGAGGACAGCAACTCCTGTACTGTTTGTTTGCCTGGTGAAGCCCTGCTGCAGGCCCGAATTGCCAAGTTCATCTTGACAGAGAAGCCCCTTCAAGGACGACTTCTTCCTTTGAGTTGGTGGGACCAATCAACTCGTAAGCCACCTGGATACCATTCTCGGAGCTGGTTAGGATTAACCAGGGGAAGGACACCAGCTTGTGTGCTTAAATTACAGCTACTCGAACTGAGGTGACTCCATTTTTGTCACCGTTTTCCGACGATCCCGTGCAGTGCAGGAGTCCCCCGACGTCCTCCCTTTTGTCCCCACGACTGAGGCTCAGGAACCGTGAGATCTGCAGGAACTGCCGGGAACCAATGTCATCAGCTGCATCATTTGCTTCATATGAAGGTACTATGCCAACCTGATTGAGAGAACGCCTCTCTTGCAGTGAAAGTTCGTGGAACTTTCCCAACTTGAAGGCCTAATCAGCTTGTGACCCAACATGATTCTTTTTCGTAAATACTACTTCCGAGAACTTTGGCAAAGACTTTACCGTTTACTTCAAGAACTGCTCTTTCCTATCCAAGACACTAGTCCATTGACTTTTGCCTAGGCCTGTTGACCTGTATCGAGTCTTCTAGTGAACTAAAACTATTTGCACTGCCTAAGAAAGTATTTGTGATCTATTCTGCTAACTTGTGCCTTTTTACTCCCATTGAAAGTAACTAAAATGCCATTTTGTTCCTATTTCAGGGGAGCCCAATTTGTTCAGAAACGTATTGGTTTGGTATTGAATTGTTTGTGTGTAATAAGTTGCCTCCGCCTAGTGAATGTTTTCTAAAATATTGCGTAATAAATTAAGTGTTTTACCAAGAAACCTTGAGTGTAGGCGTTTACTTGAACCACTGTGGTTGTAAGACCTCTGTGTAACATCCTTGTACTGCTCACATTCCCTCTTGAGATAAGCCTGGCTGCTCAGCTTGCTACCACAAACTGTGTAGTACAGACTTATCCCAAAGGTTGTTTTTTGCTTACACCTGTAGTCCTAATTGTATGTGGTGGTGCCAGAGGGTACGGCATGCAATTGTGCTAAACAGTTAGCCAGCTGTCCCTTGGTTACAATGGGACCATTTTGGGTTGGCTTATGCAGTGGTGAAGACTTCAATGCAGAGACTTACAGCTTCCATCAGAACACGGATGGCAATTGCACAAAGAAATTCTGCACGACAGATTTATGTCTGGTTGTCACCAGTTCGCAAATATATTTGCAACCCAGGACAACGCACAATACCTAAACTACACAACCAGGTACCCCCAAACAGGGTTCAAAGGGAACACTCTGTGGATGAGCTGGTCAGGGAGATTTGTTTACGCTTTTCCCCCCTAACCTCACTACTCAACAAAATAATCTACAAGATTCACCAGTAACAAGTCAAACTCCTTCTAATGGCTCCAATGTGGGCACGTCAACCATGGATCCCAAGCCTGCTCACAATATCCTTTTGCTCTTCGATGCCCATACAACATGCTGTCCCAACATCAGGGGACAACATATCATCTGTGCCCTAAAACACTGAGCTTGGCCCCTGAAGTCATAGTTTGGTCATTTAAACTTGCCACAAAGATATATGGACATCCTGAAAGAGGCACCCAAACGTAACATCAGACATTGCTACTACAATAAATGGAAACGGTTTGTTATACAGTGCAAAGCTCAAGACATCAACCCGATTGATTGTTCTCTTCTTACCTTACCTGTTAGATTTAGGCTTAGTCTTTAACTCTTGGTCCATTTAGCAGCACACTCTGCATACACCACCTCTCAGGTTCTTGGTGGAAGGTGCCAGTGGTTAAGGCATTCATGGAAGGTGTTACAATATTACACCCACCTATTTCTCACCCAACTCCTTGATGGGATTTAAATGTTGTACATACAAAGCTCATGGGTCCCCCATTTGAGCCAATGCATGACATTGGTCTTAAACACCTAATTTACAAGACTGCATTTCTCATTGCCATTTAATCTTTTAGAAGGGTCGGTGAACTACAAGCACTCCGTTCATGATCCCTTTGTTGTCATTCATAAAGACAAAGTGGTGCTAAGAACACACCCACGTTTTTCTCCTAAATTTATTTCAAAGTTGCATGTGAAGTCCATACAACTTCCAGCTTTCTTCCCAAACCCTACCAATTCAGCAGAAAAGAGCCCCCATACATTCAATGTTAGGAGGGCTGTAATGTATTACCTTAACAAGACAAATCCAACGAGGAAAACTGATCAATTCTTGTATCCATATCAACTGGAAGAGAAGGGTCTCCTTTCTTGAAGTCTAAGTCAGCTATCTCAAAATGGATAGTCGAATGCATTCAAATTTGCTATTCCCTATTAAACCAAATGCTGCCTTTCACACCCAGAGCACACTCCACGTGGCGCAGGAGCTAGTTTAGCTTTTATTGCAAATGCCCCTTTTTAGATGCCGTTTGCAAGGCAGCTACTGCAATACCTTCCATTTTCAAACTTTCGAAAACAAGTCATGCAATACTTTGCATGTGCCACTAGATGGTGGCCTATGCAAAGCATGTGAATCTAAGCAGATGCAAGCATCAGAAATAGGATTACTGTATGTAATGTATGCCAAATACATAGCTAAACTACTGACCACATGGTCTCCAGGTGCTCTTGTGGCTATGTAAGAAAAGTGGGTAGGGTTAGTTGGTGAGGGGATAGGATGGAGGCTGTGCTCATCTGTTGATGCTTGCAGAAGCAGGAGAAATTGGCATCTCTGCGTGTGAGCTTTTTCTGTGTGCTTTGTGTACTCGGCTTGTGTTGTGAAGGATGGCATCCAGCGTCTGATTTGTTTGTTTTCTGCAGATATTGTGTTTCTAGCATGATTAGAGAGGGGTGTGTGATTTGAGTATTTTGGTGGTTTGTTTCACTAGCCCTCTTGTGTAGTAAGTGAGATTGTGGGTGTGTGGTAAAGGGAAGGGGTGGTTGGTTAGTTGGCTTCCAGTGATCTCTGCAGAATGAAAAAACAATAAAACTACTCAACACCCATTGTCCTATGTTTGCTTTGATCCAAGTGTATTGTTTGTAGGGGCGCGCTCCTATGTTTATCTCCATGAATGGAATTGGCACGTTTTTAGTTTTCTAAATGTTAGGTGGTCTTCTGTTCTTATTTCCTTCGCTATCAAGTTCCATTATTTGGCTGTTGGATAGCAGAAGGCGGTTCCTCAATTCCCTTTTCTCGTAGTGCCTTGTTTCTATTTGGAGTTGGTTGCTCGATCTTAAGTCTCTTGCTGGTTGATGACAGTGATTTTAGCTTGGAGGAATTTGTTCCTTGTAGTGATTTATGGAAATGGCAGAGGGCTTTGAAATTCATGTGTTTCTTTACTTGCAGCCAGTGTAGACTTCTCAGGGCCATTGTGATGTGGTCTCTTCCATTTAGTCACAGGAATAGTCTTGCAGCAATATTTTGGATGTGCTGTTTTCTTGTGAGACGTTCTGGCATTCCAAGATAGACTATTTGCATAGTCTGTTCTTGATGATACCAAGGAGATGATCGCAAGGGTTCTGTGTGGGAAATTGAAGTAAGGATTTCCTATTAATCGCAGCAGGTAGAATTTATTTTTTTCCTATTGTGTTGACTTGTGGTTTGTCCATGAGAATTTCCACAGTTTGTATCACCATCGATGTCTTCAGTTGGGCTCCCATGCTCAGTGGCCAGATCAGGTATGTCTGTGTTGTATTGTCTTCTGGAGGGGAGATCATTATTTCTGTCTCGGTTGGATTTACCTTGATGTTGTGGTTTGTCATCCGGATGTTTGTCGGTGAGGCATTTGTTGAGGGTGTTGTCAGGTCTCCGTTGGAAGTTATCTTGAAGAGGAGTTTGGTGCCGTCTGCATAGTTGTAGGCTGTCAGTCCCTGGGTTTGAATTAGTTTTATTAGGGAGGTCATGTTGAAGAGAAGCAGGGAGGGGCTTGATCCTTGTGGTACACTGTAGGTGATATTTCTAGATTTTGATGGAAGTGGTTTTGGGTGTGTTCTTTCGGTTTGGTTGGTGAGGAAAGATTTCAGCCATTGTAGTGCAGAACTTTTAATGCTGCAGTCCTCCAGTCTCTTCGTTAGCGTTGTCTGTGTCAAAGGCAGCTGATGTGTTCAGTAGTTTGAGAGCTGATTGGGTTCTGTTGTCCGCGTTTATTTTTAGGTCGTCCCAAATGGAGAGGAGTGCTGATTCTGAAGATGACCTGCGATTGGTTAAGTATTCCACTGCTTTCTACCTGATTGAGTAGTTCTTTGTAGATGTGGTTCTCTAGGATTTTTGCTGGGTAGGGTAGATTTGATATAGCACTGTAGTTAGTAGGGTCTTCTGTATTTCCTGTCTCATCAGGGGTTTGATGTATGCTCATATGAATGATTTTGCTACTATTTCTGTGTTTAGGAATGTATTCATTAGTAGTCTGAGGTGTAAGCCTGGTGTTTTGTAGTTGAAACGTTTGTACATAACAGGTGGGCATGGGTCACTGGGAGATCCGGCAGTGTTGGTGTCTTTTATTAGCTTGTCTCAACTTTCCCTGCTTATGGGTTTGTATCGATCGAGTGTTGTGGTGCTTGAAGTGCTGGTTTCTGGGAGGGTGTTTGTGGTGCTTTGGCCTTTGTCGATGGTCCGTTGTACTGCTTCTATTTTTGCTCTTAAATTGGTTGTGATATTGTCACAGGGATTGCAATGTTAAGATGCCGTTGTTGCAAGATGTTGGGTTTTTCATTTCCTTTCTGATTAAGAACATTTCCTGTTGCGGGGTTGTTGTCGATTGGATTCTTGCAGTGTAGTATGCTTTTTTTGGCTTTTAGGACTGCTGATTTGTATATTCGTATTTGTCGTTGGTAGTTGGTTTTGTCCAATTGGTTGTATTTTCTCTATAATTTTCCCAGTTTACGGTTGTTTTTTTTTTTTAGTTCCATCAGTTTTTCTGTGAACCATCCCACTGCAATTTTCTTTGGAGTAGCTTTGAAGAGTTTTAGGAGTGCTTTTTGATCTAGTGCATCTGTGATCCAGGTGTAGAGCGTCTCTTCCAGTGAATTCTGGTGTCATTCCATTTATCTGGGAAGTGTTAGGTTTGGTCCAATATATCTGTTAGGGTTGAATGATTATATATGATAAAAGTTTTTGATTACCTTAATTATCTGTGATATGTTTCTGCTTAGTGTGTTTAGAAAGGCCTAATAAAAAATTATACTTTCGTATACCTACTGACTAACTTGAATTATGTTCTCTGTGGACCGACAGTAGCCATGGACCACTCACTTTTCCTGACACTAAGCCTTGACTGCTCATTCACCTACTTTGATTGAGTTTTGGCTAACCTCAATGTATTCCCAGTTTACCATGAATATGGCGTTCTTCTAAAATCCTCCCTCATGGGCTGATTTTAGAAATCCATCTTAACAGACAACAGTGGGACACCATAACCTTTGCTATTGTTTTGAACCTTTCCTGACTTTGGAGTTAAGTGAAGAATTTTAGCTCTGCTTACCTTGCTAAACTCATCTGTTTTGAGGGAATTTATCGGCCTCTATGGCTATCACTTCAGATTTTTTTCATTCATAGTAAAGCAATTTGTTTATTTTGTCTGCACACATCACCTTATGTGAAGTACAATGGGGACGCTTTATGCTACTGTAACTTTGTTTGTGATAACATTGTGGTTACTTGCCCGATGCGTCCAGGATGGGCTTGTGGCAGCTGACATTTTTATGGTGTTGCTTTTTTTTAATTCTTTTTTTTTTGTCTCGTGCATGTTTGCATTTTACAGCTTCATTGCCTGTTACAGTACTATATACTCAAAAATGGTCATTCCATGAGATTTTCACCTGTCCTTTGACCATCTTGTATTTTGACCTTCTTCCTGCCTTGGAGTGGCCAGTTTTTGCATACATGCTAAGGCCTTTTCTGGGGAAAACGCCAGCTTTTGCGGGCAAATTGGCAGTCTGTATGTGTGGCCGAATGTGGGGGCTGTGTCTGGACCCAGCCCACATTTGTGCCAGTGCGTCTGTTGCTGGTCTGATGTAGTGACCAGAGGTTGGCCATGATTGGCAGGCCCAGGCAGGTTTGAATGGTGCATATTCTTGCCATTGGGGGCTGAGGGCAATGCCAGGCTGGATTCAGGATAATAGGGAGACTCAAGTAACCACTAGACAGATCATCGTTGGAGCGCCAAAACCTCTAAAATCGAGAGCAGTCTGATGAAGACTCTGAGTCTGTCATTGTAAGTTCAGCAGCGGCCTCTGCTTCACTTGACCGACAAAGCCCTGTCTTTCTGCAGATCTCCTGAAGACCTTAATCAGTGCTAAGATCTATTGACCTGGTGGAACAAGAACAACCCGCCCCGACCTGTGCTCGAAGATCTAGCTGCTGCAAGCACTTGAAGAGACCCGGAGAAAGCCTGTGGGCTAGACAGTTGTCCCCCGGTGCAACTTCTCTGCAACAGTCACCGTCCCAAGTTGAGCCTTGGGACTCAGCAGATCCCCAGCTTATGGAGCAAGAGGCAAGAGTTGCAGCTGTCTCCACGAAGGCCTTGCAGGGCCAGTTCTTTGGTTCCACCACAAGAGTAATTCTCTGCCATTTCTTTCCAAGTGGCCATCGCTTTTTGCCACCTGCATCTTGTCCAAGGTTTTTTTTAGTGGGAGAGGATCTGTTAGACTTTCCTTAACTTGTCAAACACTTAGAAGAACCTGTTGGCTTAAGCCAACACTTGTACAACTGTCTAAAAGAGACCAATGCCTCCTGAAAATAGCTTTTTTGGAGACATTTGACTCTGCAGTAAGCCCCGTTTCTAGATAGGGAAGGACTTTTTAAGATTAGTACCTTGTTTGTATGGTGTTTGCTTACCCCTTATTTCTAAACCTATTGGTTCTCAAATTATTGATTACTTACCTGGTTCTATTTCTTCACTTGCTTTGCTACACTTGAAATCAATCTCTAACTGTATTTGAAAGTAAAGCGTTCATATTGTTGTCAGACACCACAGTGAATCTGTATATACGTGATGAATCTGATGGTGTCATCAGTCCCTTTGCTTTAGTAGTCTCTCTCCATGTGGCCAGGGGATGGCAGCCGCTACCTGATCCTGACCCTGGTGGCGGTTCTAAGGGAGGACCACATGGGGAGGTGACCCTCAGGAGGATAACATGGCATCAGATGATGGCACATGGCTCTCTGTCCCTTTTAGTGATGTTCCCTCTGTATCCTAAGCTTGTATGGCTTATTGTAAAAGTTACCTTCCATTGTCAACAAAACCTGCTAAAGACCTCTTCCAGTATCATGTAGAAAGAAAACCTAGGAAAGTACAACATTTCAATTCAAATAAAAATACTGAGACTAGGAGGCTGAAGGGAGCAATGCAGATCCAGAACTGCAGAACACGCTTTAGCAGTTACAAGCGCTTGATGGGTGGCGAGAAATTTAAAAGGCGGAACCTGAATGAGCAAGCGAAGTTACTTGGATGACCCGCGTTCTTTGAGGACGAGCAAGGGACTGGTGAGCCTCTATGGAGGAGTCTGTGGAGCCAACCGGCTCAAGGCAGAAGGAGGAAGGCTGCAGCACACGGTGTGCGCTGTTGGGTCTGCATCAGAGACATAAGGCAAGTCTGGTCAGAGTTCGCGGGAACCGGCGTACAGCGCCTCAGCCCCAGGAATACAGAGGCTCAAACACCAGGCGGGAGCCATGAAGTATGTGGAGGCCGGTGAGAGACGACGGTGGACCCGCAAGCTGGAGGCGCAGCACTGAGACGGCAGGTGTGGTTTACTTCGAGGGACCCAAGGAATGCTTCAGAAAGCTGGTGAGTCCTGGAGAGAGAGGACACCGGGCGCTTTGGGAACGATATCGTAGAACGTTAATTAATAATGTAATGAAAGAGAATCCTATTGGGAAGCAAAACCAGAGATGGGTCAAGGGGGAGAAAAAGACCTGCACCTCGTGAAATTGTGCAAAGCTGTAACAGTTACAAGTCAGGTACCCATGACAAAGGGGAGCAAAGCTCGAGGGAGGTTAAGTGGTGAGAAAGTAAAACCCTCACCTTGCGAAAGTTTGCAAATGCACAAGTCTGCAAGTGTGTGTAAAGTGGAATACATTAAAAGCCCTGCCAGGAGAATATACCAGGCCAAAGCTCAAGTTTGCAAATTGTAGAAAACAAGCCATCCAAACGTCCTAGCACAGGAGTACGTCGGATAAAACCCAAAACAGAGTAAAGAGAGATTTAAGTAGAAAAGAACCTGGCAGGGGAATATACCAGGTATTATGTATAGTTGGAAATGATATCTAAAACTGTGTTTGAACAGTGTTTTTGTTAATTACTAAAACGACCAAGGAGGTTTTGTGCCGTAGAGTTGTGAGCAAACCGGAACAGCAACCTGGGGGAAGGGAGCCATCCCCTCCTGGAACGGTAAGCCTTTTCCATTGGGAACCTTTGTGTTGCAGTACCTTTTTTATATTTCCTTTGATTTTGAACATTTGTGCACCTTTCAAGAATAAAGACGTTACACACTAGAGTTACTTTAGAATGTGAGGGCAAGGATAGGATTTCTGACACAGGACAGTTTTGCTTTGGACATCTTGACATTGGCTAGACCCTTAGTTTGTTTGAGGTAGGAAAATACCTCTTAGAAGTAGGGACAGTGAGGCATTTTCCAAACCCTTATTTAGTAAAATTCTATTGCCACAAATGACTTCTGCGTCTCATTCCTGGCTCCTCACAAATAGTAGTGAATGTTTTAGTGTTACTTGCCTGTGGTTTTTCATTGTTAAGAGTTTGCGTAAATAAATAACCATATTTTTAAAAATTCTTCCTAACTGGTACTAAGCATGATGTGTGCTCACGCCAAGCCTTGCCGCTCATCCACACCACCCAATTTGGTTAGGCATTAGTGTTTGTCCTGTTCATCAGAATAGGGTGGCTTTGCAGAATATAACCACAGGGCTGATTCTGAAAATCCATCTGAACAGTTGTTTATGGGCTCTGTGTCCATGCCTTACGGCTGTTTGAACTGTATGCTGTTCTAAAACCAGCATGTCCGATTTGGACCATGGGAATTGGAAATTCAAGAGGTGGTTAACAATTTAAACTTTCTAGATGGCCATAGTCTTAGTCCTTCCCTTTGGCTAAGTCTCTGCCAGTCAACAATCAAAAGGTTGCATAGTCTTTTGGGTATAAGTGCCCCAGCACTTCTTTCTTGGCTATTGAAGGGAGCAGTGTCTTCTGTCGTCTTTGTCAGGATGTCATTCTACTCTGTAGCTGTTGCAACCACCACTGGGCTTTAGAGCTATCAGATTGTGGTTTCTAACCCCTAAGGTCTTATGGCTATGCATTATTGTGGCAATAGTGATCATTTTATCATTCCACCATTAACTGAAATGCATGTATTATTTACAAACAAACCCTTCTATTGTCTTATGCTTTACAAAGAAAACCCTTTGCCATAGCTCCATCACGCTACATAAGGTGACCCATGGTTCCAAAGAGATGATTTCCCATATTTATATCCCAAAGGCATCACCTATAACATTAGAAATGCACTCAACAATCCCTGCCATACAGCATACAATAAATGTGAGTACAACATCAATTCTGAGGCTTTGAAACAAAGACTGTCATGTATCGAACGTCAGCTTCGAGTAAGTATTCAGCCAAATTCTGGCTGAAAACCAGGTATTTGGTTTTGACCAAATACTTACTTGAATCGTTACTCGAAGCTGAAGTAACTCTACTAATGAGGATGGCATTTGTCAAGGGAGTAAAAGGATATGTGCAGTGATAATGGGCACGAAATGAATCAAACTCACTGGAAAGTCTGAAAGAGCCTCTTCTTGCCTGCCTAGATTGCTCTTGTTCGCCTCAGCAGCAGGTTGGTGGCTCGTTACCCGGCCAAGAATTCCTCGACCGTGCGATAAACAGACGCACCTAATGGCTATCGCTGCCACGTTTTATTGTCATGCGGGCCATAGCATTCAAACATTATTATGCTTGCTACTTTCACTCACCACTTTGATTTGCTTCACAGTCCTGGTATCTGTCCACCTTTTTGTTTCTGTGGCTTTCTTCATTTATTTTTAGTTTTACAAATTACTTCAAGGGTACCTCAGGATTTATTTCTTAAAAGCACTTCCTCTCTATATGATATCCCCCATCAACCGCCTTCCTCATTGTTTTGCTCTCATTCTCTCAACCCCTTGTTCTTTCTCAGTTTATATAGGTCTGGGCCTCTCCAAGCCTCATGAATTATCAGGATCAGCCATGCGGACATATTCTGGGAGGCTAACCTACTCTGATGAAAAGGAACAAACCTGAAGGTTTAGCCAAGGTTTGTTTAGTGTGGCTGGGCAGAAAAAGCTAACAATTAAGAGGGTGTGAGAGTGGTGAAGAGCTCAGTTAAGCACACACAGAGCACTCATAATAATACAAGTTAGTCAGACTGTATAAACATAGTACATTATTTGGGTTTAAACAAATTCTTTTCAATGACAAACCTTGGGTAAGTAACACACTAAAACATTCACTACTGTTATATACACATTCACCTTGCTGTACTCTGCTATGAGTACTAACACTTCACTTTTAAATACAGCTAGAGATAGATTTCAAGATACTGCAAGTGTAGTATAGCAAGTGAATAAAGAAATGCTACCAGGTAAGTAATCAACACTTTGATAACTAATAGGGTTAGAGTAAAGGAGTAAGCAAACCCCCATACAAAACCTTATACAAATAAGGTCCTAACCTTTCTTTCCCTGGATAGAAAAGCGGAGACCTAGTGCCCTTAGTGACAGGCCTCAATACGTCTCATCAGGAGGCAAGGAGTCTCTTTGGGTAGTAGAACACGTGTTGGCTTGTGCCAACAGGAAGTTTGTAAGTGTTCCAAAGTTTATCGGTGTACGTGCCGATATTGGGATGCGCATGGACACTCTTGGCAAGAGTGGACAAAGTCGACGACAGATTGCAGAACTTGGAAAACAATCGGACCTCATTGGATACAATGGAGGGGCATATCGACATGCGGCACTCCGAACTTGAGAGGCAGGAATTGGAAATTACACTCCAAATGGACGGTTTTGAGAATCGTGAAAGGCGGAATAACCTCTGCTTTTTGGGGATTCAGGTGAAGGAGGGTGAAAACGGAGAGCGATATTAAAGTTATCCACAAGGTTGTTTGGTGTAGATTCCATGGCCGAGCCTGCTATTGCCAGGGCACACTGGGCAGCAGGAGGTGGTAGGGGCCTGAGGTCGATGTTAGCACATTTCCACTATTAAGAAGAGAAAACGAGGATCCTTGACAAAGCCAGGAGGGAGGGGCCGGTGTCTTTGGGGGACTCGAAGAGAACTGTTTTTCAAGACCTGTCAGCCTTCACACTGGTGTGGCGGCGTGTGTGTGCGCCCTCACCCGGTGGCTCAATGAGAAGGGGGTCCGTTACGGCTGGGGGATACCCTTTATCCTGCTCTTTTGAATAAGATGATCACAAATACAAGTTGATTACGGAAGGCGACATTGAGAGTCATGGGTGAGTTGCTGGGTCCTTCGTGTGAGCAGCTGTTAGGGAGATTTATCATTATTGTGCTTCATCCCCTCTCCTAGTCAGACCACCAGCACTTTTTGCTGGACATCTGGGCCTTTTTCTTTCAAACCTGAATGAGTGGAACCTTTTTTCACTCATTCATTCTTGTGGGCTTGGTCTTTTGGCATCTGTATTTTGCAACTGCAGCACATAGCTCCTTATGGGCAGTGCCGCTGGGTACCCTTTGGGTCCTCCTTATTCCAATATCCTTTAGTAACTACAGTTATTAAGGATAGAGAGTTAGAGGCTCCCAAGCCCCCCAACAACACCAAGTGATGCGAAGATTTGCGTCCCCTCCCATGCAACACCGGTCGGGGGCCGGATAACATCCTTTCTTCCAGCATGGGAGGGAATAATGTCAGACCGCTGGGTACTTTCCACCGTAGCCCACGGATACTGCATCGAATTCAACAGTTCCCCAACATACAGACCCCCGAGGGGACGACACATGACACCGGAACACCTTGCCATCCTTCTCCAAGAAGTACAACTACTGCTGGAAAAAGGAGCCATAGAGGTCGTGCCTCTATCTCAGGTAACGGAAGGTATTTATTCAGTGTACTTCCTTGTACCCAAAAAGGATCTAACCATGCGCCCTGTATTAGATCTGTGCCCAGCGAACAAGTTTATCAAACCCCAGAAGTTTCGTATGGTAACCTTACAGGAAGTGATCCCACTGCTATCACAGGGAGATTACATGACAACATTGGACATGAAAGATGCATACTTTCATATTTTAATGTTGCCAGCGCACAGAAGATACCTCAGGTTTATGATAGAGGGCAAACACTACCAGTTCAGAGTGCTACCCTTCGGCATAGCATCAGCACCAAGGGTATTCACGAAGGTACTGGCAGTGGCAGCGGCCCACCTGCGCAGGTTGTCCATCCCAGTTTACCCTTACCTCGACGAATGGCTCATAACAGGGGATTCTTACGAAACATGCTTCTCCAATACCCAAAAGACTGTAGACCTTTTGTTCCAGTTGGGCTTCTCCATCAACGAAAAGAAGTCCAGCCTAGACCCCACCCAAATCAAACAATTCCTAAGGGCTCTAATTCAAACAAAGGACGGCCTCGTCTTCCCCTCCAACGAGAGGGTCCAAAACATGCTGTTTTTGATCCCTCAATATGTGCCCGGTCGAGAGTTGACGGTACGCAAAGCAATGCGCTTGCTAGGCATGATGGCGTTGTGTATTTATTTGGTACCTCACGCGCGCCTGCGCATGCGCCCTATGCAAGAGTGGCTCAACACCAGTGGTGTCAGGCCAGCGGATTATGGGACGATCCAGTGGTGGTCTCGCAGGCTTTAGTTCTCTCGCTACGATGGTGGACAAAAGAAAACCTGGAAAAAGGGAAACCTTTTGCCACACCCGCGGCGGAAGCCACTATAACCACAGACGCATCCCTAACAGGATGGGGGGCTCACCTATCCCATCAGACTGCTCACGGAGTGTGGACTCCGAACGTAGCATCCAAACACATAAATCTACTGGAGCTACTAGCTGTGTTCAAGGCGCTAAAAGCCTTCCAGGAACACCTACAGGGCAAAACGGTGTTGGTCCTTACAGACAGCACCACAGCCATGTACTACATCAACAAGCAGGGGGGCACCCACTCTCCAGGACTGTCCAAACTGGCCCAAAATATATGGAAGTGGGCTCTCAAACAAAACATGTTCCTACTGTCAGAACATGTACCAGGGGAACTCAATCTGCTGGCAGACAAACTCAGCAGAGATTTCCCCCTGCCCGAAGAGTACGAATGGCGACTACACGAAGACATAGTCTTCACACAATGGGGATTCCCAGAAATAGACCTATTCGCAACCCTGGAGAACTCACAATGCCTAAGTTACGCCTCCAGGTACCCCCAGAACCAATCCAAGGGGAACGGTCTGTCGATGCAATGGTCAGGGAAATTTGTTTACGCTTTTCCCCCCCGACTCCCCTTCTCAACAAGGTGGTGCACAAGATGCACCAGGAGCAAGTAACCATGATACTGGTGGCCCCAATGTGGGCCCGACAGCCATGGTTCGCTCACTTGATGGAGATGTCTCTATCTCCCCCAGTGAAACTCCCCTGCCCGTACAACATGCTGTCACAAGACAAGGGCAGGACTCTGCATCCATGCCCCCAGAACATGAATTTAGCAGCTTGGCTCCTGAGATCATAGAATTCGGACATCTACTGCTCCCGCAGAGATGTATGGACATTCTCAGGGAAGCCAGAAAACCTAACACTCGCCACTGCTACTCTAGCAAGTGGAGGAGATTTGTCATCTGGTGCAGAGGGGAAGGCATCAACCCAATTGACTGCTCTCCCACACATATTGTTCTATACCTGACCCACTTGTTGGATTCAGGTCTAGTGTTCAATTCCATTAAAGTCCACCTAGCGGCACTTTCTGCATACACCACTTCCCAACTCAAGGTGGCGTGGTGGAAGATCCCTGTTATAAAGGCCTTCATGGAGGGAATAAAGAGAATACACCCCCCGATAGATGACCCAGCTCCCGGATGGGACCTTAACGTGGTACTTACCAGACTCATGGGCTCACTGTCGAACCCATGCACAAAGCATCTCTTAAAGACCTCACTCTTAAGACTGCTTTTTTAATAGCCATCACCTCCATCAGGAGGGTAAGTGAACTACAGGCTCTTTCTGTTCTAGACCGCTTCGTTACAGTTCACAGAGATAAGGTGGTTCTACGCACGCACCCAAGGTTTGCTCCGAAGTTCATATCGAAATTCCACGTAAACCAGTCTATAGAACTGCCAACGTTCTTTCAAAATCCTTCCATCTCGGGAGAAAAAACTCTGCATACACTAGATGTGCGCAGAGCGGTCATGTTCTACATGGAAAGAACCAGACCACTGAGGAAGACTAATCAGTTCTTCGTCTCGGTGGCAGCAGGAAGAGAAGGGGATGCAGTTTCAAAGTCCACTATTTCTAGATGGATTGTTCAATGCATCACTCTCTGCTATACTCTTGCTAAAAGAGAACTGCCCTTTAAGCCTAGAGCACACTCTACTCGAGGTACGGGGGCGTCCATAGCATTCATTGCAAATGTTCCCCTTGAGTCCATCTGCAAAGCGGCTACCTGGAGTTCTGTGCACACCTTTACAAAACACTTCTGTCTAGATGCACACTCGAGATCTGACTCCCTGGTGGGTCAGGCAGTACTAAGACATCTTTTCTCTACTGTTCCTTCTCATAACCCACCGCCAACTCCGGGTACTGCTCGCTAGTCTATGCACAGCATGTGATTCTAAGCAGATTAACAAGCATCAGAAGACAATGCATTACTTACCATAAAAGCATTTCTGATGATTGTATCTGCTTAGATTCACATGCGCCCACCCTTCCTCCCCGCTCGGATGGAAGGAACATAGACTTCCTTTTATATCGCTTTTCTGTACTCACTCACGTCTAGAAGGCTCCCTCAGGGCAGAAAAATACAAACAGAGGGACCTCGACGTGTGAGGGATTGTGGGTACAACACATGTCACTATAGGGATAGTATTTCAGACACGCCCGGTCGACGTCCCTTTTCGACTACGAAAAACAAGATGCAATACTCCGCAGTGACCACTGGATGTCGGACCTATGCACAGCATGTGAATCTAAGCAGATACAATCATCAAATGCTTTTACGGTAAGTAATGCATTCTTATTAAGGATAGAGAGTTAATTGGTATCTTTCCCAAACTATATAGTTGAAAGATTGGAGTGCCAGAAGGAGGTTAGCTCAGGGGCAACGTGCTCGTCTTGGAAGCAAGACGACACGGAGCAACACAGGTTCGATCCCCGGGTCTGCGCTTAGAAACCTCTGGGTAGTAAGTGTGTTATAAAAAACATATCATACTTGGTATCCCCTTCATTCTGCTCTTTTAACTTTTTAGTCCCATAGACAATCACCTAGTTATGGCTGGTGGCAGTGGAT
Organism: Ambystoma mexicanum; assembly: GCF_040938575.1. NCBI lineage: Eukaryota > Metazoa > Chordata > Amphibia > Caudata > Ambystomatidae > Ambystoma > Ambystoma mexicanum. Next base: position 1,149,850,213 of record NC_090932.1, read on the forward strand.
GTGTTCTACCAACTATTGTCCATAGCCTCGGTAGTGCACAATAGTGGCACCCAAGTACCAACTTTGGGCCTCCCTTCTTTTTTCACCATTATTAGCGTGGTTGTTCCTTGTTAGCCCTTCTACCATTCTGGGAGGGGGGGTGTGGGCAGTGGGAGGGGGGGTTGTGTGTGTGTGTGTGTGTGTGTGGGGCGCCTTTGGCTGAAACCAGTAGGTATCCCCGCCTAGACTCCAGAGTGTCTGGGCTGAGAGATTGCAGAGGAGTGTGTACTGGAACTGTATTAAAGGTGAGGCTTCTGGGGTGTTTTATAAGTCGATCACTGGAAACTGAAGTAACCAAAGATGGCCAGAGACGCCTGCAGACCCTTTGCAACACTGTGAAGGGACCACTGCTGTCCTGACCCTGTTTTCTATGCATCAGAAGAGCTCTGAAGAGGATGATTCCTTCCCTTTGGCTTTTGGGAACAACCAGCTCTAAGACTAACTTTGAAACTAGCCATCTCCTGAGGTCCTAGGAGTTTCCAGAGCTGCAGAACCCCAATACCAGGAGACCTGTAGCCCATTTTGAGTGAATCGTCGTACAAAGGCTGAGTCCGTCCAAATCTGTGCTGAGTTCATAAGGACACTAAATGATTCGGATTGCAAATCTAGAAACGGAGGAATCAGACAGAACAATTGGCTAACAAATAACAATATCCAATAACAATGAGTTATATGGACAAAGCTAAAGCTGCTTTCCTGGAACACCCACGGATTTACGCATCTGTTTAACAACTTTACAGAATCGCTTGACGAGGTTTTCGCAATTTGTCTTCAAGAAACATGGCTTTGTGATGTTCCTAATAGAGATGGCTTCACTATTCACCTGAATCCTGCAAAAACATCAAGGGTCGTCCTTACTCAGGTTTAATTACTTTACTAAAAATACAAAACTGGATGACTCCCCTTGAAGCTATCAATCCAAACCCGTTTGTACAGGGGACGATAACACGAATTGGGAAAACGAACGCTGGGGAAATATAGCCATCTACTCATAATTAATAGCTACTGGAACCCGGCTATGATCACAACCACGGAATTCATAGAATCGATAACCACTCTTATTGACGAAGCTTTCCTTAATGACATCGATTTATCAGTGATCATATGCAGTGATCTGAATTGTAGCTGGTATTGATTTAATCACCAAACAATGGAAAACTGCGCTATACATGAAGACTAAGTATCAGAACGAGGTAAACTTTGGTCACAAGCCCTTACCTCTCGCAACTGTCAGATGGTTAATGGTAACACAAAAGGCGACCAACCCTGTAAGACAGCTTGGAAGCGACTTCTATGTAGAAACACCCTCGACTATATTTGGGTCTCTCGTAATCTATTTGAAAGAGTTGTGTCACTCGAAGTAATTCAGAAGGATGTAAGTGATCATGATATGCTTCGTCTATCACTGGATTTCGAAATTTTCTCACAACCGGAGCCTTACAAAATGTCACTTGCAATAAATGCAGCTGGAAATCGGCTAAAAACCACCGGCTTTCTAATTCAGAAATTAGCCTCGCATCTCGTAGACTCAAATGATGTGGAATATGTCCCTTTGTTGGCCGCGTGTTCACCACAATATGCTAATTCAAGACCATACGGCTTCATTTCGAAACATCTCTTCAGCTCTGATATAGCAGCGGTCAAAAAGTTAGAGGAAAGACCTACGCACGCTAAGAAAGTCTCATTGTAATCAAAACGACATACAAAGACTCATAAAGGCCCGACGTCAGGCATACAGAAATTGGCTCAAATCTCACTCTGTAACAATCGATGAAAGCAGAGCTGAAATTATGCTAAAGCTAATTATTACCAAGAACTCCCGTAAAATCTGGCCTATTCTAAATAAAGGAAACACTAAAACTAGTTCAAGTATGTCAAACGAAATCTCAAGCTCTTTATGGGTGGACTATTTCTCAAAGGCTTACGAACAACCTCATCAAGTCTTACAAGTTCATTGTCTGCCCTCCACCAAAGCCTGGGATATAATTCCATCACATGATGACTTAGTATTAGCAATTCAAAAGTTAAAAAATTAGAGGGCCGCAGGCCATGAACTAATAACTAACATCATGCTAAATAAACAAAAGCATCACTGGGCCAAACTTATGGAATCTTTGTTCCGTCAAATTTCAATCTCGAGGAAAACACCTGAGTCGTGGGCTAAGGCAATATTGGTACCAATATATAAGAAGGGTAACCGAGACGATCCGTCAAACTATCGTCCAATTGCCTTGCTTGATACTATGGGAAAAATATTTGGTTTGTTTCTTCGAACGAAGTTGACTGCTTGGGCATTTAAGGTGAAACAAATGGATTGTCGACAAATGGGCTTCACGAAAGAAGTAGGCGTCGACGCAAATCTGACTATATTAACCATCCTAAAACTTGAAGCCCTAAGAGCCAAAAAGAAAATCTTTTTCGCATTTATTGACTTGAGACAAGCATTTGACGCAGTCCATCGCGGAAAACTGTGGGCCAAACTACGCGAGTGGAACTGTCCATCTCAGATTCTTGATCCTCTCATAGCATTACACTCCAACACCTCAGTACAAGTAAGAGTGAATTCTCAGGGCGACCTAACAGAACCAATTCCAACACACAAAGGTGTTAAACCAGGGTGTCCATTAGCCGCCGATTTGTTCAAAATATTAATTTCTGATTTACCAAAGTGGTTGGGAGCAGCTCACTGTTTTCCTCCAAAGATAAACAGAAGGCCAGTTAATTGCCTCGTCTAGGCAGACTATATTTTACTGATCGATCGCACTCAGATAGGTTTGCAAAACCTGCTGTTGAAGCTGAATGAATATCTACAAGCAAATGATCTGCATCTAAATAAAGCAAAAACAAAGATAATGTGTATTGGCAAAAGTGTATCAAGGAAGGATGAAAACTTTCGATGGGCAATTGAGAAAGCTCTGCTTACTATCGTGACATCTATTCGATATCTAGGAATAATGGTTAATAACTCTATTTGTGAATCGGCCTGGACCAATGACCTATTGGAAAGAGCTAACACACTTGGCCTACAAGGTGCGAAAATCAATAAAACTACGGAAAATGTTCAATTGATCCACTAATAACATTCTACCTGCAGAAGTTTATCCCCACTATAACCTTTGGTGGTGAGTCAGGATGGAACCTCGATTACCGACTATGGCAGAAGCTTGAAGGCAGGTTCTGGAAACGCGCACTGGGGTTCACAAAGGACATTCCAATGGTGGCCCTGAGATATGAACTGGCCTTGAATTCGCTTCACATGACAATAATTTGGAAATCTTTATCGTCCCTGAGGAAAATGAAGCTTGGAACAAATTCCAGCATATGAAATTTTCACTAATGATAACATAAGTACACAATCGATCTTACTACAATCTTGGCAATCTGCCTTGACAAACAACATGGAAGCTGCTAATATTAGCATTGAGGAATTGATTGATGGATCGACCTCAGCATGCAAAAAAAAACTGAGGTTTGGATTTTGACCTATGAACATCGTGCATCTCTCAAATCCTCCCTTTATGGTTCCACGAGCATGTTGAAATTACACTCTCTTCCGAAATATTTATCATCTTGTCCCTCTCATTATCATCGGAATCAATTCTTGAAATTCAGATTGAATGCTTTAGCCACAAGAGAAACACTCTAGCGACGAGGAGACAAAACCATTGATTCCAACAAATGCAGGTTCTGTACGACCGGAGAAATTGAGTGATTAACACATCTCATAACTGCATGTACAGAGCTCAATATTCCTCGAACTACATCTTGGTTCGTTCAAACCTATTCTTTACGATGCAGATGTCTGGTGGGAACTTGTCTCAGTGGGGAGAAACATCATGCTCACATGTAGCATAATCAATTTTCTAGACACGATTCTGGTCACTGACCAAAAAAAATAAAAAAAAATAAAATATCCAACCATATGATCAAACTAAAGCGTAAGGATTGCTGGAACACCTGAATGCATATTAATGACATGTGACTGGGTGTAGTTCAAATGCGCAACTTTTATTGGAAAGCTGAACTTTGTGATACTTTAATGTAACAAAAGTTTGATTTTGTATTGACCTGTAGTTTTACAAAATAAAAGACACTCCAGAGATCCGATCTAACTCAGCCAGACCCCCTCACCAGCATGTGGGACTGCAGGAAGCAAAGAAGATTTACCGGGCGATCTGTGTTGGTGCCAAAACCAGAGTGAACCAAGAAGTTCCTGAAAGTCGTGCCACAAACCCAACCCCACCCCCACCCAATCCCCCTCTTCCACCTCCCCTCCCCAGCCCCCCTTCGAGGCTGATGCTGGAAGACAGTCCATTGTCCTGCCTTCCATCACCAGACCAAGGAATTCAGAGGTCGAGTCCACAGCTGCCACATCGTGGAGGAGTCAAACTCAAAGTACCGTGGGGGAAAAGGTATTGCTTACTTGATTCTGAGAAGTCGCTCCGGAGCGTTGGGGTGCACCTAGATGTTTCCAGGGCAACCCCCTCTTACCTCTCACCCAAGCTGCTGCTTGTGTCCCCTCTACAAGTCCGTTTTATGGTTTCAGTTTTTAACTTGCTGCTTCAATAACTTTAGACACTGGAAGAAATCCGCAGGAGCTCTTCAGTATTCGCTGTTTGCCAAGACTGCAAGCCCTCTCCGAACTGCCTTTAGCTAGGGTTGCGTTTTTGCATTTAACAGACTTGCCAGGCGAAGAAACAGTCTCTAGAACCTTCAACTGAGCTCATGTTGCACTAACCACTTATTTTCCTCCCTTTAAGTGACTTTTCTATGTGTTTCCAGAGTAAATGCATTACAGTATAACCTAGTGAAAACCGCATGAGTGTGCAATTACCGATGATGCAATAACCTTGTCGTTTCCCTTTCTAACGTTGGTACAAATGGAAACGCGAAGAAACACAAAAGTGACAGTGCCCTTTGAAGTGCATTATCTAGTATTCCTAAGTATTCTACCGTTTCCGTCTAAAGTATTTAAAGTGATTATGGTGTGAATATATTAAATATATATATATTATATAACTATACGTGTAAGTGCTTCTTTTCTGTGCCTGTCTAAGTTTCAGAGTACTTACAGCTCACATTTTCCTCTTAAGATGAGCCCGACTGCTCTGCCACACTACGAAGCTGAGCTAGCGAAGACTGATGCTAAAAGTTGGGGATCTACAAACCACTGGGATAGTTTACTAAAGTATTACTGCCAGTAGGACGTTTGGAAAACTCCCCTAACAGCAGCCTCGAGAGGACGATGGACCTCAGGATGATGGGTTCCAGAAGGTTAAGGGGTCAGGCGTTACATGAGATATATCGGCTGAAAATTGTGTTTTTCCAACAATGTTTGGACTTTGCTGGGGATTGTGGGGTAATACATTCTGGTGCGGTTCGCGCAAGGCAGACCTTTGTGGATTCCCACGGGTGGCCTCTTTTGGGAAATGCATGGTGTTCCCTGTTTTCCTTGCTGGCTTCGACACCCTATACCCAAATCTGTAGGTTGCCCGCATGAACAAAATGTGCTGTGGCGAAAGGCTTGGGGGTTACCAGTGGGTTAGCCTTTTCCTTTTGCGCCCAGGTAGGTGCACCCACACATGTGAGGTACCGTTTGAGTCGGCACACCTGTGTGAACACGGGACGGTAGGCCATGTGGTGTTGGCAGCGCTTTACGGTGGGTGAGGTGAGTGAAATGTGTGGAAATGTTGCCCCCCCCCCCAAATTTTGATTTTGTTAGGGGTTCTGAGTAATAAATTCTGGGCCGATTTTGCGCAAGTCGTACCTCTGTGGATTTGCACGGGTGTCTTCTGTTCAGAAATGCATGGGATTCCCAGTTTTCCTTGGTGGCTTGGACACCCTAGGCCCAAATCTGTAGGTTGTCTCCCCAAACCCTTTGCGGGTTACAAGTGGTTTAGCCTTTTTCCTTTTGCGTCCAGGTGGGTGCACCCACACATGTGAGGTACCCTTTTCGTTGGGACACCTGTGGGAATGCCGGAAGCTATGACATCTGTTGTTGGCAACGTGTTTCGATGAGTGGACAGAGGGAAATGTCTCTGAAATTGGCTGGAAATAAACACAATTCTCAGATATTTCGCTCTAGCTACCCACCGAAACACGCCAACAACACTTGGCCTACCTTCCTGCGTCCCCACACGTGTACCAATGAAAACGGTACCTCACATGTGTGGCTTCACCTACCTGGGCGCAAAGGGAAAAGGCTAAATCACAGGTAACACCCAACGGCTGTGGGGAGACAACCTACAGAATTGGGCCTAGGGTGTCGAAGCCACCAGGGAAAACCGGGAACCCCATGCATTTCTGATAAGAAGACACCGATGGGAATCCAAAGATGTCTGACTTGCGCAAATCTCCCCAGAATGTATTACCCACAAGCCCTGCCAAAGACCCACATGGGAGACCCAAGGCCAGGGACATTACCGCCGACTTTGCTGGAGCTCTGGCTGGCCTGCGTTACAGCTTCTCCCCACCAGGGAGTCCCAGCAGTGTGCCAATACCTCCCCAAAGGGGAAAGCTGTAATGCAGCCCAGCCACAACTCCAGGACGGTTGGAGGTGATGTCCCCAGCCTTGGACATCCATGTACCATGTGGGTGTACCGTGCCCTAAGCACAGCAGCAGCTCCAGGGAGCCCCAGCAGGATCCCCATTCCTACCCGGAGGTGACATCTGTAACGTAGCACAGCCAGAGGTGCAACCTGGGCTTGCAGATGGACAACCCATATGGGAGACATCCGCTCCCAGGGAAACGCCAATGTTCTGCTGGTATGGGGGGCAATTTGTGGCCTGCCCCTGCAATTGTGTCCCAGCCCACCAAAATATCTGCCCAGACGGCCCATTCCCACCCACACCACCAACAATCCAGCCCCAGTCTCACTCACCCCATTGACAGTGGGCCCTAACCATAGAATAATAAAAAACAGTACTCTCATAACGTTGCAGCTGCTCGCGTAGTAAAAGCTGTAAATGAAACAAAAAACATTTGTTACCTACGGTCACCCCAGCAAAAACAAATCTACACTCATACTTTCCAATCATGCCCCCCTTTGCCACCCATCCCCGGTGGTCTACTGAACCCCCCCCCCTGTGAAAACATATTTGCCCCTTCCTAGGGGAAGAAATCTGCCCCCAGGCAGGGCTGCATTAGGTGCCCTCCCACACCCCATTTGGGGTGGGGTGAGAGGCCCACTCCAAAACGTCGGACAGGCCCCCCAATGGATGGGGCAGTAGGGTTTGGGCACCCTGGGGGCAGATTGGCACAGCAATGTGCCCATCTGCGCCAATGGATGTTTGGTAAACAAAGAAAAAAATTGAAAATGGTAGGCTGTACTTTAGGGGGGAGGGGGCTGAGGGACACTTAACCGCTGGGGAGTTTTGTAATGTAAAGGGGGTGGCCCTCTCCCCCCCACACCAAATGCAAGGGGGGCATCTCATGCAGTCCTCCCTGGGGTCAGATGCCCCTTCCTAGGAGTAGATAACTGCCCCCAGGGAGGGCTGCATAACATGCCCCCAATCCATTTTTGGGGGGGGACGACATACCCTTTCCATAAAAACAATTCCCTGGTGGTCCGGGGGGAGGGGACCCCCCATAAAACCATCAATGAATTGTCCCTCCCCCTCGGGTGCCCATCTGCCCTTGGGAATGGACCCATCTGCCCCAGTGGGACCCTAACCTGCAGACCCCATCCTTTGGGGGGCCTGCCCACACTTTGCTGGTGGCCCTGCCCCAATTGGGGGGTCACCTCATGTACTCCTGCCTGAGGGCAGAAATCTGCCCCCAGGGAGAGCTACAAAGGGTGCCCCCATTTTTCCTTGGGGGGGGGGGCACCCCCCTTTTATGTAAAATCCCTGGTGGCACCCCCACCCAAAACTCCCTTTGGGAAAAAAAACAATTTGCCACCTTCCCTGGGGGCAGATGATCAGCCATCTGTCCCCAGGGTTATCCATATATGTGCCCCCATGCTTTGTGGAGTGGGCGGGGGGGGCTGCTTACTGTAAGCAGCTCCCCCTGCTTTCAAAACAAATCCCTGGTGGTCTAGTAGGGATTGCTGGGAACGAATCGAGCGCTCTGCGCCCAATCCGCACCCAACAATGCTTTCACAAAAGGAGTCGTTGGAAAGGGGAGAACCTCCTCTTTCCAACGACACCTCCCTCGATCTCCAGCTTGAACTACAACCGGAGATAGAGGGAGACGGGCACTCACCTCTTTCACCGCGGCAGCCCGAAATTGCTGCCACAGTGAAATCACTTTCACGTCGGCGTACATTACGCACGCCGGCATGAAACTGAAGGTAATCCAGCCCCTGGGTAGTGAGGAGGGACCTCCGCCCTCACGTAACCCGGGGGTTGGATTACAGTTTTGTGCGATCCCTAAGAGTGGCTAAAAGGACGAGGTATCACGTCCTTGGCAACAAGGAGGTAATCCCAAGGAGGAGATACCTCGACCTTGGCACTTAAGGGGTTAAAACATGTGTTCTGGAACAAACTGGCCTCCCAGCCGGCCCCTAACTCTCCCTCTACACGTGGTTACTCCCACGCCCCAAACCTCTACCCTGATATGAAACCACCCCTTTTCCTCCCCAAAATATAATTGAGTGCATTTCTTTTTTGGCTTCCCTCAGGATTACCGCAGCAATCGCTTGCATCGAGCAAAGTAAAAGGCAACTTTTTATTTTCAAAAAGCAACACTGACGCAGTTCACCATTGGGGAGATATATATATACTCGCAAGTGAGAAGTTGACAACCTGAGCAAAAGGATATAAGGGCGGCGACCGGGGCCCTACATGAGGTTTGGGTGTTTGACCTAATTTTTGTTGATCGCTGCAAACTGACTCCAATTTATTTGTTCAGGGCCCAATTTAAAAGAACTATATTTTTGATTATTTCTTTTTGTTGTCCTGCCTCCAATTTTAAGGAAGTGTGGGAAACCCCTGCCCCCCCCCCCCCCAAAATTGCTAAATATCAAACACGGGAAGCAGTATTTTGCAATATATGCGACGAAATTGCCCTGAAGGCCAAATCAAGCATGTCAAATTAGACCAAATTGGTCATTGGGTCAATTTCTTTTAGTCAAATAGGCTAATACAGAATCCGTCTCGGGAGGATAGCTCGGGGGCAACATGATCGCCTTGGAAACAAAAAGATATGCAACACCACAGGTTCGAATCCCGGGTCTGCGCTTAGAAACCTCTGGGTATTAAGCACGTTATAAATAACCTATCATATCATACATGCACCCCAACAGAAGCACATAACAAAATGGTACAAATGCATGCAATAATAGTTCTATGAGACAGAAAAAAGTTCAACAGTAATATAAATGATGATAATCAGACCAACAAATGGGCTATTCATAAACAGATTGTTTTTTACTTGGAACAAAAACATTTTTAAAAAACACAAAAGAATACAATCGGAGGATGTAATCAAAAAGATGTATAACTGTAATGAAATGGTCTGCAAGGAACTGGCCAACCCTATGGCAGCCGCATCCTCTACTGCACCCACCCATGTCCTTTGCTTGGCCCTGGCTGCACATTTCACCACCAAAACACAGGACTTTTTTTAAAAAAAATGTTTATGCTTCTCCCTCCTGCACCATCATCTCTGGGCCCCGCCCCCTCGGTCAATCCCACCCCTCTTCTCCTCCCTTTCCCCTGTCATACATGAGGAGGTCTCTAGACGAGTCCTATTTATGTAAGCCTCCTTGCCCCTCCAAAACCACCAAGGACAGTATTGACTCTCGCTCCAGCCCTGGCCTACCTCTGAAACTTCATACACCACTGCAGTCTTCACTTCTCCTCTCAAAACTCTCTTGTGCACCCTGTGCTCAAAAACCCTCTGCCAATCCGTCTATTCCAGCAAATTATCGCCTGATCTCTGTTACCCCTTTCCTGGGAAAACTCCTGGAGAAGCTGGCTATCACTCAATTTACCCTCCACGCTGAATCTGTTGATTGTCTCCATAACCATCAGTCTGGCTTTAGAGTATCCAGAACACCTGTGATGACCGGCTCTCAAATCTTGACTCTAACTCTCCCTCGGTCCTCATTCTTCTCCACCTCTCTTCTGCTTTCGATACGGTAAACCACAACATCCTGATCACCCATCTCCATGATATCCTGGGCACCACAGATCAGGTCCTGGTGTGGCTCGCCTCCTTTCTCTCTGACCGGCCCTCCCAGGTGGCACTTGGGTCCTTTCTCTCCTCTATCACTCTCTAATTGTGGTGTCCCCGGGGATCTAAGCTAACCCCCCTGGTTCTTCAATATCTACAGGGCCCCTTGGCCCACCAGAACTTTACCTCTAACTTTCAGTGTAATGCGGATGACACGCAGCTCTTTCAGGCTACCCTCGGCCTCCTCCTGCTCCTCCTCGCTCATCCCTGGCTGTCTGTCCACAATTCAGGCTTGGTGTGCCACCAGCGGTCTTTGCCTGAATGCCAGTAAGACAGATCGTCCTCATAGGGACCCCTGCTCCCGCTTTCCCACTTTCACTCTGGCCGGCCTCCCTTGGCCCTGCGCCCTCACCTACCAATGAGGCAAAAAAATCTAGGGGTCATCTTCGTCTCCACTCTCTCCTTCTCTTTGCACATATCAGACATCTCCAAAAAGTTCCACTACCAACTGCACCTACTCGGAGGCATTCTACCGTTTCTCACTTTCCCCTCAGAGGCTCACCACCTCGAGAGCCCTGGTTCTCTCTAGGTTGGACTATTGCAACAGCCTCTTTCTCGATCTTCCTACTTCTACTCTCCGTCGTCTACAACTTATCCATAACAGAACTGCAAGATTTATCCTTGGCCTCAAGCCCAGGGACCACATCTCTCCAGTGCTTAAATCCCTCCACTGGCTCACTGTGGCTGCAAGGATCAAGTTAAAGACCCTCTGCATAATCCGCAAGGCTTTCTGGGGCCAGGCCCGCACTATCTGCAACGCTCCCTTCCTAAATACTCTTCCCTCTAGAGTCCGCTGCTCATCCTCCAACTCTCTGCGGGTGAGCCATTTTCACAAACTGAGATTTGGGGGTAGATCTTTATCCTCTGCAGGTGCCTCCCTCTGGAACATCCTCCCTGTCTCCCTCCATCTTGAGCCGGAGCACCTAAGTTCCGGAAACTCCTCAAAACCATAATCATCTTCTCCTCCTCCTCTCTCCCCTGCTAACCTCTGTTCTTTCTCTCCTTCCTCCTTCTCCTCCCTAACTCTGTTCAGTTTTTGCTGACTGATTGCCTGGTTCACCTCCAGAGACTACAGGTTACCAGGCTTCCCTGCCCGTCTTTTGCACTTTCCTCCAGGCCGCTGCACTATGTCAGCATTACTACACTTTCAGCTTACTCTCCATGAGCCGGGCAACCTCTCTGCACTTAACACAGTCCCTGCTGGACTGGACGTGTTTTGCTCCTCCCCCAACCCCTTTACTCAGACATCCGTCTCTGTATGCATGCATGACCTAAATGTACTATGACTAGTAAGTTCATCTGCCCTGTGCTTTTCTGCTTCCTCCATATATCGTCTGAATTAGGGTTAGCCAGAATGCTTCTTGTGGGTAGGTAATATGAGGAGAGAGAAGAAATTCCATACTTGATTAAAATCTTCCATTAACTCTTGCTGATGTGATGTTCCTTGAACTTCCCTTGCCGGGCGCTAACCCGGTAGAAACAGGAGTGTGCGCTCACATCTTGTCACACAAGCCAGAGAAAAGTGAGTTCACCTTTAGGCTGATCTAAAGCAAGAAAAAATCATGCTAAACCACTGCTATTGTCCGGTGCCAAAGGAAAAACTGTTTTTGGGCACCAATCTGCCTACACAATCGGCAGTCGTTTTTGATGCCTTGGTGTAGGGAAATCTCCCACCCACATCTTATACCTCAGGCTCTACTATTATTACCCTCACTCCCTCTGGCTGAGAGAAGGCTGTAGACCTCACTGGGAAAACAAGTCTACAACAATGGCCCTCTCCTTTTGCACCAAACCAACACTGAAGCCATCATCACTATGCAAAACACATGTTGGCAAGAAATGAGATGACCTTGCATCAAAACTGACTGGTGACGGGAACAAGCAATGTATTGCTGGCCGGGGCGTGGGGGCGGCGGCAAAGTAATTGCCCCATGTCATCCTGGAGTTGGTAGCTGAGCATGTTGAGATGGCCGCAAGGAGGATGTGTCTGGGCATGGATCTTTAGAAGGGTTGCTTGGCTAAGAAGCATCATAGTACTTCAAGAAGTGCAGGTTAAATTTTGATGGATGTTGGGAAAGATTTCTCTTTTTGCAATTTTCCCTTCATAGTTTCCTACGGAACCCCATTCTTTTTACTTTGTTTTTATCCTCTCTTGACTTTTTGAAAGGAGGTAAAGCCTTCAGCCTCACTTCCCTTGCCCTTTCCCCATTGTTATGGGAAAGCGGTCTATCATTGTTTCCTTTTATAATGTGCGATGATAGGTTATTTATAACGCGCTTAATACCCAGAGGTTTCTAAGCACATACCCGGGGTTCGAACCTGTGTTGCTCTGTCGGCTTGCTTCCAAGGCAAGCACGTTGCCGCTAAGCTAGCCTCCCATGAACTTTTTAACCTTGCTCAAAGCACCTTGCAGTGCAGTGCAATGGGGATACTTTTCTTTTGTAGCAACTTTATTTAAATCGGTTGCTACATGGAGAATCAACACAAGCATAGAGCAACAGGCTCAGGCTTACAGATATCACTTACGATCTCCAGAACAACCCCATTTCCCCCCCTTCCCCCCGCCTCGCTTTCATCCCAATACTGTAGAGTGAAGATGTGGAGGTTACAATGGGGGATACTTTTGTGTCACGCCAGTCTTTTGCACTTTGGATTTTTGGTTACTTTTAAATGTGCCCAAAGACAAGCTGGTGGCAGCAGATACATTTTTTTTAAATCAGTTTTGCATTATTTTTAGTGTGCACATTTGCGTTTACTGCATTTGGCTACTAAATGTGGCTAGTGCCCTAAAATAGCTGTGACACGAGATTTTTGCTTGTTGCTTTGACCATATTGTTTGGCCTTCTTTCTGCCTTGCCAGGAAATTCCTTTATAGGGTCCTGCACTTGCCCTGGAAAACTGCTGCTTTCACAGGCTAGTGTTGCCTTTGTGTGTGGGCCAGGAATGCGGTGGGACTACGTAGTCCCACCCCACATCCTAGGTGCCAGAAATTCTTGATGTGGGACAAATGTAAATCCAGTAGTTTTCCCTGATTAGACAACTTCTGGCTGTTTGAATGGTGCAGATCCTTACCATTGGTGTGCTTTGACTTGTTTCTAGCCCGGATTTTGGAGGAGGACTTCTGCTGCCATTTTGTCAGATCATTGTTGGAGTCAAGAATCCCTCAAAGAACAGCATGCTGAAGATCCGAAGCAGACTCCTGCAGTGGCTCAGCATACCATCCTGTGTCCAGCACAGTAAAGACCTTTATGACTACCTGATCTCCCAAAACATTGATCGGTGCTTCGCCCTTGGACTCGTGGGACCAACTATTCACAACACCTTCTCAAGGATCCTCCCCTTCTGAACCTTCGGAAGTGTTCCTGGACTGCCTGGTGGACTGAGCAGCTCTCTCATGGGATACCTCCCAGAAGTATCGCTGTTCCGTGTTCGAGTCCGGTGGTCCTGGGTCCAGTGGTCGCCACCTCACTCCTCCTTGGCCTACTCCGATTTTCAGCATCAAGGGTTCCTGCACTGGAGCAGCTTCTGTGAGCGTGACTGGAAGGACGCTTGTTGCTTGTGTGCAGAGATCATTGCTGGAATTCTCCTTTCTCAAACCTGTGAAGTTCCCTGAGGTCATCTGCATCTGTGTTTCTTGCATTTCTTCATTGACTGAAGTTGAATCTTGCAGCTTGTTAGGTAGATTTGAATTTTTATGTGAAATCGCCTTCACATGAGTCCCGAACACTTTTTGTTGGACTAATGGAATATTTTTCAGTTCTCCTGAGTGAGTGCGTACCTTTGTCCACACACTTTTTAATCCTATCTTTTGTATTTCTTTTTGTACCTTTTTCTTGGTGTCCTGTTTTCATCCAAGTTTTGGGGCATTTAACTTGGGCTTCCCTCCTTATTTTCTGATATTTGCATCCGTCCGATGTTTTTATATTGTGAGATCAGCACCCCCCACCTCATGTGGAGTGCTGAGTGACAGCACTGTATCCTCTTTCTCACAGCTCCTGTACCTTTTTGGTTACAGTGACAAGCTAATTTGAATGGCTGGTGGCAGTGGTTTTATCCTACCTATTTGTGTGTAGTTTGTATTCCCAGGTAGTGCGCACAGCCGTGGTAGTGCGCAGAAGGGTCTCCATTGACCCAAAATGGTGACCATGTTTTTTTTCACCAATTCAAGATGGCTTGTCCTTTCTTTGTCCTTCTGCTGAGCAGGGTGGGGGAGGCCTTTATTTGACTTGTCTTCAGCGAGTTTGCATGGGAAATTCCGCCACTGTATGTGAGGACAGGCAACAGGGGAGGACTCAAACTGCTGTTTTTGTCTTCCGCTGTTCCTGCCTGGAACCATTTTCAACTGGGAGGCTGGCTGTCCTAGGACAGCCACCACCCACAGTTTGAATGGTGCATGATGTGGCATTCATAACGCGCCTATACACAAGTGCATGGGTGCTGATTGGTTGGATTTTTGCATCAGAGGCATGGATCCAGAGGCTGAAGAAAAGCTGACCACTGGAACTGAAGAAACAATGAGGAGGAAGTTGAGAGACGACCGCAGCCTCTTCCATATGACTGGAGATGCCTTCTGAGCAATCACTGCTGTCTGACCCCTTCTTCCAAGTGTCAGGTGAGCCCTGAAAAGGAATCCTCTCTCCCTTAGACTGGTGGGCCCAATCAGTCTCAAGACGACCTGCATTTCGAGCCATGCAGTGACGAGCTGTGACTTTCAGCGGCTGCAAACCGACAATACCCTGGGACCTGTGGCCATTGTGCAGTGCATCATCAGAAGATCGAATCCTCCCGAGACTTTGGACTCCTTCCAGACCTCCAGAGAGGAGATTCCACTCCTTGAAGTCCCCTCACCAGAGTGCTGGACCGAGAAAGCGAGACTAATCAACCGTGCTGTAGCCATTCTTCACTGGTGCTTTGCAAAGGGTGCCAAAATCACAGAACTACAAAGAATCATTTGCCTGGAGCCTCTTCACTCGACTGCTGCTGTAGGATCCATTCCAGTGTCCCTTCTTTTTTCTGCCTGACCAAGAATCTGGTGACTGGGTCTGCTGCTGCTGCATCATGGGGGCATAGTTTTGCATCCTCTTCTGCACATCTAGGGTACTGTGAGACTCTTGGTAGAACTTACCTAGAGTTGTTTACTGCTCCTGTGTTGCTGATTTGTGTGTTTGGGAATTCACCCATCCACGTTCGTCCTATGTGCCCTCAGGGAGCCTCCTTCAAAGTCGCTGAACCTTTTCTCCAACAGAGGGCGTTACTTACTTAGTACTGAAGACTTTCTCTGGAAATGTTGACTTTCTACAGCGTGTGCCTTTCTTGTGTGGCCCTCCAATTTGACTGTAAGACACTCATAACTAGATATGGATAGACTACTGAAGCCTAAGACATTTGTGAAATTATTACAAGTATTTACCTGCTTTATGTTGGTCTTGTTTCATTAATTCTTACCTGAAACAGATATTCTGAAATGTATTACAAAAGTGGT
This sequence comes from Ambystoma mexicanum, assembly GCF_040938575.1. NCBI lineage: Eukaryota > Metazoa > Chordata > Amphibia > Caudata > Ambystomatidae > Ambystoma > Ambystoma mexicanum. The sequence goes on from NC_090932.1 coordinate 1,149,865,911, forward strand.
TTACTTACCTTTGAATTGCTTACTGCCATTCTACAAGTATTACAACAGTGATTTACTTACTGTAAAGATTGCATTAGTTGTTCCAAGTTACCTATTGTGTGTTATAGTACTGCTCTTTCTGACGAATCACCTTTACCTTAGAGTATATATAAAATAAACCATTATTTCTAGTTAACTTTTAGTGTGTCTTTGTTTCTTTGTACCACCCTACAGCCCTTCCTCCCTTCTTAGATAATCCTGGCTGTTCAGCCAGATCTACCAACAAACCTTGTGTGGTTCAGGCCTACACTAAGAGTTGTAGCCCTGTGTCCCAAGTGTGAGTCTTCTAAAGTCCTACCTAAGGTGGACTTTTGTAAAAATCCCAAACAGAGCTGCACCCAACCATAAGATTACTCAAACGTGCAACTCCTTGGCACCTCTCACAAGAACGAGTGGTGGAAGATCAAGCCCCCAGTGATCCCCAGGCGATCCTCGAAGTGATGTGGGGAAGATTGCAGGGGAGGGGGAGTGGGTGTGTGTAAGTAAATGCAGTGTATCCCCAATTACCAAGTTGTGATAGTGAGAGGACAATATCCGCTTCCCTGTGAGTGCTTGCTTGTCCATCCTCAGCTAGCCCTGGTTGGAAAAAGATTTTATGGTGCTTAACCTAATTGTCCGGAGAAATGCCCTGTTTAGGAAGGAATTATATTATTTTTTAAACTTAGCGAGAGCCGCTCCACTTATCCTTCCCTACTTGATTAATTTAGCCATTATTTAAAAGCTCTACATTCTGGGTGCGTGGCCTGGCTCGAGCCCAATGGAGACATGAATCTCCCAAGCTCTGCTGCCCCGCAGAAAGATGAAGTCATTCCTGCCTCCTTTTTATGACGTTTGAGCCCAGCAGAGTTTGCTAAATGATCTGTGAGCATCTTGCTGCTCTTGCTTACTGAGGAAAAGCCGTTTAAGTGGATTATTTTGGTTCCATTATCTCCTCGCCCATGAAGGTGCCCGATACTATAGCCGGCCCTGTGGGCTGCTGAGGCCTACTCCTTTGAGTTCCCCCCCAGTGTGGGCTTGTCACTACTGTCAACTCCATTGCAGGCCCCTTTAAGGAAGGCATGGTATCAACAGTAAGACAGACACAAGTGACCACTGTTCAAGGGTGTTAAATGAACTTCAATTGGGTTTGAAAAACGCCTAGGTAATCCTAAATCTAAAGATGGGAGCAAGCTATGACTATTCAAGAACGCAGTCCTTGTGGTGTTTTGTCAAAATAGGGGCTATACTAATAAACCTATTGCCAATCCTTCCCTCTAAATACAAATAGTCTGGGAAACCATGTTATGCAAAAGAAAAGTGCTCAAATATTATGTCAGGATATTCAAGCCATTGGCTTCCCTTACTCATGTTTTCAGCAAGGGACAAGGTGGCACACTCAAGCTTAGCACAGTCTCTGGCTTCTCTAGCACGCGGGTGCAGTTTAAAACTTCAGCATCATGGCATTCTTTGCCATTCAAAGTCTCTTCTTTCAGAGGACCTGATGCAACAACCAAACAATACAGTTCCTTTTCTTTTTGTATTTCACATATACACAATTTTCTTAGGTGATTTATTATTCACCTCAGATCCCCCTCCGTTGGACACAGATCCCGTTTAGTACAAAGTTCTCACGATTTTCATGCATTCAATTTCTCGGTTGATTCACTGTTCAACCCGGATCAGCCTCCGCTGGGCTCGGATCTGCTTTGACACAATCTTTAATCAGCATAAACTTTCTTTACTGTATCAACATTGAAGACTTTCGATGGTGCGCAGGATTTTGCTTGACCCATCCCAGGACCATTTCAATTCACAATCCTTTGCCACTCTTTCACTTTCATCAACTCTCAGTTGGATACCTTACAGAGACCTTCGATTGAGCACCCACGCAGTGCCGGACCACTCTGTCAAAGGTATATCTTGGTTTCAAAGTTCAATCACTCGTCTGCTTTACTAGCGTTGGTTATCACACGCGTTTCATACAATGTTCGTTCCAGCCCTCGCCATACAATGTTGCCACTTGCAACCTTGGCTTTAACATTGACTAGTCTCGTATCGGTCTCCCCAACCCAACGCCTGTTGATTTCACTGATGCTGCTTTCTTGTTGGAGCCAAGGACAGTACCACGGCAGCTGGTGATTCTCCCTGCCTTGATTATCAACACAGGAGGGCCCCGGGTACCTCTGACACACAATGCAGGATTCCTCAGCCTGGTTTCCCGGTCTTAGACTTTCTACTCTTGAGGCTTCGTGAAAGTAATGGTTCCTGGTCGAAAATGTCAAGGGAACTTCCCTCCTTGAGATCCCCTTCTGTTTTGTCGTCTTTCTCCTCTTGTTAAACTGCCATCTTGGAACTGCTGTTTCCTCGTGTGCTTTGCCTCGCTCAGCATGTGCTCTCGTGCTCCGCCTTTTATCCGTGTGGGGAAGTGTAATGGAAGTCGGGTGTGTTTGATGGTCAGTAATTGCCTGATCATTGTATTGGGACAAATTGGCTATACGGCTCGGGTGTTAGTCCGTTTTCTCTCATAGCGGGCTGTCTGTGAGAAAGTGTTCGTGTTGTAAAAGGGGGGGGATTGAGTTCCTAAATTTTCTACCTGGTAGGATGGGGGGGGAAAGGGATACTGCGTCTCACCATCCGGCCTCCCACTCCCCGAAGACCGCTCATCCAGGTGGTCTTCCCGCATTAGTCCACCCCCAAGAACTGGATCCAAAGCGATGGCTGTGTCCTGGCCACCTGAATGACAGATCCCCGGGGACTAGTGGTTGAGACAGTCTGGTTTCTCACACCCCCTACCCGGATGCCGATCAATCGCTCTTTAGCCCAGAGGTCCTGTCTCTGATCCTGGCTGACAGCAACTATTATCTGCAGAAGATTGAGACCGGAAGCCAGCCGAGCCGCCAGTGTGCTGCAGCTTCGCACCAGGTGGGGGCAGGGGGCTTTGGCTGCAAGGAAGCGCTGTTGGGCAGCTGGCACTCCCAGCCCCCCACGGCCCCTGCCCGTCCGCTTGCATGCATCCCTTTCAGGGCCTTTAGAGAGATCCTGGATTCACTTTTTCAGACCTTCTGTGTCCTCCCACTGCCTCCTCCTGCTATATTACATGGGAGCCCTGTTACAACTACTGTGGCGTGCAAGCTACCCGGCCTCATGTCGGGCAATGAGATGGCCCATCTTCTTCAGATTGACATTTCTCACATGGCATTTTGAGGTGGTGGGCCCTGCAGATCCCTCTCCTCTGCTGTGCAGGCTTTAGGGGCAGACTGAGACTGCTCCCCTCTAACTCTCTCTACAACCTTCCAACTAGGAGTCCCATTGTGAGCTTGTGCTGCAGAGGGTGGGTTGAGGTTTTCAGTCCCCCACATCGCCTTATCTGGTAGCAACCATTTGGTGGTCCCCATCTGTCACCTCACTTGTCCCCTTAGCGACATTCCTGGTCGCCGCCACGTGGTGCATCTTGCACAGGGGCCGATGATGAGTCCGGCCAAAGCTAAAAGCAGCGTAGGATCCTCCTCCATTAATGCTTCAGGCCTCAAAAGGCACTCCTGTTGACTCATTGCCTCAGCCCAAGCTCCTGCCACTAAAGGGGACGTCCACGTTTATTTAAAAAATGTTTATTAACATGTTTATTGGTTTCCAATAAAAAACAAAATAATACACTTTTCACAAAAACATTATAAATTTCAAGTTTAACCATTTACATTTGTCATTTCATCTTCCTGGATAATGAGAAAAGGAATCCTAATACTAATCTTTTACAATTCATTTTGTCCCATCTTTATCCTAAGGGAAGCCATCTAAAATATAGATTCAGTATCAATTGTTAAATAAGGAGATATTCCTAAGTTAAAACTTAAGTCCTTTTCTCACAGCAAAGCTGCATTAGGTGACATTTGTTTAATTTCATTCAAGATTGCTTCGATGAGTTGCATCACCTCTATGAATATAATTGGTCTTTCAGCTGTTAGAATCATGTCCCACCAGTTCTCGTCTAAATACATGTAATTCATCAGTTGGGTCTTTTGTAAATATTTAGATCTCAATGACTTCAAATATGGACACGCTGTGACCCAATGGTATAATGTCTCAAGTCCCATCTCTCTATGAAAGTCGCAGGTTGCTTCAACTTGACTTATCTCTCTCTCAAGGGCTAATTCATTGGTATGAAGGATATTCAATCTTGCTCGTATCAATAAATCCCGATAGATGAAGGAATTTTTTCAGATACATAGGTAGATTGTTTAAACCACTTCTTTCCAATTCTCTCACTCGTCTTGACAAGTCTCGATTTCTTTCTGTTACTGTCTCAATCCAGTCTTGTTCTATGATCTTTTTCTTAATTTTTAATGGATTATTAACAAGTACTGTTTTACTCAGTTGTCGTTCTTCCATTATATAAGGGATTTTAACATGCCGATTTTGCAATGTTTGATCGAATGAGACTGTCTTTTGAAGAGAATTGTTAAGGGAGAACTTGTATCCAAGATTAGAGGTTTTCTGAATAGGGCTATAGATTTCCACAATACCATGCTTTCTAGGGATTGTAGTTTCAGTTCTTCCCGGATCACAGTCATCTTCAAGCTATTAGGTAAATCTAAACATCTACGCCAAAAGATCCCTTCCAGGGATGTCCAAACTGCCCATGGTAGGCTGGTCATCCCTTCTACTCATATGTCAATATTGCTGTGACTTTTTGACGATAGAATGTTAGAAGTGGAATTAATGAGAATTTTCCGTGTTGTTGATGAATCCGGACTCCTTGAGCTGCCAAATTCTTGGCTTTTCTCCACAGTGATTGATAATGTTCGTTATTATTTTTGTTTGTGAACACCTAAGTAGATTATTGAATTCACGATTTCCATTTTTTCAGTCATGATCCACCACTTCTGATTTTTCACATTTGGTAGACGCGCTGAGCTGTAAGATTTTTGATTTAGTTGTATTGATCATCTCGTTTATCAAGAGATATTGATAGCAGTGTAGCCTTCTTTGTAGGCCTACCGGGGTAATATCAATGAAAACAATATTGCCCACATAAAGGATCCATGGCACTAATTTACCATTTATTTTTGGAGGGAATGCACACATTTTATTTAGAGAGACGCCAAGTTCCGAAATATACAGACTGAATAGGAAGGCTGCTAAGGGACAGCCTTGATTTAGGCCGCAATACGTAGGGATTTTTTTCCGATGGGGCACCCAGATTGGACAATCTAATTTGTACTGAAGTATTAGTATAAAGGGCTTGAATGGCTTCAATTCCAGTTTTTAAGTTTTGTCCATGATCTGTTGCGGTTTACACAATCGAATGCTTTTTCAAGATCTAGAACAGCTGTGAATAGTCTTGAATTTGTTTCCAGGGCCTTTATTTTTAAAATTCCAAGTAGAAAGATGTTCAAGGAGGTACCAACTCCTTTAACAAAGCCTGTTTGATGGTTATCCAGGATTTGTGCTTTTTGTGCCCAATTTGTTAGGTCTCGAAGAAGAATGGCAGCAAATATTTTCCCCATAGAGTCCAATAGTGCTATTGGGCGATTGAAACATTTATTGCTTTCCCTTCAGCATGATATGCAGGTTTCCATGCCATAAACCAAGAAGTCATCAGACCTGGGCCATGCCTCCCAGGCCAATGAGCAGTGCAGATTAGAGCTGGCGTCGTTGTTTATGAGCAATCACTCAGTCCAGGGGAACTGGAGCAGAGATTTCAGGCCCTTGAAACCAAATTCCACTCGATGGAAGACTAGTTAGAGGACACAGAAAATGGATCCAGGAGGAACAATGTGAGGATTCGGTGGATACCCACTGCAATGACCAACCTGGAGCTAGAAGAATGTGAAGGCTCTGTTCGATCCTATCCTGGGGCACGCTCAGTAGGTTGACATTATGCTTGGCAGTACCCAGAGTCCTTTCTTATTTCCAGCAGCGTAAAGGGCTAGCTCCAGATGTCTTAACTAGCATCCATTATCAAATGAAGAGAGCTCCTCTTACAGAAAGCAAGTGATCAGCAACGCTTTAGCTTTAGGGGATCTGCAATTCAATTATTTCAGGATCTGTTCCCTTCAACCATTTTTGAGCGACAATTGAAACTTTTGATAGGCTGGTTGCAGAGTGATCCGATGCAGATCGAGGTTCCCCTACAAAATTATTTTTTCAATTGACTGCACAAAACCTCAATTTTCCACATTTATGGCAGCGATGATCACACTATAATCCCTTACTCTGATTCGGCTCCCAGAAGTGGCAGAGGATCCAGATCAGCTCCCCAGGACTATCCGGTAGTTCTATCCAGACAAAATGGATGACGGCGGTTGCGAGGGCCGTTATTAAAGAAAGAAAGATTATTCAAAATGTGAACCCTCCCGTCCCCTGCACACTAATATAAGCTGATGAAACAGCTAGATTGCCTTTAAACAAATATTTGTCTATAGATTCTTGTACTTGATTTGATAGAAACTTTCTTGAAAAACAATAAACAAGTGTTTTTTTTGTAGAAAAATATATATGTATATTTTTTTGCATGTACAATATTGATTATAAGGAGCAAGGCAAACCTATAAACAGAAAATGTGATTGTTCAAATCCAATTTTTTTTTCGGCCAACGCGTTTCGAGGACTTGGTTCCTCTTCAAGAGCCTTGATGAACTGCAAGAAAATGTTATTTAAAAGAAAAACGTGAATACCAGTTTGGAAACTCAAGTATTTCTAGAATACATCAAAGCATTCCCAAGTTGGGTTAACACATTCAAGATTATTTAGTTGGCAAGTTCTTGTACTACCCCAATTCAGAGGCATATATGTTCAGATTGCTAATAATACCCCTCCAAAGTTGATCAATAGCCTTTAAATGTATATCCTTCCATTGTTATAAGTTACTATGATATTCACCAATTGCCACCATGGACCCGCCACTTATCTAGGCTTACTATGACAACATAATGTTGATCACCTTTCCCAGGTTATAACTATATTTCAATCAATCTGATGAAACGCATAAGAAAAATATTAATAAGCCGTTCTCCCTCACAATCATGCTTCATGCTGGGACAATCTAGGTATATTCGACAAATAAGTTCAATCAAGCAGCAATACCTTAATTGTAGAAAATAATCAATGTGAGTAGGTGCATCAAAACTTCATGGGTACCGAAAATGGGTCCTACATCTGATTTTAATCTTCTTTACGTGGGATGGCTAAGTGTGTGCCGTCCGCTCTAAGGGATAAAGCAAGGCCATTACAAAAACCTTAAAAACAAGAGCAAGGTATATTTTGCTGGTTAAAATGTATCGCTAAACTACCACCTAGTGAGAGAGAGACGTGTGGAACGTGGGGGTGAATACATATCGCAAAATAAAAAAAAATAAAGAAATGTAATCTGGTAGGCCTAGATAGATCTAGGTAAATCGGCGTAAATAACAACTCACATCTGCTGCCGAATGTCTCTCCCAAGATGCAGATAATCACGTAATGAATGTGCCAGTATTAGAAGCCAGTCGATGTGTGTAGCTTACACATTTCGAATTCAACTGGAATTCCAAAGGATCAGACTTTGTAGATCGCGTACAGTGTCAGAGTTCCTATGTGGGACAGAATGACGGTACCAGTGTATAATGTACCTAGAAAGTAATAAGATAACAATCGTGTAAATAATGGATTTTCGTGCACATGAATTAGAGGATTTGCAATTCATTTAGAATGTGCCATTTACAAACAGTAAGGTATACCGCCAAAGAAAAAGGTCTTCATCGTAAGCCGTATGTGAATGCAGACATGGCTGCCATTCTGTGCACTACCACGGAACTGTCTGCCGATGAGAAAATTCGCTGGGCGTCAAAAAAAAGTATGCGATGTAACTGCGCTTAAAAGTAAGCGAGATGTCTGGTTAGATATCGTGTCCCAATTAGGATCATGAATATAAACTAAACTGAACTACACAAGGAGAGTTCGAAGTCACAGAGCGCTTACCGATCAAAGTATTTTTCTGGGTGCAATCATTTCTAGCAGCGTCTTGAGCATCTGTCACCACGGCAACAGTAAGTGCCATCTTAGAGCGGTGTATAAATAGTGGAGCCTCATTATGGGATTGCATGTATTGGCTTGTAACTATGGCAACCGTGGGTGCCATGTTGGAGTGGTCAAAATGACCTGGGTAAACGCTAGACTTGAATCGGGCTAAAGATGGCCGTGTTGAAAAGCAGGATATCAATGATGTCCTCACCCGGACTGGAAATGTACCTACCCAGTCCGGCAAATGGGCCAGAAAACAAATGCCACACTGTGCACATCCTGACCACAAGCAAACCTCTACTCCCATCCAAACCACCAGGAGTTATAACACACACAACTGACCCAGTCCAAGACCCCTGAATTCCAATAGTAGGTGGCCTCGGACCACCAACCATAAACCCAGTGGTCATAAATGATCAGAAAGAACACAACCATTTCACCTTATTTCATAATAACATACTTTGTAATACGAGGTGCAGGGAGGAATAAATTATAGTCCAAAGCTAGGGTGGAAACCTTGGGTGCGGAGAGTGCAATATGAACTGAGTGAAGAATGTTTCTCAGCGTGATCTTGAACTTCCCCTTGTGCCAGTCCCTGAGTTTCCCAGGTGCATGTCATAATGATAGAGTAGCATTGTCTTACAATAGTATCCAATGAGGAACGCGATCTTCATTCCCTGGAGAGATGAGCACAATTGACCCCGCGTGATGGAAGACGGACGGGGCTGGGGCCAATTGCAGCCTGGCATCCCCTATGGAGCGGCTGCCCATGTGTAGGGTCTCGCCACACAGGTTTTTACTGTATGTATGACGTAGTAATGACAATGTGTTGCCTTTATAACCTTTTACGGGTACTATTTTTCGGCAGAACTTTCTCGCGTAACAGAGTTCTTTGGTGGCTTACCTATTTTTGTGCAATTAAAAACTTGTTATCCTAGCAAGAAATTTCTTGGTCTTTTTCATAAGCGGGCTGAATGTTTTCTGGCATGAGTGTTCAGGCGCATGCCTTCAGAAGTTCAGCAGGTTATTAGGGTCTTGGCTCTAAAAAAAGCGACGGGCCCGGATAGCTTCTCTGCTGCCTTTTTATAAGCACTTGCTGTTTCATTGTTCCTGCATCTAGTCACTAACAATTTCCTGGAGGTGGGCGTGGTTACTCAGCCATAGGTGAATCCACTTTATCTGTAATATTGAAACCAGGGAAGGATTCATCTATGTGCACCTCTTACAGAGCCCACCGCAGTGCGCCACTATGGGGCCAGGATCTGCTCTAAGGTATTAGGCTGTCTTCAATCTTGCCATCATTAATCCATGTTGATCAAACAGGCTTTATTCCTGGTCGACAGTCTCATGATAATATTTGCAGGGCATTATCGACTGGACACAGAAGCAGAACACCTCTCTGGCTGTGTTGTCGGTCGATGCCGAGAAAGCCTTTGACTGGGTTGACCGGTCGTACACTAGGAAGGTGTTAAATTGGTTTGGGCCACATTTTTGAAAATGGGTTTTGGCAAATTATGTACACCGCACGACGAGGATCAAAATGAATGGGCACTTATATTACTTGGTTCTTTTGACCAAGGCCGCCCCTTATCACCCCTTGTCATCGTGGAACCCATAGCATTACGGGTTAGATCCAATAATCTTAGAGGGTATGAAGATGGCCAGTCCACCTCAAATTAGCCCTTTATGCAGACAACCTTTTTGTTTTTTATGCATAACTCAGCCACCTCACTACCACATTAGAATTGTTTCTCCAGGTCTCAGGATTTAAAATACATTATTCTAAGTCCGACATTCTGAATATATAACAGAGCCCGAGGGGGTGGTTGTCGAGTCCCTGAGAGCACATTCTGCCAAGAAGCCAAGATTGGTTGAAATATTTAGGGATTCTTCTGGCTAAAGCCCACTCACTCCTGATCCATAGTAATACCCCCCCACCCCCCTGTGAGCAGCTTAGGGAAGAGCTAGCAAGATGGGCACATCAAGAGATTTCATGGTTGGGGGGGGGGAAATTACTGCAGTCAAAATGTCTCTTGCCTAAGCTCCTTTATGTAATGCAAGCCCTCCCTCTCGTCTTCCCAAAGAAGATTTTACGAGAACTACAGGCTCAGGTTTCGCAATTCATTTGGGTCAAGAAAGCCACCTGGGTTTCCCGGCGCACTGTTGGCTGCCAAGATCAATGGTGGGTTGGTGGTCCCCGATTGGAAAGTTATTACTATGCTGCCCAGCTTGCCCCCATTTTAGAATCCAGTGTCTCGGCTGAAGATGAACATTGGTTAGGAATGGAAAAGGAGGGATTGGGGGCACCATTGCATTAATGGTGCTGGATCCCCCGTTAAAACAGGCGCATACCCTGGTATTGCCTGGCACCAAGGTATCATTGATTATCTGGGATGGAGTGAATAGAAGACATAATAAATCGGATACCCTCTCCACTTACCCCGCTTTTACTGAACTCCGACTTCTCGCCTGGACTTACGCTGATGTCCTTTTCGCAATGGACGGCGGGAGGACAACGAAGGATTGCTCAGTTATTTGCACTTTCCTTCCAAGAATGTCAACAATCTTTCCTTCTTCTGGAAGTAGCAAAATACTCTTACGTACAGCTGCAACATTGGCTTGGTGGTAGAGATTTATCATTTTTATGCTTCATCCCCTCTCCTAGTGAGATCCCCAGCACTTTTTTGCTGGACTTAAAGACCTTTTTCTTTCAATCCTGAATGAGTGGAGCCTTTTTTCCTCTCATTCATTCTTGTGGGCTCTGTCTTTTTTAACTCTATTCTTTGTATTCTACCTGTACTATGGAGTCTCTGCCCCATAGCTCTTAAAGGCATCTGTGTTTTACTACTGCAGCACACAGCTCCTTATGGGCAGTGTTGCTGGCGACCCTTAGGGTCCTTAGTCTGACAGATTGGCACACACCACCTTCATTGGAGTGCCAAAGGGATACCTAGTATCCTGCTTCTCTCTACTCCTGTGACTTTTTAATCAGACAATCGCCTAGTTATGGCCTAGTGGACGTGTTCTACCAACTATTGTGTATTTTTTATAACGCAGGCTGTGTCCATAACCTCAGTAGTGCACAATAGGGGCACCCAAGTACCAACTTGGGGCCTCCCTTCTTTTTTCGCCATTACTAGCATGGTGGTTCTTAGTTAGCCCTTCTTCTACCATTCTGGGAGGGGGAGGTCTGTGTGTGTGTGTGTGTTTGCCTTTGGCAGGAACCCGTAGGTATCCCTGCTTAGGCTCTAGAGTGTCTGGGCAGGCAGGAAGTAGGGGAGGAGTTTTCTACCCCCCCCCCATCCTTTGTCTGCCAGAGTGCCTGAATAGGTCCAGCTCCCAAAAGTGGTCTGGCGGTCCTGATTGGACAGCCAAACGCCCCTTTCTGTAAAATGCTGACAGAGATTGCAGAGGGGGGTCTGCTGGAACTGTATAAAAGGTGAGGCTTCTGAAGTGAAAAGCAAGTTGACCACTGAATACAGAAGTAACCGAAGAAGACCATGAACAGAGATGCCTGCAGACCCTTTGCAACACCGTGAATCGCCCACTGCTATCCTGACCCCGTCTTCTATGTAACAGAGGAGCTCCGAAGAGGACGACTCCTTCCCTTTGGTTGGTAGGAACAACCGGTCCCAAGATGAACTTTGGAACAAGCCATCTCCCGAGATCTTAGGCGCTTCCAGAGCTGCGGAACCCCAATACCAGGAGACCTGCTGCCCATTTCGAGTGCATCGTCGTGGAAAGGCGGAATCTGTCCAAATCTTTGCTGAACCCGTAAGGACACTCCAGAAATCAGTTCCAACTCGCCCACACTCCCTCACCAGAGTGTGGGACTGCAGGAAGCAAAGAAGATTGACTGGACGATCCGTGTCCTTAGTTGGTGCGGCAGAAAAAGCACCAAAACCACAGAGTGAACCAAAAAGTTGCTGAAAGTCATACCACAGGTTCTGCCTCGAGACTGCTGCTGAGAGGTCCCGTCCATTGTCCTGCCTTCAGTTACCAGACCAAGGAATCCGCAGGTCGGGTCCAGAGCTGCAACATTGCGAGCATCCAGCACAAACATTTTCTTTTAATCTAAGGTAGTATGGGGAAGAAGATATTGCTTACGTAATTCCGAGAAGTCCTTCCAGAGCGTTAGAGTGCATGTAGAGGTGTCCAGGGAAAACCCCTCTTACCTCTGACCCAAGCCGCTGCTTGTGTCTCCTTCTCTAGTCCGTTTTAAGGTTTCACTTTGTTAGTTGTTAACTTGCTGCTTCAATAACTCTAGAGACTGGAAGAAATCCACAGGAACTCTTCATTATTCGCTGATTGCAAAGACTGCAAGTCCTCTCCGAACTGCCTTTAGCTAGGTTTGCGTTTTTGCACTTAAGACTTACTAGGCGAAGAAACCGTCTCTAGAACCTTGAACTAAGCTTATGTTGCGCTAACTAACCATTTTCCTCCCTTTAAGTGACTTTACTATATGTGTTTGCAGGGTAAATGGATTACCATTGAAAACTGCATGAGTGCGCAGTAACCGATAATACAATAACTTTCTTTTCCCTTTCTGACGTTGCTACAAATGTAACCCAAACAAACACAAAAGTGAAAGTGCCCTTTGAAGTGTATTATAAAGTAATCCTATGTTTTCTAGTATTAATGTCTGAAGTATTTAAGGTGATTCTGGTGTAAATGTAATATAAACTTTTTAATATGTGTAAGTGCTTCTTTGTTGTGCCTGTCTAGCTAACATTCAGTGTACTTACCTACAGCTCACATCTTCCTCTTAAGATGAGCCTGACTGCTCTGCCGCTCTACCAAGTTACTGAGCTAGTACAGACTGATACTAAGAATTGTGGATTTACAAACCACTGGGATATCTTACTAAAGTCTTACTGCCAGTAGGACTTTAGGAAAACTCCCCCAATGGTTGGTACGCCTAAAATGAAAATTGTTGGGAGTACGGAAACCACTCATTTTAAAGATCTTTTCCTAGAAGACACCCCCACCAGGACGGAAACTATCCTCATTGTATGGGATCCTTAATGGTAAACGCTTTGGTCCCCCTCATAATTATATGGAGCAATGAGAAACCAATGTTGGAAGTGGTATTGACGATCCAAGTCATCTCGATGTGTTCAGTTGGGAGAAAATAGCTCCACACTGTTAAATCAATGGTATCTCACGCCTGAGCGTTTGCATCACATGCGCCCCACCACCCCGCCCACCTGCTGGCAATGTGGGCAGTCTGCGGGCACCTTCATTCACATTTGGTGGTCTTGCCACCTAATCCGGCAATACTGAAAGGAAATATTGTCTTGGGTTTCTCTTGATCAATAACTCAACTGGTATACAAAACCACTTGACTCTTTGTCTTTATCTTGTTAGTATACTTGGTATACCCTCCTGACAGGTTTTCACTCCTCTTCCCTTGGTTAACAAAACAACTTGGTTGTAAACAAAACAACTTGGTTGTAAGCCTGTATCTCGGTAGGCTACTTGGTATACTCCTTTACTGGGCCTTCACTCCTCTTCTCTTGAACAAAAATTGGTATATAAAACAACTTGGTTGTGACTTGATATTTCCTTCTCAGGACTAGGATACCTGATGTACACACAAAACCACTTGACTCTTTGGTTTTTATCTTCTTAGGATACCTGTTGTATTCTCCTGCTAGGTTTTCACGCTTGTTCTCGTGTTCAGCACAGCCTTTTTGCCAGACCAGATTTGTATTTCTCAGGATTTCTATTACATCAGGTTTTTCCTATAAAGTGTTCAGCTTAGCCTTGCCTGGTGTACTTCCTTACCTGGATTTTCTCTTACACACACATTTGTAACTGCCTGTATACTCTTCTGCAAGGGCTTTCTTAAATGCCGACACTTGCAACTTCCGGGTATACTCTCCTGCCATGGCTTTTCTCATATGGGCTCTGCACACCCCTCCAAACGTGATAGTTTCGTGTTTGCTTTTCCTGTTATATTTGCCTGGTATTTTATCCTGCCAGGACTTCTCTCGCATGTGTATTGCATACACTCGCAAGCTTGAAAGTATTGTTTTTCTTCCATTTCCTTTTTCAAAGAAATGCTTTTTCGCTCATATGCTTTGTTATTCGGTTTTGGCATGGCTGCCAATACGCCCCGGTGTCCCCGCTTCCCTTGGGTGGACTCACCGGCGCTGGCTTCTTATTTGCTCACGCTAAGCCGGTAGCAGTCGTTGTGTGTCTCCTTCTCTGTTGCCACATAATTTCTCGGCTTCTCTTCCCACTACGGTCGTTGCTGGGTTCTTCTGATTCATGTCTTCAGGATTCGGTATGGCGATGGCTGCCTCCAACACCTGCGAATGCCTATGAGTCCTCTGTTGGCTTCTGGTGTTCCAGCAGCGTGTTTCTTCTCATGGTTAGCTTCCCTTTGTTTGGCTCCTGAGCCGGTTTGCTCCACAGCACTTCAAGCCTCACTGTGGCTGGCTTCATACCAAGAGAAGTAACTTTCTCTCTCCAGCAGCGCACCCCTGTCAGCTGTGCCGCTGTTTAAATCTCCCGGCTACAGGCATACGCTCACAACAACTAGAGCGCAAACTAAATTCTTGGTCTTTTCCGCTCTGCACTACTCTGCTTATCTTCCTCGTCCCAGTAGTCTTGTGGTGATGGGAATGGTAGTCAATTGTAGGTGTAGTCGAGGTAAGTGTTCTTTAAAGGAAAGTCGGCTCTGAATAACTTGCAGGTAGAGTCTGTAGAGGTGTTTTCATGAGACATCGATACGAGAAAAGGTCTTCAGTATTCTTCCTAGATGGATGAGGGGAGGTGTTACAATATTCCATTGAGGCATTGAGTATGGATGGAGTATCCTCAAGAGAGGAAGGGGAATGCCATTCCTTGTCCGATGGTGCCTAAACACTCCCCCCCCATGTGATCCTCCCTCATATAGCCAGCCCTCATGGTCAGCATCAGGTAGCAGCTACTGTCTCCCTGCCACATGGGGAGAGGCACCACCCGTAAATAAGTGATGACACCATTGGATTCATCACAGAATCCACTTTTATCCATATACTGTGGTAACGTCTTAACCTAACCTTGAATGACACACACATTCACAGTTCAAAAGTTATGCTGTCAGCCCATCAATGCTAGTCTCCAAACATTAACTTTTGTGGGCATCTTCCTGGGTAAACACATGGGATGTCGAATCAAAGAGCAGCCCTGTCATCTCTACCCCACAGTACCACCACTAAAGTCTCTTTGTGAACTCCTGGCTAGTCTCAAACCAATCATATGAGGCAAACCTTCCTTTCCTGGATTTCCTTATTAGAGGCTCCTTTTTATATCATCCAAGGCTCGTTTCCACCAGAGCGCCGCCATTGCAATCCATGTGGTGGCTCCAGTCCAACATGGCCGCCCTATAATGCATCAGGTCCGTCTAACTTGCCAAGACCTCAGCACCCGCTCCTGGCGCCGGATTGGTGCTCACCTCCACCTTCTGCAACCAACCAGAACGCCGGCAGGCATGAGCCGGCTCCCGGACGAAGGCGCTGGACAAAGGCACCTGTCTCGAAGCTGACCAAGACAGAGGCTAGAAATTCTGCTCAAGCACCATCGTTCCTGAGCTGCTTGTCCTGAAGACTGCCCAGAGCTTGGCTACATTCCCCAAGGCTCACTGACTCAAGGATACTGCCAGTTACTGGCCTGTTCGATGCCGTCGACTGCCTGTACCAGTCCGGACCACCTGGTAACACTTAAAACCTTCCTGCCACCCCTACACTGAGGCACTACATCTTTGCAAAACACTTCTGCCTGCCCACTACTGCTCATCCGGTACTCAGAATTGTCGACCTGCGTACTCGGGTACAATCTACCGCCATTGATCTACTCACTTATGTCTTGCAATTGATGCGCGTATGCTCCCTTAAAACCCCACTCACGAGGTACGTGAACCTCCACTTCACCTAATGTCTACCATACACGCACTGTTCTGACCACTTCCTAATCCGTGTCCCCCTTTATCATGAAGCATTCTGCAACTCGCTTCCTGAATGTGCATTGCCTTAGCTAAAAATGATCCTGCCTACCTTTGACTGTACTGCCCTAGCTAAAATCGTACCTGTCCACTGCTGACTTTACACTGCCTCAACCAAAGTGAACCTGCACACTGTTGACTGTGCACTGCCATAGGTAATAGCACTCTTGCCCACTGCTGAAACAGGCAGGACCCTTGACTGGTTAGCCAGCTCTAACTCCAATATTAATGTCCTGGCCAATACCCCATGCTTATGGTCAGACCACCACATTATCACTTTTAATATTGTAGCTTCCCCCCGTATCCCGACCTTGATAGCGCCTGCTCTCCCGTCCAGAAACAAAAAGGACATAACCAAGGAGAAACTTCTCCCTCTGCTGCTCCCTTCGCTTAAAGCTGCCACTGACTCCGGCAATGACCCCACCACTCTAGCTGACATCTATAACTGCAGCATGCTCACAGCTATAGACGTTATTGCCCCGTCAAACTGAGGAAGGCCAAACCATGGGCACACCTTAACTCTTGGTTCACACCACAGCTAAGAGTACTCCGCAAAACCAAACATTGTGCTTAAAATCATTGAAAGGTCACCCTTCTGATGCGCACAAAGACAGTTTCTTCTTGGCATCGCTCACCTACAAAGCAGCCATTATAGAGGCAAAAAAAAGACCCTCAATAATCGCATCCTGCAAGTGGACTCCAATTCCAAGGAACTCTTTAAGATCCTAAAAGAGCTTGAAACTCCTGTTACCCCCACCCCCCCCCACCGCCGACACCTGCATTAAAGATAGCATATGGTGTGCTAACATTCAGGCAGCGTTACTGAACAAAATCGCCACGCTTCAATCTAAAATCATAGCTAAACAAGAAGGTCTGAAACTGGACAATCGCCCTCCTACCCCAGCTGGGGCCCTCTCCCCTGACTTGCCCAATCTCAAACGGTTTGCCTTCGCTCTGCTCACCACTCCGGAGGTGGAAAACATTATCCTGAGGATCAAACCATCCAACTGCAAGGGTGATCCCTGTCCTGCCCCAATCGTTAAGGAATCGGCACATGATCTGGCCCCATTTATCACATCCTTCATTAACGCTTCCTTTAAAACAGGAACTGTCCCTGACAACCTCAAGGACGCATGGGTGATCCCCTTGCTCAAAAAACCCTCCCTGGACTCGAGCACACCTACCAACTACCGACCTATTACTAACTATTAAAAATCCTAGACCGTGCAGCATACCTGCGAATCCAAGAGTACTTGGAAGCCAATAATCTTCTAGGTCTTAGACAATCTGGCTTCCGCCCCAGACTGGGAACTGAGACAGCTCTACTAGACTTAAAAACTCAAATTGAAGTTCTAAAGGACAACAGCAAACTGGCCCTGTTACTTCTACTCGACCTCTCTGCGCCATTCGATTTGGTCAATCACCAAATCTTATGCAAGCATCTGCACTCTGCCGCCCATTTCTCTCCATCAGCTACGGCCTGGATCAAATCATTCTTGAGTAATAGATCTATGCAGGTCTTTTCTCAATCTGCAGCTGCAGATCCTTCCCCTATTCACTGGCGTCCCCCAGGGCTCTTGCGTGTCGCCAACTCTCTATAATGTCTTTACAAAACCTCTTTGATGTACTTGACTATCTTGGTGTCTCTTATAGGAATTACGCTGACGACACCCAGATACTCATTCCCGTCACTGGAGACTACTTGGCTGACACTAAGGGCCTGAATGATGTCTACTTGGTCATCCAAGCTTGGATGGCACAACACCAACTATGCCTCAACGATGACAAGACTGAGCTCCTCATACTGGGCACTACGCAACGCCTTAGTAAACTTGAACCGTTTTACCAATCGTTTATCATCGATGGCAACACCATCCAAGTCTCGAAAGACAGGAAAACCTTAGGCGTCTACCTTGACGCCACCTTATCACTATCCGGACAAACAAATGCAGTCAGATCTGCTTCAGCATACACCTGCAAACTCATTGCAGCCTGCTGCAGGCCATTTCTGACCACGCCAAACACGGTCACACTGGCCAGAACCCTCATCATGGCCAAAATCGACTATGGTAGCGCCCTCTACCTAGGAACTAGCCAAGAGAATCTGAACAAATTGCAAATCTCCCAGAACAACGCCATTAGAGCGGCTCTAAACATCCGGCGAAACCACATCTCGGAATCTAGATCCAATCTGCACTGGCCTCAAAGAACCGCCCAGACCCACTGTTTAACTTTCCCTAGGTTCAAACTACAAAAAGCGGGTGGATCAAGCTTCCCCGTCCTAGCTTCCAAGCTTTGTAATGCTCTCCCCCTCACCATGAGATCAGAAGAATGCTTTAGTGCCTTCAAGGCCAAAACGAAAGCCTGGCTCTTCAATCAGTCTTGAAACTCAGACTTCTTATGTACCTGGGAGCTCAGTAAAGTGCCTGCTCTAATCTCTACTTTGTATATGATGTATATAGCTGTATGCTCTGAATACTTTGCACTGTACCTATAGTTTGAATATATGTATGCTCGTTATGTAACCCTGTCTATATTGCGGCCTGATGGAGCGTGTTACAAATAAAACAAATACAAGGACAAAGTTCTTCCCCATTGCCAAAATGGCTACATCCAGTGCAGCCACTAACCAGAACCAATGTGCAGGATTTCTTCTCCCGGGGGAGTAGGAGAGGAGACACCTTGGTAGTAGCCCTCTCCTATGGAATGCATAAGTGTCCTGTGACGAAGCACACAGCATCATCACTTCTCAAAAGTGGCAGCACTTCTTATGAGGTTCGGGGTAACTATTTGGAGAGAACGTAGTGTCCCCCATAACCCATCCCCTCTAAAATCCACAGACCCCACTCAAGATGCATCTTCCCCTCACACTTTCATACGCCTCTGTAAGGTAGAGAACACCCAGTCTTTAGGAGGTACTGAGACGAGGAAGAGTAAGTCACATAAGTAGATCACCTCTAGAGATTGAGACGAGAAAGAACATAGACAGCTTGGTGAGAAGAGAAAACCTCACTACTGGGACAAAGATGATGCGATGAGCAATATAGTGCCCTGTGGAACCAACATGAGTGGTCCAGACAATTTGAAACAAGTATTGGTATGAAGAGAAGGAGCAGAGGCATGAAGAATACTCCTGATAACCACATTGAGCATTCTAGTAGTTTCCGGCTTCCGATTGGTCCAACTATAGTTGAACTAGAAGAGGGAAACCGGGAAGTTTTGTCAAGCCTTCCCTGGCGGAACTGGCAGAGAAGCAGGTGAACAGAAGGGGCTGCAAAACAGAGGCTTACTGAGGCTGCAGAGGTGCTCCCAAGCAGTGCAAGGTGGAAGGACCGTCCGGTTTTCTTTTGAGCCAGAGAACCATGCTACTTTGAACTTTGTTTTTGTACACGTTGGAACTTTGTTTGAGTACTCTTTGGAACTTTGGTTTTCCCAAATTGGAACTCGACTCCTTCTTCTGGATCTAGAAGACCGACATCCTTTCTAATCAAGATGATAAGGTAATGGGTGGGAATAGGTTTCTGACACAGCATTGTGGACTATATACTTTTTACGGCCATCCTCACAGAGTTCTTAGTATTTGGTTTGAGGCAGGGAAACGCCTCTTAGTAATAGGGCTAGGTAGGATTTTCCCTTATTTTCTTTTGAATAAAGGGTTTATGCCAACAAACGTAACACTCCTGTGTCTATCTCCTATCTTCGCACCCTTACATCCCCAGTGAGTCCACACACATGTAAAAGTTGTTACCACGGTCTGGATGGCACTCGCAGGGGAAAATAGTCTGGGTTGAAAAAGGTGATTTCTTTTTTTGTTATTCTTTACAGTGGCTTTTGGTTTAATAATATGAGGAGGATGGATTATGTCCACGGTAACATTTCATTGTAACACTAAAAGCTGCATGATACACAGCCAGATGGCAACTACAGTCTGAATTGTTGGATATTGTGGCGGTCCGGAAGGAGTCTGACACAAGAGTTTTTCAAATAAATTAGTAGCTGGGAGAGATGAGCCTCTACCATTTAGAGGGATCACTCTACCTATCTAAATTAAATAAAGGTGCTAATCTAGAGTCGGGATGTCGCCGCATTTCCAAACCTTGGCCTACCTGCCCCTACCACTAATGAGAATAACTCAAAAATAAGCCAAAAGAATGTCTCTCTTCTTCTGGTCGTTCTTCAAATAAGGTTCCGCTTTCTATTGGTGTCTTTTCTCTTTGTCCGGTTAATGTACAAATGTCTTTGTTTTTAGAACATAGGTTTTCCAAAGTTATTTGGTCTGCTAGTCTCTTGATATTTGCTTCAGGAGTTTATGTAGCTCTTTCCATGTGGTTATGGGTTTTATACTCTTCCCCCTTACCAGCATTACGATGGTGTTTCTTGGGATAATTCTCGGCTCTCTTACTTTCACTTAGATATTGCTTATATCCTTGTGGTTCAATCTTGCCGGTATTCAATTTTACCTTGTTAAAATCACTAATTCCCCTCGGGTTTCTTGACACTCTATTGTCTCTTTTAATGCCCTGTTCCCTTGATCGCCCTAGTTGGTCAAGTCTCCTTCTCTGGAGATTTCCCCCTTCTTCACAGGGTGTTTCTTTCAACTTTTCTATCTATTTCTTAACCATTGTTGTTTGTCCCCCTCTGTATGACTTTGTCACTTCTCCAATATTCATTTATTGTTTGACTTTCAAAGTTATGATTTTGAGGGTCCTCCCTCACCCACTACTTTGCTCCTCCTGTTCTCCCTGGTACCTTTTTTCCTTGTAGGAGACCGTCACTTAGTTTGGCACGCCTTCAGGTATTCTTTTTCTCACTTTTGTGGTTCAGTCTCACGCTTCGTTGTAGCGGGTCCTCCCAGGGTTTAGCACGCTCTCGGGTACTTGGTTCCTCTGTGGCACTTGTCGGTGCCTGCAGCACAATCTTTCTTGTTCCCACACAATCTCTGGTATCTGGATTCTCGGCTCTTGTGGCCATCTGCATATGCGGCCAGTAGGAAGCGGACAACAATGCAAACACCTGGAATTTTCGCATTGTTGGCTGGGCCTTTCACGCACTAAGCTGTCAATTTGATCACGCCATCAACTTATACGGGTTGCACATTAGTCTGTACAGTAGGCAGACCCATACAGGCAGACAGCATATTGGGTTTACGGAGTTCCTCATCGGAAAGGGAGTCCTTGTCCCATAAGGGGAAGTCACTCCCAGTGAGGTCCCACTTGCCCATACCCCTAGGGAGATTCTTGCAGAGCAGGCTCTGCTCCCTAGCCTCAAGAGTTGCTCCCTCCTGGGGAGAAGGGATGAATATCCTTGATCCATCACAATATGCTTTCTCGATTGGGCTTTTCTCGTGATCAGATTTGTAATTTCATGCTGCACGAGCCCCGTGGTATATGTTCATGTAATGGAATATGTTATTAGAAGATTAGAATGTTCATTTTCAATTAAAAACGAAGGCAATTTTGACTAGTGTCTGGTATAAGTTTGCTGGCTTGATGTGGAACCTTTTAAGTGTCCGGCGAGGGTCTGTAACCAATTGATTTGCCTTAAATCAGTCTTAATCTAACGGTATATGTCCACATTCAGGGCAAGCTGTTTGATGCTTGCAGTCAGCCCTACAGATGAGGGGTGCATCAGCCACTTATTCTCCTTTAAAAAAAATAGGCAAATGCTCAACAACAAAAAAATTGCAAGTAAAAATACCCCCAACATAAAAATATGAAACAAACGTAGAAAATTGGCCACCTGCTTTCATCCACAGGAAGAAACTATCATTACTGCCTGATCAGAAGTAACCATTTCTTTTAATGTACCTGAATAACCTGGTGCAAAGAAATAATCATTACAAAAACAGTTCCATGTTTTAGTTGAAACCTCCTTTCTACCTGCTTCTAAAATACTCCCATTGGAAATTCGACTTACATTTTTACTTGCTAAAAAATAATTTGACCCCCCACATTAAAAAATAGGGAGTAGAATACTCCCATCTCCAAATCTTATCTGATGCACTGCTTGCAGTCTCCTCTCTGTTTGTGGGAGAAGGGAGTTAACAGCAGGCAGTGTGAGCGGAGCAAACACCCTGAAAGCAAAAGCACTTACATTTCCACATGGATTCTGCCTCTCATGCTCTCTGTTGCTTATTACCTTATTTTCTTCCCTAAGGGCTACCATGGGAATAGAAGAGTGGCCCTTTATTTGTTTATTGTTCAGGTAAAACGTAAAGGATTGCTGGCTCCACACAGCCTATTGCTTCCTTCAGCAGAATGTCCCTTAGCACTCTGAATTTTATCCCAAGGTACTTACCATGAAGGAACCATCAGCTCCAGGCTGTTACATACCAGGTTGTTACAGGCCCGTATGGCATGCCCTCATGGCTGTTGCTAAAATAATGTTAATTCCCTATGGCCTCCGCCTCTACCTACCAAATCTTGTAGCTACCTGAAGATGAGGTTGAGGCAAGGGAGAAGCAACCATTTGCCACATTCCCCTCCCCAACCAACCCACCCACTTCCCCTGTTACTCATTCATTTACAAGGAGGGGCAGTAGTTTAACAGGTTGGGTGTCCCCTCCTTTGCTAGGACTTTGCAGCCTGTTTTTACTCTTCTTTTATATCTTGTTGAGGTAGACGTTGGAGTGGCAGAGTAACTACTCATACTGGGCTACGCGACATGCTGCTTTGCTGCACTCATTTCACAGTTATCTCCCAAGAGTGAAGAGACTGGTAGTCACTGGGCATAGCAGAAGTGTTTGCAACCTTTGTGCCTGAGACAGTGAATGTAGAACATTCTCCCTACAAATGGCAATATGTCTTTCTATCCCCATCTCAGTTTGGTATAACATTGTAATAAGAATGGTAGCATAATGACTGCATGCAATGTGAGCACATGTCACCCAAATATGTTGGCTGCTACCCTTTGGCCTCCTAAAAATTGTTGTATCTGTTCTTTCCCCTCAGATAATCATGATATTCTGTCATTGAAACTGTACCAACTGACTGTGGAACGCACACTCTCTGAGGATAAAGAAGACAAAGAAGTGTTTGTACCAAGTGTTGACAATATGAAACTGCCTGGATGTGAGTTATAGCTTTGGAATATACGTAAACGGCGCCCTCAAGCTCGCTGTCTTCGGTTCACTGCAGTTGGTGAAGGCCATTTAACAAATGTTTGCAGCATGTCTGAGGGGCCCTGCAGTAAGGGGGAGGTTTTAATGGGAATATGGGTTTGTAGGAGATTTGGGGTCATGGGGCTGCTTTCCTCCATTAAAAAATTCAGCAGAAAAATGCTGTGAGATGGCCCATGCAAGTGAGTTGTCCCTGATCTCTGTAAAGATTTTGTATCCATGCTGGTTTCTTCAGATGGTAATATGTGCCCATCTACACCTTTACTCTGGAACACATCTAAAGGACCTCCCTGTTATGGTGATTTTCTGCATGACTTCTAGTGAAGGCTTGGGAAGACCACCCTGTCAGGGTGGTTTTTCCACAGCCCTGTGCTGAATTGTGTGAAGACTCCTATTCTGAGTGGAAGAACAGATGATCCACTAAGTAAGACCAAAACACACTCAATGTGTAACCTAACAGTGCATACAGGCTTTACTCTTAGGAGGGGATGGGCTAGTACCAAAGTACAATTTGTGCCTTACACATAGACAATAAATCTCACCACACAATATATTGTACAAATATAAGGCATAATAAACATTCTGAGGAAGTTTACGCGTGAAGGATCATGTGTTGAACGCCCTCGGGAACCACAGTTCAAGTCAGTAGAGGGAGAGAGTAGTATGGTGCTGAGGAAATCAGTTGGATGTGTTCAGTCTGGAGGGTGGACACTCAGACTGAGGTCTGGCTGTGTTAGGCCTGAGGAGACGCCTAAGCTAGCCGGAATGTGCTCGGCTAGCTGTGTTTTATTAGGATGATGTGTTTGTGGGGTCATGTTAGTATGAGAACAGCTAGGCCGAATGTATCATGGCATAGCTGTGTTCTAGCTGAATGATGGTGTAAAGGATAGGGCAAGCGTAGTAGTGTGATATGGTGGTTTATCAGTGAAGCGCTTGCGGCCAGGCACGAGAGCAGGACATGGGGCGTACATAGCGGCATACATGTATCGAGCAACATGATGGTTAGGGTAACATGGGGGTACAGGTCTGTCCACTTCATCCGTTTCATCCACTCATCCATACTATCCACTCATCTCCATCCACGCGATCCACTCCATCCATACCACCCACCCACTTCATCCATTCTATCCATTTCATCCGTTCCATTCGGTTTCATCCCCACCCTCTGCTCCATCCCCACCCTCTGCTCCATCCCCACCCTCTGCTCCATCTGTTCCATTTATTCTGTCCTATCCATCCATTTCATGGCTTCCTTCTACTTCATCTGTTCCATTCACTCTGTCTTCTCATCCATTCTATCCATTCATCCCTTCTGTCCGTTCCGTCCCCTCTGTCCGTTCCGCCCTCTCCGTCTGTTCCGTCCCCTCCATCCCCTTTACTCAGTCTATCCGTTCCCTCGACTCCCTTTACTCTTTGTTTCTTTGTTCAACAACCTTGGGTTTCTATTTATTGTGGCTATTTATTCCTTTTTTTCTGAGTGACCGATCTTTAAGGGAAGAGCCACGTTTTCAGTAGTTTCTTCGGAAAGACATTTAGTCTTCGGTGAGTAGATTGTGGGGTGTAAGCGAGTTCCACAGAGTGGGGGCCAAGGTTGAGAAAGATGATCCTCCTAACCTGACTGAGTTGGTGTTTGGTATCACTAGGAGGTGGACAGCGCTTGATCTTAAGAGTGCGTGTAGGGTGGTAGGGGTTTAGCTTGTCCTGTAGGTATAGAGGTCTGGTTTTATGCATTGCTCGGTGGGAGATGAATAAGGTTTTGAAAGTCACCCTTTGTCCAACCAGGAGCCAGTGCAGAGTTCTGAGAGCTGGAGAGGTGTGATCTCTTGGGCCAAGTGCTAGAAACAGTTTGGCTGCAGCATTTTGTGTTTTTTGTAGTTTAATGAGGTGGTATGTTTGGACCCCGAGGTAGTGGGAGTTGGCATAGTCCAGTCTTGACAATACAATAGATTGGACAGAGGCGAGTCTGTTGGGAAAGGAGAGGTTCGTAAAAATGCATTTAAGAATTTTGAGGTGGTAATGGGAGGACTTAGAGACGTTGATTTGGCGAGAGAGGGTTAGGTCAAAGTCGAGAGAGCATCTGCGTTTTTTTTTACTGTGGTTGGTGTATTGCCCATGGATGATGGCCAGGGTAGAGGGTGGGGGAGAAGATCGGTGTTGCTGCACACCATGATTTCAGTTTTGGTGGGGTTTAGGAGGAGGTGGTTTGTGGTCATCCAGCGATCAATGTCAAGGAGGCAGGCTTCAAGTTTGGTCTGACAGTTGGGGTTTGAGTTGAGTTTTAGGATTAATTGGGTGCCATCGGCGTAGTTGTAGCACAAGATACTGTGCGAGCGGATTATTCCTGGGAGGGTGGACATATAGAGGTTGAACAGGAGGGATGATGGGCACGCTCCTTGTGGAACTCCAGTATTGACTGTTCGGGTGGCGGAAGCAAAGGAGGAGAGGAGGGATATTTGGTTCCTGTTGTTGAGGAAGGATGCTATCCACTTGAGAGCGTTTCCACGGATTCCTAGGGAGTGGAGACTGTTGAGGAGGATTGAGTGGTTGATTGTGTCAAAGGCTGTGGATAGGTCTAGAAGGATTAGTGCAGCGCATCGTGCAGAGTCTGCAGTGTTTTTAAGATCGTCCCAGATTGTCAGAGTGGTTTTGGTTCCGTGTCGAGGTCTGAAACCTGATTGTGCAGGGTCTAGGAGATTGTTGGCTTCGACAAAGGCATTTAGTTGGGAGTATGCAGTTCGATCGATGAGTTTAGCAAGGAACCTGGTGTTTGTGGACTTAATCGGAGTTGTAAATAATCTGCTGATGTAATAAAAACATCTTAATCCAGGCCTGCCTTCAGCCACTCGATTTATAAGGACTCTGCGTTTCCTTCACTGAAGTCCTGTTAAAAAGTCTAAACTAACCATTCCATACAGCCGATGCTTGTCTAGCTCTGAAGTTCCACAGGGAAGCTCAGCCACCATTGTCCCCACCACCATCTTTCTTCGGTCCATTCTTACACATTGTGCAAGGAGGAGGAGTGGGGCATCCGAAACCTATGGCTAGTGGACCCCTCTTACCTACAGCTGTAAAAGCCTGTCTGTATATGTTCCTAATAAATACAATTATCTGATGTAGTATTAGGATTTACAATGCAAAAGGGCAGGTGACAAATGTTTTTTGTGGCTCCGCAGTTTGTTGGTGAGTGTTTGTAAATCCCAGGAGCACATATCCGATCAGGCAATCCATGTATCATAACGAGTGGGAAGAATGAATTCAGTGCAAACTAGGTAAAGGGCTTCTGTTAGGGTAGGCAGCTGTTGGGTGCACATATAATATATATAATTTGGTTATTTATAACACGCTTAATAACCAGAGGTTTCTAAGCGCAGACCTGGGATCAAACCTCTGTTGCTCCATTTCATCTTGCTTCCTAAGCGGGTGTGTTGCCCCTGAGCTTTTCTCTCGAGAGTATAAAAGGAGAGTTAGTTTCCGGATGCAAATTGAATGAGTGATTTCCTTGATTTTAGTTTAAGGTTGGAAAGCTTGATGAGTTCCACTGTTGAACTTTATTAATTTCCCAGCATATTAGATACCCCACTCCAAAGAGCCAAATGAAGGATGAAACAGGTCTGCGATTTATTGAACAGTTTTTGGAAAGATCTGTCTTTGTCCAACAGTGCACAATTTAGGTGCACCAGCTTTCAATTTGTGAGGACTTGTTTTCATTTAGGGCATATTTGCATACCTTCCGCTCCACCCTTTGACTCCATCCTGTGGCAAACTCAAGATGTAGCAATAGAGAGGTTGCTAAAACTACATATCACAGGACATGTTTACTGCCGTCTGCATAGCAAAAGAAAGGCAGCCAGCCGGGAAACTTTAACCCCCAAATGACATCTTAAAATACATGATGTAGCTTTCTTGTCAAATTAGGAGGCACCACAGAGTAGAGTCACATTCTAACTGAATAGCATGAAAGGTCCTGCCACCATGCCTGATTCTTAATCACCTTATTATACCCTTTTATAATCTTCAGTCTCTTGAGTTCCAAAGTCTGGCAATTCAGGATGCACAAACCCAGAATCCCTAGGCTTCCTCTGGGTTAGTCATGCTCCGTTATCACCATGTGAGTAACCTCACCAGGCTTTTTGCTTGGTGACTGAGCATAACTGGTTTCTGGAACTATTTCTAGTTTTTGGAGCTACAGTAGTGACTATTGCAGTGGAGTCTCTAGGAAGGGCCGGGTGGACCCCTTCCATAAAGCTTTCCCTCACTCCCTTTACCCTGCCCTGTACTGAGCAACAAGGGGCCTGGTTCTGGGGACGTGCAGCGCACGGCATCTGTTTGTTACAGATTCTAGTCGGGTGAAATGTGTGCACATTGCATTTAATGCAGGTTGCAGTTCGACATTCGCACCACAGTTCCCCCTGCCAGGAATCTTCCTCATTTCACCTAGGTTTTGGCTTTCATTCATTGGCTAATGGGCTTTTTTTCGCAAGGGGTATAGTTGGAGAGTAGGGTTTGGCTATTTATGGCAGGCAGACTGGATGCCCCACTTCAAGAGTTTCTTATATGGACTCAACTTGACTGTTTTATCTCTCTATGGCCTATCATTTTGGGCATGCCAAAAGACTCAATTTTGATGCTACTGTGGTCTAGAATTTCCCTAATGCTGCGTGAATATCTTTTTATATCACATGTTTATGTATAGCGCTTCATGCTTGAAGCCTCACACTTCTAAGTTCTGTAACAACAGTGAAATTACTACCAAATGTAATGGTACTCAATTTATCAACCTCCGAAGAATGAAGAGCTGATTGGGTGCTGCCAAGATATGAACTTGTAAAGTACAGGCCTGCACATGTCACAGTTGATCATTTACCTCGCTGAGCTATACACTTAGTGCAGATAAAAAGAAACATTTATCATATTTGCCCAATACAAAATATAACATTAATATCACATTTGTAAGAAGTGACATGACACATTTGCCCTGCAAGTATTGGCAAAGCTAACAGTTTTGGCTTGTGTATAAGTATTAGGCATATGTCGGGCACAGCTATTAAATGCCCAGGTACGTGCACCATTTTGCACCTGCTATCATCAATGGGCAGTTAATTTCACTGACCGTGCCTGGCAAGGCCCTTTTTCCCTAAACAAAAGCCCAAACTGTTGGTATTGCCAATGTTTGTTTTAGTATTGCTTTGTAAGAGGACACCATCAAATGAGTACTTAAAAATACATAATGCAAGTATTTTGCAAAAGCACAAGAACGGAATAAGTCATGGATGCCACCTCACGCCAAGGAATACAACACAGAAGACTAAGCTAATAAGGAAGTTCAAAGCCTTTATGGATTCCAGAAAGGAGAGAGTAAAATAGTTAAAACATTATGGTAAATTGCCCCAAAAGGACATACCACCGGACATTAATAAACTCACAGTACTAGGCTTATGGAGGTGCCAGTTCGCCCATAGAAACAATTTAACAGCTAGGGGTTACTGTAACATGATTGCTTCCTATGGCAAATGGAAAATTGCAAAGAAGACTCTTGGAGAGATAACCCGAGAGACAGAAGACTTGTCAGGAAAGAATGCTGCAACAGGGATGTAGGAGAACCCAACTAGGGTGCCAGATTAGGCCCAGGGAGCAGGAGGGTGCAACCGGCCAGCAAGTCGGACACAGTGTTCCCAGACTGAGCTGAGGTGGAGCAGCAACAACACATGCAGGTTTCCCAGCCAGGAAGTTCCGAAGGGACCCCACTACCTTAGGCACCTGGGCCAGAAGGAAGTTGCCAGGGTCCAGCAGGTGAGGAGAGTGCTGCAAGGGCAGCCATTCAAACGGTATTACCCAAATTGTTCGAACACAATTGTTCGAATGACCCAATTGATCGAAAGTCAAGGGTCCGAATTGACCTTTGCACAATTGACCATATATATATATAATAGATATGTAACAATTGACCTTCACAATTCGGTCAATTGTGATTCGAACAATTCGTATGCATCCATTCAAACTAGCTAGGAGGCCTGCAAGAAGCTTGGGGGGGATCCTGACTTGGATTCCACGAGAAGGGAAGAAGCAGGATAAAATAACAAACTAGCCAGGGGTCAGCCAGTATGGCTAAACTAGGATCTTCAGAAGCAACCAATCTTCCACCAGTCTTCAGGTCAGAATCTATGAGGAATGCATAGGTTCTTCCAATGATATTACATTCGCTTGGATTGGCCTGAGCCACCCCACTAAACACTCCATGGAGCACATTTCGTATACATCCATTCAAACTAGCTAGGAGGCCTGCAAGAAGCTTGGGGGGGATCCTGACTTGAATTCCACGAGAAGGGAAGAAGCAGGATAAAATCACAAACTAGCCAGGGGTCAGCCAGTATGGCTAAACTAGTATCTTCAGAAGCAACCAATCTTCCACCAGTCTTCAGGTCAGAATCTATGAGGAATGCATAGGTTCTTCCAATGATATTACATTCGCTTGGATTGGCCTGAGCCACCCCACTAAACACTCCATGGAGCACATAAAGCAAGAAATCCATTTTCATTCTGTGTTTTCCCCATTAACGGGTCATACAAACAATAAATAGCACAGTACATAAAACAGAGTACAAGTAGAAATGTTAAAAACAAACATTAGACTATAAAATCACACTAAAATTGCAGATCAAGTCTCCAAAGTGCAGCTTTAACAAATTCACAAATGTCCATTAAAACATTAATATCAATAATAAATGGTAAACATTCCATTGCTTCTGCCGTAGTTCTCATGTTATGTTTAATAGAATGGCCCCTGAGCCACAATCTCTAATATTGGGCAAGCAGCAACAGATCAACATACAGTGTGGCAAATTCTCAGGGAATATTCATGTGTGTGAATCCATGCCAGTCAGGCTGGGAATCCTCGGTTAAGAAAAAATCAGTTTCGGGTTCATTTCTGAACTGTCTTTCTCCAAATAACCAATCGCCGGTCTCTGGGTCATACTGCCCCAGCCAATCACTGCCCTCTACCTACGCCCCTCCTCTGGCAGCCATCTTCAGATTTTTACCGCACGTTCAAGTGTTGGGAGTCCTCGTGCTATAGCCCTCGGGCTTCTATTGCGTTTTTTCACAGAATTTTCTCTATTTTTTTCAGTCAATTGAGCCTCAAGCTCCACCGATTCATCATCCGAATAACAGGGACCTGTTTTCAGAAGCTTCTACTCCCCTCAAGGGCAAAAAACTTAAATACATTTTGTCGAACTTCACTTCTTGGAGGATTCCAGAAGATACTTGAGGCCTACACCGCGTGGACATGGCCGAAGACCAAGGAGACTAGACGCCTCTGTTCAGGATCTGCCCAGGATGTGGACGACAGAACGTCTTTAAGGAGAATGGGCACTCCTGGTGCCTTTACTGCCTACCCTCAGACAAATCTCACATGGAGGAGGCCTGTGCGTTCTGCAAGAACATGTCCTACCGCACCATGAAGGACCGTCACAAGCGGCTCGCTGAGTGGCTGGAGACAAAGAACCCGGTGGCAGGTGAGCCCCAGCAATGTTCTTCTCCCAAGAGAAAATCTGAGTGGTCTTCTAAGACCTTTTGAGGGCGCTCCAGCGACGGGGGCCCGACAAAAGGCAAAGCACCGTGAGTCTGCAGGCACTGGGAGCGCTGTGGGTACGGGCTCCTCGGCAGCCAGGCAGGGCGCAGCTTCGACGACGCAGTCAACCACGAGCCAAAGCTCCGATTCAGTGAAGAAACGGAAGTCCGAGCAACCGGGTAAGCTTTGGGAGAAGACCTGATCGTCTCCAACGGAGAAAGCCAAGGGGGAGTGAGGTGCTGACCCTCCCCCCACGGTGAAGGCCTCCGACGCGCCTAAGGTCGTGAAGGCCCAGGTTCACCTGGCCAAACCGCCTTTTGAGGAAGTGGTGGCATTCCTGGTGAAGGCTGCGGATACAGGTTCCCAGGAGGCATCCACCAAAACGAGTTTCCCTGCCCGCCCAGAGGGAATCTTCATTTTGTGCCCATTGAAAAGAATCCAGTGAAGATGCCGCTCATCTCCCCGAGACTGTCGCCCCTGGCTGAGAAGGCGGCGTGGGGGGCGCAGTGGTCCAGCTAGACTCAGATCCCATCTGAGGAGGAGCTTTCAAGCCTGAAGGCAGTGCTGGACAAGAAGTTCGCCGAGGCCAAGTCCTACGGGAAGGACCCCGACAAAGCAGATGGGGAGAGTGACGAGGGAACAGATGAGGAACGGCAGAGCGGGGAGGAACCGGACCCCACGCCGCTCCAGTCTCAACTGCCTCTACCACCGATGGACAGATCGGAGGACAGCCTACAAGCTCTGCACATCCTTTGCATGGAGATGAGGACAAGGCTGGCTGCTCACGCCGACTGGCGATCCGGCACCTGGACCGTTGGAGGATCCCCCAACTAAGAGGAGACGAGTCCATCCTCCTCCACCGTACCTCCCCTCCATCCTCTCCGCCGAGGGACGAGACAGAGCCGGATACGGCGGCAACGACGACGGAATGGATCTCCTGTTGCCGGTATCGAGGGCTTCTCCCCCGATGAGATTGGATCCTTCCACGCCATGAGCTCCAGGGCTTCAGAGCTGTTCCAGCTCAAACACGAGGAAAAGGAGGGTTTCCTTTATCAGCGACGAGAGGCCAAGAGGAAGACCGTACTCTCGGTCCCACTGTTGGATGACATCTGGGAGGAAGGGCTGTCCCTCCTGAAGAACCCATTCTCGACCCTGGTGAAGAGAGACCGGTACGAGAAGAAATGCCGGGTTCCAGACTCTGCACTGATGTGCCTCTGAGCCCAGCCGTCCCCAGACTCGGGTCTCCACGACGGCCAGGAAGAAATCTGCAGGGTCTGCGGCATAGACTTCCACTTCCCCACCAGACGGCGAGGGGAAGAAGCTGGACGCCATTGGACGATTGGTGATCTTGTCGGCGGCAACGACCATTAAGACAGCAACTCTCTTGCTATCGTGGCCTGCTTCAATTGGGAGCTGTGGTTTAAAATCGCCCCTCTCCTGGACTTCCTTCCAGACAAGATGGCGGCGGCCCTTGAGATACTACAAGGTTAGGTGGCTTCGGACCATGCCATCACAGTGGCCACAGACATCGCTGACACTGGGTTCCGCCAGATGGGCAACAGCATTTGCCTTCGCCGGCGTGGTTGGCTCAAGGCGAGGGTACTGGACATGCCCTTCGATGGAGACCACTTATTCGGCAAGGCGGTGGACGAGTCACTGCAGGCCATCAAGGCAGACACTGAGACGGCCCGTTCCTTAGGCACACTCCAGCACTGACGGCCGTCCTTTCGGTCCCCTGGAGGCAAATAACAGGGTGCCTCCAAAGGATTCGGTGGCAGCTCTTCATACCGTCAAGCGGCCCGTTCTTCGTCCCAGGAAGCCTACAGAGGCCGCAGCAAGACGGGAGCAAACCGTTGTCGCCAAGGGACCCAAGGTGGCATGGCCTCGGCGAAGCAGGACTGAACCGGCCGTGACGTCGGGCCCCCACCCGGCCACCCCGGTGGGAGGCTGGCTGGCGAGCTTT
Source organism: Ambystoma mexicanum (assembly GCF_040938575.1). Classification (NCBI taxonomy): domain Eukaryota; kingdom Metazoa; phylum Chordata; class Amphibia; order Caudata; family Ambystomatidae; genus Ambystoma; species Ambystoma mexicanum. The sequence goes on from NC_090932.1 coordinate 1,149,898,564, forward strand.
GTCAGCTTGTGGAAGTCCATCTCCACCGACCGTTGGGTGCTGGATGCCCTGGCCCATGGACACACCCTGGAGTTCCAAAGGAGGTGTCCCCGTTTTCCACTGAGCAATGCTGAAAAAAGGGTGAGATAGAGCTCGTCCTGAAGAGGCTCCAGAGTATACTCGCGGTACTTCCTCGTCCGAAAGAAGACCGGCGGTTGGCGGCCCATTCTAGATCTCCCCCGCATCTCGCGGCAGGCACGGACTTCCAAACCCCAGTGCATCAGGAGACTGTGACAACGGATGCCTCCCTGGAGGGATTTACGCACAAACCGGAAATCTCCACGCAAGAGGCCTGTGGCTCCCAGAGGAGAGATGGTTGCACATCAACATTCTGGAGCTCCGAGCCGTGTTTTGGGCCATCAAGTCATTCCTTCCATCCCTCAAGGGCAAGGTGGTGCGGGTCTTCGCCGACAACACCACCACGATGTTCTACATTCGGAAGCAGGGGGGGTACCAGATCCCCAGCTCTCTCCAAGGAAGCGCAGGATCTATGGCACTGGTCAGTCGCCCAGAGGATGTTCCTGGTACCCTTTCATCTGGCAGGAGTAAAGAACACTGTCGCCGACTCGCTCAGCAGGGAGCTGTGCTCTTGCCACGAGTCAGAACTTCGGCAGGATCAGGTGGAACTGATGTTTCGACGATTGGACAATCCACCGATCAATCTATTTGCGACAGCGAGGAACACCAAGTGCCCGAGGTTCGCCAGCAGGTTTCTCCCTGGGGAGCATGGGGGATGCGTTCTCATTCCCCTGGGATGGCATGTTCCTCTAGGCGTTCCCGTTGCTTCTGCGACTCATCAGTCAACTCAGACGGTCCCGGTGCACGATGATCCTTGTTGCACCGGCGTGGCCGAGGCAGATATGGTACCCGGACCTTCTGGACATGTCGGAGTCCCCTCCAGTCAAGCTTCTGGCGGATGCAGATATTCTCACCAGGGAAGGAGGCGCGAATCTGCACCACAACCCGGGGTCGCTGAACCTGCAGGCCTGGCTCCTGCAGCGCTAGAGTTTGGAGGATATGAGATCCCGGCAGACTGCAAGGAGGTACTTGCCAAGGCCAGGGCTTCTTCGACTAAGTGTTACGGACATAAATGGAGGAGGTTCACCGCCTGGTGCCGTGCACAGAAGGTGCACCCACTACGGATTACGGCCCCTCAAGTGCTGCCATACTTTCTGTCGCGGGGCTAGGCGCACAAAATCCATCTGGCAGCTATCTCCCGCTACACCAGACCTCTGGGGCGGTCGTCGCTGTGGTCGCATCGCCTGGTGAAGGAGTTAATGAAAGGACTTTTCCGCTCGTTCCCACCGGTGAAGGCTCCGGCCCCGGCGTGGGAGCTCAACGTGGTGCTGACTAGGCTCGTGGGTCCTCCATTCGAGCCTCTGCATTCAGCGCCTCTGAGATTCCTTTCGTGGAAGACAGCGTTTTTTGTGGCCATCACCTCCGCATGATGAGTGGGAGAGATTCAGGCCCTCTCCTGTAAGCCTCCATACTTGACATTCCACGAAACGAGGGTCGTGCTAAGGACGCACCCCTCCTTCATGCCCAAGGTGCCATCAGACTTCCATCTCAACAAGCCCTTGGTGTTACTTCTTTTCTTCCCGTCGACCTTCGTCGCCGTCTGAGAGGACTTTGCACTCGCTGGATGTGGCTAGAGCACTGAAGTTCTACGTGGACCGCACGAAGAGTTTTCGAAAGACATCACAGCAGTTTGTGAACTTTGGACCTGTGAACCAAGGGAAGGCCCTCTCCAAGGCTTCCATTTCCAGGTGGCTCTCCGGCTGCATCACCCATTGTCATCGGTTGGCAAACCGACCGTAGCCTGGCCAGCCGAGAGCCCATTGGACCAGAGCGATCGCTGCAACTATGGTGTTTCTGTCTGATGCATCCCTCTGGACATCTGCAGGGCTGCTACGTGGAGGCCGACGCACACCTTCACGAAATTCTAGTGCTTCGACTGGGATTCCAGGGAGGAGTCGAGTCGGCCAAGCAGTGCTGCGCAACCTGTTCTCTTGAAGGTGAGCCTGGTGAGGAGGTAAGAGATGCTTAATGTTGAGTTGTTGAAATGCTTAATGTTGAGCCTTGCCACCTCCCTTGGTTGTGCATGTGTGTACTGCTATGTATTCTTTATTCATGAGCATGTGAATCCATGCCAGACCCCATGCTGGAGAAGGAACAAGTTACTTAACTGTAACTGTTGTTCTCCAGCATAGGTCTGGCGTGGATTCACATGCGAACCCTCCTGCCTACCCCTCTGCGGCTTTTCTCTTGGTCCTACCGCCACTTTACGTGCTACCAAATCGGAAGATGGCTGGAAGAGGAGGGGTGTAGGTAGAGGGCAGTCATTGGCTGGGGGCAGTATGACCCATAGACCAGTGATTGGTTATTAGGAGAAAGAGAGTTCAGAAACAAAACTGAAACTGATTTTTTCTTTACCGAGGATTCACAGCCTGACGGGGAATATTCATGAGGATGTGAATCCATGCCAGACCCATGCTGGAGAACAGTTACAGGAAAGTAACGTGTTCCTTCTCAATGGCCCCCGATCCACAGCATCCAAACCTAGTGTTGGCTAAGAAACCCGCACACCCCTCAAGAGCAGAACATTTAGTCTCACCATTTAAATAATGTTTGTGTTCAGGGTCCTCCGTTTTACAATAACATCAACCTGAGGAACCCGACGAGAGGCCACCAAATACTTTAAAGAACGTAGGTTCAAGCTATGACTGATCATAATGGCAGTCTTCATCCCAAGCTCTCTTTTTTTAAATCCTGCATATTTATTTTACCATAGGTAAGCTCCATAAAATCCAAACCCCAGCTTTTGCACAGGGCTATGAAGTTTTAAAGCCACAGATATTTTACTTGCGAGAGCTGGGAGCGCACACAGATTTTGGCAGAGCCAGCCATTAATTGTTGGCCCTAAGAACCTCCAAACACATGAGCTCTCCCACAGTGGATATAGATTTGAAAGTCTGGAGGACTTTAAACCAGACTGAACCAGTTTAAATCACAACCTTTGTTGCCTTTGGTGGGTCAGGATGCAAAATGGCTGTTTTTGCTGTGCCTCCTGTGCCAAGAAAAACAAAGATGGCCAAAATCAAAATGGCCTGGCCCAGGATTTAAAATATACATTAGGACCCCAATACCTACCATATAGGTGCATTGGGTTACAGGTAAGAGTTTTTGTAAAAACCTTCAGTTGGGGAAACTACAACACTGACCTTAATGGGGATAACACCCCTAAGAAGGAAGGAAAGCCAAACCTCTCTCAACCATCGTAATCTTGGACAGGGTAACTAGGCTTAACTCTCGGGTAGCACTAGCACGCTGGCACAACGGTATAATTAGTCCACAAACTTCTCAAGAAAATACACCACACTTATATATTGAAGAATATGAACTTTTATTATGTTACACATATAGATCTCGATCAGGACAAATACGTACTCCACACATAATACACAGTATTAAAAAATACACATTACATTATAAAAACAGTTAAGGTCTTAGAGGACTCTCCACATCCCAATAGTTTTTATGTGGGCTTCCTGTCACAGATAAGCACCTAATCTAAAATGACCAAAGGAGAGGGGGTGGATGAAAAGAGACGAGACAGTCTAACAAAGCGGGTGAAATCCAGGCATACACACATTAGTACAGTGTCCTAAAGACACAACCCCACCCATGTTATATATGGTAGGTTCTAGACTAGGTGGTTAGCACCCAACACTTATAGGCAAGGGCAGGAAGCAAAGGGAATCAGATATTTGACCCCACAGGAAAATATTCAAAAGATCCCCAAGACCAATATCGACACCATGTTAATTCTGACTATGTAGTGCATAGCATTGGAATAATCAAAATGCACAAATCCCAATTAAAAACAGGGCTAGCGGTTGGAAACCAATTTCTACACACAGCATGATGCCTCCCAAAATGCCACTGCTATTCATTCTTAGGAAAAATCACAAGAGTCACCAGAAATAGCTACAGTGTATTCCCTTTGACTGGAGAGAAGAGCTGAACTTTTACAAATGCATTTAAAATTACAGGTAAATCATAAAATGTAATTTCTTGGCCTAGAACTCCCTGAACCCCTTGTGGGCCTGGGAAACACATCCAGGGGCAGTTAAGTACCCCCCAAAGTCCCTTTGGCAGAATTCCAGGGTAAGTAAGAAGTGCCATAGAGGTCAATGGGACAAAGTTAGTGGGTCATCTGCTTGTTGTGGAAAATTAAGGTAAGTCCCGGATTCAACACCATGCAATTGCAGGGAGGACCAGAGGAGTCCCCAGTCAAGGATTCCAGAGGTCAGCTGAAGAACCAGATGTTCCAGGAGAAGTTGCAGTAAAGCAGGAGGACCCCCAGTGTTAGTCAGTGGGAAAATTGGTTAAGACTCCTCTACAGAATGTCGACCCCAGACCAGAGGGACCCCTGGGGTTATTTTGCATAATCGCTCACCCCCGGACCCACGTTGACAGTTTTGGTAAAAACGTCTCCAGCTCAGCGGGAAAAAAAAAACCTTGTTAAGTACCAGGCTTCTTTTCCTAGGTGCAGCTTTCGGTATTCTGCACCCAGGGGCTTGAAACCTGAGCCAATGAAGACTCCCATGACAGAAAAGAAGAGCAAACTGCTTTCCCATAACAACCTCATTCAAGCTAGGTGTGAAGAATCGGATGAGTAGATGAGATTGATCCCAGTGGTTTTGTCATGTATTAGGCTTATTTGTACAGTAGACCTACATCTTGAAACCCCAACTTTCTGCATTTTGACCAGATACCGAGAGTTATAAAAGACCTGGGTGCTTAGAATTACATACAGCATACAAGTGACACCTAGTATGCATTCTCCGATAATTAGATTGGCAGGAACCAGTTTCAACAGTGGGGTTGATATACTTAGCAGTATGCTAAGCTTATGCATTCACTGCAGACAAATAGAACTTCGCTTTAGCGTCTACACAAGGCTTCAAGTAGTTGTATGCATTCATTGCAAACGTGTGCTTAGAAAAGAAGGCAAGCCCACCAATCACTTCGATCAGACAACAGATTGGGTAGAAGGTAGCAGTCAGCATAGCTTTTGCTAGCAGGGCCATGAGTAGAGATCCAGGTGTATGTGATGGCAAGAAGCCAAGGTTGAGGGTGATGAGCGTAATCTGGAAGTGTAAGACAACTTGTTGCAAAGGGATTGCGCATTGCAGAGGCCAAGTGAAGGACTGTCAGGAGAACAGGGAAAGAAGCATGTGTTGTGTTGTAGGTGAGGGGGATAGATGAGGTTTGAGATTCTGGGAGAACCAGGGCATCTGATGTGTGAGGTGCAGAGGGAAAAGAGACATGGAGAGGGAGAGCGTGGTACAAGTTGCAGTTTTCTGGGTGAAGGCTACGAGGGAAGAGAAGTGCAAGTATAAGGAAGAAGGTAGCAAAGTCAAAATGCATGATTGAGGGTTAAAAAAGAAGGCAAGGGAAGACTGTGAAGAAAGGGCACCTCCCAGGTATGAGAGTTGGAGGGTAGGTGGTGAGCGGATGCGAAGGGGGAAGTTGGCAAAGTATTTTCGTTCAGTGAACGGGTCGCCTCGTGGCATACTTTTCACGGATAAAAACTAGAAAGTATTGCTCCACACTTCAGGAACTGCGCCACACTTAGTACTGGTGAAAAGGTACGGCAGGAGATTTCGTGTGACTTGAAGGGGGATTCATCCTGAGATTTTGTTTCATCAAATTGGAACTCTAGATTTGGAACATAGTTTTGTTATTAGCCCTGATTTGAAAAGGACACTGGTGTGTCGAAAAACGTGTTATCCGTAAAGGGCAACACCATAAATACAAACCTTTTCACCAGTACTAAGTGTGGCGCAGTTCCTGAAGAGTGGAGAAATACTTTCTACTGTGTTTTCAAGGGGTCGGGGTCAAAGCCCCTTCATTTGCCCCACACAAACTGCGACATAAGTTTAAATTGCAATAATAACCAGGCGCATGGGAATGTTTTTAGTTGGTACAAAACAAAACCCCGGAACTGTGTTGTACTATACTAACATGGCCACCAATGGGGCCAAACGGAGCAGATCATGCAACTGGGGGGTTCACCGCAAAAGAAGACTAAACAAACTGAGGCACAGGAATCAGCAAAACAATGCAGTATTCTTGTGGACCTTGGGAGGCAAATTAATTCAATAGTTCGAGTTCATTTAAGTCAAAAAATTGATTGTCGCTTAATTACTTATTGCACACGTGTGTTTTTCATCATACACATATATTAATTAAAAAAACAGTACTTTCTTCACAAATATCAGTTCAATACAAAAATATAAATCACAGATGTTTACATTAGCAGAATCAATCTTCTTGTAAACACATTTGTTTCATGTGTGAAAGTCTTTCACAATTTCGATTTGACATTATCCCAATAACTCGATAGGAGTCAGTCACTCTGCTCCTGTGACTGCTACCGAATGTTATGTCCTATTTATAACTACGCGTTTCGGGCGCTTCTCGCCCTTCAGGTTTGGATATTGGGTATTTTCTTGTCCTGTTTCCTGCAAAAAGATATAATCTGTATGCTCAATCAGCAAATTACCTCTACCTGGCTATAACGCTTAAAAAAAAGCTCTGCAGGAAAAGGTGCATTTCACTACTAACCTTGAAATTGGTATTGGAGCCAGGACGGAAAGTCTCTGTGCTTAACACTCGTGATGGTCATTGTAAAACATGGACAGGTATTGCTTTAGTGTAACCTTTGTTATGGCGACGTACAGATGGACCAGGTGCTCTGAAAAGCGCTGGGTCCCCCTGTATGTCGTCTGGATTCAGAATGGTAACAGTATGGCTATTGAACGTAAGTTGTGCTTACCCAAATTACAGTATATGCTGAGTTTAGGTCGAGAAGATCAAGCGCTGGCTGTCAGTTTCTCTCATACTTCTAGAGCGGGTAGACAAAGCCCTAAAATCATGAAAGATTAGTGCGTTAGTGCAGTAAATGCCTAATATGGGTGGCTGTGTACCTTCAAAGTCATAAAGGGGCTGTATAGTCGCCTACCTGAGTCAGGGTCCCGTGTGGGTTGCCACAGCGACAAATGGCATCTAGAGCATTCGGCCTCCGATGGATCTGTTCCACTGTCGCAATGATGTTAGTGTCACTCCTAGTACAGGAATACACGGTCAGTAAATGTCTCGATTAAACCACATATCACTAGTTCTCTAATACTAAAAGGCGTGGATTAAATTACCTTCAACGTGTGTGTGCAGAGCATATATGATATACATAGAGGTAGAACCACTCATATGATTGTATCCATATCCTGATAGCTGACACGAACATAGGTGTCAATCCCAACATACAATAGTTGACAAAATTCAGTTAATTATTCAAAGTACAAACTGTGTTAACACAGTGGCAAGCAATTAACATACCAAATCATGTCTATCCTTGTTGGGGACCTGTTCTAAATCACATGGTTACCCCTGGATGCAATTCCCAATCATCATAAATAGCAATTCAAATCCCAGTCAGTGTTCATCCCGCGGGGGTACAGTGTGTCTAATTTTTCTATCCAGTATATTTCTCTCTGCTGTAGTAGTTTGCCCAAATTTCCTCCCCTCCTATGTAGTTATACCGATTCTAAAATCACAAATTGAATTTGTGCAATAGTATGTCTTTCAGAGACAACATTTTGTGCTACAGGTGATTTGGTTGAGAGATTCCTAATGTTTGACTAGTGCGCTCTCCATCTTACTTTTGCTTTTCTGCTTGTGAGTCCAACATAGTAAAGGCCACAAGGGCACTTGATAGCATATATTACATTCATCGTATCGCACGTAGCTGTGTGCGCTAGTGAAATATTCCGTCCATTGTGGGGATGATAGATGAAGTTACCCTTTAACACATTATTACAACAGTTGCAATTGTTGTCCAGTAAAGTGCCTCTGAATTGTTTATTCAAATTACTTTTCTGAGTGAAGTCTGATTTAATCAGATGATCTTTCAATGATCTACTTTTACTGTATGCAAACAAGGGAGTTGTGGGGGACAGATTTGCTAGTTTGGGATCAAGTGCTAAAACTCCCCAATTTTTACTACTCTGCTGGGAAAAGGTGGTGACGTATACCAGATCTGTGTCCGTTTTGTCTTTGGTTTAAGAGCTTCTGTTCTGGAGGTATTGCTCACTGTTGCAAAATGTTGGGATAATATTTCTTCACTGTATCCCCTCTTGAGGAATTTCTCTTTCAGTTCTGTCGATTTAACCTCCTAGTCTTCTGAAATAATCCTTCTGTATCTTAGAAACTGGCTGAGTGGGATGTTTGATATTGTTTTCTTTGGTTGGAAGCTTGTAGCAAGAAACAAACTATTTCTATCAGTATCTTTGGTGAAGATTGTCGTTGCTAATTTGTCTGACTTCCAATATATTTGGACATCCAAAAACTCAATGCTGGTTTTGCTGCATTTGTGTAAATTTAATGCGTGGGGTCAAATTGTTCATGTACTCAAAGAATTCTTTCAACTCTTCCTCAGTACCTTCCCAGATTCCAAAAAGTTCATCAATAAATCTTGACAGAAACTTTAATTTGTTGCTCCATCTCAGATTCATGATCATGTTCGTCTCTTCTAAGTAGGCCATGTATATATTGGTGTAGCTTAGGGCCGTAGCCATCGATGTACCTGAAAATTTGTACAAAGTATCTATCTTCAAACGAGAAGTTGTTTTTGAGAACAATACTCAGAAGTTTCATAATATAAAGATGATCACTCTTCATCATTTCCTCCAGTATTCAACAGCATCCATTACATGGCTTCCAAACCAGCTTGATGGGTGGTGTGGGTATACAAGCTTGTCACATCCATGGTAAACAGTCATTCTCAGGATTGAACGTTGTGATCTCCAGTCTTCTCAAGAAGTCATTTGTATCTTGTATATATGTTGTGCATTTGCGTGTTAGCGGTTGAATAACCTTATCTATGTATTGTGTAACGGGTTCCAGTGAGCTGTTTTTCGCCGCAATAATGGGCCGACCGGGTGGTTCTGACAAGTTCTTGTGTATTTTAGCTAGTACATAAATAACTGCCATCATTGGATGTAACTTGGTCAGAAATGCTTTAGTTTTGTGAGGATTTCATCTTCTGCTTCATCTAATGTCTGTTTGATAACACCTCGTACTTGTTCTGTGGGGTCCTGGAAGATGTCTAGATACGTGTCCTGATCACTCAGTTGTCTTATTTCATTCTTGTATTTTACAGTGTCCATTATCACAAGGGCACCCCCTTTATCTGCTGGTTTTAAGATAATCTCCGGGTTCTGCCACAGTTGCTCGAGAATTTGTTTTTTCTCTGTTGCCTCCTTTTTCTGTTGTAAAATTTGATTTTCTGTAAATCTTTGAGGACCCATTTTTGGAATGCATCCAACACGGAATTCTGAATAGGTGACGAGAATGTACTTTTTCGTTTCATCTTAGGTATTCAATTTGTCATTTCTGGTATGTCGATTGTGTCAAAGAAAAGTTTTAATTTCATTTTCCTGCGAGTTTAAAGAATGCTATCTTCTCCTTCAATAATGTGGTGTTATATTGCGGAATGATCGGGTAAAAGGGTATTTGGGGTGGAATAGAAATGTAGGGTCTGTGTGGGAAGATGGCGTGCAGGGGAACCGGCCATCAGGCGGTTTGGAGTGCAGGCTTACACTGGTAGTTTCATCCCACTTTCCGTGCCTTCTGATAGGCTGGCTCCCGTGCCAAGAAGGCTAATGATAAGGAACCTCACTCCGCCACCCCCCAATCGCTGGGAACTAAGTGTCAGGTGACCAATAATGCTGGTTACTCATTAGGACAGCCACTCAGCCTAACCCACCCACGTAGGAAGCAAGAGGGAGAACCTGGGGACCTTTCCCTGGTCTAAACTAGTTAAAAACAATATGGAGGCTGCGATATAGGCTCTCAATGAGGACAAAATGGCTGAGCACGTTTTTTAAAAAAAAAACACTGGCGCCGCAATGCTAACAAAAAGGTAAGTTAGGCTATCAGTGCGGTACCGTGCGCCCTGTGTTAGCCCGGCGCCCAGCATACCTCAAATTAAGAATGACCACACTGAAAAAGTAATCCCACTGCTGCTGCAGGGGGATTACATGGCCACATTGGATATGAAAGATGCATACTTACATATTTCAGTGTTGCAGCGCAGAGGAAGTACCTCAGGTTCATGGTAGAAGACACCCACTATCGGTTCCAGGTTCTCCATGTTAGGCAAAGTTTGTATGCAGTACCCTCTGGGACCACTACAAACAACTAGGACTAAAGGTGTAAGCAAAAGCAACCTTTGGTATAAGTCTGTACCGCACAGTTTTTGGTAGCGATCTGAGCAGCCAGGCTTATCTCAAGAGGGAATGCGAGCTTGTAAGGGTGTTACACAAAGGTCTACAATAACAAGTATTCAGATAGACACTTATACTCAAGGTTTCTTGGTAAAACACTTCTTAATTTATTACACAATCATTTCTAAAGCATTCACTAAATGAGGCGACCAATATCACACACAAATTATACTACAATACTGATTACTAAGCAGTTGAGCTCCCCTGAAGTCGGAGCAAAATAGCATTGAAATAGGAGCGAAAAGGCATAAATTGATAAAATGAATATTAGTTACTTTAGAACAGTGAAAATAATTTGAGTTCACCAGAGGAGTTGATTCATTACAATAGGTAGGCCAAAGTCAATGGGCTAGTGTCTTGTATAAATAAAATGGTTCTGGTATTTAAAATGGAAAAGTCTTTACCACGGTTCTTAGAAGTAGTTCACGGAAGAAAGGTTCGTATGTTGGGTCACAAGCTGACTAGGCCTACAAGTTGCCAAAGTTCGACAAACTTTCGCGGTGAGAGGTAAGTTCTCTCGGTCCGGTTTTCACAGTACCTTATATTGAAGAAAAAGATGCAGCTGAAGACTTCTGTTCCTTGCAGTTCCTCCAGATCTTGCTGTTCCTGGGCCTCATTCGTGGGGACAAGAGGGAGGACGTCGGGGTACTTCTGCACGGGATGGATCACAAAGCTGGCAAATTGGCTAATCTTCGATTCCGGTTGCTGTTCGTCAAGCACACAAGCTGGTGTCCTTCTCCCTGGTTAATCCTAACCAGTTCTGAGAATGGTTTCCAGGTGGCATACGAGTTGATTGGGCCCACCAACTCCAAGGAAGAAGTCGTCCTCGAAGGGACTTCTCTGTTGAGGTGAACTTTGCGATTCGGACCTGCAGCAGGGCTCCACCGGACAAACCAAAGGGCTAGTAGTTGCAGCTGCCGTCCTCTTCCAGCTTGTCTTCGGTTCTTTCGTTCCAGTGGTCGACTCTGCCTTTCAGTCCAAGAGACTCGCCTTTTAAACCGTTTTCTTCCATTCATTCCAGCCGAGCTGCCACTCACCCAGCAAGGTGGCTGTCCTTGTCGGACAGTCAGCCAGCCAATTACGCCAGAGTGCGTTTGAGTCTCCTAGGAGACTAAGCACAGGTAGTTTCGGGCACCTCCCTCACTTCCTGCCCACCCCAGACACTCAGGCGGTCTTCAGTACTGAAGCCTGCCAAAGGCATAGAAACAAAAGGACCAAACCTGGTTTGGCGCACAGAGACAAACTCTAGAAGGACCTTTCCAAAAAGAAATGCTGAAAAAAGACCGGGACCTGTTTAAACAAAGGGGGCTCAGGTGCCATCTTGAAAAACATGGCTCCTGTGATTTTTAGCTACCAGTGTTCGCGGTCGGAAAAACTCATGGTAGTTTGTTGTAAAACCACTGCCACCAGCCATTACGATAGGAAAGGGTAGCATTCAACTGCTACATGAGTTTCTAGACATAGGGGATACTAGGTAACCCCTCCAGCACTCAATTGTAAGATAGGGTGTGCTGGGTCTAGGAATTTAAAAAGACTAGTAAAGTCAATTTAACTTTACATTCTCTGGGAAACAGTTGTCTTTCCCAGAGAAGGTATTTAAACCTTGGGGCAGCCTAAAATGCTTCCCTGTGTCGCTGCACTGAGGGTGCTGTATAACACACATGAAAAGATGCCTATGGAGTTCTTAAAACACCATAATCAAAGAACACAAGCACAGAAAACTAACAGAATTAAAAAGTTCAAAGTCCCAAAGTTTAGCAAAAGAGCTGGAGGGCTCTAAGTTGGGAGGGAGAATTCTCATAAATGTGCCAATTCCTAACAGTCCCTTTCGGCATAGCATCAGCTCCACGGGTGTTCACGAAGGTACTGGCGGTAGTAGCTGCTCACCTGCGCAGGCAGTCCATCCCATTCTATACTTACCTCAACGACTGGCTCATAACGGGGGATTCGTACTGAACATGCCGAACAAATACCCAGAGACGGTGGATCTCCTCTTCAACCTAAGTTTCTCGATCAACGAGAAGTCCAGTCTAAACCCCAGCCAAGTCAAACAGTTTCTGGGGGCTCTAATTCGGACCAAAGACAGCCTCGTCTTTTCCTCCGAGAGGGTTCAAAACATGCTGTTCCGGATTCCTCACTATGAAGCCAGTCACAAGGTGACTGTACGCAAAGCCATGCGACTGTTAGGGATGATGGCCTCCTGCGTCTGCCTAGTTCCACACGCTTGCCTGCGCATGTGCCCCATGCAAGAGTGGCTCTCAAGCCAGTGGTGTCAGGCCAGCGGACAGTGGGACGATCTAGAGGTTGTCTCTGCAACCCTCGTTCAGTCTCTGCAGTGGTGGTCAAGGGAAAACATTCTGCAGGGGAAAACCTTCACAGCCGCCGCAGTAGAAGCCACTTTCCGCACAGATGCATCTCTGACTGGGTGGGGAGCTCATCTCCTTCAGACGGCACACGGCGTGTGGTCGCCAGCATCAATCACATAAACTTGTTGGAACTGCTAGCAGTGTTCAAGGCCCTGAAGGTCTTCGAAACACCCCTTCAGGGGAAGACGGTTCTAGTCCTCACGGACAGTATTATGGCCATGTATTGCTTAAACAAAGGGGCACTCACTCTCTAGGACTGTCCAAACTGTCCCAGAACATATGGAAGTGGGCTCTCAAACACAAAATATTCCTCCTGTCACATGTTCCAGGGGAACTCAATCTTCTGGCGGGCGTACTCAGCAGAGACTGCCCTCTACCAGTAGAGCACGAGTGGCGACTACAAGAGGACCTTGTACTCTGTCTTCGCAGTCTGGGGCTTCCCACAGGTCGACTTGTTCGCCACTCTGGAGAACGTCCAATGCCCAGATTACGCCTCCAGGTACCCTCACAACGGTCTCTGGATAACATGGTCAGGGAAATGTCTACGCTTTTCCACCCGAACCCCCCGCTCAACAGAATAGTGCATAAAATGCACCAAGAGCCAGTCCGGATGATTCTGGTGGCCCCGATGTGGGCCTGCCAGCCTTGGTTCTCCCATCTCATGGCAATGTCAGTCTCCCCTCCCAGGAAGCTGCCATGCCCAAACAACATGCTGTCTCAAGACCCGGGGAAATACTACATCCATGCCCTCAAACTCAATTTAGCAGCCTGTCTCCTGAGGTCATACAGTTCGGGAACCTCCAACTCCCTCAAAGATGTATGGACATACTCCGAGAAGCACGGAATCCTAACACCAGGCATTGTTACTCCAGCAAATGGAAGCGCTTTGTCATCCGGTGAAATGGCAAGGGCATCAAGCCTATTGGATGCACACCTAAAGATATTGTCCTGTACCTAACCCACCTGTTAGATTCTGGTCTGGTTTTCAATTCTCTAAAGGTCAATTTAGCTGTGCTTTCGGGCATACACCACGTCCCAGAGCAAGGTTTCGTGGTGGAAAATGCTAGTAATTAAAGCCTTTATGGAAGGGATAAAATGGCTTAATTTCCCCCCCCCTATTTCCAACCCAGCTCCCGGGTGGGACCTGAATGTTGTTCTTACCAGAGTAAAGGGGCCTCCCTTTGAACCAATGCACAAAGCTTTCCTTAAAGCACTCGCCTACAAGACAGCCTCTATAAGGAGAGTTGGTGAACTGCAGGCCCTTTCAGTTCAGGACCCATTCGTCACCATTCACCAGGATAAGGTGGTGCTGCGCACACACCCACGCTTTGCGCCCAGATGTATCTCAAAGTTCTATGTCAACCAATCCATACACCTACCCACCTTTTTTTCAGAACCCCACTAACGTGGCGATAAGCCTCCACGCACTGGATGTGAGGAGAGCGGTTATCTATCTGGAAAAAACAAAAGCCACGAAGGAAAACAAACCAGTTCTGCATTTCAGTGGCAGCTGGCAGAGAAGGGGTCCCTGTTTCTAAATCGGCTATCTCCAAGTGGATCGTAAACTGCATCACACTGTTTCTCTCTTGCCAAGAGAGATCTACCCTTCACGCTTATAGAACTCTCTATTCGGGGCATAGAAGCTACCATAGCATTAATTGCAAATGTTCTTCTTGAGTCCATTTGCAAAGCAGCAACCTGGAGTTCTGTACACACTTTTACACAACACTACTGCCTGGGTACACACTCCAGGTCTGATTCTCAGGTGGTTCAAGCGTTGCTAAGACATCTCTTTGCTACTCGCATCCCACCACCATCTCTGTGTACTGCTCGTTAGTCTATGCACAGCATGTGATTCCAAGCAGATTCACAATCGTTGGAAGACATGCATTACTCAACGTAATAGCATTTCTGATGATTGTATCTGCTTAGATTCACATGCGCCCACCCTTCCTCCCCCCCGTGGAGTTGAAGGAACATAGACCTCTTACACCTTCTCTCTTCTGTACTCGCTCACGCTGACTACAATGCTTCCTCACGGCAGAAAAAACGCAACCGGAGGAACCTAGACACGTGAGCGATTTTGGGTACACTGCACGTCACGTTAGGGATAGTGTTAGTCACGCACATGTCGACGTCCCCTTTCAATGTTTGAAAGAAAGATGCAATACTCTGCGATTACCTCTTGATGTCGCACTATATGCACAGCATGTGAACCTTAGCAGATACAATCATCAGAAATTATATTACGGTGAGTAATGCATGTCATATCTGTGTTCAGCACCGAAGTAGGGCGGTAGGAGCATGGGATGCTTTCCCTACTTGGGTATCACTGATATTTTGGTATCTCCCATGTTGTGGGGCGGTGTTCCTAAGGTGAATATCCTATTGAAGAGGCTCTGAAGCGGGGACACCAAACTACTTGCGTAATGGCTATAGAAAGTTGCGGACATGCCATCCAGTGCTGGGGTCTTGCCCCATTTTAGATTTTAGAGTAGAAATTGCCTTAAGGATCTCTTCCTTTGTGACCTCCCCATTAAGGTGACTCTGTTGCTGTAGCATAAGCTGTGAGAGGAGGCATCTGTCAAGGAACCAGTTTGTTAAGGATCAGGTTTATCAGAAATGTATAGGGCCCTATAGTATGTATCAAATTGTCCTAGTATGCCCTTCTCGGAGTGCACTAGTTTCTTCTCCACTCCCCTTATCCCTAAAATGTGTCCCATCCAGCTAATCCATTTAAGTTTCCAGGCCAGTATCTTCCTTTATTGCCATTTTTGAAGTATCTTTGCTTCACTTTGATCAGGACAAACTCAGCCTTCGAAGCCTCCATAGTGTTTATCTGCTTCCAAGTGTTTTGCAGATCTCGGAAAGCCCTCCGGAAGCCAGTCTCTATGAATTTTTTTTTCTTCAATTCCTTAGCTAATATGTGGGAGTGCTCCCTTCTTAACCTATTGATGATGGACGTCTTGGAAAACATCACTCTTCTCATGTTTCGTTTAAATGTGTCCCATCTTGTTGTGTCAGGCTAGTTATTTTTGAAGAAGTCCCCCAATCTCGTCCTCTATCTACTTTTGTACTACAAGGTCATTTAACAGGGATGGGTTCAGTTTCCATTATTTAGCTCTGGAATCCCGTGGCTGCAGTTGGGATTACTGGGGCATGGCCAGAGAGGTCTATGCTCTCAATCTCTGCTGCTTCCAGAATTGGTGTTAAATCACTACTGACCCAGATGTAGTCTATTCTGGTAAACCTACAGGGTGAGTGTGAAGGTAAACGTGTAGTTCCCAGGGCTCGAAATTAAGATTGGATAAGCAGGAACTAAAAGCAGCTCCTGGGTATCCAACATCAACCTTTGACCAGGTGCTACCAGTGGGTGCTGAGGAGCTAGTACATCGCATTCTGCAAATCTAACATCCACATAAGATGGAAACATATAATTTTCTCCATTAATTCTGACCCCTTATACTTTAAATGTCATACATATGTGTCCTAATATTTACTTACAGATTGTCCCAAATGCACAGAGTTAAATTCACATAGGGTTGTTTGTATGGCATCATTTGCTTTTGGGAGCCAAAAGTAGCTCCTGGTAGTTGTTTGTGCCAAGCTAACCAGGCACTTCTAGGCTACAAGCGGGAGCTAAATAGCTCCCAGCTCCCCTCAATTTCGAACCCTGAGTACCTAGTGGTGGGGTGAATATGCCTCCAGGGATCTGCCAGTTTGGCCTCTGCAAACTGCTGTATGAGGTTGCTAGAAGGATATGTGTGGCCCCTCAATATGACCCTTTTGATGTGTCCTAGTTGGCGTCCATGTGGAGGTTGAAGTCACCCGCTAATATGGCATATCTCAAGGCAATAAATGGCAGTACCCTGAGTGCCGTGCAAAGAAATGAATTCCAGTCTGAGTTTGGCCCGTAGACAGTCACCAAGATCACCTGAGCTCCCTCTAACTGTCCCATTATGAATAGGTACCTGCCGTCTTTGTCAGCCCTGGAACGGTCAATTTGTAACTGGGCCCTTCTACTAATTGGGATCCCCCACTTCTCTTGATGGTGGTAGGTGGTGAAAAACGGATGTGGGAAATGGTTTGTTGAGAGTATTTTAGTGTCACATTGTAACAAGTGTGTCTCCTGAATGCTACATCTATCTGGTCATGCTTTAGCTTCTGTAGGAGTTGTGTCCTCTTCCTAGGGGAGTTCAGGCCCCTTGCATTATAAGTTATGCACTTCAACGACCTCCTCCCAGGAGTGAGTTGTATACAGGTATCACCCCCTAAAGGAAACAGTCCTGGACACCCCGAAAGTCCATCCCAACCTGCATGCCATCCTTTGCCACAATCTAAGTTGAATCATGGTAACGTAAGCAAACATTTAGCAAACCATACCATTGACTCACATAGGGGTTGCAGGCCTGACAAATCCAGTTTCCCTCTTTGCGAGAGTGATGCCTCCCACCCCTAGAGTAGATTTGCCATTCTAGCATCCGGTTGACTCAACCCCTAACCCTCGTTCCTGAGAACCAATTTAAAGTCTGGGGGGGGGGCTGTCAGAAGTAGAGCCTATGTAGTTAAAGCAGACCAGTTCTCTTCATGTTGGTTCTGGCCTGGAGCGCCTCGTCTGACCCTCAGCCGGGACTCTTCTCCAGTGTCAGCCGTTGTGCTCCTCATGATCAGTCATTGCCCTGACGGATGTTAGCATCTCACCTTGAGGTGAGCAAAGTGCTTCTAAGTGGATAAGGTGTTTCCGCATGGGCCCTTATAGGAAAAGGTGTGACGTTCTCTTGTTGAAGCATTATCCTTACTCTTGATCCCCGGTGACCTTAGTCAGAACTTCTGAATCCATACGTGTCTAAACCCCTAAAGTATGAATAAGTTCTTGGCAAATTGAATTGGGGAACAAGAATAGTTAGTGGATCAAGCTGTAGCCTCTTTTTGGTGTGCCATCCATAATTTAACATGGCTGAAAATGGGAGAGGAGTACGAACTGGATTCAAAGATGGCTGGCATCCTGCTTGAATTAAAGCAAAAGGAGAAAAGGGACAACCTTTGTAATGTTTGTGTAGAGGTGTCGCCGAATGAGGCAGTATGCATACCTCAAATGTATTTTCTTTACTGCTGTAAGCGCCCCTTCCTTAAATATTTTATGATGCAGAAGTGCGCTTTTCAGTGTATTGTTCTTTCCACTAACAACTTGTTGAAGCGGAGAGCCAAGGTAGCACAACAGTTACCAATAGGCCTCACGCAGTTGCCAACGGGGAGACTAGCTCTCTAACGTAGTCGGACATCCGCAAAATAAAATGGCAGAAAGTGAAGTCATGTCACTAAAGCGGAAAAGTTACTTAAATACCTTCTTCTGATGTTGGCAATGTCTTACTTTTCTGACTGTATTTTTGGAACACTCGACCCTGAACAGCTTGTGAAATCAGTTATCCTATCCAATGTTAGTTATCCTAGAACTATTACGTTAAAATGTGTATTTGATTGTTGGTGGGCAGCAGGCTATTTATTATTCTATGCTTTCGACTATTGGGATGTACCTGTGTGCTATGACACTTCAGTGATGGGCGTGCGGTTTTAGGTGATTTCCACTGCATATGGGGTATGCTGACGTGATTTCATAGATATAGTATGGCTTAGGCTATTTCTTTCTGCTTAAATGATAGCCTGTGTGGAGGAATGGGTGTTAGTGGGAGTTAGAAATTTCCCTCAATCCTCGGCTTAGACACTTTCTGGTTGGTTTCTCTTTTTACTGGATACTGGCCCTTGATTTAACTTTTTACATAGGATTTGAAGCAGCAGTTTTTTGACTTTCTGTAGCGAAGTAAAAAATGAATGTTACTGTTTCCGATGTATTGGCACTCAGTTTATTGAAAGGTTGACTAACATCAGCAGGCATATCACCTGCAGGTTGAACGCCTATCTCTGCTGAGAAATCTCGGTCTAGTAAAGTAAACCCTTGGTGCATAGAGTTTAAGTAGTTATTAGTTTGGGTTTATAGGTGCAACACAAATAAGCTGAAATGATTGCATTAGATTTCAGATGAGGAGGGACACACAGCCTACATGTTTTTGGTTATTTGCCCACCCATTATTATTATACAATAATGATGGCCCCCAGTGTGCACATGGAAGACAGCCAATCCAAATGAGAGAACTTTGCACTGTAAGTGCCTGAAAGGACTTTTTAAAGCAGTCTTCTGAGAGTTAATGACTTAATTGCAGTTGTAAACCCTCTACTGTTCTAATAAAAACATGTCTTAACCAGGGCTGCCTTCAGCCACTTGATTTATAAGCACTCGGCGTGTCCTTCCTCCTGAAGTCCTCCTAAAAAACAGCATTGACAAAGCCAACAGTTTTGGCTTGTGTAGAAGTATTTGGCATTTGCCAGGCTGGTGAATCGCTTATCTAGGGTGAGGGGATAGTAGATAAGAAAAGCTTGCCCTATGTCTAGCTAGTTACCAGGACATTCACAAATTTTTCTTTCAAATTTCTCAAAAGCACTTAATTAGTGTGTATGATCTGCTTCGCGAATGGAATTTGTCATGCTTTGTTTTCCTTTGTTCCGCAATATGACACATTTTTTATGAAAACAAAATCGGGGCCTAGTTGGCTCCTAATTAAAAGTGACTAGGGCAAAGAAGGATAAAGTTGTCCTTGGTTGGTGTTGCACAGGATGAACCTACATCCAGACTTTCTGGTCTGGTGTAGTTTAACACTTCACAGCCCACTTTCTAACTGCCAGCGATGAGCAGATGTAACACGAATATTTCTTTTTGTCAAAAAATGCCCCAAAAACGAGTGAATGTCCTGGTAACTAGCTGGACATAGGGCAAGCTTTTCTTATCTACTATCCCCCCCAACCCAGATAAGCGATCCACCAGCGCTGGCTAGGGTAAGAAAAACAATAGGGTTTAGTTAGATGTGTTGGAGGGCAAGCCTAGAGTTAGGCTACACGAAGGGTAGAAATTGTGAAATAACTATGAATTGTGTAAACCTGTGTTCTCATTGTGTGACAACGTAACCTGGGGGTAACGGCAGGTGTTGATCCCCATTAGTCCCTTTGTTGTGTTGTGGTACTGCTATTAGATAGCCATGTACTTGAACCATTTTGCACCTGCTGCCATCAATGGCTAGTTAATATAACTATTGCTGTGCCAAACTGTTGGCATTGCCAACGCGTGTTCATTCCCTGCAGTAGACCTGTCATTCAAGCGTATGAGCAACTCTGACTGCTTATTAGAGCCTTGTCTTAAGTCACTTGCAAAATTATATATGGTCCCTTGTTTGGTGGACAACTTACTGCTGTACTGTTAATATTTTAGTGGAGAGCTGAGGGGCTGGTTTAAAGCTTTGATTATTCCTTGTATTATCCCTCTGGCCCCACCTGACTCCCTGCCTTTGAGAGATGCTCTGGGCCATTTTGGGATATTGGTGGTCCCCTTGAGAAACCCCTGGCTTGCGCATTCCCCAGAGTCGATGAGAAATGTCTCTGCCACAGCTCACAGGATTTTCTGCAATGTTCTTTCCCTATCTTACAGCTTTTATCTAGTTTAGGAATGCTGTGGATGCCATCTCCTAGGAGAGCAGGGGATATGGTATGGTGAAAGGAAGGGATCTAAAGTTGTGATTAGATAGGAGCGGGATAATGTAAGAGACCACAGGAGATGTTTTAGTGGCCTGCCTCTTGGGTACATTGTAGCAGTGCCTCTCCTTGGGTTCAGCTGACGGGGAGGGTTATGAAGACCCTGTGTTCCTTGGGAACAGAAACGTCTTGACATAACTAACTTTTTTTTTTTCTTTTCCTGCAGATGATATCCCAGAGGAGCCAATGAGCAACTTTGCACTTTTCCTCATCATCTTCTTCTCACTCGTGGGCCTCGTGTTTGTTGCAGTGATTGGTGTTATCGCGTACAAGCACTGGCAGGAGAGGAGCCGGAAGCGCTTCTATTAAACATCCTCTCAGCAGCAATAGTGTGGTTACTGGCCCGACCACCCATACTTACCAGAGCTATAATGTGATCCTTGCCCGGACTGTGCTTCTGCACCTCAGACTATGGAACTATCACCTGCCTGGCTGTTGAATTTTGATTCTAAAGTTTGTTTACTTCTCCACTATTCCTGGATAAAAAGGGAATGTAGGTGGAAAACCGTTGTGGCCCCTGCTGCTTTGGTTCCTCAGACAGTTCGTGTGCATGAGAATGGAACTGTTGTCAAATCTCAGGTTATTGTAAAGTAGCTGGACACATTTTAGAGGGAAAGAAGCACTGGCAAAGGGTTGAGAGTGCTCCACACACTGGAATCCAAGGCTAGACCTGGTAGCTCGGGACTTATTATTGCATTTAAAAGTCTGCAGGTAGAAGTTAGTTTTCTTGTGGTGCACACCTTCCTGCCAGCAGCATGTCTGTGATACTATGCAGATCTCTGCCAAATCATGTGGGAATCTATTCAGTCCGCCTTCACAACACCAGTACTAGACTCAAGCCATACTGCCCCAATTACCAAAAGCAACATCTATGAACAGCTCTTTAGTACTGTTGTTATATTGGTCTATAGCAGAAATTAGAATTTACTACTTGTAGCACCTAATCCCTTTCTTCTGGCTTTTGTGGGCAGGCATTTCACATGACTACTGTGACTGCATAGAGCAGGCGCATACATTGATTTTGAGTAATTTTATCTCTAATCCACCTCAGTGCAGTCTGCACCTTCCTTATGACCCCATCCCCAACCACCACCTGATCACATCGTTCCTGACTTTTGTTTGGAAGAGGGGAAGGGGCTATAGTCTCTGCTGGCACAACCGTTGGTGTTTTGTCTTTTACACTTACCACAGGGAAGCTTGACTTAAAACTGAATTTGCAGAATGGAATGCGTTACCATTGCTTTTTTCTGCCAGGGAAGGTGGTGGTCTCTTGCTTAACGTGTGGCATCCAGGCTAGCAATCTTCCCGCTAATGATGTTCTTTCCTGGGTATTACAAACATATGCCTTTATGTTCCTGTGTAGGACAATCTCCCACCTCGTCTTGGTGTAAAATGTCTAAGTTTGCTTCTCCCCTGCCTACAATTCTGCAGCAACCTCTCGTATGGTCTGAACTTGCAGCCTGGAACTGCCCTATTGATGCCACAAACTCCTAGGTCTATGAGCATTCTTCCATCCTCTTTGACTAAATCAGTGTTTGTGTGCATCTCCAAAACAAGCCCCCTAAGCCCCCTTCCTGGTAGTATTTCCTAGTTTAACACATCTTTTGTGCCTACTGTTTATTAATAAAGTTCCAGGTTTTGGGAAGTCGAGGAATTGAAAAGCAGAGGGATATGTTTCCTTCCTCCATGGAAGTGGCCCTTCATTTCTGAATTTAGTATCTTGGGAAGCTTTCTTTCTGCCATCTTCCTTAATTCCAGCATGTGCTCTGGTCAATAGTATCCATGCACCCAAGTGCTGCCCCATTTTCATATGTTTCTACCATTGGGTACCCCTAAATCCCGATCCAGGCTTCTACTGCGTTTGAAACAATTTTTGATGTGCCTGCCGCTGCTTTCACTGGTCTCATCAGTCTTCTCTTTTCTCCCCTTGATTTCTCAGCCGTTTATCACCTTGTCTGGTACAGCATTACAGCCTACCTCCTTTGCAGTCTGACCTCACTGGATGGGCACACTGAGCCTTCTTTCTTATGGTGTGAAACCCTCCTGACCTAGCTCCTGCAGGCCCCATTTTCCGAGAATACCTGCCATCTTTCTCTTTCAGCCTTTGCTTTCCATTTCTCAGACAATCTTCTGTTCTTGTTCTGGAAAGCTTTGTGGCAACAGCAACCACATTTCTTTTGTTTGATATTGTATCTCACAGGTTGCTATGTTTCTGCAGAGATGGGGCCTTGGAACTAATTGCAATTTGCTGTAAGCACACTTCTACCTCTTCCCAAATCAGAGCTGTTATACACAGTTCTTTTGTTAGCCGCTGTACTCCTTTCTCCATGCTCTCTAATCTTCTGGCCAGAGAAAGAGTTGGTGTGCACACTTTCACTTAGTGCTTTCTGTTCCGGTTTTGTACAGTGAAGCAAGAGCTAGATCTAGATTTGTAAGGAGGGGACTGGTGGTTGAAAAGACAGGTAGCATGTAGGGCGTGCATGGCTGCATGTGTGACTGAAGAGTTTTTTTTTTAATGTGTTTGTGTGAAGTTTCTTCGTTCCTCTATTTTTACTGTTTGTGAACTGTAGTGGGCAAGGTGTTGGTGTTTTCTAGCTGGAAAAGTCTCAGGCTCTCCTGCTTTGCAAAGCTACCTTTACACAGGATTGTGTCCCCTTACTGGTGGTTCTTTGGATGTAGCATAGTCCTGGCCTGTGAGGTTTGATAGGCGTAAGCACTACTTTTCTGCCTTTACTAAGTTCTAATATACTGTATTTATAGACTTTACTGCTGCCAGTCTATTATAATGTAGGTCCTACTTGAGGGGATGGGGAATTAACCCCTGTCGTTGTTAGTACTGTAGCATTATCATGTGCTCTAAAGCAACACTCCTAGAACTTTAGCTAGATTTCTCCAGTGCTATGCTAGAGTGGATTGTATTATTTTGTACTGTTTTGCCATTTCCTCAGGGCAGCAGGATCAGCTTGTCGCACCCCTGCTTTTTTTTTTTACATTAGTCCTATAAGTATATGCCTCCTGTGGCCCTCTCCTGCTCTCCGTACTTTTCAGTGTCTTAGAGGCTAACCGATACCATTATTTTCGAATTAGAAAATGCCTCCTCTTGGTGTTCCAGACAATGCTGTATCCTTACAAAGTAGGATGTGATCGAAGAAAAGCACCGAACCTGCCCTTTGCATATGTGGCCTTATATTTAATTTTGTAGATTGGAGGAATGTGAACATAGTAGATGTAGTTTAACTGTGTGCTCCTTCTTGAGACACGGTTATAAGCTTATCCCCCAAAGTGTCCTGAGTGATTTAGTGACATGGTCGCCAATCATGCAACACCCTGCAGCAGTTCTACTTCAGGCTAACACTTTTTTTACCTTGTCGAGTGCTTGCGGGTGGTGATGTGCTTGTTTTGCCTTTGTGCAATAACCCATTAAAAGAGCTGACTGAGGCAGTTATGTTCCTTGGCCACTTCAACAGGCCAAATGCTTCATAGAACTACTTAGTATGTTTGGATGGGCTAATAGTGTGTAAGAAACTAAGACAACAAAAAACTACTTGCCTGTGTGGATGTGAAATCGTCTGACCGATGTGGAAAGTCCAGTCCCACACAACTCTAAATAAATTGCAGTCACTAGGCCCTCTGGGAATTCAAATGTCAGCAATAAAGCAACCACTCCTATAACTGCAGTCTCGTATTTTGAGTGGGTGTTGAGCATTTTAAAGCTAGTTCCAAAATCTCATCACTGTGACTGTTGGGAGAAAAGCATAGTTAAGACTGGGAGCAGCTGTCCAATGGTTTTTAATAAGCTAACCAAATGTGTGACTAGCTTCTGAAACCGCTGGTCAAGGTATGCTGTACAGGTCACCTTGCTGGCATTCCATTGTGTGTGGTGGCTTGTCACAGTAGGTATGGATACACAGATGTGTGCAAGGCACTGCATCCTCCATATGAAATTGGCATCTCCTTTCGATCCTGGAATGGAGAAGCCACAGTACTATTGTTTCGTAGTGAAAATATCAGTGTGTGGATGTCTGCTAGTCCTTAATGTTTTCTGTTGTAGGGAATGTTTTGTAGTTCTTTTTGACGTTGAATGCATGTCTGCCAATAAATGTGTCCTGGCATCAGTCTCTTGGAGATTCGTTTGGGTGGTTCTTTCTCATGGATCAGGGATCCTTACACAGCTCCCTGTGTTTGTCTGCTAGATATTTCCATCTGGTGCCCAACTGCAGAATAGGTTTTCCATCAGATACCCAGATGCTTGCACTGTATGTCCCATATTCCTATCATTTTGCTTGGATACTAATCTTTTGCATCACATGCCCCGGTGTTCACACATTTACCAGGTTTTTCAATGTAGGTCAATCTCCACGTGCCTGCAGCTTTCATGGCAAAGTTTTGCTTTTGGATTGTATCCCTGCTCAGTGTAATATGGCAGAATGCTAATGTGATTTACTGCTGGGTGAGAGGAGCTTTTGATGTGTGTCGGATTGGCTTGTACATTAGAGAAATAATGAAAGTGCTGTGTTGGGGAATGGAGGAAAATAAAACGGACGAACTGCTTCGTAACAGCTGTTCAAGTAGGCAAGGCACGCTAGTTACAACAGATAATGTAAATTAAATCATGTTTTCAAAGTTACATTGCACTGTTTGTAAACACTTTCACGTGTCATTTAAAACAAAATATGAAAACCAACTCCCTTTTGCACTGAATAGCTTTATGGTAGAACAATGTTCTTTGTGAATGCCATATTAAAGATGTTTCTGATTGTGATTGATCTAGACTTTTAACTGTAAGCATTTGACTTTCATTTCTTTATTTAAGTTAGACTTGTAACTGCATCATCTCGCTTTGTGTAGAAAGTTTTATATTTGAACCCGCTGAGTGCCCTTATGACTTGTGTATTTATGTCCAAATGTGGGTTTATAGTTCTGGTTCCATCAAAAGTTACATAGGAAAATGAAAACCGTTGTTTCCCAGTAACCTTTGAACCCATGGGCGGATCATCCACCATATTTGCCATCCAACTGATCGTCTCAGTCCAATCAATCATGCCAAACTTGGTGAAAATGCATGCACAGATTCAAAGGTTATAGGAAGTTGAAAAAATGTCTTTTTTTTCCCCAGACTTAGAAAACTGGGACTTCCTATAGCGGAACATTTTTAGAACTGGTTCTCCAAATTGTTTGCTTTAATTTATCTCATTTTTGCCATAAATGTGAAGCTTTCCATCCACGTGTTTTAGTGCAAATAATTAGAAAAACGCACACGAGCCCAACAGCAGATTTGAACTTCACAAAAAGAAAAATGCATACCTTTTTGACATGAACAGTGTAAAAACTTACACAATGAAGTATGTATGAGGCCCCTTCACATATGTACAACAGCAATGTTCACTTCACAATGTACCCTTTACTATGAATTACAATTACAAATAAAATCACTACAATTAATCAGTTGTGTAAAAATTTGTACAAATGTATAAAATATATACTAGACACCCTGAAATATATTCATATTATGTGAGATGTCAGAGTGAGGAGTCAGACATAGTGTTGGTTGTTTCACAATTAGTTTTATTTAAATCATAAAAGCGGTTGGAAAAATGCCTCATTAGCCCTAACTCTGAGGGGTTTCCCTGCCTCAACGAAACATACTAATTAGACTGTCCTTGTCAAGATGTCCAAAATAATGTTCACCGCCTGACCTTCGCACTATAAATGCTTCAAAACTGTACTACAAGGGAAAATTAAAATGTCTTTCAAGCTTCTTTGCAGCCTTCAACAATTCTGTTGCACCAAGTTCCAGTGTGCGATGTAAAATACAAAAGTGTTCCAAAAGAAAGGTCCACACTGTTATAAGTAAGATTTTCTTACTTGCTGGTCTGTTTGCGTTTCGGGGAAGTGACTTTCTTCCCTTACAGCGGATCTGGTAATGCCAAGGGGGATACTCTTGCTGTTTTTTACAATACTACAATTGTGATGAGTAACTGTTGAAGATTTTCTTGTCTGTATCAGACTTGGTTTACTTTACTGCCAAGTATTACCAATGTGAATTTGGAGAACCACCGAGACGAGTAGGTATAACATTTGCATCCAAATAAATTAGGCCTGTTATACTATTGGGATGACTTCCTTTTATAGTAGAGTAGGTGTTCTCTACTGCCCACCATCAACTACTTCCCAATTGTACTACTAGGGTCTCTGTAAGTTTACCAAATTATTATTATTGTTGTCTTTTGTGCTACACTTGGTTTACCCTCTTGCCAAGTGTATTACTTACTTTCCCATTCACTGGGATGAGGAAGAGCGGGATTGTTACTAAGTACCGTTGTGCCGTTTGCTTTCTTGCTCTCCTAGGGTCAGTATATTTTACAATCTCTCCCCGGGGTTTGTTTCACCGCTTGCGTGGTGCCTCCACCCCCTTTTATCTCTGAAGCGCTCTCTCCCTGGTAAATATTTTTTCAGTTTCGGCCATACGGACAGCCTCACTGCTGCGGGTTTGCTGCCAAAGTGGTTTCCAGGGACGCTGCCACTGTTCAGCTGATCGGTGTTGTCGGTACTAGCTGAAGTCCTGATTTTTCACCCGACCTCGTACGGGGGTACTGGGCCACTTGAAACCCACGGGTTGGTGAAGATTTGTGTCTTGCAGGCACTCTATATTCACTGCGGGAAGATTGCGGTCTCCGTGTCTCATAACGAACGCTGCTGCACTTTACAACTGTCACTTCTATGAGGCTGTAATGCATTGCATCGGGTTGGCGGCTTCCCTTAATCGACAGGTTTTCTCTTTCTGTGGCAATCTATTTCCAGCACTTCTCTTGTGTTTTCTGCTGCTTCAGTTACTTCTCTGTTCTGCACCCCTACTGCTGCTATGGGATTTGCGTTCTTGTATTCTGTGTGTTTTTTTATTTCCAAGTCAGTTCCCCTTGACCGTTGCCAGCAGTTTTGTGCCTCCTTGTGTGGTCTCTTTGTCGCAGTATTGCATGTCCGTCACTGGTTTTATTTTACTTGCTTATGATGGAAGTGACCTGTGAGTGTTTAAAATGGCAAAACCCCTTTATCATGTTGGATTTTGACCACTGGAGTAGTGTTTGCTTGTTGGATAAAACGGACGTGATCCTTGGATTTGTCACTATATATATATATATATATATATATATATATATATATATATATATATATATATATATATATATATATATATATATATATATATATATATATATATATATATTTCTGAGGCTTGTGGATCTGCTTAGATCGCATTCTCTGCATAGTCTGACATCTAGTGGTAGTTGTGGAGTATTACAAAATGTGTTTTTGAAACTCAAACGGACGTCGACATGGCGTGTTAGTAATACTATCCCCAGTGTGACGTGTACTGTATCCATGGTCCTTCACGCGTCTCCCTCAGATTGTTACTTTCGGCCAATGTAGTCGGTCACAAGTTGGAGAGTTCCTTTCAGACTGATGCCTTTTGATTAGGTAAAGTTTATTCGTAAACTTCTCTTTTCTTTCTTTACTGTCCGCTTGTTGCTGCAGCATCATCGTACTCCTTGACGGCCCTCAGAGGTAGACTGACTCGACTACCTGACACAGCCTTCACTGGCCTCTTCGCGCCTCGGCCCTTACAGTAGGGAGAGCAGGGGGAGGTCTTGTATAGCTAATCCATTTAGAAAACGCATATTCTCCCACCCCATTTTACCTTTTGTCGCTGAACTGCCCTTTACATTTATTATGGAAAACACCCTTTTTAAATGTTGCCCTTCCTGCCATTGGAAGTTCCTGTGGAAGGCTATGCACTGAGTGTCCAACTATTGTCTCCCTAGGGACCACCCAGAAAAGCTTTGCAAGTCCTGCAAATATGTCCACCCAAAAACTCTTACAGACCGCCAGACCAAGCGCTGGGCAGGCCATGCCATGCATGCGGAAACCTCCATCGACGTGACTGGGGAATCCAGCAAGGGCAGTATCGGTGTCCCTAGTGATACCGAAGGCAACCGGGGTTCATCGGAACCCCATGTGCGGGCCCCCGAATCCACCAAGCAGGT
The DNA here is from genome assembly GCF_040938575.1 of Ambystoma mexicanum. Classification (NCBI taxonomy): domain Eukaryota; kingdom Metazoa; phylum Chordata; class Amphibia; order Caudata; family Ambystomatidae; genus Ambystoma; species Ambystoma mexicanum. Next base: position 1,149,927,001 of record NC_090932.1, read on the forward strand.
CCACGGCTCTGTGAAAGGGACGACACCCGGCAGCCATAGCACACACTTCCAAACACACAACCCATGGCCGAACTTTGACGAAATTGTCGACCGTCAAAGCCCACGCAGTGTCCATGGAAAAAAGCCTCTAGAGCTTCCCTGTCCTCTGGGCCATCGATTATGCCTTTGCCTCATGACAGACTTCCGAAACTGGCCTCAAAGACGGATTTCTGAACTCTGACCTGGAGGGGCAGAGGTTCAGAAGGCCAGCCTAGTTTCTTGGAACAGGGTAACCTCTGGACAAGCCAGACCAATCAGGATAGCGATGGCGGTGGTCAAGACTAAGTCTCAAGAGGGGTGAGCGTGACGGAAAGACCTCAATGAGCACACAAAGCAAGGACACTTATGAAATACTCCAGACAGGTGTTATAATAAAAATATAGACACATTTATTACAAGGCCTTTGTAACATAGACCATAGCAAAGAATCACAGTAACACTAAAGTAAACCAATACATCACAATCAATACAATATATATACACAAGACCGAGGGGTCTAAGGAGTTAACTGCACAGAATATGTAGACCACCTAGATGGAGAGGAAAACAGGCAGTGCAAGTAATCTTTAGACCCAGTTTCACATCGAGAATACACCTAACGCAAGAGGCAGTCCAAGCCCTACGAAGAGAGGAGCCTTATGCTCAATAGTACCTGCATGCGCTGGTGCCAATGGACAAAATAGGGTCTCTTCAAGGGTCACTAGCAGCTCAGGAAGGTGGATGTGGTCGATGAAGAAGTCCTCACTATTCAAGCAGAACCTCCACTTGCGGGCAGAGGCAGGTTAAGAGTGCGGGATAGTCGCTATTTCGCAACATCAGTAGAAAAGAAATGGGCTCCTGCGCTAGGAGCCACCGATTGGGGTATGGACTACTCACCGGTCCCCGATGCAGGCAGACCCAGACTTCGCCAGTTCAGTTCACTTTGCTGGCAGATTCGAATGCGACAATCAGGATGTCTTGACACCATGTAGTTTCTGCAGTAGCAGACTTCAGGGTCAATAGGGGGTTCACATATGCAGCGAACATGCACAGGTCCTGCCACAGCAGGGCAACCCGGCAACCGCGTTTACTCTGGTCCGGGCGCACTCGTCTCCGCAGTAAGCACGGATACCATGGCAAAAAAGGGTCCAAAACATAAGATAAACGATAGCTGCCACCAGTCCTGTCCGTGACACACCTGCACAGTTCATAAGTCCAGCGAGAGTTTCTAGGGCCTTTGGAATGACTAGAGACCCAAGTGTACTGTAAGGTAAGTTACATTGTACACCTGTTACATGTTGCACAAAAGCTGCAACATGAGGAAAGGACTAAGGGAAGCAAAGTCTCCCAGTACTGACTGTCTTAAGGGCATGTCATTTTCCCCATAAAAATTGAGCGAAAGCCCAGACGAGTGTGGCTGAGGGCTGCGCTTCTCTGGCAAAGGTTAGATCAGGGTGTAAAACGGCAGCAAAAAGTTTGGGGGTTGACACATGGAGGGAAAATTCATACAAATATGGAATCTTTCCTAGCACTCGCCCTCCCCAGACTAAAGACAGGGGGAACTAATCCACCCCTGGATGAGTTTCTTGTTCAGGTCAGATAAACATTCTGGACAACCCATCAGCATTGCTATGTTGGACACCTGGCCTATGCTCAATAGTGAAGTCAAAACCTTGCAGACTTATGGACCACCTTAGCAACTTTGGATTCTCTCCCTTCATGTTCATTAGCCACTTTAAGGGCTTATGGTCAGTTTGCACAGTGAAGTGGGTCCCATTGAGGTAGGGCCTCAACTTCCGAAGGGCCCACACAACAGAGAAACATTCTTTCTCTACTGTGGACCAGTCAATAGGGTTTTCCTTAGCCTTCTCATCTACTTGTGATGGTACAGCTCCTATCCCAGTGTCAGAGGCATCTGTCTGCACAATAAAAGGTCTTTGATAATCAGGGGCCCCGAGACCAGGGGCCTATAACAAGGAGTCTTTTAAGCTATTGAAGGCCTTCTCACACTCCTCAGACCAAATTACCACCTTGGGTTTCTTTGGAGTAGTGAGAGCAGTCAGAGGGGCAGTTATGGTACCATAGTCTGCCATGAAATTTCGGTAGTACCCAGTAAGTCCTAGGAAGGCTCTCACTTGGGTCTGTGTAGTGGGGGTAGGCCAGTCTTGTACTGCTTGTACTTTACTGGGTAGAGGCTGTATCCTCCCTCCAACTACTTCATGTCCAAGGTAAACCACTGAGCCTTGTCCAATCTGGCATTTACTGGGCTTTATGGTCAAGTGGGCCTTCTGAAGAGCCTGTAACACAATCTTAAGGTGTTTCACATGGTCTTCCCAGGTGGCACTGAAAACTGCTATATCATCCAGATATGCAAGACAGAATTCATCCAACCCATTCAACACATGATTCACAAGCCTCTGGAATGTGGCAGGTGCACCCTGAACTGGTAAAGGCCCTCTGGAGTTGAGAAAGCTGTCTTCTCCTTGGCATGTTCTGCAAGGGCTATTTGCCAATAGCCTGCAGTGAGGTCAAACTTGCTGAGGTACTTGGAGGCACCCAAGGTATCCACCAGCTCATCTGTTCTAGGCAAGGGGTGTGCATCTGTCTTGGTGACAGCATTCTGAGCCCTGAAATCCACACAACTTCAATTCAGAAGTGCATGCTTTTGGAACCAAAACCACAGGGCTGGACCAAGGACTACTAGAGGATTCAATCACCCCAAGATCCAACATTTTGTTGACCTCTGTCTTAATGTAAGACCTTACTTTGTCTGACATTCTGTATCCCCTACGTTTGGTAGGTACACTGTCTCCTGTGTCTGATATGTTTGCACCAAGGTGTCAAACCAGGGGACTGTGAAAACAGGGGGGAAAATTGCTTAAGCAAACTTTTCACCTCAGCCTGTTGATCAGATCAGAAGTCAGATGAGGGGCCACTCGGACACCCTCAAGGGAGCTATCTGAAGGACTTCTTTGGAATAGGTGAGGGAGAGGTTCAGACTCCTCTTCCTCAACACCTGAAGCCAATCGCAGTGCTGCGATTTCAACTCTTGGGATGAAAGCCTTCAGCCTATTTACATGGAACACTTTTAGAGCCTGTCCCGGCCATCCAAGGTCCACTAAATAGTTGACTCCACTCCACCACTGTGTAAGGGCCTGACCATTTATCCTGTAAAGCCCTAGGCCTTATGGGATTCATGATCAGGACTTTCTGACCAGGTGTAAAGTTAATGAGGGTAGCTTTCTGGTCATACCAATGTTTCACCAGAGCTTGTCCTGCCTTCAACGTGTCACTAGCCAGACCCATCAGGAGTACCATCCTTTTTCTGAGCCCTAACACATAGTCTACTACGTTGGTAGTAATGAGGGGGCATCTCCCATCCCTCTTTGACTATGGCTAAGGGTCCCCGTACTGGGTGACCGAACAGAAGTTCAAAGGGACTGAAGCCAACACCCTCTTGTGGTATCTCTCTGTAGGCAAACAGTAAGCATGCTAAAAGAAGATCCAATTTTCTTCTTTGAGGTTCTTCCAGAGCCCCAATCATACTTTTCAAGGTCCTGTTAAACCGTTCCACCAGACCATTGGTCTGGGGGTGGTATGCGGAAGAAAACTTATAGGTGACCCCACATTCCTTCCACATAGCCTGCATATACTTTTACATAAAGTTGCTGCCTCTGTCAGACACAACTTCTTTAGTGAAGCCAACCCTAATAAAGATGCCAGGTTCGCTTTTGCAACTGACTTGACAGTCAGTTTTCAATGGGATGGCCTTAGGATACCTGGTGGCATGGTCACCAGAACCAGGATAAACCTATTGCCTGAGGATGTTTGGTGGTCAAGGGGACCAACAATGTCAATCCCTACCCTCTGAAATGGTAACCCCACAACTGGGAGTGGTACCAATGGAGCTTGGATTGTTGAGCCACTTTTACCAGATAACTGGCAGGAGGCACAACTCCTGCAGTGACTTTCTACTTGCACCCCCATCTTGGGCCAGTAGAAATGCACGGATAACCTTTGCTTGGTCCTCTTAATACCAAGGTGACCAGAAAGGGGCACTTCATGCGCCAGCTGCAGGAGGAAGGGTCTTACAGCAAGGGGAACCACCAACCTCCTATGGTCTCAGTCTGTGGACGCACTATACAGGAGCCCACCTTCCCAATAAATCTGAAGCTTCCCAGGAGGTTCACCCTCAAGCTGGGAGCAGGCCTGTCTCCTTCAGCCTTCCAGAGATGGGCACTCACGTTGGCCTCTACTGAATTCTTCCCTGTCAGGACCACCTTCTACTAACAAATCGTTTAGTTCAGGATGGTCATTGAGGTCAAATACTTCAGGCATCACCACCTCCTCGTCAGGTCCTGGTGATTGACCAACTACCTCCACCTCAGTGGTAGGTGAGTTAGAGGGAATATTCTCTTTCCCTCTTTTTGGTTTTCTGGCTCCTTCAGCCTAGGGTTTCCCTTTTGGCTGGGGCAGTACATTGGTCTTGGCCAGTGCTGCCCTTGTTTGAGACCTTGTGCAGGGTCTGTCAGCAGTATCTCCCACAAGCCCTAAAGCTCTGAGATCATTGCCCAACAAGACCTTTCCTGGGACACTCCTCTGAATGCTCACTGGAATCCTGACTGCTATACCATTGATAGTAAGATTTACAGGTATTACTGGGAACATGAGAGGTGGGCCATAAGCCAACTTAGTGGGCATCAGAGTAGCTCTGGCGACTTCCCCTGGGTCTACCAAGGTAGAATCCACTACAGTTCGACTGCACCCACTATCCCTAAGAGCTGGAGTATCTACTTCATTGATCAGCACACTGTCGTCTTTAAAGTAGTGCTTGGTATTATCTGGAATCCTAGCATAAGCCTTTCAGAATTTAGGCTCCCAGGGAAACTAAAACTACCTCAGCTTCTATTCCACTGGGGAAGGAGTCTGAGGAGAAGGATGCTCCGGTAATCTCTCCTTCCTCGTAGGAGGAGAAGGCCAGATTAGCAGAGTGGACCCCCGAGATTTTGACCTTACATCTGGGATCCCCCTTCACGTGGTCAGTTGCTCCACAAGCAAAATAAGATCCATTGGGTCTGTTCACATAGGGAGGCTTACTATAACCAGAGTTCTGTTTCAGAGGCTGACCTCCACTACCCTGTGAGTTCTCTTGTGTCTTACCCTTATTTTTCTTTTTGTGGCCCTTTTGGGAAGATTTATCAGTTTCCCCACCCTCTTTATCTTTGGACTTTTTCCCTTCCTCCTGCTTACCAGGATGAGTCTTGTCCTTATGGGACACTTGATGTGACACCGTATGATGCTGGAAATGCATCGGAGGGACAGGGCCTCCGTATCCTTGTCCTTTACTGCTTTTTATCGTGTGTTCTGTCGTGTTTTCCGCGCAGGAGTTCATGTGGGACTCCTGGCGGTGCAGCTCTATTTTGGTTTGGTGAACAGACCCATGGGATACCCTTATGGCACCCATGGGTAGGGGTATAACCCTGTGCCCCTAGTGTATGTTTTTGGGCACCTGTGTGTGCCCCACAGAGCAGGGTATGGGCTGGTGGCAGCTCCGTGCTGAAATGACTGGTGCCCTGAGCGTCCTCCATTTTGGGATGCCCAGGCCCTGTCATTGGAATCGGTAGATTCCTGATGGAGACAAAATGGCCCCATGGCCTCTTGCCTTCCATCACCTGTTACCTTGATCTTCCCGAAGTCCCGGAAAAGCCCTCCCTCTGTCCCTTCCACCTGACTGGCTGTTGGGTGGAAGTTCCGTATATGGTAGTGTGGGGGAGGTGCCGACCAGACTGGCCGGAGCCTTCTCAACGACCGTATGTTGTGGGTACACCTGTGGGTGGGACCTGGGTGAATGGAGTGTGCGACAAATACGCATTCTGTGTTGACTGTCTAGTATCTGGTGTTTGACACAATGGTTGAGACAGCCCTGCCCGAAACCGGTATGAACACAGCTTGGAGTGTTGAATGGCTCAGTACTTGTCCCAATACACAACTTGTTGTGAGTGTCTGGAGAGAAGTGAATGGCCTGAATACCTCATGTGCCTGATTGCCTGCCTGCCTGAATACCCGTAGTCGTGATTGGATTCTTGAGTATGACCCAGCGGAATTAATGGGAGATCAACAGTATATCTGGTGACCTCTCACTGCTAGGAATCGTGTTCGGAAGCTGAAGTCCACTACGACGAGTAACTGGAGTAACTGAAGCTTAGCCTTGAGCCCTGCTGGACGAGAAGAATTGCTGTTGCTCCCCTTTGCAATCTGAAATCTGTTGTGCCTCAAGAACCAACCCAGAGAGGACCTGGTAAGGCGCCCTCTTCCCGAGCTACGAAGGACCATCGTGCACAGCTGATCTTTGCCTATGCTCCCTGGTAGACAGACCTTCGACAGGCTGCCGACCGATGCAGGGATTGCCCCGGAACTCAAAGGAGAAGCGCCCGGACTGTTGTCCACCACTGTCACCGACCGCCGTCGCCGACTGGAGCCGCCGTGCTCCCATTGCCTAAGAACTTCATTGATCCAAGGACGCTCTCGTCTGCATAGTTGCAGCTGTATCCTGCTGGAGAAGGCCTGAAGGCATCCACCGGTGGGTTTCCCGCCACCCAAAGACCACGGAGACGCCGACGACTCGACGCCCCTGCTGGGCCATGGTTCTTCAACTCTTTGCGATCCAGAACTATTGACATCGAGGTGCCCCGCACGCCTCTTCCTTGCAGGACGTTTACGCTTCCTAGCGGTGCTCATTGACCGGGAACGACGCAGCCACTTCACCGTCGTAGCTCGACCTGTTCTCCGTCAGACGTTCGACCCGTGACTCCTGCCTTAAAGGGAGGGCACTCAAGAAGCGTGGTCTATTTCCCCGACGAGCAACGCTACAATGGCAAGGTACTTTGGGGTTGCAGAACTATTGGAAAGTCTAGTGGGATCAATATATGGACTGGGCTTGTATCTTTCTTCTACAGGTTGCCCAGGTGGGAGCGATCTCCACACAGAACTGTGTTTAACGGTAGTTACCAGTATTCTGCCAATTGCTCAACCATCTTGCTTTCCTTCCTCTCTACTGCTGGTTTCCTCTTTATTTTGATCTGTGTCTCATTCTGACCGTATGCACTTTAATAAGATCTAATAACGTTAGGGGTACCACTTTAGAATTGTACATATTTACCATTGGAGATTTTCGAAGTACAAAGTGAAGTTATCATGATCGTGTATATGACTTTGAATATTAATTATATAAAGACTGTGTTTTAACCGATAGTGTGTGGACATTCCTTCATAGGTGCTCGGGGACTACACTGTACTTAAGAACCAGGAAAGAACAAATTGGCAGAAAAAGTCACGATCCACAGCGCTTGTAAGTATAAAATGGACAAAGACCGTCGAGGCTGCAGGTATCTGGGTAGTGTGGATATACTGACGGTATGATTCCACTGAGGTAAGTACAAATGCAACACAAACAAGTCCCAGTTTCACTGCGCCAAGTATAGCAAAATACAAATCGGGAGTCCAAGTGATTTGTATGAAAGAACAGCCTTTAAAGTCCAAGGTTTAGTACAAGCAACGGCCTAACATGTATTTCGAGCCTTCTACTGCTCTTCATCTGAGGCTATTATTAAACATAGGATACAATAACAAAAATGGAGTGTGCAACATTCAATAATATAGTGACACCATATAGTAACATAAGTAGGACAAATAAAGGCATAGCATCCAGGGGAAAAGCAGGGGATGAATGAGCCAAAATTAAATTATGCAATTTGCAATAGGGTTAATGCAAGGCAAAAACGAAAATCGAAAGCATATTTGACAAAAGAAAAAATTATAAACGTAATAAATTTAAAGCCATACCAAAAGTGGTGTAAGTCCATTAGGAGTTGGATGTTGGAATATTCAAAATAGAGAGAAAAACAAATTTGTGCTAGGGTTACAATTTATTCGATGGAATGACTGCAGCAGCGCAATCAAAAACAATAATGCCAAAAAATAAATGATCTAGTGTAAATTTACACCTTATAAACCAGACACCAATTAATTTGAGGCAGTATTACCTTGAGAGGGATAGAGCCTGAAATTTAAGCTGAAGGGAGAATGCCCAAAAAGTACTCTGTGGAGGAGAAAGAAACAATCAATCTATGGAGAAATGGGCAAATTGTTGCAAATTGAGAAAAAAAAGGGGGGTACCTGAAGGTAATAAAAGTACCTGAAGGCTTCGCAATTGCGGTTAAAGCTATGCCCCGTTACATCAACAAACTCATTCTGCCTAAGTGTTCTCCTCGTGTTCTCAGGTCTCAGGATACTAATATGCTCTTAATCCCTAAAAGCAAATCTTTGAAAGTGGAAAGGGGTGCATTTGCCACAGCAGCCCCTGCTGCCTGGAATCACATTCCCCTGAACCTTAGATTAGAACCCACTCTTGAGGCCTTCAAAAGAAAGTTAAAAACATGGCTCTTTGAATAAAGCCCAGTTGATTCCTCGGTTCTCTCCCCTAGCTCTTTCTGCGCTTATGTTTCTTGTTGTCTAGTCTCGTCTGCACCATCATGCCCCCGGGTTCATTGCTGCGCAGTACAAATGCAGTAAAGTTAAGCTGCAAAGGAAAGAAAAGAAATGAACTGTATCAATGAATTGAAACGAGTTTAAGTTAATATTTACCAGGTAGTGAAAAGCAACTGGTTAATTCAACAAAAAGAGCACACGCAATCAAAAAGAGGTACCCATTAGTAGCACTAAACTGAGCGGGCTTAAAGAGGTTAAATCTTCCAGCTAGAGTGAGCAATAACACTGGATTGCAATTCCAAAGTGAACAGGGGGCCATGTGAAACCGTCTTACCTGGTCGGCTGTTTAGACACACTGAAAAATCAATGCGCTGGTTGCAAAGCTAGAAAGAGGACTAGATAAATGCATCAGGTCAGAAAAACATGGCAGAAGGAAGGAACCAACAGAGCTGCCATGTTTGAACTGCCTAAAAATACAAGGCAATTCAATGGGTAAATAAGGGATATTAAATGACATTTTTTGCTCAGTGCACACATGCACTCACGAGAGAAAATTGCGAAATAGAAAGCCACTAAAGAATGAAAAGGAAAATCTATATTTCTTTTTTTTTTTTAAACAAAAGCGAAAATAGTAGATGGAAAGCAAAAGTAAGGGCAAAGTGGGTAATTACTAAATTAATTGCGCACGTGTAAAAAATCAAGAGTACCATTAAGCGAATTGGAGAATTTTGGATAACTGCACCGAGGGAACATCATGAATTGAGAGAGACAGGATACTGTCTGTGAGTGCGCTTCAGCCAGAACATGTACAGGTTGCACAAGGAGACCAATTTACAATAATTAAAATAATGGCCCCATGGGTAAAGAGGTTAATAAAAATGTGTGCCAAAAAATAAGAGGTTAGGCACATAAACAAAAATTCCATAATACAGTCAGGGCAGTGGCACCAATTGGCAGCGACAAAAATAGGGACAGCCTGCTGTTACAGGAAAGTAGCAAATTCATGGTCCGAATTTAATCCATTAAAGACAGGACGGTATTTACAGATTAGTCTTGCTTCCAATTGTCGTAATTTCAAGGTTAGGTTGCCCCCTCTCGGAGGTAAGGACACTTTGCATAGGCCAACGAAACGTATGTCATCCTTACAGTCTAGTTGATGAGTTTTTTGCCAGTGGTTGGCTAAAGGATATTTATACTCTTAACTACCAAATGTAGCCAAGTGCTCGCGGATGCGAATCTTCAAGGGGTGAATAGTGCTCCCAATATACTTCAGACCACAGGTACAGATTATACACTACACAACAAATTTAGAATTACAGTTTATGAAAGTCAATTGTGTGATCTCCTCTAGTTCCAAAGGAGACCTGGGATGTTTCCAAAGTAAATTTACACATACTGCAAAAGCCACATTTATGAAACCCAGTGGTATGAGCTGAATGTAGCCAAGTCAATTTAGGAGAGGGCATACTCATAAATGAAGGACAACGTTTATTTTTGAGCGATTTGCCTTTGCTAAATGTTATACTAGCAGTTGGATCTAACCAGTTCTCGATGTCTGAATCAAAGTGTAACAGGTGCCAGTGTTTTCTCAGCACATTATGGATTTTGTGACTGTCCGAATTGAACCTCGTGATTAACCTAATTTTCTGAGTGAAGGGAGACTTGTCATGAGTTTTAGAAACAAGCAGGTCCGCTCTCTTTAGCTGGCGTACTGAAGCTAATGCTTTATGGAGACAGCTATGATGGTAGCCTCTCTCAAGGAAGCGTGATTTAATGGCGATACTTTCATTGTCAAAATCCTTGGGATTAGAGCAATTCCTCTTAGCACGGATGAACTCACCTTTCGGAATGTTAGCCTTTACATGATTTTTATGACAACTTTCTGCATGCAATGTTGAATTGACCGAAGTAGATTTACGATACGTTTTAGTGACTAAACCATTAGGGGTTAAATCAATTGATAGATCCAAAAAATCAATATGTGTTTGGCTCGCAGTGGAAGTAAATTGTAAGCCCCAGTTATTATTGTTCAAGAAGACAACACATTCAGAAAGTAAATCTTGTGTACCAGTCCAAATTAGAATAACATCATCTATGTAACGTTTCCACAAGTGAATGAATGGAAGAAAAACAGGGCAAGCAAATATGCATGAAAGCATTGGCAAGTGCTGGTGCAAAGCTTGCACCCATAGCCACCCCAATGAGTTGCATGAAGTACAAAAACATTATTCTTCAAAGTAAATGTTAGAAGCTCTTTCACCATTTCAATATGATCAAAAAAGTATGCAGAGAATCCACGAAATAGAAAATCAACACTTTGTAATGCTTTAGTATGATCTATGGAAGTATAAAGTGCTTTCACGTCTAAGGTGACTAGCCAACAATTAGATTGAAGATTCAAATTGTCCAGAATTTGTAATGTGTGCATTGGATCTCTGATATACGTAGGGGTCTTAAGAACGGCTGGTAACGAGAATTTGTTAATGTAAATGGAAATGGGTTCTAGCACACCATCCCCACTGACTATTGGCCTCCCTTGCGGAATATCTGAGAATTCTTTATGGATTTTGGGAAGGAAATAGACAATGGGCATAATAGGCCCATCTACGATGAGGAAATGTCTTTCCACATCAGTAAGCAAACCCATTTTGTGCCATTTCAAAATTAGATTAGTGGCTGCTGCATGGATTAACTGCAGAGGATTGTTCGAAAGAATGGAGTCACAACCAGCAGTGTTTAAGTGACACGTTCCCATAGTGATATAATCTGAACGGTTCATAACCACCGCATTGCCGCCCTTATCAGCTTCTTTAATGATCAAATCAAGATTGGAAGACAGATGTTGAATTGCTTGAAACTCAAGTTTATTAAGATTACTTTTGAAAATAGATTTGTAAGATGAACCAGAGTCTTCCAGTAAATGTATGTCCTTAATAAATGCCTGATGAAAGGTGTTGATGATATTGTCAGGAGGGAATGTAGGAGAGAATTTTGATTTCCTTGAAAGTTCCTTAATGTTTTCATTTTGCTGAACAATATCAAGCTCCGTAAGAACTTGTGAGATACTGGTTTGTGATTGTGGAACTGCATCATCTAAAGTCATTAGAACATGAGTAGTGAGAAGTGTTTGCATAGAGATCTGGGACAGAGTTGGTGTGGGTGGTGGAGGTTTGTAATTACGTACTTGCGTTGCAAAGAATTTTTTTAGTTTGAGTTTACGAATAAACTTAGAGGTAAATATGAATATCCACAAAATTATTGGTAGCTGATGGGTCAAAGGAAAGACCCTTGTTGAGAACAGTAGTTTCAGCTGAGGAGAGCGAATATGAGCTTAAGTTAGTAATTGTGTTCGGATTGGTCAATTGCTGCTGAGACATTGCTCTGGTGAGTCTTCAAGAGGGTGGTGCGTTTACGCTGTCTTGGCCTACCCCCCCCCCCCCCCCCTTTGTACCCCTGGTTGTATGCCAGCGATGGATATATTGGTGGAGACTGTTTGGAAGCGTACTTTTTTTGCTGCAGCAATTCAGTTGCCCTTCTTGTAGCGTTAGGCTCGAAACACGTGTTAGGCTGTTGCTTGTACTAAACCTTGGACTTTAAAGGCTGTTCTTTCATACAAATCACTTGGACTCCCGATTTTTATTTTGCTGTACTTAAGAACCAGCTTGCATCACCTCCCGAGAAGCTAGGCCTTGATTGCTCGACCACAACTACCAATACTAGAGAATCTTGGCAGGGGTCTCTGTGTCTCTCCTCTACCATATAGAGAGCAGAAGTACCGACCCCCCCCCCCCAGTCTTTACACACCCACAAATCTGCTACAATGGCTAGCTTCTTCGGATCCATCTCCTTTGAATCTGCCAAATGCTGCTTAAGCTCAGGGGAAGAAGATGCAAAAATATGTTCCAGCATGACCAGACTTATCACACCTTCAAAGTAGAAAACTTATAACCTTCAACCCAGCCAGTCAAGTTTTTTAAGGATTCGGTTACATAAGATACCCAAGTACCACCTTCTTTTTTCTTATACTCTCTGAATCTTTTTAAGTATTGGGCAGGAGTCTTTCCAAACTATAAGATGAGTCTGCTTCAACATTGCAAAATCTGCTCTCTCAGCTTTTGACATTTTCATAATGGCACTGCAGCCAGAATGGGGCAGTCTGCTAAGTAACCAGGCAATTTTATCAGCATTGTCAACTTGTTGAACTTCACATGCATACTCAAATGTATTCAAACAGTCCATAATGTCATTATTTTCCTAGTACACACTGAGCAGATCTTTTGGAAACCATGGATGAGAGGAGGCCCCAGACCCATGTCCAGGACCCTTGGATCCATTGACAACTTGAAGCTTGGCCAGTTCCAACTGGTGATCCTGGTCTTTCTGCCTGATCTATCTTTAGTTTGGCCATATTGAACTCAAGCTCCTTCTGCCTAAACAGCAGTTCTTGCTTCTTGAATTCAAGTATGGCCTCCCCATCAGCACCGGCAGAGGAAACATTAGACATTACATCCTCCATGCCCTCATGGTTGCTGTGGATCAGTGCAGCGGCAGAACAATCGGTTCTACCAGTGAGAGAAGCTCCACCTCCTTCTGCACTGTCCTCCGAAGCTATAGCTCTAAACTGAGCTTCTTGCCAGTCCATGATTCTTTGGATCATTTCTACTTTCGTGCCTTGAGAGGAGACACCTCTCTCAGCACACATCTTTCTTAATGTGTCGGATCTAGAAGCATTTAAAGTTAACAAGGTACTTGTTTCCATACTGTTAGATAGGACTATGGCCTTTAAAAAGTTATATTACAACCATTCACTGTGTCCTGGTAGAAATAACTCAAAATGCCTTCACTAGTGCGCAACACTGGATACCTTCAGTCCTATCCCACCGCTGTACACCAATTTGTTAAGATGGATTTCTGAACTCTGACCTGGAGGGGCAGAGGTTCAGAAGGCCAGCCTAGTTTCTTGGAACAGGGTAACCTCTGGACAAGCCAGACCAATCCGGGTAGCGATGGCGGCGGTCAAGACTAAGTCTCAAGGGGGGTGAGGGTGACGGAAAGCCCTCAATGAGCACACAAAGCAAGGACAGTTATGAATTACTCCAGACAGGTGTTATATTAAAAATATAGACACATTTATTACAAGGCCTTTGTAACATAGACCATAGCAAAGAATCACAGTAACACTAAAGTAAATCAATACATCACAATCAATACAATATATACAAGACCGAGGGGTCTAAGGAGTTAACAGCACGGAATATGTAGACCACCTAGATGGGGAGGAAAACAGGCAGTGCAAGTAATCTTTAGACCCAGTTCCACATTGAGAATACACCTAATTTAAGAGGTAGTCCAAGCCCTACAAAGAGAGGAGCCTTATGCTCAATAGTACCTGCACGCGCTGGTGCCAATGGACAAAATAGGGTCTCTTCAAGGGTCACTAGCAGCTCAGGAAGGTGGATGCGGTCGATGAAGAATAAGTCCCCACTATTCAAGCAGGACCTCCACTTACAGGCAGAGGCAGGTTGAGAGTGCTGGAAAGAGTCGCTATTTCGCAATAGCGGTAGAAAAGAAATGGGCTCCTGCACTAGGGGCCACTGGTTGGGGTATGGACTACTCACCGGTCCCCGACGTAGGCAGACCCAGACTTTGCCAGTTCACTTTGCTGGAAGGTACGAATGCGACAATCGGGATGTCTCCACACTGCGTAGTTTCCGTTGTAGCAGGCTTCAGGGTCAATGGGGTCACAAATGCAGCGAATGTGCACAGGTCAACCTGGCAACCACATTTACTTTGGTCCGGGCGCAGTCGTCTCACTTCAGACCTGGGAATGCCAAGTGTACGAAATTCGGTGTGAGGGTGCCGGGGAGACACAACTAGCAGTATGCCAAGTTTTGAGGGCTTCCTCGAAACGGCAGCGGTGACAGAGCAGACGTCCCGTTTAAGCTGGTCAGACCACTGGTTGGCCCAGGGACACTTCCGAAGAGGCTTACTTGCAGGGTTTGATGACGGTGCTGAGAATAGTTGTTCCCACTATTCCAATGGGTCGAAGCGCCTTTGCAGACCTTTGAGATGATCAGATGCAGAGGGGTCTCGCAGGATGAGAGCGGGCTCAGGGTGCCAAACCTTCCAGCGGGTCACCAGCGGTTCCTCGACTCGGCTTCTTGTTCCAGGATACTTGGCTCCTTATCCCTTGTTCAGTGTGAGCTCAGGAGATCAACATGGTAGTGGAGTTTCCAGCCTCCTCTTATCGAAAGTTCCCTTCGCGCCAAAACAGAGGACCCGATGGGAGATCTGCTCACAAACACTCACTCCATACGTGGACCAATCACGAACCACAGTGGTCCCAGGCATTCAGGACACTCCAGACTCTCTGGCACCCAGGATGTGTATTGGGATTAGACATCCCAGCCCACATCCTGGAGGCACACACAAGGCATGCAGAAGCCCGCAAAAGCATTGGGTTTCGCGGGAAAGTGCATGACCAAATAAGGACTGGCCCGGGTCGGCTCGACCTGGGGAAGGTGAAGGGGCAAGATGGCCAAAGGACAGGACAAAGAACCTTGTGGCATGGCCATTTTGGAGCCAGGCCACATATTCGTGCCAAACGCGGATAGCGCGGATAACATGGCAAAAAAGGGTTCAAAACATAAGATAAACGATAGCTGCCACCAGTCCTGTCTGTGACACACCTGCATAGATCATAAGTCCAGCGAGAGTTTCTAGGGCCTTTGGAATGACTAGAGACCCAAGTGAACTGTAAGGTAAGTTACATTGTACACCTGTTACAAGTTGCACAAAAGCTGCAACATGAGGAAAGGACTAAGGGAAACAAAGTCTCCCAGTACTGACTGTCTTAAGGGCATGCCAGTTTCCCCATAAGAATTGAGCGAAAGCCCAGAGGAGTGCGGCTGAGGGCTGCGCTTCTCTGGCAAAGGTTAGATCAGGGTGTAAAACAGCAGCAAAAAGTTTGGGGGTTGACACATGGAGGGAAAATTACATTCAAATATGAAATCTTTCCTAACACCCAAGAATATGGGTTCTGTGAGAAACCTGAAGGTGTCTCACCCGCTAGTCCCGAGGTATCTGTCATCCAGGTGGCCAGGACACAACCATCGCTTTTGGATCCAGTTCCTGGGGCTGGGCCAGTGCGGGAGGATCGTGTGGATGGGTGGTCTTCGGGGAGTCGAAGTGTGACGCAGGATGGCGAGACACGGTATCCCCTTCCCTGTAACACCTTTTCCCCATCCTACCAGGTAGGATACCTAGGAACTCAACCCTCCCCCTTTCCCAACACAATCACATTCTCACAGACAGCTCACTGTTGGAGAAAATGGATTACCACCCGAGCCGTATGCCTGATGTGTCCCAATACCCCCAACCCCTTTCCCAACACAAACGCATCGCATTCTCAGACAACTCACTGTGTGAGAAAATGGATTACCATGCGAGCTGTATACCTGACGTGTCCCAATACAATGGTCAG
Source organism: Ambystoma mexicanum (assembly GCF_040938575.1). NCBI lineage: Eukaryota > Metazoa > Chordata > Amphibia > Caudata > Ambystomatidae > Ambystoma > Ambystoma mexicanum. The sequence goes on from NC_090932.1 coordinate 1,149,942,989, forward strand.
GTAATTACTGATCATTACCTGACTTCCATCACACTTCCCCACACAGTAAAAGGCGCAGAGCACGAAAGCACACTCTGAGCAGAGCAAGGCAAAGCACACCAGGAAGCAGCAGTTCCAAGACGGCAGTTTAATGGAAGACTGCGGATTGCAAGGAGGGAAGCGCCCTTGACCTTTTCACCGAAAGACTATCTTTCATGAGCCTTTGAGAATCGGAAGCTTAAGACCTGGATTCAAAGCTGAAGAATCCTGGATTGTGTGTTGGAGGTACCTGGGGCTCCCCGCGTCGATTTATCAAGGCAGGGAGAATAGTTTGCCGCTGTGGTACTGTCCTTGGCTCCTACAACAAAGCACCACCAGTGAAGTCAGCAAAGCCGGTGAGTTGGGAAGACCGATACCAGACCAGCCTGTGTAGAAACCAAGGTTGCAAGCGGCAACATTGTATTAAGAAATGTGAAGAGAACAGTGTATAATGCATATGTGGTAAGAGACGCAAATATAATTAAAACAGCAGATGAGTGCCTGAACTTTGAAGCGAAGATACAATGCCACAAACCGTCATCCGGCATCATGTGGGTGCTCATTCAAAAGTCTGTTAGGTATACATCTAAAAGGTGACAAATGTTGAAAAGAAAGGAATTGTGAAATCAAAGTTGTCCTGCAACGGGTCAAGCCAAATCCCATGCACATTCGAAAGTCTTAGATATGTGAAGTAAATTGAGACTAATTGTGTGTGAAAAAGGATCTGAGCCCGACTGAGGGGGGATCCAAGATCTGAGCCCGACTGAGGGTGATCCAAGGAGACTCATGAGTCACCTGAAAAGGAATATCCTACGAACATTGTGTTAAAGGGATCGGAGCCCAGATGAGGGGGATCCAAGGTGACGAACCTTGTGCTAAAGAGATCTAAGCCCGGCTAGGGGTTTCTGAGGTGAATAGTGAATCACCCAAAGTGAATACTTGTGAATATTTAAAGAGGAAAATAATTTGTTTCTTTGGTTGCATCAGTCCCTCAGAGTGAATAGACTTTGAGAAGCAAGGAGACGGTGAAGGCCCTGATGCTAATGATTGAATTGCACCCTCGTGCTAAAACCAGAGACTGTGCTACGCACGGGTGAACTGCCTTGTCCCGTGCTTAAAACATGGGGAAGGGAGGTCAACGGCCTGAACATCGTGGCCTATCATTTTGAACACCACTTTCTTTTTTCATAACATTATTCCCCACACTATTTGTAATTCGAGGTAAGGACTTACAATAGGTTTATTGGTATAGGCCCTTTTAGTTTGACAAGAGACCTCTAGGACTGCATTATTATTATTTGATGGCCGTAGCTTTCTCCAATCTGTAGATTTAGGATTAGATGGGTGTTTATCAAACCCTTTTTAAAGTTCAATAAACACCATTGAACTGTGGTCACTTGTGCGCGTCTTACTGTTGATACCATGCCTTCCTTAAATGATGTTCTCCCCTGCAGATACAATTGCAGGGGTTATGCAACACAGAGCAGGCACCCACTCATACAACCTCTGCCCCTTCAGGTTTCCACCCTCCTTTCAGTTGAGCCCTGAATAATTCAACAATATTATGAAAAGGATGTCATGCTTTCACTTCATAGACAAGTACCCTGAAGGACGTGCGTCCCTTAGAGACGCCTCCGAGTCATGGGCTGCAAAACATCAACTTCCTGCCAAAAAAACACATCTTGACACCCCTCAGCACAGCACTTCTGCCCAGGGCCCTCCAGCCTCCCTTTATCAAGATCCCTCTCGGGACATGTATGCTATCGGCTCCTCAGGGTCACATGATCGCAGCTCTTAGGGAGACCAATACAGTTGGGACCAGTACTACAATGACATCTGTCATCCAATTGCATGACTGCCAAGATCAGCCAGTAGCAGATTCACCTGTAGATAATCGGCTTCAATAAAACAAACTGCTGCTGAAAGCTGCCCTACATTTCAATATTGACACCCAAGAGGCACCAGGAGAGAGACTTTGTGGAGGACATTCTTGGCAACAAAAAATCAGCCACTCAGTTTATTCCACTCTTAGAATCCATACAAAGACGTATACAGCCCTCCTTACTTATGCCTAACCTCACTAGGGCGGTTAACCCTAGAATAGAAAAAAATATTCAAGCCAGTGCCCACAGACCCCCTGTACATTAGGAAGAGGGCTGGCACTCCTCTGGCATCGGCTGACTCCCGCCAGTTAAAGAAGTACAAAATCTACACTTTCGGAAGGAAGGTTGCATCCTGAGCTAGAAATGCAAATAATTCCACCCTCCCAACTAGTTATGGCAGTCATAAGCGGGAGGAGTTGGAACACCAGGTTGATACGGTTTCAGAACCCCTAAAATCACAGCAACTAAGCACCATTTCAGAAGGCAAGCAGTTATCTAATTGTATACTTAAAAACAACCTTGACGCAGCAGACAATGCGTGCCGCATCATTGCAGAGGGCAGACTTAGCAAGCCCCAAACAGTCTGGATGTAAATTAAAGGCACAGGCCACCCTGTTTAACATTCTGGTGGAACATAATGCCCTCTTTGGCAAGGCCTTAGAAGATGCCCTCAAAAGTGTGAAGGAAGAGTATGATACTCTTAAGTCCCTCAGACAACTAACCAACAAACCCTACGTCCAACAGGGTTCCTCTAATTGCAGGAGGTTTCAGGGACAGGATACGCAATGCTCTTCCGGATACAATCTGGGTGGCCAGTCTTCGACATGGGGCCCTACCCAAGGATAATCTTCCTCTTCTAATTTTCAAAGATGACATAAAAGATCCAGAGGAAGAGGCAGAAAGGTGATCGCAGTAGTACCAGCACACCTCCGCAGAGAGTCCATCCCAGTGTACCCTTATCAGGACGACTGGCTAATAACTGGAGAGTCCCCTCAAATTTGCAAACACAACGCCCAAAGAACGATAAACCTTCCTTTCCAATTGGGTCTCTCCATCAACAACATAAAATCAAGTCTAGTTCCGAGCCAAATAGAACAATTTCTGGGAGCCATTTTAAAAAGAAAAGAGAAGCTGGCTTTCCAGTCAATCGAGAGAGTATAGCTCGGAGGCAACACACTCGTCTTGGAAGCAAGACGATGCAGAGCAACACAGGTTCGATCCCCGGGTACGCTCTTGGAAACCTCTGGGTATTAAGAGCGTTCTAAATAACCAATAATAAATAATAATGTTGTTGCAAGTACCTCATTACAGGGCTGGTCGCCAGATAACTGCACACAAAGCAAATCACTTGCTCGAGATGATGGCCTTATGAATTCACTTGGTTCCACAGGCGCCCAATGCAGGAGTGGTTAGTGAAACGATGGTCTCAGGCAAGCGATCAGTGGGATGATCTAGTGGTTGGTTGGCTAACCCTGGTACAGGGTCTTCGCTGGTGGTCCAGAGACAACCTGCTAAAAGGGAAACCCTTTCACATCCCACCAACAAAAGCGATCCTGACTATAGATGCCTCACTCGCCTGTTGGGGAGCCCACTTCCTCCATCACAGAGCCTACAGCCAGGGAACATACACCACAGCCCAAAATCACATCAATTTCTTAGAACCTCTGGCAGTTCCCAAGGCTCTACAAGCCTTTCAGCAACATCTTACAGTCAAGCAGTGCAAGTCCTCACAGACTGCACCATTGCCATATACAAACAGGGAGGCACACACTCTCCAAATCTGTCCAGGCTATCCCAGAAAATATGGAAGTGGGTCTTCGGGGGCTGTGGGTGGAAGGGGGACATATTCCTAACCTCTCAACACGTTTCAGAGGAACTCAATGCTCTGGCTTACACCCTGAGCAGATACCCTCTATCAGAAGAACACGAGAGACAACTCAACAGGGAAATTCTAGATGGAATATTTTCCCAATGGGGGCATCCTCCCTTATATATAGGACACATTCAATACGGCTCAAAATGTACACTCGTCGCCAGCCATTAGCTAGTGATAATTGGTCTCGATGAGTAGGAAATGGCGCTGTGTGTAGAATTGGGATGACAAGTGACTTTTTATGACTGGGTAGTAGCTTGTAACTTGACATTTTTACTCCTGCTTTCAAATATATACAACAGCCCTGTTCACTGCCACTCTACACTTTAGTAAAGTCCAAATACAGTTACTACGTGTAACCACTCAAGACACGTGTGAAATAACAAGCATTGGCAAATTAAATAGTTTGGGCATTTGCAGTTGTTCATTGCCAAATGGCCATAGCTTCAATTACTATGACCTATCATGTTTGTGAATATGTACAAAAGAACAATCATTGCCAAACCAAAACCTTTATTTGTACTGGTTTGACAGATTGTTGTAGTTTCAATTATTTTGACAGCCACCGTGAAAAAAAAGAATTTGAAGTGAACAAGCGATAGCTATGCCAATTGTTTTGTCATTGCAGTTGTTTATCGACAAATGCTTGTAGCTTCGATCACTACTTTCTTTTGCTTTTGGCATTTGTAGTTCATTGATGGATGGTAGTATCCTCATTTACGGTAGAAGTGTACACCAAAACAAGTATTGGGAAAGCAAAAACATTTGCCTTTTGGACTTCTTAGTTAATAGTTTTCACATTTCTCCAGCATGGGGTCTGGCATGGATTCACATGTTCATGAATGTTCCCTGTCACCAGGCTGTGAATCCCTGGTAAAAGAAAAACAGTTTCACTTACAAACGTATTTCTCCTATATACCTCTGTCTTCTGGGTCATACTGCCCCATCCAATACCGGTCCTCTCCCTCCGCCCCTTCTCTGGCAGCCATCTTCAGATTTTTACAGCACGCTTCAGTGTTGGGTGTCCTCGAGTTTGCTCTGCAAGCTACTTCTATGTTTTTTTTGACAGAAAAAGTTCTATTTTTGTTCCGAAAGAGCCAGTGTGCTCTTCTCTCCATCTGCCGACAGCAGGGATCTGTTGTCTGTGAATTTCAGCACCCATCAAGGGCGAAGATCGTCGAAGATTCCGGAAGGCCATTTGTCCAACTTCGCGTCCTCCGACCATGATGGAAGAGGAGGAAGGAAGGTCCCTCTTCAAGTCCTGCACCAAGTGTGGGCTTCGAAATGTGTTTGTGGAGGGCAAGCACCTGCAATGCCTCTAATGCCTGCATCTGGACCACAAGGAAGGAGATTGCGAGATATGCCATTGCTTCTCCAAGAAGACTACAAAGGACAGGCACAGTAGACTTGGCCCAAGCCATGGACATTTCATCCACGGATGAGCACCTGGAGTCCTTGTGCATGGTCGACATGATAGAGGACGACGACAACAACGGCGACACAGGACCCCATGTTCCATTCACCCCAGTGCCGCTGATGACGTGTCTCTGGACATCCTATCAACCCTCTACACCTTGGTGTTGGAGATCCAGAAGAGGATGCCATAAGGGCCGGTTCCAATGAACCCCCAGGCCCACGATCAGCCGCTGGCGAAGAAGAAATATCACACAACGCCCACATTTCTGCCTCCACTTCCGCATCTGGCCCCCTGTCCCACAGCAGACCCAGACACAGGGACAGATATGGCCACAACGACATTGTCGCAGTGGGACGGGGGGGGGGTCCCCGCAGCCTATGGCCTCCCCACCGGACAAGGTGGGGTTGTTTCATTGCATGATCACCAGAGCCTCTGAGCTGTTCCAGCTTGTGCCTGAAGAAAGCAGGAAGGAGGGTTTCCTGTAGCAGAGGCACAAGGCCAAGAGGAAGACCATCATGGTGGTGCCCCTCCTGGATGACATGTGGGTGGAGGGCCTGGCCCTCTTGAACTCTTGCACGGCTCTAGCCAAACGGGATAGGCTGGAGAAGAAGTACCGGGTGCCAGAATCCGCACCAAAGTGGTTTAGATCGCAACCATCGCCGGATTCAGTGGTTCTGTCGGCTGAGAAGAAACGGTCGGCTAACCCATCCTCGTCTTCAGTCCCTCTGGACAGCGAGGGGAAAAAGATGGGCGCCATGGGAAGGAAGGTGGCATCCACCATCAAGGCAGCCAACGCACTGGCGATCCTAGCCAGGTATGACAGGGAGCTGTGGTAGAAGCTGGATCCGATTTTGGAGTTCCTTCCGGGTGACAAGAGGAGGGAGGCAATCTATCTTCCAGGAGGGGGAGGTAGCGTCTGATCACGCCATCACTGTGGCGCTGCAAGTTGCTGACACAGGGGCCCGGCAGATAGGGAACGGTATCTGCCTTCGTCGCCAAGGCTGGAGGAAGGCCACAAATTTCCGCCAGGAAGTCAAGGTGAAGGTATGGACATGCCTTTCGATGGAGATGACCTTTTCTATAAGGTCCTTGACCAGTCCCTACAGGCCATCAAGGCGGATACAGAGGCGGCCCGTTCCCTAGGTACCCTCCAGCAGCAACGCTCTTCTTTTGACTCCGCCAGAGGACAGTCGGGCAGGTCATCAAAAGGTTTCTCCTCATTGTACAGTCTGCCTTCCAGATCCACTACTCAGGAAGCTTACAGAGGCCATTCCCATGCCTACGGTGGCGGAGGACAGCCCCAAAGCAAGCCTAAACTGACCAGGACGTCGGGCCCCACCCGTGCACCCCGGTGGGAGACCGGCTGATGAGGTTTGTCAGCGAGTGGGAAAAGATCACCACCGACAGATGGGTGCTGGACGCTCTCGCCCAAGCACATACCCTGGTGTTTAAGCACAGGTGTCTGCAGATCCCTCCGGTGGTCCGTCGGGAGCAGCACATTCCTCGGTTCTTAGAGGAGGTATGGGCCATGCTACGAAAATGGGCGATGGAGCTGGTTCCATGTGGCTCCGCTGCTCCGGAGTCTATTACAGATACTACTTGGTCAGAAAGAAGACTGGGCATGAGGGTGTGGGGGAACTGGAGTCCCATTCTAGACCTGCGACGTCTGAACAAGTACCTCAAGTCTCAAATTCAGGTTGGTCATGTTGCAACACGTGCTCGGCCAACTAGGAAGAGGGGATTTCTTGACGTCGCTGGACCTGGAGGACTCCTACTTTCACTTCCCCATTCACAGGAAACACTGAATGTTTCTATGCTTAGTGGTGCATGGACAGCACTACCAGTTGTGAGAAACCTGAAGGTGTCTCCCTAGCTAGTCCCTGGGGATCTGTCATCCAGGTGGCCAGGACACAGCCATCGCTATTGGATCCAGTTCCTGGGGGTGGACCAGTGAGGGAGGATCACCTGGATGGGGAAGGGGGGTCCTCTGGGAGTGGGACACCGACAGGTGAGACGCAGTATTCCCCCCCCTTCTTTCAACACCTTTTACCACGTAGGACAATCAAAACCTCTGCCCCGCCCCTTTTCTGACACACTTTTGCATGACACACCAGAGAACAGACTAACACCAGAGCCGTTTACCTGACATGTCCCAATACAAGGGTCAGGCAAAGCCAGGCAAATGATCAGAATCTTTCTCTCTTTCTCCCCCCCCCACCTGACGGCCCTTTCCCTTCCCCACAGGGATAAAAGGTGGAGCAAGAGAGCACAGTAAGAGCAAGGCAAACTGCACGACAAGACAGCCATCAAGACCCCGCAGTTAGAGGAGGAGAAAGGCAGAGAATATCGAGAGGCCGACAAGGAGAGAAACGACCTTGCCCTTTTCAACCCAGACTTGCGAATTATTGCCGCTGGGTACCAGGGATCTATCCCTTGATATCACCCACTTATATGCATTAGGTGAAGCAAGTTTAATTTAACCACTAGGGTCATTTCTAACAACTACTTTTTAGCGTTAACGAAGACGACTCACTCAGCACATTTTATTTTATTTACAAGTTATCACCAGGTGATTGGGATCACCGGTATCTACCACTTGACCAAATATTGAAATATTTACTGTACAGAACGAAATGGTGACAATATTGGTACTGTATTTATCAAGTCTCAAAAGTAAATCTTTTTCAACAAGTAACTTTTTGGTTGATGCTGCTTTGCTTTTGTCTCTTCCTACCACCCCGACCCAACACCACTCCTTTATTCTCTCTCCAATTTACATGATGTCATATGCATATCTACTGTATGGGAATTTCACATTTGAATATGTAAGTGTTTTCTATAAATGGTTAATTTGATCTGTTATTTACTGTAATGAGTCCGGTTTTTGAAAAAAGACTTGGCAGGCCGAAACATGTGTCAAACCAAGATGGGGGCAATAATTTAACTATGATTTAAATCAACATAATAGAAAATAAAAAAATATCAAATCCTATTGCTGCTATTAATACAAACGTTTGGCGCACCTATTCAGGACTTCATTTTATGTATCAATTTCTCTAAGGTGTGGGTATACCTTAGGTACTCAAAACTGCGACAAGTGTGTATTGGACGACCTTACGATTTGGAAGGTGGTATATTAACAGGTAGCACAGAGCGACAATCCTACTACCCAGTGGGCTAGCACCGTATTGAATTCAGATCCTTGTACAGGCTTATGGAGTTTGGGGGTTTTTAAAGTATAGCAGCGTGAAATTCTCAAACATTACATCACATTTTACATATTTGTCCAGAGCCCTTTCAAATTCTCCATTCAATCTTTAATTCTTTTGTAGACTTCTCTTGCACTCCTTCCAGCTTGACCAGCACCATGCTCCTCAGTAATATGAAGGGAAAGCACAAATTCGTGCTTTGTAGCTCTTAAAATGACGTTTGATTTCTTGAATAGCGAGTTATAAGGGTCACTGAGGACTGAAGCCCTGAAGGAAGGGGTACACAAGGATACTTGAGGCACTTGACAATGGTTACTTGTCAGATATGGCCAGGATGTAGAACTGACGGGGCAGTTTTCTTTAGGGATGGATGTCGGACCGAAGTGTGCTGGCTCTCACCATATTGTTCATGAATGATTTAAAGGCATTTTGCCATGCTACTATAGTTATTGCATTTACAAGAAGCTGGTAATTAACAACAAAACAAAGGCTATGGTGATTGGTACAGCCAAATACCCCAGGAGGAGTTTTTGTGTAGATGATTAGAGCTAGCATCAAACTTTGACAATGTGAGCATCGACTAAATGCAGATGGAAATGAGTGGGAATTAGTTGGACAAATCTCTCAGTGGTGTCCTAAGGTTCAATATCAAGTCTGGTTAGATGGAGGAATTCCCTGCACAGACTTTTAGGGGCCGATTCATGGAACAAACGTGCGCCGAAAATCGTTGCGCAAGCAGGCGCAAGCGCAAAGAAACAGGCGCACGCGCACGTGCACGTGTTCGATTCATGGAAGTGCCTGCGCGTATTCACCTCGGGATGTGCGCCAAACCCGTGCATGGCGCACAAGTCACTGCAACATCCCGAAAGGCGTGCGCGACGCGCACAGTGAAAGCGCACAACCTCGGCGCATACACCAGAAAGTGGGCGGGACACGGGGTGTAACGCGTGGAATGGGGAACAACGCGCGAAAATAAGGGCGTAGCTGGGGATGTACTGCAGGGAACCAGACGGAACGCCCACACGCACTCGAACCACACGTATTCATGGAATCGAATAGGGCAAAGCCACGCACAGCCAAAGACACGCACAAGCTGAAACACGTCCGCCACACGAAGGCAGGCGGTAGAGTCCCAGCGCATCACAAAAGTGGCAACATACAGCAATTGGGCCTGTGCGAGCGGGGCACGTGTATTGCGGGGGTGCGTGGGAAGCAACACACGCGATCGAGTGGGGTACGTGTATTTCGGGGGCGCGCGGGAAGTGACACACGCGATTGAGCGGGGTACGTGTATATCGGGGGTGCGCGGGTAGTTACACACGCGATTGAGCGGGGTACGTGTATATCGGGGGTGCGCGGGTAGTTACACACGCGATTGAGCGGGGTACGTGTATTTCGGGGGTGTGCGGGAAGTTACACATGCAATTGAGCGGGGTACGTGTATTTCGGGGGTGCGCGGGAAGTTACACACGCGATTGAGCGGGGTACGTGTATATCGGGGGTGCGCGGGTAGTTACACACACAATTGAGCGGGGTACGTGTATTTCGGGGGTGCGCGGGTAGTTACACACGCAATTGAGCGGGGTACGTGTATTTCGGGGGTGCGCGGGAAGTTACACACGCGATCTCATCAGGGTACGTGTATTTCAGGGTGCAGGGGAAGTATCCCACGCAACATCAGGAGGGTACGTGTATTCCAGGGGTGCGCGGGAAGTTCCACACGCAATTCCATCAGGGTACGTGTATTACAGGGGTGCGCGGGAAGTTCCACACGCGATATCATCAGGGTACGTGTATTACAGGGGTGCGCGGGGAGCAACACACGTGAATTGCACGTGTGGGTCCTCCCAGGTGTTCCCTCCACGGCCCCTGCAGGTGGCTCACACCACAGGAGCCTACCCAGCACATGTCATGCAGGCACCCCATCCACCATGGCCATGCCCACCAGCCAACCCACATGTCAACTTGCACTACTGCCCACCAACGCATGTCCCCCTGCACACCCAGCCACCAGGGGCACCTCCACCAGGCCCCCACCCATGTCTCCCACCCCCCCACCCCCCAGCAGTGCAGGGTCACCTGCCAGCAGGCCCCCACCCCCCGCACTGTGGGGCACCTGCCAGCAGGCCCCACCCATGTCTCCCACCACCCCCAGCCACCAGGGGCAGCCTCCACCAGGCCCCCACCCATGTCTCCCACCACCCCCACCCCCCAGCAGTGCAGGGGCAGCCTCCACCAGGCCCCCACCCATGTCTCCCTGCACCCCCACCCCCCCAGCAGTGCAGGGGCAGCCTCCAACAGGCCCCCACTCATGTCTCCCTGCACCCCCACCCCCCAGCAGTGCAGGGGCAGCCTCCACCAGGCCCCCACCCATGTCTCCCACCACCCCCACCCCCCCAGCACTGTGGGTCACCTGCCAGCAGGCCCCCACCCATGTCCAACCATGTTCCCCACCCCCCAGCCACCAGGGGCATCCTCCACCAGGCCCCCACTCATTTCCCCTATCACCCCCACCCCCTCAGCAGTGCAGGGGCAGCCTCCACCAGGCCCCCACTCATGTCTCCCTGTACCCCCACCCCTGTGGAGTGCAGGGGCAGCCTCCAACAGGCCCCCACTCATGTCCCCCTGCACCCCCAGCCACCAGGGGCACCCTCCACCAGGCCCCCACCCATGTCTCCCACCACCCCCACCCCCCAGCACTGTGGGTCACCTGCCAGCAGGCCCCCACCCATGTCCAACCATGTTCCCCACCACCCCCAGCACTGTGGGGCACCTGCCAGCAGGCTCCACCCATGTCTCCCACCACCCCCAGCCACCAGGGGCAGCCTCCACCAGGCCCCCACCCATGTCTCCCACCACCCCCACCCCCCAGCAGTGCAGGGGCAGCCTCCACCAGGCCCCCACCCATGTCTCCCTGCACCCCCACCCCCCAGCAGTGCAGGGGCAGCCTCCACCAGGCCCCCACTCATGTCTCCCTGCACCCCCACCCCCCAGCAGTGTGGGTCACCTGCCAGCAGACCCCCACCCATGTCCAACCATGTTCCCCACCACCGCCACCCCCCAGCACTGTGGGGCACCTGCCAGCAGGCCCCAACCATGTCTCCCACCACCCCCACCCCCCAGGGGCATCTTCCACCAGGCCCCCACTCATTTCCCCTATCACCCCCACCCCCCAGCAGTGCAGGGGCAGCCTCCACCAGGCCCCCACTCATGTCTCCCATCACCCCCACCCCCCAGCCGTGCAGGGGCAGCCTCCACCAGGCCCCCACCCATGTCTCCCACCACCCCCACCCCCCCAGCAGTGCAGGGGCAGCCTCCACCAGGCCCCCACCCATGTCTCCCACCACCCCCACCCCCCAGCAGTGCAGGGGCAGCCTCCACCAGGTCCCCACCCATGTCTCCCACCACCCCCACCCCCGAGGAGTGCAGGGGCACCCACCACCAGGCCCCCACCCATGTCTCCCACCACCCCCACCCCCCAGCAGTGCAGGGGCAGCCTCCACCAGGTCCCCACCCATGTCTCCCACCACCCCCACCCCCGAGGAGTGCAGGGGCACCCACCACCAGGCCCCCATCCATGTCTCCCACCACCCCCACCCCCCAGCAGTGCAGGGGCAGCCTCCACCAGGCCCCCACCCATGTCTCCCACCACCCCCCAGCCACCAGGGGCAGCCTCCACCAGGCCCCCACTCATGTCTCCCTGCACCCCCACCCCCCAGCAGTGCAGGGGCAGCCTCCACCAGGCCCCCACCCATGTCTCCCACCACCCCCACCCCCCAGCAGTGCAGGGGCGGCCTCCACCATGCCCCCACTCATGTCTCCCTGCACCCCCACCCCCCAGCAGTGCAGGGGCAGCCTCCACCAGTCCCCCACTCATATCTCCCCCCACCCCCACCCCCCAGCCACCAGGGGCATCCTCCACCAGGCCCCCACCCATGTCTCCCCCCACCCCCACCCCCCCAGCACTGTGGGTCACCTGCCAGCAGGCCCCCACCCATGTCCCCCACCACCCCCACCCCCAGCACTGTGGGGCGCCTGCCAGCAGGCCCCACCCATGTCTCCCACCACCCCCACCCCCCAGCCACCAGGGGCATCCTCCACCAGGCCCTCACTCATTTCCCCTATCACCCCCACCCCCCAGCAGTGCAGGGGCAGCCTCCATCAGGCCCCCACTCATGTCTCCCTGCACCCCCACCCCCGAGGAGTGCAGGGGCAGCCTCCACCAGGCCCCCACTCATGTCTCCCTGCACACCCACCCCCGAGGAGTGCAGGGGCAGCCTCCACCAGGCCCCACCCATGTCTCCAACCACCCCCAGCAGTGCAGGGGCAGCCTCCACCAGGCCCCCACTCATGTCTCCAACCACCCCCAGCAGTGCAGGGGCAGCCTCCACCAGGCCCCCACTCATGTTCCCCACCACCCCCACCCCCCAGAGGTGCAGGGGCAGCCTCCACCAGGCCCCCACCACCCCCACCCCACAGCACTGTGGGGCACCTGCCAGCAGGCCCCCACCCATGTCCAGCTCATGTTCCCCAGCCAACATGTCATCACAATCTAGATCCCTGGTTCCTATGGTCAGCCTCCAAATGCAAAACACCCACCCGAGTATTGCATCCACCCACTCATAATTTGCAATTACATCACAGAACACCAATTGCAAGTTCCGAAACAAACACATTTCCCTCACATACACCCAATGGGTGTCAGTGAATCTCAAAACACATATCATGAAATGCATGAAACCAATGAGATACCACACATTGAAGTTCACCAAAAATAATATGTATTAAAGGAAACATCAATAGAATAAAAAATGAAGAAACAGAAACGTGAATGTACAAAAATGAAAAGAAGCATGTCCGTCAAAAAAAGCAAAAACAAAAATCCAAAGTAATGTCCACAGTCAATGTCCACAAAACAAAATCCAATGGGAAATAAAAAAAGAAAGCCATTGCTCCATGGTTAAAAATAGAAAAGAAAATACAATCTAACTGTTAACTATGTACATGGGAACAATCCAGGGTCCATTATCCCAAAAAAATAATCTAACTACACTAACTAATAAAATAAACTATATACAAATGTGTCCAATGTCCTAAAAGGTCCAAATAAAATAAAAACAAAAATGAAACCTAACACTACCTAGAAACTATGTACAAGGGCAGCGGGCTAGTTTCACGGCTCACTTGTGGATGTTCCGGGCCAGGGCATCATCGAACTCCTCCTCAATGTCCCGGAGGCGGTCCTCCTCCATGGCCCGAGGGTCCGCAGGGCCGCCGATGTCTCCACCTCCAAACCCCTGCGGATTGCCTCGAGGCACTCGGCCCGCCTCAGGGCCCTCCGCCTGGAGTTCTCCGCCCTGACCATGTGAGCCGTGCCTCTTCCGCCATGGCGTGGCCCAACCGCTGCCACACGGAAGACACTCTGTCCTGGGTCCTTCTGCCCTCCGGCCGATGCCTGCCCCTCTGATGTCGAAGGCCCTGAGCCTTCATGGCTCCCACCACATTGCTTCTGCTGCTGTGCATCTGCCCGTGCACTGCTTCCTGCTGCCTGCACATCCTCCGCCGGCTGGGGTGCAGTTGTTGATGTGGCCACTCCTGCTGGACGTCCGACTCCCGACTGTGGCAGGGATGCCTCCTCCACCAGCCTTGCCGCAACGTCAGAGGCAGCTCCACAGGGCACCCAGGTGACTGATGGGTGGGAAGATGGCACAGAGGACGACTGGCGCGTAGGGGGTCCAGTTGAGGAGGGGGTCGGAGCAAGCCCCATCAGACGGAGGAATCCGGCCTGGGTGACCTGTCCCAGCAGGCGACATGGTCAACGAGCCATTCGAGATGACTCGCAGTCTCTTCATGAAAAGACTGCAGGTCACCTCGCATGGCCCGTTGACGCAACGCCACACCAGCCACGACAGGCTCAACCCAGAACTGGATAGCCACGTCCGCAGGCAGAGGAAGGCCAGTTGACGTGAGCTCATCCCCTGCCTGAAAACTGGTCTGGACGTAGGCATCCCTGCTGGTGCAAGATGATGCAGGGACAGGATCGGGGACAGGATTGCACACAGGCACCTCCGCGGCGGCCTGTGCTGCCTCCTGTCCCTGGTCCTGCACTGCACCACTAGCACCAGTGGGATCCCCACCTCCAGACCCCGTCTCTGGTGCTTGCACGGCCTCCTCCTCCACCAAACCCCCCACCAACCTGGATGACTCTGTGCCATCTTCCCCTGTTGGGCCCTGTGGGGTCCCAGCTGCCGAGGAGTCCAACTCCAACCTCCGCCTCTTGGACCTCCCCCCGGCAGCTGCGGCCTGGGACGCGGCACCGGACTCCTCACTCCCCGACGAGATGACAACCTGGGAGGGGAGCCGGGCCTTGCGTCTCCGGCTGGCGGTCGGATCCCCGCCGCTGTGCTCCACAGCACCTTCTCCGCCATCTTCATCAGTTGATGCTGCAGACAGGGAGAAACAAAACACAGGCATCAGGGCACTGTACAATGGACACATACACACATGACAGTTGTACATGAGTGGCATTGGCAAACCTCAGACATGTCATCACAATCCCCAACACACATGTCATTACAACTCGCACACATTAGCCATACCACAGCCATATCGCAAATGCCACCACCATCCATACGCATACAACAGTATGAGCAGCCAAAGGTGAGCCAGACATCACATGCAACACAGGAAGTGCACCACACATGTACACACACCACCACACTTGCATGCATGTGTACACCTCTGCCAAGTGTCGCACTGTTCAGACGGGCATCCATGTCACATCTGCCAATCAGGCTTCCACATACCGCTGTCACATGCATCCATGTTGCATCACTGTTGCACCCTTGTCAAATACACACACATGCACACAGTGCTGATACATGCAGCCGAAAACAACATACATGTGTGACATCATGGACATGTCTACTTACATACACATTCATCCAAACATGTGTGCCCACACAACTGCATTTGGCATGCAAGCCTACACACACAAGCACCATCCATGTCTCACACATTACAGCCCTCGCATGTGTCAGCCCCACGGCCCTGTACACCCCCACCCATACTCGACCCCATACAAACAGATGTGCAACCTGCACACTACTGAATAATCACCCCACGCACTGCTCACAATCAGGATGCATGTACACTCACCGCTCGACTCCAGACGGGTCTGCTTCTCAAGTACCTGGACGTGGAGCGCTGGGGATATGCGTTCCAGGACCCTCATCTGTTCTTCCGACAAGTGGCCCCGGCGCCCCTTGGCATCCGCTGCCTTCAAGAGGCGCCGGGCCTTGTTCAGGGTCCTGGACCTGAAGTCCTCCCAGCGCTTCCTGACATGTTGTAAGTCGCGGACTGCCACCCCCTTCGCGTTAATGGCAGTCACGATGTCAGTCCAGATCCGAGGCCATCCTTCCTTGTCGGCGCGGGAACTTCCGAAGAGGGCATCATACTGCCCCAGGACTTGCTCCACCAGGACACCAACTTCGGTGGCACTGAAGCTGGTGCCCCTCTGCCTCTCTGGCCGGGGGTTGTCAGTGGTCACAGATGGTGTTTGCCCCGACATGACAACCCCAGAGGCAGGAGTGGGTGGGCAACTGGGTCCTGGGGCTGGGTTGTGGAGCGATGGAATCCCAGTCGGGAGTCTTCGGTTCCAGCAGGGGTGGTCACAGCAACAGCACCCCTGGCTGATGTGCAGGCAGCAAATGGCAGGGCACGTGGGCAGCAGGCAGTCAGGCAGCAGCAGATGGCAGGTGGGAGCGTGCTCGGGGCTCTGGGGGGCAGTAGTTCGGCCTTCTGGGCAGGAGCGTGGTCTTCCGTGTGCTTACGCGTGGCCAGCTTGATACGGAGTGATTTGGCACGTGAAAAATCTGCACGTCAGCATGTAATTCGAGGAAAGGCCCTTAGCGCGTCTGCACGCATACGCATTTTCATTGGACAGAAGGCCCCTCAAGCGCAATCGCCCCTGTGACGTGATGCGTACAGACGTGCATGGGCATTTCAGAGCGCGTGAAAAACTGCACGTCCGCATGTAATACGAGGAAAGGGCCCATGTGCGTAAGCGCGCGTGGAAAACTGCACATCCGCGTGTAATACGAGGAAAGGCCCTTACCGCGTATGCACGGCAGCACGCATATGCGATTTCATTGGACCAAAGGCCCTTAGCGCGTGAGCGAGTCTGTGACGTGACGCGCGCAGGTGTTTCCCTCATTGCACGTGATGACAGAACACACGTGGATTTCCACCAATCGCGTGTGAAAGTTCCTGGCACCCCGGAACACACATACCCAGGCTAATCGCGTGTGGAACTTCCCGCGCACCCCGAAACACACATACCCAGGCCAGTTGCTTGTACGCTCACTCCCCTCCGATCACACGCGATGACACTCGGACCGTATCCGAATACGGGAAACCCGCGCACAGCAAAAGACGTGCACAGGCGTCAACGCGTCTGCCACACGAAGGCAGGCGGAAGCGTCCCCGCGCACAGCATAAAAGTGCGCGCAAACAACAAACGCGTATATACAGCTACGATGAATGCCCCATTTGTCGCTGCACTGATCGTGGGACACCGCAGGAGGAGGAGAATAGCCAGGGCACGCATTTTTGCACCACGGACAAGCCTTTTTGGGATGCCTGACGACCAGGTCTATGGCAGGTATAGGGTTCCACCCCATATCATCCTAGACCTGGTCAGGGAGTGGGAAGATGACCTCACATCCCCCACCCTTTGCTCCCAAGCATTGAGCCCCTTGGAGAAGCTGCTCAATGTCCTGCATTTTTTGGCCACTGGGTCATTTCAGCGGACCACTGCCATAGTGGGGGGGGGGGGTCTCACAGGCCACGCAGTCACGCTGCCTACACCAGGTACTGGCAATCATGACAGCGCGCCCCTCAGTCCGCAGGCACATATACATGCCCAGAACACCCGCAGAAAGGCAGGCCGTTGTCCTGGATTTTTTCAGGGTGGCACACTTCCCTAAAGTGCTCGGTGCCATAGATTGCACACATGTGGCCCTACGTCCACCTACTGAAACCGCAAGCACTGGCATTCCATCAATGTACAGGTGGTATGTGATGCAAAGGGAATCATCACCTCTGTCTATGCAAACTACCCTGGCTCCACCCATGACAGTTTCATATACAGAATGTCCGCCCTGAGCCGGGCCCTGGAAGCTGGGCAGCATGGCGACACATGGCTCCTAGGCCAGTACAAATGCCCTTGCACATGCATGCAAGTCACACACAGACAAATATCCAAACCCTAATAATCTCAACTATTATCACCTCCCCAGGGGACAGTGCCTACCCTCTGAGCAACCACATGACTATGCCAATCCGGGACCCCACCACACCACCCCAGGTAAGATACAATGCAGCCCATATTGCAACCAGGGGCCTAGTGGAGCGCACATTCGGAGTGCTCAAGTCACGTTTCCGCTCCCTTGACCGCTCTGGTGGGCAACTACTCTATGCACCACCAGTAGTGTGCAGGATCATTGTGGCAGCATGTGTCCTGCACAATGTTGCAACACGGCAGGGGGTCCCGGTGGACATGGTGGTGCCCCCACATCCCCAACCACAGGCGCTGCCCATGGGAGGGGACAGGGCACGTGGCGAGGAAGCCCGGACCCAGCTTGTGGCCACATTTTTCACCTAAACTCCCACCCCTGCGGAGTGCACACAGGCCTGGCACATACCAGGTGACAATCGATGACAAAGAGACAGTTAACTGTCACAACCCTACCACCCTGAGAAAGTTGCCATGGAAGTGCCACATCGTCTGCATCCCTAGCTACTTAAACACAAGCTATCCTGTGTGACCAAAAGGCACACATATGACATATGACATGATATGGGCCATACACAAGTATTCCAAGGCGCAATGAGGCAGGGAGGGGGGAACAAGGGAACACCGAGAACGGTACTACTAGGCCAGGTGTCATTGGGATCGTGCAAGTGCAGGGGTAGGGGGAATGGGAAAAGGGGAAGGGTGGGGGGGGGGGGGGAGTCCAGTACAGGGGAAATAGCCCAAAAAAATAATACATAGGTCGCCTGGTGGCAACTACAAAGGTAAGTGCAGACAAGCGCTGGGAAGGGAGAGCTGTAGGGATAGAGAGACAGTACTGCAGTGCAGGGGTTGCCAGGGAGGCAGTGCAAGTGGAGAGTGGCTGGGCCAGGGACCGAGGTTGGTGAGAGTGGCCCAGTTGCAGCTCCTGTGCAGTTCCGGTAGAGAATTCTGCAAGGGAGAGGCAGACATTAAGCAGAAGCAAAGAGGAAGGTCTTGAGGTGCTTCCAGAACTGGAGATGATTCCCCTCAAGTTCAAGTCAGGCCGGAAGTCTGTTCCAGGGTGAGGGCCCTGCTGCAGAGAGAAATCTACCCCCAGCTAGTTGCTCTGAGAAGCGGATGACACGGACATGCAAGGTGTGCATCACACACACCTGCAGACCAGGCCATGGCCATCACTGTCATGTCACTCAAACCCTCCCAAACATCAACATGACATGGCATGCAATACCCATACACCAACGCAGTAACGATAAGGTACACATTGCCATGTCCTAAATGCACAGTGGCATCGGACACTGCTGCCTGACCCGGAATCAGATGAAATGACAGACCAACAACCTCCCACCCAAAATAAGTCATTTCCAAATGCATTACAACAGTCGTAGACGTAACATCACAATGAATGCCTGTCTACATGCACATTATGCATTGCAAAATCAACACTGCAGCTCATGTGTGCAGTGTCCTACTCCTGCATCCCACTGCTCAGCGCACAGCCCAGTGAACAGCCATTGTGTGTGATGCACACCCTGAGCATCACATCTAAGTGACAGACCACGTCAAACATCAAATTAGGCATGTACTGGATCCATGATCGGTCACAGAACATGTGCTGCCGGGACACAGTGGGCACCAGAAGGCAAACAGTGTACACGTGGATATGCAAGGGTGGGAGTACATGTAGTGCATCAGAGTGCAAGTGTGTGGTTCTGCAAGGACATGCATTCCACATATGCACTCAAGTGACCATCAGTGTTCCCTACACATCAAATGTGAACATCCACCATGTGTACACCCCAGCATGTCAAACCACAACTATCCCCTCGCACCTGAAAGGAAAACACAACACATGAACAGGCATTGATCAGCAGAACACAACATGTACATAGGCTACCACCATTACTATGTTAGAGTTCCCATCACACTGCAGGGCAAGGAAACTATCAACAACAACCCCCCCCCCCTCCCTCACAAATGACCATGACCCACTGAACAACTGCATCTGGGTCATGGAGCCTCCAAACCTCAAATCCACCTGGCCACAGGATCACCTTTACCCTTCGTCACCATCTCCCACCTTGTGTGTAAAAAGAGGCCTGAACCCTCAGAATCCACGCTCATTTCCAAAATCACAAAATCCAAGGCATAAAAACGAACCTGAACACCCTCCAGTAGATGACTTGACGTAGCAGTACCTCACAAAGGCCAAGTACTACCACAATGATGCAACAACCAAGGTAGCACAGCAAAACAATGTCACGACATGTGTGGTACATGACATAGGATGATGCACCATGAATGGATGTGTACTGTCACAGGTCCCCTGTACAGGCGCGGGAGTGTCACGAAACAACCACCCCCACCATGTCCCGGGTGCCTGCAAGGTCAAACTCACACAGGCCCCTGAGACCCTGGTGGGGAATGAGGTTCAGGGATATGCAGTCGGGACAGGTGTTGACACACTGGATGACTGGAATGAGCGGCAGGAGAGGGGAGGAGGAATGACACATGAAACTAGGGAATGCACGAAAATGTACAACCTGCATGAACACATACACAATCCAAACAAACTTGGACATCATTGTCATGGCCTTCTGTAGTCCAGGCTCAGGAGTGGTACGAACCAACCACCCCCTCTAGGGTTTTGGCGCCTGCAAGTTCGGGGCTTACACACGCATCCGCAACCCCAGTGGGGAAAGAGGGTCAGGGAACGTTGCTTGGATAGGCACGGGAAGCAGGAACACCGGGTAGAGGGTACAGGTTTCAAAATTGCATAGGATCACGGGTGATTAGGGAGGAAAAAACATACCAAATTGAACCACACATACATCCATACATCAGTACACTCCCCAGCAAGCCTATGCAGAGTAGTTCGTAAGAAAAACAACAAGACACTTAGCTCTGGTTTTGAGTGCTGGCCTCCTGCCTGCGCACTCTCAGGTCCGGTTACAGGAGCACTGCAATGCTGCAAAGAGAGACACAGTCAACAACCTGTACGTGCCAATTGCACAAAAACACAACACCAAACATGCCCCATAGCAACAGACTACTCTACAAACAGACAATCTGTGGTTGATGCTTCGTACCCATATATAACATCACCCCTGTGACGGGTCATACACAGTCAATGCAGTAAGGCAGCCGCTGCTGGGTGCGTGGCAAATGGAACACCAATGTGTCACAATTCACACAACATGCAATGTTCCCTGGGTAAGCAGACGGACCCATATAGCAAGCCATGACTACAGAGCAAATTGCGTACCACCATGACCGAAACAAAGTTGGCAGTGCATTTTTCATGAAGTACGTGGAAAAGACATGCACTGCACCCGAGTATGTCCCTTGCTGTATGTCCCTGTGAGCTGCCCCTTTCCATGTCTCGGAAGGCTACATGGTTGATAAAAGTGGCTCAATGGACCTTGGTGTACCGGAGGGTATGTGCCACTGCCCCTGCATGTGTCTCAGACAACCCTACTATCAGCAGCCATCAGTCCACAAACACATCTGAGCTGCATTGTGTGCTTCAACACCAATATTCGTCTAAGCTCACCCTAAGTGCTGTGACTAAGCCTGCATGTGCAACTCGCCTGGTGCAAGCTTTGCTGTGTCGTGGCCCCCCTGTGATGCTCACCTTGCCTGGAGTTTCTTGGAACATGTCAGCAGTTCTAGGATGTGGGTCTGCAATCACTGTGCCTCTGCTTCTGCACACATGTGCATGTGGGCACCAACAAACGGGTCCAGAATTCCGTCGTCCAATGGGCCATGTCTGCTGGCAAAGGTGCTCTGGAGGCTCATCCCCCTGCAGAAAGGGCATGAAACGCATGATTAATGCTTCAAAGTCATCTGTGTGTGTCTCATCAGGCATCTCATTACTTGACCATGTCAGAGAGTCACATCACAAATCACATCATCAGTCAGTCTTTCACCTCCAAAGTGTGGAACACTATCTACAGCATGAATTGCAACAAGCACATGTACAGGAAAGATATGAAACATACTACACAATGCATAGCAATCAATGTCCACATTAATCATGACACACCCCATCTAGCAAAAGCTGAACAGTGGACAATGACACCTAAATCATCCCCACTAGGGGTGTCAACACAAGTCACACAGCACCAGACATGCCACAGATATGACAGTCCAAAGCCCTTGTGTAAAATGCTGTAACACCGAACCATCCTTGCGAGCCCATGGATAAGGGAGGCAGGAGTGGCATATGTGAGTCAAGGAACCCAAGCAGCAAACACATACACAAGACAACCATGAAGGGCCCAGCTGGAACAGACAGTGGATGCCTTCAAAAGCACCGCACCGTCACATGAAAGCACAATAGACTAGCAGTTTTAAACTAAATCAACTATTAACTAATTACACTAACTATGGAAAACCTACATTACCTATTTAAACTAACTATCAAACAGAAACTTAACTAACTAAACTAAAAGAAAAATCAAAAATGGCCACATACTACCCGGGGGGAGGGGAGGCACCCAGGAGGGGGGAGGTACAGGGTGCTGCTCAACATCCACATGCGATGATGCTGAGCCAAAAAAAAATCCTCCATGGGCTCAACGCCTGCACAGCACGACCTATGTGGGAGATAGATGGTCGTCCGAGTCTGGCTCATCCTGGAAAGGAGGACGTGGCACAGTAGCCTGGCCACGCCTAGCCGCAGCTTTCCCCTCGTCGGCAGCAAGTCTGCCGGACGGGTGAGCCTGGTTCTGTGTGGCGATGTGACGTAGGTCTGCATGCAGAACCTCCCGTGATACACGTGCTTCCTCTTGCAAGGTAGCACGTGTAACACGGAGTTCCTCCTACACGGCCTGGTCTGGAAAACCGCTGCACCTCCCGGCAAGCCTGTAGCTCAGCCGAGATGGTACGCTCAAGCTGTGCAAACCTCTCCTCTGCCTGCTGCCTCTGGGACATCATAAGGTCACCCAGAGTGGATCTGAGGGAAGCATATTCCTCCCTCAGGGCATCCATGTGCGCCTCTGCGTGAGCAGCAATTGCTTGACGCAGAGATGACATTTCAGCCTGGCGTGCCCTGTCTGAGGCCGCCATGCCCAGCCTGAGCGAGCGGGCCGTGGACCGTGCCGCCTGCTGCTGGAGAAGCACCTGCCTAGCAGTGGGGAGCACAGATCGGGCCACACGCTCCATGCGCTCAGCGATGTTCTCCATTGCTGCCCCCTGCCGTTCGGAATTGGCAGTCATGTCTTGCTCCCACTCAGTATACAGCGGTTGCGCGCGGTGACCGCGTTGCCGGGCTTGACCCCTGTGGGACCCAAGGACTGGGGGTCCTCGCTGTGTTGGCACCGCCTGCGGCTGCACGACTACATGCCCCGGTCGACGTGATGTCCCAGGCACATCAGTGACTGGTGTGGAGGGTGACCCTGCGTCCCGATCCACCACGGGCGGAGGAACCAAGACTGTCTGATCCCTCAGTGCAGGTGTCGCAGACAGAGGAGTGTCCACATCAGAATCACTCACCCCTGACACATGGACTTGATGGTCATCCAACTCAACATGGACGTCAGAGTCGTCATCAAGGCTGGACTCATAGGCAGCCAGAGACAAGATGGACTGCAGCACTTGGGGGTTTTCGTGGCCTACCACCCCACGACCCCCACTAGTGCTGGGTTGATGTGGCGTTACCAACCCTGTGTCTGTCATGACAACACCATCCTCTGCCTCCATTGCGTTATCACCTGAAAAATAGAGAGAAAAAGGTCAATACACATGTCAGAAGCACACGACACACACACACACCGACAGCAAAGGCATCCGGCAGACATGTGACACACAACATATGACCTGGCATGCATGCTGGGTATACTTTGAATAGCTTCTGTGATCAGCCTGTTGAAAGGTGGCAGTTTCCATGGAAGTGGGTCTATGCAGTGCAGAAAATGTGTACGCCACTCACTACCTACATGTACAAGTACTACATGGTGTGTGCCAGGAAATGTGAAGGCAGTGCAATGTCAAATTCAGACATCACGTGCATTGTGCATTCAATGTGTACCATGTCTAGAAGCCAAGCACCCCTCCACCCCAGTACCAAAGCAGGGATGCCTAGCATGGTATCAAAAGGCTGACCATACACCTGTGTATTGACAGGCAGTGTTGACTGGCATCAACAGCTTAATGTGATTCAAATTACAACACTGCAAATGATGCTGGGACAGTGGGAAGGACACATGATGGAAACTCCGGAGGCGGCCCAGGTGTGAAGAAGACACAACAAGAGTTGGACAGAGTCATTGGCCATTGAACAGGCTGAGGCCTGTGAGCCACACAGATTGTCAGAGCCTAAACATGTGTGCAACGCAGGACTGAGCCACAGTTGACATGGGAAGGCTGATGAGATGGCAGGCAATGTATGTAACCAGGGACTTATATTCCAGTGATCATCCAGTCAAGGACACACAGGGGCATGCGTGCAATGCACATGGAGCATGAATGGGCACTCATGTCCCTGCGGGACATCTGACCCATGCACAGTACAAGTGAGATACCCTGCATCGAGTACTAAGGCTGTACCACACGGCATATGTCTGGCAGATTCTACGCTGGAAGTTAGCATCTACACAGGACACATGAACAAGAAAGTACACTTTGGCAAGATTGAAGCAGACCAGTGCAAAGGTGGAACTGGGGTGCAGAGTGGCGGAGGAGGGGCAAGGGAGCATGCCTACATGGAGTCCCGCATGCAGGCAGAGGAGACATGCATGAGGGTAGCATTGCATTACTTACACATCAGAACCATGTACACGTCACATGTAGCAGCAATCATGCACAACACATCCCACAAGTGAAACACACACGTCCTCAACAAACACGCATCAACACTCACTGGACTGGGCATCAAAGTCCAGCTTCTCTCCCACTCCTTCGACCAATTCAGGTGGTATGAACTCCGCAACGAGAGCCTCATGCGGAGTGAGTTCTTCCTCCTCTGGTGCAGGCCCACCGCCAGTCACCAGAGTCAAGTTGTAATTTGAGGCACGCTTGGCCTTAGTGCTGCGCTTGATGTCATTCCAACGCTTTTTGCACTCCTGCGCCGTGTGCACCTCATGGCCGAATGAACTGACATGTTCCGCAACATGCTTCCAGTGGGTGTCACGTTGGGCAGCCGTGGGCTGACTATTGGCACCCACTAGCATGTCACGGCTGTGGCCCCGTACGTAGTCCATGAGGAAGTCCAGTTCCTGCTTACAGAAAGGCTTCTTCTTCGACGTGCAGGAGGTCGTGGCTGTGTGTGGGGTTCCAGCCTGTGCTGCAGGTGCAACCTTCCTCCTCTTGGACTGTGGCGCAGACCCTGGCTGGCTAATGCCGCCCTGACCAGTATGGCCAGTGGGTTCGGTGGATTGAGCCAAGGGAGTGGCAGGTGGAGGGATGACCAAAGGCCTGACTTGTGTCAGTGGCAGCTGGGTGCCCACTAATGGACCCTGCGCAGCAACATCAGCTGTGGCAGGGTCGTTGGCCGCAACGGTCCTGGTTGGCAGACTCACAACCTGGGTGCTGTTGGGTGCATCTGCCCCTGCACTTGCCAACACCCGGCTGTTCGGGGCAGCAGATGACATGACTGCCCCAGGGACACGTGTCTTGGTCTGAGCAGCCGAGCCTGGCCTGTTGGAGATCTACCAAGGGCTCTTCAAGTGCCAACGCAGCCTGCGCTGGCAGACCCTGAGCCTGGGTGGCGGTGTCCACAGCTGCACCTGCAGCTACCACTACCCTTGGGCCCGTGGCAGTCGATGGAACGGACTGCCGGGTCATATGGGTGCCAGTGCCAGATGCAGGAGCTGCATCCCCCGGAACCACAGGGGGTGGTGGCATGGCTGCACCGACACATGGCACAACATTGTGCTCAAGTGGCGCACCCCTGCCTCTTCCCCCTCTGTGGCTGCCCTGGACACCCTGGAGTCCCCCTACTCCCTGGTCACCACGGCCACGTCCCCGACCACGCCCGCCACGAGGAGTACGCCCAGCTGAGGCGCCCCTCACCTTTGGTGGCCTCCCAACCATGGCACAGATGTAGTAGTGCTGGCACAGATGGAGTGGTGCCAATGGGAGGTGCACACCACAATTGACCTGGGCAATTGGGGTGAAGGGGGTGGGAAGCAAGATGTTAACAGCCCCCTGCACCTGCAAGGCTGTATGTGACCCCGGTGATGTGGTGACGGGTCACGCAATGCTCAGGCACCCCAAAACTGCAGTAAAACCGTGCACGCAACCCTGCAGCCTACGTGCATGGATTCAACCTCCCGCAGTACGCGGTGGCACCCAGTAACACGAATAACGCGTACGCGTGGGACACGCAGGCTACTATGACATCGAAAATGGGTGCGATACACAGGGGCACCTGCAGTGGGAAAAAGAGCGTGTGCGACTCACCGTCTGACTAGCGCGATGCAGAAAAACACGCGTAGCCAATCCCCCCGCCAAAAGAAGAGATACGTCCTTGATAGCTGTGAAGTTGTGATGGCGCCCGAAACAACAGGAAGCAGCAACACACGTCGGTCTCCACGAAAGGCACGTACAGCGAACTGCTGGGCCCGCTCACCTTTAACCCGTGCTGAGGGAAACGCATGCCCGCGTCACGTCACTTACGCGCATGGGCCCTTTCCTCGTATTACACGCGGACGTGCAGTTTCCACGCGCGCTTACACGCATGGCCCTTTCCTCGTATTACACACGGACGTGCTGTTTCCACGCGCGCCTACGCGCATGGCCCTTTCCTCGTATTACACGCGGACGTGCAGTTTTTCACGCGCGCTGAAATGCCCAGGCACGTCTGTACGCATCACGTCACAGGGGCGCTTGCGCTTGAGGGGCCTTCTGTCCAATGAAAATGCATATGCGTGCAGACGCGCTAAGGGCCTTTCCTCGAATTACATGCTGACGTGCAGATTTTTCACGTGCCAAATCACTCCGTATCAAGCTGGCCACGCGTAAGCACACGGAAGACCACGCTCCTGCCCAGAAGGCCGAACTACTGCCCCCCAGAGCCCCGAGCACGCTCCCACCTGCCATCTGCTGCTGCCTGACTGCCTGCTGCCTACGTGCACTGCCATTTGCTGCCTGCACATCAGCCAGGGGTGCTGTTGCTGTGACCACCCCTGCTGGAACCGAAGACTCCCGACTGGGATTCCATCGCTCCACAGCCCAGCCCCAGGACCCAGTTGCCCACCCACTCCTGCCTCTGGGGTTGTCATGTCGGGGCAAACACCATCTGGGACCACTGACAACCCCCGGCCAGAGAGGCAGAGGGGCACCAGCTTCAGTGCCACCGAAGTTGGTGTGGTGATTATTCAGTAGTGTGCAGGTTGCACATCTGTTTGTATGGGGTCGAGTATGGGGTCGAGTATGGGTGGGGTGTACAGGGCCGTGGGGCTGACGCATGCGAGGGCTGTAATGTGTGAGACATGGATGGTGCTTGTGTGTGTAGGCTTGCATGCCAAATGCAGTTGTGTGGGCACACATGTTTGGATGAATGTGTATGTAAGTAGACATGTCTGTGATGTCACGCATGTATGTTGTTTTCGGCTGCATGTATCAGCACTGTGTACATGTGCATGTGTGTGTATTTGACAAGGGTGCAACAGTGATGCAACATGGATGCATGTGACAGTGGTATGTGGAAGCCTGATTGGCAGATGTGACATGGATGCCCGTCTGAACAGTGCGACACTTGGCAGAGGTGTACACATGCATGCAAGTGTGGTGGTGTGTGTACATGTGTGGTGCACTTCCTGTGTTGCGTGTGATGTCTGGCTCACCTTTGGCTGCTCATGCTGTTGTATGTGTATGGATGGTGGTGGCAGTTGCGATATGGCTGTGGTATGGCTAATGTGTGCGAGTTGTAATGACATGTGTGTTGGGGATTGTGATGACATGTCTGAGGTTTGCCAATGCCACTCATGTACAACTGTCATGTGTGTATGTGTCCATTGTACAGTGCCCTGATGCCTGTGTTTTGTTTCTCCCTGTCTGCAGCGTCAACTGATGAAGAGGGCGGAGAAAATGCTGTGGAGCACAGCGGCGGGGATCCCACCGCCAGCCGGAGACGCAAGGACCGGCTCCCCTCCCAGGTTGTCATCTCGTCAGGGAGTGAGGAGTCCGGTGCCGCGTCCCAGGCCGCAGCTGCCGGGGGGAGGTCCAAGAGGCGGAGGTTGGAGTTGGACTCCTCGGCAGCAGAAGGGGCAGCTGGGACCCCACAGGGCCCAACAGGGGAAGATGGCACGGAGTCATCCAGGTTGGTAGGGGGTTTGGTGGAGGAGGAGGCCGTGCAAGCACCAGAGACGGGGTCTGGAGGTGGGGATCCCACTGGTGCTAGTGGTGCAGTGCAGGACCAAGGACAGGAGGCAGCACAGGCTGCCGCGGAGGTGCCTGTGTGCAATCCTGTCCCTGATCCTGTCCCTGCATCATCTTGCACCAGCAGGGATGCCTACGTCCAGACCCGTTTTCAGGCAGGGGATGAGCTCACGTCAACTGGCCTTCCTCTGCCTGCGGACGTGGCTATGCAGGTCCGGGTTGAGCCTGTCCTGGCTGGTGTGGCGTTGCGTCAACCGGCCATGCGAGGTGACCTGCAGTCTTTTCATGAAGAGACTGCACGTCATCTCGAATGGCTTGTTGACCACGTCAGCCTGCTGGGACAGGTCACCCAGGCCGGATTCCTCCATCTGATGGGGCTTGCTCCGACCCCCTCCTCAACTGGACCCCCTACGCGCCAGTCATCTTCCCACCCATCAGTCACCTGGGTGCCCTGTGGAGCTGCCTCTGACGGTGCGGCCAGGCTGGTGGAGGAGGCATCCCTGCCACAGTCAGGAGTCGGACGTCCAGCAGGGGTGGCCACATCAACAACTGCACCCCAGCCGGCGGAGGATGTGCAGGCAGCAGGAGGCAGTGCACGGGCAGAGGCACAGCAGCAGCAGCAACGTGATGGGAGCCATGAGGGCTCAGGGCCTTCAACATCGGAGGGGCAGGCATCGGCCGGAGGGCAGGTGGACCCGGGATGGGGTGTGTCTTCTGTGTGGCAGCGGTTGGGCCAGCAGATAGGTGCGGAGCGGCGGCGGGCGGAAGAGGCGCGGCTCACAATGGTCAGGGCGGAGAACTCCATGCGGAGGGCCCTGAGGCGGGCCGAGTGCCTCGAGGCAATCCGCAGGGGGTTGGAGGAGGAGACGGCGTCGTCCCTGCGGACCCTCGGGCCATGGAACAGGACCGCCTCCGGGACATCGAACAGGAGTTCGATGATGCCCTGGCCCAGAACACCACGGAGTGAGCCGCTGGACTTGCCCGCCGCCTTTGTATATAGTTATATAGTTAGTGTTAGGTTTCCTTTATTTTTTTTTTTATTTGGTTGCGATTGGACAATGCGCCACGTTTTTGTATGTAGTTCAGTTTTTAGTTAGTTGTCATAGTTAGGTTTCATTTGGTTGGGCTCATGGACCCGGGATTATCTTGTAAATAGTTCTTCAATGGATTTTTCTTTTTTATGGAGTTTTTTCATCGCCATGGAGCAATGGTTTTTGTTTATCATTTACCCTTGGATTTCTTTTCTGACTGTGACTTTGGACACCATTCATTTTGATTGTGCTGTGTGTTTTTGATTTTTTTCATGGACATTCATCTTCTTTTGGTTGTTTTGCTTTGTGGTTTTTCTCATTTCATTTCCATTCAAGTTGATTTTAAATACATTTATATTTTCATCCTTCAATGTGTCGTATCATCTCATTGCTTTCATGCATGTCATGTTGGGTGTTTTGACATTCACTTGCAGCCATTGTGTGTGACGGACATGTGTTCATTTGCATTATTTACATTGGGTGTGTAACATGTAATTGCCTTTAATATGTGGGTGGATGTGATAGTTGGTTGGGCCTTTTGGCAGGGGAGGATGGCCATTACGGACATGATTGGGGATTGGTGGGACCCAGGTGCAGGGGGGCATGGATGGGACATGGGCGAGGGCCTGGTGGAGGGTGCCCCTGCACTGCTGGGGGGGTGGGGGTGGTGGGAGACATGGGTGGGGGCCTGGTGGAGGCTGCCCCTGGTGGCTGGGGGGGTGGGGGTGGTGGGAGACATGGGTGGGGGCCTGGTGGTGGGTGCCCATGCACTGCTGGGGGGTGGGGGTGGTGGGGAACATGAGTTGGACATGGGTGGGGGCCTGCTGGCAGGTGCCCCACAGTGCTGGGGGGTGGGGGTGCAGGGGTACATGAGTTGGACATGAGTGGGGGCCTGCTGGCAGGTGCCCCACAGTGCTGGGGGGTGGGGGTGGTGGGGAACATGAGTTGGACATGGATAGGGGCCTGGTGGAGGCTGCCCCTGGTGGCTGGGGGGTGGGGGTGGTGGGAGGCATGGGTGGGGGCCTGGTGGTGGGTGCCCCTGCACTGCTGGGGGGTGGGGGCGGTGGGAGACATGGGTGGGGCCTGGTGGAGCCTGCCCCTGGTGGCTGGGGGGTGGGGGCGGAGGGAGACATGGGTGGGGGCCTGGTGGTGGGTGCCCCTGCACTGCTGGGGGGTGGGGGTGGTGGTGGTGGGAGACATGGGTGGGGGCCTGGTGGTGGGTGCCCCTGCACTGCTGGGGGGTGGGGGTGGTCGGAGACATGGGTGGGGGCCTGGTGGAGGCTGCCCCTGGTGGCTGGGGCGTGGGGGTGGTGTGAGACATGGGTGGGGGCCTGGTGGAGGCTGCCCCTGGTGGCTGGGGGATGGGGGTGGTGGGGAACATGAGTTGGACATGAGTAGGGGCCTGGTGGAGGCTGCCCCTGGTGGCTGGGGGATGGGGGTGGTGGGGAACATGAGTTGGACATGGGTGGGGGCCTGCTGGCAGGTACCCCACAGTGCTGGGGGGTGGGGGTGCAGGGGTACATGAGTTGGACATGAGTGGGGGCCTGCTGGCAGGTGCCCCACAGTGCTGGGGGGTAGGGCTGGTGGGGAACATGAGTTGGACATGGGTGGGGGCCTGCTGGCAGGTGCCCCACAGTGCTGTTGCGTGGGGGTGCAGGGGTACATGAGTTGCACATGGGTGGGGGCCTGCTGGCAGGTGCCCCACAGTGCTGGGGGGTGGGGGTGGTGGGAGACATGGGTGGGGGCCTGGTGGAGGCTGCCCCTGGTGGCTGGGGGGTGGGGGTGGTGGGAGACATGGGTGGGGGCCTGGTGGTGGGTGCCCCTGCACTGCTGGGGGGTGGGTGTGGTGGGAGACATGGGTGGGGGCCTGGTGGAGCCTGCCCCTGGTGGCTGGGGGGGTAGGGGTGGTGGGAGACATGGGTGGGGGCCTGGTGGAGGCTCCCCCTGGTGGCTGGGGGGTGGGGGTGGTGGGAGACATGGGTGGGGGCCTGGTGGAGGCTGCCCCTGGTGGCTGGGGGATGGGGGTGGTGGGGAACATGAGTTGGACATGGGTGGGGGCCTGCTGGCAGGTGCCCCACAGTGCTGGGGGGTGGGGGTGGTGGGAGACATGGGTGGGGGCCTGGTGGAGGCTGCCCCTGGTGGCTGGGGGTTGGGGGTGGTGGTGGGTGCCCCTGCACTGCTGGGGGGTGGGGGTGGTGGGAGACATGGGTGGGGGCCTGGTGGAGCCTGCCCCTGGTGGCTGGGGGTGGGGGTGGTGGGAGACATGGGTGGGGGCCTGGTGGTGGGTGCCCCTGCACTGCTGGGGCTTGGGGGTGGTGGGAGACATGGGTGAGGGCCTGGTGGAGGCTGCCCCTGGTTGCTGGGGGTGGGGGTGGTGGGAGACATAGGTGGGGGCCTGGTGAAGGGTGCCCCTGCACTGCTGGCGGGTGGTGGGAGACATGGGTGGGGGCCTGTGGAGGGTGCCCCTGGTGGCTGGGGGTGCAGGGGGACATGCGTTGGTGGGCAGTAGTGCAAGTTGACATGTGGGTTGGCTGGGGGGCATGGCCATGGTGGATGGGGTGCCTGCAGGACATGTGCAGGGTAGGCCCCTGTGGTGTGAGCCACCTGCAGGGGCCGTGGAGGGTGTAGAGGGAACACCTGGGAGGGCCCACACGTGCAATTCACCGGTGGTGCTCCCCGCGCACCCCTGTAATACACGTACCCTGATGGAATTGCGTGTGGAACTTCCCACGCACCCCTGGAATACACGTACCCTGCTGATTTCGTGTGTGAAACTTCCCCCGCACCCTGAAATACACATACCCTGATGGAATCGCGTGTTGAACTTCCCGCGCACCCCTGAGATACGCGTACCCTGCTTGCACGGGCCCAATCGCGTGTGGAAATTCCCGCGCACCCCTGAAATACACGTACCCTGCTGGAATCGCGTGTGTAACTTCCCCTGCACCCTGAAATACACGTACCCTGCTGATATCGCGTGTGGAACTTCACGCGCACCCCTGAAATACACGTACCCTGCGGAAATCGCGTGTGTAACTTCCCCTGCACCCTGAAATACACGTACCCTGCGGAAATCGCGTGTGTAACTTCCCCTGCACCCTGAAATACACGTACCCTGCTGATATCGCGTGTGGAACTTCACGCGCACCCCGAAATACACATACCCTGATGGAATCGCGTGTGGAACTTCCCGCGCACCCCTGAGATACGCGTACCCTGCTCGCACGGGCCCAATCGCGTGTGGAACTTCCCGCGCACCCCTGAAATACACGTCCCATGATGAAATCGCGTGTGGAACTTCCCGCGCACCCCTGAAATACGCGTACCCTGCTCACACAGGGCCAATCGCGTGAGGTACTTCCCGCGCACCCCAGTGATACACGTAGCCCGCTTGCTGTGCTGGTACAGGGTTAGCGCAGCCCTTTGCGCTGGATTGGGTATGTTGATGGCTTTTCCCTGCGCGAGAGGCGTTCTTGGGGGCGTAACTGGCGCTGCTGCAGGGTCGCTGTGCCACTGTGCGCCACGGCTGGTTTTGGTGGCTGGAATCCATGAATACGCTGTGCGCGGAAATGGATTTTGGCGCACGCGGCTGGCGCAGGGATTCACACGCGCACACTGTGCGCCAGCCGTGTGCGCCACTTGTGCGCTGAATTCTATGAATTACCCCCTTAATGTCGATTAACAGAAGTCTGACCCTGTGACTATATATATGTTGCTTAAGTCTGGTATGTGTTGACAGTAACTGAAAATAACTTCTTTTCATTGTTGAAGTGACTGGACTTCTAAATCTCGACACTGGGGTCTGCTCAATCACTGATCGTATCGCCCGCTTATCAGTATTATTATGGATTAGGCTATCTATGGCTACAGATTCCCTTGGGGAAGTGAGTAGTAAGGGAGAGATTTTGGGATGAGGGACGGGAAGCAATTATGGGAAACTTCGACAAATACCCCATACTATCCTGGTGGATGGAGGCTTATGTGGCCGCTTGTATACAAAAGGGGGCCAGGAAGTTATACAGTTTAGACTTCAATGCTTCTTCCTTGGCTATCCAACTGCTAAGTAGCGCATGCCACCTAGAGTCTGTGTCTCTGGATATTAAAATAAGATTGTTGCGACTGTGGTGCACTTACTCTTATGTTATGCTTTTGCAGGTGGAGACTGAAGGGGCTTCTCCCTCTTTGGATCCAACAATATTATAATATGTAAGGAGACTGTGAAATACTGTGCATCCACTAAAGAGAGAGTGATGAGATGAGAGTGTGACTAAAGAGGTGGCCTGCTATGTCTCGAAGGCCTGGCAGGAACACCTTCATTCAGTTTCTGGTCTAGATAAGACAGTGCTAGGCAGAGCTGTGAGAAAGGGATGTGGTCTTTGTTTTATGGAATTAGTGATATGTATTGCTTGTGTTTTAATATGGTTGTATTTTTAGTTTGGGCTATAAAATGGCGTTAAAAGTGCTACCTTTAAGCCAAAACTATTGTCATTATAATAAGAGCTATAAATATGGGCTTTGACTGAGGCTCTGTAATGCTTTTCAAATGGAGATGACATTTGAGGAGGGATACACAGTTGTTAGGTTATTGAATCCCTCCCATTCCCTGCCCCCTTGCCATGTTAATCAATATGGCCAATCCCACCCATTCCTGCCCATCTCTGAACTCTTTGTGAGCTCTTCCATGGAGGCAGCCTTCTTGGATGACTGTCTTTAAGGAAGCTCTCTGTAAACAAGCTGAAACTAGCAACCATGTTGGAATAGGAAAGATACCATGCATCTTCCAAATAAAATGATACTTTGAATCATGCGAGTATAATCTCTTTTAAAATAGCTAAAGCAATTTACAATACTTTCCACAGCAGTAATTATTTCTGTCCTTTCTGTTTCATTTCCTTTTTTAAAAAAAATATAAAAATATAGCTAGAGCTGTTGCTCGTCCTTTTTAAATCCGTTTTAATATGCATTAATCTCTTAAATCAAAAAATCTGCAATGTTGTGCTAAATGTCATGTAGTGCTCAAACCCTTACTGGATCAATGATTGCCTCTGTTAGCTGAGAAGGGTCTGATAGATGCTTTCCCTGCATGGTCCCACAATCCGACTGGTTGTGCTCGGCTTCATACATAAATGACCTGGCTCACCCCCCACCTCTATTTTTGTCCTTCAATGCATTCCCTTTCTGTTGGTTTCCTTCCTCGCCGGTTTTAAACCAACTGTAAAGTGTTCAAATAAGAAACTTGCAATAAGTCCTGAAACCCCACACTGCTAACGCCAGTGAGGATTTCAGGGTCTTTAGCCCCGAGATCCTCTCCGATGTGAGCACTGGCCTCTGTGTGTTCATGGGATTTTGTTCGCATTCAGGATTTCTAGCTCTTCGTTGCTGGTATGCGCCGTGTTGCAGAAAACAGGGAGCTAGAAATCCGAAGTGCAAGCAAAATCCTGCTAACACACAGAGGATAGTGCTCATGTGAGCAATGTCCTCTGTGTTCACATGATTTTGCTTGCATTCAGGATTTCCAGCTGCCGGCAACATGGTGCATGCCGGCAGCAGGGAGCTAGAAATCCAAAGTGCGAGCAAAATCCTGCGAGAATACAGAGGACAGTGCTCACAGATTTTGAGCACTGTCCTCTGTATGTTTGCCGGATTTGGTATACATCACATTGTAAACTGAAATAACAAATATTTAAATACTTATATGAACCAAAAATAGTGTGACAGTAACTTTGTTTTCCCTATTTGAAACGAAAGAATAAAAGTCCATGAATGCAAAATGATGTAAGCCTAAATAAATCTATGCGTTATGCAGATTTTCATTCAA
Organism: Ambystoma mexicanum; assembly: GCF_040938575.1. Taxonomy (NCBI): domain Eukaryota; kingdom Metazoa; phylum Chordata; class Amphibia; order Caudata; family Ambystomatidae; genus Ambystoma; species Ambystoma mexicanum. The sequence goes on from NC_090932.1 coordinate 1,149,977,853, forward strand.
GTCATAAAGACACACAAAACTGTGGCAATGCTATCTGTTAATAAACATTATGGGCAAAATTTGAAATTGTTTTTCAATGGGAAAATCAATGTTGGTGCTTCCAATAGAAGTGCTTTCTTGCTGCTTGGGAACTGTCATTTAAACATTCCACTTGCAGGAGAAATGTTAAACATGCATTTCTATTGGTCTGGGGCAATTTTGACCTTGCTGGGTGGCTCCCTTTTTCTCAGCAAGCGAGTCTGTCATTTAGGGTGGCTTTTCACCTGTTCTGAAGTGCAAAGGCCACATAACAGATACAAGGTGTGGCTGGTGAGTATTTCAGGTAGTGCATGACAGCCCCTTGGACATGTTTGCAAATTACGCTTGATTTTGTATATCATTGATTAGTCACCTCCTTGATTGAAACATAACAGAGCTTCAATGTTCATTTTCCCCTCGCCACCCGGTGAACAAGCGATTTACCCCATCCCCTCTCCTTCCCTCCTCAGCCTCTCCCTCCCATCCATCTAGGTGACTCTGGGAGCCCAATGAAGACATGAGGTTGAACCCCTGTTGTATCATCACCTGAAGACACAGGAGACTTGAACTCTACTCAGGACAGTAGAACAGAATGCCAGTAAGTGTGTGGGCTCGGCTCCTAGAAAGTATTTCCCGGTCAACCAATGGTGGTTACTTGGCCATTCTGTGATGAAGCTTGGCTTTATGCCAGTTACCTGCACTATGCACTAAAAGACTGCGATGAGACTTGTGCATCTACCAATGCCCACACCATCTTTTTTTAAAATGTATGTATTTATATAATTCAGTGCATCAACACATTACACGTGTTTACTCATTCGCTTGTTGCTATAACATTAAATCAAGAGGAAAAATTGGCTTCAAGCTTCTTCGAGTATCCTCCTTTGGTGCACTGAGTTCTTTTGTCTTATTAATACTGAACAAACTGTGAGTCCAACAGGTGTTCAACACGTGTCACACCAGTTATTAACAACAAAAAGAATGATCTACTATTCCACCCTCCAACCCGCCTACCCCTTTTGACATGACAAACAAATAAGCACGACTCTGAATACTATTCCTGTCTGGCAATCACAAGTTCCTTTTGTCCATGTTTTGTAGGACACTTCTCCATCAATTCAAATCACCTTTATGTTTCTAAGCATTTGTGGTTTGTGAAAGGTAGTGTTCTTTGTCCCAGACCTATTCATGAAAGGGGAGCCAAGTCTTTAGAAATGTCTGGTATGTCCCAGCTTTAAGAGCACACACTTTCTCCATTGCTAGTATACCCCAGGTCTTGACTCACCAACATGCTACTATAGGGCCTTCTGGTGTTTTCCAGTTCTGGGCCAAGGTCATGCGGGCTGCCGTTAGTGGGTGTGTTATGTGCTGCAGTCACAACATCACCCCCTTGCCCCTGCCTGTTGCTGCATAGGTCACTTCCGTCTCTGCCCCCAAAAGTATCACTGCTGGAAGTTCAGGTAATTGTGCCCCTGTAATCTTTTTGATGTGAGCTAGGATTTCTTTTCAAAATATTTTGGTTTTGGGGCATGTCCACCACATGTGACCCATGGTTCCTAATTCCCCGCATTGCCTCCAACACAGGGGTGAGTGGTCTTTATTCATCACGTTCAGCCTCTGGGGTGTCAGATACCGTCTGACAGATTTTATATTCCGATTCTTTTATAGCTGTGCATTTAGACGATTTATGAGCTCTCCTCCAGATCTGTCCCCATTCCTCTTCTGTAATAGTGACCCCAGATCTTTACCCCATTTAGTCATGTATGGCAGATCAGCTGTTTATTGTGTTCTATCTAGTAGCCTATATATCCTCGACATCCCTTTTGTGGTTACCCCTTCGTGCATATTTAGTTGCAGTCCTAACCGTGTTCGTGTACCAGCTCTCTTCACCTCCCTCTGAGAAATCCAGTGTCTGATCTGGATGTATTTGAATCGCTCGCCCTCCCCCATGTGGAATTTGCGCTTACATTTCTCGAAGAGCAGAGGACTGCCATCCTGGTAGAAGTCTTCTAGTTTCAGTGTGTCGCGTCCCTCCAATCTTTCCCAGTAAGCTACCTTTATTGAAGTGTGCATTGTAGCACATCTGGCTGTGTGGTCCCAATCCCGGGGCAATTTTTCCCCATTTCAATGCTAAGTCCCATTTTTGTAGCAAGTCTAGCGTTGCCTTTAGCAATTGGCCCCCTGCTGCTCTGTTCTGGGTGCGTAGGGCTTGTAACACACTTAAAGGGATAGTGGTAACTTCTTGTTATATATTACTCCAACCCTTATGTGATTCTGGATTCGACCATCTTAACATGGGTGCGAGCTGGGCTGCTAAGATCTACCTTTTCACATCCGTGGCTCCCAATCCTCCAGTTCACAGTGGTCGGAGGAGGACCGATCTTTGAATCTGGGGTTTCTTTTTATGCCAGATAAAGGCAATGATCTCCTCTTGCAGGGTTTTAATCATCTTGGCAGGTATGTTTATGGGGAGGGAGCTAGTGACATATAATAACCGAGGTATGACTATCATTTTAACTGTAGCTATCCTGGTGAACCATGAGAGTTCTTGCGCGTCCCATCTATGCAAATCCTCTCTTAATGCTTTCTAGAGCAGCGGGATATTTACCCCATATAATTTGGTGTAACATCTTGTTGGCTTTATCCCCAAATATTCTATTTCTTTATCTTCCCAGGACAGTGGGGGACCGATACTCAGTTCGCGGATTTCACTCCAGTTGTCCGTTGTATTGAGGACTTTGGATTTGTTAAAATTAATCTTGAACCCTGAGACCTCTGCGAATTCCTGTACTCTAATCATCACTCACAGCAGGCTCTGTTTTGTGTCTCTCAAGAAGAGCAGGATATGGTCCGCTTAAAGGGCTAATTAATGAGTCCCTCCTTTAGATTCGATCCACAGAATTTTGGGATGTTGCCCGATTGTAGCTGCAAATGGTTCCATTGCCATAGCGAAAATCAGAGGCGACAGTGTGCAGTCCTGCCTGGTCCCCCTCTGGATTTTAATCTGTTCTGTGAGCTTCCCATTCACCATAAATCTTGTGGATGGCAATTGGAAATTAGCCAGTACCATTAGTCTAAATACCGATCCATAGCTGCATTTTCCAGTATCCTTGCTAAGAACCCCCAATCCAGGCTATCAAATGCCTGTGTCGCGTCTAATGCTATTGTGAATTTCTGTTCTGCTTGTGTGCCTAAATCTATCAGATCTATAGCCCTCCTGATGTTGTCTTGTGTCCCACCTGGTCTTCATGTATAATGCTATGTAATACTAACGCCAACCTCCTTGCTTGAATTTTTGCATATATTTTAGCATCACTGTTTAATAAGGAAATCGGGCGGTAGTTGGCGCATTGTTTTCTTTCCCTGGTTTGGGGATTAGCACCATGATGGATCTACCCATGTCCTGATACCGTTCCTTCCTCTCTCATTCTATTAAATAGGCGTGTCATGGGCATCAGTAGTTGCGTTCTAAAGATCTTATAGTAGCCATAACCAAACCCGTCTGGCTCAGTTGTTTTATTGGCGGGTAACATAGCTATGGCTTTATTAACCTCCTGCGCTGTGATAGGCCTCTCCAAGGCCTCCCTTTCTTCTTCGGTCAAGTGTGGGAGATTCCCATTCTTAATATAGGTTGTTTGGAGGATTGGATCTAGCTCTTCTGTTTTTAACAGTCGCGGGGAACCTTTCCATGATCCTCATTTTGCCCTACTCTCCCACATTTAGGTTACCCCCTTCATCTTGTAAATGTGTGATGTGATCACAGGTTTTGGCCTTCCGCGGTTTCGCTGCAAGTAATTGGTTAGCCTTGCCTCACTGGGTATAGTATATGTGTTTGGTGTTCAGCAGGGCCTGTGCTAAGCGCTCTGGTATATGTGCCTCCATTTGGGCCCTCAATTTTCGCAGGACACATAATGAGCTCCGTGATTGTTTTCTCTTATGCTGCGTTTCTGCCTTTTTACATCTCCTTTTCCAATTCGATTCTGGTTACCTCTCTTCCTGTGGGATAGGAGGCAGCTTGTGAGATGAATTCCCCCCTCATAACTGCCTTACCAGCGTCCCATACCACCCGTCGGTATCGTTCTCAGTAAAGTAATTAGTTATTGTTCTTTCCATCTGTGCAATGTCCTTTTAAAATGAACTTGAGTCTCCATTGCTTATTGCCCACTTTACTATGTAATTGTGCTTAGATTTGTACCATCACCGCGGCATTTTATTCCAATGTTTATAGCTATTATTTGGGGTATTAGAGTAGCTGAAACTAGGACCAGATCTATCTTTGAGTAGCCCTCATGTACCACTGAATAGTGTGTGTATTCTCTGTCATTATTCTGGAAAAATCTCCAGGTTTCTATTAGCTCAGGATCGTGAAAGAATTTCCCCAGGGCTTGTTGAATCCTATGGTCGTTGTTAGTAGGGGGGAGTGTTTTGTCCATGTTGTGGTCCATAATGCAATTGAAATCCCCTCATACTATTACCTGACTCTCACACCAGCTTCCTATTTTCTGCAGCACTGCATTTAAGAAAATGTCCTGTTTGTCATTTCTGCCATACAGCGCTATCAGGGTGAACAGCTGTCTTCCCAGTGTGCCTTTGAGGACCAAATACCTTCCCTCTGGGTCTTTGTAACAAAAGTGTTTCTTGAATAGCAGTGAGGCTCCCAGTAGAATTGCCACCCCCTTGGTTTTGGTCCCACTTGTTGCAAAGTATCGATTGGGGAATGCCCAGTGTATCATTCTTTTCTCCTCTGTGGCTATTGGATGGGTCTCTTGTAAGAATGTCACTGATGCTTGCAGGTCCCTTAGACGTTTTAGTATGGAGCAGCGTTTCATCGGTGAGTTTTGGACCTGGGTGTTTAAGGTTACAATGTTCATGTCAGCCATATCTAATTGTGTCCGTTTCTTATTTGTGTTCGCCCAATACTATTCTGTTTGAGTAGTGGTGTGTTCCGAGCCATCCAACAACATCCCCAACTTTTGCTTTACGTGCGCTGTCAAACTTTCAAATACTCGGTCCCTGTATGTAGACCAACTGGTCTCTTACCGACCCTCGCACCCCCTTCCCAACGCCACCTGCATTTCCTTCTCATTGGCTTTCAGTCAACTTCAACATAATTCTTCTCCCACCCGTGGAGGAATTTTCTATCTTACTTGTGTGTGTTCACCGTCCCACTTTAGGCGTTCATTCAGGTGTCCTCTGTGTTTCAGGCCCCTTCCCCTCCCCCTTGGATAAGGACACCCCTGTTTCTACCCTTCTTTCTTGTTTGTACGAACTGTGCGTTGGTCCGGGTTTTTCTCTGGTGGCGAGTCCATTGGACCTGCGGCATTGTCTGTACTAATCAGGTCCGCCATTTCCTTTTTTTTTTTGTAACATGGTTCACCTTGTCTAGGCATTCAAATCGTATCCCGCAGAGGAAGGTCCATCTATATCGGAATCCTTTCTTTCGTAACCAGCTTGTCACCACACAGTATTTTCCATCTCAACAATGTAGCCTGAGCCATGTCCTGATAGAATATGATGCGCAAGTCCTTGAATTTGATAGACTTTCCTCTGACCACTTTCATTATCTGCTCTTTCACTTAGAAAAAATGCACTCTTGTGATCACATCCAGGGTCAGGTTGTTCTTTTGTTGATGGGCATTGTATATCCTATACGTCCTGTCCAGGATTATCTGTTCGCCTTCTGTGTCACCCAAGACCTATTGAAATAGTGCTTGGACATGTTCCTGTAGCTCAGATTCTAAAATCGCTGTTGGTATGCTAAGTCTGATATTTCTTCGCAATCTATTTTCGCTATCCTCTTGTCCGGCCACTACCCAGTCCATTTGTTGTTCCACTGCGTCCATTCAAATCAGGTACCCTTGTCTCGTACCTCTTGTAAGGTGGAATGATGGCTAGATTGTCTCGGTAACCGACACGCTAGCCTTCAGGTCACTATACATTGCAGTTATCCATCAGCAGAAATTACTCCCAAACCCCATTTTCCGAAGGACCTTCCCCCGTGTATCCCCATTCCACTCTGTCAAATGCTTTTTCCAAGTTGATGAAGACCAGGTAGGCATCTAAGTTATTCACCTGGGTGTAGTGCATTATATTGATCATTTTACGAATATTATCAGATCCTTGATGTCCCTTTTATAAATCCCACCAGGTCCCCATGCACCAAGAATGGCATCACTCACTCTAATCTACTTCCCAACAGCTTGGCTAAAATGTTCACGTCTGTGTTGAGGAGCGAAATTGGCCTGTATGAAGGGCAAAGGGCTGGATCTTTACCTTCTTTAGGAATTGCCACCATTAGCGTTCCCAGTAAGGAAACGGGAAGGTCTCCTCCCTCCAGCACATTAACATTTATTACCATGAATGGGGCTAAGTTGGAGCGGAATGTTTTGTAAAGCCAGACTGTGAAGCCATCGTCACCTGAGGCCTTGCCTGCTTTCATGTTCCCTATGGTTGTTCCTCTAGCGTTAGTGGGGCCTCCAGGCCATCTGCTGTATTTCTAGGCAACCCCTGGATTGGTAAGCCTTCTAAGAATCAGTCAATATGCGACCCATCTCCCCAATATTTTGCAGTATATAGGTGCTCATATTTTCTAAATTCTTCTGCTATTAATTATATAATCTATTCTTGAGTAAAAATTGTGCACCTGGGAAGAAGTGAAGGGGGGGCGTCATCATCATCTCCCATCTGGTAAAGAAAGTCCACCACCCCCGTTCCACATTGATTTGATGACACTGATGGGACTGGGGGACCCTCAGTGGGTTCATTCTTCTCCCGTCCTCCGGATTGAGGACCATATTAAAATCTCCTATCGCTAAAGAACCCTAGGCACATGTTTTTCCCGTACCGCCTTCCAACAAGCCACCTGGCCCTCATTAGGACAGTTCACTGACCCTACCGTAATTCTTATCCCCTTTATCCTGTTCCATGTGTTAAAATCGCGGCAAAAATGGTTGTTTACACAATAAATCGCTGCAAAAAGGCTGTGGTTTTGCCGCCACAATCCATGTAAAGGATGTGGGGGACACCCCTGTAACCCTCAGATCCATTACACCATTTAAAGGAAGCGGGGCACACCCATGCTTCCCTTAAATAGTATTACGGGATACACCTTTATCAGGTCAAACCACTGCATCAGTGGACTGACTCTATGGCCCTTGCTTTCAACGACGGTCCCCTTCCTTTTTGCCAATGTATCTCTTGCAAAAACATCAAGTCAAGTTTCAATCTATTGAACTCCCACACTGTGAGGGAGTGCTTGTATGGGGAGTTAAGTCATCTAACATTCAGGGTACCCACCCTGAGTACAAATTCCGACTCGGTCATTGGGACTTCTCCCCAGAATCAAAAAGCAACCTCCAGGTGTATTGTACTGCAGGAGGCCCACTTGCGGGTCATCTTTCGCCATGGTTCCTGTTGTAGTCGACTTCAATTCAGCACTCCAACTAAGTCAATGCCTAGTCTGGGATGCCCAATGGAAGCCCTTATTTGTATATTTTTATGACAAGTTCATAAATCTGGATGATGAACCCTTATGTAACGCCCCTCTCCTAGAATCCCCCTGACCTCACTGAGCCAAGAAGTAGGTTTGTTTTGCAAAATAAAAGATTTATTTGAAAAATGAAACAATATATATATATCACACTTTTATGAATAAATTAATATTTGATAGCACTCTTATGAATATGACAGTGACCAACAATGGATAATATTATAGTAGCACAATTCTTTAATTACTTAGGAGTTGGTATAGAAAGGATAAGGTAGCAGAGAATACTTTGTATGGTTTCAATGAAAAGCAATGATGGAAAGAATGCAGCACAGAAATAAACTGATATGGTTTCAACAATAGATAAGATGATCACTTTTTTTTTTTAATGACGGCTCACTCCCCCCATATGCAATATGAAGAGTTGGAAATGAGGGCACACAGGTTTTCAGGAATGCAATCGAAAGCAGTTCAGTTCCCCCCTAGCAAGCTTAGAGCAACCGGTATGCTTTTAAACAGTCAAAAATACTTTTATATGTGATTTGCAATGAAGTGAAAAATATGCTAAAAATGATTTTAATTTCCTATAGGAGATTCAGGGTAGGTGATAGCTACTTTGAATTAGTTCAGGTCAACACTAGCAATGATTCAGGAATGATTATCAGAGTGAAAACGAATTTCAGCAGTGCAAAGCAAGAAGCAGCTATTTTTACAAGTGGTGAAATTGAGCCAGTATGCAATTCGCTGCACTTTTTCCGAGTGCGTCGATCGTGATTAGGGAATAACTGTAAGGAGTCGTATTATGTTCGTTGGAGAGCTTAGGGTCTTAGCTTTCAAATGAAAGTTAAATCTCGCTTCTAGGCCATATGGTTCAAAAGATATGGATGTTTTTGTGGAGGTAGATTTTCAGAAATGAAGTAAAGAGTCAGAATGACAAATGACAATTTCACAGCTTTGAAATCACAGCATGTACACACAATTTCTATGCAGTTCTGGACAGGTGGATACTCACTCCTAATTTTGGACTCGAATAGGCTGCCACTGGTTCTGCTCACAGCGTGGCCTCTGATCTGGGTCTGGCACTCCACAGCAGTCTGGGTTTGTCTGCTATCGGCACTGCACAGCGGTCTGGTCTGCGCTTCTGGATACAGCTCTGCTTTCTGGGTCTGGTTCTGGCACAGCGGTCTGGTCTGGGTCTCTGGTTCCGGCAAATGTTCTTGGCAAAGAGGCAGAAACAGCACAGCCCGGCTGTTTTATTCTGATGTGCCCCTTGGAAGTCTGGGGTAAATGTTACAAACGGCTATAAACGTTGGTCTTTGTGGCATCGCGGCAGGACGTGCCGTTTGGCATTCGTGAATCCCCCCAGCATGGTGGCGTATCTTTCTTGCTATCCTTTGAGTGCCGATCTAGTTGTTTCACGCACTTCTAAAACGTCGTCCAAATCACCTAGAAAGCCTCCGTTGGGATTACTTACCTGAATGCCTATCCCCGAAAGACCCTGGCAGCGGATCTCTACAGATTTTATAGTGGATCTTCCCCAATCCTCATCACTCTGTGATTATGGTTACGATAGACAATTTCACTAAGATGGCTCACTTCGCCCCATTATCTAAACTTCCTAATGCAGACCAGTTGGCCAGAGTCTTCATTTCTGATATCTTCTCACGTCCTGGAGTCCCAAACACAATCGTGTCGGACCGGGAACCCCAGTACATCACCCTTTTTTGGCAGAGGTTGCGTTCTTTTTTGGGAATCAGAAGGGCCCTTAGCTCAGGGTATCAGCCACAGACGAAAGGGCAAACAGAACGCTTGAATCAAACGCTGGAATGCTATTTACGTTGTTTCGTATCAACGGCCCAAGACGACTGGGTTGAACTCTTACCATTGGCAGAATTCGCCTATAATAACGCCAAGCATTCAGCATTGAAAACCAGCCCTTTCTATTGCACTTATGGTTACCATCCAGCTTACATTCCGACCATTTCACCCACTCCTTCCCGTTGTCCCGGAGTGGACCAGCTTGTTGCAGACATTCAACAGGGTCATCTAGTTGCCCGAAGGGCTCTTCGCTCGGCTCAGGATCAGGCCAAGGAGATTGCGGATCGCCATCGAAGGCCAGGTCCAAAGGTGTCGATTGGCGACAATGTATGGCTATCTTCTAGGTTTCTTCCTCGCCATTTGGTTCCTTCTAAGCTGTCTCCCCGGTTCTTTGGTCCCTTCAGGGTGGTGTCTCTGGTGGGTACAGCAGCACTGACTCTCACTGCCTCCTTCTTAGTCTCGGATACATCCTGTGTTTCACCTCTCCCAGATTAAGTTGGGAGTGCCTGATCGTTTTCTACGCTCCCCTGTTTCTCGTCCTCCCCCCGGTATCTACTGCTACGGGACTTGAATTCGAGGTGGCTGCTATTTGTGATTCCCGTTACCACAGGGGGCGTCTTCAATTCCTGATCGATTGGAAGGGGTTTTCTCCAACTGAGGGGTCCTGGGAACCAGCTTCAGGGGTTCATGCCCCTCATTTGGTTCGCAAGTTCTTCCGACTGCATCCCGGAAAGACGGGTTCCCCGCCTTTGCGGAGGGGGCATACTGTTACAACCTGCTATAAACCTTGGTCTTTGTGGCATCGCGGCAGGACGTGCCGTTCGGCATTCGGGAATCCCCCCAGCATGGTGGCGTATCTTTCTTGCTATCCTTTGAGTGCCGGTCTAGTTGTTTCACGCACTTCTAAGACGTCGCCAGTGGATAATGTGACCGGATATAAGGAACCGAGCGATTTGCCTCCGCGCGTCGCTACTCCTTTAGCCCAGACGCTTCGTAAGTGATCGCCTTCTAGGGATCTTTACTCTCAGACTTGTGTTCGATTGCTAACTCTTTCCTTCTTGTGTGATTTAGTATTGACTCCTCCAGAATTCAGGGATTCTTTGATTCCAACTGCCAAGACCTCCTGCAGTTTATCTCCGGACCTCTATCCGCATTCAGCCCAAGCACTTTCATTCTATGGTATTTACTTTAAGGTCCTTTCCTCTCCTCTTTTCCTAGCCCCACCATTCTACTAACCTTCCTCCTCTTCCATACCTTCCAGGAGTGTTCCTTCCATCCCTTCCGCCTTCCGAGTTCCTGAAGTGCAATTTGTCTGCACTATAACATCCAAGGCAGATATAGTTAGGCGCAGGGACTCTGGGGAACTCTCCTCCTCCGACCTTTACCTCTCTCATCAGCTTTCTCGTTTCTACAGAACTCATCCATCCGAACTTGTACCTCAGCATCACAGTTCCCGCAAGATTCCAGGACATTGAACCCAGCCCAGAGCCAGTGTCTTCAGTGCCACGCAGGTTTTTTTTCCCCATAGAGTGTTTCCCTGGGGGCACAGTCCTTCCTTCTCCTGGTTGTTCTATCCGCGTGGGGAGTGATTGGGCTTAAAGGGAAGCCTTCACAATCATCAGTACCTTTGCCTTTCCTGGTTACCGCTAGATGTGCAGGTTAGTGCGTTCTTCTTTAAATCTCTAATCGCTATTCAGCTTACAGTAAAATCAGTTTGCAAGATTGGAAGGCCAGCTGAGAAGAGCCCAGCTTGCAGTAGGCCCTCTGCTTCAAAGGTCTGGAGTCTGGTTTTCTTGTGCAGAGCGTCCCGCCAATGTTCAGGTGATGAGTGAATCTGGAAGTCCCCCACTAAGGCTTGCCATCCTTACTAATAGCAGAAATTGCATCATCAAAATGGGTGTGTGCGTGGGCATAACTAAGCCTGCCCCTCACAACTTATCATTGGCCAAATTCTCCTCTCTCCCTTGATTGGGGGAATGAAATGGAGTGTCATCGTGATGAGGTATGTTTATGGGTCAGAGAATCCTCCCCTTGTCACATTGCACACAAATCTATTTTTGATTCAAATGCATATTTATCTATGTACAATTTTTCTAATATTATATGTCCAGTTAACATATTTTCTGTAGCGCCAAACCATCCAATCCCTGTCTTTGTGTTCTGGATGAAAAGGGCAGAATTCTGTCAGAAGTGGACACATCTTACAATCTCTAAATTCTTCCAGAATTTACACAAATGTGCGCAATGAAAATGGGCATCAGATGAAGTGTCAGATTATTAACATACATACATTTGGAGTAATACCCTATTTTCCTCTACTACCCCCCAGAACATACCACAGAGTCCTAATACCTCTTAAAATGTGCACAGAAAAATCACAGGAATAATGATATTATTTATATAATTTTGACAATTTTGTACTATGAATTATCCATCTTTTTAAAATTATGCTCTGGCCCAGATGGGTGTGGTTAAGTCCCAAAGCACATGGGGGAATTTATGGTTTGTCCACTTCCTCCAAGCTCAGCTGGCTCACAGGCAGTGCCCCTCCCAGTTCCTTCCAAGAGGAAGCCATTTACGACCTCCTGATTTAGCAATTGCTTTGAGCCAAGGGAAGTTCATTTTTCTGTTTCCCTGCAGTCCCAAGTACCCCTCCCCTGATTCGATCAGAGAGGTGTAATCTCCTTTTTGTGGGGGCAGCAGAAGGCATGCCAGGCCTGTGAATGCAGTTGCTGGGCAAGTTTAAACTCCTGTCGGGATAGTTGCCGGGCAGAATTCAATCCCTTTAAGCCAGGCTTCAGCCAAAGGTCACTTTTGTTCCAATTTTTCGTCATTCAAATCAAACTTACAATTTTTACACGTGCAGCTAGAGCGCTGATTCTAAGTTCAAAACTATGACATTTAAAGAGTTGCAACCTATGTGACACTCAAAAGTAGGTCACTCATTTATTTTAAACATTTTGATTTTAGTGGCTTTAAATCCAATTTCACTTGAGCTGCTGACATCCACAGCTCAGCCAGTTTTGTTATGAACATTATTTTAGGCTCTTCATCTTTCCAGATTTTGTATGCACACAAGACTTCATTCTACCAGACGTCTGCTGGTGTTCAGTAAGATTTTTGAATATCTTGCAATGTTTGAAATAGGCATTTTGAGCTTGCATTCAGAGAAACAAAGGTGATTTCAAAGCGCTTTTTGAGCTAACAGGCACTGCTGTTTTTCCTTTGGCACCACGTTTCACTCATGGCGCTTCTGGCCCATCACGCTCGCACTGGTGGGTGGCAGGTCAGGCGACGATTTTGGTATGCGCAAAAACTGCACGTTTTTTCTGGATTCTGGTGCAAATGTGAGCTTTTCGGCCATCTTGGATTTTCTAAGCCCACAGCACCAAATGTTGCAGCATAATAACTCAAACATGGGTCAATACACCTGACTAGCCCCCCCCTCGCCTAACTGCGCTTTGATTTCAAGTCAAGGGGGAGTCGGTGCAAAGGATGTTTTGATCCACGCAAAGAGGGTCATCTGCTTCTTCTCCTCGGTGCTGCATCATCTGGTTCTCCCAACCAGTTCTGACTGGGAGTATTCGGCGGTACCCCGGGCCCCTCGGATCTTTGCTCCCGGTCCCTGGGTCGTCCTCCTCGGGCAGTCTCCATGGTTTATCTCTCTCTCTTCTCACCTAGGATGACAAATCAAATGCGGCAGAAACATATTCATAGACATTTCCCCACCACTATTAATGTGGTGGGGTGAACAGATACATTTTATCAATCAGGAGACATTTGCATTCTTATCCTTGTATTTTAGAGACTATATGTGGGATATTTTAGGGTTGGAAATGTATTAATCTGGAGCGGCCCCCTCTGGGATTGCAGAGGACTCCTCCAGTTGCTGCAGAGTGTGCCTGGGATGGCAACACTTTAGCTGATTAATATGGACCCACTTGTCTTCCCTTTCCCCCAAACTGCCTTTCGGGATGTGGATCTTGTAGGCGACTGGTGAGATTTTGTCTACAATTTCGAAAGGTCCCTTCCATGTAGGCAGAAATTTCCGTTGTTTGGCCTGGTTCCTTTGGAAATTGTATAGCTAGACCCGGTCTCCCACATTGTATTCTTTCCTAGTAGTGTTCAAATCATAATGAGTCTTCATGCTATCGACTGATCTTTCTAGGTTTCACTGAGCATAGGCAAAAGCATGTTGAAGGTGTTTCCTTAAATGTTCAACATACTCATGAATTGTGGAGGCATTGATCAATGTCTGCTCTTGGGTCCTGTAAAGCAAATGCTGGGGAAGCACCATTCTGCGTCCAGTCATCAGCTCAAACAGTGACATTTTAGTTGCAGATGAAGGGGTAGATCTGATGGCCATTAGGACAAGAGGTAATCGAATATCCCAACGTGGCCTCGAATCTGCCACAAACTTTTTTTAAGATGCTCACAATGGTTCGGTTGTAACGTTCTACTGCGCCAGAAGAGGCTGGCCGGTAAGCAATATGTAGCTTCCTTTTAACCCCAAGTATCTCCCACATCTTTGTCATTACTTCGCTAGTGAAATGGCTACCTGTGTCTGACTCAATCCTTTGGGATAGACCAAAATGCGAAAAGCTGTGATTGATCATCAGGGCAGCTGCTGTTTCTGCCTTGCAGTTTGGGGCCGGGAGACATTCCACCCATTTAGTAAATAAGCATGTCACCGTCAACATGTACTTATTTTCTCTAGAGGAGCGGATCATGGGGCCTATGAAGTCGACTTGCAAATCTGACCATGGCAGTGTCATCCCCCTCTTTTGGAGAGGCGCACGGTGTGTGAGGGATGTTGGCTGAAATTGTGCACACACAAGACACCCCTTCAAGTATTGGTCGAGGTCCTGCCCCATGTGTGGCCAGTATGCAACCTCTCTTAAGATCTCAAGTGTTGTATGAAACCCCCTATGACTGGCGGTGGCCACATCATGGGTGTGACTTAACATCAGGCTTCGGAATGAGGTAGGGACCACCCACTGATCATGGCCAGCTTGGGATTTCCTTACCAACAAACCGTCTTGGATTCGGAACCTCTTTGGACATTTCATCAACACTCTGAGGTCCTCTTTCCCAATATAATCGGTATCCGTCAGTGGAAAGTTCTCAGGGTCCTCAATGTGTTGGTAAAACTTACCAATTATTGGATCCCCCTTCTGAGCCGTAATCAAATCAGCATCTGGGGTCTCCTTACTCCATTGTGCAGTTGAAAGATCATTGTGAGAATTTGGGACCTAGTGATCGCAGTGACCTGGATCTCCCCCAACAGGGACTCAATCTCTATTCGATTCCCTTGGATGGCCTCGGTTTTGGCCAGCTGATCAGCTAAGTCATTTCGAGTTTTGACGGGTCCCTCTACTTTGGAATGACCCTTGATCTTTTTCCAGTAGATGGTCACCCCTTTCGACCAGATCATCAATGTTTTGGATTAACTTCCCATGTTTCAAGGGTTTGTTATTAGCACATAACATGCCTCTGGTTTTCCAAGTAACCAGGTGCTCCACCAACCTGTTCCGTACATAATCCGAATCTGTGATTATGACCAGTTCGTGGAGTTGATGTTGGACAGCAGTGAGGATGGCTTGATGCACATCCATCAACTATGCCACCTGACTACTTCGGGGACCAATCTTGTACCCAGCGGAGGGTCTTGGGGACTCATTCACCCATGCATTCCCTACACCAGCCACAAGTTCTTTTTCCCCATTGTTGTCAACATGGTAAGAGCATCCATCCACATAGACAGTGGGCCTTCCCTCACACTTGTCTTCTTCAAACACTTTGTGTGGGGAAGTAAGGTATGCCTCCATGTTGTCCTTGATTTTTAGACTCTCGTCCTCGAGACAGTTTTCTCTGGCACAATCATGCAAGTCAGCCAGACCTTGCGCGAGGGGACTCTTCTTGTTTTGGCCATATCTGACCTCCACAGGAAAGCCTTGCATTGATAGAATCCAGGAAGTAATTTGGGAATTCCGGCCCGGATTCTGTCACTTTGGAGATATTGCAGAGGCTGGTGTGGAGTCTCCACTATGATGTGTTCCCCCTGGATAAACGGGCGGTAATTCTTCACTGCCCATACCATTGCCAGGAGTGCCTTCTCACAATCGTTGAATTTTTCCTCCACAGAGGATAAAGTTTTGCTCGCATAGGAGATTACTTTATTGACCTTGTCATGCTTTTGGTATAATACGGCAGTCAAGCATGTATTAGAGAACCCAGGACTCCAAGAAAAACTCCTTGTTTCTGACAGGGTAAGCTAGGCAAGGTGCTTGTGAGAGGCTTCTTTTGAGCTGTCTTACTGCCTCGGATTGTTCTGGACCCCATTCCCACTTGACCCCCCCTTCAGGAGATGAACCAGGGGTCTGTGATCTCTGCGTAGCCCTCAATGAACTTTCTGCTGTAATTAGTCAGTCCAAGGAGGCTCCTTAGTTCCCGCAGAGTTGTGTGATCTTTCAGTTTCTGGAGTGCTTCCACTTTCTTTTCTTGGGGACAGAGACCCTGAGGAGTAATCTCATGCCCCAAGAAATTAACACGGGTTCTTCACCACTGTGCTTTCTGAAAGGAAAGTTTTGCTCCGGCGGCCCTCAACTGGGTCAGAACATAACGCATCTCCGCTATGTGTTCCTCCACAGATGGACTTTTGATGAGGACATCATCTACATAAGCCAGGTTACCCCTTGCATCCAAGTCGGGCATGGCCTTGTGTAGGAAAATGTTGAATTCATTGCCGGAGTTGAGGTATACGAAGGGAGTCCGGGTCCATGTGTAGTGCTGGCCCTCAAAGTTAAAAGCCAGTTTGTATTGGTCCTCCCTACTGACAGGCACAGTCCAGTATCTGTTGGTCAGGTCTATTGTAGTGAATACGTGTGACCCCTGGATCTGGGCCAGCCCTTGGTCAATGTAGGGAAGAGGCCATCGGGAAGTATGGACCCGTTTGTTGAGTCCCTAAGGTTGGCGCAGAGTTTCCACTGGCCGTTTGGCTTCAATATTCCCAGCACCGGATTATTGAAGGTGCTGTGAACTGGATGGATTATCCCCCGGGACTCAACATTCTTAATTATTTCAGTAAGGGACTCCATGGATGCGAGAGGCAAGTGATATTGCTTCACAAACACTTGTCATGCCAGGGTCCGTGGGAATTGTTGTGTGGATGTCGATGCGACCACAGTCATATGAGTCCACTGCAAAGAGATCTTGGAAATCCAAGAAAACTTGTTTCAACTTTTGCTTCTGCTCCAGAGTCACACAGGCATCAGCTAGGATGATTCTCTCTTCAACCATCTGCCTGAAGCCTGGAAAGACTTCTGGTTTTGCTATCTCAGCGGCCTCCTCCATCTGGGTGGAGAAGTCCCTGGTCAGAGTGCCGATTTGGACTAGAGGCTTCAGGTGGAAAAGGCAGCCCTCATGGACCTGGAAAATCACCTCTGAAGTGCCAAGTCACATCTTCCTTACCATAAGGGCAGGAAGTGTACACCAGGAAGTTCCCCCTCATGCCGGGTAAAGATCCTGTCTGGTGTTGTGTTGTCGTCACTGTCAAAACAGTCCTTGGTGATTGGTCCTAGCAGTTCATTTCCTAAATCAATGGAAAAATGTCGGTCATCAACCGCCATTCCAATAATGGTGCATGCGGCTAGAGTAATACTCTTTAAGTCGCTGTTATCCACCTCTATTGGAAAGGTGTCATGTTCTAGATTAACTAACGGTGTTGGGTTTACCCCCAACCCTTGCTGTTGGAGAGAAGCATTTAGATGAATATAAGCATCAGGGTTTTTCAATTTTTGTCCTCTTTTTTAACTTTCACTTCCAGGGAGAATTGTCGGGTCCTTTCTGGGATGGTGACTTCCTCTTTAATCTGAATTTTAACTGTATAAGGTAGCAATTGAGCTGACCTAAATGCTTTTTCTGGATCATCAAAGCCCATGGGATTATCCGCTAACCGGGACCAAGCTTTGAAGTTTATTAGGTCCAAACTAATGGCAAAGCGATTGAGAATGTCACTGCCTAAGTAAAAGGCGGCAGTGACGTCTCGCAGGACCTAACAATTATGGACTATGCTCTTGTTGCCAATGGAGATTTTGAGCAGACACCTGCTCAGCAGGAGATGTTTGGAATTGGCTGTTTCCAGATCCATTTCCCATTTGTCTATCAGTTTGAATGTGGGAATGGCTGGATCTTTTGGGAGTTGGCGGAACATGGCTTTGCTGATGAAGCTCTTACCGTTGTTCACACACACTTGGGCGAGAACAGAGTCCTTCTCATCATTTAACTGAACAGGGATGAACAACTGGTCTCCAATTTGCTGAATATCAGTCAGGCTCTGAGCTGATTTCACATCTTTCTGGACTATTGGAGTGGGAATGTCTGATTGTGGATTAGTAAAGAATTTCAGAGTGTTTCCTTCCAGTGTGGAATACCACCTTAAACTGGAAGGAAGGTTGATTTTCAGAAAAAGAGAGGACCCCCCATCACCAGTTTTTTGTCCTTCTGCTATTACTGTCACGTCTGGAATTGGGTTGTTCTGGAAGTGAAATTCTACTTGGTCAGATTTTTGTTCAACCATGTGGCATGTGCCGTTTAAACTAACATGGTTGACACTCTGTTTTAATTTTATTGGTCGGCTAGTCTGGGTCCAGAGGACCTTGTTTACACAATCTATTAGGGGTGACAACCTTCTCAGGAGGTTATTCCCTAGTAAACAAGGGGTGCCCTCTGGAGTCACTACTATGACCGGGTGTTTCACCTTGTGTCACCCAATTTTAATGTCCAAATCTGCAGTCCCCTCGAGGGGAATTTCCTTCCCGTCAAAGTTCTGAAGTTGTCCAGGAAGAGAGGTGAAGGGAATTCAGTAATTCTCCCCCTTCCTGCATTTAGTTCATCAAAGGCCCTTCTGGACAGAAGGGTAGCTTGGGATCCAGTGTCCACCAGTGCCAAAATTTTACCCTGCCCCTGCACTTGAACCAGGGCATAGTATCTTCCCTCCTTCTCCTCAAGGGGGCACAGATAATGCACATTTTTGGACAACTGGTGGGCTCATTTTCTGGTTTTGGCCAAAGAAAGAGAAGAGATTTGGGCAGAATTCTGTGAAGAGTCATGGGAATCTGCAAGAAAGAGTTGGCAACTGGAAATGGGAGACGTTGTGGGTTCCCCTGGTTCTGGGCCGCCCCTCCCCCCTTTTTGGAGGCAGTCACCAGAATGGGTTTGAACCAGGGGATTTTGATGCTGTTGATTCTGGGATGAGATGATGGGCGGCTCTAGCTCAGTCCCCACATTTACCCAGTCTGGATTTGAATCCCTTAGGACCCATTTTTCTTTGGGAGTAGTTCCCCCATCTCTGAAGAAGAAAATCCTTTCCCCAGGATCCTCTGAGGATCCCTCTCCCTCAAATTGGAAGATCTGTACCTCCTCCACAAACTGAGTCTGTTTGGGTCCTTTGTTTCTCCTACCTCCTCTCTGCTCCTTGGGTGGCAGACTTTCAGGGGTAGGAGATTTTGTTTCCGGTTCCTGGGTTTCCAGGGGCTGTTCACAAGTGGGAAAGGAAGCTTCCTCCGAGGCTTTACACCCACCTTCCCCTTGTGCCTCCTCCCTGGGAACCGGTGGGTTATCGGGGTGCTGCCCCCATCATTGTTCTGGAGCACCAGGCCCAGAGTTTGGGGCATTCTGTGCCAGCATGCTCATCTGGGGGTTCTGCTGAGCCCTCAGCACGCAAACCAGCTCCTGTGCCATATTTTGGACCTGGCGCTCTAACTGTGAAACCCGCTCAGGCTGATACGGGGTTCTGTTTTCTCCCCTGGGCTGATCCCGGGAAGGGTAGCTATCCCTTCTCTGGTAGTACCCCGGGTTGGGAAGATTTGGGTACCCCTCCACCCTTGGCCTCCCCTCTCCCGGATTACGTTGTCTGGGCTCATGGAATTGGGGAAAAAAGGATGGATGATTTTGGGGCTGGAAGTTGGGTGGATACCTGAGAAAGGTCTGCCCAGGGTTTGGTGAATTTCTGCCCTCCTGTGGGAAGTTAGGAGGGAAGTTCCCTGGGTTAGGTACTTGGCTGGACCCCCCCCTTTGGGCTGGAGGAGTCCACACATAACCCAGGATGGGTCGGTTTCCCTTGTAACGGGGACTTACATAGTCAGAGGAGTGAGGGACCCCATTTGTGGGACTACCTCCTTGACTCCCTGTCTGTGACTGGCCCGAGGGCTTTCTGGGCTTAGAATTATTCTGTGCAGGCAAGTTTTTAGCCCCCCATCTCCAAATCCAAAATGGGGGCAACCTTTACCTCTGCCACCTTGGCAGCAGCAGGTGTGCTGGTCGGTTTGGGGCTTTTCTTCACATTACTTTTATTTTCTATGGGCTTCTGCACCTCATAGATCCGGGTGGCCTGTTCAATGACCCAATCTAGTGACCTTTTCTCTTGAACATCTCTCACTAGCTGGGTCAGGATGTATTTGGGCAAGGCATGGAAAAAGAGTTAACAAATTCTTTGATGTTCGTGCGCACCCTTCTGGTAGTCTGCGCAAAGGCACGCTTCAATTCCTGCACAAATTCTTGTGGGGCCTGATCCTCCCCACATTGCAAATTATAGGCTGCCTTGCGAGCCTCTTGGGGATTCCGGTGAACAGAAAAATGTTTCAAGATGGCCGCCCTATATGTGGACCATCGTGAATGGTTTTGGTCCTCAAGCCCCGCAAAGAAACTGGAGTATTCTGGGGAGAATGTCCATTTTACATACTGAATGCAGCCACTGCTGTCTTTCAAATGGAAAGTCTCCTCCATCATTTGCTCATAGAGCTCCAAGTGTTCCCACACAGAATACTTGGCGTTCTTGTGATAAAGCGTGATGACACTCCTTATTGCCTTAATTTGTTTTAAGGGGTCCTTAAGCAAGGCCCTTTTTGCCTTATTGGCCTTCTTGGTTCGGGTAACCCTGGTCCATTCATCCTCTGACTCAGAAGCACTGCTCCCAGAGGTGTCCGTCTGATCTTCCAGGTTTTCCCAAATTCTGCGAGCCTGGGAATGGCCAGCAGAATGTGGGGACCTAGTCTCTTGTGTCCTGGGACGCGTGGAGGAGTCTTCAGATTCCTCCTTGCTGCCCGAATTTGATGGGTAACCCCCCCCACTGACCTAACCTAACTGGGCAGAGGTTTTCAGAATGCCCTTAGAGGGCCTACTCTCCCGGGGTTCCCCACTAAATTGCGCTTTACTTGGGTGCCCATACCCGGATGCCCGCCCATCTATGCCTGGGAGGTACTGGCCTATGAGCTCCATACTTTTGGCTGGATAGTAATCTGCCATCCTTGTGGCCCTGGGCTCATGTGTGACATTGGACATGGGGGTGGCAGAGTCCAAGGACTGGGAGAGATGAAGGCCTCTGGTACTAGGGCTCCTGAGGTTATGTCAGGTGTTTCCCTTTCCCAGCAAACCTCATCTCTGTCAGCCCCTGCTCCCTGTTGCCATGCAAAAGCCTATGCTTTCAGTTCCTCAATCAAGGCCTTACTAGACTCTATCAGTCTCTCCTGCATGGCTACCTGTTGCTGGAGCCGATCATTGTGCTGGCAGAGAGCCTCATTCTCTCTGTGCTTCCTGGTTAGTCTTGGAGTACTGGGCCAGTCTTTGCTGCAGGAGGGTTACCCCCGGAGTACCGTCCCTACTGGCCTGCTCCTTTCTTGCCAGAGCATCTTCCACCCTCCTGGTGTGCTCTAACAAGTTCTGATGCTCTTTTTGGAGGTCACCCAGTCCCTGGAGGGCCAGGTGATTTTCTTCCATTTTCTTTTTTAAGTGGCAGACTTCCTGGCCTAAGGTATCCCTTTCCTGAGTAAGAGCCTGCATCTGTGCCGCCAGGTCGTCCCTCTGCCTCTGAAGGGCACCAGCTTTCTGGCGCCCTTCATCAAACTCTGCTTGGGTATCCAGGTCTTTCAAAATCAATGTATTGCTTTCCTCTTTTTCTCTATCCAATTGGCTTTGCAGGGTGGCTACCTGCTTTGTGCATGCCCTGTTGGAATCGATCTGTTGCTCCAACTTTTTCTGTCTCTGCAGTCGGGAGTCCAAACCTTCTTGATGCGCCTTCTGCAAGACCAGAATTCTGGTATCCTGGTCTGCCTTTTCCTGTTGCAGGATATCCATATCCTCTTTTATTTTAATGAGATACTGTCTACTATCATTTTCTGACTCCTGGCTCCTGTGCAGCCTCTGCTCAGAAGAGTCCAGGTCAGATTGGGCCTCCTCTAATGCATCAGTTGCCTATTTTCCAGATCTTGGCCTTCAGCACATTTGTCCTGTATTGCTCCCATATACAAATATAAATATCCTGGCAATCTTGTTGTGCTCATCTTTGGCTTTAGGGGCCATGTATAGTTCACTCAGGGCCACATCTAAGGGACCCTGATCCCTCCATATATCTGACCCTGTTGCAGTGATCTGGGGTGCGATTGCCTGCAACCACACCGTCTGATCCTGTTCCGTCCATTCGTCTCTCACAAATAGCTTATGTAAGAGGTGCTCTCTGGCTATTTTGATATCTACCAAGGCCGTCATTCTGGAAATTGATTTCCTTCCTGATTTACAGAAGTTTGTATTTTATTTTGCAAAACAGACCGTCTCCTTAGAGCGTCCTTCTTTTGAGGGGTGCTTTTACAGTGTAACACAGCGTGGTGATCAAACAGGATTTATGTATCCTGTCAGTTAGCACACTGTATTAAGCTGCACAAGTGGTAGACCTAATCCAGACATCCCGGACGAGCCCCCACTTTGTAAGTGACTTCAATTCGGCACTCCAACGAAGTCAATGCCTAGTCGGGCATGCCCAATGGAAGCCCTTATTTATATATTTTTATGACAAGTTCATAAATCTGGATGATACCTTATATAACGCCCCTCTCCTAGAATCCCCCTGACCTCACTGAGGCAAGAAGTAGGTTTGTTTTGCAAATTAAGATTTATTTGAAAAATGAAACAATATATATATCACACTTTTATGAATAAATTAATATTTGATAGCACTTTTATGAATATGACAGTAATCAACAATGGATAATATTATAGTAGCACAATTCTTTAATTACTTTGGAGTTGGTATAGAAAGGATAAGGCAGCAGAGAATACTTCGTATGGTTTCAATGAAAAGCAATGATGGAAAGAATGCAGCACAGAAATAAACTGATATGGTTTCAACAATAGATAAGAAGATCACTTTTTTTATGACAACTCACCCCCCCCCCCTATGCAATATGAAGAGATGGAAATGAGGGCACACAGGTTTTCAGGAATACAATCGAAAGCAGTTCAGTTCCCCCCCTAGCAAGCTTAGAGCAACCGGTATGCTTTTAAACAGTCAAAAATACTTTTACATGTGATTTGCAGTGAAAAATATGCTAAACAGGATTTTTATTTCCTATAGGAGATTCAGGGCAGGTGATAGCTACTTTGAATTAGTTCAGGTCAACACTAGCAATGATTCAGGAATGATTATCAGAGTGAAAACGAATTTCAGCAGTGGAAAGCAAGAAGCAGCTATTTTTACAAGTGGTGAAATTGAGCCAGTTTGCAATTTGCGGCACTTTTTCTGAGTGCGTTCATTATTTATTATGGAACAACTATATAGGAGTCGTATTAAGTTTGTTGGAAAGCTTAGGTTCTTAGCTTCTAGGCCATACGGTTCAAAGGATACAGACATTTTTGTGGAGGTAGATTTTCAGAAATGAAGTAAAGATTCAGAATGACAAATGACACTTTCACAGCTTTGAAATCACAGAATGGACACACAATTTCTATGCAGTTCTGGACAGGTGGATACTCACTCCTAAATTTGGACTGGAATAGGCCGCCACTGGTTCTGCTCACAGCGTGGCCTCTGGTCTGGCACTGCACAGCAGTCTGGGTTTGTCTGCTATCGGCACTGCACAGTGATCTGGTCTGGTCTGCTATCGGCACTGCACAGCGGTCTGGTCTGGTCTGCTATCGGCACTGCACAGCGGTCTGGTCTGCGGTTCTGGATACAGCTCTGCTTTCTGGGTCTGGTTCTGGCACAGCGGTCTGGTCTGGGTCTCTGGTTCCGGCAAAAGTTCTTGGCAAAGGAGCAGAAACAGCACAGCCCGGCTGTTTTATTCTGATGTGCCCCCTGGAAGTCTGGGATAAAATCAGTTTGCAAGATTGGAATGCCAGCTGAGAAGAGTCCAGCTTGCAGTAGGCCCTCTGCTTCAAAGTTCTGGAATCTGGAGTCTGGTTTTCTTGTGCAGAGCGTCCCGCCAATGTTCAGGTGATGTGAATCTGGAAGTCCCCCACTAAGGCTTGCCATCCTTACTTATAGCAGAAATTGCATCACCAAAATGGGTGTGTGCGTGGGCATAACTAAGCCTGCCCCTCACAACTTATCATTGGCCAAATTCTCCTCTCTCCCTTGATTGGGGGAATGAAATGGAGTGTCATCATGATGAGGTATGTTTATGGGTCAGAGAATCCTCCCCTTGTCATATTGCACACATCTATTTTTGATTCAAATGCATATTAATCTATGTACAATTTTTCTAATATTATATGTCCAGTTAACATATTTTCTGTAGCGCCAAACCATCCGATCCCTGTCTTTGTAAGATGTTGTGTCCACTTCTGACAGAATTCTGCTCTTTTCATCCAGAACACAATCTCTAAATTCTTCCAGAATTTACACAAATGTGCACAAGGAATATGGGCTACAGATGATGAAGTGTCAGATTTTTAACATACAGACATTTGGAGTAATACCCTATTTTCCGCTACTACCCCCCAGAACATACCACAGAATCCTAACACCTCTTAAAATGTGCACAGGAAAATCACAGGAATAATGATATTATTTATATAATTTTGACAATTTTGTACTATGAATTATCCATCTTTTAAAAATTATGCTCTGGCCTAGATGGGCGTGGTTAAATCCCAAAGCACATGGGGGGAATTTCTGGTTTGTCCACTTCCTCCAAGCTCAGCTGGCTCACAGAGGCAGTGCCCCTCCTAGTTCCTTCCATAGAGGAAGCCATTTGCGACCTCCTGATTTAGCAATTGCTTTGTGCCAAGGGAGGTTCATTGTTCTGTTTCCCTGCAGTCCCAGGTACCCCTCCCCTGGTTCAATCAGAGAGGTGTAATCTCCTTTTGGTGGGGGCAACAGAAGGCAGGCCAGGCCTGTGAATGCAGTTGCTGGGCAAGTTTCAACTCCTGTCGGGGTAGTTGCTGGGCAGAATTCAATCCCTTTAAGCCAGGCTTCAGCCAAAGGTCACATTTGTTCCAATTTTTCTTCATTCAAATCAAACTTACAATTTTTACACATGCAGCTAGAACGCTGATTCTAAGTTCAAAACTATGACATTTAAACAGTTACAACCTATGTAACACTCAAAAGTAGGTCATTCATTTATTTTAAACATTTTGATTTTAGTGGCTTTAAATCCAATTTCACTTGAGCTGCTGACATCCACAGCTCAGCCAGTTTTGTTATGAACATTATTTTAGGCTCTTCATCTTTCCAGATTTTGTATGCACACAAGACTTCATTCTACCAGACGTCTGCTGGTGTTCAGTAAGATTTTTGAATATCTTGCAATGTTTGAAATAGGCATTTTGAGCTGGCATTCAGAGAAACAAAGGTTATTTCAAAGCGCTTTTTGAGCTAACAGGCACTGCTGTTTTTCCTTTGGCACCACATTTCACTCATGGCGCTTCTGGCCCATCACGCTCGCACTGGTTGGTGGCAGGTCAGGTGACCATTTTGGTATGCGCAAAAACTGTGCAGTTTTCCTGGATTCTGGCTCAAATGTGA
Source organism: Ambystoma mexicanum (assembly GCF_040938575.1). Taxonomy (NCBI): domain Eukaryota; kingdom Metazoa; phylum Chordata; class Amphibia; order Caudata; family Ambystomatidae; genus Ambystoma; species Ambystoma mexicanum. Next base: position 1,150,002,974 of record NC_090932.1, read on the forward strand.
GCTTTTCGGCCATCTTGGATTTTCTAAGCCCACAGCACCAAATGTTGCAGCATAATAACTCGAACATGGGTCAATACACCTGACACTGTCTTGCTAAGAACTATGCAGTGTGCCAAAACAACCAGTAAACTTCCTCCCTAACCAAAACCAAACCAAAAATCCCCATCCCCCCTCTAACCTCCATCCAGGCCAACAGCATCTGGCCGCAAGGTGAAATCTTTCTCCCTGTTCCGGCCAGACCCCCAACCTCCCGGCTTCTCTGTGTTTAGTATCTCATTAACTCCACAATCCGAGCCCCATCCTTAACCACTCCATTCACCATTACAACGTCCCTCTAAGGTCTCCCCTCCCCCTTTCTATAAACTCCTCTCGTCATTCCAAATACTCACAAATAGATCAACTAAGTGATGCTCAGACCTAGGGTCTCCACTTAACCCCAACCAAATCCCTTACATATGTCAGACAGCATCTTTATTCACTCGCCACCTACGATTGAAATCTTAAAAGAAAGGGAAAATGGGCGGGTTCTCAACAACACTTAAGAAGTACATCAGGTTTGTTTAGGAGAAGGGCTGTTCAGTTTCTTGAATTTGCGTAATACTCTGATGCACTGTCTGTCCTTCGGACCCCTGCTGCTCGAGGCCGGACCATCTACTTCCTCTGTTGTCCAATTGAGGAGTCCCTCCTCCCCCTACGCCCCCACACAAATCACTGGAAATTCTACTGATATTGTCCTCCATCACAAGTTTATACTTGGATCCCTCAAGTTCAAACACCAGAGAGACGGGGAAGCCCCATCTGTACCCTACCCCCTTGGAGGAGAGCCATTTGGTGAGGGGCCCACAGAGGCGTCTTCTAGCCTGCATGAAAGATGAAAGGTCTTAAAAGATGGTAATCCGCGCCTCTCCTCACTCCATTGGACCCACCTTTCTATCTCTCTCAAGTATTCTAGATTTTTAAGAGAAATAGTGAAATTTGGCCAGTAGCTAGTGTGGAGCGTGTGATCCACCACCTGCATGATGTGCCCGATCAATAGTAGGTTCTGTGGTGGTGTTCTCATTTAATATTTTCTTTATGACCTTGTTAATTCCTCTGATAATGTCCCCTTGCGTGTCTCCCTCCTGCTCAGGGAAGCCAAAAAAGCGAAAATGTGAACAATGCTTGTGATTTTCAAAATCGTTCATCCTCCATGCTGCTTCCTCCTTTCCAGTTCTGAAATCTGCATATCAAATTGCAACTCCAAAATGTCAAAAGAGGACTGGTTAGACTCTAACCCCTGGAGTCTGTCATCCATAGTGTCCATACCATCCAGCCTGTGCCCAATGTCAGTGCGCAAGTCCCTTATTTCCTCCAGCAGAGCTGACGTATCATGTGTGATTGATTTTTCCTCTTCTTTTTTTTGTTTTTAAATTTGATTTTATTGGTTTTGAACAATACAATTCGCAGTATATAGTATGCAATTACAAGCTCATGGTTACATAACGAGAGCAGAGTTTTTAGCTGTGTCATACTTACTTATATCCTTATAAGTGCTACCATTCTCGAACTGTAAAAATTAACATAACTCCCCCGTCCGCCCTCCTCCCCGCCCATTGGTCGAGCAGACATCCTGTGAGTTTTTGTATGTGCGGGAAAATAGTCATAGTTCTACTGTTATGGGGATTCCTCCGTTGGCAGTGTCATGATCTCTGCTTCCAAAAGGTCAGGGTTTTCCCAACTCCCTTGGAAGCAGATCCATAACCCAGGTTCCGAGTGCCAACCAATCCCAATTGGGACCTTTTGGACCCAGTCCTGGTGCCAGTGGCACCAGGCTCATAAATATGCCCAGTCCCAGCGCTGGAAGCGCCGGGCTCATAATGCTTGAGTGGACTTACCTGCAGCAGACCATGCTGCTTACTTGCCTGCCAGTGGAGCCTCTGATCCTCTTCTGTTTGGAACTACTTTTCCTGTTGGGTGGGGCAGGAGCCACTCCCTAGATTCAGAACACTGGAACTCTTCTGGAAAGCAGGAACTCTTTTCTTACCTAGGCATGGCTGTGGAAGGAGACACCTAAGCACTACAGGAGGCTATTTAAACCACACCCGATGGATGAATCTTGCTTTGCGTTATTCTGCATCCTCTGCAGCAGAACGCTCATCGTGTCTTCTGCATCTGATCCTGGGCCTAAGGAAAAAGGCTTACCATCCTGAATCCAGTCTTCAGCAAACACCTATAAAGACAAGAAATAACAGGTTAGCATTACGGTCTTCAGTGACAGCTCTTCACTTACCTGGTCCATCGGCTGTCTCCAACGCCTCGCGCTGCATTCCGGCATCTGAAAGACAAAGGCTTACCTACTCTTTGTGCGCTCCGGAGGTCTTCACACTGCATTCCGGCATCTGAAAGACAAAAGCTTACCATCTCTTCGCACGCTCCGGAGGCATCCCGCATCAGAAAGACAAAACAAGGTGCGTTTAAAGACATTGGGAATCTTTAACACTCACGTGCCATTACTCCTTTCCACATCTAACCCAGTGGGTATTCCGGCACCCTGCAGCCGCTCCGAACTTGTACCTGCAAAATAAAAAGACAGTTAGAGCGCATCGTGGAGCAGGCAACAAGCGCTTACTTACGTGCTTCCAGGCGCTTCTATTCATCACACGGGCTCCATCTTCAACTCACTTCAGCCCATCATCCGCCATCGCCGGAACCCTGCAAAACAAGAAACATCATTACTAAAGACTTTAAAGACATTAGAATTACTCGAAAACTTACCATTCGTGCAGTAAACGACGGACAGCAGTCCTCTGAAGGCAAGAGGCCTGCTCCCCTTATCCAGTGAAGAAACTGGTTACAGCACCCTGCCCCGAGAGCACGGCGTTCACTTACCTAAGGTGAGAGCGTTAACCTTTGGGGTTCTACAGGAGAAGAGAAAGGGAAGAAGAGAGAGACATTCAATAACCCAGTTCCTTAATCCCATATTTTCTATCTGCAGACATCTTACCCTTCGCGTCAGACATACAGTGCACAGAGGTCCAGCCCAAAGAGCCAGCCGTGTGTTACACATCACCTTTGAAGATACGGTATACGCCCAGTCAAGACCGGCGCCTCTACGGGAATCAGGTGAGCATTACAGAACGCAAAGCCTACCACAAAACTCACGTCCAGGCGCTATGGAAACCTCGGATACCGACCAGCTAGCCCAGTTACTTGGGGAACTAAGGGCAGAAGTGCATGCAGCCCGTCAGGAAACAAACGCTCTAAGAAGGGAACTGATTATTTCCAAGGAGCGAACAGATGATCTCGCTAGACAATTGCTACAGTCACAAGCCGGACAGACCCCGTTACCCGCATCTGGGGGAAATCTTCCTTCTACATCCTCTATGAATCCAGTGCAGATCAACCTACCTGGGAATGTACCTCTGGCTCCGCCCGAACGGTTTTCTGGTGACCCAAAGAGGTTTGCAGTATTTATCAATCAGTGCCGGTTGCATTTCTTATGCCGGCCAGCAGCCTTTCCAACTGATCAAGCTAAAGTAGCTTTCGTGCTTTCGTACCTTAGTGGCAATGCGGCAGACTGGTCGATCCCTCTAGTAAATCAAGATGATCCAGTCCTCCATGATTTTCAAGCTTTTCAGCTCAGTATGAAAAACTGTTCGCAAGACATTCACAGGGGCAGGCCTTGGACAATGAGCTTCTTTCGTTGCGGCAAGGTAATCAAGACCTTTTGGCTTATATTGCGTCTTTCAACAGACTGATAGTGGAAACTCAGTGGCCTGAGGACAAAAGGATTACGCTGTTTTATAGAGGTCTATGTGGAGAGCTCAAAGATGTGTTAGCCCAAGTAGTGAATCCCCCACAAGATTGTTCGGACTATATAGACTTAGTCGTTCAAATAGATCACAGACTGCAGAACAGGAAGGCCGATCGTTCCAAGTTTGATGCTCGAGTATTTTCCAAACCGCCAACTCCTTCCAAAGGAGTAGACTCTGGGGAACCCATGCAAATAGGGGGTCTGAAAGGTCCTCTAACACAAAAGGAGCGGGAAAGGAGAAAACAGTTGCAATTATGCCTCTATTGCGGAAACTCAGGGCACTTTCTTCGAGACTGTCCGGTGAAACCTGCCAAGAAGGCAGTAGGAGCTGCAGTTACCAAAGTTACAAACTCTGAGCAGGGAAACAACCTCGCCCGACAAGAATAGAGGTCCTCTTGCCGAGTGTGAAAACCAGTTCCGTGACCTCGCATTTCGTGATACCTATGGTCCTCATTAGCCCTGATAATCCGGATCGATTACATGCAATTGAAGCTTTCGTCGACAGCGGTGCCATCGGCAATTATGTGGATCATGAAATGGTTTTGAGGATGAATCTAACTCTCTTTCCCAAGGCTGTAAAGGACGTCATTACTACGGTGGATGGTACGGAGATAGCCTCCGGGCCAGTAACGCATACCACTCAAGAGGTGACGCTAGTAAGTCAAGATGGACACCATGAGAAGATCGTGTTTGATGTGATCAAGGCCCCTCAGTTTCAGATTATTCTAGGAATACCTTGGTTAGAGAAACACAATCCTCTGATCGATTGGCGAGCAAGAACGGTCCAGTTTCCAGAATGTGTCTCTACTTGTCACCCTCCACCTGGTGTTGCACTGGCAGCAATTTCTTCAGAGACTCCCCAGTTACCTCCCGAATACCTAGAATACCAAGATGTTTTCCGGAAGGATCAGACTAACTCTCTACCTCCTCATAGGTCTTATGACTGCCAGATAGGCCTGATACCTGGATCTACTCCTCCTTGTAGTAGAATTTATGCCCTCACCGAGCCTGAGAGCCTTCACCTTCGACAATACCTGGATCAATACCTGGCAAATGGGTTTATTCGTCCTTCCAAGTCCCCTGCTTCTTCAGCTTTGTTCTTCGTTCCAAAAAAGGAAGGAGACCTTAGAACTTGTATAGATTATCGCTCCCTGAACCAGATCACCGTTAAGAATAGATATCCTTTACCTTTGATCCCTGAACTCCTGGACCAAGTCAGAAAAGCATGCATATATACAAAGCTGGATCTTAGAGGAGCTTACCACTTGGTACGAGTAAAAGAGGGCGATGAATGGAAGACGGCCTTCCGCACCAAGTATGGGCTATTTGAATATCAGGTCATGCCCTTCGGACTTTGCAATGCCCCGGCCGCCTTTCAATATTTTATGAACGATGTCCTCAGAGAGCTCATAGATGTGTGTGTTGTTGTTTACATTGACGACATCCTCGTTTATTCTTCATCGGAATCTGAACATCGGAAACACGTGAAAATGGTCCTCGAAAGATTGCGTCAACACAAACTTTTCGCTAAGTTGGAAAAATGTGTTTTCAACGTGACTGAAGTTGAATTCTTGGGATTCATATTATCACCTGGCGGAGTGCGTATGGACTCAAAGAAGGTTGATGCAGTTCTCAAATGGCCATCACCATCCTCCGTAAAAGGTGTGCAAAGCATGTTAGGCTTCGCTAACTTTTATCGCAGGTTTATCCCCGAATTCTCTCGAATAGTCCAGCCCATCACTGCCTTGTTAAAGAAAAACAAACATTTTGAATAGTCTACCGAGGCGGAACAAGCTTTCCAGGATTTGAAGACTAAATTTATCTCTGCACCAATCTTAAAATACCCTCGCCCCAAACTCCCCTACATCGTGGAAACTGATGCTTCAAGCCTTGCCATGGGGGCAGTTCTATCACAAAAGGACCCGGTAACCAATCAGTTGCATCCCGTGGCATTTTGGTCCCGCAAATTCTCGCCTCCTGAAATCAATTACACGATTACTGACAAGGAACTTCTGGCTATCAAGTCTGCCTTTAAGGCTTGGCGGCATTATCTGCTGGGGGCCCGACACACCGTTACTGTGATTACGGATCACCGAAACCTGCAATATTTGAAAACCGCAAAAGCCCAATCCTCTAGACAACTCCGTTGGGCATTATTCTTTGCCGAGTTTGACTTCATAATTACCTATCGACCTGGTACAAAGAACGGTAAAGCTGATGCCCTTTCTTGGATGGGAGTGGAAGAACACTTGATCAACCCTAAACCTGTACCAATCATTCCCGAACAAAGAATTCTGGGTGTAATCGCCGCAGAATCCATAGAGGAAGTTAAGGATAAAGCCAGGCAACTTGTAACTCCAGCAGACATACAGAATTGGCATCTGCAGGGAAAGGACTTTGCAGTAAAGGACAACTTATTGTATTTCCAAGAACGATTATACCTACCCAGCACAGATTTACAGAAAAAAGTAATCTCTTGTTATCACGATTCTTTAATGGAAGGACATCCCGTATGGCCAAGACCTCAGAAAAGATCAAGCGCTACTTCTGGTGGCCGTCTTGGAAAAAAGATATCAGAGACTTTATAATGTCCTGTGGAGTATGCGCCCAAAACAAGAGTCAAAAGGAAAGACCAGCAGGCCTCTTACGCCCTATTGACATCCCACCTCGCCCTTGGCATACGCTTTCTATGGACTTCATCACCGATCTACCTCCATGCTCCGGATACAATACGATTCTAGTAATCGTGGACTTATTCTCCAAGATGGCGCATTTCATTCCGCTCAAAGGCTTGCCAACAGCAGCAACTCTGGCCCGAGAATTTCTCGAAAACATCGTCCGACTGCACGGTTTTCATTCGGTTCTAATTTCGGATCGAGGTAGTCAATTTATTTCTCATTTTTGGCGAAGTTGCTGTCGGTCGGCTCAAATTGATGTGAGACTATCGACCAGTCACCACCCTCAGACCGACGGACAAACCGAGAGGACCAATCAAACTCTGGAACAGTATTTACGCTGCATGCTGCAACAAACTGAAAAAACTTGGAAAGACATCCTTTGGATAGCCGAATATGCCTACAATAACTCTGTCCATTCGGGAACTGGGAAAACCCTGTTTTTTCTTTTGTACGGCAGTCACCCTCGAACCTCGGAGTTGGATCCCCTCCAAGATCTTGAAACACCAGCAGTAGACTACCTGCATTCTACAATCACCCAAGCCTTTAAGGAAGCTGTTTCTCACCTTCAAAGGGCTAAAGAACAATACAAGAAAGGAGCAGATCAACATCGGAAGGAAGCCCCTCAATATCAAGTAGGGGATCAAGTCTGGTTATCCACCAAATATCTACCTCTAAAAGGTGCCATGCACATTCAACCCAAGATACCTTGGTCCCTATTCCATCACTACCATAGTAAACCCAGTAGCGGTCAAGTTGGACTTGCCCCCGCACATGAAGATACATCCGGTCTTCCACGTCTCTCTATTAAAACCCGTGCAACCTCAAACCCGACTAACTAAATCTCCAAAACCTATCCTAGTTGATGGAGAACTCGAGTTTGAAGTCAAAAGCATTCTGGACTCCAAGATCTCCAAATCTAAACTATTTTACCTAATTGACTGGAAAGGCTACGGCCCCCAAGAGAGATCCTGGGAACCTGCTGAATATGTCCACGCTCCTCGCCTAATCAAAAGATTTCACCGAACATTTCCTGACAAGCCAAAACCCCCGGAGAAGCCCGGTTTGGAAGGGGCCTTGAGGGGGGGTACTGTCATGATCTCTGCTTCCAAAAGGTCAGGGTTTTCCCAACGCCCTTGGAAGCAGATCCATAACCCAGGTTCCGAGTGCCAACCAGTCCCAATTGGGACCTTTTGGACCCAGTCCTGGCGCCAGTGGCACCAGGGTCATAAATATGCCCAGTCCCAGCGCTGGAAGCGCCGGGCTCATAATGCTTGGGTGGACTTACCTGCAGCAGACCATGCTGCTTACTTGCCTGCCAGTTGAGCCTCTGATCCTCTTCTGTTTGGAACTACTTTTCCTGTTGGGTGGGGCAGGAGCCACTCCCTAGATTCAGAACACTGGAACTCTTCTGGAAAGCAGGAACTCTTTTCTTACCTAGGCGTGGCTGTGGAAGGAGACACCTAAGCACTACAGGAGGCTATTTAAACCACACCCGATGGATGAATCTTGCTTTGCGTTATTCTGCATCCTCTGCAGCAGAACGCTCATCGTGTCTTCTGCATCTGATCCTGGGCCTAAGGAAAAAGGCTTACCATCCTGAATCCAGTCTTCAGCAACACCTATAAAGACAAGAAAGAACAGGTTAGCATTACGGTCTTCAGTGACAGCTCTTCACTTACCTGGTCCATCGGCTGTCTCCAACGCCTCGCGCTGCATTCCGGCATCTGAAAGACAAAGGCTTACCTACTCTTCGTGCGCTCCAGAGGTCTTCACACTGCATTCCGGCATCTGAAAGACAAAAGTTTACCAACTCTTCGCACGCTCCGGAGGCCTTCGGCGCTGCATCCCGCATCGGAAAGACAAAACAAGGTGCGTTTAAAGACATTGGGGATCTTTAATACTCACGTGCCATTACTCCTTTCCACATCTAACCCAGTGGATATTCCGGCACCCTGCAGCCGCTCCGAACTTGTACCTGCAAAATAAAAAGACAGTTAGAGCGCATCGTGGAGCAGGCAACAAGCGCTTACTTACGTGCTTCCAGGCGCTTCTATTCATCACACGGACTCCATCTTCAACTCACTTCAGCCCGTCATCCGCCATCGCCGGAACCCTGCAAAACAAGAAACATCATTACTAAAGACTTTAAAGACATTAGAATTACTCGAAAACTTACCGTTCGTGCAGTAAACGACGGACAGCAGTCCTCTGAAGTCAAGAGGCCTGCTCCCCTTATCCAGTGAAGAAACTGGTTACAGCACCCTGCCCCGAGGCAGATGGAGAGCACGGCGTTCACTTACCTAAGGTGAGAGCGTTAACCTTTGGGGTTCTACAGGAGAATAGAAAGTGAAGAAGAGAGAGACATTCAATAACCCAGTTCCTTAATCCCATATTTTCTATCTGCAGACATCTTACCCTTCGCGTCAGACATACAGTGCACAGAGGTCCAGCCCAAAGAGCCAGCCGTGTGTTACACATCACCTTTGAAGATACGGTATACGCCCAGTCAAGACCGGCGCCTCTACGGGAATCAGGTGAGCGTTACAGGCAGGTCTTGATTGTCTCGCTGTTTCGACCTTTTGTTCCTTCTAAGTATACGAAGTCTCTGTGGGTTCTTCGGGTTGGGATTTAGAGCTGTTTGAGAGGTGTTTATTGGTAAAGTCCGTCCATAGGACCTCGCGTTGTGATGCTTTATTGTGCAGAGAAGCTGTGATCATTTCCATTGTGCAGATGTTGGCTGCTACGTTAATCAATTCTTTTTTTACTCGGGACCATTGTGGATTTCCTCTTTATCACCAGTAAGGCCCGAGCCGCGAGCATTAATTGGGGAGCCAGGCCTCTAATTGTGACCCATTCATCTTCATTTTTCTCCAGTCCGAATAGAATCAGGTGAGGGTCGGCAACCCTTTGTATACCATCTAGTTCCTTGATCCAACCCAGGACCTCATCCCAGTATACCTTTATGTGCGGTCAGCCCCACCACATGTGCCAGTAGTCGGCTACCACCCCACATTCCCTCCAGCTTCTTGGACTCACTGTTTGAAACAATTTTGGAGAGCCCGAGTGGGTCATATTGCCACCCGTGTAGAAGCTTAATGGCATGTAGTTTATATTGGCTTGATATGGATGTCTTGGATGTTACTTTACACATTGTTTCCCACTGTTCCAGGTTTATTTCATCTCCCATGTATTTTTCTCATCTACCCCTCAGGAGTTCTGTGGACCCATCTCCTGCTTCTATTAGTTCTTTGTACATTGCTGATATTAGGCCCTTCATTTCCGTCCTGCAATCTAGAAGTTTCTCAAAGGGGTTGAGGTCTCTGTTCAATCTGTCCTTCCATTCAGCTTTCGTTAGGACCCCTTTTATCTGTATGTATTGAAAGGTGGACAGTAGGCCTATACCTAGGGCCTCGGTCAGTTTCGGGAGTGGGATGAAATAGTATTTTTTCTGCAATTGCCCCACCCTTTCCAGTCCCGCCTCATACCAAGACTGGTATCTTCCCACGTCAGGTATGTGGTCGTTTATGCCGGGGGACCATATTTGACTGAGCGGGGATGGCCAAGTGGTTATCTTGTGCATCCCCTTACCTGTTCGCCATATGCTCCATATGGTGCTTAGTATCGGATGGCCTTTGAATCTGCTTTGGAGCTTTTTTTGCAGTGCCCACAGCCACTCTGATACCGTGGCCGGTGATAAGTAATGGTTGTCCATGTGGATCCATTGGGGGTTTTTGTGATCACACAGGTGAGGAATTAAGATGCGTAATTGGGTGGCTTCATAATATTTTATCAGGTCAGGGAGCCCTACTCCACCTTTGTCTTTGGGAAGTGTGGGAGTGGTATATGAAATTCACGCTTTCTTTCCCTTCCAAAGGAACCTCATCATCATTTTTTTGGCCTCAAGAAAGAACCCTTTTGGTATCTCAACAGGTAACATTTGAAAGGGGTTCAGGAACCGGGGTAGGCATACCATTTTAATAGCATTAATTCGTCCTAGCCAGGAGATCGTAAGCTTGTTCCACCTATTCAGGTCAGCAGTAAATCGTTGGAGGGGAGGGGAATTAGCCTCATATAGGTCAGCCAAGGTTTTGGTGATCTGTATACCTAAGTATTTTAATGTGGAGTGTTCAATCTTGAGGCTGAGAGGGAGGAATTTATTTTAGTTTTCTTCTTTCGGTCCCTGTAAGGGGAATAGAATAGATTTATTCCTATTCACCTTAAACCCAGAAAGTCGACCATATTCCTCTAGTAGGCTGAGAGCACAAGGGATGGATATGGAAGGATACGTTAGGTGTAGCAGTATATCATCTGCATAGAGTGCCACCTTATATTCCGTTGCACCCAGTCGTATTCCTTCTACCATGGGGTTGGTTCTCATTATTTGGGCCAGGGGTTCTAGAGAGAGTGCAAAAAGGATTGCGGAGAGGGGGCAGCCCTTCCGGGTTCCACGTCCTAGCTCGAACCATCTTGAGTATTTTCCATTTACAAATATTGACGCTTCGGGGAATGTGTATACCGCCTGTATTCCTTTCCTAAACGTAGGTCCTATTCCTACCTTTCGTAGGCTCGCCCTCAAGAATTCCCGTTCTACTCTGTCAAAAGCTTTCTCTGCATCGTTCGATAGAAGGGCAGGATCATCGGGTAGAGTCTGAGATGTGTGGACAAGGTGGAGTGTTTTGCGCAGTGTCCACCCCCTGCCTTCTCAATATGAACCCCACTTGGTCTGAGTGTATGAGATGGGGCATTAGTGTCTCTAATCTGGCAGCCAAGACTCTAGTGTAAATTTTAGCATCAAGGTTGAGTAGGGATATGGGGTGATATGATCTGCAGTATTTGGGTCTCTCCCTTCTTTAGGAATCACCGTAATCAGTGCTCTTGTGAAGGAGTCTGGGGCTTCTCCAGTCTCTAGGATCTCGTTAAATAGTTCTGTCATAAATGGTGTTAGTTGCGCATTGAAGGTTTTGTAAAAGCCAGCCGTATAGCCATCCTCTCCCGGGGATTTGCCTATTGTTAGCCTCTTTATTGCATCTTGTACTTCTTGTTCAGATATTGGGGAGTCTAGCAGCTCGGATCCTGAGGTTGATATTTTGGGCATGTTGATTGGGACAGGTAAAGATCTGTGTCCAATTTATTGGGGTTTGTCTCAGAGGTATATAGGGTTTCAAAGAAGTTGGCAAAACATTCTGGGATGGTGTGGGGAGTGTGAACCGTGGCGGGGTTGTCTTCGAATATTTCTTTTACTTTTTGCTCTGCTCTCTGTTCTCTAAGTCTAGCAGCTAATAGTGCGTCAGCCTTGTCCCCTTTTTCGTAAAATTTCTGTTTTAGGAGTCGAAGCTTACGCACTATTTGGTCATGTTCCAACATTCGTAATTCCTCCCTTTTCCGCTGTGCCTCGTTCATTTTATCTGGATCTACCCCAGGGTTCTTTCTTATGTCTCCTTCTAACTGACATATTTCGGTTCTGAGTCTGTGTTTGATTATCTGTCGCTCCCTTTTCTTAGAGGACCCTTCTTGTATTAAGATACCGCTCCAAGTGGCTTTCCCAGCTTCCCAGGTTATTTGCTTGGATACCTCGCCATTATTGTTCAGTTTGAAGTATTCATTGATTTCAGTCTCCATTTCCGTTTTAAAAACTGCGTCTTTCCAGAGACTCTCGTTACATCGCCATTTCCCTCCCATGACAGGTAAGTCTTGCCATTTTATTTCTACCAGGACCATTTCGTGATCCGACCATGTTATCGGGATTATTTCTGAGTGCGTTGCAGTATCAAGAAGATCCTTCGTCGGGTATATATAGTCGATTTGGGTGAACGTGTTGTGTGGGCTAGAGTAGAAGGTGTAGCATCTATCGTTGGGTGCATGATCCTCCACACATCCTTCATTTCATACGTGTCCATCATTTCTACTAGTTCACTACGATCGCCTCTACTTTGGTTTCTCGTATCGGGATTGCCAGGTCTCCAATCTTTGGCCAGGTCTGCCCACTGGTTGAAATCACCTCCTAGGATGATGTGTCCTGAAGCTTCTAACATTATTTTAGGGATTGTTTTCTCAAGGAATCTAGCTTGTCCGGTGTTGGAGTATATCACCACAATCGTTACACTTTTGCAACCTTTCCAACAATCAGTAGAGTGCGCCCCCGCCACATCGGACCATATCATGTCCACCTCAAAGTCAATTCCATTCTTAATCAGAATTCCCACGCCTCCTTTCCTAAGGGGCCCTGAGCCCCAGAATTCCATTCCCACCCATTTCCCGATGACGCGTCTTTCCTCTCCCTTGGCATATTTTGTCTCCTGAAGGAGGAGGATATCAATCCTGGATCTTCGGAACTCTCTAGCTACCAGTGACCGCTTGGTTGGCGAGTTCAGGCCTTTCACATTGAGTGTTGCTACACTAAGGGTGTCCCTTCCCTTTGGATCACCAGAAGGAGCCATCATCAGTTCCTGTTGGGTAATGATCTATGTTCCATGACCAGTAGATCATTTGCTCGTTGTGTCCTACATTGTCTTGAGTGTTTTGTACTATCACGGATGTTGATGCAACCTTTTCCCATCGTCTGCCCCCCCTCCCTTCCCATTACCCTCCCTTCCCAAGTTAGTGGCATTCGATCGAACCGGGGTAATAATATTGGTCCTCCATCGAACCACCTGCAGGGACTGTTATCTCACGCCCCTTTACTTAATGTATCATCTCAATCTTGATTGAGACCCCTTGTCCCCCCCTCCTGTCAGTGTCCTGACCATGTTGTAGTTCGGGATGTATTTCTTCAATCAGGGCACGCACTTGTACATCGGACTAGTTGTCATTTTACCATGTGTGTGGATGGTCAGTTGTCTCCCTCCGGCGAGACGTTACCTCTTCGGTATTTCCTTGAGCCTTTTACTAGTTTTCTCCTGGGACCCTGTATGTGCCATCCTCGGTCTTCTCGTCTTGGTTCTTCCCGGTTGTGTTCTTCTGTAGGTGGGCCAAGTAGGTCGGAAACGCATGCCTTGATTTCTTTTTCCGTACTCAGCCTCATTTTGTTACCTTCATACTCAAAGGAGAGAGAGAAGGGATAGCCCCACCTGTATCGTATATTTTTTTCCTTCAAATGCTTTGTGAGAGGTCCGCACATCCGCCGGAGTGCGAGTGTCATAGATGATAGGTCTTGGTATATTGAGATCTGGGCTCCTCCCAGAGTGATCGTTTTGCTGCTTCTGGCTCTTTCAAGGACCCTGGTTTTGTCTTGGAAGCGGTGGAATCGGGCGAGTACTGATCTCTGTCTGCCCGGGGGGGGGCCAGCTCTGTGTATCCTCTCAGTTTTGGGTTCATTAATTGCATCGTCGGCAACTAGAAGTTTGATAAAGTCATGTAGGATTTTCCTCAGGTCGCTCTCTGTCTCCCCTTCTCGTTCCGGGATCCTGAAGATTCATAGATTGTTCCGTCTTACCCAGTTTTCCAGGTTGTCGAGCTTAAGCTTGAAGTGTTCTTCTCGTTGTTCTAACTCAGTCATCCTCTGGTCGAGTTGTGCCTCCAGAGTGTCTAAGGAAGCTTGGTTATTCTCTACCCCTTCAAGTCTTGCGGTGTGTAATCTTGTCTATTTTATTGCCAATGTTGGTCCCCATATTCTTTATTTCTCCTAATAGTGCAGCGATGCCTCATTTGGTAGCTGTCGATTCACTAGTCGTTGCGTCTGTGGTTGCCATGTTGAGGCAGTTAGTCTCGGTAGACAAGGAGGTGTAGGCAAATGGGGCTAGCTTCTGTTTAACACTCATGTGAGCTCGGTGGGTGACGTTGGTACTATGGGATGACGCCAAGATATGTGTTCGAATTGGGGCCAGTATTGTGGGTCTTGTAGGGGAAGTGCTGTGTCTCCCCAAGTTTCACTGGCTTGATCACTTTGTTCTGCTCTTCTTTGTGCACCTTTGATTCGATTTGAGAGGTGTTCCATTCTATGCTTCAGTGCCTGGGGGCGAGAACCGTACCTTGGTGTCTTTCTGCTCTCCTTTCTTATGGTCGTGCCTCCTCTCACTGTTGTCCCTTTTCGTGCCCTTTATGTGGCAGGACCCACTGTTTTCTCTTCCACCTGTACTATACACAGCTAGTTTGCAGGGTTGTGTTGTGTGGGCCTCTGTGGGGATAGTTTCAGATTGATTCCAGGACCCGATTATGGCTCAGGGTCTATGAGGGGACCTCTTCGCTTATGGATAAGGGAGGATTGGAACCCTGAGGCTGGTTGAGAGCTTGACGTTCTGCTTTGCTGCGTGTTTCCTGGGCACCAAGGATGGGTGCTGTTGTGGTGTAGGGGTGGGTACATTTGGCACCTGATGTGTCTGTTAGTGACTGGTGGTTTTAACTATATTGTTCCACCCTGTGTATGGCTGTGGCGGGCTTCCATGCACTTGGTTTAGAGGCAGTTGTTTCCACCATGACCCTTTTTATAAGGGCTTTGTCTCCCTGATAGTGGGTTTAGGTATGCTGTCCTTGATGATGGGCTTCCAGAGGACAGGGAGGTAGGTGTGGGGCAGATGGTAGTACGGGGGGATTATGCTCGCATTCAAAGTTTCACACCTACTTTGAGACGTTCTGCCGCTCAGGAGACGGCTCCATTTCCATTTGGGTTCATGTTGCGGCGGGGGCAGATGGACCTGCTTATTAATTGGGGGAGGGGGGGGCGGGTCTTCACAGTGCACTGTTCCGTTTTGTGTTTGGCAATAATGGGGCTGAGGGCGGTCGGGTTCCTCTTCACTTCTCACTTTCTCTTTCCACAGGCCCCGCGATAAGGAGAGGCCGGGTACTGCAGCTGCTGCAGCGCACCGCGCGCCTCCCATCACAGGCATCGCAGTCCTCCCACATCCAACGCCGACCGCGGCAGGGAGACTTCACCCCGCTCCCCTCTACAGACTGCAGTGCGGGCAGCCACACTGGGGTGTCGGGGGGCTTCATTTGGGGAACTGCCCTTGGAGTTTCCCGACCGGGACGTTTCTTTCGGTGCCCAGCGTCACCAGTTTCAATGGTGTTGGGGGTGGTTTGCTCCTCTTCTTTCCAGTAGGCTGTCCGAACACCGCTGGGCACGGGCGCCAAGCGCCGGCAGGTGTGCCACCCCACGCTGCGTACCACTGACATCCGGGCTCGTTGCAGATTCCTCGCTCAGGTGGGGGAGAGCCGCAAGTTCCCCTGCAAGCAGTAATTCTCAATGGGTTCCCATATCCCCCCTGTTGCTGAGTGCAGCGTGTCTTCGCCAGAGGGCCCACCAGACCCCAACAGGACCCGTATGTCGGTTTGGTGTCGTTTCGGCAAGTATGGTGGTCCGTATCTTTGGAGGGTCCTTTCTCAGCAAATTCTGTGCCGTCTTCACTCTGGATTTTCCCCACAGGAGGGGGCACCTTCCCACAGCATCACACCACTTTTATCACATGGGGGGGGCACTGGTGGGGGCTCAGTCCACTTTAGGGGCCGTGGTTGCGGAGCTCAGGCACAGAGCATGCCTGTCTGTGCGCCCCCTGGTGGCAAATCATCTTTACTCTTCTGACATTGTGGTGGTAGAGGACTTCGGGGGCCCACTTACATTCCTAGAGGTCTGGGTAAACTGAAAATGTAGAAGGATGGCCTGCCAGTCCATAAATCGGGGATAGTTTGTCCCTCTACCTGTGCCTCCGTCCACCTCAGCGATCCATGGTGGCCTGTGTCACTCTTATTAGTTCAAGTGCAAGAGAATGTAGGCATCTCAGACCTCTGTGTGTGGGATAGGGACCCTCCACTCGAGGCGACTGCAAAACAGGTGGCTCCCCCTTCCAACTCTTCTGAGAAGCTTTTTTTTCTCAATGTGTGGAAAATACCCAGGCGCCCCCAGCGTTGCGCCTCATCATGATACAGGGGATATCACCCGGGCAGGGGTTCAGGTAACATCTCTCCCTGGTGACATGGACCAGTGGCTCCTCATATCGGTTGGGGATGCCCCCTCTCTGCTTGTCAAGCGCGATCAACGAGAAAGATATGCAGATGGTGGGCCCCCACTCAGTGCTTGCTCATAAGCTCCTGCCTTACACCAAACGCTGCCAGCGTGTGTTGAGAGCTACCAGACCCCTGTCTGTTTGTTCTCTGGGGGGAGGGCGGTGAAGACCAGGCAAAGGTCCCCCTTTATGCCTGCTTCAGCCGGCATCTGGAAACTCTGGGCCCCTCCTCCCTTGCTCCAAATGTGTCTCCTGGGTTATGGTGCCTGCTGTTGGTGGGCACCCTCAGATGGGGAAGAGCATTGAAAGTTCTCCAGGGCTGGGTTGTCCCACCGCCCCTGTCCTCTCCATGTTAGCTTCCCGGCTGCCGCTCTGTGCGGGAGGCTCCACTGCCGCCTTCTCACCTTGGGCTCCTTAATCACCGGTCAGAGGCCTCGTGGGATGGGGCTCTCGCTCACACAACCATATCTCCACTTGCTGAGTATCGTTCGGTCCCAAAAAAACACTCAGTGGTGCCCGGGAGTTTTACTTTCTGTGGCTCCTCTCGAATCCCACTAGCATGGCGTTTTTGGGGGAGGGCTCGGAACCCTTTAATCCCAGAGGGAGACGCAGCGTCACAGAAAGTTTACTGCATATCCTTGCCCCCTGGTGGCTGATCAGTGTGTATTTCTAGGATGATATTTGTATTTTTTTTGTATTTGATTATTTGTAACGCGCACAGAACAGAACAAACCGTAGCTGCGCAGATGACGACAAAGTTGATAGAGGGTATGGATAACTCCATACCAGAACCCCAGAATACAAAGGGCTCTCTACCTAAATAGGAAGGTCTTTAATGTTCGGCAAAACTGAAGAAGTGAGCTCATTGTCCTTAGCTCTAGTGGCAGGGAGTTTAACAGCTTTGGACCAAAGACAGATAATCTTCTATCACCCCAGGATTTGTATACTCAGTGGGGAATAACCAGAAGATGGTCATCTCTGAAACGTAACTGTCTCACAGGGTCATACGGCTGAATCAGCTCTCAAATACAGAGGGGTGATGCCATTTACACATTTAAAAATAATACAGGCTGTCTTGAACCTAATAAGATCTTCAATTGAGAGCCAATGTAGCTCACGGTGGAAAGAAGACACGTGAGCAGTTTTGCTCAACTTAAATATCAATCTATAACAGCTGCATTCCGTGCTTTCTGAAGTCCCTGAAGCTGTTTAAAAGGGACAAACAACAACTGACTATTGCAATAGTCTAGGTGGGCGCTGGTTACTGCACCCACCACAGACGCATTATCTTATTTGGGTATGTAAGAGAGTAATTGGGGCAGTAATCTCAAAGCAAATTGCACCGCTTGAATCTTGGCTCCCACCTGTGCTTCACTACTAATGTCCTCTTGCCATACAAAACCCAGATCCTTTATCTTAGATACATATTTTAGCTATTTGCCTAAAAGCATAGGCAGTTTCTTGGCTGAATTCAGCAAGTGCTTGGGTCCGAGCAGAATACATTTGGTCTTGGCAGCATTAAGCTGCAAGTAGTTCTTTGACATCCAGCCACTCACTTCTTCCAGGCATTGTCCTAGTCTGCTAAATGCTTCCTCAAAGTTAACAACTCGGATACAAATCTGGGTATCATCTGCATAAGAGTGGAAATCCAACCCATAGCGTCTCAAGCAGGGGCGTAGGAGACACATAAAATCTGGGGGGGACAGGGACACCTTGGGGACTTTGCTTTATTTATTTAATTCTTGCAGCCTTTAAACATGTTCAGATCCACCCCTCATTAACTCTTCCCTGGGTTCAGCCCCCACTGCCCCATTCCTTTCACACTGAACGCATCCCACATCAACTCCTCCCTAACACCATTTAAATGCACCCCAACACTGTGTCCCCCCACCTACAAAGCTATCCCTCCGTCTGCTTCAAAAATAGAATGACCTTTTTAAACTTTGCATAAAATCTTTATTTGAATCATGTCATTAGATAGAGTTTGTGAAAAGGTTCATTCGGTCATAATAAAGTGTAACATAGCCCCCCACCACTACGCAAGAGAAACAATATATCCACGGCATCGTATTGACATTACAATGGATGTTCTCAAATCACCCCTAGTTGCCCCCCCAAGCCTCTTTCAAATCCCTTCAACTCATCCATGTGGCCCTTCCCAACCCCAAAGGTAGGATGAGAAAAGTTTTCAAACATCCGGAAAATAACACGCACAATGGCACCACCCACGCAGATTTTAAAACTGTTCACATTATCACAGATCCTTCACATCACTTGGAATAACCTGCCCATCCCCAAATTCTATTCTTTACTGACGTATCAGTCTCTATTCTCATAGAATCAAGATCTCTCATTGAGCGAGTAACACCCGATTGACTCCTAATACAGCTTTGCAGCACCCATTCACAGGGTCACTGATCTTCAGTATGATGTTCTCTTAATAAGCAAATCATGGCTAAAGCCATCCTCTAGCTCAATGGTAGACCAAGTGAACCCGGCTAGCCCCGGAATGTTGAGAACCATTCACCTTATGTATGCATCAGGGTGCGGGTGATGCTGCTATGTGAAGAGCGCTGCGCGGCTCTGCAAATACATTATGCAGATTCTTCCTAGGAATCCTCCACTTTATATCAATACCTGGGCCAGCTTCATCAATTTCACACTTCATTTTCATCTCCTATACACTGCAGCCCACTCTTAAAACATAGCTCCTGAACATTTGCCTTGAGCTATTTGAGCACTACAGTTCTAAAATGCTGTCAGCATATTTGTAGATGCTTGCTTTCAGATACTCCTTTATATCTTCCCCTGTCACTGACATATGCAGTAGATTGTGCAGGAGCTTACCCAAGTGTATGGAAATACTTTGGTCTTAATAATATTTCCACCACGGGCCTTGTTTTTCTCTTCCACCTCAGTTGGACTGATGATCCATTTCCCCTCTTGTGTTTCTCCAGGTCTCCCAGCGATGGACCTTTAGAGACATCTTTTATAATACTCTCACCTTTGCTTTAAGTGCAGATGCTTTATGGAGTTTCGCCAACCCATCCTATCCTATTCCACTTGAACCCTCAATGATGGAACATGAGTGTGCCCCTTTACAGCAGTGTATGAGCTGCTCCCATGCTGTGGCACCAGGGTATTCACTGGATTTACATGGATAGCGGAACAAGTGTTTTTGTGAATCTCGAGGCTCGGATTTATTTTTTTCTGGGTCACCCAGATGGCTTACGGTGGCCTCTAAAACCTGTCTACAACTCATTATTCAGCTGGTGGTGGGTACCAAAAATGCAGATGCATCCCTATTTTAAAACAAGCTTTGGCAACGCACAGTTTGGGCTTTAATGTAGGCATGGAAAAGGCACTTGCCAGGCACCGCCATAGTGGTATTAGGTACACATTGATGGTAGCTGGTGCAAAATGGTGCAAGTACCTGGACATTTAATAGCAGTGCCTGGCAAATGCCCAATAGGTATACATGAGCAAACACTTGCCAATGCTGGTTTTTAGCAGGACTTCAGCAAAGGAAATGCATGGTGCTTATAGAGTGGCTGATAAGACGTTTGTATTACACCAGTAGTATGTTCCCAGCTCCAATTAAGTTAACTACACTGGGCTTTGTAGTAAACATGCCCAAGTCAATGGCGTTATCCAAACCAGAACTGTCACTTTACATGCCCTTTATAGATCATTCTAGTATTTTTTTTACAGGAATAGGTGATGGTGTAAAATGAGTCAGTGGCCTGCGTGGCATCCGCCAAGGATTCATAAAATGAAGGATCATTTTATACACACACATCAATAGGGAATAAATAACGTGGCAATTTATGCTCAGGAGATCAACACCAACCTAGTGCTACTGCATGGATGTGCTGGCTCACATCCTTTAAATTTATATATGGCTGACAGACTGACAAGACATTTTAACTCTCAAATGAACAGTGCCACCCTTCCAATATGGTGTGAGCCAGATAAATGCTGCTCTTTCATTAGCAGACATTTACCATTTCTCCAAGAGACATATGGTAGGCGCCAGCCGAGAGGTCACAGTAATCGGGACTGGGAATTTAATGCTGGGCTCTCTGAAAAGATGGCAGGAACGCTTGGCAAATTTCTCTGCAGCATTCATCAGATAAGAGTATTCATTTTGTGCCCTATTTCAGCTCTGCATCAAGCTGTGAGGTTAGCAATCGGGAGCCTTTGAAAAATGTAAGTAACAAAGAGCCATTTATCATGCACACCGTGCAACATCGGCCGGTTTATCGAATGCACGAAAGTCAGCTTTGCTAGGGGGATTCCTCTGTAGCTCGAGGAGGAAGCAGCACATGTGGTTTTCCAGGACCTGGGATGCATGAATGCAAAAGGCGTCAGCATTCACAGAGCTGCTCATGCTTCAGAGGCTGAGGAAATGAAGATGCATCAAGCTCAGCCACATGGGGGTGGTGCAAAAATAGAGCATCAAGGCGTCTATCTGCCCAGCAGGAGAGAGACAGACACTCACTCACTCTCACACACACACACTCACTCACTCTCTCACACACACACACTCGACCTACCGTGTGCAGACTGTCCTTTCCCAATGTTTTAGAAATGGGATGATAGCAGAACTATGTTCATAAAAAATTCATAATACAGGATCCAACTTCATATTTGCAAAAATGCTTTTTTTTACTCGCGTGTACGGTACCATCTTTGTGGGGACTTGAACGTGTGTTACCATCCTTGTGAGGACTTAATTATTCTTATTTGGAATTGAATGTTTCCCTATGCAAAAAGCTAAATGTTTGTTTCATAGACACCTTTGTAAATTACACGGTTCCATTTCTGTATATGAGTTCCTGCCTGTACCAGAGGAATACACAATAGATGGATGGTAATGGTGTTGTATTTTCCATAAGAAAGTCACTTAAAAACGTGCTCATTCAGGCATTATACCATATTATATAACACTCCAAATGTGTCAGAAAAGAGAACTGGGGCACAGAATGATTAGGTGAATGGCTCAGGATCACACAGTGAGGTCAGGTGAGGAAGCAGTAATCTGAATACAGGTGTCATTGTTACCATCTTGTCCACCGAAACACATCTGCTCTCTATGATTGGTCTGATGATGAAGATATTACAGTCCTCATTGAACTGGTGTTTGATTTTGGTGACGTTAAGTCCCAATAGAGATTGTATGCCATGATACTGGTTTCAGGTCCTCACGGAGGTGGTGTGTATGAATAATCATGTTAAAGACCCTATATGTATTATCATAATCATAAAGTAGCCATAGATATGGTGTTTGATGTTGGTGATGGTGAAGTACCAAAAGAGACTGTAGGTCATGATATCATATCCAGATCCTCACAATGATGTTGTGTGCTGATTATGTTAGAGTCCCCACAGAGCTGGTGTGTGTTAATAATAACTTTAAAGTTCTCAGAGTGATGGTATGTGATACTAATGATCCAATTGGTATCAGATAAACATCAACCCTGTGAACAAAATTTCAAGCTAACATTCACCTAATTCACATATCAAACTAAAGGCAAGATGACCTCATTTCACACAATACGTGTAGGATCTTCAGTGTGGAATTCAATATAATCACGCACCACCTCTGTGGGGACTTCAACATATTCACAGAAACATAATGAAATAGTCACATTTTGATTGGTTTGTTACAAAAGAAGCCAGTGCTTAAATTGAATCTGGAAATGTGTTGTGCAATAAGGAAATACTTCCGTTAAGTATTGATTTTATATAAGTCTGTAAACATACACAATTTATTTTCCATTTAAACACAAAGAGGAAGGGGTTTAGGCCATTTAAACACCATTTTTTGTGTTTATAAATGGTTCCCATGAATCTGCGGCCTAAGCTCGTAGGGCATCAGATTTATGAAGTGTGTTTAAATTCCTGTCCTTATGTTGATGACTGCAATACCACATCCAGCCTATGATATGGCATTTGTAACACGCCTATACACAAGTGTTTCAAGGCGCAACGAGGGGGGGGGCAGGGGAGACAGACAACGATCCTACTAGGCCAGGTGTCATTCAGATAGTGCAAGGGTAGAGGGGAAGGGAAAAGTACAAGGGGGAAAGGGAGAGGGGAAAGTGCAGTACAGGGTTATTAGCATACAAGATAAATAACAAGGGCTAGCTGGTGGCAAGTGCAAGGTAAGTGCTGGGAAGGGGGGCTGTAGGGATACAGACACAGTCCCGCAGTGCAGGGGTTGCCAGGGAGGCAGTGCAGGGGAGAGTGGCTGGGCCAAGGACCGAGATCGGTGGGAGGCCCAGTAGCAGATTCAGTGCAGTTTCAGTAATATTTAGCAGGGGAGAGAAAGCAGAGGCAAAGAGGAAGGTTTTGAGGTGCTTCCGGAACCGGAGATGGTTCTCAAGTTTCAGGGAGGCAGGAAGGCTGTTCCAGAGGGAGGCCCCTGCAGCGGAGATTGATCTGCCCCCAACTCGTTGTTTGGAGAAGCGGCTGACCCTGAGGGAGTTGGAGGCAGATGAGCGAAGAGCTCGAGAAGGAAGGTATTTAGGAAGAGAGAGCTGAAGGTATTTTGGCCCAAGGCCCCAGAAGGCCTTGTGGACAATGCAGAGGGTTTTGAACTTAATCCTTGCAGTCACTGGGAGCCAGTGTAGTGATTTCAGCCCTGGAGAGATACGGTCCCTGGGCTTGAGGCCAAGGACAAGTCTCGCAGTCCTGTTCTGGATGAGTTGCAAAGGGCGGAGAGTAGAGGCAGGCAGATTTAGATAGAGGCTATTACAGTAGTCCAGCTTCGAGAGAACCAGGGCTCTAGAGACAGTGAGCTTCTGGGGGAAGCAGAGGAAGGGAAGGATACCTCTGAGGAGGTATAGCTGGTAGTGTGACTTCTTAGAGATGTCAGATATGTGAGGAGAGAAGGAGAGTGTGGAGTCGAAGATGACCCCAAGGTTTTTAGCCTTGCAGGTGGGAGCAGGTAGTGCGCCAAGAGAGGCCGGCCAGAGAGCTGCCGGGAAGGAGGGAGTGGATGTGCCGATGAGTAGAATCTCAGTCTTACTGGCATTAAGACAGAGGTCGTTGGCGGCACACCATTCATGGATAGCAGAAAGACAGTCAGAGATGAGGGAAGTAGAAGAGGAGGCTGGGGGCAGCCTGAAAATGAGCTGGGGATCATCCGCATAGCACTGAAAGTTGGGACAGAGAGCGGCGATGCGGTGGGCGAGAAGTGCCAGATACTGGTTGAAAAGCGAGGGAGAGAGGTTAGATCCCTGGGGGACACCCCAGGTAGAGAAAAAGATGTCAGAGAGGAATGACCCCAGTTGGACCTGGGAGGGTCGATTGGAGAGGAAAGAGGTCAGCCACGCCAGAGCCTGACCAGTGATACCCAGGTTATCACGGAGACGGTTGAGCAGGATGGTATGGTTGACCGTATCAAAGGCAGAAGAGAGATCAAGCAAAATGAGAACACATGGAGTGTTAGAGTCAAGGTTCAAGAGCAGGTCCTCACGGATGTTCAGGAGAGCAGTTTCCGTGCTTCTGGCAGCTCTGAAGCCAGACTGATGGTCATGAAGACTACCAACAGATTCAGCATGGAGATTAAGCTGGGAGATGGCCAGTTTCTCCAGGAGCCTGCCCAGGAAGGGAGTGATACAGATTGGGCGATAGCCGGGCAGGAGGGGTCGGAAGAGGGTTTCTTAAGAAGGGGGTGCACAAGGGAGTGCTTGAGAGGGGATGGGAAGACTCCAGAGGCGAAGGAGTGATTGCAGAAGTCATCAAGGGCAGGAGCCAAGGTGTCGATGTGGTCCTTGATAGTTTTGGAGGAACAGGGGTGGACCTGTTTTGACAAGACTTTTATAGATCGGACTTGTCTGGAAACCTAGTCGGCAGAAAAAAGGGGAAAGGCAGAGAAGGAGAGAGGAGGGGTGGTTGCAGAAGGGCCAGAGGAAGAGGAGGGAATAGAGGGGGATGTGATAGGAGGAGAGTGAGGACAGGATGTCCTGAGTTTTTGAAATGAAGTGAGAGGCCAGTGCCGTGCAGAGGGCCTGGGAGGGGACAGGGGAGGTAGAGACTGCAGTAGGGTCGGCCAACTCCTTGCAGATTTTAGAGTTCGGCAGAATTGTTAGACGCCGCAGAGATGCAGGCTTGGATGAGGGCTCTCTTCTTGGTGAGAACCGAGAGCCGGTATAGCCTTTGGAGCAGGCGGCAGGCCAGTTTGTCAGAGGATGAACATGAAGCACGCCATTTCCTCTCTGCCACCCTGCACTTGCTTTTAAGGGTGACGAGATCCGAATCATACCAGGAGTTACATTTGGCTTTGGGCTTCAGGTGGATTCTCATGATAGGGGGAAGGATATCAAGAGTATCAGATATAGCAGAGTGGAGAGGGCTGTGTCAGGGTGGGAGTCAGCCGAAGGGGGAGGAGGAGGCGAGAAGGTGGCCGCAAAAGCCTCAAATGACACATGCTTCATGGGTCGGATGACCGAGAAGGAGGGTGGCAGTGATGAGGGTGGCTTTGCCTGTGTGGTAGGGAAGGTGAGTTGGGAGGTTAGGAGAAAGTGATCACTCCAGGAGAGAGGAGTGGAGAGAGGGACAGAGAGGGGAAGGTCAGAAGAGATCAGAGTATCAAGAGTGTGCCCTGCAGAATGAGTCAGCCCAGACGAGAGAATAGAGTGAGAGAGAGTTGCAGAGGTCGCGAAAGAGTCCAGAGGGGGGACAGCAGGCATCCAGGTGGATGTTGAAGTCTCCAAGAAAGAGGAGTTGAGTGGTTGAGGACAGGAGTGAGGAGGAGAGGTCCGCCCACTCGGAGAGGAAGAAGGAAATTTGACCAGGTGGCCGATAGATAGTAGCCACGGTAAGGGAATGGCTAGGAGAGAGAGAGAGAGAGAGTCGGCAGACAAGACATTCAAAAGAGAAGTAGGTCTGCGTAGGAGTAACAGTGGCAGGAATCCACTCAGGGAAATTAAGGGCCATACCCGGGCCTGGGTACGGAGAGGATCTTGTAACAGTCAGGTAGGAGTGTGTCAAAGCTGGTGACAGAGTTGCCCGTGAACCATGTCTCAGTGAGACAGAGTACATCAAGGTCCAGTTCCTCAAGAAGGCGGCAGATATCGGAGGAATGTTTGACGGCAGAGCTAGAGTTAAGAGTGGCAATGTGGAGAAGGTTGCCATCTATAAAGGACTTCCAGGGAGGGGTACAGATCAGGGGTAGGCCCAGCGGAGGTGAAGAAGGAGCACGAGAGGGGGCAGGGAGGGTGGGTAGAGGCAAGGTAGCCAAGGACAGAGGAGGGGGGACAGCAGGAGAGGAAAGGAAGTTGATAAGGCGCGGGAAGCGTCTATCAAAGAGGTGAAGGTTGGCCTGAGGGCCTTGGACCAAGACGGTCCCATTAGCGTAAACATTAATGATGGCCTTAGAGGAGTGGAAGGAGGCCAAGAGGACATCCCAACGGGTGCCACCATTAATGGGAGAAGAGGAGAATGGAGAGAGCACAGAGACCATATGAAGGGTCCATAGGTCAGGTGAAGGCACAAAAAAGAGGATGTCAGTGAGAGTTTCCTTGGAGGAGGCACTAGTGTAGGTGTCAGCGATAGGGAGGCCTGGGTTGGAGACCAGGATGCCCTTTTTAAACTTTTTCCTACCAGTATTAGTGAGGAGAGCAGGATAGTCAATAGAGAAGCAATTATAGAAGATAGGAGAGATAAAGAGCACCATGCAATAGGAAGGAGTGGGGTGGAGACAAGATGAGAGCAAGCGGACAGGAGGGGAGCGGTAAGCCCTACTTTACCACTATTTCAGAACACAGTACAGAACAGTAATGAGTATCAGGTACCCAGTGGGGAGGCCACCTAAGTTTGAAAATCCTGTGTGGGGAGAAAAAGCCCTAGTTTACCACAATTTCAGAACACAGTACAGCACAGTAATGAGTACCAGTTACCCAGTGGAGAGGCCACCTAAGTTTGAAAATCCTGCGGGGGGAGAAAAAGCCCTAGTTTACCACGAATTGAGGACACAATGAAGTGTAGACACCATACGAAGAGGTGAACAGGTAATGGTGGGGTGGGCCGGGGGAGCAGGTGGAGCTCACAGGATGGAGTGGCAGAACGGCGCCTGGCTTCCCCTGAGAACACCTGCAGACACACAGGGAGCCGCCGCCGTAGGAGCCGCCCTTTGCCTAAGGGGTCCTTAGCTGAGGGGCTGCCGGGCAGGGGGCTGCCCAGGGGGGAACAGTTATAAGGCAGAAGGAGGAGAGGGAGGGGGAGGGAGGGTGTGGGCGGGCAGGGAGGCGGGAAGAGAGAGGAGGACCAGGAAGTGGCTCAAGAGGGAGGTGGGAGCAGGCACAACAATTCGCTCACTGCGCTATCAACAACAAGAATAACAAAATTGCTGAAACACTCACTAGAGGCCCGGAGGACCTGGCAGGGCTTGGCTGGCCTGCAGTCCCACAGGGCTACCGGCGACTGCTCTGCTGAACAAAGAAGCGAGCGGGGTGAGCAGCCGTCGAGTAGTCCAGGGAGGGACTATCCAGGCAGCCAATCAGAGTGGGGGGTGGGCGGGAAGGGAAGCGGGAAGGGAGAGGAGGACCACAAAGTGGCTCAAGGGGGAGGGGGGAGCAGGCACAACAACACGCTCGGTGCGCTATCAACAACAAGAATAACAAAATTGCTGAAAACACTCACTATGGGGGCAGAGCTGAGAAACAAATCCACACACCAAAATAAACACAGGTCCGCACAAGCCCATTTTTTCAAAAGTTTTAAAAATTGGCACAGATGTATTTTAAGCCATTTTAGGTCATTTGGAACACATTACCATGTGGGAACTTCAAGTATATATATATATATATATATATCACATGGCTAGTTATGGTTAAGTTGCTGTTTCCATAGGAAGAGCACTTTTTGGGCGGCTTATAACTCTGCTCCCCCTGGATGAATCCTCACCAAACTTTGCAAAAAAAAGTATATGGGCCACTCTGATTTTTTTGCAAAGTTTGGAGATGTTTGGGCCAGGGGGTGCAAAGTTATAGGGGGGGGTCCCAAAACATCTTTTTTTTTTCCCCCATAGACGGAATGGGGGAAAAACTTTGCGCACGGCTACAGGTGAAACCGCTGGACAGATTGTGACAAAATCTGCGTCAGGTACAGGGGCTTGGTCCAGAAAGTGTGCTTTTGTAAATTTGGTCACCATCCGTGCAGTATGTTTCTTTATAATTATCAAAAAGTAGGTCTGAAATAATGAGTGATATCTATGTTTGCTCCGTGGTCACACTTCCCTGGTCGCTCGACGAACAAGATACCGATTGGCTTAGGGGCTGGCATCATGACCGCGGACCCGCAACGTCTCTGCCCATTGGCTGCTGCGAGACATGTTCTGCGTCAGATGGTTTGGATGCGCCCGACATCTTGGATCCGTGGAAAGCGGAGCAATAACCAGCGTACACATGCTTTTTTTCATGAAACTATTTTGCTGTGTCAGAGCATTGGGAAAGGTTCAGACAGTAAGACATGGGTGATCAATGCATTTGTTCTTCGGTTGGCATGATGTAATTTCTATGGACACCTTGTACGCACAGTAAATGTGGGGTGTAATAACGATAGCACTTCAGTCCATGTAGTGGGCAGGAAATTTGTAACTGTTGAAAGCACACGAGTATTGGTAGGCAACATTGCAATGGACAACATGCCGTGAATGCATTATTTTTTCCAATGGCTATTATTATATTCATTATTACGCCGCCATGGGTGGCACATGCTACGGTGGTTGTGGCCAGGGGCTAGATTAAGATATGGGTGATCAATGCATTTGTTCTGGGGGTCGGTCGTCATGATGTAATTTCTATGGACATCTTGTACGCACAGTACACTTATACCTACTTAATGACATATGTTCTATGGCCTCCTTGTACACACAGAAAATGAGGGGTCCAATAAGGCCAGTATTTCAGCCCGTGCAGTGCACAGGGGAGTTGTTAGATATGTAAGGACACGTGTGGTGTTAGGGAACATTGAAAT
This sequence comes from Ambystoma mexicanum, assembly GCF_040938575.1. Lineage (NCBI taxonomy): Eukaryota > Metazoa > Chordata > Amphibia > Caudata > Ambystomatidae > Ambystoma > Ambystoma mexicanum. The sequence continues at coordinate 1,150,031,365 of NC_090932.1, forward strand.
TGACAAGATGCCGTGAATGCATTATTTTTTCCAATGGCTATTATTATATTCATTAGTACGCCGCCATGGGTGGCACATGCTACGGTGGTTTTGGCCAGGGCCTACAGTCTTGGATGCATGGCCGTCGGCCGAAGGCCTTCCTTCCAAGACTGTAGGCCCTGGCCACAACCACTGCCGCATGTGCCACCCATGCATACACCCGTAGTGTTGCATTTTGATTGGCAAGTTGTGGGGAGTGTGTGCAGTGTTGGAGGCCATGCACCCAAGAACAAAGTGGTAAGTATTAGACGTGGAAGACACTGCACACCCATCCCATGTAAGATCCACAGACATACAGCTAGGACTGAATCCTCTGGGCAGACGCACTGAAGGATAACACACCTAGAGAATAACCCCCACTACCACACATCACTGAGGTGGTTGTGGGGAGACCCCGCACTCTTGGCTGCATGGCCGAAGCCCATGCACCCAGTAATGACCTTGTTAGCGGTGGAGGTATAAGCCATTGTCCACCTATACATTCAAAAGTGCGTTGACATATATCTTAACCTCTAGGCCCTGCCGGCACCCACTGCAGCACATTTGAGAGGGACGTTAGTGACTTTGTTCCTTTTGGTGGAGTGTCCTGTTTCCATAGAAAGAACTGTTTTTGGCTGCCTTATAAATGTCCTACCCTTGGACTAATCGTCGCCAAACTTTGGAAAAAAAATATATCGCTGTGCTCACGAACATGTGACTCTTTCCCAGATTGTTTGCAAAATAGCGTGCAGTAAGGTAGCTTTGTTCGGTGGCCCCCTCTCCTACTAATGTTTTCGTGTGCGTGGATACCGCCAGAAACAGCTCCAAAACAAGAGAGCATTAGACTTCTCACACTCAATTGATAGTATTTCGAGGGGATTGGGTCCTCCGACGTATTCCATATCTATGACAGGTAATGTCCACAGCTGTGCTGCTTCGGAAAATCTTTGGCTCCTGCGTCGATGATGTCGATGCGCCGTCCCCGAGGACCTCCTCCGACAGCCGACGTCACTCGATGTGATAAGTAGGACGCACGATGCCCATAGCCTCAGTTCCGTTTTTTCCGCTAACGTGTTTGCTTCGTGAATCACGGTACGCCTCGACTCTTTGGAGTTTGCTGTTTTCAATTCTCGGTTCGTTGAACCTGTTCAGTTTTTTGTGAAGACCTGTTCGTGGCGATGTCTACTTCGTCTTCAAACCCGCGTCCGGGCTTCAAGAAGTGCGGGGACTGTGGGTCCAAGATGTCGGGGGGCCCATGATATGGACGACTGTGTCGACTGCCAGTCGCTCATGGCAAAGGCCTTGCGGGAACGCAAGAAGAAGCTGTCGGTAGGCCAGGTGTCTAAGCCCCGGAAGTCGACGTCTGCGGGGCTTTCGACAGATGACTCGAGGGGCGACTCTCCCAGTCATCGTCGGAAGTCCAGCGGGTCTCCTTCCAGGAGTCGGTCTCGCCACTCCTCCGCCTCTTTGAGGCATTCCCGGAAGCGCCGGCATCGGTCGCCTTCCCCGTCCTCTTCCGAGGACTCCGCCCGTCGGCGGGTCGCTTATCCCTCCATGCAAGCGACACCGGAGGAATGGGCTTCCTTCGGGAAGCAGATGCTAGCGATTCTTGAATCGCAGGGCACCGGTCCGTCCGTGCCTCCGAGTGGGGTTGGTCGGCACCGGTCAAGAGACACCGCTCGTACGCCTTCGGGCTTGGGTGGTCAGCACGGCTCACGGGAGAGGTCCCGCTCGGACAAGGGTAGCCGATCTCGCCATGCCCGTTACAGGTCCCAGTCCTCGACGCGCTCGAGACCGCATGATCATGTACCGTCTTCGAAGAAGACGTCGACGCCTGTGGCGCCAAGGTCGTCGATGATTTCTCTCGAGGCTCCGCCTCCGAGGGGGTCGAGAGACACGCTCGGAGCTCCGGCTTCGAGGCCTGTGTCGACGCCGGCGATGCTGGCGGCACTGCATCTGACGTCGACGCTGATTCGCTCGACATCGACACCTTTTCTGTCGACGCCGGCGCCGACTCGTTCGGCGCCCTCGATGCCTTTCGAGGCGGTGGTGTCGGAGGGGCCCCGTGGCACGGGATTAGCCCCTAGGAAGGCTCTGGCTAAGGTCAGGCACTGCTTTGGTCCTCGGTGGTCTTCCTCTCCCCGCCTGGAGTACATTTCAGAGGGTGATGGAAGGCTCTGATGACGGCTTGGTTCCGGTTACGGTTCCAGATGAGCTTATCTCGGCCATAGCCAGTTTGATGACCTGAGGCAGTCGCTGCATGATGCCAGTGGACTGGACACCTCTCCAGAGGTGGAGTTTTGTAGGCCGGAGCCTGGCACTCATGCCGATTCTTCATATCGGCGCCTTATGTCTCGGGTCACCGAGTACTTGGGTTGGTCTGCTCCTCCAGGGGAGTTCGTTCAGGATGATCTCACGGACATCCTTGATCTTGGTCCCCCCACTGACCCGGTTTTGCCGTTTCATATGGCTCTGCAGAGAAGGGTGGCGGCGGCTTGGACTGCTCCGGAGAGTCTCCCGGCAGTGGGCAAGTCTTTGTCGCGAAAATACCGTCCAGCCAGTAGCGACCCCCTGCTACTTGTCTAGGCACCCCACTCCGGAGAGTTTGGTGGTGCAGGCGGCTACAGCCCCGGCAAAGCAGGCGTCGTATCCTACCATCCCTCCCGATAGAGACGACAAACGTTTTGACGGCTGGGCGAAGAAAGTGTTTTCTTCAGGGGGTATGGCGCTTCAGGCGGCCAACTCCATATGTGCCTTGTCTCGTTTCACACACACTCTGTGGAACTGTGTTGCTTTAGCGGCTGAACATATTCCCGAAGGGGACGAACGGGATGGTTTCCTTGCTATGGCTCAGGATGGCAAGGATGCCATGTGTGAGGCCGTTCAGTCGGGTTTGGACTTGGCAGATTGTGTCAGCCGGTCCATGGCGGCGAGCACCGTAATGCACAGGTTTGCGTGGTTGCGGAAGTCTGGGTTCGCGTCTGATGTGCAGTCCCGGCTCCTCAACATGCCCTTTGACAGTGAACACCTTTTTTGCAGCAAGGCTGACGAGAGCCTTGAGAGGTTGCAGACCTCCAAAGCTGCAGCGAAGTCGTTGGGCGCTGCAGTTCGCCAACCTCCGCCTTTTCATCCTAGGGGACAGCAATGGAGGGGAGGTTCCTTTCGCTATTACTCATCCTTCAGTAAAGCAAGGGGAGCTAGCAGTCAAAGGGGCCATCGTAAGAGTGCCAGAGGTGGAAATAAAGGTACTCGAGGTGCCAAGGCCGCTCGGGCAGTTGCCTCTTTGCCCTCAGGCAACGCCGCAGCCGCTACCACTCAGTCATGAGGCCAGGTCCCATGGTTCGCCGGTTGGGGGAAGGCTGGTGCAGCATCTTGTAGAGTGGCAAGCCATTACTTCGGATGTGTGGGTTCTGGAGATCATAACCCACGGCTACTGTCTTCCTTTTCGGCAGAGGCCTCACGACAATCCACCAGGGAACCTCTCTTTGAAGAGTCCGGATCCGCTCCTTGCGCAGGAAATTCAAGCCCTGCTGGAGAAAGGCGCCATAGAACTGGTGCCTGTAGCGGAGAGGAACAAGGGATAGTATTCGCCTTATTTTTTGATTTCAAAGAAAGACGGGGGATTGAGACCCATCATGGACTTGCGCGGTTTGAAACAAACTCCTCAGGAAGGACAAGTTCAAGATGGTGACTCTTTCTCAAGTCCTCCAGGCCCTTCAACTTCAGGACTGGTTGGTGTCTCTCGACCTCAAGGATGCTTTCTTGCATGTGCCGATTCATCCCAGGCACAAGAAGTACCTGAGGTTCGCAGTTGGCGACTTGCACTTTCAGTTTCGGGTCCTGCCGTTCGGATTGACCTCCGCCCCGAGGGTTTTCACCAAGCTCATGGTGGTGGTGGCAGCGCATCTCAGGAAAGGGGGATTCACGTCTACCCCTACCTGGACGATTGGTTGATCAGGGGGTGCTCTCCCGAGCAAGTCCTGGATCATCTGTCCGTCACCTTCCACTCCCTTCACAGGCTGGGCTTCTCCCTCAATTTCAAAAAGTCCCATTTGACACCAACGCAGCGGCTCCAGTACATCAGAGCAGTGCTCGACACGTCCCTGGGGCAGTGTTTTCCTCCCCAGGGGAGGGCTCTTCACATTCAGCAGATGGACGCTGGGAGATCCTGGGCAAATTGAAACTTGGTCACCGAGTTCCTGAGACTGCTCGGCCTCATGGCGTCCTGCATTCTTCTGATGCCAGAGGCTCGTCTGCGGATGCGATCTTTGCAGTGGGCACTCAAGCTCCAGTGGTCTCAGTCCTCTGGCAGGCTGTTGGACCCTGTTCAGGTGCCGCCCTCAGTAGCCCATGACCTTCTGTGGTGGGCTGTCGAAGGCAATCTGATGAAGGGGGCTCCATTTTGGCTGCCCTGGCCGGAGGAGACGATCGTGACGGACGCATCCCTCATGGGATGGGGAGCTCATGCCAACGAGTTGACAGTCAGCGGTCGTTGGTCTCCGTCGGAGTCCAGACTCCATATCAATCTGTTGGAGCTGAGGGCCGTCAGGCTAGCTCTGAAGGCTTTTCTGCCGACTGTGCGTGGAAAGAGTGTCCTGATTCTAACGGACAACATGGTGGCCATGCACTACCTCAACAAAAAGGTGGGGGGCAGTGTCACTTCCGCTGTGCAGGGAGGCGATGCAGCTCGAGTTCTGGGCCATCCAGCAGGAAGTTTCGATCTCGGCTGTTCATCTGGCCGGAGACGACAACGAGACGGTGGACGCTCTGAGCAGGCAGAGCACGATCTCTCACGAGTGGGAGCTGGCTCAGGAGATTCTGCTGGAGATCTTCGCCCTTTGGGGGACCCCTCAAGTGGATTTCTTCACCTCTAGTGTCAACCGGAAGTGCGAAAGGTTTTGCTTGTGGGAATTTCCTCCAAAAGTAGCCTTAGGAGACGCGTTCGTGGTGGAGTGGTCATTCCCACTGCTGTACGCGTTTCCTCCAGTCCCCGTCATCCCGCAAGTACTGCGGAGGTTCGGTTCCCGGGTGATCCTCATTGCTCCGGCGTGGGCCCGGAGGACGTGGTACCCGGACCTTCTTGACTTGTCCATCTGCCCTCCACGTCGTCTTCCCTACCGAGATAATCTGCTCTCACGGGAGGGGGGGTCAGGTTCTCCATCCAGAGGTCAGATCCCTCAACCTTCACGCTTGGCTTCTGAAAGGTTGAGGTATAAGGATAGGGACCTCCCTGAAGACGTGATGGAGGTGTTGCTCTCGGCCAGGCGGCCAGCAACAAAGTCTCTGTACCGTTGCCGCTGGAGAAAGTTCTGCGACTGGTGCAGAGTTAAGAATGTGGATCCTTTTGAATGTGACATTCGCATGGTTCTGTTTTTTTTTTTTTTTTTTTTGCTTTCTTTGGCCCACAGGGGCTTTCAAGCGGGGACCATTAAAGGTTACCTGGTGGCGCTGTCCATATTTAAGCGTTCGTCTGAAGAGTGTTCCTATTTTAGGATTCCTTGAATTTCGCAGTTTTTGAAAGGGCTCACTGTGTTCCCTCCGTCACCTTTTCTGGTGCCCGGTTGGGATTTGAACCCTGTTCTTAAGTTTCTCATGGGTGCTCCGTTTGAGCCTTTACATTCTTGCCCTTTGAGGCTGTTAACTCTGAAAACTGTGTTTTTGGTTGCGGTTACTTCTGCTCGCAGAGTGAGTGAGTTACAGGCACTTTCAGTTAAGCCACCCTTCACTGTGTTTCATAAGGACAGGTTGTCCTTAGAGTTCGTCCTTCTTTTCTTCCGAAGGTGGTTTCGGAATTTCATTTGAGCCACAAGGTTGTTCTTCCGGCGTTCTATCCTCCTCCACATCCTGGTAAGGAAGAGGAGAGGCTCTATAGGCTTGATCCTAGGAGAGCGTTGAGCTTTTATATTTCGCACATGTCCCGGGTCAGAGTGGACGATCAACTTTTCATTGGTTATGCTGGAAAGCACTTGGGACAAGCTGTTACGAAACAGACTTTGTCTCGTTGGATTATTTTAGCTATCTCCGAGTGTTACCGCTTGGCGGGTAAGGATCCTCCGGTTGGCTTGCAGGCCCATTGTACCAGGGGAGTGGCTGCGTCTACTGCCCTGCAGAGGGGAGTTCCTATTCGTCACATCTGAGATGCAGCCACCTGGGCTTCAGTACATACTTTTGTACGTCACTACTCCCTCGATTCCATCAGAGGGCAAGATCTGGCCTTTGGCAAGGCAGTTCTCTATTCTGCAATTTGATTGGGCATGCTAAATTTGTATTCTAAATTCTTTCCCACCGCCTTGTTTGGTACTGCTTTGGGAGTCTGTCATAGATATGGAATACGTCGGAGGACCCAATCCCCTTGAAGAACAAGTTACTTTCTTACCTGGTAACGTTCTTTCGATGGGATGGTCCGACGACGTATTCCACATCGCTCCCTCCCTGCCTTCCCCTCTGCAGTATTTCTTTTGCGATTGCAGCTTGCGTTCCGCAAGGCCTTGTGTGTCTGACTGGCAGAAAACTGGTGGCACACGTTCTGGGAAAAAACTATAACTGAGGCTATGGGCGTTGTGCGTCCTACTTATCACATCGGGTGACGTCGGCCGTCGGAGGATGTCCTCGGGGAGGGCGCATTGACATCATCGACGCAGGACGCAGACGCCAAAGATTTTCCGAAGCAGCACGGCTGTGGACATTACCTGTCATAGATATGGAATACGTCGTTGGACCATCCCATCGAAAGAACTTTACCAGGTAAGAAAGTAACTTGTTCTTCACAAGGTGACCTTTGAGGGGGCCCAATGAGCTGTGGAAGCACAAAGTGAAAAAGTGCAGTTTTCTTGTCTGCAAAATGATACGTTTAAATGGAAGTTCGTGCTCACTGCACCACGACCAATTACATTGTGTGGATTAAAATGTGTTTTGCACTAATATTTCCCTCAGATTGGCCTCTACAGTTTTGAGAACTAAGGCCATTATCTGCAGTGTTTGCTTGAAACAGCGCTTCTGAAGCTGTATGGGAGTACAGGTTCTGATAATTAGATTTCATTATGTTGCTTCAAAGCAAGAATGTATTTGCCTTCTGAGTGAAGGCCACACAAGTTGCTTTTTTGGTTGACCTCTCAGTACGCCCGCGCATCCGAGTGAAAGTAAAGAGGCAATTGTTTTTTGACCTTGAGCCCAAGAGAAACTTGCGTGCTATTCACGGAATGAAAGGGTAAAAAGAAAACGCGACTGATGAGGTTATGTTTTAAAAAGTTTGTAAGTGACATGCATATCAGTCAAGGAATATTCTTCGCTGCAAACACATTCGTGACTGATTTGCCGAAAAAGAATGGAGGCTGTAAATATTTTGTAAGTTTACTTTGGCCCACTGTACAGCAATCCATGCTTTATTTTTACATAACTGCCCATCTAATTGTGCTAATATAACGTATTATTTTTCTGCCCTTGTACAATTTTCCTGTAATATTGCAGAGTGCACACGTTGCTCATTTGCAGGGTATGACTGCACGCAACCTTTTTGACTATTTATATTTCTAATTTGAAACGCTTTTTTGTCCACATACCCTTGTGTATAACTTAGCATGTTTTTTTGGTCTTCTTTGAAATGACGAGACGTAATTTTTTTTTATTTGTCCACTCTTTATTTTGTTTCATACCTAAATTATCGTCTTTCTGTGTACTTGCCTTTTTGTTTTCTCTTACGGCGCATGCAAAATCTCGCCGTTTCTAACCTCCACCTATAGGTACATTTGGACATTAGTAACATATTACTAAAATGTCAACTTTGAGCACTTATTTTTGTGTACCACTTTGCCCATTTTCTATTTGATCTTTTAAAAAAATTTGGTACAGGTTGGTTACTGATACTTATTTTTTGTAACTTTTCCTGACTAGGTATATTTTGCCGTACTGTGCGTGCCATGGTTTTGAAATCCTGAGTGAGGGCTTCTTCGGACCGCAAATACAACTGCTGGTGAGCAGTTGCCTGTCCATAACAATAATGTGGAATGACACTGTAAAGCCCACTTTGCCCGTTCGCTGAACTCGTTATTCGGAGCAACGTGACATCATTTATGGTGCTGTAGGCTCAACGTCATGACGACCTTTGGGAAATAACTGTGGAAACAAAGCGACTGCTTCAACGAAGAACCCAAAATGTTTGTTTGCGCAAAAAAAAAGGCCTCCTTATCTTCAACATTTGCAATGCCTCCCTAACCAGCATTGTAATCATTGCATTGATTATGCGATTATTCCGATGGTCTCTGCAAGTTTGTTATTAAGTAAATATAGTTTGTAACCTGTAAAATGGTCACATGTTCTTTAACATGCCTCTGTTTTATTTGGAATTGTAATTTATTAGCTTGGACGTCGCTGAATGTTTATTTACAGGTTCTACGTCACGCCACTTCCTTGTGCTTTTTGCAACCTACAATGGAAAGGGAAGAGGGGCTATGTATGCAATAACCGCCTTCCCTTTCTATGGCAACCATCTTGAAAGAGGATTTTCTTTTGTGATCCTTACTGCCAAAGTCGCCTCGGATTACAACAAGTACACGTCCTTTTTAGTAGCACACGTTATTGCATTCGTAATTTAGACTATTGTTGGCAAAGATTATTGCGCCTATGTACTTTGCAGAGAAATGAGGAGTGCGTGGAGTGTATTCAAGTTTTTGTTTTTCTTTCAATTATACTGTGAAAGGTCGTTGTTAACCCATTATTAACTTTGTTTACGGATGGCTTTATTTTTTGCCACAGCAGGCAATAAGGTAATATGCGACCGGCATTGAGCAAAAAGGCATCAAACGGTAATATGAGTGACTGTATGTCACTGAAAACTTTCAAGTTTTCAGAAATCACGGTGGAAGACATGACTAAAACCCTTACCTCCATGAAACCCACCTCCTGTGCTGAGAACATTCTCACTCCTAAAATAATCTTGGACAATGCGGACATTTTCGCACCGATGTTAACCAAAATTATCAATGCATCTTTCAGAGATCAGGATGTACATAAGGCCATAAAAAAGTTAGTTATACCATTGGTCAAGAAACCGAACCTTGATCAAAGAGACCCCAATAACCTGAGACCCATTACGAACTGTAATTTTATATTGAAAATCATGGACAGGATCGCCACCAGCCAGCTACAGGCACATGTAGAGTCCACCAATTCACTACATCCTCAACAATCAGGTTTCCACCCAGCTCACAGCACGGAGTCGGCAATGCTTGATTTACAGTCCAAGATGCTTAGCATTATCGATAAAGGAAAGGCAGGTCTCTTAATTCTCCTCGACCTAAGCGCTGCGTTTGACCTATTGGACCATAACTTACTCGAGTCCGCTCTAAAGAAAACAGCTAACTGCTCAGAGGAAGCCATCAGCTGGATTATGTTGTTCCTAAAAGACAGGATATCCAAAGTCCATTGGGGCGACAAGTTCTCCATGGAAAAGGAAATCAGTTGTGGAGTTCCTCAAGGCGCAAGTATGTCACCGCTACTTTTTAACATCTACTTGAGATACCTATGCCTCGTCCTCGGTTACATCAATGCGTTCTTTACCAACTACGCTGATGATACTCAGCTGGTGATCGAGCTAAGCGGTGACTATCAGAAAGATAGTGACCAGCTCACCTTGATCTACAATAACATGGAACATTGGATGGACTCCAATTGGATGTGCCTGAATGGACAAAAAATCGAGCTCTTGATCTTCGGATCCCCTTCAGTCACAGCCAAACTATCCACTTCGTTTAAATCCTTTAAAATAAAAGATACACAGATTCAGGTCCTAAGTAAAGTTAAAACCCTGGATATGATGCTTGAAGGCTCATTGGGGACAAACGCGCAGGCACAATATATTAAAAAAAAACTGTCCGTCCGGCCATATATATTCATATATGTCCGAGGAAAACCGTGCCACCATTGCCAGAGCCACCATATTGTCCCGTTTGGACTATGGCAATGCCCTGATCCTGGGTGCTTCTAAGAAATGCATACACAGCTACCAGGTTGTCCAGAATAACGCGGTAAGGATTGTGAAGCAAAAAACCAAATCACAGCACATCAGTGACTCCAGAAGAGAACCACACTGGTTGAAAATAGAGGATAGGGTCCATTTCAAGGCCTTAACAATCGTGCATAAATGTATCCATGGAAAAGCCCCGGCTTACTTGAAATCCAGGATTCATTCCTATGCGCCAGGCAGAACACTAAGATCTACCCATCTCGGTAAAATCACAGTTGCTCCGCATAAACTTAAATGCGGTCTTGGCAGATCCTTCCCTATACTGGCAGCCGGCATTTGTAACAATCTCCCCACTCATACTCGATTGGACACCAACTATTTGAGTTTCCGCATGCAAGTGAAGACCATCTGTTTTAAATAATCTCCCTGTCAAACCTACCTTTTAGGCCCTCTGCTCACTTGTTTGTCTGTCCCGTCTTTCTAAGCACTGTCCATTTGTAAACGTGTCCATATCTCTGCGCCCCAAGGCCTGCGGGCTACGGGCGCATTATAAATAAAAATAAATAAATAAATAAATGTGTGGCAACACATTTTTTCCGTCTGTTATGTGCAAGATAGCAACACAGTTTCTTATGCTTTTGCATTACACCACTGCTGCTGTTTCTTAGGGAGGAAGGCTGCATTTAGCTGATGTCTTTTTCAGATAAGTACAACTTTCCCTATCAATATATAATGCATAGTGCATTCGCAGTCGCTGCATACCAGTACGTGTTGGCGTTGTTTAAGGAAAATGTTGAAGGTGGACGTTCCTACATGAATATAAAATCTATTTCCACATTGCCCAACAGGCATACTTCATTCAGATAAGTGTGTACTGATTCTGGGACATGTCACGGTGCTGTACGACAGTATATTTTCATGTGGCATTCTTCGGAAGCTATATATTGTTTACCAAACAACCCTTCCTAAAGGAACCTTTTGGTTATGTTGCACTACTGAAAATCTGTGCCATCCAGTACAATGGTCTAGGTGTTAGTGTTAGCAGTGCACAGGGGCGGTGGCAGGGTTGGGGGCTTAGTTTACCATAACTGTCGAATTTCAGGGGTTTTTCGGTTTTAATTTGAAGCATAAAGGGGAGGTGGAAAGTATTTTTGTAGTGAAGTGTACAGGTTTTTGTTAGGGCAACTTAACCACAACGCCCCCGCAACAAAGTTTTTTTTTTAGTGAGCTCTCTCGCTCTCTCGCTCTCTCCCCCCCCTCCACCCACCAACCCACCTTCTCAGTCAGCACGAGCATGCGTTGCTGCCTGGCTTCTCCTAAGATCTGGAAAAATACAGGCTGAGGCTGTGCCACTGTGCAGGGGCATGTTCAGTTTGTTCCACAGCCTGGGCACTTTCCAAATGCGCAGGCGTGGGGCACACATGACGGAGCAGAAGTACTTTTAGCCTGCTGCAGACAGTCTGCAGAACATGGACTTTTGCACGCTGACGGCTGCCGCCTGCAGATGTATTTTTACATGATGCAACCAGGGACGTCATTTAGGCGTCGCCAGAGGTCACAACTGCGATCTCTGAGGTTTCCCATGTGACCTCTGTGGTCTCCCTTGCGATCTCTGACCTCTATAAAAAAAAAACTTTTTTAAAATGTTTTTTTTTTGTATTGCAATTTCCTGGGCTGTGGCCAGCACCATGTGGCTCTTTACTTCTGGAGTGGCTGGCTTTATTTTTCAGGCCCCTTAAAAAAAACAGAAGAAAAATAAGAACAGGAGTGCCACAAGTCTAACACTTTCAGCACTGACTGTAAATAAGAAAGAATAGGAATACCAAATAATGTGTCTTCCTGGAATTCTATACAATGGTTGCTAGACTCATTAAGGGTTTATTTTGGGCACACTTCAGGCGGTGAGTCACTGATTTAGTCTGTTCCTAAACACCTCAACTTGCCTTTCATCCGTCTGAGGTTGATAAATGAGTACCAATACAGGTTGGGTGATATTGGGTGTATATTTGTTCAATATAAAGCTTAAGCGTAAGTGCTATATAATAACACATCATTATCATTTGGTCGTGGACGTCTGCTTGCATTCACAGTAATTTGGTAATATGGGCCTATACACACTGATCTTAACGATACATATGGCGATACATTCTTGTATGAAATGTATACATCACATTACAGTGATATCGTAACCATATTTTTCGTAGTGTACAATGCTATGTGATGCCGCTTCCTGTTTTGTCAACAGGTGAAAGGTTGTGTTCCATCGCTTCCCGTGATCACTTTGGGGTGGGGTCAAATGACATAACTTCCTGTGATGTCATTAGGGGGTAAAGGGTCGTGTGATGTCACTTCCGCTACCCCTGGCATTTTGGTGAAATGACATTCCTGGATGCAACTGCAAACAGTGCAGAGACACAGTGCACTGCACCGTGAACGACAGCACTTACATATTCTGGGGGGGATAAATGCCATTATATCCCCACCACTTAAAATTGTGGGGGGGGATTTGTCCCTCCCATGTCCTACGCCCATGGTCTCAAGATTTCCAGAAGAGGCCGAATATACCCAGATAGAGCACCTCCTGTTGACAATATTGCAATTTGACCTTGTACCCCTTACAGGCCAGCAATTGTAGGAGTGCAACGGAGTCCCTTCGACAGTGCTGTTCAGTGTGACTACACACTAGCAGGTCGTCCACGTACTGGATAATTGTGCTAGGAACCTGAATATTCCATAAATTAGTATGCAGTGTTCTGTTGAATATGCTCGGCCTCTCGCAGTACCCCTGAGGTAACCTGATATGTTCGAACCGCATCTGGCACTGTGTAAATGCCCTGAGGTACATCGACTCAGGAAAGAGTGAAATCGAGAAGAATGCCTTTTTCAAGTGCACTACACAGAATTATGTGGCTTCTTTGGGGATGTAGCATAAAATTGTCGCAGGATTCGGAACGACTGGACATTCTTTCTGTACCACCTCATTGCGGGGGCTCAAATCCTGGATCATTCTGTCATGATGCCTACTTCCAAGGAGCCAGGTCCGACCCAGCAACCCCAGAGGCAGGCATCATTTCCCCCAAGGAAGTGCCAGCGGGCCCAAGCTGGGGCCCTTTGGACACAGTCCTGGCGCCTTAGGCGCCAGGCTCATGTTGGACCCCTGTCCTGGCGCCTTAGGCGCCAGGCTCATGTAGCTAGACATGTGTTCAAGTGTTTTAATGTGCACTTACCTGATGCAGACCATGCTGCTACATCCAGGCCCTCTTGAGGCCTGAATGGAACTACTTTACCTGTGGGACTACTTTCCCTGGGTGTGGTCGGGGAAGGATACATACCTGGAATCTCTCCCAAAGCTATTTAAACCACACCCGATCAGCAACTCACGCTTTGCGTTGTTCTGCTCCTCGCAGCTGGACGCTCACCTTGTCAGCTCCTGCTTCTGGACTTCGCCACGCCCGTCAGCATCCTGGGTCGCCTGCTAAGGGAGAATTGGAGAGAAAGAAGACCTTACCTGCTAAAGCAGCATCACGGAGACATCACACCGACAATCCTGAAAGGGAAGACATCATTTTAAAAGCATTTCGCTTCGATCGCTGCAGCGCTGCATTTCACTCACCTTTCCTGGGCACCTCCATCTTCAGCAGCGATCATCCAGATCCGCAGCCACTTCCCAGAGCCTAGAGAGAAAAAGACAAGAACACAAGGTGAGAGAAGGAAGGGAATAGGAAAAGCTCAGTTTCCTTCTAAGACTTACCTGTTGGGTAATTCCCATTTCATTTCAGGTCCTGCCGCTTCCTGGCATTCCGGACCCCGGCCCCTATGTGGAAAAAAGACAAAGACATTGAATGAGCGAATGCAAAGACATTACCCGAACGCTCATCCAGAACTTACCTGTCATTTACTGGAACTGCACGTTTCACTTCGGGTCGGCGCCATATCTCCGGCATTCCGAACCCCGGCCCCTAAGGGGAAAAAGACATAAGCGTTAGCGCTTGCTGCAATAAGACAATGAACATTATTATTAAGCTTGAACTTTTGAACTTGCTACAGAACTCTTACAGCGCCTTACCTGAATAGTCAAGCTTATTTGAACTCCCATCAAACCTCAATCCAGTGAAGTAACTGCGTTTCAACGCGCCCCTGCATCAGAAGCAGGATGGAGAGCTCATCCTTCCTGACCCTAAGGTGAGACTTCACGGGGAATCGAGGAAGGGTATTGTGGAGGGTTGGAAGGGAGTGGGAGGCTTGAGCATTATTCCGTCAGTAGGTAATACTCCCTTTTCACGCACAGGGGAATATTCCTGTGAGCCAGTGAGTCCATCTTCAGAGTCCTGCGCTTCACCATTGAAGAAGCATCAGCACTCGAAGCCAGACCTGCGCCTCCGTGGGAATTAGGTGAGCGTGACAGAACGCGAAGCCTACCCACAATTTCCCACCCGGGCGATATGGAGACTTCCGAGACAGATCAGCTGGCCCAGCTTTTGGGGGAATTACGGGCAGAAGTGCACTCAGCCCGCCAGGAGACTAACGCTCTCAAAAGAGAACTGATCCTATCCAAGGAAAGAACAGATGACCTGGCCAAAAGGTTATTGCAGGCCCAGGCAGGGCACACTCCTTTACCTAATTCCGGAGGTACTTCCACATCAATGGGTTTGAATAACCCGGTAGAAATCAATCTACCTGAACACATGCCTTTGGCCCCGCCTGAACGTTTTGCGGGGGATCCCAAGAAATATGCCGTCTTTATGAACCAATGTCGTTTACACTTTCTATGCAGACCTGGGGCCTTCCCTAACGACCAGACCACAAAAGGATCACATTGTTTCATCGAGGCCTGCGCGGAGAGCTTAAGGATGTTCTAGCTCAGATAGTAGATCCACCCCAGGTCTGCGCAGACTACATAGACTTGGTGGTTCAACTTGATCACAGACTTCAAAATAGAAAAGCAGATCGGTTCAAGTACGAAACCAGAGTACCGATCAAAACCCACGCCAACTTCAAGAGTACCGACGTATCCGAACCTATGCAAATCGGCGGTGTTAAAGGACCATTAACGCAGAAGGAACGAGAGAAGACGGCAAATGCAACTTTGTCTGTATTGCGGGACTTCCAGTCACTTTCTTCGAAATTGTCCGGTTAAACCACCTAAGAAGGTGGTTGGAGCCACTGATAACGATTTATTGACACCTGATTCGGGAAACGACCTAGCCCGACAAGCGTAGGGGTCCGCTTGCCGAGCTTGAAAACAGATTCTTTGACCTCGCATTTTGTCATGCCAATGGTGCTCGTGGACCCAAAACAGCCTCAGCAGTTGCATGCTATAAAAGCATACATCGACAGTGGAGCTATTGGAAATTACATAGACCGTGAATTGGCTTCCAGGATTAAGCTCCCTCTCCGCCCGAAAGTAACCCAAGATGTCATTACTACAGTAGATGGAACCGAAATAGCCTCAGGGCCTGTAACGCATTCCACTGTTGAAATGACACTGGTGGGTCAGGATGGACATAGGGAAACGATCGTGTTTGATGTGATCAAGGCCCCACAATTTCAAGTAATTCTTGGAATTCCTTGGTTAGAAACACATAATCCCAGAATTGACTGGCGAGCAAAGAAGATAAGTTTTCCTGATTGTGAACCAACTTGTTATCCAAGAAATCCAGTTATGGGTCTAGCCTCAGCAACTTCCACCCCTGTACAGCTACCGTCAGAAAACCAAGAATTCCAAGACGTTTTTCAGAAGGAACAGGCTAACACGTTACCTCCCCATCGGTCTTATGATTGCCAAATCGATCTGGTACCCAATGCTCACCTACCTTGTAGTAGGATTTATGCTCTTACGGAACCTGAGAACCTGCATTTGCGTCAGTATTTAGATCAGTACCTAGCCAATGGTTTTATTCGCCCGTCCAAGTCTCCTGTCTCCTCAGCTTTGTTCTTCATGCCGAAAAAAGAGGGTGACCTTAGAACATGTATAGACTATCGCGCCCTAAATCAAATAACGATTAAGAATCGTTATCCTCTGCCCCTGATCCCTGAGCTTATCGACCAGATGAAAGACGCTTGTGTGTACACCAAGTTAGATCTTCGAGGAGCTGATCACCTGGTACGTATAAAAGAAGGCGACAAATGGAAGACTGCATTCCGCACCAAAATTGGGCTCTTCGAATATCAGGTGATGCCCTTCGGTTTGTGCAATGCACCTGCCGCCTTTCAGTACTTTATGAATGATGTTCTTCGGGAACTTATCGATGTCTGTGTCATTGTTTATATTGACAACATCCTGGTGTACTCTTCTTCAGAATCCGATCACAGAAAACATGTTAGGGCAGTTCTTGAGAAATTGCGCCAGCACAGACTATTTGCTAAGCTCGAAAAATGCATTTTTCATACCACAGAAGTTGAGTTTCTCGGATTCATCCTGACACCACAAGGAGTCCGAATGGACTCGCGAAAGGTGGACGCCATCCTCAAATGGCCATCTCCTAGCTCGGTGAAGGGAGTTCAGAGCATGCTCGGCTTCGCCAATTTCTATGGAAGATTCATCCCGGAATTTTCCCGAACAGTTCAACCCATCACAGCTCTCCTAAAGAAAAACAAACGCTTTGAATGGACTCTTGAGGCCGAACAAGCCTTTCAGGACCTGAAAACCAAATTCACCTCTGCACCTGTATTAAAGCACCCGCACCCAGATCTCCCTTATATTGTGGAAACCGACGCATCCAGTTCGGCCATGGGAGCTGTCCTTTCGCAAAGAGACCCAGAAACTAACCAACTACACCCAGTGGCCTTTTGGTCCAGGAAATTTTCTCCTCCTGAAAACAACTACACAATTACCGACAAAGAGTTACTGGCTATTTAATCTGCTTTCAAGGCTTGGCGTCACTACCTTCTCGGGGCAAGACACACCATCACCGTAATTACGGACCACAGAAATTTACAGTATTTAAAGACGGCCAAAGCTCAATCTTCACGACAACTCTGATGGGCTCTATTCTTTGCAGAATTTGATTTTGTAATTACCTATCGCCCTGGCTGCAAGAATGGTAAAGCGGACGCCTTATCCCGGATTGGCATGGAAGAACCCAATTCGAGTTTAGAACCTGTGCCAATCATACCTGAACAAAGAAACCTAGGCCTAACCTCATTGCAAACTATTGAGGACATCCAAACGCAAGTAAAACAACTTCTAGACTCTTCAGCCTTACTGGAATGGAGTCAAAAGGGTCCTCATTACACCGTTAAGGATGATTTACCCTACTTCCAGGAGCGGTTGTTTCTGCCAAGTAAAGAATTGCAAGAACTTGTTATTGCCCATCATCATGAATCATTAATGGAAGGACACCCTGGTATCGCTAAAACGGAGGAAAAAATCAAACGCCACTTCTGGTGGCCTTCTTGGAGAAAAGACATAAAGTCTTTTGTATTGTCTTGCGGAATTTGCGCCCAAAACAAGGGTCAAAAGAAAAGGCCAGCCGGCCTACTTCAACCCTTGGATATTCCACCGGCACCATGGCACACCTTGTCAATGGACTTTATAACTGACCTGCCTCCTTGTAATTGTGGATCTATTCTCCAAAATGGCCCACTTTATCCCTTTAAAAGGTTTGCCTTCAGCTTCCACCTTGGCCAAGCAATTTCTGGAGAATATAGTTCGCATACATGGTTTCCCTTCCATATTAGTCTCGGATCGTGGAAGTCAATTTATCTCCCATTTTTGGAAGAAGTGTTGCCAACTAGCACAAATAGATGTGCGGTTATCCACCAGCCACCACCCCCAGACCGACGGACAAACCGAGAGGACCAATCACACTCTCGAGCAATATCTTCGGTGCATGTTACACCAATCCGAGTTAAATTGGAAAGACATCCTTTGGATCGCAGAATATGCATACAACAATTCAGTGCATTCTGGAACCGGACAAACTCCTTTTTATACTTTGTATGGTCACCATCCTCGGACCTCTGACCTAGATCCACCTCTGACCCTGGAAATGCCCGCAGTAAATCATTTGCATTCCACAATAACCCGAGCCTTCAAAGAAGCTGCAACTCATTTACAGCAAGCCAAGAAAAAGTATAAAGAAAACGCTGATTTGCACCGAAGTAAAACTCCTCCTTACCAAGTAGGAGACCAGGTATGGCTAGCAACGAAACATTTACCCCTCAAGGGCCCGCGAACCTTCAATCCCAGATTCATAGGACCTTATCCCATCAAGGCTATAATCAATCCGTGGCCTTTAAACTGGATTTACCGTCCAACATGCGTATTCATCCAGTTTTTCATGCATCACTTTTGAAGCCAGTACAACCAGGGACCCGACTGTCCAAGCCTCCAGACCCAGTTCAAATTGAAGGGGAATTAGAATTCGAAGTTAAAGATATTTTAGACTCCAAGGTGTTAAAGTCCAAACTCTTCTATCTTGTTGACTGGAAGGGATATGGACCTCAGGAGAGATCGTGGGAGCCTAGTAACCATGTTCACGCACCTCGATTAATACAAAGGTTCCACCGGAGATTTCCGAACAAGCCAAAACCCCAGGAGGGAACAACCTTGGGAGGGGCCTTAAGGGGGGGTACTGTCATGATGCCTACCTCCAAGGAGCCAGGTCCGACCCAGCAACCCCAGAGGCAGGCATCATTTCCCCCAGGGAAGTGCCAGCGGGCCCAAACTGGGGCCCTTTGGACACAGTCCTGGCGCCTTAGGCGCCAGGCTCATGTTGGACCCCTGTCCTGACGCCTTAGGCACCAGGCTCATGTAGCTAGACATGTGTTCAAGTGTTTTAATGTGCACTTACCTGATGCAGACCATGCTGCTACCTCCAGGCCCTCTTGAGGCCTGAATGGAACTACTTTACCTGTGGGACTACTTTCCCTGGGTGTGGTCGGGGAAGGATACATACCTGATCGGTGGAAGGATACATACCTGGAACTTCTCCCAAAGCTATTTAAACCACACCCGATCAGCAACTCACGCTTCGCGTTGGTTCTGCTCCTCGCAGCTGGACGCTCACCGTGTCAGCTCCTGCTTCTGGACTTCAGCCACGCCTGTCAGCATCCTGGGTCACCTGCTAAGAGAGAATTGGAGAGAAAGAAGACCTTACCTGCTAAAGCAGCATCACAGAGACATCACACCGACAATCCTGAAAGGGTAGACATCATTTTAAAAGCATTTCGCTTCGATCGCTGCAGCGCTGCATTTCACTCACCTTTCCTGGGCACCTCCATCTTCAGCAGCGATTATCCAGATCCGCAGCCACTTCCCAGAGCCTAGAGAGAAAAAGACAAGAACACAAGGTGAGAGAAGGAAGGGAATAGGAAAAGCTCAGTTTCCTTCTAAGACTTACCTGTTGGGTAATTCCCATTTCATTTCGGGTCCTGCCGCTTCCTGGCATTCCGGACCCCGGCCCCTATGGGGAAAAAAGACAAAGACATTGAATGAGCGAATGCAAAGACATTACCCGAACGCTCATCCAGAACTTACCTGTCATTTACTGGAACTGCACGTTTCACTTCGGGTCGGTGCCATATCTCCGGCATTCCGAACCCCGGCCCCTAAGGGGAAAAAGACATAAGCGTTAGTGCTTGCTGAAATAAGACAATGAACATTATTATTAAGCTTGAACTTTTGAACTTGCTACAGAACTCTTACAGCGCCTTACCTGAATAGTCAAGCTTATTTGAACTCCCATCAAACCTCAATCCAGTGAAGTAACTGGGTTTCAACGCGCCCCTGCATCAGAAGCAGGATGGAGAGCTCATCCTTCCTGACCCTAAGGTGAGACTTCACGGGGAATCGAGGAAGGGTATCGTGGAGGGTTGGAAGGGAGTGGGAGGCTTGAGCATTATACCGTCAGTAGGTAATACTCCCTTTTCACGCACAGGGGAATATTCCTGTGAGCCAGTGAGTCCATCTTCAGAGTCCTGCGCTTCACCATTGAAGAAGCATCAGCACTCGAAGCCAGACCTGCGCCTCTGTGGGAATCAGGTGAGCGTGACATATTCTCCAATTGCCCCCTGTTGATTTCTTGACAAGGCATATCGTCATATTACACAGATGTTGAGAGCACAGTGATCCCCTGGTCCAATAGGGCCTGTATTGTCTTTCTAATACCCTCCTCTTCCTCCCCCGATAATGGTTATTGTTGTACCTTTGTCAGCACCGCACCTGGCTTCAGTGTTATACGCACAGTGGGTCACCTCTTTCGGTACTTCTACATCATGTGGATTTGTAGTCCACAGTTGTAAAGGCATGTGTTGTAAGTCTTTGTCATAAAATAGGAGTGGAGTTAATACTGACACCAGGGGGCACTGCACTCTTTGGTACTTCATCATTATGTCACAGGGGATCCAAATCTCTAATATCTCCCCATCTTTGTCGTTCTTGTCAAACAAATCGTCATCCATCATTTCCTTTAGCTGTACTGTTGGGTCTACGCAGAGCACTGGGCACCGCTCATAACCGTACCTGTCAATTCCTAACATGACAAACCTCTTGTTGGAAACCAACATTCCATGCCAATCCAGCAACAAAATCGTTCCCGCCACCACCTTAGGTGACACTGCTGGACGAAAGATAAAATCTGTGGGCACTCGCCAACACTGTTTGGTAATCTGAGGCACTGCCTCCAGGAACACAATAATACCATAAATTAACATATCAGGGTCTAGAGGAATCCCACGGACCACCACCTCCCTCATCATTGTGTGTATTATCAACATCGCTCTTATAGCGCACATCCCAGGCGTAGAGCAAACTATACCACGATCTGTAAATGATATTGTCATGTTTAATTTGCAGAGCAGGTCTCTGCCTAGTAAATTAACAGGGTAGCTTTCAGAATATAGTAAGGGTGCCCGCACTACCTCCCTCCTATCTTAACGTCCAACTCCTCAGTGTAGGGAACCTTGAAAATAGATGCAGAGAATCCCTGCGTGTCAAGAAATGTTCCTGATAAGGGAACATTTTCCTCCATGATACATGATTTAGTTGCACCGGAGTCCACCATAAATATGAACTGTTTATTTCCTATCTCCCCCCCCTCCAAATGGTTCCTATTCAGGGTGGATGGTTGTTGACAAGACCGGACATGCGAGTTCTCTCTGTGGGCTGTCCTTAACTTTACTTTATATTATTTGTAGGGCGCAAACAGGTGGCCCGGGGGTATACAGGTGCTGAAACCTATTAGGATGAACAGTCCAAAGGATATGTAGCAACACCTTTAAATGCTATGAGGAAGGTATCCCATTTAGTTGGAGCTGCCACCCAAAATGCCCCCTTTTTTTTTTACCAACTCCAAAGAGGTTTTTGGTATGTGCACCTTTTTGTCATTATTTGATTGCAACTGCGGACCACTGGATTGGTTTTGAGTCTTTTGGCTATGTAAGCTGGGAAAAGGTCTATCAACGCTTTGTAAGTAATGACAAGTAGTCTAAAGTCAATTCTTTCTGCGATCGGCGACTAGTGTAGTTTTCTCCTTAACTCTGACACATGCAAAGACTTTCGTAAGCCCATAATTGCTCTGATGGTGCTATTCTGCACCACTTGAAGTTTTGCTAGCTCAGTTTTTCTCACTCCAATAAGGAGGGAGCCGCAATAGTCGATTTTAGCAGAGATTATGGCTCTGGCAATGGTTTCACAACCGTTTTGTGATTAAAAATGGACGGATGTGTGCAAGCAGCCTGATGTAGTAGGCTGATGCTGACACCAGGCTGTTAGCGTGATCTGACATGCTCAGTGTCTCGTCGAATGTTAAACCTAGGATTTTTATTTTATCTTTTCTATGAATATTACAATCCGCAATATGAAATGATTTGTATTCTGTCGTAAATTTAGCTAATCTGGGTCTAGTTCCAATCCGCATGAGTTCCGTTCTACTATGTTTTAGTGCCATGCCATTCCTATCCATCCAGTCATGAATAAGATCATACATCTCTGAGACTGTCCTGGCGTCCTTCACATAATTTCCAGTGAGTGGAATGAGACCTTGTGAATCATCTGCATAATTCGAGAAACAGATATTTTCCTCCAGCAGATGAAAGAAGGGGGCTGTGAAAAGATTATATAGGACAGGGTAAAGTGCCACACCTTGAGGAACACCATAGCTGACTAGAACTGGTTAGGCTTCTGCTTGTTTACTGCAGACGCGCATGGTACTCAACCCTAAAAAGGACTGCATCCAGTCCTTTGCTAGTGTTCTAAAGTTAGCTAAATTTTGTAGTCTGTCCAATAGAAGAGAATGGTCCACTAAAACGAACACCGATGATAAATCCAAGGACATCAATAACATAGTTTTCCCCCTCATTGATATTGGTCATCATGTTAGATTTGAATTCTAGCAGGGCTGATTCCGTGCTAAAACCTGCCAGGAATCCTGATTGTGTTTCATTTAGGATAGGTTGATCTTTTACATGCCGTAAAAGTTGATCATAGGCTACTCTGTCCATAATCTTTAGAATGAATGGTGAGTTAGAAATGGGCCTATAATTAGTAGCATTTTTTTGGGTCCTGATTGGATTTCTTCAATAATGGGGTGACCCAAGAGCTATTCAATCTCGTGGGACCCTTGCCCTCCTTAAATGATGCATTAACAATCCTCGTTATAGAACTAATAAGGCGTTCTGAGCATGCCTTAATGGCTGTGGCTGGGAATTGATCTCCTTAACAAACAGAGGGCTTGAGTTTAGCCAGGGTGGTACGTAGTTCATCCTCTGATATACTCCTAAAGTCAAACATAGGTATGATGGGCGGAGTAACAGATGGTTGATCTTGGACCGCCTTATGAGGGTCAGTAGCTCGTGAGTTTAAAAATTGGGCACTACCATTTTTTATTTCAGTAGTTTTAGCAATCATAGCATCTTGTATTTGCTTACAGCACACCTGTTCTTTAACTATGGATTCCTGATAATTAATATCAGGTTTTTCCAATTCCCTGAGAATAGCGAATATTTCCTTCAAATCATGTTGAGCAGTTTGGATACGTCCTTCGTATCAATCCTTTTTGGCTTTTATGACTGCCATTTAAAATGTATTGGCAGCACCTAGATAGTTAAGTCTGTCCTCTTCCTTCTTCGTATTTTTCCATTGTTAAAAGGTTTTCCTCTTTTTTACCCTCAGTTTTCCTAACTCCTCTTAAAACCAGGGATTTTTGACATGGTTGCTAAACTTCCTTTTTTTCAGTGGGGCTATTTAATCAATGGTTTAGAAGAGATTCAGTCAGTCATCCACATTCTCGGAAGAAGATGTGACTGGATGATCTAGAGCAGTAATCCAATCTTTCAGGGATTCTTGGCTCACCCTCTTCAGATTTCTTGATTTGACCCATTTTTGATTGGGCGGGATCAATTTCCTCAAGGATATCCACCTCAAATTCTATAACGGTGTGATCCGACCATGGGCATAATGAAATATCTGGGGTATTAATTTTTAAATTGGATGAGAAAACCCAATCCAATATGTGGCCCTTGGAGTGTGCGGGTGTATGTATATGTTGTGAGAAGCTGTAGTGATACACAAAATTGCAAATTTGCCAATCAGGGCTTTAGATGGCAGCATTAGCCGCTGAAAACCAATAGTTTATTCAAAGTATGTGCCAAAAATGCTGACAGTAGTCTGTTGTAGCACTTCCATTACGCAGTAGTGAGCTACAAGGAATATGCAGGCCTAGTAGGAGTGGTAGGTCACATTATGCATTGTAGATAGACAGGCAGGGTGAAGGCCCCAGTTCTGTAGCTAATAGACATTATTGGAGTGTTTGGAACATTATGGTACCTATATAGCACTTGGATAGCCAATCTTAAGTGCTATGAACACTAAGATATGAGTGCATGCCTTTTAGAGCTTGCTCACATAGGGTTAATTAATCTTGACTTCTCTTAGAATATTCTGCCTTTCTAACTGTCGCCCTGCATGGTTTCGTAAACAAATCCTGTTTCCCTGAGAAGGCCTGGTACGGCCTTGCACACATGCTGATAAGGATATTCCAGTGCTTTCGCAGAGAGGGCTCCAAGGGAGGGGTAGGAGCGACAGGGAGCATCACAGAATTGGGTTTTTCCATGAGCAAGCCTATATTGTACACAGGGAAAGTTCTGGAACTGTGCATCATGGACTGACAGCACAAGATTATAAAAATGCATGCCCACATGACTCCGGTGGGAGATCGATCTGTGGACTTGGTTCAAGCAAAATCGAGTGTCTGGAACCTGCTGCTCTGTCGGCACCCTGCAGTGCTGTCCTCTGAGCGGGGCTGGCTACAGCTAGCTTATGAGGGCCAGGGTCCCCCAGTGCTGATTGAAGGGGCGTAAGACTGTGTTTCTCTATGTTTCTCTAAGTTCTATGTTTCTCTGTATATTGCATTTCTCTAAGTTTGTGTTTTGTAATCTTCTCTAACTTGAATCCCAAGATGTTGCTGAAATTCACTGTTTAGAATAAATGCTAAAACCTTTTGAAGGTGTCATTTGTCACTAGCATGAGTTCACTGCTTGGCACAATGGAACCTGTATTTTGGGATGAAATGGGTAATTTTTGCTCTCAAAGGCTGGTCCCGAGGAATATTTTCCCAATATCAAGACAGAAGCCAATGCATTTCATAAATCTATCTAACTCCTCATCTATTAGGTATTTTGGATCATTCCTCCAAAGGTTGAAATCACCCATAATTAGCCATGTTGCCTCTTCTTTAAGTTGAGATAAACCAAGGCTATTGAGCTGTGTGATAAAATCTGGCATGGTGTTGGGGGGGGGGGATGATACATTAATAGTACATTCATAGTCGTGGATGCGTCTGTTCTAATTTTAAAACACAATGATTCACACGCATCAGTGCCTTGCATGTCATTATTCCAAATCTCCAAGGAGTTTTTGTAAATAATAGCAACCCCGCCCCAGGCCTGGTTCACTCTGTTGGCACATAAAGCCTTCTACCCATTGGGAACCGTCACGGCCAGCGATGGGCCAGAGGCCTCATGAAGCCACGTTTCAGTTAGAGCGCATACATCTTAGTTCTTCTCCAATATATAGTCTGCTACTTATACTGTGTGCTTCACTATGGACCTGGTGTTAAGTAGGAGGAAATGAAGGGGCTTGAAATCCTTTGTTTTGATGTTAGAGTTGTTCCAAAAATCATTCAGATGGCAGATTTCTGTTTTATCATGTGGGTGATCACGTCTGGTGTTGGTAGTGAAACTACTTGTGTTTCTTCCAGATCTTCTATCATGACTAAGGGTATATTCATGTTGGTGCACACAACGTCTTCCTTGGTGGTCACCCCTGAGTCCTAATGAGGGTATGTGTTCATTCCAGGAAACAAGAAGGGGTTGCCCCCCATCACTGCTGCTCCTCCAAAGGGAGCGGTAGCCCCACTTGATACCCTGCTCACCAGTGCAGCACCGCCCTGCTGTTACTGTGGCGGATGCCGCAATTGTATGTTAGCTGCTTGAGGCTGCTGATTATATATTTGGGGTTGTCCCTGTGGATACCCTTGGTTCTAATATCCTTTACCCTGCTGCGGATACCCTAGTCCTTGGGGGCCTTGGCCCTGTTGCTCTGACCAGTAATTATACTGTACTGCAGACCTGCTCCTGCATTCCCTCGCAAAATGGCCCCACCTTGAACAATTCCAACATTGGGCTGGTCCAAACCCACCCCTTCTGGGTCCCAAACCACCTCCTCTTGCTCCTCAAAATCCCCCTCTTCCTTGCTGTTGTCCTACTTGTTGCCAATGTGGGACGGGATACTGATGTCCCCCGTCCCAATGTCCTTGTCCTCCAGCCCAGAGCGCAGCAATAGTGGCGCTCACAACTTATTGGGTACTCTCTGTCCCCTCTACCTGTACAGGCGTCGACGCATGCACCTGAACGATAACCTTTGCCAATTTCCTTTCTACCAATTTCGCTTCCTCCGCCTGACGCCTTTGATCTGTTTCCCTCTCCTGTTCCTTAATCCTTTTGCAATGTTGCACTATTATGCTATGTATTTCCGGCCACCCCTTTGCCTCAATACCCACAATTATGTCTAAGGCCTTCTGCACTTTCTTTGGCAATCCTCTCTTTACAATAAAATAGAAGAACGATATTGAACGGTCCCACGGTCCTCGCATCTCGGCTCTCCACATCTCTTGTAATTTAAGAATGAATTCAGCAGGATCCTCATCATCCCCCATTGTACACTGCATCAGGGACTATAAATCGGGGGTACCGGGAAAGCCCTCTGCAACGCATCCTACACTTGTGTCCTTATTCCGTTAAATGATGCTCTATCGTTTTCATCATTCCACAGGGTTGTTCCCGGATACCCAGCTTTAACCCATACGTCCCCATCCTGGTCCCCAATTATATCAACCATCAAGCGCTTGATGTCTGCTATTGTTGAGGGCACTCCTGCTGTTTGCTTTTCAAATTCGTATATCCACTTGCTCGCCCCTGCTGTGACCTTAATTAAATTATTCTTATCCATCTGGGGCCAGGGCACATACTGTGTTCTCCCTGCCCCCTTATGTATTAGGGGCATCTGCATCTTTACCCCACTTCTCATGCCCTTCTTCACACTTCCCCTTTTTCTTACTGTCACCATCTGGCTGTTCCTACTCCTTAATCTGCCCCTCTCCTATGTGCCTACTGCTTGGGGTGTACTCTAAGCCACCACTTCACCCCTTTCTTCTTCTTCACCCTTGTCCTCAGTGAACAAGTCACTATCGTCCTCCCTCTCCACATCTCCCACCACTGTATCTGTTATGCTCACCTGGTCTCTGCGGAGGCGTTGGGGCACGGTTGCAGCCCTCTCTGAACTTAAATCACCCCCTTCAGGCCTCTCCCTCAGTAGAAAAGCTGTGAGCGGTGGTCCGTGGTGATACTGCTCCTGCGTGGAGATAAGTGTGTGAGTGCGCCAATCTGTGATTGTTGTACCTCTCGAACCCTTCCCCCCCAAAGTACGGTTTCTGTGAGCATACAACGCCCCATAAAGCTCCCCTGTGAATTATGGAAGATAAGCTCTCCGTCCTGCTACTTCTGGCAGGGGCGCGTCGAATGGGATCTAGTTCCTTCACTGATCCCTGATAAGGATTAATCCAGTCCAGCTGCGTCTATGCTTCTCTTATGATTGGTAAGTCTTTCTTGAGCTTTTGTGATGCTGTTCGTTCTGTTTAATGTCTTTATATGTTGCTCCTATTTATGCCTGCAATAATGTCCTCCTGTTTTCTTCCCTTGGATGGAAATGCAGCCTCAATGCAGCTGTGAGACGCGAGGCGTAGCCGGATGGAAGATGGATGCTGCTGCAATGTTCGACAGCAGTTAAGTGATTGTTTAAGAAAAAGCATGAAGTATGTCGAAGTGCAACATTAAACTGACTGTTTTTTCGAGTGTCTAACCTCGTCTTCTGTTTTTCTTTGCAGGCGCTGCTGTCGACGATGGAGCGTGTCGTGCTGTGGTGCCAAGATGAAGATTTCGGCGTTCCGGAAAGTGTAAAGATGAATACTTGGTTCGCCGAAGAGATGTACAGGTAAGAACAGCTTCCCCTAGTTGGTAAGTATGCTGGCAGGAAGCAGGATGTCCAGGAAGCAGGATTTTCAAAGGTAAGTCTGACCTCAGGCGACGGTGAGCGTTACGCTGCTTGGAAGTGCAGAATAATGCGAAGCGTCTGTCTTGAGGATCAGGGCACCTTATATAGCTGAGATCGTGGGCACGCCCATTAGGGCCGGCTTACCAGCCACACCCTGCCACTCCTAGAGAGTGAGCATGTGCGAAGGCAATCCATTAGCAGCCACACCCAAGAATACACTTGGGGCTGCTTAATGGATGGAATGTTCAAGATTAATGCATATTGCTATGTCAATAATAAAAACTTTTTGGTGTTAAATTGATGTTCTTGTTTACTTTTGTTCATGAGCCTGGTGCCAAAGGCGCGAGGACAGTGTCCACCCAGGTCTTCTGTGTATGCGACCCCTGCATGCCTGGGCCCCTGACTTCATGACCATGACCCAAAATAGGTCAACTTACCCCTGCTGCCTTCCTTTTCGAAACATACATTTTGGATTCCTCCCTGACTCACTCTAAACAACAAATCTCCTGATCCATCTTCCGGTGCCTGTACATCCCTCACTTCTATTGACGATTCTTGTATCCTGTTCAACTCTGTTAACAACTCTGGCAACCGGATGCAAGTTATAAATGAAGCATCTATCACCATGCAATGATAGCATTGTTTTAGAAAGCACTAAAGTGAGAGATTTCCACACATTCTGTTGCACCTCCTGAGGAACCGCCTGCAACCGGGATGGGAAACACGTGTTGAGGTACTAATACTGCTACACACCAGCAGTACATTTACTGACCTTTGGAGGATTTCAAGTTTCACCTAATTATATATAGTTAGGCCAACGTGACTTTGCTAATTGGAATTTTTGAAAATATATCAGTGCAGCAACTGTAATCTATGCATGAAGAACAGGCACTGCCACACAACAGCAACATATTTACTCACTTTGGATCATTTCAATCTTTACCTATGCAAAACTAATTATAACACCAAGGTGACTACACCAATTTTGAAAGCCTATCAGTGAAGTAACTGCCACTTGTGTTGATACTATTTTTTATTTTTTTACCACTGCATTCTTATTGGAATATTGAATGCTTAACAGTAAAGCAACTGCAACTTAAGATCATGTTTTTCTTTGTTCTAAAATATTTTTCCTCGTAACTTATGCCTAACTAATAAAAGACATACTGAAACTCTATATTGTCTACATCAAGACTTTTTACTGGTACAAGTGCAATGTAGGGCTTGCAATCCTGTCTTAGCAACCCCGGCAACCTGTCTTCGAACTCTCTTGACCTGACACCTGTAGATGCTCCTATTGTGTGAGCCCTACCCTGACCATGGGCAGGGCATACCCCTCCTCCTGTCTCTGCATTCCACTGCTTATGATATTGTTCCACCCTGTCACGATACAGTGGCAGGGCCTTATACATGTGCTCTATTAGTGTTTCTCCCTCCATGCTAGGGATCTCTTACTGACCTTGCAAAGTCCCACTAACGTGCTGTGCACGCTGCTGCTTGCTTGTAACCAAAAGAAAGAAAATCAACCCCCCACCATTTGTCCCCCTTTGTTGCACACATGAACCAATCCACAAAACCATCCAATGCCACACCACACCGTGACGCACACAATTCAGCCCTTTCAAGGGCCTGTTTTTTATCCAATAAAACATGAATACAATAAAATAACAAGCTAAAATAACCACCACTAGTTATTCCAGGCCAATTATGAGACCACTAGTTTTATTTATGCATTTCTCCTTTAAGTAATATACCACCTTCCCTTCCCTCCCGAGGAGGGACTCCCTGCCTTACCTTTGCCTTACCTTATAATGCCTTACCGAAATACTCTCTTTATAGTATAAACTTTAATAAAAAATAACCCAAACCTCACCCACGTCACATCAACAACCTTGCTCTCCACGTGCTCACATCTCACACTTCCCATGCATCTGTCCCCTACTTGTTATCACTTACAAGAGTCTACTCATGTGTGCGTGCTCACCCGAACTCCTCCATCACGGGGCGCCAACATCAGCCTGCTCTCCTCGGATCCACGCCCCGCTTCAAAGAGCACAGAGTACTTCTCTTAAAATGGCTTGTGCTAAACCACTCGGAACACATGTTTTTTCAGGACCGCTCGCTCTACATGGGCGCAACTCCTTCTGGAGAAACGGCCTGGAATCCTTTGCAAAAACGGGGGATGCTGGGATCACGTCGGGGTCACCAATTGAAGGCAAGTCCTTGAACGCTCACACCAGAGAGAATACAACCCGCTAGGGAAGAAAGGCCCAAGTCGATCTTATAAGGATAACAAGTTTTAAACTCGTACACAGATGAGAGCAACATCAAAGAACTCTGCTGCTAAGAACGTTCTTCTGAAAAATAGTACAAGCAGAATCTTCTAAGGAAAATATTGTCATACATGATGCAATACATATAGTCAAATCCTTTGTGGCTGGTTGGTTTCCATAGGAGATTCCAGGCCATTGGTTCCAGCCCAATCCGTCCGTCTTCTGTCACGTGGGTGCTGCGGTGATCATCTTCTTGTCACGTCAAAGACCAAATTAATTATACTCCTACCAGACTACTACTCTATCACTCATACTGTGCACTTGGCAGGCCTTAAGACTGGCACAAAGGAGGTTCTGGGGCACTCTGAACTTCACACACATTTCACTCGCTCCATTCCGCACCATCCGGTTCCAAGGTTTCCACGTCGTTTTGAACTATAATTTATCCCTCCCAGCACCTAGCAATACAAATCACACGATTGTCTCTTCAACAATGTGCCCTGCCTGTCCTCTGAATATTTCAGGACTTGTTACTTTGGGTTAAGGGTCAAAGGGCACCTGGTGCAATGGAATTCAGGGGTCTTAGATTTTAGTCAGTTATATGGGCTATAACTTGTGGTCACCTGGGGATGGGCCGAGTCATGCTTTGGCCGGTGTAAGATAACATGCACACAAGGTGCCGGTCTGTGATTACGGCCTTGTAGGACACATTCCTCGTGAACATTTTTGCAACACTGTTAGAACAATGAATAGGAGTTGTGGCGGTTGAGGGTGTGGGCTGTCCTCATGGGACCTCGGGCATGGCTGGAGATTTCCCTTGTCTTGCAATTTGGGCCTAGTGCATACAATGCTGTATTCACTGCGCTGGCCTTCCCTTCTACCTATGGTAATATCTAAACACATAGCAATGCTGCTCGTGCCCTGTGCTATATTATGTGGATAGACCATATTTGGTTACATTGGAGTGGGGTCCATTTATACTGGGAGGTGGTCCTCTCACCGTCTCCCCTCCCCCCCTGGCCCATCATAGTGCTTTGAATGCATCTCGCCTCGCTCTAAAGCACCTATGGGGGTGTGGCAGGGCTGCCCCCTTGCCAACACTACTGCCTTTTCTAATCCTGATCCCAATGAAGGATACCACCAACTACAATTGTGTTCAGAATCCAGATACATAACATTGTTGGCAACACATCTGGGTCTATAAATATATAAGCGTCACAGTGTTGTCTGTGGTAGAAGTCATTCAAGAGGAGATTAATACAATTATGCACCACACTCTGAATTATGCCAAATCAAGTGATGATGTTGTGGTATTCGGAAAAATGAAGGACCCACATAAAACCACACTGAGAAGGCTTTGCATGGCTGTTGAAGAAGCCCAACTCAATCTAAATCCAGGAGAATGTCAATTCAGTCGACCCAATCTAAACTTTAATGGTTATATTTTCTCCATGGATTTCATGCATCCAGACCCTGACAAAAAATAGATGCTTTAACTCTAAACGCTGCTCTGATACACCTTTCAGAACTGTGCTCATTTTTTAGCATGGCGAGCTAGGGTGGCAGTTGGATTCACGGCTTTGTTGCAATCAGTGCTCTAATGCGCCTGTTGTCATCACCCGGAAAAGGAGTTAATTTGGTCCCAGGAATGTCAAAAAGGACTTCAATTCTTTCATGCATGTTGTTTTGCACTCCTGATATGTGTACTGAGAACATAATGGGTGCCAGTCCAGTGGTGGAACATGAACCAGGACATTACATGCCAAGGAGGATAATTTCATATGCCAGTAGGAGTCTGACAGAGGTAGAAGGGCCTACTGACAAGTAGAAAATGAGGGCTTGGCAGTAGGGTGGGATGTGAATGCCATCATCTCTTACTATACAACAAAAAGTGTCCTACCATAACTGCCCATAAAGAGCTTCTCATACTATATGGGAACTCAACAGCGAAAATGCCTCCTCCAATAGAACAATGGGCTCTCCATTTATAAGACTGTCACTTCAAAGTTGTCCACAAACTGGGCGAAGATCACAACCCCGCTGCTGCTTCCCTCCTCACCCTCTTCCTTTCCGATCCAGTGGTCTGCCAATGTTCTAGGAATAACCGTATTGTGTTGTTCAGAATGCTAACCCTATGGTGATGTGTCTAGGTGACCTTGCTTACCTGTCTCCCACTCATTCTAAAGTTGTTTCTGGTCATGGATCTCATTAACTCTCAACAATGCCGCCATATGGATGAATGTGTCAAAATGGTGGGGGGACTCCATGTAGATGATGTGAAAACATTTATTTTTAACGGTAAGATTTTATTAAGTTTTGTGATGCTCTTAACCTTTGGACCATGCCGGCACTCATCAACAAAATACAACACAATGGTGTGGTTTTGCATTATGATGCCTTAGTTGACAAGGGGACCTAGTATAGGGCAGTTCAACAAGATTAAGCGTGCACAGTCATGTATGGCACGTCAGGGCATTGAAGACTCTCTGAACGTAATTAAAAAAAGGGGTCCAGATAGCCATTCAAGTGAAAGGGGATATGGAGTTTGGGAGTTTTCACATGGCAAGAGTGTTTCAGACTTTGTCCGGCCACATACTAGTAGAGGGCGGTTCAGGTCTCTTGCAGAGATGCAGAATTGAAAGTGTGGCTGCCAGCAGCAGGTGTGACACCAACTGAAGTTCCACTGTTGTGCATGGCTGCTTTAGCAAATCATGGAGGCCCAGGATGCAAAGTAAGGGTTCTCCTGGAATCTCTACACCAATGATGTCTTTTAGTTTGGATCTAACTTCCAGCCAATAGTCTTGTATTGCTGTGCAGCCCCACAGAATATGCAATAGGGTAACCTCCACTCTGCAACCTCTCCAGCAAAGCCCCGAGACAGCAGGGCGCAACTGATACAAGCGGGAAGGGGTTCTATACCATCTTGAAAGTATCTTGGCTTTTGTTTCTGCCAGATGCGGACATAGTTTGGTGTAGGTCCAAGCATATTTCCTGTCTTAGGCCTATAGGGGTACCTCTCTGCCCACGTCCCACTCCCATCCATTGCAATAGGATCCCTGCCAGGGATTGAAAGCAAGTTGATTACTTTATAGAGTCTGGATATCAAACCCTTAGCTTCTGCTGGTTTTTGGACGATTACCTCAAGGGGGTTAGCTATCCGGTTGCCCATTTCTTAATAGAGGGGTGAGGCACCCAGTGCCTAGCTTGCAGATATCAGAAACAGTTGCCCTCTGTGAACCCCATAGCATTTTCACACTCCTCGAATGTTCTAATTTTCCTCTCTGTGAAAAGTCTTCCACCTTGCCTATCCCTCTGTCCAACCACCCCTCAAATCCTTTATCCAATTTACTCAGGTAAAGTTGTCATTATGAATGAACATGGTAAAGGACGACGGGAAGGAGCAAGTCCCTGGTAATCTACTCAGGCTGTCCCAGACTGTTAAAATAGCCCTAGTAATGGCGTTGATATATAACCCCTGTGCCCTTTCTCTCCTTGGCAACCACGGTTGTGTCCATAAATGTTGTCTCACCACTGCCTGCTCCATGGTCACCCAGATCTTCCCAGAATCCTTCTGCACCCAATCGACCAAAGGTCTGACTTGCGCTGCTTGATAATAACTAAAAAGATTGGGGAAGCTTTTTAGTTCTTTGGGGCACACAGCGTGGGCTTGTTCACCCTAGGGGAGCCCTCCTTCACTGGAATTGTAGCAGCAGGGTGTCCCAGTCTCATAGTGTGCACCTAGGGTCGGGAACGGGAATCAATTGTAAGAGGTACAAGAAGCGTGGTAGCACATTCATTTTAATGATGGCCATTTTCCCCAAACCAGGACAGGTGCTGAGAGTGCCAGCAGTCCAGATCTTTTTAACCCCATGCACCAGAGTCGGATAGTTGAACTAAATAGGTGAGCCAGGTTCCCTAGGATGTTAACCCCTAAATATCTCAGTGACCCCTTGACCCAGGTATATGGAAAGTGTTGTTCTAATTCTGACCTTAAAAGGGGGGGATGTTAAGCCCCAGGATTTCAGACTTGGAACAGTTAACTATAAAACCCAAAACACTCCCGTAGAGTCGCAGCTCTTCCTCGACATATTCCAGGGAGCTGAGCGGGTCCGTAAGAGACAATATAACATCATCTGCAAACAAATTAATTTTGTGTTGAGCCCCCCAAATTTGATGACTGCAATTTGCATGTTGGCCCTAATTCGCACCGCCAGGGGCTCTATGACCATGGCAAACAAGAGTGGTGACAGGTTATATACCTGTTGTGTCCCCCTTTTTAAGCAAATCTTTGGGGGTAAGAGCCCTATTACACATCAGGCGAGCCGATAAATCTACATCATTAGATATCATGTGACACATTCTGGGGCCTATGTTGACCCTGTGAAGCACCTGCCCCAAGAACCTACACTCCACCCAGGCAAATGCTTTTCCAGCATCTAGTGCCAACAGGAGTGTGTGTGCCTGGTTCCTGCTCGATTTATCGATTAGTTAAAGTACCCTCCTAATGTTGTCTGTTGTGCTCCTTCCCCAGATAAATCACTACTGGTCTGGGTGTATTAAGGCTGGCATAACCTTCTCCAGCTGACCCGTTAAGATTTTCGTGAACATTATTTTGTCTAAATTCAAAAGGGCTATCGGTCTGTATGACAAGCCCTGTTTGGGGTCCTTACCCGGCTTGGGAATGAGCACCATCTGGGCCTCCTTCATGGATTCCGGACGAGTGAGTTCCTCCCTCCCTTATAGCATTAAAGACATCGGCCAGGGGTTTGGCCAGTATTTGAGCCAGCGCCTTGTAGAATTGGGCAGTGAACCCACCAGGACGGGGGCCTTTTTCACCTTTAGGGATCGGATTGCTTGTATAACTTCCTGTGGGTTTATCTACGTCTCTAGGTTTTCCCTATCTGGAGGGAATATCTGCATCAACTGCACTCCGCCCAGGTACGATCTCTGCTCTTGGGTGTTGGGCTCATCAGAGTACAGCGAGCTGTAACATTTGAGAAAGCGGTCCCCCTTCCTCGCTTCTTACCCCCATTCCCTATTCTGGGTGTCCCTCAGAGTGTAAATAAATGAGGAGCCGCTCTGTTGCCTAATGAGCTAAGCCAACAGCCTCCCTGGGACATCGCCCTGTTTGAAGTAGCGGTGCCACAGAAACCACAAGGCACGCTCGGCCTTCTGGATTCTGAGCAGTTGTAGGTGGTTCTTTGCTGTGGCAGCTGCTCTATAGGTCCTCCTGTTGTGGGCCTCACTATAGCTCATTTCTGTCTCCCTCACCTCCTGCAGGAGTTTCTGCTCTTCCCACCCTCACAACTGCTTCGTTGCAACTGCATTGTAGATAATATCCCCCCCCTGGCTACCGCTTTAAGGGCATCCCAGTAGTTCCCATATGAAGTGTCTGCAAAGGAGTTGGTTCTGAGATAGTCTCTGACCGTGTCCTTCAGCCCCTGTAGGCACTCTGAGTCCCTCATGAACCCCAGAGGCAACTTCCTCAGGGCGGTCCTGTCCAGTCCCCAAGGCCCACCACCACAGTACTATGATCAGTCAAGTCATCGTCATTGGTTTGATCTCAGCCGACAAAGTCAACCTGACCAGTTCAGCCGACAAGAGGATATAAGTCTATTCTTGATGCTGATAGGTGAACATGCAAGGTATATGTGTGCATCCTGGATGCTGGGTTTCTATTGAACCAAACGTCTTCCAGATTCAGCTCCTGAAGCCCTTTCTTGCAGTTTGCGCACGGCCACCCCTGCTGACGGGTAAGTGAGGACCTGTCTTGCCCCAGTCCATGGTCATACGCATGTCTCCCAGGAATAAAAATGCACCCCATCATACTCCTCCCACCAGGTCCAACACTTTCATAAATGACTCTTGAGAGGTGTTCGGAGCGTAAAAGGCTAGAATGGTCACCAGGTTCCCATGTATTGTGCCCACCACCATCACCAACCTCCTACCTGTCCCGCTCCTGGTCCTAATGTGCACAAATCCCAGTTCTTTGTGTACCAGGGTCACCACCCCAGCTCTCTTACTTTGGCCACTAAGTGTGTTTTCTGGAGTGCAACTATGTGCATCCGAAGATGCCTAAGTTCTCTAAACAGCTGCGTACGTTTAATTGGGGGTATTAAGACCCATGACAATCAGGGTGCCTATATTAATCGCCATGTCATATGCCCAGAGGTCCCTTTCATCACAGATACTTGACTATTCGTGAACACCCCCATGCTTCGCTGCCCGGTTCCTCCCTTGTTGACCAATGCTCCAGAAATGCTCATGCCCCTGCTCCTGTCAATCAGCTGTCCACTAGTTACCCCCAAGTGTCCCCCTGTTCCCTCCCCATTATCGCCCCATGAGCTTCCACTCAGTCTAATACTTGTAGTGAAGAAATATCTCCCTCCACTGACCCTTGTAGAACTGCAAAACAGCATTCTGATTAATAACTCTGCCAGTAGCACTTTGAGGTGATGCTCTGCCCATCAACGAGGCCTCTTTTTAGGAGTTAAGGTAGATGTAGGCGGGGCATGGTAGGCGGGCTACAAACCTCTCAGCGCCCCCTTCATCCACCCGCTGCACTTTGGAGAACAACATCAATGTCACTGGTCAGCTTTCCCTGCTGGACTGTGTTCCATTCCCCCGGGATGGGGGTGCTGTTTCTGGGTGCCCTTGCACCACACTGATCCAACTCCAACATTGGGATATTCAGCAGCTTCACTCCCTCCTTGGGCGAGAACCCTGTGTGTACCTTGTACCCAATTTGAATTGCAAGCCGAAGGGGTATTTCCAGTTATATCGCACTTCTCAACACCGTAGTTCCTCTGTAAAGGGTTTCGTCTTACGTCTTCTCTGAAGTGTGTTTTGGGAGACTTCCTGAAATATGTGGACTGCAGAGTCTCTAAACTGGATCTTGTTCACCCTTCTCACCCTTCTCGCCTCTCCCATGATTGCTTCCTTAGTCTTCTAATCATGAAACTTTATAACTACATCCCTGGGAGGGCGGTCTGCAAAGTCCCTCTTTGGGCCAATCCTGTGGGCCCTACTGATCTTGAGCACAGCCTGGATGCCATCTGGTTGGAGCTGCTGAAAAAGTTGCCTGACACAGCTCTTGATATCGTCTCCTTCTGCTCCCTCCTTAAGAGATTTGGTGCATAGGATCTCCCTCCTCGTTCTTTTCTCTAAATCCTCAAATTTAGTACAGAGCATCTGAGTGTACTCCTTGAGAGCAGCAACATCTCTTAACTCCGATGCCAGGTCTGTGGTCGACCGTTCACTTTGGTGCACACTGTCTCCCTGCACCCTGATCTCTTTCCGTAGCTCCCTAGCCATTTCTTGGTGGAGATGTGCTATCTCAGAATGCAGACATTCTCGAATGTTCTTCAAGACGTACAGTGTGCAAATTAGGAAGTCCGGTGTAAGCTCTTGGGTGCCCAGCCCTGCCTGGGCTGATCCATTTGTATCACCCTCCATGGCGTCCTGCTGTGCCATCCTCTTCGCTAAATATTGTTGGATGTCTTGCAGCTTGTTCTCCTTGGACACAGCAAGCGTTCACCTTATGAGGTCTCCTTCGGGACTGAGCTTTTGAGTACAGCATCATTGGTGTGGCAGCTGGACCCCGCTCCATCCCTCTCAAGGGTCTGCTGCTTACAAAGCTGCAACCGGCCTCCACATTCTACCTCAGACAGATAGGCCTTCAAGGCGTCCCCTATCTTTGGAGACAACGTCTCCACCACGGTGGGCTCGCCACTATGACACCTCGCCACCGCCACTATGACACCTCGCCACCGGTGCCTGTACCTAGCAGCAGAGTTGAGATCTCAGTCAGCCACCAGCAGGGGGTGTGCCATGCCAAGTTCCCAGACTCGGGGGCCCCCCTGGCCTTTCATTCTCCTGTGCACCAAGGGGGCTCACAGGACAGCAGCAGTCAAGTGCCGAAGGGCCTGGAAGGCAGAACCAACCCTCTCCAGCATTGCTCCTCACTCCAGGAAGCTTCATCTTTGAGCAGCCTGGGTTTGCTCAGGCCCCTCAGCGCATGCCACCTACCTTCCTCTCTACTGCGGGTCGTAGCCACGGGCCCCCTCTGACACACCAACGATGGGCCTCTTCACGGCCAACAGCATTCCTCTCGACCGCACCACCAGACCATGGCTGCCTCTACAGAGCGTGCCCGGCAGGAGTTCTTCTCCCACTTCCCACTGTTCAGAACTTCTCCTGACCGCCAACGCGAACCGCCGTCCACGCTTTCTGCCTTTTGTTTTAAGAATGCGGCCGCCATCTTCCCAGGTCTGCCAGCGAGGACCGGTCTTGTCGCACCACGGCTTGCCGCACTGCCATACACTGAGCTCGGTGCTCTGGCAACTCACAGGGTAACAGTATGGGTTGGTGGACAGAGAGGGTTGAGGGCGCATGTTCTACCTCTCCACCATCTTGGCCCCACGCCCCGATGAGAAAACATTTTGACTGATGTAAAGTTAGCTTGCAGTTTTCAGTGGTGGCCTTCTACGTGACCTGACTGTTCTGTGACAGGAGTAGATGACCTTGCTCATCCATGACACAGGGTGATGTTGTCTAAGTAGCACCTCATGAGGAAAAAGGTCTTATTCCCTGTTCCTGACAAAATGGTGGAGGATATTTAACAGACCCAAATTTGCCGAAGTATCACAATGAAACATATGTCCGAGCCATTTCTCACGCCACCACTACCAGAAAACATATGAGAAGAAGTGGCAGTTGACTTCTTCAGTCCCTTACACAGCAGTCACTACATCCTAGGGGTAAGGGACAATTCGTGAGGTATCCTGAGATATAGGCCTTTCCTCCTACAGTTGTAGCTTCAGTGGTCTATACATAAACAAAGTATTCTCAGCCTACATGATACCATCTGTTCTCAAATCTGATAATAGGCCACCATTTAATAGGAAGGGCCCCAAAATGTTTGCAGATTACTTGGGTTTTTAACATAACCAAGTCCTACCTCTATGGCCCCATGGCAACTGTCCTGATAGGTTGCCTGAAAATGGTGCACTGGATCAAGTTCTCTGTCGCTTCTTACGGCACTGCAGCACCAACAGATGGCCAGATGAACTAATGTTTGGAAGAATTACGAGAAGAAGGCGTCCTTCCACATTATGTCATTCACCTGACTGTCGCCCCTGAAATGAGAGATTGCGATGTTCTTCAAAAGTAAAAGATGAAACCATATGCTGGTCGTAAGGGGGCAACACCAGAATGCATTTCAGTGCGGCAGCTCATGATACAGAAGCCTGTTACTCCCACTGACCCTCAACAGTGAACTGTGGTGAGAGTGAAAGGTTCCACGATCACAGCCAAGGGGTGCAACAAATACATTTCAAGGATTCAACCCACTTTAAGAAGTCAAATATTCTTATTGCATCTGTGTTGGTAGGTCGAGTAATGCCGTTTCTGAATCCTCTGTCACCAATGACACCAATGATGATGTAGGAGCTTCTGATTTTCGGTTTCCGGCAATGAATAACTTATCCTCTCCTTGCCTGATTAAACTAATGGAACAGATTTCATGGTATTGTGTAATTTCTGGGCGAATCTCGTCTTCTGACCACATCATTAAATGGGAAGATGGCTGTTCAGGCGTAGGGACAGGGCATAGACGGGTTGAGACCTGAAAAGAAATGATTCGGTAATATGCAGAAAGGGAATAACGAGGTTTCGCACCATACCTTGTAAGGCGCCTTTGTCAGTTTGGCTGCCAAATATGACATATAGAAGACAGACGTCATCCCTTCGCGTGGATCTGTTTCATTAGGGCTGCTACACACCAGCTTTTCCCGGGCTGCAGGTAATGCAAGCCCAGGTGGGACGCTGCTTGCTCGGGCTCAGAGGGAAGGATGGGCCGTGGTGGGACATCAACCAGTGCAGCCTGTGTAACTGACTTGCGTGCCTGGAACCTTCTCTGCAAACACCGACGCCTGTTGACACTGCGCTAAGTATCCCGGCGGCCTATAGTAAGAGAGAAAAACACTTCTCTAAACGTTGCCAATGGGCGCTCTTGAATGTACCTGGCCCACCCAAGAAATTGCGAAATAGGGGGTTTGATGGGTCTGGGGCATGTCATACCCTCCTTTGGAGCTGTAGGAGACCAGCATTTGTATTTTAATTATTTTTTAAATAATGAATATCATTTATTTAAGAGGAAAATATAAAGCTGGTGTGCCTGTCTCACGGAGAGGATGCCCCTCAATGACGAGGAAGAAGGCTGGAGGGTGTGGGGTACAAAGATTAATGGAGAATCTGGGCACCGCGGTATCTTCCTTCACTCTTCTTTCACCTTAAGCAGTGGTCTTTGAACTGTGGGTCTGACCCTCTCCCCCCCCCCCTTTGCACCCTACCCTAGGGGGGCACAAAGCGAAGCATGTCCAGAAGGGGAGCGAAAGTCTTCAAAAAGGGAGTAAAGTGAATGATTTTAATTGAACATATATGCAAATATGGCTTCTGGGGTGCTCAGCGATAATATTTTTCCCTCGAAGGGGTAGGGGGAGGGATCAGTATATAAAAAGTTTGAATTCCACTGCCCTAGAGATACCTTTACTGAAGGTGGTTATGGAAATTACAGTGATTTACAAATAACGTCACAGGCTAATTTGTACTTTATGTCTTGCATGACTAATATTCCTACTTATTTCGAAAAGAAATGAGGACACTCCTAAAAACTAACATGGTTTGACTGCAGCGGAAGGGGGTGTGGGATGGTAGTTCTAGGGACTAGGGGTGTAAGAGGAAGGTTGGGACAATGGAAGCACAGGGTGGCTTTTGCGGATAGGATAAAGTCCTCACTCCCCTGTGCGGTAGAGCTGGCTGGACTAAACCCTTACTTAGCTCAATTCCCTGAGGTAATGCATGCGCTGAACTTGAAGTGAACGTAACCACAACACACACGTCATCCTCTAAATCTGTGCAGTGGGTCCTTTTAAACTGGAATGCGAACCCAAATTGCAAGAAAAAAACAATAAGCAGCGGCAACCCCTTATTATAAATTGATTACACAATAAACAAGGGCTGAGCTGCGTTTTTAAGTGAACCTGCGTGTTCTTTGGCTTGGGTAGACTTTACTTTGTCATTACGTAGCGGGCACATTTTAATTAGCCCATCATTTACAAAAGCCGTAATTGCAGCTTCTGTTGAAAACGTTAAGCTCTTGGTTTGGTAAAAGCAAGTCCATAGTCTGCTTTTCCCCCTCATTAAATCCAACCAGCCCTTTTCTGAATTTGATGTTCAATGTCAAGGCGAAATTGGGCTTCAATGTTTAATTCGTAATCCTGAGCGTATGCTCTGAAATAACCATAGGAAAAATAAGTGAACAAATATAATTAAAATGAGGGCATGTTATCAGCTCCACAGAACTACTGGAAAGAGGAAACGTGCAGTGCAACTAAATGAAATCCAAGCGTCTTTCCTGCCTCTTTTCAGCAGGTAAACGTAGACTAGTGAGCAGCAAACTGCATGCTACTGTGGGGCAAACTGCATGCTACTGTGGGGCAAACTGCAGACTACTGTGAGGCAAACTGCAGGCTGGTGAGAGGCAAACTAGGCTAGTGAGAGGTACACTGCAGGCTAGTGAGAGGCACACTGCAGGCTAGTGAGAGGCACTGAACACTGGTGAGAGGCAAACTGCAGGCTATTGAGAGGCAAACTGCAGGCTAGTGAAAGGCAAACTGCAGGCTAGTGAGAGGCAAACTGAACGCTGGTAAGAGGCTAACTGCATGCTAGTGAGAGGCAAACTGCAGGCTATTGAGAGGCACACTGAACGCTGGTGAGGGGCAAACTGCAGGCTAGGGAGAGGCACACTGCAGGCTAGTGAGAGGCAAACTGAACGCTCGTGAGAGGCAAACTAGGCTAGTGAGAGGCAAACTACAGGCTAGTGAGAGGTACACTGCAGGCTAATGAGAGGTAAATTGCAGGCTAGTGAGTGGCAAACTGCATGTTACTGTGGGGCAAACTGCAGGCTACTGTGAGGCAAACTGAACGCTAGTGAGAGGCAAACTGAAGGCTAGTGAGGCAAACTGAAGGCTAGTGAGGCAAACTGCAGGCTAGTGAGAGGCCAACTGCAGGCTACTATGAGGCAAACTGAACGCTGGTGAGAGGCACACTGCAGATTAGTGAGGGGAAAACTAAACTCCGGTGAGAGGCAAACTAGGCTAGTGAGAGGCTAACTGCAGGCTAGTGAGAGGCAAACTGCAGGCTAGTGAGAGGTAAACTGCAGGCTAGTGAGAGGCACACTGCAGGCTAGTGAGACGCACTCTGAACGCTGGTAAGAGGCAAACTAGACTAGTGAGAGGCAAACTGCAGGCTATTGAGAAGCAAACTGCAGGCTAGTGAGAGGCAAACTAGGCTAGTGAGAGGTAAACTGCAGGCTAGTGAGAGGCAAACTGAACGCTGGTAAGAGGCAAACTGCAGGCTAGTGTGAGGCAAACCGCAGGCTAGTGAGAGGCAAACTGAACGCTGGTAAGAGACGCAGGCTATTGAGAGGCAAACTGCAGGCTAGTGAGAGGCAAACTAGGCTAGTGAGAGGTAAACTGCAGGCTAGTGAGAGGCAAACTGAACGCTGGTAAGAGGCAAACTGCAGGCTAGTGTGAGGCAAACCGCAGGCTAGTGAGAGGCAAACTGAACGCTGGTAAGAGACAAACTGCAGGCTAGTGAGAGGCAAACTGCAGGCTAGTGAGAGGCAAACTGCAGGCTATTGAGAGGCACACTGAACGCTGGTGAGAGACAAACTGCAGGCTAGTGAGAGTCAAGCTGCAGGCTATTGAGAGTGAAGCTGCAGGCTATTGAGAGGCAAACTGCAGGCTAGTGAGAGGCAAACTGCAGACTAGTGAGAGGCACACGGCAGGCTAGTGAGAGGCAAACTGCAGGCTAGCGAGAGGCTAACTGCAGGCTAGTGAGAGGCAAACTAGGCTAGTGAGAGGCAAACTGCAGGCTAGTGAGAGGCAAACTAGAGGCTAGTTAGAGGCAACCTGCAGGCTACTGAGAGTAACACTGGAGGCTAGTGAGAGGCAAACTGCAGGCTAGTGAGAGGCAAACTGCAGGCTACCGAGAGATAAACTGAAGGCTAGTGAGGCGTAAACTGCAGGCTAGTGAGAGGTACACTGCAGGCTTGTGAGAGGCACACTGCAGGCTTGTGAGAGGCAAACTGCAGGCTACTATGAGGCAAACTGAATGCTGGTGAGAGGCACACTCCAGGCTAGTGAGAGGAAAACTGAACGTTGGTGAGAGGAAAACTGAACGCTGGTGAGAGGCAACCTAGGCTAGTGAGAGGCAAACTTCAGGCTAGTGAGAGGCTAACTGAATGCTGGCAAGAGGCAAACTGCGAGCTAGTGAGAGGCAAATTGCAGACTAGTGAGAGGCAAACTGCAGAGTAGTGAGAGGCAAACTGCAGGCTATTGAGAGGCACACTGAACGCTGGTGAGAGGCAAGCTGCAGGCTAGTGAAAGTCAAGCTGCAGTCTATTGAGAGTCAAGCTGCAGACTATTGAGAGGCAAACTGCAGGCTAGTGAGAGGCGCATGGCAGGCTAGTGAGAGCAAACTGCAGGCTAGTGAGAGGCAAACCGCAGGCTAGTAAGAGGCAAACTGCATGCTAGTGAGAGGCAAACTAGAGGCTAGTTAGAGGCAACCTGCAGGCTACTGAGAGTCAAACTGGAGGCTAGTGAGAGGCAAACTGCAGGCTAGTGAGAGGCTAGTGAGAGGCAAACTGCAGACTACTGAGAATCAAACTGTAGGCTATTGTGTGGCAAACTGCAGGCTAGTGAGAGGCAAACTGCGGGTAGTGAGAGGCAAACTGCAGGCTAGTGAGAGGCGCATGGCAGGCTAGTGAGAGCAAACTGCAGGCTAGTGAGAGGCAAACCGCAGGTTAGTAAGAGGCAAACTGCATGCTAGTGAGAGGCAAACTAGAGGCTAGTTAGAGGCAACCTGCAGGCTACTGAGAGTCAAACTGGAGGCTAGTGAGAGGCAAACTGCAGGCTAGTGAGAGGCTAGTGAGAGGCAAACTGCAGACTACTGAGAATCGAACTGTAGGCTATTGTGTGGCAAACTGCGGGTAGTGAGAGGCAAACTGCAGGCTAGCTAGAGTCTTAAATGCACAGATGGCAATTCTGCCTAAGAGTCTGAAAAATAGTACACTATGGACCGGCAGTGAATCTGTGTCCTGCAGCATGGGTAGGAGCTAGTCTTCTAGAGCAGGATACAAAATGAAAATATACCCCTGGTGCAGCATCCAAGATCCAAGTCTAGTATGCACTTCTCTCCTAGACTGGTCCAAAGGAGAGTGGTAAGATGCGGGTGATCCTTCCACACGATCACTGACCAAGGCCGCCCCCCCCCCAAGTGTTACACTTACTCCTGTGACAGACAAGGCAAGCCATGTTGCCTGCACCTGTCTGGATCTTCAACCAGAAAAGCCCCTGATACCCGCTACATGTGCCCCAATGAAGATAGGGATCAAAAGCTGCTTTGTAGCAGGAGTACCTGAGGCGGGAGCGATGGGCACGAAGAAGGTGATCTCTCTACGGTAGAGATGGTGGCCCAGGGACCGAGAGGAGAGGGTTATACGTTTCCTGCCCAGATGGGAGGCACATTCGTAGAAGCCCTTTTTACATTCTGGTTGTTGGCGGGCAGCTGCCAGGGCGGATCACATGTTTCCCCACCAGATTCTCCCCATGAAGCATATTCAGATCATCTGCACCCTCCGGGATAGGGCTTTGCACTGAAAGGCAGCTCTGATCCTGGAAACTGGGAGCAATTATGCCATAACAAAGCCGCTGCAGTGCCTCCGCTCCTGGAAACTGGGTTCAAGGTGCAGTTCTCAAAGAATGTGCTTGTCGGCTGGGGTTGGTCCTTAACTGAGCATCAGACCCACTGCCAGAAGATGGTGACATTCAGAGCCCAAACATCCTTCCTCGTCTTGACTGAGAGTGTGGCGTGCTAAGGAAAACCAAAGAAGGGATGCAGTCCCTCCAGGTGACTACAGAGGAACCCCCCCCGAGTTCCTCCACTCCTGCATGCAGCAGCTGCAGAGGTCTGCCCCAAGAATCCTCCTACCATCCAAGGGGGAAAATGCTTCAGGAGAAAGGGAAGAGAAGGGCAACATTGCTTTTAGATGTCAACACTTCTCCTGTTGGGGCTGACACCCTGAAACAATCTTGCCCATAAAAGGTTTAACCTGCATGTGATACGC
This sequence comes from Ambystoma mexicanum, assembly GCF_040938575.1. Classification (NCBI taxonomy): domain Eukaryota; kingdom Metazoa; phylum Chordata; class Amphibia; order Caudata; family Ambystomatidae; genus Ambystoma; species Ambystoma mexicanum. The sequence goes on from NC_090932.1 coordinate 1,150,076,358, forward strand.
GCAGGTGATTTGACAAGACCTTTCAGTTCCGTTTGCTTGCATTGGGACTTACTGGGCGCTTATGCCCCTGCATGGAAAGCAAAGTAAAGCCAAAAGACAGCCCTGCTGCAACAAGGCAAAGCGTTTAGACTGAGCGTCTCAGCTCATCTTGGCAAACCGAGACTGGGGAAATCTGTTCGCTGGTGAATGGTTCCATGTGATAAAATCACGGCATTTTTGCTGCGATTTTTTGTAGAGGCGACATTCTTGCTGCGATTTTATCACTGCATACCCTGGTGAACAGGGGAGCCCGAGAGCAGGATCAAAGTGCTGCCATGACACAGCTGCCACTGGAGGCAGGACAGGGGCTGATTCCAATAATTGGAACACCCCATTGGAAACTAAAGGCCAGATACATGAAGAGGAGGTGGAACTTCCACCTGGCGGGCGTGACTGGGGCCGAGTGTTGAGTGAAAGATCACCTGCGCAGGAAATACATAAGACATGGAGCCTAAGAACCATGAAGGTGCCTCTCTGAACGTGTGGTAATGGGAAGCTATTGTGAAAGGAAGGAGATGATACTGAAACCTTATAGAGACGAGAAAGCAAGTTTGGGGGTAATTTTTTGATGAGTGGTGTGAAAAATGAAAGCGTAAAAGAACCCTTATGCTTTCCTTTTCCGCTCCATCTCAGTTTCGTGCAGTTCGGAGGCATGTAAGGGCAGTTTGCTTTCCTCCTCCGTCTCCGAAGAGTTCAGTGTTTTACACACAACCAAAGGATCCAATGGAATATGCCTTGCATTTACAGCTGGTAAGTATCAAATGGGTTCCAAACACTACCATCAAAGCATCATTTGCTGGCAGTGTTTTATTTCTCTCAAAGTGAAGAGTAAAGGCCATTACTCCTTGAGTTCCTCTTCACAATTACACTCCGCTTTGAGAGTGTTTAAACTGTCATGCATGGGACCAGCAACACAAAAGTGTTAGAATTGGTGTCTGTATATTGAAACAAAGGAGTCCTCAAATATTTAAGAAACTCTTCCTTGTTTCACGCCTTGGGGCATTTACCAGAGAACCTACAGGAAAGAGGGCCAGAAGAACCCACCAGCCTGTCCTAGAGGCAGTGGCATTTCAGGAAAGGAAATAAACATGTAAGCCCAGAGCCTAACCCAAAGAAGGCCAGAGAGAGAGGAAGCAAAGGGGCACACACCGAGAATAGATGACTATGACCTGATATGGAAGCGATTGAGGCCCACACACCTGCAGGTCTTCCAGACTGATGAAGGATTAGTTTGCCTTTTTGCGTCTTCTGTCCTCGCCCTGGAATCCCTTGATCTTCCAACTTCCAGTCTCCTGGTTAACCTTGTTCTTTCAGGGGTTGCGTGCAATCTTGTATCAGGCTTATTTCTTGGATTTTCTGGGGCTGCTGATTTTGCCACCATCTACCCAGAAAGCCACTCTCCTGGGATTGTTCCTGCCTAAGCCTCTGGTGTGAAGCTGCTTGCCAGTTGCCGGCAGGCTCCTTGCTTTTCTGTTACATTGCTGTCAGATGTTATCTTGTTGCATGTTGTCCTTGCCCCACCATTGATAATTCCTTAACAAAGTGCCCTAGACAATGATTAGGACTTTTACTAATAGCTTCACATGGTGTACCAATTGTCACGTTCTTGCTCAACAACATCCATCCTTATGCTTTTCATCACAAAATGACCTTTATTCTCCACATTACAGTCAACATTGCTCAATTGAACATCTTTGTGTTTGGCAGAGAACAAGTGGCCTATGATGCTTCCCATCTACATTCGTCCCACCCTACCTACTTCTTTCATTTCACTGCCAAGTTTATTCCCCATCTCTTGTCCTTCTTCTGTAATCCAAAAAGCATTCTTCCGGTTGCAATGGCAACATGGAAGTTATTTCATTGCATTCTTCCGGTTGCAATGGCAACATGGAAGTTATTTCATTGCATTCTTCCGGTTGCAATGGCAACATGGAAGTTATTTCATTGCATTCTTCCGGTTGCAATGGCAACATGGAAGTTATTTCATTTAATTTATATATTAATTGTTTATGGTTTGAATAAAACCTTTACAATATCATAAGATTACATTCATTAATACATCAAATTTTACAGTGCATTAAAAAAAAGAAGACAACCATTATAAAAATATATATTAAAAAGTCATCAAATTCATCCATAATAAAAACCTATTTTTAAAATTCATTAAAATTTCTTACATCGCAGGTTTAAAGTCTTAAATTATTATTTTTAAAATAATTACTTTTACTGAGCAATAATAAAAAGAATACATTTATAATGACCCATCAATTTTCAAGAATTGCACTACATTGCACAAAATGGCCGACATTCTTAAAGGTTCCATAAAGCCCCCTTTCTTACCACTCACATACCATTAAATCTAGACTCTCATACACCAATGCTATACCTGAGTTTCAAATGGGCCCTGTGACCCAAGAACAATTAGAATCCAGCAATATCAGCATGTCACTGTAGCTACTCTCTTCCCGTGGTTTATACTATTGATGGACTGGTCATATGGGATACAACAATTTTCCCTAGTAGGCTTTTGGGGTTGAGGGCTGGTTTGACATGTTCAAAATGTCATGGGCGTGGCGAGAATTAGCTCCTCAGAGAAATTAACACCACATCCCACTTTTACATCTGATTCCCATGCAGCCTGATGGTAATTTGGTAAGAAAAGGGATGTGGTTGATTTGATATGGCATTTATAACACGCCTGTACACAAGGGTTTTCGAGGCGCGATGAGGAAGGGGAGGGGAACAAAGGGAGGACGGACAACAATCCTACTAGACCAGGTGTCATTCAGATCGCGCAAGTGCATGGGAATAGGTCAGGGACAGTGCTTTACAAGAGAAAGAGAATACCAAATCCAGCGCAATTAGCCACTAATGTATGGAAATAAGCAGCAAAATAAGACAAAATTGCAGTATAGCACAACCATTTTATCAGGGGCGTAGGAGACCCATAAAATCTGGGGGTGACAGGGGACACTTTGGGACTCCGCTTTTTTATGTATTTATTGTGTTTTAGTCAAAGAACTCGACTTTTCACACAATTAAAATGGCAGTACGTATTAAATCACATTTATCATCACTGTATAAAACAAGAGAAAAGGAGAAAAGAATACAGAAGAAAATTAAGAAAACGAAAAGCAGTACAGAGTACAAAATCCTTCAATTTGGCGTCTCACTTCCGAAGGCTCAGATCACGTAAAAATGTTACCACTTTCCAGGTCAAAAGGCTTTCATGGCCTGAGCATAGCTCGTCCCAAAAAGATTGGGTCTCCACCCACCATTGGGCGGAACTGCAGCAGAGGAGGGCGTTGTAAAAGAGCAAGAATGGAAAGGGCTATGAGGACGGCAGGAGACTATAAATAACGTCAGTTCGGGGTGAGGCAGAGTCGCAAACTGGGGGTGTCAGAATCACAAGGCCATGAATCATTTTCTTTTTAAGAGCATTGAAGTAGTCATCATCAGTGGCACCTAGGAGAACACAAAACAAGACTTGTAGCATTAGGTCACGGAATCCCAAAAATGAGTTCTTATTTGTCCCCTGGAAGCCATCATCTTTCCTACTGCTTTGGATGAGGCCATGGCAGAGGCGGAGTGATGTTTGAAAGTACCTAAGAAGTGATCGGCAGGGTTTGGGGACCAAGTCAAAAGCCGATAAAAAATGCCAGGCAGCCAATGGGCTGCTCTTCATGCTCGCACGTCGTGCAAGTCATCCTCCCAACCCATGCCGGCCCGGCCTGCACTGCACCTGGGAGTGGGGCCAGGCAGTGGGCCACTTGACTTACATTAGTACGGTAGTAGGCTGAGTGATGTCTCTCAGGAGGTCGAGTTGGAGTGCTAAATATCCTTCATCAGCTGTAAACCTTTTGGGCCCGAGGAGCGCTCATTAGGGCAGCATCAAGCTCGGACTTGCCTATGGGGCAATAGGCCCATGGCCGACGCAAAATGCTGGTGTGGGCCTGCTTTTTGGGCAATATGGGCCAGTTTGATGAATTACTTTATTATGCGGCTAGTAGTTTTGGCCAGTGTGGCTGAAGAAATATTCTTTAAAATGCACAATTTGCATCACATTTTATAAAAAAAACTCCCCCTTGGGTACTATTCAAACAGTGTCAAAAAAGGAATTAATTGCCATTAGCAAATGTGGCCCACTTTTCCATTGGTGCCAGAGACAATTTTGTAGCCCAGTCCGACCATGGGCAGTTCCTAACTATTGCTGACGAAAAACACGAACAGCGCTAGTTCGGAATCACCTTCAAGTGCACTGCTTCAGAGACCCCCAAGAGCATTGTGTGTCACCGCTCTGGCATTGTGCACTACTCCCACACTTATTGGGTAACTCGCCCCCTTATTGCACCCCAGCATGCCCACTTTGACAGACTGTCACTTTATCTGCCATTGCACAAAGAGACATTAATTTAACACTGAAAGGCAAACACGCTATGCATTTTTTTTTATTAAGAAAATGTTGCGGTTCTCTGAAATGGTTACAGCTAAACGGTGAGTGACTACACAATGATTATTGTGTAATGTGCACCCTCTTTTCTAGAGGATGTTCTCCTCAGGGTTTGTGCTCAACACAATGCAGTGCCTTAATAGTAAGGGAGGCTTCCTTTGCCTTATTCCCATTTAAAATAGAGATGCAGGTCTCACTGCTGACAACATGTTCATAAGAAAGGGCTTCCTTAGTCATAGTTCCGATGGTGCAAGCCAACCTCTCTGTGATCGTTCAACATATGTACGTTAATACCTTGGCGATTAGTCGAGGTATAGTGATTTAACCTACATGTTATAATGTTCAAGACATGGACGTCATTTAGGGGTCTCCAGGGGTCCCAACTGAGACCCCTGAGTTCTCCCTGGCTACCCCTGTGGTCTCCCTTGCTACCCCTAAAAATCAAATAAATGTTATATTTTTTTTTAATTGTTTTTTTTAGATTGAGGCTCATGGGCTTTGGCCAGCAGCATGTGGATCATGGTTTCTGGAGTGGATGGTTTTCTGATAGCTGTAGCTGGTAAGATAGCTCAGTGGGTAGAGCGCTAGCTGCTGCAATGTGTGTGTGATCTGCAGGTTGCAGGTTCGACTGCCAGCAAGGTCAACACAGCCTTTCATCCTGCTGAGATTGATAAATGAGTACCAACACAGGTAGGGTGATATTGAATGTATATTTGTTCTATGTGAAGTGCTTAAGCTTAAGTGCTATATGTTAGGGAAGATTTCATATTTGAATGTAATTTTCCCTCCATGTGTCAACCCCCAAATTTTTTGCTGCTGTTTTACACCCTGATCTAACCTTTGCCAGAGAAGCGCAGCCCTCAGCCGCACTCCTCTGGGCTTTCGCTCACTTCTTATGGGTAAACTGACATGCCCTTAAGACAGTCGGTACTGGGATACTCTGTTTCCCTTAGTACTTTCCTCATGTTGCAGCTTTTGTGCAACATGTAACAAGAGTGCAATGTAACTTACTTTACCGCACCCTTGGGTCTCTATTCATTCCAAAGGCCCTAGAAACTCTTAATGGACTTATTACGAACTGTGCAGGTGTGTCACGGACAAGACTGGTGGCAGCTATCGTTTATCTTATGTTTTGAACCCTTTTTTTGCGTTATCCGCGCTTACCGAGTTTGGCACGTATAGGTGGCCTGGCTCCAAAATGGCCCTGCCACGAGGTTCTTTGTCCTGTCCTTTGGCCATCTTGCCCCTTCACCTTCCCCAGGCTGAGCCGACCCGGGTCAGTCCTTATTGGTCATGCACTTTCCCGCAAAACCCAAAGCTTTCGCTGGCTTCTGCATGCCTTGTGTGTGTGCCTCCAGGATGTGGGCTGGGATTTCTGTTCCCAATACACATCCTGGGTGCCAGAGAGTCTGGAGTGTCCTGAATGCCTGGGACCACTGTGGTCCGTGATTGGTCCAAGTATGGAGTGAGTGTTTGTGAGCAGATCTCCCATTGGGTCCTCTCTGTTTTGGCGCAAAGGGAACTTTGGATAAGAGGAGGCCGAAAACACCACTACCAGGTCGATCTCCTGAATTCACACGAACAAAGGATAAGGAGCCAAGTATCCTGCAACAAGAAGCCGAGTCGAGGAACAGCTGGTGACCCGCTGGAAGGTTTGGCACCCTGAGCCGCTGTCGTCCTGCGAGACCCCTCTGCATCTGATCGTCCAAGAATGTCTACAAAGGCGCCTCGACCCATTGGAATAGTGGGACCAACTATTCTCGGCACCTTCATCAAACCCTGCAAGTAAGCCTCTTCGGAAGTGTCCCTGGGCCAAGCAGTGGGCTGACCAGCTTACGCAGGACATTTGCTCTGTCATCGCTGCGGTTTCGAGGAAGCCCTCGAAACTTGGTATACTGCTTGCTCTGTGTCCACGGCACCCTCACCCTGAATTTCATACACTTGGCATTTCCAGGTCTGAAGTGAGACGAGTGCACCCGGACCGGAGTAAACGTGGTTACCGTGTTGCCCTGCCGATGTCAATGACCTGTGCAAGTTCGCTGCACTTGTGACCCTCTTGACCCTGAAGCCTGCTACCGCAGAAACTACATGGTGTTGAGACGTCCCGATTGTCGCATTCGAACCTGACAGCAAAATGGACTGAACTGGCGAAGTCTGGGTCTGCCGGTGTCGGGGACCGGTGAGTAGTCCATACCCCAACCGGTGGCCGCTAGTGCCGGAGCCCATTTCATTTCTACCGCAGTTTCGAAATAACGACTCTATCCCGCACTCTCAACCTGCCTCTGCATGCAAGTGGAGGTCCTGCTTGAATAGTGGGGAATTGTTCTTCATCAACCGCATCCACCTTCCTGAGCTGCTAGTGACCCTTGAAGGGACCCTATTTTGTCCAGTGGCACAAGCGTGTGCATGTACTATTGAGCATAAGGCTCCTCTCTTCGTAGGGCTTGGACTGCCTCTTAGTTAGGTGTATTCTTGATGTGGAACTGGGTCTAAAGATTACTTGCACTGCCTGTTTTCCTCCCCATCTAGGTAGTCTACATATTTCGTGCTTCTTAATCCGTTAGACCCCTCTGGTCTTGTATATATATATCGTGTTGATTGTTGTGTGTTGGTTTACTTCAGTATTATTGTGATTCTTTGCTATGGTTTATATTACCAAGGCCTTGTAATAAATGTGTCTATATTTTTAATATAACACCTGTCTGGAGTAATTTGTAAGTGTCCTTGCTTTGTGTGCTCATTGAGGTCTTTCAGTCATCCTCACCCCTCTTGAGACTTAGGGCCTCATCACGAGTTGGGCGGTAACGCTGGCGCTATTACTGCCGGTGCTATTAGCCCTACCGCCAAACCCCCCGGCGCTATTAGCGCCGGATCACGGGTTTGGCGGAACGGTTAGTGCCCATTCCCCATTGGGCCCATTCGAGAATTCCTCATTCCCCATTGGGCCCAAATCTGCAAATTTATTGCTGATTTCCCCCCAGCTCAAAGCTTGGGGGAAATCCGACAAGGCCATGATCTGGCGGACCCTTAAATGCGGCGGTAATAGCGCTACCACCACATTTAAGGGTTACCGCCAGACTCGTGATGAGGCCCTTAGTCTTGACCGCCTGCCATAGCTACCCTGATTGGTCTGGCTTGTCCAGAGGTTACCCTGTTCCGAGAAACTAGGTTGGCCTTCTGAACCTCTGCCCCTCCAGGTCAGAGTTCAGAAATCCATCTTAACAAATTGGTGTACAGCGGTGGGATAGGACTGAGGGAATCCAGTGTTGCACACGAGCGTAGGCATTTCGAGTTATTCCTACCAGGACACATAGTGAATTGTCATAGTATAACTTTTAAAATGCCATAGTCCTATCTAACAGTAAGGAAACAAGTACCCTGTTGACTTAAAATGCTTCGAAATCTGACACAGTAAGAAAGATGTGTGCTGAGAGAGGTGTTTCCTCTCAAGACACAAAAGTAGAAATGATCCAGAGAATCATGGACTGGCAAGAAGCTCAGCTTGGAGCTATAGCTTCCGAGGACAGTGCAGAAGGAGGTGGGGCTGCTCTCACTGGTAAAACTGATGGTTCTACCGCTGCACTGATCTACAGCGACCATGAGGACATGGAGGATGTAATGTCGAATGTTTCCTCTGCCAGTGCTGATGGGGAGGCCATACTTGAATTTGTTAAGCGGCTTCACTTAAACACTACAGCTAAGTCAATGCCTAGTCTGGGATGCTGAGGGAAACCCTTATTGATATATTTTTAGGTCCAGTTCATGTACTCTGGATGACAACCCTTATATAACACCCCTCTCTTAGAATCCCCCTGACCCCACTGAGCCAAGAAGTAGGTTTGTTTTGCAAATTAAAAGGTTTATTTGAAAATTTAAACAATATATATTTATCACACTTTTATAATAAATTAATATCTGATAGTACACTGAGTACACTGAGACATATGATGTGGATCCACAATGGGTAATGTTACAGTGGTACACTTGATTACTTAGGAGTAGTATAGAGGATGAGGTAGCTGAAAATGCTTTATGGTTTCAAGGAAATGCAAGGTGGAATAAAATGCAGTACAGCAAATAAACTTGATATGCAATGCAAGAAATGGAAGGAGATGGAAAGAGGAGCACACAGTTCTCAGGAATGCAATCAAATACAATACGAAATTCAGTTCCCCCCCAACAAGCTTAGAGGAAACAGGTAGAAGTTTGAAACACAGGCCCAAAATGCTTTTAAATGTGGTGGCAACGGATGGCAAAATGTGCTAACTGATTTTAATTCCCTCTAGAGATTCAGGGTGAGTGAGAGATGCTTGTTGGTATTAGTTCAGGCTCACTTTAGCAATGCTCTATGGGCCTCATTACAACTCAGGCGTTAAGGGTTAACGCCACCGTTAACCCTTAACGCCTGATTCTGATTTTAACGCCTGCTTTTAGCAGGCGTTAAAATCCATGGCGCTAACCTGCCATGGTGCTAATTACGCCGCCGTAATTTACGGCGGCGTAATTAGCGCCTTCCCCACTCCCATTATGCCCTATGGGGCAAAAATGGGAATGGGGAAGGGAAAATGGGAAATGGGGATTTACCGCCCAACTCACCTTGGAATGGGGCGGTAAATCCGCCATCCACCATGGTGTAAACGGAGTTTACACCATGGTGGTAAAGTTGGTGCACTTAGCATCAAGGTTGTAATGAGGCCCTATGAGTTATTACCAGGTTGCAAACGGATTTTAACAAAGGAAAGAATGGAGCTGCTATTTTGACAAGTGGAGAAATTGTGCCAAAATCGCGGTAAATTTCGTGAGTGCGTAGATCGCGATTGCGGAAAAAGTATAGGGAGTCGCTTCTAGGTTAGTTGGAAAGCCTAGAATCACAGCTTTAAAAGTTAAACCACGTTCCTAGGACAAACGGTTCCGGAGATACAGACCATTTAATAAAGGTAGATTTTCGGATTTAAAGTAAAACTCAAAATGACAGGTGACAGTTTGCAGCTTTAGAATGACAGATGACAGCTCGCAGCTTTAGAATGACAGATGACAGGATTACTAGGAGGCAGTTCTACTTAGGTTAAAATAGCTTGAATTAGATTATTTTAACTAAGAGATTGGTTCTGCACAGTTCTGCTAGGTACTCACAATATAAATTTGAACTAGGCCTCGTCACAGATCTGGTCAACACGTCCGGCGGCGGTTCTGTCTGCTCGGCGGATCAATCAGGCACCGGTTCTGCTCACAGCGATCCGGATCTCTGGTTCTGCTCACAGCGGTCTGGGTCAGCTCTGCTCTGCTGGTCTAGCCTCTCTGGATACAGCGGCCTCTGGTTCTGGATACTGCTCTGCTTTCCGGTCCGGATCAAGTGGATTCTGGATGTAACACTGCTTTCTGGGTACTGGCAAAAGTTCTTGGCAAAAGAATTCAGACAGCTCGCCCGGCTGCGGAATAGTTTGCAAATGATTTTAAGGATGCTGAGGCCTGCTGAGAAGAGTTCTCAGTTTGTGGGTTTAGGCCCTTGCTTTAAGTTCTGAAGTAAATTTCTGGTCTCTGAAGATTGATGGATGTGAAGTCTGGAGTCTCCCGGCAGAGCGTCCCGCAGAAAATGGAATTGAATGTCTCTACCTGTCCCAGCAGTCTCTTTTTATGTGTTTTGGAAGTGGGTGTGTGTGTGGCATAACTGAGCCTGCCCCTCTCTACTTGTCATTGGCCCAATTCTCCCCTCTCCCATGATTGGGGGAAGGAAATGGATTGTCATCATGATGAGGTCTGTTTATGGGTCAGAGGATCCTCCCCTGGTCAGTTTGCCCACAAATCTATATTTGATTCAAATACATATTTCCCAGATACACAATTTGTTGAAATTACATGTACACATTATATATTCCTTATGGTCCATGCTTGTCCGCCTCTGATCTTCCTGGGGGCTTGCATTAAAAAATGACAACATTTTGCGCTTTTTGACTGGTTTACCAATATCGGACATTTACCAAGAATTACACACATGTGTGCAAGGAGTATGGACATTAACTGATGAAGTGTCAGATTTTTAACATGCAGGCATTTGGAGTAAGACCCTATTTTCCGCTAGCAACCCCCCAGCATACACCACAGGGTCCTAACACCTCTTAAAATGTGCACAGAAAAATCACAAGAATAATGATATTACTTATATAATTCTGACAAGTCCGCACTATGAGTTATCTATCTTTTTAAAATTATGCTCTGGCCCAGATGGGTGTGGTTTAGGTTCCAAAGCACATGGAGGTAGCTTCTGCCTGTCCCCGCCTCCAGCTCGGGTGGCTCCCAGAGGCACTTCTCCTCCCACTTCTCCCAAGAGGAAGCCACTATACAGCCCCCCCAATTTAACATTTGCCTGAGTCCAGGACAAGGCTTTGTTCAACCTCCTGCGGTGCCCCTCCCCTGATCTAATCAGAGAGGTGTCAACTCCTTTTGGTGGGGAAGCAGGATGCAGCTAGGCGTGGGAAGAGTGGCTGAGCAGGTTTCTCCTGTCGGGGGTAGTTGTCAGGCAGAATTCAGCAAAATGTCACTTTAGTTCCCAGTTTAAATCAAACTTACAATTTTTACCTATACATTAAATAATTACTTCCTTCAAGTCATTTCAGAATATAGTTTTACATTGTATCTTCCTCTTAGCAAGACTTTCCTTGGTCTGGTTTGGGTTCCTCTGTTCAGTTTTACACAAAAGTCTGGTGGTTTTAAAATGCCGGCTTTCTGATAGTGGTGAGTACCGGTATTGCAACCATTTTTGGGATTAAGAAAATGAATTCCCCACAGTTCTGAGTTGCTTTTTGGCAATCAGCATTGCCATTCCCAATGGTTTCAGGCTACTGTGTGTGTAGCCCAATGGTGGTTTTAGGCAGTGCCCTCCTGTGCTCACAAGATAGGCAAAAATGGGTGGCAGCCTATTCTTCATGTTTTCCCTGTGCACTCTCTGGGGAGTTCTGGCCATCATGATGTTTTCTATGCCAGTACTGCACAGTTTTATGGTAGGGCTTGGATGCATGGGTAAAACCATCCCACAAGCCCCCCTCTTGCGATGGCCATTCTGTCCTTTCACTGATGGAACTCGCAAGATCTGGGATGTTCGCCTCCTCTTCTTCCAATTCCATAGATGGCACAGTTCAGCATCTTTTCCTCCCTCCAGTCGATCAATCAGTTCTCCTTGCTGGTCCTGATGGGAGGATTGGGCGGTACCCCGGGCTCCTCGGATCTTCGCTTCCGGTCCCCAGGTCGCCTTCCGTGGTCAGTCTCCATGTTTTCTTTCTCCTATGACGACAAAGGAAAGCGGCAATACCTATTCATAGACATTTCTCCCCGACTATTGATATAGTGGGGCGACATATATATTTTATACTTTAATAGACATAGCATTCCAATTTTTAAAAACAAGATATAATTCAGAGACAGTGACTTACAAGCGTCATAATATTTTAGAGACTATATATGGGATATTTTAGGGTTGGAACTGAATTACTCTGGAGCGGCCCCCTCTGGTATTGCAGAGGACTCCTCCAGTTGCTGCAGAGTGTGCCTGGGATTGCAACACTTCAGCTGATTAATATGGACCCACTTATCTTCCCCTTCCGCCAAATTACCTTTGGGGATGCGGATTTTGTAGGCAACAGGGGAGATCTTGTCTATAATTTTAAAGGGTCCCTTCCATGTAGGCAAACATTTTCGCTGTTTGGCCTAGTTCCTTTGGAAATTGTATAGATAGACCCGGTCTCCCACATCATATTCCCTCCTGGTGGTTTTCATACTCTCAGCTGATCTTTCTAGATTCCGCTGTGCATAGGCAAAAGCATGTTGAAGGGGTTTCCTTAAATTCTCCACATACTCATGAGTTGTGGAGGCATTTATCAACGTCTGTTCTTGGGTTCTGTAGAGCAAATGCTGGGGAAGCACCATCTTGCATCCAGTCATCAACTCAAATGGTGACATTTTATTTGCAGATGACGGGGTAGATCTGATGGCCATTAGGACCAGAGGTAGTCGGATATCCCAACTTGGCCCAGAATCTGCCACAAACTTTTTAAATATGCTCACAATGGTTCGATTGTATCTCTCCACTGCTCCAGAAGAAGCTGGCCTGTAAGCAATATGTAGCTTCCTTTTGACCCCCAGTATCTCCTACATCTTTGTCATTACTTCACTGGTGAAGTGGCTACCCCTGTCTGACTCAATCCTTTGAGGTAGACCAAAACGGGAAAAGATGTGGTTAATCATCAGGGCAGCTGCTGTTTCTGTCTTGCAATTTGGGGCTGGGAGACATTCCACCCACTTGGTAAACAAGCATGTAATGGTCAACATGTACTTGTTTCCTCTAGACGAGCGGATTACAGGGCCTACAAAGTCGATTTGCAAATCTGACCATGGCAGTGTCATCCCCCTCTTTTGGAGAGGCGCACGGTGTGTGAGGGATGATGGCTGAAATTGTGCACACACAAGACACCCCTTCAAGTATTGGTCGAGGTCTTGCCCCATGTGTGGCCAGCATGCAACCTCTCTTAAGATTTCCAGTGTTGTGTGAAACCCCCAATGACCGGCGGTGGCTGCATCATGGGCGTGACTTAACATCAGGCTTCGGAATGAGGTAGGAACCACCCACTGATCATGGCCAGCTTGGGATTTCCTTACCAACACACCGTCTTGGATTCGGAACCTCTTTGGACATTTCATCAACACTCTAAGGTCCTCCTTCCCAATGTAATCGGTATCCGTCAGGGGAAAGTTCTCAGGGTCCTCAATGTGTTGGTAAAACTTACCAATTATTGGATCCCCCTTCTGAGCTGTAATCAAATCAGCCTCAGGGGTCTCCTTACTCCATTGTGCAGTTGAAAGATCATTGTCAGCATTTGACTGGGACCTAGTGATAGCAGTGACCTGGATTTCCCCCAACAGGGACTCTATTTCGATTAGATCCCCTTGGATGGCCCCGGTTTTGGCCAGCTGATCAGCTAAGTCATTTCCAGTTTTGTCTGGCCCCTCTACTTTGGAATGGCCCTTGATCTTTTTCCAGTAGATGGTCATCCCATTCGATGTGACCAGATCATCAATATTTTGGATTAACTTCCCATGTTTCAGGGGTTTGTTATTAGCACATAACATGCCTCTGGTTTTCCAGTTAACCAGGTGCTCCACGAACCCGTTCCGTACATAATCCGAATCTGTGATTATGACCAGTTTGTGGAGTTGATGTTGGACAGCAGTGAGGATGGCCTGATGCACAGCCATCAATTCCGCCACCTGACTACTTCGGGGACCAATTTTGTATCCAGCGGAGGGTTCTGGAAACTCCTTCACCCATGCATTTCCTACGCCGGCCACCAATTCTTTCTCCCCGTTGTTGTCAACATGGTAAGAGCATCCATCCACATAGACAGTGGGCATTCCCTCACACTTGTCTTCTTCAAAGACTTTGTGGGGGGAATTAAGGTATGCTTCCATGTTGTCCTTGATTTTTAGACTTTCGTCCTCGAGAAAGTTTTCTCTGGCACAATCATGCAAGTCAGCCAGACCTTGCGCGAGGGGACTCTTCTTGTTTTGGCCATATCTGACCTCAACAGGAAAGCCTTGCATTGACAGAATTCAGGAAGTAATTCGGGAATTACTCACATTTCCGGCCCAGATCCTGTCACTTTGGAGATATTACAGAGGCTGGTGTGGAGTCTCCACTATGATGTGTTCCCCCTGGATAAACGGGCGGTAATTCTTCAATGCCCACACCATTGCCAGGAGTGCCTTCTCACAATCATTGAATTTTTCCTCCACAGAGGATGGAGTTTTGCTCGCATAGGAGATTACTTTATTGACCTTATCATGCTTTTGGTATAATACTGCCGTCATGCACGTATTAGAGAACCCTGTCTCCAGGAAGAACTCCTTGTTTCTGACAGGGTAAGCTAGGCAAGGCGCTTGTGAGAGGCTTCTTTTGAGTTGTCTTACTGCCTCAGATTGTTCTGGACCCCATTCCCACTTGACCCCCCCCCTTCAAGAGATGAATCAGGGGTCTAGTGATCCCTGTGTAGCCTTCAATGAACTTTCTGCTGTAATTAGTCAGTCCAAGGAGGCTCCTTAGTTCCCGCAGAGTTGTGGGATACTTCAGTTTCTGAAGTGCTTCCACTTTCTTTTCTTGGGGACAGAGACCCTGAGGAGTAATCTCATGCCCCAAGAAATTAACACGGGTTCTACACCACTGTGCTTTCTGAAAGGAAAGTTTTGCTCCGGCGGCCCTCAACTGTGTCAGAACATAACGGATCTCCGCCATGTGTTCCTCCACAGATGAGCTTTTGATGAGGACATCATCTACATAAGCCAGGTTACCCCTCGCACCCAGGTCGGGCATGGCCTTATGTAGGAAAATGTTGAATTCATTGCCGGAGTTGAGGTATCCGAAGGGAGTCCGGGTCCAGGTGTACTGCTGGCCCCCAAAGGTAAAAGCCAGTTTGTATTGGTCCTCCCTACTGACAGGCACGGTCAGATATCCATTGGTCAGGTCTATTGCAGTGAATACTTGTGACCCTTGAATCTGGGCCAGCCCTTGGTCAATGTAGGGCAGAAGCCATCGGGAAGTATGGACCCGCTTGTTGAGCTCCCTAAGGTCTGCGCAGAGTCTCCACTGGGCGTTTGGCTTCAATATTCCCAGCACCGGATTATTGAAGGTGCTGTGTACTGGACGGATTATTCCCCGGGACTCAAGGTTCTTAATTATTTCAGTAAGGGACTCCATGGATGCGAGAGGCAAACGATATTGCTTCACGAACACTGGAGTCATTCCAGAGTCCGTGGGAATTGTTGTGGTGTGGATGTTGGTGCGACCACAGTCATATGAGTCTACCGCAAAGAGATCTTGGAAATCCAAGAAAACTTGTTTCAACTTTTGCTTCTGTTCCAGAGTCACACAGGCATCAGCTAGGTTGACTCTTTCTTCCACCATCTGCCTGAAGCCTGGAAAGACTTCTGGCTTGGCTATCTCAGCGGCCTCCTCCAACTGGGTGGAGAAGTCCCTGGTCAGAGTGCTGATTTGGACTGGAGGCTTCAGGTGGGAAAGGCAGCCCTCATGGACCTGGAAAATCACCTCATCCCTCCTGAAGTCACAAGTCACATCTTCCTTACCATAAGGGCAAGAAGTGTACACCAGGAAGTTCCCCCCATGCCGGGTGAAAATCCCGTCTGGTGTTGTATTGTCCTCACTGTCACTGTCAAAACAGTCCTTTGGGATTGGTCCTAACAGTTCATTTCCTAAATCAACGGAGAAATGTCGGTCATCAACCCCCATTCCAATAATGGTGCCTGCGGCTAGAGTAATACTCCGTAAGTCGCTGTTATCCACCTCTATTGGAATGGTGTCATGTTCTATGTTGACTAATGGTGTTGGGTTTACCCCTAACCCTTGCCGTTGGAGAGAAGCATTTAGATGCATATAAGCATCAGGGTTTTTCAATTTTTGTCCTCTTTTAACTTTCACTTCCAGGGAGAATTGTCGGGTCCTTTCTGGGATGGTGACTTCCTCTTTAATCTGAATTTCAACTGCATAAGGTAGCAATTGAGCTGACCTAAATGCTTTTTCTGGATCATCAAAGCCCATGGGATTATCCGCGAATCGGGACCAAGCTTTGAAGTTTATTAGGTCCAAACTAATGGCAAAGCGATTGAGAATGTCACTGCCTAAGTAAAAGGCTGCAGTGACGTCTCGCACGACCCAACAATTATGGACTATGCTCTTGTTGCCAATGGAGATTTTGAGCATACACCTGCTTGGCAGGAGATGTTTTGAATTGGGTGCTTCCAGGTCCATTTCCCATTTGTCTATCAGTTTGAATGTGGGAATGGCTGGATCTTTTGGGAGTTGGCGAAACATGGCTTCGCTGATGAAGCTCTTACCGTTGTTCACACAAACTAGGGCGAGAACAGAGTCCTTCCCCTCATTTAACTGAACAGGGATGAACAACTGATCTCCGATTTGCTGAATATCAGCCAGGCTCTGAGCTGATTTTACATCTTTCTGAACTATTGGGGTGGGAATGTCTGGTTGTGGATTGGTAAAGAATTTCAGAGTATTTCCTTCCAGTCTGGAATACCACCTTAAACTGGAAGGAAGGTTGATTTTCAGAAATAGAGAGGACCCCCCATCACCAGTCTGTTGTCCTACTGCTATTACTGTCACGTCTGGAATTTGGTTGTTCTGGAAGTGAAATTCTACTTGGTCAGATTTTTGTTCAACCATGTGGCAGGTGCCGTTTAAACTAACATGGTTGACACTTTGTTTTAATTTTATTGGTCGGCTAGTCTGGGTCCAGAGGACCTTGTTTACGCAATCTATTAGGGGTGACAACCTTCTCAGGAGGTCATTCCCTAGTAAACAAGGGGTGCCCTCTGGAGTCACTACTATGACCGGGTGTTTCACCTTGTGTCACCCAATTTTGATGTCCAAATCTGCAGTCCCCTCGACAGGAATTTCCTTCCCGTCAAAGTTCTGCAGTTGTCCAGGAAGAGAGGTGAGAGGAATACGATAATTCTCTCCCCTTCCTTAATTCAGTTCATCAAAGGCCCTTCTGGACAGAAGGGTAGCTTGAGATCCAGTGTCCACCAGCTCTGAAATTGTACCCTGCCCCTGTACTTGTACCGGGGCATAATATCTTCCCTCCTTCTCCTCAAGGGGGCACAGATAGTGCACATTTTTGGACAACTGGTGGGCTAACTTTCTGGTTTTGGACATTGCTAGCGAAGAGATTTGGGCAGAATTCTGTGGAGAGCCTGGGGAATCTGAAAGAAAAAGTTGGCAACTGGAAATGGTTTCGGGTTCTGGGCCACCCCCGCCTTTTTGGAGGCAGTCATCAGGATGGGTTTGACCCATGGGATTTTGGTATTGTCGGTTCTGGGATGAGATGATGGGCGGCGGTAGCTCAGTCTCCACATCTCCCCAGTCTGAATTGGCATCCCTTGGGACCCATTTTTCCTTGGGAGGAGTTCCCCCATCTCTGAAGGAGAAGATCCTTTCCCCAGGATCCTCTTGGGACCCCTCTCCCTCAAATTGGAAGACCTGTACCTCCTCCACAAAGTGGGTTTGTTTGGGTCCTTTGTTTCTCCTACCCCCCTCTGCTCCTTTGGAGGCAGACTTTCAGGGGCAGGAGATTTCGTTTCCGGTTCCTGGGTTTCCAGGGGCTGTTTACAAGTGAGGAAGGAAGCTTCCTTCACGGCTTTACACCCCTCTTTCCCTTGTGCCTCCTCCCTGGGAACCGGCGGGTTATCGGGGGCTGCCCCCGTCATTGTTCTGGAGCACCAGGCCCAGAGTTTGGGGCATTCTGCGGTGGCATGCTCAACTGAGGGTTCTGTTGAGCCCTCAGTATGTGATCCGGATCCCGTGCCATATTTTGGACCTGGCGCTCAAGTTGTGAAACCCGCTCAGGCTGATACGGGGCTCTATTTTCTCCCATGGGCTGATCCTGGGAAGGGTAGCTATCCCTTCTCTGGTAGTACCCCTGGTTGGGAAGATGTTGGTACTCCTCCACCCTTGGCCTCCCCTCAGCCAGATTAGGTTGTCTGGGCTCAGGGATTTGGGGAAAGAAGGATGGATGATTTTGGGGCTGGAAATTGGGTGGATACCTGGGGAAAATGTTCTGCCCAGGATTTGGAGAATTTCTGCCCTCCTGTGGGAAGTTGGGAGGGAAGTTCCCTGGGTTAGGTGCTTGGCTGGATCCCCCCCTTGGGCTGGAGGAGTCCACACATAACCCAGGTTTCCCTTGTAGCGGGGACTGACATAATCAGGGGAGTGAGTGACCCCATTTGTGGGACTACCTCCTTGGCTCCCTGTCTGTGACTGGCCTGAGGGCCTTCTGGGCTGGGCATTATTAGGTGCAGGTAGGATTTTAGGCCCCCCTCCATCTCCAAATCCAAAACGGGGGTGACCTTTACCTCTGCCACCTTGGCAGCAGCAGGGGTGCTGTTGGTTTTGGGGTTTTTCTGCACATTATTTTTATTTTCGATGGGCTTCTGCACCTCATAGATCCGGGTAGCCTGTTCAATGACCCAGTCTAAAGATCTTTTCTCATGAAAATCTCTCACGAGCTGGGTCATTATGTATTTGGGTAAGGCATGGAAAAACGTATTGATAAATTCTCTGCTATCCGTTCGCACCCTTCTGGTGGTCTGCGCAAAAGCACGCTTTAATTCTTGCACAAACTCTTGTGGGGCCTGATCCTCCCCACATTGCAGATTGTAGGCTGCCTTGCGAGCCTCTTGAGGATTTCTGTGCACAGAATTTTTTTTCAAGATGGCCGCCCTGCATGTGGACCACCTTGAATGGTTTTGATCCTCCAGCCCTGCAAAGAAACTAGAGTATTCTGGTGAGAAGGTCCATTTGACGTACTGGATGCAGCTACTGCTGTCCTTCAAATGGAAAGTCTCCATCATTTGCTCATAGAGCTCCAAGTGTTCCCAAACAGAATACTTGGCGTTCCTATGATAAGGCGTGTTGACACTCCTTATTGCCTTTATTTGTTTCAATGGGTCCTTAAGCAAGGCCCTTTTTGCCTTATTGGCCTTTTTGGTTCGGGTCACCCTGGTCCATTCATCCTCTGACTCCGAAGCACTGCTCCCAGAGGTGCCCGTCTGATCTTCCAGGTTTTCCCGGATTCTGCAAGCCTGGGAATAGCTGGCAGAATGTGGGGACCTGGTCTCCTGTGTCCTATGACGCTCAGAGGAGACTTCAGATCCCTCCTTGCTACCAGGATTTGATGGGTAACCCCCCCCCCCCCCACTGACCTAACCTAACTGGGCAGAGGTTTTCAGGATGCCCTTAGTGGGCCTACTCTCCTGGGGTTCCCCACTAAATTGCACTGTGCTTGGGTGCCCATACCCGGATGCCCGCCCCTCCATTCCTGGGAGGTACTGGCCCATGAGCCCCATACTTCTAGCTGGATAGTAATCTGCCATCCCTGTGGCCCTGCGCTCATGTGCGCGAGGGCACATGAGGGTGGCAGAGTCCATGGACTGGGAGAGATGAAGGCCTCTGGTACTAGGGCTCCTGAGGTTATGCTCAGGAGTTTCTCTTTCCCAGCGAACCTCATCTCTATCTGCCCCTGTTCCCTGTTGCAATGCAAGAGCCTGCGCTTTCAGTTCCTCAGTTAAGGCCTTACTAGACTCTATCAGTCTCTCCTGCATCGCTACCTGTTGCTGGAGCCTATCATTGTGCTGCCAGAGAGCCTCATTCTCTCTCTGTGCCTCCTGATTGCTCCTGGAGTACTGGGCCAGTCTCTGCTGCAGGAGGGTTACCTCCTGAGTCCCATCCCTACTGGCCTGCTCCTTTCTTGCCAGAGCCTCCTCCACCCTCCTGGTGTGCTTTAACAAGTTCTGCTGTTCTTTTTGGAGGTCACCCAGTCCCTGGAGGGCCAGGTGATTTTCTTCCATTTTCCTTTTTAAGTGGCAGACTTCCTGGCATAAGGTATCCCTTTCCTGACTAAGAGCCTGTATCTGTGCTGCCAGGTCATCCCTTTGCCTTTGGAAGGCACCAGCTTTCTGGCGCTCCTGGTCAGCCTTTTCCTGTTACAGTACATCCATATCCTCCTTTATTTTAGTGATGTACTGTCTGCTGTCATTTTCTGACTCCTGGCTCCTGAGCAGCCTCTGCTCAGAAGAGTCCAGATCAGATTGGACCTTCTCTAACGCCATCTGTTGCCTATTTTCCAGATCTTGGCCTTCAGCACATTTGTCCTGCATGGCTCCCATATATAGATACAAATATGCCGCTATCCTAACCATCTTGTCGTGTTCATCTTTAGCTTTAGGAGCCATATATAATTCACTCAGGGCCACATGTAGGGGACCCTGATCTCTCCATGTATCTGACCCTGTTTCAGTGACCTGTTGACGATTGCCTGCAACCAGACCGTTTGGTCCTGATGAGTCCACTCACCTCTCACAAATAGCTTATCTAAGAAGTGCTCTCTGGCTATTTTGATGTCTACCAGTGTCGTCATTCTGGAATTTGAGTTCCTTCCTGACTTACAGAAGTTTGTGTTGTATTTTTGCAAAACAGACCGTTTCCTTAGAGGAGTGCTTTACAGGGTAACACAGCGTGGTGATCCGACCGGATGTATGTCTCCTGTCAGTTAGCACACTGTATTAATCTGCACAAGTGATAGATCTAACCCAGAATCTCCGGCTACGAGCCCCCACTTTGTTAAGCGGCTTCACTTCAACACTACAGCTAAGTCAATGCCTAGTCTGGGATGCTGAGGGAAACCCTTATTGATATATTTTTAGGTCCAGTTCATGTACTCTGGATGACAACCCTTATATAACACCCCTCTCTTAGAATTCCCCTGACCCCACTGAGCCAAGAAGTAGGTTTGTTTTGCAAATTAAAAGGTTTATTTGAAAATTTAAACAATATATATATATATCACACTTTTATAATAAATTAATATTTGATAGTACACTGAGACATATGATGTGGATCCACAATGGGTAATGTTATGGTGGTACACTTGATTACTTAGGAGTAGTATAGAGGATGAGGTAGCTGAAAATGCTTTATGGTTTCAAGGAAATGCGTGGTGGAATAAAATGCAGTACAGCAAATAAACTTGATATGATTTCAACCAACAACAATGTAATCACTTTTTCTCTGGCAATTCACCCCCCCCCATGCAATGTAAGAAATGGAAGGAGATAGAAAGAGGAGCACACAGTTCTCAGGAATGCAATCAAATACAATACGAAATTCAGTTCCCCCCCAACAAGCTTAGAGGAAACAGGTAGAAGTTTGAAACACAGGCCCAAAATGCTTTTAAATGTGATGCCAACGGATGGGAAAATGTGCTAACTGATTTTAATTCCCTCTAGAGATTCAGGTTGAGTGAGAGATGCTTGTTGGTATTAGTTCAGGCTCACTTTAGCAATGCTCCATGAGTTATTACCAGGTTGCAAACGGATTTTAACAAAGGAAAGAATGGAGCTGCTATTTTGACAAGTGGAGAAATTGAGCCAAAATCACAAATCGCTGTAAATTTCGCAAGTGCGTAAATCGCGATTGCGGAAAAAGTATATAAAGGTAGATTTTCGGATTTAAAGTAAAACTCAAAATGACAGGTGACAGTTTGCAGCTTTAGAATGACAGATGACAGCTCGCAGCTTTAGAATGACAGATGACAGGATTACTAGGAGGCAGTTCTACTTAGGTTAAAATAGCTTGAATTAGATTATTTTAACTAAGAGATTCGTTCTGCACAGTTCTGCTAGGTACTCACAATATAAATTTGAACTAGGCCTCGTCACGGATCTGGTCAACACGTCCGGCGGCGGTTCTGTCTGCTCGGTGGGTCAATCAGGCACCGGGTCTGCTCACAGCAATCCGGATCTCTGGTTCTGCTCACAGTGGTCTGGGTCAGCTCTGCTCTGCTGGTCTAGCCTCTCTGGATACAGCGGCCTCTGGTTCTGGATACTGCTCTGCTTTCCGGTCCGGATCAAGTGGATTCTGGACGTAACACTGCTTTCTGGGTACTGGCAAAAGTTCTTGGCAAAAGAATTCAGACAGCTCGACCCGGCTGTGGAATAGTTTGCAAATTATTTTAAGGATGCTGAAGCCTGCTGAGAAGAGTTCTCAGTTTGTGGGTTTAGGCCCTTTCTTTAAGTTCTGAAGTAAATTTCTGGTCTCTGAAGATTGATGGATGTGAAGTCTGGAGTCTCCCGGCAGAGCGTCCCGCAGAAAATGGAATTGAATGTCTCTACCTGTCCCAGCAGTCTCTTTTTATGTGTTTTGGAAGTGGGTGTGTGCGTGGCATAACTGAGCCTGCCCCTCTCTACTTGTCATTGGCCCAATTCTCCCTTCTCCCATGATTGGGGGAAGGAAATGGATTGTCATCATGATGAGGTCTGTTTATGGGTCAGAGGATCCTCCCCTGGTCAGTTTGCCCAAAAATCTATATTTGATTCAAATACATATTTCCCAGATACACAATTTGTTGAAATTACATGTACACATTATATATTCCTTAAAGTCCATGCTTGTCCGCCTCTGATCTTCCTGGGGGCTTGCATTAAAAAATGACAACATTTTGCGCTTTTTGACTGGTTTAACAATATCGGACATTTACCAAGAATTACACACATGTGCGCAAGGAGTATGGACATTAACTGATGAAGTGTCAGATTTTTAACATGCAGACATTTGGAGTAAGACCCTATTTTCCGCTAGCAACCCCCAGCATACATCACAGGGTCCTAACACCTCTTAAAATGTGCACAGAAAAATCACAAGAATAATGATATTACTTATATAATTCTGACAAGTCCGCACTATGAGTTATCTATCTTTGTAAAATTATGCTCTGGCCCAGATGGGTGTGGTTTAGGTTCCAAAGCACATGGGGGAAGCTTCTGCCTGTCCCCGCCTCCAGCACGGGTGGCTCCCAGAGGCACTTCTCCTCCCACTTCTCCCAAGAGGAAGCCACTTTACGGCCCCCCAATATAACATTTGCCTGAGTCCAGGACAAGGCTTTGTTCAACCTCCTGCGGTGCCCCTCCCCTGAACTAATCAGAGAGGTGTCAACTCCTTTTGGTGGGGAAGCAGGATGCAGCTAGGCCTGGGAAGAGTGGCTGAGCAGGTTTCTCCTGTCGGGGGTAGTTGTCAGGCAGAATTCAGCTAAATGTCACTTTAGTTCCCAGTTTAAATCAAACTTACAATTTTTACTTATACATTAAATAATGACTTCCTTCAAGTCATTTCAGAATATAGTTTTACATTGTATCCACCTCTTAGCAAGTCTTTCCTTGGTCTGGTTTGGGTTCCTCTGTTCAGTTTTACACAAAGGTTAGGTGGTTTTAAAACGCCGGCTTTCTGATAGTGGTAAGTCCCGGTATTGCAACCATTTTTGGGATTAAGAAAATGAATTCCCCACAGTTCTGAGTTGCTTTTTGGCAATCAGCATTGCCATTCCCAATGGTTTCAGGCTACTGTGTGTGTAGCCCAATGGTGGTTTTAGGCAGTGCCCTCCTGTCTCACAACATAGGCAAAAATGGGTGGCAGCCTATTCTTCATGTTTTCCCTGTGCACTCTCTGGGGAGTTCTGGCCATCATGATGTTTTCCATGCCAGTACTGCACAGTTTTATGGTAGGGCTTGGATGCATGGGTAAAAACATCCCACAAATTCAAGAAACAAGAGCTGCTGTTTAGGCAGAAGGAGCTTGAGTTCAACATGGCCAAACTAAAGTTAGAGCGTGCAGAAAAACAAAAATACAGGGATCACCAGTTGGAACTGGCCAAGCTTCAAGTTGCCAATGGATCCAAGGGTCCTGGACATGGGTCTGGGGCCTCTTCTCATTCAAGGTTTCCAAAAGATCTGCTCAGTGTGTATGAGGAAAAGAATGACATTATGGACTGGCTGAATACATTTGAGTATGCATGTGAAGTTCAACAAGTTGACAATGCTGATAAAATTGCCTGGTTACTTAGCAGACTTCCCCATTCTGGCTGCAGTGCCATTATGGAAATGTCGAAAGCTGAGAGAGCAGATTTTGCAATGTTGAAGCAAACTCTCATCTTAAAGTTTGGAAAGACTCCTGCCCAATACTTAAAAAGATTCAGAGAGTATAAGAAAAAAGAAGGTGGTACTTGGGTATCTTATGTAACTGAATCCTTAAAAAACTTGACTGGCTGGGTCGAAGGTTATAAGGTTTCTACCTTTGAAGGTATGATAAGTCTTGTCAGGCTGGAACATATTTTTTCATCTTCTTCCCCTGAGCTTAAGCAGCATTTGGCCGATACAAAGGAGATAGATTCTAAGAAGCTAGCCATTGCAGCAGATTTGTGGGCGTCACATCGAGTGTCCCATAAGGACAAGACTCATCCTGGTAAGCAGGAGGAAGGGAAAAAGTCCAAAGATAAGGAGGGTGGGGAAACTGATAAATCTTCCCAAAAGGGCCACAAAAAGAAAAATAAGGGTAAGACACAAGAGAACTTACAGGGTAGTGGAGGTCAGCCTCCGAAACAGAACTTTGGTTATAGTAAGCCTCCCTATGTGAACAGACCCAAGGGATCTTGTTTTGCTTGTGGAGCGACTGACCACGTGAAGGGGGATCCCAGATGTAAGGTCAAAACCTTGGGGGTCCACTCTGCTAATCTGGCCTTCTCCTCCTATGAGGAAGAAGAGATTACCGGAGCATCCTTCTCCTCAGACTCCTTCCCCAGTGGGATAGAAGCTGATGTAGTTTTAGTTTCCCTGGGTTCCTGGGAGCCTAAAGTCTCAGAGGCGTATGCTAGGATTCCAGATAACACCAAGCACTACTTTAAGGACAGTGTGCTGAGCAATGGAGTAGATATTCCAGCTCTTAGGGATAGTGGGTACAGTTGAACTGTAGTGGATTCTACCTTGGTAGACCCAGAGAAAGTTGCCAGAGCTACTCTGATGCCCACTAAATTGGCTGACGGCCCACCTCTCATGTTCACAGTAATACCTGTAAATCTTACTATCAATGGTACAGCAGTCAGGATTCCAGTGAGCATTCAGAGGTGTGTCCCAGGAAAGGTCTTGTTGGGCAATGATCTCCGAGCTTTAGGGCTTGTGGGAGACACTGCTGACAGACCCTGCACAAGGTCTCAAATGAGGGCAGCACTGGCCAAGACCAATGCCCTGCCCCAGCCAAAGGGGAAACCCAAGGCTAAAGGAGTCAAAAAAGTAAAAAGAGGGAAAGAAAATATTCCCCCTAACTCGCCTACCACTGAGGTGGAGGTAGTTGGTCAATCACCCGGACCTGACGAGGAGGTGGTGATGCCTGAAGTATTTGACACCAATGACCATTCTGAACTAAACGAGTTGTTAGTAGAAGGTGGTCCTGACAGGGAAGAATTCAGTAAAGGCCAACGTGAGTGCCCATCTCTGGAAGGCCTAAGGAGACAGGCCTGCTCCCAGCTTGAGGGTGGACCTCCTGGGAAGCACCAGATTTATTGGGAAGGTGGGCTCCTGTATAATGAGCCTACAGAGTCTACAGAAGGAGACCATTGGAGGTTGGTGTTTCCACTTGCTGTAAGACCCTTCCTCCTGCAGCTGGCGCATGATGTGCCCCTTGCTGGTCACCTTGATATTAAGAGGACCAAGCAAAGGTTATCCATGCACTTCTACTGGCCCAAGATGGGGGTGCAAGTAGAAAGTCACTGCAGGAGTTGTGCCTCCTGCCAGTTATCTGGTAAGAGTGGTTCAACAATCCAAGCTCCATTGGTACCCCTCCCAGTTGTGGGGGTACCATTTGAGTGGGTAGGGATCGACATTGTTGGTCCCCTTGACCCCCAAACATCCTCAGGCAATAGGTTTATCCTGATCGACCATGCCACCAGGTGTCCTGAGGCCATCCCATTGAAAACTGTGACTGCCAAGTCAGTTGCAAAAGCTTTACTTGCCATCTTTACTAGAGTTGGCTTCCCTAAAGAAGTTGTGTCTGACAGAGGCGGCAACTTTATGTAAAAGTATATGTAGGCTATGTGGAAGGAATGTGGGGTCACCTATAAGTTTTCTTCCGCATACCACCCCCAGACCAATGGTCTGGTGGAACGGTTTAACAGGACCCTGAAAAGTATGATTGGGGCTCTGGAAGAACCTCAAAGAAGAAAATGTGATCTTCTTTTACTATGCTTACTGTTTGCCTACAGAGAGGTACCACAAGAGGGTGTTGGCTTTAGCCCCTTTGAACTTCTGTTTGGTCACCCTGTGCGGGGACCCTTAGCCATAGTCAAGGAGGGATGGGAGATACCCACTCCCTCCATTACTACCAACATAGTAGACTATGTGTTAGGGCTCAGAAAAAGGATGGTACTCCTGATGGGTCTGGCTAGTGACAAGTTGAAGGCAGGACAAGCTCTGGTGAAACATTGGTATGACCAGAAAGCTTCCCTCATTAACTTTACACCTGGTCAGAAAGTCCTGATCATGAATCCCATAAGGCCTAGGGCTTTACAGGAGAAATGGTCCGGCCCTTACACAGTGGTGGAGTCACTGGGTGAGGTCAACTATTTAGTGGATCTTAGAAGGCCTGGACAGGCTCTAAAAGTGTTCCATGTAAATAGGCTGAAGGCTTTCATCCCAAGAGTTGAAATCGCAGCACTGCTATTGGCTTCAGATGTTGAGGAAGAGGAGTCTGAACCTCTACCTGACCTATTCCAAAGCAGTCCTTCAGATAACTCCATTGAGGGTGTCCGAGTGGCGCCTCACCTGACTTCTGATCAGCAGGCCGAGGTGAAAAGTTTGCTTAGGCAATTTTCCTCCCTGTTTCCACAGTCCCCTGGTTTGACACCTTGGTGCAAACATAACATAGACACAGGAGACAGTGTACCTACCAAAAGTAGGGGATACAGAATGTCAGACAAAGTACTGTCTTACATTAAGACAGAGGTCAACAAAATGTTGGATCTTGGGGTGATTGAACCCTCTAGTAGCCCTTGGTCCAGCCCAGAGGTTTTGGTTCCAAAAGCAGGTACTTCTGAATTGAGGTTCTGTGTGGATTACAGGGCTCTGAATGCTGTCACCAAGACAGATGCACACCCCTTGCCTAGAACAGATGAGCTGGTGGATACCTTGGGCGCCTCCAAGTACCTCAGCACGTTTGACCTCACTGCAGGCTATTGGCAAATAGCCCTTGCAGAGCATGCCAAGGAGAAGACAGCTTTCTCAACTCCAGAGGGCCTTTACCAGTTCAGCATAATGCCTTTTGGGTTGAAAAATGCACCTGCCACATTCCAGAGGCTTGTGAATCATGTGTTGAATGGGTTGGACGAATTCTGTCTTGCATATCTGGATGATATAGCAGTTTTCGGTGCCACCTGGGACGACCATGTGAAACACCTTGGGATTATGTTACAGGCGCTTCAGAAGGCCCACTTGACCATAAAGGCCAGTAAATGCCAGATTAGACAAGGCTTAGTGGTTTACCTTGGACATGAAGTAGGTGGAGGGAGGATACAGCCTCTACCCAGTAAAGTACAAGCAGTACAAGACTGGCCTATCCCTACTACACAAACCCAAGTGAGAGCCTTCTTAGGACTCACTGGGTACTACAGAAATTTCATGGCAGACTATGGCACCATAGCTGCCCCTCTGACTGCTCTCACTACTCCAAAGAAACCCAAGAAGGTAACTTGGACTGAAGAGTGTAAGAAGGCTTTCAATGGCTTAAAAGACTCCTTGTGCCAGGCCCCTGTGCTCAGGGCCCCTGATTACCAAATACCTTTTATTGTGCAGACAGATGCCTCTGACACTGGGATAGGAGCTGTACTATCACAAGTAGATGAGAGGGTAAGGAACACCCTATTGGCTTCATTAGTCGCCAGCTTAAGGACAGAGAGCTCAGATGGTCCACAGTAGAGAAAGAATGTTTCTCTGTTGTGTGGGCCCTACGGAACTTGAGGCCCTACCTCTATGGGACCCACTTCACTGTGCAAACTGACCATAAGCCCTTAAAGTGGCTAATGAACATGAAGGGAGAGAATCCAAACTTGCTTCGGTGGTCCATAAGTCTGCAAGGCTCTGACTTCACTATTGAGCATAAACCAGGTGTCCAACATAGAAATGCTGATGGGTTGTCCAGAATGTTTAACCGACCTGAACAAGAAACTCACCCAGGGTTGGATTAGTTCCCCCTGTCCTTAGTCTGGGAGGGGCGAGTGTTAGGGAAGATTTCATATTTGAATGTAATTTTCCCTCCATGTGTCAACCCCCAAACTTTATGCTGCTGTTTTACACCCTGATCTAACCTTTGCCAGAGAAGCGCAGCCCTCAGCCGCACTCCTCTGGGCTTTCGCTCACTTCTTATGGGGAAACTGACATGCCCTTAAGACAGTCAGTACTGGGAGACTTTGTTTCCCTTAGTCCTTTCCTCATGTTGCAGCTTTTGTGCAACATGTAACAAGAGTGCAATGTAACTTATTTCACCGCACCCTTGGGTCTCTAGTCATTCCAAAGGCCCTAGAAACTCTCGCTGGACCTATTACGAACTGTGCAGGTGTGTCACGGACAGGACTGGTGGCAGCTATCATTTATCTTATGTTTTGAACCCTTTTTTGCCATGTTATCCGTGCTTACCGTGTTTGGCACAAATAGGTGGCCTGGCTCCAAAATGGCCCTGCCACAAGGTTCTTTGTGCTGTCCTTTGGCCATCTTGCCCCTTCACCTTCCCCAGGTCGAACCGACCCGGGTCAGTCCTTATTTGGTCATGCACTTTCTCGCGAAACCCAAAGCTTTTGCGGGCTTCTGCATGCCTTGTGTGTGTGCCTCCAGGATGTGGGCTGGGATTTCTGTTCCCAATACACATCCTGAGTGCCAGAGAGTCTGGAGTGTCCTGAATGCCTGGGACCACTGTGGTCAGTGATTGGTCCACGAATCGAGGGAGTGTTTGTGAGCAGATGTCCCATTGGGTCCTCTCGGTTTTGGCGCGACTGGAACTTTGGATAAGAGGAGGCCGAAAACACCACTACCAGGTCGATCTCCTGAGTTCACACGAACAAAGGATAAGGAGCCAAGTATCCTGCAACAAGAAGCCGAGTTGAGGAACCGCTGGTGACCCGCTGGAAGGTTTGGCACCCTGAGCCGCTGTCGTCCTGCGAGACCCCTCTGCATCTGATTGTCCGCCCTAGAAGGTCTGCGAAGGCACTTCGACTCATTGGAATAGTGGGACCAACTATTCTCAGCACCTTCATCAAACCCTGCAAGTAAGTCTCTTCGGAAGTGTCCCTGGGCCAACCAGTGGGCTGACCAGCTTACGCAGGACGTTTGCTCTGTCATCGCTGCGGTTTCGAGGAAGCCCTCGAAACTTGGTATACTGTTTGCTCTGTGTCCACGGCACCCTCACACCGAATTTCGTACACTTGGCATTCCCAGGTCTGAAGTGAGACAAGTGCGCCCAGACTGGAGTAAATGTGGTTACTGTGTTGCCCTGCTGTGGCAACGACCTGTGCAAGTTCGCTGCACTTGTGACCCTCTTGACCCTGAAGCCAGCTACCATGGAAACTACACAGTGTTGAGGAGTCCTGATTGTCGCATTCGAACCTGCCAGCAAAGTGGACTGAACTGGCGAAGTCTGGGTCTGCCTGCGTCGGGGACCGGTGAGTAGTCCATACCCCAACCGGTGGCCCCTAGCGCAGGAGCCCATTTCTTTTCTACCGCTGTTGTGAAATAGCGACTCTATCCCGCACTCTCAAACTGCCTCTGCCCGCAAGTGGAGGTCCTGCTTGAATAGTGGGGACTTGTTCTTCATCGACCGCATCCACCTTCCTGAGCTGCTAGTGACCCTTGAAGAGACCCTATTTTGTCCAGTGGCACAAGTGTGTGCATGTACTATTGAGCATAAGGCTCCTTTCTTCGTAGGGCTTGGATTGTCTCTTGGTTAGGTGTATTCTTGATGTGGAACTGGGTCTAAAGATTACTTGCATTGCCTGTTTTCCTCCCCATCTAGGTGGTCTACATATTTCGTGCTTCTTAATCCGTTAGACCCCTCTTGTCTTGTATATATATCGTGTTGATTGTGATGTATTGGTTTACTTCAGTATTATTGTGACTCTTTGCTATGGTCTATATTACAAAGGCCTTGTAATAAATGTGTCTATATTTTTAATATAACACCTGTCTGGAGTAATTTGTAAGTGTCCTTGCTTTGTGTGCTCATTGAGGTCTTTCAGTCACCCTCACCCCTCTTGAGACTTAGTCTTGACCACCTGCCATAGCTACCCTGATTGGTCTGGCTTGTCCAGAGGTAACTCTGTTCCAAGAAACTAGGTTGGCCTTCTGAACCTCTGCCCCTCCAGGTCAGAGTTCAGAAATCCATATTAACACTATATAATAACACATCATTATACTTTGGCCATGGACGTCTGTTTGCATTCCCAGTGATTTGGTAATATGGGCCTATACACACTGATATTAACGATACATATGGTGATCCATTCTTGTATGAAATGTATATCACTTTACAGTTATATCGTAACCATATTGTTCGTAGTGTGCTTTGAAACAATGCCATATGATGCCATTTCCTGTTTTGTCGAAGGGTGAAAGGTCATGTTCCATTGCTTCCTGTGATGTCACTTTGGGGTGGGTCCAATGTCATCAGTTGTCATGGGTCGTGTGATGTCACTTCTCCTACCCCTGGAATTTTGATGAAATGACGTCCCTGGTTCAAGCACCTCAAACCTGGTTTTGGAGCCTCCAAAGCCAGGTGTGAGGTGCTTGAACGTTGTAAGGTTTCAATCCTGCAAGTGGGACGTTGGATTGGCATAACGGCCAGCATGATACACACATGAAAATCGATGCCATGCTATAGCATTGTGCAATCCTGGCATACAAACACTTGTGGTGACAGCCTGAACTCTGTATATCTACCTAGCCGTGTACTGCCTCTAGAGTAGCATTACACGGAATGCAACACACGCACTCATGCATTTTGGTATACTGAAAGATGAATCACCAATGTTCGCATTATATAGGCTTAATGTGCCCTTTCCAACACATTGCCCCCAACTGGAGCTCATTGCAGTGAAAAGAAATCCTGTTTATTAATTGTACGAGAAGGAACCAGGGATGTACAAAACCTTTGCTAGTCTGAGCACAGAGGTGAACTTTGACTTGAAAGTGGTGGCATTAACAGAGGCTCCTAAAGACAGATAATGGCCCTCATTACAACCGCGGCGCTAAACCATGGCGCTATTAGCACCAAGGTTGGTGCCGGTGTTGTAACGAGTCCGCCATGGTGAAATGGGGAAATACCACCCCATTCCAAGGTTGGCGGGGCGGTATTTCCCCATTTCACCATGGCCCTTCCCCATTCCCATTTTCGCCCCATAGGGCTCAATGGCACTGGGGAAGGCGCCAAGTACGGTACCGCACCGAGGCCCCTTTGCGGCACCCTACTTTAACGGCTGGTAAAACCAGCCGTTAAGGTCGGGTTCCGCAAAGGGACCTCGTAATCACATGTTAAGGGTTTAACAGCGCTGACACCTTTTACGGCGCCGTTAAACCCTTAACGCCAGGGTCGTAATGACCTCCAATGTTCTGTTGTGAAGGGGTCGGGGTTTCATTGAACAAACTGGAACAATGTAAATGTCATCTATTAACATGTTATCTTGTCATTATAATTACCAACAACATTACTTTTAGTAAGTGTACCAGGTTCAAATGTGTACTTAAAATCGAGTGACTCACTGTCTCCTTTACCCAACCTAATCACTACATCCGCTGTGTCTTTTATGATCCTTAGCATGCACTTACATGAGAACGTATTTTCACAGTCTGTTCATTTATAATACTGCAAAATGAGACGGTACCTGATCTGAATGTCCACAAACGCTCGTCTTTGGTTGGTTCCATAAATCAGGGAGCAAAACGCTGTGCTATGCCCTCGCAGGGGCACGTGCTGCAGTATGCTCCCTGGCCTGGCCTAAGCATGCTCCAAATGCACAGGCGCGGGGGCGAGGGGGCAATCATGAGCGAGCCTACCAGCAGCAGAGTTCTTGTAACAAGAATCTTGTTTACAATTACCTGTGCCGCTGCTGCTGTCCGAAGTTTCAAGTTTGCATGCATCACTGCACAGGCAGGCTGCAGACTACACACAAACTAGACACAAACTGGGGGAAACTGGGGTGGCGGGGGGATAAATGCCTTTGTATCCCCCCCACTTAAAATTGTGGGGGGATTTGTACCCCATGTCCTACGCCCATGGCTGGGCCCCCGTTACGCCAGTGCTGCCCAGTATCCTTAAACGGAAATATCTGCAGGTTGAAATAGCTGCACAGGGCACAACACAGTAGCCAGAGAGGCACAGCACGGTTGCCATTTGACACATTGGGCCTCATTACAATTCTGGCGGTAGCCTTGCCGGTAAAAGCGGCAGGCTGCCGCCAAACTTGCACATTTTTCTGACCCGTGGCAATGGGGAAATTACAGGCTCATTACAACCCTGGCAGACCCCGTATTTCCCCATTGCCAGGGGGCGGAAACCTTTACTCCCCCGTCGAGCCCAATAGGGCTCAATGGGAATGTGGAGGTTGGATGCACCGACACCATTCAAAATGGTGCCGGTGCATCCGACATGATCTGCTCGTGGGTGCCGTTCCGCCTGCCAGGTCCGTGAGCAGAACCCGTAGTTTGCCGGTCGCGTAACTACAGTACCGGCAAGCTTACTGTTACTATAGTTACCGGACCGGCAAACTTGTAATGAGGCCCATTGACTAGTTGAGTATGGTATAAGAGCTTCAGTGTGCTTAACAGGGCACACCACTGCTGCTAGAGTGGATAGTGGCTGAAGAAACAGCAATTCAATGTCAGTTCCGCCATACAAATCGATGAAAATATTGAAAAGAGTAATAAGCAGGTGTACTTTTTTATGCATGCCTTTTACACGTGTTATACTCTACTTCACTATGAAAATGACCTCCAATATGATTCGAACTAAGCTCAGCGAACAGTGTAAACCGAACTGAAGCTGCCACCAGCACATCACAGCTCTCTTGATCTTTTTCTCCTACTCAGTCCTACTAACTTACCCTACCCTCTTGCTTTTCAGATCCGCCAGGGGACCACTACAGTGGTGACAGTGCACGATATAAATATCCTTTAACATAACATAACATAGTGTAATAAAAGTCACGGCAGACCCAAGTCTGTGCGATTCCACGAGTTCCCTGTCAGGGGGGCCCACAGGCACTAGTACCTGCCTCGACTAACTAAGGCTGCTAACACAGGACAATGGTCTTCTGATGGAAGGACGTTTTGTCATTGTAACCCTCAAATAGAGCACTTAATTTTCCCTTCCTATGAAGCACCCAGGTCAAAGTATTTAAAACCTTTGTCCAGACTACATCATTGTTCTTTTATAACGTGTTTTCCGGACCTGTGTTGCTATGCATTGTCTTGCTACCAAGACAAACCCGTTGCCCCTCAGCTATCCTCCCAGCATTTGCATGCTATTACTCAATGTTCTGTTACAAAGCAAATGACATCTCTCTGTGTTGGAGCCTTGATCATTTTTTAACACCTGCTTTGAGGCTACGCAACAATATTTTATCACTGCTTTGATTATTAGTATGATATCTAGAAGCATTGTATTTATTTTCCTTTATTTATTGTGATTGTAGTATTACATTAATGTTGCTTAGTGAAATGAAGATAGGGTTGCCCAGAACAATGCCAGGGGATAATATTGATTCTAAACCTTCCAGCCGTCACCTCCTTTATTTTGCTTTAGTCACCCTGATTGGGACCTGTGCCTGCTGGGTCTTGAGTCCCATTCTACACCTCACTGATGATGCCCAAAGAGGCCAAAACATGTCTGGGGTTACTTGTGGTCTCGTGCAGAAGGGATGTGACAAAGCAGTTTTGGTTGGCGTGCCCCTTTTGGGGTGGGCCCGCGCCTGATTTGCACATGGTCTTCCCCCTTTCTGTAATACCTTAATAAGCAATGGTCTTGGGGTGTTGCCCAGAGCAATGCCAGAGGTTAAGCTTAATTCTAAACCTTCCAGCCTCACCTCCTTTGTTATGATTTTCAAATAAAGCATATATTGACTGACTAAATGCCAAGTAATATTGTTTTAAAGAGGGGCTGAGTTGCTTCCATGAGGCTCGCTTTTCTGTTTGTTTGAGTGAGACTATGGTATAACCTCCCAAACCCATATGACTCTCTAGAGACAAATACCACTCCCAGCTGTTCATCAGGCCATGCAGGCCCCATAATGACTGCTTGTTCCTCTTTTTCTTCATCAGGACATGAGCAGGACATTCTTTTTATTTTCATGTTAAGAAATACAGCGGGCATGTTTATTCTGAAGCACCAGTTAGCTGCGTAAATCTATACCCTCCTCCAAGCCAACTTAAAGATATCACACCCAGCAGTTTAAAACTAACTGCATGCTTTTCACGTTCATATTTAACACACCTAAAAGCAATATTCTTTAGTAGAATGCAAAATCTTCATCACATCATGTATGAAGTCTGCGTTTGTCAAACATTGAAACGCAAACAGTCTTTAAGCCTTGAAAGTACATTTTCCAAGCCCAAAGAGCATTGCATTCTGGTATTTGTAGTCTCCCATTCAAGATGGGGGTAATAATGCCACAATTGTACAGTTTTTGCATAACATATTTCTATAAGGATTTATATATGTGTGTGAGTACCTTACCCTGGTTCGTCTTTATAAAACAGAGTTTTGTTGAAAGCCAAACATCAGAGTTAGGAGGGGAAATGATAAGAGGGCATGTGAGTCATGAATATTTGCCCAGGATGTGGCAAGAGAGGTTGCAATCTTGATGACAGGAGAGGTTATTTTGCCTGGTTGTGGCCATGTGCTGCTTTTCAGGGCACAAGTAGAGGATACATGTCGGTGGACAGGGTCCACCCACTGTTTTCAGAGAGTTGACGCAACACCCCTTTGTGTTTCTGAGGCTAGAAAAATTACTCAAGTGTTTTGGCTAACAGGATTTCATCCAAGTTGTCATGTTCCAGTGCAGACATTTACCCAGAAGACCATATAAAAGTGTTATCAAATCACATGTCTCGTATTGGGATGTTGATTTCCAGGGAATATTTCATTATAGAGTGTTGGGTTTAAAAGGTGGGCACCTTTTATACTTTGTCAGCCTAGTTATTGGAAAATCTCCTCTCAGGTTATTTTCCTGGTGTTGATTAATTCTTTTGAGGTTCCAGAATCCATTCACATCCTTCTCCCTAATCGTCTTAGCCAAGAGGTCGCACTGGATCTCAATAAAAACTTTTTTCTTAGCCTTTAAAAGCTTTTTATACACTTGTTTAAACTGATGTAGATTCCCTGCATTTATGTTCTTTGACGCCACACAGTTCAAAATGTGCCCTGCAACACTGCCCGTCAAACCATGATGCATCTTTATGCGATATTTGCTTTCAATGTAGGAAGTTCATTTCTCGTATGCCAGGGTTGTCGCCCCAGGGTCTTTCAGCAACACCTGGGAGGTAAAAGCCTGCTGAACAGCTTCTGCTTCAGCAATCATAGAGGCTAATTTGTCCTTGGATAATTTCCTCACCTGGAAGACTTTGCCAGGCTCTTCTGAGTTTAGAAATGCTTTGGAATTAATGCTGAGCGATTTCGGGATCCATGAAAGGACCAGTGGGTTATGATCACTTTCCAGGCTTTCGTGGACGATGACATCACTCACCATCTGGTATGAATAGCAATCCACCAAACGTTAATCAATCAGAGAAGCTCTAACCCCAGACTTGTATATAGCCTTGGGCTTAGTGGAGCACGGTACTCAATTCAGATTTTCTTGGGGAGGTTTGGGTTGGGGGTAGTTTGGTCACTGCATGCAAATACTTTGCAGAAACTCCACAGGGGCAAAATGATGCTCGTGTCTCCCTTGTTCAAGGAGAATGGGTGCAACTGTGCCTTCTGCCTCTATGTACTCAGCTCCTATCAGGGCAGGACTGGGGCAAAAAATTGTCTCGGGCACCAATTAAAAAGTGACCCACAGTTGGAAATGGCAATTCATTCCTTTTGTGACAGACTGAGTAGTACCCAACGTGGAGTTTTTTGATAAAATGTGATGCAATTTGTCCATTTTAAAGGATATTTATTCAGTAACAATGGACAAAACTACTAGCAACATGGTGAAGTAACCTACCAAATTGGCTCATTTTGACCACAAACACTGGCCCACACTAGCATTTTGCGCTTTGGGTTCGGGCATTACCCTATTACCCCGCTCACCTTTTTTATGACTTGAGTCCTGTTAATTTCTTTTAACATTTGCGGACCTGCAAAATTGCTTACTTTCGCTGCCTCAAGACCTCGCAGGTAAATAGACAACCTGCCCTGTCTGTCCCAGGCCCAATCCCTGCCCTGACATGACACCCTTGGAACCTGCTTGTAGTTTATTCTTTTTGACAGTCAAAATAATCCTTATCTGTAGCTTGTATGTGAAATAAAAGCATACTGCTAGTTTGGAAAATATGGACAAATATATACACAATAAAAACATTTGTAAAACTTCTACAAAAACGGCAGTTAGCAATGCCTTGCACTATCAGATGGTGTTTTCAAACCAAATCATCAAAAAGACCTTTTGCAAACAATATTTCTCTCAATTACATGTGGTAAAAGATGTGCTCAAGTGCCTGAATTGCAGACTGGTTTCAAACCCCAGGTTTGGCACTTGACCAAAGTGTGTCTCTCCCGGACAAACCCTTTTATCTCACTATGCCTTATCTGCCAAAAATGGAAGTCTCTACAAGATATTCAGCTCAAGCTGCCTGCTACTACAAAAGAAAAGCCTCACACCTGATATTGCCGCAAAGGTCAATGTTAACAGTAACAATTCATATACTCCACGTCATAGTTTGCCTACTGCCTTACTCATGGCAAAGTGTTTTTAATTTAACTTCCCATGACACCCTTGCGTAATAAAGAGTCATTCTGTGATATTATTTTCTGCAATATCACTGATGTGAGTATTAATGCAAATAAGGGAGGGCCCACACATGTTTTGCCACCCAGTGCCCTGCAAATCCAACGGTCGGCCCTGGTGCATTGGGGCAACTTTTATTGGGGTAAGTCATGGGGGGGATGCGCGAGCACATCTCATCACTTGCACCAATAACAGCTTTGAGATTCCGCCCCTTAAACGGACTGCAGCGCAATGGAAATCTATACAGACAGCAACATACTTACATTTAAACACTTTATTCAATTAAAGAGGCAGACAATGTCAATGGTGAAGAACATGCACGTGCCCGGTATGAGTGTGAGACAAAAGGACGGTGGTAGGGTTGAGAGGTCAAGGAGGGAGCACCTGCTTACTGGCCTGGACAAGAGCATAAGGAAAGACACGTGTATGGCATAAAAGGAGTGCAGCATACGAAGATGGCAAAGTAGTACTAATTAGGATCCAGTACATGGTGAGCTGTGACTTTCTCCTTCAGCCTTATCATGAAGTTCTCATCAGTTTTGCTGTAGAGGGACTCTAGTTCATTGCTGCTGTTCATATGCCACTCTCCAGTCTTCTCACCAAGGAGTTCTCACAATAGGTGTTTCCGGAGGCTCTCAAGAAGGTTGAGGCTGAATTTGACCGTTTCTTTCTCCTCTTGCATTGAAGTCTCATGCATGGAGGTGGGGTCGTTGGGGGGAGTGTTTGTGAGAGGGGAAGCTGGAACGCTGGAGGGTGTGTCAGAGGTGGGGGAAGTGGGAACATTGGGGGAAGCCTCAGAATTGGGGAAAGCATTAACGTTGGGGCTGGTAGTGTCAGAGGAGGAAGGAATGGCGGGAGGAGCTGTAGTGGTGGAAAGAGCAGAACTGTTACGAGTAAGTTCCGTTTTGGAAGCTTCAGGAATGCTGTTAGGAAGTTTGGTGCTGGGAGGAGAGGACATGTCAGAATTGGTAGGACTGGTACTGCTGGGGAGAGTTTCAAGGTTGGAGACAGTTGGGGTTGTGGTATTGGGAACTGAAATGTAAGGTGTGGCAGAAGAAGGGATTTGGGAGGTCATGGGAGAGCGAGAGCCATAAGGTAAGACCAGGACTTTCTGGATTGCCAAGGCCTTGGAAGATGTAGAGGTATCTGATGTAGGAACAGCATCCGGCTCTGGGGAGCTGCTGGGTTTGAGCGCATTCATTTCAGGATTGCTAGCAATGGGAGGAACAGGTGCGATGGGAAGATGGGGAAAGGTGAATGGACTGTTGGAAATGAGAGGAAAGGAGGTGGTGGCAGGATTATTAGTGATAGGAGAAATGGTAAAAGCACGGGAATTGGTTAAACTTTGCCGATTGGCATCAATACTTGGACTGTAGTCCATATTATTGGTTATCTTGGAATAAGTGGCAAGGTGTGGTTTGGTAGTAAGGTAGCGATTTTCTGTAATGGATTGTGTGGGAGTACCTTCTGCGGTACTGGGATTGAGCAGTTGCCATAGATTCAGCAATTTATCTGATAAGTGATTCTATGGAAGAAAAGAAGCAAAAACGATACAAATCAATGAGCCATCCTCATATACAGCAACACTCTAACCTGCAGACACTCAAAATGAAGAGCACAAAACACTTAGCAAGTGAAATATGTGATACTTTTCTTTACATCACATACCACCATTTTGAACTCACTCCAATCTTCTGTAGCACCACTGGAAAATTGAAAATGGATAATGTGTTGAGCCTGCATCCCCATCCCTCATACCTCTCCTATCATGAATATCAGTTACCCTGCTCAGCATGTTTATTTCCTCCCCTTATGGGCATTGAGAGTCACATACATATATGGGGCTCCCTAATATTAAGAATAGTACTTAACATTTAACAGGTCTCCATATCCGTATGTTAAACTCATTGTTAACATTTTTCGACACCTTTCTGTAATTCAAAATTCAAGTAAAAACCATCACACTCTAAACATATTTTTACAATTACTGTGCAAACATGTGTCTTCCCTCGTAGTGAGAAGCCATGAGGAGTGACTGCCATTTTGAGAAAGGAGTTTACTCTCTCTACTCTTCCAGCTATTTGCATGAATAACTGTGAAATTCTCTGTTAAACTTCAACTCTCTTCCACTGAATCTTTCCTAAATTTCTTTTAGCTTAGACTTTATTGAGGACCTTTTAAGTTCTACAGCTGACGTAAGTCTTCTCCACATCATTGCTGCCAATTTTAATCTTTGGTCGGATTGCCCTGGTTTATCTTTGTTGATTAACCTTGACTATTGTTTTCCCTCTCTGTGGCTTGAGAAAATAATTAAAGAACCTATTTATAACCAGGGATATTTACTGGACCATTCTTTTGCTCATGACACTTGGATCTCACGCAAAACACCCCTTTTGCTTGCCTGGTTTGATACTGGTATCTGTATTGGTTGGGTCATTGCTGTACTCTGGGACCAGGTAGAGTGTTTGCTGCTAAAATAATAGATTGAGCAAGGTCAGGGCCCGGCACTGCGACCATCAATCTTTTCTCTTAACTGATCCAGAATGGCTGTTGTCACTAATTCTGTAATACAAGCAGGCCTAAAACCAAATTGAGCAGGATCAAGTAAAATGGATTCCTACACGATAGTTGGCAACTGGCACACCACCACTTGTTCAATTTGCTTGGTGAGATATGGCAGCTTGAACATTTGGTGAAAGTCTCTCAGGTGGTCTGACCATCCTCTAGTCCTTTTTACCATTAAACTGAAAATGGCCAGTGTAGGGGATGTACATTTCCTCCCACGTTGACCAGATCTTGCAATAAGATGTCCATTAAAGTTCTTAAGGAATTCCTAGAACATACACACCATCATTATGTTTGTACTGAAAATAAACTGTGGTGGAACTTCATTGTAAACAGCTTACCTATTGGCAGACTGAGGCGGCTGATACTTTAGCTCCTCTCGTAAACAGACCTTGGTATCCAGCTACAATTAAAGACTTGTCACGATCTAATGTTACTACAGCTGTTCCTACTCCGTTGCGGGAATTCACTTAGGACTTCTATTCTGTGGGATGTGTTTACGTCACTCTCTGAGGAAGAGGTTACTGCAATTCTGAGTCGTCTTAAACCTGCCTCACCCTTAGATCGCATACTTGCCAAAACTAATTTACTGGTTTCTCTTCTGGCCCATTCCCTTGCTCCACTTATTCACTGTTCCCTTTCAAAGGGTACCATTACAGCCAAACTTAAATCGGATATATTATGAAATGACTACTTCTCTGCATGATTACGGGGATGAATAATGGGTAAAACTCCTATTGAGCTCCACACTACTACTAAACCAGTAGTGATCCCAATCATATAGATGAAACGGGCACAGCCTGACAGGTAGACCGCCTTTACCTCTTTAAACTAGAATGTGCCTAGGGCAGGCTATACTCTTCAGGAGGGATGTGGGCTAACACAAAAGCGGGCCAAACAGTACCCCAACAAAAGAACGTCCAACCAAGGTTCTATGAAAATAAGATACTTTAAGTAAACTAAAAATGCAAATACACTAATACAAAATACCATAACAATACCCTGTAAGAAAATAGACAGAATATGCAGACTTGTAATGTGAGGGGGTGCACTGGGCATTGCCTGGTGTTAGGGAGAATTCTCATAAATGGCTGATTTCCCTTACCTAATGAGTCCCTCAGCAGGCAGCTTTGCTGGATTTCTGGGGTTTATTTTCTTGACCTGGTAAGAGTGTGAGCCTTTTCCCCACTCTTACATGTGTTTTACTATGTGTTTTCACTTTTTGTGTGGTCTTGGGCACTGGAAACTCACCTACTCCATGGCCTCATATTGTTCATGTGTGTTACACAGCACCTTCAGTGCAGTGACACAGGGTTGTCTTTAAGACTTCCCCCTGACTCCATTTTCTGGGGCTGACTACTGTCCCTCAGAAAAGGTAAAGTTGGCATTAACTTTATTTTAGTCACTTTAAACCACAGACCCAGTACACCCCATTTTATTGGAAAGGGTTAACTCTTATCCCTTTTTGTCTGTGTCTCTTGGAGCATTGTTTCGCGCCCATTACATTAAGACTAGGCTGGTAGCAGTGGTAACTACTCTAACGTTTCTACTGCGATTATCTTATATAAACGTGGTATTGTTTTAGGCTATTATATTAGCCTCGAACAAAAACCTGCTTGACCAAATACATTTTATTTTGGCTCTGGCTGGGTTTATTCGCCATTTCTTTTTGTTAAAGTCATTCTCGTGTTTTTCTCTGTGTGCCAAACCGGGATGATTCCTTTGTTCGCTTTATTTTCGCGGGCTTCTGCACAGAAGTCCTCCATAAGGCGCCTGAAGGTCTAAGTAGGCAGGTTGTGAGGGAGGGATCTTCGGCCCCCTGCCATGGGTTCCCTTGGTAACCCAAGTCGCACTCCTGTTTGATTGGCTGAGGGGACTGTCCTTGCCAAGACAGCCACCCTGCTGTGTGATTGACAGCCCCGTTGTATGAATGGAGGAAAACTGCATAAAAAGCAGGTCTCTGGAACTGGAAAGGCAGAGTCGCCACTGGAACAAAAGAACCAACGAGGAGCTGGCAGAAGAGGACCCCTACAACGACTGATCCACCCGGTGAAGCCCTGCTGCAGGTCCGAATCTTCAGCATCCGACGACAGAGAAGATCCTCCACGAAACCTCTTTCCTTGAGCTGGTGGGACCAACCAGTTTGCCCAAACTACAAGCCAGGACCCCTCCTCTGGTCGAATTCGCTGTACAGAGCTACAGTGGGCTGGATAGTCAGGAAAAGTCGGACCCTGCTTGGGTTTTAAGGAGCGCACCTTCTATTTGTTGTTTTGCTCTGCTGCTGGATTCTTCCCTGAGTGGCGCAGGACCCTCCAGTCTTCCTACTTCGTGTCAGTCCGACAGTCGCTTCAGGAACCATGAGCCTGCAGGAACCACCAGGAACATCCGCCTCGGCTACAGCTCCCTCTCCGTTTTAAGGTACTGTGCAAATCCGGTTGTCCGTTTCGTTCAAACACAGTGAAAGTGTTTGAAATCTTTCTCCAAACCTTTGTCCTTCTCTTCTCTTTGAACTAACTTTTCTATCAACCAACCTCGTCCAGAATCCGTGCAACGAATTTTACAGCAAACTACCCTGAACTGTGTGTCTTGAGCAAAAGACTTTTGAACCATTGACTTTGGCCCGAAGCCTTTTCTATCTGATGCTATCACTGTAGTTCCTCTTGTTAAATTGCCCTGAGTACTTACTTGTTGGTGTGACTTACTTGTCTGGAATTTAAGGGAAGTGGTGTGGTGTATTAAGAGAGTGATCTTTAAACTGCTTATAATATAATAATGTTATACAACTGAAGAGTGAAATAAATGTATATTCTTTTACTTGAAAACCTTGAGTCAGTGTTTCCCTGAATCATGGTGATTGCTGTCCTTTGTGTAACTATTTGATACGGCTCACTTATTCTTAAAATAAGTCTGTCTGCTGCGCTACTGCTACCACTTTAACTGTGTAGTACAAGCTTGTACCAAAGGTGAAATTGTACTGTCACTTGTAGTCTTAATTGTGTGTGGTGTTCCCAAAGGGAATATGATTCTGCCTAACACTGGTGTACAGCAGTGAGGAAAAAAGGTATAGTAATTACACTTAGAGTGCTGCTATTAACTTGGATCAACTAACCACAATGCTAACATCACTAAAAAGCAATATTAATCATGTCTGATGTGGAAAGCCACAGTCAGGAGACCCTCCTGAGTTACACTTCTGATTATATAAGAAACATGTGTAAAGAAAGGAAACTCTGCCAAAGGCAAAAAGATTGAATTAGTTGAAAAGTCGTTAAAGAACCAAAGTCTAGGGAATGGGTCTGAAATGCTGACTCTCTAGCAAATGTGGAAAGTATGGAGGATGATAATATGTCTGTCAATGATGAGTTGGAAGAGGTAGATGTGTCTATGAATGTAAGCCTCTCTGCCTCATTGCCTGCTCAACAACCTCAACCCTTGTCCACTGGGACCCCCACAGGTCCTACACTCAGTCCTGAATTCATTGCTCTAGAGAAAATGAGGCTTGAACTGGAATTCAACGTTTAAATGCACAAAATGAACAAACACACCAAGAACTTAAACTCAGAGAAATGGAGTTGAATCATGAACTAGAAATGAAAAAATTGTCTCTTGAAAATGCTTCTCTCCCAGAGTCTTCTAGGCCTTCCATTTCTAAGAGACCCTGTATGTCTAAAGAAATTGTGGGTATGTATGAGGTTAAACTTTATA
Organism: Ambystoma mexicanum; assembly: GCF_040938575.1. Taxonomy (NCBI): domain Eukaryota; kingdom Metazoa; phylum Chordata; class Amphibia; order Caudata; family Ambystomatidae; genus Ambystoma; species Ambystoma mexicanum. Next base: position 1,150,119,537 of record NC_090932.1, read on the forward strand.
TTTTGATTGGTTGGCAATGATTGAATATAACCATGGTATTCAAGGTCTTACAGGGAATCAATTGCTTCCCTGGCTCTTCTCTAGGCTACCCACTGTGCATCTGATGTTGTGATGGAGTTGGGGGAGATGGATAGGGTGGATTATGAGTGTGTGAAGCTAGCTTTAATTGCTAGATTTGGGAAGACCCCTTCCCAGTACCTTAAGAGGTTTCGGACCCTCAAAAGGCATGATGGTACCCCTCGGGCTACCTGGGTATGTGAATGTTTGAAAAACTTAGATGGTTGGATTAAGGGTTACAGAGTAAACACTTATGAAGGAAAGATAAATCTTGTTATGTTGGAGTCTATTTTTGATGTCTGCTCTCCTGAGCTCAAACAGCACTTGGCTGATTCTAAGGCGATAGATCCAAAGAAACTAGCTAAGGCTGCTGACTTGTGGGTTGCCAACAGGGCTACTCACAAGGATTCTGGGGCTACTCGGAAAAAGGATGAAGGGAAACAGCCAAAGAAAGATAGCAAAGACAAATCTAATACCTCCAATCCAAAAGAGGGCCACAAACAGCAACATAAGGGTAAACCACAAGAGAAACTAAATCAGGCTCGTGCACCATCTGGACCCAAACCAGATGGAGGTCAGAACAACCCCCCATTTATCAAAACATTTGGGAAATGTTATGTTTGTGGGTCAACTGACCATGTGAAAGGGGATCCCAGATGTAATGGTAAACCTTCAGGGGTTCACACTGTCTCCTTAGCCTTCTCCCCAGACGAAGAAGTCCTTATGGCAAGTGGAAACTTTCACCTACTGGCTGATGAACCCATGAGAGTTTCAGCTAGTGTTTCCTTAGTTTCCCTGGGCTTGTGGGAACAACAGAATTTAGATGTATATAATTCCATCCTAGATAATACTAAAGAGTATTATAAAGATAGGGTTCTTGTGAATGGTCAGGAAACCCTGCCATCAGAGACACTGGAGCCAGCATAATTGTGGTAGATGAATCATTTTTCAAGGTGGAGGATGTTGCTAAGGCACCCAAACGCCTCACCAAGTTAGCTGGAGGCCCTGTGCAAATGCTTCCCCAGTTACCAGCTCTCATCCAGTGTAATGATATGACTGTCAGAATACCTGTTAGTGTGCAAAGCGGAGTACCTGGGAGAGTCCTGTTGGGTAATGACCTTAAAACTCTTGGAGTTGTGTCAAGCACCTCCAGGCCTCCCAGGAAAAGGAAACAGGAGCTCACTAGGTCTGCAAGGGAGAGAACCTTGAGAGGCTCTCCAGAGGAGCTGACAGAGGAAAGTATCACTCCCACTCCACAGGAGTTGCTCACTGCTATTTCTAGGAAGAATGAGACAAAGGGGAAACCCAAGACCTCCAGGAAAAAGGCATACAGCACCCCTGTGCTACCAACAAGGACATCCCCAAGATTGTCCAAAGTCACACCTGTGACTTCTCCACTTGCTGAGGCAGAGTGTGAGGTGCAACATTGTGTGGTTGAGCCAGCATCTGAAGATTCAGATCTGGAAGAAGATTCTGTCTTAGTTGGAGATCTTGATCCTGTTGACCATCCTGAGCTGCAGTCTTTACTGGCAGAAGGTGGACCCAACAGGGCAGACTTTGGCAAAGGACAGAGAGTGTCCTACTCTTGAAGGTCTTCGGCAACAGGCTGCTAACCAACTTGATGGGCAAGAAGTTGGCAAGCACAGGTTGAGCTGGGAAGATGGCCTCTTCTACAGTGAACCAACTGAGTCAATCCCTGGGGACTGCAAAATAATTGTAGTGTCCCTTGCTAACAGACTCCAGTTCCTACAGTTAGCCCATGAGATACCTTTGGCTGGTCACTTGAGTTTCAAGAAGACCAAGGAAAGGCTCTCTCTCTGCTTCTACTGGCCTAAAATGGGTTCGGAAGTTGACAAATTCTGTAGGAGCTGTCACACTTGCGAAACCTCTGGCAAGAGTGGAGCCAGGAATGTGGCATCCTTGGTGCTTCTCCCAGTAGTGGAAGTTCCTTTTGAGAGGGGGGGCATTGACATTGTCAGTCCCCTTGACCCTCCTACATCTTCAGGGAACAGGTTTATCCTGGTTGTAGTAGACAATGCTACAAGATACCCAGAAGCCATACCTATGAGAACCGTTACGGCTCAGGCTGTGGCTAAGGCTCTACTTGGTATATTTTATCAGAGCAGGGTTTCCTAAGGAAGTGATATCCGACAGGGGATCCAATTTTATGTCCCACTACAAGCCATTTGGAAAAACTGTGGTGTCACTTGCAAGTTCTCTACAGGCTACCATCCACAGACAAATGGACTGGTAGAGAGGTTTAATCGTACTATGAAGAGCATGCTACATGCTTTAGAGGAACCCCTTAAGAAGTGGGACCTTCTACTGCCATGCTTTATCTTTGCATATAGAGAAGTCCCTCAGGAGGGGGTTGGTTACAGTCCCTTTGAACTTCTCTATGGCCATCTAGTCAGAGGTCCATTGGGCCCTGAACAAGGATGGGTTGGAGAGTGCTCCTTCCCCCAAGCCAGTCAGAGTGACTGACTATGTGATAGGTCTCCGGAGGAGAATGTCACACATGATGGCAGAAACAAGTGATAAATTAAAAGCAGGTCAGGCTCTGGTCAAACATTGGCATGACCAGAAGGCCAACATGGTTGAGTTTTCTCAAAACCAGCTGGTATTAGTTATGGTGCCAAAAAGGCAGAGGGCCTTGCAGGACAAATGGATAGGACCCTTCAAGGTTCTGGGCAAACTTGGAGAGGTGAACTATTTGGTGGACTTAAGCAGACCTAAGGAGGCTTCCAGAGTCTTTCACACCAACCGTTTAAAGGCTTATGTCTCGAGACCAGAAGTGGGAGCTTTGCTTCTAGCTTCAGCTCAAGAGGAAGAGGAGAGTGAACCTCTACTTTACCTCCTCAGAGGCCAACCTTTAGATGAACAGATAGGAGTTAATCTCTCTTCTCAGCTGACTTTTGAACAAAAGGAGCAGTGCAAAGTTCTGTTGAATCAGTTCGCCTCCCTGTTTTCACTATCACCAGGCTTGACCCCTTGGGGCCAGCATGATATTCTCACTGGTGACTGTTTACCTGTGAAAAGCAGAGGTTACAGAATGTCAGAGCATGTAAGATCCCACATCAAAGGAGAGGTCAACAAGATGCTTGATCTCGGGGTTATAGAGCCATCTACAAGTCCATGGTTTAGTCCAGTTGTCTAGTACCAAAGGCAGGATCCAAAGAGTTGAGATTCTGTGTGGACTATAGAGCTCTAAATGCAGTCACTAAGACTGATGCCCATCCTTTGCCAAGGTCAGATGAACTGGTTGATCGCCTTGGTTCAGCCAAGTACCTCAGTACATTTGATCTAACCTCAGGCTATTGGCAAATAGCACTGACAGACAATGAGCAGGAGAAAATTGCATTCTCCACCCCAGCAGGCCTCTACCAGTTTAAGGTATCTCCCTTTTCCTTCTAGGATACCCCCTCCATTCCCCATGCCTTAATGGCATATTGTCATGACGCCCTTCAACCCCCTGAAACCTACTGAGAATACCTTTCCATACTCTGTATCAAGTCATCAAGAGCTGGCTTGTCTTTCCCTGGATGTAAAAGTACTGTCACGAGGAAGCTGAGCGGAGTAATGAAGATCGTTAGAGGCTAGAAGCACAAGCTGCGCTCTAGTGGCTGCGAGCATATACTTGATGCCAGGACATTTACACCACAAAGCCAGCTGACAGAAGAGAGACGCTGGCTGGGAGAATCTCGTCCTCTTGGTAGCAACCGAGTGACCGCTCTGCTGTTGAAATGCCCATGGAGCCAATCGGATAACAGAGGACAAGGAGAGCAGAATGCAGGAACTGGTCTACTGGGAGGACGCCACAAGAGGAAGAGAAGGGAATACTTCCTGGCATATGCAGGCACCGAAAAGCAACTTCCACGCCGCTCGAGCACCAAGAAACCCAGAGCAGGCAAGCGGGAGTCCCTGAGGCACACGGAGGCCACAAAGCAGAGGCGGCAAACCCGGGAAGAAGGAATGGGATACCGAAGAGCTGCTGCATGTTTACCACGCTAGTACCGATACACACCACAGAGAGCTGTTGAGTTCACCCAAGGGATGCTGGGACACCGGGGCATGTCAGCAACCCTACTGAAGGCAACTGAGAGTAAATGAAGCATATGAGAGAGAATAGGAGACTTGATTTTTCCTACAGAGACAACAGAATGAATACAATATATTGTCAAGTTTGCAAGTGTGCCCAGTGAAACATATGAGAAAGTCCTGGCAGGAGAGTATACCAGGCAGATTTGAGTTGCAGGTGTGCTAAATGAAGCACAGTAGAAAGTCCTGGCAGGAGAATTTACCAGGCAGATTCAAGTTACAAGAGTGTTAAATGAAGCCCAAAAGAAAGCCCACACAGATTTAAGTTGGAGGTTTGTTAAGAGAAGCACAAGAGAAAGCCCTGGCAGGAGAGTATACCAGGAATATTCCAATTTGCAAGAATATCAAATGAAGCATATGAGAAAGCCCTGGCATGAGAGTATAGTAGGCAAAGTCAAAGTGGACAATGTGTAAAGCAAAATCACATGAGGGAGTCCTGACGAATACACCAGGTATAGCCAAAGACCATATTGAAATCTCTCTAAAGAGGAGAAGAAACCTGGCAGGAGAATACACGAGGTATCCGACCAAAATTAAGACTAACACCCAAGTTGGTTTGCATACAAGTTGTTTTGCTCACCAAAAGAAGGCCAAGGAGAGCTCATATCATTAAAGATTCAAAGGGCAGTGAAGAGAAATCATGGGCAGGGTAGCCATCCTCTGGAACTGTGAACTTTATCCATCTGGAACTTTTGTGTTGGAGTTATGCCTTTTCTTTTTTGAACATTTGTGCACTTTTCAAAGCCGAAGACATTCCCCCTTCTCATATTAGAGTTAATTAATAAGAGTGTGAGGACCAGGATAGTATTTCTGACACAGGACGTTTTTGCTTTTGCCAAAGCCATGAGTTCTCTGTGTCTGATTCCTGGCTCCTAACACCTTGCACACACGGCAGGTTCTGTTATCCTTTTCTATTTCCTTAATCAGACACCACAAATATAAAGTACATTGTTGATTTAATCTAAATCTCAAACAGATCTGTCTGCTCACAGGATCTGGGAAACTTTCTATGTATTTAGGCAAGTTAGTCTCTCAGCTTATGATCTTTGAATATTCACCTAGTAGTGCACATTTATGGACTTTTCAAAGAATCATAGTCTTTAATTTTTTTCTTGCCTTTTCCCTGGTTTAGTGCCAAAGGCTTCACATCAGAGCCTATTTGCTCTAGGTAATACCTACACTCACTGTAGAATTTATCGAGTACAAGTGACGATTCTGCAGCCAGTATCACTTTCAACTTATCATATAGTGAGTTACGGGGTGGGTCTAATACTTTGTACAATATCCTTTGTTTTTCCCCCCAAAATAATGGAATCAATAGATTGGACACCAAGCTCAAGTCTGATCGCCACCAAAGGTATATTTTGAGGTCAATTTAATATTCTCTTCCATAGGAACCCTTCAATCCTAGTTGTATTCATCTTGCATAATTGCTCATCTGCCTCCAATCCATATGTTCTCGATGTAACCACTTTTTGTACGTAAACGTTTCTGATAGGGACCAGAGAGAATCTACAAAATGTTGCCCTCATTTTTGTCATTGGGGCCAGGAATAGTGGTATTTTCAATGTCAGTCTTGTCATAGTATTAGAGGAATTCATTCCACTCAAAATACTGTAGGCCAGATATCTAATTTGGTTACATGGCGTTTAACTTGCTTTATGAACTAAGAAAAATGTATTATTTTTCTTGTATCCTTTTACGTCAAAATGGCAGACTTCTTTATTTTAACTTTGTTTTTATTGGCATTTTCAACTTATACATAAAAAAAAAGAAAAAAGGACACCCCCTCCCCTTCTCAAACCCCACCCTTCCTCCCCACGCCTGATTCTCAGACCAGTAAGACCTTGCATATGTTATCTTCATTTGTGGTTTAGCGCCTACATTATGTCCAATATTTTCAAATGTTGGGGACCCCATTGTTCAGTATCATTGCCCAGTTTTTACGAAATTAGTCTCTCTCTCCTTTTATCCCATAGGTCACCCATTCCATAGCTAGGATCCCCCAAATCTTATGTAGCCACTCAGTGTTTGTGGGGGGGGGCCTTTTGTTACCACTTCCTTGCCAGAACTAACCAGGCCGCTATTAACAAAATCATGAACGCTTTCTGTTGGGGCTTTGTAGGAATCTGAAACTCCGAGTCGAAGAGGCTGCACATCCATTCTCTGAGGGAGTAGGACGGTGGACTGCATACCATTTGTTGTATCTGGTTCTTTACCTCTCCCCAAAAACCCTACAGTATTGGGCAGTCCCATCATATGTGCCTCCAATCTGCTCTCCCTGAACAGCCCCTTCAGCATTCTTGTGCTATCCCTGTGTACATTGAGTGTAATCTTTCGGGAGTGTAGTGCCACAGTACCAACACCTTGTACCATGCTTCCCTGGTTTGAATGGAAGGTGTTAGTTTCGGTATTTGATCTGTTAGATTCCTCCAGTGCTTTACAGGTTTTTCTTCCCCCGATGTCTCCTTCCAGAGTTTAATATATGACCAGGTGCGGTTTGGACACTACCCTTGTAGTATCATCTATAACTGACACTAACTGCTTATCCCCTGCACGTGTTCTGATGAACTTCTCGAACGAGGCGAGATCCCTTAGCGATGCCTTTTTTATATCGGGTTGTTTCAACCATTGCCTCAGCTGATAATATTTCAATCTGTCCTTCTCTTTTAGCCCTATTTGTTGTTTCTAATTGTCGAATGACCTAACATCTCAGTCCAACATCATATTTCTTACCTTCCTGCAGCCCACTACCCGCCAACTCGCAAATGAGTTTGGGTTTAACCCAGGGGAGAACCGTGGGTTGTCGAACAAGGGGGTGAATGGAAATGGGATTATTGTCAAGCAGCCTTGTCTCAAAAGGTGGTCCCATATGTCGTAGACCACAGTCACTACCTGGCTTAACCTTGCACTCCATGGCCTATCTTGACTGCTCAACCACAATGATCCTTCCAGGGGAACCCCTGCTACTGCCTGATCCATCCTAGCCCTCAGTGTAGACCTATCGTTCGAGAACCATTCCCGTATGACCTGCAGTTGGGCAGCTTCATAGTATTTGGCAAAGTTCGGCAACCCCAACCCACCCCTTGATCTAGGAGCCATCAGGGTTTCCAGAGCTAATCTTGGGCGTTTGTTTTTCCACATGAATTATGATATCAGCTTATTACTGTTTAAAGAAAATGAACGTGGAACTTTAACAGGAAGCGCCTGTAAGTGGTATAGTAGTCTGGGAAGCGTAACCATTTTTATTGTAGCTGTCCTACCCAGCCAGGATATGTGCATGGAGGTTCATCTGTTTAGGTCTGCTTTGATCTTAGAGAGCAGCTCTGGGTAGTTTGCCTGGTATAACTCGGAAATAGAGTCAGTGAGGTTCACTCCCAGATAAGCTATCTGATTCCATGTGTTCCCGGGTCCAACGGCTCGGATTTGGTCATATTTATCTTTAGTCCTGCCACCTTCTTCATGTCGGAAATCTCAGTGAGTAAGGCTGTTATAGAGGTGTCTGTGTCTGTCAGGGTCAACATCATGTCAACGGCGAAGGCTGCTACTTTGTGCTCCTCTTCGCCAAACCATATCCCTTTTATGGCTAGGTTCAGTCTGCCATATCTCAGAAGTGGGTCAAGGTACAGTGCATAGAGAAGTGGGGATAGGGGACAACCCTGTCTTGTCCCTCGTGAAATCTGTACTTTTCCGGATAGATGAGAGTTGATTGAGAGACACAATGTGGGATTGCTATAGCAGGCTTTGACCCTGTTTATAAATTTGGGGTCTATCTCCATTTATTCCATTGCCTTGAACAGAAAAGGCCATTCAATCCAGTCGAAAGCCTTTTCTGCGTCCAAAGAGATCACTCTTGCCGGGACCCGACAGTGCTCCACCTTCTCTAGCAGGTGAGCTAGCCTTTTGGTGTTGTCCCATTTCCGTCGACCCTTTACAAATCCTGTTTGGTCTGTGCCCACCAGGTACAGCAGGAAAGATGACAGTCTGGTCGCTAGGACCCCGGTATAGATTTTAACATCTAGGTTGAGCAGTGCTATGGGCGGTAAAATCCCCACAGCATCAGGTCTTTGTTAGGTTTGCTAAGCACTACCACCTTTGCCTCCGTCATCGACTGGGTCACTGAGCCATTGTGGGTCATTGCATTGAAGAGACGAGCCAACCTTGATCTTAGTTGTTAGCTGAACCTTTGATAGAAACACGCCGGGAACCCGTCTGGGCCCGGTGATTTGTTTCTCAGCAGTCTTTTGATCACTAATTCGACCTCTTTTATGGTAATTTCCTTCTCTAGGCCCGCCCTGTCAGATGTTGGCACCTTACGCAGTTGAATTTTCCCTGGATATTGCTGGACTGCCTGTTGGTCTGGTTCGTCGGATTTGTATAATATCCTGTAGAATTCCTCAAAGGAGCCTATAATCGATTTAGTGTCTGTAATTATTGTTCCATCAGTCTGTCTCAAGGCCGATATGGTTTGGCTTGTTTCGGCCTGTCTCAATTGCCTGGCTAGCAGTCTATTTCCTCTGATCGCATTTATATAGTAGCACTGCCTCGTGTTAAGGAGGGAATGTTCCGCTCTACGTGAGCAGAGTAGCTCTAGCTGGCCTCGAAGTTCAGTCAACTTTTTGTATGTGTCTTTATACTTTTTCCTACATAAGGTCATCATGGTCTCTTGTAACTGGGTTTCTAAATCTGTCTCCATAGCTGACCTTTGTTTCTGCTTTTGGTCTTGCGGAGTCATAATTTCCTCGCTTATTACCGTCTTAAATGCCTCCCAGATCCCTTCTTGTGATGTTCCCTGGTTGTCGTTGCCCATAAAATATGTGTTCATCGTATCTTCTAAGTGTTCCACCATCACCTCATCTGCCAGAACCTCCTGGGGAAAACACCAGGCCCACAACCCTCTATGTGGTTCCCATCTCTTTATTTGAACTATTAGTGGTGCTTGGTCAGATATGATATGATAGGTTATTTATAATGCGCTTAATACCCAGAGGTTTCTAAGCGCGGACCCGGGGATCGAACCTGTGTTGCTCCGTGTCGTCTTGCTTCCAAGGCGAGCACGTTGGCGCTGATCTATCCTCCCGAGACAACAATATGACTCCAGTATTTATCTCTTCTACCTCACCCAAAAGAAACGCTGATACCAAAATATAGCCAATCCTGGATAGGGTCTCATAGACATGAGAAAAACAGGTGAAACCGCTTTCTCGCCCTCTCTTCCCTCACCATGCATCCGTGAACGCTAGGTTATCAAAAGCCTCCCTCAGGATTTTAGTAGGGGGGTTTCCTCTGGGACTGTTCCCTGAGCTCCTGTCTATTAAGGGGTCCCATGCCAGATTAAAATCACGTGAGAGGACCACGTCTCCCACTGAAAATGTTTATAGTTTCAGTAACATCACTTGCTCTGTATTTGGTGCATATACTGCCGCCAGGGTCATTTTCTTAAATCCCATTTGCACCTGTACAAATAAAAACCTCCCCTGTTTTTCTTCTAGTGTGCGTATTATCTTTATTTGGAGTGAGTTTCTGAAGCCTATCAAAACCCCAGCCGTTCTTCCCTGTGAGTTTGCCTGGTAGAGATGCCTGTAGTGATGAAATCGGGCAACAGATTTGTCTGTTCTTTTAATATGGGTCTCCTGGAGCATTACTAGATCTGGTCGATATCGATTCAGTTGTCCCTCCATTTTCTTGCATTTGCTAGGGGAATTCAATCCCCGTATATTATTGGACATAATCGTAAATGCCATTGTGTCTATTATGGGTCAATCCCTCTTCCCCCGGGACATGGCAGGTCTTGATTGCGTTGGCCATTTATTGTGCTCACATAGGTCTTCCGTGCCACAATCTCACTTCCCCTCCCCTCCTATACAGCAGGCATTTTCCCCATCCCCAACCCTACCCAACTTCCCACTCCCCCCTCCCTTTCCCCAGTCAGGGCCAGTGTTCCCATGGACTGCCCCTCCATGGGGGCGAACCACCCCCCTGTTAGATTCCCTGATGCCTCTCCAACTTCTCTCCCTCCGTCTGGACCAGTATAATTAGCTCCCTCTGCCTTACCAGTAGCCAGTTATGTTCAGGGAATTTAGCACATCCACACTTTGTTTCTGATATGTTATGATCCGAGTCTCCGGTAGGTTGTCATGTGTCCTCCATGGGAGGTGCTCCTCCCGTCTTAGGTGGGGAGCACCTCAGTTTAATGCTTCTGTTGCCTCTCCTTTCCTGGACTACAGTGCATTCCCAGGGTTTGATGCCCCCCATAGAGGACGGTGGTCTGGATGTTCGTAGCAAGTTCTGTTCTTCTTCCAAGTTCATCACCAACAGGCCTTCTTCACATGTCGTGACTCGCTGTTGCCCATCTTCCCACATGAAGAGGAGCCAGACCGGGAATGTCAATTTATAAGTGATATTTTTAGGGATTAGAGCTTTGGTTAATGGGCTCACAGGCTTCCTTTTTGTAGAGTCGATAGTGCCAAGTCTTGGTAGAGTTGGATTGGGGCTCTGTTGATTTTGACTCCCGGGTGGCCACTTGCTGCATGAAGTATGTCCTCCTTCATTGTATAGGAGGAGAGGGCCACTAGGACGTCCTTTGGATCTTGCCTCTTCGGTCCCACCCTATGAACCCAGTCTATCCCCACGTCCTCTAGTTGCATCTCTGTTAAAAGGCTTCCGAAGCATTGCTGTATAGTGTCTTTCAGATCTCTGTCAAGGATAGTTTTACTCAGTCTTTTTACCCAGATATTTGATCTACAAGAGCGATTCTTCAGATCCTCTGCTTGCAGCTCAAGGTCATGGGTGTCCCTAGCTACTTGTTCCAGCGGATCACTGCTTTGCCTCACCTCCTCATCTATTTCCGACAGACCCCGTTCAGTTGTATCTACTCTGACGCCCAGGTCAGTAACCTTGTTCCTGACTTCTTTTAGGGAGCTCTGCAGTGCTTCTTTCATCTTAGTGAAAGAGTTCCGCATTCTTTCCTCCATGCCTCTCATGCACTCCTGCAAATCTTCCTTGTTCAGGGCCATGTTACTCATGTTACTGGGTTCACCTGGCTCCCCTGACCTGTGACCAAAGCTTCTTCCGATTGTTGGCGCCAACACCTTTCCAGCTGTCCTTCTCTTGGGTCGGGCGTCCCTTTAGGTTTGACTGGGGCTGTCTTCCCACTGGCACCTGGTATCTGTGGGGTTATTGGGAAGGAAGGGGGTGGGGGATGTAAGAGGATTCAATTCAACACTACAGCTAAGTCAATGCCTAGTCTGGGATACTGAACGGAAACCCTTATTGATATATCTTTATGTCCAGTTCATGCGTTCTGGATGACTACCCCTATATAACACCCCTCTCTTGGAATCCTCCTGACCCCACTGAGCCAAGAAGTAGTTCTGTTTTGCACGTTTAAAGGTTTATTTGATAATTTAAACAATATATATATATATCACGCTTTATAATAAATTAATAATTGAATATCACACTGAATCTGAGCAGTAATCAATAATGGATAGTCTGGCACTAGCACACTTGTGAATAGGAACAGAAGAATAAGGTGGTAGAGAATGCTTTATATAAGTTCAGATGGATGTAATGTTGAATGAAAATGCAATACAGAAAATACTCAATATGATTTCAACAAAACAATGTAATCACTTTTCTCTGGCAATCCCCTCCCCCCTTTTATGCAATGCAAGGAAATGGAAGGAAAGCACACAGTTCTCAGAAATGCAATCAAATGTAATTCAGTTCACCCCAGCAAGCTTAGACCACAGAAGTTGGAACACAGGCCCAAAATGCTTTTACATGTACTGGCAATGAAGTGAAAAATATGCTAAAATGCTTTTAATTCCCTCTAGAGGTTCAGGGTGAGTGAAATATACTTGGGATGAGTTCAGGCTCACTTTAGCAAGGATCTAGGAATGATTGGCAGGTTGCAAACGACTTTCTAACAGTTCTAGCAAGAAGCTGTTTTCACACGTGGAGGAATTTTCAAATCGCGGTAAAATTCGCACGTGCGTTTTTCGCGATTGCGGCAAAAGTATCATGGGTAGGAATACGGTTCTAGGTTCGTAGAAAAGCCACGATTCCCAGCTTTCAGAGGAAAGTTACTGCAAGTCTCTAGCACAAACGGTCACGGAGATATGAGCGATTAAATAAAGGTAGTTTTTCGGATTTGGAATGTTAAAATTCAAAGTGACAAGTGCAGCTTGCAACTAGAAAATGACAGGTGACAGCTTTACAAATGACAGGTGACAATTAGGAGGCAGTTCTATTTAGATTAAAATAGATTGACTTATATTATTTTAACTAAGAGATTGGTTCTGCACAGTTCTACTAGGTACTCACACTATATTCTTGAATTAGAATGGGCCTCGCCACCGATCTGGTCAGGTTTTAGACTGGACTCTGGTCTCGGCACTTCACAGTGATCTGGGTCAGCTCTCTGGTTCTGCTAACAGTGGTCTGGTTCAGCTCTGCTCTCTCTGGATCTTTCTGCACAGCTTTCCCTGGAGATTGATGGATTTGAAGTCTGGATCTCTGAATGTTGTATGGTCCGGCAGAGCGCGTTGCAGCAAATGGAATTGAATGTCCCTATCTGTCCTGTCTGTCTGCTTTTATGTGTTTTGAAATGGGTGTGTGTGCAGCATCACTAGGCTCTACCCCTCTCCACTTGTCATTGGCCACTTCCTCCTCTTCCCCTTGATTGGGGGAATGAAATGAAGTGTCATCATGATGAGGTCTGTTTATGGTACAGAGAACCCACCCCTGTCAAATTACACACAATCTATATTTTGACCCAAAAGACATATTTGCACAGATACACATTTGTTTAAAATTACATGCACCCATCACATATCACAGGAGGTATACCCTGTCCAAATCTGCTCTTCCTGGGAGCTTGCATTCAGAAATGGCAACATATTTCACTTTTTGGTCAGGTTACCAATATCAGATTCTTACTCAAATTCATACACATGTGCGCAAGGCATGCAGGCATTAATTGATGAAGTATCAGACTTTTAACATGCATACATTTTAAGTAATACCCTCTTAACTGCTAGTTTGCCCCCAGATCATGCCACCGGTTCTAAACACCTCTTAAAATGTGGGCAGAAAAATCACAAGAATTATGGTATCATTTAAATAATTATGACAAGTCCGTACTATGAGTTATTCATCTTTTTCTAAAACCATATTCTGGCTACAGGGGTGTGTCTTTTCAGGTCACATGGTACAGAAACCAGTCTTTCCACTTTCTTCAAGCTCAGCCTCTGTCTCCAGTTTCTACCCCTCCCAGTTTCTGCCAAGAGGAAGCCATTTTTATTACCCCTGCAATAAACCATCTGCCTGGGCCCTGGAAGGCCCATTGTTCAAGAGGAAGCCATTTATGGCCACCATAATAAAACATTTGCCTGAGTCAGGACAGGGCTTTGTTCAATTTCCTGCAGAGCCCAGGTAATTCAATCAGAGAAGTGTCATATCCCTTTTGGTGGGAGCAGCAAATTGCAGGTCGGCCTGGGAACACAGCTGTTGTGCAAGTCTCAACTCCTGTCGGGGGTAGCTGGTGGGCAGAATTCAGTTCCTTAAGCCAGGCCTCAGATAAAATGTCACTTTTTGTTACCCAGTTTAAGTCAAGACAATGTTTACATATGCAGCTAGAATGCTGATTCTAAGTTCAAAACTATGGCATTTCAACAATTGCAACCTATGTGACACTCAAAAGTAGGTCACTCATTTCTTTTAAACATTTAGATTTTTAGTGTCTTTCAGTCCAAATTTACTTAAACTGCTGAAATCCACAACTCAGCCAGTCTTGTTATAAACCTTCAAGTCACTTCAGAATATAACTTTAGATTGTATCCACCTCTCAGTAAGTCTTTCTTTGGCCTGTCTTCATTTATTTCATTCATTTATTCAGTTTTACACCCAAAAAAAATCTGGTGGTTTTAAAACGCCGGCTTTCTGATAGTGGTGAGTACTGGTAATGCACCCATTTTTGGGATTTAAGAAAATGAATTCCCCAAAATTCTAGGTTGCTTTTGGCAATCAGCATTGCCATTCCCAATGGTTTCAGACTACTGTGTGGGTAGTCCAATGGTGGTTTTAGGCAGTGCCCTTCTGTGCCCATAACATCGGCAAAATGAGTGGCATCCTATTCTTCATGCATTTCCCTGTGCATTTTCTGGGAAGCTCTGGCCATCATGATGTTTTCCATGTCAGTACTGCACAGTTTTTGAGGTAGGGCTCGGATGCATGGGTAAAAACATCCCACGTGTTCCTTTAGTACGGCAGTGTAATGGCTTGCCTTTGAGGTCCTATATTGTTATCCCCATCTGGGTATCCTCCGCCTATGGGGCAGATTAGCAGAGTGTTGTGAAGTTGGGTCGAGACTCGGTCCCCAAATCGCTCCAGGTGCCCTTTGTTATTCTTCAGGACCTGATCTTACATTAGCTACACGGTCTACCAATGCTCATCTGTAGTGGGTTCCTTCGTACTTGTGGCCTATCACTATTAATGCAGTCCTCTCCAGGCGGATCTGACAGTTCCCAATGAGCTTCTTAATGTGCACGATGTGAATGCACGCAGTATCTGTTCTGGAGATGTGGCGGTTGAGCTCCCTAGTATACCCTAGGGAGTAAAGTTCACATGTAAGGTGTGCATGGGTTAATTGCCGCTCTATCCCCCATCACCTAGTGCAGTCTCACACCCCTGGCTCCTTCATATGTGTTATTTCTGCTGACAGGGTGTGCCCTGGGTTTGTTTGCTATCTTTAACGTGTGAGCCCCAGAGAGAGGAAGGCCCAAACACGCTTATCCGCCCCACCCCCGCTCCTCTGTAATTCTGTATCGATAGATATTAACTATTTGTGGCAGTGGGCGGGACAATGGGGGGGCGGGTGGTCCAGGCCACTAGTCCTTTGTCATGTGCCCGGATAGAAAGGTGCAGCGATCAGGACACTTCCCCTAAGGCTTGGAGAGAGGCAGCGGTCCAATTGCTCTGCACTGTGTGCCTGGATTCAAAGGCGCTACGAACCTCCGCTGCCTTGCTCCTGCCTTGCTCCTCACACCGGTGGTCTCCTCAAAGGGTGCCCACAACCCCGAAAAGTTTGTCCCTCTCTTACTGCCACCGCACACAGTTCTCTGGGGGCATTGCTCCTCTCCGCTGAGGGGGGATGGGGAGGGGGGGAGTCCCGCTGCTTCCTCGTGCGGTCCCCTCACTGGCAGCCTCACTGCTTCACACACGCAGTGCTGGGAGACGCGTCTCCCCGATTCAGCTCGCTGCCCGCTGGGACCAATATCATTCACTTTGGGGACGTAACGTCCAATCGCTGGTCCCTTACCAGCAGCCTCCTCTGCTCCGCCGATGGCACCGGGAGGCATGTACCTCCGCTCTTACGTTTAGCTTGCCGGGGACAACATTTCCTCTGTCAGGAGACGTTCAGCTGCTCAGCTCTCCATACGCTTGGGGGAACCTCAGCCTCTCGCCTTTAGTGAATGTTCTATTCCGATCCTCAGCGTTCGCAGGGAGCTATTCTTCCCTTTCTCAGATAGCCCGTAGGCCCCAAATGGCAGACTTTTTAATAGATACATTGTTCTTTGTTAGATAATTCACAACACAATAGCCTTTATAATCCAATTGGCGTTGAATCTAGCAATATTATATCACCAGCAAATGCCATAAACTGCCAATGCAAGTGCCTTGTCTTGGGTGGAAAAGCACAGACTCTGTTCAACTCCTCTTCTAGATCGCTCAAGCAAAGGTTAAAGAGACAGGGTGCTAACATGCATCCCTGCCTCAGTTCTATCCCAGAAGCAACCTTACGAGTCAACTAACCATTCATGTTCAGCCTTACATGCGTTGTTTTGGAATACTATTTTATTAATATATTTAACAAACCATGGGGAATGTCTTTCTTTCATTGTTAGTTCCATAAAAATATTACAATCGATATGTTCAAAGGCATACTGTAGGTCCAAGAAAGCACTATAAACCTTGTTGGTCCAGGTTTGTTGTTTTATCATTTTCAATACAAAGGCATTCAGTGACAAACCCACTCCTTTCCTGAGAACTGTCTGGAAAACTGCTTTGTCTTGCAAACCCAATGTTCCAGGTCCTCTAGAAGCAGGGATGCAAACACTTTACTGTTAGGATCTAGTAGTGCTATAGGAAAATAGTTTTTTGGCTGGCCCCTTTCACCCTGCTTGCATATGAATACAATATAGCAGTTATGCCATGAGCCAGGATGGCAGGATTCCTTAACAATTTGTTTAAATAACAGATATAGGCTTCTTCCCCTAGTACTGGGGTTTCCTTTTAACATATAATCTGCAAGCCCATCAGAGCCCATGGCTCTTGACTCTTTACTTTTTGCGATTTTATTGGCAATGTCTTCATACGAAAAGTCACCTCCCAGGCTGGCAAATTATCAATATCAAACTAGTGGAATTCTCAAGATATGACCACGTTTGGGCTCCATATTGGAAGATCAAACTATTTCTGGAATGGCAATGGACTGTGCAATAATCTGAGTAGTTTCAGAGTCTCTAAAGAGATCCCAAAATTGCCTAGAGTCCCCTTTATCCAGTATTCTTAGCATTGGTGTACTGTCCTGGCTAATGAGTTGCTGTATACCATTTGGACCAAGTCTTATATTTGTGTTTCAGTCGTTTGACTTTATTCCGTATGTCTTGGGCACCTCCTTCTAGGGTACCTTTCACACTCCTTATTTCACTTCTGAGCTGTTTCTTCTTTAAGCAGACATTTTAATCAAATATATGCATATTGAGAGTAAATGTGGGAGGGCTCATTTGCCCATTTTCAGGAGCACAGCTTAGCAAGCTAGCCAATGTAGAAGAGTCATCATCGAAAGAACATGCTCCATTACTGTATTTGGCTCAGCTCCCAACCATTTGTCTACTTTTCTGCAGAAGAATTCCCCATTTCTTTAGTTTTTTGTTTTATTGCGTTTTGGCTTTACATTAAAAACTTTTGCAAATTCATATACAAGATTGATATAAGTAATCAATAATAAAACAAATTAATTTAAAAACAATGTACATCAATAGTATACAGAAGTAAACCATTATCATTCGGTAACATGATGCCTCACTTTTCCATTCTTTCGTTATTACAACTTCGGTTTTGCGATATGTGATCTACGTTTATTATGAAGTGCCGCATTTGCCTTTGTTCTAAAGTGCGATATTCATTAAAATATTTGTGATAATGTTCCATGCGTAGATCTGTCAAGTTGTTACATTGTACTAGTAAATGTTCTAATGTTTCGCTCCCACTTTCAGAGCCGCAGAAACTGCATTTCGCATAGCTCTCCCTAGAATTCCCTATTTCCATAGTTTAGTTTCAAACTGTTCCACTGCGGATCACTCTCCAGACTAAAGCGAGCAATAACATTGAACCAGGGTAACCTTTAAACCATCTGCATGATAAGCATAACATGACCACTTCTTGTGGTTTCACTTGTCTGTAAAGATCCTATCAGACCAAACACTTGCTCCGAAACAAACATAGTCCAAAATGAAGCAGGTTGAACGCCCGCTTCCAAGTTAATTTAGCACGGGTATCTCCTTTTACATTTCTATGTACTTTG
Organism: Ambystoma mexicanum; assembly: GCF_040938575.1. Taxonomy (NCBI): domain Eukaryota; kingdom Metazoa; phylum Chordata; class Amphibia; order Caudata; family Ambystomatidae; genus Ambystoma; species Ambystoma mexicanum. The sequence continues at coordinate 1,150,137,283 of NC_090932.1, forward strand.
AGGAGAGTCCAACTTTCCATGCCTCTCACCTCCCCCTTTCGATTTCTTTTAGCGGACACTGATCCTTATCCAACAAATCTATTGGTGTGAAAGCATCAACAATTAAGATCACCACCAGAAATGATGCATTCTGATGAGGTGACAGAGTCCCAGTCCAGTAAAAGATCATTAAGGACAGACTCAATTCTCTTTGAACCCACCCTAACCGGGTTCCAGTGAATGTTTATCAATAGCAAATACCTAGCACCCCATTCCAGACTTACTGCCAATATAGACGCACACGCAGTAGGCCATTCCTTTATTCCCCCCACCCCCCAATGGAACCTCCTATCATAAGGCCTTTTCGGGTCTAACCTTTCAATCTTTTATTTGCAGCTTTTAAGAAAATAGTATGACCATCGAGAATGGGTTTTTCGCACAGCCACACTTTCTGTAGTAGGAAAATGGCACAATTTCAAAAGTTATCTTGGAGCACTTCAAAACGCTTGCTAAGTGTATAGGCGCTATATAAATGACCACTAAATAATTAAATACATACATATTAATTATTAGAAGACTACAAACTAAGGGGGTCATTGAGAGTTGGGTGGATTTTTTAATAACGCTGAAGAAAGTTACCAGGTTCGCCGGTGGTATTTCTGAAAACCTATGCCACTCAAAGTTTACCACCAGCAGTGGTGGTATTTCTGGAATACCCCCAGTGCTCTTTCAGAAATACCACCACCAATGGCGGTTATGTAAAAAGGTATTTTTAATATTGTTTTCAGCCATTTTCAGCATCAATGTGAAAGAAAAAATGGATTATGTACAGTAGTTGCTCATAAAACTACTGTTGATTTTCTTTATGCACAAAAGGGTCAGTTCTGGCCCTTTTATGCATTATATGGGTAAGGTGGTGACAGGGGGCAATCAGAGATGCCCACCCTATTACCCACTCAACATGTCCCTTGGTAATAATATTAGTCACTGTATTGAAGGGAAGCACCTGTGTTTCTGTACAGTAAAAAAAAAGATTTAAAACATTTGGGGCCCATTTGGATTGCTTGGCTCCACCTGAAAGGTGGAGGTAAAGATAGGTGGATGTTCTGCAAGAAGTATACCTAAAATACCACCACCGGTAGTCCCATTGGAACACCATTGATGATATTTGGTCAAACCCTGAATTGGGTGGACGATACATTCAACGGTATTTGCTAAATCCAGATGATTTTATTGTTACCACCCAATGTGGAATGGCCCCCTAAGTCTGTGATCATTTTCCATTGTCTTGTCCAGAACACATCTCTTATGTGACAAATAGAAGACACACATAAATCAACACCGAATTTAGATATATAGGTACAAAGTCACATGAACACAGCTACATCTTTTCACCTATACTTTACACTGTCACAAATACACTCAAACAAAAAACTTGCACACACTCCACCTTATTTGAAAACATACATAAATATAATAGGCCACTCTTGCTCCCTCTCCATCACCTGGTCCTAGATGTATTCCCCTGGCAGTTATCTCTGCTTCCGCAAGTTGAAATATGCAGCTGACTTTCCAAGAAAGTGCAACTTGGCAGCACACAAAATCACATCCCCTCGTCGTCTTTCGCTCAGCATTACCAAGTGCATGCCGCATAGCCACAATTATGAGCAAGACCTCGACCAAGGCTTCCTGTCATGTCTGGCAGAGGCTGACTGGCAAATAAAGGTTGTCTGCGGTCCATGGTAATGGAAGGTGGTGAGGGGCAAGGAATGGGCTTGGTATGATGGGAAAAGAATTGGTGACTGAGAAATGTGGTCAAGGGAAGGAGGTATGTGTAAGGTAAGGGAAAGGGGCTGAGTTAATAGTTAAAGGATGGAGCAAAAGGGGAATGGGGGTCTGAAAGTTAATTGTAAGAAACGGGTCCATTGAGAATGTTGTGCAAGGGAAGAACACAAGAGGATGATGGGTCAGGAAAATAGGGTAAATGAGATGGAGGTACACATCTGGAACGTAGATCAGCAGGTTGGCTGTTGCTAAAATATATGTCTGACCTGCATGTCACTGCACCCCATTGTGGGACAGGCGTGACCCCTTTTCTTAGTGATGCATACTTGCTATGAACATATGTTTCAATTACTGCTTCTCTTTATTTTTTGAGGTTGCTTTATAATGTAACTTGGTGATGTGAAAGTACACACAATTGTACAGGCTAAGATTATAATTATAGTACATTTTTATTATAAATATGATCTTAGTCTGTTTCTCAGATCCATTTGCCTCAGATTTCAGCCGATGAATAGGCTTCCCTCTTGAAGATACATTGGTGCTTTGAAAAACAGATTTATTGAACAGTATACTAGTTTAGCCATTGGATAACAAATTTGCAGAAAGCATTCTGGCATTGAAGATGGAATAGGAGAAGACAAAGTCACCCTTGCTTTCTGAATTGGAACCTGTACCACCAGGAAGACAGGGCTCAAATCCCCACCTTCTACACTTCATATTTACGGGGTAATTCATAGAATTTCGCACCAAAGTGGCGCACGCGGCTGGCGCAGTGTTCCCGTGCGATAGACTGCGCCAGCCGCGTGCGATAAAATCCATTTCATCGCACAGCGTATTCATGGATTTTAGCCTCCAAAACCAGCTGTGGCGCAGTGGCGCAGCGACCCTGCAGCAGCGCCAGTTACGCCCCCAAGAACGCCCTCGCGCAAGGAAAATCCATCAAAAGTCCCAATTCAGCGCAAAGGGCTGCGCTAACCCTGGACGAGTTTACAGGGCTGCCAAACAGCAAACGCCAAGCGGGGAACGTGTATTTCAGGGGTGCGCGGGAAGTTCCACACGCGATTGTGCTGGGTACGTGTATTTCAGGGGTGCAGGGGAAGTTCCACACGCGATTGTGCTGGGTACGTATATTTCAGGGGTGCGCGGAAAGCTCCACACGCGATTGGGCTGGGTCCGTGTATTCCAGGGGTGCGCGGGAAGTGCCACACACGATTTCAGCAGGGTATGTGTATTTCGGGGTGCGCGGGAAGTTTCACACGCGATTGTGCCGGGTACGTGTATTTCAGGGGTGCACGGGAAGTTGCACACGCGATTCCAGCAGGGTAAGTGTATTTCGGGGTGCGCGGGAAGTTGCACACGCGATTGGGCTGTGTACGTGTATTTCAGGGGTGCACGGGAAGTTTCACAGGTGATTGTGCTGGGTATGTGTATTTCAGGGGTGCACGGGAAGTGCCACACACGATTTCAGCCGGGTACGTGCATTTCGGGGTGCGCGGGAAGTTCCACATGCGATTGGGCTGGGTACGTGTATTTCAGGGGTGCGCGGGAAGTTTCACACGTGATTGTGCCGGGTACGTGTATTTCAGGGGTGCGCGGGAAGTTCCACACGCAATTGTGCCGGGTACGTGTATTTCAGGGGTGCGCGGGAAGTTGCACACGCGATTCCAGCAGGGTAAGTGTATTTCGTGGTGCGCGGGAAGTTGCACACGCGATTGGGCTGTGTACGTGTATTTCAGGGGTGCGCGGGAAGTTTCACACGCGATTGGGCCTGGGAGAGCAGGCTACATGTATTCCTGTGGTGGGTGGGAAGATTTACACGGTCGCCTACAACGCGCCTAAGAAGACGGTCCCATCCGGAAACACGTACGCCAGCATGAAGCCGGCGTACGTCGACTCGCAGGAAGCAGGCGTACGTTGACACGCGCAGCATAAAAGTGCGCACAAACAAGCTCATATGCCAGGATAAATATACTGTTCCTAGCAGCAGTGGCCGTGGGATACCGCAGGAGGAGGAGGATAGTCAGGGCCAGAATCTTCACACCCAGAACCAGCCTTTTTGGGATGCCTGATGACCAGGTGTATGGGAGGTACAGGTTTCCACCTCACATAATACTCGACCTGGTCAGTGAGTGGGAGGATGACCTCACATCACCCACCCTCTGCTCCCAAGCACTCACCCCCCTGGAGAAGGTCCTCAATGTACTGAACTTCTTGGCTACCGGATCGTTGCAGCAGACAAGTGCCATAGTGGGGGGGGGTGTCACAGGCCACGCAGTCATGGTGCCTACACCAGGTGTTGGGCATCATCACTGCACGCCCATCAGTCCGCAGGCACATATACCTGCCCAGAACACCTGCAGAAAGGCAGGCTGCCGCCCAGGATTTCTATGGGGTGGCACAATTCCCCAAAATGCTAGGTGCCATTGATTGCACCCATGTGGCTCTACGTCCCCCCAGGGCATCTGAGCACATCTATAGAAACCGCAAGCACTGGCATTCCATCAACTTCCAGGTAGTATGTGATGCCAAGGGAATCATCACCTCAGTATATGCCAACTATCCAGGGTCCACCCATGACAGCTTAATTTACAGAATGTCAACCCTAATCCGGGACATGGAAGCTGGGCAGCATGGTGATGCATGGCTGCTTGGGGAGTATAAATGCCACTGCACATGCATGCATGTCAGATACAGAGTAATGTCACTACCCCACTAATGATACCCATCAACACCTCCCCAGGGGACAGTGCCTACCCTCTGAGCACCCACATGATGACGCCAATTTGGAACCCCATCACGCCTCCCGAGGTAAAATACAACACAGCCCATATTGCAACCCGGGGCATAGTGGAGCGCACATTCGGAGTGCTGAAGTCACGCTTTCGCTCCCTTGACCGTTCTGGCGGGCAGCTGTTATACGCTCCCCCAGTAGTGTGCAGGATCATGGTGGCAGCATGTGTCCTGCACAATGTTGCAACACACCGGGGCCTGGCTGTGGACATGGTGGTGCCCCCACATCCCCAACCACATGCACGCCCGCTGCGCATGGGAGGGGAAAGGGCACGGGGTGAGGCAGCCCGTACGCAGCTGGTGGCTAATTACTTCACATAGAAATCACACCCCTGTGGAGTGCACACAGCCCTGGCACATACCATCCGACAATCAATGATGCCTCAATCAGACAATGATGATGAATGAAGAGACAGTCAACTGTCACAACCATAGCAGCCTGAGATTGTTCACCTGGAAGTGTTACAATGTGTGCATCCCTACCTACACAAACACCACCAATGCAGTGTCATCAAAAGACACACTTCTATGCAGCAAAAATGAATACCCACTTGCAAAATATAACATGAGAACAGTGCCATGTCACCCAACCCCTCCCCGGCACCGCCACACAACACACCATGGCATGTCATGCAATTTGAGATCAAACAAAGTAATCCCCACAACATGACACAAGTGTCACAAAGTTCAGTGTCCCTAATGGAAACTGGCCACACATGAAATGCTCACAGTAATGCAGGACCAACAACACACATGAGCAAATATTTAGCAATAATACAAATCAGCTACACAACCTCAAGCCTACCATAAACATGACAGTACGAATTTTAAACAATTTGTAGTCTCACTACCTGATAATGCCAGCACTTCGACCACTACAGTGTTGGCGCCACGCAAAAGTGTAGGTGCACTGCTTACAACATGGACTCCATCTCCAAAGTAGACAGCCTTGGGAAGAAATGAGGAATGGACCTGCAAATCAGGAGGATGAGATGGATGCAGAGGCACATATCAATACACCATGCAGTGTACAATACAACAACAATATGCACTAGGAATGTATACACAGTATTGACTACAGACTGACCACACAGCACATGGGAGTCCAACGTCACTGTGTAAGTCAATGTCACTTGGGCACACCCTTTGCAAGCCCATGGAAACGGGAAGCAGGAGGGGTGTGTGTCTCACAAACCCAAGCATCTAACCCAAATTCAGGACAAGCCTGCATGTGCCCAGCCACAATACAGCGGATGCCCACGGGAGCCACACAAGGCAACACACTGAAAAAAAAATCAAAAATCATAAATGGCCATGTATGGGCCAGGGGGTGTGGGGGAGGCCACCCAGGAGGTCCGAGGACAGGGTGCACACCAAAACCCACCTGTGTGGATTCTGCGGAAAAAAAAACACTTCCATGGGCTCATGGCCTGCACGGCTACCCTATTGTGGGAGAATTGCTGCTGTTGCTCTCCCCACCCTCTGCAGCTGCATCAGGAGGTGGTGGCACTATGGGAGGCAGCCCAGGCAAAGCCCTAGTCTGGTCCTCCATGGCAGCAAGCATGCGGGTGTGGAAGGTCTGGTTCTGGAGCATAATCATGCAGAGGTCCCCATGCAACAACTCACGGGATGCCCGGACCTCCTCCTGAGTTGCCTGCATCTCAGCTGAGAGCATATGTGTGAGACGCCCCAGCTGCAGTTCTGTCCTCGTGTCAGTTGAAGCCTCAAGCTCAACAAGAGTCACCCTGAGGTGACGGAGTTCCACCCTCAGGGCTTCCCTGTGGTCCTGGGACTCTATAGAAATGGCTTCCCGCAGAGTCTCCAGTGCCACCCGTCTGTACCTGTTGGACGCCAACATGTCCTCCCTGTGTGACTGGCAAATGGAGTCTGTTGCCTGCTGTAGTTGCTCCATCAGCCTTTCTTGGGGGACAATGGAAGTGGCCACCCTATCCATGGCCTGAGCCATCATCTCAGCTGATGCTGCCTGTTGGTTTGCCATACCGTATATGGATTGCTCCCATGCAGTATTGCCAGGTGGCGTATGGCCACCGCGTCAGCGGGCACCACACCTGTCTGGGGCAAGGCGAACTGCGCCTTGCTGTGCCGGCACTGCCTGAGGCTGCAGAACTGCATTCCCCCTCTGATCTGCTGGCCCAGGAACATGATCAGATGTTGCGGAGTGTGACCCTGCATCCGTAACCACCAAAGGCGGACCTACCAACACTGACATCCCCATTGAGGGTTCTACCCCTGGTGCAGGTGGGTCGGACAGAACAGAATCCCTCACAGAAACACTTACCTGCGACCGCACATAGGTCTCATCATCTGAATCGACACCTGAATAGAGCTCGGGGAGGTGCACCCAGCGTCACCCCTTGAGAGAATGGTCTGCAGCAAGTGTGGGTTCTCACCCACCACCACACCACGTCCCTCACTGGTGCCCGGTCGGCCCTGAGACCCCTCCTGGGTCTGCACCATCTCCACAACCCCAGCAGTAACAAGTGCGTTATCCCCTACAAAGACATGAAAGACAAGAAATGGGAACAGGCATTAGCACCATGGCACACAATTAGGGCTGAGAAGCAACAGAACCAGTACTTCATTGACACATGTACCACATGACTATAACCCTCCCATGCATGCACCGTCACTGCATATGAAGGGGAGGCAATTGGCACACATTGATGACACCAAGATGGAAGATCAACACATTTGCTGCATGCTGGGTATGACTGCCATCAAACATTGGCCTGTGAGTGGCAAGTCCAATACACATACATGACACATGCCACCACACAGATGGCATGTACCATAGCCATGTCACACATGTGACAATAGGACTGAGAAATGTCTAGTGAAAGTGGTGGAATGCAAACAATCAGCCTGAATGAACACAGAAAAATATGCAACAATGTTGTGGCAAGATGACACTTCAAGGGCAACTGGCGTGATGTTGGGCTAAATGTCTACTGTTGCCAGAAGGGATACTGCAATACCCAAATCCTGGTGCGCAGAATGTATTGGATGAAGCACATGGGTGACCCAAACCACTCAGGCACACACACCCTCACCTGCCACTCAATCAGAAGCCCTCACACACACACCATGCACATGGATGACACACACATGCATGTGCACTCACCGGACAATGCCTCGTAATCTGGCAGGTCTCCTACGCCTTGGATCTGTTCCTCCGTGACCTAGGTACCAGCAACATACTCATGTGGAGTGAGTTCAATGTCCTCTGCTGGAGACCCACCTCCCGTCACTAGAGTAGCGGCATGACTTGAGGCCAGCTTTTTCTTTGCCCTGCGCTTCAGGTCATTCCAGCGCTTGTAGCAATCATTAGCTGTGCGCCTCACGATTCCAAGGGCACTTATGATGTCTGCGATCGTCTGCCAGTGTGCCTGACGTTGAGCAGGTGTCGTCTAGCACCCTGCAGTAATCAACATTTCCCGGTCATGTGCGGACACATACTCCACAAGTGCATCACGTTCGGCCTCACTGAAGCTAGGCTTCCTCAAGGTGCCGGACTGTGTAGCCGTGTCTGGGGCATCAGCCTGTACTGGACGAGCACTCTTCCTCTTCCGCTTGGAAGGTGGTGGGGATCCTGAGTGTCCTATGCCGCTCTGGACACTAGGGGCAGGAGCCCCGGTGGACTGTGTACTAGGAGTGTGGGAATGAACACTGAGCATGGGACTTGGTGCAGGCATTAGCTGAAGTGTGATGTAGTCAGGGGGAACGTCAGCAGGATGGACTGGGACCGACACTGTCCTGGCTGGGTGAGTGAGAGCTGGGGTGGATGGAGCCGCAGCTGCCCCTGTAGCTTCCACACCCTGCCTACTTAGGGCAGCAGATGACATAGCTTCCCCTGATCCACGTGTCCTGGTGACACCAACGTGTACCGCCACACGTGGCCTAGACCTGCTGACCTGGAAGTCAGCCTGGGAGTCACCCTGTGCCAGGTCTGGTGCCACAATGGGCTGGTCCAACAAGGGCTGAGCAGGGATGGTGTCAGCCACGTTACCCTCAACCAGGGGGGGGGGGCATGGGTGTCCCTGACTGGTCCTCCACACATGGGGGGCTAGGGGCACCCTGCAAGTCCCGGCCACATCCCCTACCGTATCCACCACGCCCACCTCTTGAGGCTCGGCCACCTTTGCCACCCTTACCCCGTGCTCGCCTCCCAACCATGGCACTGATGTTGTTGTGCGTATGGGAGTTGCAGTAAACTATTGTCCAGGGCAATTGGGGGTCAAAGGGGTAGGGTACTAGATGGAATTCGTACCCCAGTGCTCTAGCAAGGCTGTATGTGACCCCTGGGGAAAGATGACGGGTGACGCAACGCACAGGCACCCCAAAAAAGGGAGATAACGTGCACGCAACCCCTCCTAAACCTGCACTACGCTGGGGCACCCAGAAACACAAAAATGAACGTATGCATGTCACACGTAGCCTAGAATGACCTCTGAAGGGGTACGCGACACATGGGGCAAGCACAGATGTTAAATACGTGCGCGACTCACCGTCTGCCTGGAAAAATAGCGTGAAAAATACACGCGTGTGAGCGCTGGCAACACCCCCGCTAAAAGAACAATTGTACGCTGTCTGAGGAGACAGGACAACAGAAGAAGTGTACGCTGTTTGAGGAAACAGGCCCAGAAAAAAGACAAAAATAGAAAAAGCTGTCAGAGGTAACAGGGAGTACGAACTTGAAACGCTGTGAAGTAAATCGCGTGTGAACCAACAAGAAGTACAGATTTCACCCACTCACTCTCCACGAAAAGCACGTACAAGGAAATGGCGTCCTACACGTGCCTTTTAAACATGCCCACACGTCCAGCGCCACTTCCGCGTTTACGCGCTAAGGCCCTATCCTCCAATTACACGAGCTGACACTCTGACGTGCAGTCATTGGACGTGTAACATGCACCCGTGTACAGGGTAACGCCCGCGCACGCAAGTCACAGACGCGCATACGCGCTGAGGCCCTTTCCACCAATTACACGCTTTGACACTCGGACGTGGTTATTTTTTACACACGCCATGGAAAACGCCCGCGCGCGTAACGTCATAGATGCACCTTCACGCTGGAGGCCTTTGGGCCAATGAATTTGCATACGTGTGCTGACGCGCTTACGCGCTAAGGGCCTTTCCTCGAATTACACGCAGACGTGCTGGATTTTCACATGCCAAATCACGCCGTATCAAGCTGGCCACGCGTAAGCACACGGAAGACCACGCTCCTGCCCAGAAGCCGAATCGCTGCCCCCCAGAGCCCTGAGCACGCTCCCACCTGCCATCTGCTGCTGCCTGACTGCCTGCTGCCCACGTGCCCTGCCATTTGCTACCTGCACATCAGCCAGGGGTGCTGTTGCTGTGACCACCCCTGCTGGAACGGAAGACTCCCGACTGGGATTCCATCACTCCACAGCCCAGCCCCAGGACCCAGTTGCCCACCCACTCCTGCCTCTGGGGTTGCCATATCGGGCACTACACCATCTGGCACCATTGGCAACCCCCAGCCAGAGAGGCAGAGGGGCACCAGCTTCACTGCCACCGAAGTTGGTGTCCTGGTGAAGCTAGTCCTGGGGAACTATGATGCCCTCTTCGGAAGGTAGCACGCCGACAAGGAAGGACGGACTCTGATCTGGACGGACATCGTGACTGCCATCAATGCAGAGGGGGTGGCAGTCCGACAATTCCATCATGCCAAGAAGCACTGGGAGGACTTCAGGTCCAGGACCCTGAACAAGGCCCGGCGCCTCTTGAAGGCAGCGGATGCTAAGGGGCGCCGGGGCCACTTGTCGGAAGATCAGATGAGGGTCCTGGAACGCATATCTCCAGCGCTCCACGTCCAGGTCCTTGAGAGGCAGACCCGTCTGGAGTCGAGCGGTAAGTGTACATGCATACTGATTGTAAGCTGTGCGTGTGGTGGAGTGCCAGTAGTGTGCATTTCACAGTCTGCATTTTCACAGTCGGAAGCGGCCGCCCAATCCTCTGACTGACTGGGAGAGAGATTGTTATCGCGGTGCGGCTTGACTATCTGCCGGCCGTTGAGAGAGGTTCTTTCCTCTAGTCCCCCAGCACTCGAGTCCTCCAGCCCTCAGAGTGTTGTGGGGAAGCTGGGCGCCTGATCGCCGTTGGAGCGACCTGCATGCTGCCGGGGGACTGGGGAACCTGGTCGGAGAGGCAAGTACACGCTGCGAGAAAGGAGCCGCGGGGGGCTACTACTGGCGATCGGTGGTCGGCCCGCGCGTATAATCCACGTATAAACCCCGAGGCGGGTGTCGCAAGCCCGTGCTCCTCCCGGGAGCAGTGTCGAGGAGGCGGGAGCACGGGAGGAAGGCGCGGGTGTCGTGGCTGGGACCGCTGAACTTAAGGAAGTTCAGCGGTCGTTCTATCTGGTGCCTATTGGTGCCTATTGGTGTCCCTGCTCCCCCCCTTTGGCGCATTACAGCAAGCTGCACCTGTGGTGCAGGGGATACATTAAGACTTTGTGGTGAGGGGCGGCTGATTCTCCCTTCTCCCTTTTATGACAGATAATCACTCTGCTTGGGGTGGTGCTGGAACTGGAAGTGGGGTGGGAAGTACTCCCAGTATCCCCAGTGGAAGAGGCCCATTGGACCCCCCCCCATTCTTTACGTAACCCCTCCTTTTTATGTTTGCACTTTACCTGGGGGTGTGACAGACAGGTGGCTCCATAAAAACAGTATTACCACCCTCCCACTAATTATTTACACATTTTAACAACTTAAAATGCCTCCGGGGCAAAAGACAGCACAAAATAAATATAATCTACGGAAGACGCCGAAAGCCCGAGAAGCAGAGGCATTGCGGAGTGAGGAGATGGGCAGTCCCAAGGAAATCTCCATGAAGAAGCTCAAAAAGACCACCCTCCCAGGTCAAGGGAAGATTACTGGTTTCTTCCCTACAAATTCTATACCTGAAACTAATTCTACGATCATAGAGGAACCAACATACATTGGAGGGGGTGGGGGGGATTGTTTGAGTACTACGAACTTCGATGATATCGATAATAATTCTCTACTTGATCTATGCCTGAGCATACAACGTGGGATGACCCCCCTGATACCCAAGAGGCAGGATGATAAAGATCTGACGAAGGGAACGAATCCTGCGGCCTCTCCTGTCATTATCTCGGGCCACTCTGAGCAGGGGGGCAGATTATCTGCCTCCCCTAACTTAGTAATGGTATCAATGGAGGACGTCCCGGACAATGAGGATGTGGATCCATCTATCCCGTTTCCTGGAGCAAATGAACTAGCAGAGATACAATCTTCTGTAACTTCTATTCAGTTTGCCCTAAAAATTCTACTCCAAATGACCGGACGCATCTTAGCCAATACCACCGCACCGATTACTCCCCGGACTTATGAAAATCCTGTGGAAGATGAGGCAGAAATCAACTTAGCGGAGGCAATTGACATAGCTGAGGAGATAAACGCAATGCCCATTAAAGAAGCCTCTGTAAACATGGACCAGAGCGAGACGGTCTTTTACTCTCGCAAACAGCGCAAACTGGCTAAGAAGGCTCAACAAAACAGGAAAAAACTGTCAGTTTGCCCCTCAGTAGAAGAATTTGTGAAAATCGGGGGCCGCTCAAAAAAAGCAAAGAAAAGGGCTGCCCGAGCTAAGAAAAGGAACAGCATTGGAGGTGGCTGCCTGACTAGCTGGCTGATTACAGACCAAGATCAGAACAAGGAACAGTTGAAGGAGCCGCTAATGCCTGCAAGGGAGGATGAGGGTACTGAGGCTAAAGGTACATTGACCTTGGATGACCTAGAAGTGCTGGACGAAGAGTGGGAACAACTTGAAGTCGGTGCTCAGTTGACAGAGGAAAGGCTATGTGGGCCCCCGGAGAAATCATCCCAGCCTCTGCTGCCTCAGGCTAAAATCATCCATCCTCCTATCAAATCAACGGAGGAGGGTTCGGGCACTCCATTCAGTAGGATATGTCGGATCAAGAACCTTTACAATAACGGCGGTCGCAGATGGCTGTCTCGGTCAGAACTCCTAACCCGATTATACTCCGTTCCTGAATTGCGAGTGTTGCAATCTGATGACTTCCAGTTTGTGGAGCCATTGAAGGGGCAGAATTCGTGTGTATCTGCCCTGCATTGCAAGTTCCTTTCAACCGCACAGCTGATCAGGAAATATCGAGACGAACTATGGGCAGTTGACGTGGAGATAGATGCAGACTTGGATGAACCTGATCCCTGGGTCGATAACGGCGAAACAAGTGGTTCAGCTGATCTAGATGTCTGCCCGATTGTTCCTAAGGGAAAGAAAGTGGAAGTGGCGGACATACAACACGTGCTAAAATGGTTGGGCGAATCGCTCCCCGAAGCTTTATCCAATCATTGAACCTGGTCATTACTATCGTGGAATTGCAGAGGCTTTGTGCATCTGCTGTCCTCTGAGGGGTCAGTAAACTTTGTCGCCAAACATGAGCTAATATGTTTACAAGAGTCCTGGGCGATGGACCCATTATTACTGGATGGTTTTGTGACTTATCAGTCTCTCGCGAAAAGGGGAGAGAAGGGTAGACCATTCGGTGGGTTGCTTACTGGGGTGGCAAGCTGTTTGAACTCAAAACAGATACCCTGTAGCCAAGACAATAATCTGCTGGCAGTGGAAGTTGAATATGGGCCTAAGGGCAAAGGAGAAAAGGTACTGCTGATAAATCTATATAATCCTCCTTATGCCCGGATAAGTGAACCACTCCAAGCAGCCCTTCATGAGCTGTTGGCATTCTGGTCAGCGACTCAGGGAAATGGAGCGGTAATGGTAGTTGGCGACTTCAATTGCCGAATACCGGGGGAGGGAGGGCTACACCCACAAAACTCTAGGCTAAGAAACAAGCGGTTACTTACGCATATCAAAAAAGACACTGAAGGCCCGCAATGGCGTCTCTTGTTTGATGACTGGGATCTGGCGATGGTGAATGGTTACACTGTTAGTGACCATCCAGGAAAACAAACGTGGGCTAATGGGTCTTCTTCCAGTATAATTGACTATATATTTATGTGCCCTAAAATGTTGCTATGTGTTGTTGACCTAACGGTATCTTTAAATGAATGGAGTGACCACGCTGCACTTCAGTGTGTACTAAATATTGCCCATACTAATCCAGAAAAGAGTAATATGGGTACAATTCGGGTAAACAAAGCGGGCTCTAGCATCAGGTGGACTGCCAAAAATATACACTTGGCATCAGAAGCACTAAACATTGAGAACTGGCCCCAAATACCCAACTTCAACGATATGTCTATAGAAGCTATAGAAACTTGGATCAGTGTTTTTTCTAATACTCATGCCTCAGCCCCCAATCGGAGTATGACTAGACCAGAGGGTGGGAGACCCCCGTTTAACAAAAAGATCAGAGACACTAAGAGGGAATTTAGAAGGGAGCTGCGCACGATCAAACAAAGGAGCGAACCTATAGAAAACCTTAGGGTGGCTGTTAGGAAATGCAATAATAAATATAGAACCAATATCAAAAAGCTACGGCTTACCGAAAGAACTCTGGCATATCAGAAATTGATACACACCATCTGCTCGAAAAACACTCGCAGCATTTGGGCACTTCTGGGTGAAGCTAGGGAAACAACTAAGGGGCAACTGGCAAACCCCATCGGTGCAAAGGAATGGGAGGATTTCCTGCTGAATCGTAATGCCATCGTGCAGACAGAGGAGAGGCTTCCACCGCTTCCTCCAAGATCTAGTATATCATTTGATATGTCATATACAGCGATATTCTGTAAGATAAAAACTCTAAAATCCTCTAGAGCTCCCGGCCCTAACGGCCTAGCCAATATAGTTATCAAAGCCCAACCTGAGTTTTGGGCAGGATTGTTGGCAATCATGTTTGAGAAAATTTTGAGCCAAGGGGTGATACCTAAGTCGTGGCAAACAGCCGTGTTGATCCTGGTATTTAAAAAGGGAAACCGGCTAGACCCGAATAATTACAGACTCCTCTCTATGCTGGACACGACAGGCAAATTATTTGCCGCTCTGTTGCTCAAGGACCTTCAGACATGGGTAGATGAGGCCCATATATTATCTAAATTCCATTGTGGTTTTAGAAAAGGCTACTCCACCGGGTATAATTTGATGGTAATGAACCTATTAAGAGCAAGAGCCCGTAAAAGAGATGAGCCGCCGCTGTATGCACTATACATCGACTTTAAAGCAGCTTTTGATCTGGTACCTAGAGAACGCCTATGGTCTAAACTTGCTGCCCTAGGCTGCCCTGTTGGCGTACTATATTTTCTCAGATTGTTACATCATAATACCTCAGTCAGGTTAAAATTGGACCAGGAGGGACATCTGACTAGCAAGGTATATCAAAATAGGGGGGTCAAACAGGGCTGTGTGACTGCCCCCCTAGTGTACAATCTTTATGTGCATGATATTCCGCTTACTCTAACTTCTACCCGTAATTGCCCCCCCAAAATCGGGGACTCCGCCTGTACTGTCATGGCATATGCTGATGATTTGGTCATCTTTGACCACACTATTAGTGGCTTACGTAGATCAGCCACTGCATTATGGGAGTATGCCGAATCTAATGGTCTCATTATTAACCTAGACAAAACTAAGGTATTGAGATTTACCAGCAAAAAAGTGTCCCATGTGAACCTCACAGTGAATAATAACTTGATCCCATACGCCCCACTCTACCGTTATCTAGGTATTGATTTTGAGCCCAATGGGGATTATGTGGCTCTTAAGCTCTCACGTACAATGCGAGCGGCACAAGTAACATCTTTAATAGCCAACTTTACCAATAAGCAAGGAGGATTTTCGCTTTGGGGTACGCGCCAATTATACATGCAGGTATTCATCCCTATGATGACTTATGGTCTAGAATCACTTCTAGACTTAGATCTTAGCTGGCTTCAAATCATCGAGGGGAAGTTCTGGCGTTGTATACTTGGCCTGGGCCCGGGAGTTCCGATGGCAATTATCCGATTAGAATTAGGGCTACCCTCTATGAAGGCTATCGTCATGAAAAGGAGATTGGGGCACTTCTTGAACATGCGCAGTACAACAGCTAACCCTCTCCTGCTTCCTATCTTCCAAGAATTGTGCAAGAAACAAAATCCTCAGTCACCATCTGTGATGATGATAAAACTTCTTGCTACAATTGGATGGACCTGGCGAGAAGGCCCATATTCTAAGCAAGTTCAAAATGCACTTGATAAGAGGGTAGAAATGTGGGATTGGCTAGAGAATTTCGCTCACCTTAGCGCGTTGAAAAGCTACGCATTTGTACAATATAGGTTGTACTCATTCTTGCAACCCCAAGGGTATCTCAATCTCTGCCCTTCAAAAAAACTGCGACGATTTATCCTTTTATTAAGGATGGAACAACTGCCTATCCTGTTGGTCACGGGCAGAAGTCTGCAGTTGCCATTGGAACAACGCACCTGTCGGTTGTGTGAAGGAAGCAATGTATTAGAGTCAGCAAGACATGTTTTGACAGAATGTGGCACTATGATTGATGTAATCCATTGTCATCTGGGGAAGTTCTCCCATAATCTAGCATCAATCGGAACGTCATTATTCTGGCATCACTGCATGAATTCTGAGAGTATGCGAGAAATGTTAGCTCTCTTCAATATCTGGATTAGGATAGAAGAAATATTGAATATTCAGATTTGAAATTAGTACTCGTATCCTAAAACAGTCACTGTCCCGGCCATAAGAGGAGGTAAACGGCTGTGCTGTGAGTGTCCTTGGTATGGTAGTGATGAGAAATGAACTAAGTATAGTTTACCGCTTTGTATTGCTATCCATATATTATAGTGAGCATTGGGGATGTTATTGTATAAATATGTAATGTTTTTTCTTTATACCTTTCTTATTTTACATGCTATTTGAGCTTTGAGATTGATTTTATATGTGTAAATAGTTCATTATTTATCATATTGTTATATTGTTATTATTCTGCTCATGGAAGTTTAATCTATATATGTGCTTACTTATTAATATGTGTAAAGTTTATTAAATAGACTGTATCACATTAAATAAATAAGTGTGCAGGTTGCACACGTGGTTTTATGGGGCCAAGTATGGGGGTGTGTGTACAGAGCCGTGAGGCTAACAAATGCGAGGGCTCTCATGTGTGAGACATGGATGGTGCCTGTGTGTGTAGGCTTGTAAGCCAAATGCAGATGTGTGTGCACACAAGTTTGAATGAATGTGTATGTAAGTAGGTATGGTTGTGATGTCACACATGGATGTTGGTTTCAGCTGCATGTATCTGCACCGTGTACATGTGCATGTGTGTGTATTTGACAAGGGTGCAACAGTGATGCAACATGGATGCATGTGACACCGGGATATGGAAGACTGATTGACAGATGTGACATGGATGCCGATCGCAACACTGCGACAGTTGGCGGAGATGTACACATGCATGCAAGTGTGGTGGTTTGTGTGCATGTGTAGTCCACTCCCTGTGTTGCATGTGATGTCTGGCTCACCTTTGCCTGCTCATGCTGTTGTATGTATATGGATGGTGCTGGCTGTTGCGATATGGCTGTGGTATAGCTCAGGTGTGCGAGTTGAAATGACATGTGTGTTGGTGATTGTGATGCCATGTCTGAGGTTTGCCAATGGCAATCATGTACCACTGTCATGTGTGTATGAGTCCATTGTACAGTGCCCTGATGCCTGTGTTTTATTTCTCCCTGTCTGCAGCGTCAACTGAAGAAGAGGGCGGAGAAGGTGCTGTGGAGCACAGAGGCAGGGATCGCACCGCCAGCCGGAGACGCAAG
The DNA here is from genome assembly GCF_040938575.1 of Ambystoma mexicanum. NCBI lineage: Eukaryota > Metazoa > Chordata > Amphibia > Caudata > Ambystomatidae > Ambystoma > Ambystoma mexicanum. The sequence continues at coordinate 1,150,154,646 of NC_090932.1, forward strand.
GCCCGGCTCCCATCCCAGGTTGTCATCTCGTCGGGGAGTGAGGAGTCCGGTGCCGCGTCCCAGGCCGCAGCTGCCGAGGGGAGGTCCAAGAGGCAGAGGTCGGAGTTGGACTCCTCGGCAGCAGAAGGGGCAGCTGGGACCCCACAGGGCCCGACGGGGGAAGATGGCACAGAGTCATCCAGGTTGGTGGGGGGTTTGGTGGAGGAGGAGGCCGTGCAAGCGACAGAGACGGGGTCTGGAGGTGGGGATTCCACTGGTGCTAGTGGTGCAGTGCAGGACCAGGGACAGGAGGCAGCACAGGCCGCCGCAGAGGTGCCTGTGTGCAATCCTATCCCTAATCCTGTCACTGCATCATCTTGCACCAGCAGGGATGCCTACGTCCAGACCTGTTTTCAGGCAGGGGATGAGCTTACAACAACTGGCCTTCCTCTGCCTGCGGACGTGGCTATCCAGGTACGGGTTGAGCCTGTCCTGACTGGTGTGGCGTTGCGTCAACGGGCCATGAGAAATGACCTGCAGTCTTTTCGTGAGGAGACTGCACGTCATCCCGAATGGCTCGTTGACCGCGTTGGCCTACTGGGACAGGTCACCCAGGCCGGATTCCTCCATTTGCTGGAGCTTGTTCCGACCCCCTCCTCAACTGAACACCCTATGCGCCAGTCGTCCTCCGTACCATCTTTCCACCCATTTGTCACCTGGGTGCCCTGTGGAGCTGCCTATGACCGTGCGGCCAGGCTGGTGGAGGACACATCCCTGTCACAGTCAGGAGTCAGACGTCCAGCAGGGGTGGCCACATCAACGACTGCACCCCAGCCGGAGGAGGATGTGCAGGCAGCAGGAGCACAGGCACAGCAGCAGCAGCAACGAGGTGGGAGCCATGATGGCTCGGGGCCTTCGACATCGGAGGGGCAGGCATCGGCCGGAGGGCAGGAGGACCCAGGACGGGAAGTGTCTTCCACTTGGCAGCGGTTGGGCCACGCCATAGATGCGGAGCGGCAGCGGGCGGGAGAGGCACGGCTCACGATGGTCAGGGCGGAGAACTCCATGCGGAGGGCCCTTAGGTGGGCCGAGTGCCTCGAGGCAATCCGCAGGGAGTTGGAGGAGAACATGTTGTCGTCCCTGCAGACCCTGGGGGCCATGGAAGAGGACCGCCTCCGGGACATCGAACTCCTGCTCAATGATGCCCTGGCCCGGAACATCCAGAAGTGAGCCGTTGGACTAGCCCGCTGCCCTTGTAAATAGTTCTTTAGTGTTAAGTTTCCTTTCTTTTTTTTTTTTTTTTGGGCGGTTGGACAATGCCCAAACTTCTTGTATATAGTTTTTCATTAGGTAGGGTTTTATTTCATAGGTTTCATTTTAAGGATTGGGCACATGGACCCTGGATGTTCACTTTGTAAATAGTTTGACAATGGATTTGGATTATTTTTTTTTTCCATGGATCAATGGTTTTTAAATTTTTTGGCACCTTGGATTTATTTTCTCAGACTAACACTTTGGAGACTTGCTTTTTGGATTGCTTTTCATTTGGATTTCATGCATCTTTTTCATTTATTGGACATGCAGGATTTCATTCCTTATTTCCATTTTCTTCAGTTCCATTTCATTCCCTTGTTTTTCTGTTTAATACATTATCATTTGGTACTTCAATGTGTGGTATTCTCTCTTTGGTTTCATGCATGTCACAATGTGTGTTTTATCATTCACATGCTCTCATTGTGTGGGTTTGACGGATATATGTGGATGTGCAGACTAGCCATTTGGGATGCATCATGCGGTGGTGATTTCTTTGTGGGGTGGATGTCATACCTGGCGGTGTGTTCGGACTGGAGTGGCGTGGGGGGTGTATTGAGGGGGCATGGGGACCATGATTGTGGATCGTCATGATGTGTTGGAGGACATGTGTGGGGGCCTGCTGGCAGTTGCCCTGCACTGTTGGGGGGTGGGGGTGCAGGGGGACATGTGTGGGACATGAGTGGGGGCCTGGTGGAGGGTGCCCCTGACTGCTGGGGGGTGGGGGTGTAAGGGGACATGTGTGGGACATGAGTGGGGGCCTGGTGGAGGGTGCTCCCGACTGCTGGGGGGTGGGGGTGCTGGGAGACATGAGTGGGGGCCTGGTGGAGGGTGCCCCTGGATGCTGGGGGGTGGGGGTGCAGGGGGACATGTGTGGGACATGAGTGGGGGCCTGCTGGCAGGTGCCCTGCACTGCTGGGGGGTGGGGGTGCAGGGGGACATGAGTGGGGGCCTGGTGGAGGGTGCCCTTGGATGCTGGGGGGTGGGGTTGCTGGGAGACATGAGTTGGTGATCAGTAGTGCAAGGTGACATGTGGGTTGGCTGGGGGGCATGGCCATGGTGGATTTTCTGCCTGCGGGACATGACCAGGGGTGCAGGGTAGTCCCCTGTCGTGTGGGCTGCCTGCAGGGGCCGTGGAGGGTGTAGAGGGAACACCTGGGAGGACCCACACAGCCAATTCACTTGTAGTACTCCCTGGCACCCCCTAAATACACGTACCCTGCTGAAATCGCGTGTGGAACTTCCTGCACACCCCGCAATACACGTAGCCTGCTGTATTCGCGTGTGGAACTTCCCGTGCACCCCGGAATACGCGTAGCCTGCTGTGATCGCGTGTGGAACTTCACGCGCACCACGAAATACACGTACCCTGCTGAATTTGCGTGTGGAACTTCCCGCGCACCTTGAGATACACGTACCCTGCTGCATTCGCGTGTGACACTTCCCGCGCACCCCAAAATGCACGCACACGCTTTTTTTCATGCAGCGGGTGTCCGTGTTTGTCGCGTACCCCTTTGCACGTCATTTGTCCTAGAGGGCCACAGTATGGGACATTCATCATAGCTGTATATAGGTGCTTTCTGTTGGCGCACATTTATTTTAGGTGCAGGGATGCTACCGCCTGCATTCTTGTGGCAGACGTGTTTGGACCTGTGCGCGTCTTTGCCCGTGCACTGGTTTGCCCTATTTGATTCCATGAATACGTGTTGTAGGCGAGCGTGTGGGCGTTCTGCGCACTTGCCTCCTGTACTTCCCCTGTGACGCCCATATTTTCACGCGTTGTTCCCCATTCCGAGTGTTACGCCCCGTTTTCTGCCTACTTTTGTTATGTGCGCCGCGCTATGTGCGATTTCGCTGTGGCTGTGGCACACGCCGTTAGATTACCTGTGTGCCGGCGTGCACCGCGCCCTTTTTCAGCGCACATCCAATATTTTTCTCGCGCACAGACTTCCATGAATCGATGTGCGCTGGTTTCCCTGCGATTTTCGCACTTGCACTGCAATTTTCGCTCTTTCACTGCGAATCGCACGTTTTAGCATGCTTGCGCCGAAATTTTCGGCGCACATTGATTCCATGAATCAGCCTCTTAATGTGATCCTGAAGAAATCACTTTTCATCACTGTGTCTTACTATCCTTAACTATCTGTAAAGAAAGCCTCACTGATAAGGGTGTATACTCCATAAATTATTATAATTTTAACATTTTATGTCAAGCATATTGGTTAGGAGGCAGGATGACAAGTTAGGATCTTATATTGTGGGGAGTACACATGGCACAGGTAAGGGTTTTGTATTGTGGGCTGGGGAGGCAGGAAGCCAGGTATTGGTCTTTTGCCATGCCAGCTCATTTTTGACTCTAAGAGCAAACCCAGACCCTTGGGCTCAGCAGTGGCTCTGCTCTACCAATGAACGTAACTAACTTTGGCACCTCTTTACATTGTTCTAAAACTAAAAATGAGTTGGGATGGGAAGAGATTTAGCTTGCTGTCGAATTACAAACTGTAACACTATGAAAACTGGGCTCAAATCCCAGCTTTCCAATTTCACCAATTATATTATACTAGTAAAATAATTTGACTGTTTGGTCATTGGGAGAATTTCCAGTGGTCTCTTAGAAACCACAAATATAATTGGAAAATATGTTTCATAAAAGGAAAGTAATGTCAATAATGTCTATTATATATACTTGAGAATGTGTTTAAGGGAAAAGCACTGTATTGAGTTTACTTGTTCTGAAAGTTGGGGTTGATGTGTAGTTTGGACTTGGATGGAGACCAACGACCGTTGATTGTCTGATCGTTGGTGTGGACTCCCCAACCCGTGAGTGAGGCGTCCATCACTACCGTTATATCCGGCCATGGTTGCCAACAAGGTTCTCCATTGAGGATATTTTCCTTGCAAGCCCACCATAGAAGATCTTGAGCCACTCTGGCCGGGACTTGCAGAAGATCTGACATCTCCCCCAAAATTTGGGGCCCTTGAGTCCTGAGGGCCCATTCAAGGGATTTCATCCTCAATCTGGCCTCTGGCACCAGAAAAATGCAGGATGCCATGAGGCCTAGCAACCTTAGAAAATTGAAGGCCGGTAGATGTTGGGCATTTTGAAACTTTGTTACCATCTGCAGAATGTGGTGAGCTCTCTCCTCGGGAGACGAGACTTTCCCAGAGGAAGTATCCAGGACTGCTCCGATGAATTGCAGTCTTTGGCTTGGAATCATTTGTGACTTCTTGTAATTGAAGGAGAAGCCCAGTCTGTGTAAGAAGTGGCAGGTCATGGCCAGATGTTCCTGTGCTTGTTCTGGTGAACTTGCACCGATTAGCCAATTGTCCAGGTAAGGGTAGACATGAATCCCGCCTCTCATGAGCCTTGCTGCCACTACCGCCATCAGCTTGGTGAAAACCTTTGGGGCGGAGGTCAGCCCAAATGGCAGAACGTGAAACTGATAGGGAGAACCACCAACCACGAACCTTGGGTACTTTCTGTGCTTGAGATGGATTGGCACATGAAAGTAAGCATCCTGAAGGTCCAACAAAACCTGCCAGTCCTGAAGCTGAAGAGCCTGAAGGATCTAAGAAAGGGTCACCATCTTGAGCTTGTCCTTCCTAAGGAATTTGTTCAAATTTCTTAAGTCCAAGATGGGGCTCAATCCTCCGTCCTTTTTGGGAATGAGGAAATACAGGGAGTACCAACCCTTGTTCCTCTCCGCTACAGGTACATGTTCTATTGCACCTTTCTCTAGCAGGGCTGAAATCTCCTGCACAAGGAGCAGGTCTGGAATTTTGACAGAATTGGCTCACAGTGGATGATCTTGAGGTCTTTGTTGAAAAGGAAGGCAGTAACCATGGGTCACTATCTCTAGCGCCCAGGAGTCTGACGTAACGCCCCGCCATTAATTCAGATACAGAGTGATCCTGCCCCTCAACAGGGTCTTGTGGGTGAAGACCTAAGAGTGGCTTTGCAGCGGCTGCAGAAGTGGCTGAGGAGGAAGTAGCCAATTATGGGGCTGATCTAGCAACTTTCCCTCTCCCACCATGAAAGGGCTTTTTCTGTTTGCATCTTTTACTGGCCTGTCCCCTCCCTCTTCCAAAAGAGGAGTAGAAACAAAAGGGACGACTCCTCCAGGAAGATGACCATGCTGTCTTTGTTACACTCACCTGGTTCCCACAGGGGCGTCGATCGGACCCGGACAGCTGCAGTCTCCACCAGCATGATGCGTAGTGCCGAGATGACTGTCTGGACTGGCCCGCCTAATCTCGTAGAAGTATTCTCCTGCAAGTGGAGAAACTGATTTAGCCACCCGTGGATATGAGTGATAGCCCCCTCCCACTGTTCTTGTTCTCCCTTCTTGTCACCTCCGATGTCCCCTTTTAGGAACCTCACCTTATGTTTTTAAATGATGAGTTCTCCATCCTGCGTGGATTGCAGGGGCGCGCTAATGCCAGTTACTGGTTTGAAGGCGTGGGAGAGTTCAGGAGAGTTTTGACTCTGAGGATTACTTGCAAGGTTCGGTAAGTATCAAGTTCATAGAGTTAAATATGTCCGATGATTCACTCTTGTTCCCCCCTTCCTTCCTTGTCTTGCAACTAAGATCGTAAGAAGATACCTGAGCGCCACCAATTGCCACGAGGGGTAAGAGTCTGTATAACCCGACGCCGTCCGGTAAATGTTGCCGGTGTTTAACGTGTTATTTTCTCTCTCTTTGCAGGTGCGGCACATGAAGATGTGGAGAGTTATAGAATAATGCCTCCGGTGGTAATCAGTTATGTCTATGATGATAAGTGTTTTATTTGTTGGTTTTCTTGGCTCACCTTGTTGTTTTCTTTTGTCCCTCAGGTGCCGGAGTTCGGTGAAGAAATGATGGGGGCAGCGCTGAATCGAAAGATGCTGTGAGGACTGATCTGGTGAGTATGGCGCAGCGCTGCAGCTGGAAATGCGACGCATACAGAAATTATGTTCTTTCCAGGTTCGGAGGCGAGATGGATCTGAAATCAGGTGAGGAATTCGAAATAGTTAGTTTTCTAATCTTGTCCTTTTCTTTCCTCTTGGTTTTAGGAGCTCCAGATTCGAGGCGGGCGTGGCAGAAGACTGGATGCAGACTGCAGGCACGGTGAGCGTTACACTGCTGGATGCAGACTAACGTGAAGCGTGTGCTGTTGTTCGGGCGTGGTTTAAATAGCCTCCAAAGTAGTTCCAGGTAAGAAGTTCCCTAGAACCACGCCAGAGTAAAAAATAGTCCCTGTAGAAAAATAGTCCCATCCAGGCCTCACGTTGGCATGGACTCACTAGCTGCATGGTCTGCATCAGGTAAGTAAAGTCTATGAGCCTGGCGCCTATAGTGCCAGGACTGATTTCCATGATGAGCCCTAAGGCACCAGGACTCAACCCAAACAGCCCCCAGCCGGGGCTGTTGGGGTTTTAGTAAGTATCTGGATGCCTGCTTCTGGAGCTGATGGGCTTGGGGTAGGCATCATGACAGTCTTATAGCGGCGCTGAGTGATGTAGCTGCCCGTTTCGAGGTCTGCAGCTTCTCCAAGCTCTCGTCCGCCTATCTGCCGAACAGCCTCAAGCCGTCAAAGGGGATATTGAGTAATCTGGACTACACATCAGGTGCAAAGCCATGCAAATCTGCGTAGGACTGCGCTAGATGCCATGGATCTGCTTACACTATCAGCAGTGTCCAATTCTGACTGGAGGCATTCCTCCATAGCCTCTTTTCCATCCTTCACTATCGGCAGGAAACCATCCCATTCCTCACCCTCCGGGATGTGTTCAGCCGCTGATGTCATACAGTCCCACAGGGTGTTTGTAAATCTTGCCAAAGTGCAAGTTACATTTGTGGATTTAAGGGCCATGCTGCTCGAAGAGAAGACTTTCCGGGACCAAGCATCAACTTTTTTGTCATCCCTGTCAGGTGGCATTGAAGGATAAGCTGACTGCCTAGTGGAGGTTGCAGCCTGTACCACCAAGCTCTCTGGTGAGGGATGCTTAGATAGGTACTCAGGATCTAATGAGGATGGCCTGTACTCTCCCACAAACTTTTTATTAACTGCTGGCCCAGAATCTGGGGTATTCCAAGATGCCATCACCTTCTTTTGCAGTGCCATATTGAGGTCCCTCATTAAGTATGTCAGTCATATCGTCCTGATCGAAATTTGGGGAAGCTGTTTTCCATCCCATGAAGTCAATGACTCTTTCCATTAGATTTCGATACCCAGGGTCTGCATGATCTGCAGGGTCTTGTCTCTCAAACTCTATTTCATGGGAAGTATCTAGGCCACTGGCTGATGGAAGGCAGTCATACAGATCAGCCATTTTAGAATTTGGGTCTACTAGTTCCTCAGGAACCTCCTTGGTTCCAAATTTAACACCAGCTGAAGTAACATCCTCTTCAAAGGACTGTTCCTCAAAGATAGAGGATGGGGCGTGGCCATCGACTGCGGGATGAGGACGCGATTCCCCGTCGCTCCCGGGTCGCCAGCAAGATCCTGCAATTATCCTGATACCATTTGTTCACAACCTCCTCAAAACGACACCAACTGATGGCAGACCCTCTGCACAACAAAACGCTGCATTGTGGACGAGAATCGGTGCATCGCTCCAGAGCTACAAGCGAAGGCCGAAAAGGCAACCTACTGCGCACCATAAGCAAGATGGCCACCGGGACCACACGCAGACTGGTAGACACGCAGCGCGGCGTCGGCTCCACTGTCCAGGACGCCCCACAGAAGCGGCTTCCATCGCTGCACTGCGCCGCGAGTCAGAGGGTGCCTATGCTGACTCCAGCCCCCTGGGGGGTGGTGGGTGTGCCCCGACTGCAGACACGCAGCGGACCCACTGTTGAGGATCCCGACTGCTGCAGGGACCGGGCTCCGGATGTCGGCAGCGTTCGATGCTGCCAGCCGTTGGAGTGACGGAACGCGGGAGAACAGGTGGACCCCTGCGGAGACCCGGCAAGACCGTTGGCAGCAAGCAGGTGAGGAGCCCCACGCGGGCACAATAACGTGTGTGGCGCCCGCAGTGGGAAGCGGCTCCCCAGGCTGAGGACTGTTAGGCAGAATCCTGTGCAGTTCCCATAGGGAGCACTCCACAAGATTAGGACTACAGGTGAGAGCAATAAATCCCCTTTGGTATCAGTCTGTACCACAAAGATTTAGTTGGTAGCTGAGGCTGAGCAGTCAGACCTATCTCAAGAGGGAGATGAGCAGTATTCAGGGTTTACACAATAGGCCTACAAGACCATGGCACAAGGAAACACTGACCAAAGCTTTGTATTCAAAAGTAGTTGTATATTTATTTTATACACATCTAATAAAACACATGTATCACAGTCATCAAGCAAGTTATATTAAGTCAAAGGAAAAATATACACTCTCCCAAGTTAAATTGTAGACCAAGTGAAGCAGAGTGAAAACTGAGCAAAACGGCACAGTGACAACTACACACAAGGGATCCTCTAACAATTCCTCACAAGGGAGGGAAAGCACAAGTTATATAGAAATAGGCTCTTACACACCCTAGCAACACTTCCCCTAATTTTGTGAACCAGTTTAAGCAAGACAGTGCATCAGTATAAACAAAACTTAAATGAAAACTGAGCAAAATGGCATTTCACAAGGTTTAAAAAAGGGAAGGAAAGGGTAGTTGTAAGAAATCTGTGCACCACACAGTTCTAGATGAGAATCAATCTAAAGAAGGCAGGTCTAACAAAAGTAGCCTTAGTCAGTAGGCCTGTGCCAGAGTTAGCGGTACAGGGCAAGGGCCCAGGAGCAAAATGTTCTTGTAGCTGCAGTCAAGTTTTTGGTTAACGATGTTGAAAAAGTGGATGCAGAAAGCGAATAGACAATTTTAAGAGAGAGCGGCGGCCAACCCAACAGGTAGGTAAAGGATTTAAAACACCTTTAGTGCTACTGCGAAGAAAGGGAGGCCTGGCGGAACAATGTACCTTTAAAATGAAGAAGTGGCTCCTGCAGTGTCGGTTGTTCCTGGTAGTGCCTGCAGTTCGGGGGATCCAGCAGAGGAAGAGAGGCTCTCGTCGTGGAGGAAGGTTCGAGTTACTGCATTACCCAGGGATGAAACCAGCCGCGGTGCTTCCCAATGAATAAAAGGTACGCTCCTTTAAATCGCGGTCGGGGTGGACTGGTGCCTGGCTATCCGGCCTCCAAGTACAGGGTACGGGAAATTCGACCAAGGCAGGTCCGGGAAGGCGATTGGCAAACTGGTTGGTTCCACCAGCTCAAGGGAAGAAGGCTCTTGCAGGTGAAGATCTTCTCTCGTTGTGTGGAGAAAAGTGGTGAGACGCTGCAGCAGGGCTTCACTGGTGGTTCAGTCGTTGCAGATGTCTTTGGCTTCTCTCCTCTTTGGCTTCTTAGTTCCAGTGGCAACGTCTTGCTCTTCCAGTCCTCAGGACCCTGCCTTTATGCTAAAAGATCCCCATTCATACAGCCTAGCTGTCAATCACATAGTGGAGTGTTCATCTTGGCGGGAGGCCCTCCAGCCTATCAGGATAGAGTGCGACATGGGTTGCTGAGGCAACCTTGTCCAGGGGTCCTACTCCCCCTCCCACACAATGGACCGACCCCAGACTCAGTGGCGCCGAAAGGAGGGCTTCTTAGTTGAAGCCCGCCAAAAGGACGAACAAAGGATCCCCGACCTGTGTTAGGAGTTATATTAAAGTTCTGGCAAATAAAACCTACCGGAGCAAAGTTAATATTAAAATGCACCGGCGGTATGTTAGAGGGTGTCAGAAAAAGTGGTAGTCCCAGCAGGGAGACCTATAGATAAGGGAAATTAGCCATAGAATTAGAATTCACCCTAACACTTGCCCCCCCACCCCCAGACTAAGGGACAGGAGGATCTAATCCACTCCTGGATGAGTCTCTTACCTCTAGTCGGTTATAAACATCCTAGAGAGACCATCAGCATTTTGGTGGTGACATCCTGACCTGGGCTCAATGGTAAAATCAAACCCTTGGAGGCAGATTGACCATTTTAGCAGTTTTGGGGGTTTCCCCTTTCATTTGCATCAACCATCTCAAGGGTTGGTGGTCTGTTTGAATGATAAAAGTAGATCCATACAAGTATGGTCTAAACTTCTTCAAAGACCACACAATGGCAAACCATTCTCTCTCAATAGTTGCTCACCTTGTTTCAGGTTCCTTCAGTTTCCTACTGATGAAGCAAAGGGGTTGCTCCCTACCTTTCTCATGCAATTGACCGAGTACTGCACCTATACCTATATTGGAAGCATCTGTTTGTACAATGAAGGGTTGGTGGTAGTCAGGAGCTCTGAGAAATGGAGCTTGCCAAAGGGCTTTCTTCAGGCTTTCAAAGGCCTGATTGCACTCCTCATTCCATTTGATCTTTTTAGGGAACTTAGGATAAGAGATTACATTCAGTGGAGAAGCTATGGATCCATAGTTCTCAATGAAATTCCAGTAATACCCAGTGAGGCCTAGGAAGGCTCTCACCTGGGTTTGAGTAGAAGGGGTTGTCCAATTTTGCACAGCTTGTATTTTGCTGAGCAAAGGCCTTATTTCACCACCTCCTACCTCATGCCCAAGGTAGACCACTTTATTCTGACCAATTTGGCATGTACTTGCCTTTCTGGGCAGATGGGCCTGTTCAAGAGCCTGCAAAACATATCCTAGGTGGTCAACATGTTCTCTCCAAGTAGGGCTGAACACTGCAATATCATCCAAGTATGCCATGCAGAAGTCCTCCATCCCATTCAGAACCTGATTAACCATCCTTTGGAATGTAGCAGGTGCATTCTTTAATCCAAAAGGCATAACCTTAAACTGGTATAAGCCAACTGGGGTGGAGAATGCAGTTTTCTCCTTGGCATGGTCAGTCAGGGCTATTTGCCAATAGCCTGACGTGAGATCAAATGTGCCAAGGAACTTGGCTGAACCAAGTCTATCCACCAGCTCATCTGTCCTTGGCAAAGGATGGGCATCAGTCTTAGTGACTGCATTTAGAGCTCTATAGTCCACACAGAATCTCAACTCCTTGGACCCTGCCTTTGGTACTAACACCACTGGGCTAGACCATGGACTAGTAGAGGGCTCTATTACCCCGAGATCAAGCATCTTGTTGACCTCTCCTTTGATGTGGGTTCTTACATTTTCCGACATCCTGTAACCCCTGCTCTTGACAGGTAAACAGTCACCAGTTTGAATATCATGCTGGCCCCAAGGGGTCAAGTCTGGTGCTAGAGAAAACAGGGAGGCAAATTGATTGAACAAAACTTTGCACTCCTCCTGTTGCTCAGGTGTCAGATTAGAAGAGAGATTAACTCCTATTTTCTCATCCAAAGGTTTCTCTGAGGAGGTCAGATAGAGGATCACTCTCCTCCTCCTCTTGAGCTGATGCTAGAAGCAAAGTTCCCAGTTCTGGTCTTGAGACAAGCTTTTAGACGGTTGATGTGAAAGACTCTAGGAGCCTCCTTAGGATTGCCTACGTCCACCAGATAGTTTACCTCTCCAAGTTTTCCCACAACCTTGAAGGGTCCCATCCATTTGTCCGGCAAGGCCCTCTGCCTTGTTGGGACCATAACAAGAACTAGCTGGTCTTGAGCGAACTCAACCATGTTGGCCTTCTGGTCATGCCAATGCTTGACCAGAGCCTGACCTGCTTTCAAGTTATCACTTGCCTCAGCCATCATGTGTGACATTCTCCTCCGGAGTCCTATCACATAGTCAGTGACTCTGACTGGTGTGGGGGAAGGAGTACTCTCCAACCCCTCCTTGATCAGGGCCAATGGACCTCTGACCAGATGGCCATAGAGAAGTTCAAAGGGACTGTAACCCACTCCCTCCTGAGGGACTTCTCTATATGCAAAGAGAAGGCATGTCAGTAGAAGATTGCACTTTTTCTTAAGGGGGTCCTCTAAAGCTCCTATCATGCTCTTCATGGTTCTGTTAAACCTTTCTACCAACCCATTTGTCTGAGGGTGGTATGCTGTTGAGAACTTGTAGGTAACTCCACAGTTTTTCCACATGGCCTTCATGTAGTGGGACATACAATTTGACCCGCTGCCGGATATTACCTCCTTAGGAAACCCAACCCTGGTAAAAATACCAAGGAGGGCCTTAGCTACAGCCGGAGCTATAACAGTCCTCATAGGAATTGCTTCAGGGAACCTAGTAGCATGGTCTACTACAACAAGTATAAACCTGTTGCCTGAATAAGTTGAAGGATCAAGTGGACCAACAATGTCGATTCCTACCCTCTCAAATGGTACTCCCACCACAGGGAGAGGCACTAAAGATGCCACGTTCTTAGAGCCACTATTACCAGAGGTTTGGCAAGTGTGGCAACTCTTGCAATACTTATCTACCTCAGCCCCCATTTTAGGCCAATAAAAGTAGAGAGAGAGCCTTTTCTTGGTCTTCTTGAAACTCAACTGACCAGCCAAAGGTATCTCATGGGCTAGTTGCAAGAGTTGGAGTCGGTTTGCTTGAGGCACTACAAGTCTTTTGTAGTTCCCAGGGAGTTACTCTGTTGGTTCACTATATAAGAGGCCATCTTCCCAGTGTAACCTATACTTTCCAGGCTCTTGCCCTTCAAGCTGAGAAGCTGCCTGGTGGCGAAGACCTTCCAGAGTTGGACATTCTCTCTGTCCCTTACTGAAGTCTGCCCTTTGGGGACCACCATCTGCCAGTAAAGACTGCAGCTCAGGATGGTCCACAGGGTCAAGATCTCCAATGAGTTCCTGGCCTCCTACTAGATCTGGGTTTTCAGGCTCTAGTTCAACCACACAGGGTTGTACCTCACTCTTAGCCTCAGCTGGAGGAGGAATCACAGGTTTGATTTTTAACAACCTAGAAGATTTCCTGGTTGGCAGCACTGGAGTGCCTTCTGCTGGTTTCTTCTTTGAAGCCTTGGGTTTCCCCTTTGCTTCTGGTTGCTTTGAAATAGCAGTTAGTAACTCCAGTGGAGTAGGAGTGATTTATTTTTATATCATCTCCTCTGGAGAGCCCTCAAGGTCCTCTCACTTGCAGGTCTGGTAAGCTCCTGTAATCTCTTACTAGGAGGTCTGGGGGTACTTGACACTACTCCTAGGTCTTTCAGATCATTGCCCAACAGCACCCTTCCTGGTACTTCAGATTGTACACTCACAGGTATCCTGACAGTCATTTCATTGCACTGGATGAGAGCTGGTAATTGGGGAAGCATCTGCACAGGCACTCCATCAAACTTGGTGCGGCGTTTGGGTGCCTTAGCAACATCCTCCACCTTGAAAAAGGATTTGTCCACCACAGTTATGCTGGCCCCAGTGTCTCTAATGGCAGGGGTTTCCTGACCATTGACTAGGACACTGTCTTTATAATACTCTTTAGTATTAGGAGGGATAGAATTATACACATCTAAATTATGTTGTTTCCACAACCCTAAAGATACTAAAGATACACTAGCTGAGACTCCAATGGGATCTTCAGCCAGTAGTTGACAGTTTCCACTGGCCATATGTACTTCCTCCTCTGGAGTGAAGGCTAAGGAGACAGTGTGGACCCCTGAAGGTTTACTCTTACACCTGGGATCCCCTCTCACATCATCAGTAGAGCCAGAAACATAACATTTTCCAAATGTCTTTATGAATGGGGGCTTGTTCTGACCTCCTTCTGGTCTGGGACCAGAAGGTACACTAGCCTGATTAGGTTTTCCTTGTGGTTTACCCTTAGAATTTTGTTTGGGGCCCTCTCTGAATCTTTGAAACTGGAATTATTTGAATTCTCTTTGTTGTCTTTCTTTGGCTACTTTCCCTCATCCTTCTTCTGAGTTACCCCTGAATCCTTGTGAGTAGCCCTGTTGGCAACCCACAAGTCAGCAGCCTTAGCTAGCTTCTTGGAATCCAGTTCCTTTGAATTAGCCAAGTGCTGTCTGAACTCAGGAGAGCAGGCATCATAGATAGACTCCATCATAACTCCATCATAACAAGATTTCTCATTCCTTCATAAGTGTTAACTCTATAACCCTTAATCCATCCCTCTAAGTTCTTCAAACACTCATTCACCCAAGTAGCCTATCATGCTTTTTGGGGGTCCTAAACCTCTTAAGGTACTGGGAACGAGTCTTCCCAAATCTAGCTATCAAAGCTAGCTTTACACATTCATAATCCATCCTATCCATCTCCCCCAACTCCATTACCATATCAGATGCAACAGGGGGGAGCCTAGAGAATAATTAGGGGATCAACTGATTCCCTGTGATATTCTGGAGCCCATGATTATATTCAAACATAGCAAGCCAATCTAATACATCCAACTTAGGTTCATACATACCCACAATCTCTTTAGGCATCCGGGGTCTTTTTGGACTGGAAGATCTAGAAGATTCAGGGAGAGAAGCATTTTCCAAAGACAATTTCTTCATCACAAGCTCATGGTTGAGCTCCATTTCTTTGAGCCTTAGTTCTTGATGTCTCTGTTCAGTCTGGGCACTAATTCTTTTGAATTCAAGTTCAAGACTCATTTTTTCTAGGGAGATACATTCAGGACTTAATGTGGGACCTGGTAAAGGTACAGTAGCCATAGGTTGAGGCCTATGAGCAGGTAGAGGGCCAGAGGGGGTGACATTGTTATCCTCCCCTTCCTCATCTGTTTCAACAATAAATCTTCAACATTATTTTCCTCAAGATTTACTACATTTGCTGGAGTAATGGGCACTACAGCACCACTATCCAGACTTTGTTTCTCTAACAGTCTATCAATCATTTCTAATTTCTTGCCTTTGACAGGAAGACCTTTATGCCTACACATATCCCTTAAATATTCAGCAGTATTAGTAAGGAGAGTCTCCTGGCTGTAACTTTCCATAATTTTGACTTTTGTTTAAAATAAATGTGTTGTGATAGTTAGCCTTGTGGTTATTTGAACCAAAGTACTAGCAGAACTCTAAAATGTAAATCCAATACTTTTATCCTCACCGCTGTACACCAGTGTTAGGCAGAATCCTGTGCAGTTCCCTTAGGGAGTACTACACAAGTTTAGGACTACATGTGAAAGCAATAAATCCCCTTTGGTATCAGTCTGTACCACAAAGATTTAGTTGGTAGCTGTGGCTGAGCGGTCAGACTTATCTCAAGAGGGAGATGAGCAGTATTCAGGGTTTACACAATAGACCTACAAGAAGATGGCATAAGGAAACACTGACCAAAGCTTTGCATTAAAAAGTAGTTATATATTTATTTTATACACCTCTACTAAAACACATGTATCACAGTCATCAAGCAAGTTAAATTAAGTCAAAGGAAAAATATACACCCTCCCAAGTTAAATTGTAGACCAAGTGAACCAGAGTGAAAACTGAGCAAAACGGCACAGTGACATCTACACACAAGGGATCCTCTAACAATTCCTCACAAGGGAGGGAAAGCACAAGTTATATAGAAATAGGCTCTTACACACCCTAGCAACACTTCCCCTAATTTTGTGAACCAGTTTAAGCAAGACAGTGCATCAGTATAAACAATACTTAAATGAAAACTGAGCAAAAAGGCATTTCACAAGGTTTAGAAAAGGGAAGGAAAGGGTAGTTGTAAGAAATTGGTGCACCACACAGTTCTAGATGAGAATCAATCTGAAGAAGGCAGGTCTAACAAATGTAGCCAGAGTCAGTAGGCCTGTGCCAGAGTTAGTGGCACAGGGCAAGGGCCCAGGAGCAAAATGTTGTAGCTGCAGTCAAGAATTTGGTTAACGATGTTGAAAAGGTGGATGCAGAAAGTGAATAGACAATGTTGAGAGAAGGGCGGCCAACCCAAGAGATAGGTAAAGGATTTAAAACACCTTTAGTGCTACCGCGAAGAAAGGGCGGCCTGGCGGAACAATGTAGCTTTAAAATGAAGAAGTTGCTCCTGCAGTGGTGGTTGTTCCTGGTAGTTCCTGCAGTTCAGGGGATCCAGCAGAGGAAGAGAGGCTCTCGTCGTGGAGGAAGGTTCGAGTTACTGCACTACCCGGTGCTGCCCGACGAATAAAAGGTACGCTCCTTTAAATCGTGGTCCGGGTGGACTGGTGCCTGGCTATCTGGCCTCCGAGTACAGGGTACGGGAGATTCGACCAAGGCAGGTCCGGGAAGGCACTTGGCAAACTGGTTGGCCCCATCAGCTCAAGGGAAGAAGGCTCTTGCAGGTGAAGATCTTCTCTCCTCGTGTGGAGGAAAGTGGTGAGACGCTGCAGCAGGGCTTCACCGGTGGTTCAGTCGTTGCAGATGTCTTTGGCTTCTCTCCTCTTCGGCTTCTTAGTTCCAGTGGCGACGTCTTGCTCTTCCAGTCCTCAGGACCCTGCTTTTATGCAAAAATATCCCCATTCATACAGCCTAGCTGTCACTCACACAGTGGAGGGGTCATCTTGGCGGGAGGCCCTTCAGCCTATCAGGATAGAGTGCGACATGGGTTGCTACGGCAACCCTGTCCAGGGGTCCTACTCCCCCTCCCACACAATGGACTCACCCCAGACTCAGTGGCGCCGAAAGGAGGGCTTCTTGGTAGAAGCCCGCCAAAAGGACGTACAAAGGATCCCCGACCTGGGTTAGGAGTTTAGAGAAAGAAGTTATATTAAATTTCTGGCAAATAAAACCTACCGGAGCAAAGTTAATATTAAAATGCACCAGCGGTATGTTAGAGGCTGTCAGAAAAAGTGGTAGCCTCGAACAATGGGAAAATCCCATAGGGAAATATTTGCGGTCAAATAATTATGCTAGTAACCACTGCCACCAGCCAGAAACTTTTGAGAGAGGGACTGTACGGTACCCTCTCGAAAATGAACATAGGGGAAAAACTATTAACCCCTTCCAGTACCTCCATAGGAAGATGGGTTGTACTGTTTTAGTTCATAGGATTTGACTAGTAAAGTCAATGGGGACTTTACATGCCCTGGGAGACAGTAGTCAGTCCCAGGGTATGGAGTCTATGTTTGGGGGTCACTACGACACCCCTGTGTCACTGCACTGAGGGTGCTGTGTAACACATGTGAATAAAGATGGTTCCTATGGGGTTGAGAAATATGCCATACGCATTAAACAGAAAAATAGCCTAGAACACACATAGCAAAAATGCCTAAGAGTGGGAAAAAGAGTCTCACTCTTAGCAGGTAAAAAGAAACAAACCCTTCAAATCCAGCAAAGCTGCTGGGGGACTCTATAGGTAAGGGAAATTAGCCATAGAATGAGAATTCTCCCTAACAAGGACGTTGGGTGGCACCAGGCTAACTGACACTAACGTGTCAAACCGAGGATACCCCGTGATACAACGCCCGCACAGGGTTTCAGCGAACGAACTGTGGGCTGTGCTCCACGGGCAGCGGGGGCCGCTCACACCATGAACACAACTGCTCTGGGGAAAACACGGATCGCACGCTGCTAATGTGATATACCAAACCCCCCACTGCAGTGGTGGCATGGCAAACCTAAAACATACTCAGCGATACCCCGTCAACATACCTAGGGGCACCACAACATGCAGGGCGGAGTGAGATCTGCGAGCCTGTGATGACCTGTGGGCCCAGCCTACTGAAGAAAACGGCCTTTGATTAGGAGGGGATCTCGCTAGAGTCGCATTAGCTGCCCAGGCGCTGGCGTGCGTGTCGAGGCTGCGGAGCTTCAAGCTGAGAACCCCATCAGTGAAATGAAACAGCTGGAATATTACCTGACTCGGCCCAGAGTCTGTGAGGTGATAGTAGCCTGTTGTGTGAACTTGCGATACCCGCCTGAACAGCAGGTACTGCGAATGAGTTCCTCTTAGAACATCTGGGAACCAACTGAATTAGACCCCGGGAACAACCAACATAAGGCTACGAGAGCGTAGACAATCAATCGGCTGAAGATCTCTCGGATATAGATAGTGTACAAAACACACAAAAGTAACGGAAAGGGGAGTGGGGGAAGGTTCTCAACTATACGATAACGCCTCCCAGATGGGATAGAGCCCGAGACCTGTGTCTCTATCGTTTCTGAGATAAGGAAGACCAGTGCACATGGGCAAGACCGACCGGCAGTAAACGGCAAGTAATATATCTGGCAAGGCGTATTGAGAACTCCTAGCGAACCACCAAACTACCCCCCCACAGACTCCGGGAACAAGCTGCTACAGCTGGAAGGTGCCCCCATCGCCTCGTTGCACCCAAAGCAGAGCACCCCACAGATCTAAACGATTGTGTGAATAAGGGTTACTAGACTTGCAGGCTACTGGACACCGACGCTTACTTGTTCAACATGGGGAAATGATGGTTTAAAAATACGACGACACAGAGGAAAATGGAACAGTACACCACCACTGCCCAAGCACCCGTACAGGAGCAGGCTAAATCTAGTGACACAATGGGAAGGGAGGACGATAGCTTATCTCTTAAGGATGTTATAAATGCTATTGCCAGCTCAAGAACCTCCATGGAGAAGAAAATGGATGGCATAAGCACAGAGGTGTCCCTACTGCGCCATGACCTGCAAAAATTAACGGCCCGAACAGGTGAGGCCGAGGGGCGTATATCGGAAACAGAGGATGGCCTAAGATCGGTAGGCCACCAAATGACTGGAGTGTTGACACGTCTTAAAGCACTAGAAGAGAGAGTCGAAGAGGGAGAAGGCAGAGCGAGACGGAACAATATCCGCATCCTTGGTATACCAAAGAAAGCTGAAGGCCCAAACCTGGAACTGTTCCTAGAGCAGTGGCTTGCAGACCTTTTCGCTCCCAAGACACTATCAAAGTTCTTTTCAATCGAACGTGCTCACCGCGTACCAACAGACGGGCAGATCCCTGGTGCCCCTCCACGCACGGTGATAGCAAAGCTCCTGAACTATAGGGATCGAGATGCCATTTTGCAAATGGCCAGAGGCACAGTAAGGTATAATGGTTTCAAAATAGCTTTTTTCCCAGATTTCACCAGGGAGGTACAGAAGCCGAGACTGTCTTGCGACCCACTTAAAAAACGTCTTCAAGGCCTCAATATAAAATACGGGCTTATGTTCCCTGCTTGATTGAAAATCTACCATAATGGTGCAACCGTGCACTTTTCGGATCCCAAGGATGCTTGGAACTGGGCCGAAACAAACCTGGAAGGCGACTGGAGACCGCATCTAAGACAAGACACTGGCAGAAACAGGTACGAGACCAGAGAGAGCGCCACCGGAGCACTCACAATGAGAGATAGGTGCACCACCAAATGAAGGCAACGACTGATAAGTAACACAGATTTGCTCATGCAAAATGATGCTCGCAAGAACCTGGAACCAAAAGGTCGCCACCCGATTAACCTGACAATGCAGATGAGGGTTGTGCTTACAACATAGCTGGCGACCCCGGTAAGCACGGACCCCCCAAGATAGTTATCACCACTTGTTGTATACCTGTATTTGTAAGTTAGGTTGCAACTATGTTCGGGCGACAAGTACTTCGTGTTGGGGTGGAGTATAGGGTGGGGGAAAAGGGACAGTTTATGTTGTTTTTGTATTGATCTAAAGTTACTATGCATTCACAGGGCTAATGAATCATACCAACCAGCACACGCCATCATATGTTACCCCCAGATGGCAGCACACCCCCTCTTTGACCAACCCCCGTATAATGCCCTTATAAGACGACTCCACAAAACCTGTGAATCCGATTCTACAAACCTTAATCGCACCCACATTGACCTATGCACTACCTCCTGAGCGACCCAAATCTCTCAAACTGATCACATGGAACGTGAACGGGCTGGGCTCCGGAATCAAGAGACGTCTTGTGATGTAATTCTTGAACAGACACTCCCCAGACATTGCCCTAATAAACGAAACACACTTAGCCGGAACTAACTGCACCCTCTTTCGGAGAACCAATTACTGAGTGGCATTACATGCGGGATATATTATGGGATCCAGAGGGACACTCATACTGATACACAAACGCCTTTCATTCGTGACACTGACAGTAGAGCGGGATCCCAGGGGATGCTATGTTGTGGCCATTGGAACGCTAGGGGAAGAAACATTGGCCATTGCGTCAGTGTACTCTCCACCGGGGATGGGGGAAGAACTATTAAAGGACCTGGTTATTCTCATGGCAAAACACCAACCCGACATGCAGGTCTTGGGGGGGCAACTTTAATGACGTCATGTGTAACAGTAAAGATCGCACTCACATCAGGGACCGCAATCGGAACACCGCCACTAATTTAGCCAAATTTGCGCCAGCCCTGGCCCTTCGAGATGTGTGGCGACATCTTCATCCTGACACCAAGGCTTACTCGTTCCACTCGGGAGCACATGGCTCCTTGTCCAGATTGGATTACTTCCTCCTCCCAAGTACCGACATACACAGGGCGACTGCTGCAGATCTGCTCTCCCGTGGCATCTCAGACCACTCCCCCGTCATTATGGTGTTGTGCGTGCGAGGCGTGGCTCCCCCCAAGTCATGGAGATTGAATAGTTATTATCTGGGCTTCCCTGATCTTGTCGACCAACTCACAGAAGCAACCAACGAATATTTTGAAAATAATACCACCGCGGTAGATAACCCTGTTATTATTTGGGAAGCGTACAAACAGTGCTGAGGGGGGAGATAATCTCCTGGACGGCAAACAAAAAGAAGGAACGGCTTTGGGAACTAGTGAAGGCAGAAGCCGAAATGAGTGACTGGGAGGCCAAATACGTTCTTGACCCAAGCTCTGAGATCCTCAGATCCTTTAAGGGCACTAGAGAGAGGCTTCGGAACGTCAAACTAGACAACGCTAAACACGCCCATCGAGAGTCCAGAGCAAGGGTCTATGAACATGGGGACAAAGCTGGGAAAATGCTGGCCTGTCTTGAGGGGAGAGACAAGGGTCAACGTCATGTCAGAGAAATTATAACCCCACAAGACGGAGGATGCCACTCAGACCGTGAAATAGCAAAGGCTTTCGCGGATTTCTATGCCACTCTGTACTGCACCCCGGTATCCCCACTGAACCCCTCCCTTCTAGATGACATTACTCTGCCTCAGCTGTCGGAACAGCAAAAAGCACAACTGGACTCAGCTCTCAACGAAGCAGAGATAGCTGAGGCTATAGCCTAACTACAATCCGGGAAAATACCGGGCACCAACGGATTCCCAGTTGAAATCTGGAAGAAGCTGGGTGGGGAAAGGTTAGCACCGTATCTCCACAAAATGTTCCTCGGGGGTCGTGACCAGGGTGCTCTCCCGCCGGATTTGCACAAAGCCACGATTGTTGTCATCCCCAAGCCGGGTAAACCACCTGAGCAATGGACCTTCTATAGGCCCATCTCATTACTTAATACTGAAACTAAAGTCCTTGCCAAACTCCTAGTTAACTGGCTACAATTGGTCATTACCTCCCTGGTCCACCTGGACCAATGCAGGTTTATGCCACATAAATCAACACGCATGAACGTACGACGCATCCACCTATTATTAGAAAGAGCCCCAATTATAGACAAGCCGCTTGCATTATTAGCCATAGATTTTGAGAAGGCGTTTGATTCGGCTCGCTGGGACAGCCTCTGGGAATCTATGTGGAAATGGGCTTTGGAGACAATTTCCTGGGATGGGGACAACTCCACATGCAAAGGTGAGGTTGAACGGGTGGCCCTCTGAGCCCTTTCCCCTTGGCAAGGGCACACGGCAGGGATGCCCCCTGCCCCCCCTCCTCTTCGATCTTGTAATAGAGACACTCGCATTTTGGCTCCGTCAGAGCGGGGATTGGATAGGATTTAGATGGCCGGAGGGACATGAGGACAGGGCGTCTTTGTACGCTGATGATCTCTTGATATATCTGGGTGACCCGATACGAACCTGCCCCATAGTGACGCAGATGCTTGTCCACTTTGGTGAATTCAGTGGGCTGAGAATCAACTGGAGCAAGTCTATCCTTTTTCCGGTGAAGGGCGGTACACAAGCCATCCCCCAGGAATGCTCATACAAAGTGGAACCAAGCGGATTTCGATATCTAGGGATTTGGGTATCAGAGGACTTAACACGCTACACAACCCACAATCTCCAACCAATCATGGACCGTTTTAGAGATGATGTCCGCCACTGTAAACTTCTCCCCCTGACACTTATGGGTAGAGCTGTCCTCTTGATGATTACCCTGCCCAGATTTCTCTATGTATTACAAAATGTCCCGCTTGAGATTCAGGATCCCGAATTCGACCGCATCGATAATCTCCTTAGAGAACTCATATGGGGGGGTCAACCCCGCATTGCACTGGCCACGCTTCAGAGATCAATCTGGGAGGGAGGAATCAGCGTTCCCCGCCTTCGGGCATACTATTGGGCCTCCCAACTAGCGGTGGTCAACAACGTACTACACGGGGACCGGGAGTTACCACAAATAAGGGCCGAAATTGCGGCCATGCACGACATAGATCCACTACACCTGCTCTATCAGCCCCTCTGCAGACCCCCTCCACAAACAATGGCAGCACATGTTACTATGGCCTCGAAACGGGCACACGCTTTTGTGGGTTGGAAAGATAAGATCACCACCGCACAACCCCTGCGGCACAATGGCAACCTGACAGAGCTTGGGAAACTTAAACCATGGTCCAAATTGGAGGAGGCCAGTATCACTAAGATCGGGGACGTCCTGGCGGGTGGGGAACTTGCCTCATTCGAAGCACCGCAACTGAAATTCCAGCTCCCAACAGCCGAACAATATCATTATACTCAGCTGGCTCACACCCTACAAACACATATTCAAACAGGCTCTGCCATTCCCGAGAACGCAACATATTCCTGGCACACATTCCTGCTAAATGCACCTCTATATTATATAACGCCATGTCCTCCTTCGCCACTCCGGAACTCCCTCACCTTAAATACAAATGGGAAGAAGATGTGGGTACCATAGATCCGGAGGGCTGGATCCAGATCCTAATGCACCCTAGGGAAATCGCTATCTCTTCCAGGCTCCGTCTGGTGCAACTAAAAATCCTACATAGAATATATTATCCTAGAACTATGATACACAAATGGAAGTGTGCCCCAAACCCGTATTGCCTCCGGTGTGGGAGAGAAACTGGAATATTCATACATATCCTGTGGGAATTCCCTCGAATCCAGACCTTCTGGGGTGAATGCTGCAAGGAACTGTCTGGAATACTAGGTCACAACTGTCCACTAGACCCGAAAATACTGTTAGTGGGTAAACCCGACGAAAACATTGCGAAGAAATGGGAGGGGTTGCTCCTAGCAACGGCCGCAGGACTGATGAAGCGAAATATCGCACAGAAATGGGGCGCTCCGGAATCTCCGACACTGGATCAATGGGCAGATGATATGGACACATGTGCAATGTTGGAACGCAGAGTCTACAAGGCAAGGGGTTGTCCCACTAAAGCTTTCAAAATCTGGGGGAAATGGGAAGAAAGTGAATCCCCATAATCTTTGACACCTCAAAAGAACACGCTTGTAGAACACATGGAGGTGGCTGTAGACGAAAATCTTTAACCATGCTTTATTATTGATTCACTCTTTGAATGCCTATGTTTTGATTTTGTTTCTTTGTTGATTGTGATTGTTGTTAAAATCAATAAAATATATTATTAAAAAAATAAATTTAAAAAAAGATAGAGGACATAGATCTGAAAAATTCTTGCCTGGGTTGAGGCTGGAAGATTTTTTCTGGTAAACGGGGAGGCACTGACTTAGGTTTAGACACAGGCATCGATTGTGGCATCGGGATTAAAGAATGCTCCGATAAAGGCGTCGATGGTATGGACGCCGGCTTCGATCTTTTCGAAGGAGGCTTCGACGTCGTTGAGGGAAGCCTTGACACTGCTGCGGAAGGTATCGACGCCATCTTCGATGGCGGCCTTGACGCTGCTGTCGAATGTTTCGATATCAACGTCATTTTGACCTCTGTTACCCCCGATTTATGCACCGCTGGTTTCATTCTTTTTTCACGTGGTGTCGGGGAACTTTCCTCCGATGACACCCTCAACTTTTTGTCGGATCTCGCGTGTTTAGTTTTTGATCTCCCTCTGTCACCTTTGGAGAGGACAGCGGCATGCTCTTCACGCTGCTTTTTCAAGGGGGCCTGGCCCGCATTCTCGAAAGTTTTTAGTATCGAAGCCCTAAAGGCCTCCTATTTTTCAGGGGAATCGTGTTTGGATGGATAGGAAATAATCCTTCTCTCAGACGAGGAGGAAAAGGACGAAGAAGATCTATGACGTTGTTTCTTTGATTTTTGGACGAAGACGAGGAGGATTTCCTCGAGCGACTCTTAGACCTCAATCTCCCCGACCCATGTCGAGACTTTCCGCTCGACTCTCCTGAATCTCTTTGTCTTTTCAAAGACTTATAAGATTCTTCCCCCACAGCCAGCTTACCTTTCCGTTCCTTAAGAACCTTATTGGACATAGCCTGACAGGAACCACATTCGTCGACCCGATGGTCAGGGCTCAAACACCAAAGGCAATTGCGATGAGGGTCGGTAATTGACATTTTTCTACCACACTTCAGACATTTTTTGAAACCAGTCTTGGGTGTGGTAGGAGTCGATGACGAGAACATTTCGTCGAAGAAAAACTGATGCGCCGTTTTGTGGCACGAAGCAGTGCTCGAAAAAACGGAACTGAGGTAACGGGCGCAGCTTCAAGCACAGCGCCCTTTGGTGAACATTTTTTCTGAAGCAGCAGAGCTGGGAGACAAGATATCTAAGATGAGCAATACGCGGGAGGACACAATCCATTTGAATGGTCCGTCACAAAATTATCAAAGGCATTTAATAGCCTCTGACCTATTTTGGTGGAAAATAGAAAAGTCATCAGCATAACGTAACCAAATCACTCTAAAATAATTAATTATAGGTGGAGCTAGTGCCACAGGAGGTAGATATCACTCATCCAACATGTACAACATGTGCAAATTAAAAAGACAAGGGGACAAAATGCACCCTTGTCTAATTCCCTTATATGTCAGTATCCTTCTCGACAAAGCACGCTAAGAGTTAAAGGAACCTGGGCAACAGATTGTTCATGTAATGCTACCAAAAGACACAGGCGCCAATGCGATATTCCCCATTTCTCCAATTTGACCCAGAGAAGATTTCTATTCACTGCAGCGAAGGCAGCTGACAGTTCAGTTGTGGCTGTTTTTTTAACCACTCCAACGATTGAACACACTTTGAATAACTGCATTCAAAGAAGTACTCATGTGCTAACGAAAGCCTGTCTGCCACTTTTGATGTATTCCCGCTTCCAATGCCCAAGTCTCCAGATGCTCTAACGGTCCCATGTATTAATAACCCCGCAAAAATATTGCGATACAAAAATATCACCATATGTTTGCGGTGATATTGACCCATGGACCCTGCGGGGGACACCCCCGCAACCCCTGCATTATTTTAAAATGTGCAGGGGCCAACCCCACAACCTCTGCTCCAACAAATTATCCCCCCAAAAATATCGCCTATGATGAGACAAACGGCCATATGTACGGCAATATTTTTGGTAGGGATATTTTGTAGGGATACCGCTCTAACAGCAAAGTGGCAAACACCTTGCTGTCAGCATCGAGGAGAGAAATTGGTTGATAATTTCCTTGATCGCGTCTATCACCTTTTTTGTAAATAGACATGATATGTGTCACTTTCCATGACTCGGGGAAAGAATTACTTTCCAGTATGGGTCTAAAGAGCAGAGCCAGGATAATCGACCAATTTCTTTGGCTGGTCTAAGACAAAGCATTCAAGACTTTATTGGGTCCCATAGCTTTAGACGAACTAATCTTAAACAAGATGGCTTCATTCGAAATTTGACTGAAGCACAACTGCCAGGAACAGAGGAGGGCAGAGCATGCTCACCAGCCTATTATCTATCAATGCTTTCTGAAAATAAATGTGACACTCAATCCAATTCCGACACTAGGTTAACCTGATTTTCAAACCGTCTGGACAAGTCCTCAATAATCTTTTACCAAAGCTCATGTGATTTCTTTTTAGTATTTCAAAAAAAAATTCTGCATCCCTCTGCAACATGAGCACTTCATGGGGTTCATTGTGAGTTGGGTGATATTCTGGCAGTAATTCCGTTGGAATGCTTCCCGACAGAATTACTGTTACTGCCCTTTGGTCCAGAGGAATTACTTCCGGATTACAAGTGGCAATGGCAGAGTTAATCCCAATTTTTTGAGAGTCCATTATACTATATGGGGCATTTTTGGCGGAATTAACGCTGGCGGAATTATTACCACAGTAATTCTGCCTATTTTCAGCCAGAATTGGGAGGATTTACCTCCAGCATGATGCAGGAGGTAAAAACCCCACACCAAGGCGATACACCTAGTATGGCGGAGAGGGAAAAGTGGCAATAATTCCAATCCCACCCATTTTTTCCCACACTGCCACACTCGTGATGACCCCATATATCCCTTCATCCAATTTTTATGATATGCTTTAGCCAACTTGATTTCAGTGACAGATGCTGTACCGTTAAAAGCATTCCTACTTTTTAAGGATGTAGTATTGGCTCTTAGTGCCCGTTTCCTTTCAACAAGAGCCTCGTCATATGAATTCATGTGCTTTCAATTTGTCTGTCATTCTGTCAACCCGTTACCCAAAGATGTATTTAAAAGATCGTCCGCAAAAGGTTCAAAGTAGGCAACTCTAAATTTATTGAGTTTCCATAAAAGGGGGATTCATTTATACAGCCCTCGAGTGAATCATTTACTAGTTTGATGTTATGGGGATTACAACTAATCCTATTTCCAGCGCTATTCACTTGTAGGTCTCCCGGACCAGTCATATCACCTTGGGATGGCCCCAAAATAAACAGTGAAGTCAACATATCATGATCGCTCCATTTTGTGTCACAAATGTAGAACTTACAACATCTGAAGTGCAGCCAGTTCCCCACAAAATGTGATCTATGGTCGAGCTAGATTTACCATTACTCCAAGTGAGTTTAAATGGGATCAACCCATTTAAAATTTGAAGTCTCATCCCCTGAAGGGCATTCCCCCATAGCCCTCTGCAATGATCCTTAGATTTCATGTTGCTCATCCTTGGTGGAAGTGCAACCTCATTGTTGGTAGCCATGCATTTTTCTTTTAAATCAACCACTACCACAGGAAAAACCCCTTTTATTTCACTACCCCAATCATTCACATAGGAAGACGTACTTGCTAGAGCATTTTCCAAGTCACTTACACCTTCATTCCAATAGACGTTCATGAGTAGCAGGTTTATCACCTGCCCTCCTTCCTTCAACTTAACATATGTGGCTAAAGTACCTCTACAAACCTCAATCATTGATACAACCTCCAAGCCAACACAGGATTTGATCAAAGTCAACCCGAGGGTCTACCAAATAAACCTGTATGTTCGTCCTGAAAGTGGGATGTATATCCATCAAAGGTTGGTTTTACCAACAACAAGGTCTCTTGTAGAAAGACCAAATGAAATGTTTTCAAAATTCTACCCAGAACTGAATTAGTGAACCGATTCTGATGGCTGAGTAAAGGAAGAAACGGGGTATAACCTGGTGTGAATGGGCGCTATGGCTAAGAAATATGTTATGTGCTAGTATTCAGAGTGAACCAGACAGCTGCAGATAGAGGCACATCCAGGCTAACCCCTGCCTGTCATAGAGTTACAGCATTTGGCAATCATCTTGTAACAATCATTTTTTGGGAACAATTATCATTGTGACAAGCACATTGATTCTGGCACACCCACGGTACTCCGATTCTGATGGCCTCTGGTGTTTCAAGATAATTTGGAGCACCCGCATCCAGAGGACTTCTGTAGTTACGCATGTTCTCCTTGCCTTGACTGGCAAAGAGCGCCTGACCTCCAGGTCCAATCTTGCGTGCAACCCTGATTTACAGCCTTCGCCTTAAGCAAGAATAACCTCTCTCCCCTTTGTCCCACCAAAACCTGAGACAAGAATTTCACATGGCAACGGTACAGTCATCCCTGAGAATTAATTCTCATTGAGGTCAGATGCAGGTCCATCATAGGCAGACAAATCAAAACCTAGTTGCCTCAAAGATTGACACTCACCAAGAATGACATTGAATATTATTTTTGTGCTAAGAAACAATACGATCAGTTCTGTGCAAATCTATAAAAATCAACTCTGTCGATGTCCCTCAAAGATATTGCATGTACATTAGGCACTTCACCAAGTAAACGCAAGATGTTAGTTCTATTTGACAACACATCACTATTGGCAGGCAGCAAACTTTCAACCAGCATTCTGTAAAAGTGGTTAGAGGGCTTTATGGGGGGATGTTGCCTCTGTATCATGTCCACATTAAAATGTGACCCTGGTTTAGGCCACAGGCAATGCCCCTCCCACCCTCGATAAAATTCTGGTTCCTTAGAGCCTTTCAATATGCTAATAGGCTGACTAGTTGCAGTCATCAAACACAGATTATTTCGAAGCCAACTCTTAAACTGTGATTGATCACTAGGTTGTTGTTCAGTCAAGGAAACAAAGGCAAGATTAAACAAGCATTAGCAAAGCCAATAGTTTTGCCATTTGGAGTTATATGTTGCATTTTACATTTAAACTTAAAAATGCAGTAAATACTTGGGCTCTAATTGTCCCGTAATTCAAAACATATCTGCATATTACTGTTTGCAGGCACATAAAATTAGTTATACCTAATGTTATGTGTCAGCAAACACTCACTTACAGACATGTGTGGAAGTTTTAAAGTAAGTATGGTGTTTTTAGGGTTTAGCTGGAGTGGTTGACCAGGGGTGAGCTATGGTGCAGGGAGCAGGGTGACATTGGACCAGAGGCAGTAATGGGAGTGTTTGACATGTGTACGCTAGGGTTGGTGGAGGTTAGGCAGGGTTAATGAAGGGAGGGTTGGTGGTAGAGAGGTAGGTTGTGGGCAGAGAAGGGTGATGTAGAGAGTGGACAGAGGGGGAGGGCTGGTGGGCTGGTTGCCGAGAGGTGGCAAGGGGTGGATGAGTAGAGAGGAGGGTGGTAGGTGGAGGCAGAAAGGGTGGGGGCAGGATAAAGGGAGGTAGAGAGGTTGTGAGTGGTGGGGCCTGTAGGGAAGGCATGGTATCACAAGTATGACACTGACACAATTGGTACGATTTGTAAAACATTTATTGAAATTGTTGGGGCTGGAGAAACTCCTACTTTGCCCAATAACTAAGATGGGAGTAGTCCCGACCATCAAATAATAAATAACACAGTCCTAGTGGAGTCCGTCAAATCTAAATGGCCTATGCTAGCAAAACCAAATGCTTGCCCTATCTCATGTACAAAAAGTGTAAAAAGGAGAAATGTATGCAAAAGGAAAAATCAGTGTTCAAATGAATAAATGTGGTTGAACCAGCTCTCCTCCCCACGTTACAACTCACGGAGTAAGGCAGTCCCTTTAGATAGGATGACACACTCTGGCTGGGTTTCCAACACAACAAACAGTAAAAAACCGTGGATCAAGGCCCGCCTGGCCTTTCTGGTTGAAAGTATCTTTTCCTGACTTCAAAAATTAATTTTCAACCAAAGAGTTCACAAAGGTCCCCCACTGTCGGGCTCAGACATTTCACGACAAAGTTCAACACAAACTTGCAAGGGGGCTTCCTTCAATAAGCTTATTATACTTCAGGTCTCCCTCGGTTGTGCTCGGACCACTTTTGGATGTCAAAGACTTTCGGATGTGCGTGGCTTTCATTACAGACCACCGCAGGACCACTCTGACTCAAAGTTCATGGTTTAACTTTCACACTCCCTTTCTCTAGGAATTAATCTTCTTTATTTCACTTTTGTTGTAAATTCGCTTTATTTCTTCAAACAATGTACTGTTCACAGAGACTTTTCGAGTGGGCTATTTGTCATGCCTCGCACTGCCCGTCCGGTTTGGGCTGCCTGGAAAGCGTGATGCTGCATGGCGGTGGCCATTTCTTCTCCCATCATGGCCGCTGCAACTGTTAGCTTGTGCTGCAGTAGCGCTCTAGCATTTCGCCCACTTCTGACGGCTCGTCATATAAGCGATGGACAACTGATCAACCTCGCGTCTCAACGCTCGGTTGTTTAGCATTGCTTACTCCTGGGCTCAGTGCTTACCCTTCTTGAACCGATGCTTGTTTCCTGTCTACTGTTCCTTCCTGGCTGCGGCGTCTTTCTTGTGCTGGACCTGAGCTTACCTTCTCCTCGTTGCCTTGCCATTCCTTTGCATTCTGTTCTGCTACGCATTCTGTCATTTTACCATTCCTTCCCATTGTTCACTCCTACATACGTTCCCATCTGTTAATCTGCCATTATCATGGAGTGAACTTCGTATCTTGGATCTGCAACATACCTAATTTCCTGGATTTGCAACATCGTGATCACTACGTTCTGTACGCCATACAGGTTTGTCCCCTTGTGGGTTTTTCCTGGTTGCTGGGCAGTTTCCCCGGTGTTAGCCTGCCTGGTCATTTAGAACCAGCAGGGTGGCGTCAGGGGAGGCTCGCCCGTTCCTGCATGAGACTCGCACTTCTTTTAAAAAAAAAAAAGGACAAGCCGTCATCCAAAAAGAAGACATCTAAGAAACCTCAGGTGAGCCAAGACCCATCCCTTGCACGTTCTGACAGTTTGAGACGCCACAAGATTATCACACCTGAGGATATGGAACCTTCTCTCCAGGATCTATTGCGGGGAATGCAGGAACTGTCTACTGAGGTTCAAAACCTCAAGGCAGAGATCACAGCCCTAAGACAGCTGGTTCTATCTAGGGATTCGGCATTTCAAGAAAACACCTCCATGAGGAGGTATAGTGGAGAAATATGACTGAGCACCAAAGACCCTTCATACATTTCTGGATTCATGCATGGTGCATTTCACATTTAAAAGCTACTATTTTTCAACCAACAGGGCCAAGGTGGGGTTTATCGTTTCGCACCTAGTGGGTAATGCACTCACCTGGGCCACTCCTCTGGTGGCATCGGGGAACCCTTTGGTGGACAACTACGACAGGTTTCTTATAGCCTTCAAGGCTATGTTCGACCGCCCTGATCTGGTCTTTACCGCCCAGGAAAAACTGCTTGAGTTTCAGCAGGGCAACCAAGACCAAGACCTGTTCACTTATGTCACCTGGTTTAAACAGCTAGCCAAAGAGGCAACTGGTCGGCCGAAGCATGCTTTACTCTGTTCCGAAAGAGACTCAATGTGGAGGTCAAAGATGATGAACTAGCCCGTGTTGCCCGCCCTGGGTCCTTCCAGGTACTCTTGGATTTATCCTTGCAAATTGATTATCGCCTTCAGGAAAGGAAGGCAGAAAAGAAGATTTGCAGCCCGGTCCAGAGGCCATTGCCCCTATATCCAAGCTCTAGAGAAGCCCCTCAGTCTACACAAGGAGATCCTGAACCCATGCAGATGGGCACCTTGCGAGGTCCTTTGACACCACAGGAAAGAACTAACCGGATTGAGAATGGCTTATGTCTTTACTGTGCCTCGGCAAAACACCTGGTTCGGAACTGTCCAATCACTCCACGAGGCGTTTGGGAAACGCCAGCTCCCGATCCTTAATGGAGCCCAGTTTCGGGAGGTCAATACCTACTCCTTCTTTTCTGCCTCGTTGGGTCAGTCTCATCAATTTTCACTGGTGGTTCTTCAAGTAACCTTGCCTACCTCTGCAGGTGTTCTCCATCCCGCTTTGGCCCTTGTTGATTGTGGGGAAATGGGCATCTTCCTGGATGACGATTGGGCTTGGCAACATCAAATACCCAGGGAGACCAAGGAACAGATACAAGCCATGGAAGGCATCGATGGACGACCGCTTTCTTCTGGACCCATCACTCAACAAACCATTGGGCTGTCACTATCCATCAACAATCACCAGGAGTTCCTCAGCTTTGATATAATAAAAGCAGCCCATTACCCTGTGGTTTTGGGGATTCCCTGGCTTCACCGTCACAACCTTTACATATATTCCGCAGCAGGATCCTTGTTTCTGGGATCAAAGTTCTGTCTCTCGCACTGTCTCTCCGGAAAGGTCCAGCGCGAAGAGACAGCAGCATCAACCCCACACCAGGATCATCATGTTACCATCTCATACATAAAGCAGATACCCAAGGCATACCATCAGTTTGCCGATGTCTTTTCCAGTGCTAGAGTACAGTCCTCACCTCCACACAGACCAGAGGATTGTGCCATTGAAACTTCAGAATGTGCCATTATCCCATTTGGTAGGATGTTCGTTTTGTCTGTACCCAAGAAGAAGGCCGTTAGGGCATATTTGGATACCAGCCTGGAAAACGGTACCATCCGTCCTTCGAAATCCCCACCGGTGGCCTCCTTGTTTTTTGTACTTAAAAAAGATTCCCAGGAACTCCGTCCTTGTCTGGACTACGGAGGCTTGAATCAAGTGACTCAAAAAGACTTATCCCTTTCGTCTCATAGCCGACATCCTGGAAGCCCTCCAAGGTGTGGTCCTTTTCACCAAACTGGACCTCAGAGAAGCTTATCTTCTCGTACACATACGGGCAGGTGATGAATGGAAGACCACCTTCCGAATACCCTTCGGTCATTTTGAGTATTTGGTCATGCCTTTTGCTCTGGCCAATGCTCCTGCTGTATTCCAGTGTTTCATGGATCAGGTGTTTTCGGATATGTTATCCCTTTTTGTAATTGTTTACCTGGACGATATACTAGTGTTCTCTAAAGACCCGGCCTTACATCAAGCCCATGTCACTCAGGTTCTTCAATGGCTTCATGAAAATTGTTTGCTAGCCAAGACAGAAAAATGTCAATTCAATGTAACCTAGGTTAACTATCTGGGATTCGTGCTGAGTCCCCAAGGCATAGCCATGGACCCATCAAAGGTCACTGCCATTGCCTCCTGGCCTGCTCCCTTCACCATTAAACAAGTGCAGTCCTTCCTAGGGCTAGCAAACCTTTACCGAAAGTTAATTCCCACCTTTTCATCTATAGTCCAGCCAATAATTTCACTCCTCAAAAAAGACACACCCTTTCTGTGGTCTCCATTCTAGGAAGCAGCCTTCATGTTACTTAAGAAATGTTTTACAGGAGGACCCCTGCTATGACATCCAGATGTGTCCAAACCCTTCCTGGTGGAAACTGATGCATCAGAGTACCCGATAGGAGTGGTTTTGAAATAACTACAGGAGGATTCTCTCGAACATCCCATAGCCTACCTTTCCAGGACATTGACAACCAGCGAAGTCCATTATTCGGTCCTGGAGAAGGAGTTGCTGGCTATCTGTCAAGAATTCACGGAATGGCCTCATCTTCTCCTGGCCGCCCTGTATCCCATGCAAGTACAAACTGATCACCGGAACCTACAAGTACATCAGTCCTTGGAATGTAGGAACAGTAGACAGGCACAATGGGCTTACTTTTTTGCACAATATCAATTTCAGATAATGTAATTACCAGGGTCTTCCGACAGCCTTGCCGATGCCCTCTCCAGATGTCAGGATCCCCTTCTCGACGAACCTGTTCTTCTGCCCAGGATGTTTCCGGAGTCTGTCTTCATTGCTCATGCTGATGATCTTCTGGAGAAAATACAAACTGAAACTCAAGCTTCAGACATTTGGAAGAACCTTTCTAGCACCAACCCATGGAGTCTGGCAACCAAATATGGCTGCTTGTTCAAGGATTCTGCCTTGTTTGTTCCCGCTCAGGCCCTAAAAGTAAGGGTGTTACAGCTTTGTCACAATACTACCTTTTCCGGCCATCAAGGTATTAAAGTGACTCTACAAAACCTCAAAAGACACTTCTGGTGGCCAAAGATGTACCAAGATCTTCAGGCATACATACGGCATGTTACATTTGTGACCAGAACAAGTATAACACCAAGCAACCAGCCGGGCTTTAGCGCCAGCCGAGCCTTCCATCTCATCCCTGGCACAGCATAGCCACCAACTTTATTGTGGTTCTTCCTCCATCCAGAGGGCACACCACCATCCTGGTGACCATAGATTTGTTTACTCATATGGCTCATTTCAATCCACTTCCTAAGATGCCCTCTGCTTGGGAAATGGAGAATATCTTTGTAACCAAGATATTCAGACTTCATGGACTGCCTTCCAGGATAATTTCTGACCAAGGACCTCAGTTTACCTCCCGGTTTTAGACCCACTTATGTCGCATGCTAGGTATCAAACAAGCCTTGTCTTCTGGTTATCACCCTCAAACCAACGGAATAACCGAAAGAGTTAAACAAACCCTAGAACAATATCTTTGTTGTTTCTCCTCCCAGGTACAAGACGACTGGTCCATTCTGCTTCCTGTGGCCGAGTTTGTGTACAATAATTCAGACCACTCCTCCTTGAAGACGAGTCCCTTCTACTGTAACCAGGGATTCCATACATTCATCTTACTTATTCTTCTGCCTTATCCCAGTCTGGTACCCGCAGCTAATGCTTGGATCACAGATCTAGTAAACATTCACAGATCCGTCAAGGAAAACTTGCAAGAAGCCAGATCTAACATCGAAAGATACGCTAATCTGAAACGTCGACGACCATCACCTTCGTATGGCATTGGTGATAAGGTCTGGTTGTCATCCAAGTACCTGCCCAGACACCTGCGACCCAACATATTGTCACCTCGGTACTACGTGCCCTTCTCAGTGAGTAAAGTATTCAACCCAGTGACCGTCCATCTTTGCCTGCCAGTGTCCTGGGAAAGAAAACATCCTGTTTTCAATTCATCACTTCTTAAACCCTACCAACCCTCCATCAGGAAAGAGATACACCCTTCTCCTGTTTTCACCAACAACCAGATTGAATATGAGGTATACAGGGTATGTGACTCTAGGTACAGATGAGGGCAGCTTCAATACCTTGTACTGGAAAGGCTATCCTCCGGAGGGGACATGCTGTCATGTCTCGTGCTGCCTGTCCGTTTTGGGCTGCCTGGAAATCCCGACGCTACATGCTTGTGCTGTGGTAGTGCTCCAGCTTTTCGCCCACCTCCGACAGCTTGTCATATAAGCGACGGACAGCTGATCAACCTTGCATCTCAACGCTTGGTTGTTTAGCATTGCTTACTCCAATGCTCAGTGCTTACCTTTCTGTGCGGTTCTTGAACCGCTGCTCGTTTCCTGTCTACCGTTCCTTCCTGGCTGCGCCGCCCTTCTTGTGCTGTGCCTTCACTTACCTTCTCCCTGTTGCCTTGCCGTTCCTTTGCATTCTGTTCTGCTATGCATTCTGTCAGTTTACCATTCTTTCATACTGTTCACTCCTCCATATGTTCCCATCTGTTAATCTGCCATCATCACGGAGCTAACTTCATATCTTGGATCTGCAACATCGTGATCACTACGTTCTGGACTCCATACAGGTTTTTCCCTTTTTGTTTTTTTTTCCTGTTGCTGGGTAGTTTCCCCGGTGTTAGCCTGCCTTGTCATTTAGAACCAGCAGGGTGGCGTCAGGGGAGGCTCGCCCCTTCCTGCATGAGACTCGCACTTCTTTAAAAAAAAAAAAAAAAAAAAAAAGGACAAGCCGTCACCCAAAAAGAAGACATCTAAGCTAAGAAACCTCAGGTAAGCCAAGACCTATCCCTTGCACATTCTGACAATTTGAGACACCACAAGATTATCACACCTGAGGATATGGAACCTTCTCTTCAGGATCTATTGCGGGGAATGCAGGAACTGTCTACTGAGGTTCAAAACCTCAAGGCAGAGATCACAGCCCTAAGACAGCTGGTTCTATCTAGGGATTCGGCATTTCAAGAAAACACCCGCTTCTAAAAAAAAAAAAAAAAAAAAAAAAAAGGGACAAGCCGTCATCCAAAAAGAAGACATCCAAGAAACCTCAGGTGAGCCAAGACCCATCCCTTGCACGTTATGACACTCTTTCCTTTCACTGGACCAGTCCGTTACTTAGTATCGCTGATTTCGGATCTGTCCTTACTTCAAAGTTCATTCGTAGTTCTGCCTTTCCTCACGTCTCATCCACACGCATGCAGCCTTCACTTGCAATATAATGTTGCTACTTCAAACTTTAACACACAGCGGCCTCTCAGGTCGCTTGCCAACTCGCCAGCTGTGTGCGTCTTTTGCTTGGTTTTGTGATTTCCAATTCATGAGTTAAGGTTAGTACCGCAGGCTTAGCCTCACCTCCCCAACTCTGCCATTCACCCGCAGTGTGGAACTCTTGGGGTTTTTCGACCTGCTGCGCTCGTCCCTTGGTCTGTCGCTCTGCTCATGTAGGTTTGCCTTTGCCCCAGAAGTTCTGCTTGTACTCATTTTCCGCCTTGCTCGGAGTGTTTTTAGGTGTTGTCTTTTATCCGTGTGAAGAGAGCTAATTGGTATCAGGTGTAGGCACTTTACGTCAAGTGCCTGACTTCGCTTGACCCGATTAATGGGACATGTCCAGTACGATGTATGAGAGTTAGTCTTGTTACTCTCAGTCACCCTCTTCCTCGGCCCAGTGTTTGTGTAAAAAGTGGGGTGGGGGGAGTTGGGACTTCAGAGTAGCCTAAAAAATAGGATGGGGTAGATGAACAATAAACGGGGGAACACCGCGTGTCATCATTGGCCGCTTCACCACCACTCCCCGAAGACCCCTCACCCAGGTGATCCTCCCGCACTGGTCCACCCCCAGGAACGGGATGGTAAAAGTGATGGCCGTGTACTGGCCACCTGGATGACAAGCCTCCAGGACTAGCGGGTGAGACACCCTTTGGTTTCTCACAGGTCATAAAGGAGGTTGGTGGTGGGTGGGAGTGGCAGAGATGGGGTGGGTGGAGACCAAGAGGTTCGTCATGCTGGGGATCATAAATGAGGGTCAGAGTGCTGGAAGGTGCAGAACAGAGGGTTTGTGTAAGCATAAGAGGGCCAAGGACTTTCATCCCTGATGCCCAAACACGCACCAACCTATGGAATGCAAAAGAGAGGGATTGTAGCTTTATTTTCTCCATCCTAAATGGAAGTTTACTAGTATCAGAATATTAATTAATGTAAGCCTAAAAAAAATTTGATCAGACTTTTTTTACTGTATTTTAACATTTAAATACACCCAACAAAAGAAAATGTCTTATAAGCCCATCTGCTTCTAGTCGCTATTTGGCAGTCTTGCTGATTGTTTTTTTCTACAGTTTAAAGACTGTTCTTCACATCAGGAATAACAAAGTGTTTTGTAAATAAGCAGACCTGAAAATAAGCTTGCCAGAGGCCTGTGACATTTGGGCGGCTTTCTCCTGTCTATGACCCCTTCCACCCACTGTAATGGCCCACATGAAATAAAAGAGCATGGCATAAGCTAAACAATGCCAATGTAAGAAGGCAACCTCTTTCTCGGAACACAGCACAGTGCTACACAGTGAGATAAGATGATCTGTCAACGCTCACAGTAACATCCAGTGTCAAACCAGTGGACCTTGATAATTTGGTCACGTCTTCCGCCTAATGCATTATGCTCGTCATTGAGCTTGGCTACACAGTTTTTACAACCCTCGTTTGCAGGGTCCAAGTTCTAGTCCTACACCCATAGTTTCCACCGTGAACCATTCCAATCTGTAGGTGCTTATCCAGTCCGAGTTTTTTCTTTGCATTCTGGGACTTGTAGTTCTGCCTTTCCCATTATAAAACTCAGACTACAAGTCCCAGAATGCAAAGAAAACCCCAGACTGGATAAGCACCTACAGATAGGAATGGATCATGTTTGATACTATTACCAAAGTATACATACTCAAGTTTATCAACCTCAGTGAGGAAAGGCTAAATCTGCCTTGATTTGGAGCTGTTATCTGGCATATGAGTACAGATCTCTGTAGCAAGTGCTTCTTGTACTGAGCTATCTTCTGGCCTGTCATGACACTCAAGCACTATATATTTCGAATGTGGTTATTGAATGGGAACCAAACCAAAGAAAGTTGAACACACTAGACAAGTGGTGTAATAGTGAGCAATACGGGATTTATTGATCGAATCAGAATTTTTTGTCAACAACTGTAACTCGGGCCCCTCAGCAGCGCACTATGTAATATCGTGACATATGTTTGGAAATAAATGTGCACTGATGTCTTTGTATCAGGACACCATACGGGGGCGGATCCGCGGGCACATACCCCTCTCGTTTCCAACCGCTCTGCTGGCCAGAACACGGATAGCCTTGACATAGTGACGTAACATATAACATGATATATATGATGGAAAGTAAAAAGAATGGGCAAGTATTTGTAACTTCAAATCAATTGCATTCGGTGCGTTTAAACGTTGAACCGCGCCACGTTGTGTTTGTGTTAAAGAAAACGAAACATGCAGATATTGCATGCATTACTGTGATTCTCTATGATTTATATTTGAAGTATTCATATAGTCAATTGAGGAGAAACCTCTGTGGATATATCCACTCTTTTAATACCCCCCAAACCCTTATTAGCCCGCAAGCCTTTTTTTGCTGTGCACCAGGCAACGCTGCAGTTACTCTAGGCTGATACGTATGAGTCAGTAGCAATGTAAGTGACACTTGATTGCTTGCATTCCGCATGGGTTTGTTTGTAGATTTTTTCTCCCCCTCATTCCTGCGATTCGGATTTCCCTTTAGTGGATTGTTTTGTCTTCACATCAGGATTATTCAGGGAGGACACAGTCTCAACTGGCTCCACCACAGAAACCGCATTTATCCATTTAGTTGTGACACACCCACATACAGAACCATACTTTCCTAAAACTTATCGTCAATCACAGGCCCATTTCGCAAAGCCAATTCCTTAGCCAAGATGGCAATATTCATCAAAGGATCTCTTAATTGATCCACATTTGATTTCAGGGCACACAATGCCAATCTATTAATGGGATTTCCTCTAATTTTCATCTCCAGCTGCAGGCCGGGTGAGTGCCAGAGCGCCATCCCGCTTTCTGCCTGCAAAATTCAAATGTATTAAAGTCAGAAGTCTATTCCGAGGCAGGATGGGTCTCTGCCAATCACTCGGGCTGCAGCTGGAGATGAAAAACCAACACGGTCCGGTCCGCAGGCAGGGTGATTACACACTAAGCGTTATTTTTGACAAGTCAGATTTGAACGGGTATTTTTCTTTGATGAGGGCGGTAAGTATGGTAATATTAGCAGTAATAGCTTCACCTTCCGCCAGTGTGTCAGGCCATTGCAGTTTGCCCATAATTTGGGAACTGCTGTACCATATGGTATAAATCAGTGGAGCTCCAGGGAGTGTGAATTCTCCTAGGTAGAGCATCAGGCTGGCATGTCAACTTGCTGTGTCATAAGGGATGGTGGGTCACTCTGGTGTGGGGTAGGTGGTGTGTGGGCAATTGGGAGAGGCGAGAAAGGAGGTAGTTCATCTAACAGGTCAACAGGTGGCGCTGTAGGTGCTTCTGCAGGGTTGTCTTTAACAGTGTCTGCAGAAACACTTGGGCAGAGGCCTGTTTTGTGTGTGTGTGTTTACTGTTTGGCCAGCCGGCACTGGAGAGATGCTTGTATTGTTCTAATTCCTTCTCTAGCTTAGCCTGAGAGTTCCTGAGTGATCTAGTCTGACTGTCACACAATCTGTCTGCAGATTCTTTGTATCAGGTGAAATAGGCTGACAAATGAGCATCAAACACCTTTTTTTTTTTGTTGGTCCAAAGCCTCGTGCAAGAAGACAACAAGATGATCCGCATGAAACAAGCCAATGAAAGTCCTTTTGAAAGTGGGTAAGATAATTCCAATCTTTCAGATATTTACAGTTCAATGCCCCATAGGTGGAAAACATGAAGAAGGCTTTGGTCCCTCCTGCAGGTGTAAGGGGTGTTTTGGATTGCTCAGAGCCCATCCCTAAGTCTAGGAATCAAAAATCAGGAAGAATGGACCTGTTAGTAGTGCAGGTCAAGGGGGGTTGTGCAAACAACCTAACGATAATTTGTATTTACTGTTGGTGACATTGGAAAGAAAACAAAGGAGGTGTTGCAAAAAGGGCAAAAAGGAGCAAGCAAGGTTTGATATAGGTTGCTGAATATAAAGATAAAGTAATACACAAGATGTACTAGAGGAACCGCTCAGGGTTAGCCCAGCATAACATTCAGCACTTAACTCCCAAATGGCCAGGCGCCATCAGCATCAACTCTTTAACTGAAACAAGAACATATATATATAGACCGCAAGGCTCTGAGTGTTGTAGTAGATAAGTAATGAAGGGAGGGCCAATTATCAAAATGTAGTTATCATTTCTTCTTTTTGTCAATCACAGCCTCCACCGAGCATTGTGGTAAAGCATGTAGGTATGTCTGTGCACTCATTTGTCTGTAGCATGGAAAGTGTGCTGGTGAATAGTAGCACAAAACCGTGACAATTCCCACAATAAATAAAAATGAAACACCAAGTGAATTCATCAACCAAAGAAATCACAATGATAAGTAACCCCAATGGAATATGTAAATTCCCTAAACAAGGCAGGACTGCAGGCAGCAGTTTAAAGAGGTCTGGTGTAGGCCAAGGATAGGTGTGGTAATGACATACCACAGTCACCTTCTGCGGTGAGTGACAACCCAAGGAGGGGAGAAAGGCAAAAATAACACAGCAGCAGAGGACAAACACAATCAGCTGTGACCATAGAAACGGCAGCTCTAGGAATGCACAATAATCTTATAGCGACGGCAGGCTGAGAAAGAACTCTTAATAGACAACCAGGGCAAATGCATCAGAACCTGTGGCCAATCCTGGGGCCATGCGACCACATACCTGGACCCCCAATCTGTACACCCACCCGGTCACAAATCGTGACTATGTGGTGGCAGACATTAACCACAGGCACAGTGAATCTGAAATTCACTCAACCTGGAGACAGTAGCATGTCCCAAAAGTTGGCAAACCAGAAATAGACCTGTGACGTTCCACAGGGCCGTAGGCCTGAATCAATTTAAAAATGCACTTTAAACAGTGTGAGCAGCAACATAAACGGTTAAACCTAACATGACAAACCAACAATAGAAATCCAAACATCACTGTGCGAAGAAATAAATTAACATCAGCCGCAGCAGAAGCCATTTTTAACATGAGATGACCAATAGACAATAACCACACGTAGAAACTGTTTGCAAGAAAGGCCCTATAAAATGTGCAGATCTTTTTTGAGGGCAGAGCAGGAGTCAGGGAACTACGATACCCAGATCAAAACTACTGAAT
The DNA here is from genome assembly GCF_040938575.1 of Ambystoma mexicanum. Lineage (NCBI taxonomy): Eukaryota > Metazoa > Chordata > Amphibia > Caudata > Ambystomatidae > Ambystoma > Ambystoma mexicanum. The sequence goes on from NC_090932.1 coordinate 1,150,195,950, forward strand.
AGGACTACAGAAGCACTGCGATCTGTAGTTCAGTGCTTGTCTTTATCTTTTTTTTATGTTTGACGAAGACATTGGCTTTGATGTGGGCTGTGGCAGCCACACTGCCAGTGCTCTCTATGTCTGCAGGGATGTGCTCTGACAAAGGGAAGTGGGGGAGTCGTTGACCCGAGGCACCCTGTCAGTGCTTCTGCGACTGCAGGGACATACTGTGCTAATATACGGGAAATCTAACTATTTGTTTTGAACTTGTCTGCCAATATCCCTGTACACAGACTTGAATCCCTAATGGTCTCTCAGAGAATGGCACACGAATTACCTATGCACAGAAAAGCCTGCGGCACTAATTTCCTTTGTGTAGACACTACACTGGAGCCAACAAAGCCGTGCCTATGACAATTATCACTTAGATACAGACGAATGCAAAATATACCAGGGGGTGTAGATAGAGACACAGCACAAAATACAGTGTAATGCCGAGAAAAACAAAATGACAGAAAATAAGCGGAAGAAGGTTCTGTTTACCGATCAGCCAGAGGGGAATAGGTCCAGGGCCATGCACTGCACCAGAGATTCTACGTGACCCACTTCTCAACCACACCGCCGATTTTGTCAACGTCGCAGACAAAAGGTGTGCCACGCTTGTAAATGAGACCTCTGGTATGGTGAGGACCTTATGTAGTTGTTTTTGCGGTCATGAATGAGGGCAGACCCCCAGAAATCAGGATTCCAGGGTACACAATACGTTTTTTACATAAGGGCATTCACTGTGAATGGCGTCCTTTTAGGAGTTCATACACTAGTACATTTCTGAAACACTCTAGCGGCAGGAGGCACATGGGTGGTGGTTTGCAGGTGGTTGTAGTTATATGGGTTATGGCTTGAAACAGAGAAACCAAAGGAACTTTCCCTTGATGTCTTCAGGAGGACTTTGTTTCCCCAAGGCAAGATGGAGCCTGTTATGTCGTCAGCCCTCGGCCTGTGCGCGGGGGCTGGCAGAATGTTAGCAGGCCGCGCGGCCTGGTGCGCAGCTCCAGCGGGAGCGAAATGACGATACACCCACACAGGTTGCTGGTCGGCCCCGGAACTGCCTCCCGAACGCGGGGGCGGGGCTTTTATTTAGGACGCCCTGCGTCACCGCGTAGCGGGACGCAGGGCGGAACTCAACATTCCTCCTTTATTTTAAAACAAACACAAACATCACACTAACTGCCAAACAACAGCAAAGTCCAACATAAGCTTCCAGTCCTCAACACTCAGCCACCCTGCCATGGGGTTCATGGCACCCGTTACCACACATAGTCACTTAGCTTGGCTGGCGGTCTCGACGTTGTTCTCAGCCGGTATCGCCCTTCGCGGGGGCCACTCCCCCTTGCTTCATGCTCTGGTTCGTTTTCGCTGTTCAGGTCCTCGAGGCCGGGTGCATCCACCGGCTCCCAGGTTCCATCCCCCGCTCCTTTCTCCTCAGGGATGGCCTCCGGCTCTTCTTCGCTGGGAGGAGTGTCCTCGCCTTCCCGATGGCCCTCGTTATCGGTCCATAGGGTACGGGGTATGGCCTTGAACCATGACACATTTCTAGTCACTTGGCGGCGTCCTCGTGTCACAGTTACCATGGTTCCATGCCGATTGCTGACGGTCCATGGAAGTTCTTCGTACCTGGTGTCAAGTTTTGACTTGGAGGGGTTTCGTAGCATGATGACCTGGTCACCCACTTGATGATGGGACGGCCTCGCTCTCCGCTTGCCGCTCATGTGTGCGTTAGCATCCCTTCTCCTTCTTTCTGTGCGTTCCTCGTTGACCGCGTCCGGGGTTCTGCTGGGGTGGTGCGGGATCGAAGATCTAATGACGGTGCCGAACATGAGGTCCGCTGGCGGTATGCCGGTTGAGCTGTGGGGCGTGACCCGGTAGTTCCGGAGGAACCGGAAGAGGTCAACCTTCCAGGGGCTGGCGTTAGCCTTGGACACCCTGAGCACCTTGTTGATAGTTCTCATAAACCGTTCTACGTCCCCATTTGCCTGGGGGTGTCTTGGAGTGATGTGATGATATTTAACATTGAGTTCCTGTAGATACTTTTTGAAATCCTCTCCCGTAAACGGTGGCCCATTGTCGCTTTTGATTGAGATGGGTAGCCCGTGAGTTGCGAACATTTTCTCTAGGGCCGGAATGACCACTTCAGCTGCTGTAGATTCAACTACCTCAACTTCCGGGTATCGGGAGTGATCATCGACGGCCACCAACAGGTGGAGGCCCTCCCTTAGCTTGCAAAAGTCAATGCTGATGGCCTCCCAGCGAGAGCGGCCCCGTTCAGCTGATATGATGGGTTCCGGGTCTGGCGGGGCCCCCGTTATCTGACAGGATAGGCACGTGCTAACGAGTGTCTCGACCCGCTCCTCGATCTGGGGAAACCATACCCGGTGCCGAATGCGGGCTTTCGTCCTTAGTGTCCTTCATGCGCTAGGGCCACTATCCTGTCTTGTAGTTTGAGAGGGATTACGATGCGGTTTCCTCGTAGTATTAGTCCACCTTCCGTGATTGACAAGTCTTGTCGTACTGTGAATATGCCGGACAAAAACCCTTTTGCGTCCGCTGTTCTGTTGTGCGTGTGTCTCATGAAGGTCTTCCAGTCACCGGAAAGGATGGCATCTTTCACTAAGTCACAACACGGGTCCTTGTGCGTTTCCGCCTCGATTTCCTCGATGCTCACCGCCTTGGGCCTCATTGCGCGCACCACTTGGCATATGTGTTCCTCCGTCTCTGCAGCTACTTGGATCTCTTGTTGAGTGGCCTCTCGCGGATGCCTGGAGAGAAAGTCCGCCGGGTTTCCGCTGCCCGGTTGGTAGATGAGATCAAAGTCATATTGCTGGAGGTGCAATAACCACTTGGTGATCCGTGCCGGAGGGTGTGCTGATGTTCCCATGAAAATGGGTAGTAGGGGCTTGTGGTCCGTGATCGTCGTGAAATGACGCCCATATAAGTAGAGGTGAAAATGCCGGCACCCCCACAGCACGGCGATGGCCTCCTTTTCGATGTGTGAGTACCTTTGTTCGGTCTCTGTGAGGGCTCTCGATGCATATGCGATCGGTCTCTTCTCCCCTTCCTTCGTGACTTGCATTAGGATGGCTCCGAGCCCCACAGGGCTGGCATCCACGAACAGTTCTGTGGGCAGCTCGGTGCTATAGTAGGCCATCTTGGTGTCGGCGGAGAGAGAGTCCTTGATGCTTTCGAACGAGTCCTGGAATTTCTGCCCCCACTCCCACTGGACGTTGGCCTTGGTGAGTTCCCGCAGCGGCTCAGATAGTGTGGCCAGGTTTCGGATGAACCTCCCGCAGTAGGTGGCCATGCCTAAGAAACTGCGCACTTCTGTGGGGGTCATCGGTGGGCTTGCCGCCTGAATGTCTGCGACCTTCTGCGGGTCAGGGGAGATGCCTGTGCTGCCAAACTTGTACCCGAAGAAGGTGATCTCCGACTTGAGGAACTCGCACTTTTCCCGGTGTATTGTGAGCCCAACTTCTTGTAGTCGGCCCAGTAAAGCGTGAAGCCTCTTGATGTGTGTTTCTTTGTCGGGGGCGTGAATCAGAATATCATCGCTCACGTTGAGGACACCAGGGATGCCCCGGATGACCTCTTGGATGGTTTGCTGGAATACCTCCGCAGCAGACGATATTCCGAAACTTAGGCGCTTGTATCTCCGCAGCCCCAAATGCGTTGAGAACATTGTAATGTAGCGAGAGTCTCTGTGGAGTTTGAGTTGATGATACCCCGCCTTGAGATCAATCTTTGAGAATATGCTTGATCCTGTGAGGTCAGCCACGATCTCGTCGATTGTTGGGGTTATGTGGCGTTCTCTTTTAATGGCAGTGTTGGGGAGACGCATGTCTATGCAGATCCGCACCTTTCCAGGCTGCTTAGGCTTCCGTGTCACCACCATTGGGGAGACCCACGGTGTGGGCCCTGTGACCTCCTCAATGATGCCCGCTTCTTCCAGTGCCTTGAGTTCCTGCTCCACTTGTTCTCTCATGTGGAATGGCGTTCTTCGGTGCCTGACGGCTTTCGGCTGCACGGTTTCATCAATATGAAGTTTGATGGTTTTGCCTTTTAGACAGCCTATTCCCTATTGCAAGTCAGGGTATTGGCTCAGCATCTGCTCCACTTCCTTGTCTTCGTTGACATGGCAGATGAATTGGACCACTCCCAAGTCCTCTGCTGCGTCCCCACTCAGGAGGCTCTCAACACCTGCCTTCACGACATAGACCTTGGACCATAGTCTGTTTTTTCCGTGTTCCAGCGTGGTGCGGAACCTGCCAATCACCGGCAGGGGCTTTCGACAGCCGTATGCATACAACAGAGTGTCTGTGCTTTTCAGCTCTGGTGGAGGACTTAGAGTCAGGAAGATGCTTTCGGGCATGACGTTCACTGAAGCGCCTGTGTCGATGGTCATGAGAATGCACTGGTTTTGGATGGTGACCATGCATTTGCGCCTTCGGACGGCTTTTCTTCGAGGTCCTCGGCCTTGGCACAGTGCAGACACCAGGTATACCTTCCTTCCTTTTCTCTCGATGTCCTTGGAGGGGTCCTGCTGCATCGCCGAGACATCATCCCCTTCATCCTCCGTGGAAGAGCTGGCCACTGCGATCCTTCGGGCACTGGCTTGCTTCTTTTTCTTGGTCGTGACCTTCTCCGGCTGGTTTTGCAGGGGCTGTATGGGGGTGTCCGCTGATTGGCATACCTTCGCGTAATGGTCCTTCCGGCCACATGCTCCACATGTGGTGCCTTGAGCAGGACAGTTGCGACGGCCATGTCGTGGGCCACCGCACCAGCCACACTCTGTGGGTCCCGGAATGCGCGGTTGCCACCTGTTTTGGCCATACCCGCCACTGTTGTCGTCTCTCGAGGATTGTTTGTTGGTGATACGTGCCAGCATAGCTGTGTTGAGAGCAGGTTGCAGCCTGTGTAGCGTGGCCTCCATGTTGGCCGCTCTGGTGTGTGCCAGTTCCCTCTGACGTCCTAGTTCGAGGATCCGCTGTAGGGGAATACCCCTTTCGCTAAGTATCAGGCGCCTTAATTTTTCCGAATGTATCCCGTTGATGATTTGCCTCCTGATCTCCCTCTCCACGTTCGTGAATTCGCAGGACATGGCCAACTTTCTCAGACGGGTGTGGTACGCATCAAGGGTTTCCTCCGCTGCCTGTAAGGTGGTGCAAAAGAGAAACGTCTCATAGTCTGGGTTTAGTTGAGGGAGAAAATGATCGGTGAGGGCATCTTTCGCGCTTCGGTATCCATCCTGGCCATCATCAACGTTCAGGGAGTTGAAGATGCGCAGTACCTCGTCACCCACGCTGAGTAGTAGGTGGGCCTTCAGTTTCCTGGGCGCCGTAACCTCTTTGCACTCCATCGCCATCTCGAACTTCTGAATCCACAGCTGCCATCTGGGTCCGCATGATGATGGATCCGTGAATGGGTCGAACGGCTGGACCAGTGTCGACGAAGTACCTTGTGTGCGAGGTGGAGGTGGCGTCATGGACAGGTTTGCCGCAATTCTGGATGGCGTGGAGGGCCCAGGCGTGGATGTGCCGGCCGCCATGTTGTCGTGGACCTGATCCGTGTTGTCGTGAGTTCATCCAACGGCCACCAACGCCGCGATGTTGGGCCTACCTTGGAGGTGCAGCCGTACCCAGGCGCCGTGTTGCAGATCAGGGCCTGGTGCTCCCGTTACACTGTGATGCTGCCTTCTGGTGTTGGATGTCAGATGCCACCTGGTTCTCCAGTGTCCAGAGGGAAAAGCTGTGGTCTTGGTGGCAGAGAGCATGAATGGAGGAGAGAAAAAAATTATTTTTTTTTTTTTTTTTTTTTGGGGTGGGGGGTCACGTGTGTGATTGCACCCCCACCGGGTGTCCAAAAATTTCGCCGCGATGGCTGTGTGGCGTTAGGGTGCCTTCAAAGCACCGAGCCTGTCGTGGAGTTCCTCTCGCCTCGTCGCCATTGTTATGTCGTCAGCCCTCGGCCTGTGCGCGGGGGCTGGCAGAATGTTAGCAGGCCGCGCGGCCTGGTGCGCAGCTCCAGCGGGAGCGAAATGATGATACACCCACACAGGTTGCTGGTCGGCCCCGGAACTGCCTCCCGAACGCGGGGGCGGGGCTTTTATTTAGGACGCCCTGCGTCACCGCGTAGCGGGACGCAGGGCGGAACTCAACAGAGCCTCTCATCTGCAGCAGTGATTGGAGGAGACTGACAGTAAGGTAGTTTGGAATTCTACAGGGAATTCTAAACTGCCTTTCATTCAAGCATTCAAGGAAGCAGGTCGCAGTTTCCTAGCTCAGCAGAGTTTTAAGTAAAAGTTTTAAGAAGTTCTTCTCTAGAGATTACATTGCAGAGGAGAAACTTTAACAATCTGAAGCAGCTGAAGAAGTCAGTTTAAATAAGTGTGCTGATGAAGAAAGGAAGTTGTGAACAAATGAAGCAAGATAAGTGCCGGTGATCTACTTGTAAAACTGAAATCTATAACCAGTTATTCGCAGTACAGTTACCATTTAAATAGCATTAAGCGTGTAGTTTAAGGACACGCTAGAGTTAACGGTTGTTACAGTTAAAACTGCTGAAGTAAGTTGGAGTCAAGGTGTTCGTGGCAGCGTTGAGGCTTGCGTTTCGTTTCTGAAGTGTGCGCGTGATTCTTACTGAGCGCGTGCATTTCGTTGTTCTCTTGTGTTTGGCTAATGCTAACCCTTTTAATGAAGCACACGGTCAATGTAGTCGGGCGCAATGCTGAATCTACTAACCTTTCTACTTTGAATTATATTAACTTTAACAAACTCACATCTTGTAAATAAGTTCCTATTCATGTAAAGCTCGTTGCGTCTTTCCTTTCCAGGCAGATTAAAGGAAAGGACCTTCTAATGCGTGCCTACGAGCCATGCCGCATATTCCGTTGGGATTTTCAATGACGGACTTCAGATTTCAGATTACAGCTCTTCTTCGCAAGATTGCCTCATGTAGCAGTTTCAGATGTTTTAACAGTAAAAACTAAGTATGAACTGCGGCACAATTGAGAGAAGGCAAACAGGGAATGAACTGTATCCGGAGGAGGCTGTAAGAAGCGAGTTTCCTAGGTCTCAGAATGAATACAGAAATCATCTGTGAAAACTCCAACGTCATATTAAACTGAACGTTAGCAGTGCAGAGAGCAGGCAAAACAGTTTGTGAGTAGACTCTGAGTAGCTGAGCAACTAAGATATCAGGAAGCTTTCATAACTAAGCGGAGCAGACATTTTCTAAGAGTCTCTTGAACTCAAATGGACTCATAGAAATGGCTGAGTGGAGAGTCAGGGAGCAGTCTAAAGAGAGAAGCAGCAGGCAAACCTGAGTCTTTCTCATGAGCAGTTTAAAAGTTGTTTTAAGTCCTGCCAGAAACTTCAGAAGAAGAAAAAAGGAAGCCTATTAGCTTACATGCATGGGCTGCAGGTATTGTAGAGTCTCAGAGGGCAAGAAGATAAAGTAAGAGTGGGTTGGGATACAAGTGTTAAGTAATAGTTTTATTGTGATTGCTTTTAGATCCTCACAGCATCACTTGGAGTGGACCTGAAAACAGACTCAAGCTTATGCAGTCCATGAAGAATGCAGGAGCAGTGGGTGCAGTGAAGATCTGTGTTTGTTATTTTATCCAAATTCCCCTTTCCCCTTGGGTTTGCCCGCTTGGTAGTTATTTCAGCTAAGAGACTATTGGGCAGGCAGACTTGGGGGGTCTGGTGGGCCAGCATCACTCCCGCAGGAAGCCTCTTACTGGACCTGACAGAATGAAAGTCCCACGTATCTAAATCCTGCCTGAGTGAGGATGGACCCGGAACCAGTATTAAGGTTGGGCACCTTAGGGAAGATTCTGATGGAGATTAAGGAGGATCGTAGGGTTGCCAAAAGTGAGACAGTAACTTTGGGGGCAAGGATGGAGGAATGGAGTAGTTTTGTACATAAATCAGAGTTACCAGGACCATCAAAGGGTAGTAAAGCAATAGAGCGGGAACCACCAGTTTTGTATCCTAAGCTTGGCGTTAAGGGGCAGGCATCTGAGTTTGTAGAGGGTGAAGACATACATTTGAGTCTAGATATCTCTTTGGTTTCAACTCCTTAGGCACCTCTGGAAAGGTTTGGAGGGGATTATAGAAAGTTAAAAGCTTTCTTAATGCAGTGTGAACTACTTTCTGTGTAGACCAGAGGCTTTTCCCACTGGAACCACAAAGGTGCCTTTTTTAATTTCGTCTCTTACTGGGGAGGCGTCCGCTTGGTCTGTGCCTTTGGTAGAAAGGGGTGCAAGGGAGTTGAAGGACTGGAAGAGTTTTAAAGAAGAATTCAGTAAAATGTTCGCTAGAAGAACATCCTCTTTGAGTGTAGACAGAGAGCTTCTGGAGTTGCGTCAGGGTAATAGAGAGTTGGTGGCATACATAACTCAGTTCAGGTCATTAGTACAAGAGAGTGGGTGTCCAGAGGAGAAGTGGGCTTCAATATTTTGTCGTGGTTTACGGAAGGAACTTAAGGATGCGTTGGCTACCATAGTAGAGAGGCCGAGAGTTTGTGAAGATTTAATTTCTTTAGTCATTCAATTGGATCTAAGGTTAGCGGAGAGAAGGTTGGAAAAGAGGAGACATTTTTCTGAAGGCAATGTTTGGAGTAGGGGTGAGCGTCCAAAGTTGGAACAGATTGGGAAAGAAGTAAAGGGGCAGGTAGTGGACAGTCAGATTAGGGCCCCTTTGACTAAGGAGGAAAAGGAAAGAAGGCGTAGAGAAAAGTTGTCTGTATTGCGGCGATGGAACACATTTAGTAGAAGGCTGTCCACTCACTCCAAAAAGATTTCCTCCATTTGCAGCTGGAAATGGACAGGTAGTGGCGAATACCATCCAGACAGCTGTGCCTCATATAACTCTCAATGTATCCTTATTTTGGGAAGGAAAGCTGAGGTGTGGGGGTCCATGTGTGATTGAATCAGGGGCCACTAGAAATTTCATGGATCTTGCGTTAGCTAATAAGTTGGGAGTGCCTGTGGTGGAAAAGAGGGTTCCGGAACAGGTGAGATCGGTGGATGGTACACAGCTGACATCTGGATTAATTACACAGATCACATGTGTTTTAAGGATGAAGATTGGGGAGGAGCATGGTGAGGACATTGTGTTCGAATTAATTGATGCACCACAGCTACAGATTATTCTAGGAATGCCCTTACATAATCCTTCCATTGATTGGGGTAGGAGGACTGTAGAATTGGGGTCAGAATTTTGTAGAGAGCAATGTTCCTCGGCGATGCAGAAGTGCGGTCCGGGGCGGAGGTTGTTTCTGAGATTCAGGGAGAGTGTTTAGCTGCCAGTGCTGTTAAGGAATATATTTTTGGAGCTGTGACTGGGGTGTTACCAGATTGTTATCAGGAATTAAAGGATGTGTTTGATAAGCAGGTGGCAAATGAATTATGCCCTCATTGTCCATTTGATTGTAAGATTGACCTTGAAGATGGGGCGCCAATTCCTTGTGGGAAGATGTACGCGTTAACAGAGAAGGAAAATGAACATCTTAAGGAGTATCTTGATGAAAATCTTGCCAAGGGGTTCATTCGACATTCACAGTCACCTGCGGTGTCGCCCTTATTTTCTGTGCCCATGAAAGATAAAACTTTGAGGACATGTATTGATTATAGGGCTTTCAACAAGATCACAACCAAGAATAGATATCCCTTACCTTTGACCTCAGTCATGCTTGACAGAATCCAGGGAGTAAAGCTTTTTCACTAAATTGGATCTTAGGGGGGCGTATCATCTGGTTAGAGTTTGTGAAGGGGACGAATGGAAGACAGCATTTAGAACCTGGTATGGACTATTCGAATATCAAGTTATGCCATTTGGTCTCTGTAATGGCCCTGCAGCTTTTCAATTTTTTATTAATCAGGTGCTTAGGGAATTCTTGGATGTTTTTGTAGTAGTGCATATAGATGACATCTTGATTTTTTCTAAGGAGTTAAGTCAGCATGAGGAGCACGTTCGGAAGGTTTTGATCAAGTTAAGGGAAAATCAATTGTTTGCTAAGTTAGAAAAAAGCCAATTTCATACAGAGAGGGTGGAGATTTTGGGGTTTCTTTTATCTCCAAAAGAACTTGAGATGGATTCGACCAAGGTGAGGGCGGTGAGGGACAGGCCACAACCCACGACGGTGAAGGATTTACAAGGCTTAATTGGATTTGCGAATTTTTATCGTAGATTCATTCAGAATGTTTTCGCAAATTGTCTCCCCAATTACTGAGCTATTGTAGAAAGGTGTTAAGTTTGAGTGGAGTGTGGAATCTGAGAAGGCGTTTCAGTTCCTGAAGGAGAAATTTGTGACAGGTCCAATTTTATTGCACCCTGATGTGGAGCAAACTTTTTTCGTGGAGGCTGACACTTCAGACTGACCAATGGGGGCTGTGTTGTCACAACGTCATCAAGTCACTGGACAACTTCATCTGGTAGCATTCTTCTCAAAATGGTTTTCTCCAGCGGAACAAAATTACACAATTTCAGATCGAGAATTGCTGGCTATCAAGGCAGCTTTCACCGAGTGGAGACATTATTTGCTAGGTGCCAAATATCGAGCCACTGTTTTGACCTTTCTTCGTTTTGCGAGGACCTTGACCCCCAGACAGTTGCGTTGGTCATTATTTTTCGTGGAATATGATTTTGTCATCTTGTTCAAACCAGGGAGGCAAAATTGGAATGCCGATGCATTGTCTCGATGTATTCCTGGAAATGTGAGGATTGATCTTTGTGTGCCGATGCCTTTGTTGTCGGAGAAGAATTTTTTGATTGGAAAGACTGAAAAGGTTCAGGATTTTCCTGAAGCAATACAGCAGTTGTGGTCCGAAGACAAGATTTTGAAGTGGGTTGCTAAAGAGCCTGAATGTCAAATTAAGGAGCGACTACCGTTTGTGGGATCCAGATAGTATTTACCATCTGAGGAGTTATGTATGGAAGCATTGAAGGATTTTCACGATTCACCGTTGGCAGGACATCCTGGAGTTAAGAAGACACTTGATCTTTTGCTGAGGGAGTTTTGGTGGGAGAAGATGCTGAGAACTATGTAAGAACCTGTGAGATCTGTATTCGTTCTAAGTCAGACAATCAGAAGGCAGCAGGATTTTTGGTGCCTCTTCTGATTCCACCTCGCCCTTGGCATACTGTATTTGTGGATTATATTGTGGATTTGCCACCTGACAAGGGTTGTTCCACTATTCTTGTGGTGGCTGATGTTTTTTCTAAGGTGGGGCATTTCATTCCCACTAAGTGGGCAGCTACTGCTACTTCTTTAGCTCAGGCATTTCTGCAAAATGTGGTGAAGTTACATGGTTTGCCTAGTCAAGTTATTTCAGATCGTGGGTCTCAATTTGTTTCGAAGTTTTGGCAGGCATTTTGCAAAGAATTTAACATTGACATACATTTAACCACCAGCTATCATCCTGAGAGTAATGGTCAAACTGAGAAGGTCAATCAGGAATTAGAGAGGTACATTCAATGTTATCTAGGTGCTGATCAGGGGTGGTTGGAGTTACTTTGGTTAGCAGAGTTCTGCTATAGTAATTCTCAGAAAAATTCTACTTTTGGTTGTGAGTATAAAGCAATGTATCAGGGGTAGTGCAGGATGGGTACACCCCTGCAGCATCTATGTAAGGCCCTTCTGCGATATAAGGACAAGATTTTTAAATATATCTCGGAATGGTCACAAAACACAGAAGGTAAATTGACTAAGCCCATGGCCACAATGGGGAAGTTTCTCCAAATACGTGCAGCAATCATTACACACACACATACAAGAGGCTTATCAGGGGAAAACGTTGAGCAGCTGTATGGTGATATTCAAGCTTTGCAAGATGTTTCAGGAGGACGAGGGGGAAGTAGCGAAGCGCCAGTGGATGCTCAGCCAGCCACAGACTCCGGGCGTGGTGCCCTCGGCCCCCGCTCCCGTACCTCCTCCTGACCATGAGAACAAAGGGGCTACAACAGAAGCACAGGGGTTATATCCAATACAGGAATTAAAAGCAGTTGAGTGGTACACAAATCCAACATTCAAACTGCCACCATATACCAAGGAGGAAGGGCAGAAAGGGGAGCACAGTGAGACCCAGACAAGAACCAAGGAGGGGCTGGAAGGAATAGCATTGAACAAGTGGGTAGGATGGCAAATATTATTGAAATTAGATGGGAAAACAGCGGGAGAAAAAGGAGGGGTAAGTAAGGAAGTAGAGGGATGTAAGGGAAGCAGTGAAGCACGAGAGTGGCCAGAGATAATGGAAGAAGTAGAAAGGAAATAGAAGGAAGAGAAGGAGGAACATGAGAGGATGTGAAGAGACAAGCAAAGAGAAGAAGAGAAAGAGCGGGAGCAGTGCGAGACGGGGCACCACAGACACAGTACACACCACCGCCCACGGGAGGTGGGTTCATGAGGTGGTGGGATGCGCAGCATGGGTTTCAAGGAAGAGAGGGTCCACCAAGGGGACGTGTGTATGGGCAACAAATGTAACAGAACTAAGGGGGATTTGCGGGAGGGTATCAGGGATACAGACAACAAATTCTGCCGGTTCCAGAATGTTTCCTTGGAGGGTATCAGAGGCAAGTGAGAGAACCGCCCCAGTGCTGGGTTTGTGGACAGATAGGACATATCTCAAGAGTATTTAGGAGCAGAGGAGGGATCCAACTTTGTTCAAGTCGATGTAGCATGGTGGACATGTCTCCTCCTCTCACGGGGGTCTTAATTATCTGAACGATGAACCACTGAATGTCTTTGTCCGTGTGTCCCATTTTGGCAAAATGCTCAACTAGTGATTTATCTTGGACCTTGTTCCCTATACATGAACGATGTTCCGATATCCTTTGGCGCACTTCTTTCATGGTCTTGCCCACATATATAATTATTTCATTGCCTGCATATTCATTTTGAGGATTATAGCCCTGTTTCCTGCCCTAATCGGATGTCTAACCCCATGAAACACGGTATGAAGCTGAAGTCACTTCAACGCCCAGGTTGCATCTGATCCCTTCAAGACATACAGTAGTCCTTTTACTATGTTTCTGACTATTTTGGGAGAAAATGGCCACGCCCGTCCAAACACAAGAGTTTCCCGTGTAGATTCAAGATCGAGCAGGACGCTGTGCCGAGATAACATTGTGAAATGATTGGTAAGAGCCTTTAAATAGAAAGCGGGGCGCGATGCGTTTCCACACAGACACGCCGGCAGGAGTGCCATGTTCCCATATAGTTTAACACATTCAAGTGCAGTTGCTGTTTCTCGAAATAACGTACAGGCGGAGCAGCAGGGTGAGACACACATGCCCAGATATATGCTTGCATGAGCAGGCTCCTACATGGATAAATATCCGAATGCCTTTGAGCACATTTGTTTTCCTTTTCTTGTGAAAAGTCTGCGCAGCGCTTAACAATAATATTCTAACATCGGATATTTTATAAGAAGCTGGTAGAACAGTCCCCAGCATTTCTGTCAGAGCACCCAGTGATTTCATCACACCTGATGCTATGTGTTAATGAGCGAGGAGCTGCATTTCACATGGGAGATTGAAACCTAAACTTTGAAACACGCTGGGATTGTGGCCCAGTCCGTTGTGCTAGTGGGGGACCCTGGGTTCCTTTTAAGATATACGATGCCCAACTAGGTGTGTTAATGGGCTTATTATAAAATTGTACATTTCCAGATGAGATAGAATGGTCTATCTCCCTAACCTATTGTAAATAATACAGTACTGTGGAAACAGATGTCTTCACCTCACTACAAAACAATTTGAAACTAGGCGAGTGAAACATGTTGGCTGTCATATTTAACAACAAGATATTTAGGAGGGACTGGTAGTAAAAATACATTTGTGTGCTCTGCCATAGACAAGTGCTGGTGCCCTCCACTGTAGACTTTAGACTACATTTATGAAAGCGTGGATCTTTGGACCATGCAGTGACTGCATTAGTGCCTGAACTTGTGATCAGGTAAGATTGCATTCGGAATTAGTAAAGCAATGATTGACTCATATACAAGTATAATTTTTGTAATACTGTGTGAGATTTATAAGTAAAGAGGCTCATTTTGTGCCTTATCCACTTTCTGTGTTGCAGTGCTCTATTCTGAGTAAGACTATAGAGCTGTAGGATATTTTCCCCCCGCTGACACAAGGCTCCATCATTTTATTGTGGAGGTGAGTGTCAGTCAGTATACATATTCAGACAGTATACACACAAGTGTTCTGTGTCATCATAAATAAGAGATCTGAATCATAATTAGATGTATATTTGTTTATTTGTAGATTGCTGCTAGATGACATTTCCCACCTTTTGACAATTCGGATTGGTTGCAAATCTAACCATCCATTTCCTGAAGAAGGTCGCATAAAATCATGTGGCTGAATTGGGAGCCTATCTCCTGGCGACCAAAACATATGTCGAGCTCTATTGAATAAGCATTTTTGCTATTTGATTTTTGTATTAACACTCATTGTGAATTTAGATTGGTGTTATTGATTAATGTAACATTGTGAATATTGTGTTTTATGTATAATCCTGGTCATGCAAGATATGTACATTAAGAGAGGGTTTGATTGAACAATGGAATGAATGGTGGTGTATGGATGTAGATGTTGCAAATTAATAATTTGTTTGCGTTAAAAAGACATGGTATATGAACAGATATTGCAAAGGTGTATATAAATATATTTTGGTGATCCTGACAAGATTGAGGTTGTCTGTATGAAGAAAGGTTCTGATCTCATTTGCCTAGGTCCATTATTTAGTGGTTTGATATATTTAGCCTGAAGGACCTGTGGTAGGTTTGGGTACCCTTATTTTTGAAACTCGGAATGCAATACCAGCGAGCATATCCAGGGGAACAGAATGAGTTCTATGCCCAGGACCAGAGGCAACAACAAGGACAGGTACCGAATGCATACCCGCAGACACACCAGCCCATGACACACACACCACAAATGTAAGTACCCGTGCAGCAGTATTCGCAGGCACCGCAGATGCAGGGCAACACGCAGCAATTATACACGGCACAGCAAATACTGCAGATGCAAAACAGGGCACAGCCTAATGACGGGGCAGTGGTAGGCACAGACTCCATGACAAAGATTCCCATAGGAAACTAGGGGGGTCACTGTAGTGGGAGGCAGCCCATTCTTGGGAAATGGAATGTCATTATACCCTCAATAGGACAGCCCACAAATTGACTTGATGTGTTCCATCTTATCGATTATACTCAACCCAGCGGAGGAACCACGTATAGGTGTGACAAAACTTTTTCCTTAGTTCTAAGACACAGGGGTGACTAGATGCTGCATCCGGGAGGGTAAACATAATATGTCAGGCAATGCCATGAATGCTCAAGGATTCTCTGGGGTGACGGAATTGGTTCCTTTAACAGAAGATATTACACTTTCCATAGAGGAGCACGACTTAGCATTGCCCCAACTTTATTCTCAACAGACACCCGTAAACATACAGGGGAGAGATATCATGAGCAGACTTACCATGATCATTTCATTCACCGACAAGGGGATAGTGTGTTCCACACCAGGGATACATCTTCTAAACATGAGGGAGATTATTGAAGCCTATTGTGGGCAGAAGGTACAGAGGGGCATGCCAGTAGACGAGGAACTGTTTCAGTATGGGACTGAAATAATAATAGCATGATCCCAGCGAATCAAGGCAAAATGTGGCACCTCCAAAATGAGTTCTTATTCAGGCCAGAAATACCATCAGATGAGATGGAAGGGACAATAGTGGCACTAGAATTAGAAGCAATAATAGTGGGGAACAACTGGATAGCAGTGCATGGGACAGACGACATAGGGCGACCATGGCGAGCAGTGATCGGGTGGCATAAGGATACAGGTTGGTCACAGAAGAAGAACTATTCAAAGACAACAGATCAGATCACAAGATGGTGTTCGAGGTGAGCATTACATATTGGGTGAGAATACACTACAGAGAGGTACCACAGAGAATGGCGATGGTGCTGAAAGCAACGCCAACCTATCTCGGGGAATATTTAGCAAAGGTCCCCAGCATTGTATGGCCCACAGGTCCCTATGATGTGGGGCTTCTGAAAGGGATAGGGGCAGTGAAAATAAAGCTGAAACCAGGAGCCATTTTACCACGAGTTGGGAAGTACCCACTTTCAATAGAAGCAGATGAAAGTATCTATGAGACCATTGCAGCACTAGTGAACAAGGGCATCCGAGAGCCATCGGAAACACCATGTAACACGGCTGTGTACCCTGTCAAAAAGGTGACAGGGGGGTCATGGTGCTTTATAAAGGACTTGTACCCTCTCAACCAAATTGTAGAAGCAGAATTTCCTTTAGTTCCAAATCCAGTGACAATGTTGATGCATTCTTCTCTTTACCATTACACCCAGACACACAGGACTTAACTTAATTTCTATATAGAAATAAGAAGTGAAAACATACAAGACTTACTCAAGGGTACTGTGAATCACCTTCCATATTCAACAGGGTACTCCAAATTTGACTTAGAGCATGGTTATACAGTACATATATGACATATTGATTTGCACAAAGAGAGAGGAACAATGTCGATACTGCACCATATATGGTGCTAATGCTATACTTGTAGATTTCAACGGAAGAGACGGTCTGACGTGTCCCTTTGCCTAGTTACGGGGTCTTGTTCCAATTTGCACCAAGTTGGGTTTGGGTATGCCAGAGGAGCTGAGTGCAGAGGGAGGCAGATGAAGACAAAGGGAGGCCTCAAGCAAAGACAAAATGGAGGATCTGAGGCCTAAATGTATGAGAGAGCATAACGTAGCATAGCATAACGTATCATAGCATAACAATCCTGCCACATTAGTGTTATGCAAATGACATACAGCTCTCCTTCAAGCTTCCCTCCTCTTCCTCCTCTCTCATCCCTGACTGTCTGACTGCCATTCAGTCATGGTGCGCTGCCAATGATCTCTGCCTTAATGCCAGGAAGACAGAGATCCTTTACATTGGGACACCAGCTACAACCATCCCTCCTTCCCTGTGGCCGCCCTCTATGGGTCCCCTCCCTCACGCTCTTGTGAGGCAAAATAACTTGGTGTCATCTTTGATTCCTCTCTCTCCTTCTCTCCTCACATAATGGACCTTGCCAAGAAGAATCACTATCAGCTGCATCTCTTCAGAGGTAGTATCCCTTTCCTCACATTCCCCCAGAAACGCAATGTCTCCATTGGTCCTCTCTAGGCTTGTCTACTGTAACAGCCTCTTCCTCAATCTTCCGTCATCCTCCCTTTGTCCCCTTCAACTAATCCTGATTAGGATAACAAGACTTATTCCTGGCCTCAAGCCCAGAGTCTGCATCTCTCCAGCCCTAATTTCTCTCCACTGGTTCAGGTTGCTGCTAGCATCAAATTCAAGACCCTCTGCATCATCCATAAGGCTTTTTGTGACCTCGGACCCCGCTACATCCAACTTTCTCTCACTAAATACCTACCTGCTAGAGCCCTTTGCTCTTCTAACTCCAACTCTCTGCGAATCAGATGCTTCTCTAAGCAAAGAGTGGGGGGTAGATGTCCCTCCTCCACAGAAGCCTCCCTCTGGAATGGTCTCCCTGCCCCTCTCAGGCGCGAGTTGGATCTCCTTAAGTTCTTGAAGCTCCCCAAGACCCTGATTTACTCCTCCTCCTTCACTCTCCCCTCCCCTGCACCTTCTTCTGCCTCAGTGACGGGCTACCTGGCTCCCTCTGAGTACTACAGGCTCTATGCCCCCCCCATCCAATCCAGCCCCCCTTCCCTGCACATACCTGCATTCCATGGCCCTTGCCCTCTGGTCTTCCCTAGCACTTGAATTTCGCCTCTTCACTCTTTTCCCGTCCCACCCTAGCACTTTGTTTTCGTGCAGATCAGCACTCCCCCCCTCGAACTTCTTGTTCTGCACTTGCACAATCCTAATGTCGCAAGGCATAGTAGCTCTGTTTGTTGTATCTTTCTCCCTTGCCCCCCCCCCCTTTTTTGTATCGTGGTGCGTTGAAACACCATTTGTTGTATAGATGCCTTACAAATATCCAATACATAATTAAATAAAATAAAGAATCTGGAAGGCAAGGCAGACTCCTTGTCATAATTAAGCAACGATACCTGATCCAGCGGGCTGGATTGGGTGGTAACGGCCTGGGGCCCAAGTTACAGGCTCAAGCACAGTGGTGTAATTGGTATTAGCACCCGAGGTATCCCATTCATTCATACAAAATACCTAACTAAGATGGCCACCAGGGAGCTGGAAGACGGTGCTCCCAGCGGAGCCACTCTTCCATTAACATGGCGGGCCGGGAGGCTGGAGCGGCGGCGGCGGTTGAGCTGCCGCCAAAACAATAAGGTGAGTGGAGTATGGATGTGGGAGGGGAGGGAACAGTGACTGAGGGAAGGGGAGCGTGGGGGGAAGATGGCCAGGCAGAGGATCAGCCATCAGGTTGCTTGTATCGTTATCAAGTAACCTGATTGGCTGGCTTCCCCACCACTGGTGCTAATTGGTAGAAAGGTAAGAAGCAAACTAGAAGCCTGCAATGGTCTTGCTGACATGAACATGTTATTTTCTGACCGGACAAGGATGTCACCATAGAGAAAATGATATACAATCTAGTAACAGGCCCAGTATGAAACTCAGTTGGCAGCATGGATCCTGAAGATGTTGGCACTTGTTATTATGAATCCCCAGATGAGCATAGACTGGGTACACCATTATGCCCATATTCCATTTTCGTTTGGACCTGTCAACCCACTGGAAAAGTGTATGTTCTGCTCTTTTCCCTCTCCCCTCCTACTCTAACAAGTAGTCACCCTCTGGCCATCTTGCTGTACCACCTGCATTCCCTATCTATACTCTGCTTTGCTAGTTCTCCTGATCTTGTTCCTGCTCCCATTACTTCCTGCCACCCTGATCTACCTAAATTGTACCCAGCGTCCCTCATTCTTAACTTCATGTCTATTCTGTTGACACAATGGTCTGTTCTCTGAAACCTCTGATAATTTGCTCGCTCTCTCTCGCTCTCCTTCCTTTTTTCCCAATTCCCCACTTGCTCCGTCACTCCTTCTCTCTACCCCTTCTTTGTGCTTTTCTGCTCTTTTTTTAATCTGTTTTCCCTTCTCCAGTACTGTTGCACTCACCGGGAAGGAGTACAAGAAGATCCCCAGCAGCAGCCCTATTAGTAGTATGATGAAGACTGTGATGAGCCAGCAGCGGTATCTCCTCCAGATGATATATTTTAGGGTCCTCAAGGGATTCCGGAACCAGAGGAAGGATGTTTCGGGCCGCCTATGGAGAAGGTAAGTGATTAATAATCGGATTTATTAGGCAAGAGTAGCTCATTGACAAGAGGTTACAGAATATAATGAGTGCTGTAGGGGGTAGACCTTCTAATACGGCATTTATATCTTTAGGGAGATTGTGGGAGTAATAGACACAAATATAAACATGCATTATGGAGGTGTATTGGTTCTGGGCAGGCACTGATTGAGCTAAGAAAAAGGGAATAGAGGTGAACTGAATGAAGAAAACAGAAGCTAGAGGCGTGCCAGTATGTTTACCAAGTGACGCATTTCAGGCAAGCCCATATTATGAAGCTAAAATAGCTCAGCAACTTAAGCGCTTGCCCCAGACGTTTGTTCTGCCTGCCGGAGCCCTGGTCAAATCACCTAAAATATGGAAATACAAAACCACCTGCAAACACAATGCCAGCTGTATGCGAGATGTCAAAGGGCATTTGCGCCAGCAGATAGCAGGCATTGATGAACACTGGAATATTCATTGACGGATTGAGCTAAAAACATGGACAGTTACAATGTAGATGCTTACTTTTCCAGGAGAAATATATGAAAGTCTCTTCCAATAATAAGTCATTGGGGACATTTTGACTATGCAATAATATCCAGTACACCTACACGCAGGTACTTAACTCACTGATGTGAGATTTAATTATTACAACATCAATTCAATTGATCATTACTAATATATACATCATACTATTTACAGATTATCACTACAAAATGAACACTGACGCCAATAGATGACGTTTCCATGATTTCACAATGGAATGGTCACCATACACAAAGAAAGACTTTTGAAAAAATGTTTTTGAGAATATAACTTGTTAAATACTTCCACATTTATTTTGCTCCTGAAGAAGAGAGACACAACCTTTCGAAGCGTGTAGAGCTCTGTAGACAATCGAGTGATTGAATTGATTTTTTTTTTAAATTACACGTTGTATTGAATTTTTTTTTAAAAAAAACACGTTGTTTTGAATTGTTTTTTGAAATGTCATTCTCGACTCAACTTTCTAATTTGTTCATTGAGTGAATTGAACTCATGTGTAAAAAAGTTTTTTGCTTTTTTGCTTGTTTAAAGCATACAAATACAATCACTACCCAAATGAATGAACTTGTGAAATTGAATTATTTTGAAAAACAACTACAGTGCGATAGATTTACTTCTTATTCTTTAAAATTGCATATTGTGAAACCACTAAATAATCTAAGTCATTCAAATATTGATTGGAAAACTATCTTTTCCATTACCCAATGGTGTGCAGGGCACGGGAGCTCCGATTACCAACAGGAATCTTTTGTGTTCATGATTATGTTGACCTTTGATACCAGAGTTATTTGTTTTCTCCCCCGCACCCTTTAAAATTTGAAGAAGATTTGATGAGCTTTAAGAGCTCTGAATCACTTATAACTACACTTAACGTCCTTATTCAGACACTAAAAGAAAGGGTGTACTTCTTCTCCTTCATGGTTTTGTGCACTGGAATATATTTGCAAGGTAAGAGAGGAACTACCCATTGTTTGATCCACTGAGAAGAGAAGTTGCTTTGTATGTGCACTGAACCTCACATTTCTCCACTCAGAAAATAGGGACTTATGTTGCTCCTCCTGAACCCTGTCACTTTTAAGTCTGCCATTCAAGACAGGTGCCACAATCAGAACTGTTGATCAGCTCGCAATTGCACAGTCTGCAATACTTTTGTCATCAGCTAATGAGTAGTGGGTACACCTGCAGGGCAACCCAACCCCACATTTGACTCTTTGGGCCTTACTGATTGGTACCAAACATACTTAGAAGCTGCACAAGCTGGCCCGGTATCCACAGACCATCAGGTATGCATTGGTACATAGCTCTGAGACAATGAACATTGTGACTATATCTGCCTGAGCCAGCTTTGCATCTATAAACGTTACAAAGGCCATAACACATTTTATCTCCTACGAGCCATTGGAAAACAACATGCTTTGGTTATGATCAATAGTTCCACTGCTGTTTGCGAAGTTGTGTTGTTTTATAGAATCTATGTGATTATTGCGACGGACGAAAATGCAGACTTTTTTTTAACCCTTTACACCACATATATATGTGGGGGGGAAGACCCCCACAGTCCACCCCGATATTAATATTATACTCTAAACCCCCCCGCATATATGGTATAAGGGGGGGGGGGGAGTTAAAAAAAAAGTCTGCATTTTCGGCGTTGAAATTCCCAGGTCGACATTTTTGTACGATTACCTCCTATTTACTCCTTTGGTCTCAAAGGGATTTGTATAACCATTAAATCCTGAAGGCACTTGCACAAACCCCTTACTGATGAGAACATAGGCACTTGCACAATCCCCTTACTGATGAGAACATAGGCACTTGCACAATCCCCTTACTGATGAGAACATAGGCACTTGCACAATCCCCTTACTGATGAGAACATAGGCACTTGCACAATCCCCTTACAGATGAGAGCATAGGCACTTGCACAATCCCCTTACTGATGAGAACATAGGCACTTGCACAATCCCCTTACTGATGAGAACATAGGCACTTGCACAATCCCCTTACTGATGAGAGCATAGGCACTTGCACAATCCCCTTACTGATGAGAACATAGGCACTTGCACAATCCCCTTACAGATGAGAGCATAGGCACTTGCACAATCCCCTTACTCATGAGAGCATAGGCACTTGCACAATCCCCTTACTGATGAGAACATAGGACTGAAAACGCTAGAATAAAATAGCAGTTCTACATTGTTTATCTATTGGAGGCATTGCTGGACTTCGGCATGGAGGCTTCCTTAGAACGCTAAAATAGGTAATTCATCTCAATGGCCAGATGACAAAGCTAAACATATCTGGTTGTAGAGGATTTTGAGAGCGATTCACCCAAATCTGGATTATGACGAGGCATGGAGAATCTGATAGATTGCAGAGTTGACATCGAGCACATGGTTGAACATTGAAGTCGTACATGTAGGATCCATATCACTGTTACTAAACATTGCAGGCACAACCCCAGCCTGTCACCCAGTAACTGCCATCTCAATCCTAGCACTGCAGTTCCCAATTTGGCCGTGTCCCATGTGCCAAGCCTGTTCCTAAAAAAGAGCAAGAAGAACAAATAACTTACCTCTGGTAATGTTCTTGCTGATGGATGTTCCTCCCGTGGAATACCCATTTTATATTTATTATGCACAACTGCAAACATTGGTAATTTTCCACTTGCAGGGGGTGCTGTGTGGCTTGGCCTCGAGACCCCTCAATAGCCTTTGGCATCGGGATCAGACATGACATTGACATTGCTATAAGTAGCCGGTACTGTGCCCTCTGACTTCAGTTTTCTCATTTGTTCCCCCAGCTCAGCGGCGTTGGGGAACTGTCACCTCGTACTCATTTAAAATAACTAATTAAGCTTATAATCATCATGGGCACAATGGCTGTGAAAGAGAGACTTAAATTAGCAAAGGAGCTCCTTTTGAGTGGCAGTATGGGAGGGCGCTAACCAATCTGTGGGAGGAGGATTTGAATTTTAAATGTGCTTTGTGATTCTGTGTAGCCAGATCAATTAAATTGTGTACTAGGTAGTCTGTTCTTATTAGATTGGATTTTAGAGAAAGACGATTTTCTTCTTTTAATTAATTTTATCATACCTTTTTAAAACTTGTATTAAATGTATTTTTAGCTTTAAATACATAATTTCTTGCTCCCCTACGATTCCTTGTGCAAAACGAGGCCCCCTTATCTCGCTGCACAGCTGGCATTAGTTGGGAGCTGCATGCTAGGACTATACTTCCCAGCAGTATAGTAGTCTGTGTGCCCTATTAGTTTAATTCCAGGCACGTCAGCGGCGGCGCATCAGCGGCAAGCTAGTCTACGCTAGTCCGTGCTTCCGTGTTTTGTGTCACTTACTTGATTTGGATTGTGCCGAAGCCTGGAGGACTGTACACTTGGTAAGAATTGTATAATGCTACCATTACAGGCGAAACAGCCAAGGAGGACGAGTCCTAGACTTAGTCTTAATAAACAAACGACCATGAAAATACCCCTGCTCAATACTAGATCACTGGGGAAATGTGCCATAGATATTCATGATTACATCCTGGATAAGGAAATAGATCTAATGGCAATTACAGAGACCTGGCTTCAGGACCCAACTGGACCTATTATTGACTTGGCAACTCCTAAAGGCTACATATTTTTTGTTGAAAAAAGAGAAGGTGGAATCGGGGGTGGAGTGGCAGTTACAGTAAAGGGAGTACTATGTTTATTTAAATCTCCTATGAGCTGTGAGGGCTGTGAGATCCTTCATTTAAAAGCTACCTCCTCCCCTGTACATTGCACCAATATTGTTGTGATCTATTAGCCGCCTAATGACATGGCAAATTTCAACGAAGACCTTACTGATTCATTGGCCAGATTAAACACAGCAAACTGCTCTACATTGATGTTAGGGGACCTGAATAAATGCAAAGGAGATTGTGCCAATAAAGAAGCACTACTATTAGAACAATCACTGAATAATATAGAGATGGTTGTTCATAATAATGAGCCCACCCATAAGAAAGGAAATATATTAGAATCGATTGTCAATAGAAATATGTCGGTAAAGTCGATGGTTACGGATCCATGAATTTGGTTCGACCATTTCTTCATTACGTTTCAAATAACATTGCCAGGTAGACAGGCCTTAAGGAGCAAAATACCTAAATAAATCACCAGCACAAATTTTAAAAGGTACGAAAAGAAGTCTTGGAAAGCTGTCTTCATGAAATTATGGAAAATACCTCTGATCTTGATCCACCTTGTGTTTTGGCAGCAAGATACAAGGAGGACTTGAGGTAATGTTAACAAGATTGCACCTATGAAAACCAAGATGGTCAGGAATCAAATAAATTGTCATAGCTGGTTCTCTCCAGAATTAATGAAGCTTAAATAAGAGAAGAGGAGGGCAGAACAGACTTGGAGTAAAAATCGAAATGAGGAAAATAGAACTATTTGGAAGAACATAGAAAAACGTTATAAAAAGGGTATCAGTGACCCAAAAAAAAGATTTCTTTAATGGAGAAATTGGGAAGGCAGTTAATAACACACTGAGGGGCCGATTCATGGAACAAATGTGCGCTGAAAATCGTGGCGCAAGCTGGCGCAAGCGTGAAAAAGCAAGCGCACGCGTGTGATTCATGGAAGGCCCTGTGCATGTTTTTCCCGGGATGGGCGCCAAATCCGTGCGTAGTGCACACGGGCGCACACGTCATTGCAACATCCAGAACGCTGTGCGCGACACGCACAGTGAAAGCGCACAACGTCAGCGCACACAGCAAAAAGGGGGCAGAACACGGGGCGGAACACGAGGAATGGGAAACAATGCGTGAAAAAGAAGGTATAACTGGGGAAGTACTGCAGGGAAATACAAGGAATGCCCACACGCACAACACGTATTCATGTAATCGAATACGGGAAACCCACGCATGACAAAAGACGCGCACAGACGTCAACACGTCCGCCACACGAAGGCAGGCGGAAGCGTCCCCGCGCGCATTATAAAAGTGCACGTAAACAACAAACACGTATATACAGCTACAATGAATGCCCCATTTGTCGCAGCACTGATCGTGGGACACCGCAGGAGGAGGAGAATAGCCAGGCCCCGCATTTTTCTGCCCCGGACCAGACTTTTTGGGATGCCTGATGACCAGGTCTATGGCAGGTATAGGTTTCCACCTCGTATCATCCTAGACCTGGTCACTGAGTGGGAGGATGACCTCACATCACCCACCTTGTGCTCCCAAGCAGTGAGCCCCTTGGAAAAGGTACTCAATGTCCTGCATTTTTTGGCCACTGGGCCATTCAGCAGACAACTGCCATAGTTGGGGGCGTCTCACAGGCCACGCAGTCACGATGCGTACACCAGGTGTTGGCAATCATGACTGCGTGCCCCTCAGTCCGCGGGCACATATACATGCCCAGAACACCTGCAGAAAGGCAGGCCGTGGTCCAGGACTTTTACGGGGTGGCACACTTCCCCAAAGTGCTTGGTGCCATAGATTGCACCCATGTGGCCCTACGTCCACCCAGGGCCACTGAGCACATCTATCGAAACCGCAAGCACTGGCATTCCATCAACATACAGGTTGTATGCGATGCCAAGGGAATCAACACCTCTGTCTATGCAAACTACCCTGGGTCTACCCATGACAGTTTCATATACAGAATGTCCACCCTGAACCAGGACCTGGAAGCTGGGAAGCATGGCGACACATGGCTCATTGGTGAGTACAAATGTCTGTGCACATGCATGCATGTCACACACAAATACACAAACATGTATGTTTTCATGTGTTTTTTCCCCACACACATGACATCATTCATGCCTCAAACTTAATGACTCCTCCCCAAACAAGCACTCTTGTCTGCTGCTTTGTTCGTATACTTTTCCTTGCCCCTGTGATGGTTCATACACTGTTAATGCATTAAGGCAGCCACACGTGTCCCTGCGGTAAATGGAAGACCATGTGGTAAGAATCACACATGATAGAATGGTCCTTGGGTGACCTGCTAGACGTGTGTGGCGAGGTGTGACTTCAGTACAAGTTGCGTTCTGCCAGCCGTGGATTTCTATAGGTAGCACACGTGGCACTTTGCATATACTAATGATATGCACTGCACTCGAGTTTGTGTGGTGCTGGGTGCCCCCCCCTTGCGCTGTATTATTTTGTGTCTCGGAATGCTACTGCGCTAACAACTTTGCTTCTATGGAGCAGGGTGGACTCGAGGACATGGCCGATGCCCCCTGCGTGTGCCCCTTACAACTGGGAAAGCTTCTTGCCATTTTGTCCTCAGCGTGGCTTAGCTGTACTGTGCGCATCTTCCACCACGCCTGGCCAACCTCCCCAGTACTGGCGCAACTTAGCTTGCATGTGTGAGGGGCCTGGAGGAAGGTCGGCTGGGGCATGGCCCCTCATTCTGCTCACCTTGCTTCGAGCTCCTGGAAACATGCCTGCTTCTGTCAGACGTCTGAGCACAAGCCCTGTGCTTTTGCGCACGTGTGCCCCACCCAAACTGGCAAGGGTTTAGTAGTTCTTGGACCGGTGTCTGCTGGCAAATGTAGTGTGGATGCTCCTTTTCCTGCAGAAAAGGCATCAATAAGTCTTGAATGTTTACTGTGTGTGTCTTCATGCTGGTTGTTAATGGGCCATGTCTGAGACCTACATCCCACCTCCTCCCAGACAACCCCAGGTTCTGTACCCTGACCGGTAGAGCTGGAACTTGAGTCGAAAATAACCAAGGAGGCTGGCACAACAGGATGGTTGATCTGAAACCCAATCAATCATTGATAGTGTGAACAAAGAAAGGCAGACACATCAGAAGTCTTGAAAGGCACAGAGAATGTGAGATAGCCAGAAACAGCTGACAGCAAGTCAAGAGCCACAACAGTTGAATAGCATTGGTAAAAGCCAACAGTGAACATAAAGCCATGGATGTAATAGATGAAAGACAGGAGGAGTGACAGAAAGATGCTGTTGAACAGAATTCTACAGAGGCAAACCTAGGCAGTGCAAGGGTATGTGGAAATAACAGCCCGACAGACAGGCGGACAGATCTGCATCAAGGACAGTAGCAGGAAGAAGAACAGGGACTAAAGTAATCAGAGTGTCAGAAACAAGTAAAAGAGCAGTAGTCCAGTAGGAAAACTGCGCCCTCAGGCAGCATCAAAGTCTGAGAGGTAAGACAGACACAACGTGCCGTCCAAAGGGAACAGAGAGTAGTAGTAGTATAGGTGGACATCTCAGGTGAGGACTGGACCGTGACTTGTGCCTCTTGGCTCACATTCCTAATGCATCCTCCTTTGCCACAATCCCCAGGGGCTGAACTCAACATGCACCAACTTGACATTGTCTACATCCAGCCCCCTCCCACCATCAGAGTGACTCTGACAGGCAAAGGGTGCAGGCCACTGTCTACAGCATGAAGTGCATCAAGCACATCTACAGGCAAGAAAAGAACATACATCACAATCAACATCAATAAATGGACATATCAATAATGTACTCACGAAAATTGATTGCAGACATGCCGTGGAGAAAACATCCATAATCCCCACTAGGGGTGTTAACACAAGTAGTACAGCAGTAGACAGGCCACATATATGACGAAAGTCCAATGCCCTTGTGTAAATGGTTGTAATACCAAACCATCCTTGCGAGCCCATGGATAGGGGAAGCAGGAGTGGCATATGTGAGTCAGGACACCAAGCTGCAAACACATACATGAGACAAGCTTGAAGGGCCCAGCTGGAACCGACAGTGGATGCTTTCAAAAGCCACAAAGCACCACACCGTCACATGAATGCAAAATAGACGAGCAATTTTAAACTATATTAACTAATTAAACTAACTATTAAAATCAAAAATGGCCACATACAACCCGGGGGGTGGAAGGCAGCCAGGAGGGGGGAGGTACAGGGTGCACCTCAACACCCACATGCAATGATGTTGAGATAAAAAAAAACCTCCATGGGCTCAATGCCTGCACGGCCCGACCTGTGTGGGAGATAAGTCGTCGTCCTCCTCACCCTCTGACTCAAAGGTGGACGTGGCACAGTACCCTGAGCACGCCTATGCGCAGCTTGCCCCTCGTCGGCAGCAAGTCTGCGGGACCAGTGAGCCTGGTTCTGTGCGGCGATGACACGTAGGTCAGCATGCAGAACCTTGCGTGATACGCGTGCTTCCTCTTGCAAGGTAACACGAGTAACATGGAGTTCTTCCTGCATGGCCTGGCATGGCATCTGGAACACCTCCCGGCAAGCACGTAGCTCA
This sequence comes from Ambystoma mexicanum, assembly GCF_040938575.1. NCBI lineage: Eukaryota > Metazoa > Chordata > Amphibia > Caudata > Ambystomatidae > Ambystoma > Ambystoma mexicanum. Next base: position 1,150,224,085 of record NC_090932.1, read on the forward strand.
GCCGAGATGGTATTCTCAAGCTGCTCCAACCTCTCCTCTGTCAGCTGCCTCTGGGACATCAAGAGCACACCCAGAGTAGATCGGAGGGATTTATGGTCATCCCTCAGGGCCTCCCTGTGTGCCTCTGCATGAGCAGCAATTGCTTGACGCAGAGACACCATTTCAGCCCGGCGTGCCCTGTCTGAGGTCGCCATACCCAGCCTGAGTGAGCGGGCCATGGACTGTGCCGTCCGCTGCTGGAGATCCACCTGCCTAGCAGGGGGGAGCACGGATTGGGCCACATGTTCCATGCTCTGAGCGATATTATCAATTGTTGCCCCTGTTCGGAATTGGCAACCATGGCTTGCTCCCACTCAGTATACCCTGGTGGCGCACAGCCACCGCGTTGCTGAGCTTGACACCCGTGGGGCCCAAGGAGCCGCGGTCCTTGTTGGGTTGGCAACGCCTGCGGCTGCAGGACTACATTCCTCCATTGACGTGATGCCCCAGGCACATCAGCAACTGGTGTGGAGTGTGACCGTGTGTCCCGATCTACCACAGGCGGAGGTCCCACCACCATCTGGCCCCTCAGTGCAGGTGTCGCGGACAGAGGATCGTCCACATCAGAATCTCTCACCGTTGACGAATGGACATGACACGCATCCAACTCGACATTGTCGTCAGAGTGATCATCCGGACTAGACTCATTGCCAGCCCTAGACACGATGGTCTGGAGCACAAGTGGGTTCTCGTGGTCTACCACCCCATGACCCCCACTTGTGCCGAGTTGCTGGTGCGATAGCTACCCTGTGTCTGGCATGACATCACCATCCTCTGCCTCCATTGCGTCATCATCTGAAAAGGGGAAAAAAACAAACATGAGTACACATGTCAGAAGCACATAACCCACACACACATAGACATCACATCGACAGCCAACACATGAAGCAGACATGTCACACACAAATGAGAACCTGGCATGCATCCAGTGGCATTGATATGCAAACACATCCCAAAAGCAGAAATGGATATGTCCAAACAGCAAAGCCTACACAAGTACAAAATGTAGTATATCACCTCCATCAGACATCACCTTGGTCAGGCACATGTCACAGGCAGAAAAGACAGATGACAACAAAGAGATGGCACATACCATAAGCATGTCTGAACTGCAAATGCACCACTGCTGCAAGTGAATCCAAACACACAATGACACACGTAATATGCATGTACACATGCATCACTAATTCATCATCACCAATATAGCTTCATCCACCTACAGCTCGGCCCATACTGGGTGTCATGGGCCATGTAGATATAGTGAATGTCCCGAGCAAAGCAAGGGCCTGCAACCAGGCATGAGGGACCTTAACGCCTAGTACGGTCCGAGCTGCAGGCCATGAAGCCTCCAGAACACCCCTCAGGGCCTGATTGAGCACATTGTGCTATGAATGTGCCCTATTCCAATATTTCATGTGTAAATTCTTCATGGCCAGGCCCCACCATATTAGCTAAGTGGGCCTGGGCCTACACATAATGCACCTTCAGGATTGTGCCAGTTGAACATAACATGCGCAATGCTGAAATCTCACCAGCATTAACGTCAATCAACTACATATTAGTCCGTCAACAAAAAAGCTGCGGAAGACACATGTGTAAATGAACACCTTCACACACACATAAGTGAGTCACCGCAATGTTGCACTACACAAAGTTGAAGCTGCTTGCATATGTACATGTGAAAGCATTCAAAAACACCACTTTCCCTATACACCTGTATTGTGAACATGAACAGCATCCAATACAGCAAAGCAAGCAGCTACAACACTGCTTGCTTTGATGTATGTGAAAGTGTACACATACACACGTAAAGGCAGCTCCACAGTCATTACAACCTGATTGGCAGGCTACATTCAATCTGCGCCCTATACCAGTTGATACAGTCCGCAGATTGACAATCAACTTTGCTAAACACCCACTAGGGAATTCCAATACTAAGTACATGTGTCAAAGGTTGCACCTGTGCCCGTGGCATTTATGACAGAGAAGGGATGAAAATCTGACCATACATGCCAGGTCACTTTGACCTTGCAGCAGTGAGTAGGCATGTAGAACGGTGTAACACGGCTCAGAAGTGGGTTGATGCAGTGAAGAACATGTGTATGTTACCCACTTTCTACATGAACAAGTACATTATGATGTCAAACAATAAACATGACGGCAGTCTAAGGGCAAATTCAGGCATCACGTGCAATATGCATGCAATGGGTTGCATGGCTACAAGCAAGCCCCCACCCCCCTATGTGAAAATGCAGGGAGGCATTGCATGGCAGCTAAAGGGTGACCAGAGACCTGTGTATTGGCAGACAGTGTTGACTAGCGTCAATTGCATCATCTGAGTCAACTGACAACACAGCAGATGAGAATGGGACAATAAGCAGGACACACGACAAACCCTCAGTAGTACACCCATGTGTGCAGAAGCCACTACACCAGTTGAACAGAGTCAGGGGGCCTGAAACAGGGGGAGGCCTGTGCCCCACACAGACTGACACCCTAAACATGTGCGTGATGCAGGACTGAGCTAGAGTGGGCATGGAATGGATGATCAAATGCCATTAAATGTAGGTCATCCTGGACAGGTACTACAATGATCATCCGGGCAAGGACACATAGGGGCATGCATGGAATGGACATGGAGCATGAATGGGCACTCATGTCCCTGCGGAGCATCTGCCATCTGCACAGTCCGAGTGAGACACCCTGCATCAAGGAAAAAGGATGTACCCCACTGTATGCGTCTGGCAGGTTGGCAGGGGGAAGTGTGCATGTACACAGGAGCGTTGAACAGGCCATTGCAGTACTCCAACATGATACCCACCAGTGCCATGGTGAAATTGGGGTGCAGGGGGGTGGAGGGGAAAGGGAGCATGCCTACGTGGAGTACCTGCATGCAAGCAGAACACACATGCACGTCAGTCATGCGATGACATAGTCCCAGTGCTGAGTGGAAATACACCCCAGGCTACATGCAGAAGGGCCAGTGAGCTGGAACATGGACCGGTGGGGCAACCGGGTGACTAGCATGTGAGCAGGGTGCAGGTGTGGTGATGAGGACAGTCCCCGTCTGCTCTACATGTCCAGCATGCTTCACAGTAGGCACACATCAGTGAAGCATTGCATGACTCGCACATGAGAACCATGTACACATAGCATGTAGTGGCAGTCAAGCATAACACATCACAGAAGCAAACCACACATGGGCTGGACAAACACGTGACAACACTCACTGGACAGGGCACCAAAGTCCAGCATCTCTCCCACTCCTTCGTACAATTCTGCCGTTATGAACTCTGCAATGATCGACTCATGCGGAGTGAGATCTACCTCCTCAAGTGGTGACCCACCACCAGTCACCTGAGTCATGGCATAATTGGAGGCACGCTTCGCCTTAGCACAGTGTCGGAGGTCATCCCAACGCTTTTTGCACTCCTGAGCTGTGCGCACATCATGTCCGAATGCACTGACACTCTCCACAACATGCTTCCAGTGGGACATACGCTGGGCAGCCGTAGTGTGACAATTCGGGCCCACTAGCATATCACGGTTGTGTCCCCGCACGTAGTCCACAAGGAAGTCCAGTTCTTGTTTGCAGAAAGGCTTCTTCCTCGAAGTGCCAGAGGCCGGAGCTGTGTCTGGGGTCCCAGCCTTTCTGCAGGTGCAACCTTACTCCTCTTGGACAGTGGTCCGGACCCTGACTGGCAAATGCCCCCCTGATCAGTATGGGCAGTGGCGCTGGTGGATTGAACCAAGGGAGTGGCAGGTGGAACAAGGATGGAAGCCCTGACTTGCGTCAGTGGCTGCTGGGCGCCCTTGACTTGACCCTGCGCAGCTGTGCTAAGGTCATTGACCGGGACTGTCCTGGATGGTAGACTCACAGCCGGGGTGGTGTCGGCCGCATCTGCCCATGCACTTGCCAACACCCGGCTGCTCGGGGAAGCAGATGACAATACTGCCCAGGGACATGTGCCTCGGTCAGGGCAGCCCTGCGTGCACTTACCGTGTGCCTCCTGGAAATCATCCTGGGACTCTTCAGGTGTCAACGCAGCATGCGCTGGTGGACCCTGAGCCTGGGTGGTGGTGTCCACAGCTGCACCTGCAGCTACCACTACCCTTGGGCCCGTGGCAGTCAATGATTAAACGGACTGCCGGGTCACATGGGCGCCAGTGCCAGATGCAAGAGCTGCATCTCCCGGAACCACAGGGGGTGGTGGCATGACTGCACCAACACGTGGCACATCATCGTACCGAAGTGACGCACCCCTGCCTCTTCCCCCTCTGCGGCCACCCTGGACACCCTGGAGTCCCCCTACTCCCTGGTCATCCCGGCCACATCCCTGACCACGCCCGCCACATGGAGTACGCCCAGCTGAGGCGCCCCTCACCTTTCGTGGCCTCCCAACCATGGCACAGATGTAGTGCCGGCACAGATGTAGTAGTGCCAATGGGAGGCATACACGACAATTGTCCTGGGCAATTGGGGTGAAGGGGGTGGGATACAAGATGTTAACAGCACTCCTGTGCACCTGCAAGGCTGTATGTGACCAAGGTGATAAAGTGACGGGTCACGCAATGCTCAGGCACCTCAAAACTGCAGTAAAACCATGCACGCAACCTCCAGTAGCCCACGTGTGTGGAATTAACCTCCCTCAGTAAGCGTTGGCACCCATGGACACAAAAAACAAGTACGCGTGGGACACACAGGCTACTATGACCTCAAAAACGGGTACGCATTACACAGGGGCACCTGCAGTGGGAAAAAGAGCGTGCGCGACTCACCGTCTGACTAGCGTGATAATGAAAAACATGTGTAGGCACTACCCCCGCCAAAAGAAGAGATACGTCCTTGATCCGCTGTGAAGTTGTGATGACGCGTGAAACAACATGTAGCAACACTCACGGTCTACACGAAAGGCATGTACAGCGAACTGCTGGCCCCGCTCACTTTTAACCCATGCTGAGGGAAACGCCTGCGTGCGTCACCTCACTTACGCGCTTAGGCCCTTTCCTCGAATTACACGCATTAACACGCAGACTTGCTGTTTTTTCACGTGCTGAATCACTATGCACCCGTGATGAGGGGAACGCCTGCGTGTGTTACGTCACAGATGCGGTTATGCGCTAAGGGCCTTTCCTCGAATTACACGCCGACGTGCTGTTTTTTCACGTGCCAAATCACTCTGTATCAAGCTGGCCACGTGACAACACACGGAAGACCGCGCTGCTGCCCAGAAGGCCATTTTCCTGCCCCCCCCAGAGCCCCGAGCTGACTCCCACCAGCCATCTGCTGCTGCCTGCCTGCCTGCTGGCCAGGTGCCCTGCTATTTGGTGCCTGCACGTCAGCCATCTGCAGGGGTCCAGTTGCTGTGACCACCAAGCTGGAACAGAAGACTCTCGACTGAAGTTCCATCGCTCCACAGCCCAGCACCAGGACCCAGTTGCTCATCCACACCTGCTTCTGGCGTTGCCATGTCGGGTCAAACACCATCAGAGACTACTGGCGACCCCCAGCCAGAGAGGCAGAGGGCTACCACCTTCAGTGCTGCAGAAGTTGGTGTCCTGGTGGAGCAAGTCCTGGTGCATTATGATGCCCTCTACGGAAAAAGACGCGCCGACAAGGATGGACGTGAGGGGATCAGGAAGGACATCGTGGCTGCCATCAACATGGAGGGGGTGGCAGTCCGCGACATACAACACGTCTGGAAGCGCTGGGAGGACTTCAGGTCCAGGACCTTCAGGAAGGCCCGGCGCCTCTTGGCAGCAGCGGGTGCAGAGAGGCGCCGGGTCCACCTTACCACCGACAACATGAGGGTCCTGGAACGCATTAACCCAGCGCTTCACTGCCAGATCCTCGAGAGGCAGAGTAGTCCGGAGTCGAGCAGTAAGTGTCCATGCGTACTTATTGGACGCAGTGCATGGAGGTGTGCCAGGAGTATGCAGCTTGGACATATGTCTGAAAAGGCCCATGTATGGATGTGTATGTGCAGGGATATGACCGTGCTGCATGTGAGTCCTGTCATGTGTGATGTACATCAATGGTGTATGTGTTTGAAAGCATGATGCACAACTGCATGTGGAGATGCACACATGTTGGCATTTCTGTGTATGTACTATGGCATGGTTGGGGTGTGACACATGGATGCTGGTTTCACCTTCATGTACGTGCACGGCATACATGTGCGTGTGTGTGTTTGACATGTGTGTGACTGTGAAACGCCATGGATGCATGTGACACAGACATGTAGGAACCCAATTGGCAGATGTGACATAGTTGCCGATGATTGCACTGTGACAGGTAGTGGATATGTACAGATGCATGTCTGTTGGCATGTGTGCATGTGTTAGGCACTCCGCATGTTGCTTGTAAAGTCATGCCAACCTTCAGATGTTCATGCTGTTGTGTGTGTATGGATGATGCTGCTTGCTGCATGATTCTAGTTAATTTGTGCATGTGTGTGGATTCAAAGGATATGAGTGTTGGGGGTTCTGATGCCATCTGTGAAGTTTGACACTGACACTCATGTGCAACTGTCATGTGTGTATCCGACCATTGTGCAGTGCCCTGATGCCTGTGTTTTGTCTCTCCCTGACTGCAGCATCGACTGATGAATCAGGGAGGAGACGGAGCTGTGGAGCACAGCGGCAGGGATCCCACCGCCAGCCGGAGACGCAAGGCCCAGCTCTCTTCCCACGTTGTCATCTCTTCCGGGAGTGAGGAGTCTGGTGCCGCGTCCAGGGCCGCAGCCGCAGAGGGGAGGTTCAGGAGGCGGAGGTTGACTCCTCGGCAGCAGTAGGGGCAGCTGAGCCCCCACAGGGTTCTATGGAGGAAGATGGCACAGAGTCATCTCGGTTGGTGGGGGTTTCAGTTGAGAAGGCCGTGGAAAGCCCACGCACGGGGCCTGGAGGGGGGGATTCCACTGGTGCTAGGGGTGCAGTCCAGGGGCAGGGACAGGAGGCAGCACAGGCTGCTGCGGAGGGCCCTGTGTGTAATCCTGTCCCCGATCCTTTGACTGCATCATCCCGCACCAGCAGGGATGCCTTCGTCCAGACCCGTGTTCAGGGTGGGGATGCGCAAACAACAACTGGCCTTCCTCTGCCTGCGGACGTGGCAATCCGTGACCGGGTTGAGCCTGTCCTAGCTGGAGTGGCGTTGCGTCAAATTGGTATTCGGGGTGACGTGCAGGGTTCTCGTGAGGACAATGCACGTCTTTTTGAATATCTCATTGACCGCGTCGGCCTACTAGGACAGGTCACCAAGTCTGGGTTCCTCCGTGAGCTGGCTCTTCTAGCGACCGCCTCCTCAACTGCACCCCCTATGCGCCAGTCGTCCTCCGTGCCATCTTCCTGCCCAAGTATCACCTGGGCACCTTGTGGAGCGGCCCCTAAGCCAGCGGCCAGGCTGGTGGAGGACACATCCCTGCGACACTCGGGAGTTGGAGGTCCAGCAGGGGTGGCCACCCCACCAACTGGACCCCAGCAAGAGGAGGACATGCAGGCATCGACAGGCAGGGCACATGCACGGCAGCAGCAGGCTCAAGGTGGGAGCGATGATGGCTCGGGGCCATCAACATCACTGGGGCAGGCATCGGCCAGAGGGCACGAGGACCCTGGATTTGGAGTGTCTTCTGTGTGACAGCGGTTGGACCAGCAGATAGATCCAGAGCGACGGCGGGCGGTGGAGGCACAGCTCACTATGGTCAGGGTGGAGAACTCCATGCGCAGGGCATTGAGGCGGGCTGAGTGCCTCGAGGCAACTCGCAGGGAGTTGGAGGAGGCCATGGCTCCATCCCTGCGACACCTCTAGGCCAGAGGAGAGGCCCACCTCCAGGAGGTTGAAGAGGAGTTCGATGATGCCCTAGCCCGGAACATCGAAGAGTGAGCCATAGGACTTGCCTGCCGCCTTTGTACATAGTTCTTTAGGGTTAGGTTTCCTTTGTTTAGTATTTGTTTTTGGAGTTCATGCACATTGCTCCACTTTATGTGTATCGTTTTTTTTATAGGTTTTTTGGTAGGTTTCCTTTTCTTTTGGGATCATGGGCCCTTTGGACTTGCATTGTAAGTAGTTCAAGACTTGTACATACTTTCGTTATTGGAACTTTCCATGGATCAATGGTTTTAATTTTTTTTTTATTGTACTTTATATGGACAATGGCAATGGACCACTTTTCTAGTTTCCTGTTGTGGATTTTTGTTTTACATTGGAATTCTTTCTTTTCATTTTTTTCCTTTCATTATTTCTTAATTTGCACATTTGATTTTTTAATTTTGTTATTTCATTACCTTTTTCAATACATTTCATATGCCTTCATTATTGGTGTGGTGTACTGTCATTGCTTTTGAGCAGTTCTATATGCATTGCCTCGGTCATGTGTTGCCACTGTGTGGCTCTGTTGTACACTCATGCATGGCCACGCTGGTTCTTTTGAGACTCTCATGGCATGGCTAATTTGGAGTGGGTGGAGTGGATGGTTGCGTGCTTGTACTGGGGGGCAGAGGGGATTTGGGTTAGCATTAGGGCCATGCGTCTGTTTTGTTATGACATGTTGTTTGGTGGGCCATGTGTCGGGGCCTGCTGGCAGGTGCCCATCACTTTGGGTGGGGGACATGTGTCGGGGCTCCCAAGTGCATGGTGCCATGTGACTTGTCTGTGGGGCATGCCCAGAGGTGATGGGCTGCCTGCTGGGCATGCCCAAGGGTGTGGGGCGGTCCCCTGTGGTGTTGGCTGCCTGCGGGGGATGGGGAGGGGGGGCATTGTCCAGGAGGGAACACACTGCCAAAACGTGTGTAAAAGTTCACACGCACCCCTCGAAATACACGTACCCCTCTCGCGCCAGACCTATTGCGTGTGAAACTCCACGCACACCCCCGGAATACACGCAGGCAGCCCATCCACCCTCCCCATGCCCCGCAGGCAGCCCACCACCCCAGTCCATAGCCCGCAGGCAGCCCATCACCCCTGGGCATGCCCCGCAGGCAGCAATGCACACAAAAGAGGTCGGGGGATTAAACCGTAGGACCAAAAAAGCCCCCTAACATTAGGAACACCTAAATAATATAAACTAAAGAAATGGTCCACAGTGTGGTGTCACAAGGTCACGTGTCGAACCTCGCTAATCAGAAGCAGGAATAGAGAAAGGAAAAAAAAACAGTTCTCATATCTCTAATCATTTGTACTTCAGTATTAAGCACTGCACAGTGGGGAGTGGATGCAGAAACAATGTGCATTTAACCAAGTATTCAATTATCAATTTTATTTAACCTTCAATGGTAAATATACATCATAAAAATGCCAACATGGCATGATTCATCGTTTAATACAAATATTTGACACAATCCATAAAAACTTTTTTTACATAAAAATATTTTTACATAAAAAAAGGAAGAAAAAAAGGAGAACAAAAAAAAGGAAATAAAAACGACCAACCCACAACGGTGACAAGTTAAGTACACCGGGAAAGAGAAGTGTACAGATAATCTTAAGGAAACACAAAGTCAAGGATTACAACATGAACAAAAATATCTAAATCTATTTGTTACTTCTAAGCTTAACCACAGTAATGGGGTTTAAAGAAAAATAACAGCTGGATTAGCTAATAAATTCCACACTACTTCACTCCCATTCAACCCAACATCTTTCATTCCTCACTCATTCCATACATACACAGTCAGGGGAAATTCATCAGGGGTATATACTTAAAAACACGATGTGTCACAATTGATCGTATAGCGGGCGGAGCTATAATCACTGCCTCACAACCTGATTAGTTCAAGATAAACATTTATTCTCCACAACTATTAAACCAACATCCACATTAAAAATTACGTGGAGACTGACTTAAAAAGGCAATTAGAGCCAAACAATTTGCAATCGGTTCAAAGTAGACTATTGCTGAATCCCACACATAAACAGCTGTTTTCCTGTTGTTGTGGTAAAATTCGAAATACCCTCCCGCGAGGGACGGACACGTGACACCTGTGGAGAGACAAGGAAATAGAAAGACTAATCAATATAGTCCCTCACTCATCAGACTGTTATATTACAATGTCTGTGGAGCTATTCATTGCTCCAAACTCGTCTACTTATAGGGCTGTTCAAACAAAAGCCGGACTCCTTATGATTGAAAATAACAAGACTTCATATGAAAGAAACACACTTTAGAAAGCCCAACTTCCCATAGAGCAACACATCGTATGTTAAGTGTTTAGATTGCCCTAAAAAGTGCAAAGAGGAAACGGGAGAAGGGAGAGGGAGAGAGAAGCAGAAGTCGCTAGGCGAGCAACCTTTACCAAATTAAGTAAAGCTAGATCTTCAAAGTGCTTACCTTGCGGTAGCTTAAACAGTAATTCAACACAACAAGGTTTGTGTTGAGTGTCTTAACAAATTCAAATGCCCACTGTCAGATTTCTAAAAGGGTTCCACTATAATGCACTTCCAGACATCTGTTAAAAAGTGTGAAGGCAGAAAAGATGGAGGACGCTGTTAACAATGTCTCAATATCTATTTCAACTCAGGGAGGTTATAAAGGCAAAAAGTCACACAACATTACCTTGAGTTGATTGCATTATGCATTGCACCGATAAAATGCACTTAACGTGATTACTGCCATAGTTCACCACCCAATCGAGTATGTCTACACGGGCAAGAAAAAATATATATAGGCAGAATCTAGTTTATTATCAATTATATTACATATTTCTTAGACAGCAGCAATGTAACTCACGCAACAACCCTGTGTTAGTTTAGAAAACGGAGCCATCACCCACATCCTGACTTAAGATAAGCAATCCGTTTAAAGCTCAAAAAGAGTCCAACAAACCGGCCACTCATTCTGAATTTCTAAAGCCTTTTGACACCAGAAATGAAGGCTCTTACTCGCCATGGGCAGCTTCCAGTAAAACCGTAGGCAGAGCCATTCTCACAGGCAAAAGAAGCCTTATTGGGTGGGTTAGCACATTTCAGTGACCCAGAGCTTCTAAGCCAACTTTAGTCGTTAAAAGTGGCATAATTTATACAGGGACTCCCCAATTTAATCTCACTACGACATCTGCATACACACAACGTGACTAGTGAAAATGACAAACTCAGAGCAAACGCAGCTCCAGTCCCTACCGTTATAAAGTCGACACACCGCCGACAAAGCTCGTAGATTTCTGGCGTGTCGTAGAGTGAAATGCAGCCCAGTTTGGTATATGTCTTGTCTTACTGCCAACTTTCGAAGAGCGACAGGTCAATACTGCGCTCTTTCGTTTATATAGGCCAGTCAACAAATGGCCTGCGTGCCTCCCTTAATTAGATGCAGCTGTTGCGACCGCTGTTCCCAAATGGCATCTACATTCCAAGGTGTATTGGGACATGTAGTCCTAATTTCTCACTGGATGTTAACCCGTACGAGGAACAACTAGAAACGGATGGGAGCAGAAATCATCCTGTAATGGTTTATGTATGGAAGTTAACAAGTCTATCATTGGTTTAAATGGGTATTAACCCATACAAGGCACGAGCTGAAGCAGAAGGATAAGGGAGCTGTCCTGCACCGAATGGCGTATAGAAGCTGACGTAATACAGAAACTGCGCATTCATACCTACACAGGCAGCCAGCCCTAATGAAAGAGCCCGCGCACTGGAGAAAACAGGCACAGCCCCCTGAAAAAATCGTGATTTCTACGGTAATGCAATGTTGTTACTCTTAACCATGGAAATATATTGTTGTCTGTGAGTTCTCAGGCAGAAAATACAGAATTACATCGTCAAATTTATCCCAAAAAGGGTGAATGATTTAAACACTGTATCGAAGGGCATATAGATGTTAACGAGATGCAGAAACTGTGCATTCTTACCTCCGCTGGCAGCCCATCACCCCTGGGCATGCCCAGCAGGCAGCCCATCACCACTGGGCATGCCCCACAGGCAGCACGTCACCCCAGTCCATAGCCCGCAGGCAGCCCATCACCCCTGGGCATGCCCCGCAGGTAGCCCATCACCCCTGGGCATGCCCTGCAGGCAGCCCATCACCCCAGTCCATAGCCCGCAGGCAGCCCATCACTGCTGGGCATGCCCCGCAGGCAGCCCATCACCCAGTCCATAGCCCGCAGGCACCCCATCACCCCTGGGAATGCCCCGCAGGCAGCCCATCACGCCAGTCCATACCCCGCAGGCAGCCCATCCACCCTGGGCATGCTCCGCAGGCAGCCCACTCCACAGGGGGACTTTTTCCATGTGTTTCCGCTGGCGCGAGCAGGGTACGTGTGAAGTTTTACACACGATAGGCCTGGCGCGAGCAGGGTACATGTGTTCCGAGGGGTGCATGTGAAGTTTCACACGCGATAGGCCTGGCGCGAGCAGGGTACGTGTATTCCGAGGGGTGCGTGGGGAGTTTTACATGCGATTTTGCTGGCGCAAGCAGGGTTCATGTATTCTGAGGGCTGCACGGGGAGTTTTACACGTGATTTCGCTGGCGCGAGCGGGGTAAGTGTATTCAGAGGGGTGCGCGGGGAGTTTTACACGCATTTTCATGGTTGGGGGGCTGTATACTGGTCCACTGGCCTTTGTGCCATGTACTGGATTTGTGCAATGTTTTTGGTGCACAGGGCGGGTTGGGGGCGTAACTGGCGCTGCTGCAGGGTCGCTGCGCTACGGCTGCTTATGGATGTATTAATCCATGAATACGCTGTGCGCCTAAATGGGTTTTGGCGCACGCGGCTGGTGCAGACTGCTGCACGCGCACTCTGTGCGCCAGCCGCGTGTGCCACTTGTGCGCCGAATTCTATGAATTACCCCAGAAGCTTTTCGAGATTTTGAAGATTTTAGAAAAGCCGCAGGTTGAATCTGAAGCTTTTCCGCCTATGAATGAGTATTGCATACGAATACAGCAAGCCTTGCAGACAAAGTGTCAGGGGTATATACAAAAATTATGACCGAGTCCACCCCAGACATCTTGTCTGAGACAGATGTGAGAATTAAAGGGGAAAGTTCCCCACTGTTTAAATTCTTGGCTATCTCTGTTAAACATATGGAGAAGACATTGAGGAAAAAGCGACCAACATCCTGCCCCAGCGATATTATTGCTGCAAAAATTATCCTGAATAATGTTGATACTTTTGCACCATTGTTAACACGTTTTACAAACGCCACCTTTATACATAATACTATTCCTGAGAGTATCAAGAAAGTAGTGGTCACACCATTACAAAAAAAGAAGGGACTAGACCCCCATGGACGCAAGCAATTTGAAGCCTTTTACAAATATCCCATTTCTTTTAAAGATTATAGATAAGGTGGCCACAATACAGTTTCAGGAATACTTAGAGCAGGAAAATATTTTACATTCCAGACAATCAGGGTTCAGAACCAATTATGGAACCAAGAGTGCACTCTTGGACTTACAGACCCAGATGGTGGGAATTGTGGATCGGAGTAAAGCCGGCTACTGATGCTGCTCGACTTGTCAGCAGCTTTTGATCTTTTAGATCATCAAAATCTTTTAACTACTTTGTTAACCGTGGGCTGCTGCTCAAAGGATGCTATATGATGGATTGAATCTTTCCTCTCAAATAGAAAGTCAAGGGTCTGCTGGGGTCAGGCCACATCGATGGATAGAATATCCACCTGTGGAGTTCCACAGGGAGCGTTCCTGTCCCCGGCCCTTTTTAACGTTTATATTGACCCACTGTGTAGTCTTCTAGAGAAGATAGGGGCAAAGTTTACAAATTATGCCGACGATACACAGCTCTTGGTAGAGCTGTGTGGAGATTACATGGAGGACACCAGGAAAATGCAAAGCATTTATAAACGGTGAAAGATTGGATGACTGCCAATTGGCTATGTTTAAACAGCAGAAAAACGTAGATTTTGATTTTTGGATCATCACAGGACAGAACAAAACTGAATCCATGCTTTACAAGATTCACTATTGATGGAAACGGTATCAAAGCACAGGATAAGGTGAAGACTCTGGGTGTGATGTTGGACGTGGGCTTAGGTGCTGAGGCTCAAGTAGACAGTGTGGTGAAGAAATCCCAATACCATTTCATACGTTACTAACAGGAATTGTAAAATTCTAGTCCGGGCAATTGTTATGCCCAGACTAGACTACTGCAATGTGCTGCTGGGGGTGCTGATAAAAGCTGCATAAATAAATTAAAAATGTTGCCGAATGATGCAGTGCGTATATATTAAAAACAAATCACGAAGAGACCATGTGGCCACTGCCAGAAAAGAATTACATTGGCTGCCAGTTGCATCTAGGATCCTTTTTAAAGTAATTACTATAAATGTCTTTTTGGATCTGCACAATCCTACTTTAAGGAAAGCATTGCCTTGTAAACATATAGGAGAGACACCAGCTCGAGTAATACCTTTCGGCTTATTTGCCCCAAGGTTAAGAGAACAAGAGGGAGTGGTCATTCTTTTCCAGTCCAGGAACGTTGGTCCTGCAATGTACCTCCGATGGACCTACCAAGATATAGTAATCTCCTCACGTTCCGCAAACGATTGAAGACATTGCTTTTCAATTGAAACAGCCTCACTTGTGATTAGGATTCCAGGTCAGACGTGTCTGTCTTATGTGTGTGTGTCTCTTTTTGTGCGCCCTCATGCCTGCGGCGAGTAATAAATAGATAAATAAAAATAAATAAACATCCATCAGAAAGAATATTTCCTCAGGTAAGTAATTTGTCTAATGGACTGTGTCCTCCCATGGATTCCTCATCTTAGATAGACTCCCATAGCAGTATTGCCTTCCTAGGAGGAGGGAAAGAGTGCAAATCCCTTTGTGATCCTATTTTAGAGCATTCTGTAAGACTGCTCTTCCGAAATGGGCATCCTGGCCATCTAACGTGTCAAGGTAGTAGTGCTTATGAGACATGCGTGGGATGACCACTTTGATACCTGGTGTTAGGGAGAATTCTCTGTTTAGGCTGAATTTCCTAACCTAGTGAGTCCCCCAGCGGCTTTGCTGGATTTCTGGAGTTTGTTTTTTCTCCTGCCAAGAGTGGGACTCTTTTCCTCACACTCTTGGACATGATTTGAGGGGTTCCTTTGACTGTTAATGTGTTTTATGGGCTATGGGGTCTTTTACTTCATAGGGTCTCATGTGTTTTTACTATGTGTGTTACACAGCAACCTCAGTGCAGTGACACAGGGGTGTCATAGTGACACCCCACCATAGACTCCATACCCTGGGACTGACTACTGTCTCCCAGGGCATGTAAAGTCACCATTGGCTTTATTAGTCCCAAATTTTGAACAGAAACCAGTACGAACCATCATATTGTGGACGTACTGGTCGGGGTAATTGGATTGCCCCGGGGTCTGTTATTCGAGGGGGCACGTCTCCGTCCCCCCTGGTCGAGTTTTGGCTGGTGGCAGTGGATACTACTTTTTATATTCGACCGCGAATATATCTCTATGGGATTTTCCCATTGTTCGAGGCTACCAATTTTAATTATTTAATTCCTATAGCCTCGAACATACCGCCGGGTTATTTATTTAATATTAATTCACCGGTTGGTATTTTTTGCCAGAACACGATTCAAAAATGGCGTTTGTGTTCTCTTCTGTGACTCCAACCCAAGTCGAGCCCTTTGTTCCACTTTTTGGCAGGCTTCTCCACAGAAGCCTCCAAAAGTGGTGCCACTCTGGGTACCACAGAGGGTGTGGGAGGGGGTTTAGGCACCCTGGACTGAGTTGCCTTGGCAACTCAAGTCGCACTCTTGTGTGATTGGCCCAAGTGGTGAGCCGGCCGGCTCACCACTTAGCATGTTTGATTGACAGCTAGGCTGAAAGAATGGGGGTTTCTTGCATAAAAGCAGGGCTTTTGGGACTGGAACTTCAGAAGTCGCCACAGGACCTGAAAATCGGAAGAGGGAGAAGCTGAGCCGACCTGCAACGACGACACCACCGGTGGAGCCCTGCTGAACCGTCTCACCACTTCCCGACGACAGAGGAGATCTTCTTGCCGGAGAGTCTCTTCCCCTTGAGCTGGTGGGGACAACCAGTTTGCTTTCCTTTTCGCCTACCAGGACATCTAGTGGTCGAATTGCCCGTGCCAAGCACCCCGGCAACCAGATAGCCACTTACCACTGAACCGCGAACAAAAGGACCGCTCCTTTGAATCGAGAAACTCCGCGGCTGGTTTCTTCCCTGGCAGTACAACAACCTTCTGCTTTCCTCCCCGACGAGATCTTCTCTTCTGCCGGACGAAGCACCGACTCGCAACCGCTGCCAGGAGCAACTGCCACCGCTGGAGTGTTCTCACTATTTCAAGGTACTGTGTCCGCCTGTCCTCCCTTTCTATAGATTGCTACAAGGTGACAGTAAATCGTTAACCTTTTAGACTGGGCTGGTCTCTTGACCATCTAACTGGTCCCTTTCGTTTGGTCCAACTCCTTTCTGAACCTTTTTGAGACTCTTGTGCACTTTTCAACCGTGTGACCTTGGACACATTTCGTTCTGATCCTCTTAAAGTGGATCCGGCTTTCTGGAACTCTAACTTCACAGTTTTATTCTGCCTTCCTCTCTTGCTGTGTTCTTTTGAAAGTGTTGGGATCTGTTTCCATGTATGCTCTGCCTTTCTCTCCCTTTTAACCGAATTATTAGAGTGCCATCTGCGTTAAGCGCTCACCGCTGTCTGAAAATAAGTGGTGCTTTACTTAAGACTTGTCTAATATTCTGCGAAGGGAGTGTATATACTTTAGTAACTGTGTTTTTGAAATTGCTTGATATTAGTGCCAGTGTGTTTTTATAGATGTGTTTTTAAATAAATAATTATATATCTTTTATACCAAAGCTCTGGTCAGTGTTTGCTTGTTCTACTGTATTTACCTGCCCTATTGTGTATGCTCTGTATACTGCCTAACTCTTCTTGAGAGAAGTCTGACTGCTCAGCCACAGCTACCAGGTAAA